>NC_135331.1:101409901-103909901 GCF_023851605.1 Tamandua tetradactyla | reverse complement strand
TAGAGAGAAAAAAGAAGAAAAAAGAAAAAAAACTATACCTCAGATGCAGCTTCATTCAGTGTTTTAACCTAATTACATTACAATTAGGTAGTATTGTGCTGTCCATTTCTGAGTTTTTGTATCCAGTCTTGTTGCACAGTCTGTATCCCTTCAGCTCCAATTACCCATTATCGTACCCTATTTCTATCTCCTGATGGTCTCTGTTACCAATGACATATTCTAAGTTTATTTTCTAATGTCGGTTCACATCAGTGAGACCATACAGTATTTGTCCTTTAGTTTTTGGCTAGTCTCACTCAGCATAATGTTCTCTAGGTCCATCCATGTTATTACATGCTTCATAAGTTTATTCTGTCTTAAAGCTGCATAATATTCCATCGTATGTATATACCACAGTTTGTTTAGCTACTCGTCTGTTGATGGACATTTTGGCTGTTTCCATCTCTTTGCAATTGTAAATAATGCTGCTATAAACATTGGTGTGCAAATGTCCGTTTGTGTCTTTGCCCTTAAGTCCTCTGAGTAGATACCTAGCAATGGTATTGCTGGGTCGTATGGCAATTCTATATTCAGCTTTTTGAGGAACCGTGTCGGCCACCTTTTGATCCATGTTTAAACCAACCATCCAAACAAACTATTAATACCTTTTTTAATCCCTCGAGCTATTAACATTGACTGCAGAATCTCTGCTTAATGGCCCTATATCAATAAATTCAGCCTGATCCAGCCTTATATTCCTCCCACCATTATCCCACACCCTTAAAATCCATTGCCACACATATTCCCCTGAATTCTGTCTATATAAATTGGAAAACTCATGCAGTTCTTTTGGAGTATAACATACCTCCTCATGTGTGATACTCTGTACCTCACCTTAAAGGGCCTGTTGGGACTTTAGTCTAGTTATAGGTCTGGAAGAAATGGGGGGGGGGGTGGAGGTGAGTCATGAAAATAATTAGAAATATCTTCCAAGCCATTTGCTTCAGGGCCTTCATCTGGTGAAACAGGATCAATCACTCTAGGGCTAATCCCTTCAGGAGGAGGTTGGGTGGCCAACTCAAGACAGGCTGGAGGTGGGGTGGTTATGTCCTCACGGCAGACTATTACAGGGTTATCTAGAGAAGACTCAGCATGACCTAGGGTTTCAACCTCACCCCCAACGTCATTATCAATCCATATGTCACCATCCCATTTTTCAGGGTCCCACTCCTTTCCAATCAAAGCTGTCTGTCACTTTAATGGCAGACACCATGCAAGACTGAGATTTCAGTTTACGTTGTAAAGTTGCTACTCTAACAATAAGATTCTGAGTCTGATTTTCAGAGATCTCAAGTCTACGGCTACAGGAAATAGGATTTTTCTTTCAGGATACTCATAGAAACTTCTACCTCTGCCAGATGGCACTCAAACTCCCTGTTTGAAGCCTTAAGCCTGTCTCTTTCACTCCTTAATGTATTCAGTGTATCTAACAACAACCAACCAATATCTCTATACCTCTTATTTCCACAAAACTCTGAAAAGGTGTCAAAAACATTATCCCCCAGAGCCTGGCTTCGTACAAGTGAAGCATTAGGAGAATCAAATGGGGATATTTTGACTATCTCTTTTGCCGACTTACTCCATGGATTGGGAGTGTCATTCTGATTATGGGAATCAGAGTCCTTTGTGCCTTTGAGTCCAGTCCGAGTAGAAAACCATTCATAAAATCCCATTTTTAAGATTAGGTTTCTTAAGAACCACTCCTGGTACCAAGCTGTATTAGTTAGGGTTCTCTAGAGAAGCAGAATCACCAGGAAACACTTGCAAATATAAAATTTATAAGAGTGTCTCATGTAACTGTGGGAATGCAGAGTCCAAAATCCACAGGGCAGGCTGTGAACTTGATAATTCCAATGGAGGGTCTGGATGAACTCCACAGGAGAGGCTCACCAATTGAAGCAGGGAGAGAACCTGTCTCTTCTGAATCCTCCTTAAAACACTTCCAGTGATTAGATTAAGCATCATTCATTGCAAAAGACACTCCCCTTGGCCTGATTACAAATGGAATCAGCTGTGGATGCAGCTGATGTGATCATGATTTAATTCTATGAAATGTTCTCATTGTAACAGACAGACCAGCACTAACCCAACCAGACAAACAGGCACCACCACTTGGCCAAGTTGACACATGAACCTGATCATGACACTGATCTTACAGGAAAACCATTTGGACTTTCACCGCTACCTCTGTTAGCTGTAGGTCATTCCCAAGTAACATTTCTTAGGCTGAGGAAGTTCATGACAGCAGTTATCATAAACTGGTGTTGAATTTTCTGATGATCATAAAATTTTTCTCTTTCATTCTGTGAACATGAATTTCATTTACTAATTCTTTTTTTTTATTAATTAAGGAAAAAAAGAAATTAACACAACATTTAGAAATCATTCCATTCTACATTCGCAATCAGTAATTCTTAACATCATCACATAGATGCATGATCATCATTTCTTAGTACATTTGCATCGATTTAGGAAAGAACTAGCAAAACAACAGAAAAAGATATAGAATGTTAATATAGAGAAAAAAATAAAAATAATAATAATAGTAAAAAAAAAAAAGAAAAAACAGACAAACGAACAAACAGACAGACAAAAAAAAACCTATAGCTCAGATGCAGCTTCATTCAGTGTTTTAACATGATTACTTTACAATTAGGTATTATTGTGCTGTCCATTTTTGAGTTTTTGTATCTAGTCCTGTTGCACAGTCTATATCCCTTCAGCTCCAATTACCCATTATTGTACCCTGTTTCTAACTCCTGCTGGACTCTGGTACCAATGACATATTCCAACTTTATTCTCGAATGTCGGTTCACATCAGTGGGACCATACAGTATTTGTCCTTTAGTTTTTGGCTAGACTCACTCAGCATAATGTTCTCTACGTCAATCCATGTTATTACATGCTTCATAAGTTTATTCTGTCTTAAAGCTGCATAATATTCCATCGTATGTATATACCACAGTTTGTTTAGCCACTCGCCTGTTGATGGACATTTTGGCTGTTTCCATCTCTTTGCAATTGTAAATAATGCTGCTATAAACATTGCTGTGCAAATGTCCATTTGTGTCTTTGCCCTTAAGTCCTTTGAGTAGATACCTAGCAATGGTATTGCTGGGTTGTATGGCAATTCTATATTCAGCTTTTTGAGGAACCGCCAAACTGTGAACCGCCAAACTGTCTTCCACAGTGGTTGTACCATTTGACATTCCCACCAACAGTGGATAAGTATGCCTCTTTCTCCGCATCCTCTCCAGCACTTGTCATTTTCTGTTTTGTTGATAATGGCCATTCTGGTGAGTGTGAGATGATGTCTCATTGTGGTTTTGATTTGCATTTCTCTAATGGCCAGGGACATTGAGCATCTCTTCATGTGCCTTTTGGCCATTTGTATTTCCTCTTCTGAGAGGTGTCTGCTCAAGTCTTTTTCCCATTTTGTAATTGGGTTGGCTGTCTTTTTGTTGTTGAGTTGGACAATCTCTTTATAAATTCTGAATACTAGACCTTTATTTGATATGTCATTTCCAAATATTGTCTCCCATTGTGTAGGCTGTCTTTCTACTTTCTTGATGAAGTTCTTTGATGCACAAAAGTGTTTAATTTTGAGGAGCTCCCATTTATTTATTTCCTTCTTCAGTGCTCTTGCTTTAGGTTTAAGGTCCATAAAACCGCCTCCAATTGTAAGTTTCATAAGATATCTCCCTACATTTTCCTCTAACTGTTTTATGGTCTTAGACCTAATGTTTAGATCTTTGATCCATTTTGAGTTAACTTTTGTATAGGGTGTGAGATATGGGTCTTCTTTCATTCTTTTGCATATGGATATCCAGTTCTTTAGGCACCATTTATTGAAGAGACTGTTCTGTCCCAGGTGAGTTGGCTTGACTGCCTTATCAAAGATCAAATGTCCATAGATGAGAGGGTCTATATCTGAGCACTCTATTCGATTTCATTGGTCGATACATCTATCTTTATGCCAATACCATGCTGTTTTGACCACTGTGGCTTCATAATATGCCTTAAAGTCAGGCAGCGCGAGACCTCCAGCTTCGTTTTTTTTCCTCAAGATGTTTTTAGCAATTCGGGGCACCCTGCCCTTCCAGATAAAGTTGCTTATTGGTTTTTCTATTTCTGAAAAATAAGTTGTTGGGATTTTGATTGGTATTGCATTGAATCTGCAAATCAATTTAGGTAGGATTGAAATCTTAACTATATTTAGTCTTCCAATCCATGAACACGGTATGCCCTTCCATCTATTTAGGTCTTCTGTGATTTCTTTTAACAGTTTTTTGTAGTTTTCTTTATATAGGTTTTTTTGTCTCTTTGGTTAAATTTATTCCTAGGTATTTTATTCTTTTAGTTGCAATTGTAAATGGGGTTCGTTTCTTGATTTCCCCCTCAGCTGTTCATTACTAGTGTATAGAAATGCTACAGATTTTTGAATGTTGATCTTGTAACCTGCCACTTTGCTGTACTCATTTATTAGCTCTAGTAGTTTTGTTGTGGAATTTTCCGGGTTTTCGATGTATAGTATCCTATCATCTGCATACAGTGATAGTTTTACTTCTTCCTTTCCAATTTTGATGCCTTGTATTTCTTTTTCTTGTCTAATTGCTCTGGCTAGAACCTGCAACACGATGTTGAATAATAGTGGTGATAATGGACATCCTTGTCTTGTTCCTGATCTTAGGGGGAAAGTTTTCAATTTTTCCCCATTGAGGATGATATTAGCTGTGGGTTTTTCATATATTCTCTCTATCATTTTAAGGAAGTTCCCTTGTATTCCTATCTTTTGAAGTGTTTTCAACAGGAAAGGATGTTGAATCTTGTCAAATGCCTTCTCTGCATCAATTGAGATGATCATGTGATTTTTCTGCTTTGATTTGTTGATATGGTGTATTACATTAATTGATTTTCTTATGTTGAACCATCCTTGCATACCTGGGATGAATCCTACTTGGTCATGATGTATAATTCTTTTAATGTGTTGTTGGATACGATTTGCTAGAATTTTATTAAGGATTTTTGCATCTATATTCATTAGAGAGATTGGTCTGTAGTTTTCTTTTTTTTGTAATATCTTCGCCTGGTTTTGGTATGAGGGTGATGTTGGCTTCATAGAATGAATTAGGTAGTTTTCCCTCCACTTCTACTTTTTTGAAGAGTTTGAGGAGAGTTGGTACTAACTCTTTCTGGAATGTTTGATAGAATTCACATGTGAAGCTGTCTGGTCCTGGACTTTTCTTTTTAGGAAACTTTTGAAAGACTAATTCAATCTCTTTACTTGTGATTGGTTTGTTGAGGTCATCTATTTCTTCTTGAGTCCAAGTTGGTTGTTCATGTCTTTCCAGGAACCCATCCATTTCATCTAAATTGTTGTATTTATTAGCGTAAAGTTGTTCATAGTATCCTGTTATTACCTCCTTTATTTCTGTGAGGTCAGTAGTTATGTCTCCTCTTCCATTTCTGATCTTATTTATTTGCATCCTCTCTCTTCTTCTTTTTGTCAATCTTGCTAAGGGCCCATCAATCTTATTGATTTCTCATAGAACCAACTTCTGGTCTTATTGATTTTCTCTATCGTTTTCATGTTTTCAGTTTCATTTATTTCTGCTCTAATCTTTGTTATTTCTTTCCTTTTGCTTGCTTTGGGATTAGTTTGCTGTTCTTTCTCCAGTTCTTCCAAGTGGACAGTTAATTCCTGCATTTTTGCCTTTTCTTCTTTTCTGATATAGGCATTTAGGGCAATAAATTTCCCTCTTAGCACTGCCTTTGCTGCATCCCACAAATTTTGATATGTTGTGTTTTCATTTTCATTCACCTCGAAGTATTTACTAATTTCTCTTGCAAATTCTTCTTTGACCCATTCGTTGTTTAAGAGTATGTTGTTGAGCCTCCCTGTATTTGTGGATTTTCTGGCACTCCACCTATTATTGATTTCCAACTTCATTCCTTTATGATCTGAGAAAGTGTTGTGTATGATTTCAATCTTTTTAAATGTGTTAAGACTTGCTTTGTGACCCAGGATATGGTCTATCTTTGAGAATGATTCATGAGCACTTGAGAAAAAGGTGTATCCTGCTGTTGTGGGATGTAATGTCCTATAAATGTCTATTAAGTCTAGCTCATTTATAGTACTATTCAGATTCTCTATTTCTTTATTGATCCTCTGTCTAGATGTTCTGTCCATTGATGAGAGTGGTGAATTGAAGTCTCCAACTATTATGGTATATGTGTCTATTTCCCTTTTCAGTGTTTGCAGTGTATTCCTCACGTATTTAGGGGCATTCCAGTTCAGTGCATAAATATTTATGATTGTTATGTCTTCTTGTTTAATTGTTCCTATTATTAGTAGATAGTGTCTTTCTTTGTCTCTTTTAACTGTTTTACATTTGAAGTTTAATTTGTTGGATATTAGTATAGCTACTCCTGCTCTTTTCTGGTTGTTATTTGTATGAAATATCTTTTCCCAACCTTTCACTTTCAAAGTATGTTTATCTTTGTGTCTAAGATGTGTTTCCTGTAGACAGCATATAGAAGGATCCTGTTTTTTAATCCATTCTGCCAGTCTATGTCTTTTGATTGGGGAATTCAGTCCATTAACATTTAGTGTTATTACTGTTTGGATAATATTTTCCTCTACCATTTTGCCTTTTGTATTATGTACATCATATCTGATTTTCCTTCTTTCTGCACTCTTCTCCATACCTCTCTCTTCTGTCTTTTTGTATCTGACTCTAGTGCTCCCTTTAGTATTTCTTGCAGAGCTGGTCTCTTGGTCACAAATTCTCTCAGTGACTTTTTGTCTGAGAATGTTTTAATTTCTCCCTCATTTTTGAAGGACAATTTTGCTGGATATAGAAGTCTTGGTTGGCAGTTTTTCTCTTTTAGTAATTTCAATATATCATCCCACTGTCTTCTAGCTTCCATGGTTTCTGCTGAGAAATCTACACATAGTCTTATTGGGTTTCCCTTGTATGTGATGGATTGTTTTTCTCTTGCTGCTTTCAAGATCCTCTCTTTCTCTTTGACCTCTGACATTCTAACTAGTAAGTGTCTTGGAGAACGCCTATTTGGGTCTATTCTCTTTGTGGTGCACTGCACTTCTTGGATCTGTAATTTTAGGTCTTTCATAAGAGTTGGGAAATTTTCAGTGATAATTTCTTCCATTAGTTTTTCTCCTCCTTTTCCCTTCTCTTCTCCTTCTGGGACACCCACAACACGTGTATTTGTGCACTTCATATTGTCCTTCAGTTCCCTGATCCCCTGTTCAAATTTTTCCATTCTTTTCCCTATAGTTTCTGTTTATTTTTGGAATTCAGATGTTCCGTCCTCCAAATCACTAATTCTATCTTCTGTCTCTTTAAACTATCATTGTAGGTATCCATTGTTTTTCCATCTTTTCTACTTTGTCCTTCACTTCCATAAGTTCTGTGATTTGTTTTTTCAGTTTTTCTATTTCTTCTTTTTGTTCAGCCCATGTCTTCTTCATGTCCTCCCTCAATTTATCGATTTCGTTTTTGAAGAGATTTTCCTTTTCTGTTCATATATTCAGCATTAGTTGTCTCAGCTCCTGTATCTCATTTGAACTATTGGTTTGTTCCTTTGACTGGGCCATATTTTCAATTCTCTGAGCGTGATCTGTTATTTTTTGCTGGCATCTGGGCATTTAATCAGATTTCCCTGGGTGTTGGACCCAACAGGTTGAAAGATTTTCCTGTGAAATCTCTGGGTTCTGTTTTTCTTATCCTGCCCAGTAGGTGGCACTCGTGGCACTCGTTTGTCTACGGGTCCCACCAGTAAAAGGTGCTGTGGGTCCTTTTACTTTGGAAAACTCTTGCCTGGGGGAGGTTCGCCAGCTGAAGTGGCTTGGAGGAGTGCCAATCCAAAACTCCCAGCCGGCCCGGGGATCCGAATGCGGGGAGGGTCGCCGGCCACCGCAGCCCGGGAGAGTGCCCGTCCGAATCTTCCAGCCAGCCCGGGGTGCCAAGCGTGGCAGGAGGGCGCCAGCCACCGCAGCCCGGGGGATTGCACCGTTCCCAGCCGGACCGGGAAGCCACATGTTTGGAAGGGACCCCGGTCACCGTTCTCTGCGGCCTGGGGATCTCCGATCCAATTCTCCCAGCTGGTCCGGGGGGCCGCGCGTGGGGTGGGGGCGCCAGCCACCGTGGCTTGAGGGGACCGCCTGTCCAATTCTCCCAGCCAGCCTGGGAAGGAGGGAGGGAGGGGCTCCGGCCGCCTGCCGCCCCGGCCCGGGGAAGCCCGTGCCCCTCGGCGATCTCACCGGAGCGGGTTCTCCCAGCCAGTCAGCCATTCCAGAATGGGGTACGCTGTCTTCTTGATCTCTGTCGCGGCTCCGGGAGCTGTTCTGTATCGTTTCTAGTCCCCTAGTAGCTGTTCTGGAGGAGGAACTAAGACCCGCGTGTCTTACTCAGCCGCCATCTTCTCCGGAAGTCCATTTACTAATTCTTAATTGATAAATAAACCTGATATCCTGACTCAAGTTTCACTCAATAACGATGAGTTGTCCTTCCGACATATTGTTAGGTTTTATTTTTCTGATACTTTCTTAATTTTTCTGCATTATGTTCATGAGGTTAATAGTTTGCAGTTTTCTTTCTTTTCTTATAATGACTTTGTCTGCATTTGGTGTCAAGGTAATGCTGACTTCATGACTTGAAGTGTTCACCCCTCTTTTATTTTCTGAAAGATTTTTGTATACGTTTGGTATTATTTCCTCCAGTGAAGCCATTCAGTACTGAAGTTTTCTTTGTGGGAAGGTTTTTGTTTAAAATTTAAAAATTGATATAGAGTTGTTACATTTCCTATTTATTCCTGAGTCAGTTTCGGGCATTTGTACCATCCAAGGAATTTGTCTATTTAACCTAATTTGTCAAAATTTGGGAACTAAAAGTGTCCATAAGATTTTTTTATTCTTCTTTTAATATCTGTGGGATCTGCAGTGTAGTTCCCTCTTTCAGTCCTGCTATCAGTAACTTGTGCATTTCCTTTATATCTTCGCCAGTCTAGCTAGAAGATTATCAAGTTTATTCTTTTTAAATAACCAATTTTTTATCATTGCTTTTCTCTCCTGTTTGTCCATTATCTACTTTATTGAATTTTATCTTTTATTTATTTATTTATTTTTATTTTGTTGTCTACTTCATTGAATTTTACCTTTTATCTTTGCTATTTCCTTTCTTCTACCTACTTTGGGTTTAATTTACTTTTCTTTCTCTAGCTTCCAAGGAAAAAGCTTACATATTAATTTTTAGACACTTTGTCCTTTCAAATACAAATATTTAAGGCATCAGATCCTAATTAACCCCTGCTTTAGCTGCTTTCCACAAATTCTGTTATGATGTGTTTTTATTTTTCCTCCAGTTCAAAACTTTTTATAATTCATGTTGATTTTTTCTTTGATTTCTGATATATAAAAGTGTGTTGTGCAATTTCCCAATATTTCAGAATTTTTTAGACATTTTCCTATTATTTTAATTTTAATGTGGTCAGAAAACATATTTTGAATGATTTTGCTTCTTTTAAATGTATCAAGCCACATTTTTTGACTCCTTGGTATTTTACCCCACAAATTCCAGTTGCCTCACACTTTCTGAATTCTGATCTCTGACCACTCAACTCAGCCAAATAACCACACTTTGCTTGGGATTCCCCTCCCTGCACTGTGAAAAATGTCTCCAGACAGAAAGTTAGACTGTCCTAGGGCTCACCTTGTTTGCTTCTCTTCTTATGGATCACAGCCCTGTATTTCTGTTGTCCAGTGTTTGAAAGTAGTTGTTTCATATATTTTGTCTGATTTTCTAGTTTGTTTATAGTGGAAGTGTAAGTCTGATCCCAGTTACTCCAATATTTCCATTAGTGGAATTCCTCTCTCAGGGTATTGTTTAGGTTTAGAATTTTAACAGACCTATGAAAATACATTTCAAACAGAAAATAGACTTGTTTCATCTTTTCAAAACATCTCTCCTCCTATAGTAAAGGTGTATTCTTGTTACTTTATAATTCAAAAGACTTCCATGGTTCCCCTTTGCTTACAAGCTGGAGTTCAGTCTCCTTAGCCTGGCTGACCATTAGCACTTTCCGCAATTGTCTTTTTAACCTCTCTACTACTTCCCTGCATAATCTCTATACTGGATCAACTGGGACAGTCATTATCAGCCAAGCATTATGTTGTTCTTTCCTACATTCATTCTGTTAAACATGCCAATCTCTCATCTTGGAAACACACCAGATATTTTCACTAAAAATAAAGTGAGTTGATAGAAAAACTGTTGTGAAATGTGGCTGCCAGATGTAGCAAACCATTTGGGTATAAACCTTATTTAACTTTATGACAGCTTCATCTTTAAAAATTAAAGAACACTGAATTCAGCATGCTGCATAAGACAAATGTGTCAGGCCCGGTGCTATGAATAAAGTTTAGTCCTTGTCCTCAAAATTCATTGAAGTTTAGAAACCAGCAAGAGACAAAGATAACTTAATTCTAGATCTCTCAACACTCTTCTGCTCCTCATTCGTACATTCACTAATCCACTCACAGAGTAAATTTTTACTGAACAGCCATTGGGAATGCATGATTGGTCCATCAGGCCCAGTCTTGTCTAACTGGCAACTTAACCAATAGTTATTAATTTGGATATGTAGGGCAGGCTGGGAGCACAGCACAGAAAAGAGATACATAACCAGGCAGGATTGAGGGACAGGGGAAGATTCCTGGAGGAAGGTATTCCTGAGTTTGTTCTCTAAAAATTTGAAGGAATTAGCCAGGCAGAGAGTGTGCATGGAAGTGTCTAGACTAGATTTTTCACCTAGGCTATTTCACCTATAGCTGTGAATATTGGTGCTTTCTGGAAACACTATGCTTTCCTAAGAATGGGATCAAGTATTATGTAAAGGGTTGGGGTTAATTTTTCTTGATTTTTCTTTTCACTAGATTTAGTGACTTGCTCTTTTGTATTTTCAGTCTTTGCCATAAGTGATGACTCCAAGTTAAACAGGTATCAGTGGAATTATAAGATTTTGTGCTGGTTTGAAAGGATGTATGCCCCCTAGAAAAGCCATGTTTTAATCAAAATCCCATCCCATTATCCTAAAAGTAGAATAATCCCTGTTCAATACTGTATGTTTGAAACAGTGATTGGATCATCTCCCTGGATGATGTGATTTAGTCAAGAGTGGTTATTAAACTGGATTAGGTGACGACATGTCTCCACCCATTTGCATGGGTCTTGATTGGTTTACCAGAGTCATATAAAAAAGGAAACATTTCAGAGAGAGATTCAGAGAGAGCAGAGAGTGCTGCAGCACCACAAAGCAGAGAGTCCACTAGCCAGCGACCTTTAGAGATGAAGAAGGAAAATGTCTCCCAGGGAGCTACAAGAAACCTGAAGCCAGGAGAGAAAGCTAGCAGATGATGCTGTGTTTGCCATGTGCTCTTCCATCTGAGAGAGAAGCCCTGACCTTGTAAACCATGTGCCTTCTCACTTGAGAGAGAAACTCTGACTGTGTTCACCATGTGCCTTCTCACTTGAGAGAGAAACCCTGAACTTCATCGGCCTTCTTGAATCAAGGTATCTTTCCCTAGATGCCTTAGATTGGACATTACAGAAAGACTTGTAATTGGGACATTTTCTCAGCCTTAGAGCTGTAAACTAGCAACTCATTAAATTCCTCTTCTTAAAAGTCATTCTGTTTCTGGTATATTTCATTCTGGCAGCTACCAAACTAGAACAGATTCCTAAATTCATTCCCACAGTATTGCTAAGTTGAGAAGAAACTGTTTCGAGAAAAAGAATTCTATTGTAAATGGGCTTAAAAGAAATCCCCAAATAGTGGCTTGAAAATACAAGCTAAAAAATCACTTTCAAATTTTTATTTGTGTTATTAGCATCATAGGATATACTGGAAGTAGTTAGAAGTATACTTTAGAGTCAAACTTCCTGAATCCAAGTTCCAGCTCTGATATCCCCTAACTGTGTAAAATAGGCAAGTTGTTTTATACCTCTGATCCAGTTTCCTTGTATTTAGAATGAGGAATAATCATAACACCCACTCACTGGGCATTATGAAAACTAAATAAATTAACAGGAGAAGATGGATTAAAACAGTTCCTGGCATATAGTAAGTATTTCAACAGACTTTCTTATTATTATCATATCAATAAATAGCTTCCTGAGCAGCAAGATTTTACCAGGTCCCAGGCAGGTCATATTTTCCAGGTCCTGGAATACTGCCAGTGTGGAGGAATAGAAATGGAATGCAGTCAGTGGATCATATCCAGGTTCCTTTGGGTTTTCACATGACTCCTTATTGAATTTATGTGACATTTGTCCTTTTATTTAGAACAGACATTTTTACAACCCGTCCAAGTTCTAAAGCAGTAGAGAAGTTGTGGTAGTTAGATTCACTTGTCAACTTGGCCAGGTGAATGTGCCTAGTTCTGTTGCTGTGGACATGAGCCAATGGTACGTGAACCTCATCTGTTGCTGATTACATCTGCAGTCGGCTAGGAGGCATGCCTGCTGCATTGAATGATGTTTGAGTTAATTAGCTGGTGCTTAACTGAGAGAGCTCAATGTAGCATAGCCCAAGCAGCTCAGTATACCTCATATCAGCACTCGCAGCTCAGCCCAGACCTTTGAAGATGCAGAAAGGAATCAACCTGGGGAAAGTTGTTGGAACCCAGAGGCCTGGAGAGATGGCCAGCAGAGATCACCCTGTGCCTTCCTACGAAAGAAAGAACCTCAGTGGAAAGTTAGCTGCTTTTCCTCTGAGGAACTAACAAAACAAATCCCCTTTTATTAAAAGCCAATCTGTCTCTGGTGTGGTGCATTCCAGCAGCTAGCAAACTAGAACAGAAGTATAGCAGCGATCCACTTTTCCCACATCATGTTCTCGATTCAAATTCCCATGATCATCTTTGCCAGTCTCCTCACTTCCTCTTTATCAAGTAATAGCCATGGAGTTTCCGAAATTTTACTGAGCAGTAACTACACCAATTCACCTTTTTTTTTTTGCATATGGGCACTACTTACAGTCCTGTGGTAAGCTTGGAGTTATGTAGCCTAGGAAAACATGTACTTAATCTTAATCCATTCATGTGGGTGTGAACCTGTTATAAATAGGACTTTCTGATGAGGTCACTTCAGTTAAAGTGGCCCATAATGAATCTTAATCTTAAACTATTACTGGAGGCCTTATTTTAAAAAAATAAAATAAAATAAGGGCATAGAAAGAGAAGCAAAGGGGAACAGCCAGATGCTGGAAGTCAACAGGATTCAGAAAAGAAAGGAGACCTCACCATGTGCATTGCCATGTGGTGGAAAAGCCAAGGAATCCCAAAAATTTCCAACCAGCCAGAAAATACCAACCCCTGGAGAAAGCAAGCCTTGTAGCCTCTGAAACAGTGAGACAATAAAATCTTATTGTTAAGTTGTATTTTTATGGTATTTGTTTTAGCTGCTGGGAAACTAACATAACCCCCCCTAATTCTGCTTCTACCTTCCTACAGGCATAGATTTCTTCCCTTTCTAACTCTGATGTGATGATCATAATTTTTGAACTTTTTCAGAAAAAATATGAACAAATAAATGAAATATATGAGAATCTGGAGAAAAGTTTGGTCCTGCTTATTTTGTTTTTTAGCCCATTATTATTTGGGAGAGCTGAATCATCATCTTAGCGTAAACAGTGGCCCCAGTAGGGTCACATAGCCATATCTACATGCCAAATTATTTATTTAGCATGTTTATAACAAATATAAATTTCTAAGATCAGCTCTGAGGCACAGAACACATCACTGGACATTTTACTCAATGATGCTAAAATCCCATGAAGAAAATTAAATATCATGAAATACCATTGTGCTGGTTTGAAAGGATGTATGGACCCTAGAAAAGCCATGTTTTAATCAAAATCCCATTTCATAAAGGCAGAATAAACCCTATTCAATACTGTATGTTTGAATCTGTAATTAGATCATTTCCTTGGAGATGTAACCCAATCAAGAGTGGTTGTTAAGCCGGATTAGGTGACGACATGTCTCCACCCATTTGGGTGGGTCTTGATTGGTTTACTGGAGTCCTATATTAGAGGAAACATCTTGGAGAATGAGAAATTCAGAGAGATTCAGAGAGAGCAGAGAATGCTGCAGCACCATGAAGCAGAGAGTCCATCAGCCAACGCTTTGGAGATGAAGAAGGAAAACGCCTCCTGGGAGCATCATGAAACAGGAAGCTAGGAGAGAAAGCTAGCAGATGACGCTGTGCTCACCATGTGCCCTTCCCGCTGAGAGAGAAACTGTGACTGTGTTTGCAATCTGCCTTCTCGGATGAGAGAGAAACCCTGAACTTCATTGGCCTTCTTGAACCAAGGTATCTTTCCCTGGATACCTTTGATTGGACATTTCTATAAACTTGTTTTAATTGGGACATTTTCTTGGCCTTAGAACTGTAAACTAGCAACTTATTAAATTCCCTTTTAAAAAGCAATTCTATTTCTGGTATATATTGCATTCTGGCAGCTAGCAAACTAGAACAACCATTAATCATGGGCGTTTGCAAAATTATTCTTCACAAGTTCAAACAGCATAAGTAACATCATATGAGGGAGAATGATGAGTACATAAAAGGCATAGTATGGAGTCAGAGTTCATGGAGGACTTTTATAAAAGTGACCTGAGTCTCCAGCACTAAAGTGTTTGTAAAGAGACAGAGAAGGGAAATAGAGTAGCCAATGAGCCACAAGATTTACAATGCCTTGGAGCAGCAGTCAATATGCTTTGCAGAGAGAAAGTAGAGTGTACACGATTCTGGTGAGTCAGGTGAGTGGAAGTAGATTAAAAGGGTTTTTGATGCTTTTGGTTTATAACTCTGACAAGTCACTTAGGCTCCATAGCCTTAGTTGCTTGTTTTAACAATGGGGTGTTCACCATGTTCATAGATTGGAAGGGTTATATTGTTAAATTGAACGTTCTTCTTAAATTGGTATATAGATTTGATGTAAACCCAACCCCAGCCAATATTTTTACAGAAATCAGCAAGGTAATTTTAAAAATTATATGAAAATACAAGGGATCTAGAATAGCAAAAGCAATATTAAAAAAGAATAATGTTGGAGAACTCGTATTACCTTATCGAAAGACTTAATATAAAACTTTGGTAATCAAGTCAGTGTAGTATTGTTACTGGACAAAGTCCATGGATTCTTTTGCCTAACATGCTCAATAACCAATTCCTGAGACACTGGGGTTTCAAAAAGAGAAAGAGTTTATTACTAGGTGCATAGTAGGAGAGCAAATGGCCTAGTGGCCCAAAATCTGTCTCCCCAATCTACGGCAATTCTGATAGTTTTATTAGAGAAAAGGATGGGCAGGGTTTAGAATAATGAGTGCTATGGCCCCAGATGATGTAATTAGAGGGGATCTAATTATTGAACATGTGCAAATTGATTACACACTTAGTCACAGAATGTATGTAAGAAAATAGCAGGATGAGGTATAGGTGACTTGTAGGTTAAAGTCTAAGCTACTGCACATGTCAGGCAGGCCCATTTTGGTTAGGTCCAATCTCAGTTATTAAACATTAAGATAACTTTGGATTTGGGGTGGGTTAGTTCTGGGCTGACCTATGAACCTTCAATAAAGCTGTCTTTAGTGGTTACAAGACTAAAGTTGGAAAACTGGATAACTGGGCACAAATGAAGTTTAGTCACAAGGCTTTTACAATTACAGGGGCAAAAGATAAGGGCTATACAATCATTATCAGCGATCAAGGCAGCTGGATTACAATTTAGAGATTTCAGGAATTTCCCTCTGTCTACTTTAATTTATCAGAAAGCAAAAAAGGAATATCTATCTAACGATTCAGTAATCAAAATCATCCCTTAAATCCTGATTTCTCAGTTACAATATAGGCATAATAATAAATACGTAGATCAATCATTCAGAATAGAGAGCCCAGCAATAAGCCCACACTTATAAGATGAATTTGTTTTTGGAAAAGAAGTTAAAGGAAAAGTAACTACTTTCAACAATTGGTGCTGGAACTGGCTATTCATGTGAAGAAAAACATCAGCTTGGACTCCTATTCATACTAAACACAAAAATTAATTCTGGATGGATTGTAAAGAGGATAATTATTTTTTTTCACAAAATAGGAGTTGGTAAATATTTTGGGGGACACAGAAATCAATAACTATAAAACCCAACAAATTAGACATAAGAAAAAAATAGGCTCTTTTGCTCATCTAAAGATACCAATAAGAATATAAGTTGGTAAGCCAAAGGCTGAGAAAAAAAATAGTTTAAAAATATATCTGGCACAGAACTTGCGTCCAGCATGTATTTAAAAACACACACACATACAACAATAAAATCTTACAACTCAGTGTACACCTTGGAACAATCACTACTGCCCCTTCAACATAAAAACTTGTTTCAGGCCAGATCTCTGCTGTTGAGTTGTGCAGTTACACCAGGGCTGCAGGAACGCCTTCCTGGAGGGAAAGTTGGCTAGTGGTATGCCTAAAACTTTCACACTGGCATACTCTCCAAACCTCCAAGGATGACAACATGGAGAAATAGTTTCTTCCTAATTCTGCTACACCTTGAGGGCTTGAAACTCTGATCAAAGGTGTGGCCTGGTGAATTCTAGCAAAGAAAGCCATGATTCTCTAATGCCTAGGATCTTCCCTATCCTTAAATGTACCAAGATTGAATTAGACTAGGCTAGGAGCTGGACTCTAGTTCTTCCCCAATCCTAAATGATGAACTTCCAGAAAAAAAAACTAAATTCAAAGTTCAAAATAACCATATATCTGAGGATGTATATCTTTAAGATGTACCATCTGAAATGTTGGGAGAGATTGACTGAGAATTTTATATAAACATGATAAGTACTCTTAATATAATAGCTAAAAATTTACACAATGGATTGGATAAAGAATAGGACAGATACAGCTAAAGAATGAATTACAGATTTGGAAAATCAGACAGGGAAGAAATATCTCAGAGATCAGAAGGATAAGGAGATAGAAAATAGAAAAGCTAAGCATACTCTTCCAGGGTCATTTATCCTGCCATTGGTCTAATTCCTTCCTGATACACTGGCATGAGGAGTCCAAAGTAGTCAGGTGGTAGGTTCAAGTTTAAATTTAGTGGAAACCTTACTTTGTCTCCTAGGGGAGGTAAATCCCCTACTGGGAACAAAGGCCTCTCCCTACAATGACAGAGTCTAAAGTTACGGAGTGGAAAGAAGAAAGTTCCCAAATGGGTCACTGGGATTGATAAATATGGGGACCACTCAAATTTCCCCTGCTTGGTTCCCAGACTGTGTATTCCAATTACTTGGAATATAATAAACCATAATATCAGCCCTTGTTTCAGTGTATATACTCTGAATTAGAGCACTAGGCTCCAACCTCTCAGGGAATGCTCTCTGAGGAGACAACTCAGCTGTGTTTTTCACAAGCTACTATACCATTCACTGCCACTGAGTGATGGAATACATGGTGAGATCAGCGAATCCTGTGCTCACTGTCATGCCTCCTTTGAAGTAAAATTGGCTCTTCGTCTGAGGAAATGTTGTGGAAAACCATGTTGACAGAGTAGTCATTCTGAAACCTTTGGATAGAGGGAACGACTCATATACAGTGTAGATGTCAATTCTGGTAAGGAAAAACTGTTGCTTTTTTCCTCAGTTGAGGGTATATCGTAGTCTTTGATGCTAGCACTTAATAGTGGCTAGATAAGCTTTGGTGAAGGGACTCACATTGTGTTCACATAACTCCATCTTTGTCACCATGTCTGAGCTACCATTGCAGTAATCCTGTGACCAAGAAATGATGTTGGCTGCCATCCACAGGTTTAGTTATCTTGTCTACCTGATGGTTGAGATCCCCTTCTGCAGAAGGGGCTTGCTGGACATTAACGTGAGATTGATAGCCCTACCTACTTCATGCCCACACCTATAGGAGCATTTTTGTCCCTTTAGAGATTGGAAGCACATCTTAAGCCCTCTTCTATCCAACTGCCCCTCTTCTATTCACAGCAACTACTGAAATCAGTGGTTGTGAATTGACCCATCCCCACTTTAGCTCCAGGGCTCTCACTTTCAATTCTGCCACAGTTACTTTAACCTAATTACTGATACCCCTGCCTCTTCTTACAAACTGTGCTTCTGGGCATTCAAACCCCCTATTCACAGGTCTTTCTACCTTAAATCTCAATACTGAGCAGTCAACCTCAATCCAATGTCATTGCAATTCTAAAGCCCCACGTCCACTGCTCAGGTGTTCTTCTCTGGTGACCACACCAGTCCTATTTGCTTGCCTCCCACAAGTGTCTTGGTGCTGACTGTGGAAGGAAAATACCACGAGACCACCCCATCCCTGCATCACCTAATAAGCAAATTGAATTATTGGACTGGCTGGCAAAATAACAAAATC
Source organism: Tamandua tetradactyla (assembly GCF_023851605.1). Lineage (NCBI taxonomy): Eukaryota > Metazoa > Chordata > Mammalia > Pilosa > Myrmecophagidae > Tamandua > Tamandua tetradactyla. The sequence goes on along the minus strand of NC_135331.1, from coordinate 103,891,397 downwards.
CTCCGTTCATGGGTCCAGAGCTGAGTTTAGGCACTTCTCCACCACACCACTGAGGTGGACATCCAGTCCCCAATTTTGATTTGAAGTCCACAGACTCCTTGTCAGTAAGCACACAGCTTGACTCCTAGAGAGCTAAGGTCTTGTCAGCCTAAGGATCAAGTCAGTCCCCAGAACAACCCTCAAACCCACCCTTTCATGTCTTCCTGAGCTGAATTAACATCCTGGTTCTGCCACTTACTAGTAGTTTGATCTTAGATGAGTTCATCTCTGAGATCCTCTTTGCTGAGCTGGCACATGGGAAGACCTTTTTGTATTTCTCAGGGTTGTGGTGAGTCCTAACAGATGCAAGGTATGCATCTTGCTTGACATGGTGCCTGTCATCTGGTGGCTACTAAATAATAAAATTGTTATTATAATCTACTGATATTGTTACACTATTTCCTGGCCCCTTCATCTCCCATGCAGGCTATTGTTCTAATGCAAAACTTCCTCTTTATCATCCTTTTCTTCTATGCTCCTAATATTTCTACACATGGTTTTCTAGTGGAGCTTGTTGTCAGTTTTTTTTTCAATGAGATTAGAGTACCCATTTTTTCAAGTTTTATAATGCCTCTCCCGCTCCCCCTTTGCTTTTCACAGAACCCTCGTTTGTATTAATTTTGTGATTAATGAAACTGTGCAAACAATGAGGTCATATGATGGTAAGCATTCATCAATGAGGTCATCTTCCTAAATTACTGTGAAAATTCATCCATTCCTATTGGCATGCCTATTTCTTCTGACTCAGAGGTCTGCAATTTAATGACAGGCTCATATCCCAATATTGAGGTGGCAGGGACAATATATAACCTGACATATGCCACACAGCACACCAGGAAGAGGCCAATAGACTCTGCTAAGAAAAATAAGAAAAGAAAAGCAGACCATTTCTCAAAGCACATTAAATAAAAAGCAAAAATACTTTACATCTTTCAGTAAAAGGGTCACAAGAAAGCATTTGCCTGGACTTTGGCATGAGAACTGGCCATTCCTGCCAAAGGAGTTAAAGAGACAATTTTAATTTCAATGTCAATTAAACACTGACATTAATTAAATGTCAAGGTGTGGGTACACTGAAATACCTGGCACTACTAGTGATTCAAAAATAATCTTCATGGCTCAGATCATGACAGGCCCTTCCTTCAAAACCTTCAAGAGTCTCCCACTGTCTACAGGGCAGACTCCAAATTCCTAGCCCAGTTTTCAAGGTTCTACAACATTCAGTCTATGTTCACCACTCCCAAATATACCTTGAATGTTATCACCCCGTGCTGTTGCTTATTTTCTTCTGTCTGTTTAATGCATCTATGACCAAGCTTTCAGACTCACTCACTATAAGCCTCTCCACAATCACCGTCCACTGCTACCATTGCCATGAAATTCTTATGTCTTCCCTCGTAAGAATGAATTTCCTCTGTGCCAAGTACTTCTGAATAACTTTTGTTTGTTCCTCTCTTGTAGAAATTATTATATTTTGTCCTGAATTCCAATTTTTGAATGTATAGTTTTGATTAAGTCACCATTTCTCACTCAACATAGAAAGTGACAATGAGGGAAAAAAATCAGTGATGTTGGTGAGCATCTTGCAGATGCACTTCAAAAACTATTAAATACGGTACAAAGGTAGAGTTTGTTTGGTTGATTTCTCCGTTAGTGAGCAAGGGATGGCAATTCATTGCAGTCAGGGCATGGGGGTGTGGTATGCAGTTCTTCTTAAATCTTCCAATACTGAGGAAAATGATTCAGCACTAATCTAATAAGCTAACCTCATCTACCAGATCCTCAGAAGTAAAGATCAAGGCTTCACAAATTTGAACTTAGCTTCCCAAATGCAGGTTCTCAAGAAAAACAGAAATGGTTATTAACGACCTTGAAAATAGTGGGCCAAAGTAAAACTGGAAGCCATGAATTTCTATGCTTTGTAGTAATTCATACAACAAATATTTACGTAGAGAACCTGCTTTGAGCTAGGAATTGTATTCATGGCTAAATGACCAGGATGACTAAAATGGAAAAGTTCACTGCCCTTCAAAAACTAGCGGTCCAGGGCTGGAAGTAGACAGACCACCACAGAACAATGTGATGATTATCATGTTAAGGGGTGTGGTAGTTAGATTCAGTTGTCAACTTGGCCAGGTGAAGGTACCTAGTTCTGTTGCTGTGGACTTGAGCCAATGGTACATGAAACTCATCTGTTGCTGATTATATCTGCAGTCAGCTAGGAGGTGGGCCTGCTGCAATGAATGAAGTTTGACTTAATTGGCTGGTGCTTAAATGAGAGAGTACAATGCAGCACAGCCTAAGCAGCTCAGCATATCTCATCTCAGCCCTCGCAGCTCAGCCCAGGCCTTTGGAGATGCAGAAAGAAGACACCCCGGGGAAAGTTGTTGGAACCCAGGGGCCTGGAGAGAAGGCCAGCAGAGACCATCCTGTGCCTTCCCACGTAAGAAAGAACCTCAGTGGAAAGTTAGCTGCCTTTCCTCTGAAGAACTAACAAAATAAATCCCCTTTTATTAAAAGCCAATCTGTCTCTGGTGTGTTGCGTTCTGGCAGCTAGCAAACTAGAACAAGAGGGAATCAGGGAGCTTTGGGAGAAAATAGAAGGATCCCCTGACACAAACTTGTGGGGAGCAGGGACTGCCAGTGTAGACTTCCTAGAGAAGGTGGTATCTAAGCTAAAGCTTAGCTGAGCTGGTAAAAAGGAGTGCTGCAAGCAAAGAAAACCGCAGGCATGAAGACCTGAAGCAAAGAAAAGCATTATGTGTTCAAAGAATTGGGGTGGGGTGAGGTGGGAATGAGTATGGCTTTAGTTTAAGAAGGGAGATGGCATAAACTGAATTTTGAAAAGTAAGTAAAGAACAGAGCATGCCAGACTTTATTAGCCAGTTAAAAAAGACTGAATTCTTTTGAAAACATTTGACAAAAGGAGTCATACAATAGAGGAAGGTGGCAAGACCTTATCGTTTGGGTTGTTTGTTTTCCTTATTTTAAAGATGGAAGTCACGATGTAGGCTCACATGCAACTGTGACGAAGCCTGTGGCAGGGAGAGGCTGAACTTTCAGCGGAACTCTGACTCCTCAGGAGGCAGGTGAAGAGATGAGATCAGAGTGCTGGGAGAGTAGTGGGTCTTTCAGGAAGAGGGACGCCTCTGCCACTGCGCCAAGTAGGAGGGAGTAGAGGATGGAATCAGATCATTCCCATCAGGAAGTTTTCACCTGAAAGCTTCTGTTTTCTTGGTAGGACAGGAAGCAAAGACACCTGCAGGGTCATGTTGGGGGAAGTGGTGAGAGTCAGAGGCTTGAGAAAAACAGTAATGATTTGCAATGGTCATTGTAGAAAACGGGAGAGAAACAAAGAGGATTCATCTGTTAGTGGATTAGACTTGATTGAGATTGGTTCTGCTGTTCATAGGCACCAATTCCTGCATGATTTTCCTCCAGCTGCATCCAGTAGTCTAGGTATAGATGAATTATTAGGTAAATAAATGTTGGGGTTTTTCTAGGAAAGAGTAGTAGACAGACAGTGGATAAGGGGGTTGAAGAATTTGGTGGACCATGGCATTTAAGTTAGAAAAGGAAGAGAATAAGAGGACACTGGCATGTTGTAGAAGGGAGAAAGGTCACATCTGGAAGGTCCCTATGAGATCAAATAAGCAATTGAGTGAGAAACCTAGAAAGTAGGCAGGTTCTGATCTGAAGGCAGCATGTTTAAATGTAGTGTTGCAGAGGTTCCATTTAATGACAGTTCAGGGTAAGGCTATGGGTGTTTGTGATTAAGGTAGGGTTTAGGTGATATTCATGACAAGTGAAGGCTAAACTATAAGAGACAAATGGATGCTGAAGTCTTTCTCAGACAAACGGCAGGTCTTAGAGTGGTCGTACAGTAGCATTAGGCTGATACAGTCAGTGAAAAAGAGGAATGACTAGGAAAATTGATGAATGAGAGCCTCCAAGAAGGGAAAAGGTTTGAACCTTAGAAACAGAGGGATTGTAGATGGAGGTAGGGAATTGTCTGGAAGAGGTTTTGAGGAGTGATGGGGGATGCTCTGCTTCTCTTCCAGAAGTACTGTGGGGTAAAAGAGTGAGCAACTGTCCACATGAGAGGGCTGCCTGGGGAGCAGTGGCCTCATTAAAGTAAGACAAGGTTAAGAATGTAGAGGAGTTTGCTTCCATGGAACAGAGAAATAAGTTAGGGGACCTATAGGTCCTGATGGAAGGATGCAGAAGAGAGGGCTGTCATGGGAGCCTGGTACAAGAAGCAGTACAAAACAATTTGGAGAAGCATGCCTTGAGGTAACGAAAAATTTTCTCTTAGGAGTCTTCTGGTTGGAAGGAAGGGAGTATGATATCAGCAATTTGGTTCTTCTTCCCTGAAGGTTCTATTGAAAGAATTCCTAGTCCTAACAGTCCAATGTTTGGGTGCAGAAGTGATTGCATAGGCCCCGGAATCACAGCCTTTTTAAAAAAATATTCTTCAGCAAGGTTACACTTCTCAGACATAGGAAAAAGGAAGGCAGCTTTTAGGGAAAAACTAAGATTTAGTATTTGCAGGCAGATTGCAGTAGAAGGATGAGGGAGCGAGGCCACAAAGGTGGTGGCCAAGGAGTGGTTGGAGTGATAAGCAGAGAAAGAAATGGGTCCGAATGTGCCCATAGAAAGGAGTGAAGGATGGAATCCTTTGCGACAGCAGACATTGGGCGGGCGTGGAGGAGTAAAGATGAAAGTGACTTGAAGAATGGCAAAGCTCCTAAGGACTTCATATCAGAAAATTCAACATTTCATATGCATTTTCTAGGCCAAAAACTATTTGAAAAACAAAGGAAAAACTTGGAGCATCTCCATAAGCAAAGTGTCCTCTTTGTTACCTATGACTTCATACCTCCCCTCAGGGGATCTGCTTCTTAATGATGGCCAAAGAGTAGAGCAGACAGAGTTTTACCGAAATTAGAAGGTATATCAGCTTTGGTGTTGCGCCCTCTTATTCACATTTTCTGTTTTCATTTTCCTCTAAGGAGGCGTCCTCTATTAACCAGCCTCTCAAAAGACAATGCTTGTATGCATTCCTCTCATGGCCTTTCTCCCCTAACAAACTATGCTGATCTGAATGCAAATCAGACAGACCTAATCACATGCCTGTGTTTGTAACTGATTAGTAGAGGTGGCTATGGGCTTCACTCCTGGGAGAAAGGCCTTATGGGTAAGAGATGGAGCTCCAGTTATAAAACTGCAGCCATCCATGTGTGGGACAAGGAGACCCCTCCTAGTTCCAAATCAACAAAGCCATACAGCAGTTGCTACTTGCTTTGCCTGTTCATAAATTTTAAGACTTGCCAAAAAAACAGAGCATCTGCAGCTACATAATAGATACATAGGAAATTTATATTTACATTTTAAATGCCTAAATGTGGGAAAATGTCATTATGACCTGCTGATAGGACAACATACGTCCTCCCAGGCTTATAGTAAATTAGCTTAATTATGATACAGTTAGTCACATTTATCAATACTTTCAAAATAAATAGTGATGATAAACTATATTAGCTTTTCTTTTATGTGAAAGTGATAGAAAATAGTAAGGAGGAGTCCTGACTGAAGATAGGAGCAGAAAGTAAATAATATCTCTAAGAGATGTGAGATGCTTTTCAAGAAACGAGAAGGTGGCTTTTAATATATGTGTTCACTCCATATACCACAAATACCTTGTCAGCTTTGGATTTGGTTTCTTATGAGAATATGCCCACAGAAGATCCTTCAAACCTAGTATCAAAAGACAACTGCCTCTTCTACCTGTATTAACACATCCTGGACTGATGTTCAACAAACGACATTCAGTTCTAACTTAGAAAGTAATTGTTGCTTTGCTGTGTGGTTTCCAGGCCTCACTTGAGACAAAAGAACATGAAATCCAGACGAGCAGGAACTTCAAGGAGTTCCTGTTCTTTCACATTTTTATATCCTGTAGACTGACCCAATACACACAGAAAAATGACCGTTAGAAGTGAAACACTACTAAGTCTAATTCATGAATTTCGGGGGGCAGGGGGCAGGTAGCAGTGATTGAAGGGTGGAGTTTATTTTTTGTTGCTGTTGCTTATTGAGGTTTAACTTACACACAGTTGAATTAAACATTTTTTAGGTGTTTAGTTCTCTGAATCTTGACAAAGTTAGACAGTCATATAACTACCACCATAGTCAAAATACAGAATTCCATCACATCATAAAGTTCCCTTGGGCCCCTTTCTAGTCAATTCCTTCCTCAACCTCCATCCTTGGAAGCCACTGACCCAACTTCTGTCCCCATAATCTTGCCTTTTCTAGAATGCCATGTGAATAGACTCATACAGAACGTAGCCTTTTGAGTCTAGTTTGTTTCAGTTAGTGAAATGTTTTTGAGACACCTGCATGTACTGATAGTTTGTTCCTTTTTATTACTGAATAATATCTATTTATGGATGTACCACGATTTATTTATACTTTCCTTGGTGATCTGACATTTGGGTTGTTTCACCTTATTAATATGGTGATTATGAATGAATAAAGCTGTTATAAAAATTTGCTTATAGGTTTTTGGGTGGACATCTGTCTTCATTTATCTGGGATAATACCTAGGAGTGGGATACTTGGGTTCGGTGGTAAGTATATATTTAACTTTGAAAGAAACTGTCAAACTGTTTTCCAAATGTGGCTGCAACATTTCCAGTAGCAATATATGGTAGTTCCTGTGGCTCTGAATTCTCATTAGCACTAAATCTTGATTTGAGTCACTTTAATAATAATTCATGAATTTCTGATCTAGGCTGGACTACAAATTAATATTTAGGCTAGCAGTTAATACAATTTACAAAATACAATAATATGAAAAGTTTATAAGGTTATACTTGACTTATATAAGGCTTTCTGAGGACAAAAGCTTGATAGCTGTTTATGAGAAAACAGTTTCAATTAGTACAAATATATCATTAGCAACCTAAATTACAAACATGCAAAAATATCTGAACTAAGTCTATGAATATTCTGTAATCCAACTTTTCGCTCACTTGGGTTGAGCTTCTGCTAAGAAGTCTAAATTAGTGATGCCCTAGTGTTCAGCAAGAATGAAGGTCAGCCCAGGACCAGAGTCCAGGTGGCTCTGACTCTATGGCTACTGAATATGGGAAGTGCACATTTGCAAAATGTTCCACGAAGGATTAAGAGATGGATTTTCTTTTAGTTGCTTGTGGTCTAATGCAACTTTAAAGATTTTAAGAATTATAAAATAATTTGTCCATTTTTCATGCCATAGGCCATAGGCTGGTTCTGAAAACAAAACTTCTGTGGTAAAGCCATACCTGACTATTTCCATTAAAAAAGCCATTCTTGACTATTTTTCATATTTCAGTTTTAGCACACAGTTCTTCCAGCTCCTGAAGAAGAAAATAGTCTAGAACTCAAAGACCTATTAGACTTCTCTGGGCAGACAGAGGGACCACCTCACACCAAAACCCATGAAAGAAAGAAGTTGATGCTTCTGCTATTCCAGCATTCAGAAAAAGATTATTACTAGCTTAATGATGATTATAGGAATTCAAATAATATACACAATAAAGAAACAATTATGGTCAGTTACAGGCTGTGGTTTATGCTGCCAAAATTTGCTGAGTAGTTGTTGTGACTGCCTTAGACAAGAAGGTAACAGGCAATGCAGGATGTCAGATACAGATATGTAAGCAGGAATTCCATATTTAAAAAATGCATTCCTTTCTCTATGCTATGGCAGCCAGATTTCTTTTCCCCATTAGTAATTTGAGTTACATAACCAGCCTATCAGTTGAACACTAGACGTCATTATGTGGAGATCCGATTAGCATCTCGGCACCTGCTGAGCACTTCGTGCATGCCTTTCCACAGTGTGTACCGTGGCCAACAGCTGTCCCGGGCCTCTTTCACAGGGTAGCTAGTGAATACAATCATGCCTTCCATAAAAAAGTTTGCAGAGCAAGGTAAATTGTTATCTGACCAGAGTCCAACAGTGTTCAGTGACCTATGTAGAAGACAGGACAGTTTTCACTGTTCCTGGTCTCTGGTCAGCATATATTGTTCTCTGAGTGTTTTTAAAGAGCACAGGGTTGGCCTATTTGGGGGGACAAGGACCACCCTGTTCCAAGTTTGGACAATTTCAAAGGATAGGACTTTGGGGGCTTGGAACAACCTGTACAACTTCACTGCCATTGGGTTTGGTTAAACAGAGAAACCAACTGCTGCTCTCTCTTAATCCCCATCCCACGTATGGAAACCAAAAGTTCAATTACAACAAATAAAGGGCCATGGAAGAGTACCTGGATGCCTTGTGGGATGAGAGGATCCAATTAGGAGGGGTCAGAGCGTTGGGGTAAGATTATCCATATACCAGAAGTTGAGAAATAAAATTATTTTTATTAAAAAAAGAACTATGACCAAAATGTTTGCCTCATTTAATTAAATATCAGCAGGAATGCTTATTCATTCTAGAGTCCCAAGCATACCAGGAAAGGGAGCCCCAGACAGGAGCCAAAACCACTGTTGCCATTATGCTCTCAGTTCTACAGGTTAAGTAGGTGTTGAAATTCAAACTTTGACAACCAATTATTATCCCTTACAGTGGTCAGGATTGGGCTGGGAATCATGATGAAGAAATCCTTTTAGGGGAGCTCTAGGTAACAGGTATAATTTATGATAAATAGGGATGGGATTAAATTGGCAGAAAGCCCATGCCTACACTCCCTCAGGCCTAAAAATGGTACTGATTTTTAAAAAATTCTTTTTGAAAAATTAATCCGCTACAGTACAAGAACATAAGAAACAGGACCACTAAGAAACCAGCAGCACTAAAGACTTCAGGAAAAAGAAATTAAGCCTGAAGTTTATAGATTTAATGCATATTTACAAATAAAGCTAGAAGCTGAGTCTGGGAGCCTAGATGCATCTACCAGGATAGGGCTTCAGCTTCTTTCCAGTGCAACCTAACCTTGTTCTGAGCCTGCCGTGGTTTAATCTATGCATCCTCAGGTGCCACAACGAATACATGGGAGTTACATCGGAGATCCCCCAAAGATTTTACATTGCAAAAATCTGGACAACACACGTTGGAGCTGCAGAACTGACTAGATTAAATCCTTCGTGAGATAAAGCAGGTAACATCAACGAATAAAGAAAAAGAAGTAAAGAACAATTCATCTTCCCATCGGCATCGTCAGGTGTTTAGTTGTCTCTGGAAGCACCGGCTGTTTATGTGCTCTCTTATCCTGGAATCATCAACCTGAGATTGGGGGGTAGGGGGAGGAGACTTAAGAGATCAGATAAAATAAAAACATCACATAAAAGAAAAAAATAAAGATAGCTTTCAACAGAACCAGAAACCGTCAGGGTAGCGCATAATAACCTCTCAGCATCACTGACCACAGCACAGCTGCCGGACTAGAAGAGAGGCTTTGTGACCAGACAGGAGAGGACCTTAGTGAGCGCCAAGCCTTAGGGATGTTAGGTTTCCCTACCCCTCGGGTCTCCCAGCCGGGTCCCTGCCAGCTCCTCAGCCCGGTGGGTTTTGGCCCCTTCCATCCTCCATACCCAGGCAGCGCCCGCCCCCATCCTGCTGATTGACAGACAGCCCAGCTACTCCTAAGAGCCTGGCTTCACTTAGCAACCGGGCAGAGGTGACAATCACGCCGTAGCCAATGGGAGGCAAGGGGCGGGGCCGGCGGCGAGGAGGCGGTGCTGGTCAGGTGCTCCGCGCCGAGGCTACCCGCAGGTGAGCTGCCGCGGATTTCGGGGGGGCGCCCCGAGCTCCCGCTATCTCCCGGTGTCTTTTGCCCTGTGTCTGTGGGTGGGAGTCCCCCCAGCCCCTCCATCTCATTGCCCCAAGCTGATGCGGACTGACGGGATCGCTGAGAGGGTAAGAGCGCAGGGGGATGGGCGACCTGCCTCGTGGGAACACACACGGATCTTGCGGGTCCGGAAAGCCGTCTCCACCCCCTCCCGGACCTCTCCACTCACATGCGCGACGGAGGCCACATCGGGGCTCCTGCCGGCCTCGGTGGGCGGGACGACCGCGAATTGGGAACGTGCCCTGCGCCGCGAGCCTTCCCGGGGACTAGGATGGAATCCAGGTGGAGAAGAGGAGACGGTGAAACCCCCTCCCCGTGAGGCGTAGTCGTTGCACACAAACCTACTCCTCCTTTACCTTCCCTCTTCGCCTTTCTTGGCGCTCCGGTATTGCAGATTTCCAAGCCTGTCTGTGGAGGAAGGATTGGAGAGGAGAAGAAATTGGAAAGCAGCCCAATGATATCTGGAGCCAGATCTAGGGACTCACGGCATTGTGCAGCACTTTGTACATAGAAAAGAAAGAAGTCCACCTCTCTGTTTATTGCTTTGTGTCATCGATGCGATAATGTTGGTTCTTACCAAACATTCTTAAGCTTTAGACACTTAAGCTGTGTTTACTTTGGTTTGTTCCAGGAAAGCAGTTCTCTCTTCCTCATCACAATTGCTGAATTAAATGTATTAATATAGAGGAAAATCAGGTGTTCTATGTAATCCATTCTCTCTTTTTTTTAGGCTTATTATTTGGGTTAATATTAGACTTCCTTGTGTTAGAAAAAATGAAAAGTGGTAGAGGAAGGGAGAGAGAGAGAGAGAGAGAGAGAGAAAAACTACCATTCTCATCCAGTATATGTCTGTAAATATATGTGCAGTTCCCTAATACATTTGATTGTTGATGTTCCTACCAGAGTTGGACAAATTATTGATATTATATTTCTCTATTTTTAAATTTTTGAACCTTTGTCTCAAGACTATTTCAGTTTAAATATCTTCTAGGTATTGTGAAATCACAGTTAAAAAACAAACAAAACAGAATTATTGCCCTCCAGCCAGTACACATAGTTTATACTTAGTTTGTGGTCCTGAAAGCAAAGCAACCACATTGAGCAGTTTTTATTTACCTGTACCTCTAATATTCCAAAGCAAGACAGGGTCTATTTTTGCAGTTTAAAAATGTCTTCAGCATGTTCAAATTAGGGAGATTTCTAAGGCCAAATTCAGACATTTCTTGGCGAAATGTATTGTTAAGTTCAAATTTATAAATACTGTCATGCAAGTATGTTCAGGAAAAAGGAAGAACAAAAGATTTTTGCTGGAAGTACAGGCCAGATGACAGACAAAATTTACAAATATGCTGTTTATCCATATTGTCTCCTATTAGCTTTCTTAAATAGAGCAAAAATTTTAGAAATATATGCAGATTTTAAAAAAATTGCTCCAAAGAGTTTTAATCCCATGTGCTTTTTCTATATGTATCACTTAATAATTGTTGACTAATTTTCACATTAGGAGAGTCAGTGTCAAATTTCAGAATTACTTTTCTGTTTAGTTCAAAATTTAATGTTTAGTTTAAAAAATAGGTTATGTTTTGTTTATTAATAAATAAATGCAGATTACATTCACAAATGTTTGAATGTCAAGTTCATCTGTTTTCCTCTCTCTTTGGTAACATCTCTAAACATGATGAACCAAGCATGAGGAGGTTGGTTTTAAAAATAGAAGTGTATAGAAAAAAAGCACCAAATACCATTATTATATTTATTAATGATATTTTCTTGTTACTAGGTTCCTGTAGTTAGTAGTTGACAATGGTAAATATGTTCATAGGAACTTGGCTATAAAAAATGTTCCTGACCAGCAGAAGTCAGCCTCAACCTGAAAATGTTTCCAAAAGTTGTAATTATTTAAATTATGTCATTTAAAAGATGCTATTGAGGAGCTCATTCAAATGATTCCTTTGTGGAATAGTTTGAAAATTATTGAAAAGTATAAGTATTTTTGTAATCTGATAAGCTTCTTAGCTTTATTATACAGGTAGCCCAGGTCTTTAGTCTAAGATGGAGTTCTGCAATATAATTCTTCCAGGCTGCAATTTATGATATACCTGGGATTAGTAAACACCATCAGTCTCAGTTTGGGGTATAGTATACAGAAAAAAAATTATAAAAGAAAATATAATATAATTTGTACTTATAATTATTAATATACAAAAGAAGTTTAAATATGACCTATATGTTTATTCTACAGATTATCTTATGCTGGATTGATCAAGTACTTTGAAAATGACTTCAAAACTTCTCTGGGTGTCCTTCATGCTGGCTGCATTAACATTTTCAGCTACATTTTCTCTCCATTCAGACCACCAAAAAGTTCTGCTTGTTTCATTTGATGGATTCCGTTGGGACTACTTATATAGAGTTCCAACACCTCATTTTCATTATGTTATGAAATATGGTGTTCATGTGAAGCAAGTGACTAATATTTTTATTACAAAGACGTACCCTAACCATTATACTTTGGTAACTGGCCTCTTTGCAGAGAATCATGGCATTGTTGCAAATGACATGTTTGATCCTATGCTGAACAAATCTTTCTCCTTGGATAACCTGAATATTTATGATTCTGAGTTTTGGGAAGATGCAGTGCCAATATGGATCACAAATCAGAGGGCAGGACATACTAGCGGTGCAGCAATGTGGCCCGGAGCCGATGTGAAAATACATAAGAGCTTTCCTACTCACTACATGCCTTACAATGAGTCTGTTCCATTTGAAGATAGAGTTGCCAAAATCATTGAATGGTTCACATCAAAAGAACCTATAAATCTTGGTCTTCTCTATTGGGAGGACCCTGATGACATGGGCCACCATTTGGGACCTGACAGCCCACTAATGGGGCCTGTCATTTCAGATATTGACAACAAGTTAGGATATCTCATAAAAATGTTGAAAAGGGCAAGGTTGTGGAACACTCTGAACCTAATCATCACAAGTGATCACGGGATGACCCAGTGTTCTAAGGAAAGAGTCATAGAACTTGACCAATATCTGGATAAGGACCACTATATCCTGATTGATCAATCTCCAGTAGCAGCCATCTTGCCAAAAGAAGGTAAATCTGACCTGAATGGTGATCTGAGACTAGATGTGAATTTGCTCTCTTCTTAAACAGATAGCCCAGTGCAATTGAATGGGAGTTTTTATCTTTGTGCCTTTAAAGTATACTTGCCTGAATCATGGTAGTATACTGGGATTTAATCCTTAGACAATAAAAACACAAACTCTTTTCTCCTTAAGTCTATCTTTTTTCCAGAATATTAAAATTGATGTTCTATAAATTAATGGCAGTAGGTTTTAACTATTTTGGGGTCATGGACTATGATGAAATCTTCAGAAAAAAACTTGAGATGGGAAAATACATACAAAATTTATAAACAATTATAGTGATTTTTGTGGACACCCAGAGCAGTCTATGGCCTACTTAGTACCTGCTTAATAGGAAAGCAGGGGAACATAGGAAAAAGAGTTTGGAACCAAGCCTGAGGTGTATTTTCCTCCGCTATAGAGTAAGTTATAAACAAAAATACCAGGAGCTTTTTTAAAAAAACAAAACATCAAGTCCTCGTATCAACCCTGTCACCAAAGCATTACCTCCATTTTAAAGACCAATAAACAAATTTCAAAAAAAAAAGGGTTAGCACCCTAAATTCACAAAGTAAGTAGCAGAGCATGATGCAAACGTACCCCTCTGTCTTCTTTTTTATCACCTCAGAGGCATTGATCAAGGTTGGTCTAGGAAATGAGAGGACAGTTTTAAAAACTGGAATATCTCACAAAGGAGAATTATATCCTTTACAGGAGTATTATGAGGACCATTGAAACAATGTTAAAATACCCATGTGTACCTATACACAAAGTTTCCACCAAATTCAATATAAAATAGCAAGGTTTTCTCTTATTGTTTAAAAAAAAATTACCCCTTCAATCCCCTTAATAAAATTGCAAGATGTACCCTTGTTGGGGGAGTGGGGGAAGAACAGGGAGGAAGCCCCAGCAGATGGATTTTTAAAATAAGGAAAGGATTAAAGATAATGCCCAGATTTATTGCATTTGAATTTACAGGTAGTACTTTTGCAACACCTCCAGTGTTTGGGGGACCTTTCTATTTTGCAAGCTGCTGCCCTTCTCTCCCTTCCCAGCTCTCTTACCATATTTTCTCATCTAGAGAGTCTCTGTCTCTGCACTTATAACTACCAGCTCTTTGTTTTTGCTTGAGTATTTCAGTGCCTTAGACATTCATACTTAGTGCCACTAATTAGTACATATATGTGTGTTTGTCTATGTTTGTGTGTATTTAAGTCTTTAAATGGGAGATTAGAAACTTCTGGTTCTGTAAAATGCCCTCTTAATTCTTTAAGGTGAATTTACTTATGATGGGAAATTTGTTTCCCCTTCAAAATTCTTTCCTCAAAGGGGTTAGGATTTCTTCCACATAAAATATCTGACTATATTTCATTATGTTCAGTGTGCTGGCTTTTTCCCTTAGTATGGAGTCTGCATTTCAGAAATATTATTTGACCTTTCTTGCCTATAGTTGTTTGTAGCAATATGTTATTCTCAGTGCCTCTTTTTCTCTCTTCTCTTTTAGGTAAATTTGATGAAGTCTATAAAGCACTAGTTCATGCTCATCCTAATCTTACAGTTTACAAAAAAGAGGACATTCCAGAGAGATGGCATTATAAGTACAACCATCGAATTCAACCAATCATAGCCGTGGCTGATGAAGGGTGGTATATTTTACAGAATAAGTCAGATGACTTTCTGTGTGAGTATGTTAGAGTATTTCTTCTCAATCTGCATCGTTTTATTTTTGTGGTTGCTAAAGTGGATACTGTATATAATAACAGTAGTTTAGTGATCAAATAGCTAGCTAGTGTTATACATTAATACACTAGCCAGTGCTATACATTAATAGCAAAATAAGAATCCTTGGGGATTTGAAAAGAGATGATTTCTTAAAAGTGAAACATTTTACTTATGAAATCATTAGACCAAAGATATCCCATTACCTCCACTGATAATTATATCTGTTCTATTCTGAAAAAAAAGATAAAAAACTGAAATTAAGAAATTGAATTATTTTCTGCATCTGTTTTATATTCTAAACTAATAAAAATTAAATCTCTGTATTTATTTGCAGTTGATAGCTTTCTAGTTTCTTTGGCCTTCTGGTTCTGTCAAAATAGGCCAACCTTGATTTACACACTGGAGATAGTTCTAAAAAGAAGTATGTATGGCATGGATAATAATAATGTATCAAGACTATTTTCTTAATATAATTTTGGAGCTGTTTTAACTGAATACATTTAGATTGCATTTAGAATAGAATGGAAATTCCATTTTAAATTCCAGTAGGCAAAATAAGGAGTGTAATGTGTAACCCCCACCCCCACCCCCCATCATATAGCTTTTAAAGAACTAATCAAATGGAAAATTCATCCATAGGATTTTAAGCATGGCTATTATGATAGTCATTTGCATATTTACTCAAATCCATTCCCTGCCCTTTCCCTGCTCTGCTTTGTCTGGCCTGTGGCTGACATCTTTCCCCAAGTTTCTTTGCAAACTGGTTTCTGGTTAGGTTCAGCCAGTAGAAGGCTCTGGCAGGTTTGGAAGGTGGAAGGAGGGGTGCAGCCGGGCTATTTATCTCCCATGTTCTCTGCTTCAGGCAGTGCCCTAGCAATGGCTTTGCTTCCTCCATGATCCCAGCTCCCTCTGGACAGTTTCTCTATTGTCTCCGCTCCTACTAGGTAGCCTGGCTCTTTTGTGCTCTGGTAACACTACCTCTTCCTCCTGTTCCTCCAGCCATAGGGGTAGAAGGAGCTTTCTGGTGTTCGTCATCACCAGGTGTCCTCACCATCCCATGGTTGCTTCTCAGTTCTTCAATACTTTTATAACTAGTCCCCCATATTAAATTACCTCTACTGGCCTACCTGGCATGGCTTCTGTTTTCCTGATTGGACAGATACTAACATGCACTGGGAGTTTTTCTACTCTGTGACTTAAATGTTAAAGAAACTATATTGTGTCAATACTTAAAATATTATCAAAAGGAGCTATCTAGAAATGTTTTTGGGTATTGGTCCTTGATATATATCATATATATATATATATATATATATATATATACGATATATATCGTATATATATATACACATATATCTGACATACCAAAATGTCTCCTAAGGTAGAATTGGGCTCCTATCATATTCATTGCCCTTGAAAGAAAAGCAGTTGCCTAACTATGGCATTAATACAGTATATGTAAGTCTTAGTAGTAAATCTGTGTACAAAGTACACATTTAATCATACCAGGAGAACTTGTCTTAAGAAGATTTAAGAAAACTAATTTCTTGGACCATGAGAATAATTGCCATCTTTTTATGTTCAGGTTTTCTTGTATAGTGCAGGCTGCTCTTTGGTTAGAGGGATTGCTCAAAAAAGGACTGCTTTCTTTGAGGAGATTTGTTTTTCACAGTTAACATACATTTTAAGGGCTCTTTTGAAGTTTTAGTTTGGTGAACTACAATTGCACAATAGGCTTATTTCTGGTAGAAAAATAATAATGTGCTCCTATTTATGTTACATTTTGTTCATTTATTCAACAAATACTCTATTAAATATTGGCCACTGAATCCCTTTTCAACCCGAGTTCCCCAAGAGAATTAAGTCCTAATGCTTATATCAGTGATTCTCCAAGCATGTCCTCTGTACCAGCAGCATTCAGATCACCTGAGAACCTGTTGGAGATTCAATTCTCTAGCACACTGCAGACCTGCTGACTTAGAAACTCTTGAGGTGGGATCCAGCGCTCTGTTTTAGCGCACCCTTCAGGAAGACTCACACACACTGAAGTTTGAGAACCACTGCCTTAAGGCTTCCAGTTATGAGATACTGCCTACTGGATCAGGCATTATGGAAGGGGTTACCACTATTAAACAAAGGCCCTATTAATCGGAAACATTTTGCTTGTCACAATGGTTTAATTTTAATCTGCTTTCCTGGTAAGAAGTGTGAATATGAATTGACTTTGCCTTTATGATCACCAGAGCTCAATACTTATAGAAATGAATGCAGCAATCAATTACAAACCACATAATGGTGTATTTCCTGATGCTAAAATAAATTAGTAGAATAGGCCAGTAACTTTGCAGATAATTATTAATGAAATTGTAAGTCCAGCATTGTTTTTACTTGAATAAATGAAAAAGAATCCTGGCATTCAGAATAACTTCTTTGGATAGATTTTGCCTGTCAGAGTTGGAATTAGTTTTAGATGACTAAAGGTTAGTTCATGAGTTTCTAAAAAAATCGATATGGAGCTTCCTTTTTGCTCTTTTGCTCTGTTCTTGTTCCCATTGTAGATTTCCCTGTAGCAGATAAAGGTATTAGAGACTGATTTGCTGCTCATTCTCCTCACCTTTAAAAATAAATCCTTTCCATTTTCTTAGGTTGCCATCTCCTCAGCAGTAAATCCTTCACTTTGCACTGATATGATGCCAGGCACACATGTCTTTAAAATGCAGCTTTTATTATGCTGGATTTTTCATCCTTCAATTTTGTATCACGTAATTCCTCAGAAGCCTTGTGAAGTTTGTTCTTTCTTTTGTGGTCCCACTAAAGCACACTGTGCTAAGTTGGATCCTGATCTGAACCTCCAGAGTCAAGACTTCTCCATTCTACGTACAACCCCTGACCTTGCTTGTAGGAGTGAATCGTAGCTATAACTAGAGGTCTTTTATTGGTAATTATAAGTTTAGAAGCATATTGCCTCCGTGAGACTAAGAGTGCCTTTATCTTTAGACCAATAATTGGAACGTAGCTGCTACCCAATAAGCATTTCCTAAGTATTAGTTTACCCACCACCCCCCAAAAAAAAAGACTCTCATTTTTTCCTCACTTGCCCAGTTTTGCTTTCTATCCTTCCTTCTCTGCTACTTAAAGTAGTATTGGCCTGTGAGAAAGATTTGTGATCATTTGACTTTTTGCTTTCTGAAGTGAATTGTGATATCAGTAACAGCAGAGATTTTTTGTAAATGAATATTTTATTTTAAAAGTCAACTTAGATAAAATTCTGATTTAATTTCAGAACTTGACCATACAACAGTTATTTCCATTTTCATGCCATCTGGTTGGCTAACTTACACATGCATTTTCTCTTTCCAGTAGGCAACCACGGTTATGATAATGCATTAGCAGAAATGCATCCGATATTTTTAGCCCACGGTCCTGCCTTCAGAAAGAATTTCACAAAAGAAGCCATGAACTCCACAGATCTGTACCCACTGTTGTGCCACCTCCTCAATATCACCGCCATGCCAAACAATGGGTCATTGAAGAATGTCCAGGATCTGCTTAGTTCAGCAACTCCACGAGCATTTGCTTACACGCAGAGTACTACCCTCCTCCATGGCAGTGTCAAACCAAGGGAATATGAGCAAGAGGAATCGTATGCTTATTTCATAGGGGTCTCTCTTGGTAGCATTATAGTGATAATATTTTTTGTCATTTTCGTTAAACATTTAATTTACAGTCAGTTTCCTACCTTACAAGATATGCAGGCTGAAATAGCTCAGCCACTATTACAAGCCTAGTGCTACTTTTAAGAGGAGATTTCATAATTATGTCAGTGTTTAAAGGTTTCAAATTTTAGGAAACCAGTTTCAGACATTTGCACAGACCATCAAGCAGTTATATACATGCATAGGTTTAGTCACACTTGCGCACACACACACACAGACACACACACAAAGAGACAGAAAGAAATTCTCATATCTGCAAAGGATTAAAGATGTGTGACTGCCTCTATTATTCTCTCTAGCTTACGAATAGATAAAATCCTGCTATTTGGACTTGGCATATATAATGTATATATTTAGCAACTTTGCACAATTTAAAGTACTTTATATTTTGCACTTGAAATTACTATCTTGATGGGTACATTTATTTGGAATGCACTTTATGGACAATTATGTCTTATAACTTGGTTGAAAAAGATAACTTGTTATTTGTTGTTCAAGCTGAGTGAAATTTCTATTAATTCCTGAATAATAGAGAAATCTATTTCCTTGAATTGGGAGAATAAGAAGAAAGTGAAACTTGTTGAAAAGTAAGTGTGGCAACTTTTATGCCTGGAGTTTTGGAGAAAGGCGTTCCAACAGCAGGTTGCATCTGTGGGTATTTGCTGTCATATTTCGTTCCAAAGGACATGGACCTTCATTTTGTCCACCACCACCCCCATACAAATCTCAAATACAGATAGACTCATTCTAAAGATATTAGATTCTCTCATATAATCTATTGTTGCTATTTCCTGATTAGTCATTTTACTCTTATTTTATAATAATACATTATTAAATTTTTCTTTTCTATATTATTATACTTTTCTTTCCTATAAAATCCAGCAATAGCCTGAATAGAAGTAAGCAATTGGGCATCATCTCAGTAGTGTTTTTCTCTTGTTCTGTAATTATTTGCTTCTTTGAAAACTAAATCACTTATTAATCACATTAAAAATCAAATTAGATAAAACTATGTTTGTTTTTATTCCTGGTAATATGTAGTAATGGAGCACAAGCATCTTACACATTTTGAGCATTTGCAGATCCATAGTTGAAAGAGAACACAAACGATATTAGGTAACATGTGGGTTAAGTAAGCCTTAGAAAGAGCTGTGTGGAAAAAATTTAGACACCACTACATCTGAGACGTTCACATTGTACCCAGAAGAGTGTTAAAGTGTGGCTAATGGCAAAGATTAGAAAAATAACTTTTAGAGGTAACAGATATTGAAACAAAGGAGTTGAAAGTATAGCTTTGTTTCAGGAAATATTTGAAATACCCATCCAACAGGTGCTCAGTAGAATCAAAATTGAATTCAGGTTGCAAGTAGATTTCTACCTCCTGGTTAGTGTTTTTTACCTGCCCGGTCATCTCAATCCCTCTCATTTCAACAGCCTAAAACTGCTTTAGGGCAGGCCACGGTGGCTCAGCAGGTAAGAATGCTTGCCTGTGATGCCCGAGGACCTGGGTTCGATTCCCAGTGCCTGCCCATGTAAGAAAAAATAAATAAATAAAACTGTGCTTTAGATCTCTCAGTAGTCAAGAGGTTTGGGAGAAGCACAGTATTATCTAAGGCTTCTTAAAGGAAAGAGAAGCCCTGGAAAGAAAAGCTTTCCATGAAGAAAATAGAAATCCATTATATAGACACGTGGCCCACAGATGATACTGTGATTTAATGTGTATTTATGCACTATTTGGCTAATAGGGAGATAAAATGGTTTAAGTATTACAGAAAAAAAGGACAAATCAGATGTGAAAACTAAACATGACATAGTTAAAATACATAGCTTGTTTCCTAAAATAAGATGGATGCATTATTTTTTTAAATGATACAATCAATGTTAGCACCTAATTTTCATTTCATTATAAACCTTCTTAATAGACTAGAATAGGATTTGGAAATCAACAGTAGATATAAAAGTTGAAAAGTTAGATGGTGAGTTAGCAAGCTTCCCAAGAAATTTGGGCCCTGATTAGACATCTGAGAACACTAAGGTTGGCTTGCTTTGTAGCTATGAAGTTATATACATCATTACAATGTTAATATAATGACTACTGCTCTTCAGGTAGTCTCTGTGCGTTTTTAAGTTGACCGCTGTATTAAATTCATTTAGTAATAAGAAAGTAAATTATGTTACATTCAATAAAATATTAAAATTCTGATATGAATATTTGATTATTGAATGATTTCCTTTATTTGCAGATACTTATTTTCCTGTAAAAGATTAGCAGAAGAGTTTACCTGAAGGAATATAAAATTTTAAACATTTCTGGTTAAATCCAATCACATATCATCCTTTGATAACTTTTCTTGTTTATTTCACTTGCATATCTTCTTGTTAAAACTTTGTATACAGTGAACAAAAATTACTATATGGCAATGAAAGTTTAACTAATTTTATTAACTTTAGGCAAGAATTTTTTAAAGTCCAGAGGAATAAAACTTTTCCCCCATTTTTGCTCAATAGCCTCAATCAGTCATTTTGTACAATTTATTGATTGATAGGATTTTTCCTAGTCAATACACATTTTGAAATATCTTCTGTCACTCTTCCATTCAAATATAAAACTGCTTTAAAAATCTTAGTCTTTTAGTGAAACTAGAACCCTATTATTAGCCTCAGTTTCTTACAGAACCTATTTCAAGAAAATCTAACAAAGGACCCAGTTCTTGTAGCTCTCAATTTTTTTCAGCTATTCATTAGTGACGGGGAACAAACTCAAGAAACAGAGTTAGGAGGGATCTGAGGGATCTTTAAAGACCTGATTTAACAAGGGCCTTAGAAAGCAATACCATGTTACTGCCAGAGGGAAACAGGACCCAGATTCCCTGATCCAATTTGTACTCAAAGCCAAGTTGCACTTGTGGTAAATTTACTTCTGATTCAGACTAGGAGATAATTATCCCACCCCAAAGCAGGGGATAATTAATAAAGGTTCCCACCCTTGCCAGGCTATGTACCCCAACTTCTGTCCTTTAGTTCTGCAAGGCTAATATTTGTCTTCCAAACTGACCAATATCCCCAGAACAGCAATAGTCACAAATTCTGGGCTCACTTGGGAATTTGAGTCTTCTCTGCATCTAACCCTGGTAATTCCTCATTAACCTGTGGGCAATTTGATGTTTTATTTTATTATGAACTCCTGGTAGGATGGTGCAGACATACTTTTCTTTGCTTCTCTCTACTGAGTACAACTATAAACCTTGAAAATAGTGCAAGAGATGATCAAGGTGGAAGGTGGTAAGAAGGTGAATGGGTTAAGAACCCCAGAACTGGAGGAAGATCACAGTGTTAGGGCTTCTGGCATTCCTCTACCCAACACAAGAAGGCAACCCGACCCAGCATTTCCCAATTCTCGTGCTAGCCACAGAAGGCGGTCCATGCAGGCTCATCCTCCCCTGCACTGAACAGGAGTCTCTCTGACAAAGGCAAGCCCAGTCTGGAGAATCTCTCTGCCCCACAGGCCTGAAATTTCTCCCCTAGCCAGAGACACTGGGAAGAGCAAGCGACACCTGTGAAAGGGACCCAGCCACAAGTGGCCTGTTCCAGGAAGTCTCTCCTACCCTGCAGGTTTAAAACTCTCCTCCTTTGCCCAGAGACACCCAGATGAGTAAGGAGCACCAGCAGGGGAATCTCATAATAAGGCTCCCTGACCAAGAGACCCCAGGTAGCTGGCATGGGGAAAATCCTAGTCCCCTAGAAGGCAGGACCAGCAGGGATCAGAAGGTGCCTCAGCACTACCTCATAAGCCAAACAACCAATAACTCTACAAAGGTTCTGAAAATCATACTGCCATTGGAACCACAACCCATGAAAATAGGTCAAGACCCACGTGCTAAACCCAGACAGGGTGACTGCTAAAATAAAATTAAAAAAACATTGCATGGGGCCCAGTGTCTCCTAATATTAAATGGACAAAGTGGCCAGGATGCATTTGAAAATACCTATTATACCAAGAACCAAGAAAATCACAACTTGAATGAGAAAAACAACCAGCTATGCAACACTAAAATGAGTCAGATATTGAAATTATCCAATAAGAATTTTAAGACAACTGTCATAAAAATACTTCAATAACCATTTGCAAATTCTCTTGAAAAAAGGAAGTCTCGGCACTTTAATAGAATAATTTAATAGAAATTATTAAAAATGGAAATTATAGAGCTGACATACTAACAAAATATTTTCTGATGAGCTCAATAGGAGAGTGGAATTGATGGAGGGTCCAATTGGTGAACTTGAGTATAGAGCAACAGAATTCAATGAATCTTAAACCTCAGGGACATGGTGGACAGTAATAAAATATCCAACATTCGTATCATCAAGGTCCTAGAAGAGGAAGAGACAGAGAGTCGGATTTGAAGAAATGACGGCTGCAAGTTTCCTAAATTTGAAAAAAGAGACATAAGTCTACAGATCCAAGAAGTCGAGGGAACTCCAACAGGATAGACCCAAAGAAACCCACACCAGGACACATCATGATTAAACCTGTGAAAATACAGAGGGAAAAAAAATGTTGAAAGCAGCCAAAGAGAGTGCAACCTAGAGGAGAACACCAGTTTTACTGACAGCATATTTCTCATGTGAAACCATTGAGGCCAGAAGGTATTTCTCAAGTGCTGAAAGGAATGAAGGGGAAATAAAATCATTACCAGAAGAAGGAAACCAAAGAGAAGTTTTCCCTAGCAGAACAACTCGTAAAGACCGGCTAAAGGAAAGTCTTCAAACAGAAAGAAAATGGTTAAAAAAATAAGAAGAACCTTGGGACATCAGGAAAAAGGAACAACATAAAGAACAGAGATGTGGGTACATATAGTGACCATCCTTTTCCTCATGAGTTTACGTCATGTCTGATGATTAAAACAAAAATTATAACATCATCTGTTATTAAAGACAATATTTAAACTTGTGGAAGGTTAAGGAATATAACTGAAAGTGAGGCTTCCAAACTTCATTTGAAGTGGTAAAATGTTTATAACATTAGACTGATATTAATCACATATGTAGATTGTAGAACTCAGAGAAACCACTACAAAAAGATATACTCAGAAAGACTATAAGTCAATTAATATGGTATTCTAAAGAAAAATGTCTCCAAACCCACAGGAAGGAAATAAAGGAATGAGAATGAGAAGAAACAAATAGAAAACAAATAATAAAATGGCATAATTACAGGCTAACATATCTATAATTACCTTAAATATAAGTGATCTAAATATATCAACCCCAAAAAAGAGATTGGAATAGTGGATTAAAACAAAAAATAACTCCATTGTACACTGCTCTAATTCAAGACATACATAGGTTGAATGTAAAAGGATAGAAAAATATATACCATTCAAATATTAATTTAAAGAATCAGGAGTGATTATATTAGTATCTGATAAAGTAGAAGTAAGACCAAAGAAAATTATTACAGACAAGGGGAGATACTACATAATAACAAAAGCATCATCTCACCAGGAAAATATGACAGTCCTAAATGTGTGCATGCCAAGTAGCAGAACCTCAAAACACAAGAAGAAAAACTGATTGTACTGAAAGGTAAAATAGATAGATCACAATTATAGTTGGTGTTCTAGTTTGCTAGCTGCTGGAATGCAATATACCCGATTTGGATAGCACATTAAAAAGGGGAATTTAATAAGTTGCTAGTTCACAGTTCAAAAGCCATGAAATGTCCAAAAGCAAGCCTCTAGACATGTTTTATCTAAGGCATCCAGGGGAAGACACCTTGGTTCAAGAAGCCCGATGAAGTTCAGGGTTTTTGTCTCCACTGGAAAGGCATGTGGCAAATGGCAAAGCCTACTACCTTCTTCTCCAGGCCTCTTGCGTCATGAAGCTCCCGGTGGCCTTCTCCTTCATCTTCTCCAAAGTTTGCTGGCTGGTGGGCTCTGTGCTCTCTCATCCTTCTGTCGTGGTTCTGCAGCTCTCTCCTCGTTCCCAAAAGGGACTCTCTCCAAAATGTCTCCTCTCTTATAGGATTCCAGTAAGTAATCAAGACCCACATAGAATGGGTAGAGACACGTCTCCATCTAATCAAGTTTAATACCCACAACTGATCCAGTCATATCTCCTGGAAATAACCTAATCAAGTTCCCAACCTATAGTACTGAACAGGGATTAGAAGAAACCATTACTCGCACAAGACTGATTAGGATTAAAACCTGGTTTTTCTAGGGTGCATAAATCCTTTCAAACTGGCACAGTTGGGGACATCAAAACTCCCCTCTCAATACTGATAGAGTTTCTAGACAGAGACTAAGCAAGGATATAGAAGATCCTGACAAATAATCATTGATAGGATGTAATTACATGTACAGAACTCTCCATCCAACAATAACATAGCTGGCAAAAATGCTCAACAGTACACATATTTTTTTAGGCGCCCATAGAACATTCACCAAAATAGACCATATCCTATATCAAAAAGCAGACTTCAATACATTTTAAATAATTGAAATCATACAATTGAAACTACAGAATGTGTTCTGTGACCACAATGGAATCAAAGTAGAAGTCAATAATGGAAACACAATAGGAAACTCTAAATATGTGGAAACTAAACAATATACTTTGGAATAATCCACAGACTAAAGAAGAAGCCTCATAGGAAAATTTTAAAATTATATAAACTGAATGAAAATGAAAACACATGTCAAAAAATGTGGAATACAACTAAAGCAGTGCTGAAAGTGAAATGTATAGCACTATATCTTAAAACTGGAAATGAGGAAAGATCTAAAAATCAATAACCTAGTTCATATTTCAAGAAACTAGATAAAGAACAAAATAAATGCAAAGGAAGCAGAAGGAAGAAAATAATAAAGGGCAGAAGTCAATTCACTTGAATATAGGAAAACAATAGAAAGTATTAGTGAAACATTTGAAAAAATGAATCTTTGCAAAAAAAATCAATAAAATTGATAAACTTCTGACAAGACTGGTAAAAATAAAAAGGTCACATAATCACAATATCAGGAATTAAATAAAAATATCATTACAGCTCCTATAATTTAAAAGATAATAAAAGAATACATCAAGGAACTTTATACTAGTAAATTAATCATTTAAAAGAATCAGATCAGTCAGTGTGACAGTGGCTCAGTGGCAGAATTCTCACCTGCCATGCAGGAGACCTGGGTTTGATTCCTGCTGGATGCTCAAGCAAAAATAAATAAATAAATAAATAAATAAATAAAAGAATCAGATCAATTGCCCCCAAACCTTCAAACTACCAAAAAATCAATCAAGATGAAGGAGACATATGAATAGCCCTATAAACATTAAAGAAAATTGAATTCATACTTTAAAAGCTTCTGTAAAATAAATCTCTAAGCCTCGATGGTTTCACCAGAGATTTATATCAAACACTTAAAGAACACTGTGGAATCTGTCCTGTAACTACTTGTTGAAGAGTGCTTTGAAAACTATTGCTTTTTTATTTCTTTGCTTTTTATATATGTTATACTATACAATAAAATAAGTTAAAAAAATTAATTCCTTGTTTACCCAATCTCTTCCAAAAAATAGAAGAGGAAGGAACATTTCCTGTATTAGTCAGGATTCTATGGAGAAATATGTAAAGAGATTTTTTAATAAGAATGGGCTCACACAACCATGAGGATTGGTAAATCCAAATTCTGTAAGGCAGGCCACAAGTTGGAAGCTTGATAAAGGTGAAGTTGGATTCCCCAGGAGAAGAAGGCTGGCTGAAATAAAGATAAAAATAATTCTTCCTGACTGATGAATCTCTCAGTTCTAGCTTTAAGGCCTCCAACTAATTGAACAAGGAGATGTGTCTCATTGCTGAATGCAATCTCCTTTGTTGATTGTAGAAGTAATCATCCATAGATGCAGTCAACTGACCAATGATTTAATTTCATCTATGAAATAGTCTCCCTATAACAATCAGTTCTTACTTGAACAAATAACTCAACACCCTAACCTAACCAAGGTGATTAGCCATCTTATTTCTCAATTTATTTTATAAAGTTGGTATTATCTTGATACCAAAACCAGCAAAACACAGTAAAAAGAAAAAAAGAGAAAAACTTTGGGCCAGGCTCTTTCATAAACTTAGATACAAAATTCCTCAACAAAATATTAGTAAATGTAACCCAGCAACCTATAAAAAGAATATACAAAAGGACTAAGCGATATTTATTGCAGGTTTCAAGACTGATTCAACATTCAAAAATAAGCTAATGTAGTCCACTATGTCAACAAACAAATGAAAAGTCACATGAGCATATAAATCTGCATAGAAAAAGCATTAAAAAGAATCCAACACCCATTCATGACAAAAACTCTCAGAAAATTAGGAATAGAGATTAACTACCTCAACTTGATAAAGAGCCTCTACAAAAGACCTACAATTAAGATCTTACTTAATGGTGAAAGACTGAATACCTTCCTCTATGATTGGGGAACATGGCAAGGTGTCTTATGTTATCACTTTTTTCCCATAATACTGGAGGTTCTGGTCACTGCAGTAAGGCAGGAAAAAGAAATAAATGACATATAAAGTGGAAAGAAAGAATGAAATTGTCCCTATTTGCAAATGACATGACTGTTTTCATAGAAAATCCCAAAGAATATTATTTGTGTATACTGACAATGAATGTACAGAAACATATTAAAATAAAATAGCATTTACTATCACTCCAAAGGAAATGAAATTTTTAGGTATAAACTTAACAAAACATTGACAGAATGGTATCCTGAAGATCGCTAGATGCTGATGAAAGAAATCAAAGAAGACTTCAATACATGAGGAGATATACTATGTTGATGGATTGGAAAACTCAATATAGTAAAGATGTTAATGTTCCCCAAACTGATCCATAAATTTAATACAAATCCTATCAAAATCCTGTGGAGAGCCGCCTCCCGGGTCTGGCCTAGTGGACACGCTGCGGCCTGCTCTAGAGTTCCCCCCGCCCATCGAGTGAGTCAAGATGGCGCCCGCATCCTGTTTCCGCGTATGACGCACGCGCCCACCAACCCTATCTTCCAATCACCTCTGTATACGTGGCACTAACCTATTGGGTTTGGGCACAGTATATAAGAGGTTACCCGGACAGGGTGGGTGGAGACGACCCATAGGGAGCCGTACCTGACGGCCGCATAGAGGTTGTTCCCCCGCGGGGTATTCTGTCCCGCGCGGAATTTGTAACAGAGCTTGCAAGCTTAGCTCCAGTAAAGGTCTGTGCTCACAACTGCAGCGTGTCTCGAACCCGTGTCTGTCACTTGAGTCGGTTTGTCTGCGTCTGTCTCTCTCTCCCTCCTGTTCCCTCCGCCGGCCGGGGACCAGAAGCTGAGCGAGACGGCGCCGGACAAAATCCCAGCAAAGTTTTGTAGACATATTCAAGCTTATTCTAAAATTTACATAGAAAGTCACAGGCCCTAGCTAAAACAATCTTGAAAAATAATACACTTGTAAGAATCACCATAATTGATACTCAGTCTTACTATATAGATACAGTAATCAAGACAGTGGGATATGGCAGAGGGATAGAAATAAGATCAATGGATGAGAATAGGGAACCCAGAAAAGGCCCATATAAATAGTCCCAACTAATTTTTGACAAAGGTACAAAAGTAATTCAATGAGGGATGATAGTTTTTCAACAAATGACAATGAAACAAGTGGACATCCATAGACAAAAAAACCCCAAAACATCAGCCTGAACACTTACTTTATGCAAAAATAATTCAAATTGAATCATAGACTTGAATGAAAATGTAAAACTTTCAGAAAAATGAAAAAACTCTCATGGCAAGAGGCATGAGTTCTTAGACTTGTCACCAAGAATACAACTCATAAAAAGGAAAAATTGATAAATTGAACCTTGTGAAAATTAAATTTTTTTGCTCTGTGGACACCCAAAGAGGGTGAAGAGGATAAAAAATAAGCTTCAGAATGAGGGAAAAATTTGCAAACCACATATCCAGCAAAGGACCATAATGTAGAATACATATAAAAACTCTCAAGACCAAACAGTGGAATGTAACAATCTGACTCAAAAATGGGCAAAAGATGTGAAGAGAGATTTCACCAAAGAAGAGCAGATGCAAATAAGCACAGGAAAAGAATTTCAACGTCATGAGCCAGGAGAGAAAAGCAATGCCTCTACAAACCTACCAGAATGGCTAATACAAAAAATAATGACACCAAATGCTGGTCAGGATGCGGAGAAACTAGGTCACTCAAACTCTGCAGGCTGGACTATAAAATAGTACAATCTTCAAAAAATCAGTAAGGATGGCTTCCTTTTTACTAGATTTTCTTTAAGAATTTGTGTAAGATGGGTAATATTTCTTCCTTAAATATGCAACAGAGCTAACCAATCAATGAAATCATCTGGACATTGAGGTTTTCTTGGACATTTAAGGTTTTAAATAACAATATAATTTCTAAGATAAAATAAGGATGTTTATTCCATTTGATTTTGTATCAGTTTTGCTCAGTTGTTATTTTTAAAGAATTTTTCCTTTTAATATGTGTCAAATTTATGGGAAAATGCTTATTTGCTATCGGTTTGTTTTTTACTTTTAATTTTTATTCTAGTAACATATATATGACCTAAAATTTCCCCCTTCAACCACATTCACATATATAATTCAGTGCTGTTAACTACATTCACATTGTTGTGCTAATGTCACCAACTGTCCATTACCGAAACTTCACAATCAACCAAAATAGAAATTCTGTATAATTTTAGCTTTAATAACCATTGCTTGCTCCCAACCCAGCCCCCAGTAACCTATAATTTAGATTCTGACTATGAGTTTGCATATTCAAATTACTTCAAATCAGTGAGATTATACATTTGTCCTTTTGTGTGTGGCTTATTTCACTCAACATGATGTCTTCAAGGTTTATCCATGTTGCTGCATGAATCAGATGCTTTAGCTTTAAAGATGACTTTAGCTATTCAGGTTCCCTTACCCTTCCATATAAATTTGATGATTAGTTTTGCCATGTTGCTGCATGAATCAGAGTTTCATTCCTTTTTAATGCTGAATAATATTCCATTGTATGTATATACCGCACTTTATCTATCCATCCGTTGGTTGGTGGACACTTGCGTTGCTTCCATCTTGTGTCATATCCACTATGAATAATGTTATGAACATCCGTGTGCAAATATCTGTTCAAACCCTGCTTTCAATTCTTTCGGGTATATATCTAGTGGGATTGCCAGTTCATATGGTAGTTCCATACTTAGCTTTCTGAGGAACCACCAAACTATCTTCCATAGTGGCTGCACCACTTTACATTCCAACCTGAAATGAATGAGTGTTCCTATTTCTCCACATCCTCTCCAACACGTATTTTCCATTTTTAAAATAGTGGCTATTCTGATGGATATGAAATGGTATCTCATTGTGGTTTTGATTTGCATTTCCCAGATGACTAATGATGTTGAGCACCTTTTCATGTGCTTTATGGATATTTGTATATCTTCTTCGGAGAGATGTCTTCAAGTCTTTTGCTTATTTTGAAATTGGGTTGTTTGTGTTAAGTTGAATATTTTCTTTATATATTCTGGATATTAATCCTTTACAGATATGTGGTTTCCAAGTATTTTCTCTCATTGTGTAGGTTGCCATTTTACATTCATGATAAAGTCCTTTGAGGAAAAAAATTTTTATTGTGATAAGGTCCTATTTACCTGTTTTTTCTTTTGTTGCTTGTGCTTTGGCTGTAGTCTAAGAATTCATTGCTGAATGCAAGGTCCTCGTGTTACTTCCCTATGCTTTCTTCTAGGAGTTTGATAGTTCTACCTTTTATATTAAGATCTTTAATCCATTTGAGGGTTTTTTTTTAAATATGGTGTGAGGCAGGGGCCCTCTTTTTTTTTTTTTTGCAAATGGGGATCCAGTTTTCCCAGTACTATTTGTTAGAGACTATTCTTTCCTAATTGAATGGTCTTTGTCACTTTATCAAAAATCAATTGGCCATAAATGTGAGAGTTAATTTCTGAGCTCTAAATAAATTCCATTGGACTATATGTCTGTCCTGTGTTAGTGCCATACTTTTTAAAATATGGTGGCTTTGTAATAAGCTTTGAGATTAGGAAATGTCAGTTCTCCAACTTCATTCTTCTTTTTGAAGATGGCTTTAGCTATTCAGGTCCCCTTACCCTTCCATATAAATTTGGCAATTAGTTTTGCCATTTCTGCAAAGAAGGTTATTGGAATTTTGTTTGGGATTATGTTGAGTTATTAAATTGTTTTGGGTGGGATGGGCATCTTAATAATATTTAGTCTTCCAATCTATGAACATGGAATGTCCTTCCATTTATTTATGTCTCTTTAATTTCTTTTAAAAATTTTTTTAGTTTTCAGTTTACATGTTCTTTACATCCTTGGTTAGATTTATTCCTAGATATTTGATTCTTTTTTTGCTATTGTGAATGGAATTTTTTCTTGATTTCTTCTTCCAGTTGTTCATCGTTTGTGTATAAAAACACTACTGATTTTGGGGTATTAGTCTTGTACCCTACCACTGTGCTGAATTCATTTATTAGTTCTAGGATCTTTTGTTGTGGATTTTTCAGGATTTTCTGTATATAGGATGATAGCATCTGTAAAGAGTAAATGTTTTACTTCTTCCCTTCCAATTTGGATGCCTTTTCTTTCTTTTTCTTGCCAATTGCTCTGGTAGGAAATTCCAATACAATGTTGAAAGCAATGGTGACAGTGGGCATCCTTGCCTTGTTCCTGATCTGAGAGGGAAAGCTCTAAGTCTTTCACCATTAAGCAGGATATTAGATATGGGATTTTATATATATGCCCTTAATCATGTTGAGGAAGTTTCTTTCTATTCCTAGTGTTCTAAGTGTTTTAATAGGGAGGGTGGTGTATTTTGTCAAATGCATTTTCTACATGAGTTGATATGGATATGTGATTTTCCTCCCTTTATTCCATTAATGTGGGGTATTACATTAATTGATTTTCATATTTGAACCAATCTTGTATACCAGGGGTAAATCCTACTTGATCATGTTGTATAATTCTTTTAATATGCTGTTGAATTTGGTTTGCTGATATTTTGTTGATGATTTTGGTATCTATATTCATAAGAGATAATTGGCCTGTAGCTTTCTTTTCTTGTGGTATCTTTATCCAGCTTTGGTATGAGGGTGATGTTGACCTCATAGACTGAGTTAAGGAGTGTTTCCTTCTCTTCGATTTTTCGGGGGGAATTGAGTACAATTGGAGTTAAGTTTTCTTACAATGTTTGATAGAATTCTCCTGTCAAGTCATCTGGTCCTGGGCTTTTCTTTGGTGGGAAGTTTCTGATTACTTTATTAGTAATTGGTTTGCTGAGATCTTCTATTTCTTCTTGAGTCAATGTAGGTATTTTGTGTGTTTCTAAGAATCTGTCCACTTTATCTAGGTTACCTAATTTATTGGCATACAGTTTTCCATAGTATCCTCTTATGGTCCTTTTTATTTCAGTAGGGTCCTTAGTAATGTTCCACTTTTCATTTTGGATTTTTGTCATTTGTATCTTCTCTCTTTTTTTCTTTACCAATCTAGCTAAAGTTTTGTCAATTTTATCAATCTCTTCAAAGAACCAACTTTTGGCTTTGTTGATTCTATTTTTTTTTCTATTTCATTTATCTCTGCTCTAATTTTTGTTATTTCCTTCTTTCTGTTTGCTTTGGGTTTAGTTTGCCCTTTGTTTTCTAATTCTTCCAGTTTTGAGGTTAGTATCTGATTTGAAGTATTTCTTCTTCTTCTTTTTTTAAATGTATGCTTTCAAAGCTATAAATTTCCTTCTCAGCACTGCCTTTGCTGCATTTCCTAAATTTTGGAATGCTCTATTTTTATCTTCATTCACCTTAATATATTTCCTAATTTCACTTTTGATTTCTTCTTCAACCATTGGCTATTTAAACGTGTTAATTTCCACATATAGCCCCATTCTGTCGTGTTTGGAGAATATGCATTGTATGATTTCAATATTTTTGAATTTATTGAGACTTGTTTTGTGACCAAACATAAGGTCAGTCTATCCTGGAGAATGATCCATGTGTGTTAAAGTCTCCTACTATTTGTGTAGAACTGTCAATTTCTCCCTCCCAAACTGTCAGTATTTGCTTCACATATTTTGGGGCTCTGCTGTTAGGGGAATATATATTTATAATTGTAACATCTTCCTGTTATCAGTATATAATGACTATTTTTGTTCCTCATAACTGTTGTTGCCTTAAAGTCTGTTTATCTGGTATTAGTATAACCACCCCAGCTCTCTTTTGGTTACTACTTGAGTGGTATATTTCTTTTTATCCTTTCACCCTCAACCTACTTGTGTCTTTGATTTGGGTGCGTCTCTTGCAGATACATATAGTTAGGTCATGATTTTTTATACATTCTGCCAGTATCTCCCTTTTGACTGGGGAGTTTAATCTGTTTACACTTAAAGTCACTACTGATAATATAGGAACTTCTTCTGCCATTTTGTCACTTAGACTTTGTCAATCTTATGCATTTTTGTCCTTCAATTCTGTTAATGCCTACCCTTATTTTGATTTAATTTTTTGTATTGTACCATATTGAGTGCCTTCTTATTTCTATCTGAATATATTTTTCATCTATTTACCTTGTTGCTACCATGGGGCTAAAATTTAGCACCTTAATGGGAGAAAAAATATGGAACTATTAAATTCTACCATTGGGGAAATCCCTGATACTGTGTCAAACATTAGGAACACCCAAATCAATAGCCAAGCCCTTGATTTTGAGGCTTGCTCTTATGAAATTTATTTACATGATACACCAGAAACAGAACAGCTTTTAAAAAGGGGAATTTATTAAGCTGCAAGTTTACAGTTCTAAGGCCATGAAAATGTCCAAGTTAAATCAAGGCTATAAAAATGTCCAATCTAAGGTGTCCAGGGAAAGATACCTTGGATTAAGAAGGCCGATGACATTCAGGGTTTCACTCTCTTGGCTGGAAAAGCACATGACAAGATCTGCTAGCTTTCTTTTCAATGGCTTCCCCAGGGCTCTGTTGTTCTGTTGGTTCTGTCGGTTCTGGTGGCTCTGTTTGCTTTAAAACTTTTTCCAAAATGATTCCCTCTTAAAGGACTCCAGTAAGCAACCCCACCATGAATGGGTGGAGACACATCTCTATGGAAACCATCTAATT
Organism: Tamandua tetradactyla; assembly: GCF_023851605.1. Taxonomy (NCBI): domain Eukaryota; kingdom Metazoa; phylum Chordata; class Mammalia; order Pilosa; family Myrmecophagidae; genus Tamandua; species Tamandua tetradactyla. The sequence goes on along the minus strand of NC_135331.1, from coordinate 103,857,732 downwards.
AAAATTTATCACACACAAATGGGTGGGTCACATCTCCATGGAAACAATCAAAAACTCCCACCCAGCGATACTGAGTGAGGATTAAAGGACATGGATTTTCTGGGGTACATAACCAATTCAAACTGGCACATGGCATGTGAATATATAATATATATCAATAAAAAATAATTAAAAAGAAATTTAACACCCTAAATGTTACCAACTTAACGTCAGTAGCATGCACATATGTTTTCCTACACTCTTCTTTCTAACTTATGTAGCGAAGGAGTTCAGCCTACCTATAGGTATGCCTAAGAGTTACTTCCAAAGGACCTATTTTGTTGCTCAGATATGGCCTCTCTCTCTCTAAGCCCATCTCTGCAAGTGAATTAATTGCCCTCCTCTCTACATAGGACATAACATTCAGGGGTGAAAGCCTCCCTGGCAGTGTGGGAGAGGGTTCCCAGGAATGAGCCTGGCCCTGGCACTGTGGGATCAGCAATGCCATCCTGACCAAAAGGGGAAAAAGAAGTGTAACAAATGAGGTATCAGTGGATGAGAGGGTTCAAATAGAGTAGAGAAGCTACCCTGGAAGTCACATTTACGCATGCTTCAGTTAGACATTGCTACCTATTATAGCTCACCAAACCCCAGCCAAAACCATTCCTACCCAATTTCTATCCTAAAGAATACCTAGGTCATTATATAAGATTCTACAAAGTTTCCATGTACTCGGGTAACTTTCCAGAAACCTACAACCTCCAGGTGGGTCCCTGGACCATGTAAGTTCTGAAATGCAGAGAGACCAGCTTTTCCAGTTAGTTCCATCCCCCATCCCATAGTACTGACAGCCCCTTTCAATATGAAAAAGTTAGAAACCATTCTTTCCCCCCACCAGTTGTACTTGCTACCATTTATATCTTTGTACTGCATGCCCAAACCCATAAATTTAACATGACCTTTTTTATAGATTTGCATTTCAGCACCTGTAGGAAGTAAGACGTGGGGTTACATACCAAATGATACAATGCAATAAATACTGGCCTTTATAATCACCTGAATGTTCACTTTACCTCATGTCTTTATTTCTTTATTCAGCTTTGAACCATGTCCAATGTCCTTTCCTTTCAGTCTAAAGCACTCCCTTTAGCACTGCTTGTAGGGCAGTGGTGATGTACTCCCTCCGCTTCTGTTTATCTGAGTATATCTAAACCCCTCCCTCTTTTTTTTTTTTGTTTTGTTTTGGGCAGGCTCCAGGAATTGAACCTGGGTCTCTGGCACAGCAGGCGAGAATTCTGCCAGTGAGCCAGTGTTGCACCACCCAATCTCTCCCTCATTTTTGAAAGAGTCTCACTGGATATAACATTCTTGACTGGTAGTCATTTTCTTTCAGCACTTGTATTTCAACCCACTGCCTTCTTGCCTCCATGGTTTCTGATGAGAAATCAGGACTTGATCTAATTGGAACTCCCTCATATGCAGCGTATTGCTTTTCTCTTGCAGCTTTCAGAACTCTCTCCTTGTCCTTTGCATTTGATAGTGTAATCAATATACGATGGGGTATTTATCCTATTTATATTTATTCTATTTGGTATTCTCTGAGCTTCTTGGTTGTGCATATTCATGACTTTTACTAAGTTTGAGCAGTTCTCTGTTATTATTTCTATAATATTTCAGCTGCCCTTTTCTCTCTTTCTTCTTCTTAATGCTTATATTGGTGTGCTTGATGGTATCCCATAGCTGCCTTAGGCTATTTTCACTTTTAATGTTTCTTTTTTCTTTCTGCTCCTCAGCCTGACCCATTTCAAGTGTCTTGCCTTCAAGTCCACTCATTCTTTCTTCTCCCAGCTCCCATCTGCTCTTGAAACCTTCTGGGGCATCTTTCATTTCAGTTATTGTGATCTTCAACTCCAGTAGTTCCGTGTGGGCCTTTTAAAAAGTTTCTATCTCTATACGTAGATCCTCATATTGTTAATTCACTGTTTTCCTGATATCCTTTAGTTCTTTCTCTGGGCTTTCCTTCATCTCCTTGAGCATTTTTAAGATCATTTTTAAAAAGGCTTTGTTCAGAATGTGTACACTTTCATTTTCATTGGTGTTTTCTGGATTTTTATCCTCTTCTGTTGGATTGACCATCATTTCTTGTTTCTTTGTCTTGTACTCTTTTGTTGCACACTGTACATTTTAGCATTTCAAAATGTTAACTCTGAGATGTATCCACTGGGATGTCTGTTTCTTATTTTCATAACCAATTGGTTATATGACAATGGTTTTCTCTAGCTTCAGCCCTCTTTTCTGGAAGGCCTGCGCAAAGGGAATGCATTATCCAGAATTTTCCCTGTCTTTTGGGGTCTCTTTATGTCCTGGAATTTTGCTTGTTAGTTGTTTTGGAGTTCTCCTGTTTACAGTTTCATTGTCTTGTCTCTTTTTCAGGTTACAGATCTCCCTCTTCTGGGTGTTTGAAGTTGGCAAGCCTTTGTCCCAGGCTGTTCACCCCTATAGTTTTTCCATTCCTTTCATTAACTCAATCTGCTTTTGTTGGTAGGGTAAATTCTGGGAGGAGTGTCACCCTTGAGAGTACTTCCCCAAGTCAATCTTTTCCAGCCAATACCAGGCAAGGGATCAAAGAACTGGGCACAGACTGGCTCCAAAGTGCCCTGGGAAGTAGCTCAGCAAGGGCTCTAAGTGCTTCTCCAATGGCTCCAAAGCTGAACTTTCCTGACTTGACAAGCAAATGCAGCCCTTCATCTAACTGCTCCCCTTCACCCTGAAGAAGTACTGTTTCTTTAAATCTCTGCCACCTCCACCCCTGTCCAGAGAGGGGTTGAAACCATAGCTACCCTCAGAGCCAGGACCCAGTGATCCAAATCTGCTAATCAAAAGCCATGATCAGCTATTCCAATGCCCACCACTGTTCACAGGGAAGAGGATTTCTTTGTCCCTTTCTGACACCAGCAGCTAGCCAGTGACTGGACCAAGTGGCAACTTGCCGTGAAAATGGGGGATGGGCACTGGTAGCCATCTGCATAGAGAGGAATTTATAATTCTTTACTGAACTTTATCAGCCTATCCTCCTGCTTTTCCCTAGGTGGTGTACAGTGTTCTTCTTGCCTCTGGAGTTTCAACAAAGTTGTTTCAGACAGTTTAATTGTTTAATTGTTGTTTTGGTGAGAGGATTGATTCCTGGAACTCCTACTCCACCATGTTCCCTGGAAATCTTTCCCCTTTGTCTCTCTGATCCTTTTTTTTCATTTCTATTTCTGTATATTTCAAAATATGTACTTAGTGGATACCCTGGGGTTTGTATTTTTACATCTTTAATGCACTAATTGAAAAGACTCTGTAAATAGTTTTTGTCCTATATTACATCTTTATATTTCGCATTTCCTGTATCAGGAACACGTTCAATTGTATTCTGTTCAATTGTATTCTGACTCTTATAGGAATTAAAAGAACAGAATTATGTATGAGGGCACAGTACTACCAGGTTTTGTATTTACACTTTAATTACCTGTACAGAAGATCTCCACTTCTTCACACTTTTCCAAGCCGTTCTCTCCTTTCTTTTCCTATTCAACAGGAAGTACTCCCTTTAATATTTCTCATGGGGTGTGTCTTTTGTTGATGAACTCCCTCAGTTTCTGTTTATCCGTGAATATTTAAAACTCTTCCTCTTTTTTTTTTTTTTTTTTTTCTGCATGGGCAGGCACCGGGAATTGATCCCAGGTCTCCCACATGATAGGTAAGAACTCTGCCTGCTAAGCCACCATGGCCCGCCCTCTCCCTCATTTATGAAGGACAGTTTTTCTGGCAAAAAAATTTGGGGTTGGCAGTTTTTCTCTTTCAGTATTTTAATGTATCATATTACTGCTTTCTCATCTCCATGGTTTTGGATGAGAAATCAGCTCTTAATCTTATTGAGCATACCTTGTCTGTGACAAATTGCTTTTCTCTTCCTGCTTTCAGAATTCCCTTTATCTTTGGCATGAGACATTCTGTTTAGTATGTTTCTCAGAGTAGGTCTATTAGGGTTTATTACATTTGAAGTACATTTCTCTTCATGTACATGTATATTTATGTCTTCCATAAGAATTGGGAAATTTGGCCCATTATTTCCTCAAATATTCTTTCTGCCCCTTTTCCTTTCTCTTTCTGGGAAATTCATGATGCCTACATTTGAACTTTTCATGCTCTTACTCAAGTCCCTGAAATAGTGCTCAATATTTTCTATTCTTTTCTCTATATGTTCTTATGATTTTGATTGTCCTGTCTTCTAGTTTGCTGATTCTTTTTTTGTCTGTTTATATCTACTGTTGTACGACTCTAGTGTATCTTTTTATCATTTTTTAAATTGTGAAATATAACATATATACAAAAAAGCAATAAATTTATAAATATATTTCAATACATAGCTATAGAACAGGTTTTAAAGTTTGGTATAGGTTACAGTTCTGTGATTTTTCATTTTTTCTACTAGCTGCTCCAAGAAACCAGACACCAAAAGAAATATCAATATAATGATTCAGCAGTCATACTGATTTGCTAACTCCTATCCTCTCTGTTATAGTCCTCCTCTTTTTTTTTCTGTTTTGTGAACAATAGCATATATACCAAAAAGCAATACATTTCAAAGCACATTACAAAAATCAGTTGTAGAACAGATTTCAGAGTTTTGTATGGGTTACAATTCCACAATTTTAGGTTTTTACTTCTGGCTGCTCTAAGGTACTGGAAACTAAAAGAAATAGCAATATAATGATTCAGCAATCATACTCCCTTATTAACCCTACCTTCTCTGTATTACTCCACCACCACTTTGATCTTTCACTCTTTAGGGGTATTTGGGCTATGACCATTCTAACTTTTTCATGTTAGAAGGGGCTATCAGTACTATGAGATAGGGGGATGGAACTAGTTGATGCTCTGAAAAAGGCTGGCCCCTCTGCATTTCAGGACTTATCTGGTTCAGTGTCCTATCTGGAGATTGTAAGTTTCTGGAAAGTTGCCTAAGTGCATGGAACCTTTGTAGACTCTTATATAACATCCTAGGTATTCTTTAGGATTGGCAGGAATGGTTCTGGTTGGGGTTTGGCAAGTTCTGATAGGTAGCAATGTCTATTTGAAGTTTGTGTAAGAGTGACCTCCAGAGTAGCCTCTAGACCCTATTTGAACCCTCTCAGCCACTGATACCTTATTTGTTACATTTATTTTCCCCCTTTTGGTCAGGATGGAATTGTTGATCCCACCCCAGAGTATTTAATTAGGATTAAAAGAAATGGCTGCTTCCACAAGACTGGATCAGGATTAAAATATGGCTTTTCTGGGATTTTGTTTTTGATTGGCTTTGTGTTAAGGTTCTTCTTTGACACTTGGTCCAACTTATTCTAGACCTTTAGAGTAGCCCGTGTTTAACTGTTCAGATTTTCTCTGCTCTTCTCTACCCGATTCTTGCTCTGGACATGCATCACAATTCTTAAGTATGCGCCTTTTGCATGTGATTGTTTCACCTCCAGGAGAAAGCATCCTTTCCTCTGTTTCTTCTCCAGGAATCCTGATCTGTTCTGTTTTTGTGCATAATTTTCCTCCCCAGCTCCTATGATTCAAATTCTCTCCCTCACTCAACATCCCCTGTTGGTTACACTTTTTGTTTCTGGGACCCATCCAGGCCTACAGCAGTTCAGTCACCTCCCACCCTTTTTTGTTTTTCCTGCGAGGCTTTTCTACCTCTGGTTTCTTCCCTATTAGGTATCCCACCCCATGGAGTGAGATGGGGCCAATCCAGAAAGGACTGCATTTAGGTGGCCCAACACAGACTGGATCAAATAAGTGTACCTCTTGCCAACAGTTTTACTAGTCTTTTTCCCTGCAGGCACTTTTTTTTTTTTGTATATGGCACTCATCTGTCCCTTGTATTCCATCCTGGGTCTCTGTGGATTTGGGACCCTGGCCAGGATATGCACGGGGCTCTAACTTGCTGCTGAGTGGCTCTATGGTCTGCATCCACAGCAGGAGGGACCTGGGCTGTGCTGCTTTGTGTGACTCCCAAGCTGCATGGGACCAAGTGAGGGGGACGAGTCTGGAATGATGAAGTCCAGTCTGGGATCCCAATCTCTTACTTGATTTTTTCCTTTCTTTAATTCAGTGTTTGCAGAGTTCTTCTCAACTCTCTATCATACTCTAGAGTTCCCCATCTAATTTTAAATATGTAATATTTCAGATATCATATATAGAACCTCAAGCCAAGCAGGGCAGCAAGAGAGGGCAGACAGCAGCCCTCCATGCCAGACCTTAGCAGAGGGGTAATGTCCCTTACTATCCTTCTGATGTATGTGGAATGTGTGGTGATGGGCCTTCTTGTATTAGTGATATTGTTAATTTATGCTTTTTTTTCTTGTTCAATCTTAATAGGGGTTTATGAATTTTATTAAGCTGTTAAAGAAACAGATTTTGGTTTTAATATTTTTTATTCTTCTATTTCACTGATTCTGATTTTATCTTAGTTTCTTGCTTTCCCCTACTTTATTTTCATATTTTTCTTGCTTCTGAAAATGAAATTTGAATTAATGACTTACCTTTCTTCTTCTCTAAGATAGGCATCCAATGCTATAAACATCCCTCTACTGCTTTAGCTGCATACTATAGAATATGAAATGATCTATTCCATATCAGTCATTTCAAAATATTTTCTCATTTGCATTGAGTTCTTCTTTGACCAATAGGCTATTAAGAAGTGTGTTAATTTCCAAATATTTAACACTTTTGCAGGTCTTTTTGTTGTACATCTAATCTTACTCCATTGCAGTCACAAAACATACTCTAAGATTAGAAAACTTTCAAATTATTATTGAGCCTTTTTAATGTCCCAGCATATAGTCTATCTTGTTGAATCTTCCATGTGCACAGGAAAAGAACATCTTTTACAATTTTGGGTTGTAATGCTCCACACATATGATTTAGGCCAAGATGGTTTTAACCATCATATAGACCTACTACATCCATTTTTTGTTGGTGGTGTTACTATGTACCAATTACTTTAAAACAGGTGTTAAAATCTTCACTTATGGGCAAGCCATGGTGGCTCACCACGCAGAGTTCTCGCCTGCCATGCCAGAGACTTAGGTTTGATTCCCGGTGCCTGCCCATGTTAAAAAACAAACAAGAAACTTCAGTTCTGTTTATGGATTTCATTTCATTAGTTTCTTTAATTTGATTCATGTGTTTCTAAGCTTGTTTTTAGGTGTAATACACTTTGTAACTTGTATCTTCCTGATGTATTGGCCATTTTATCATTTGGAAATGTCCCTATTTCTGGAAATTCTCACCTTGAAAATAATTTCATCTGATATCAGTAGAGGCACTCCAGCTTTCATATGGTTAATGTTTCCATGGTATCATTTTTCACTATTTTACTTTCAACTTATTTGTCTTTGTATTTAGAGTGTCTCTTGTATACTTCTACATATAGCTGGGTCTTGCTTTATCATACAATTTGTCAATCTCTGCTTTAAATTGGAATATTCAGTGTTTATAATTAATGTAAGTATTGATACTGTTTGATAGGATTTTCCATTTTGCTTTCCCTTGGGTGTTTTTCTCATTCAAAATAGGTCTATAATTCTTTTTTGGTACTATCTTTATCATAGGTTTGGTTATCAGCTATAATTACTTCAAAAAACTAATGTCTTCCATGTTCTAAAACACTGCTTTTATGAGGCAAACACAACACTAATAACCAAACCTCTTTAAAAGGCACCAAAAAAGGCATTGGAATTATCTGGTCTTTTAAATTTTTTTTTTTTGAGCTTGATATTTCTCATAAAATAGTTTATATTGTTCAGAATTTTTTAAAACACAGAAATTGGCCTGCTTTGGTTTTCTCTACTATAGTCAGTTTTGCTGATTTTCCTAGTAAATTATTCTATTCATTCATATTTTTTAAATTGTGCGTCAGTTAAATCAGGCTTTTGTGATTTTTGAAAAAGCTATTCTGCTTCCTTTTTTTTTTTTTTTTGGCACCAATGCTTTACTTTCCTCCTCTCTTTTTTACTATGATTAGCTTAGTTTGGAAGTCTCAGTTTACCTCTTCCAGAACTGAGAGGTGTTATTAGGGACTCAATTTTGTGGTTTCTTCTCCTTTTGAATCTTAACTTCTTAATTCTTCACTTTCTTGGTAATTCTTCAAGAGTGAAAACATTTCTCTCCTCTGTGGATAATTCAATGTGTAAACCAATAGTACTGGGTCTGCCCTCATAGGACCCCTTTTATAAGAATGTTATTTGTATAGTAGGCGTAATTTCTTTTGATCCTTTCCACTACCTTGTCTAAAAAAAATGAAGGTAAACATAAAGTTACAAGATATGAAGGCAGAAGTCCTGCATAATAGTTCGACTTGCAGATTCAGCCATTATCTCCCAGGTAATCTGACCTTGGGACACGAGGCAGAGGACGTGGTAGTGGTAACATCAGCAACCACTTGCATAGGTGTAACTATGTGATTGTGAAAACTTTATGACTGACACTCCCTTTATCCAAAATAAATAAATAGTGGGAGGGGGATATAGGATGTTTTGGGTATTCTATTTTACTTTTATTCTTTTTTTTTTTTTGAAATAATGAAATGTTCAAATATCGACTTTATGACAAATGCACAGCTATACAATACTGTGAACCACTGACTGTTCAATTTGGATTATATGGTATGGAATATATATCACAGTAAAATTGCATTTAAAAAACACCTGCATACACACACACACACACACACACACACACAATTAGGATACAGGACCCAGAAAACATTTCTGGACTCAAGGATCTCAGCAATTAGAGTTTGTCCACGAGTATACCTACTTTGTTGGAATAAAGTTTTACTGCTTTGAACTGCTACAGAACTCTGAGCACTTTCAAAATAAAGAAAGTCACTTTTATCTTTTTGTTTTCTCCAAGTTCTTAGCAGGATACATCAAATATTAAATGAGAAAATTAATTAATCACTGCTCTTGAGGAAATCGTATTGAATAGGTATTAAATTGGATAAGACATTTGGTACTTATGTACTTATGGCTATATAGAAAGCAAAGTTTAAATAACATGAATTCCCTGTCTTACTTCCAGTGCTTTCAGCTTTTCAAACTTCTTTTTTACCTTAAACCAATAAATTACAGTTCTGAGATTCTACAAAATTAATTTGGGCTTTTCCCCCCAGTGAGTCCTTATGCTGGATTGTTTTAAATATCTGATGTTATATGCTTAACCCTGGTAAAAAAAAAAATTTTGTAATCAACACCTATGTGGACATATGCAGTATTGATAAGTCATATCAACATTCTATCACAGTATGTACATTTTGCAACAAGATGACAACTTTAAAAATTATCACTGATGTACTTTATATTTAATCATCACAGTAAGAATGCTTTAGTAGATTTTATTTATGTAAATTTTTAAGTCATAAGCAAGATCATTAACTATGACTTCAAACAATACAGTCAAAGTATATTTCACCTTAACTTAAGGCACTAATACAAACTTTTTAAAGCAGTCATGTCATTTATTTACACACGATTTTACAAACTGACCTATGAGCATATACTTTTCATCTAATTTTTTGTCCTGCATTTGCAGCTTTATGTATTCACAATACAATAAAACTTTCCAAACAAACAAATAAACAAAATAATTAAATACAATCATCCCTAAAGCTTATGAGATATGAGCAAGAGAGGGAGCCACTCAAGAACAATACGAAAGCACTTTCAATCCTTCAATGTTCCAAGAACCTTCATTTTCAAATTTTTATACCAAGTCTAATGGAACATTAACACAAAGCCTATAGTACAGAATATTCAAATATGTTTCATTCTGTTATTCTTTACCAGACTTGTACATTAAAAACAACAGCAGAACCGTCCCTAATTCATAAGTAAATATACTTATTCTGGAAGCATTCACTCATTGAATTAACAAAAAACATGTAATTAAAAGTCTTCCTGTTACATTTGACTATTACTGCCGGAAGTGATGAAATGTTCTCTGGTGCCATTATCTTTATACCATTCGGAAAATATAGCAGCATATTAGTCAATTATTTAACAAAATATACACTATAACTTTAATATAAAAGGCTAGCTTTACTAGATTTTCTCAGTGTCCTAGAGTAGTCATTGACTTTGTGATAAATATTTTTAAAGATACAAATGAATTAATGCCAAGTTCAATACTATACAAAGTTTCTCTTTGATTAAATACTGTTCTCAGTCCATCAAAATACACATAAAAAATCATTTAAAATTAAATACTTTAAGAATGAAACGAAAGAAAAGACAAATAGACAAATGTCTCTTAAGGTTATGACACTGACAGGACATGCCTTCATATACTGACAGGTTGGGTGCCATGTATAGATTCTGAAATTCATAACCACCAATTAAGCTAACGAAATCACTGAAATTCACATTGTAAGGACCAAGTTCTACTCAACTAGTATTAAATATCCTTCTACTATTTTATACACTTCAAAAAATATCCACTATTTAAAAAAATTTAAATATGGCAGTTCAATTCTTTTGTATTCTTTGTTTTAATGGAAAATTAAGTAGAAAGGCATTTTGTAATTATTTCTTTCAAATAACTTTTAACCTTCAGGATAACCATCTTATATAAGGAAAAAATCATAAAAAAAATTTGCCAAGAAGTAAAATGAACACTATGGTTTTATTTCATTTATTAGTTCATTATGCTGTTAATAGAGTCAAACCCTTCATAATGAGCAGTGTGGATTATTTATGCAAGGTGCGGAAACGTCTTTCAAGGACCCCAAATACAAATGGTACCAAACCAAGCTCAGGAAACAGAGTGACTAAATAGGACGGATCATTTAAAACATCATTGTTCTTTATCATCACAGATAATTAACATTTAATTGGACTGTGTATTCACTATAGGTCATTTTTGCTTCTCCAAAACACCACATTTATTTTATACTGTCAAAACATTAAAGATTACACCTTTAATATTAATTACTTGCCTTAGGTCATGATGAATGGTTCTTAACTTATTCTTTTTCCCTAATAGATATAATCTGGTCTGTCACAACTCAGCTTTTCATATTAATTTTAATTATTAGACAGTACCACCTAACAAAGGTAGGTTGACAGTTCTTTACAACAAATCCTTGGTGCTGAAAAATATGCTAAAGTAATAAGTAGAGGAATTATTTCTATGATCCAAATTCTGGGGGAAAAACAGGAGTGTCTGGCTTTTCAATGTTAACAGAATGTTTGTCTGCAACTGAAGACATGAATGATGTAAAAGGTCAAAAGATACTAAATTCCATTTTTAATTTCTTAGGTGCTCTATTGCCTAAAAAGTCAAGGCATAATGTCTCAAAGGTAAATATAAAAATCTTTCTTCCTCATTCTGACCCAAACAAAACCAGATTTGTATTCAGGAAATAAAAGTCTGTGTAGCACCTGGATATCCTGTTACAATAAATAACATGAGAAAGTTTAAAATGATAAAAATAAAGAATTCTTTGAAGTGCAAAAATACCCACATTTTAAGGGAATGTGTGAGGCCAACTACAGTCCAGTCTCTCTCTGACTGCCTCTTATATTAGGTCACATAATATCTGCATGTGCACATGCACATCCATACAACTAAATCACTTACACAATGGCATTAGCCACAAATTCTTCAGTAGCTTTCTCCTGAATTTCTTATCAGCAATTATCTTCAAAAGTTCTAATTTTTTGAGACTTCAACAGCTTAAATTACAAGGGTAGCAATTCAATCTTTGTATCACCTACTTAGTTTAAAAAAAAAAAAACTTTCCTAAAAATAATTTGTCCATATTAGATCTTTTCAGCCTGGTTAACCAATTTTATTAATCATCATGTAGAATTTCCTACCTCAAGTATTTAATTGGGATACAAACTCTATTAAAGGTAAATATAAAAATATAATAAACTTTTCCTCCCTGATATATAAAATTAAAGAACTGCATAAAGATTTCTATTGTTTTATTTACAAACATATAAACTTATTAGAAATGCATGCCTACTAAATTTCAATATATTTTCATTTAAAGATGTATCACACTTTCACGGCAAAAAAAAAAGGCAAAAGGCAGACGGTGTATTTTTATCATAAGAGGTTCACAGTTAGAGAAACAGATCATGTTAACTAATGATCTATTAGAAATTTTTACTATGGTCAGGGTTTTTATATTGGCTGTTACATAAAAACAAAACTCAAAGAAAAACAAAACAATTTTAGCATGCTCGGTCTAACTCCTTTGTCTGTCTTTTAAAGTAAACTTTTTCATACTCTGGTTTCTCTTCGGATCGTATAAATCTTTCGCCTTTCACTTTTTCAAACTGGTAACACCATTCCTTGGGTGTATCCTGCTTCATGTCTAATTGAAGCCACTTTGTATAAAGCCCAGCACAGTTACCCAATTAAAGGATCATCATCATCATCTTGCAGCTGAAGTCGGGAAAATGGACGTGGCACAGATAACCTATTCTTCATGATTATTATGAGGCATGTTAGAGTGGTTAACACCAAAAGTGCACTGATAACAATTCCAATGGCTTCTGGGAGATTAATGCACCACTGGTCCACTAACAAACACTTAGTATTGCCAAATGTTCCATTATTGGGTTGTGGTTTTAGTCCCAAGATGTGACACATCATTGGATAAATATCCACAGTGTTAATTGTCCTGTGCTTGTAGCCTTTGTGAAATGCAGGACCACGGGCAGCTAAAAATGGATGCATACTAGGCAAAGAATTATCATAACCATGGTCACCTACTGAAAAAAAGAACATAATCATGTTAATGATTAAGATCGGTCTTTCTGTTATGAAACATAAGTACAGTAGATTCCTGCTGGTATAATTCCCATCCATTAAAATTCCAATAAGTTGGACCAGACAGGAGCCAGAAGTAAAAGTGTCTATATTCTTCCACTGGGCCATGCTCCCTTATTTCACTCCATTACCCATCTACCACTTACCCAGTCTTTCATGGCCTCAAGCTTTAACACCAGTTTTTTTTAAAACTTTTTTTATTGTATAATAAAACATATATACAAAGAAATTAAAAAAACAATAGTTTTCAAAGCACTCTTCAACAAGTAGTTACAGGGCAGATCCCAGAGTTGGTCACGGGCTACCATTATAATCCTCTCATATTTTTCCTTCTAGCTGCTCCAGAATATAAAAGGCTAGACTAGAAGGCTTAAATATTTTTTTATCATCACAAACAACTTTTTTCCTTCTTTTTTTGTGAAAAATAATATATATACAAAAAAGCTATAAATTTCAAAGCGTAGCACCACAATTAGTTGTAGAACATATTTCAGAGTTTGACATGGGTTACAATTCCACATTTTAGGTTTTTACTTCTAACTGCTCTAAAATATTAGAAACTAAAAGAGATATCAATGTTACGATTCAGCCTTCATATCCTTTTTTTTTTTTATATGGGCAGGCACCAGGAATTGAACCCGGGTCTCCAGCATGGCAGGTAAGAACTCTGCCTGCTGAGCCACCATGGCCCGCCCTCATATTCATTTTTAACAATACTTTTTAACTTAATGAATTTATCTTTCATTCATAGCCCCACTTACTTCACCTGTCTATCTCCAGTACTGCTGTAAAAATCCACTGCAAATAGCATCAATGATAGATTAGAGGGCTGAAGGTCCTGAATAAGTGGGGAAAGCAGGAATAAGTGGTGAATGGGGAAGAAGTGAATCTGCAGCCTTACCTATCTCAATTGCTCCTCTGGTAAGAAATGGGAATACATAATTATCTACTGGTTTACTGACAGTTAAACACCCTGACATCAAGAGAGCGAGATAATTGAGAATGTTACAGAAGGGATTCTTATATTGCATGTGAAGTCTAATCAGATGGCTCCAACTTGTAACACTAGTAAAAGCCTGACTCAAAGAAAAACATGTGGCAGCCCTTTATATAACTCCAATACCACATTTCCAATTTTCAGCTTTATTTTAACAACTTTCGCCTTTTAACTTACACCACTTGCATTTAATAAGCTTCTACTTTCATACTAAGTGCAGGTGAAAACTGAGTTGAGTTATCTTGGTGTTTTTATATTCTTTATTTGTATGCTTAAAATATTTTGTAATAAAAATAATGCATCTGATCAACATGATAAAAATCAAAATATAACATCATATTACATATTATGAGTTCAATAATGTAAAAATATGTATGGATATGTAAAGAAAGAGATTAGGCAGGGAAAAATCCCACAATTAACATTTGTCTGTATCTCTACATTATGGAATTATGGATAGTTTTTCTTCTCTTTTCTATGCTTTCCTGTGTTTTCCAAATTTTTAACAATGAGTATATACTATTACATATAAACATACACAAATTTCATTCACCTTTAGTTTTAGCCTTGCCTGATGCTTCTGATTTGCAATAGACACTGGATCTGCAAACCACAATCCAGGGCAAATTCAGCCTACCACCTGCTTTTGTAAACAAAGCTTCCTTGGAATACAGCCATGCCAATTTGTTTACATACAGTCTATGGCTGTTTTCACACCATAAAGGCAGCACTGAGTACTTGAGACAGACTAGCCGGCACAAAAGCCGAAAACATCATCTCTTCCTTTACAGAAAGTTTTCTGACTCTGCTCTAGATTACAAACTCAGTTTTATTTAGAAAATGATTCAAACTGAATGCAAAATATTCGTAAATAAGTTCCAGGTGAGAGAAAATCTGGACCACTCCCCTACACATTTCCTCAATTTTAGGGGAGATTTCATCCCTCTCTTCTGTTTACTTGGTGGATTTTTGCTTGTTTAACTTTCTAGTTCTCGCTAGTGATCCAAATGGTTGTGGCATTCAGGTAAATGATTTCTTAATGGGGCAACACTTAGGATTACTTGGACAAATTTTTTAACACAAAAATAAAAAGGAACTTGAATTAACTAATCTTCTTTCCTTTTACTTGGTTTCTTTATTTCCCTCTCCTTATTTTCTACAAATTAGGAGGACCAATCTTAAAAGTTACTGACAGTAATTTCAGTTTTGGTAAAAAAGTAAAACTGTACTTCACCCTAAAAGTCATCCATCCTTCTAATTATGGTAACTGTTAATTGTTACTGAGTAAACGTGAGAAATATCTAGTTGAAAATTGAACTGATTATACTGTATGAGTGTGCCGACATCAAAGTATCATGTTATCAGAAGTGTCACAATGCGTGATATATTGCGAATATGTGTGATATATCCTAAATACTTACATTTTGGTAGTGATTTATTTAGTACAATCGTCCAGCCTTCATCAGCAACCAAAATAATAGGCTGAATTCGATCATTATGTTGGTAATAGAATCTGGCAGGAATATCTTCTTTGAGATAAACGGTCATGTGAGAGCTGCAGGTTTTCAGTTTATTATAAACCTCTGTTCTATCTAGAAGAATAAGGAAATAGCAAAGTAAAAAAATGATGGTTGAGTCGTAAGGGAAAAAAAGGCTTAGTAGAAAAATTAGAATAATGAGAAATAAATTCTGAACAATCCATCATCTACTAGGTCACTTTAAATTCTCAGGAAACATAGCATTAATAATATGACAGTGTTAGGGACTGATTATATATGTATACACAAACATGCCTTTTTGTATTTATACACATATATACATACATACACACCACACACATATCTTATTTTCATTCTCTGGATTACCCCTGGTGGACTTGTTTAGAAAGGCTACAATTTTCAAGTCTAGCTTTCTAAGCAAATATAAACTAATAGTATCAGTAAAAGAAAAGTACATCTCACAAAATAATCCAAGATGCTTTTTAAGGACAAATATTTCCTTTTTCCATTAATATGAATAATTAACAAATATTATCAAAAAGCAAAGAAATAATCAATTTGAGCGTACACTTCAATCCAAATGCTTAATCTATATAAATTGGGAGGAAATAACCTCACCATGAGTAAATAGTACATTAAAATTCATCAATAAGGAGAAATAATCCCTCTGAAGAGTATAAGAGAATATGGTCCTGAACTACAAAAAGTCAGAGCTTATCCTTTTACACAACTCCCCATCCTTAATTAACTGCCCCATTCAAACAGCAGCATCCTTAGGCTAAAAGTTTACTTACTTATTTTGGGAAGTATCGCAGCAACTGGGGTCAAATCTATGAGAGTGTAGACTGAATGATCAATGCAGAGGTCCAAGTTTATCAGTCTGTCCTTGGAACACTGGGTCATCCCATGATCACTTGTAATGATCACATTAAGATTTTCCCACAACCCTAACATTTTGAGTTTATGGACTAGGTCACCAATATGTTTATCTATTTCTTTCAACACTGTGCGCATGTTTTCCTTATCTTCGGGTCCATATTTGTGGCCACTTGCATCTGGTTCTTCCCAGTAGAGTGTTGCAAAGGTGACAGGTGGGTTCGAACTGCTCAGCCATAGAGTGATATTATTTAGTCTCTCGGCAAATGACACTGAGGAGTTATAATTCATAAAGTAGGAAGGTGTGGTATTGTGAATGAGTACATCAGTACCAGGCCACATAGCAGCAGCACTTGTTCTGTTTTCCTGAAGCTGATTGGTCACCCAAATAGGCACTGCCTCATTCCACCAAAAAGGATCTTTGTCATTAAAGTCAGAAAAATGTTTCTTTGTGACTGCATCATACATGGAATTAGCCACAATGCCATGATTTTCTTCATACAAGCCTGTCACAATACTGTAATGGTTTGGAAATGTTTTTGTGATGAAAACATTTTTAACATTTTCTACCAACACACCTTCTTTAATAAAATTCTGGAGATGAGGAAATTCATAATTCTGCAGATAGTCAGCTCTGAAGCCATCAAAGGACACCAACAGTAACTTAGGTGCCAAACTATAGGAAGAGTTACCTCTACAGCCAGTTATAAATACTGAAAATAAAAGTGCTAATAACTTCATCATGAACACGTTGAAGGAGGGCAATCAAGGTTCCTGAAATATGAAAACACAATTCATTAGTACTGATGCTACTGGATTTAGATTAAGTTTCAGAATTTAACTCATCAGAAGAAAACCAACATTTATAAACCTTTTATATACCCACTTTGCCTACAGCAACTTAATAATTAACAATGTCATTTATGAAAACATAATAAAGCAAAAATTGGAAAAATGAAAATCACCTTTACTTGACTAATTATTTATATAAAAAACTAAAACATTTCATAAAATAGATATTTATTTCCCAACCCTCACTATACTCTGAAGGAGAAGTTGACCATTTTTATACTCCATATAAATATTCTTGTTTGTCTACTTTGCTTGTCTGCAGCAACAGAAATTATTCTAAAGGCTTGATAAAAAGAGATGAAAAAACTGTTAAAATGATATAATATCGAGAAAGCCCTGGAGACTATTAGGAGAAAAAATAAATCCATGCTCTATTTCCTCTTTGAAATCCCTCTTGAGTTTCCTCTCGATATCTTTCGAGCTTTGTCACCCACCAAGGTGACAGACCCAGAAAGCCTATCAAGCCCCTAGTTCATTGTGCCTGACCTAATACAATACAATGCCCACCTGTGCTAAACCTGCCCCTATAAGATGGACAAACTCCTGTCCAATGAATAAGAGTCAAGCTAACTTCCTTTTTTTGGCTATAAAAATTGCTGGCCATCCCTAGAGGATTAAAGATACTTCCATTTTTTGCAGGTGATCTGACTTCTTTGATGCAGCAAAACTTTTAGTGCCCTGAATAAAGCACTGTAATCTGTAAACTAAACTCCAATTTAACTTTTGAAAGAACAAAAGTTTTTCTATTTCTTTTTGCAAAAAAACAGAAATAATGCCAAGCTTTCAGAGTTTCTGAGAAGATTTTTTTCTAGTTTAATGAGTAGTGCTAGAGGTCCCTTTACTGTACAGGAGAAAAAATACATATCATATTTTCCCATCATCAATTCTTATTCAATCTATGCAGCTGTAGTCATTCAATACTGATGGGGGCTGTGGCCCCCTGAGAAATTCTGACTTAAAATTTTGAAAGGCACAAGGTCTTTGTGAAGGCTGGGTTTAGAAAATCTCTATCATTTTAACACGAGATAGGCTGCCATCTGAGTGCAGTACATGGATCATCTGTTGCTAGTTCCATTCCAAGAAACCAAATATAGTACAGAGCAATAAAATCAAACCACCTCTCTAAGGGAAAGAGTAACAATCCATAATAACTAATGAAAATATTTACATTCCACAGACACAGCTCCAATCCCCTCTCAGCAATTTAAACTATCAAGAATCAAAGAGTGGTACTTCCCTTTTCCTTTCAGTAGTATTTTGTGCTGTATGACAAAGTATTTATGCACAACTCATATTATAGACAGCCATAACTGTGTTCAAATAACAATATTTTGCAGGCTGTTGCCCTAGGTTCCAACAATATAACTTGGGGAGAACATGCCGTTCTCCATGAAAGCTTGGCTTGAGTAGATTCTCTGGTTTCTCTCTGGGTATAGCTACTTCTCCATGCACAAATACTTTTTTTTCCAATAACAGAAATAGCAAAGGATGCTTGCTTCCACCATTGCTCTTCAAAATTGTACAAGAAGTTCTAGCCAAAGCAATTAGGTAGAAAAAGAAACAAAAGATATATGAATTGAAAAGGATGAAGTAACCATCTCCATTCGCAGAAGACATGACACCATATAGAGAAAATCCAAAGAAATTCAGAAGAAAGCTACTCGAGGTAAGAAATGAATTCAGTAAAGTTAAAGGGTAAAAGATCAACCCACAAAAAACAACTGTCTCTCTATATACTAGCGTGAAGAACTGAGAGAAGAAAGAAATCCCATTTACATTAGCATTTAAAGAATAAAATGTTTAGGAATAAATTTAGCCAAGAAAGTGAAAGATTTATACATTAAACACTAATACCCTGCTGAAAGAAATTAAAGAAGTCCCAACTAAATGAAGAAATATCACATGTTCATGGATTATAAGACTATTACTAAGATGTCAACACTATCCTAAGTGACCTACATATTAAAAAAAAAATCTCTCTCAAAATTCCAACAGCCTCTTTAGAAGAAGTGGAAAAGTCAATCCTCAAGTTCACATGGCAATGCAAGGGGTCCTAAAAATCCAAAGTTAATTTGGAAAAAAAATAAAACAAAGTTGGTGGACTCACACTCTCTGATTTCAAACCTTACTACAAAGTTATACAAATCAAACCATGTGGTAGTGGCATAAGGTCAGACATATAGATGAATGGAATGAAAATCCAGAAATAGATCCACACATCTATGGCCAACTGATTTTTGATAAGAGTATCAAGTACATGCAAGCAGGAAAGAATGCATTTCTCTTCAACAAATGACACCAGGAGAACTAGAAATCCACATAAAAACAATGAAGTTGGGGCAGGCCACGGTGGCTCAGCAGGCAGAGTTCTCACCTGCCATACTGGAAACACGGGTTCAATTCCTGGTGCCTGCCCATGCCAAAAGAAAAAAAAAAAACAATGAAGTTGGACCTCTACTCACACTATATGCAAAAAATTAACTAAAAATGGATCCAGAGCATAAATATAAACCTAAAACTTAGAAGATAACATAGGCACAAATCTGCATAACCTTGAATTTGGCAATGGATTTTTAACTATTACACTGCGCTGCTTTGAATTTCTTATGTACCCCAGAAAAGCCTCTGTTCTTTTAATCCACGCATGTGGGTACAGACCTATTGGGGGTAGGACCTTTTACTTAGTTTGTTTACATGGAGATGTGACCCAGCCCATTCAAGGTGGGTCTCAATCCCCTTGCTAGAGTTCTTTATGAGAGGATAAAAGGCAGAGACATTTTAGAGAAAGCTCAGAGAAAGAAAACACCTCAGGAAAAGCAAGAAGGACCCACAGGAGCTGAGAGGGCCATCCTGAAACTACAATCCAGGACCAGCAAAGATTGCCATGCACCTTCTGGTGTGACAGAGGAACCTTGAAAGCCAGCAGCCTTTCCCCAGAGAAGATACCCTCCCCTCAATGCCTTAATTTGGATTTTTATGGCCTTAAAACTGTAAATTTGCAACCTAATAAATCCCCATTGAAAAAGCCAACCCATTTCTGATATACTGCATTCTGGAAGCTCTAATAAAGCAAAACAGATACCAAAAGCACAAGCAACAAAAGAAACAATAAACTTTACTTCATCAAAATAAAAAATTTGTATATCAAAGGACATCATCAAAAAAGTGAAAAGACAACCCACAGAATGGGAGAAAAGAATTGCAAGTCATATATCTGATAAAGGTCCAGCATCCAAAATACATAAAGAGCTCTTCAACATAACAAAAAGATAAACAATCCAATAAAAGAAATGGACAAAGGCTTAAAAAGACATTTCTCAAAAATGGATATACAAATGACCAATAAGCACATGGAAAGATACTCAACATCATGAACCATTAGGGAAATACAAATCAAACCACAATCAGCTACCACTTTACACTCACAAGGACGGCTATTACTAAAATAAAAATGGAAAATAAGTGTTGGACAGGATGCAAAGAAATTGAAACCCTTATATACAGTCTGAGGAAATGTAAAACAGTGCAGCCTACTGTGGAAAGCAGTATAGTGGTTTCTCAAAAAAACTAAATATAGAATTACCATATGACCCAGCAATTCCATTCCTAGCTATACACACAAAGAAACTGAAAACACAGACTCCAACAGATATTTGTACATCAATGTTCATAGCAGTATTGCTTACAAGAACCAAAAGATATTAACCCAAATGCCCAATTACAGATGAATAAACAAAATGTGGTATATGCAAACAATGGAATATTATTCAGTTGTAAGAAGGAATGAAGTTCTAAGACTTGCTGCAACATGCCTGCATCTTGAAAACATCATGCTGAGTGGAAATAAGCAAAGCACATAAGGACAAATACTGTATGATTTCACTTACATGAAATAACTAGGAATAGCAAATTCTTAGAGAAAGAAAATAGACTGGAGGCTACCAGGGTATGGAGGGAGGGATAAAGGAAGTTGTTGCTTGGTGGGCATACTCTTTGTAAACCTGGGAAATTTTAAGATAAAAACAGCAAGTAGATGGCACAATATCTTCTCAAGGGGAAAATAAACTCTTTTATTTATAAAATGAAAATATTATTTACTGCCCTGACTCTTTCCCTGAGTAATCATTCCATATTCCCACCCAAGTTCTGCTAGCAAATCAAACCTGATATACATCAAACTGAATGCATTCTCTGGGTCTCCAAATCTGCCCCTTAGTTTCCTAATCCTTAAAAATAGCTTCACCATTCTCTCTGTCACAAAGAGATATCCCATGTACACCATGAACTACCAGTCTAGACAATTCTATCTTCACGCTAACTAGGATATCACGGTAAACATAAGAATTACTGATAAGAATTCATTATAAGTACAGTTGTCCAGTCTCTGCATCTAGGCGATTCAGAAAGTCAAGAATAGAGAATAGGTGGGTGGGCCACGATGGCTCAGCAGGCAGAGTTCTCACCTGCCAAATTCTGCCACGCCGGGCCAGAGACCTGGGTTTAATTTCCAGTGCCTGCCCATACAAAACAAACAAACAAACAAACAAAAAAATAAGAGTAGAGGCCAGGAGTCTGAATTTTTAACAAGCATTTTAATGGCTACCCACTACCCACTCTTTTCTATTATCTCCACTGTTGACATACTTCTTAAAGTCGTCAATATCTCCAGTTCAAAATGGTCTCTCCATTCCCTCCCCACTTTTCACTCAACATTAGCTGCCAACTTAATCTTCCTGTGCATAGTATGTTCATACATTTCCCAATCAAAAACGTTCAGTGAATTCCCTGCCTATACACAAAGTTCAAAAACTTCAATCAGACATTCATGCCCCTCCATTTTCCAAGCCCATCCTGCATGCAGATTACCATAAAATAGTTACAGAAATAATGACCAACTTTAATCTCCATTTACCCTATTTCATACCATGACTGAAATGTATTATAGAGGCATGAAAAAAGAAATCACCATTTATCTGGAAGATGTAAAACAGTTCTTCAGTAATAGCTTGTGTTTCCAGAACATCCTGAAGTACTTCCTATACATGAAATCATCCCCTTACAATTGTTTAGGTCATTTTAAAGAAATCACTCAACAATTAACTAATATATCTAAATCCATCACACAAAAATGCATGTATTTGCTATTTACCAGGGGTCAAATGATTTTATACTTTACAAATATAGGAGTATAAGTGACCAAAATATAAAATCAGGCTGTCATCTTGGAAAACAAAGACAGGCTTTACTCTTGAATCAACTTTGTTCTACAACACAAGAACTTCTTTATATTTCTGCGTGTCCAATCCATATGCCATAAAACATTACTTTTAAAACTAAGACATTCAAGGAATAGATACACATAAAGTATATCTTAGTATATACTTTCCAATAAAGTTACTTCTAAGAGCAGAGAGGGTGCCAAGACCATTCAATGGAGTAAGAAAAGTCATTTGAACAAAATGTGTTGGTTAAACTGGATATATACACACGAAAGATTGAAGCTGAACCCCTTCCTCATTCCATACACAATAATTAACTGAAAAGGGACCAAAGATCTAAATTTAAGAGATCAAACTATAAAACTGTTAGTAAATCTTTGTGACCTTGGGATAGGTAAAGCCTCCTTAGCTATGACACCAAAAGCACAAGTAACAAAAGAAGAACTAGATAAATTAGACTTCACCAATGTTAAAAACTTTTGTGCTTTTAAGGATACCATCAAGAAAACGAAAGCAGAAACCTCAGGATGGAAGAAAATATTTTCAAATTACATATCTGTAAGGGATTTATATCAGAATATATACAGAATTCTTAGAACTCAATAATAAAAACATGACTCAAACAATGAACAAAAGCTCTGAAAAGATGTTTCTCCAAAGAAAATAAACAAATGGCAAAAAGCACATGAAAAGATGCTCAACATCATTAGCCGTAATGGAAATACAAATAAAAACCACATCTACTCTAATGGCAATAAGCGAATAGGTCATAAGTTTTACTGTGGATGTAGAAAAACTGGAGCTTGTATATTTTGCTGGTAGGAATATAAAACGGTACAGGCACTTTGAAAAACAGTGGCTTTCCCTGGTAGTTCTTCAAAGGGTTAAACACAGAGTTACCGTATGACCCAGTTCTACAATTAAATGGATATGCAAGAGAAACAAAGGCATGCCCCCCACAAAACATACATTGATGCTTGTATCAGCATTATTTCTAATAGCCAATAAGTGGAAACAACTCAAATCCCTCAACTGATGAATGGTCCAAAAAATGTGGTATATACATATAATGGAATGCCATTTGACAATATATTGATACAACACGGATGAAACTTCAAAACATGATCAGTAGAATAAGGCAATCATAAAAGACCACCTGTTAGATGATTCCATTTATATGAAGTGTCCAAAATACAGAGACAGAAAGATTACTAGTTGCTTGGGGCTGAGAGTGGTCTGGTGAAGGGGAGGGAAGAGGGAGTAACTCCCAGTAGGTAAGAAGTTCCTTTTTGGGGTGATGAAAATGTTCTAAAATTGATTGTGGTGATGGTTGCGCCATTCTGTAAAACTGTATATTTGAAATGACTGAGCTGTATGGCATCTCAGTTATATCCCAATAAAACTGTTATATTAAAAAAGAAAGTGAGCAAAAGGAAGTGGAACTGTAATCTTAAATGCATAGGAAATGGCCTACCACAAAACAGGAAACACCTCATTTTACAAAAAAAAAATTATGTGAGTTTTGTACTCTACTTCATAATATAGACTTGAGTGTTTTAATGGGAAAATGGTTTGCACCACTTCCCTTATGCAAAACAACAAAAACCTGTGTCCTCTCCCACAAAACTCATAGAAATCAAACTCTTTCTTCCCCAAATTTTTGAATGAAAAGGATGCTGAAGGTACATGTGCTACTTGCCCTGGAGTTCAGTAATCCCTTGGCACACTGCTAGCAACCAAGTGCCCCAATCCTAGTCCCCAGTCTTAGAAGCAGAATGGAAAGACTATAGGCTCTCAGTAAAAGTATCCTAGAACCCTAGCTCAGCTAGAGGATCCTGGGCAGATCTAACTTCTAGCACCAGTTTCCTCCTGTGAAATGGTAATGCATAAAGTGTTAAAGAACAGGTCCTCAAAATTAGTTCTTTTCATCCATTCTAGTAACAAAACTATGTTAGGAAAAAAAAATTCTGTACTATATGACAGATACATTAGATATAATTTAGTCTAATACCTTTCTTTTACATAATGATAAAGTTGAAGTCCAGTGGTTG
Source organism: Tamandua tetradactyla (assembly GCF_023851605.1). NCBI lineage: Eukaryota > Metazoa > Chordata > Mammalia > Pilosa > Myrmecophagidae > Tamandua > Tamandua tetradactyla. The sequence goes on along the minus strand of NC_135331.1, from coordinate 103,833,386 downwards.
GCCAAACTCAGAAAGGAATTAGTTTTACTACACTTTACTAATTTCATGTCCTTCAAAAATTTACAAACCTAGTAGATGTACTAATTGTAAATAATCTCCAAACCAGTACGAAAATCTTTTCTGTCAGAACATTTTTCAATGACAGTGTTAATCTACGACTTCCTCATTCTGCTTCATTCTAATGTCCCAGATAACATTTGTTCAAACAGTAAACAAACAACCAGTGAAAAGTTCTCAAGTAGTTTTCAAGGAATGAAAATGCTAATTGTTACACTGCAAAACATCAGGGAAAATTTTGTGGCAGGGCATTTCTGATGCATTTAAGGTTACAATTTCACTTCCATCTTACTGAGATAGAGTTCATGTACCACACAATACAGTCATTTAAAAGTACAATTTCACAGAGTTGTGTAACAATCACCAAAATCAATTTTAGAATATTTTCATCCCACCAGAAAGAAACCTGGGATGACTTTTTTTGTCTGGATGGAATGCATGTCATGCAACTCTTACTGGGATTCCTAGCCCAAGTGAACTTGGGAACTATAACAGTTAACAGGATATAGGTGAAAAGAGGTCATCATTAGCAGACCATCTGCTCTTTAATAGAAAAGTTTCAATCTAAGCACTTCACAAATATTATTTTAAAATAATGTTTTTGTTTAGGCACACAGATAATTCAGGTGATTACCTTTAGATAGTTATTTTCTTAACATTCTAAGGGAAAATATAACTGCTCCCCCCCAAAATTTTTCAGACTCTGGAAGTCTAATTTATTCTCTTTCCAGACTCTAGAAGTCTAAATCATTCTACAATTCTCTAGCAAATCCACATTTTTTAGCAAATATCTTCAAAACAATTACACCTAACTTTACTTTTTACACAGTAAAATATTCCCAAGATTGTGTTTTCTTCAAAATTTCTCTCAAATTATATTCTGCATCTCATTTAACAGTAAGGCTATATATAATTTTCTTAAAGCAGACCGTAACGACCTCTGGAAAAGAGAAAGAAAGAAAACCATCATAATAAAACCAGTAGTTGATCTGCTAGAGTACTTCGCAAGTTTTCAGGCTTAAGTACACCAGGTTAAGCAAAGCCATTTTGGAGTCAGACCTGGTGTAATCTTGACTCTGCCTGTAAGATGCGGTACAGTCTCTGGTAATTTCACTACTCTGAGCCTGACACTCCTCACGTTAAAATGGGAATGCTATAATTTATAAGGGGACAAAGAAAGAAAGGGGCTGGTAACGTGATTAACAGTGCTTGGCTCATAACGAGCACGTAAATGTTCTTTCACTGCTTGATTTGGTTGGTTTCGAAATAACAGTTACGTATAATTAACATGAACCCTAACCTACTATCCAAACAAAGGCATCTCAATGACTCCGACAGTGTTCCTTTAAAATCAAACGCCTACCCCCACTGGCTCCGCATTTCGTCGCCCCGCGGGGCCCAGTCTCCCCTTTTTCACTCTGCCCTCCTTCGCCTCCTCCACTGCTGCTCTCCCAACTTTCTTCCCTTCACCCACGCACCAGAGCCTGCCTTGCCCAATGTCAAAGACACCTGCTTAATAACATTCTTTCCTCTTCCCTGCCCGTTGTCCACTTCCCTCTCCGCCCGCTCCCGCTGTGCCTCTCAGTGTCCCTTCGCGGACATCCCCAAGAGTGCCTCAGGAGACGCGTAGGGGAGGGTGTCTCACCACCTCTATTTCCAAAGCCCCTAATGAAGTGAAAAGAGCGTGGCATTTCCCTCGCGAACGCGTAGGTAAGCGGCTCACACTCACCCGCCACCGCTTCTTCCGCGCGCGGAACCTGATGACGGCGGAACCCGGCTCTGGCTGGCACCGGGGGCGGAGGGACACAGGACCACGCGAGGGGACACGCCGAGGCCTTCCTAAGGCGCCTGCGCAGTAGCCGGCACCCGCGGCGCGGTTAACCCGCCGATCCTCCGGGAGATTTCGCGGCTGAGGGCGTTCAGGGTGTGAGCGGCTGGGTATGGGTTTGCCGCTGTGCAATGCGTGCGCAGAGGGGGCTGGGACCGGGCGGCCGCCGGAATGTGAAACATGTCCTCGGATTGGATGCTTCAGACTTATTGAATGTGACTCACTTTTCGATTGGTTAGATTTAGGTACCGCCGGGCACCAGGTGGCTTGGCAAATAGAATTGGCCTTGGGAGAAGAGGTTAGTTCCTCTTTCCCACCCCGCCCCGTTTCTGATCATCCTGTGGCCTGATGCCCTTTTGGGCATCTGAAGCCAAGGGCGTCCGGGAAGGCCCGGGGCAGTTGCCAAGCCGACGGCCTACTGCTGTTCCCAGTTCGCCGCGGCTAACCTTGGCTTAGGTAGCCGCGGGAGAAACGAGTTTGGCTGCTCCCGGGTCCAGAGCAAGTCTAAAGAAGTTCAAGTGAGTTGAGATGAATGTAAAAGTGGTTCACCGAAAGCAGTGTGTATCTTACTGGAGAGTTAGCGAATTGGATACCTTTACAGGCAAAGTTAGGTACAAGGCAGTTTAAGAGTAAGGCTACTAGAAAAAACCAGTCCCTGCAGTAGGGAACCAGTCATGGGTGCCAGCTGAGAAATGGGCACTTCTTTTGACAGATGCACACGTAGAGATGGACTCCTGCCTTTAATTGGAAAATAAGTCATACAATAGAATGTAAATGTAAACTTGCTAGCAGAAAGAGAAATCACCAAAGAGAAGTAGATTTATGTATGAACACTTCGGTTACCTAAACATAGTCGGGAATGAGAGGACAGTAACTTTTTCTTCTATGCTTAACATAGAACCTGACAGTAGCCTTAAAATTACTGTAATAGTTGGTGTTGGACCCCAGTGACATGATCCTATTCTAGATATCTGTCAGGAGACCTGAGCTGGACTGAAGACAGATGGAATGACTTTTAAGTAAATCAGGGCAAATTTTTATTACCTATTTTATTGCTCTCTTATGCGTTCAAGCTTAAGGAACAGTTATACTGATAGTCAGTATAGATGATAGTCATCTCTTTACTGAGAAGTTTGCAATAACTGCAACAATAAAGGAAAAACTCTGTTATTCAGATCTTAAGTTTTTTCTAAAGAAAGATTTTAGAACTTTTAGATGTTTACAGTTTCTATTAAAATCTCCTTAGGGGACAATCTCTTTAAAACCTAGTGATGCAACAAACAAGCAAAAACCAAATTAAAATAAAATAAAACCTAAAAAAAAGTCCACTGTGAGGTCATTCAAGGAATTCAATGATGATAAAAATAAGCATAATGTTAGCATAAAATCTTTATTTCCAATGTAACTTTTAGATATAAATATTGTTTTACTTAGGTAGCCTAAACAATAGCATTCATTTATAATGTTCTTTCAGCTCATCTTTCGAAAAAAGAAGTTTGTATACATTTTAGAAATGTGGAGAACCTTTATACACATTTTGTGTTAGGAAATGAAATGAAGTAGGGGAAATAACTAAACTCATCATTTACAAATGAATGTTATGCCCCGGAGAAAAGTGACTTGGTTAAATTCACAAAAACTAGAAATTCAGCAAAGAGCTAGAGTCTTTGCCTTTATGGTGAAGGTTAGATTTGGAAGCAGCATGTCAGAGGGAGTTTCTTTTGTCCACCCTCAACAAGACTCAAGATTTAGTTTTTGTATTTTAGTGCAAAATATTTTAAAAAATACTTTATCCTGTTTTCAGAATCAAAGAAATGATTCTTTATGAAATTATTTCTCTTTTAAACTCCTAATAGTGATTAAAAAAAAAAAACTCATTGCAGACAGAAATAGGTAAGAAGTTAAAAGTTACAGGAAAAAAGTTTCAGAGCAAAAGCCACACCTTGTCAAAAAAACCCACAATTCTTGTCCTTGGGTCAGACTTAAACAAACAAACAAAAAAAAACAATGAAACCTGAGAATTGAGTTTCAGATCAGTAGATGGGCATTTTAAGTTTCACTTTTATATAGGTATTAAATGTTGATGTAAGGCAAAAAGGTTATCTTAAATCTAAGGGGGGGGGCTTATGTATCATAGTACTTTATTGACCTTGAAAGTTCATTTAACCAAAACTCTCTACCCACTCCATTTTCAGCAAGGTTGCATTTGAATAATCTCAATAAATAAAATTATAAACTACTTTTAAAGACTTCTGTTAAAGGTGATAGTGAATTATCTATCATTAACTACTTAGTAGATGTTCTTCACTGTAAGGGAGTTTTTCCAAGTGTGTAATAAAGTTGTACAAGAAGGAATATGAGTTATTTTGAGGCTTTCCAATGTGTCTAATCTAGAAGCATAGATTAGATACAAGATCCATCAAATCTATAAAGGGAAGTGGAGAGGGCATGTTGTTTTTGTTTATCTAGCATTTATTCCCCTTTCTTTGGTGGTTCCACTCTTAGTCTATGGGATTCACATGGGGCTAAACACAAATCCCTTCATCTCCAGGGTGGATACCTAGGGTGAACAACTATCCCAATTTGTCTAGAATTGAGGGGTTTCCTGGAACACAGACCTTCCAGTGCTAAATCTAGAAAAGTTCCTGGCAAACTAGGATGAATTAATCATTCTTTCAGTAGCTGATGCTAAATAAAATAGAATATAAGCCTGGAGTTGCTCGTGGTCATCATTGCCACCATGAAGGGAAAGCCTACCTGGGAATGAAGCCAGCAGAGAAGAAAGCAAAGCCAAGAGATGGGGCCTTACACCTAATGAGATTGAGCACATGGCTTTGGTTTACTTGAAGTTCCACCCCTGATCTTTTCCATTACATGAGCCAATAAATTCTCCCTTTGCTAAAATTAGTTTGAATTGGATTTCTACCAGTTATATCTGAAAAGGTTTTGATTAATACAGGAGATGAGAAAAACCAACATTTGCTGACACTACACTGTCAAGTAAGGAAGGTGCTATAAGAGGCTCAAAGGGGGTAAATTAAATTGTGCAGGGGGTAAGTTCAGCTGTAAGAGTCATGAATTGGATCCAGGATGAGCTGGTGTTTCATTGGTTCTTGCAGATTAAATAGTGTTGTTTTCTGTTAGTGCTGTAATAAATTACCACAAGCTTAGTGGTTTAGACAACACACACTAACAGTTCTGGAGATTGGAAGTCTAAAATGGGTTGAAATGGTTGCACGTCTTGTGGAGGCTCTAGGGGAAATTTTGTTTCCTTGACTTTTTTAGCTTCTAGAGGCTGTTTTCCTTGGTTTGTGGCTACATTCTCTATCTTCAGAGCCAGCAGTATAAAATCTTCTAATCGTTCTCTATGTCTCTGACTCTCCTTCCTTCCTCTTTCCTTTATAAGGACCCTTGTGATTATATCAGGCCTACCAAGCTAATAGAAGATAATATCCCTATCACAAGGTCCTTAAGTTAATCATATCTGCAAAGTTCTTTTAACATGTAAGGTACAATATTCACAGGGTCTTGAAATTAGGATGTAGATATATTTTGCTGGGCTCTAGGTAAGATTTTGTCAGGCTGAGGTATTTATGTGGGATAATGACATTTAGGTACATTATGATACATTTCATTATCCAAACCAGGACATTTTGGGGAGTGGCAGAGGGCACTATGAATATTTATGTGGGACAACTGGGATAAACTAGATCTGTCACAGGCAAATATGATTGAGGCTCTAGTCAGTCCAAACCACTCACTGAAGGCTGCCCTGCTCACCCAAGCTATCTTCTTACAGCTCTTGTTGCCACCTTATCATTTATAAACATTTTTGTACTCTAAAGCTGATGGTAAACACCTTGCACACAGAAAACTTGCCTATATCTCTTACTCTTTTTCAGGGCCTAACAAACAGTCCCTGATGATATTCAGTAAATACTAATGATAATGACATTTAGGTACATTATGATACATTTCATTATCCAAACCAGGACATTTTGGATAATAGCCACCAAGATAAGAAAGAAGGTGTGTTAGCCCTTGAAAATAGTTCCATTTTCCTGGAAAAATAATTGCATCTTTTAGAGGAGTCTTTAAAGTTGAGGCTGGAAAAGGTTGGTTAAAACCATATTACTTTGTGCTCAGGGAAGGAGTTAAACTTAATTTAGGAGGTAGTGAGATAAAAGGCACTGTGCTTTCTGCACTGAGAAAACAGAATGGGTATAAGCATTGTCCTTGCCCTCAAAAAGCTTTCAATCTACTTGGAGAAAAAGGCAGCTATATGTAGAGTGACCGTATTTGCCCGTGACAGACCTAGTTTATCCCAGTTGTCCCACATAAATATTCATAGCGCCCTCTGCCACTCCCCAAAATGTCCTGGTTTGGATAATGAAATGTATCATAATGTACCTAAATGTCATTATCATTAGTATTTACTGAATATCATCATCAGGGACTCTTTGTTAGGCCCTGAAAAAGAGTAAGAGATATAGGCAAGTTTTCTGTGTGCAACTTCTGTTTACCATCAGCTTTAGAGTACAAAAATGTTTATAAAGTGATAAGGTGGCACAAAAATTAATTGGTCAACAAGGAAGCAACATAGATGCTAAGTAAGGGAAATAGATAAAAGGTGCTACAGGCAACAAGAGCTGTAAGAAGATAGCTTGGGTGAGCAGGGCAGCCTTCAGTGAGTGGTTTGGACTGACTAGAGCCTCAGGAATGATCAGGCTTACAGAAATAGGGAGTCAGGAGAGAGTCCCCAGACAAGAGGGCACACCTCGATCATTTGTGTGATCAGTATTAAGTGTCAGTAAGATGTAGGAAGTGTCACAATCTTGTGTGCAATTTCAGTATTTTATTGAATCTAAGACACTATGCCAAGAAGCTGTATTATTTTATGTACCAGTCAGAAAAATAATTGTTGCTAATCTTAATTGTTGCTAATCTGTAAGATAAATTCTGATTTCAGAGATATTAAAACGTGAACAAAAAAGTGTATATTTTAGAATCAGTGAAAGAGGTGATATCTGTTCTCAAATTTAAATTTACTAAAGGTCTTTCCTGAACTTAAGTTTAATTCCTTTCCATTATACTGTTTTATTATTTGGTGTTTCTAATCATTGGATTATGTTATAGCGTTTCTTCCAATGATATTCCTATCTTTTTTAAGCTATTAATTATAAACAGTGTAATGTAGAATTTATGAACATTCTTCCTAGCAGTGTGATTTAAAGAATTTCCTTTGTCTGTTATTCCCCCTAGATCCCTGCCCAAAATCTCTGGAATTGGTATAACTCCTTTAGGATATTTAAAAACTACGTTTTAATTTGAAAGAGTAGTATATTCAAATTGCTTGCAGCTGGGGATTGAATCATTTTCCCTGCAAGCCATGTTCAAGTCCTAATCCTAACACCTGATCCTGTGGTGTGAACTCAGGGTTTCTGAAAATCCTTTAAAGATGAGACCAAATTGAATCAGGGTGGACCTTAATCCTGTATGGCTGAGCTCCTTATAAGTGGAGGAAATCTAGACAGAGACACAGATGACCAAGCAGAAGTAGAAGTCAAAGAAGGAGACAGAAGGAGATAGCAGTCCTGGCAAACTAAGACACAGATACTGGTTTACTGTTTCTCAAACTTGCCCAGTCACAGAGTCTTCTATAGCTTTTGTTAAAAATGTCCCAACATCCCCCTCTGAATATTTTCATCTGGTAAATCATGTGTGGTATTGGAAAACTGTTTTTCACGAGGTATCTCTTATGATCTAGGCATGTTCAGGAAGTATCGGATTAGGTAGTTATTACTAACCTGCTATCCTCATGTTACACAGTAGAATACAGCTTCCTACAGAAATGGGACACCATGGAGACACCTGGATGGTATCTTAGTTCGCCAGAGCTGTTGTAGCAGACTAGTTGCAGACCCAGAAACAAATTAAGAGGGAAGAAATTTGGTAAAGCGAACTTATCTAGTTAGAAGAGGAAGTCAGAATCCATGCTCAACTCCCAGCTACTAACTTGTTGAAGAAGTAGGCTTCCTGCTCCTTTTTCAGGAGCCAGTGCAGTCATTAGTTCTCATTCTTGCTGCTTTAAATTGTAGGAATGTCACACACCCTGGCCCACCTCCCCAGACTACACCCAACATCATGGTTTACAAATGCTCTCCCAAGCTTCTCAACCACAGGCCCGAATGCTCTCCAGAATCACCTGCTATGAGCCAGCCTCTGAGGGTTCAATAAAGTCACCAAGCTACTCACCAACATCTCATGTCTTTTCACTTTCCTCTCCATATAACTCAATCTTCAGTACTCAGACATTGTGATACTGAGCTAGTTTGCTGCCATCTCTGACTTTTGCCAGCGTCACCCAATGATTTTCAGAATCTCCCAGCAATTCACAAGCCTCATATTTTTCTCTAGTATCTTCCATATACTCATTAACCTTTCCTATGTACTCATATGTAGCATTCGGACACATGTAGGGCCCCCCAGAAATTCATGGAAATTGTCTATTCAAAGAGATGGCCAGTCCACCTGCTAGCCTCATCCACTTTGCCTTCACATCTGTAGGTGTTTGCTCAAAGGTATTTGCTCTAAGGTATTTGCCTCCTTGGCAGTATGATTTACCTTCTTCAAGAGATTACCTCTTGATTTTGAGTTTTTCACACATCTGACCATTTCACATATGTGCTTGCTGACCTCACCTGTCTGCCTGCTGACAGAATCTACCTGCCTCTTAGAGGAATCCACTCACTTTCCTGGGTGACCAACTAAACAAGCCCTTGCTTCCTGACATCACAACTTGATTCCTGATGTCATCTGCTTGCAAAGCTGCCACCAAATTGCTTCTTGTTTCCTTCAGGAAAACCTCCTTGACTCAGGCCACTGTCTCTTCTCCTGTGATATTCCCCTCTTGGGCTCCCTGCTTTCCTTCCTGCCACCTACTACCTAGTCTTCATTCAGCTTCCAGACGGAGTTTTATAATAAAGAAAATCACTTCCCATGGCTCTTTTGTTCAGACCCACAGGTGTCTCTCATCACATTCAGAATTAAATTCAGGTTCCTTACTGTGGCCAAAGATGTCCTCCACAATATCCCTGACTACCTGTCAGAACTCAGTCCCTCCAACATACTACCCTATACACATCATTCTTGACAAACTGGTCTTCTTATTTCTCAAATAACATGAGGCTCATTTCTGCTTCAGGACCTTTGCCCCATTTCCACTGCACTAATCACCCTCCACACAAAGCTTTGCAAGCCTCACCTCCCCATATTCATTAAATCTCAGCTTAAATATCAGTTCTCTTGATTAACATAGCTTATACAGTCGTTAATAATTTGAAATGTTTTGAAAAACTTCAATATTTTCTAAACCTTCATATTATAGATATAAAGCTTATAATTATTTTTTCAAGAAGAACTACATTTATGTAGCTAGATAGTTATCTTATTTTTCAAAGACCTACCAGAAAAGAGATTACATATGATTTTTCAGAAACCCATTCTTTCATTTAAAGAATTTTTTTTTGCGGGGGGGGGTGTATGGTCCAGGAATTGAACTCAGATCTCCCACATGGAAGGTGAGCATTCTACCACTGAACCACCCAGGCACCCTCATTTAAAGATTTTAATTATCAGTTCTACCAAAACCAGTTAGGTGACTACAGCTAATCTCTTCATGTCTGTATTTCCTTTGTAAAACTGAAAAATTTATTTTTACCATCCTCAAAAAGCTGTATTGATATCTACACGGGGCATGTTTATATGAGAGAATAATTTGAAAAAGTATTGAGCTACTCAAAGATGGGAATTTTTTTTAACTCATCTGGATATTTTGTGCTATATTTTAATATGTGTCTCTCCACAAGGGACAGATCCTTTACAAGGCATTCTTTGTTGGAGTTTGTCCCAGTCTTGTTTTTTATCTTTTTTTCTTTTTTTGACATGTCAGGCACAGGGAAACAAACCCAAGTCTCTGGCATGGCAGGCAAGAATTCTACCACTGAGCCACTGTTGCATCGCCCCCCAGTCTTATTTTACTTCTCTTATTTTTAATTTTAGTTCATGTTATGCCACCTTAAGTCCTTCCTGAGATAGGGTGAATTTATATATGAGCACATTATAAAACAGTACTCACCCTTTGCATATTTGAATCAATTAATTTGGAAATACAACTATACTTTGAATTCTGTGATGTCTATTTTAACACTTCTGTCTCAACCTAGAATTCAAAGATGGTTGGAGTCAGTTTGTAAATAAGGAAGCAAAAGCCATTAAAATAACCTAGGTATGAGTTCTATCTACCAACCTATCCACCTATCATTCTATCTATCTATAATCCATCTATCATCCATCTGTCATCTGTCTCTCTCTCCCTCTGTTACTGTGAGTTATTCTGTCACCTCACTCCACATCCCCACATATACTCTTTTCTTTTTGATTTCTCAATGTCTAGAATGCACCTGGAATGTACCTAAAAATATTTCATCTCTAAGAATGGTATACTATGTGAATCATTATTATGTGGTTCATAAATATAATCTATATATTATAATATTATGTTATTTATATATTATATTATAATATCATATAATATAATTTTTATAATTAAATAACCAATTTTATTATTTGGTTAATAATATTATTTATTATTTTAAGGGTATTTTAATTTTTGAATGGCTAAAAAAGAGTTAAAGTCAAAAGGATTTTGGAGATTATTGAATTTAGTCCTGTGTTTTACATGTGAAAAGGTTTAATTACCTGCTTGGTTTATGTAGCAAATTTGAGCCACCCATTCTTTCCCTGAAGCCATTATGAAGCTGTCAGATTATATCATAATCATTTGAATGGTTTTTTGAAGCATAGCTACACATGTGTCTTGAGTACTTTAGACTTTCTAAGCAGCAGTGCAGTCTTGTAACCCAAATATCTTCCATTTGAGTAAATTCATGTATCTGGACCTGTTCACTCAGTGGTTTGACATGAGGAGCATGACAGGTCTGGGTCAATAGTTCAGCACAGAGATTTCTCTTTCCTACAAAATGCATTTCAAATCCCCACAGCTTTCACATGGCATTCTTTGTTCCATGGAGGGTTAGGTGGGAAAGGGAGGATATCTCAATACAAATCTTTATATCCAATAAATTATTGAGATCCTTCTGTGTACATAATAACTCGATGCCAAACGAAGTAAGAGGAAGAGTAAAGAGTTTGGTCCTGCAAGGAATTTGTAATCTAGTTGTCCATCAGCCTAACCAGGAGACTTTCATCAAACAAATTCCTGAATGGTGGTGGTTAGGTGTGTCATCTAAATTAAATGCATAAATAGGCAGTTTATTGGTTTAATAACATGGGGAAGTAACTTGGGTAGAATGAAAATAAGTGGTTTCTCCTGTTTCCATAACAGAAGAAAATATAGACTCATTAAATGTTAAAGTTGGAAGGTATCTTAGAAGGTATGGAGCTCATCCTGCTTGCTGTAGCCTCTACTTGCTGGGGCTCAGAGAGGGGCATGCTCAGTACCAGTTTGTTAGTGTCAGACTTGGAACCTCTGAGTTCCTGGGTTTGCTTTTACAAGTCCTGAGCTCTTTTCTCCTATCTTCACTTTGTCTGAACTGGCTCTGTTTTTGAGCTATAGCTCAGTGCACTGTGGCAACTGTGCCGATGCTTTTAACTTTGAGGCCTAGAGGACACATATTTAAGGTAGTCTCATCATTGTGAAAGTGTCACAGGAGGACCTATGGTAGATTTTCTTGTTTTACTTACTTTTCATGGCTATATTCTTCATTTTAAGGCAAAGCTTGGGATGGAAAGCGCATTGAACCTGCTCCCCAACTCATAACTCCACTCTTTCTAGTGCCCTTTGTCCCACTTGTCCTGCAATGGTGTGCACAGACCACAGTTTCAGGTGAATGAAGAAGCAAGATACCACCAACAACACTGGTTGTCAACTGGCACTCTCTCTGGGGCTGTTGCCCAATAATTGTAAGGTATATACACAGGAATAGCTGAGAAGTTGCCAGTGCCTTAAGCCCCTTCTCCAGCTCTTATAAACAAGTGCTCTGCTTCTCTGCCACTCTGTCTATACTTGCAGTTGCTATGGAAAAGGAACCTCAGAGCCTGTGTCTTTGCTGCACATCCCTTCCCTTTTGTGTGACCTGCCACATCTTTGGACATAACTAATTAGTTGAATCCATTCACATTGGAAAGGGAGGTGCTAAGGAGACTAGCCACCTGTGGATGCCTGTGGTAGTTAGAGTCACATGTCAACTTGGTTAGGTGAAGGTGCCTAGTTCTAGTGTCGTGGACATGAACCTATAGCAAGTGAACCTCATTTGTTGCTGATTACATCTGCAGTCGGCTAGGAGGCATGCCTGCTGCAGTGAATGATGTTTGATTTAATTGGCCCGTGCTTAAGTGAGAGAGCTCAACGTAGCACAGCCAAAGCAGCTTAGCATACCTCATCTCAGCACTCGCAGCTCAGCCCAGGCCTTTGGAGATGCAGAAAGGAATCACCCCAGGGAAAGTTGTTGGAACCCAGAGGCCTAGAGAGAAGGCCATCAGAGATTCCCCTGTGCCTTCCCAGGTAAGATAGAACCTCAGTTGAAAGTTAGCTGCCTTTCCTCTGAAGAACTATATGTTAACTAAATAAATCCCTTTTTATTGAAAGCCAGTCAGTCTCTGGTGTGTTGCATTCTGGCAGCTAGCAAACTAGAACAATGCCAAAGTCCTGTATTAGGGAGGTTCACTGTAGGCTATCAGGCTCGAGCTCTTGAGCTGGGATTTAAGGACAGGGGACTTGTGAGAACAAGGGCAGACCCCAAGTTGAAAGGTTCTGATGTGCTTGGCACATTAACAAGAAAGTGACATGTCATGGACCTGTTTACCAGATCTGACACTACCATGGTGCAAACAAAATTGAAGCAGAGTCAAGTTGCTGCTTAACTTGGGGTAAATCCCAGAACTTTTCCGCATCTCAATTTCCTCATCTTGAAGTGGAAATAGGGGCAATGATATCAATTCCAGCTAAATCACAGGGTTTGTGTTTGGATTTGTTTTGTCTTTTCCTGTCTACTTGGTATTTCCATGCATCTGACCTAATGATTGGCAGCTGAAACAAGGTAAAGTATCAAAGCCAGGTAAATGAAGGACTAGAGCCAAATTGGGACAAGTTAGTAAATTGGTAAGTGGGCCTAGTTCTGCCTGACATCTCAGGAAAACTAAAAATAGGATCTAAATGACATCATTCCAGGAAAAGAAAATAAGTTGGCATTTTGTCAGCATACCAGAAGAGAGGTTTCAGTCCTGATTTTTAAATTGTCTGATGAATTTTAAATAAACACAGGAAAGCATTGGAGGCTTTACTTGAGATATAAATCTCTCCCTCTGTGTCTATCTTTAGAAGGCCCCTGGAACAAGATATTATCAAAATGATCACTATTCTGCCAGTCATATTAATGAGGAAATATGCATTTTAATAATTTTCCCTTCCCTCTCCCCACAGAGATACGACACAGGGAATGCCACCTCAAGGGCCAAGGTGTCTACACACTTACCCATTATTACATGCATATAGAAATGTGGGCAAGAGCATGCATTTTGCAATTTTATAAATAAATAGAAGTTTAGAAATATATAAAAAGAAAGTAAAGTTCTCTGATAATCCCACCACCCAGAGATAACCTCTGGTAAAAGTTTTGTGTTTGTGTGCATTTTTAAAAATTTGTTTATTAATTAAAAAATTTAACAACAAACAAACAAACTGTAACATATGATTGTTCCATTCTACATATATAATCAGTAATTCACAATATCATCACATAGTTGCATAGTCATCATTTCTTAGAACATTTGCATCTATTCAGAAAAAGAAATAAAAAGACAACAGAAAAAGAAATAAAAGGAAAACAGAAAAAAAAATTTATACATATCATACCCCATACCCCTTGCTTTCATTGATCACTAGCATTTCAAACAAAATTTATTTTAACATTTGTTCCCTCTATTATTTATTTTTATTCCATATGTTCTACTCATCTGTTGACAAGGTAGATAAAAGGAGCATCAGACACAAGGTTTTCACAATCACACAGTCACATTGTGAAAGCTATATCATTATTCAATCATCATTAAGAAACATGGCTACTGGAACAAGTTCTACATTTTCAGCCAGTTCCCTCCAGCCTCTCCATTACATCTTGACTAACAAGGTGATATCTACTTAATGCGTAAGAATAACTCCAAGATAACCTCTCGACTCTGTTTGGAATCTCTCAGCCATTGACACTTTGTCTCATTTCACTCTTTCCCCTTTTGGTCGAGAAGGTTTTCTCAATCCCTTGATGCTGAGTCTCAGCTCATTCTAGGTTTTTTCTCAATCCCTTGATGCTGAGTCTCAGCTCATTCTAGGATTTCTGTCCCACATTGCTAGGAAGGTCCACACCCCTGGGAGTCATGTCTCATGTAGACAGGGGAAGGATGGTGAGTTTGCTTGTTGTGTTGGCTGCAGAGAGAGGCCACATCTGAGCAACAAAAGAGGTTTTCTTGGGGGTGACTCTTAGGCCTAAATTTTAAGTAGGCTTGACCTATTCTTTGTGGGGTTAAGTTTCATATGAACAAACCCCAAGACTAGGGGCTCAGCCTATAGCTTTGGTTGTCCACACTGCTTGTGAGAATATCAAGAATTCAACTTGGGGTAATTGAATTTCTCCCCGTTCTCACCATTGCCCGAGTGCTTTTCCAGTTACTGATTGAATCACTCTGGGATTCATCGGGGCATCACTCTGGACAAACCAACAACATCTCATGTCCTACCCAAGATTCCAAGTACTTATGGTGTTCAATCAAGCTATCTACATAAGTTATATTAGGAAATACACTAGTCAAAATATAAATTTTGTACCAAATAAACATTTTTGGCTTTAGTCTCACACATAAGGTGAAAATTTAAAATATTAATTACCATCTATTTTCAGCACCCTGCAGTAATGACAGTCCTTTGTTCTTCCTCATGCAAAAACATTTTTAAAATTTAGTCACTATTATTATACACTCTAGGAATTCCTAGATTATTCCATCTAAATCTTTATCGTCTATCTTTCTTTCTGATTTCATTTATGCCCCCAGCCCTCCTCCCTCTATCATTCTCACATGCAGCTTCATTCAGTGTTTTAACATAGTTGTATTACAGTTAGGTAGTATTGTGCTGTCCACTTCTGAGTTTTTATATTCAGTCCTATTGCACAGTCTGTATCCCTTCAGCTCCAATTACCCAATATCTTAGCCTATTTCTATCTCCTGATGGTCTCTGTTACCAACGAAATATTCCAAGTTTATTCACTAATGTCAGTTCATATCAGTGAGACCATACAGTATTTGTCCTTTTGTTTTTGACTAATCTCACTCAGCATAATGTCCTTAAGGTCCATCCATGTTGTTATATACTTCATAACTTTATTCTGTCTTACAGCTATATAATATTCAATCGTATGTATATACCACAGTTTGTTTAGCCACTCTTCTGTTGATGGACATTTTGGCTGTTTCCATCTCTTGGCAATTGTAAATAATGCTGCTATAAACATTGGTGTGCAAATGTCCGTTTGTTTCCTTGCCCTTATGTCCTTTGAGTATATACCTAGCAATGGTATTGCCAGGTCATATGGCAATTCTATATTCAGCTTTTTGAGGAACCTCCAAACTGCCTTCCAGAGTGGTTGCACCATTTGACATTCCCACCAACAGTGGATAAGTGTACCTCTTTCTCCACATCCTCTCCAGCACTTGTCATTTTCTGATTTGTTGATAATGGCTGTTTTGCTGGGTGTGAGATGATATCTCATTGTGGTTTTGATTTGCATTTCTCTAATGGCCAGGGAAGTTGAGCATCTCTTCATGTGCCTTTTGGCCATTTGTATTTCCTCTTCTGAGTAGTGTCTACTCAAGTCTTTTTCCCATTTGGAATTGGATTGACTGTCTTTTTGTTGTTGAGTTAAACAATCTCTTTGTAAATTCTGGATACTAGAACTTTATCTGATATGTTGTTTCCAAATATTGTCTCCCATTGTGTAGGCTGTCTTTTTACTTTCTTGATGAAGTTCTTTGATGCACAAAAGTGTTTAATTTTGAGGAGTTCCCATTTCTTTCTTTCTTTCTTTCTTCAGTGCTCTTGCTTTGGGTGTAAGGCCTATAAAACTGCCTCCAAGTATAAGATTTATAAGATATTTCCCTACATTTTCTTCTATCAGTTTTATGGTCTTAGACCTAATGTTTAGGTCTTTGTTCCATTTTGAGTTAACTTTTGTATAGGGTGTGAGATATGGGTCCTCTTTCATTCTTTTGCACTTGGATATCCAGTTCTCTAGGCACCATTTATTGAAGAGAATGTTCTGTCCCAGGTGACTTGGCTTGACTGCCTTATCAAAGATCAATTGTCCATAGATGAGAGGGTCTATATCTGAATACTCTATTTGATTCCATTGGTCAACATATCTATCTTTATGCCAGTACCATGCTGTTTTGACCACTGCAACTTCATAATATGCCTTAAAGTCAGGTAGCATGAGACCTCCGACTTCATTTTTTTTTTCTCAGGATACTTTTAGCTATTTGGGGCACCCTGCCATTCCAGGTAAATTTGGTTATTCATTTTTCTATTTCTGAAAAGTAAATTTTTGGGATTTTGATTGGTATTGCATTGAATCTGTAAATCAGTTTAGGTAGAATTGACATCTTAACTATATTTAGTCTACCAGTCCATGAACACAGTATGCCCTTCCATCTATTTAGGTCTTCTGTGATTTCTTTTAACAATTTCTTGTAGTTTTCTTTGTATAGGTCTTTTGTCTCTTTAGTTAAATTTATTCCTAAATATTTTATTCTTTTGTTTGCAATTGTAAATGGAATTCTTTTCTTGATTTCCCCCTCAGATTGTTCATTACTAGTGTATAGAAACACTACAGATTTTTGAGTGTTGATCTTGTAACCTGCCACTTTGCTGTACTCATTTATTAGCTCTAGTTTTGCTGTAGATTTTTTGGGGTTCTCAGCATATAGTATCATATCATCTGCAAACAGTAAGAGTTTTACTTCTTCCTTTCCAATTTTGATGCCTTGTATTTCTTTTTTTTTTTGTCTAATTACTCTGGCTAGAACTTCCAACACAATGTTGAATAACAGTGGTGATAGTGGACATCCTTGTCTTGTTCCTGATCTTAGGAGAAAAGTTCTCAGTTTTTCCCCATTGAGGATGATATTAGCTGTGGGTTTTTCATATATTCCCTTTACCATTTTAAGGAAGTTCCCTTCTATTCCTGTCCTTTGAAGTGTTTTCAACAGGAAAGGATGTTGAATTTTCTGAAATGCCTTTTCTGCATCAATCAAGATGATCATGGGGTTTTTCTGCTTTGATTTGTTGATATGGTGTATTACATTAATTGATTTTCTTATGTTGAACCATCCTTGCATATCTGGGATGAATCCTATTTGGTCATGATATATAATTCTTTTAATGTGTTGCTGGATTCAATTTTCTAGAATTTTGTTGAGGATTTTTGTATCTATATTCATTAGAGAGATTGGTCTGTAGTTTTCTTTTTTTTGTAATATCTTTGTCTGGCTTTGGTATGAGGGTGATGTTGGCTTCATAGAATGAGTTAGGTTGCTTTCCCTCCTCTTCAATTTTTTGGAAGAGTTTGAGCAGGATTGGTACTAATTCTTTCTTGAATGTTTGGTAGAATTCACATGTGAAGCCATCTGGTCCTGGATTTTTCTTTTTGGGGAACTTCTTAATGACTGATTCAATTTCTTTACTTGTGATTTGTTTGTTGATGTCGTCTATTTCTTCTCGAGTCAAAGTTGGTTGTTCATGCCTTTCTAGGAAGTTGTCCATTTCATCTACATTGTTGTATTTATTAGCATGAAGTTGTTCATAGTATCCTGTCATTACTTCCTTTATTTCTGTGGGTTCAGTGGTTATGTCTCTTCTTCCATTTCTGATCTTATTTATTTGCATCCTCTCTCTTCTTCTTTTTGTCAATCTTGCTAAGGGTCCATCAATCTTATTGATTTTCTCATAGAACCAGCTTCTGGTTTTATTGATTTTCTCAATTGTTTTCATGTTCTCAATTTCATTTATTTCTGCTCTAATCTTCACTATTTCTTTCCTTTTGCTTTCTTTGGGGTTAGTTTGCTGTTCTTTCACTAGTTCTTCCAAGTGGACAGTTAATTCCTCGATTTTTGCCCTTTCTTCTTTTTTGATACAGGCATTTAGGGCAATAAATTTCCCTCTTAGCACTGCCTTTGCTGCATCCCATAAATTTTGATATGTTGTGTTTTCATTTTCATTTGCCTTGAGATATGTACTGATTTCTCTTGTAATTTCTTCCTTGACCCACTGGTTGTTTAAGAGTGTATTGTTGAGCCTCCACATATTTGTGAATTTTCTGGCACTCTGCCTATTATTGATTTCCAACTTCATTCCTTTATGATCTGAGAAATTGTTTTGTATGATTTCAATCTTTTTAAATTTATTGAGACTTGCTTTGTGACCCAGTATATGATCTATCTTTGAGAATGATCCATGAGCACTTGAGAAAAAGGTGTATCCTGCTGTTCTGGGGTGTAATGTTCTATAAACATCTGTTAAGTCTAGCTCATTTATTGTATAATTCAAATTCTCTGTTTCTTTATTGATCCTCTGTCTAGATGTTCTGTCCTTTGATGAGAGTGGGGAATTGAAGTCTCCAACTATTATGGTAGATGTGTCTATTTCTCTTTTCAGTGTTTGCCACATGTATTTTGGAGCATTCTGATTCAGTGCGTAAATATTTATGATTGTTATGTCTTCTTGTTTAATTGTTCCTTTTATTAGTAGATAGTATCCTTCTTTGTCTCTTTTAACTGTTTTACATTTGAAGTCTAATTTTTGGATATTAGTTTAGGTACTCCTGCTCTTTTCTGATTGTTATTTGCATGAAATATCTTTTCCCAACCTTTTACTTTCAACCTATGTTTATCTTTGAGTCTAAGATGTGTTTCCTGTAGACAGCATATAGATGGGTCCTGTTTTTTAATCCATTCTGCCAATCTATGTCTTTTGATTGGGGAGTTTAATCTGTTAACATTTAGTGTTATGGGTAGTACTTTCTTCTACTATTTTGCCTTTTGGATTTTATATGTCATATCTAATTTTCCTTCTTTTTACCTTTACGCATAGTCTTCCTTTCTACACTCTTCTCCACACCTCTCTCTTCTGTCTTTCCATATCTGTCTCTGGTGCTCCCTTTAGTATTTCTTGCAGAGCTGGTCTCTTGGTCATAAATTCTCTCAGTGATTTTTTGTCTGAGAATGTTTTAATCTTTCCCTCATTTTTGAAGGACAATTTTGCTGGATATAGAATTCTTGGTTGGCAGTTTTTCTCTTTTAGTAATTTAAATATATCATCCCACTGTCTTCTCACCTCCATGGTTTCCGCTGAGAAATCTATGCATAGTCTTATTGGGCTTTCATTGTATGTGATGGATTGCTTTTCTCTTGCTGCTTTCAAGATCCTCTCTTTCTCTTTGACCTCTGACATTCGGATTAGTAGGTGTTTTGGAGTACATCTATTTGGATCTATTCTCTTTGGGGTATGCTGCACTTCTTGGATCTGTAATTTTAAGTCTTTCATAAGAATTGGGAAATTTTCAGTGATAATTTCCTCCATTAGTTTTTCTCCTCCTTTTTCCTTCTCTTCTCCTTCTTGGACACCCACAATATGTATATTTGTTCGCTTCATAATATCATTCAATTCCCTGAGTCCCTTCTCATATTTTTCCATTTTTCCCTATAGTTTCTGTTTCTTGTTGGATTTCAGATGTTCAGTCCTTCAGTTCACTAATCCTGTCTTCTGCCTCTTGAAATCTACCATTGTAAGTTTCCATTGTTTTTTTTCATCTCTTCTACTGTGCCTTTCATTCCCATAAGTTCTGTGATTTGTTTTTTCAGACTTTTGATTTCTTCTTTTTGTTCATTCCTTGCCTCTTTATATCCTCCCTCAATTCATTGATTTTGGTTTGGTTTTTGATGAGGTTTTCCATGTCTGTTCGTGTATTCTGAATTAATTGTTTCAGCTCCTGTATCTTATTTGAATTGTTGGTTTGATCCTTTGACTGGACCATATCTTCAATTTTCCTAGTGTGATTTGTTACTTTTTTCTGGCATCTAGACATTTAATTACCATAATTAGTTTATTCTGGAGATTGCTTTCACTTCTTTTGCCTAGGGTTTTCTTGCTGGATGAATTTGTTGTCTATCTTGTTCTTTGATATTCAGTTCAGCTTTTTCTGGACCTCTAGCTTAGGTTTTGTTTAACAGAGGATAATTTTTCAGTTCTTGTTTTCTTGTTTCTTGCCCTGCTTGTATGGTGCCTTCCCCCCCTCCCCCACCACCATTAGAAGGGTCTACGTAGGTATTATAGACCCCAGCCAGATTTTTCCAGACCTTACTGGCCTCCTATCAGGAGGAAAGAGTCACCTGCATTGGTTCTCCCTGAGGGTGAGACCCAGCAGGTTGAAAGACTTTCCTGTGAAGTCTCTGGACTCTGTTTTTCTTATCCTGCCAGTGTGTGACACTTGTCTGCCTGCAGGTCCCACCAGCATAAGGTGATGCGGTACCTTTAACTTCGGCCAACTCTCCCTGCTGGGGGCATGGTGGAGACAGAGGAGAGGTTGCAGGCTGGTTTTAATGGCTTCAAATTACCAAACCCTGGTGTCTGAATTCCTTAAGGGAAGGATTCCACTGTTTGTGTGCATTTTTGAAAAGTATGTTTTGTGTTTTGTTTTGTTTTGTTTTTACAGATATTTAAAGATTTTTTTCCTGGGTAGATAACTCAGGGAGACAAATAACAAAATCCCAGCTGTATAGTTTTTCATCCCTTAAATGTATAATGATAATGAAGTAAAATAGCTATGTTCTCCTTTCTGTAAGTCCACCTTTTCAGGGAGATTGTCTTTCCTGAGACTCTCTCTTATTCATGATCTGAGTGGGCAGGGAAGAGAGAGAGCAGGAAGCAATGATAACACCTGCAGTGCAGAAGGACCTTCCATTTTCCCAACCAGACTAGTCAAGACCTTTCATGGTGTTAATCTTCAAAAAGGGCACTGTTCCTCACCACTTCCCATATATAGAGTAAGTGTAAAGAATGACAACAGAATTCTGATTTTTTAAAACCAAATTACTCTTTCAATGCTATTTTTAAAATATCAAATGTAAATTTTTTTCCAAAAAATAGCCCACCTAAAGGGTAATCCAGCTATGTTGACCAGACATGTGCACATCAGATTTGGGAAGCCATAGCATTTAAAATATCTCATTCTATAAAATTAAAATAATTTCTACCCATGAGATATTACGATTTCTGGGAATCTAAAGTTTGTCCTATGTAAATGTGAACTCTGTCAATCACCATTTGTTAAGTCTCTAAGAGCTGGAAGAAGAGGATATCAGCAAACTTTAAGACCCTTTAAGCCCTAAACACCTTTATTTCAAGTAAAAGTATATTTTGCTTTGCCATCTCTCTGAGAACTTTTAAACTTTTAGAAATTCAAGATCTAGTCATATGACGAATATTAAAATCACCAGGAGAACATTCAAAAAGTACAGATGCCAAGGTCCCCCTCCTACATGTCCCCCGTGTTTCAGTTGTCCTAGGGTGGGCTGGCATGTTTATGTTTTAAAAACTCCCCAGGTGATTCTAATAAGAAGGCAGCTTTGAGAGCCCCTGCCCTACCTGTTAAGAAGTGCCTATAAGTTGTCCGATAGTCCAGCACCAAATGAATGCAATCATGAAACGGTCAGTTGTTCTGCCTGGATTCAATGAACAAAAAGTACCATTGTAGATTAAATTATGATAAGATATACCATAGAGTTAGATTTATACATAGAACTGTAGACATTTCTAGTAAGCTATGCCAACATATGTTGAATTGTCATTTTATTAGGTTACCAGGGAATGAAGCATAGCCTGGAATGGTGAAATTCAAATATCTTTCCTGTACTTTTAGCCACTCTGCTTGCCACCGGCAGCCTCAGTCCATGTTGATGTATGTTCCTCAGGAAAGTCAGAAAGCCTTTGTAAGTAATTGAAGGTCCTGAATCAACTGGTATTTCCCGGCCTTTGCTGCAGTTGTTGTAAATCTTTGTCCATGCACTTGTTTTTTCTTTGCACAGATTGTGAGGAATAGAATATGCCATCTCTACCTCTCCAAATATACATCAAAGTCATTTGCTCCTAGCTGGATTAGGGTAACTAGATACAGGCAGAATGTCTTCTTACTACTGTCACTTTCTTAAAAAAACATTTTATCATGAAAATTTTCAAACATAGAGAAGTTGAACACCCATATGCCCACTGTCTAGATTCCACAATAAACATTTAGCTGTATTTGTTTACCTCCATCTCTAACCATCTATCCTTCCATGACTTAATCTTATTTTTGTGTACTTCAAAGTCAGTTACAGACATTACTATGCCTCACATCTAAACATATCAGCAGCACAGTTAGTGATAGCTCAGAATTTGATTAGAAATTTGTTTTATATGTTTTTTTTAGGTAACACAAAGAAGGAAGTACACAAATCTTATGTACTCTGCTAAGTTTTTGCAAAGACATACACCTGTATAACTCAAAGTCCTGTTAAGAGTCAGAACAATCCATTACCCCCAGAAAGCTCCTTCATACCCCTTCCAAACAATCTCTGCCCATTCCCACCCCCTAGCAACCACTGTTCTGGCACTGTTCTTGTTGATTTGTTTTGCCTTCTATAACTTCATATAAAAGAAATAAAACCATATAATAAATACTCTGTGTTGGACTTTTTTGTGTCACTCCACATAATGCATTTGAGATCCATCCATGCTAATGGGTAAATTAGCAATTCATTCCTTTTTAGTAGGAGCTTTTGGCACAACAATGACCAAGAATGTTTCAAGGCAGGCCAGAGAAATCTATGGGAACCACTTTGAAGCCAGGCTAGGTGACAGCAAGTGTCTCTATTGGATCACTCACACCAAGAGAAGTCCACAGTCATGTCAAAAAGACTCAAGCAGCCCTAAGGAAAGGACCATGTGGCTTTTATCTGAGGACTCTTGCCAACAGCCATGTGAGTGAGCCTTCTGTAAGGAGATTCGTTAGTCCCGATCAAGCCTTCAGATGCCTGCAGCTCCAGCTGACATCTTGACTGCATCTTCATGGGAGACCCTTTGACAGCTGGTATTCCATAGTATGAAAATAGTCTGCAATATTCCATGGTATGGTTTTAACACAATTTATTAATCCATTCACTAGTTAATTGACAGCTGGGCTAATTTCAATTTGTGGCTATTATAAATCAAACTGTTAGGAACATTCTTGTATAAGTCTCTCTCTGGACATGTGTTTTCATTCTTCTTTGGTAAATTTCTAAGATAGGAACTGCTAGATTATATTCTTTTTTTTTTTAAAGCTGGATTTTTTCCCAAAGTAGTACTATTTTACAAAGAGTTTATGAAAGACCAGGCACTCCAACATCCTTGCCAACATTCAGTGATATCAATTGTTTTTATTTTTGCCATTTTGCTGGGTATGTAGTGGTATCTTATAGTTGTAATTTGCATTTCACTTTTTTCAAAGTACTTTTTATTGTGATAAAATATACATAACATAAAACCATTTGAATGCACGTTTTTTTTTTTTTTTTTTAAATACATAGGCAGGTACCAGGAATCTAACCCTGGTCTCCAGCATGGCAGGTGAGAACTCTGCCGTTGTGCCACCATTGCCCACCCCATTTGAACCACTTTTAAATGTACAAATCAGTTTGTAAAGTCCACTGACAATGTTATGTACCCTCACCATTCATATCAAGAACATTTTCATGATTGCAAACAGAAACTCTATCTATTAAGCAATGACATTTATTCCCCTCTCCTCCATGTCCCCAGAATCTCTAATCTACTTTCTGTCTCTGTAAGTTTGCTATTTCTAGTTATCCCTTATAAGTGATATGATACAATATTTGTCCTTATGTGCCTTGCTTCTTTTACTCAGCATAATGTTTTCAAGGTTCATTGATATTGCAGCATGAATCAGAACTTGTCTTTCTTAAGGCTGAATAATATTCCCTTTTGTCTATGTTCCATTCATTTGTTGATGGACACTTGGGTTGTTTTCAGCTTTAGGCTCTTGTGAATAATGCTACTATAAACATTCCTGTGCAAGTATGTGTTTGAGATCCTACTTTTACTTTCTTTTGGTATATACTTAGAAGTGGAATTGCCAGGAAATGGGGTAATTCTCTTAACTTTCTGAGGACTAGCTATATCATCTTCCACAGTGGCCGTACCATTTTACATTTCTACCCATGAGACATCACAGTTCCAATTGCTCTGCATCCTCTCAAACACTTATTTTTCCTTTTTTTTTTTAATAATAGCTATACTTGTCAGTGTGAACTGATATCTCTCTGTAGTGTTTGATTTGTATTTCCCTAATAGCAAATGATGATAAGTATCTTTTCATGTGCATTTGGCCATTTTTATATCCTCTGTGGAGAAATGCCTATTCAAGTCCTTTGCTCTTTATTTTGGGGGTGGGGGTGTGCACGGTCCAGGAATTGAACCTGGGTCTTCTGCATGGAAGGCCCTTTGCTCATTTTTAAATTGAGTTGTTTGTCTTTTGGTTGTTGAGCTGAAGGGTTCTTTATGTATTTTGAATGCTGCACCCTCATTAAATATATGATTTGTAGTTCCTTTCTCCTATTCTGTAAGCTGTCTTTACACTATCCTAATAATATCCTTTGATATGCACAATTTTTAAAATTTTGATGAAGTCAAATTTATCTGTTGTTTCTTTTGTTGCTTGTGCTTTTGATATCATAGCTAAAAATCCATTGCCAAATACAAGGTCATAAAGATTTGTCCCTATGTTCTCTTCTAAGAGTTTTATAGCTTTAACTTTTATATTTAAGTCCTTGATCTATTTAGAATTAATTTTTTATACGGTGTGAGGTAGGCGTCCAATTCCTGTCTTTTCATGCGGATTTCTAGTTTTTCCAGCACTATTCTTTCCTCACTGCACATACCTGGTATTCTTGTGAAAAAGCAGTTGGCCATAGATGCATGGGTGTGTTTTGCCAAGGGTTTTTTATGATGAAAAGTGTTGGATTTTGTTGAATGCCTTTTCTACTTCAGTTGAAATAATGCATTCTATTAATATGATGTATTACATTGATTGATTTTCATGATTGATTATTTAAGAGTATGTTTTTTAATTTCCACAGACTCATAAATTTTCCTTCCATTATTGATTTCTTCACTCACTAAAGTGTTAGAGCTTCATTCCATTGTGATCAGAAAAGATATTTTGTATCACTTACACCTTTTAAAATTTATTAAGACTTGATTTGTGGCCTAACATATGATTTGTATTGGAGAATGATCCATGTGCAGTGGAAAGGAATTTATCTAAGGCTGATGTTGGGTGGAGTGTTCTATATATTAGATCTAAATGGTTTATATTGTTGTTCAAGTCATTTATCTCCTTATTTATTTTCTTTCCAGATGTTCTATTCATTATTAAAATACAACTATTATTGTTGATCTGTCTATTTCTCTCTTCAATTCTGTTAATTTTTTCATCATGTATTTTGGACCTTTGTTGTTAAGTGTATATATATTTATAATTGTTATATATTCTTGTTGGATTGAACATTTTATCATATATAATCTACATTTTTGTTCTCATGTAAGCTTTTTTGACTTAAAGTTTATTTAACTGATAATAATATAATCACCCTTGCCCTATTTAGGTTATTATTTGCATGGAATATCTTTCTATATCCTTTGGCTTTTGGCCTCTGTGTGTCTTTGTATCTTCATTGCTTGTAGATGGAATGTGGATAGATCATGCTTTTTTTGTTGTTGTTTTTCTTTTTATTTGCAGCGCATACCTTTTAATAAGTGAGTTTAATCCATTTATATTTAAGGCAATTACTGATAAGGAAGAATATACATCTGCCACTTAGTTGTTTTCTGTATGTTTTTGTTTCTCAATTCCTCTATTGCTGGCTTTTTGTTTGTTTGTTTTGTACCAGTCTGATTCCCTTATTTCTTTTCTCTACATTTTAGTGATTTCTTAGTTATTACCTTTCTAATTATAATTAACATCTTAAATTTATAACAACCTAGTTTGTATAATACAAGTTTAGTTTCAATTGTACAGAAGTACTCTATTCCTTTACATATCCATCCTTCCCTCTTTATAATGTTACTGTCTTAGATTACATCCTTATACATTTTGTGCCTATTTACATAATGTAATTGTGTTTTATAATATATGTATATGTAAATTTTTCTTTAGCTTTGTAAGTCATATAGAAGAGAAAAGCAAGAGTTACAAACTTAAAGTACAATGATACAGTCTTTTATATTTATCTACATAGTTTCCTTTATCAGTCTTCTTTATTTCTTCTTACAGCTTTAAGTTATTCTCCAGGATCCTTTTATTTCAGATTGAAAAAGGACCTTTAGCATTTCTTATAGGACATCTCTTCTGGAAATGAACTCCTTCACCTTTTATTTATCTGTAAATATCTTAATTTCTCTGTCATTCTTGAAGGATAATTTGCCTGGAATAGAATTATTGGTTGACAGCTTTTTTTCCCCTTTAGTACTTTAAGTAAGTCATCCACAGTCTTCTGGCCACCATGGCTTCTGATGAGAAACTGACTGTTAATCTTATGTGTAGACTCCTTCATATGTGATGAGTTGCTTCTCTCTTGCTACCCTCAAATTCTCTTTTCGCCTTTAATTTTGATAATCAGACAATCTGTCCCAGGGTGAATCTCTTTGAGTTTATCCTGCTTGAAGTTGATTGAGGTTCTTGGATGTGTGTATTCATGTCATTAGATGTGGGTGGTTTGGGGCCATTATTTCTTCAAATAACCATTTCTGCTACTTTCTCTTATTCTCCTGGGACTAGTGTGATACATACGTTGGTTTGCCTGATTGTGTCCCACATGTCCCTCAGGCTCTATTCAATTTTCTTCATTCTTTTTCCTTTCTGCTTTTCATACTGGAAAATTTCAACTGTCTTGTTTTCAAGTTGACCAGTCCTTTTTCGTGTGTGCTCAGATCTGCGGTGGAACCCCTCTAGCAGAATTTTCTTTTCAATTGTTGTGCTTTTCAGCTCCAGAATTTGTTAGGTTCCTTTTTATAATTTGTATCTCTTTATTTTTTTTCCCAATGTTTTGCTAATTTCCTTTAGTTATTTGTCTATTGTTTTCTATAGCTCACTAAACATATTTAAGATAGTTGATCTGACATCTTTAATTAATACTTCCAATGTGTGAGTTTCCTCAAGGGCAGTTTTTTACAAATTCTCTTTTTTTCCCTTGTTAATGAGCTATATTCTCCTGTCTCCTTGTATGTTTTATAGTTTCTTATTGAGAATTGGATATTCTGAGTATTATATTATTCTAGGAATCTAATTCTGCTTCTCAAGGATTGCTGATTTTTTGCTTGTTGAAGGTTGAGGCTGTCAGTTTGTGAATTTTCCAAACTATTTCTCCCCAATGGGAAAGGGGGAAAAAAGGTACTGACTCTTTAAATCTCCTCCATGGCTTGTTGCTTCGGCAGTTCAATCAATGTCTGTCCTCTGTGCTGGCCCCCGGTGATCCAAGCAGCAATCAGTAATCTGACCACATACATCCAGTTTTAGGAGGACGAAGTCCTTACTGCCCTCCCTAGCACCAGCAAGCCTCACCAGGAACACAGGGTACAGTCCCCACATTGCCTGCCATGAGATTGAAGGGTAATTGTAGCTGTTACATGGAAGGCAACATTTTACAAATATTTACCAGCTTCTTCATCCAGCTCTTCCCTGATGCTATAGGTATTCCACTAGAAGCTAGAGTTCCAAACTAGTTGATTCAGACAATTCTTATGGTTCAGTAATTGTTTTTCAATTTTGCTTTTAAGCTTTTTACTCTCTATTATATGTGAGCTAACACCTACCATGTACACAATATTACATAGGGGATATTAGGGCCTTGCTACTCAAAGTGTGGTCCGTGATAGTATTTTTATCTTCTGGGAGTTATAGAATTTCAGTATCTCAGGCCTGATCTGAGACCTGCTAAATCAGAATCTGCATTTGAACAAGATCTCCAAATAATTCTTATGCACATTAACATTTAATAAGCACCATGTTAGGGCATATAAAGGTAAATATGCTCTCAAAAACTGGGGCAAAATAGGAAACATGTTAGGAAGTAAGGCAAGGATATTAAAATAGGTAGATGATAGATAGATAGAAAGGAAGGAAGGAAGGGAGGAAGAATATAATGCCTGCCCCAACAGACATGAAAGCAAAGTCTGAAAGGAGATAGGGAGGTTAGGCAGAGCTTCATGGGGAAGGCATCACTTACCTGGTCATGAGAGACAGATGGGAAGGAAGGAAGAGATTTTGGAATTCTTAGCTATATTGTAGTGAGCTTAACTTGGTAAAAAGCAAGAATTAGATTGGGGGGTGGATAGTGGTGGGAAAGAGAACAGTTTTTGAACTAGAGTGACAATCTAGGTGAGAAGGATGGAAATTAAAGTAACCTCAAGATCCTAATCTTGTATACTTGTGCATGTAAAGTACAAGTTTATGCATATTTACAAATGGATATGATGTATATATTCTTCCAAGGAGACTTATTAATGTTTGGTTTGAGATCTAAGAATATACAAGTAATAAGACAGATACTGTGTGCTGTAATTATTAGCAATGACAGAGCAAATTTTCCTTGTAGTGGTAAAGAAGACACTCAGGGCACCAAAAATGCCACAAAATACTGGTAGGGAAATAATGTAAAAATATAATTTCATGTGTATGTATACAAACGTGTATACAATACAAACGTGTATACAAATATACACACAAAAAATCTGATTTTGGTGTGGACAATGCAGAATTTAGATAGATTCCATGATATGTTTTCTATTTGTTTTGAATGTCATCAGTGCTGGAGCTAAGATTTGGGATAAAATATTATGGGTACTTAATTACTCAGGTAATAAGATGGGCCAGGTCAGGAATAAAGTACATTCAAAGTTAGTTTGTAGACTAACTCTAGGAAAAAAAATGATTAAAAAGAGAAAAAATCATAAACAAGAGGAAAACTTTAAAAGGACTTGCAAGGATTTTTGTAATTGGCATTATTTAAAAGTGCTTATTCTATTTCGTTTTTGTTTGTTTAACAAGTCTAAGGAGATATCATTAGAATTTAGTAATAGTTTCCTCTAAGAAATCGAGTTACTGTAAAGTACAATGTAGGGAACATGGACTTGGGATTCAGGCAGACTTGGATTAGGGTCTGGCTTCTCTGCCTACTTCTGCCTGACTTTGCACAGATTACTTTCTCTGAAACTCACGTTCCTCAGGCTTAAAATAGAAAAATGAATTGCCGTATTATAGGTTTTTTTGTGAAGATTAAATGTGCCTCATGATCTCCTTTCCCCATTTATTTTATTTTATTTTTTGTTTTTGTTTTTGCACGGGCAGGCACCGGGAATTGAACCCGGGTGTCTGGCATGGCAGGCGAGAACTCCGCCAGTGAGCCACAGTGGCCTGCCCTCCCCGATTATTTTAAAATTTAAAACTTGTTAAATGAACTGTAAGGAATAAGAAAGGGAATTGAGCTCTAAATTCATCTGACACACGTGGATAATATATTTTTAATATGTGTTTAGAATTTGAGACAATTTAACCTCAAAATAATTGGGAAATGGAAAAAACCCATGAGGTCCAGGAATCTGTTAACTCCAGCTTTAAGAATTTCCAGCCTGGACAAAAATGAGCTCCTAAGAAGTGCGGGATGCTGCGCTGAGAGCAGGCAACAGTGACCCCTGGTGGACTATGAATGCAGAAAACACCCACAATTCAAATCTTGTGATTTCGAACTTGTTCCTTTCTTGTATTTTGTGTTTATTTTGATTAAAACATGTTTATTTTCATTGCATTATCTATGATTCTGGTTCAATTATAGATATCTGTATTTTCTCTAACTTTACAAACCTATATTTATTAAGCACAATTTTTTTTTTTTTTTTTTTTTTTTGGCATCGGCAGGCACCGGGAATCGAACCTGGGTTTCTCTCATGGCAGGCGAGAACTCTGCCTGCTGAGCCACTATGCCTGCCCCTCAAGTATAAATTTTAACCTTAAAAGAAAATGATCAAAAAAAAAAGTTCAGGGCGGGCCATGGTGGCTCAGCGGGCAGAGTTGTCATCTGCCATGATAGAGGACCCGGGTTTGCTTCCCGATGCCTGCCCATGTAAAAAAAAAAGAAAGAAAAGAAAAAAAATTAAAAAAAAAAAAGTTCGGCATCGGAGGACCCAGGCGCTAATCTTAGCTTTTTAAAAACTCAGAGTAAAAAGTAAATATGGCTTTCATATTATATAGATTTGATAATCTCTGCTTTACTGCATTCTTGTACAAATCATGCAAAATATTGTTTGTGAATGTCTTTTAAAAGTTGAAAGTACAGCAAAATGCAAAATATAATTATCATGATTTAGAGCAGGTATCAAGGTTATTGAAAGAAAATAACTCCCAGAATGCAAACTAATAAGTGCATGTTTAGTGGAACTAAATTACATTACGTGTTAACATGTGATTACTTATGTTACTTATCCATTGCTCCTCCCACTCCAACCTCTTCATTCTGAAGTCTCAAACTGATGTGGTTTAGTTGTGGGAGAGAAGAGTGGGAAGCTAATACTTTTTAACACCCCTAAACTATCTGTCAGCCTCCCGGGTTTCCACACACTATTTCATTCAATCCTTCCACTAACTCTTTGAGGAAACTGTTATCTCCATTTTTACAAATAAGGAAACCAGCGCGTGGGAAATGTAAATAATTCTGCCCAAGATCGCCCAAAGTCACAAAGTCAGCATTTGAAACCAGGTCTGTTTGGCACCAAAGTCTTTAAGTGTAATTAAAGCAACATGCAGGTGATACTCTCTGCAACTTCAGGATTTTTCTCAAACAAGAAATGCCTCAATAAAGTTCAAGCTTTTTCTTCCTTATCCCATAATTTCACCATTTACCTTCTCTGCACCCACCCAGGTCTGCCCATTCCTATACCCCAAATGTAAACTGAAATCAAATCAGAATTTATATATATATAGATCAATTGAG
The DNA here is from genome assembly GCF_023851605.1 of Tamandua tetradactyla. Taxonomy (NCBI): domain Eukaryota; kingdom Metazoa; phylum Chordata; class Mammalia; order Pilosa; family Myrmecophagidae; genus Tamandua; species Tamandua tetradactyla. The sequence goes on along the minus strand of NC_135331.1, from coordinate 103,802,296 downwards.
TTTCCTCTTGCAGATAGGGACATTGAAAAGAAAATCCTGTACAATCTTGAGACATTGAGTTCTTCTCTGCTGTGAGCATGTACCAATGTTCTGTATAGAGTTATACATAATCTCACAAACTGCAGGCGGTGAAAGAGTTTACCATTGTTGGGCCAATAACTTATTTAAACAAAGTCAGTTGCCCTTTAAAAAGTCATTTGGGTTACTAATAAAGCAAGATACCAACATCAACTTGAGTGTTTACTATTTGGAAATTATTTTGCTGGTCTTGTATAAACATACTTAATTTTCATATATATAAATTACATAATATCAAATTTTAAAAAAGCAGAATGCACAGATGTTATATGATCACAGTATAAAAAATGTATGCATATAGGTAGAAAAAGGAGTAAGTGTAATGTAACTATCTTTGGGTAGTGGGCTTACAGATGATTTTGATTATCTTTTTCTATAATGAGCATGAACTACTATTAATAATCAGAAAGAAGTCTCAATATGAAAATACATAGATTTTAAATACCCCCAATAGGAACCCAAGAAACCCAAAAATGACAACTGTGTATATTTCAAACTAAGTTTGTATTTCTTGCACAGTAACTCAAGGGCAGTTGCAGTGGGGCAATGCTGTGTAGAAATGCAAACCTGAAGTGTGAAAGGGCATCTTACTTGAAGCATGCATCCCCATCCCAGTGGAATTATGCGTTTTCAAATCCTGCAACACTTCTCCATCTTTCCTGGATGGTTCAGAATAACAATTTGTATTACACAGGGGGAGAAGATATAGATTGCTTTTGGTTTCATAACACAAATTGAAACATCCCAGACGTCTTTAGAGAAGAAAAAAAAAGATCTCCAAAGAGTAAAACAGTGAAACCCCTCAAATTAAATAAAACCCCCAAAGATGGAGAAATACACTGGAGGAAGAACGTGGGGTGAGAGAAAGATCAATAGAGTTAAGTTGGCCAAAACAATGGAAATGAAAAATGGTCAACCCAATAATCACCCTTGAAATAACTAAGTGAACTTAGTATTTTTTCACCAGTTCCTTCAACACTCATACAGTGTGCCTTTATCCTTGTCTTCCACAGCCTGGCTAAGATGGTGCCCACTTCTCCATCCCCCTCTTTGAAACTGGTTCTATGGGTGCATCAGTCTTTGGGGATCTCTTTTTCCTGACATTGGAGGTTCTAGAGAACTGACAGAGAGCCACTAAGGAGATAAGACATGGAGAGATTGTGATGGGGACAGCAGAAGGCAGAAGAGGATGGACGCCATCACTGAGAGTGAGACTCCGTGTGTGGACAGAGAACAGGCTAGGAAAGAGCAATGCCAGGAAAGCAGCAGGGACTGGGAGGTAATGAGGCAGGGATTGCCCTTCCTGAAGGCATGGGGGCATATAGTTCATCCTATTTTAAAATGTTTTTGATGCTGACTTTCGTTTGTTAAATATTTTTACATAGACTTTGTTACCATTTCCCATTCCACATTAGATTGTTTGAGTGAAATTTATCCTATCTGCTTCAGTCTCCCAACATTGAACGTTCACCCTTCATTTTCTTTCTTCATCTCTTTCGAGTAATAAATGCCATAAATGTCTTTTACTCAAGATCTTCTAGGAAGGAAATTAAATCTCTCAGAATATATGATTTAAAATAGGTAGCACTGAAGTGGACCAACCAATGTAATGATGAGTCAAAATGTGGATGATTATTTATAATCTGAGAAGTCAGACCATGCTGTAAAATTTTGCGGTCATGTGCAAGTAAATGTTTATTTTTGGATCATGTGCAAGTAAACGTTTTGGAAGAGACAGCTTTGGTAGTTATAATGGCAGAGTCAGAACTATTTGGAATGAAATACAGAAGTTTGGAACTGCTAAGTGAAGGTCATGAAAAGAAAGTCTATGCAATGTCTGGCTGGGAATGATGTTTGATAAAACTCAAAGGATGAGAGGGTGGTAGGAGATGTAGGTGGATAGGGCACATTTTCAGTGGCTAAAATGAATTATCAGAACCATCGGAAATTCTGAGGTGGTTTATGCACAGTTCCCTTTCCACGCCTATAAGGATATGTGAGATATTCCCAAATCTGCATCCTATTTTACATTTTCACCTCCTCCCACTCCCTCAACTGCATTTCACCTTTCCAAGACTTATCTACCATCTAGGAGACTTATCTTCCCTGACTATCTCCATCCCTACCCCCAGCCCTGAGTGATTTCTCCATCTTCTGAAATCCTGTGTCCTCAACAGTCAGTCACATTTATGTGCCACTAAATATGTGGCTTCCTATTATCACTTAACTTTTCTTGCTAGAGTGTTGTATTTTATACTCAATCAGATTTTAAGCTCTTGAAGTTATGAGCTATATCTTATGAACTTTTTTTATAACCTTTTATTCTTAGATCCTGTATCTTTATTCCTCTAAAAGGGCAGTAGAAGAATTCAGATTCAGTTATCTAAGGGATTAATTAGGAGCCTGTCATGCACTGCAATAAGCTTGTAACCTATATTAAAGTAAATACAACAACACATTATATATTATATAATGGAAAATTGAGAATAAGTAGAGAAGACAAGATGAGAAAGAAATCTTCCCTGAAGAGTGCAAAATGAGTTTTTACCATTAGCTATTCCTTCCTTTGGGATGAAATGACACTATTACTGAATATGTAAACCATTAGGTCTTAAAATCTTGGTGAGAGTGACTGACTCCTTAAAGAGTAGAGATGAGGTGTGGAGGAGAGGGCAGAAAAATAAGTGGAGGTGCTGGCACTGTACATAACATGCCCTTCTCAAAATAATCTAATAGCCTGTCCCCTATCTGCAGCTGTTTTGTTACTCTTCTTAGGTCAATCATTTGTGCTGATTCTTCTGAAGTACACATGGCTAAACACCAGAAGGCCGTGTTTTAAGTCACAGGTTTTATTCTTCCAGGACCTATTGTGCACTACACTCTCACGTCTTCACCGCTCTAGGAGTCCATGGCTTGATGATTTTAAGATTGGTTGGAATTAATTGATATTAAACTCAACTGAGCACTCCGAGTGAAAAACAAATACATGAGCTCTGTAGGAAATTTAGAACTCAAACTACCCTTATCCCCACCACCTTGCAATGTTGAACCGATTCCAAGCCCTTTACAATAAGCCATTTTTGACATATCCTCATTCCCCCTTCACCATCATCTGGAAGCCACTGATAAGAGCAACTACAAGGAGGGCAGCTGGCAGGACAATGCTCATGGCTTGCTCTCAGGGTGCCCTGGTCACACCGTTTTTCTCTGAGAGTTGAGCCACTTTCATACAATAAAGATCAAACGATTCCATGTACTTTGGCCATGGGGTCCAAAGTGTCCCAAAAGCCTCACCAGGGAGTTGCTAAATCTGAACATAAACTGAATAAGATGAAGCCTATTATAGTTATTAGAATTCTCTTTAGAGACAGTACTGTGTGTTTTCATCCTGTTTGGGGAGAGAGGTGAGGCACCCCCTCCACCAAACCAAGTGTGAATGGAGCTAACCTGAAAGTAGTCCGTGAGAGAAACTGGAAGAATTGGTGCTTCCTCTGAGAATGGGGGAAAGTGGGAGAGAAAGAAGGGGGAGTGGAGTGGGAATGGAGGTGAAGCTCAGGAAATGGTGCTACCTGGTGTTACTACTCCCTGTGACCCCAAGATCTCCATTAAAGATAATTATGTCATGGAATTTTGGATATTAATGGGCTTTTTAAGAAAAAGTAACAGATAAAGGGATGAAATTTTGCATCTGGATGTTACATGAATGGACCCAGACTCAGAGAAAAGGACTAGGAAGAAAACTGTGAAAGTGGGGACTTTGTGGCACATTTACCTAAGTAAGTAAACATGGGGGAGGCCCTAACTGATGCCTGCACTGGAGAAACTGATGTGGGATAACGTCAGAGCATATTAACTACATTGCTGATGGTCCATACTTCTCAGCACTGTGATCAAGGTGTTACTGACACCATGGACCTTAAAAGAAAATTCCTCTGCCTGTTTGTCCACTTTGACAATTATGTTCCGTAGAGTAGTGTGTTGGCTTTAATTCTCATGATTTGATGACAGTAACCCACGAAATTTTGCTATTAGAGGAGGGAGTCTTAGGCAGCTGTCAGCATGGGGATTCCTTGCCCATGAGTATAGAAGTGATTCTCAAAACCATTTATTTCAGGACCATTAAAATAATTGTTATGAACCTGTACTCTTTGGTGTATTTTCAGTTTGCCATACTTATACAGAATCATTCAGTATGTACTGTTTTGTGTTTGGTATTTTTCATTCAATAGAAAGTCTGTTAGATTCATTCAGTTTGTTGTGTGTATCAGTAGTTTGTTCCCTTGTTATTGCTGAGTAGTATTCCATTATATGAATATCCATTCACCTCTTGTTAGATATTTCCAGTTTTTGAGGTAGTTAATAAATCTTCTATAGGAATTCTCATACAAGTCTTTTACATGGATATTTAAAATATTTTCTTGGATAGATTTCTGAGTCCCTGGAATTGCTGAGTCATAGAGTAGGTATGTGTTGAACTTTATAAAAAACTGCCAAACAATTTCTCAAAGTGGTTATGCCAAGTTTATACGCCCTCCATCATGTATGAGAGTTCCAGTTACTTTATATCTTTATCAACACCCTGGTATTGTCAGTTTCTTAAATTTCAGAGATTTTAATGATATGAAGTGATTTCATATAAGTTTGCATGTAAGTAATGACTAGTAATGTTGCAATCTCTTTCATGAACCTGTTGGACACTATTGTGGATTGAATTGTGTCCTTCAAAAAATATGCTGAATTCCCAGCCCCTGGTACCTCATAGCATGGCTTTATTTGGAAATAAGGTTTTTGCAGATATAATTAGTTTGGATAAGGTCACACTAGGTTAGGGTAGGCCTGAATCTCATCAGAAGAGAAGACAGAGGCACAGAAGACACACAGGAAAAATGCAATGTGATAATGGAGGTAAAGTGATATGTCTACAAGCCAAGAAACACCAACGATTACCAGCAACCACCAGAAGTTAGGAAGAGGCAAGAAAGGATCTGCCCTTAGAGGCTTCAGAGACAACGTAACGCTGTGAGCATCTTGATTTTGGATTTCTATCCTACAGAACTGTAAGAGAAAAAAAACTCTATTGTTTTAAGCCACCAATTTTGTGGTAATTTGTTACAGCAACCCTAGGAAACCAATACAGCCATTCATATATCTTTTCTGGTGAAATTTCTATTCATACTTTTGCCCATTTTTCAAAGTAAAAAAATTTAAGATGGTAGATCTAGCCTAACTATATCGGCAGTTACAATAACTATTAATAGATTAAATACTCAAAAAATCAACACTGTGAGTCTGGATTAAAATAATCTAAATATCTAATGTTCACAAAAGAGACCTTAAAGTTACAGGGTCACAGGGCAGGCCACGGTGGCTCAGCAGGCAAGAATGCTCGCCTGCCATGCCAGAGGACCCATGTTCGATTCCTGGTGCCTGCTCATGTAAAAAAAAAAAAAAGAAAGAAAGAAAAAGTTACAGGGTCACAGAAAAGTTGAAAGTAAAAACTTGGAAAAAGTTATGCAAACAAACAGCCAAATGAATGATGATAAAAAATAAATATTACTGAAAAAGAGAGACCTTTTTTTAATTGAAAAGTATATCCATCCACCAAGATGGTATAATGATTCTAAATCCGTGTGTGTGTAATAATATAGTCTCAAAAATGTACAAAGCAAAAACTGAGAAAACTAAAGAAATATGCAAATCCATCGTAATTAAAGGAGATTTTAACTTTCCTCTTTTAGTAAATAGGCCAAGCAGATGAAAATCAATAGAAATGAAAAAGGATTGAATAAAAAATTAAGAAATGCAAAATAATTAATGCCCCATGGGACACTACACTTAAAAATGGAGGAGCACATGTTCTTTTCAAGTGCAATTTTTCCAAAAGTCACCTTAGATGAAAATCAAAAACAATGTTTTCTCTGATCACAGTGGAATTAAGCTAAAAATCAATCATGATAAAATAACTAGAAAATCTTCCACTGTTTGAAAATTAATCAGTACATTTCTAAGTAAACCATGGGTCAAGGGAAATGAATCTCAACAGAAAGCAATGTATTTTAAACTGGATGATAATGAAAATAAACCAAATTTTGTGGAATGTAGCTAAAGCTGTACTTAGTGGGAAATTCAGTCTTAAATGCACATATTAGAAAAGAAGAGACCCTGAAAACCAATGATCTAGCTACCTTTTGCAACCACCTTGGGAAAAAAACCAGCAAAATAAAATCAAAGAAAGAAGAAGCAAGAAAATAATAAAAATAAGAGCAGATGTTAATGACATTGTAAAGAAATGTACAACAGAGACTATTATAAGGGCAAACTTTCTATAAAAAGAGAAAATTGAAGAATCCCTAATGAGACTGATTAAGATAAAAAGAGAAGGCACAAATCACCAATGTTAGTTTTAAATAAAAGGATGTTCCCTCAGATTCTACAAATATTATACATAATATGAGGATATGATCTTAATTTAGTTCTATATGTAGACTTTGCTACTGTGAAGAGAATATGCCTTTTATTTAAGTTGATTCGAAGTTATGTTTTTTGGCATGAGTAAATAAACTGGCATTTCAGTTGGAAAATTGATGGATTTTTTTGTTTTTTTTTTGGGAGGGGGGGTGCATGGTCCAGAATCAAACCCAGGTCTCCCGCATGGAAGGCGGGCATTCTAACCAGTAAACTACCCGTGCACGCCTGAAAATTGATGTTTTGAGTTGCTTACAGTGAAACTCTTCCTGTAGAATGTCTTACTATGTTTGATAAACCCTGAGCAAACCAACCAAATTAAGTCCTTATACATGTGAAACAGCAGACATTGTTTCCAAGGATATCCCAAATTATGGGCAGGACTGCTGTAACCCCCTTTTGGGTTCCTTCTTTTGTATTACTAATTTGTAAGTTTCTTCAGTCATATATATATGTGTATACTTAAGATCATGTCTTATGTATATTTTATATCTTTCATATGGTAGAATTAGTTTAATTTTGCCAGGTAGAGGCAATTATATGTGCAAAGATCGAGGAATAGGAAATGGCCTAGTGTATTCAGGAAGAGTCACTTTTCTGGTGTCAGAGTAGGACATTTGGGGCAAAATCTGAGGAAAAAGCCAAATAGGTGGACTTGGTTCAGATTGTGAAAGCACTTGGGACAGACATCTCCCTGTGTGATTGGAACCCATCAGAGATTTCCAAACGTGGATTTGACATAAGCAGATTTGTATTTTAGAAGGCACACCAGGTCATTCTTCAAACTACTCAAGCAAATGAATATGTGTTACTTCCTTTCCTTGGTTGTAAGTATTAGACATATAGAGTCCTTAAAATATTTGTTGATTGTTGGTTTGATGGGCTTTTTCCTTTACAAGTAGACAAGCCAACTAGCTCCTCTATGCTTTATGCAAAGTGCCATGTAATTAATTAATTCTATTCCTGGAGGAATTTCCAATGTAGTAGGGAGGTAACACTTGCACAGATAATAAAGAAAGAAAGTGAGTAAAATGACATGGATTCCAGATATATTTCCTCCATTTCATTTATTTAAAAATATTTAATAAGCACCTATTTTGTTTTAGACATCTGCTTAGCTTTAAGTATGCAATGATGGGCAAAATAAGCATGGGCCTTGTTTTCATGGAACCTATTTGTCCAGTGGGGATAAGGATATCATAAAATCATAAAAATCCATTCAACAAGTTATAAATTGAGACTCTAATATGTTCCAGGCAATGTTCTAGGCATTTGAGATACATGATAGAAAAGTAGATAGAGACCTGTCATCAGGACGGTTTACATTCTAGTGTGGAGAGACAGAAAATAAACTCTAGACATAACATATACATAAAATAATGTATATATCTTATTTGAAGGTGATAGGTATTATGGAAATAGAAAAAGTAGATTAAAAGGTTTTGGTAATGGGAAGAAGTGGGGGTAAAATTTGGGTTGGAATGTAATTTTTAAACAGGATAGCCAGAGGAGGCTTCATGGAGAAAGGGGAATATAAGTTGAGGGAATTGGCCGTGCAGCTATCTAGGGAAAATTCATACTGGTTAGAGGGAAAAGTCAATGAAAGGTTTTAAATAGGGCATTTTGGAGTGTTCCAGGCGCAACAATGAGGCCAGATTGTCTAGAGCAGGGTAAACAAGAGGGAGAAAAACAGGTCTAGGGAAAGGGTTGTAGATTATGTAGGCTTGTAGGCATTGTAAGACATGGGATGGGGAGGGGAGGCAGGAATTAGCAGAACAGGATACTAGATTCAAAAACAAAGAACAGATATCTGCAGCATTTGTTGATAACATCAACAGGGCAAAAGTGCACTCAGTTTTTTGCTGCTTATTCCAGAACTGAACCAATTGCACCAAGAATACCTTAAATAGTTTTTTCTGTCTCCTTTAGGGTTTTAGTTTCTCATCTTGACTTTCTCACTGTATTTAAAGGCCCTTGAGGACAGAGACTGTACCTTCTGACTCTTGTATATTCAGTGCCCAATTCAGTATTCTGTACATAATAGCATCTTAGTGATGTTTGTTGACTGTCATGATCACACAGATTTAAGAAAGAAAAATAAAACTCAATGCCATAAATTTTTGAGTCCCTTAAAATTTGAGTCCCACCAAAAGGTGGTCTGTACAAATGTGTCTGTAGACCAGGACTTTTATCTTTTTTTCCTTCTGTTATTTAATCACTAGTGGTGTTCTCAGAGAAGAAAGGTAAATGTAATTTATTTCCTAATTGGAGCACGTAAAACTCATTTATCATAGGGTATCAATACTCAAAGAAATGTTTTATGTAATGAATTTAGGTGTAAACAGATGTGTTAACATTGTGAAGAATTATAGTTCTCCCCTGAATTGCAGAGATTTCTTGAGTGTTGTTGACATTTGGAGGTAATTAAAGAGAGAGCTCTTTTAGAAGCAAATGGCCAAATATCCAGAATTTCAATATGTACTGAGGAGATAATTCAACCCCTGGTTTGTCCAAAGAATTTTGGGAGTTACAGGCAATCCCAAAACCCCAGAGAACATCCTTAGGAGTGAAGGAGTTAACTGAGTGTGTAAGCTTTATCTTTTGTCCAATGGACTTGTGGTATGCTGATTAAAGTCTCCAGTAAATGATTGTTAGAAACTGTCATTGATAGTCGTTGCTAGTTGCAGCATTTCAAAAGCCTGTTGATTCATCTGAAAGGCTGTGCGGTATCCTTACTCCGTTTACTCATTTCAAATCTTCAGTTTGTCTGCAAAAGGATCTATCAAATCAGTAAACATGAATGATGAAGACAATAGTAACATCTATGACACAGTTCAAAAAGAGAGTATGTATGAGGTTCCAGTTCAGCCAGGAGAAAATGAAGACCCCCTGTATGATGATATCCATGACGACTTGAGGCCAGAAAACAATTTATATGCCACAACACTGGAAGCTGTTGAATATGACTCTGTGCCATCCTCTTTCACTGGGAGAGAGGAGGACAGCTTGATCTCCTCCCCACCAGATGCAGGAGACTATCTCCTCCCTGATAGGGTGCTGCCTGAAGCTCAGGATTCTCAACCAGGTGAGCCCCAGGAGGACAGAGGCATCTTAATGGAAGACTCACATTCACCAACCCAGGCCCAAGAGCCCCAGCCGGAGGAGCCCCAGGAAAATGGGAGCACAACGAATGAAGATCTGCCTTCTCCTTCAAGTGTCACCATCCAGCATAGCAAGACCTTCTCCATCACCATGGGTTCTTCAACCATCTGTTCTAGAGCTGATGATCTGAAAGAAAATGAATCATCTTCCATGAACCCTGAGATTAACCTCTTTGTGAAGGTAAGGGCTGCCTCTCAGGGGCCCACTTGCACATGTAGATAGCACAATGAGTGTTTTACTTTGCTCTGAGTGACCAGGGAAATTTATAATATTATAATATTCAGAGTAGGGCCGATTATATAGGTTATTCACCCAGGACTTCTCAAAATTACAAAGACTGGAAGTGCATTTAAAGTGTGTATTTAATCATTGATGTTTAAATGCCATGGGCAAAGCAACTTTTAAGAGTTAACTTAGGAATGAACAGAAATTGCTGCTCAAATCCTTACCCTTATGACAGACATTAAGTACATTTTTCTATCTGGTTAAGTTTCCTTTATCAACACAAGTTTTAAAAATGAAACCGACACTTGTGAGAGAAAATAAAAACTGCAATCAAGTTCTGGAGTTTCCTTCTTAGGTTTCTAAGGTCACAGACACTTCAGATACGTGGCCGATAATGTTGCCTTTGTCACTGAGCTTGCCCTTTTGGTACCAATATAACTAAAATATCTGATGGAGTAAAATGATTTCAGTAGTAGTAAGAAAAGTAATTACCAGTGTTTAATGCCTGTGATAGTTAAACAAAGGACTTTTGTGATCTTTGTATTAGACTGATATTGCAATAGGGATTATGGTTGTGAATATTATCAAAATGTAAAAGGCATTTCAGAGCCAAACAAATCAGCTTTCTTAGTAAAAATGACAGAAATGTTTCCTGCAACATCCCCCTCAACACATACAATATTCATATAACGATATTCTTTACGTGAAGACATTACATTGGTAAATACTGCTATTTATTGCTAATAAAAATGATTACTCCATGGACCTACAAAATCCCAGAATACATTCATTTTTCCCCTTCCTGGCTTCCAGTAAACTTCTAATGAAATACACTCTATTTAGTAATTTAATACATTATTTTTCCTACTTTGTACTTTTCTGTAATTGTTTTGTGTGTACATCATGTCTCCTCTATTCTACTATAAGGTTCTTGAGAGAAGCACCTAATATAGGCTTGGCTTATGCTTTTGCTGTTGACAAACTTTGCCTGAAACATTTGGAGAAAATAATAATATGTAAAATTTGATTCTCTTTTTCAAGGAAATGATAATATGATAGAAGAGACAGACTTGCACACAGCTAATTATGATATAGTGTACAGAGTTGAAATGAGGAATGAGCAGAGTGATGTGGGAATGAAAGGGAGGGAGTGCTGAAATGTGGATGAAGGAGTCAGGAAAGTTTCCACAGGGGATGGGACATTTGACAGGTGCAGTCAAGCAACCTTCCATCCCCCATACCCATATCACTGTTGATATAATTATGTTACTCTGCAACAATTTTTTTTTTTTTATGAGAACTAGGTGTAATTTTTCTGAAGACGGCAGCATCCATGCAACTTCATGAAACAGGCAAGGTGTGTCAATCACCATTGTCATTATCATCATCACCATCATTATTGTACATTGAGATGTAATTTGTAAATTTGGTGAAGTGCTGATCTTGCCAGAAATGAGCCTATCACTGGTGTTGAACAAAACAAAGGTGGTACAAAAAGTTGGCATTTCCAGCTAGTACCAGCAACAGGCAAAATTGTTTAATAGTAACATGTGTTTCCTAAATTATTTAGACTCTGCATTCCTCTAAAGCAAATATCAGATTTAATCCATACTTTAAGCTTTACATTCTTTTAAATATAATCATGTTAACCAAGAGCCATGGGGTATAACTTTGACCTCAGCTACTATTTGCAGATTCCTTTTTAATGATAATCAGCAGCACTCAGTAAAAAGAGTGGGATTATAATCCCTGCCTCCAACTCTCTGAAACATCCCTGCTGCAGTTTGTTATTCAATGTTGAACGCATGTATGATCTATCAAAATGGGTAAAATGGGGGCTGCTCTGCTTAAAGCAAGAATGGAGAGTCTGCGCCTGATTTGGCCAGGCTCTCCCTCCTCCCAGCTCCACAGAGGAGGTGCTAAACCCATTGCTCTGAATGGGGCTTGATCAGGCTTTTCAGCTCATCATTGTCCTAGGAGAGCTTATGGCCACACCGTCCTGGGTTTTCTTCTCCTGGCTTGCATCTACATCTCTACTCATTTGTATGTTTCTAACTGTTCTTGCCAAGTTTGTGAAAATGCCATGTGGGTTTGCAACTCTATGTTGAACCAGCATTTTATTGAGACTCAGCCATTCCTGGGTGATAGCCAATTAATTAATTAATTAAAACATATCTATTTATTCATTTAACAGATAGTCCTTAAGAGCCTACATACTTTGTGCCAGTCACCAAGTTTATAATGAAGGAAACAATGGCTCTGATGGACTTTTGCATGCTAATTGGAGACTTACATAACAGGCAAATAAATAAGTATAAAATATGATTGCACTATAAAAAAACATAAAACAGGATAATTAGTGTGTGAGTTTCCTCATACTGCTGTAACAGATTACCACAAACATAGTGACTTAGAACAGCACATATTTATTTTCTTATAGTTCTTAGTGTCAGAAGTTTGAAATGAGTTCTAGGAAGCTAAAATCAAGGTGTTGGTAGGACTAGTTCCTTCTGGAGGCTTTATGGTAGAATCTGTTTTCTTGCCTTTCCCAGCTTCTAGAGATTGTCCCCATTCCTTGGCTTATAGCTCTGGGTCACATACCTTTCCTTCCCCCTGCTTCCATTGCCAATTGCCTTCTTCTGACTCTGATGCCTCCTATATCCCTCTTATAGGAATGCTTGTGATTACATCAGGTCCACTAAAATAATCCAGAATAATCTCTCCATCTAAGATCTTTAATTTAATCATATCCGCAAAGTTCTTTTTGTCATACAAGGTAGCATTAATAATTTCCAAGGATTAGGATGTGCACATCTATGGAGGCCACTATTCAGTCTACCACCATGAGACAGAGTGACAGTGACTGTGGGAGCAAGGAGGCAGTGTGACTAGAGTGGCATAAGCAAGGGGAGGGGTGGTAGGAGATGAGACCAGAGAGGTGAGAGTGGCACAGGTCATGCTCGGCCTTATGGGCCATTGGAAGAACTTTCACTTTGCCAAGGGACGTGCAGAGTTGTTGGAGGGCTTCAAAAGGATCTAGAATGACTATTTGAGAATAGACTTTAGTGGGACAAGGGTAGAAGCAGGGTGAATTGGCCTACTGTAGCAGCAGTGGAGGTGAGAAATAGGGGTGAAAGTGTTTGAAGAGACAGCCCAAAGAATTTGCTGATAAATTTGATGTGGAGCATAAAGAAAGGAAAAATCCTGATTGAGTCTAGGAATTTGGCCTGAGATACTGAGTGAATGGAGATGAAAATTCCATTTCAGATATGGATGCCTTCTTGGAGAACATGTGATTGAGAAAACGTGCTTCCTCTCTCTCTCTCTCTTCCTTCCTTCTTTCCTTTCTTTCATCGAACATTTATAACATACACATTATGTGACAGGTACTGGGTAAGAGATGAATGTGACATGTCTTAAGTCAGCCTGGCCTGTGGAGAAGACAGATGAACATCATTCTTAAAGATAATAAGAGAAAAGAAATTATTGCTTCTTAGTCATTGGCTAGGATCCAGTGGAAAACAGATCTCTGCTGAGAAGTGCAGTCCATGTCATAAGGCCCTAATAGGAGTCGTAGGTTCAGAATTTGCAGTATAGGATTGTCTCCTTATCTTGCTGCTTCCTGCTGAAACTGAGGAATATATAGGCATTTTCCTAATTGGGTCTGTATGTGGACATATGAGAGACAGAAGAAAAGGAGGAGGAAGAGGAGAGAGCGAGAGAGAGAGGAAGGGAAAGAGAAAGAGAAGCATTCTTGCATTTTGTTTAATGCAAAATTATTTATTCTGCTGATGATGCTTATTGGAAAGGAAAATAGTACAAATGAACACATTTGTCCTGCATATAATTGGTGCAGGTTTTGAAATCAGGTTGCATGGGTTTAAAGCCTGGATTAGCAATTTAATTACTGCTAAATTACTTAGTTTCTCTCAGCCTCAATTTTCTCATTGATATAATGATATAATTATCAGATATCATTATATCTGATATCTTCTTCAGAGGATTGTTGTGAAGATTACATATGTTGATGCATAGAAATTGCCAGTGTGGTATCTGATATATAGTAAATGCTCAATGAGTTAGCCTAACTTAGTATTTATTGTGATGAATATGAAACATCAATAAAATAGGGTGGGCCATGGTGGCTCAGCAGGTAAGAATGCTTGCCTGCCATGCCCGAGGACCCCGGTTCGATTCCTGGTGCCTGCCCACATAAAAAAAAAAATCAATAAAATAATAACTTATTTTAAGCACAGTGCCTTGTGGTTAGTAGACAGTCAGTAAATATTCCATTGGCTGATTCTCACATGAGCAGTATAACATTGTTGAAGGAACATTGGTCAGGGAATTTTAACACCAGCTTTGTCAATAATTTGCTGTGAAACATCCCTGGACCCAAGTTTCTAATTTCTTAAATGAAATTCCTTCCTGCTTTTACAGTCTTTGATCCCAGTGTGGATGGCCCCAGCTCTTTATCAGTGTTTGTACACATAGCACACATATTGCCAACTTTGGGAGACAGCTAAACAATTACATTAAACTTTAGATCTGGGTATAGTTGGGAATGGTCAACATGAAACCTACACTCCTACCCTCAGCTCCCATGAAGCCTGCCCCTTGGTACATGTCTGCAGATGGAGTCCATATAAAACTAAAATCTGCAGAGCATGTCTCTGATTAGAACATTCATAGGGTCCGCATGTAAGGCTGCACAGTATATGTACTGAACAAATTTAGAAAATGCAGATGATGTCCCCCTGAAGTCAAGCAACATACTAGCTCAGATTAATGTTCTTCAGACTCAGTCTTAGTCTATATTCTTTGCTCCTAAGTAGTGACTCTCTGTTTGGCTCAGTGGTTTTAAAAGTGTGCAGCAACCAGTGGCAGCAGGTAGAAATGCAAATTCTCAGGCTCCACCACAGACCTACTGGAGCAGAAACTCCGGGAGTGGGGCCCAGCATTCTGTGTTTTAACAGGTCCTCCAAGGGAATTCTGAAGCCCACTGAAGAATAAGGAAGAGAAATAACACCCAGGGGAGAACATAGTAACTGTCAGAGATGTGGCTGCTGATCAGAATATAGGGGGATGCGGTGGTGGTGGGGTTAGACTAGTAACTCCTTTCTACCCTTCCTCCTGTGGAAATGCAGCTGGATTTGGATGTTGAGAAGCAGCACAGCTGCTGAGCTGGGAAGAAAGGAATTCTAGGCAGTGGATTGAACCTGAGCAAGAGTGGAGTGAATATGCATTTATGAGCTATAGGACTGGATCTGTTTGGCTGGAATAGAGAGAAGCTCCCTGTAAGGGCAGAGTAGATAGTGATGTTGGAGAACTAGGAGTGCAGCCTGGCATGGCAAACTAGGGGTTCGAACTTTATCCTGAAGGCAACTGAGAGTAATAGAATGTTTTTGAGAAAGATGACATGAGCAAAGCAATGTTTAGTGTTATTGATGAGCAAATTAAAAAGTATTTCCTACTGGGTAGAGCAGGACTAAACAGAAATCTACCAAGCTTATTTTGATTAGTCCAAGCCTGTAGGTGTTAAGTATATTGTATATAATAAAACTACATATATTTTATAATTATTTATTCATTTAACTCACCATCTGGATATGCCTGAATATTTATACCCTTGGCTTCATATAGACAGATTTTTGTGGGAAAGCTAGCCAAATGTGATGCTGCTTTATATCTTACCTGTATGTCTTATCTAGTTACTTCATATTTGGGGGGGCCTGTATGGATGCAGTACAAAGTTATTTGTTTTTGTTTTTGTTTTTAACTTTTTTATTTTATGGTATAACACATATACAAAGCAAAGTAATAAAAAAGCAATAGTTTTCAAAGTACTTTTCAACAAGTAGTTACAGAACAGATCCCAGAGTTTGTCATGGGCTACCGTATGATCCTCTTGATCCTCTCAGGGTTTTTTCCTTCTAGTTGCTCCAGAATATAGGAGGCTAGAAGGCTTAAATATTTTTTTATCCTCACAGTAGACTCCCCCCCCGTTTTTTTTGTGAAAAATAGCATATATGCAAAAAAGCAATAAATTTCAAGGCATAGCACAAATAGTTATAGAACATATTTCAGAATTTGATATTGGTTACAATTCCACAATTTTAGGTTTTCACTTCTAGCTGCTGTAGGATACTGGTAACTGAAAGAGGTATCAATTTAATGGTTCAGCAATCATTTTCATTTGTTAAATCCTATCTTATTGTATAACTCCACCATCACCTTTAATCCTTCCATCCCTTTCTTTAGGGGTGTCTGGGTTATGGCAATTCTAAATTGTTCATATTGGAAGGGTTTTTCTCTAATATGGGTTAGGAAGATGGAACTATCTGATATCTGAAGAGGCTGGGCCCTCTAGGTTTCAGGACTTATCTGGATCAGGGACCCATCTGGAGGTTGTAGGTTTCTGGAAAGTTACTCTAGTGTATGGAACCCTTGTGAAATCTTATATATTGCCCTAGGTGTTCTTTAGGATTGGCTGGAATGATCCTGGTTGGTGTTTGGCAAGTTATGATAGGTAGCAACGTCTAACTGAAGCTTGTGTCAAAGCAACCTCCAGAGTAGCTTCTCAATTCTAATTGAACTCTCTCTGCCACTGATACTTTATTAGTTACACTTCTTTTCCCCCTTTTGGTCAGGATGGAATTGTTGACACGACGGTGCCAGAGCTAGATTCATCCCTAGGAGTCATCTCCCATGCTGCCAGGGAGACTTTCACCTCTGGATGTCATGTCCCACGTAAGGGGGAGGGCAATGATTTCACTTTCAGAGTTGAGTTTAGAGAGAGTGAGGCCACATCTGCACAACAATAGAGGTTCTTCAGAAGTAACTCTGAGGCATGCCTATAGGTAGTATAAGCTTCTCCCCTACCTATGTAAACTTCACAATAGTAAGCCTCATGATTGAGGGCATGGCTTATTAATTTGGGTGTCCCTAAAGTTTGACACAGTATTAGGGGATTTCCTGATGGTATTATATTAATAGTTTCATATTCTTTCTCCCATCCCTCAAGGGACTTTGCCAATACTTTTTGATTATTTGCTTAATATACTCTAGGATGTATCCAGGCATTACAATAATCTAAACAGGATTAAAGGACCTCTTTCTTAGTCTGAGCTCCCTGTTTCAATTGTTCAAATGAGCTGTACAGATAGGTTGAGTTAGATTATGTGCTACAGAAAATTTCAGTTCCAGATCGAATAAAACTTTCTTCCTTTGGTCTCAAAGAGTATGTGTGGTTTAAAATATAGACACTGTCTTCCTTACCCCTGTGTTCTGAATTACTTTAACCCCAAATGATTGGCTTCCTTCTTATCCCTAAATATCAAGTTATATATATATATATATATATCAGCTTCTCAAAATCCAGAAATATTAATCCCCACTCTGGACTTAATGTGTCTGCTCTAAAAGCTTACAATCTAGGCTCCTGTTTTCTTACAAGCATTTTCTAAAGGTGATCATGCCGTTGTTTTCTTTTGTTCCTGGCTTATTTTGCCTCACCAGATATCCCATATGTTCAGTCACTTCGTTGCATGCCTCACAACTTTGTTCCTTTTGTAGGAACACAACTTCTGTTCATAAGTATACACCATCGTTCACCAATCTACTTCTCTGTCAGTGCATCCTTTAGCCACCTGCTTTCATCAGGCATCATGTATATTGCCCAAAGTTCACAGTCCATCAACATTCTCAATTTTAGATGATTTCATTGTTCCCAGGAGAAAGAAAACCAATAAACACACCCTCGCTAAATAGGAAATCTAAACTTCCTCTTAACTCTCTTCCCTCCCCCACCCCTGTTATTTACCTCTGCTGTTGCTGTGGTAGTGCTGTTGTATTCCTTTTGAACACAGCTCATAGCATGCAATAGCAGTTTTCCCCCTGTATCCTGGACTTGAACACTCATTGTACACAAATCATATCTTTGAAGTAATTCTTGCAAGAACTAATTCATATTTCTATTGTTCATCAATGGGACATGTAGATCTATACAACTCTTTTCAATCTTGTTCATCTTCAGTATGGTAATATTACTTATAGACCCACTAGAGAATGATCTTCACTTCTATCCATTCCCTTACATTAGAGTTCAACCTCATTAGCTAACCATTCACCCATCTCTAGTTTCTATGTATCTCTAAGCCCCCTATATTTGTATTAAAAACCTCTGATTATAACTTTGTAGCACGAAGTTTTGATTGTTGTTGTTTTAGTACAGTTTCTGGCAAAAAAATGTGTTTGTATGGGTCTGGCTTAGCGGAGCTGGGCCACTCAAAGTTGCACGTTTAAATATCTGGAAGTACCTGGAGCCCTGAAAGGGTTTTATTGTTCCTCCATCCTCTAAGAACAGCCAGCTCTAATGTCAGTAATAAAGATACTTCAAACTTATGTCCTTGGAAACGAGAATATACAAGTCTGAGCTTGTCCCATGTGCCCAATTGTTCTTTCATGGAACCAATAAAGCATTTTTTAAAAATGGAACAATGAGCAGGTTTGAGTGAAGATTTCTATTCCTGCCATAATTTCTTCTTAATTAGGGTGCTAGGAACATAATCAAGGTCCAATTTTATTCAAACTCATTTACCGATGTCCACATGACCTGATTTGCTTTGTGAATTAATGACAGACATCAAAGAGGTCATGTTGCCTTAGCTCTGTGACAAGAACTTTGAAAAACAGAGGAGTCAATCTACTTGCCCAGGCTGCCTCCACATTGGCAGCTAGCTGGGACTTTGAGTTCTCAATCAAGTACACTTTCCTTCATGTTGGCATTTCTGGCCTAGGGTGCCAGATGTTCATGAGTATGCTTTAGTAGGTTCTGAGACATTATAAAACTCTATGCAATTTTTCTTGTGTGTGGGTAATGCTTCTCAGAAGGTCCATGAACCCTCAGAAACATTAAGAATCCCTGTGATGTATTTTATCTTCCCTGCCAGAGTACTCACATGTCCTTGTGAGAGGAGGTAGAATAGGCAATGAAATGACCTAGCTTCTTTTATTTCCTGTGGACTCATCTGCTTGCTCTAAGCCTTTCAACATCTGAAGAAACTGTGAGAAGAGGCCCTTGTGATAGAGTAATTAAAAAGTATTACCTAAATCATTTTGAAGGGATTATTCAGCTCTGAAAATGAAGGTGATGTAAACTCTGAAATAAATGGCCCTGACATAGATCCACATGGACATTTTTTCCCAAGGAACAGAGGACTCATTTTCAATTCATCTACAACTAATCCCCTCATCTTGGTGGGCGGTGTCACCAATTGCACAAACTAAAACTTGAGTAATTCAGCTTTCTGCTTCTCCTTTACTTTCCCAGCAGTCCAACCAATTTCACCTCCTAAAATTTTCTCTACATCTCAGCCACCACCGGTCACTGTCATCTTGGCCACAGCCATTCAACTGATCTTTCAGCCTCCAGGCTCATCTTCCTCTCAATAAACCCCCATCCAGCCTTCAGATCTAGACCCATCTAGCCTTCAGAATAGTTCACATAAAGTGCCCATCAGAACATGCCATTCACCAGCTTCTAACAGGGCAATGGCACCATTGGCCCCCAGAGAAAGGGCAGAACTGGGAGAATGCATATAAAGGACTTCATAATTCACAGACATTTAGCCAAGACTTCATCATCTGCCACTTCCCACTCATACTTTACCTTAGAAAACATTAACTTGCCTGTACTTCCATGCCCTGACTTGTACTTTGCTCATGCTGTCCCTTTCAAGATAACCTACTGTCCTTTTAAGAAGTTATCTCTTTAAGGAAACTTTCTCAGATCCTTATAGGCAGGACTGGACTGGTTCTCCATAGTGCTCCACTGTGCCATTGTTTTTACCTTAATATCATAATTACCTGTTTATGTCTCTCTCTCTCTCTCTCTGAGCTCTTGAAGGATGGTCTACATTTTACCCATTTTCCTGTATTTGGCCCATGGCATACATAGAAGACAACAGTTGAATAAAGGAGGGATGGAAGGAGAGAATAAGTCTTACCCAAGGAGCCTCAAGTCAATGGGGAGGAGGAAAGCTAGGCTGACTTGTCTGCAGCAGGTATAAGGGTGGTCCTCCAAGCCCACTACAGGAGAAGTGAGCTGAATTGAAGCATGGAAACCCCTGGATATGGGCAACTATTTCTGGGGTCCATTTTTCACCCAAAATGCAAGGTGGTTAGTAAGAATTCAGTGGACTATTTGTACCTTCACCTCTTTGGTCCTCAGACATTCATGAGACTGTCCTGTACTGGTCCTCAGACATTCTTGAGACTGTCCTGTACATCCGTAGCATCATCCTGAAGTTGGGCAGAAAGCCAATGTTCTGAGTGTTTAGTTTGATTTATTGAACTCTGAAGGGATGTTCAGGTCAAAGGACCTGAGGATTCACACAGCAGTTGTTGACATGGTGGTTGAATTAAACACTGCAAGAAACAGCCTGCAGAACCAATATTGCCATAGCTAATTCAATGAATCCCGTTCCTAGGCTCATCTTTGTGTTTTTTCACATCAGTATAATTTACCAAACACTCTTTTGTCAATATACACAGAAGCCAAACTAAACGCAGTGCCCAGGAGAAAGTGTGGCACATCAAGACTGAGGGAGAGAATAGCAACTGACTGGATTGAGGTCGCCAGTAGGGGTGAGGCAGTATTAGACTAATAGATGAGGGACCATTTCCTGGACTCTCCTCTTTAAAGCATAACTCATCAGGCTGTCAGCTCCTTGAGGGTTGGGATCACACCTTGCTTTTCTCTGTAGCTCAGTAGTCTTTGTGGTGCTGGGCTTGTCATAAGGTCTCTGTAAATGTTGATCAAAATAATCTGTCCAAATAGTCATCCTGAGAAGCCTGTACTCCACCTAATGGAGTAAAGACCATCATCCCTTGGAAAAAAATTGCAAACTGGATACTTAACTTCCCTGTTTTAAAATCTGTCTATTGCCAGCAGGATTACTTTAGCCTTATAGGCAAGGCCTTTTGGGGTTCTATCCCTAGAAAACTAACAGCCTTTTTAGTCCCATCCTCAACTATGTCCTGCCTGGCCCTTCACACCTCAGAAATACTGAGATGCTTGTGGCTCCCCACAAATCAGTTGCTGTTCTGCTTCATCGGGCTTTGCCTATGCTGATCCTCTGCCTGCAGCACCTTCTTCTCTCCTCCATCTGACCAGTTCCTCCCCATCTTTATACCTCATTTTCTCTGGGAAATCATCTCTGAACC
The DNA here is from genome assembly GCF_023851605.1 of Tamandua tetradactyla. Classification (NCBI taxonomy): domain Eukaryota; kingdom Metazoa; phylum Chordata; class Mammalia; order Pilosa; family Myrmecophagidae; genus Tamandua; species Tamandua tetradactyla. The sequence goes on along the minus strand of NC_135331.1, from coordinate 103,781,140 downwards.
TTCAGGCCATTCCAAGTGATGCTTCCTCAGTGCTTACCTTCAACTTGGCACTTAACACCTAATATTATTGTTATCTGGTTAAGTGCATGTCTCTCCCAACCCCTCCCTAGGGGAAGCTGTGTGGAGAAAATGTTCTCCATCCCTGTCTTATTCACCTGTGAATCCTCATAGTCAGCATGGAGCCTGGCCCATAGTAGGGACTCAATAATAAACTGGGATAAATGGTCACAATAAATAAAATGGGAAGGGTAGTTCAGTTCTCTTTTGAAGAAAAAGTGTATTAGTGTATTCTGGGAGATTTGGTCAATATTCAAGCAAAGGTCCATTTATAGTTGACTTTGGGATTGGGTGGACAGTGAATCCTGGTTGAGAGGCTACCCAATCTAGTGAAAAAAAAAGAGGAAGAAATAATTCTTTACTGAATGTTCACTTTGAACGGACTCTGTGCTAGGGTATCTGCTTTATTCAAATTGTCTCTGAAGGAAGACATAGGAGCTAGCTCTCTACCTTAATTCCGCATTAACTGAGTGACTTTTGCAAGTCATCTGCATCTCTGGGCCTTACATTTCTCACCTGTAAAAAGAAACAATTGAAAGAGATGAGACTTAGGACCCCACTGGCTCTAACCCATTGGGTGTGGAAATGTCATTCCATCCTCTCATGTAGGCCCTTTTTCCCTCCAACTTTAAATTCATATTATTGTCATATTCTCAAAGACCATATGCAACCCTGTTGTTTTTAAAAAGAGGAAATGCAAAGATGGGTAAGTAGCAAAGATAGAGGTGTTTCCGCAAAGAAATAGAATTTTGACAAATCACATTGAATAAGTAGCAGATTTTGGAGCACAAATCACGTCCCCCTCTTGATATAGGTTGATTATGTATGTGCATTGCCCCTAAGTTCTCAAGAGACAGGTAAGCATGCCTGTTAACCATGTGCTGACACAAGCCAAAAGGCAATGTCATTTTCTCATCTTTTAATCTCTTATTTAGGCCACTAATGAGTCCATGAACTCCCTTGGAAAACTCCAGGATACACCAAAGATTAATCCTACTCTCAAGCTCCTATCTGATAACCAGGAACCAAGGTTCCAGAAGCAATTTGCATATGAATTGTACTGTGTACACAGGACAATGTACTGATTGACAATTCACACCAGCTGTGAGCAAAACATGTGCTTTAGACCTGAAACTAAATGTCTTGTTAAATCTGGTGAAGACCTGGTCTTGCAGCCATGCTCTACTTTATGCCTTATAAACAGGGCCTTTCTGCCTCCCCTCCTGAGTCTCCAGGTCCACAGAAGTGCCAGACCTCTCAGAGGCTGCCAGTCTCCCGTTGCTGCCAGGGTTGGTGGACAACAATGGCATGGCAACAGCTGAAATAAATAGAAGAATGTACTGTTTACGAAATTACTAGTGTTCTGAGGTTTTGTTGATAACCGCAAAGTATACAAGAGAGGTGATATGAATAACTGACATGAGTGCGTTTTGGTAAATTGACTATCATGGTGTTTTTTTTTAACTCCACAGAAATTCTTTTGTTACATTACTCTATGACAGCAAGGAAGGACAGAACATGGTGACAGATGTTTTACATTCACAGTAAAAACTCCCTATAAATTGTCCTGGTTATTCCAGAATGTCACCATTCAGAACAATAGCCATTAGCTGCATGTGGCTATTTAAACTTAAATTAATGAACATGCTATAAAATTAAAAATTCAGTTTTTCAGTCACACCAGCAACATTTCAGGTGCACAATGGCCACATGCAGCTGATGGTTACCATACTGGAAAAGACAGATATGAAGTATTCCCATCAACACAGAAAGTTCTATTGGACAATGCTATTCTGGGGTGATCTGGGCTCAGATCATCCCTGAAGCTCTATCAGTTGTGTGGGCATAGCAGTGCACATCCCCTCTCTGTGCTTTTATTCCCTCATCTGAAGATAAAGGGATTGGGTGTTTGGGTTTAATGAGATGGAAGGGTGTTCATGCCCACAAAATAAAGAAATCAGTAATGCAAATTGTTCACATTGATAAATAGTACCTGGATACAATTGGTTAAGAGTGATAGCTTCTTAAGCAAAGCTCTACAATCGATAATCAGCCCTTGCATATATCAATAAAGCTGGTAGTATCCATTGGCCATCCTCAGGCCCATTGAGATCCTCTCTGTGACAACTGGAACCCATCAAAGCTGCAGTAACTTTAAGAATAGAAGATGCTGCCCCTCTAGCCACCAGGACCGAATGAAGCATTTATCCTGGGACCAGGCCACAGAGATCTGATTCCTCACCTGGCCACCCTTCTCTTCACAGTCAAAACAATGTATCAAGTTAAAGCAGGGAGGGTGTTATAACTATTCAGAAAATATGAGGGTGAAGGTTGAGCAATTCTGTGGTGAATGTGGTGAGATTTTACTTTATAATAAAAATTTTATCTCTGCAAGAGTGAACTCAGGTCAATATGCCTCCTCCTTCCTATTTATCTCTTTAATTTATTTGAAATCAATAAGTTAATAAATGTTTATTGAGCCTGTACTCTACACCTCATGTGCAGATACTGCGAGCAATATCAGTGCAATCTAAGATAGGAGAACTTTCTAGGAGACTCCGACCAGCTGGTTCAGGAGAAAGGATTAATACCATGAAGCAATCAAAGGTTAATGTAAGAGCTCTGGCAGCAACAAGCTCTACGCACCAGAGGAGGCATTCAGAGATAGGAGAGGACTAGGGCATTAAGGAAGGCTTCATAGAAGAGACAGGCTTTAAAATAAATTCTGGAGGAAATGTAGGCACTGGGGTAGAAAGTTTGGTCAGGGAGAAGATTCCAGGCCTCAATAATTACATTGTCCTTCTCAATCTTATAGCACTTGGGGATGCAGTTTAGTAAAGCGTAGACCCTGGAGCCTGGGTTTGAAACCTGGTCCTACCAGTTATTAGCTATGTGAGCTTGGGAAATTTATTTAACCTCTCACTGGGTGTCTGTGAGTATTGAATGAGTTAGGATGTGTGAAAGTCTCTGACAAAAGATAAGCACCATCCCAGTATTCTTGGCTCCTTCTCACCCCAATCTCTTTTTCTCAGGATAAGTTTGTTTTTACTTGTTGAATAAGAAATAATTGAATGTCTCTTCTTTTAATAACCTGAGTAGTCTGCATTTACTTGATCTTTCCATTAGTCAGTTCCTGATTTTTAATTTTTCTTACAGGTAAATATAATCCCTTTTGGTCAAACCAGCCCAGAGAAATGTCCTGGCAAATGCCTCAGCTCTTATCATAATACTCTTGTCATCAGAGTCCTGGACAGTTCCACTTAATCAGAAAATTTAAGGCTAAAAAAGACTTAATATATTTCTCAGAGCCATACTTAATTGTATAAGAGGAACATTTGAGTTGAGTGGATCTTGTTGTTGTGTCAGTGTTCTTCCCTATTGGACTCCAAGCTCCTTGAGGGCAAAGGTTGGCATTGTTCATCCTTGTGCACCCAGCTAGCACCTTGAACAATTCAGGCCCCTCATAGTTGGCCCATGACTCTGAAGTTAACTGACTTTTCTTTCTAAAATGGTCCTAGTGATGCTTGATTCCTACTGGCTCCTAGAGAGCAACATAATTAAATCCCATTCAAGTCCACTGATGTGTAGTGAGTGTCCCCCGGTGCCTGGTTTAGTGCCAGATGTTGGGAATCCATTGCTGAACAATTCAGGCACAGTTCCTGCTGACGTGGAGTTAATATTACTAGGCTATTATTCCCTTGTTCCTTCTATGAGAAACACACTGTGGAAAAAGCAGAGGGTGCTTGTGAAGCACTGTCCTGATCTTGCAATCTTAGGATAGTGCATCCTCTGCAAAAATGTTTGAATCAACCTGGATTATGACTGACCAGAAAAGTTTCCATTCTCAGATGTGCCTGAGCAGTGTGGTCTATAATGAAGCTGGAGGGTTTGTTGACTAGGATGTGACAGACAGTGAGGTGATTCCATGTTTTACAGCCGGAGACAAGGGAGGAGCAGAGGCCTCCATGCCTTGACTTCAAATTGGGCTCTTGTTCTTTCTTAACTGTGACTCATCATAGCATTTATAACATTTCCTATGAATCTTAACTTCCCTGTATCAGTTAGAAGTATTTTCCACTGCTCATTACAGGAATTCTGACAGTGACTTTAAAAGCAGGGTTTTATTTCTCATGTGTAGTAGCAAGAGCTCTGGAGATAGGCTGTTCTGGGCTGAATTCTGTGGGCTCCATGCAGAAGCCTGCAGCAGCCTATGCCTTACTTCTCAACATCCAGAGTAGGTCACGTGTAGCCCAGTGGCTGGTCCAGCCTTCCTAGAGGAAAGAGTTCTCCACTATATACCTGAGAGAAGCAGGGCTGTGTTAAGGAAGAATGAAGGAAAGGCGTAACAAATCCTGTCTTCCACATCCCCTCATTTGCCTTTCTCTCCCCTGTTGCCAATATTTTGCTTTCCAGTGAGCCCATCCTATTAGTGTAAGAGAGAAGATCATTACAATTCCACTTTCTGACTCTTTCTTGGAGGCAGCTTGGCAGAATGGGAAGGGCCACAGGCCTGAGTCAAACCTGGGTTTTGGTTCCAACTCAGCCATTTTATAAACCCTGCAAACTTGGGCACATGTATTAACCTCTTGGATTCTCATTTCCCACATCAAAAAATGGGATATGAATGCCCATTTCACAGGCTTATTGAGAAGGTTGAATTGGAGTTATCTGACAATTCTTGGCCTGTGAAAAGAGCTCAATGAAATATGCCAGGCTGTGTTTATTATCATTCTCTGTAAGAAGGAACCATATTGCTTCTACTCAGCTCTTCAGGCAAATTTCACGTTAAGAAGGAGGCAGGACTTCCTCTTGACTGATGTGGTGCTGCTTATAGCAACAAATGAACTTAAACACAAAAGAGAATTTTAAAAGAAATAATATGAATCGCATGAATGTGTACCTATTTCAAGCTCTAGCACATGCACTCAGATTTCTAATTAATGTACTGTTTGGCCTTGTCTTTGAAATTCCAGAGATGAGATACCCACTTGTATAATAATCTTCCCAGGAGGATGGGGAGCAAGCTGATCACTCTTCAAGACAAGGTCATAATTTCAGGAAAAACAATCCAGAGAGGGAGTAATTGCAGTGTTATCAGTAAACCCAAAGAATTTCCATCAAGGCCAGGGAACCAGGAGTAAGTGCTACCCATCCAGGAATGAAGTAACCTGGAGAAACACTCATCCATGCCTCGGGATTGCTCTAGTGAAACCCTACTACTCTGTATCATGCTGATTGGCATCTAGGACACTAGGACTGGACACTGAAATTTCCACCAGCGCTCCACCCAGAGAACCAAACACCCCTACCACAGTTCTTTTCATGAGATCTCATATCCCATGCCCAGTTACTACTGTGTGTTGCTCACTTTTGCCAACCTGTTCTGTCATATAATGTATTTGTTTGGTGGAAACTAGGGCACATAGACTCTAGCTGCAAAGGACTCTAGAAAATACATTTTTAGCTGTTCAGCCTCTTTAGTATGGGAAGCCAAACCAGGAGGGAGTTGGGAAAGGGTGCTGAGTGAGTCCCCCTGTAGTACCTGCTACAGAGCACCCTATTTATCTCCACTATAAAAGACACCCTTGGCCTCTTCTTGTCCACTCAGTGGCTCCCTCCAGATTGTGCCCATGGCATTTTGTTCATATCCTAGAGATTGTCCTCATTTTATTGAATTGCAGTTATTTGTTCACACAAAGGTTTCCTTTGCTAAAATGAGCTAGAATCTCAAAGTAGTGGGAAAAGTGCAGATTTGGAATTAGAATAGGGTTGAAATCTTAGATTTACCTCTTATTAACTTGTTAACCTTGGAGGAAATTCCTTAATATTTCTGATCCTTAAAATATCTATTTGTAAAATATATGCTGCCTACCACAGAGGTTTGTTATGATGAGTCAAGTTCTTATCCTGAATCACTGACACATGACTTGTGCTCAGTAGATGGCAACTTCCTTCTAAATTCTCTTATCACTAAGAACAGAAATGGTTTTATTTTAATTCTAGTTTTGTATCTTCAGATAATTTGAATGATGTAGTATCTGCTATGTATGAAGTTCTCTGATAGGTACTGAAATTATAAAAAAGAAGGCAAGTCTTGCAAACATTCTCAGTACAGCTGAGAAAGGAGACACCCACCCACCTGCCCACCCAAACTCACACAGATATGACTGTACAATATGAGTATGTGTGAGGAAGGAGTGAGCAACCTTTCAGGAGGCGGGAGGATGTCTAGGAAGATTTCACAACTCACATGAAAGTTGGGTCTTAAGAGTCATGCAGAAATTCAGATGGAACACAAAAGGGGAAGGCATGTCAGATAGTGACAATAGTCTCAGGGTCTAGGGATCAGCAAGTGATTCACAGAGTGTGTGGGAGGGGCCAATGGGTGGATGATGCCTAAAATCAAGTTTCAAACTGCACTGCAGAGGCTAAGCTTTATTTTGTGGGAACTGAAGATTTATCGAAAGTTAAGTAGAAGAGTGGCATGATTACATTAGTACACAAAGGTGATTAGTGCAATGAGGAGGATGGATGCAGGTAAACCTATTACGTGGCTAAGGTAAATAGTAAATAACATAATATCACAGATGAGAAATGATGAGAGTCGGAACTAATACAATAACTGTGAAAGGATATGATGAGAAAAACATTTAGGAAATAGAACTTCTAGGACACCCAGACCCACTCTGATGTGGACGACCGTATGGACTGTGACACCATAAACCAGGGAGATGGAAGTTGGGTTGGGAAGAGTGGGGGAGGATGATTATTTTCAACATTTCAGTGTGCACTTGGACTGTTTAGGTGGACAGGCCCAGCAGGAAAATAGATGTCCGAGTATGAAATTCAAAACAGGAATAAGTATGTATTTTTCCTTCTGAACACTGTCCAGTGTAAATCTAAAATAAAAATATTTGTAGGCTAAATAGGACTGAACAATAAAGCACCCAGACTAGATTTAGATTGGTTGATTTCAATTTCAGCCTCTATCATCTTGCATGACAGTAGGAAACATTTCTTAACCTATCCAGGCCTTAACTAGCACCTACTTCAAAAAGTTCCTGTGAGGATTAACTGAAACAATGTACTTTTAGCACTAGCACAATTTCTAGCAGTAAATGTTCAACAATTATATATTTTAATTAATAAATGAGGAAGCTTTATTGGTAAAGCTATAAAATGGACATCTTAATCATTTTAGCATCATATTATTTCATGATAATTTTAAAATAAAATGAATATTTTACAGTAAAAAAATAGGGAATAAGATTAGATATAGAGATTTCATGGGCATATAGAGATTGTAGCAGCAATCACTAATATAAGCAGGGCCACCCCAGAAGAATGCAGAGACCCCCAACAAGGCTAAGTTCCAGGTAAATGTTTAATAACTGACTCTCTGGAGGGGAAAAGTCCAGATTTGTAGCATTTAGTGATTTCTGTGGTGTCAATACTCCTGCCATGGCTGACTTCCAGCTACCAGTGTAGTGTCAGTGGACTGGGAGATGGGAAGAGATGTGCACAGTTGACCCTTGTGAGCCAGGACAAGTGATTCCATAAACCACTAATTATCTAGGTTGTGCCTTGTACAAAGGAGCTTGGCTAAGGGTGTAAGGGCTGGCATTCAGCCAATTCCATACAACCCCAGGCACGTGTAGGGCAGCTTCTTCATGGAGGGGGCACTTTATTCAAATATGTTTATGCAATGGGCGTATCTTTTCCACCAACATTTGTGCAAAGCAGAAAGCAAGCCCATCAAAAACAAAACAAGAAGAGTAGGAAGAGAGGGCTTAGCTCCAAGCACTGCCCCTCCCTGGCTTGATGACCTTGGCCAAGTTACTTTGCCTCTCTCTGCCTCAGTTTCACAATTTTTTTAACTGTAATTTTAATTTTAATAAAATAGATAATTTCATATTACACAGAAAGCAAATCCATCCACTCATCATTGATAAAATTTTAGAAATATTTTCTGTAAAAGTTTAGTATTTGATTGGAATGAACCCATTATGATACTGTTTCTAAAGGTACAGCTTTTCCATCCCTATCCCTATTATTGAGAAATTTAAAAAATAAAGAAAAGTACAAAAAAAGACAAGATTTCCATATACCACAATTTAGAACTAACCAATATCTTGTTATAGTTACTTGCAGTCTTTTTTTTATGAGAAATGGTTATTTATATATAAAGCAGTTTTTTTTTAAACGAGAAATGGTTATTTATGTATAAAGCTGCAATCCCCACCCACCTCCCACATTCATTCCTTTCTCTCCTCCACTCCTCACAGCCAATCACTATCAAGAGTTTGGTCTGTATTCTTCCAATCCATTTCAGAAATATTTACATATAATATGCATCCATTGCCAATATATACCACTGACTTTTATGACATCTTTATTCAAATTTACAAAAATTTCATTGTCCTACATATGCATCATTGTGCAACTTGATTCTTCCCTCTCAGCATGATTTTTTAGATCTTTCTCTGTTAATGCATGTTGCATTTTACAGATACAGTATTCCGCTATAAGAATTTTCCATTTCATTCCTGATGGGCATTTACATTATCTTCAATTTTTGACTATGCAAATCATGCCACAATAAGTATCCTCCTGGTATATATTTCCTGGTATATTCCTGGTATATTTGAGTGTAAGGATTGTGGAAAAGCTTTCATACAGAAGTCAAAGCTCATTAGACACCAGAGAACTCACATGGGAGAGAAGACCTTTTTATGTAAGGAGTGTGGGAAAACCTTCAGTGGCAAATCAAACCTTACTGAGCATGAGAAAATTCATATTAGAGAGAACCCTCTAAATGTAGTGTTTTGATGTTTAATTCTCATACAGAGAACTGATAGGTATTTTTAAAATTTGTTTTAAGAAATGCTCTCCTATTCTCAAGATGACTTAAGAATATAGCTTTTTCATATTACTGTTTTAACTCCTTTGTATTTCACTTTTGTATATGGCTTATCCCCTCCTTGGATAAGAAAGTACCTTCAAATTATTTTTTAAATAGTCCCATTACTTCATCACTTCTTGATGCCATTTCTATAATACTCCACATTCTAATAAATGTGAGTCTGTTTCTGGGCTCACTTCTGCTGCATTAATACCACAGGAGTTTTATATTATTTGTATATGATATCTAGTATTGTCTCTTGCTTTCCAACACCCACAACTTTACACATATAAAATTGGCTAGGATCTCCAGATCTATGCCGATAGCAATGATAACAGCAGACATATGTTTCTTCTCCCCGATTTTAGTGGGAAAGCTTCTGAAGTTTCAGCATTACCTTTGCTGTTTGCGGTAGGTTTTTTGTTGGTCATAGGCTTTATATCATGTGAATGTCTGTCTTGTCAATATGTAATTTCTGGTATCCCATAAGTTTTTAGTTTTTATTTCCCTCATCCATGGTGTTCTGCTTTAGAACAATTATTTCTGATGTGCGATGAAATGTAAATTTCTGATGAAAACTTCACATCTTCAAGGTATTGTTATGGTTTTTAATGAGTGTGAATTTTCTGATGTCTAATGTGGTGTGACTTCGGGCTGAAAGCTTTCCCACATTCACTATATTGCTAAGTCTTCTTACTTGTGTGTATTCTCAAATGTAGAGCAAGAATTGAAAACTGAGAGAAGGGTTTCCCATATTCATTACAATCATAGTGTTTCTCACCTGTATGGCCTCTCATATGCACACTTAAGACATGAGCTTTGGGAGAAGGCTTTTCTATATACATTGCATTCATAAAGCTTATCACCTGAATGAGTTCTCACATGTACAATAATAAGTGATGTTCATTGAGAGAAGGCTTTTCCGCATTCATTACATTCATAGGGTTTCTCTCCAGTGTGAATGTTTTGATGTTTTATGAGGTACTTCTTCTGGCCAAAAGCTTTGCCACATTCACTACATTTAGAGGGTTTCTCTCTAATATGAATTTTCTCATGCTCAGTTAGGTTTGATTTGCCACTGAAGGTTTTCCCACACTCCTTACATACAAAGGTCTTCTCTCCCATGCGAGTTCTCTGGTGTCTAACGAGGTTTGACTTCTGCGTGAAAGCTTTTCCACAATCCTTACACTCAAATGGTTTCTCACCAGTGTGAATCTTCTGATGGGTAAGGAGGTTTTCCTTCTGGCTGAAGGATTTTTCCACATTCACTGCATTCAAAAAGCTTCTCCCCAGTATGAGTGTTTTAATGTTTAATGACATACTGCTTTTGGCTGAAGGCTTTTCCACATTCATTACATTCAAAAGGTTTCTCTCTAGTATGAAAATGTTCATGCTCAGTGAGGTTTGATTTGTGGCTGAAGACTTTCCCGCATACCTTACAGGCAAAGGGGTTTTCCCCACTGTAAATTCTCTGCTGACTGAGGTATAACATTTGGACAGAAGCTTACCCACATTCACAAAGTTTCTCTCCAATATGATTTTTTTGATGAATGAGGATCTACTTTTGGCTTAAGATTTTTCCACATTTCTTATATTTATATGGCTTTTCCCTTGTATTGCCTTTCAACCATTGAGTAAGAAACGAGATTCAAGAGAAAACTTTATCATATTCAGTACATTAGAAAATTAATTTAAATTTTCTAATGTTCAGTGAAGTTTTGTTACATTCACAAATTTCTCTCCAGTATGAATTTTCTTCTGCTCAATGAGATTTGTCATCTAGCTAAAGGCATTTCAATATTCCTTAAAAGCGCAGGGTTTCGCTCCAGCCTAACTTTTCTACATTTAATGAAATATGACATGTGAATGAAAGAATTTTTCCCAAATTCAGTAAATTCATATGGTGTCTCTGCAGTATGAATGCTCTGTTATCACTGGGGTTCAAATTTTTTAAACAGAGGACATTTTCACACTGATTTATACTTTATGGGGTTATTATCACAAGGGGTAAGCTGTGGCAGAAGGAATGAACAAACTGATATTCTCCCCCCCGCCCCCCCCGTCCCCCGACAGCTTACTTCATGATGATATAAGTCGAAATAGCATTTCAAATTCTTACTGGGTGAGTTCAAAGAGGGTTGCCTTAAAAAAAAGCTCTGAGGTCAGAGGAAATATTTTTCCAATTTTCTAATTTTCCTCAGTCTATTCTTTACTGGAGATAAATGCAACTCACCTCTCAAGTCTTGTAGCCGCTCTATCTTCTTAGGCTTCTTCTGGACAGACTTTCTTTCCACTTCTTTCTCCACCACCCAGGTTGTCTTTCCTCTTCAATAGAGGATCACACAGAGTTTGGTCACTTTATAACCTGCTCCTACTTTCGCGCCACGTGGACCCAGGGCAAGCATGCATCTGCGGACAAAGATCAAAATGTCAGTTTCACAATTTTTAAAGGAGGATAAAAATACCTTCCAAGTAAGATGAATGTGAGGTTTCCAGCTAGACATACAAAGCATCTTCTAGCCAAGAAGATACAAAATATAAGACAGCTAGCTACCATTTTTTAACATGTTAAAGATCCTGTTCTAGTTGATTAGGGGAGACACAAAGATAATCGAGATATTGTCCCTATTTTCAAGGACCTTCAACTTAGTAGAAAATATTTCATATTTGCATGTAACTCTAATTAAAGCAAAAAGTAAAAATATTCAAAAGAAAAGTACTGACAATATTCTTCAGGAATTTAGAAGAGGAAGATATTGTTGGCTAGGAGGATCAGAGAATGCTTCACAGGAAAGGAAGCATTTCTTTGAAGGACTTGATCAAATGGAAATGGTGAAAGCGACAGTTTGTAATGAGGGACTTCATGTGCAAGGGCATGGCGTTAGGAAAATATGACACATTTGTAGGGAACACACAACAGTATAGTTTGGAAAGAGCAAAAGGAAATTGAAAGTGAGGGCATTGAAGAAATAAAATTACCCTGAGGGATCCGACTAGACCACAGAAGACCTTAAATGTGGGTTAAGACTTTTGGGGTGTATTTTGTCTGCAGCAGGGAATGTCTGAAGGTTTTAAGCCAGGAAGTTGCAAGGTCAGAACTATGCTTCAGGAAGATGATTTTGGCAGTAGTAGATTTTAAAGTTAGTTTGTGTGCAGCCTGGAACCTCCCAAACAACCTTTCAAGTTGCTGTTGTGAATGCTAGTTGTCCCTGGTTTGATTGGTAAAGTAGAACATGAAGTTCTGGGCACAGATACTGGGGTGCCCTTGTGAAAAGCCAGTGTGAGGAACATTGTCCCACCACCTACCCCCAACCAACACTTACTAAGCATTGGTCCCAAAGGGAAAGAGTCCCTTTTATTTCAGTAAAAAACATTGAATGGGAACTGTTGATCTCCTGACCAATATAACTTTGGACAGTTTCTTGCATACTGCCCAGTACACAGCTCAGATACCTGATCTTGCATTTCATGAAGAAGTTTCTAATTCCCAGAGGTTGTAAATGGTCAAATATCAATTATAGCACTCTTCAGAACAAGATTACAGAAAGGGAATGCCTCTTCCTGGGGTAAAGTTCTTGTCAGCCTCCTGAGGCAATTGGTCCCAGCAGCCACTGCTGACAAGGCCTAAAAATAGCCACATATAAAACCCCAGCTCACAGAAAAGCTGGGAGAAAATAATTTGCTAGGAAATGAAGCACAGGCTGCGATAAAACATTGCCTGCTGTTTTCCAACACATCATAGGACATGATGTATTCCCTGAAATTACCAATGCCAACCTCAACAATTAAAGTGGATTTACTGGGTGCAGTTGAAGGCCACTTTCTAAATTATGACAGGCCTTAGGGATTATCTAGTGAAACTTCTCAGTTTACAGATGAGGATATGAGGAGAGAGAGGTTGTTCTTTACTCAGTACCATATCATTCTTCCTTCTCCATACTTCCAACCTTTTATTCATTCAGCAAATATTGATTGAGCATGGCTCAAATATCCTCACTTTATTCAGTGTCTCTGATCAAATATCACCTTCCTACCTAACATAGCACCCCTCCATGGCTCTGTTTCCTTGTCCTCCTGTTTTCATTATGTGCTGGAGATATACTTTCTATTTATTTGTTGGTTGTCTATTTTCCTGTCTAGAATATCAGCCAGTTCCAGGGGCAGAGACTTTGCCTATTTGGGGTCTGGCATGCGGATGAACATACTGTGTTTTGTGTGTCAGGCTTGGCCCTGCCCTCTGTTTTCCCTACCCTCTCTGCAGTCCCTCTTAGATGGATGATGCTCCTTATAGTTTGGGCCTCTGTCTCTTGTCATTTCTCTCACATTTTCTGTCTCTTTGTTTTATTGTTGTTGTTTTTCTCTATGTTATGAGAGATTTTCTTCATTTCCCAGCTCTTCTGCCAAATTTTTCAGCTTTAACACTTACATTCTTAATTTCTTATGATTCTAGTCTTGTTCTCCAGTTCATTTTTCAAGACTTCTTATTCTACATTACGAGGCCAGAGGAACAGGGTCAACCATCCTCACCTCAGGTTGAGAGGCTGGGAGTGGATCTCCAAATGCCAGAATGAAGAAGCCTTTATCCTCACTGGGAGCATGAGGTCTCCGCAAATCATCCAGATCAATTCTTGTGGAGACGAACCCTGCAGTTAGAGCCTGCAGGTAAATGCCAGCTGTTAGCACTCTGTGGGGAACTAGGAGGTAGGAGATGGCTGGGTATGGCACAATTGTTCTAACAGACTTTCAGTGTATCCCCTGGTTTTAGCCCCAAGTCTCACATCTCACCCTCAAGCCAACTCCAATCCCACAGCTTCTCTGGGATCCTGGAAGGGAATCTGACCCCCTCCTCCTCTGCAGCCCCCTCAGGATTTATTCTGAGTGATGGCTTTCTCTGTCCTCTCTCATCAGTCAAAATGCTCCTAGCTGCCTTCTATCTTCCAGAAGTTTATTGAAATCCCATGTCTATAGGCAACCTGTCTCATTTTCTTTGCTGTTGTGAGATTGCTCTTTTCATTCTTTGTATTTATTTATGCATTCATTTCAGCAGGATATCAAGAGGATCTAGAGGCAGAAATCTGTCAATAATAGCTTATAAACAAAAAGGATTGTAAATGTAGATTTGGGTCTGTTAAATTTAAAAAGTGTTTAAACAAGGCTCTTAACTGCAAAACTTCTCTGCACCTTTAATTTACAAATATGAACCACAAATCTCTACAATAGAAGATGGTGTGGGATGTTTCCCGATTATTTGATAAATACTTTTCTTTTTTTCTTTTTCATGGAAATCTCATTATACTAGTGTTCCATGAAACACACTGTAGAAACTACTGGATTAATTACTGGATAAATTTACTGGTATCATGCTAGCCCTGGGACTGAAATACAGCAGACACTAGCAATGTTTGCTTGAATAAATATATAAAACGAGCTTAAGAGAATGGGTCCTAAATACCCTCTCTCCTCAGTGTCACATACAGTGTCTTATCTCAGACCATGAATGTAGTGGAAAGAATATCCATGCTTAACTCCGACTAGCATAACTGCTGGGTGCCATTGGGCAAATTCACTACTCTGAGCCCCAATTTCTCTATCTGTGATATGGGAATATTTTCTGCTCTTCCTCATTTATTAGGTTTCCTATTTTATTAGATTGTGAGTATCAAAAGATAAGGTATATGAGACAGTAATTTTGTAAAATGTGAAACACTAAATAAATATATAAGGAATTACTATTGTTGATGATAGGGTTGTAAAATTCAGTTAACATTTTGGGGAATTAGGATGTGAAGGGAAAAGGCATTTGAACATATTCTAAACATATCAGATGGCTGGTTCCTTAATCATTATGCATTTAGAGATGATCCAAACCACAGAATCACAGACAATAGCATTTATTATAAAGGAGAGAAACCCTAACCATTTACATGGCTTATATGCAGAGCTAAATCAAGACTTCATCCTTGTTTTGCAAGTGAAGACACTGAAGTAGAGAAACAGAGACTCAGAGATCTTTAGATCTGGAAAGGACCGCATAAGTAGAAGTCCTTCGATGCAAATTGCTTGTTTTAGATGCAAAGAAACTGTGGTCCAGATCATACTACCACAATCATACTGATATGATAGCATTCAGGTCTCCTGGTTCCTGGTCAACATACCTGGCCCAACAATCATTTACTGAGCCTGTAGTACGGGTTTGCCACTGCCCCAGGTGCTGTGGAGGTACACACATAAGCATGGTTACTACCAGTAAGGAGTTATAAGTGCTTGAGAAGAAAAGAGTAACAGCAAACACTAAAGGAGAGATGATAATTGTGGTTTGAGTGATTTAATAAGTATTCTAGTAGTTCAGAGAAAGAGGGCATCAATGACAGCTGTAATGGACAGGGATATTTTGGTTTGTGGTCGGTATTTTCCACTTTCAGAAATTCTACCCCTTCAGCTCAAAGGTTCCTTAGTGAGAATTTAGAACTGTGTGTGTGTGTATCAGTTTACTTATTTGTTAGACATATATGCTTTATACCTCAGGTACAATTTGAAGAATTTGGTGTGAATTG
Source organism: Tamandua tetradactyla (assembly GCF_023851605.1). Taxonomy (NCBI): domain Eukaryota; kingdom Metazoa; phylum Chordata; class Mammalia; order Pilosa; family Myrmecophagidae; genus Tamandua; species Tamandua tetradactyla. The sequence goes on along the minus strand of NC_135331.1, from coordinate 103,765,627 downwards.
CAAGGGAAGTTTCTTGACCTTAAAAACTCCAAGATAAAAGTAGACCAATAGAGACCATTAGCCTGAAATGTATTTGTTGCCACCTAACCATCTACAAAGTGTTTTAAAGCCCAAACTACTTTTGTGCAAAGAAATAGAAAGAAAACACCATTTCCCTGGCAACAACTGTTATTTAGTTTTGAAATAATATTTCAGTGTTTGGAAGGCCAATGCATCTATTAGCATTTTAATTTCTAAAGTTTAAAGAGCAGCAAATTTGTTTGGCATCTGTTATTAACTATGCTGTAAGATGGGATGACTCAATCTTGGCAATTATCGGGGACCATCTCCCATTAGGAGGAGTAATGAAATTATGTGGTTGAGTGTCTCAGAATGTCATGTGTGCTAGTTTGAATGAATTGTGTACCCCACAAAAGCCATGTCCTCTAATCCTGATTCAATATTGCAAGGTGGAAACCCTTTTGATTAAATTATCTTCAAGAAAATGTGGTGCACACAACTGTGGGTGTGACCTTTTGGTTAGATGGAGATGTTACTCCACCTATTCAAGGTTGGTCTTGATTAGTTTACTGGAGTCCTTTAAAAGAGGAAACATTTTGAAGACACCTCAGATGCAGATGCTTGGAGGACAGTCACTTCAGAGCTGACAAAGGCAGAGATGTTTGGAGATGCTTGGAGTGCCGAGAGAGAGCAGATGCTTAGACACAGGCAGAGCCCAGATAGACATCACCATGTGCCTTCCTATGAGATGCTAAGCGAGCCAGAACCCAGAGTTGTGTCCTGGAGGAACTAAGTGTGGGCCCACAGATGCTTAGAGAGGAAACCACTGTCATCAGAAGCTGGAAACAACGGAACCAGGAATAAGGACCAGCAGATGCCAGCCATGTGCCTTCCCAGCTTATAGAGGTATTCTGGATGACATCAGACTTTCTTGAGTGAAGATAACCTCTTGGTGGTGCCTTAATTTGGACATTTTCATAGCCTTAGAGTTGTAACTTGCAACTTATTAAGTTAAATTCCCTTTCTAAAAGCCATTCCATTTCTGGTATATTGCATTCCACCAGCTTTAGCAAACTAGTACACCAAGTTTATTTTGTATTTGGGTAAGTGGCATATTCTCTTGGTTTCCATCTCTTAAAAGATCTTTCTATTTAAAAAGTCTATCCATTTTGCTTATGTTGTGAAATTCCATTTAACTGAATAACTGGAACCAGAGAACAGACATTGAAATTATGTCAGAGGCTAGGTATAACCACTCAGCAGTACTCTATGCACAACTGCAGGCATGATAGCTTTCAGTTGAGCAGATAACTTTGGTGGGTCTGGATAGGGATGTGTTCCACAGGGACCCAAAGGAACATGGGGAAGGTTCAGTGGGTGACTGAATAGACAGTACCTTGAGGATAGTAATCAAATGCAGGGTTTCACTGCCCTATGTGCGCAAAATGACTAATTCCTAAGATGTTGGGGTTTCAAAGGGAGAAAGAGTTTATTGCTAAGCACAAAGCAAAGAGAGCAGATGGCTTATGGGCCTAAAATCTTTCTCCCTGAACTACAGTAATTCTGAGAGTTTTACTGTATCAAAAGATGGGCATGTTTTAGGCTAATAAGTATAATGGCCTGAGATAACTAAGGTAGAGATGATCTAATAATTGAGCATGCATAGACTGATTACATGCCTAGTCACAGAATGTGTGTAAGAAAATGGCAGCCTTATCATGATGATGGGTGTGATTTTTAGCATTATAATGAGGCATAGGTCACATAGGTTAAGGTTGAAGCTACTATACGTGTCAGGTGGGCCAAGGTTAGTTAGATCTAACTTCATCTAGTAAGGTAGCTTAGAAATTGGGGTGGTTTAGTTCTGGGCTGACTCAAGTTCCTTCATTAATAAACATTAAGGGGCTGTCTTCATGATCACAAGACTTCAAAGTTGTAAAACAGGGCAAGTGGGTACAAATGGGGCCAGTCATGATTTATTCTGAGGCTTTTACTAACATAGGTATTTACAATCATTACGAAAGATCAATACATCTGGGTTACAGTTCAGTGAGTTTTGATAGATTCGAATGTTTACTTTTGGCTATTCTATAATATACTAGAAAGTAAAAAGCCATCTTATAGATTCAGAGATGGATAGCACAATACTACCTAATTGTAGCACAACAATGTTAGAACACTGAATGAAGCTGAATGTGAGAATGCTAGAGGGAGGAGGGCTGGGAGCACAAATGAAACCAGAAGGAAAGATAGACAATAAAGACTGAGATAATACAATCTAGGAATGCCTAAAGTGTACAATGATAGTGACTAAATGTACAAATTAAAAAATGTTTTTACATGAGGAAGAACAAAGGAATGCCAATATTGCAGCGTGTTGAAAATAGATGGTAATTCATATTTTAAAACTTTAACTTATGTGTGGAACTAAAGCAAAGAATGTTTATTTGGTGCAAAATTTATATTTTAACTAGTGCATTTCCTAGTATAACTTACGTGGACAGTTTAATTGAATGCCATAAGTACATGGAACCTTGAATAGGACATGAGATTTTACAGGTTTGTCCAGATATGCCCTCTTTAGTTTAAGGTGTCTTAAAGAGGCTAAAGGGAAGTGCCAGAAACTGTAGAGCTGTGTTCCAGTAGCTATGTTTCTTGAAGATGATTGTATAATGATAAAGCTTTCACAATGTGACTGTGTGATTGTGAAAACCTTGTTTCTGATGCTTTTTTACTACGATATTGATAGATGAATAAAAATAAATAAATAACGGGGAATAAATGTTAAAATAAATTGAGTAGATTGAAATACTAGTGAAAAATGAAAGGGAGTGGTAAGGGGTATAGAAAAAAAATAGGGGAAACAAAAGTTAAAATCTATTGAGTAGATGGAAATACTAGTGATCAATGAGAGGGAGGGATAAGAGGTATGGTATGTGTGAATTTTTTCTTTTTGTTTCTTTTTCTGGAATGATTCAAATGTTCTAAAAAATTATCATGGTAATGAATATACTACTATGTGATGATATTGTGAGCCATTGATTGTACACTATACACGGACTATTTGTATGTTAAGGATGTTCATGTTTGTATGTTGTTTTGGTTTAATAATACAAAATAAATAAATAAATAAAAAGATTGAGGGCTTGGCTTATTAAATTGGGAGTCCCTAATGCTTGAGAGAATATCAGGAATTTCCCAAGTGGGGAAAAGTTTAATAGTTCCATATTTTCCCCCAGGTGCTGTGTGGAGTGATGTTGACTTTCAGAGCTGTAGAACTGTAACTCTAATCTCAGGTGTCACACAGATACCCAAAGTTCCAGGGAACTTTACCAGGTTGTACAGAAAGAGCACAGCATCTCAGAATTTAGAAATAACAGTTAAAGCTCAGGAATAGATGTCCCTGCTGTAAGAGCTTTTAATCTAGAAATTTTTATAATGAACCTTATTGAGCATTCTGTACTCCTTAATCATTGATTACCCAATCTCTGCCCACTTTCTATCCCCTGATAACCTATGCTCTTGAATTCAATTCTCAGAGTTTGCTCATTACAGTTCGTTTACGTTAGTGAGACTATACAATTCTTGTCCTTTTGTTTCTGACTTATTTCACTCAACACACTGTCCTCCAGGTTCATTCACCTAGTTGCGTGCCTCATGACTTCATTCCTTCCTGCTCTTCTTCCATATTCCGTCATAGGTATACACCACAGTTTACCCTTCTGTTCATTAGTTGAGGTACCCTTAGGCCATCTCCATCCACTGCAAATCATGAATAATGCTGCCATAAACACCAGCTTGCTGATGTCTATTCTCTTCCCTGCTTTCACTTCTTGCAAGTATATGCCTAATAACAGAGTTGAGGGATCATATGGCAATCCTATATTTAGTCTCCTGTGGAAAAATCACATTGCCCTCCAGAAGGGTGGCACCATTTTACTTCCCTATCAACAGTGAATAGGTATATGTCTCTTGCCACATCTTCTCCAGCATCTGTATCTTTCTGTTTTCTTTTTAAACAGTTTTATTTATATACCATACAATCCATCCCTGGTGTACAATTAATGGCTCCCTGTGTAATCACATAAATATGCATTCACACAGTCTATATGAAAACATTTCCATTTCTTCCATAAAGAAAGAAGGTGTGTGTGGGGGGACAGAGAAATAACAAGACTCTTTCCTTATATCCCCCTTATTGGTATCTAGCTTTGGTATATTGCCTTTGGTACAGTTAATGAAAGAATATTACAGTGATACTGTTAACTATAGACCCTTGTTTGTATTCATTGTATTTTTCTATTTACCATCCCATTTAATACCCTGAAATGTTTATATTCATCTGTTCTCCCTCATGTAAAAATTTCATTATATGTGTACATTTAATTACCATCATTGTCCACACTAGGTTTCCCTAAGTTACAGTCAGCTTTGTTCATTATACTTACAACATTGTGGTCCCATCACACAATATTGTGTTTTCCATTTCTGAATCTTTACAGTCAATCCTGTTGAAAATTCTGAGCTCCTTCAGCATCAAATGCCCAATCTCTACACTCTTTCTATTTCCCAATAACCTGTGTTCTCAACTTTAACTCTCGCTCATTATAGATAATTCACTTAAGTGAGACCATACAGTATTTGTCCTTTTGTTTATGGTTTATTTTGCTCAGCATAATGTCCACAAGGTTCATCCACATTGTTGCAAGCATCATGACAATTCTTTCTTATAGTTACATAAATACCAGCGCATGTATATACCACAGTTTGTTTATCCACTCCTCCAATGATGGACATTTGGGCTGTTTCCATCTCTTGGCAGTTATGATTAATGCTGCTATAAGCATAAGTTTGCAAATGTCTATTTGTGTCCCTGCTTTCAGTTCTTCCAAGTATACACCTAGTGATGGGATTGCTGGGTCATATGGCAATTCTATACTTAGCTTCCTGAGGAACTGCCAAATTGCCTTCCAGGGCAACCGCACCATTCCACATTCCCACCAACAGTGAATAAGTGTGCTTCTTTCTCCACATCCTCCCCAGCACTTTTTTGTTTTCTATTTTTTTGATAGTGATCATTTTAGTAGATGTGAGATATTATCTCATTATGGTTTTGATTTGCGTTTCCCTAATATCAAGTGAGGTTGGGCATCTTTTCATATGTTTTTGAGCCATTCATATATCCTCTTTGGAAAAGTATCTATCCATGTCTTTTGCGCATTTAAAAAATTGGACTGTTTGTCTTTTAGTTGTTGAGTTGTATCCTACAACTCAGGATATTAAACCTTATCTGATATGTGGTTTCCAAATATTGTCTCCCATTGCCTAGGCTGCCTTTTAACTTTCTTGACAAAGCCCTTTCACAGGCAAAAAAATTCAGTTTTTGGGAGATCCCATTTATTAATTATCCTTTTCTTATCCTATTTCTTCTTTCATTGCTCATGCTTTGGGTGTAAGGTCTAGGAAACCACCTCCTACCACAAGATCTTTAAGATATTTCCCTACATTTTCTTCTAAAAGTTTCATGGTCTTAGCTCTAAGGTTTAGATCTTTGATTCATTTAGAGTTCATTTTAGTGTAAGGTGTGAGATAGGCGTCCTCTTTCGTTCTCTTAGGTATGGATATCCAGTTCTCCAAGCATTTGTTGGAGAGGCTGCTCTGTCCCAGTTGATCCAACTTGGCTAACTTATCAAAAATCAATTGTCTGTAGATGAAAGGGTCCATTTCTGAGCACTCAATTCAATTTCTTGGTCAGTATATCTATCATTATGCCAGTACCATGCTGCTTTGACAACTGTAGTTTTGTAATATGCTTTAAAGTCAGGTAGTGTGGGACCTCTCACTTAATTTTTCTTTCTCAACATATTTTTAGCTATTGAGAGTACCTTACATTTCCATATAAATTAGGCTACTGAATTTTCAATTTCTGCAAAGTAAGTTATTGGTATATTAATTGTCCCAAAGATCCTTGTGTATGAGATGTTCTAGGGTTGCTCCCAAAGGTTTTCCTGTCCCAAGTCTGAGGGTCAGCCGGTAAGCAACAACCAGGCTTTGCAGCCTTTATTTGCAAAGCAAAATAGCCCTGGCATAATAAGTCTCTTATCTTTCTCAAATCTGCCTTACCCTAAGGAGTTACAGGGGAAGCCTTTAGGAAAGGGCTTTTGAACAGCAAATTCCTTTGCCTCTAACCACTTTAGTTTTAAAATTCTCAAATCTGAATTTTCAAATTAGAGTTTTTATGAACTTTAACCCTATTTGCCAACCAGAAGATTGTATTTTCCCTGCTGTTGCCATTGTCTGGACCACACATGGCTAGGCCCTCATGGCATGTCTGTTGCCTGAAACTTCAAACTCTCTGCCAATTCTTCCTCCCTGGAGACAAGTGACACCTGATCAGATTTCCAAATTCTTATAGGTTAAACTGTTCTGAACCATCCGACTGCCAGCATGGACTTTCCTCAGAGGCAAGGAAGAAATCTGGGGATCTGACCCTGGCTAGGGTTCCAGGAGCTGGGCTGGGCTTTGAGGGAAGAGCTGGGGTTTGGGCATGGGGTGGGGATGACTGCTGGGTAGAGCAGAGGTGGTCATTTACTCAGGCAACGAAGCTGGACACAAGGCCAGGGAACAGTCGGAGAGAGCTTTGAAAATTTGGAGGATGGAGAGGAGGCAGGGCCTGAAAAAATTCCCCTGCCAAAGGTGGATAAGAACATGGGCAGATCCACATTTTGTGGGACCCAAAGCTTGCACAGTCAGGGATACCGATTCAACGAAGGTATTCAGAGTTCTGGCTAAAAAGTTAGATACAGAAGTCAATATTTAGAATGAGAAAAGAAATCAAAACAAACGACAAACTTAGAAAAGCTGTCAAATGCTACAGACATAAAGTAATCAAGAAAAGTAACTCAATGCTTTATTAATTAAGAGCCTGACACACATCTAAAATACCTTCCCACTGCCCTGTATAATTTTACTACTTATGCTTCTACTGCCTCGTCATTTGACAATTATTTTATAATATTAAAATATATATTGTAAGAAGAAGACCAAGATAATTCAATTCCTCCAGTAATATGGTTGATCAACATTTGATTATTAGTGCTAATAGTTTGGATACAAAACTAATTTGCAAATATTTATAGAACTACTACAGGTCTGGAGGCTACACACACATAAAGTCTATTTCAGTACTTCCTGTTAAAAATGCATGCATATTTATTACTGTATATGCTGCATTAATGAGTATATTCCTCACAGGAGAGAGCTTCCATTTTGACTGGCCATGGGTGAGAAAAAAAGCCTCTGCTTGCAATTTAAATATCTGATAATTGGGAAAATTTGCCACAGGCTCTGTATACTTCAAACCTTGATGCTCCTCCATCACCCTACAAACTCACAGTGCCTGTTGCCAGAGGACCTATTTATATCGTAAGATGACCTCTGACCTTACACTTTTGGGTCCTGACCTGGAGTGAGTCAGTACAATAGGTGGTAAGAGAATTACTGGAAGCCTGCCCTTCACTGGGACAGCTAACACTAATGTAACTAGTGGAAAAAGATAACCCACTAAATCCAAATGAATATATCTTCATTTCCATTGGTAAATTCCCCCAAATGCCTAAGGGACCTTAGAGGAAAGACAACAGAGGGAGAGCTGGACTAGAAAGACACTGGTGTCCCAATTACAGTTCAAATATCTTACATTTGCAAATTTTGCAAGAACAAATGATCATACGAATATGGTGCTGGTGTCCCTTTCAGGGCCTTTGAAGGGGGGAATGCAAATGAGGGACCATGAATTTTAAGGTCTTTTTTTTTTTTTTTGGTCACAATAAATTCTCCTCAGTTTGGGTCAGAAGACTCCAGGCTTCTTTCCATACCAACCAGTTATATAGGCACAGATTGTTTTCAGTCATGATTATTAAACAAACAAATAAATAACGGTTGTGCCATCTTGGACTCGACACTTCATTTGGTCATGCAATAGGATTGCTGCCTGCCTCTGTGCATGTCTGTCAGGAACAGATGCCCTATATTAGGCTTGGCTGCCACAGACTTCTATTTAAGGAAATGGCTGTTAGTAACAGAAATTAAAGTTGCTCTAAAATGAACTCAGTTTCTAATGGCCTTTATCAAAAATCACATGGAGTATACACCCAAATGAAAAATTGAAAAACACAGTTCTCAGGTGAGCTCTAGGTTCTCTTAAGAATATTGAATTAACCATACAGACTTCCATTAAATTAAGTAAAATGTCTAATCCCAGAAAAGGCAATAGTAGTTGAAAGATATTTTTGACCTTTTTCCACCTTTTTTGCCCTGTTAGTCAATGGTGACAGGCTAATTTTGGGTTAACCCTTCGTTGTGTTTCCTTTGTTTCCATAAAGGTAGAATTTATAGGCTTGTTTTGCTGGTAATTTTACTTTGATTAGGAAGGTCATTAAGTGATGCAGAGAAGGTAGCATCCATGGCTATCAGAGGAGGAAGGTGCCTTAAGAGATTACCTGCATTGCACTGCGGAGGAAACTAAAACCCCAAGAAGAAAAGTTATGCATCAAAGCTAAGGAAGTTGGTGCAGGGACAAGTGAATTAAGATTCATCTCTGGAAATTGAGACCACTTTGTTTCTTTACCTTCATCACAAACTGATGTTTCAGCAAAGTCAAAGTAGAGAGGGTAAATAAGTAATCCTGACAGCTCTCCTAGCCCCTGTCCCTCTGCCCCCGCTCCCATCCACCTGTCTCCAAGTGACTCCACCTGCCTGTATACATGAAGGTGATTGAAAATTGTATTTGAAAGGTAATAATGTTAGATATTTATACCCATTGTGTTTCACTTATTCAGTGCTTCCAAGTACTCGGATAACTCGGATATGTTAGAAATTATACTAATACTGTATACTGGGGAAAAAGAGTAAAATGTGGGAGATAGTGGTATCTATCAGATAACACAGTATAATTTCAATTTTGTAAAATATAAGAAATAAAAAATCTTGTGTAGAACACAAAAAAGGAATATACCAAACTGTTCACAAGGTAGAGCTCTTATAGTGCTTGTCAGTTTTTCTTCTTTTTCTCTGTCTCTATTTTTATAGTATTTATAATTCACAGATTATATTTTTTAATTTAAAAAGTAGATCTAGTTTTTAAAAAAGGGAAAAGAGAATTGAATTTGAATAATGATTAAAGACATTTTGATCTGGCTTAGTGTTTTTGATTCAGTTATCTTATTGACAAACTGGGGGCCCTAGACCCAGTGGCATTCAGTAAATTTCCACAGAAGATCCCAGAGACTCAAGACCCTGGACGGTTAGACCATCTTGTGGCCCAGAAGGTCTATAGTTTCTTGGTACACAGTGTCATGGAGAAAGGGCCAGCGCCATTCTGCTCTCCCAGAACCCAATTTAGTGGGTGTTTCAAGAAGCTGTACTTGCTCTGAGTCAGCCACTGTGAGTAATGCTTCCCCCGGACAGGCAGTTCCCACATCTGTGAGAGGAAGGAGAGGAAGGAAGCAAGAAAAATAATAATAACTTTGTTGTTATCATATTAAATAAAGTACATTTCAGTGTGTTGGACCAGATGGTAAAATTATAGAAGCCAATCTTTCTGAAAATGTAAAATGCAGATATTGGATCAAGTGGCGTTGTTTTTTTCCTAATTTTTCAAAAATTTATTGTCAAGATTTGTTTATTTTCCGACCTCTTAGAGCTGACTGTTAAAAAGTGGCAGCTAATTCCTCTGGCAACCTTTGTGGAAACTTGACACAGAATCTTGGGGGTAGCATTAAAAATGCAATAGAGCATTTTATTCTTGGGATGGGGGGCGGAGCCGCTGCCCACTTACTGCTCCAGGTCAGTAAACTAGCAATAATTTATTTATGGAAAATATGCTAGGTGCCAGCAAGATTCTGGGTAAGCTGAGCACCTAAGAATGAAGTCCTCAAACACAGCAGATGAATCTTCCGTGGCCTTGGATGATTTATGAGAGAGTTTCAAATTTGACTTTCACTGTCAGATGAGTTTTCAAGATACATTTTGAATTTAAGATGCAATCTTTCATTTTCTTTGGTTTCAATTGGATAGATTTTATTTTGTAATTTTATTGTGCTGTAATCCTAGGAATTGCTGATAGTTCATTTTGCACATTCAGTAACTCTTTGGTTCCCAAAAGACAAGCCATGTACAAAAAAAAAAGATAACTGTTTAATATGAGAATCGGGTCCCCCAAAATATTCTCATCCAGGCTCACCTGAAACCCAGATTCCTGCCACTGGCAATTGGGTCTGTTCTTCCCACATGGGGCAAGAGACCACCAACTCTCCATTTATGTTTTACCTGTGCACTATTTTGCTCCATCATTTTGGTTGTAGATCTCTTTTCTTCCCAGCTGCAACACAATCATATGAAAGGAGGCAACATGTCTTCTTTAGTTTTATCAATCCCATAGCTCCCAGCCTGGTACATTGCACTTGGCAGGCAGAGCAGTATCCAGCGGGTCTGTGAAATGAAGGACTGGCTGCCCCTCTCTGTAAGTATGCAGTGGCAAATTATGATGCCCTATGCAAATTACAAACAGGGCTTCTCTACCTAAACTTGGAATTTGCCCCCTCAACCCCCCACACACTTTTTCACATAGGAAAATGGAGACACAGCCAGGGAAGTGAACTGTTCTTAGGAAGTAAATGAAAACAAATGAAGGGATTTACCTCTCTTCTTCTCTCCAAGGCTCAGATTTTTTCATGTGTTGCCTGAACTGTCCCTTAAGCAGATCCTAAACTTAGCTTCTTCTAGGTGCTACCAGTATCCTTCAAGTTTCAAGCAACTTTCCCCACTCTATGTATTTAAATAGAACATGAACCTAGCACATCAGGAGTTTGCCTTATTTGATCTAGTAGTACAAGGGATCCGAAGTTAGTTTAACTGCTACAGTTCCAACACCTCAAGTCCTATCATAAGTCTAGTCTCATTTCATATAATGCATTGGTATCTGAGAAAACAGTGGATTAGCAAGTAAAGACATTGATATGGCTCCCTCCCCTCCCATGTGACTCTAAGGTAGCTACTTCAAACTCCTTATCCTCATTTTCCTCATCTAGAAAATGAGGATAAAAATAGCACATAACCTTATAAGGCTATTGTAAGGATTAAATTAACCAGTGTAGATAAAGTTCCTAGCATAGTACTCGGTACACACAGAAGGCACTCAGTGAATTGTTCGTCATCGTCATCACCATCAAGTGTCATTGTCACCATCGCATTCAGGAGCAACAAGCAGCACTCTCTATCCATTCATATCTGGATATGTGTGCTCTGTTGGTGCTGATGAGGCAAAGTCATCAGGTGTGATTTATGGGTGGGCTCAATAGAGTCACCCAGAGGAAGATGCCTGTGCAGTATACAGTTCCAAAATGTTCCTGTGCCCATCAGAAGTCACCTTGTTCCTCGAAAACAAAAAGAAGTAAGCAAGAGAGATTGTGCATCCTGAAGTGGTTTGTCCTGGACTTCCTCATGGACGGATATTGTGTTTTGCCCTCTGGAACACAGACAGGTTGTTTGATGGAGCCAAGAAAGTCTAGGCATCCGAGATCTGGGTTCTCTACCTTTATCTTGGCTACCAGCGAGTAGCAGAAGAATGAACTCGTCTGCCTCTCTGGACTTCTGCATCCTCATCTGTCAGATAGGAACTTAGACTTGACCTTCTCATGTCCCCTCAGACTTGGACTGTCTGTGTTTTATAAGATGTATCTACTTCACTCCTTTTTTTTTTCTTTCCATTTTCCAATCGAATAAACAGGGCAGAAATGGTAACAAACAGGAAACAGTGCCCTCTAGGGCCCTTCAGAGTTGTGGCTGTATTGAGCAGCTGCGGGGGCTGAAAACACCTGACTGAGCATTCCCGGGGTGGGGGGGGGCAAGGGGGGGGGCTTCCCAAGGCCCACCTGCCTGTGTCTTCAGAGGGCCACACAGCACTGTCTATGTCTTGATGTGAATTTGAATGAATTTTTTTTGAATATTTTATAACTCTACTCTTCCAAAAAAAAGTTGGAGGAAAACTTGGAGATACAGAAACCCAAATCAAGGTAGGGAATTACTGAAAAAAAAAAATTAAGTTCAACTTGAAGAGACCAGCCATTATTTGTCTTAAAATTAAGTGTAACATTTGATGAAGATGCACAACCCTTTTGAAGTTTTCACTGAAATAGTTAAGAAATGGTTCAGAATATTTAGGCAAGGTAAACTTTAGTATTTTATTAATGGAATATTTTAATTTTTAAAGGATTTTTTCAAAGTCCATTTTGACATATTTTTGGAATTATTATTCTCCTTTCTGACATGAGGCAAAAATAAATAAAAGAGGTGATTATTCTCTCCTAGACAACAGAGTCATAGAATGTCACAAGTCACTGGCTCTCACCCTCCCATTATACAGATGAAGAAACTAGTTTTTTTGTTTCTAATCCAGAGCTGTTGGTGCTCTCTAGAAGAGTATACACCAAAGTAGTGGCCATAATAATATTAATACAAATAATAATAGGCATTACCTTGCTATGTACCAAGCATCCTGCTATGCTTTACATGGAGCATTTCATTTAATCTTCACAACCCGATGAGTTTGTTACTATTGTTATTTCCATTTTACAGCTAAAAAAATGGAGAAATGAAGAAGTCAAGTAACTTTCTCAAAACTCACAACCAATCAATGTTGTGGGTTTTTTATCTTCAACCACAGACATAATTCATACTTATGTTAGGAACATTGTTTTTGCTGGGGACTGAAAGGTGATAAATGAACTCCAGGGAGATGGTGGGAGCCGGCCAGTCTCAGAATTGGTCAGTTATTCAGAGTGGAGTGAACTTGATGTTCAAAATATCACCTTTCGTAAGTTAATGGGTCCATCAAGCAAGTATACATAAGAGAAAAAACTTAAACTTAATTTTTATTAAACTTCATCAAAATCCCCATATATGTCTGTATATTTTCTTGTTTTTCAGTAAAAGTGCATGAATGTACATTATCTGAACACATAGTTTTGTCCTTTAACACTTTTTTTCGTATGCACATTTCCTCATATCTCACTTTGAATAGCTGTGTGATATTATTCCATCATGTTGATGTATCATAATTTGCCTAGTCATTTCCCTATTGTTGACACTTTGATTGTTCTCAGTTATAAATAGCACTGCTATACCACTTCCAGATAATTTTTTAATTGGGAGATTTTCCCATGATATATATTCAGATCAAGAGTTTAATTTCTGTGTCAAAGTGTACAACATATTAAAGCTCTGGCTATATGTTTCTAGGCTGCTTTCTAGAAAGACTAAAAGAGTAATTGCAAGACCAAAAACATTGGATATGCTTTTCCACTTTTATAATTTACCCACCAAGACCGTTATTTATTGTTTTTATTAATTTTTTCACCATAACACCACCATCACTGCTATGATAACCAATGCCATCACCTTCAACCAACACAACCTGAACTAGCACCACCATTACTGCCGCCCGCTCTTACCCCACCACAGGCAGCCGCGTGGCTAAAACTCGGCCCAGCCAGGATTCCCGTCTATGTCTACCTGATGCCAAAGCCCATTCTCCGAATGGCCAGTGCCTGTGCTTCAGTCAATATTCTGTGGGGTTTTAACATTCCTTTGTTACATTTATTTGGTTGCTATTGAGACTGAGCATTTTCTCCATGTGGTGACTTATTGTCTACATTTCTCTCTGTGTGTGTGCAAACTCTCCATTTATTTCTTATGACCTCATTTTGAATAAAAGCTGAATATTGATCTTATATAATTATATCAAGTTTCTGTTCATGTCCTAGAGTAAACCTTTACCTTTAACATTTATGAATGTAATTTCCTCCTTTACCTACATGTTCTTTTTTAAACTCTTTGTTCTATTTTATGTCTAATTAAAGCTTTTGGAATCAGGAATGTTTCTTCTTTCGATTGGAAAAATTATACTTATTTTCTCCTAGTTTTCTTTTTCTGTCCATTATTCTGTTTTGACCATAATGTGTTATAGTATATGTGTGAAGTGTGAATCTAATTTATTGTTGTGTACTGCAATCTGATTGTTCCAGTGTATCAAGTAACAATTAGTTCTTGTGTTTGTTTATTACTTCTATTTTTTTCATGTAGTAAATTCTTATAGTAGTTTGAATCTACTTTTGGCATATCTATTCTATTCCATAATTTGTTTTCTGCTTTGCAGCCAGTATTCTATAGTTTTGGTAATTGTCAAGTGCTTTGTAACCTAGACAGTAAATGCTTTATCAATCTCTTTGGGGAAAAAATGATGTTTTGGTAATTTTCTGTCTTGTTCTTCTGGAAGAATCTTAAAATCAGCAAATCAGGTTTTATGAAATGTATTGTGGGGACCTTGTTATATGGACATGGAAATTTGTTATTTTAAGAATATCAGGCTTTTCATCCATGAATAAGGTATAGTTATCCATTTATTCTTCTTTCTCTTCTAAAGTTTTATCATTTCAAAATTATTTTCTCATTTTGACTAAATTATTTAAGTATGTAAGATATTTTTATTACCAGAGTACAAACTTTTAGAGCATTGTGATGTTATTCATTACTTATATATCATAATACAAATAATTTTAGTGAATTTATAGTGCTCATCTACTTTTTTTTTTGTTTTGGGTGCATGGCCCAGGAATCGAACCCAGGTCTCCAGCATGAAAGGCGGGCATTCTAACCACTGAACCACCCATGTACCCTTGAACTATAAATGCACCCTTAATGCTCATCTGCTTTTTCTAAAACTGAAGAACCTAAGAAAATAAATGGTTCAGGTTCTAAAACAACTTTGCCTGTGATGTGAAAAACAACTAATCCAAATTAGTAAAAAACCCGTCATTTTCTTTAAATACAAAATGTTTTAGAAAGGCAGGGCCCCAGACAAGCCAGTATGGGAGAGAGGATGGGGCAGAGAGGGAAGGAAAGGGAAGTAAAGAGAAGGGAAGGGAAGGGAAGAGGAGAATCTCCTAACACATGAATGTTCATCAACATAAGCTAAATTTGGTAGATCCCACTATAGCTGAACTTAAGTGAAGCTATGACTTGAATAAGGATTTTGAAACCACTAAACTTCCCTTTCTCCAAGTAATTTCTCTCTCGTTTTCAGTTGCAGGGGCTCCCATGTGTACAGCATAATAGTCAAGACCAGGCTATAAGCTAGAAAATGATCCTCAAGGAGGGTCTCTGAGGGTCAACCCAACACAGCCTTGATTGCCTCCTTTCTCTGACAGCCTCTTGAGAAGTTCCTGTTTAAATACTAGTCTTTCCAGTTATATGTGCCACCACCCCTGTAACTTCTGCCACCCAGAAAATACTTCATCCCTGGTATGAGATGGGCAAAACTGTTCAGCAAACCAAGGGAGACTTCTGATATTGGCGCAATTCTTTAGATGGCCCATTAACTTACTTATTCATTCCTTTGTTCCTTCATTAATTTCTTACTAAGCACAATCTGCTAGCACTCTCAGACCTTTCTGCTCAGTAACACAATTAAAGCAATTTATTCTTTCAAGCTGGCCAAGCATACCATTAGGTGCACAAACTGTTACCCATAGATTGGATTTTTAATTTGTGGACCAACTTGAGCTTTGGATGTCCATCTGCAAAGGAAGTGCTTAGCATTGTTAAGAGAATTGAAGGGGAAAAAAAGTAATAGTCATTCGCCCAACAAGAATAATAGTAATGTCCTTGCTGTGGAGGTCCTTGGCTGTTCATGAGTGAAGGAAAAAGGTAAAATGTAGCATCTACAAAGAATATTAAGACCTGCAGTTGAATAAGGATTATTAACATGATCAAATGAGGAGAGATGGATAGAGAAGATTCCCAAGAACAAGACTTCTTATTATTTCAAAGCAAGTTAGCACGTCTTACACTATTAAGCACATAGAGTTTGAAACCTTGAACCCTTGGAAATTCACTAATAAAATACTTAGTATTCTGAAACACCATTGAATTTATTTAACATCCATTCACTTACTCAACAAATACTTGTTTAACAAGTTTCCAACACTGTGGGAAAATATGAAGAAATCTAAGATGCATCCCTAATCACAAGGACACTGCAATCTATTTGGGGAGACAAGATTTACAGAGTGAAAAGAAAATCAATAATATAACACAGTTCAGGATTAAACAACAAGGTGGTAAAATAACTGCCAAATGTAACAACAAGAGCCGCCCTGAATTTCAAGAGAAATAAGTCACTATAGATGGAAGAGGCAGAGAAGGCTTCCTGGCAAGGTAAGACTTGAGCATTTGAACACAAGGAGGACATAGGAGAGGTCATCTGGGTGGAGAGAAGTTATTAAAAACCTACTCTGGCTGTGCCACAGTCCCTGGCCCTGCTTGGTGCTCCAGTCAAACAATTGGCATTAGAGTGATTTGACTAATTTTGCAAAATGACCAGTTACTTCAACCCAAATGACCAAAATGAGAGCCAGGGTAGATGTACACTGTACACTGGGTTGATGTAGCTCTATACCAGTTTTGCAGACACATTTCTGAGAAATTAAGTATCAAGAGGCAAACAAACCAGAAGGATAGTAGAGAAGGAGCCACTGATAGTGAATTCAGGCAGAGTTATGCCATTGATCAGGAATTGAGGCTTCAGATAATTGCAGGTAGTCATTAAACAATGCATTTCTGCTCCTGAAAGAAGTGGCCATACTTGCCACTTAGTCAAATTCTTTTATTTGAAGGAAATAATTCTGGCTCCATTAACTTTTCTTTTCTTTCTTCCTTCCCTCCTTCCTTTCTTGTTTTTCTTCAAATGTTAGTCAATATCTTGGATATTTCTACTATCTTTTTGAGGAAAAGTTTGCAGCACAATGTGAAAGAGGAAAAAAGAAGTGACAATTAAGAGGCAAAGGATCCTTAGTTTCAAAGACTAAAACAAGGTCTTGGCCTTAAACTTCCCCATCTGAGGAATTCCTGATATTCTTGCAAGCATTGGGAACTACCAATTTCATAGGCCAAGCTTTCAATCTTGGGGCTTGTCCTTATGAAACTTGTTTCTGCAAAGGAGAAGCTAAGCCTACTTATAATTATGCCTAAGAGCCACCCACCCTCCCCACAGAGAACCTCTTTTGTTGCTCGGATGTGACCTCTCTCCCTAAGACAGCTTGACCAGGGTGAACTCACTGCCCTTCTCTGTATGTGGGATATGACTCCCGGAGATATAAATCTCCCTCATGTCATGGGACATGACTCACAAGGATGAGCTTGGCCCTGGCATTGTGGGATTGAGAAAGCCTTCTTGACCAAAAGGGGGAAGAGAAATAAAACAAAATAAAGTTTCAGTGGCTGAGAGATTTCAAATAGAGTTGAGAGATAATTCATGAAAGTGGAGATTACTTTTATGCATTATATAGATGTCTTTTTTCAGTTTTTAGTGTGTTAGAATGCTAGAAGGAAATTATCTGAAATTGTTGAACTATAATTGGTAACTGATTCTTGAAGATGTTTGTGTAACTAGATAGCTTTTATGGTGTGACCATGTGATTGTAAAAATAGAGGGAATAAGAGGTATGGGATATTCTGGGTGTTCTTTTTTATTTTTATTCTTATTTTTATTTTTGGGGTGTGTGACAGTTTGAAAGGATGTATGTACCCTAGAAAAGCCATGTTTTAATATTAATCACATTTTGTAAAGGCAGCCTTTCTTCTAATCCCTATTTGGTACTGTATGCTGGAAACTTTAATTACATCAAGAGTGGTTGTTAAACTGGATTAGGTGGAGACATGTCTCCACCCATTCTAGGTGGGTCTTGATTACTTTACTGGAATCCTATAAACGAGGAAACATTTTGGAGAAAGAAGGAGATTCACAGACAACAGAGAAGGACAACAGAGAACAAGAGAGAAAGCTGGGAGATTTAGAGACAGCAGAGCAGAACGACACAGCCACAAGAAAGAGAGAGTGCACCAGCCAGCGAACTTTGGAGATGAAGAAGGAAAATGCCTCCTGGAAAGCTTCATGAAACAGGAAGCCAGGAGAGAAAGCCAGCAGATGATGCCATGTTCACTATGTGCACTTCCAGCTGAGAGAGAAACTCTGTGTTTGCCATGTGCCTTCTCACTTGAGAGAGAAACCCTGAACTTCATCGGCCCTCCTGAACCAAGGTATCTTTCCCTGGATGCCTTAGATTGGACATTTCTATGTTTCAATTGGGACATTTCCATGGTTTAAAAACTCTTAACTTGCAACTTATTAAATTTCCCTTAAAAAAGCCGTTCTGTTTCTTGTATATTTCATTCTGGCAGCTAGCAAACTAGAAAAGGGGTTAATGAAAATGTTCAAAAATTGTTTGTGGTGATGAGTGCACAACTATAGGATGATACTGTGAACCACTGATTGTGTACTTTGATTGATTATATGGTACATGAATATATCTCAATAAAATTGCATTTAAAAAAAAGCAAAAAAAAAATCTCTCTGGATCTGCTTTCTTCCCCAGAAGATGATAGTGTCAGCACCCAACCTAATTATTTTACAGGATTACTTGGGTCTAAAGTATGATGATGTGGACAAACATGTTTAATGTTTTGAATACCTATTTTAAATCAGATACTTTCACATACCTTCAAGAAGGTCTGAGACAGAAAGTGAAAAGAGCACTGTTCTAGTCTGCTAGTTGCCAGAATGCAATATACCAGAAACAGAACAGCTTTTAAAAAGGGGAATTTAATAAGTTGCTAGTTTACAGTTCTAAGGCTGAGAAAGTGTCCTGATTAAAACAAGTTTATAGAAATGTCCAATCTAAGGCATCCATGGAAAGATACCTTGATTCAAGAAGCATGATGACATTCAGGGTTTCTCTCTCAAGTGGAAGGGTGCATGGCAAACACAGTTAAGAGTCTCTCGCTCATCTGGAAAGGCACATGGTGAACACGGTGTCATCTGCTAGCTTCTTCTCCTGGCTTCTTAATTCAAAAAGCTCCCCAGGAGGCATTTTCCTTCTTCATCTCCAAAGGTGGCTGGCTGGTAGACTCTGCTTCATGTGGTTATGTCATTCTGCTCTCTCTCAGATCTCTCATTCTCCACAATGTTTCCTCTTTTATAGGACTTGAGAAGCTAATCAAGACCCACCCAAATGGGTGGAGACATGTCGTCACCCAATCCAGCCCAACAATCACTCTTGACTAAATCACATCATCCAGGGAGACAATCCGATCACAGCCTCAAACATATAATATTGAATAGGGACTATTCTACCTTTATGAAATGGGATTTTGATTAAAATATGGTTTTTCTAGGGTCCATACATCCCCTCAAATCAGCACAAGCACAGTGCTTGAAGTGGGTATTGTCCCTCTGAGTGAAACTCATGGAAGCGTCCAGTGCAGCTAAGGCAGAAAATAGAAGTGAGATGAAGGATTGTGACATAGTATGCCCAAAGCATTGGCCACAATCACCTTTTTGTTCTTAAACATTGTATTAAAAATCTCAGACTGTATTTGTCCTTTAGTTTTTGACTAGTCTCACTCAGCATAATGTTCTCAAGGTCCATCCATGTTGTTACATACTTCATAACTTTATTCTGTCTTAAGACTGCATAATATTCTATCGTATGTATATACCACAGTTTGTTTAGTCACTAGTCTGTTGATGGACATTTTGGCTGATATGAACTGACATTAGTGAATAAATTTGGAATATTTCATTGATAACAGAGACCATCAGGAGATAGAAATAGGGTAAGATATTGGGTAATTGGAGCTGAAGGGATACAGACTGTGCAACAAGACTGAATACAAAAACTCAGAAATGGACAGCACAATACTACCTAACTGTAATACAACTATGTTAAAACACTGAATGAAGCTGCATGTGAGAATGATAGAGGGAGGAGGGCTGGGGACATAAATGAAATCAGAAAGAAAGATAGATGTTAGAGATTGAGATGGTATAATGTAGGAATGCCTAGAGTGTATAATAATAGTGACTAAATGTACAAATTTTAAAAATGTTCTTGCATGAGGAAGAACAAAGGAATGTCATCATTGCAGGGTGCTGAAAATAGATGGTAATTAATATTTTAAAATGTCACCTTATGTGTGAGACTAAAGCAAAAAATGTTTGTTTGGTACAAAATTTATGTTTTGACTAGTGTATTTCCTAATGTAACTTATGTAGATAGTTTGATTGAACACCATAAGTACTTGGAATCTTGGGTAGGACATGAGATGTTGTTGGTTTGTCCAGAGTGACGCCCCGATGAATCCCAGAGTGATTCGATCAGTGAGTGGGAAAGTATTTGCAAAGCTCCCTTCGGGGAATGGTGAGAACGGGGAGAAATTCAACTTCCCCAAGTTGAATTCTTGATATTCTTACAAGCAGTGTGGACAACCAAAGCTATAGGCTGAGCCCCCAGTCCTGGGGTTTGTTCATATGAAACTTAACCAAAAAAAGGATAGGTCAAGTCTACTTAAAATTTAGACCTAAGAGTCACCCCCAAGAGAGCCTCTTTTGTTGCTCAGATGTGGCCTCTCTCTCCGGCCAACCCTCCCCCTGTCTACGTGGGACATGACTCCCACAGGTGTGGACCTTCCTGGCAACGTGGGACAGAGATCCTAGAGTGAGCTGAGACTCAGCATCAAGAGATTGAGAAAAACCCTAGAATGAGCTGAGATTTAGCATCAAGTGATTGAGAAAACCTTCTCGACCAAAAGGGGGAAGAGTGAAATGAGACAAAGTGTCAATGGCTGAGAGATTCCAAACAGAGTCGAGAAGTTATCCTGGAGGTTATTCTTATGCATTAAGTAGATATCATCTTGTTATTCAAGATGTAATGGAGAGGCTAGAGGGAACTGCCTGAAAATGTAGAGCTGTGTTCCAGTAGCCATGTTTCTTGAGGATGATTGAATAATGATATAGCTTTCACAGTGTGACAGTGTGATTATGAAAACCTTGTGTCTGATGCTTCTTTTATTTACCTTGTCAACAAATGAGTAGAACATATGGAATAAAAATAAATAATAGGGGGAACAAATGCTAAAATAAACTTAGTTTGAAATGCTAGTGATCAATTAAAGTGAGGGGTAAAGGGTATGGTAGGTATAATCTTTTTTTCTTTTCTGTGTTCATTTTATTTCTTTTTCTGAATTAATGCAAATGTGCTAAGAAATGATGAATATGCAACTAAGTGATGATATTGTGAATTGCTGATTATATATGTTGATGTTTTATTTGGTTTGCTAGTTTTTTTAGTTAATAAATAAATTTAAAAAAAATCTCAGAGTGAAGCTTCTGCATCTGGATTATTCTTTGTCTTAGAACTCCCTAGAGGGTAAATCTTGCCATCTACTTGTGGGTCTTAAGGCTCTCTTAAAAGCAGCAGTCACCACCTTGGTTACATATTAGAATAACTTGGGGAGCTTTAAAAATAATCCCAGGGCCCAGGTTGTACCCCAATTCAATTAAACCAGAATCTCTGGCCATAGGCAATGGACATAAAGGTTTTTAACCCCCTCCCCCCACCCAAGTTCAGCTACATTTGAGAACTGCTCCTCCAGAGTTGCTCAGAAAATAAAGGAAGGACTTCTCCAACGGCAAATTTAGGGTTTCACTGTTTGAAGACCCAAACCCTCCAATAATAAGGAGAAACTACTCTGGCATCATTTCAAATAGTACCTTTTTGTTTATTTGTTTGTTTGTTTTGTTTCCTTTTTTGTTTGTTTGTTTCTGCTATTCCAGAAAGTGGTAAGTATGACTCCTGAGATTCTACTTCGGTCTTCTTATTCTAAGATACAAGCCTTGCCTTTAATGAAATAATAGTCTCTCATATTAACCTAGCATTTTATGTACATTTCTTCTGCTCACTCTCAAAACTGACAAGATGTCATTTAAGGATCAAAACATTGATTTTTAAAAATTAATTCTCATTTACTATATTGGTAGTGACTAGTCATTCTGGTTACAGTGACAGATGTCAGCACAGGAAAGACGGTGCAGGGAAGTCTCCCCAGATAGAGAGATAAATCTATAGATAAATTTGTCTTTGGAGTGACATTTAATCTTATGAAGTGTTGTTAGTCTCCCACCCTTTGGCATGTCTTCCCTCTTTCTATACAGGATCTTTCCAAAGCTCTCAAAATCAAGAATTAAAAGCTTTATGGGGTCGATAATTTCAGGCAAAGCCAGGTGGGTATTCCTGTGTGGACTAATTAGGTCAGAAAGCTATAGAGAGTGGCAGAAAAATGTCCAGCACCCAAACTCTCTCTCTTAACTCCCACTTTCCAGCAGCTATTCAGCTTTAGAGAGCATCAGTGAGAATCTCAAGTTTATAGAAAATGTGAATTTCCAGGACCCACCCTCAGAAACAGTGATTTGGAGAGGAGCCAAGAGAAATCCATTTTTAAGAAACTACCCAACCTCTAGGTGGGTCCCTGGACCAGAGAAGTCCTGAAACCTAGAGGGCACAGCCTCTCCAGAACATCAGCTAGTTCCATCTCCCTACCCCATATTACTGACAGCTCCTTCCAACATGAAAGAATTAGAATGGCCATAGCCTAAATATAAAGACCAAAGGTGATGGTGAAGTTATACAGAGAAGGTAGGGTTTAACAAACAAATATGATTGTTGAATCATTAAACTGATGTTTCTTTTTAGAGACTCCACTATCTTAGAGCAGCTAGAAGTAAAAACTTAAAATTGTGGAATTGTAACCCACACCAAACTCTGAAATCTGTTCTACAACTGCTATGCTGTGCTTTGAAATTTATTACTTTTTTGTATAGAAGTTATTTGTCACAAAAAAAGAAAATAAGCTGATTGTGATGATAAAAAAATATTTACTCCTTCTAGCCTCCTAAATTCTGGAGCAACTAGAAGGAAAAATTTGAAAGGATGGTATGGTAGCCCATGACAAACTCTGGGATTTGTCCTCTAACTACTTGTTGAAGAGTGCTTTGAAAACTATTGCATTTTCTTTCTTTGCTTTGTGTATATGTTATATTATACAATAAAAAGTTGTTGTTTTTTTTTTTTTTAAAAGAAGCTGCCCAAGTGGTTCCTGTACAGACTGTCCTAGGAAATGTGCTTCCTCCACACCCCTCATTTGGACTGCAGGCCTTTGTGTTTGTTTATCGCAGTCTCCCTGACTTGCCTTTCTAAAATGTAGATGTGACTGGCCTGGGTAACTAGTTCCTCTTTGCTCTGGTCAGATGTAAAGATAACAGAGGCCATGGGAAGTTCTCAGTAATGTTTATTGAATGAATGAGAGGAAAATAAGATCTGTTACATGAGAGTATTGGTGATGAACAAGGATCCTGAATGCAGGGACAAGCCTGCTGAAGAGGGAGTTGACTTCCCAAAGATAAATGTGGTTGAGCTCATCCAGTGACAGGAAGCCCACATAGTCTGAAGGCTTCTGAGGGAACTGAACAGAGGAAGCTGGCTGAGATGCCTGGGCCTTTCCTCACAGCTTAATACTTTTAATTAGAAAAGAAACAGTTGCTTTTTGTAAAAAAGGAAAAAAAATGTAGACAATATAAAAATGTATGAAGAAAAAATTAACAAGTCTCTCTCTCCAATCCCACTCTCCAGTAATAACCACTATTTGCAGTTGAGTGTGTAGTCTTTTATATAATATAAAAGAATATATTAAAAAAATAAAATAAACATGCACTATTCTGCCAAATGAATTTTATTTAGCAATGTATCATAGAATCTTTCTGTGTCACTTCATATATATACACCTTTTCTTCGTTATGTGGATACCCCAAAATATATCTAGTCAATCCTCCATTGATGGACATTTAATTTACTCCTAGTTTTTTCCTTATTTCCAACAATGATACAACGAACTTCTCAAAAACATGCATCTTTTCTCACTTAAGAGTTTCCTAACAGTGAACCTGCTGGGTCATCATAAGGCCAGAACATTTTTCAAATTTGATAGATAATATGTCCACCAAAATGTTTGTACCAATTTACACTTCCTACTCACATTGCAAATTTACCCAAAATCTGTATTCTGAGTCTTTTTAAAATTTTACCTATTAAATAGGTGAGAACCTCTCCCATTGGTGCAATTTAAGCCTCTTAGCTAATATATAATTAAAATATTAATAGTTATCATTCTCCCTCTTCTGTAAAATAACTTCATATTTTTTGCCTAGAGTCATGGCTCAGCATTGTGTTTTCACACATAGTGTTTTCTTATTTTTCATTATGGCACATGT
This sequence comes from Tamandua tetradactyla, assembly GCF_023851605.1. Taxonomy (NCBI): domain Eukaryota; kingdom Metazoa; phylum Chordata; class Mammalia; order Pilosa; family Myrmecophagidae; genus Tamandua; species Tamandua tetradactyla. The sequence goes on along the minus strand of NC_135331.1, from coordinate 103,741,407 downwards.
TGGCAAACAACAGTCATGCTGACAAGAGCAAATTCCAGGGTGAGGGGCAAGGGAGCCATTTGTTGCTTATTCAAAATATCAGTACCAGCCACTGATTATTAAAAAGCATTGCTTGCATTATTTAGCATGTAAGACCTTTAGGAACTGGAACAGCATCTTATATTCTACAAAGCACAGTGATAGGAATAAAATAGGATCTCAATAAGTAGTTATTGAATAGAAGAGTGAATGTGGATAGACACACAAATGTAGACATATACCAAGTACTTGGCTATGTGCTAGGCACAAAGATAAGAAACACTGACTCTGCTTTCTAAAAGTTTGAAGCTTTGTTGGGCTGTGGATTTGCCGTAAGTGATTAATAGAGGGATAGCTAGATAGCTCCTGTTTCTGAAGAAGTTAAGTTAGAGGGCAAGACAGCTACTTAAACAAATAATTCCAATGTAACAGAACAAGAGTAGTAGTTTGCATAGGGTGCCATGGAAGCATGCATTTTAAGAATGAGGAAATGTATGAGGAAATGTGGGAAAAGTGTTTCAAGCAACACGAGCAAAGACATGGTGGTATGAGACAGCAGGGTGTGTATGAAGGAAATAGATTCATATTGGGATTCCCAGAAACCAGATGAAGCCATATGGGCAGACAGGGAGAAGACAGGGAGCAGGTCATAGCCTGGCACATCATGATGGGAGAGAATGGTCCACAAGAACCAGTGAAGGTGTTGAGCAAGAATGTGATGTGATGTGCCATGCATTGTCCATGCTTACTCTGGCTGCAGGGCAAAGGAAGGATTTCAGAGGCAAGGTAGGTTGCTGAGAGAGGTTAGGAGCTCAGTTAGGAAGGCTCTGAGACCACACAGGTCTGAGCAGCATGTAGCTGCAGAAACAGGGATGAAGAGTAGAGCAATTTGAGAAGACAAGAGACTTTATGACTCTGGATTTGGGAGGTTGAAGGGAGTAAACAAAAATATGGGCTTGGTTTCTTGTTTGGGTGACTGGGTAAATAATGGTGACACTGAATAGGAGAGAAAATCTAGGAGAAAAGAGGATTTGGGGATGAAGATTATTAGAGCAGTATTTTGGAAATGTTGAGTTAGAGGAAACTGGTACAAGCAGGGGCTATATCCAGCCGACAGTTATGTATTAGTATGAGGCTCCTAGGGAAACAATAAGGACTAAAAAAGATTTGGGAATGAATTAATGAATTCAGAATGGCAATGAATTTCAAGGCAGGAGTCTTGATGAGTATGATTTGGAGCTTTGTACCCCAGGAAAACATGTTCTTAAACTTAATCCATTTCTGTGGATTAATGACCCATCAATGAGGTTACTTCAGTTAAGGTAGGGCTCAACTCAGTAGGATGGACCTTAATCCTATAAATGGGATCCTTTATAAGCTGAATGAAATTCAGAGAGAAAGGAAAAAAGCCGGCTGCTATGTGCATTGCCATGTAACAGAAGGAGCCCAGGACCGAGGATCATTTGCAGCCCTGTATTCAGTCTTTGGGAAGAAAGCATCACCTTATGGAGCCTTGATTTGGTCTTCTCCTAGAATCAAAACCTTGAGCCATTAAATTCCAGTTGTTTAAGCCAACCTATTGCATGGTGTTTTCTTGAGCAGCCTAGGAAACTAAAACAATGAATCTCATCCATAACTCACTCATACCCAAGCATAAATCCCTGGGGAAGTTCATGGTCGTTTGAGCACATACCACAAGCTGGAATTAATGTTGGCCTGATTCCTCTGAGACATTTGACTCCCTACGAGAGGCAGGAGAAGCGCAGCAATATAGTAACTCAAACCCTGTTCTTTATCATTGAATGCATACTTGTTGATCAGTTGTTAAAGTTCCTTTCTCAAAGAATCAGTTCAGTAGCCCAGCAATAGTTTGTTTGTGGTGAAAGGAAAATTGGGGTTTATTGGTGTGTGCTGTATTATCATTGCCAAAGGGACTATTGCTTGTGAGAAGATGGGCTTCCCAGAGGAACAAAATTTGGGGGGAGGATCACTTTAGCCCTTGCCTGTTAGTGTATCAGCATGAATTAGTTTCTTGTTAACAGTGATGAGTTTGGATGACTCAGAGCCCTGCTTTAGGGGAGACGACATACAGGTGAAGGCATGTGTGTCTTCGAGAGCTACAAAGGCTAGGTCCAGGTTCAGCCACTTTCCAGCTCAGGGAAATTGGACAAGTTATTTTTCTCCTCTGAATCTGAGTTTCTTGATCTTTTTAAATGGGTATAATAGCAATAATGTCTGTTCTACTTCTCATGACTCTGTTATAAAAGAAGATAATATTTGTTATAATAAATTTTGCAATGGGAATCCTTGCAAATACTACTGCTTGAAGATGCCTGGTAGAGAACCTGTACTTGCCTCAGCATACAATTGTTGAATGAGCTACACTGAATAGCACTTATTCATTTACTCATTTATTCAATAAATGCTCTCTCAATGTTTTCTATGTGCCAGGTATTGAAGAATGTAGATGACCTTAACCTAGTGGGAAGAGGGAAAAGTAGCTGCACAGACACATGACATAAACAAGCCTTTTCTCTTTTTATTGTCCAGTTATTTTATCTTCATTCGTGGTGGATACATGCAGAGGGTCAGTAGTGTTTATTTTTCCTATAGAATCCCCTTATTCTTTATTCACTGCAGGGTAAATTGTCACCCAGTAGTGAAAGGTTCCAACCACATGTGGCCTCCCCCTAATGGGGTAGGGGTTGCTGTGCGGTCAGCATTCACATGACCAGGCTACAGTCTTTCTGTGATTCGCGGAAAGGAGCAGAGGAGGAGGAGGAGTTGGGGTTGACTGGTGAATTCAGCCAGACTATATTGACGTGACTGTTTTGCATCCCTCTGCCCTTTAATTTTATGACTTCCTGTAATGAGCCAGTGCCTATGAGTAACACAGAGCTTAGGTCAGCATTTTGATCCTTTGGGCATTAACATTGAGAAGCTTCATTAAGGTTATTAAGTCTGGTGTCTACTGATGCAATTGCACTGTGCAATGTAAACGGGAGATAAGTAACTAAATGTATCACAGCCTTAATTTTCTTGGGAACTTAATTTTATGAGAGAGGAAAAAGTGACAATGGCTAGATTTCCAAGATGCCAAAAGAACAAGGGAAAAGATAATTATTTCCACCCAATAGAATTAATTTCAGAGCAATGTTTTCTTAAACATAAAATAACTTAGATACAAATACCAGCTTTTGGGGCAGGTATTTTTTGGTCCATCTCCCAAATGTCCTAGCCTAATATAGGTGCAGCCAACGAGCAAAATGAACAGCACCAAGTGTGAGGGATCTTGACATGAAATACATATATTACATAGGAGTCTTAGAATAATGTTTGTCTTTTATGCAGAGGTAAATTGCGCTTTCTGAAGTGCATTTAGCTGAAAAATTATGAATAAAGAACAATACAGAAATTCTTTCCTCTAAGTCATTTATTGCAAACTCAACATATATTCCGTGGGGCAGTCATTATTTCTTTATGCTAAAGTTTTTTCACTGAATGAAAAGTTCTGGGCAGATTTTCTCCAATCATGTATTGAAATTACCAAGATCACATTAAATAATTATATAGAAAAGAGTGAAAATTAGTCCCCACAATGTAGATGCAATAGAGATACAATGGGGAAACTTAAGCCAGATTTTTAGCTTCTCAAGAACATTATATTTTGTCCTACCTTAGGGCCCTCAAATGCAGTTCCCTTCTCTCTTCCCTTCAGTCTTCAAATGACTGACTCCTTTTATCTTTTAGATCTGGGCATAAATATCACCTCCTCAGAGATGCCTTCTCCATGGTCCTCCCTTTAAAGAAGGTTCCCTCACCTCCATTTTGATTCTTGATCATTGTATCCCAGATTCACTTAATAGCATTTATCACAAATTATAATTATACATCTATTTATTTGTTTATATGTTTGCTCTGTCTCCCACCATGGAGTAGAAGACCCAGCAGGCAAGCGCTGTCCATGACTATTTCATTCCCCATGAATATCCAATGTCTATAAGACTGTCTGGTGTATATAGGTGGTTCGTAGATAAAAGAATGTGAAAATGATAAAGGAGTTATGATGACTGCCATCTTAGTGGAAGAGAACTCATTTGTAAGGCAGCTAGTGTAGGCCCAAGTAGCATCTCATCTGGTTATAAAAACTTAGGCAGCGGTCATCTTTTCTCAATACTGTCAGCTTTATTTCAATTACGTTACTAATAGTACGTTACATCTACTTATCTAGAGATGGGATGGAGTGGGAGCATCCCATGAGTGTTTGGGGCACTTTGAGCTCCTTGTGGGCAGGGACTGGGCCTTTTATATAAACTGGATAAATTCCCAGTATCGAGCACAGTGCCTGGTCCAGAACAGGTGCCAATAATATTGTTGAATTTAACCAAACTGAAATATTTGCAGTGCTTTTGCCTTCTCCTGGAAAAGGAAATCAAAGCAATTCAAGATAGTACTCCCTGATTTTCTGCCCACCAAGCTTTGTGTGGGTAGGAGTTATCTGCTGGCCGATCATAAAAGATTAGACAATAACTGACAAAAATAGAATCAAAGCTACCTTTCTATAGTTAAAGAGGTCCACTCATTTCAGTGATGCAGAGATAAATTTCCTCTGTCTGTATAGCTATGACCAAATAATAATACAAAGGAATGTTTTATTGTTTCGCTAAGATCCTAAAATGAGAAAGATGTATATACAAGGAAAATATGAAAAGGAAAAAAAGGCAGAAATTCAGACACACTCTTAGAATTCTAAGGGAGGAATAGATTTTACATTGCTGCTCTCACCTTTAAAATAGATTGTTTTAAATATAATAACAGTAATTCTAGTTAGATCAAGAACAAGAATTATAGTTAGATCTGCCCTTCTCCAAGAAAATATTTGTAATTTTCTATATAATACCCAATGCTTTTCAAAAAATAATTCCTTATGCAGCTCAAACAGCTTATGCCATGACAGGAAGACAGATAAACAATGAAGGTCATCCTTTATGGAAAGTGGAATAGAGTGTGCATTCCACTCTTTACCTGGGAGCATTTCTTATTTGAATGGTCCAGTAGCTAGCTGATCTTCAGCCTTGACTTCCTTTACTTTTATATTCACTTAAACACATTAATAAGAACAAAATACGAACTAGTACTCACTTATTAGAGGGTCATTAAGAGTGGACACTCAGGAGTCAAACACACCTGGATTCAAATCGCGTCTCTAGAACTTACTGGCTAGCCATGCTTCTCTGCACCCTTCAATGTCATCATGGGCAAAATGGAGTGATGATAGTGACTATCCCATACATGTCTCCGAGTGGGAAGGATTAAGAGAGAAACTGCCTGTGAAACACTTAACACAGTACATGGATTATTTACATTTCAGAGAAATAGCTCTTTTGTTTGGTTTTGTGTCAGTCACTGTGCTAGGTGTGTTATGTACTTACATAAGTTACATATCCTTACACAAACTTCAGGGAAGGTACACTTATCTCCATTTTACAGATGAAGAAATTGAAGCTCAGAGACATGGGATGATCAGATTACAAGTCTAGAAGGGGGCAGGAGCTGAGTCTTGAATTTGTGACTTCTGGATCTAAGTCCAGCGCTCTTTTCACTGTACTGTGGAGACATTCTCTCTGTTGAAAAAAATATAAACCTGTAGAATCACTGTATAATGATTTTATCATTTTATTTTGAGACTATCTGTAATCACTCAAATTGATGCATATAGCCTTTCCTGCAATTTTGTCCATTTATGAACATATTTTTAATTTTCATTTTGTACTTTAGCTCAAGAACTTGCAAAGACTTTATAGTGTTTTTATGAGTGCCTGGAACTTTAAAACTAATACTCTTATTCATCTTTGCCAACTTTGTAAAAATGCTTCACTATGTTGTTGGCTCATATTCGGCTTACAATAGCTCCAAGACATTGTTTCTATCACAGGAACCATCTTTTGCCCATGTCGCTCTTTATCCTATGCAGTTTCATAACCATTGCAGATGTAAGTCTCCAGCTGCCAACAACAGAAAACCCAACTTAAGATGGCCCAAGCCAAAAAAATCAATTTTACTGATTATTATGACAGGCAATTCTAGAGGTGTCAAATGTCAGGCACTGTGATGATTTGAAAATATTATATACCCCAGAAAAGCCATGTTTTAATCCTGATCTAATCATGTGGAGACAGCTGTTTCTTTTAATTCTGATTCATAATTGTAGGTGGAAATCTTTGATTAGATTATCTATATGGAGATGTGGTACACCCAATTGTGGTTGTGACCTTTTGATTAGACCCCCATTCCAGGTAGGTCTTTATTAGTTTACTGGAGCCCCTTAAAAGAGGAAAGATTTTGGAGAGAGCTTAGAGCTGACAGAGCAGTTCTGACACAGATGCTGACACATGGAGAACAAAGACACAGGTGTTTGGAGATGCTTAGAGCCCAGCAGATGTTGCCATGAGCTATTAAGCAAGTCAGAACCTGGAGAGAGCCAAGGGAAGCCAAGAGATAAAGTCATCACCAGAGAAGCAAAGTGAGGAACCCCCACAGGAACAGAAGCTGAAAGAAACAGAGCCTAGGAGCAAGGAACCAGCAAGGGACCCGCATGCCTCCCCAGCTAACAGAGGTGTTCCAGATGCATCAGCCTTTCTTGAATTAAGGTATCTTTCTCTGATGTCTTAGTTTGGACACTTTCATAGGCTTAGAACTGTAAATTTGTAATTTATTAAATTTCCCTTTTAAAAGCCATTCCAGTTCTGGTAAATCACATTCCAGCAGCTTGCAAACTTATACAGGCACCAAAAGATCCAAGGTCTCAAACAATACAGTTACCCTTTCATATCTTGGGGTTAGGGGTGTAGCACACCACCCCATCACACTCTCCCCACCCTCCTTCCACAATATGGAAATCAGCATAAATTTTTTTTCAGGCTTTCTGCATACTCTCTAGCTGCCTCTCCTGTTCCTTTTATACTGCATAGACTAAACGTTTTAAAAATTTTTCAAACCTGCCTTTGCTGGCCTGAAAATCCATAGGGGTAGACCCTTCACACTTCATCTTCTTTTAGTGAATCATATAAGCACTTAGCCTTTTCTCGTATGTGCCAGAATCTACCAGAATTCTTTTTTTTTTTTTTCAAAACAATCTTACACCCAAAAGAATGTTGTACTTTCAACAGGAGGGAGATGTAGATCTTGTTGTTTCCGCAAATGCTTTGCAGTTGTTGGTGTAACTGCAGCAACAGCAGTGGATTTCCTTCTTTCATTAGCACCATCACAGTGGCCAAACCACAGTCATTTTGCCCTAAGGAGGCATATCTAACAATTCTATTTTTTTCTTCAAGTTCATCACTTTCCTCTGCTACTTGGGAGCACTTTAGAACCACTAGGAACATTATGCTTGGGACTCCTGACTTTAATAGAGCTTATGGTGTTTCAGCAACACAAAATAGAAACTTGAGATGGAAAGATCACTGAGAAATGTCATGTGAGAGACTGCCGGAAACACATTTGGCATCCCCATACAGTGCATAGAACTGTAGCTCTTTTACCACAAATTTAATTTTAAGAAAAAAAAATTGTGTAGCTCTTCATTTATATTATTAAAACAGTAAAGCACATACTGTGCGTGTAATATTATACATGACAGTTCATACATTTTATGCATTTATGAGTGACTAAACCTTTTAAGATATCTCTACATGTCTGGCCTTTGAAAGTTGTTCTAGTTTGCTAGCTGCTGGAATGCAACACACCAGAAACGGATTGGCTTTTAATAAAAGGGGATTTATTTCGTTAGTTCTTCAGAGAAAAGGCAGCTAACTTTCAACTGAGGTTCTTTCTTACTTGGGAAGGCACATGGTGATCTCTGTTGGCCTTCTGTCCAGGCCTCTGGGTTCCAACAACTTTCCCCAGGGTGATTTCTTTCTATGTCCCCAAAGGCCTGGGCTGAGCTGCAAGTGCTGAGATGAGGTATACCGAGGCAAGGTATGCCGAGCTGCTTGGGCTGTGCAAAGTTGAACTCTCTCATTTAAGCACCAGCCAATTAAGTTAAACATCATTCATTACAGCAGGCTCGCCTCCTAGCCGACCACAGATGTAATGAGCAATAGATGAGGTTCATGTACCATTGGCTCATGTCCACAGCAACAGAACTAGGCACCTTCACCCCGCCAAGTTGACAACTGAATCTAACTCCACAAGGGTCCTCTGCAGTTTCTGCAAAACTCTGAAATTACCACTTAATACCTTATTCCAACCTGCGATATCTCAACACCCCAATGGAGAAAGTCACAATATGGAAGAGATAACCATACATCAGAACCTGCATTTCCTCTCTCCATCTCTTGGCCCTTGTTTGCACTCTGTTGACTTTACTCTCATTTAGGTTCAGTCTTAGTGATGGCAAGCAAGCTCCGAGATTATGTCCTACATCTCCATCAGTTCAGCAAAAGGAAAAATTCTCTTAAATACATTTCTGACAAAAATTGCAGAACTGAATCTCATTGAGTCCAGGTTGATCACACATCCATTTGGAACCAATCACTGTAGCCAGTGGGGTGCAATGCTCTGATTTGCCAACACAAGTTCTTATCCACCTCAAAAGCCAAGGGTGAAGCTCCTACCTCTGAAGAACTCCTAGAACTTAATATGCTTGAGATGGATAAGGAGATTCTCAAGGAAAAGTGTGGTGCCCTTAAAAAAAGGGATTCTAGTTGTAAACAATTATATGCAAACAATTATAGTAACACTTCACTTGTCCTTTTTAGCATTATAACTAAATCCCAACCATTTGTCCACTTTCCTAAAAATGCTCTGCATTCTGTTCCCATCTATATAGATGTTGCTTCCCACATTCAGTGTTCCTCCTCTTACCCATCACCAAAATTCTTGCCCTTTTTAATACCAGGCCCTTTTTTTTTTTAAGGTATAAAATACTTAAATAGGGCAGGCCATGGTGGTTCAGCAGGCAGAGTTCTTGCCTGCCATGCCAGAGACCCAGGTTCGATTCCCAGTGCCTGCCGATGCAAAAAACAAAAACAAACAAACAAACAAAACTTAAATAGTACAATTGACTGACTTCCAGTGGTGCAGAATGCACATTTTTTCAAATGTGCAATGCTCAGTTTGAAATAATAGTGTGTTGTCTGAGCAGAATATAATTAAACTGGAAATCAATGACAGAAAGGTGAAGTAGCACTTCTAAGAAGCCTATTGAAGCTTCTATATACTTTTTTTTGCATGTATCATCACAATAGATCATTTCTTTTTTTGTGAAAAATAACATATACACAAAAAAGCAATCCATTTCAAAGTATATTGCAACAATTTGTTACAGAAAAGATTTCAGAGTTTGGTATGGGTTACAATTCCACAATTTTAGGTTTTTACTTATAGCTGCTCTAAGGTACTGGAGACTGAAAGAAATATCAATATAATGATTTAACACTCATACACATTTGTTAAACCCCATCGCCTCTATATAACTCCACCCATCAACCTTGATCTTTCTCTCACTCTTTAGGTGTATTTGGGCTCTGCCCATTCTAACTTTTTCATGTTGGAAGGGGCTGTCAATAATATGGCATAGGAGGATGGAATTAGTTGATGTTCTGGAAAGACTGGCCTCTGCATTTCAGGACTTGTCTGGTCCAGGAACCCATCTGGAGGTTATAAGTTTCTGGAAAGTTACCCTAGTACCTGAAACTTTTGTAGAATATTAAATAATGCCCTAGATATTTTTTAGGGGTTGGCAAATTGTGATAGGTAGCAATGTCTAACTGATACTTGCATAAGAGTGACCTCCACAGTAACTTCTTGATTTTATTTGAACTCTCAGCCACCAATACCTTATTGTTGCACGTCTTTTTCCCCTTTTGGTTAGGATGGCTTTGTTGATCCTGAGGTGCCAGGGCCAGGCTAATCCTTGACAGTCATCTCCCACACCACCAGGGAGATTTTCAGACCTGGATGTCATATCCCACACAGGGTGGGAGGACAATGGTTTCATTTACAGAATTGAGCTTAGAGAGAAAGAGAAGCCACATCTGAGCAACAAAAGAGGTCCTCCAGATGTGACTCTTAGGTATACCTATAGGTAGCCTAAACTTCTCCACTACATATACAAGCTTCACAAGAGCAAGCCTTAAGATCATTGATTTTCCCCAGTGGTAAAGTTTAACAGTTCCATATTTTTTCTCCCATCCCTCAAGAGACTTTGCCAATACTTTTTGATTATCTACTTAATAGACTTTGAGATGTATCCAGGCATTACATTAAGCTATAAAGGATTAAAGGTCCTCTTTCTTATTCTGGGCTCCCTGTGTTTGGATTGTTTAAATGATCTATCCAGACAGGTTGAGTTAGGTTATGTGCTATAGAAAATTTAGGTCCTGGACAAAATAGACCTTTCTTCCTTAGGTCTCAAAGAGTAGATGATGTTCTACAATATAGACAATGTCTTTCTTACCCCTGTGTTCTGAATTACCTTAGTTCTGACCTGATCATCTTCATTCTTATCTCTAAATACCAACATACACATACATAAAGCAGCTTCTCAAAATCCAGATATAACAATTACCACCCAAACTAAATGTGGCTGCTACAAGAGCTTACAATCTAGGCCCCTGTTTTCTTATAACTATTTTCCAAATGAGACCATACCATAGTTGTTCTTTTGTTTCTGGCTTATTTTGTCTCACTAAATGTCACACAGTTTCATTCACAATGTTGTATGTCTCACAACTTCTTTCCTTTTTGTAGCAGCACAATTTTTGATCATATGTATACACTATCATTTGTCAATCTACTTCTCAGTCAGTGCATCCTTCAGCCACCACCATTTATTGGGCATCATGTATAATGTCCAAAGTCAACAGTCCATCAACACTGTCAAGTTTAGATCATTTCTTTGTTCCCAAGAGAAAGATAGCCAATAAACACACCCTCGCCAAATAGAAAATCTAAACCTCCTGTTAACTCTTGTCCCTCCCCCCATTACTTATCCCTGGTGTTGCTGAACTACTGTTGATGTTTTCCTGTTAAACATAGCCCAGAGCATGCAATAACATTTTCCCCCTATACCCCAAACTTATATACTCTTTATACAAGATTCATACCTTTGCAATAGTTCATGCAAAACTTATTTATATTTGTTGTGTTAATCAGTGGGATATATAGGTCTATACAACCCCTTGCAATCATGTTCACCTTCAATAATACCATGCCCTTTTTATGAGTTATTAAGAAAGCATTTCTAACCAATTGGCAAAATGGATCTGTTTGCCAAAAGAAAATTAAATGAATGGCTCAAAGTCATGGTGGTCAACAGTTTTTTTGGAATTTTGTTACATATATTTATCTTGGACACAATCCAAATTTTTTTTATGTATCTGTGAAATAATTGTATTTTTATGCGATCTTGACAAGGTTAAAGTAGGAATTTGGCCATTACATGAAGACAATCCCTGGAGCAGTAAATTCTGCTAAAAGATATAGTGATGCAACAGAATATAACCTCAGTTCACTTTTCTCCTGCTTTTTGGCTTCCATGGTTTTCCTTTTTTTCTAGGGGCTGTGCCACCTTTTGGTCAATGTATTTCTTTTTTTCTTTCATCTCTGATTTCTCTTAATTTAAACAAAGTGAAAGTGGGTTCCCAGAATCCCCAAGTCTAGCCATTCCTTACCTAAGAAGAGTAATTCACTAGTTCCACCAATTCAATAACCTCCTCTACTCCATTCTACTCTACACACATGCATAGTGGTTAATAGCACATGCTTTAAATAAGGAGAAACCTGGATGAGAGTACCACCACTGTTGTTTATAATTGTCTACGTGACCTTGGACAAATTAGTCAACCTCTTTAAGTTTCTGAATCCTCATTTGTGATATGTGATTAGTATATGCAATAGTATTGGGTTATTTTGGAGAAGCAAGCCAATAAGGCATTCAAAGCCCCTGGCACATGGTGGGGTCTTAGTAAATGGTAAATATTATAATTATTACACAACATTTTCCCATGCTTTAGTCAAAATGGAATCTTTATAAAACCTCTACCATGTAAAATTCATTTCACTGTCAGCCTTTGAATCATGTATGGGCAGAATTCCTGGTAGAGGAGGAGGCGGTACATAAAAGAGGTGCTCCTTATTTATTCATTGATTGCATCAAAGATTATTTATTGAGCCTGTACACTGTGTTGGGAATAGTACCAATCTGTTTATAAGTTAATAGCAAGGAACCATTATGTCTGTGGATCATGCAAAAAAAAAGTGCAAAACTGAATTCCTGTTCTCAAGGAGCTTCCACTCTTGAGGGAAAGACATAATTCAACCCATGAAAAAATAATGCAGGAGCTAAGACTTTTCATTATCAGGAGCTGGTATGCATACTGTGTGTTCTCAGAGGATTCTAGAAAGAGCATGAACAATGCTTGGCACATAGTATACACCCCCAAAATGCTGATTGAGTGAATCAGTGGGGTGAGAGATGGTTGTTGACAAGGACATTTGGCTTTAGTCCAGTCCACTCTGGCCTCTCCTTTTGCTAAGCACCAGTGGGTAGAGTGCTGTGGAGACAAATATCACTGATAATTTTGGGCATCCGCAAATGCATGTTAGTTTACAAAGGAAGGATAGAACTACCAATACATCCCAGTCCTCCTCACAGCTCAACCTGTGCCCTCATGCATGTGTGATCCTTCCAGGACTCACCTGCCTTTATCCACAGCTACTTGGTCCTTCCACTGAGACACATAGTGACTGTTACTTCTGCAGTTGTAATAAGAATCTGCCATCCACCTCCACTTAAGCCTCAAGGCCTTGGAATTGCCTGCAAGATCCTTGCTAGAGAATGTAAGGGTGGGACCACCTGGTTTAATTCCCATAGAAATAGCTGCTATCCTGGTCAGTGTGAGTGGATTCAACTAAATATTGCTAGGTACCTAAGAGTTGAGGCTTGTAACTAATAATATACTTGTACTCAGGCATTGGGAGGGGTTGAATATTTCTATAAAACTCCCCATAGGTATTACCGTTATTTCACAACATATGTCCTTTTATCATGGCTGAAGATAAAAGTACACACATATACACAATTAGCCTAAATATACTTATTCTGTTTTATTTCATTTTTTATTTCAAATAAGGGTGGCTGTAATTAGAAGCACCAGGTCTTATGAATTAGAGGGTACTGAAGTTTATGGTATGATAAAGGCGATTGTGAAGCTTTTAAAGCAAAGAATGTGTGGAAACGGCATGTGGAAATCGAACCTGGTGGCTTTACAGTTTTTGAAGTTATATGAGCATTTTTATCATTTTAAAAATTTTGCATACAAAATCCACACTTTTGGTATACAATTGTATATGTTTCAACACATAAAGTATGTAACTATCACCACAAACAAGATACGGAACAATTCTACCATGTAAAAATGCTGCTTTGAAGTCAAACCTTCCCCTACTCCTATCCCCTGGTGTGCCGGTCTGAATCTGTGGTGGACCCCAGAAAAGCCATGCCCTTTGATCCTCATTCAGTATTGCTGGGTGGGAGCATTTTGATTGTTTCCATAGAGATGTGACCCACCCAATTGTGGGTGGTAACTTTTGATTAGATGATTTCCATGGAGGTATGTCTCCACCCATTGAAGGTGGAGTTGCTTACTGGAATCCTTTAAAAGAGGAAACATTTTGGAGAGAGTCCCTTTTTTTAGAGCCACGAGAAAGCCAGCAAATGCCACCATGTTCACTATGTGTTCTTCAAGCTGAGAGAAAAGTGTTGAACATCATCGGCCTTCTTGATTCAAGGTATCATTCCCTGGATGCCTTAGATTGGACATTTCTATAATAAACTTGTTTTAATTGAGACATTATCTCAATATTAGAACTGTAAATTAGCAACTTATTAAATTCCCCTTTTTAAAAGCCATTTCGTTTCTGGTATATTGCATTCTGGCAGCTAGCAAACTGGAACACCTGGCAACCACTGATATGCTGTCTGTCCATCCCTCTAATTATGCCTTCTCCAGAATATCAATTGCCTGGAACCATACGGTATCTTGAAGACTTTCACTTACCATGACGCATTTAAGATTCTTCTATGTTTTACATCTATTAATAGTTCATTCCTTTTTATTGCTAAGTGGTATGTCTTTGTATGAATCTACCAAAGTTTCTTTATTCATTTACACATTGGATGACATTGAGTTACTGCTCATTATAGTTACTGCTGTAATCATTCATGTACAAGTATTTGTGGGAAGATACATATTCCTTTCTGTAGGATAAATGCCCATGAGTGCAAATGCTGGGTCATACAGCAAATGTATGACTAACTTTATATGAAATTTCCAAACTGATTTCCAGAATGAATATACAATTTTGCATTCTAAAAAGCAATGTGTGAGAGTCCAGTTGCTGAGACTTGGACTTGTCATTTTCTCTTTTAACCATTTAATCATTAGCCACTTTTTAAATTTTATTTTTTTAATTTAAAAAATTTTCTCTTAACTATTTAACCATTTTTCTTTATCTTTTAATAGGTATATAGTGGTATTTCTCTTTATTTGCATTTTTCTAATAAATGATGATGCTGTGCATCTATTCATGTACTTATTCATGATTGGTATTTCTTCTTTGGGCTTTCCTTGGGCTTTGTTAGCGTTTCTTTTTCCTAGTTTCTTAAGATGGAATCTTAGATTACTGATTTACGATCTTTCTTCTTTTCTAATATATAAATTTTATAGTATACATTTTCCTCTAAATGCTGAGTTGGCTGAACCGCACAAATTTGGAAAGTTGGTTTTTCATTTTCATTCAGTTCAAAACATTTTCTAATTTTCCTTGAGACTTCCTTGTTAACCAATGGATTATTTAAACTTTTGGGGATTATTTAAATTATTTAACAGCATATTTCTGTTGCTTTTCAAGTTTAATTCTACTATGGTTAGTGAACATACACTGTATAAATTCAATACTTTCAAATTTAATGTAGTTTTGTGACCTGAATATCATCTATCTTGGTGACTACACCATGTGCACTTGAAAAGAATATTATTTTCTGCTTTTGTTGGACACCCCAAAAATTCATAAATGTTAATTAGTTCAAGACAGTTGATGTGTTGTCTAGGTATTCTATATCTTTGCTGATAATTGTCTACTTGTGCTATTGATTACTGAGAGAAGTGTTGAAGTTTCCAACTATAATTGTGGATTTGTCTCTTTCTTCCTTCAGTTTCATTAGTTTCACCAGTTTTTGCTCCACATATTTTGAAGTTCTTTGGTGGATTTAGGATCAATAGTCTTCTTGGATGAGTTGACTCTCCTATCATTATGTAATATCCCTCTTTATCCCTGGTAGTTTCCCTTGTTCTGAAGTCTACTTTGATATTAATATAGCTACTAGTTTTCTTCTGATTAATGTTTGCATCATATATCTTTTTACATCCTTTCAATTTATCTATATCATTAAGTTTGAAGTGAGATTCCATAACGTCGTATAGTTGTGTCATTTTTTCATCCAATAAAACAATCTCTTTTAATTGGTATGTTAGACCATTTATATTTAGTATAAGTATTGATATATTTGGATCTAGGTATACTATTTTATTATTAATTTTCTGTTTGTTCTCCTTTTGTCCTTCTATTTCACCTTTCCTGTCTTCTTTCAGATTTGAAATGTTTTATTATTCCATTTTAATTTATCTATTGACTTTTTACCATTTATCTTTGCATAAATTTTATAGTTGTTGCTATACATATCTAATTTTTCTCAGTCTACTTAGAGGTAATAGTTCACCACTTCAATTAAAATATAAAACCGTGCAACTACAGAAGTCTCTATAGCCTCACTCTTTAGTTGCAGTGTCATCTGTATACACTGAAAACCCTATCATATAATATTATAATTTTTGCTTACCACAGTCATGCAAAAATTTAGATTGTTACGTGTATTTGCATACTTGCAGAGGAGCCATATTCATCTTCTCTGTATTCCAGTTTTAGTGCTGCTGAAATGAGCACAAAATATGTTTTTGAAATGTTTTTCTGGTAAATATTTATCCAGAACTTGCATCAAGTTTGTGAAACTGTGGACTGAAATTAGAAGCACAATCCCTGAGGAGGGAATTTTTCTTTTTTGGACAAAGATGGATTTGAGTCTTACCAACTATGCTTTGGCATTAAAGGTTACAAAATGAAGTCTTTTGTCTTGAAGTAAAGTAGAATGTGGAATTAAAAACTAGAATATGCATAGAAATATTTTATAACCAAAGCAGGCATTTTTTCTCTTGGTGACATGATATTTACAATATCAAAATGATCAGTTATCTGCAGGAATGTCCAAGTGGGAGATATTATCTAGCAGCTGCGGTTAAAAGGGGATTGACCCATCTTCCAGTAAATAACAGATACTGGGGAAGATGAAATGAGAGCTAATCCTAGCAGGTTTGGGAGTAAGGAATGTAGAGGTCATCTCATACATTGTTTAGATCATAGCCATGAAAGTGATCACAGTTGTAAAACATCTTTCACCCCACCCCCCCCAAAAAAATCAAAATTATGCACAGAATTTTATTGACATCTGGCACATTCCTATTGCAAATACTGTTCACACTTCCCCCTGGATATTCTGGACCCAGAATAAGAGAGTGATGAGTCTGTGCATCATGCTGCGAAGGCATCAGTCTTCTGCAACCTTGGTCATTCCCCAGAATATGTAATCATCAGCTTGGGATGTACAATTGTGAAGGTGACTGCTCCTCCAAAGGTGTTGGTGATGTAAGCTTGAAACCAAGGAGGAGGAGAGCAATTAAACCTCACCTTGATTAAACTATAGTGTACTCTGTCTGAGTCTGCAAACTGGGCTTGGTGGCTGCTTTCTCCAGTGAGAAGGTAACATTTACACTTGGAATCTGTAGGGAAACAGCTTGCCATAAAGGGTGGTGGGGATACTTTGCCTTCTCTGTCTAACATATACCTGGCAATTCACAGAGGTTCAGCTGAAATGTGTTATGCTCTATTGAGCCTTTTTCTCCCTACCTACTCTGACAGGTGAATAATCTCTCTACATGCCAACTCATGCGTCCCCTCCACCTGTCCAATTCATGTTACAGCCTTAGTTTTCTTGTGACAATTTCTCTGATTTTAATCTCCATTAAGACCAGGGCTGTGCCTTGGTTTCCCCAAAGTGACTTACCCAGCGTGGATTATGTTTGCGCGAGGCAGTTAGTAGTGTGGTTGAGATCACAAATTCAGTCTGAGTTCAAATCTTGATTTTAATATTTTCTAGCTGGGCAACTAAAGGCAAGTTATGTAAATACTCTACAACTCCGTTTCCCACCTGTAAATTGAGATACAACACTATTTGTAAAGAGTAAATGAGCTAAAATATGTGAAGTGCCTAGCATTTTTCCTGACACATAATAAGCCCTATTTTTTTTTATTAAGTGGTCAATTTTTTTCCTATAAAGTCATGAAACAAATATACAATTATTATATTTGTAAGTAAAACAGGACAGAGCACAAACAAGATTAACTAAAGAAAAAGTAAAGAAAACAAAGTCGTCCAGATTACAGATGCAAAAGTCTTAGTATCTATTTTTAAAAGAAATAAAAGATCACGCTGTAAATTGGTACAACCACTTTGAAAACCACTTTGCAGTATCTACTCAAGAAGAACATTCTCCTCTTCTGTGATCTAGCAATTCCACACTTGAGTATATAACCAGCAGAAAAGTGTCCATGTGTTCACCGAATGATGTTTGATTAGATAGAATGTCCACAGCAGCAGTAGCTATAACTATAGTAATCATCAACTGGAAACTTCCCACATGCCCATCAACAGAAGAGTGGATACATACATCATGGCAATGAAAATGATTATCCACAGCTACACACAGCAGAATGGATGAATCTCACAAATAATAATGGTGAGCAAGAAAGCCAGACATCAAGGAGTGCATCCTGCAAGATTCCAGGCAGAACTCATTTGTGCTGTTAGAAGTCAAGATAATGGTTACCCTGTTTGTATGGTGGGGGTGGGGGTAAAGGCTAGGGCAGGGATTCTGTGTAGCTAACATTTTAATTTCTTTTTCTGATGCTGATTTCAGAGGAGGGTTCAGATTGTGAAAATCCACTGCACTATACACTTCTGGTATGTGGGCTTTTCTGTATGTGTCATACTTCACTATAAAGAAAAAAGAGAGACAACAGATATGAGGACATAAGAATTGAAAAGGAGAAGGATAAAAGGCAAAAAAAAGAGAAAATAAAAGAAAGAAAAAGAGACGGTAAAACAACCCCAGAAGTTTAAAGACAAGGATCCTTGGCTCTGGCGGCCCCTGACTTGGTTGGCTCACCCTGTCCCTTACTTGCCCCTGCCCGGAATCCCACCCAGGCTCTATTCTCTGTTTGTTCAGCATCGCCGTGGCAAATGTCCTTTTTTTTTTTTTTTGAAGTCATTGACTTCCTTCCCTTGCTCCTCACAACTTCTGAGCATCGCTAAGGCAGGAAGGGACTTTCCAAGTGTATAACGGTGAGATGAAAGTAACTTGGAGGAGTTAACGTTTCATTAAAGAAACATAAAATCTGAAAAACATCTCCTCTCTTCCCCTCTCCTTCCCTTTCCTCTTTCTCTTCCTCTCCGCCTTCCCCTTCCCTTCCCTCCCCCTCTCCCACGCCCTCTCTCTTCTTATGCACCCCAGGACATCCTCTTGGCCTTGAAGGAAGGCCAGGTCCCGCTGCGGTCGCGGGGCGGGGCCGGGGACAGGGGCGGGGGCGCTCTCGGAGCTCCCCTCTCTGCCCCCGCCCGAGCTGACCCCGCCCCGCGACCGCTGGCTATTTTGGGTGCGTTGGCTGCAGCAGCGGGACAGCAGACAGGCGCGGATCCTGTGACACCTCCCGGTAGCCCGGCACTTGTTGCTCCCAGGACCTACTGCCAACCCTGAGCCCGTCTTTCGCCCTTGCCCCCTTTCTTCTCCAGCTTTCTCTCTTTTCCCTGTGATCGCCGGGGGCACCGATCCTTCAACTACCACTGTCCCTAGCTCAAGAAATAGATGATTTATATCAACAACAGAAACTAAACACCGCTCTGGACAGAGGCTCGGGAGGGTAAGATCTGGAACAGGCGCGCGGAGCGCTGGCCCGGGCACCGCAGAGGTGGCGCCCGCTCGACCCGGGACGGTGGCCCCGGGCGCAGACGGCATGTCAGACTCGGCGATGGCTAACGGGGACGACAGGGACCCGGAGATTGAGCTCTTCGTGAAGGTAGGTCGGCGTCCAGGCGCCGCCGCGCACCTGCTGCGCCTCCAGCAGGGCTCGCGGCTCCATGGGTTCACGTGCTTGGGGCACCGACTGCGCGCGGAGACCCTCCCGCGGGAGGGCGGCCCAGCTCCGCGGCCCCCTGCGTGGCCCACCTGCCACCCAGCGCCTCGTCTCGGCGCTCCCGGCCAGGATGGAGTCAGGTGCAATCTAGCAGGTGGCCGCCTGTCTTGGATTGTTGGGCCGCAGGTAAACACGGTGTAGTAAAGAGATGGCAGGAACGCCTCCGCCGTCTTCTAAAACGGGGATGGGGGTGGGCTGGGTTGGGGGGGCAAAGGGGAGAAGGAGATATTGATACATTTATTTTTGGCAAAGCAAAAAATAACATTTCTTAAAATCCCCTTTCTTTTTCGGAGCTATTAAAATAACAGCAAAGGAAACAAAGTTATCTTCTTGCTTTGTAACCTGCCAGGCAGAAAACAAACGATGCTCCCCCCTACAGTATTATTGTCTGAATTGTGACTATGTAGGGAATTGTCAGGAAATGCTAAAGGTTTGGTAATAGGGAAACCTCCTGGTCACCCTGGGACAGATTGGAATCAAGAGGCACAGAGTAAAATTAATTTAAGTTGCCTGACTCCCTAGGCAGAAGCAGCCTCAAGTGAAAGCAGCTGTACTTCAATTGTAGGAGGAAGGATGGAAGACCAGGAAGCTTTTTCTGTCTGCTGGTGTAATGAGAAAGAAACATTTGATCAGTCCTTGGTGCCCACACAGCAGAAGGGGGGAAACCTGAGGCTGCAGGAGAGTTGCTTCCAGGGCTGCCCAGAGTCACCAGGACTTGGGGGAGGGGTGGCCCGCAGACTAGTGCTGCACCTAGAACTTCAGGAAGGCTAACTTAGAATGCAGTTTCCCTAGAAATATGATGTAACAGAAGAAAATGTCCTCAGCACCTGTTGGGGTGCCTCCTGGCTGAATTTAAAATGCATATATTCCCTGAAACAGAGATGTTATTTTGTCCAAACAGTCCTAGTCTACAGGTAAATTAAATAAATACAGAGATTTTGCAAAAATTATAAACTCTGAATAAACCTGGTTAACAACCTTATACTCTTGGTACCTTTGACTACTAGAAAGTGTAAGGTCAGAGAATTGCTATGTTCCAGTTGGCCCAGCCTATTCTAAGAGTTTAAATTTCTTCTGATAATTTTTTGAAATTATCTGTAGAAATTATGCTGGCCATTTAGTGACACTTGCTTCCCTCTGTCTGCTTTTCTCCCCATGAACTCTGTTGTCCTTGTTTACTTTCTGGGACTGCTCTGGGCAGGATTTCCAGGTTCTCTTCAGACATGGGTAATCAAAGAGAAGATACGTCTCCTTCAAGGCATTCTCCTATGGCTGAGCTGTGCAGGGTTGGGCCATGGGGTGTTAAGGGGTGTCTTGAACCCCCACATCCAAGCCTGAGGTCTAGGGCATGATTAAAGGAGAGCTTTTACAAAGTGATGAATCTTGCCACTCTCCTTGAAGACAGCTATTGTAGGACTTACTCCAATTCCCTGGGAGTAGGTTAGTTTCATGGTGTCAAGTTCCTGAAAGATATTTGAAACACAAATTGGCTCTTTAGAGCCAAAGGAGTTCTTTGCCCCGTTACTAGGTGGAGACCAATTCTGCCTGCACCTTTGTAATTTCATATTGGCAGCTTTGCAGGTTTTCTCCATTTATATGAAAGAAACTCACTGTACAGTCTCTAGTTCCCCCAAATAATTCTGAAATGCAGTGTTGTATTTTTTTTTTTTTTAATCCCTAAAGAAAAGCAATCTGTGAGAGCAGGGAAGGAAGGCTTTCATGGCCAGCTCAGAAACTTGTTTAGTTATCATTTATGGGGACAAGTAAAGGCTGGAAATATTGTGGAATAAAGACACTGCTGATGCCTTTCACTATTGCACTTTAGGGAAGCGATATTCTGATGTACAGAATCGGGTTTTTCCAAAGTTTAATGTCTCCCTAGGCTGCATGATTCCTGTAAAAGGAAGGTGTCAGGTGCCTGAGGTACCTTCTTCAGGGCAGGTCAGATTGGCTTTGATCAAGTTTCCCAGGCAGGCCAGGCCCCCACTGAGTTAGACTCATGATGCTCATTCTCTTTAAACCCCTGGTAAGGACCCCCTGCCCCTCAACAGTAGCTGCCCACTGGGCCCCAGATTGACATGCTAAACCTTGGTCACCAGATATATTCAAGGACATGCCGTCCTCCCACATCAACTGATGATCTATTACTCCTCCTACTCCTATTCCTAATAAACAGCAGCAATTTAGAATTTACCAACACTTGGAAATATTTTATCGTATTTGATGCTTGGCATCCTTGTTCGTGTACATTGGTTCACTCATGTGAAAAATGGAGAAATCAAATAAACTTGGCTGATGGAGATCTCATGAGACTTGATGCAGTCAAAGCACTTGGCAAACTGCAGTTGCTCTTCTTGTAACAACTCAGGGAAATAAGAATGATGATTAGTCCCGTTTAATGGTTGAACAAGACATATGGGTAGAGAGGGTACACGAAACACCCGGAGGTTGACAGCAAATAAGATTAAGATCCAGCCCTCAAATCTAGAATTTTAGACTCTCAATTTCTTGCTGTTTTCCAAAACACCCATGTATCAGGCCTTGAATCTTATTTTGCCGTGTAGACCCTTGAGTGCTGTCTGCGGTGACAGTTATTTATATGTTACAAATCCATTTTTATGTGTTCATGGAGAGATGTCATGGAACATCCCTGCTGTGTACCCCAAGCCTTTCCTTTCCAGGAAATATCTACATTCTAATAATGACATTTAAGAGATCTTCCCCCCCTTTTTTTATTACTTCATCTGTAGTAAGAAGGGTTAGATTAATTCAACTCTGATTCTAGTGTTCCATGATATTCTGTGGATGAGGAAGAGATTTGGAGATACAAAACCTGAGTTAAATTCTTGCCTTTGCCTCTAATTAACTGAATGACTCTGATCAAATTATTTAACATCTATGAGCCTCAGTTGTACCCTATGAAAAAACAAGACCATAGTTCTAAAAAACAGGACCTTATGGTAATCATATAATTTATTGTCCAAATCAAGACACCTTAAGAGTGGGTGGTGGAGAGAGAGGTTTCTACCAATAATTAATTACAACTATTGTAAACCAGAGTTATTTGGGGCAAGTCAGGATATGTGCTCACTCTAGTTATGGAAATACTTCTGTCCCAGACTTGCTGGAGAATTCCGTGGGAGCGTTTAGGAGAAAGCAATTTACAAATTGAAAGCTGCTAAAAACCCATTGACTTCAGTAGTGATATGAGCTTCGTGGCAGATGGAACTTTTCTGGATCTGCATGTCCTTGACATGCCTTAAGGAACAAAGGCCTGGCTCCTTCCCTACTTGTAGAAATACTTTGAGAATAAATAAGGCCATGTGCATTTTGGACTTTGATCATGAAGGGAGGATAATAGGTTATATAATTGATAAGGGCAGTGAGTGTGGTTTATTGAAAGAAAAAGGAGCAAGGAAATAAAGCAAAACAGAAAGTGAATTGAAAAGACAAACACAGGATATGCTGAGTATGACAAATCAAGACATTCCTCCCATCTGTATAGTGCCTCCTCTACTCCCAGATCCCAGAAGTAGAAAGCTGCAAAAGTCAAGCGGCAAGTGACTATTGTGGACTAATTAACTACAGATGCCTCTTGGGGCCAGGAGTATGGGTTTCTGCAGAAACCAGTAGCTCTCAACCTTGGCTGCATATTCAAATCATATGCAAGATTCTAAAACTCCTGATGCCAGGCTGCTCCCCAGGCCCAATGTTTGCCCCACCCCTGAGTGATTCCAGCCCTTGTGAAGAGGCACTGAGTCATAATGAGAGACAGGTCCAATAGCAGGCTGCTTCTGCCACAGCTGAAGTGAGTGGCCTTGCTAGTGTGGATTAATGTCCAGAACTTCCTACGGCCTTGGGACATCACCATCAGGACTGTCATTGATAGAGAGCTTGCCCCCAGTCAGTTAGCTCACTTAACAGATGCTGACAGACTAAAACTCTATCCATAGGACTCTAGAACAATCAGCACTTGTCGAGCCAAATAATCATTGATTCAGTGTGGGGGTAATAAAACAGAGTCCTGCTGATTGTCTGATGGAAAGGACCAGTCCTTTCGTTTACGGGGCTACCCAAAAAGCTTTGACAGTGGGGCTAGGCACTGAAATCAAGTCATGGCAGCCTAGGGTATAGTCACCTGATTCCAGGCACAGAGGGGGATGGGACCTGTCATGTTCTCTGTTAGGCCCCAGGCTACCCATTGGCCTCCTAGCCATCTTGACAACTCACCTAAGCAGGGGCTTATTTGGTTTTTGAAATCCCTTTCATCACATTTTATTTCCCAATGTCTCCAGGTTTTGATTTGTGGTAAGTAATCCAATATATAAATTCATCTGCCCTGCTTTATCAGTAAGTACATTTTTTCCTGGGGAATTCACAGGAATGCTGGTAACTAAAGGTCAAATAAGGCATGTTAGAGGTGCCTGAGCAGAGTGGAAAGGATGCCTGTGGGTCTGCAGATGCTAATGTCCATACTCAGTGGAGTGAGCCCTCCCCTTTTTGTTGACTGGCACTACTTCTGTAGTTTGTTGGCTTTTAACACCCAAGGCGGAGAATTACCAGTTTAAAAAGTCAGTAGAGAGCAAAAGCTTTTCCTTGTTTTTTCCCTTTGGGTTGCCAGGTGCTGAGCTCCTCTTAGTAGAGGCAGAAGGCGCAGTGGATTAGTGCACCCTTGGGAGAAGGCAACCCTGCATTACACATGTTGCTTGACCTCTCTGAGCTGCAGATATCTTATCATTGCAATGCTGATAATGGCAGTGTATATTTCATAGTGTTGCTATGAGCGTTGAATGAGTTGTCTGTGAATCTGAGGTGTAAATGAGGTCTCCTCTGAAGGCTCCATATAGCACAGTTAGTGAGAACTCTGTATGCCCTTGCACTTTCTTCCATTGATGTGTCCAGAAACTTGGTCTCATCTGCTCGTACCCCATTGCTGGGGCTAGGACTCAGACCAGTAGGAATTGGAGAACAGTACAATCATGCCTGGGACTGACTGCCTTTGACATGACTGCTGCTTCACGAGCAGAGGCCACCAGAGGCCCCTGTCTGAGGTTATGAGGTTGGACCTGACTGAAAGGCTAGTGCAGATTCCTGAACCAGTATTGGGCTCTTCAAGGCACAAGGAGGTTGCTTATTTCTGTCAGCTGCTCTCTCATCCAGGGTATCTCTGTATAACTGCTTCTCCAAGGCCTTCAGATGGCTGGGCCAGCAACAAATCATTAGGTGTGCTGCACTGGACTCTTCCCTTTTAGCACCTGGGGATGTTATTTCAGGGCCTTCATTCCCTTTTCCTGTCAATGGGCACCGGGCACTGGGCAAGTCCTCCCAGACTCACCTGCAGTGGGTCTTTAACTTTGACCCTGGGGTGAGAAGTGCTTGCTGGCATATAGATCCTTGGGCTCCAAGAGGGCCCTTGGGCTCTCTCAGTGAGTTTTTCCACCACCTGCCCAGCAGCCTTCCAGACCTACACTGTGATAGATGCTCTCATAGAAACTTGCACACGCCCACGTGTGTTACCTATCTGCACCATAGGGAAAGCAACTGGTACATAGTAGGCTCTCAATACATGGTATCTTTTCTGTCATCTAGTAGACATCCTCAGTTGCTTTCATCATCGAGGTGGAGGGCTAGAATAGTGAAGGAGTCAAGTAGTTAAACGAGGGTTTCCTGAAGATGAGAGCTGTGCCAGGGCTCTCTCCACCCAGGACATGGTAGATCTGGCACTGCTTGCATTCTGAAGGGTCAGCTCTAACTATCGGGGAAATTTCTCTGCTGTTTCCTCAGTAAGGAACTGCTTTGGAAACTTCTTTTCCTTTAGGAGTACCTTAGTTCTAAAATGTGAAATTCTTTTAGAATAAATAAGATAGATATTCTGCTGTCAGAACTGAAATGAATTCGTCCTGGTAAAAAAGAAATGGAGCTGTTCATCTTTAGAAGTTATCATGGGAAGCTTCCAGCACAGTCAGCATGGGAAGATTCTTTGAATTATGTTTATTGTTGCACTCAGTTGTGAACAATGGTGTGGCCAGTAGTTCTCAGGCTTTGGAGAATGAAAGAGTCACTGCAAAGCTCCTTCACCATGTGCTTGTCCAGGTCCTTAGTCCAGAAATTCAGACTCAGGAGGCTGTGGTGAAGGCCACATGTCTGTGTCCTTACAAAGCCAATGCGGATGACTCTGAGGTTCACAAAAGACTGAGAACCACCGACCAGACCTTGGGCAAATAGGGGAGAATTATACATGGTATCTTTCCATGTGGGGCATCAGCAAGGGCAAGAGGTGCCTTGAAGTCTAGTCCCACTAAAGTGTGCAATTCATGGGGCTGAGGAGGCTGAGGCAAATAAGCTTAAAACCAATCTCCCCAGAGATTCCACAAATAAACCAGAAAAGGGGAGGAAAAGAATGCTTTGGCCTTTCTTTTATAATTTGTTTTCCTTCCTTTGTAATTTTTTTACAGTGTAGGAGTGACAAGTAATTTTAAAAGCTAAGAATGAAAGACACATGAGTGAGATAAAGAACATGGGGAGTCAGGGGATTGAATACAATCAATCAACTAATTAACCAATTAGTAAAAATGTTAAGGGAGCCCCTATTCTGTGCCAGACACCATGAAATCAGAAGTGAAAGGATCAAAGACAAAGAAGATGAAGTCCCAGCACTCCATGAATTTGAAGCTGAGGTGTGAAAATGCAAGCCAGCATCAGTGCCACATGAACCAATGTGGGCTGAATGAGTTCTCCTGGCCCAGCTTGGGGGAGGTGGAACCTGACTCATGCCTTAAAGAATGCTTAGGATTCACAACAACAATGGTCAGGAGTGGGCAACCACATTAGGTGCAATGATGGTAGTGAGATGAGGATATTCAGAACCCAGTGGCTGTGCAAGGTTGACTGAAGTGAGTGGACTATGGAGATACACTGCTGAGTGAGGTAGAAAAAAAGAAAACCAATAGCAGGAGGGGTTCTTGAGTAGCAAGTAAGTGGTTTCTGCTCCCTTGTAAGTAATGGGAGTTTCTACACAGGGTAGGGGCTTGATGAGTCCATATTTAGAAAGGTTCATGCACTGGGTTGCATAATGTGTTGGGAAGACCAATGAACTCAAAGTAAGAAGCCTGGATTCTGGGTCTGACTCTGCCATGTGCTGGTTGCATGACTGTCTCCAAGACTACATTTCCTTTTCTTTAAAATGGAATTAAGAATCATAAGATCATAGAATTTCTGATTTGGAAAAAGCTCTTAGAAGTCATCTGGTCTGATTCCCTCCATCAGATAAATTTACAATCTAATGCTTTGGGATACATGCTATATGGGTTTAAGGAAGAGAAGTGAGACAAAATGTGAGATGCTACTCTTTTGTCATTGTTATGATCCTGTTCCCTGTGACCATGTTAGAATTAAGCACATCTTAAGGCAGAGGTCGATGAGGAGCACATACCAGTGGTCCTGTCAGAAGTGGTAGGAGCCTGAGCGAAGGGTGAGAATGCTGTGGAAGACAGACATGGACACAAAGTTAGGTACAGACCCTGGATGAAGTCTGTGCAGATAGGTGAGGGACTCCGAAGCTTAAGATTCAGAAGTTTCATGGTGAATTCACCTCTGGAGAGACTATTTTCCACGTCTGTAATGATGATATCATTGATGGACTTGATTATTGTCTAAGTTGTAACGAAACTGAGGGTTGATAAACTAATGGGGCTTAAGCATTAAAGTTCTGCTCAGCCCTGAAATCCTGGGAATATATGAGAGAAATAGGTCTGTGAAAAGGGAGTTGATGTTAAGGAAAATAGTATTCTGACTTCAGAAGTGTTTCATTTGAGGCGATGGCAGGCCAATCAAGCGCAGAGATCTATTAGAGGACTGGAGAATCAGAACTGAAAATGAGATCGAAATAGAGTCACTTAACCAGGTCAGAATGAAGAAGGTGGGTTTGGACTTCTGCCTGGAGTTTCTGCTGAAGACGTAGTTCCCTGGAGGAGGGAGCATGGAGAAGGAGTAAAGAGGTAAGGACTGACTGTGCTTTAGGAAATGCCTGTTTGAGAGGGAGGAATAAGGCACAAGAAGAGTTAGCAAAGCGATAAAGAAGTAATCAGAGTCAGGAAATAAATGTTAGCATCTCAGGTAAAGGGAACTACGTGAACAATGAATCAGAGGCGAGAAAAGTCAGGATGTATCCTGGGAGAAGTAAATGTTCTGCTTGGCTGTGGCAAAGATGGTGTGAAAGGACGTCAGAAAGGAGGATGCAAATATACATTAGGGTGAGCCCGAGGCACCTCTGACGGCAAGCTGAACGCTTGGACTTTTGTTTATATAATAGAGATTGTATGTGCTGCCTCCTTGTGGAGCAATTCTACTTTAAAAGAGAGGAAAGTTCTTAGTTATCTGAAGATGGCATCCTGCCCTGTTGCATCCTAGGAGAGGTTCTTTGAAGTGGGTTGTCTTTGCAGTGTACCCAGGTCACCCACGGAGTGGTGGTGTTTAGAAGTTTGCAGCTGCTTACTCTTCATCCTATATCAACCTCTGTGGGTCTTATGGTGATGTTTTTAACTTCTGTTCATCATTATTTTATGGTTAAGGGGGTAAAAAAACAAGTATCAGGCCAAAGAAATAACACAAAAGGTGAAAGAGTGCAGGATAGGCAGTGAATAGAGTCCAACTGGGAGCCCATTACCTAGAATGAAGAGGAGGTGAAAACCATGTCCCAGTTACTGTCTCTTAAAAATCCAATTTGGGAGGTTGTCATGGCAACAGATATAGGTTTCTTGATTCAACCCAAGGCTCCTCTCCCCATCAGGGCACTTCTGTGCCTCCTAAGGCTGACAGTGAGCATGCTGGAAGCCAAAACCTAGTAAATGTTCATGGGGGCGGGCTGGGGGGTTGAATTTCACTTG
Organism: Tamandua tetradactyla; assembly: GCF_023851605.1. Classification (NCBI taxonomy): domain Eukaryota; kingdom Metazoa; phylum Chordata; class Mammalia; order Pilosa; family Myrmecophagidae; genus Tamandua; species Tamandua tetradactyla. The sequence continues at coordinate 103,713,136 of NC_135331.1, read as the reverse complement.
CCTTTTATCCATTTTCGAATTTGAATTTTCTGGCATTTAACAGTCATATCATAAAATCTAGGATCCACAGTATCTTTTGAATTCACCTCAAAAACCAAAGGGGACGTATGTCTTCATTCCTTTATCACAAATGCCTCTGATTTTTCCTGTGGATATAAGAGATTCTGGGCAGGACCTGACCTCAGGACTCTGAGTCAGGTGAGCCATATGGGAAAAATTATGTGACCACTCCTCATTTGGGTAATTCATAAATAAAGCAAGGATCTGATCTTTCAAGGTTATTGTGAAGGTCAAATAAAGATAAGAAGTATCAACTATTTATGTAAACTAGGTTTTTCACTGTGCAGACAACATAAGATGTTCTAAGTCAAGTGCTAAAACAACAAACCCATCAACTCGTTCACCCCATAGCTCAATGCAGGTGTTTGGTGAGCATTTTTCCCACTTGGGCTCCCTCCACCTTGGTTCTGCTCCCCTTGGAGCCTCCAAGTCCTCTGATAGATTCTCTGCCATCAGCCAGCACAGTTGGAAGACTGAGAGTGAAGGGTCACATGGGAAGTTTGCATGGTCCCCACTTTCCATAGTCCAGAACTCAGTTACCGTGGCTGTCTCTCTGCAAGGGAGTCTGGGACATCTCATCTAGCTGTCTTCCTGGGAAAAAGGGGAAGCAGGGTTGGCTGCAACAAGCCAGACCCTGCCATAGAAATTGAGTTATTTCCTAGTTATCTACCACTACATCACCTCATCAACGCTTAAGATGCCATCCTGCCTGCAGCCTGTCCTCCAGTCTGCCATACCTGATACCATTAGCTTAATCTTCCTAGAATATTCTCTTTTTGACACCCTCTCCTCTGCCTGCTAGTTCAAATTCAACAGCCCCAATCTGATATTAAAGACATGGCAACTAGGTCTATATATCTTATTTCCTATCCTTTCTTAGAATAGTTCCTTGTGTCCATACAGTTCTTAAGGTTTGGAAGCATTTTTGAGTCTATCTGATTATATTTTCATGCAGTCTTCCTGTGAGAAAGGAAGAGATTTAATCCTTGTCACAAACATGCTGACTAGTCAGGGACTACGTTCTGTGTTCTTCTCCATGAGCTTAGAGCACATCTGGGAGATTCTGACTCCAGACCTCAGCACTCTCCACTGGAGCAGGGTTTCGCAGCCTTGCAAGATCATAAGAACCAGCTGTGGTACTTTCCAAATTCCAGCCCAGACTAATGAATCAGGCTCTACAGGGGGTCCCCAGCCATCTGTATTTTGAACAAGTGCCCCAGGTGTTGCATATCCTGGTTAGGGGAGCACTGCCCATACTTTAACCAAGGACCTGTGGGAATATCTTGAACCCAAGGAAGAGAGTCTGAGTCTGGAGCTTTAAAACACTGTGACAAGCATGTGGGTTCACTTGGGTCTTCCAACTCTTCTCAGTTCCCCCCATGTGCATAGAATTCCAGTTATCCTAAATACTGGTCCTTGACATTGCAATCTGTTCCACAGAGTATGGAATTATAAAAATAGACAGAGGCCTTTTTCTTTGGGCAGCTGCTCATCCCCATCCCCAAAATAAAAAGCACTTGAAGTGGAAAATGTTGGGAAAGATTTTGGAGGGATGGCAGTGGGGAAAAAGGTGAGTGAGAGAGGGAGGAACTGAAGTGACTTACAAAGCAGAACCAGTCCTCATTTGAAGACATTTTGGGCCTTGTGAGTCTCTCTCCATTTTCAGAAGTCCCAAAATCAGTTTGGAAACCAAAAAATGTTAGCAATGACTTGTGCCAGGCTCCATTAGGAGCATATTATGTATCTTACCTCCTTGAAATTCTATGGGTGGGTCCTATTAGTATTTCCCATTTACAGATGAGAAAACTGAATTTCAGATTGATTTAAGTTCCTTAACCAAGGCTATAGAGGCAAGATGTGGCTTCCAGCCAGGATCTCTGAAATCATGATCTCGCTCCTAATTTCTGCTTTCTGCTGCCTTGTTTTACCCAGACCTTCCCGAGCTTATGAAGAGAAAATGTTGAGTGTTGAAGCAGGAAGTATTTTTCTTAAGGCTAGCCAGAGTAAAATGATTAAGTCTTACCCTTTCCATAAGTCTTCTTAGATCACAATAAATAGTTCAAGGTCAAGGCTCTCTACACTTATGCAGATGGGGCAGCTACCAGTAGGGTGAGTTAGAGCTGCCAAATGACCCACCTTTCCCCATGTCTTTTTCTCAGTTCTCTGCCACAGTGGTATAGATTCCCATCATTTAATCAACCCCTATGATTTGAGGAATGTCCTCCTGAGATCCTTTTTAACCCTGGAGGGTCTACACAGGGACCCAGTAGCCCCAAATGACATGTTAGCCAAGTCTTTATCAGGTCAGTAGGCAGAAAGCAGAGGCTCTGAAGGAGCCGGTAGGGAAAGCCCAGGAGTATATGTGCCGCGCGGGTAGTATATGTACTAAGCTGGATGTTTGTGAGCACAGGGAGTAAAAGTGGTACCAGTTGTGCAGTGCGGGGGTGGCTATCAAAGGCAGACTTTGTTCACATGCCAATTTACCCAAGAATTGACCATTAGCCAAAGCACCTCCATCAGGATTCTAGAGTAAAGTTTGTAATTCATCCTTGGAAGGACGAAGTCCTTGGCTTGAGAGAAGTCTTGTGTTGATTTCTGTTAGTCCTTAGTTCACTAAGACTAGACTTATTTACAGAGAGATAGTAGAGTCCCACAATAAAAAAATAAATGAGTTTATAAACAATTTTCCAGGGCACTATAAGCTTGAATAATAATAATAATAAATTAAAAGAATTTAGACAATGTTATTTGTGAAATTCAGTAGATTCCACTGAGGCTTTGTGTGATTCCAGTTGGTTCTGGGGAGCCCAAGTTACATTTTTGTCTCTGCAGACACTGAGGCCCAGAAATTTTAGGACGTTGTAATCTGTACACAGCAAAGTCAAGTTAGGCTTGAAAGTAGAGCCACTGGCTACAGTTCAGTCCATGGGACCCAGTCTCACTAATGCTAGGCCCTTTCTGAGTCGTTTTGAGAGGCACGTGCCATGCTCAGAAGTAGCAGGACTGTGAAAGGTAATATACTACACAGCTTGTTGAGCATCTGCTGTACACTAGACGTTGTGCTAGGCACCCAAGTTCGATGCTACCATTCCCTTTTGACAGTGCCACAGGGAAGGTATATTTGGAAATCTGCTAAAGAGAAAGGTTAAGTCTTTTGCCTAGGGTCCCATGAAAAGTGGCAGAATTCAGATTAAAACCCAGGTCTGACTGACTCCAAAACCACATATTTTAATGTACATTAATTATTGGAAATAACAAAATCAAGGCCAAAATTTTGTGTTCTTTTTTTTTTTTTTCGCATGGGCAGGCATCAGGAATCGATGCCTTGCATGGACAGGCATGGCCCACCCAAAATTTTGTATTCTTGACATACACTTTTCCATGTAATACCTGTTTATTGAGGCCTACTGGGTGCCAGGCGCTGGGCCCAGTGAGGGAATATGGCAGTGCACATGGCAGACCCAGTCTGAGTCATGGCAGAACTTACAGCGTAGGAGTAGAGGGAACAGGGCAGCCACTGGACATGCAGGGGATTCTGACCCAAGGGCAAGTACTAGGAACTATGAGAGCTCTTGGCAAGGGATGTGGTATTGAAAAGGGACAACACAGAATTTTGTTGCAGGCTGCACAGGATCTGGGGTTCAATTCAGGGGTGGGACATGATTCCGGGGGAGAGCCCCAGCTAAGCTCAGGCAGAGAAGGGGGAGGAAGCCATTTCCCAGTCCCCTCAACAAACCTGTTGCCAGGGTAGGTTCTTGAAGGAGCAGATGATGAAGGGACCCTGGGGTCTCCATCCTCATCAGGACCCCAGGAGCCTCTCTTGGCAAACCCCTCCACCCCAAGCTGGGACACTGCTAGAGAAAAACCATGAACTATCCCCTGGACCCTCTCACACTTTAGGTCACCTTAAAGGATGATATGAAACTCATCTAGACCTAATGCACTTGAGAAAAAATTTTTACACATGTGTGCCAAGAATTATTCTAACAAGGGTGAGGAATCTTTCAAATTCCCAAGTGGGAGAAAAACAGCTCTCAGTGCGAGTGCCTTGCTGCTTATCACTCTGGCATGAAGGAGTAGCTCCCAGTGTGTAATCAGACATTAGTCAAGGAGGGCAGAGGACTGGGTATCAGATGCAACTAATGTTGACAAAGGGTTTGTGAAGGGGGTGAAGGATGGTCATCGGGGGACAACAAGGAGCTGGGAAAAGAGGCGAGGCATAGAAGAAAAGATCGCCATGTCCTGGCTCTGCTCCCTGGTCTTGATTCTGATTTATCTCAGCTGGGCTCAGGCTAATAGGCTCTGCTAACTAAGGAGGGCTTACTGGAGGTCACAGACCACAGATGAGTCTTTTCCTGGTTACTGGCAATTTCCCACAGAGGAGCGTATGCTCTCATTCACTATTGTTTCATTACACACACACACACACACACACACACACACACACACACACACACACACACACATCTTTTCTCCAGAGAGTTGTGGTCCAAGACTGAAATGTATACATCCGCATAGTATTTGGCACACACTGTATGCTCAACAAATGCCACTATTTCTACATAAATAACTTTGTATTTATTCCACATTTACCAAATATTTGTTGAATAACTGAAAGCAGTACAATGGAATTGAAGAAACCTGATTTTGGTTCTGCTTCCTGCCATTCTGTTATTTTGGACTGGTTGTTTGAGTTTCTTCATCTCTAAAATAAAGGGATTAGATGTATTGACCTCTAAGGTTCCTTCCAGTTCTAAAAGTTGATTCTTTGACTCCACTGTGTACTGAGCATTGTGCGAGGCCCTCTGGGAGATTCGGAAAGGAACCTGCCCTCAAGGAGTTTATAATCTACTTCACAAAGGGACCTGGAAATCCTATAACCTAGGTCAGGGTCAGCAAAATTGTTCTGTAAAGGGCCGCATAGTAATACTTCAGGCTTTGCCAGTCCCTGGCCCAGCTACTCAACTCTGCTGTTATAGCATGGAAACAGCCGTAGCTGATACATAAATGAGTGGGCATGGCTGTGTTACAATAGAACTGCATTTACAAAATGAGGTGGTGGGCTAACACCTGACCTAGGTGCCCAACCAACAAGGACTTGATTGAATGTGGTATGGTGCCCGGTGCTCTGGGCATGGCCTTCCCTGTAAATTGTGATGCGGTTGCAGAGGCTAAGTGAAGGTGTCCATTCTACCAGCCATTGACTCTGGCAGTCCAGGGTTGAGTTGTAAGATGAAGCTTTCTTGGAGAATGTTCCCATGTGAATCCAAGTTATTCATGTTCCTGTTGTGTATCAGATAACATATGCACAGAAGCTGAGCTCAGGGCTTTGATGTTTGCCACAGAGCTAGTTCCATGGAAAGGTCATTATGAAACTCAGGTTCTTGGGTAGGAGATTCACGCATAGACAGACTCATTTCCTGCTCTCGCCATGCTTTTTCTCACTTCTCATGAACTTCAGGTGTTGCTGTCAAATGATCCCCTTGATGTTTACTGCTTGGCCTGACTGCCACCAGGTCATGTGCTGCTGACACACACTACTTCTCTGGGCAGTGCCCTGACAGCTCTGTACTGGGACACCGCCACCTGGCAGCAAGGAAGTGCTGCATTCTGCCCAGGGATGTTACGGGATGGAAAATGATGATTGCTTCACTTGTACACAACTTGTGCACCCTAAATGACACAGACACGCCATTCAAACAGGCAGGCCAATCTATGATACCTCAGGAAACTGCTCCAGAAGGTAGATTTTCTAAGGAGAATGTTGTCTTATGAGACCAAGCATTCCTTCATTCCTGATGGTAAACACTTAGGGTGGTTTCTGTCCTTGACTTCCTTGTGGCCTTGACTAAGAAGACACTTGGCCTCTCTGAGGACTTTTTTCAACTATGAAATAGCTGGAACCACATTCCTGGACCTGCTTCATCCTGGTCCCAAAGCAAATTGTGATTCATGGAATCCACTTATGTTTTCTGGTTTTTGTTAACTATTTGATTAACTTTCACATTACTCAGTTTCACAGTGCGTGTGCTGTGTGTGTGTGTGTGACTAGTTTGCTTGTATTTAAGGCCTTTTTCAACAGTCTGAGATGCCATCATATGGTGGGTAATTGGTTCTTTCCTATGCCAAATAATAATAAAGGGCGGTTTTTCCAATTATTCATTATTCAAATGTTCATGTTTGAGGGGTATTTTCAACATATTGACATTTACAGTGGACATCTGTTGTAATTGTGGTTGTGCAGCATACTCAAGGGAAGAACCAGGAACTGACTTTCTAGACCACCTCATTTTCTGCTTAAATTAGCTAGCTTGGGTCCTGTGGTTTGCAACTAAGAGCCCTGATTGGAATTTCTTTAGAAAAAAGTCTAAAACAGAATCTTCTTTGAGGTCTCCCAGTCCTATGTCATTAATTATAATACCTTAGTCAGAATATATAGGATATCCTATTTAGATATTAAATATTTTATAACTCCAAAAAATTCTTTGGGATGATTTTTTTTAACTTTTTTATTAATTAAAAAAATTAACAAACAAGACATTAAGATATCATTCCATTCTACATATACAATCAGTAATTCTTAATATCATCACATAGTTGCATATTCATCATTTCTTAGAACATTTGCATCGATTTAGAAAAAGAAATAAAAGACAACAGAAAAAGAAATAAAACGATAACAGAGAAAAAAAAAGATTATACATACCATACCCCTTACCCCTCACTTTCATTTACCACTAGCATTTCAAACTAAATTTATTTTAACATTTGTTCCCCTTATTATTTATTTATTTATTTTTTTATTAATTAAAAAAAAGATTAGCTAACACAACAGTTAGAAATCATTCCATTCTACATATGCAATCAGTAATTCTAAAATATCATCACATAGATGTATGATCATCATTTCTTAGTACATTTGCATCGATTTAGAAAAAGAAATAGCAAGACAACAGAAAAAGAAATAAAATGATAATATAGAGAAAAAATAAAAATAAAAAATAAAAAATATATATATAAAAAACACACAAACAAACAAAAAAAACTATAGCTCAGATGCAGCTTCATTCAGTGTTTTAACATAATTACATTACAATTAGGTAGTATTGTGCTGTCCATTTTTGAGTTTTTGTATCTAGTCCTGTTGCACAGTCTGTATCCCTTCAGCTCCAATTACCCATTATCTTACCCTGTTTCTAACTCCTGATGGTCTCTGTTACCAATGACATATTCCAAGTTTATTTTCTAATGTCGGTTCACATCAGTGGGACTATACAGTATTTGTCCTTTAGTTTTTGGCTAGTCTCATTCAGCATAATGTTCTCTAGGTCCATCCATTGTTATTACATGCTTCATAAGTTTATTCTGTCTTAAAGCTGCATAATATTCCATCGTATGTATATACCACAGTTTGTTTAGCCACTCATCTGTTGATGGACATTTTGGCTGTTTCCATCTCTTGGCAATTGTAAATAACGCTGCTATAAACATTGGTGTACAAATGTCCGTTTGTGTCTTTGCCCTTAAGTCCTTTGAGTAGATACCTAGCAATGGTATTGCTGGGTCGTATGGCAATTCTATATTCAGTTTTTTGAGGAACCGCCAAACTGCCTTCCACAGTGGTTGCACCATTTGACATTCCCACCAACAGTGGATAAGTGTGCCTCTTTCTCCGCATCCTCTCCAGCACTTGTCATTTTTTGTTTTGTTGATAATGGCCATTCTGATGGGTGTGAGATGATATCTCATTGTGGTTTTGATTTGCATTTCTCTAATGGCCAGGGACATTGAGCATCTCTTCATGTGCCTTTTGGCCATTTGTATTTCTTCTTCTGATAGGTGTCTGTTCAAGTCTTTTTCCCATTTTGTAATTGGGTTGGCTGTCTTTTTGTTCTTGAGTTGAACAATCTCTTTATAAATTCTGGATACTAGACCTTTATCTGATATGTCGTTTCCAAATATTGTCTCCCATTGTGTAGGCTTTCTACTTTCTTGATGAAGTTCTTTGATGCACAAAAGTGTTTAATCTTGAGGAGCTCCCATTTATTTATTTATTTCTTCAGTGCTCTTGCTTTAGGTTTAAGGTCCATAAAACCACCTCCAATTGTAAGTTTCATAAGATATCTCCCTACACTTTCCTCTAACTGTTTTATGGTCTTAGACCTAATGTTTAGATCTTTGATCCATTTTGAGTTAACTTTTGTATAGGGTGTGAGATACTGGTCCTCTTTCATTCTTTTGCATATGGATATCCAGTTCTCTAGGCACCATTTATTGAAGAGGCTGTTCTGTCCCAGGTGAGTTGGCTTGACTGCCTTATCAAAGATCAAATGTCCATAGATGAGAGGGTCTATATCTGAGCACTCTATTCGATTCCATTGGTCGATATATCTATCTTTATACCAATACCATGCTGTTTTGACCACTGTGGCTTCATAATATGCCTTAAAGTCAGGCAGCTTGAGACCTCCAGCTTTGTTTTTTTCCCTCAAGATACTTTTAGCAATTCGGGGCACCCTGCCCTTCCAGATAAATTTGCTTATTCGTTTTTCTATTTCTGAAAAATAAGTTGTTGGGATTTTGATTGGTATTGCATTGAATCTCTGAATCAATTTAGGTAGAATTGACATCTTAACTATATTTAGTCTTCCAATCCATGAACACGGTATGCCCTTCCATCTATTTAGGTCTTCTGTGATTTCTTTTAACAGTTTTTTGTAGTTTTCTTTGTATAGGTCTTTTGTCTCTTTAGTTAAATTTATTCCTAAGCATTTTATTCTTTTAGTTGCAATTGTAAATGGAATTCGTTTCTTGATTTCCCCCTCAGCTTGTTCATTGCTAGTGTATAGAAATGCTACAGATTTTTGAATGTTGATCTTGTAACCTGCTACTTTGCTGTACACATTTATTAGCTCTAGTAGTTTTGTTGTGGATTTTTTCGGGATTTCGACATATAGTATCATATTGTCTGCAAACAGTGATAGTTTTACTTCTTCCTTTCCAATTTTGATGCCTTGTATTTCTTTTTCTTGTCTAATTGCTCTGGCTAGAACCTCCAACACAATGTTGAATAATAGTGGTGATAATGGACATCCTTGTCTTGTTCTTGATTTTAGGGGGAAAGTTTTCAATTTTTCCCCATTGAGGATGATATTATCTGTGGGTTTTTCATATATTCCCTCTATCATTTCAAGGAAGTTCCCTTGTATTCCTATCCTTTGAAGTGTTTTCAACAGGAAAGGATGTTGAATCTTGTCAAATGCCTTCTCTGCATCAATTGAGATGATCATGTGATTTTTCTTCTTTGATTTGTTGATGTGGTGTATTACATTAATTGATTTTCTTATGTTGAACCATCCTTGCATACCTGGGATGAATCCTGCTTGGTCATGATGTATAATTCTTTTAATGTGTTGCTGGATTCGATTTGCTAGAATTTTGTTGAGAATTTTTGCATCTATATTCATTAGAGAGATTGGTCTGTAGTTTTCTTTTTTTGTAATATCTTTGCCTGGTTTTGGTATGAGGGTGATGTTGGCTTCATAGAATGAATTTGGTAGCTTTCCCTCCACTTCGATTTTTTTGAAGAGTTTGAGCAGAGTTGGTACTAATTCTTTCTGGAATGTTTGATAGAATTCACATGTGAAGCCATCTGGTCCTGGACTTTTCTTTTTGGGAAGCTTTTGAATGACTGATTCGATTTCTTTACTTGTGATTGGTTTGTTGAGGTCTTCTATGTCTTCTTGAGTCAAAGTTGGTTGTTCATGCCTTTCTAGGAAGTTGTCCATTTCATCTACATTGTTGTATTTATTAGCGTAAAGTTGTTCATAGTATCCTGTTATTACCTCCTTTATTTCTGTGAGGTCAGTGGTTATGTCTCCGCTTCCATTTCTGATCTTATTTATTTGCGTCCTCTCTCTTCTTCTTTTTGTCAATCTTGCTAAGGGCCCATCAATCTTATTGATTTTCTCATAGAACCAACTTCTGGTCTTATTGATTTTCTCTATTGTTTTCATGTTCTCAATTTCATTTATTTCTGCTCTAATCTTTGTTATTTCTTTCCTTTTGCTTGCTTTGGGGTTAGTTTTCTGTTCTTTCTCCAGTTCTTCCAAGTGGACAGTTAATTCCTGAATTTTTGCCTTTTCTTCTTTTCTGATATAGGCATTTAGGGCAATAAATTTCCCTCTTAGCACTGCCTTTGCTGCGTCCCATAGGTTTTGATATGTTGTGTTTTCATTTTCATTCGCCTTGAGATATTTGCTAATTTCTCTTGTAATTTCTTCCTTGACCCACTCGTTGTTTAAGAGTATGTTGTTGAGCCTCCACGTATTTGTGAATTTTCTGGCACTCTGCCTATTATTGATTTCCAACTTCATTCCCTTATGATCCGAGAAAGTGTTGTGTATGATTTCAATCTTTTTAAATTTGTTGAGATTTGCTTTGCGACCCAGCATATGGTCCATCTTTGAGAATGATCCATGAGCACTTGAGAAAAAGGTGTATCCTGCTGTTGTGGGGTGTAATGTCCTATAAATGTCTGTTAAGTCTAGCTCATTTGTTGCAATATTCAAATTCTCTGTTTCTTTATTGATCCTCTGTCTAGATGTTCTTTCCATTGATGAGAGTGGCGAATTGAAGTCTCCAACTATTATGGTAGATGTGTTTATTTCCCTTTTCAGTAATTGCAGTGTATTCCTCACGTATTTTGGGGCATTCTGATTCGGTGCGTAAATATTTATGATTGTTATGTCTTCTTGTTTAATTGTTCCTTTTATTAGTAGATAGTATCCTTCTTTATCTCTTTTAACTGTTTTACATTTGAAGTCTAATTTGTTGAATATTAGTATAGCTACTCCTTCTCTTTTCTGGTTGTTATTTGCATGAAATATCTTTTCCCAACCTTTCACTTTCAACCTATGTTTATCTTTGAGTCTAAAATGTGTTTCCTGTAGACAGCATATAGAAGGATCCTGTTTTTTAATCCATTCTGCCAGTCTATGTCTTTTGTTTGGGAAATTCAGTCCATTAACTTTTGGTGTTATTACTATTCGGGTAGTACTTTCCTCTGCCATTTTGCCTTTTGTATTATATATATCATATCTGATTTTCCTTCTTTCTACACTCTTCTCCATACCTCTCTCTTCTGTCTTTTTGTATCTGACTCTAGTGCTCCCTTTAGTATTTCTTGCAGAGCTGGTCTCTTCGTCACAAATTCTCTCGGTGACTTTTTGTCTGAAAATGTTTTAATTTCTCCCTCATTTTTGAAGGACAATTTTGCTGGATATAGAAGTCTTAGTTGGCAGTTTTTCTCTTTTAGTAATTTAAATATATCATCCCACTGTCTTCTAGCTTCCATGGTTTCTGCTGAGAAATCTACACATAGTCTTATTGGGTTCCCCTTGTATGTGATGGATTGTTTTTCTCTTGCTGCTTTCAAGATCCTCTCTTTCTCTTTGACCTCTGACATTCTAACTAGTAAGTGTCTTGGAGAACACCTATTTGGGTCTATTCTCTTTGGGGTGTGCTGCACTTCTTGGATCTGTAATTTTATGTCTTTCATAAGAGTTGGGAAATTTTCAGTGATAATTTCTTCCATTAGTTTTTCTCCTCCTTTTCCCTTCTCTTCTCCTTCTGGGACACCCACAACACGTATATTTGTGCGCTTCATATTATCATTCAATTCCCTGAGCCCCTGCTCAAATTTTTCCATTCTTTTCCCTATAGTTTCTGTTTCTTTTTGGATTTCAGATGTTCCATCCTCCAGTTCACTAATTCTATCCTCTGTCTCTTTAAATCTACCATTGTAGGTTTCTATTGTTTTTTTCATCTCTTCTACTGTGTCTTTCAATCCCATAAGTTCTGTGATTTGTTTTTTCAGACTTTCCATTTCTTCTTTTTGTTGATCCCATACCTTCTTCATGTCCTCCCTCAATTTATTGATTTGGTTTTTGAAGAGGTTTTCCATTTCTGTTCATATATTCAGAATTAGTTGTCTCAGCTCCTGTATCTCATTTGAGCTATTGGTTTGTTCCTTTGACTGGACCATATCTTCAATTTTCCTGGTGTGATTCGTTATTTTTTGCTGGCGTCTGGGCATTTAATCAGATTTCCCTGAGTGTGGGACCCAGCAGGTTGAAAGACTTTCCTGTGAGGTCTCTGGGCTCTGTTTTTCTTATCCTGCCCAGTATGTGGTGCTTGTCTGTCTGCGGGTCCCACCAGCAAAAGATATTGTGACTCCTTTAACTTTGGAAGACTCTCGCTGCTGGTTGTGTGGTGGAGACAGAGGAGAGGTTGTAGGATGGTTTTAATGGCTTCAAATTGTGAAGTCCTGGGATCTGAGTTCCTTGAGAGAGGAATTCCACCTGAGTTGTGTTTCACCCCTCCCGTGGGTAAGATTCAGGTGGTAGAGAGCCCTGAAAGCAGCCTGTTTCTGCGTTTGGGGCAGTTGTAACCTGTGTAATCCCAGCGCTGAGCCCAGAGGCAAGGAAGCCTCCGCAGAAACAGCCGCAGAAGGCTCTGTTTCGCCCCCTTTCCTCTTTTTCAGTTAGCCCAATCGGCGATTTCCACCTTGATCAGTTTCGCCTGAGCTGAGGGCCTGTTTTTAGTAGTCAGAAGTTGTTCATTAATGCCACTATTGGTGTTAGGTTGGGCTCAGTCTCTACTACTGTTAGAGACTCTTTCCTTTCCCTCTGGGAAGTCGCCTGTCAGGGAGGGGCGCCAGCTTCCGCGGCTTGCGGAACCTCTGTTCGGATGCTCCCAGCTGGCCTGGGAAGCCGCGTGTTTGGAAGTGGCCGTGGTCGCCGGCCACCGCGACTTGGGGGACCGCTTTTCCGAGGCTCCCAGCCGGCCCGGGAAGCCGCGCGTGGGGGAGGGGCACCGGCCGCTGCGGCTTGGGGAACCACCGATCCAAATCTCCCAGCCGGGAAGCCACGTGTGTGGAAGGGGCTCCGGTCGCCGGCACCGTGGGTTGGGGGACCGCCGCTCCAAGGCTCCCAGCTGGCCCGGGAAGCCGCACTTGGGGAGGGGCACCGGCCCCCGTGGCTTGGGGAACCCAATCCAAAGCTCCCAGCCGGTCCGGGAAGGAGGGAGGGAGCTCCGGCCGCCAGCCGTTGCAGCCCGGGGAATCGCGCGCCTCTCGGGGACCTCACCGCAGCGGAGACTCTTAGCCGGTCCAGTCGTTCCAGAATGGCGTACGCTGTGTGTCTGGTCTCTGTCATGGCTCCGGGAGCTGTTCTGTACTGTTCCTGGTTCTTTAGTAGTTGTTCTGGAGGAGGAACTAAGACCCACGCACCTTACTAAGCCGCCATCTTCTCCCGTGCCTCTCTTTGGGATGATTTTAATAGAGAATGATAGAAATGAAGATCCAGGATGTAGGACTTATCTTGATCAATGAATCATGTAATTCATTGGGCCAGTCTGGGGAAAGCTGGGGTAGAAGCAGATCACACTGTAAGTTCTTTTCCTTCTCTTCCATCCCCTCTAGTGCCACCAAAGTGAAGCCATTTTACCAAGTGAAATCAGGTTAGGATAACATCCAAAGTTCTCCTTCAAGGGAAAATAATAGTAATAATAGCTAACATTACTTGCCTTGTGCATCCTAACTACTTTACGTGTATTTATCATTTATTATGAGTGTCCCAATTGTATAGATGAGGAAACAGAAGCACTGATGGGTTAAATGACTTGTCCAAGGCCACACTAGCATATAAGTGCTCCTAAATACCACCTTCCTGAAGGAATGACCGAGGGGCCAGTGCCATCTGCGTGGTATACAGGGGTAAAGGGACAGTCTTCTTGGACTTACCTTTGGGCCTTTTTAATACCTCCTCCCAACTCCCTTGCTGAACATAGTAGGATTGAGTGTTGATACGAGTACCTGCTCATTGTACATATCATAAGTTTATATGAAAATTTAAAAAGGAAAGTGGCTGTTATTTCTGCATATAGTAGTGCTCTGTAATTATCTGCTGAGTTAGCTAGTGAACAGACGAATGCCAGGAGCAGGCGTGATTGTGACCATTGTCAGGGGATTGGGCCTTCAGTGATGCTCCAGGGAGGTAGGCGGGTGGAGCACCCCTATGGGCACCCTACACGGCTGCCCCCTCGTACTTGCCCAGCTTCATCTGCTTCTTTCACCTGTCACTAGACATAGACCTGTGGCTAGACATTGTGCTGGGTTAATAAAGGCTCGCTAGTAATGCTAATTAGGCCTCTCACTAGCTGAATAGCAACACATAAAACAGTTAACTGTTAACCTCACTCTCTGCCTACTGAATTCCCATCTCTCAGCCTTTACTGAATATGTGACCTTGGTGAGGACACACGCAACTATGAACCCCGCTTATACTCAACGATGTGGAGAAGGAATTAGACTTATTTGTGTTACTCCCAAAGACGAAGTATTATGATTTTAAAATTTTAAGTGGGGAGGCTGATTTTAACTTAACATACCAAAGAACTTTCTCTCAGCAAGGGTTATCCAACAGAGCAATGGGGTGCCTTGAGAAAGGTGGTGAACTCACCATGAGTGGATGTATTTAAAGAAAAGTTAGATGACTTCCAAAGGGCTTGGTGTAAAAAGAATTCATGTATTTGGGCATAGGACATACCACTCTGCACGAACAGTAGCAATTGTTAGCAGATCCATTCCTGCTCTAGTGACCCATAATACGAATCTTCTCCTTGGCTTACTTTACTGTAAATGGAAAAGATGGAAGTAATCAGTATCTCTATTATGGGAAGGGTTTGCCAAGGTCAGAAATGTACAATAATGATGTGCTTTTGAAGTGCTTCCGTTACTTGGAAGAGCAAAGGAGGGGCTCTCTCTCAAAGGAGTTGCTTATAACTCATCCAGGAGTTGAGGTTCTCAGATATTCTCTGGTATGTTATGACAAAACTGGGCTGAAAGACATTTGAAGTCAGATGCAGTGACCTTTATATCCACATTCCCTGCAACTCTTTGCATAGGGCTAAACATTTGGCAGATGCTCTGTGAGTTCTTTAGAGATTGATTGATGGATTGTTGTTCAATAAAATCTTGCCTGCCCTCATAATTAGATATATAAAATATTAACTGCAATGGTGGCTCCCTTCTATCAAAAAATATGTTCTGTTCATTTACTTCAGAATAGATGTGTGAACTTAATGATTTGCAATGGCAATGTAAAAATCATAATTGCAGAAATGTTCCTTTTATAAACAGTTCTATGTTTTCTGTTCATATGGCTTCATGAGCACTCTTCCAGCTATAAAGATTTGGAAACCAAGTCATGCTGAGCGAGCTTCAGACCTTGCTAGAGCACCTTGGTTTTCTGATTACTAGCATCTGTTTCCCACAAAAATCCCTAGACCAGAGCTCACTCCTGATTGGGGTTTGTCATTGATGGGGATCCTGTCATCTCAGAGCTCAAAATGCTCTGCAGTTCTTTCCCAGGGGCCAGTCTCTCACACACACACACACACACACACACACACACACACACCATGCCTTTTCACGGGGGGTGATAGCACCCTCAAGGGCAATAAAACTGGTTCTTACAGGGTGAAAAAAACTTTAGACTTTCTAATGTATCGAGCACAAATATACATACAAAACATAAACAGATAAATAGAATATCTATGGTATTAAAATTTCATGGTGGAGTAATTAGGAAAGAAATGTCTAAAAGAAGGCTCCTTGGGGGAGGTAATAAAAAACAGGTTGAGAAACACTCATGTAAGTTTATAGCAAATATACCGATGTGTAACTACATGTGCATTTATGAAACCACATATACACTCTACATCGATGTATATCTATTAGGCATAAACACATGCTGTAGTAGGTTCACCCAGACGATTGGATTGGCAGCAGGGGCAGAGCTGAACTCTGTGTTCTTTTTGAAACTTTCTGCAATGAAGAATGTCCCCAAGAAGGTTTTGCTTTCACTTTCACATCCTCTATTAAAATTTTGATAATTATGAACTGCCCTTCTAATTTTAACTTGCAGATACCTCAAATAACATGACACACAGTCTTCAAACATAACTAGTCCATGTTGGCTCTCATTCTTTGTAAAGGCAGCCCATTGGAAATTAGCTGGTCAGCAATCCATTTCACCAGACACCTGCAGAACATCTAGTAGTGTATTGCAGTGTATTTCATGGGGTATCTAAAGCTGGAGGATAAAGTCCCTGACTCCGGGACCCCGAGGCAGAGTTAAGGATGGAATTTGTATGGGTGAGCACCCCTGATGCATTCACATCTCCTGCAACTCTTAATATAATTTTCTCTTTCGTCATTACCCTTTATCAACCAATATCTGATGCTCATCTTTTCTCTTCTTAAATTATTTTTTGCTTTGCTCATACTTTATATTGATGTTGAATGCCCTTGAAACATTTTTGAAAGTAAATAGTATGTAAAACATCCCTTAAAATAAAATTGAATTATAATTAAAAAAAATCTTTAAAAATTCACATGGTTTTAACTAATATCTGAATTTGACAAGGCCATCAAGTTGGAGCCCATTTTATTAATCTCCTTTTCCATGGTCCTGACTTGTGCTCACACAGAACCCCTCCCATTATCTTGATATTGAATTCTCAGCCCTTATTACAAAGCACCTTGGGAGTTTTAAAATGCCAATGTCCAGTGCCACTCTAGACCAATGAAATTAGAATCTCTGAAATTAGAGTTTCTTACAAACTCCCAGGGTGATTCTATGCAAACAAGCTGTCTTGACTAAATCAGTGTTTTAGTCCATTGTATTTCCAAAATAGCTGCACATCAGAAACTTCTGGGGAGCATCTAAAAACATAAGCCCCTAGGCTCCAGCCAGGAATTTGGGGGTGATATAGAAATCTTCATACTGATCTGATCTTGTGTGTTTCAGCCTTCTGACCTCTGCATACACCTTTTTTTTTTTTTTTTGCTTGAAGTGTTTCTTCTCCCTCCCCTTTTTCTTCGCTCCTTAGAAAAGAACATCTCACCATGTCATTTTAAAGGAAACACCTTCTGATGAACACATACACTCCTGTGCATCCCAAAAAAGACTTTTATCCACTGTCTCAATTAATAGATTATAGATTTGCAATACTAGCTTTATGTGTGGTTAAAATTGGTGTGATTTAAGGGACACAAAGAAAAACGCTTGGAGAGCTGACTCCTTTGAATGTCTATAATACTTTCATGTGAATGAAGGCTCTCAAGTCAAGTGGGTGAGAGGAGAGGCCCAAGGAGACAGGACTCATGAAGGTGGGCTGATGAAAGCATGCAAAATGGTGAAACTGAAAGTACCTGCCAGCCTTGAACTTGTGAAATGCAGCTACCATGTGTCAGGCACAGGCCACAAAGAGGAAGCTCACTCGCCTGCCATGAGGTTTCTAATAACAAGGTATACCCACAGCTAGTGGATGACTTCAGTACCTCGCTCTCAGGGTTGTTGGGAGGCCTCCATAAATTAATATATGCAGAGTGCTTAGAACAACGCCTGGCACATAATAAGTACTCCCTAGATGTCAACTACTGTCATTATTTGGCTTTGTGCATATCTATGTACATTTTTTTGGCCTACAAAGCTCTTCAGCACTTCTTATTTAAAACTTCAGACCTTTATTCATTCAACGAACACTTATTCCAGATTTCATCTTATGTCAACAAATATTCTCTGAACACTACCAAAGTCCCAGCTCTTGCTATGCCAGGCTTAGAGGTGACAGCATCAATCAGGTGTCTGCCCTTGTTGGGATGAGAAGGGAGCTGCTACTTCCGTAGCTGTCTGACAGTGATGGACGGAGACCAGTGGAGCAGCTGCAGGGCTTCAGAGCGGGAGCTTCCACTTCCAGCTGGGAGATGGACGCCAAGCGTTTGAGGAAGGGCCTTGAGAAGAGTGGGCCATACCGGTCACTCCGCCCGTAGAGCTGTGCTCAGGACATCACCTGCACTGTCATTTCATTTATGAAGTAGGTCCTCTAAAAATTCTCATTTTACCAATGGGGAAACTTAGGCTAAGGAAAGTTAAGTCACTAAAACTCAGGATCCACAGCCAACATGGGAATATGGTCAGGTAAAAAGCAGCAGGGAGTGGAGAAGACATTCCAGGCAGAGGGAGAAGTAGAAGAGAGGGCCGAACAGGAAGGTGCAGGGCATGTATGGGGACTGGAGAGAAGCTCATTCTGGCCAGTCCCTAGGGGAAGAATGAGAATTACACTTGGAAAGGTTGGATGTCTAGATAGTAGTTACATTATCTAATGTTTGGCAGCTGTAGTGCTGGGGCAGGGTCTGGAAGCCCCTTCTGTACCTGGCAATAACCCATTAGTGCTGGATCATAGAGAAATCCACAGAGTCCCAAGAGTGGGGCAGCTGAGAAGTGGTAAAATCCTCTAGAGCAACTTTTGCCCAATCAGTGCACTTATTTCAGTATTTGAATAAAGGGCATGGCCTGAATACCTGCGGTTTGTGACCAAATCATGGAAGTTCTTGAACAAAAGCTAGAGGAGTTTATAATTTATTCTGTAGTTTTATTCACATTAGGCCTCAAGTTACTATTATGGTTAATTATTTTTGTTATGATCATACCTTATTTTGATTTTGAGTGCCCTAACAACCTTTTGTGGAGTAGGTAGAATATATAAAACCAATAACATAGAACTAGAGACAAGTTTTTAAAACTATCTTGTGAAAAATTCACAACTAGTACCTGTATTTGGCCCCAAGTTACCAAGTCCTAAGATTGTCCCATCTGTGAAAGCAGTTGCTATTTCTGGACTATATTGGAAGGGCTCCCTTTAAAGGGCTAAAGATCATCCCTCCCATTTTTCAGTATAAGAACCACTGCTATTCTTTTTTATTTTCACCATGATTACTTTATATCATTCTCACAACATCCTTCTGAGTTGGGTAAAGTTAGTATAATTACACCCATTTTGCAGATGTGAAAAGGTAAGGACACCATCCTGAAGAGATCAGCCCCTACCATGCAGGCTTAGTCAGGGTACATCAGTGCATAAGCACCCAGGTGGCCACTGAGCAGCCTCATAGGGACCTGGGTGTGCCCAGAGTGCCAGGGGCCAGCTGAGAGCCCAGAGCACTACTGTGGGAAACCTTCACAGCTGCTGCACCGTGGGCATTCTTCAGAATAGGGAGCTTGTGTCTGGGGAAGCTTCCTTTTCATTCTCTCACTCCCAAGTCCAGTACTCTGTATGAGATATGGGCAAATCCCCATCTTTGACCCATCCAAACCTTTCCCTGGGAAAGGATTTCCAGAATGAGTGGTATATTAGTTTTCTGTTGTTGTATAACAATTTATTATTGTGCAGTTTAAACCAACACACATGTATTATCTTTAGGGGTCAGGAGTCTAGAAATAGCTTAGCTGGCTTCTCTGTTCAGGGTCTCAGAAGCTGTAAAGATGTTGACTGGGGATACCTTCTCATCTGGAGCTCAGAGTCCTCTTCCAAGCTCATGTGATGTTGGCAGCATTCAGTTCCTTGAGGTTTAAGACTTAGGTTCTTGGCTCCCAGAAACTACCTGCACAATCTTCCCCAATGGCAGTTCACATTTTAGCAGCTTGTTTCTTCAAGGCCAGCCCTTTTAAAAGGGGATTTCATCTGATTAAGCCTGGCCCACCCAGGCTAACCTCCCTTTTGATTAACTTATAATCATCTGAGTCTAATACTTTGGTTATAACTGAAAAATCCCTTCACCTTTACCATATTTGGTTGGCTAGTAGCACATCATGGATCCCACTCCCACTTCAGGGGAAGGAATTAAACAGGACCTGGATGCTAGAAGGCAGAGGTCATGGGGTGTCACGTTAGGGTCTGGTGCTGCAGGTGCATTGTGCCAACCTTCCTCCACCTATAATGACAGTAGCCAGGTGCTTCATCAGCACCGTCTTGTCAAATCCTCACCCGGATGCAGGAGGGCGGAGTCAATGTGGGCCCATTTCACCCTGGAGGAGACAGATGTTCAGCGACCCAGTCCCTTTTCCAAGGTCACACAGATAATAGGGGCAGAACCTGGTCTCAAATCCAGGTTCTTCCGACATCGAAACGATCAACCAGCAGTCTGTGTACTGCTTAGAGAGTTGACAGCCCCTAAACACTTTGAGGACACCACAGAATTTGAAACCAAAATTTTACTTTGACATTCCTGATAGTTCATCAACTTTATTCATATTTCTGACTGAGCTTAGATTAATAGCTTGGGCTTTGTACCAATATATTTTCTGAGGTAAAAAGGACACCTCTACTGTGTAAAAGGGTCTTTCATACATATTCATTGATAACCATTCTGCAGCGTGGTTTTTTTTAATCCACATTTTTGCTATGAGGAAGCTCACCTGGAGCTCAGGGAGGTTATGTGACCCTGTACATCAGTCGGTGTTGGGAGTGAGATGTAAAACCTATGATATTTATATTCCATTTTGTTCTACCAGAACCACATGGGCCAATTCAAGTTTATTATTTTTTTCCTAAAACACAAAGGAAACAGAAATAAAAGCCAAGTTGGGGAATTCTTTTTGTTTGTTTTAGGCAGTTATATTTTTAGCTGCCTCTTTAACTTGCTGGCCTGTTGCTGGAGTGGAAACTAGTGACTTAAACATGAATGGAAACCATTTTAAAAAATAATAGCACAACACTGTGCTGTGTACAGCAAAACAGAGGGTGAGGTTTTTAGATGAGCGCAGAGTATCTAGCTTGTTTTGTTGGATCTTAATAGACTGCAGGCTATCAAGTATATTTGCATAATTGTATACTTTAATTTTCTTAACAACTCTGTTTGCATAACTCCGGTTCACAAGATGACAGAAAGAGTTTCAGGGAGAGGCTCAGCGTCTTGCCTGAGGTCACACAGTTCATAAGAGGAAGAGCTGATCTTGTATACCGGGATGTACTTCCTAGTTTTCGACCTGCACTCAGCTCTCTTGGGTGCAAATGGCATTGGAGAGAGTTCACAGATGTGATAGGAATTCCAGCCTGGAACCACAGAAGCACAAAGGAGTTGACCCCAGAGTTCAGCCATCAGCACATCGTTAGTAAAATTCTCCAATCTGCTAGACCAAGGGCTGGCACTTTTTTTTTTTTAATCCGCTAGACCAAGGGCTGGCACTTTTTTTTTTTAATCCGCTAGACCAAGGGCTGGCACTTTTTTTTTAAATGTATTTTTTATTGTGAAATATAACATATATACCAAAAAGCAGTACATTCCAAGTACATTGTAACAGGTAGTTAGAGAACAGACTTCAGAGTTCAATTCGGGTTGCAGTTCTACAGTTTCAGGTTTTTCCTTCTTAGCTGCTCCAAGACAGTGGAGACTAAAAGAAATATCAATGTAATGATTCAGCAGTCATACTCATTTGTTCCAACTCTTCTTCTCTCTTATAACTCCTTCTTCTACTTTGATCCTTCTCCCAATCTTTAGGGATATTTGGGCTATGCCCCATTCTAACCTTTTCATGTTGAAAAGTGGGTGTTGAAAATATGGGATAGGGGAATGGAACTAGTTGATGTTCTTGGAGAGGCTGGCCCCTCTGGATGTCAGGACTTAGCTGGTCTAGGAACCATCTGAAGGTTATAGGTTTCTGGAGAGTAAACTTAGTGTGTGAAACTTTTGTAGAGTCTCAGAGGCCTAGGTGTTCTTTAGAGTTAACAGGAAATGATGTTGGTTGGGGGTTGGCAAACTGTGGCAATTAGCAGTATCTAGCTGAAGCTTGCATGAGTGTAGCCTCCAGAATAGCCTCTGAACTCTGTTTGTACTCTTTTAGCCACTGATACTTTATTTTTTTACATTTCTTTCCCCCTTTTTTTTGGTCAGGAAGGCATTGTTAATCCCACAGTGCCAGGGCCAGACTCATCCCTGGGAGTTATATCCCACACTGACTGTCACCCCTGGAAGTCGTGTCCCACATAGCAGGGAGTGTAATGATTTTCCTTGCAGAATTGGGCTTAGAAAGAGAGAGACTCAGGGCTGGAACTTTTGCTATTGCTTTCCATCCTGGAGGGTGGATGTGACTTTCCCTGCACTCAGCCTCTGGGGGAATTTTGGTACCTTTGATGAGATGCCTAGTTTGCTCTAATGCATTCTTTTTGCATTTTAATATCCTCCATCTTCAATAAAGAACTAGAGAAAAGAATCTTTGTAGATAGTAAAACAGGCCCTTCAAGCTAAACTGAATGACCTGATTTACATGCTTATTGACTTTGGGAGTGTGATGGTGTGAAGGCAGCACCCAGAATACTGGTCACAAAGTGATGTTAAGCCCCCCCCAAAGTGGTGAATCCAGAAAATTACTTCCATTGATCTACATAAGGTTTTTCGTTAATGGTTTTACCAGTTATTTCAGAGCAGCTCTGACTCTTGCCAAAACAATGATCCTTTCTTTATCGTCTTCATATCAGGAATTAGAATATTTGCAGAACAATACAGCTCCAGTAGGATGCAGGGGAAGGGGAATGGGATGCAGTGGGAATGGGGATACTACTTGGAGAAGGAAGAGAGTCTCTGAGGTCTTACTGATGACCGTCAAGAGAGGGGACACAATTCAGACAAAATGATGCCTGGAAAGCATCGTGTGGAAGGGAGGGCTGTATGGAGTCAGAGCCCAGTGTACTGTGAGTCCTCTTCTCCCCGTGACACTTGCATGTCAGGTACATCTGGAAGCACCAACTGAGCCCCACAGGTCAGCGCTTCTAGGCTGTGGGGCAATTGAACCCATGTGGGCAGAGTATTCCAGGAGAGCCTGGAACCTTCAGGACACAAAACCAGGGCCTCACCCACTGACACTGGTCTTTAGTTTTCTCCCCAACTCACCAACTTTCTATCTGCAAGTGTCAGCCACACTAAGCCTACCAGAGGTCAAAGGCTAGCCTAAGACCCCTATTTATCCAGCCTGTAAAGGCTCTGCTCTCCCAGGTGGACACACCACTGTTAGTTGGTCAAGCACCACAGGGTACAAAGAGACTCTCTTAAGAAGTCAGTGGCAGCCACTTGCCTTTGCTTTCAAAATGCTGTAGCTTGAGCACATGCTTTTTCCATTTTTAATCTAACTTGACCTTTGAAGGGAATCTCATAGACCAATGCTAAACACAAGGGCATTATTTAAGAGTGAATCAGACCTCCTTGGGTTTATTCATGATGATGGCTGGAATGCAGTCCAGAGAGAGAGAGAGAGCGGTACCTGGAGACCCCTGACTTCCCTTTAAGATCTTAGTGTTGTGTTATACTTAGAAGTATCTGATAGGTCCTTCTCACAGGTCAACTCACCACCAACCAATAAATCAATAAACATTTTCTTAGTTTCTGTGTATAAGGCACTTTAGAGACTGTAGAAGTTCCCTTCTCCAAAGGAGCCTGCCGTTTAGTGGAAGAGAGAAAGCATGCACATACACCAAGTATCTAACTGCAAAGGGCAGCAAAAGCTTGTGCTGAAAGTGGAGTTCAGAAGATGGAGGAAAGACTTTTGGCAGTAAAGTTGGGGAAGATTTTGCCAAGTGGAAAGTGATGTTAGTTAATGTCTCTAGGAAGCAAACTTTTTCTAGAGCTTCCCACATACCAGCTAAGTGAATGGGGTCAAATGCTTGGGTTAAGTCCACAGTCACCACTCATGTTGTTATTTTCAGCATCCTCCACTGGCTGCCAATGGAAAAGTATCAGGTCTCCAGTTTCAGTAGCACCTCAGGAGCCACACTGAGTTTCAAGTGAGACACCTCTGCTGCTGATACGTACAAGTAGCTCATGGAAAATGACTCACGTTCATACCTTTCTGGAATTGTGCACAAGCAATATAGCTCCAGGGTTGTCTCTCCTTTACGCTGGGCAAGGTCACAATCATTGCCTTTTCACAATCTAAGCAATTAAACCATCCCAGCCATTCGTGCCTGAGCTTCTTGCTGGAGGTTTTTATTGAGGCCTGCAGTAAGGATTGCTTCATTTCCATGCTCACTACCAGATGAATGAGCAGAAAAGAAATTACAGCCTTAAAAGCCAGAAAGGACCTTACAGATCTGTGGAGACCAGGTTTTTTCCGAGTATTTTCTTTTCTTTCATTTTTTTGGAGGGCTTGTGTTAACTTCTATTGATTCCTGGTGTTTGCCATACAGAAATTAGGCGGGTACCTGATGGGAAAACACCAGAAAATACCTACACTTCTTAAATAACGACCATATTGCCTTTTCAGGAGATTGGGTTCAGGCCATTAGTCTATTCAGAACCACTGTATTGTCCCTCCTGGTCCGTTTTGCCCAAAATATGAAGTGTCCAGACCAGTTTGGTGAGGTGGGTCAGCTGTGCCTCACCACGCCCAGGCGCCTCTGGGACCCACGTTTTCTCTGCAGAGTGGGAGCCAGTCGCCAGGCCGCGGTGTGGCAGGGGAGTCTGCGCCCTGGTGAAAGAGGGCTTCCTCACATGTCATCCTCACATGTCAACCTACCGACCCAAGCAAACCCTGATTGCCTTTTAAGTTTAGAACGGAGTTAGCAAGGGGCTAACTCCTCCAGAACCAACAAACTGAGCTTTACTTAAAAAATAAAATAAAACAAAATTTAATAATATAATAAACCAAACATGAACTCTGTCAAAAGTCGCTGTGTAGAATTGGGGCAAGGTGGGCGTTTGGGGCAACTTTGTGTTTTTTTCCTCATGAAAAAACATTTTTTAATTTGTACATTTAGACACTATCATTGTACTCTCTAAGCATTCCTAGATTATACCATCTCAGTCTTTATCGTCTATCTCTCCTTCTGGTTTCATTTGTGCCCCCAGTCCTCCTCCCTCTGTCATTCTCATATTCAGCTTCACTCGGTGTACTAACATTATTGTGCTACGATTAGGAAATATTGTGCTGTCCATTTCTGAATTTTTACAATCAGTCCTCTTTTACAATCTGTGTCTCTTCAGCTCCAATTACCCAATATCTACCCTATTTCTATCTCTTGATGGCTTCTGTTCTTAACTGAAATTCTCCAAGTTCATTCATTAATGTTAGTTCATATCAGTGAGACCATACTATATTTGTCCTTTTGTTTCTGGCTAATCTCACTCAGCATAATGTCCTCAAGGTCCATTCATGTTGTTACATGCTTCAAGACTTTATTCTGTCTTACAGCTGCGTAATATTCCATCACATGTGTATACCACAGCTTGTTTAACCACTTATCTGTTGATGGACATTTGGGCTGATTCCATCAATTACATTTGGCAATTGTAAATAATGCTGCTATAAACATTGGTGTGCAGATGTCCTTTTGTGTCCTTGCACTTATGTCCTCTGAATAGATACATAGCAATGGTATTGCCGGATCATGTGGCAATTCTATACTTACTTTCCTGAGGAACCACCAAACTGCCTTCCACAGTGGTTGCGCCATTTGACATTCCCACCAACAGTGGATAGGTGTGCCTCTTTCTCCACATGCTCTCCAGCACTTGTCATTTTCTGTTTTATTGATAATGGCCATTCTGGTAGGTGTGAGATGATATCTCATTGCGGTTTTGATTTGCATTTCCCTAACAGCCAGGGAAGTTGAGCATCTTTTCGTGTGCCTTTAGCCATTTGTATTTCCTCTTCTGAGAAGTGTCTGTCCATGTCTTTTGCCCATTTTGTAATTGGGTTGTTTGTCATTTTGTTGTTGAGTTGAACAATCTCTTTATATATTTTGGATACTAGACCCTTATCTGATATATCCTTTCCAAATATTGACTCCCATTATGTAGGCTGTCTTTTTACTTTCTTGACAAAGGTCTTTGATGCACAAAAGTATTTAATTTTGAGGAGTTCCTGTTTATCTGTTTCTTAATTCAATGCTTGTGCTTTGGGTGTAAGATCTAGGAAATCACCTCTTATTATAAGATTTTAAAAATATTTCCCTACATTTTCTTCTAAAAGTTTTTTGGTCTTAGATTTAATGTTTAGGTCTTTGATCTATTTTGAGTTAATTTTTGTATAGGGTGTGAGATATGGATTCTCTTTTAAGTATTTTCTGGTGGCACGAAATTCCTTGGTCAAACAAAATAATGCATGGAACCTCACATTATAAAAAAAAGATCAAAGAGGGCTGCTCTGGCCCAGCCTCCTCTCACCCCAGAGCCACCTCCAGAGAAAACTGGAACTCCTGGGAACACACCTGAAAAACTCCACCAAGGCCTACCCTTTCCATTCACAGATATCACTGCTATCTTCTTAGGAACTTATTATCAGAAAGTCCTTTCATCAAAATTAAGGCTTGGCAAGATTTTTACTTGCCTGAGATCAATAGCTACTCATGGCCCAAGATGGGACTGAAACCTGGGTTTCCTAACTCCCAGTCCAGTGCTCCTCCCCCTCCACACAGCTTTGCCCAGTGGCATGAATGATATGACAATCCTGTATTCCCATCATGCTGTAGACTCCAGGGAAGTCAATGATGTATCAGCCAGGCTCTCAGTGGAGACTCTCCACATCCAAACTGGGCACTTTGAAAAGGGCTTAATTAACAGGATCATTTACAAAGGTATGAGTAGGGTTTAGAGGCACCAATAAGAGGGAGTAGAGATAAATATTTTGGAGAGAAACAACTGGGACCCTTTACTACCCCTTAACCTCGGGAGAGCCACTGGAAAGAATGTGGTCTTAGGCAGAGGGATACCACCAAGCCAAAGTGGCATTGCAGGGAGGAAGTCAGGGTAGTAAATACCCCAACTTTACACTCTTTAATTCTCCAATCTTCTTCTGGTGTCTCTCATTGGACTACCCCATCCCTAGAAGCCAAAGAGCAGGAAGCCCATAGATGCTGTCCCAGGCTCAGCCTCCCTTGCCCCAGAGAAGAGTGGAGAGGATAGAAGATGGGTCTAGAAGGATAGCAAGTAGGTCTGGAAGGTTAAGCAAGTAGACCCTTTACTGTTGCATTGCAAAAAACCTACTGAATCTCTGTGTTTTAAAGTGAGCCTGCTTTTTACAGAAAGGTAAAAATTAATAACAAGGATGATATGCATATTTCCCATTATATATATTAAGTGGTATAACAAACTTTAGACTTTAGATTCTCCCCTTATTAGAAATTGAATCACGTCCCCACAAAAGGCATATTCAGGTCTCATCCTCTGGTCCTGTGACTGTGACCCCATTTGCAAATAGGTCCTTTGAAGATGTTGTTCGTTAACATGTTCTCAAACTGAATGAGGGTGGACCTTAATCCAATCTGGCTGAAGTCCTTATAAGCAAAGGAAACTGGGCAGGGAAGGAGAAGGCACAGGGAGAAGCCAGAGGCTGGAAGTCAGTGGAACCTGGGAAAGAAAGAAGATGCTGCCTTGTGCATTGCCATGTGACAGAAAAGCTAGGAACCTCGATGTTTGCTGGCCATCCAGAAGACGTCTGTCCAGGGAAGGAGCACACTTTCTAGCTTCTGGGACTATGAGCCAAGAAATTCCTGTTGTTAAGCCAATCCATTGAATGGTAATTGCCCTAGCATCTAGGAAGCGAACACCCCTGAAAATTAACTTTTGAGATTAAATCATTAAATTTCTGCTCCTGGTATATAATAAATTGCTGCATGATCTGCCCTTCTTTATTTCTCTGGATTCATTCTTGCCATTCCGTCTCAAAGCTCAAGCAGCAACATACTGAACAAATAGCTCAGAGCTCTTTGGCCCCAAAATGGATGGGGAAGACTCTCTCTTATCTCCCAGACACTACACGTGCTTCTTTCTACCTCAGATGTTCTTCTGTGTCCTCTTTTGCTTTGAACTAAACTCTTGGAACCCTTTTCTGACCCTCCCTCCAGCTCCAACACCCTGTGCACGGCTTTATCACTGCTTGGGTCCCACTGCCTTATAAGAGTCTGTTGAATTTTCTTTGCTCCTTTAGGCAGTGATGAGGTCATGTGCCTTGTCCTGAAGTCTCATGGCTACTTCCACGTCCACGTAGGGCTGGGCCTCCTGACCTTACACCCGGTGCCCTTTCCAGTCTAGCACACCAAGTCTAACGACTGCACAGGTGGTATGAAAATGCCTTGGAATCATCTACTTGAAAATAATAGAATCATAGATCAGGAGGACTGAAAGTACTACAGAATTAATTTTACTCACCTCTCCCCACCCCCCATTGAACACAAGGAAGCAGTACACTGGTAATTCCTCTGATTTTTCCTTTTTTTTTTTTAATGCCAAGTATCTTTTCAAATTTAGGGAAAAGGAGGAAACCAGCTTAATTTTATCCTGGTTTTCCATTTCCTTTACTGTCCAACTAGGTACTTTACAACACTCTCTTAGAATCTCTTCTGAAGGTCCCAGGTTTTATTCCTATCTGTGTGTTACTCATTCCACAAGCAATTTTCTGAGGACCTACTATGTGCTAGGCACTGTGCTGGGGCTACAGCTGTGAAACAGGAACATGGTCCTTACCTCCATGAACCTTATATTCTAATGAATAAGACAGATAAGATATAAACACGTAAGTAAAATAATTTCAAATGATAAAAATTGCTTTTAAAGAAATAAATATGAGTTCATTTAGGTGGGAGGCATAAAAGACATATTTGAGAAAGGAACTAAGCTGAACACCTAACACAGGGGGCTTAGTGCTTATCAGGTGCTAAGGAAGTATTTGGTGAATGAATGAATGAATTTCATATAAACTAAAATGAATGAATGAATAGTAATTTGTATTCTCTTCTCAACCGGACAATCCCCATCCTACCTTGACCTACCTCTTTCCTCTTCATATCTTCTCCGTACTTAACTATTCCGTGTTTCTCTTTACCCATCTCCCCTGCAGGCGCCTGTAGCTCCTGGAGGGAAGGTGCCACGTACAGAGCAGTGTGGGTCCAGCTGAGCTCTCAGCAGAGCCTTGGCCCTGGAATGCCACACTTACTCTTCTGCACATTGTGATAAAGCTACCCGCAGCAGTGCTGCGCCAAGCACCCTTCTTCCTGTCTCCACTGCTGTGTATTGACATCACTCCCCCAACTTCAAGCCCCTCAGGAGTGTAGGGATATTTCTGTGTCACTGGCATTTTGCGGCTCTGTGCTTGAGTACACACATCCTGTTCCAGAATGCTTGGGCTTCCATGGCTTCCTGGCAAGGACACTCACAAGGCCCTATGTGGCCATTCCCCCCCATACCTCCCTCTTTCTCTCCTGCTGAATGAACTTTGGGTCTGGTGGTACCAGGCTGTGAAACAATCCAGGGTAGAAATCTGATCTGATTTACCAAGTTTATTAAGAATTATCACACTGAATATATACCACAAGGGAGCCCAGGTTCTCAATTTTTTTTTCTTTTTTGGCTTTTCATTTTTCCTCCATTTTCCAAGCATTGCAGGCTTTTCTCTGTTCAGACTATAAAAACACGCAACCAGCTTCAATAATTCCCCTTAAGACTGAATCATTTCTCACCTTTTACAGGGCTTATTTCAATTTATCACTGTTCTTTTCAGCTCTTACAAATTCCAATTTCGTGTAGCCTGACTCCCACATAAGAGAGAGAAGAATCAGTCAAAGATAAAAACTAATCACTCACTTCTTACATGCCCCTCATAACACCACTCATCTACACAGCCATTCAATCTGAGACAAGCAAGTTGAACCAAGTCTTCAGGTCCATGTGTGAAACTACACTTGAGTCATATGCATGTGTACACACACATGCACACACAAACACACATACATGTATGTCATTAGCTTATTGACTAAAAGCCCTGGGAAATAACACCCACAGTTTATGGAATCAAGGGACTCAACATCATAGCTTATTTAAGTTTTAGCTGCGTACAAAAAGGAACGTAATACACAGTATGGTCTTTGATATGCAGACAATCTTCGGTGTTTGTGGATTCTGTATTTGCAAGTTTGCGAACTCGCTAAAATTTGTTTGAACACCCAAATCAATACAGCCCTTTCACAGTCATTCACAGAGGGGTGAAAAATTTGAGTGGTTCAGCGCACACATTCCCAGCTGAAGTCGAACAAGGTGACGTTGCACCTTCTCATCTCACCTCTCATACTGTAAACAAATGGCCTTGGGTGGATTAGCTAGCACCACTTTTTTTTCTATCATTGCACTTTTGTCAGTGATTTCACTGTGTAAAGTAGCCCCCAGAATAATGCCAGGGTGGAGACTGATGCTCTAATCAAGAGAAGGCTATGATGTGTCTTAAGGAGAAAATATGTGCTTTCAATCAACCTCATTCAAGCATGAGATATAGTACTACTACTGGCTATGAGTTAATGTTAATGCATCAGAAATATATATTAAATAAGGTATCTTTAAAAGTAGAAACACATATAAATCAAGGTTTTATGTTGATTGGTTGACGAAAGTATTGTGACCAGAGGCTCACAGGAACCTAACTATTTCCTCTCAGAGCAATAACTCAGTATTCGCCAACTTAGCGTTCACATTCATGGCAGCTTTATCGAGCAGAACTACTGTGAACAATAAGAATTGACTGTATGTTGAATCAGATTGGCCTACTACTTTTACTTCCAACCTGATTATAAATCATAAACTTTTGAGAAACAATATGCTTTTTTCAGGTAGTTAAAGTCCTTTTTCAGGACAAATATAATTTGTCCGTAATTTATACTCCACTTACTTCTGACTTGCTATTTAGATTTTTTTAAAAGTTCAGAGTGTTTAGAAACTATATAGTGCAAGAAAATTCTACCCATCTGTTCTAGTTTGCTAGCTGCCAGAATGTGATATACCAGAAATGGAACAGCTTTAAAAAGGGGGCATTTAATAAGTTACTAGTTTACAGTCATAAGGCTGTGAAATTGTCCAAATTAAAACAAATCTATTCAATCTAAGGTATCCAAGGAAAGATACCTTGGTTCAAGAAGGTCAATGACGTTCAGTGTTTCTCTCTCAGCTGGAAGGGCACATGGCAAACATGGCGATGTCTGCTGGCTTTCTCTCCAGGCCTCCTGTTTCATGAAGCTCCCTGGGAGGCACTTGCCTTCTTCATCTCCAAAAGTCATGGCTGGGGGACTCTCTGCTTCATGGTTCTGTGGCATTCTGAAGCTTTCTCCAAAATGCTTCTTCTTTTAAAGGATTCCAGTAAACTAATCAAGACCCATGTAAAGTGGGTGGAGACGTGTTCTCCTTCTTATCAAGTTTAATACCCATACAGACTGAGTCACATCTCATGTGACTTGAGATAACCTAATCAAGTTTCCAACCTATAGTGCTGAATAGGGATTAGAAGAAACCGTTGCTCCCACAAGATTGATGAGGATTAAAACCTGGCTTTTCTAGGGTACATAAATCCTCTCAAACCAGTACACCATGAAATGAGTAAAAGCATATAAAAGAAATAGAAATGATTAGGAAATGGCAGTAAGGGCTTAAAAATCAGTGACAAGGGTTAGCATAGCTATCAAGGATTTTCTTCAAATGTTTTTTTTTTCTCTTTTTTAGAGAAGGTGTGGGTTTGCAGAGCAATCATACATAAAGCACAGGATTCCTATATACCACCCTATTATTAACAACTTGCATGGGTGTGGAACATTAGTTGCGGTTGATGATAGCACATTTTTATAATTGTATTATTAACTATAATCCATGGTTTAATTTAGGGTTCACTGTGTAATATCATTTCATGGGTTTTTTTCTTTATTTCATTCTGTAGCCATATATACAGTCTAACATTTCCCCCTTTTAATCGCATTCAGATATATAGTCAGTCCTATTAATTACATTTACAATGTTGTGCTACCATCAACATGATCTGTTACCAAAACATTTCCATCAGTCTAAATAGGAGCCTGGTACTTAAGTGTTAACTCCCCATTCCCTATTCCCACCCCATCTCCTGATATTCTGATTTTGACTCTATGAGTTTGCTTATTCAGATTATTTCAAACCAGTGAGGGCATGCAGTATTTGTCCTTTTGTGTCTGGTTTATTTCACTTGACATGATATTTTCAAGATTTATTCATATTGTCACATGTATCAGGATTTCATGCCTTTTAACTGCTGAATAATATCCCATTGCATATATAAAAACATTGTTTTTAGCCATTCATTGGATGATGGAAACAGGTTGCTTCCATTTTTGACAATTATGAATAGTTCCGATATGAGCATTGGTGTGTAAATATGTGTTTTGAGTCCCTGCTTTCAGTTCTTGGGGTATATACCTATTAGTGGGATTGCAGGGCCATGTGGTAATTTTATATTTAACTTCAAAGGAACCACGAAACTGTCTTCCACAGAGGCTGCACCATTTTACATTGCCACCAGCAGTGAATGAGTGTTGTTTTTACTCCATATCTTCTCCAACACTTGTTATTATTATTTTTTTATAGCAGTCATTCTCCTAGGTGTGAAGTGGTATTTCATTGTGGTTTTGATTTGCATTTCCCTAATAGTTAATAATGTTGAGCATCTTTTCATGTGCTTTCTGGCTATTTATATATCTTCTTTGGAGAGATGTCTGTTCAAGTCTCTTGTCCATATGTTAATTGAGTTGTTTGTCTTTTTGTTGTTAAATTGTAAGATTTTTTTTATATATTGTGAATATTAAACCTTTATGAGATATGCTGTTTCAAAATATTTTTCCCATTATATAAGTTGTCATTTTACTTTCAGGATAATGTCCTTTGAGGCACAAAAGTTTTAAATTTTGATGAGGTCCCATTTATCTATTGTTTTTTTGTTGCTTATGCTTTGGATATAAAGTCTAAGAAATCACTGCCTAACAAAAGTTCCCGAAGATGCATCCCTACAGTTTCTTCTAGGAGTTTAATAGGTCTGGCTCTTACATTTAGGTTTTTGATCATTTTGAGTTGATTTTTGTATGAAGTGTGAGGTTGGGGTTAACATATGAATTGTGTGTCTTGGAAGGGCAAGGGAAAATGAAAAGAAACCATGATCAGTTATGGAATTCTCTTTTCTAGACTGCAAGAAGCCAATAGTTTCTTGGAGGAAATTAAATTCCCTAACACCAAAGTACTCTGAAAAATGTTAATTTTTTAAATTATAAAAGTAATTCATGCACATTGTAGAAAATTTGGAATATATAGATAAATGTAAAGAATATCACCCATAATCCACAACCCAAAGATAACCTCTGATAACGTTCCTTCTAGAGCCTCTCTCTCTTTTTTTTTGTTTATGTTTTTTAAACTGTGAGATCATGCCACCTCTGCATTTTGCGATCTTTATTCACATAACATTTCATCACTAGAATTTCCAAAAGCTTTAGAATTTTAAGTGTTACTAGGGAATCTGTTCAGCTAGTTGTTTCTTTAAAATGCTAAATAATATGGTTCGTTCCTAGGTTTTGGCACCACCACCAACAAAAAAAAATATTAAAATAATAGCTTAGTGGACTGGGAAAGAATGTGAACTTACTTAGGGAACCCCTTTTCCATTTAAGATGTCACTTGGATGGAATGAATGGAAGAGAAGAAGACATAGTGTCTTCTGTCCTGACTCTAAAATTTGGTCTTCCCTCAGTATAGATATTACTTTACATTTGTTTTGGGACCTCACAGAACTGTGAGGTATGAAGGAAATATTCTTATTCTGACTTCACAAATAAGGAAACCAATGTTCAAAGAGGATAAATGACTTGTCTAAAGTCCTAATCCAATTAGTGATAAAACCAGAGCTAGAACTGGGGTTGCCTTACCTGGTCCGGAGCTTCTTTTCCTTTGTTGTGAGTTTTCTTTAGGTCCTGGATGTCAGGCTCCTTTGGAAGGCTGATCCGGGTACCCCCACAGTTATTCTCCATAACTGGCACCTGGGCCAGTGCCTGGCACCTGCTACCTAGGTTCTCAAACTGTGGGCCCTAGACCAGAAGCATCAACATTACCTGGGAACTTGTTAGAAATGCAAATTCCCAGGCCCATCCCAGACCTACTGAACAAGCCCTTGGGGGGCTGTGATGCACACTAAAATTTGAAAACACTGCCTTGGTCATTCTCAGTGAATATTATTGAATGACTACATCCTAGAATTCCTGTAGACTGTCATCAGTGTAGTTACAATATTTAAGAGCACCCTTTTATATTTTTTATTTGATTTGAAAACTCAGTGACTTTTTTTTTTGGTGTTATCTCCCAGTCCCTAGTGGAGTATTTTATCACACAGTATTGAGGAGACCGGACCCTGGGTTCTGGTGTGTGGAAAGCATGGAGACAAACCAAACAGATAATACCAATGGACCTGTCAGACCAGGTGTAAAATCATAGTATAGATAATCTTTACTGAGATCTTATCTTGTGCCTCAAATTGTTCCTAACTGCTTTGCGTGAATCATCTCATGTATTTACTACTATGAGATACATGCTACCTTATATCCCCATTTTACAGATGGGCACACTGAGGCCAAGAAACTTGCTCAAGTTTACACAGCTAGTAAGGGGCAACCCCGTATTCAACCCCAGAGCTTCTGATTCCAAAGCCCAGGGTAGATTGCCAGCTGTTGTATTTGCCTTCCTGTGCTCTGCTTCATCTTAATAGGAGCACAGTAGCTGGCCACGAAGAAAGATGAAGATGAGTGGAGACTCCTTGATCATTCCTTTAAACTAGAAGAATGTCCAACACATTGTTGATGCTTAGTATTTGTTGAATGAATGAATGAAATAATTCTAATAGTGGTCAGGAAAGTCTTTTCAGGGAAAGTGGGATCCAACTTTGAATTTGAAAATGGAGCAGAAGAAAATGCAATTGAAAAGAGAAATGGCAAGGGTATAAGAATAGATGTAGCAAATCTGAGCCCCTTCAGCGTGGTGGGTAAGCCATTTTCCTGGAGGGATAAGAATACAAAGAAAGAGGTCCTGAAAGGCAAATGCCTATGAAACTGGAAAGAGAATGGGCCCTGAGAGCCAGCCCAAAGAGTTTGGATTTTATCTGTGAAGGGTCATTGGAAGGTTCGGAGCATGGAAGCAAAAGGGCCAAAATAACAAATTAGGAAAATCCAGCATATCTGTTCATTATCTTTAATTATACTAATGAGAGAGAAAGGTCAACTGGGCTGTAGGCCTAGAGGAGGTTGCTGTGACAGCCACAAGGAAAATAATCTTTCAAAGAAAGATAGCCATTTTAATCCACTACAGTTTGCATTTAATGATAATAATGCAACATGCTTGTCACTAAAGCCTGCAGCAACATTTGATGAAAAAGAGGTTTGTGGTTCACTGCAAGAAAACTGAAGAAACAGGATTACAAAATCACAAGGGCCATGAAGCAAAAAACAGAAAATGGAGAAGTTGCTATCATCCTTTTTATTCAAGGGTAGAAGAAATATTATAAATATTTTTTATAAGTTATATTGCTTAAACAGAATTTGCAAAAGACAAAGCCCTGAAAGAAGTCATTTTTCTTTTGATACGTGGGCACATCTGTTTGAATCAGAGTGCCCATTCAGTGAGGAAAGTAAGATGAATATGGGAATACAATATGCACATAGCATACACAAGCTCACACATAAAATCCACTGAGAGAATCAGCAATACTCCATTGCGGCTGTTATTTTCCTGACTAAGCTGCCTTTTATCTATTCTAGCTACTTTAAGGAAAACTCATAGTTTGTCATTGCAATGTCTGTCACCCATATAAATGTTGAAAGAGTCTTGAGTGTTTATTAATACCAAAGTTCACTAGATTTGATCCAATGAAAGATAAAACTGTTGTTTGATGAACCAAAAAGTACTAAGGGCTATTTGAAATTTCCATGTTTTATGTTTTACAAATTTGAATGAAGTCCATCTACACATAGATATTGCACAAATGAGCTTATTGAATGTAAACATCATTTACACGTTAATGTTAAATATTAAACCCTTTTTTGAAAGTAGGAAATGTAAATATATACGGGGACCAATTCACCTGGATTACTAGGGACTTGCCCAGGTTTAACCTTGTAGTGTCCTAGAAACTCGTTGGTCCCAGGCAAGCTGGGTAGTTGGTCATCTTACTTATTAATCAAACAAACAAGTAGATAAAAAAGAAATCCAGAGAGGAGATGGTGAAAATGTTCACTTTTCCAATTCCCCAGCCAGAAGCAAACACTGTATTTAGAATACACTGCTTGGACTTCTATTTACCATTTATTCCATTCTGCCTAATAGATAATATTATACTATTTTTTTTTTTTATTAATCTTTACTTTCCGTAGGTGGCAGAAGCTGTAACCACTTTTAGTGACCAGGACCCTTCCCTTCTCATGGTCTCATTTGACCCTTGTGTGCTGCGTGGTGGGCAAGTCAGGTGTCCAAGCCCCAGAGATGAGAGGTCCCACACCTTAGAGGAGCATCTGCACAGAACCCAGCATTTCTGACTCCGAGACCAGTGGTTTCTTCACCACTCATCACTTACTATTCCACTTGTAACATGCAGGTTCTGATTCTTCACCTATACAACAGAGGGAGATAAGCCATTTTGACACGTATTAACCGAAAGGCTTTTAGGCAATTTTCAGTTTTATTGTGCAGCTCCCAGTACTGCATCTTCATTTCATAAGAGAAACAAAGGCTCAGGGAAGCTAACTGATTTGGCTCAGGTTATATATGGCACTTGCCATTTAGAGATTGGTGTTTAAAAATTATCTTGCTCTTTGATTGAATATTATTGGATTCATGGCCTCTTTAAAGGTATTTTTGAAAATCAACAGAACCATATATAATCTAGAAAGAAATATTAAGATTGACAGGGTCCCAGCCAAAAGTAAGAGCTTACCCTGCCCCAGTGAAAGTCTGAACTCATCACTAAGCAGGTCCAGACCTCACTGGGCCTGCCCTCCCCACTGACCAACCATGCAATATGCATTTTTACTTTGACCCGAGCGCTTTTGTTTCAGTTCCGTATTGTATGATATGGAATTAAGTTACTTTCTAATTTGTCAAAAATATTTCTTTCATCTTTGGCTTTTATTCTTCTGTATCAGAAGACCAGTGGGTTTGAATCTGTTAGTTTCACACATCCGCAGATCAGGCCACTTTCTGCACGTGTCTGGCCAAAGCTGCATCCTCAGTTCCTCTCAAGCTCCAATTTAGAGCCCTTTGAAAGAACAAGTAAAAGTACCTGAGCGCATGTATTTCAGGCTGTTTCTCCCTTGCTTTTCTTTTTCTTCTCCTCCCCTTTTAGTTACTTTATTTCAGATTACAGATGCATAATCATTATGACAAGTCAGACCCTAACGAGTTGTACAGGTCCGCAAGTCTTTATCTGTAGTTCTAAAATTCAAAAAGCTCTGCAAACCAAGAATTTGTTCATACATTTGTGGCAAGTTTATTCCAGGCAAAACTGATTTGAATTTCTTTGAGGCTATTTGAAGTTTCTATTTGTCCCACGAGTGCAGAAATCCAGTTTTACTGCAGAATGGTTAACATGCTTGATTGCAGGCTGGTGCCCCAGAACCTGCTGGAAATGGGGGCGAGGTTATTTATCTATATACACGCACTATGTTACCTTTCTAAATTCCAAAATATTTGGAATTCGGAATTAAATCCAGCTCAAGGACTTCAGACAAGGAGCTGTGAACCCACAGAAGGAAGCTATTCGGACTCTCCGTGGGCTCGCCCCACCAGTCCCCCACCTAAAAAGACTGTTGTCATCCATCTGAAGTGCTTCCTGGGCTCTTCTCTCTATAAGTACAGGCAGGGTTCTGTTTTTAAATAAAAAATGGAATTGTGCCATGCACGTTACTTTGTGACTTGCCTTTTTCCCCAAGCACAAGTCTTCCTTCAGAACAAATATATAATAAGAATCCAACTCATACCTTTTTTTTTCAGTTTTTTTAAACATTTTTTTATTGTGAAATGTAACATACACACACACAAAAAACAATAACTTTCCAAGTATGTTGTAACAAGCAATTACAGAACAGACTTCAGAGTTTGGTATGGGTTGCAGTTCCACAGTTTCAGGTTTTTCCTTCTAGCTGCCCCAAGACACTAGAGGCTAAAAGAGATACCAATATAATGACTCAGTAGTCATACTTATTTAAATCCTATCTTCTCTGTTATAACTCCTCCTTCTCCTCTGATCCTTCTCCCAATCTTTAGGGATATTTGAACTATGCCCATTCTAACTTTTTCATGTTGGAAAGGGGTGTCGACAGTGTAGGATAGGGGATAAAACTAATTGATATTCTTGGAGAGTCTGGCTCCTCTGGGTTTCAGGCCTTCCCTGGCCTAGGAACCATCCAGAGAGTGTAGGTTTCTGGAAAGTAAACTTACTGTGTGAAACTTTTGTAGAATCTAAGATGTGTTCTTTAGGGTTGAAAGGAATGGTGTTGGTTGGAGTCTGGAAAACCATGGTAACTCACAATATCTAGCTGAAGCTTGCATAGGAGATGCCTCTAGAGTAGCCTCTGGACTCTGTTTGAACTCTCTTAAACACTGATACCTTATTTTGTTACATTTCTTTTCCTCCTTTTGGTCAGGAAGGCATTGTCTATCCCACAGTGCCAGGGCCAAGTTCATTCCTGGGAATCCTGTCCCATGTTGTCTGGAGACTTTCACCCCTGGACATCATGTCCCATGTAGCTGGGAGGGTATTATTTTTCCTTGCAGAGTTAGGCTTAGAGAGGGAGGCTACATCTGAGCAACAAAAGACAATCACTTTTTTTAATAGCTGCGTAAGAGATGATCATATTCTATAATCAACCATTCTTGAGGTCTGTGGACATGTTTTTATAGTGTTTTGCTTTTAATGATCAGAGGGACAACTCATCTCCAGAATTTAAGCAATTTTATATACTATGGCATGTTGCTTGGCAAAAACCTAGTTCTCTCCATTATACAGGCAGCACACAAGAGACATAGAATGTTTATTTTAACAACACACACACACATATAACAGCCACACTAATTCCGACATCCTGGCTTTCTCCTTTATTCCAGGGTTGGTGGTTTTCTTTGCACTGGGGGTTGCAAGCAGGTAGCATGGGGGGCCATGCCCTGCGCAGCTATGGGCTGGTCAGTGCCAAGCCTGCAGAGAGCTCAGTTCACTAACTGCAACTTGTCAGGTTTCTGTAACTCAAACCCCTAGGGCGAGGGTCTGACATCTCAGTCGTCCCCCAGGCAAAGGTGACTTTATGGGGTGCAGGATGGGGCCTGCTCAGGATGGACGAGTGCAATGACTCTAGCTCTGCTGGCTTCTAATGGGCAAGGCAACTCATGGAATTTCAATAAATAATTTAACCCTGGCTCTGGTTTCAGCTTCAGTGCTCGCTTTCAGCACCTGGCTGCCATGACTGTTGTAAGCAGGCCCCTCCTCTTCATAAAGTATGGGAATTTGGCTGAGATGCACTGACATTTTTAGAACCCAGTAGGACGAGATTACTATGTGCAAGATAGAGATTTCTTTTTTTTTCCTAAAGAGGAGTTATGTGAAATCCAGAAGTGCAAAGTTATTTTTGAAAGGGAAGAAAACGGGGTTATCCCTGGCTTAGTGAATTGATTATGAAGATCTCTGCACTGTTGCCGTATGAGGCCTTTGTCTTCTGAGTGTTCGGAAGGCTTGCCTTTTCACTTACGTGTAAATCACCTGTGTTTCTGTTACAGTGTCGATTCTAATTGAGCAAGTCTGAGGTGGGGCCTCAGAATCTCCATTTCTAGTAAGATCCCAGAGGTGCCAGTGCTGCTGGCCAGGGCACTGACTGAGTAGCCAGGCTGTGGACAACCTAGAATCTCCTCCTATCAAGAAGATCCTTCCTTTTAGGGCCATTGCTGAGAGTTCTGAGGGAAAGAAAACTGTTCCTGGGACTGGTTGTGGGGTGGACTCATGCTCATTTTCTTAAGGGGTATATAGAGCCATAGGACACCCTACTCTCGCTGTGCTTCCACTGACACAGAAGGGATGGGTATGGAACTTGTGGGTGTTCTTATCCTCTAGAACAGCTTCACATGCATTATCTCGTTTGATCCTCACAGAGAACTTGTGGGGTGGCTGTAGCTATTTCCAGTTGCAGATGAGGGAGAAAATTTTGAGGCTAGCTAAAATTTTCCCCAGATAAAGTGTTTGGGAGAAGAAATGCCTTCCTCAAAGCTAGTTACATAGTTGTGAATGCTATAGGTTAAAAGTTCTTGATGATCACCTTCTCTACTTATCTTGTATTTGTTTCTAAGGCTTTGTTTTTCTTCAGTCCCATGGTATGTCACTAAGGCTGCGGTCTTTGCATGCTACCTACATTTTGCATGACCAGAATGAATATGTTTGTCTTTGAATTATATCACAGGATTGAGAAGAGAAAAATAAAACAGGGTCTGTTTTATAACGAGTAGAAAGACATCGCATTAAAGAAAAGTGTGATAAGAACTAAATGGAAGGATATAGGGGAAAATTATGCTTCTCTTAGCTTTGCACAGTGTTTTCTATCTCATCAGTGGGCCTCTTCTCTCTCGATGCAGATGTGTCTTCAGAATTCTATCCAAGGTTGCCATTATCAATAAAACACATAATCAGCAAGTGATGCTGTCATTCTTTCCCACTGATCTTAGTTGAAACTTCAGAATCTGTCATGCTACCAGCAGCCTACTCCAGTAGTTGGGAGATGAAGCTCAGGTTGAATCTTCTTTGTCACCCCTGAGCCTCCATTGAAAGATAATTTGAAGAGGCTGATCTTGAGCATTAGATAGGACTTAGATGTCTGTCTGATATTATTGCTTGAAGGCCATCAATTGGCACCATTTACTGTAAACATAGTTCAGCAATTGTGGGCTTCCATCCTTATATAGGTCTTGCAAGTAAAGGGAAGCTGTTGTGACTTTGGCTCATCCTGGCTTACAGTGACAGAAATGGTCTATAGGGGGCTAGGGTGTGGAAGAGATGGCCATGATACAATTTTTAATAAACTGATGAAGCTGCTTTATTCTGTACCTTCAAACTAAATAAAAACACAGTGATATGCTTTCATGATTATCTCCAATTGCGTAAGTTTCTATTCCATATCTATTGATAAAGCAATCTCTGGTAGAACTGAAAACATGTCTTCACATCCTCTGAAATCCCAAATAGCTGATATGAGGGACCTACTCCGTGGATTCTGGTATTAGGCTGCAGAGCCGAAACAAGTTTTTTTGGTGCTTATAAACTTGGATACCCTGGGAGCATCAAACCAAAATCTGAGATTTGCAAGAAAGATTCACTGGAAAAGAACAATCCCTGCACTTCACTTATTTTAGGGGCAGTTTGTTGTCTTTTTCATGATGACTGATAATATCTTTTCCTATAAATAGAAAAATTGAACTGAGGATTTACATGCTAATTTTTCACAAACAAGGATCATTTCTAACCTCTTTGTGCTCCATTAATACTGCTGAACAAGTGAGTATGGAGAGAATCAGAGACTCTGGAGTCAGGCTTTATCCAGCCATACCCATCATTTTATGGGTGATGCCAAGGATGGTGATGCCCAGATGGAGGCTGTGACTTTCCCCAGGGCACTTGTAGCTGACAGAACAATAGGAGGCAGCTCTCAGGTCTTCAGACCTGGACTGGTCAGGCAGAAAGCATACCCGGTACTTGGTCTCTTGTAACAGTAGGAGACTTTCTGAAAGAATATATGGTAGGTCTCTGAAAAATTCCTTCTCTGAAAAGAAGCCCTGACTCCTTGATTTCAGGTTGTGGCTTCCTGGGTGATGGTCTGGACTATTGTGTGTGTGTAGTATAATTACTGGGGTAGGTTCATTTTTTTTATGAGTACACTATAAATAGATTTCCTGCCTTAGTCGGCCACTTGGAAAATTGGGAATCAGGGGCTGCAGTGTGATTATGGCTCCCTGTCTTTAACCAAACTGAATTCTCCACTCTAAAGTAGAATAAAACTTGATTAGAATCTGAATCCTACAAGAATCTGAATTTTTCTTCTTGTGTCTTCAGCATTTTACTCTTTTAAGAGGACAAAATGACAGAAAACAAGGGGCTAGCAGGAACTTCTCTTAAAGTGGCTTTTTAAAAGGATTCAGTTCTATCTCTCCTGTCTTCTGGGATTATGCCTTAATTACTTACGTTGATGATTTGGGCTAAAATTTCAGCTCTCCCCATTCAATTGCAAACTCTCCCTGCCATCTGACTGTGTGACTTTAGAAAAGGCTTTAATTCTTTGGATCTCAACTTGCCTAGTCTGAAAAATGGCAGGATTAGATGAAGCTTTAGAGACTTCGGGCAGGTGTGTGCATGTGTGCAGCTTTCCAAAAGGGATGCCTCTTCAATTGATTTTTGTTTTTCGGGGGGGGGGGGGGTATTACATGGTCCAGGAATCGAACATCTCCTGCACGGAAAGCAAGTGTTCTACCACTCTTCAGTTGATTTTTAAGATAACAGGCTGAGAGTAATATTCAACTACATTAGAGGAAAGTTGTGAGAAGGTAAAGCCTTGAAGCAGCCTGTGAAGGTACTCAAAGTGGTTCTTGTTTCATGTCTTCATTTCTCCTACCTACAGTGCAGCCGTGCCTGGCAGGTCCACCTGCCTATCTTGCAAACTAAACCATGTGTAGAGCTGGAATACCAGCCTTCAAGCCTCTTTGTCCTTTCAATAAATATTTCTTAAGACCCTGCCATTAGTCAGGCATGATGCTGGGCACTGGAGACTGTGCTGGCTTACTGAGTCTCTGTTCAGCCATTAGAATTCTGAGACACAAAACACTCCATGATTTTCAACTTCTCCCCGTTACATTTTAGAAACATTTTAGAGGGTCTTTTGAAACCATCTGTTCTAATTCATCCAGTGTATAAGTAAGAAAATCAAGACCCAGAGGGGAGTAAGTTACTTGTCTAAGACCGTACAGCTCTTTGTGCCAAAAGGAGGTCTGGAATGCAAAACTTCTCCTCTGCTTTTCTTTATTACGCTGCCCTCTCTTGCTTTCAAGGCTAACCAGGGAACTTAACTGACGGTAGCAGCCTACTTCTCCAAGTGTTCTGGCTCATTAAGTTCTACCACACATGTCTGGGAAAACACCATTCTAAATTCAGGGCACTGATATTAAAGGCAAAACTAAACATTCCTCTAGCCTCCCACCTCCAAATTAATTAAGGAGGTATTGTTTTTGTTTTTAAGCCTTGACATTCCAACCAGCCCTGAAGTAATTTTAAATAAAGACCTCTATGGAAATTAAAGCAGCTTTCTGAGAAGAAGTGTCTGCCCTTTGGCCTGGGGCATCCACTATAAAAGTTTGCCAGAAATGCAGAAATAATAACCTAGGATATCG
Organism: Tamandua tetradactyla; assembly: GCF_023851605.1. Classification (NCBI taxonomy): domain Eukaryota; kingdom Metazoa; phylum Chordata; class Mammalia; order Pilosa; family Myrmecophagidae; genus Tamandua; species Tamandua tetradactyla. The sequence goes on along the minus strand of NC_135331.1, from coordinate 103,669,956 downwards.
CAGGTTAAAACCCACATGCTGGTTTTAAAGACTCCAGGAAGCAACTGTTGCCTTTCCTCTGCTTTTCCCAGTGCCTCGCTTCTTGCTGAGAGATTCTTGAAACAGCACCGTTTGAGCTTTGTACCCTTGCTTAATGTGTGGTCCATGCTAAATCAAAATACCCCAGGAAGAAGAAATGTCATACAATCAGTACAATTCATGCTAAATTCTAAAGCTTTGTGGCGATGGCTTTGAGACATGAAAAGGGGGAAGGGGCTGTGTTGGCCAAGTCTGGCGAGGGGATTAGAGGTCAATAATGGTGGGAACAGCAGACCCAGTGGGAATCGAGGCCCCCTAAAAGTAGGCTTTAGACTCCTTGGTGGCTCTGCCTGGGATTGGTCTTGATAGGGCTAGAACCTTGACGCTGGAGGAAGAAAGAGAACTGGAGAATTCCTGCATGTGTCTCACTGCTGTGGGGCAAAGGACAAGAAGTCAGCTGCCTGTACTTCCCCACACACCCTGCAGTGTTCCATGAATAAGCCCCTGGTCTGTGCTTATCCTGTAGCTCCTGCCTGGTTGTCCCCACCCACCGCTTTGCTTGGATAAGCCTTCTTCGTCATTAAGGCTCATTTCAAGGATTGTTGCCTGTCTGAAAACCTTCCCTGAACCCCCAGGTGGACTCCCTCATGCTTTCATTCCACCTGTGCTCTTCCATCTTTGTATTTCACTGAAGACCTAGACATCATCTCTTTACATTTTTCTGCCTGAATTGAATGCCACCTTTTTGAGAGGGACTGGGTCTTGTTCACCACAGTATCCCACTTTCTGAGGGCATTTTTTTTTGCAAAAAAAATTCACAAAGATGCCAAGATTTTAGTGACTATTTAATGAATCCCATGACTCAGATTTTAACCTAGAGAAGGTCCTAGGTTAACATGCCTATTGAGCTGCATGGATCTGTCCTGTCCAAGTGACCTGGTGACTACAACACACAGTACAGCTAATAGACTTTAGCATTCCATACAGTCAGAAAGGTCAAGTATAGGACTTTATTGGGATCATGCATTTTAGAAGAAACTGACTTTATAACCATTATTGACAGGAAGGAGAAAGTGCCTGGAGAGAGGAAACCCGATCGAGTGCTCATGGTCTGGGGCTGCACTGACAACACAAGAACATGAGACCAGCAGCTGGGGGTTTCTGGACCCAGTTACAGTGCTTTCCGTCACCCACTGAAAAGACATCAGTTGGCAGTTGAGGCACCTGCCATTGACTTGAGGTTCTCCAGACGTCTTTATCAAAAATTGTGCTCTCTCTCCCCTGAATGACTCAAAATGGTGCATTTATTTCAAGGCCCTTGCAGGGACTGAAGGTGGAGAGGAATAGAAGCAGAAGCAGGGTGGGGGACAGACAGAAGAGGGGTAATATAAATGAGTTTTCAGTCTAGATAGGGAAGAAGGAAACAAAAAAAAAAAAAATGAGAAGCAATGTGCAAGTGCTAAGGTGCTTGGTCCAGCCTGTCACATATGGCACAAGCCCAGAAAATCTGATTCACCATCTCTGCAGTGGACTAAGGGATCCCTTTTATTTATTTTTTAACAAGTTTCTTAGAGATTTTGTTACGCATCCCCAATTGTGAACACCACTGTGTGAGAGGTCCTCAGTTCTGGCTTTATAGTAGAATCACCTGGAGAACTTTGAGGAAAACAAATGCTGATATCTGAGCCTTACTCCCAGAATCTCCGAGAGTGCGGTATGGACATTGCATTTGTTAATGAATGTTAGAGAAGAATCTTCTAGCTCCATAAACATACTTCACTGATAGATTTTAAAATACTAATTTTGCAAAAAAAATTCACAAAGATGCCAAGATTTTAGTGACTATTTAATAAATCCCATGACTCAGATTTTATTTAGCGCATATGCTTTTAATTTGTTGTGTTTGGGAGTTGTGTTGATGAGCATTTAAGTCCAACTGAGAGATAGGATGACAGATTTTGTGATTTCTCTAAAGCCTTTCCAGACCAACTTATAATATGAAGATACGATATTCAAAACCAGCAATAAGACAACCACAGCAGAGGGAAGGATGAACAATAATTGAGGAATCTCAGCTATTACAGAATCCCAAACACGAGCCTTTGTAGAAGAAGCAGAGGTCGACGTCAAGATACCCTTGCTTAGTATGAAGATTATAGGAATTGCAGGCTCATTCCATGAGTGTAAGGAAAATGGATTTATGATCAAGAGCTGGAACTAATTTCCTTATCATCTTGAATAACAAATAAAATGCATGTCGGGGAGGGAAACAAAACTTTGACAGTGACCTAATTAAGTGAAAAAGCATGTTTCCTCTATCAGGACTGGGACTGTCCAGGGAAAAGCTTAATTGAGAAGACATCTTTTTCAAATTAAATCCATGTGGAAAGGAATTCTGTTTATTTGAGGTTGCAGATTTGCATCGCACTTAGGTTTCCTGTGCTTTGGTACATTTCTGAGGTGGAAGAATTCCAGCCTTCAGCTTTCCTGATCCAAGCATTAGGAGCCATAATTAGGCCTAAAGAATAACATGACAGCCCCATAAATATTTGTAACAAAAGGTTCTCGGAGCTTGAGAAAACACAAAGGCTTCCACTAGGCTGCAAAAGAAAACTGCCAGAAATCTGCCACTGACCTGATCCCTTGGCTTCATCAATCAATATTCCTTGGGTCCCAACCCTTCTTATCTTTGGCTCCTGAACTACTTAAATAAATTTTTGGTTGGAGAATGTTGCTCTGCAAAAACTCAATGGTTTTACTGAGAATGGACATGTGTATGCCAGTAGTTGCACCAACAGCTAACCAAATATGTGTCACTTTCTCCTAACCCCCTTCATGGTAAATGTGAGCGTGACCAGGTGTAGCAAGGCTCTTTTCCAGCCAGTTGGCAGCAGCTATAGTTCTTCTTGCGTTTACCTTCTCTGTTGAATGTATTGCACACAAAACCCTGAACACCAGGGTACTTTTGAATTTTTGTGCCATCAAAAGAGAGGTCTGTGGACTCTTTACTAAGACAAGACGTTTCACAGAGATGTTTAATTAACTCTTCCTAAATGTTTGCTTTCTGCATCATCAAAAGGATAATAGCTATAAGCTTATAAAGTGAATACAATGTGTTTTATATATATCAACATCCAGTTGCATAACAACCCTGCAAGGCAGATATTTCTTCCTATAGTTTGCACATGAAGAAACTGCAGCTAAGTATGTATGTCATTTACCTGCTGAGTAACAAACCACCCCAAAACTTAGTGGCTTTAAAACAATGACACTTATTTTGTTCATGGACCTGTCATTTGGGCAGGGAAATAGCTCATCTCCATTTCACTAAGTGTCACTGGGGACAGCTTGGAGGCTTGGGGATAGAATCATCTGAAGTCTCATTTATTCACATATCTGGCATTGTTCTGGTTATCTGCAGAGAAATTACCTGGGACTGTCAGCTGGAATACTACATAATACCTTTTCATGTGATCTGGGCTTTCTCACAGCATGGTGGCTGGATTCAAAGGTCAGGCATCTCAAAGTAGAGAAATCCAGATGGAAGCTGTATTACCCCTTATTACCAAGTCTTAGAAGTCATACATATTCCATTCATCAAGACAGCCCAAAGGCCTGCCCAATTTCAAGAAGAAGGAAATTGTCTCTTTTGGGGATATGGCAAGTTTCTGGAAGAGCATATGGGATTGGAAACTGTCATGGCCACCTTGGGAAAATGCAGTTGGCCACACACAGCTGATTGACATAAGATCTAAAAATTGAACACAATTCTGCATGACTCTGGCACCATGGCCTTCCCTCTGCACCAAAGAGCTCTGACCTGGCATTGAGAACCCAAGCCTGCCTCTACTGCAATGGAATTTAACTGCTAAATATTATACCTGAGGCTAGTGCAGCAGAAAGAGCCAACTTAGAGGCAGAGGGTTGGATTTGAGGGCCTCCCAAAGCTTAGTGCAGCTTCATGACTTTATGATATAGGAGACATTCTTCCTTCCAATGCAAGTCCCTTTGCAGATTTACCAAGGCAATAAACTTGAATTTCTTGAGCACCTGCTAACTTCCCAGGGTTTCAGAAAATTTTAAAACAAGACAAACAAACAGTTTGTGACTCCCCTCCGCAGGTACCTAATAACTGACAAAATATCTCATTAAAAAATGTAAATTCTACAACAATATATGATATTGGAGCAAGAAAGGATTGGAGAAGGAACTACCAATGAAGACTTGAACCAAGCAAGCCCGTAGCATTTCAACACTTTCCCTTTTTCCCCTTCTCTGTTACCTCTCTTTTCCTTCCTTCCTCCCTCCCTTCTCTCTCTCTCAAGAAAAATAGCATGTTTATAGGCCCCACAGTTAGAGTTACTGTTGACTTGGGTGGGATAATTATGTTCTCTAAAAGGCACCAAACATAGAAGGAAAAGAGCTGAGGAGGAAAAGGTGAGGAAGAGAAGTACAGCAAACGGAAACAAGGAGGGGCACATGTAGGGCCAGCTGAATAATTTTGAGGCCAGTTGCAAAATGAAAATGCCCAGCTCCTTGTTCAGCAATTACAAAATTGTTAGGAATTTTTAGACAGCAAGAACAGAGCATTAAACAAAACATGAGGCCCTTCAGGGGCTCTATGTAACTGTACAGGTTGTACCCTTGTGAAGCTGGTCCCAGCCGTGTGAGAGGCACCAAGTGACCAGGGAGGTAGGAGAGCTGAGCATTAAGACAAAGGAGTAATCAAAAGTCTCAGCTGCAAGATGAAAGTCAGGTAGGCTGAAGACGCAAAAGAAAAAATAAAAGAATTGCTTAGGTCATGAAAGAGATTGAAAGAGAATCATTGAAAAAGAATCATTTTAGAAAAGGGTCTTAAGCAGAAGCAGGACTGGCAAGAAGTTTCAAAGAAACTCATTTATTCATTCAAGTAATTTCAATGTAAAAAAGAAATAGAAAAAATAAATCTCTATGGGGGGGGAAGAAGGGGTTTAGAGAGGGGTCATCCATGTTGAGTTGGAAAGAACAGGAGGGTGAGTAGGGTCAGAGCCAGATTGACATGGAGCTGAAGGTAGAGTGAAGGACACAGCCAAGAGGTCTCAGTATGGAATTATGCATTACTTGGGCGTTGAGCCCAAAGCCATTATCAGACCAGGCTGACTATTCAGGGTCAAAGACCTCACTGAGCCCTTCTTATTTAGATATTTAAATTGTGTGGAACCCAGACATTCCCTTGGGAAGGAATATTTACCCAACTATATTCAGATGGCTGATAAAACCATCTGGTGGGCTAAGGTGCTGATGACCTACTGGATTAATGGATTACCTGCCTCAGTAATATTTTTAAATTCACCTGGGAATCTTCATATCACATTGTATAGGCAGCTGTTTGCATAGGGCCGATATAGCCTTCATGGTCAGCTTTAGATAAATGCTGAAACTCCCTGAAGCCTCAAATATATACTTGCTATCTGGTTTATTGAATGAAAAATTCCCAAGTGTGACACATCTTTTCTGGGTATTGAGAAAAGGAATGTTGATTTCCTCAAGGGTAAGCTTACCTGTTTCATATATTCCTTAAATCACCAAGTCAAGTGGAAAGCTTACCAACCATATTATTGCAAGTATAGATCAATTGGTATTTAAATAGTAATAATAAAGATTGTCTGACATACAGACAATCTTTATTAATAAAAAAAGCAGCAACTCCAAGTATTTTGATACTGAAGAAAAAGCCTCTCCCTTGCATATGATTTTAAACAGTTTATTTGTATACAGATATGTCATTTTATGTCCAAAGAAAGTCCTTTCCATGTGATCTTGAGCCCTTTAACACTATTTTCTGACAGATAACCAGCAGCCCGGGTAGTGGAGAGCGAGGAATTCAGAAGCAGGAGTTGTGTCTCTGACTCTGCCACGGAACCAGGCTGTGCAGCCGTGGGCAAGTCCTCTAACCTTGCTAGGCCTATCTCCTTACCAGTAGAAAGAAAGGACTAAACCATATCTCCAAGACCATTCAAGGGGTCTGAAAAGTCACAGCTGCGTTCAGAGTAACGTGAAGATGGTGTGCCTTTCTCTCTGTGTTGACTTTTGTTGAGTGAAACTACCTTAGCCTGGATTGAGGCTGTGGCATGAGATTATACTAGTCATCATGCACATGTAGGAGGGAAACAAGCCAGTCTCATTGTAAAGTGTCCTTTATGAAAGCTGTAAAACTTATCTAATGAAATGAAACTTCAACCCTTGAGTATGTCTTTTAACTATTCTGGATGATGAGATGGGAAGTGCACTTAAAACTCTCCAGCAACATTCCAAAGTACTGTGGTTGTCTGAGGAAAAGCACTTGCCTGATTGAGTTATGAGCTGAACCAGTCACTTCTTTCATAAAACACAGATTTTTATTTGAAAGAGCAACTGGCAGACAAACTGTGGTTATTCAGGCTTGGTAGTTCCCAGAAATTTTCTGGGAAATCAGTGAAGTGAGTTTGTCATTTCAAAGATAACAACTGATAGTACTTTTAGCCAGTGATAAAATATAAGCATTCAAAAGAAAATTTGAATTTTGGAAAACGCATTAGTTTGACAGCTTTCCAACACATTTTTCTGTTGAGATTGGTGGTGATATTTACGAATAGTTTTTTTGAGGTATTTTATAATGAAATATATAAGCATTTGGTAAATCTGCATAACTCACTGAAATACTATTTTCTGAATGACAAATCATGATGTTACAATATCATTATGGGTAAAAGTTTCATTCAAAGTGCAAGATGACCAATGGATCTTAGTGGAACAGAGAAAAGAAATAGAATTTGATATGGTTTCAAATTCCACATAGCAACTAACTTTTAAGAAAATTTGTTGAGTCTCCATGTGGTTTGAAGAAGAATATCCACAATTATCTGAAAAGGCTATTAGAATACTTCTTCTCTTTCCAAATGTATTCATCTGTGTGAAGTCAGATTTTCTTCTTCTACTTTGATCAAATAGCAGCAAATTGAATGCCTTAGCGGATATGAGAATCTAGCCCTTTTATTAAGCCAGACATTAAAGATATTGAAAAAATACAAAATGATGCCACTTTTCTCACTGATTTATTTTCAAAAATATAAATTTTTTAATAAAATGATATTTGTGTTGACATGAAATAGATCTATTATTGTTATATTTAAATAAATATATAAATAAACATTTCAAACATGTCTCAGTTTAGTTTATAATATAGTAAATATCTATAGGTATAATCCACATAAACAAAAGCTGTTCAGGATCTTCAACAATCTTTAAGAGCATAAGTGAATTCTGAGAGCAAAAAGTTTGCATACCACTGTCTTAAATCTGTATTAGCCATTCAAACTCACAAAGTTACAGGAAGTTATAAGTGAAATGGATTTTAGGGAATAAAGTCTACATCTTCCTTTTGCCAGTGAGGAGATGAGCCCAGTAGAGGCGTTTGCACACCACTGTCTTAAATCTGTATTTGCCATTCGAATTCACAGAACTGCAGGGAGTTATCAATGAAATGGATTCTAGGGAATAAAGTCTTCGCCCTCCTTTTGCCAATGAAGAGATGAGGCCCATAGAGGGGAGGTGACTTTTGTACCCATGGTCACACAACAAGTTAGAGGCAGAGACAAGACTGGAACCACCGTGTCGTCTATAATGTACTTCACGTCACAAGCTTTAAACTTTTCAGGACTCTCTTCAGACTGCCAACATCAGAATTTTGAGATCCTCAAGGCAAGTAAAGGGAGAGAGCTCACATTCCCCTGAACACGTATCCATTCAAACAACTGTCAGGCACCTCGTGTTTGGTGTAGCTGAGGCAGTCAGTGACACAAGGCCCATGGTTTGGGGTGGGGGCAAGCCCACATACAGAGGGTGAGATTACAGGAAAGACAGTTTCTCATACTATATAATATGAATTATCCAGCATCTAACCTATAATGAATGTAACCTATATAATCACATTATGCTAGTATTAATATTGTCATACATATATATAATATGCTGATGAAAATATTTTATAATAGCTTTATAGACTATACCTAGGGAACAGGAAGTGCTTAGGGTTGTAGCTGGCAGTTGTATGCCTGTGCTAGGCCCAGGGGAAAATGGATCTTGAACTTGGGAAGTTTACTACTAGCTGTACTCCATTCTCCTTTTATCACTCCCTTACTTTCATGTCTGTCCCCAGCCCCCATTACTCAGAGCCTCTTGGACCAAAGTTCACCTGGGTTTTTTCCTCACACTTTTCTGGGTGCAGGGCTTCTGCTAAGCTACACCAGATTCTCCTCAGTTGATGTATCAAGGAGTTGCCATATCTTCACCACATTTGCCCATGAGTTGAACAAATAAATGCTTTATCAGAGCTGCAGAATTGGTGAGTTTTGACAAGAGAAGAAAGGAGGGAGCTGGAAGAAGGGATGCAAGGACAGGGAAGGTGAATTACAGAGTTTTCACATATTTGTTTGTACTGGCCCTTTGAAGACTTTTGTTTACTAGCCCTAGAATTGTCATTTAAGACAATGTTAATAAGACAGTGGAAATGTGGGAAGCTGTGGAAGACACCTCACCCTTGCACCTCGGGCATAATGACCACCCCCGGCTGGAGGGTAGGATGTGTGCCTCCAACTGCAGCCCCATCACACCCCATCTCTGAGAACTTGGCCAACGTGTGACCTGTCTGGGCCTTCCGGTTGGACTCCAGGCGTGGAGTGCTGGATCTGGAGGCAGGCCACTGGGCTCAAATACTGGCTTCAACACAGTGGAATCCTTCGGCCAGTTACTTCACCTTTCTGTGCCTCAGTTTCCTCATTTGTAAAAGGAAGATAGTATCTTACTTCACAGAGGTCCCAGAAGGAATAAATGAGTTAATAATATCTGTCAAGTACATTGAGCAATACCTGTCAATATAGGCATTAGTTGTTATTATTATTATTAAAAGTATTAATTTATGAACAAAGTTTTGGAGCTAATGGGAATTCTAATATTTTGCTATTCCACCTTCAATTCCCTCACTACCACCACCCCCATGAAAAAACTAGATGACAGTATGTGGATATGACTTTTTAAAAAAATTTACCTGCCACTCATGTTACAGCTGGCCTAGGAGAAAAAGTCCCTTGTCAGGATGACTTACTTTACAGGTCCAACAGCCAGGTACCTGCCAGTGCTTCTTGGGAGTAACTTCTTAAGGACCTGACATCATAAATCCAAGTTAACACCAAGTTGTTATTAAATTAACAATTGCCTGTTCTGAATGTGACCCACAGGCTAAGGCTTATCAGTAACTGGAGCTCTTTGGGGGTTAAGTAAAATCTGGAGCCCAGGCAGTCTCAGCTTCTCAGGGTGGGTCTTTGTCCAGCACTAAGGAAAAGTGAGAACTGAATAGGGAGTGGGGTTCTTGGTGTAGTGAAGAGGGAGGTAGAATAACTGTAATTTCATAGCAATTACCTACAACCAACACCGTAAAAGGCTCCAGTTTTCCATTATAAACCTGAGCCTCTTGCTGGGTGCAATTTGCAAAGTAGAAATAAGCACACAATTAGGCTCTAATGGCTGGAAAGGGCTCCCCAACTGAATGTTTTTTTTTCTCCCTCTCTTAAAAAAAAAGAAAGAAAAAATTCTTAGTAAGCACCCATTCCAGGATGTTGGTTGGTTTTGAGTTTCAGTAAATGAAGGCAGAGAGTTTTGTGAGTGAGCCCGGGGGCCCCCCTCCCTGTCAGTGGGCCTCAGCTCTTTGGCTGCTTGGTGGAGCCAGTGTTTTCAGTAGAGCCAACATCAGAGGCAAGAGCTAGCAAGCGGGTCATTCCTTCCTCTAAGTACCATGTTGGGGCCAATTAACTGCTTAGTGGAAACAAATTAGACAAGGCTGGTTCCCCATCCTTTTTGTTTGTTTGCTTGCTTGAGATGAATCCTTTATAAAGTTCGTGATTCTACAGCCCCCTCAGAAGTGCAGTAAAAAAATATATATATATAAAAAAACCAAAACCAACAAGCCAAAAATTGCTATTTTGAAAGAAGATAACAGGAAGGGGAAATTTAATGAGCAGAAGTGTGTAAGCACTCACTAGTGTTAGCTATTTACTGCTATGGTATTCGTGTTTTACCCTCAGCCCACCCCACCCCACAGGAGGCCATATGATTCCGAAGAAAATGCGTTTTTTAATTCCTTGCACAGTTTTGTCTATTAACTTGCACATAATAAGTTGTCAGTATGTGTTTGCTGAATAATAGAATAATTCAACAAATGAATGGTTTATTGACACTAAGGTTCAAGTAATAAAACTACTAAGTAAGGTATTGATTAAAATCTTGAACCCACTGACTAGTCTAGCTGGTTTCTCTCTAGGGAGATGCGGTCAAAATCTCAAGTATTTGTAGGTCATAACATCTCAAGGAGCAAGGCCCAAAGGGTAGAAAAGAGTAAAATACAGAATAACATATTTTTCGCTAGGTAGCACAAAAAAATAAATAAATAAAATATAAACATTTCTAAGTGTTAGAGTTGTCTCAGATAGAAAGGACCACTTTGAGAGATAGAAATTGCTGGTCAGGGAGATACTAAAGCATAGACTTGATGAGACTACATTGGGGCGTATAAGTTGGTGTTCCAGTATTATTTGTGTTAGACTATATGATGTTGAAAGTCTATCTTACCCTGAGATGCTGGGGTTCAGCGTATTATGATACTATATATTCACCATGCTTGAAACTCAAATTCCCTTCAGCAAGACTTTTCTGAGCTCTTACACTGTGCCAGGTGCTGCCATAGATAGACATTAGGGGCACAAAGATGAATAAGATGTGTCTACTGCTCTTTGATGCTAAGCTGGGATGTGGTTTTATTAAGTTCTCTTTGGACCAATATTGTGGCTTTATAATCCTCTGTTCCCTCTTGCTAATATGCAAATGCCAACGCAGGACTCTGGTTTTCTTCTCTCTAGGCTGGAATTGATGGGGAAAGCATTGGCAACTGTCCTTTCTCCCAGCGCCTCTTTATGATCCTCTGGCTGAAGGGAGTCGTGTTCAATGTCACCACTGTGGATCTGAAAAGGTAAAGGACACTGTATTAATGGGAAATATGTTTAGCTGCAGGGAACAGAGAACCTTCCACATGGAAGGGCAAAAGCCTTCCCATGGCCCCCAGCATCCTTCTGCTCACACCTCATTGCCCAGAACGGTGTCCCAAGGCCCACCCCTCATTACAAGGGAGGCAGCAAAAGCAGCTCTCACTTGGGTGTGAGCACTTTGCAGCCCTGATTAGCAAGGTTCAATTAGAAGAAGGAAAAATGGACATTGCATTTAACTAAGAGTGTTGACACAGAGATGGGCACAGATAACTAAAAATGCAGAAATTAGCTATTCTGGTAGTACTTGTGCCCCCATCTTGGAATAAATGCAGTCACAGTCATCCTTTGTATTTTCCTGGCTTCTTCCCAACATTATCTCTCAACAATTCTCTCGGTCTAGCTTGTCAGGCTCTCCTCGCTTCTGCTACTTGTTCCTGTGAGTCCTTGGTTAGGATGCCTCCTCTGTCTAAAACAAACTTTCCCTTCAGTCTCAACAGGTTGTGCCTTGTGCCCAGGCTCAGTTTCAGCCCCATTTTTCTTGTGAAGCCCACCCTCCCCACAATGCGCCACACCCCAACACTCTTGGAGCATCCTGTCAACCCAACCTCCTGTTCTCTGTCTTGCCTTGCTTCATTATTTAGCTTTTCACTGAGCTACAGTATCTGCTGTTCTAATCCTTTATACGTGGGGTGTGCTTCCCCATAAGTAATCACTTGATAGATTTCTCTATGAAGGAGGTCTTTATTCTCCATTGTATATGAGGAAACTGAGATGGACATGTTTAAGGGACTTACATTTTAGGTGCTCAGCTAGAAATCAGAGGGGCTGCTACTGGAAACCTGGTGTTCCTTGGTTAGAATACCACGCTCTTCATAATGCTCCCGGCTGCCCTTTTTGAGTTTGTTTTTTCTTTCAAAAGAAACTTTCAATACCTCAAAGACAGAGAGAATTCGTGCAGTAAGTTTCTTGTATCATCCATAGCAAATGGCTCATTTCAGACCCTCAACTAATATCAAGTAAGTGAGCATGGATGTCAGGCTGTGGTTATCGTCTGTGATAACTAAGCGAGCAGGATACTTTCATCCAGTTTGATAGAAGAGCTTCCTTCAGTGGAGAATCAAAGGTCTTTGAATCGTCATCTGTAAAAGTGGACTTGTATGTTTGGCTGGAGAAGAAAAAGGGAGAGGAAGCGACCCAAGCATTTTTTGGATGCTTATATTGCTCTTTCATGTCTGTTATCACATTTGATCCTGCCAACACCCCTTTGAGGTGGGCCAGCAAATATCACCACTTCAGTTTTATAGATAAGAGAACTTTCTTAACTTTCTTACTGTGTGTGTGTAAGAGAGGGAGGGAGATAAAGAGAGAGAAGCAGTAAGGAATATTTAAAAGAAATATAACATCAGTGAATTTAGAAATTACTAAGAAAACTGGTTTCTTATCCTGGTGCTGTCATATATTGACTTGAGTGACCTTGGTTAAGTTATTTCACTTTTCTGAGCCTCAGTTTCCTCAGCTGTACGATGGAAATAAAAATAGTACCTCTTTGTAGGGTTGTTGTGAGGACTTAGTGAGGCAGGCTGTGTAAAGCATTTTCATTTTGTATTGTGCTGGGCTCATGGAAAAAACTCAATACATGTTGGCTGTCATTAGTGTTCTCTCTGCCTTCATGGAATTCACAATACAGTCGGGGAAGGAGACTGAGGCACATTAACTAACTTATAAATCAAACCTGGAAATGTGTTTTGAATACTAATTACAGTAATTTCAACTTTAAATGCCAAAAAGGTCAGCAAAGAGAGAGACCTGCAACTGACCAGCATCCCACTGACCCTGTCCAGTGGAGCTTCAGGGGCCATAGCCATTCCTTACCAAGGGCACCAGGCTCCAGAGACCATCATTCTCTAGAGTCCCAGAAGAAAAAATAACAACAAATTTCTGTATCTTTAAGCTGTGGAGTGTTAACTGCTGAAAATTAAAGTCAGTGTAGATTTCCCCTTCCAACTGAGAACCCAAGCACTGCTGCCCTGTGTCAGTTCTAAAAAAGGGGAGGAGAAACTAAAGAATGTCCTTTCTTTGTCTGAAATGAGAGACACACACAAAGTCAACAAAGAGGCAAAGTAAATTAGATTTTAAAAATGCTTTCAGTCTCAATTGCCTAAGGAGTTCCAAGTGCCACAGAATGCAGCTGGAGAGCTGGCGTGTTTGGGGAACAATATGAGAGTAGCACCATAATTGAAATTCTTCTCTTCCTTCCCAAACTGATTATGTCAGGAATTCATTTCGGCACAGATTCTTCCTCCCCCATTGTTTTTGTTTTGTTTTTTAGTCCCCCAATCCAATGTTTTCCAGTCCTCACTCCCACAGAATTATTGCATTCTTAGAGAACGCATTTGGGGTGAATGTGACATCACAACCCTGCCCATAGAATTCTCCATCATTATTCCCCCTTTTCCACTCTTTTCTTAGTTCAACTCTCTCCGTTCTTATTTTGCCCAATCCGACCACTCCTTCCGCCCTCACTCTGCTCCACCCTTGCACTTGCATTGTGACCAGCTGGCAAGAGCACAGAAGCAGGTCCTTGGGCGTTCACAGGCCCCACATCAAACACAAGGGCTCTTTCCTTCCTGCTGCACAAGCCCTTAACACTGCAGCCTCTTCACACAAGTGGGTAGCGCTCTCAGCTCCCCTGCCCAAACCAGAAAGGGTCCTGAGCCTTGCTGTAGGCTAAATGCAAAAAGTTCAATCCATGCTCATTCATTCATTTGATTGGACGCGTTTTCCTGGATTTCACCCTCTCTTGCATTATCTAGGCTTTCCTCTTAGGGTAAGTTAGGACTTTCAGATCTCTTCTTCCATAGGAAGACAAAAGCACTGTTACCTTGGTTATCTTAGATTTTTCAGTGTCTGACCCAGTATCCTACAGGCTCACCAGGATGCCATCTCTGATTTTCATAGGGACTGGATTTGCTATCTATAATTTACCTAAAAGATCATATTGGTCTCAGAAAAGCTTGTTATGAAAAGAAGGAACTTCCATAAAGCAAATTCTCTATTTGGAGACCCATTAGAAAACAGATCATATGTTTATTCGGAAAGTAAATTCTTTTTAACCTAAGATAACCCTTATGTAACCTCATTTAAAAAAATGGGTGCAAATTGTGACTCAGAGAAAATTTTCAGATCCTGTATATTGAGTAGATTCAAGATAATAGCTCAAGAAAAACAATAACTTCTAGTAAAACTTGAGCTCAGTATTTGACTAATACTCAAAATTTAATAATAGTGTGTGCATGAACTAAGGCCCTAAATAGAAATGCTGTAAAAGTAAGAACATGGGAGAGTTCCAAGACTCAACCATAGTTGCCTTTTGGTTCTCCCCATATTCAGTTGTAATCCAAAAACTTTCATAACTGGATGAAGTTTTCAACAAGTTCACACAAAATCTAATTTTGCACTAAAATTACTCTTTATAAATTAAAAATGCATGCTTTATTGGCATCGTTTTATATATATATATATATATATATTTATATTTCAGTATGTCAGGCACAGTTCTTGGTCCTTCCCTCATAAATCTTAAGCTGACGAGCTTTCTCTCAGATGTCATCTAACCCAGTACTGTTGAGTTCTTGATTTAGAATCCTTGATGGGGAGAAGCCAAGGTGCCTAATCAGGTGTCTGTTAAGTAGTGATGTTGAACTTGGGTGTGTTGGACATAAAGCCGAGTTTTCACAAGGACTTATACAGTGTGTCCATTTCAGAAACTTAGCAATGAACAAAACTTTTGAAGAATCTTTTCCATTTAATAGCTGCCTCTTTTCATGGATACCCAAAGACTATATTAGGCACTTTTTATAGATTTTTAAAAGCTTTCTCTTGAATCTCATAAAAGACTGTTACATATTAGTTATTAGATATTAGAATTTAAGCTGCACGGCATAGGGGTACTCCAAACTAGAAAAAAAAATGATCCAAATCCCTACTTCTTTGTATTTGGAAGAAGACATCTCTCAGGATTAAAGTGAGCTTCGGTTCAGTTTGGGATTCTGTATAGTGAATTTTTGTTAAGTTTTTGGTCAGGGACATTTGAAAACAAAGTGCATCCTCTCTTCCAAGTAATAAAGCTTGGCACACATTTAGATGTAACTTGTGATTATACTCCACTTTTTCACTAGTAGCAACTCCTTTATTTTGACTTGCTCCTCTCTTGCTGGCTTCCACAAGGCAGATTCCTGTGACACAGCGTTCCTTCAGAATTCCCTAACCTTCCCTGTCCTCCACCCCACACTATAAATCAGCTGGCAGGTATGTTGGATAGCCTAGGGAGCTTTATTTCCAATTTAAGTCCTACATTTCCCTGAATGTGAGGCACCTCAATGTAAGCCAACACCTAAATCTTGTTCTCTCTACAGAAAGCCAGCTGACCTGCACAACCTAGCCCCTGGGACCCATCCACCCTTCCTGACCTTCAACGGGGAAGTGAAGACAGATGTCAATAATATCGAGGAGTTCTTGGAGGAGACCTTGATCCCTGAAAGGTGAAGAGCTGCTTATTTCTGGAGCTAATGAAAGGGAAGGGGTCCATATTGGAATCAGAACAGTATAGAGTTAACTTTGAGAAGGCAGAATTCCAAAGGGACCTTATCAATCCGGAATAGGCGACCCTCTTTTCAAAGAGAAAGTCTGAGACGCCCTTCCACACCCCGCAAGGGCTGCCAATCTTGAAACAGTTCCACAAAATCCATCCCAAGAGCAGATACGGCCTAAGAAGTGGAGTGGATTACTCCCTCCTAAACACAGTGCTTTTAGAAGCACTGGGAAAGCTATCACTCCTCATTCCCCCAAAATAAGCCCCTAGTTCACTTTGCCGGAAAGACCTCTAAGTGAGGGCAAAGCCTTCCTCCTTTCAGAATGAGTGCATGAAAACAAGCTAGGAGAGAGGTAACCCAGTGACTTCAAATCACACTGAGATATAAATAAGAGTCATAAAGCTGACCAAGTCTAATCTGACCCCATAATTAAACAGATGAAGAAACGGGCTGACAGCAACCTTTTTCCTGAAAGTGGATGCAAGGAGAGGAGGGGGCCTGAGAGCTATCAATTCTTGGTGGGTGATAAGTGGCTGCAGATGGAAAATAGTTGTACAGTGAAGAGTTGCATTCTAATATTTCCTGGAAGCTAGACTTATTCATTATAATATGTTGTATTCAGGGATTAAAATAATTGCAACACTTAAAAATACTAGGAAAATAGCATTATGTAAACAGTAAAGCAGGAACTTGATCCTATAGGGTAGCTACTAAAAGGTTTCCAGCAAAGGAGTTGGAGCATCAGTTTTATGACTTACTTTGGCCAGTGGGGTTGGTGAGGAGAGGAAGGGAAAACAGAGGATGGCTCAGCTAGAGGCAGAGAAATCAGTTAGGAGGCACCAATTGGTGGGAGCCCAGGCAAGACATATGACGACTCAGCTAATACAAGGGCAGGAGATATTCAGGAACTACTTAGTAAAATAAGTGCGACATGATTGCCACAATTCACCATCTTGCATTTATCTCAAAGCTGTATTTACTTATCAACACTTGTATCAGGCACTGTTTGAAGCACTTAACTAATATAATTCATTTACTCCTCATAATAGTCCTGGGAGGTAGGTGGTATTATTATTCTTATTTTACAGTTGGGGATACTGAGGCATGGAGAAATTAACTAATTTGCCCAAGGTTACACATCTAGAGAATTATTGTTAAAAAATTAAAACTCCCACTTATGCTCTGATTAAGCCATAAACAGTCTTCCTAGAAGTATTCTCTGTCTTCCATGTTACAACAGTTTTATTTTCACACTGAGAGTAGAAAGCTACCCCAAGGCCATTGGAAGTGGCCATGTATAAACTTTAAGTAAGTACATAAGTTAAACCAACATGGCAGATTCCCATGTAACAACCAGCTCACCAAAGATCTCTAAAAGGACACCAGCAGGCCACTTTGCAGAGAGTGCTTGGAAGAATGCAGGTACCATCCCCCTCCTCTGGGACTCATGCTTATTGCTGGCCCTGGTTTGAATCCCACTTGAAGCCAATGCTACTTTCACTCACTAACTAGAGTTTAGACTTTGCCTGGGAGATCCAGAGGGAAAAGTCTATGGTAAAGTTACCATTTTACCTGTTAGAAGTAGTACCCCTGCTTCATCCAAGTCATAAGGGGATGGAAAAGTGAAGCAGTGAGGAGGAGAGGAGCAGAGTATCCGCCGCTCCTCTGCCAGGCTGGTGGACGGACGGGTGCAGGGCTGGCTGAAGCTGAGGACTAGGTCTGCTCGCAACTCTTCTGGTGACATGCTGTGACACCTTGAACCTATCCCTTCTCTGTTCTAGGCCTCAGTTTCCTCCTCTGTGAAAGGATGACCCCAGGGTCATCCCTGCTCTCTTATTCTTCACTGCCACCCTTAGCCAGGCTCCCCCAACTCCCCACCCACAATGCAGCTGTGCCTCTCCTGGGCTGTTTCTCTAACTTTTTCCACAGTGGGAAGGAAGAGTCCATGAGATCCCTGGATATTTATGTCCCCCATGTTCATGTACATTCTTACAGAGGAGGGTCAGGGGCTCTCATCAGATTCTCAAAAGGATCCATGATACAGTAGGGCTAAGCACAGTCAGATGCAGAATCTCTCTCTCCTCCTCCCTCCCTGCCAGAATTCCCTCCCCTGAGCTCTGTTCCTCTGCTGCAGGTCCTTCACTGGATTGCAGTTGTACATAGGAGCTTTTACTAATTGCATTCCTGCCAGGTTAGCGACTGATGCCCCAGTGTCCCCAAGTGGCAGAATCTCAGCATTGTGAAATGGCATATCTCTGGATGGCTGTCATGGGGGGGGGGGGTCTCTAATGAGAAGACCATCAAGCTTTCTGGAGCCCTCCAGGCGAGTCATTTAGATGTCCTTGTACCACTGGGACTGGGACAGGTGCCACAATTACCTTCTGGGAGTACTACCAAGCTGAGGCATCAGCCCACCTGGAGAGTCCTGCTGGTTGCCCAGAGCAACCCACCAGCCTCTCCTGGCTTCCCCACCACTCAGTCTGGAGGTGGTGACCCCCTGTCCCCAGGACCCTGGGTGAGTGCAGCCTGACTTCCTGGTTCTCTAGGGGGCAGCATAACCCCTGTAACTGTTCACCAAGCGCTGGTCTGCCATGTGTTTCTCATCACATCAGAGAGCCAAGAATTGCGGGAGCCTTTTTCCCTTCACTTTATTTTTTAAAGGGAAAAACCGCATACAGACGCTCCAGGATTTTTTTTTTAATCACATTTGGGCCCACTGAGCATTTGTTGTCAAAATGAGGAATCCAGGCAGTCTCACGTAGTTGCTAAATGAAATTAATTTCCATCTCTTTCCTTATATGAGCCACTTAATGCTCAACAAGGAAGTGCTGGGATTATTATTCAGACATGCTGGCCCTTATATTGCATCTCCATGGAAAGGTCCAAGTTAATAGGATTCAGAGCTGAGAACCAGGAGACCTAACTCTGTCCACATTTCTACCAGGGTTTGTTGTGGGACCCTGGGCAAGCTCCTTCCTTCTCTTTCCTCTCTGTTTCCTCTTCTCTAAAGTGAGGGGGTGAAATGGCACAGTCTCCTTTAGCCCAAATCCCACCATCTCATGAGTTTCTTAAAGTGCTTTCCCAGATTGGCTGTTGTTTAAAATTATCCTGGTGCATCTGTGTTGTGATAAAATTTCAGGAGAGTAAATGGATAAAGTCTACTCTCAAGGCATGTCATTTTGTCAGTTGACTAGCAAATATGCATCGAATATTAACAGGGTTCAAAATGCTGCCAGAACTGGAAGGCACGCTGAATTCATTGTTTAAAAAAGAATAATAGATGTATCTTGGTACTCATTTGAAAATCAGTACCTGAGAACTTCCTCATTCTTTTTACAGTTCAGAATGTTCTATCATATTCATACAACATAATTTGTTTAATGTTATCCCCCATTGATGGACATTTAGGTTGTTCCCAGTTTTTTGCTATAGTGAAGTGTGTTGCAATAAATAACTTTATACCCATTTAAAAAAATTATAAAGATACCTCATAGTAGGAAAACCAAACGAAACAAGAACATTCCCTCTAATCCTCCGGCAGTTGGAGCATCACCCTCAGACCCTCCCACGGGGTGGCTGAGATCATGGGCTCTGGGTCACAGTGACTTGTGTTCAAATCACTACCTGTTAGCGCTAGGCTGCTGTGCCACAGTGCAAATTAGCCGCCGCAGCTCACAACTTAATGTAATATGGGATTATTTCTCACTCAAGCAAAGTCTGAGGAGGTAGTGGGGTCCATCTCATAGCTTTTGGAACACATGGTCTCTAAGGCCCCTTCGGCCGGGAAAGAGACAGAAGAAGGCTCACTGAAAGTGTTTTTATGAGGCAGCCCTGTGAGTGGTTACATCACTTCTCCTCCCATCCCATTGGCCAGCACCAGTCACCTGATCCTGACCTAGTGGAGAGAGAAGCTGGGAAACGTAGAGGACAGGGTGTGGGTGGTCCCTGCCATAGAAAATTACTTAAAACCTCTCTGATCTTTAACTCTCTCGTCTATAAATATAATATTGAGCTCCCAGGGATATTGTAGAGGATAATACTACTTGGAGTGTAAAACAACCTAATGCCTGACATAGAGTAAGAATGTATTACATGGTAGCTTTTAAAGAGTTAGAGGTCACTGGCTCCTTTGTGGCTGTCTCCCGGAGGCAATCATAAGGACCATTGGTGGCCCTGGATCTTAAAACCTCTTTTAATGAGTAAGCCTAACTTCTGAACTCTCCTTCAAGGATCTCCTGCTGAAGTAGCAGAGACAAGACATACAGGCACCCACACAAGGATCAGGGAAGTCAGAAGCATTCGCCTGCTTCTCCAGTGAGGATTCTGTTTGGTGAGGAAACAGGAATAATGGAGGAGGGAGAGAGAAGGCAACCTTCCACTTTACAGCTCTTTAGAAAAAGGATCACAGCTTGAAGTGCCCGGAGACCACCCCCAGGATCAGTAAAGGTGACTCCACTGAGGCAGGGGCTGTCTCTCTTTTCCACCAGTGTACCCCCAGTCCCAGGTCAGAGTCGGAACACAATGTTCTTGTCCAGGCGTGGTGCATGGCGAGGTGGTAAGAAGTCAGCTGAAGCTCCAAGGCAACCTCAGCATTTGCCATCTGCAATTGCTTTTGTTTTTTTGCTGCACTTCTGTATTTACAGTTTTGGGTTTTTTTTGGTAAGAAGCCAACTAATTTATTTCCTGAAATGCAGGTTAAGAGCATGCCTAAGATGAATGCATTTGAACTAAGATTATCATAAAGAAAAAGACAGAGATTTTCATCAGTTAACCCAGGGGTCAGCTAGCTCTATCTGTAAAGGGCCAGATAGTAAAAATTTTCAGCTCTGCAGGCCATTCTGTCTCTGCACAACTACTCAACCCACTGGTATAACGCCAAGACAGCCATATACAATATGTAAACAAATGAGTGTGGCTATGTTCCGTAAGGTTTTATTATGGACGCTGAATGTTGAATTTCCTATTATTTCATGTCACACAACATAATATCCTTCTTTTGTTATTTTTCAACCAGTTAAAAAATGTAAGAACCATTCTTAGGGCCCTGGCTGTGAAAAGACAGGTGGGATGCTGGATTTGGTCCATCTCTTTGTGTTTGATCAGGCCACATCATGATTTTATTTCAAAGATGTTTCTGTGAATTAAAACACTATATGCCAGCCTTTTAGAGAAATAGATTATACTCAGTGTCACACTATGTTTGCATATTTAATAGATGGAGTAATTATGGAACTAAAATGAGTACACTTAACATCCTGAATAGTAACCTCTCTAGATCTAGTTACTGCAATCTGGGAGGTTAACATCCTGGAAATATTCTTTCCACAAGGACAAACATCAGTGAACATTTTATACTGCAATAAGGTCTTAATGAAATAGATGCAAATGTTCCAAGAAATGATCATGATGATGAATATGCAACTATGTGATGATATTGTGAATTACTGATTATATATGTAGAACGGAATGATCAAAAGTTACCAATGTTTGCGGGTTTTTTTGGTGTTTTTTGGTATTTTAAGAAAAAAAGAAAAAAATTAATTAAAAAAATAAAGTCTCAATGAATCATTAGAGAAGGGAACGATGCCACCACACCCCCCTTGGATATGTGATCCTTTGTTGTCCATCTTGGAGTTTGAACAACTTGTTCACACTGGACTAGTCTGATTATGAAGAAACTATTAAATTGCTGGAAGCCTGATCAAATTATGGTACAAAGCAAAATGAAACAACCACCCCCAAACAAATTATGTCTCTTTATATTGTCAAGCAGAAGCAATGAGCCCTTGGCATTTATTAATAATAATTTCAGACGTTCAATTTTAAGAGCATGCCAAATTCTTAAATAGGCCAAGATAAGGAACGATGATCCTAAATGTGCAAGCCTTGGCAGATTACCTAGCATCTTGCAGGAAACCTCGCTTGGTGCCTCCAGTAACAGCAGACGAATCTGATAGCACTCAGCATGTACGGAAGGATGTGTGTGTGCAGATGCTGTGCAGAGCCCCCTTCCGGATCGATGGAGGGCACTCAGCCACGCTCAGCCAAGCCCCCAGGGCTCTGGGGCTTTGAGGGTAAACAGCAGAGCCCATGAGAGGCAGCAGAACACATAACTTGAGAGCTGGGTTTCCAAAGTGACATGGCCTGGTTTGCATTCCTGGCTCAACCACCTGGCCAAGTGACCTCAGGCAATTTGCTCATCCTCTCTGGGGAATGGGACTAACAACAGTACCAGTAGAATTGTTGGGAAGAGCAAGTGGTTAATACATGAAAAGGGGACAGAACAGTGCCTGGCTGCAGTGGGCACTTAAAGCAAGTCAGCTTTTACTGTTATCAGAGAAGCAGTATAATATAGTGGGAAGGTCACTGGTAGAGGGACAGGAAACAAGGTTCTAGTTTTCTCTCTGCTGTTTATTAGCCATGGGCCCTCAAATAGTTTTTTAACCATTCTGGTTTCAGGTGCCTTCCCTGTAAAATGAGGACAATAGTGCTTTCCTTACCTGCTCAGTGACCGAAGGATAGACCCACTAACTTTCTGAAGGTCCTTCCAGTGGCAGCATCTTGGAAATTAAGCAGCCACCTAAGAGTGGACAGTCCTAGACAATGGGCCAGTTGAGGAGCAGACCAGAGAAGAACAGCAAGCAAATTTAAATACTTTTTTTGTTTGTTTCATATTATTGAAAACATTAGGGCGGGTCACGGTGGCTCAGCAAGCAGAGTTCTCGCCTGTCATGCCAGAGACCCGAGTTCAATTCCCAGTGCCTGCCCATGCAAAAGAAAAAAAAAAAAATTAGCATTTTGTTTTTTAGACATAAGGCAACCAAACAGTTCAGAGTAGACAAGTATTCAGCCAATGATCACAAAGATCCACATTAATTGGTAAAAATAAGAAGATAATTATTCCCCTTCTCCTCTGTGCATTACCCCTGGCCACAAACATAAACTGTTTGTGAATTAATATTTTTTAAAAAATTAGAATTGCTTGGTTTGATGATGTTAATGGGGTAAAAGGTATGGATTTCCACACAAGCAAATCTTCCTTGGTCAAGCTCAAGGCCAAGGACAAGCGTTCTAATACCAGTCTGCATTTTGTATTCTTCTGGCTTCAAAACAGAAGACTGTGCAAAGGAGAGGGGCTGGGTCATTGCAGAGCTAACTCCATGCCTAGAAATAAAACAATCGAAAACATATGTACTGCTAATGGAGGCTGGTAGTTTCCACATCTTATTACTGCACACAAACAAGCATGGAGAGGATATTTCAGAGGACCACAGGTCTCTTTCCTTTCAAGAAATGGTTTGGAAGCCTCAGGGCTAAGTGCCTAATATTTCCGGCTCCTGGAATTAGCTCTGTGCAGTTAGGATCATAATTGCAGGAATGGCAGTGGGTGGGTGTTTTAACGTGGATTGGGAAAATGCCAGGAACCCCACCTCAGAGAGAGATAATTTCATTCACAATTTTGATTAGAGCCTTTCAATTTTTATCACTGTTTGTGGTCCCCAAAAGAGAACATCACCTGGGCTCTCTGAATGACGTTCTAATTTCCCTGTCCAGCAGACTAAGCCAGTAGTTCTTGCCTCACTGGTCCGTGGTTTCCTTTATCAGTGAACAAGGGCTGAGATGCCCATCCTCACTCTAGGAGGGGTGTAATAACCCAAAACGTTTTGCAAATCCAACTCCAAAAGGGAGTGATACTCATTGTGATGGGAGCAGGCTGTCCCTGAAAGGAGATCCACATTCTCACTGATCTTAGAACCTGTGTCTTCCATTGCAGATACCCTAAACTAGCAGCGAAACACCGGGAATCCAACATAGCGGGCATCGACATCTTCTCCAAGTTCTCAGCCTACATCAAAAACACAAAGCAGCAAAACAATGCTGGTGAGTGACTCTATTCCATCAAGAGCCCCTGGCAGAACCTGTTCCCTGCATGCTCAGTTTGCCCCTGGGCATCTCAGATACTCAGGTCAGAGAACCCCCTGGAACCAATGCTGCTTGCTTATCTCCCTCTCACACCGACACCCCCACTCACACCCACACCTTCCTCTTGACACTGGAAGGGGGTTGTAGATCCTGCCTTAGCTGTCCTGCCTGGCTAGTTTAGGAGGATGAGTCAGGTGGGATTTATTGCAGAGCCATAGGGAGGGATGCAGTTTGGATTCTGAGCCTGCCATGTTGCACAACATAAGGCACAGAAGGAAAGAGTCCTGTGTTGGCCTTTCTACTGTTCGTTTGTCCCAAATTTATGACCTGGCCTATGTTTGCAGGAAGTGTTGATTGGAACAACCCATTCCAACTTCCTTTTGGTCCCTGAAAGATTTCTCAGGAGTGGTCCAGAGGCTATTGGGAGAGGCAAGGCAGCCCCACAGTAGTGACTGCTGATGACAGATGCCTGACCCTCTACTCTCTCGACCCTACTGCGAGTACAGAGGGTGCTGGGGAAGCTGCTTCTCAAAGCGTGGGTTCAACCAATGGCTCTCAAGCCCTGGCATTGGCCACAAGTATCAGGACTCGATTCCTGTGTGGTACCTTGTCAGAGGGGCTTGAGCCCCATGATTTGACTCTGAGCACTTTAATTCCCTATTCTGGCATCGTACTTTAAGAATTAGCTGAAGTGATTTGAATAAACCCATGAAATTGTGGGTGTATAACATTTGAAGAACTGTACCAGTACCTGTGAGGAAAAGGAAAAAAGGAGAGAGAGTTCCCTTGCCCTCAGACCAGAGAAAGAGGCAGCTTGACTAGCTGGGATCCCCAGAACCTAGCACAGAACCAAGCAGAGTGAGGAATTAAAGAATATTTGTGAATGAATGAATGGTTGAATAAATGAACAATGGTCCAAAACCAGGTAGTAAATGCTAGATGTATCAAGAGCTCAGAAGAAAAAAACATCTCTTTGGACCAAGGGGACAGGAAGGACAGCTGTGCATGAGGTGAGAGAGAAGATACTTGTGTGTGTGTGTGGGGGGGGGGGGGAACAGTGGGGCGTGAGCAGCTCACCAGCATCTCTTGAAGACCAGGATGATGCCAGACATGGAACTAGATCCTGGGGCTTCAAAAAAGATAAAGACACTTGCTCCAGTATTCAGTCTTCAAGGCCTGGCTGGTGCAGGAGGAAAGACCTGAATTCACAAAATTCAAATAGCAAGGTGAGAGACAAATGATAACTTTACAGAAGGGAATTTGAAAAGCTGATTAATCGTCCAAGTGAAAGGTCCAAACAATTCCTGTGAAACATGTTCCAAAAAGGAAGAATTTCCCTCATGGTGCTTTGAGAAAGCTGCTTAAAAGGGTTGCAGTGGGGTCATGAAGACTGAGGGGCATCATCTGGCTGATGTGGGCGCGTGAGAGAAAGCAAGAGGAGGAGTGACTGGGAGAAGCTGCTGGAGCCCACGGTGCTGCCTGAGGCTACAGGCAGCCTTAGAAGAGAGTAAGCAGGCTCTGTGAGGAGAGTGGCCTTTCAGAAACAATGGTAAGAAGAAAAGGGGGGAATACCTTAAATATGCCTGGTGCTCTTGCTGCATTGCTCTTGCTGCATTGCTCTTGCTGCATTGCTCTTGCTGCATTGCTCTTGCTGCATTGCTCTTGCTGCATTGCTCTTGCTGCATTGCTCTTGCTGCATTGCTCTTGCTGCATTGCTCTTGGTGCATTGCTCTTGGTGCATTGCTCTTGCTGCATTGCTCTTGCTGCATTGCTCTTGCTGCATTGCTCTTGCTGCATTGCTCTTGCTGCATTGCTGTTCGGACCCCCTAGTGGATTGAATAGTGCCCTCCAGTCCCCGAAAAGAAAATTCATATTCTCAGAATGAAACCTCAGAGTGGGACTTACTTGGAAATAGGATCTTTGCAGATATAATCAGTTAAGGACCTCAAGATGAGATCATCCTGGATTTACGGTGGGACCCAAAGCCAATGACTAGTGTTCTTATAAGAGAGGACCCAGGGAGTCTGTGAAGATGGCCAAGAGAAAAACGAGGCAGAAACTGGAGTGAGGCTGCCACAAGAAAAAGAGACCCTGGAAGAAGAGAGGAAGGATTCTCCCCCAGAGCCCTCGTAAGGGACATGGTCTTGCCGACACCTTGATTTCAGACCTCTTTGCCTCCAGAACTGCAAAAAAAATCTGTTGTTTGAAGCTACAGGTTTACGGTAATTTTTTACAGCAGCCCAGGACCCCAATACAGACCGTCAGAGCCATCCCCGAGAAGGGACGGTCATTGCTATTTTCCCTGCAGAGAACATGCAGGCATATGAGAAGATCAGTAGCTTGTCCTAGCTCCAAGTAGCAGAACTGCTCATGAAGCCTGGCTTTCTGGCAGCACATCCCCGTAACCTCCTCTCAGCATAAGCATCTTCCTTCCTACTTGCCGAAGCGCCCTTGCAAAAATTATCCCATTTGAGCCTTCCAGATTTTGCACAAGCATTTTCCTTCATACTTGTTGAAGCACCCTTGCAAAATTATCTCATTTGAGCCTTCCAGGTTTTGCACAAGCATTTTCCTTCCTACTTGTCGAAGCACCCTTGCAAAATTATCCCATTTGAGCCTTCCAGGTTTTGCACAAGCATTTTCCTTCATACTTGTTGAAGCACCCTTGCAAAATTATCTCATTTGAGCCTTCCAGGTTTTTAAAATTATGAATGGTATTTACATATTATCCATGTTTATAGTTCTCCTGTCCCTAAAGCCAAAGCAACATTTTCTCCCACACACTGTATATCAAATTCTTATCATCTCAGTACTCTCCAGTTTTCATTGATTTTCCGTCTTCTGGTTTACCCTGGTTTTCTCTGTCCTGGGTTTTACCCTCATGATTTCTTCCCCTAACTCATGTGCACATTTCAGAGCGCCTGGTTCCCTGGGGAGTCTGTTCCCCAGAATCTCTATCCTTTGTGTTCTTCTCATCTCCCCACATTTCTTCATCTCACCTGTAACTTCCCCACTCCCTCACTCCCCCTTTACTTTTCCTTTCCCTCTCCGTATCCAAACCCCCCCCCCCCATTGTGGTTAACTGGATCCCAAAGTTCGTAGGTACAACAAGGCAGACACCAAGTATCCCATGGGGCCTGCCCCTCCACCCTCGCTGGAGACTGAGAACCCGTACCATGCCCACCACCACCACCACCACGGCAGCCTGTGTGGGTGACTGTGCACACCCCTCTCTGCTTTGACAAGCTCTGTTGCCAACAGCCTCTCACAGGTCTCTGCAGGAGCACCAGCATTAGACGCCAGGTCTCCTTGGACATTCCTGTGTTTGCTCTATTCCCAGGGTTCTTTCCAGATCTTCTGCTCTGCATCTATTTCTCTAGTGCTCTTCTTCCGATTGTCCCTCATATATTTCTTTTTTTTTTTTTGCCTCTTTAACAGAGTCCTTCCTCCCTATCATCTTATGATCGAATTCCCCCCACATCTCTGCTTAATATACTCTAGATGTTTCCAGACATTACAATAACCTATACAGGATCAACATGCACACGCTGACTGTGGTCTTTCCTGCCTTCTCCATATCAGAGCATGAAACACCATATGCTGTGAAATGGCTCTGCATGTTGGATCATCTCTCCACTCCTGTGATGGATACAGGAGCAGCCATCCAAAATGCCCCTGTTGTTCTGTAAAGCCTCAAAAGTTACCAGGTACCAAACTCAAACCTCTTTCATGGGCATCACCCAACAGGAGACTTGTCCATTAGTTTGCTCATTCATTCATTCATTCATTCCACAAACACGGATTGCATGGGGTGGCTAAAAATCCAAGCTAATGTTTATTTCTTGTGTGCCAGGTTCTAGTGCCAAAATGAATAAGACAAAGTCATTGCCCTCAATGAATTAACTGTCTCTTTGGAGCTGTAAAACATATAAAAGTGCAATTATAGATGTGGATTTGTTCTACACTCTGCCACTTTTAGCTGCACAGATTTGTCCAAGACACTTGTTTCTCTGAGCCACTGTTTATGCAACTTTAAAACTGACTTAAAATACCTCCGTGTCTTCATCTGCCAGATAAGGCAAATAGCATATCCAAGGTTTTTAATGTAGCTTCATTTCTTTTATGTCAGTGCATGTAAATCCTTTAGCACAGTGCTTTGCTCATGGTAAATGCTCATTAAAAGTTAGCTTTGATTATTGTATTATTGCTAAAACAGAGCAAACACGGATATTGGCATCAGAAACTGCTGTTTCAGTTCTTCCTGTTTTTACTTTTTTCCTTCTCAGTGCTCCCAAATCTCCTACCCACGTAGTCTCTTTTTCTAATGTTGTTTCCCACATTTTGGTGTGTTTCCTCCTTCTCCCAGGTTACCTCCAAGTTTGTCAGTGGCGTGGTCCTCACTGTTACGTCTTCAGTGTCATCGCATTTCTCTTCCTTTCCCAAGGTCTTGGTCTTGTACTGCTGGTTGACTATTGCTCCACTGCCTCCTCCTTCTGCAGTTTCCAGATCCAAGCTCCCTTTGTCTGCTGTGACTGGATTCAGCCTCCGCTCCTCTCTCCCCCCTCCTCTCCTCACCCCGCCTCCCCACGTCTTTTCAAATTTACTCTTCCCTTTGCTTAAATGCAGCATGGATTTTCTCTGGCAGGGTCTCTGAGACCCCACATTTAGTAAGGTGCTGCATGGGCAGAATAACTTCATTTTTTTCTCACTTGAGATCCACCACCACCCCTTTTCAGTTTTGGGGGGAAGTCTTTGTTTCCCGACTTGTTGCCTCTGAGTGTCCCGTGGCTCAGATGTAGGCTAATATGGATGGTGGTTCAACATGGCAGACTCCGAAGCAGGCCTCTTGCTTCAGACTCCAGCTTTGCCTCTTGTTGGCCTCATTGGCCAAGTTGCCTCAACTTTCTGTGCCTCAGTTTCTCTATCTGTAAAATGGGGGCAATAATGGTGTAGACCTCATAGACATGCTTGGAACAATGGGCTGCCAAATTGCATTCAAACATGACCTGTTCTGAGTACTGCTGGGGCAGACGAGTTGTAGTACATGACAGAGGTCTGAGCTCAAACTGCAGTCTGAGGAATTATACATAGTTGGATGATTGTTCAGTCCCAGAGGGAAAAGAGGAGAATGCTAACGACAGTGTGCAAAGACGGCACACATGATGGGAAGGCAGAGGAAGGGAGTCAGGGAGGGTGATTAAAAAGGTCCAGCAGGTGAGGAAGGAGGAACACCAGGTGGGATGGAGTCATGGAGATGAGGAAGGAAAGCTTTTCCAAAAAAGTGAGTGGCCTGTGGTATAAGATGCTGCACAGGAGGTCAAGGGTGACATTTTTTTGCTGTGTGCAGCCCCCTGACCACTTCTCAGATATCCTTCTCCCACTGCTTTTCTGATGTGAATCAACCCATTATGAATGAATGAAGCGCAGCCTGCATTTGGACTTGGCTATAATCCCAGCTCTCAGCCCCACGCTTTCCTTTTTCAAACCAGCAGGGAAAAAAATGTCACTTTTTCAATATTAAAAGTCGGTAAAGTATTTAAGCAGAAGGATGGGGAGGAGGGTGTGAGCTTCATCCAGCCCCCCCCCCCCCCCCGCCGTTAGCACATCCCATAACCCACAGTCAACTCTGCCTTCACCCTGAAGTGTGCATCTGCCTGTCCTGCCTGGCCCATAGTGGCTTTGTCCTCCATATTTCCCAACACAGGTGGCCTCATCTCTAACATTCTCCCCTTCCCCTCTGCAAGCATCACTGTAAACACCCTTCACTTCCTGGCACTGCTCCTTTCACCTTTCTTTACGATGCTGCCACTGAGACTCCCAGGGACCCAGGGTCGGGAGAGCAGGCCCAGAGGACTCGGCAGATCTGTCATCTGCCTGCTCCCCTGCCGCACGCTTGCTCTGGCATCTCGGCCACTGGGACCTCAGTTTCATTCCTTCCCTCAAGCAGTTTCTTATATTCCTGACATTAACATGTTTCCCCAGTTTCTGTCGTCTCATAAGAAGTTCTGTGCTTCTCTCTGAATATGTGCCTTACATTTTGCATTTCTTACCTTCAAACTGCAATTTGAGCTAACTCTTAAAAACCTCTGCCAAATACCCTGGCTTTCAAGATATTCATTTTTAGCTACTCACCCTAATCTGACCATAAGAGATATTATCTATCTTTTACTTTATTTTTTTGCAATCTCCCTTTTTCCTCATGCTTCAATCCTACCATTACTACTAGTTTATCTCACTTTCTGTGCAGTGTTCATTCAAGGCCATTAACAAATGGATCGAATGCACATCTTTACTTCTCTGTTCTTTAAAGTCCCTTTTGATCCCTCCCAGCCCTATTCTTTTCATAAGGGACAGTTACTAATCCTGCCCAGTACTCCCAACCTTGCTTTGGTATGAGTGACACATTCTTATGTGCTTTTCTCCAGTTTCTTTGTGGTGGAGGAAGAAGTGGGAATGCATATGCATGCAGGCTAAGACAAGACTCCGGTATTGCTCCTACTCGATTCACATTTGCCGTCCTCCATCCTTGATCCTTTGGAATATGTTCTTATCCATGGGACTCTCTTCCCCCTACTTAGAGGTCGAACAGTTTGCAAACCCAATCTCT
Source organism: Tamandua tetradactyla (assembly GCF_023851605.1). Lineage (NCBI taxonomy): Eukaryota > Metazoa > Chordata > Mammalia > Pilosa > Myrmecophagidae > Tamandua > Tamandua tetradactyla. The sequence goes on along the minus strand of NC_135331.1, from coordinate 103,639,762 downwards.
TTGTATCTAATCCATACATCGTTTTGTTTTTTTCTCATAGCATTTGTGTATTCCTTTTTAAAGAATGCAACAACATGCATCTCAGATTATTCAGGCTTTTCAAGCTGCTTGTATCACATATTTTGGTAATCAGTGGTGTTTTCCCTAATTGGATTATTTCAGCCTTTCAAGGCTTCCTTTGAATCCCCTTACTCTTCCTCCTTCAACTCTTGTTTTCTTTCTTATTTCTCCCTCCATAATCCTCTGTCTTGGGGGGCTTCCTTCAATTTTATTTTATTATTATTATTATTTTTACCTGGGCGTGCACCAGGAATCGAACCTGGGTCTCCGGCATGGCACGTGAGAATTCTGCCACTGAGCCACCATTGCCTGCCCCCTTCTATTTTAAAATTTATACTCGATTTGTTCCAAAAAGGCTTTATAACTCCTCCTAGACATATGTACAGCATTGGATAACAACAACCGTTAGAAGGAGGTGAGAAAGGAAAATAAGGGGAGGACCATAAATTGGGGCTTTTACTAAGACTGTAAAAGCAGCTCCGATAGCCTTAATGTCTGACGCACATGGCTGACCACAAATTTGGCTCCAAACTTTCTAGCAGACAAAGCAGAAAGGGACCCCTGGCCAGTCGCAGTTTGGTTGCCTCAGAAGATAAAAATAAACCAACCTCCCAGAAGAATAACAAATATTCCTGATTTAGGGGCTTGAGTCACAGGCATGGAGGAGCTGTGATTTTCATTTTCTTCTGCCTTTTCCTCCTGTGATTTCCATTCCTGCACTTCTGTAGACTCCAGGCCCAGCTGACTTCACGTTGACGTGAGTTTTCTGTCTCTCCTCTGGAGGGACCATCTTTGCCCTGCTCTTTTGTTTCCATCCTTGCCCGTCTCTCTGTTCTTCCCCTGTGCTCCCTCTGCACTTGAAATTTATTTTCTCCTCGATCTCTACATCTTCTCTTGAAGACCAGTGAAACCTCCCTGCAACAGCAAGCATGTGTCACCAACTCACTTGTTCCTCTCCATCCATTCCAGGACCGGGTAGCAGGCCTGCCCGAGTCTGTCTCCTTTTATCATGACTGACGAGCTCCTGTGCTGTATTTTGCAAAGATGTACCCCTTTTCATTCCAAGAATGCACACGATTCTGTTTTACGGAAGGCATTGTGATCTGCTAACACAGTCCTCCTGAAGTATTTGTCCTAATAAAGTACTTCCACAAACCTTCCTATGGTAAGTAGGACCCCATGCAGTGTTTTCAGGGTGCAAGGGCCATACTCAGTTAAAATCGTTTCTCCACCTTTTGCCCATCATTAGTTCTAACTGTAGTGCCCATATTTCCCAAACTGAAAATCAGATGTCTAGCAAATTGCTTTCACTGACAATAATTATATTATAAGAAATTGATACTGTCCTTGAAAATCTAGGACACATGCCCCCAAATAAAAAGCACCTGGATGGAGCTTAGCTCTCTGTTCTCCAGGGTCCCCAATGCAAATATGAGCGTGGCTGCCACTGCCTAGGAAAGTGAGAGTAGCACAGATTCCCCAGCCCCGGGGCCCTGGTTCTTCACTGGAACAAGGGAGCAGCTGTTAGACTTGACTGAATCCATAGACTGACCGTGAAGCTCATGGAGCAGTCTTGGTTCTGTTTCCAAATGAGGACCAAGAGCTCCCCCTCCTCAGAACTCCACTTTTTAGGATCTGAAAGTGAGCCGTGTGCTCCCTGGGTTTATTCTGGGAGAATTAATACTCATGGCCGCATGTCGTTGGAAGAAGACTCTCAAGTTATGCTGGAAACCTCAGTGAGCTCATCTCATAATTGGAATGGTAATTTCTACTTGATGGGCCTGTGACTGAAACTACATTGTGGCAATTATTATCAAAACATCAATTACTCTCATTCCTGCCTCCGTTTTTCCCTTCATCATCTCCTAGAGCCCTTACGAAAGGCAGGAAAGGCACTCCAGCACCAGTGCTCGCCTTGCCTTCTTCCCTGTCTTCTCCATTCAGTCCCAGATCGTCACATCCTTCTGTCCCCTCTCTTCTAAGAGGTACCTCCTGCAGAAGGCCATGCTCCTGGCTGACCCCGGTGGCAAAAGAATCCAGTCCTCCCATCACCTCAACTCCCATGGCATTAGCCTCCAGCTGTAGCCCTAGTGATTTTTCTTTCTCTGCCAAGTTCTCAGTGGTTTGTGTCCACACCAGCTCATCTTGGCCTTTCATTTCCTAGACGGCTTAGCTGAACCACACTGACACACAGATTCCTTCTGCAGCCTGCTTTGCTCCCGCCCCCCACCCCACGTGGTCAAGGTGCCTTCCTCCCTGCATATTCCACTCACTCGCTCCCTTTTAGTGACATCTATAAGCCCCCTTTAGTAAAATCTATAGATTTTACTATACTAGACCCCTTAAGCAATTATATTAAGCAAGATCATCTCCATTTGATGTTCAGAAAACTAAAGCTCCCAGCCTTCAGCTCAGTTTTAGAAAGACACTTATAATTAAATCTGGGCTGCCTCCTAAAGAAGTGACATTCCCGTTACAGAGGGCTAGACCTCTGGAGGAAGGAACTGCCTAATCTAAGATGCTGTGGATTGTAAGACACTATTATTCAGAGTACCACAAAGAAACAAAACATGCTTTCACTTAAAACTGTGTCAAGCCTTCCACTGTAAGACGTAACCTGATTTCAGAGGTGTCAGCGTGAAAAATGTGGATCTTAGACTTGATGAAATATGATAAGCAGTTCCCATTGTCATTTCCAAATCTAGCATTCTGTTAACTTCTTGGTGCTATACAGTGGAGTGTCAAACCCTCCCTTCTGCTCGAACCTTGAGCTACCCTTTTGGAAAGAAAAGGATTCCAGGTCAACAGTGTTTCCAGATCCCTCAGGAGTAGTGAAACTAACTCGACATCCAGTAAAACTTCAGCTCTGCCCCCTGTCCCTCTTGCCTGAAAGTGGGTGCCACTTATCTCTTAGGTCAAGGGTTTGCAACCTTTTTCTGTAAAGGGTCGGATAGTAAACATTTTAGGTTTGGTGGGCTATATACCTCTGCTGTTGGAATAGGAAAGTGGCCATAGATGATACGTAAATGAATGAATCTGGCTGTATTCCAGCAAAACTTCATTTGTGGATGCTGGAGTCTGAATTGCACATAATTTTCAAGTGTCACAAAGTATTGTTTTTGTGATTTTTTTTTTTTTTTTTTTTAAGGGAAACATCTTTAAACATTTTCTTGTTTTATTATATTTTGTTTGTTTGTTTGTTTTTTACATGGGCTGGGGCCGGGAATCGAACCGGGGTCCTCCGGCATGGCAGGCAAGCACTCTTGCCCGCTGAGCCACCGCGGCCCGCCTGTGATTTTTTTATAACCATCTAAAAATGTAGGAAAAAAAGCCTCAGTTTGAGGGCCATACAAAACAGCAGGAGCCTGGATTTGGTCCATGGACTGGTTTGCCCACCTCTGTGTGTAGCCTGAGGCTCCAGCAGCAAGTTCTCTCAATTCCAGTAGGGCTCAGCCCACTCTCCTGGGATGTGGTGATTGTGACGGTGACCCTTCTCGTAGTATTGCGATGTTAATTAAATGAATCCAAGCCTACAAAGCATTTAGGGCAGTACCTGGCACACAGTAGGCACCTGTAAGTGTTATCTAAGACTGCTGCGTTAATTTCACTCGCCCTCCCCCAAGTGCCTGGGGTCGGCTCTTTGGTGCATCTTGCGCAGCCTTCTGCTCGATGTGGAGGCACGTGCTGCCCTCTGCTGGCAGGCGGACGAGGCCGCGCCGGACAGGGCTGAGCAGTTTAGCAAAAGCAGCCTCTAGGTTTCCCAGGGGCTTCCCGCCTGTGGGGGCTGCCTTATTCCTCAGGCTCTGCTAGGGGTTCCTGAATAAGCCATGTCTCCTTTGGGGGCTCGAAGCCACCTTACATTACCTGTCCCCCCCACCCCCACCGAAGGAAGGGCAGGTGTACCCACCCTGATGCCTCTGCCAGAGGCCACCGGCTGCCTGGTGACAAGTGCCTCCAACTGCTTCTTTCTCCTTTTCCTCCTTCTACCACCCCTAGTCTTTACTTTTATGAACTTCCTTGACCTAAAGTCGAAAAGTGTTTAAAAGGATTCAAAGCGGCCTGGGAAGGCTGTTAGCCCAGAACTAAGCCCCTAAATATCAAAGGCCTGGCACTTCTATCCAAAGTATCATGAACGTCAACTGCTAGGGGCAAGGGGTGGGGGCGGTGGGGGGCGGGCTGGAGGAGGGCGGCGGGGAGACGAGGTGCAGCACGTTTTCCAGATCGCCAGGATGTGGTGAGCACGTTTAAAAGGGAGCGTGTGTGTTTATTATTGCAAGCCACTTCAATCACAAGGCGCTTAATTCCCTCTCCTCTTCCTCCCCAGCCCTCATCCCCGTGCCCTGGTGGGCCGTCAGGAGGGGAGGCTTCTGCGGACGGGGTGGGGTGGGGTGGGGGGTTGGGCCTAACGCGGGGCAGGGCCCCACGGGGAAACCGAGGCAACTTGTTAAAAACAGTGTGGATGTTGCCTCAGAAAGGACTCACTGAGGTGGCAGCGGGCCTTCAGGTCCCTTCTGTCAGGACAGCCGGCCCCAGTCCAGGACGGCTGGTTCCCAGGAAGAGCTGGGCTGAGGCCTCCAGTCCCCGCGGTGGGCTGTTATCTTGTCCAGGGCTCCGGGTGGTCTGAGCGGACACCGCAGCAGTGAGGATAACGACGTGACTGTTTTGCCACTTCCTCATAAAGCAGCCTTTGCCCTCTCATTTCAGAAAACGCCTCCGATCATAAAGGAACCCTTCAGGCTGCCTTTCTTGGCAACCCCTGCATGTAAACGGCCAACTCGGGGTATTCTGTTTGCTTGTTTGTTGGGTTGAAGTTTTGCTTTGATTAGCATTCTTGCGAAGAAAAACAAATAACCTCAGCCCGGTGGGCCCAATCTCCAGGGTCTGGTGCATCCTGCATAGTTGCGTGTCTTCTCCTACTTGGAGGTTCCTTGGGGCTAGCAGGAGGGAGGGAAAGGGGAGAATAGTTCCTTCTAGCACCTCCCAGGAGTTGCCCAGGGGTGTCCCCCAGAGAGTCTTTGATTTGGTTCATTATTGAGGTGGGATGCTTGCAATTTGTAATATAACAAATTTTGTTCCCCCAAATGAATCCTTGGGCAGTCATAAGGATGGCGGTGGGTGGTGGTGTGGCACGTTGAACGGGGGCAGACATGAGGAGGGAGGGGGAGGGAGGAAGGGGAAAGAGGAAGGTGGGTCCTGCGTGGGTGGGCGCATTCATTAGTGGAATGGGCGGGTGTTGTGCTGCGTGGGTGTCCCGGCTGGAGGCGAGCAGAGACCACCAGCACCATTCCATGGGGTGGAATTTCCCGCCGTCTGACCAGAATGCATTCTCCTGGCCTGGAGTCAGATCAAAACCTGGGGAATAAAGGAACATTAAATGACTAATTTGAATACAAGTTAAATCGCTCCTTACCATCTCTCACTACTGCTACCTCCTCCTGTGTAACTGATACCTCTGGTCTTTGTGCAGTCTTCACATGGGAGCTAAACCTCTCTCTCTCTTTTTTTCTCTGTATGTATATATACATACATCTGTACACACAGTTTGCATGTGTTCTGCCATGTACTGGCAGAGGCCATCACATACTTCCTTACATAAACAAGCACATGTATCAATTAGTCAGGAAAGAAATGTGCTTACACACATTATGTGAAGTTATATTATTGATGGGACGTTTCACGTGTCTCCCAGCTTTGTGCTAAGCACGTGGTGTTTAGACCACAGCAGCACAATCGTGTGTACTTGGGTGTGTGTCTGCATTTCATTGTGTTTGTAACAGTCAGGAGTATGTAGTTGGTTTATATATGAAGACTACCCCCAGGAACCCCTTCTTTCTGGTTAAAACATCGCTTTGAGAAAAAAAGACCCCACATCTCCATTGACTCCCAGTGGAGAATGGCTTTGGGTAAACTGACAGATAGAAGAGGTTCCCCCAATCTTGGTAGAGTTGGGGCTGAAAAGGGCAATATATAAAATTCAAACACCCAAATCACAAACCTTCCTTTTCAAGTTTGTTACTATCTTGCCCAGACAGAATAGGTGGTATTCTGTCCATTGCATACAAGGAAAAGCTGAAGCAGGGGAAAAACCCTTCAGAAAGGATGAGCCGATGAAATGACTGGGCCAGGGCAACCCTGGCCTTTCTCAGTTTTTAAACCCATTCGCTACAAACTAATATTACTAAAACCTAGGAACTGAGACCTGCGGTTAAATGCAATCTGGTATTCTGAATTCATCAGCAGCTTTGAGGGGATAATTTGCTGGGGGAAAAAAAAGTGCTATGCAAACCTTTGACGTTAAAATCTCTAGTTTTCTTTGAAAATGTGCTATGGAGCTATCTTTCAGAAGGTCCCCAACCTCCTTCAAGCATCTTTATGGGTTTAGCCTGAGCAGCCTCATTAGCTAAAGAGACCCATATGTTAAAGAGTTACAGGCAAAGTAGCACTTCTTTTTTGTCTGTCTTGTTATCCAAACCCGGACTTTCCCAACTTGGAGGTCCGTGTGAATCCCCTGGAGGTCTTGTGAAATGTAGTGGTTGTTGCAGTGGGTCTGGGTTGGGGCCTGAGAGTTCCTGGGCAGTTCCGGGACAGTTTACTTCAGCTGGTCCCAGACGTCCCTTAGGGGAGCAGGTTCTAGGCAGCTGTCTCCATGTCGTGGGCTGAGAATGGCTCATTCATCATCACCATCATCCTCCGAGCCCAGCTCAGGGTCTGGCCCAAAGTAGGAGCTTCATAAACATTTGTTGAAATGAATGACCCTCATCCCAAATACTTCAAGACACGCCCACCCTATCTGCTCTTCTACCTGTGAGATGTGGAGAGGGCTTATCCGGGTCAAGGGCATTTCCTTCAAGCTGCTTCCTGTCACAGCCTGTAGAGCTCCTAGTTTCTAAGCTTGCCACATGTTACAGGCCTTTCCATTCTCTTGATTACATTTATTTGTAACTTTCCAATCCTCATTTAAAGTTTATGATGTCCTATGACGACAACTGTGACTACAGCTTTTATAGCCTCTGTTATATTAAATCAAGGTTCATGGTGGAAAAAAAAAAGATAATCTCATTTAGAACCAATTCATAAAAGAGTGGGACAACCTGAACCGTTCCCCTCACCAAGACAGCCACTATGGTGGTGTTTGTTGAAGTGGTATTTTTTCTTTTCACCTTGTTTTTATAACTACATTAAAAGAAAATTGTATTCGGTGTTAAAGGTGAAATCACTGAGTCAAAAGAAAAAACACAGAAGGCTAAATTCTAGTGTTCTCTCAGCTAGAGGGCAACCCTGACCGAAAAAGCATTTCGTGATGTGGATCACGGCAAGGAATATGTTTCTTGGCACTCTTCCAGTCCTTTATTGGGTGTTCAAACCACGTGATTCCTCGGGTTCTAACCTTGATAGTCACGTGCCCATTGACATCTGCGCTGACAGTTACTCATTGCTTGTCTCCATTGTTAGACCGTCAAAGACAAGCCTTACTCAACACTTCGCCCACCTCTGGCCTCGGCCTCAGTTCTCCCTGTGTCTCCTGACAGAGAGGTGCAGGTTGGTGGTCACCTGTGCCCCTCTCTTGGCTCTGATGAAAAAGAGGCTGGAACCCACAAGAGGGCATCCCAGGCCAAACAAATGGAATCCCTTCAACCACCCCGAGAGAGCAAATGCTATCATTATCCTTAGAAAGGGAACTGTTGTAGATCAGCTAATGTGAGGAAGCCAGTTACCTAAGCATAGAGAGGCATATGGAGTTACATGATTTTAGGGGCCCTCCCCTTTCTTTAGAACCTACTAAATAACTCATTATTTAAACAAACACGAATTCAGTACCAAAAAATGAATTCTGTTAGTAATAAAGAAGGGCAGAGTAGTTTCTTGCCTATAATTCACTTCTACTAAGGGTGATAAGCCATGCCAAAGCAAGACGCATTGCCTCTCATCCTCCTTTGGAGTGGGTCAAATCTCAACCATTACCACACCTAGATTTTAGGAACCAGAGGTATAACATTTTCTACTTAATTTGCTACACTTTTACTTCAAACTTTAGAAGATGCGAAACTCACATAGTAGAAGCTGTATGAACTAGAACAGAGTGGACAGCTTCTGCCCCCAAACTCACCCAGTGTGGTGGCACGCGAGGGCACCCGAGGCACTGAGCAGGGGCGAGTCCTGGTAATGCTGCGGCGTATCTGGGGAATTCTGCAAAAGTCTCCGCCGCCTCCCACCCCCACCGAACTCACCCTCTCAAGTTGCCGCATTTCACGACTGTTAGGAAGAAGGTTTACTCTGGCGGAACTGTGGTTAGGGCGACAGAGTCAGAACGAAAGGACCAGCTGAATATCACTGTTAATGTCAGCGTTTGTGAAACACAAGACAAAACTCTGCATAATCCGTCTGGGGTGACTTCCTCAGGCCCGAGGACGAGTCAAGCACAATATTTATCTAGCAAAACCAAAGGCAAGAGCCGTTTTTTGCTCCTTGACTCCTAAGAACTTATTCACGCTTTCGTCTGCTCTGATTCTTATACATCAGCATCATCACTAACTGCACGCCAGGCGCCTCTGCAGGCTGGCGCGTGCCTCACCGCAGCACCCCTAGGAGATGCGCCTGGTTAAGGTCGCCGCCTTACACACAAGGAAACTGAGGCACAGGAAAGGTAATCAGCCTGCCCGAGCTGGGAGGTAGCAGAGCTAGAAGCTGACCCGCGGAGCTGACCCCACGGTCTGTGCTCCTGACCACATATCACGCATTCGATATAATCTGTTGTGGGTTTTTCTAACATTTTATTGTATAGTATAACATATATACAAAGCAATGAAACAACAAGAGCAACAGTTTTCAAAGCACTCTTCAACAAGTAGTTACAGGACAGATCCCAGAGTTTTTCATGGGCTACCATACCATCCTCTCAGGTTTTTCCTTCTAGCTGCCCCAGTGTATAGAAGGCTAGAAGGAATAAATATTCTTTTATCATCACAATCGACACTTTTTTCGTTTTTGTGGAAAGTAACATATCCATAAAAGCAATACATTTCAAAGCACAGCACTGCAATTAGTTGTAGAACAGATATCAGAGTTTGGCATAGGTTACAATTCTACAATTTTAGATGTTTACTTCTGGCTGCTCTAAGATGTTGGAGACTAAAAGAGGTATCGGTTTAATGATTCAGCAATCATACTCATTTGTTAAATCCTATCTTCTCTGTATAACTTCACCATCACCTTTGATCTTTCCATCCCTCTCTTTAGGGGTATTTGGACTATGGCCATGCTAACTTTTTCTTGTTGGAAGGGACTGTCAAATAATGTGGGGTAGGGAGAAGGCACTGATGTTCTGCAGAGGCTGAGCCCTCCAGGTTCAGGATTTACCTGGTATAATCCGATTAGTAAAATGCTTGTGGTGCTGAGTTTTTCAGCAAGAGGAGGTCATTTCAGAAACCATGATCAAATCAGTTCATAAGCCAAACATGTACTTATTGAGTGTCATCCCTGTTTATTTTCCTAGATAGTGCAACAACCCCCAGCTCCAGTGTTTGAGTCTTCCCCCAGCAATCCATGAGGAACCCAGGGCTCCAAACATGGGCCACAGATGAATGACTGGAAGAATGGACATCGGGAGCAGAATATGTAGGCTATTCACAAAATGGCCCAAATCAGTAATTATTGAAATTTAGAGCTGTGGAGGCAGAGGGGCGACTTAGTATATTTGAAGTCTTTAAATCAAATATGAAAAGGTATGGCTGCTTGAGGATGAAGCACAGCAAAGTGTGGCTAAATCGCTTCAGCCTAAGTGCTTGGAGGAAGAGAAAGTAATGGAAGTTTCTGGGTCTAAACGCTGAAACAGATGCCCATGAAAGAATCTCTCTTGACCAGCTCATTCCAAATGTTTGAACTCAGCACTAAATGTAATCGATGGCCTGATACTTAAAAATAACCTGTTATAAAGGAACCATAAAATACTCACAGTTTTCAGCCTGATTCAGTCTGCTCCATAAACTACAACCAACATTAATAGCTTCAGTCAGCATTTATGTCGTTCCTTCTATTAGCACAATGGGTTTTACAACCATTTATGAGTTTCTGGAAAGCCTAATAGAAAACACACATACACGTTCACTGTGGAAGAGGCAGAAAAGTTTTCTTTGCTTAAGAATAGGCCGGTAGGGGGCACCACCGTCCCGTCGCTCGGGTCTGGGCTGGGTTCCTTAAATCAGGAACACATTTTCTCCTGGCAGTTTCCTTCTTGGCTGGCTCCATTCAGAGTCTCTCTCTCTCCTTCTCTCCCTCTCTCTCTCTCTCCTCCTACTGTTAATAATAAACATTTTGGGAGCCTACATGGTACATAACTGTATACAAAACAGGAACCCTAAATTTGAAGACCTAAATGATAACCTTTCTCTTCAAATTTAACTGTGGCTTTTAGGAGCTTTAGAAAAGTATCAGATTCTGGACTTGTATATATTATACCTACCTCCCTTCATACTTTAAAAACGTATTATATGAATATGTCCAAAACACTGATGTTGTCCTGAATACTTTACCATGCTGGTGTTTTAAGCGCAGCCAAATAATTGCCAGTGGTTCTTGCCTTTTTTTAAAAAAATAGGTTTGTGTGTGTGTGTGTGTGTGTGTGTGTGTGTGTGTGTGTGTGTGTGTTTTGGTATGGGTAAAATAGTTCTTAACACAGGCCATATATAAGATTGACATGGGCGGGCCACAGGGGCTCAGCAGGTAGAGTTCTTGCCTGCCGTTCCCGAAACTTGGGTTTGATTCCTGATGCCTGCCCATGAAAAAAAAAGATTGACTTGTGGGATGGTATCAAAAAATCATGGTCACAGGGATCCCCTATAGGGGCTCAGGGAAAAAGCTGTACAGAGAATATGGTGTCTTCCTCAAAGAAAAGTCCCGAATACCTTGGAAACCTGCCATAGAGTGTCCCCTTTCACCCGGTGCTTCTCTCCACCGAGGAAAGGGTGGAGATCCCAGCCCATTATTGTAGTAATACCTAAATCATGACTTTGGAGCAAAGAAGCATTTACCGGCCTGTTACTGGAAGGAGCCATAGGAGTTTATCATTTAATGCACTTTCCCATTCAAAGGCAAATCACTTTGAGAACAAATAAATAATGGCCATAGCAGGATGCCTAGCAGACTCTTCTCTCACCCGCACGAGGAACCAGTAGGGAATCTGTTGAAGTCACTATTGCAATTTTGCTTTCACATGAACTGCTGTATGTCTTTCTGTCCCTCCTGTTTTCACCAGTACTCAGAAACGGAGGCCTGGGAATTGCTTCCCATGTGTGAGCCCCTGGGTCTTTCACAGCCAGGGCTAGTAAGAGTATCCTTTTCTCTGACTGTGACGCCAAGTGTTCTTGGTCTGATGCTAAAGGTGGACATAAATCTTCCAAAGCATCAGACCCAGAAAGCTGGATACGCCCCTGTTGGCTGGAGAGAACAACAGCAAACCCAAGGAGATGATTCCAGGGAACTCTGGCTCACGAGCATGTGGGCCAAAAACAAGACAGTGAGCATCACTGAACTCTCCAGGTTGCTTCGTGGTCCTGACAAGTTCTAGGCTGTTCAGATAAGCCTCACTTCAGACCTTGAACTTCTGCCTTGAGCTGATGGCTTGCTCTTTTGTCTTTCATTCACTATCTTCTTCCCTCCCATCTTCACAGACACTTAAGGTTCTGCAGCCATAATAATATCTACTTTTTATTAAGTCGTATTACACATCAGAAACCATAGAGAGTACTTTAAAAGCAATCTATGAACATGTTAACCAGAGGCAGGATGCAAATCCAAGTGTCTTGAACACCAGAGCAGGGAGTCTAACTATGTCTGTCAACTATAACAAGTCTCTCAGAGGAGGAGACTGCTTCAGGGTTCCTTGACACCCCTGATCTAGAGTTTCTCTCCTGCGTGACTTTAGACACCTCCTTGATCACTCCAGTGACATGGGAACATAGACAGCCCAGGCTCAGCAGGGAAGGGCCCATCAACCCCAAAGCAAGCCCTGCCTCCATCTTCTAAAACCCTCCTGCCATCTATGCATCAGTGGCCTAAGGACTTGGTGTAGTTATTGCTTTAAGAGGCAAAGAGGTCATGTGGATCAGCCCCTCCCTTACCTGCTATGCGGTCTAGAAGGGCCACTGTGGGTCAGAGACAAGGGACCCAAGTTTCCACCTGCCTTATAGTTTTGCCTTGCTCTGGCCCTTCACTTTATGTAACCCAGCTCTACCTGGGCTGTCTTGCTCTCCCTCTGAGGTCTTTTGCAATGGAGAAAAGCCGCATGACTTTATTGCTTACACCTGAAAGATCAACGTAGCTCTTTACCTAAAGTTTCTTGGGGAAAAAAAGAGAGGGGATTACAATGCACATTATGCACCCTAACTTTCTAAAAATCCCCTTACGCTACATTTTTGTGTGTGCTCCAGATTGCTCTCTTTATGATAACAGCTACGTCTGTCTGCCTGGCCTGCATCTCCTCTTGTCCTCACCCCCAGTAACTTCCTTGGGCAACGATAATGCTAAGGCCCCTCCGTATTTTCATTCTGGGTATCTCCTGTAGAGCAGTTGTACCTCTTTCACTTTCTCCTCTTCCATACCTGGATGTGGAAAGAAAGGATCCAAAGGCGAGGGAGAGGTGATATTAAATGCTTATTTTTTTGCTCTCATCACATTCTCATTCATGTTTTAAGCTACCAAATGTCAACAGGGTATTGCCATCTTTGTATTTTCTTCCTGCGAAAATACAGCCAGTAAAGTCTCTGCTTGTGTCCTTCATCGAATCATAGCTTTTTTATAGTCTGTTTTTGCATCATTAGGTTTTATCGACAAGATCCCAAATGAGGAGATGAAAAGTGAAAACATGATACAGCCCCTCCAAGTATTTCTCAGTATCTTGTTACTTCTCTCTTCTTAAGAGGCAAAACCCAAATGAATTAGTCACATAGACAAAGTGACAGCATTTGCTCTAAGGGTTGACAGAGTTGACCCTAGTTGCTGAGAAATTATTTGAAGCACCAGGTATACTCTCTACTCAGATAATTCCTAGATCCTGAAAGTACCAAGAATCCAGGTAAGATCAAGCCATGAATTGTGGGACCCAAATATGTTATCAAATTAGCTGGAAGCCAGGACATGAGGAATATAACCAAACTTTTGTCAGAGGAATATGGATATGTGAGAAAGCTCTGCAGCAGGAAAGGAAGCTGGGACAGTCTTTGGCACCCCAGAGGCTGGCTTGCAGGGTGGAAGAAGCTTCAGTTTTGGAATCCAACAACCCTCTTTTAAAATCCTGCTTCTGCTCCTAACTTGTGTAAAAGGGTTAATATTTTGGGGGAAAAAAAAAACCCTCACTTTTCTGTTTTGCCTCTCTAAATACCTGGTTCTAATAGGCCCCAGGCATTCCTCCGCCCCAGGAGAGATTAGGATTTCTACAGAAGTAATTCTCCAAGAAAAAAGGAATTCAATATTCGGCTTCTGATATTCAAAATAGGATTTTCAGCAAGAAAGTCAACTGTTGTCTTAAGAATTTCTAAATTCCTTTATCTGTCCTTTTTAGCCTGGAAGGCTCAGCTCCTAGAGTTCCCCCAAGACGCGGAGGAGATAGCCCCTCTGCCTGTGTCTCTAGGCCAGCAGGTCTGCTGCGGAGCCAGAAGGGGTGGGTTTTCCTTTCCTTGAGTTTCTCTCTGTCGAATAGTCCGTCCGTTTCCTTTCTCAAAGAAAAGCCCACCTACTTCTGGCTCAGGGGCTTTGGGGATGAAGGAAAAGAGAGAGCAGGGGAATCGAGTTAGTAGAATAGTCTAGGAAGGCCTGCTTTGGGGATACACTGCCGTGGAAGCAGTCCAATCCCCGCACCCCATGCTGTCTTCCATCCCAGAATCAAACTCCAAATGACTGATCTGGAAGGGAAATGGAAGTGCAGCTTAACTGAGAAGCCGGACCTGTGTTAGTGTCACAAAGCTTCTGATCCCACATATCCCAGGAGCCCTGTCTCCCCAGTGCCATGCGGTCACAGGAGCCCCGTCCCCCATCTATCCAAGGAGAAGAGCAGGGCAGAAGGAGGCTGTCAGAAACTGAGCATTTTTATGCAAAAGAGATGGAAAATTCTTTGAAGGGACCATTAAGACTAGTACATCAGATGAAGTTGTAATCCAGAATAGATTAAAGTTGTTTTTTCACTACCCTGGGGTTAGGAACTCCTAAGAAAGACCACAGCAGTAAAAACAAGGCCCATTTTCATTGTACATCTCAGGGATATTTGAATGGTTTAAGGACCCAGGTGTGTGTGTGTGTGTGTGTGTGTGTGTGCGTGCACACGCATGTTCGGGCACACCTTGGGTAAATCTAAGACTCAGTTTCTTTGTCTCTTAAATGAGGATGCGTAATAGTTCCCATCTCAATAGGTTCCTTGTGAATTTAATATAGGTGGCATAAACATCCTTGACTTACTTTAGAAATCTGGTGAGTGAATTTCCTTGGTCGTACTGGGGAACAGGATTAGAGCAGTGAAAGGGGCACAACTGGGCAGAGGATATTGGGCCTGGGGTCAGTCCCCAGCAGCCTCAATCTCCTTCTCCATGGGGTTGTTGAAGGGGCACAAATCCAGGCTGCAGACACTGGTTCTTATCTCTGCAAGTTCATTCGCTAGAGAAAAATCTCACGTGAGAACAGCAACCTGGAAGCACAGAGCTGCTGTGGGTCTTTCAAAGACCACCTTTGACAACTGCTCCTCTCTGAGTGAATTCTGAGCCCCTGGGGAAGTGCAGGACTGTTGGCTTCTCAGCATCCCAGCTGCAGAAGCATGCCAGCAAACTAAGGCTCAGCCGCATTTGCGAGAGCTTGCTGGAGGCTGGATTAACGTCTTGGCTCCCAGGTCCCCATTCAGACTCCATGCCCTGGTAAGAGTATATTGTTTTCTTAGCTCAAATTGCCGTTTCCAAGTCATTATTTCTCTACGATGAGAAAACAATATTGGGTCTTATGTAATATCAACCTCAGTGAATCTGGAAGTGATCAAGGAATGGGTGGATTTTTTTTCCTCTTTAAAAAAGAGAAAAATAAATTTGAGATTGTTTGCATATGGCTGAGAATATTTATGAACTATTCCCCTTGTTTCCTCATCACATATTTTACCCAGTGCGTTTGTGTGTGGTACAGAATAAATCTTCATGGGGAGAGGGGAAGAAAGCAGTTAAAGGACTGAGTATCCATCAAGTTCCCAGGATGTTAGTGATCCTGGGGTGTCCTAGCCCCAGGCTTGCTTGCTGTGATCTGAGGGGTACCTAGCCCTGCTACTCAGAGGAAGTCTTTTGGAAGGAGAGGTTTACATGCAAAGACTGAAGGAATTTAGGCCACTGCATGTGACATTTTCACCATCTCCTTGTCACTCAGGTTTCTTTTGCATCCCCTTCCCTCTTACCAGAGCAGAAAAGTTCAACATGAACTCATTTCATGACCTGGGTGCCGTCAGCTGAAAGAGATAATTAAATTCTACAGATGCCAGACTGAGCCAGGGCCAAAGGAAAGAGTTGGCAGATTGGAGAGAATAGAACTGGCAGAGCATGTTCTGGTGTTAGCATTTATTATTGGATGACATAGCAATGCTTTAGCACAGGCATGTTGCATTTATCTCCCTCTGGCCGAGCCTCTCAGCACGGCTTGTCATCAAAGAGGATCTCAGGGGAGCGCAAGGGATGGGTCTGTGATTATACATTGAATAAGTAGCAGAAGCAAAGCTCCAGATTGTTCATGTCCCCCATGAGAGATTTGGCCTCAAAATTGGTATTTCTTAGAATCTCTCATACCCTTCCACACTTTGCAATTTTCAGGAATATTCCTGAATACTAAGACTATGGGGTAGAGGACTGAGAGAGAATGACTGCCACATGTGCTAATACAATAGCAATAGCTACCATGGATTAATGTCAGAGTATGGGCCAGGTGCTGTATTAGGTACTTTCCCTACAATATCTGAATGAATCCTCACTGTGGAGCTGAAGCTCGGTGAAGGTGAGGGACTTGGCCAAGGTCACACCTTGTAAGTGTCAGGCTCAGGGAAACAGGGTTCTCCAGGCGAAAAGAACCAACTATCTATCTATCTATCTGTCTATATCTATCCATCCATCCACCCATCCATCCGTCCATATATAGATATATATATATAGATAGATATAGATAGGTAGATTATATGTAAATTTTATGAGATTTATTATAGGAAGTGGCTCATGCTACAGTGGGGATGAACAAGTCCAAATTCCTTAGGGCAGGCTGCAAGCTGGGAACTCTGATGAAGGATTTCAGTGAATTCATCAGGAGGAACTGTCTGGCTGATGTGAAAAT
Source organism: Tamandua tetradactyla (assembly GCF_023851605.1). Taxonomy (NCBI): domain Eukaryota; kingdom Metazoa; phylum Chordata; class Mammalia; order Pilosa; family Myrmecophagidae; genus Tamandua; species Tamandua tetradactyla. Next base: position 103,623,367 of record NC_135331.1, on the reverse strand, counting down.
GAAAACATTCTTCTTTCTGATTGCTGAAATCAGGCCTTCAACTGATTGGATGAAACTTCTCTCCTTGTAGGTGTAGATGCAGTCAACTTACTGATCATAGACGCAGTCAACTTAACTGATGATTTGAACTCATGAAATATCTTCACAGTATCCATGAGGCCAGTGCTTACCTGACCAAACAACCTAGTCAAGTTGACACAAGTACTTAGCTATCAGAAGGACGTGTTCAGGATTTGTGAAGTCTGATGCCAATGAAATTATCAGAAATAGGAGTTGGGAAAAAAAGTTTCAGGGCCTTGGAAGGGACCCAACAGCACAGTGAGTCGACACAAATCAGGGTCAAATTCCAACACAGGGTTAGCTCTAGCCTTGGCTCCTTCCCTGCCTATTACTATATCCTCCATCAACACAACCTCCCCCACACTCCACCCCCGACCCAGGCTCAGACCCAAGAGCCTCTTCTCCCCCTCTTTCTATCATGATTGTCACTGACTCCAGCCATCACATTCCTGATCAAAAGTACGCAAACAGGAGACGAAGCTGACACACCAGGGACATCCTCAGGAATTACTGCTGCAATGCCTCACTTGTGGCATAAGGCAACAATCACGCCCACTGCCGAATATTATCTTTCCATCTCAAGGGATAACTATAGAGATTGTTGAATCTTCTGCGGAACTCTCTGCCTGAGAAGCTTCAGTTGCTGCTTTAGACCTTCACCAAATTTCACGATAGTGACTAGGACACAGACTAGTTGCAACAGCCTGCTCAGGCCTCTGCAGGGCATTTGGAATTAGTACATGCTTCATTTCCCATCAGATGTCGCTTTTGCTTGGATGATGTCAGTTTGCCAAATTTTGACAGATACTCTATTTGATTTTTCCTTTCTCCATTATAATGGAGATATTTTTCCCTAACTGAGGTTATGGGGAGAGAGGGATTTGAGAAAGCAAACAAGCCCAGTGTAAATCACAAGGGCTTGGGCAGTGTGGGTGGGGAAGTATAATAAGTATTGTCCACTACTCACCCTCCTGCGTAGCTCTTGAATAGGCTGTAATCCCATTGCAGTCTAGACAGTTACTAAGGGGAATGCAAGCATTTTTCCCAGTCCTGCTCACTGTTCTCCCAAACTGGAAACACAAAGCAGATGATGAAGCACAAGTTCAGATGCCACACCCAGAGAAGGAAGCATTGAGAAACTATGTGCAACTTCCGGCCAGTTTTCAGACTTTCCAGTGAGTGTTCAATTGATTTATCTTGGGCTGGTGTCATTCCATTGTCTCAAACAAAAGGTCTTCTATGAAAAGATGAAAGCAAGTTATGTGCAGAGTGGCTAACAGAAGGCATATTTGGGAAAATTTGAACAAGGGTACAGTTCTCTCGGCTCTCCCTCCAGAAGGCAACACCCTCATTGTATCTGCCGGAATTAACATCAGGACTGACTCTCATTATCTCAGTGTCATGCTCTAAACCAGGTTCTGGAAAAGCAGCTCCTGAGGAGGGAGCTGGGGACACAGGTGAAGTGGCAGTGACCCAGCCAGCCATCTCCTCCATGGTTGTCCTCTGAGCTCAGATAGAAAGTGTCTATGTTAATGTTCTATAATGAGAATGGATGTGAGTTTCTGGGTGGAACAACTCTGAGTGATAGCATAGTGACTTCCCATAGGTGTTCTTTTGGGTATTTGGTTCTGCTCTTTTGTCTAAATAAATTACTTGATAGATAAATGTTGAGGCAAGACTGTAAAAGTCTTAGGCCATATTATCTTGCTTTGGGTGTTCATTCTTTGAATTGTATCCATGAGAGGTTTCCTATGCAGCTGTGATCACACATTTCTGGTGATGAGGTGCCTCCTACCTAATGTGCTGGCCCTTCCATTTTGGATACCTCTGATATTTGTATAACAACCTTCCTTATATTGAGCCCAAATATGCCTTCCTGATACCCATTGATTCTCTGGGGCAATACAGAACAGGGCTACCCTTTTTCTTATGTCTGTCTTCCTGGAAGCTTTGTCTAGTCCTCCTTCCCTTTCCAGGTTAGGTTAGCAAGGCACTGTCACAAAACCCGGTGTGTATCTCTTCCATACAATTCCATACAATTTTTAAATTTGTTTAATAATCCTTTATTTCTGCAAAATTAATGTAGTGGGTTTATTGTGGAATATTGGCAAGATGTAAGTAAGCAAAATAAGAAAGTACAAGTTGACTAATATTTTATTCTCTGGAGATTAGCACTAATAAAGTTTTGGTATATATCCTAACATTTTTTATTTTTATGTTTATATAATTTTTTGGGAAAAAAAGGATTTGATTGTGCTCATTGTTTTGTTAGAGTCTGTTTTCTCAGGCCATTTAAGGCTCTTCTGCAGCATGTTAAAGGCCGTCAGTTATTCTGCCATTTGGGGGAGCTGGCAGGGTGATGAGCCAGACAGGAGTCAGGACGGGCTTCTCCACTCTAGAGACCTGTGGCTGCATCCAGCGGCTAAAGGCGTTTCTTTTGCTCTTGCATGCCAGCCCTTGAGAGAGGCCTGACTAAGGCTCTGAAGAAACTGGATGACTACCTAAACACCCCTCTGCCGGAGGAGATCGATGCCAGCACTCACGGGGACGCTGATAAGGGGTCCCTGCGCAAGTTCCTGGATGGGGACGAGCTGACGCTGGCCGACTGCAATCTGTTGCCCAAGCTCCATGTGGTCAAGGTGAGAGGGTGCTCCTTACCGATGCCTGCCGGGTGCAATTGCAGCTTCGGCCCCCGGTCTCCTGCGTGGATGCAGGGGCCAAGAGCACGCCCACAGGGTGGTCAGGAGCTTGTGTTCAAAGTCAAATGGACAAGGACCCAAGTTTAGCTTCTACAGCTTGCCTGCTGTAGAGCCTCTCAAGCTTACTTTCAGGGTTGTTGGGAGAATAAACATGGTGTGAAAGTGCCTGTCATATTCTAGAGGCTCAATATATAAAAATTGCTGTAGAGTCGTATCACTCCGAAGCTTCCTTCCTTCCTCTACCTCATAGATTTTTGCCACCCCTACCCTCACATCTCCATTAAATGTGCCCTCAGCTAAACGTTGTTTTGTGCTCGGCCCCCATCCCCACCCCTCATTCCCTCCCGCAGTGCCCTGGGGTAGGCGGGCATTGTTGTCTCCATCGTGGGAGGAGATGGGGGCTGTGAGCGGCAACCTGACGTTCTCTCTGAACACCTGCAATGCGCAGTAGAATCCTTTCCTGTACGATGAACCTTGGGATCTGAGAGATGGAGGGGAAGTCTAAACGTCATCTGATACAATTCTTGCTCCAAACTGGATGCTTTCTACTCTGTCTGGGATAGGCTCCCGTGCAGCTGTGATGCACGTTTCTGGGGATGCGGAGCCCTCTGTCTAACAAACCAGAACCACCATTTTAGGCAGCCCTGATTATTATAACAGCCTACCCTATTTCAAGCCCCAGTGTACCTCCCTTCTACCCGCTGTTCTCTCGGGCAACACAGAACAGGGCTGCCTTCTTGCATCTTATTTGAAGACACTATCTCTAGTTCCCTAAGTCTCTAAACTAATACTTCTCACATCATTTCCTGACCCTCTGCTATTCTAGAGAAAAATGCAGTGGGATCTTATACTGTTCTGTGCTTTTACAGGTCTATATCTTATCATCTTAATCAGACAGTAGGCTCTGTGAGGGTAGGACCTTCCCCAAGCATGACAGTGGGTACATGGTGGTCCTTTACTAAATACTTAATTGACCGTGTGATCACTTAGCACGAGTCTTTAAGTTACCAGCTTCTTTCTGCCCTCTCTGAAAAAAGTCAGATTTATTTATTACCAGAGCATCCTGCCTATCATTTTTTAAGCAGAGGCCCTGGACGAGAAATGCAGCCAAGCCTCCAATGAGAGCACACACACGCTGGAGTTGAAATCATGTGTGATTTCACACAGGTGATTTCACACCTGTGCTTTCACAGGCCTCAGACACCAGGAGGAACCTAGAAACTGGGAGGGAATCATGCATGCCTGTGTTGATGGGCTGGACAAATATCTGTTAATATGAATGAGCCTTTGGGCTAGAGGATAATCCAATGGTCATCGCAGGTTCAGCCAAGCTATTTTTTTCTGGAGTTATTAATTGCTGCGTGCTTTTCTCCTCCTACGTATCCTTTATTGTCCTTGTTCTGATGAACCAGTGATACCCTTAGGGACGATGATTCTAGTTCAGCCACACTGAAGCAGTAATATGATGCAAGAGCCTCATTCTAAGAGTCTAAAGGCCAAGTTCTAGTCCAATACCTGGCACGCATTAGAGGCATGAGCTGGGGCAAATCACTTACTCTTTTGGAAATTCACTTTTCTCATGTCTCATAGAAGGAATATGGATTATATACCTTCTCCTTTCTTTTCCTTTCCTCCTTTCCTCCTTCTTTACCTGTCTCTTACTCAATTAACATTGGATATCCATTCAGTAATTATTTGTTGAAAGAGGTAAAGATCACCGGGCCCTTTGCTTCAGCCCATGGTTATTCTGGTTTCTTCCAGTCCCAAGGGACTAAATTAACCTCCTCCTCCCCTTGGATGAAGTTCAGTGAGTTGTTCAGTCCGAGAAGCTGGGGATCAGAGAGAGGATGGCCTGTGAGGAAACAAAGGCTGGGCCTTCCCTCTTGTCATCTTGGATTTCTGCTGATCCAGCTTATCAGATCCCAGAGACCTGGCAAACCTCGGAGGTTCAGAAAGAGCGAAGGGGGAGCCAAGTCAGGCCTCCAGTTTGGCTTCAGATGCCAAAACTTAATCCGGGCTGTGGGAGCTAACTATTTTCATATGAAAGAGCAAATTCAGAACATGAGCATAGAAGTCCCTGCAAGCGTCGGCGCTTCATGCATACGTCCTCTCTCTCCCTCTCTCGTTCTCTTTTGGCTCGCTTTTGGGTTCATCTTCATCCATGGAGGCTCAGCTGCTGTGGCCCAGGCACTCACTGAAAGCCTGGATTGAGCTGTCCTTGTCTGGTTCCCTTCTAGTCTCGTCTCCCTAGGTCCAGCCAACGCGTGAGGAAGCGGGCAGCACTGATCTGCGCAGGAAGGGCCTCTGAAGGCCTTTAGCAGCCAGCCTCAGGACTCTCGCCTCTGGTGTGACCATGTTCAGCTCCTGAAGCAATAGGAAGGGAAACACAACTACAAATACAAATGCATGTTCATAAATTGCATTTCTCCTGTTTAAGAGCTAATATTGTATCCCTTAAAAATCTGAAAAAAGAATTTCAGCATAGAGAGACTTGAGGCTGCTCTATCTATTTATATCTAACCAGCCTGTAATTGTGAAAAATCCTTTTGGGTAGATGCTGTGACCTTATTGTGGGACCTTTTCAGCCATACTACAAATTCTGGCTCCTTCCCTTGGTTGCATTTGCTCTTTAGGCAAGATAGTCTCTTCTCTGGGGCTTTTAGGCTAACCCAAAGAGCCCTCACCTTGGCTTGGTCAGGCAGAGGGGGCACCGAGGAGAATCAGTGGTGGATGTTGGCTCCAGCATCTGGTTGCCATGAGTGCTTTCCAAAGGACACCGGTTCCATCACCTTTGCTTATTAGTCGTACTTAGGCTGGACAGAACTTTGGTGGGGGGTGGGGTGGGGGATTCTTTGACGGCCACCTGTTATTTTAACCAAGAGAATTTAATATTAAAGATTTTTAACTAAGTACTGAAGAACTGGGAAGGCAAAACAGACCATGGAGAATGCAACTATAGGTAGCAGCTACCACCCCCAGGACTCAGGGAACAAAGGGAAGAGGTTGGGATGATTAAAACTTAGAAATTAGGTAACGAGCTCTGCAGAGTTTGAAAGTTGAATCTCTGAGGCAGGGGTGCCGCTTTACAGGTGCTGGGATCTGAGCTTAGAGGAGGGGCCCCCCAGGCTGGGACCCAGGCTACTGAAGCGAGGGCTCTCTGCTTGTATGCTGGTCTCTCTGTGAGGCTGTGATACAGCTGGTTCTGTGAGTGTTGGCAAAATAGCAAACTGGACTCAGCTGCTGCTACTGGGATGACCTGGAGACTCTGACAGGACAGGAAGCTAGCAGGAAGGTGCAGGACCCTTCTCTCTCCTCCAGCCTTGCTGACTCTCTCTAGTGCCCCTCTTCACAGTGTGTAACAGGGAATAGCTGACCAAGCAGAAGTATGACTTATACAGTCCCAGCCCCAGTATCACAAGGAAACAAATAGAAGGGTCAATTTGGAGATAAACCACAGTAACTTAATAACTGGCACACAAGATATTCTGAGTAGACTGATTCCTTTATCAGGTACATAGGGCTATGTAGCAAAATTGAAAGAACTGTAGATTAGAAGGCAGGGACTATAGCAAATGTTAGTGATTACTTGATAGATGATGGTTTGAATTAATTTCCTGGCTTCAGTTTGCTCATTGCTGAGGATCATCAGTCTTTAAAAATCGTGTGGTTTCATACATATGGCACTAGATGCACCCTGTCTGCCACTGGGACAACTGAGGCTGGTAAAAGTGAAATATAACTGTCTATTGAATTCATACTTATTTAACCTCACTTTGCCTACTTTCCTCATCTGTAAAATGGGAATATAATGGACCCCTTTTTCATAGGGTTGTTTAGATATTTAAATGGCTTTCAAAGTGCTGTGCCTGAAACATAGCGGTGAGTAAACATAGGCTATTTTCCTTACTATTAGAAATGAAGAAGAAGCTGTGCTTCTGATCTTTACACTGCTCCCAAGCCAGGGCAGAGAGAAAAGATAGTAAAAGAGTAATTGTGATTCAAAATGGAATATAGCTAATGTTGTACTAGAACATTAGTACATCTGACATGGGATGTGCAGGATAAAAAAATGTATCCTCTTTGGGTATGTGGACGTGTTTATGAGCTTTTCACGTGATAGGTCCTGTGAAAGCTCCTCATGTAGCTCTCTGAGGAGCCCGGTACATCACTGCCACCAAAAAAAGATGAAAGATCAGAGGTGCTGAACTTGGGGTTTCTCTGAGTGGGATGATGGCCAATGGTCTGGGGCCCTCTCCACAAAGAAGGTAGAGGAAGGGCTCAGAAGTCAGTGCTTCAGAAGATAGAGGATTCTTTCCTCCTCCCATCCCAGCCCCATGGGTTAGACATAGGACCAGCTAATGTACAGGCCCCAATGCAAAAGTGAAAATAAAGAGCCCCTTGTTAAAAATTATTAAGAATTGCAAGATGGCAATAGCAGCACATTAAACCATGCAGGGTCCTTCTAAGAGTAAGGCCCTTGTGCAGCTAGTTGCACAGGAAGCACACCCAGGAAGCTGGCCCAGACTAGAGAAGCCTCATTTAAGAGACTGCCTGGTCCCCCGTGGGGTGCAGTGGGTAGAAGCTAGGTCTCAGTAACCTCTGCAGCCTCTTCTGACTCTTGGATTATAATAATAGGTGATACTTACTGAGATTTATGATGTGTCAGGCACCCCTCTGTGCATTTTATGTGTATTAGGTCATTTATTCCTCCAAAGTAGGTTCCATTAATACTGCCATTTTTTGAGATAAAGAAATTGGGGCTCAGAGAGGTTAAGAAACCCACCGAGGGCCACACAGCTGTTAAGTGATAGAACCAGGATTGCAAAGCCCATCCCATGCTCTTAATCACAATACTACTTTTTCTCTCAACATAAAGACTACTTCTTCAGAACTCTCCTCCACGCTGCAAGTGTGGCAGATTATGTAGAGAACAGAAATCACTTTGTTTGCTCCCACAGCATATCCTGAACCTACAGATACATTCTAGCATCTAACTTAATTTTTTTTTTTTTTTTTTGACATGGGCAGGCTCCAGGAATTGAACCCAGGTCTCCGGCATGGCAGGCAAGAACTCTGCTACTGAGCCACCATTGCCTGCACTAACTTAATTTTATGTTTTATATATATATATATTATTATGTAAATAAGAATGCTTATGTAAAACCAAGTAAAACCAAGGGAAAAAAGAAAAAAAATGTCCATAATTCTACTAACTAGAAAATCACTGATATAGATACTTCTAGTTATCATACATATTTTTCCAAATGCCCTTTAAACTTAATGATCTATCTTGAAGAGTTTTCCATGTCCCTGCATTTTCCTCTACAACATCGTTTTTAAAAGCTTTCCAGTATGCCGCTGTATTTATGTGCCATAATACATTTCTCCATTCACCTATCGTTGGGCATTATGCTGTGTACCACTTTTACTATTCAAAATGATCTTGTGATCATTTTTATGTAGATATACCTTTGTGCATATCCATGAATATATCCTGAGGAAAAATTCCTAGAAGTGGAGTCACTAGGTCAAAAGGGGAAATTATATTTACTGAAGAAATGCATGAAATCATAAGAAGGCAGGACTGCCTTATATTATTCTTGCATAGTAAACATTTGCCGATGGTATGTTGTGACACATGGAGGGTTTTCCTGACACACGGGGACCCACTGCTAACCCCTTCTCGGAGATTGGTTTTGCACATTCACAGCATCTGTGTTCTGCTACCTCTGTCCTAGATCGTGGCCAAGAAATACCGCAATTATGATATCCCCGCCGAGATGACAGGTCTGCGCAGGTACCTTAAGAACGCCTATGCCCGGGACGAGTTCACCAACACCTGTGCAGCGGACAAAGAGATTGAAATGGCCTACGCGGACGTCGCCAAGCGCCTCAGCCGGTCGTGAGCTCAGCCCCCTTGCCCCCTCCCTGCTGCAGAGGGACGCGGTCTCTCCCAAAGGACTTTGGCTTCGTAGATTCAGATTCATGCCTTGTGGAAACTTCCGTGATCATGGCCACATCTTGCTGGCATCACCAGAACTCCAGATTGCTCTCTTTTTGATGAAGGTCAGCACCATAGCCTGTCTCATCACACAGGAAGCCGGTGAGCAGAAATAATAGAGACAGTCCATCTCTCAACCTTCCAGCCTGAGCTGAGTTCAGTGTACTTTGGGGTCCGTGTTGGAGAAACCCACATACAGGGTTGTCACTGGACCTTTCTGCCAATGTCGAAATCTCTTCTCAGATGCACTGAAGACATACAACACCAGCTCCTCTTCTACCCTGTCTGTAACTCCAGTGGCCAAAGACAAATGCCACCTTCATTCTTACTGGAAAGTGAACAGAAGAGGACAGAGCTGGCTGTGGATTTTAGCATCTGGCAAACACCTTCAGCTGCCACTTTCTGACACTCCTCGTATTGGGCACCGGTAGACAGATTGGAAAATTGCTCCAGACACATTCTCGGCTTCGGCAGTGCTGAAGATATGAGGCTGGCAGACACGGACTCTGCTCTCCATGCTGTCTAAGCCTTGCCAGGAAAGGAAATTGACATGCAGTTTCAAATGGGAGTAACTGGGAAGGGAAGGGACGGGGGAGCTGTGCTGATGCCAAAAGGCCCCTAGGGTCTTACCAGCCCTGGGTTAGCTTAGTAATAGTTGTTTTGTTGGAGATTATGTGCCTGAGTTTGACAATGTTGACCAATGAGTGATCTTTGGTCTGTGAAAAGGTAAGCGACAGGGGAAAGTAGAGAGATGGGTGAAAATGAAGGAGCTCTTTATGAGGTTTGATGTTCCCTGGGAATCTTCTAGACACGTCTTCTCTCTCATGATCTCAGTTTGGACTGGGGATGTCGTGTAACTACCAACCTTAGAGAAAAACCCAAGAACTGGCCAAAAATTTCTTTCCATTCTCTCCATGTCTCTCTTGGGTGCAATCTGCTGCCTGGGTGCTTTCAGGTAGCTGCTTCTGGCTGATAAGATGGCATGATCATGGAGTGCCTTAGAAGAAAAGTCCACATACTTTTCTGACTGGGCTGCCATGTGGTTTGAACTCAAAGAAAAATATGTACCCTTCTGGTTTATTATTCCTATCTTCAGACTCAACTGTCAGGTGAAAACAGATAATTCATTTTTTTAGCTAATATTTCAGTCCTTGGTTGTTCTCCCTGAGTTTCACCTCCTTAAAAGTTAACCCAGCCTGAGCTTGGGGACCTATGCAGAGGAAACTAAGAAAAATGAACTAATCATTAACTCTCTCTCTCCCAGTGAACGCCCTCTGAGAAAACCCATCCGCCCCAGGCCTCACATTCAACAATCCTTCCTTATATGTTGCTTGTTGGTAGAGGGTGAGGCTCCAGAGTGCCGGAAAGCCCCCGGACTTGGCTCATTTCTCAGCGAGGGCAGGACAGCACAGGTCCTTTCCAGAATAGAAACATCAACAAATTCTAACCAAGCAATCCCTGGACCTACCTGCCTCCAGGGATCTGAGAGGAAAAAAGTGATCCATTGATCAGAGCAGAGGGGAGGAAGTAGAACCTTGCCTTTAGCTGATTGAGGAAGAAGAAATTTCTCAGTAGGACATTTTATAAGCCTGAGAGCTTTGAAATGGCAGAATGAGTTGATTCATTTCCAACCCTAAGGGAACCTTTCCATGGGCTCCATGGAAACTTTGTCCCTTGAGATATTTTAAAAGGTAAGGAAACAGTCCTTTTTACTGTGGGGAAAAGCCCCAAACTGGCCTTTAGGGGATGAAATCTTGAATGATTCCAAAGGCCTTTTAATTAGTGTGAAATCCTGTTGTACTCAGACATTCTTCCCTGCTCTTTCAGCACAGGCCAGACAACCCAAGAGGCAATAGCCTTTCCTGAGGCCCACGGTTGTGCTGTTTGTGAAACACATCTTTGAAGTACAAACAGCACAGGAAGGAAAACACAGACTGCAGCACCAGTTAGAGAAGCTTCACCTGGAGCAGCGTTTCCAGAATACTAAGAACTCTTATATCATAGTCAGATTTCAGCAATTGGTAATTCTTTAGAACAAACAAGCTGAACCAAATCAATATTACTTCCAGTTGTTCCTTCTATAATTGAGTTAGTTCTACATAAATAATAATAAGGCATTGAGGGGGAGCAGTTACATGATCAATTATAACCATTTAAAAGGAAGGCACATCTGGATACTTAAGTCAAATATTTTTTATTTCAACAGTAAATTAAAAAACAATGCAACTGATGATTTAAAGTTATAAAATCTTAAGACCAAAGTTATCATAGCATTTTAAAATCACAATTATATGTATATATATATATATATATATATATATATATTTTTTTTTTTTTTTTGAAAGAGAATTTTCTCCAGATCCTTCAGCATCTTCTGAGCTTTGGCAACAGCCAAAGCCTATTTCTCTGGAAACCAGCGTGGCAAGGTCTTTAGGTGTCCCAGGAACCAATGCTAGGGGTATCAGAGACACTGTCCTCAGTGTTCACTTCGTGTGCTGGTGGGGCCAGCAGAGACTCTGACTCTTTTTCTTGGGAAGAGTTCATGCCAAGAGTGAGATTTCTTGGCTCGCTTTTTCTACAATTTGTCAAGTGAAACAACAGAAGTTCTTCATAGCATCTGTGCACACTAATCACTCTGCAGACAGACAATATCCAGCATCTTAAGTCACCCCAAATGGGCCACACCTGGAATAGACCTCAAAGTTGTAAAACTCCCAGGAACAAGGGAGCCTGAGCAAACAGAATTAAGAGGGAAGTAGAGTCAGGAAAGCACAGGTCTACCGGCTAAGAGTTTTCCATCATGAGAAAACAGTGCGAGTCTGTGGCTAAAATTGAATTGGTCTAGAGGCAGCAGATACCTGGTAGATAGCCCTGGGGAATATCCCTCCACGCATTGGCCAGGAGCCACCTCAACAGCAGAGAGAACTCAAATACCAGAGTCTCCCTCTTGAGCAAGATGAAACATTAACTCATGGCGAAAACTGAGTTCAATGATTCCTAAGGGATCACTTCCTTATTTTTTATATGACATGGAAAAGAAACTTCAGCAAGCATCAGGGAAAGAAAAGTATGCTGTTCCACCTGGAGCACCCTGGCTCCGATGCAGGAGGACATAAGTGACCACATCACTGACCTCAGGGTGCATTTTGCACACAGGCCCTTTGTCCCCTCTTCATTGCTCTCTCACATCTGAATCAACCTGCCTGTGCTCTTCTCATGAACACATTTTCTTCTCCCTCTGGCAATATTCTCCCAGCTTTCATTTCATAATTAAATAGGATCCAAAATGCATATAGTTTTAGTAAAGATTATTTAAGGAAATAAATCCAATGCCCCTCTCCCTCACCTCCCAATATGTATATATATTGCCTCATTATAGGGTTTGGGCCAATCTGTGTTAATCTAGGGGTAATCTGGTTTTTTTGGGCAAAACATAGTTTTAAGGATACAATCATCTAAGATATTTTATGTATAGTTAGTGATTTTACAATATCAACTATGCATTTATTTAAAATATGAAATATCCAGCTGTTGTTTGATTTTGCTTTCTTGATCACCTGGTTGTTCCATTTTATAAGTCTGTGAGATTACTAACTCAGCAAAAGATGCCTGGCTTTTATAAAAGAAGAGCATTTCATTTTATTAAATACTCCAAGTGATCGTTACTTGAGTCCCTTGAGACCTTTAACTGTGGTGATAAAATATCCCGATTTACTTTCAAGCCTTAATAAGTATAAAATGCCTTTTCATGGAGATATACCTGAGTGTTTGCTTTCCTCATGAATCTGACTCAGTTATAAATTCTTTCCCCATTCTTGATTCATACTGACTGATTCAAATAAAGTTGGTTTATTTTCAATTATTACAGAAGTAATGATCAGGCTTCTTAATTGGGGTAGAGATGTCCTGTGCTGTTTTAAGTGACAAATATGAAATAATTCTTTTTTTCTAAATAAAGGTTATTTTATTTTCTCATTATAAAGGAATGTTATGTCCCTTCATTTAGAAAATCAAAATATAAAAAGAAAAAGACAATGAGAATGTACAGAAGGAAAAAAAAGTATAGTCCCAGTCATCAGTGAAACGAATTTTTTCTTAGCAAGGGTAAAAATTTTATCATTGTAGATGGGCTAGGTTAAAAAAAAAAAAAATTGTACTGCTCACCCTTCATGTCTCCTATTTAAATTTCCTATCTACCGTTACACGTAGGAGTGATCCAACAGTGATGGTCCCAGTGTGATTTAAGCAGTGCCTTAAAAGATTGGCCTAAACTCATGTCCAGATCTCGTGGTGCCCTGTGGCCCCATTACCGTTCCTGACCTGGAATTCACCGCTTAGCACCACTTCACTGAAGCCAGCATAACACCCAATGAGGCTCTCAATGAGCATTTATGCTGCTAAATATGAAAACGTCTTGGTGGTTTCCTATGTCCACCATGTTTCTCCATGAACAGCTTCTCTCTACCTTGGAAGAGATGACACATCTTGGAGCTCCGAGCAGGAGTAGGAGATGCCATTATGGCCATCCCACTATCCAGAGTCCACCCTCACCTCCCCAGTGCCCCCTTCCTGCCCTTATGCAATCAAGATGGGAGTGATTTCATCCCTCACTTCCAAGGGTAAAAAAGCATGAATGGTCTGAACCCTTCTCCTGACTGTGGGAGAGTGGGCTCTTGTATTGTGAGGGGAGATTGGCTCATCTGAGAAATATGACCTTGTTCGTAAGAAAGTGACTGAAGAGTTGGTGTGGCTCTGGGTGTGGGTGTGAGGCCGAGAAGTGCTACAACCCTCTGGGGACCATAAGGAGTTCAGGCAAAGGCAGTAGGCTGGAAAAGGTGGCAAGAAACTGGGTCCTTGCAAAGACCACAGTATTGCTGAATCAACAAACCCTGAAACTGGTCCTAACTCTGGATTTCCTGTTCTATAATATATCCCAGATGGTTTGAGGGTGGGTATTTTTATTACAAGTGGCCAAAGGCATCCTAAATGGTATATTAGCCAACTCTTTGTTTTTAATAGCCAGTTAGATCATCAGATTGCTCTCACCCAAGAGAATTTCCTATATTTCAGTTGTTTGAATGAAAGAGGTCTGCTCTACAGGCTGACCAAGTACTGGGAGCATGGGGACTTCATCTGTCTCTGCCTCTATTTCCTTAATTGTACTATGACAGGATCAAGTTGGACAATGTAGCTATGGCTATACCTGGCACTGAGGAAGATTGAGTACATTTCCAGAAAAGCTTCAAATCTCAAACATATTCTAACAAAAAGTGACCTTGGAATGTAGTATATCTCATTTTACTGAAAGGAATTGTGAGCTATGTCCCTTTTAATTTTACATGTAGTGGTTAGGTCCCAAGAGTCCCCAGTAAGTTTTTCCTTGTTGGAGAAAGCACAGGGTACCAGACTGGAGTGGCAGGAAGCTCTAGACTGAGAACAAGGTGACAGGAATTTTAATCCAAGGCCCATCACAAAGTTACTCTATGACCTTGAGCAAGGCTCCTTTCTGCACCTCAGTTTCCCAAAGCTGGTTACAAAGGCTCTTTGTCTATAAAATTATGCAATCCTTAATGAAGAGTACTTGTTGGCAAAAAAGCATTATTTTAAGTGGACTAAAATGTCAACCAATAGAGGCTTCAGTCTACTGGACCTCAAGACTGTGGTCTTTACCAGAAAGAAGATGATCACCAGAAAATACATGGATATTAGCAATTGTTTGTTTTTTCTTTTGAAGTACATTTTAGAATATGTCCTGGAGTCAATTCAAATCTATATCAGTCTCTTACACTTTCTGCATCTACATTCTTTGAAATCTTCAGCTACATACAATGAAAATGACCCCAAGGCCATGCACCTTTGTTTGGTAAGCTGTTGTTAATAATGCATAAAATAAAGTAGACTCGAATTTTGGAATGATTTTCAGTAACAAATGTGGGGGGAAAAAGGCTCAGTTTAAGTTTCCATTAAGTAGAATACCTCAATGTCCAAACCTTGTTATCTCTGAGTTTATAGGGAATTTGGAGTCTTGACCACATGCGATGGTTAATTTTGTGTGTCAATTTGATTCAGCTATGGTACCCAGTTAATCAACTCAACACTAGGTCTGGATGGTACTGTGAAGGCAATTTGAGGATGTGGCCAAATCTACAATAAATTGACTTACAGTAATTGACTTTACTTAAAAGGAGATTATCCTCAACAATCTGTGTGGGCCCCATTCAAACACTTGAAAAGCCTCACTAGCCAAAATTTGTTTTCCCAGAGCAAGAACAAATACCACCTATGGGCTGTAGCATCTGCTCCTGCCAGCTTGCCCTACTTCCAGTTTCTGACTTGCCAAAACCAACAACTGCATAAGTCATTTCATTGGTTTGTAGCAGCATAAAGCCAATAACTGCCTCCATCTTCACATGGCCTTACCCCTGTGTGTCTCTGTCTCTCTCAAATCTCTGTGTGCCTCCTAGAAGGACATCTGTCATTGGATTTAGGGCCTAGCCTAAATCCAGATGATCTTATCTGGAGATCCTTAACTTAATTACATCTGTAAAGACCTTCAAAATGGGATCACACAGGTCCGAGGAGTTAGGTCTTTGACCTTTGTCATGTCTTGGGGCCACTACTCAACCCCACTATATTGCATAAAAGGTATAATACAGGTTATCATAATACAAACCAGCACAGAATCAAGCACTATTCACCTGAAAAGCACTTGGTTGAATGCCATTTTGAATCTATCTGGAATTGTTTCCTGTGTTTTTGTCATTTGCCCACCACTCATTCCCCAGTTAAAAAACATAAGCTCCTCTGAGGGATAGAGTGTAAGTTATCCAATTTTTGTACCACGCCTCACTTTGTCTAGCACTAAACAAATATTTTATGCTTAAAAATATGTATTAGTAGTTGACCAGAGAGGTCTTGAGAGAGAATCCCCAGGCTTCTAGGTCCACCTCGGATTTCACTCTTCATTTTCCTCTAGCCCTTGAAATTCTGAAATGGAGTGATTCTGAAAATGGAGTGATAATGTCAGAGAGTCAAGAGGAAACACAGGAGTTTATGATGTTAAGTATGTTTCTAATGTACTTCTGAAGAATTGGTCCTTCTAAAATAGTCTGTACAGCATTATCTGACTAGCTGAGATCATCAGTTGCCTAATGCTTACTAGATCAGATGTCTGCAATGGGTAATTAGTCAGTTTTCCAAGTTGGCCACAAAATTATACTTAGATTGGGTGTTATATTTAGGAATGGATTAGAAGCTTTGAGTGAGAGTGAGTCTAGATATTATGGAAAAGAATTATCTGGTTAAATAATGTTTAAACAAATGCTTCCTTTTTTTCTCAGTATTATTTCATTAGAGGAAATTTATAAGGTAATCAAATTAATTTTCCTTCCAGATTTTTTTTGTGAGAGATGTAAACGTAAATATGAATAGATTTTTAGCAAAAAGAAGAATGTTATTGTTGAAAACTGAAACCAATGTACTTTCTTGTCCCTCTGATAGCAATTCTGGGGCAAATTCTATTTACCTGTCTTATACTGGGACCAGATAAGAATAACTTGTTCTGGGAAATATTTGCTTATTTACTAAGACCAACATCTTGATCAACATTATTCCCTCCAAGACCTCACTTCAGTGTCCCCACCAATCCAGAACTCTTATGTCATAAGTTCTGCCCATCCCCAACCAGTTCTCTGCCTTTGAAAGCCTTCCTTAACCACACAGGGCACTGGCTCTAATATCCTGTAAATATATTCCTTCTGGCTCCCCCCTTCAGATACACTATTAAGAATTTGTCAAGGTAGTGTTTGTTTTTTTTTTTTTAATTTTTTTATTAATCAAAAAAAAGAAAAGAAATTAACACAACATTTAGAAATCATTCCATTCTACAAATGCACTCAGTAATTCTTAGTATCATCACATAGATGTATGATCATCATTTCTTAGTACATTTGCATCGATTTAGGAAAAGAACCAGCAAAACAGCAGAAAAAAATATAGAATGTTAATATAGAGAAGAGAATTAAAATAATAATACTAATAATATATATATATATATATAAAGGAAAAAGAAAAAAAAACAAAAACAAAAGATACAAACACACAAACAAACAAAAAACCATATTTCAGGTGCAGCTTCATTCAGTGTTCCAACATAGTTACATTACACTTAGGTATTATTGTGCTGTCCATTTTTGAGTTTTTGTATCTAGTCCTGTTGCACAGTCCGTATCCCTTCAGCTCCAATTACCCATTATCTTACCCTGTTTCTAACTCCTGCTGGTCTCTGTTACCAATGATACATTCCAAGCTGATTCTCAAATGTCGGTTCACATCAGTGGGACCTTACAGTATTTGTCCTTTAGTTTTTGGCTAGACTCACTCAGCATAATGTTCTCTAGGTCCATCCATGTTATTACATGCTTCATAAGTTTAGTCTGTCTTAAAGCTGCATAATATTCCATCGTAGGTATACGCCACAGTTTGTTTAGCCACTCATCTGTTGATGAGCATTTTGGCTGTTTCCATCTCTTTGCAATTGTAGATAATGCTGCTATAAACACTGGTGTGCAAATGTCCGTCTGTGTCTTTGCCCTTAAGTCCCTTGAGTAGATACCTAGCAGTGGTATTGCTGGGTCGTAATCCATTCTGCCATTCTATGTCTTTTGATTGGGAAATTCAGTCCATTAACTTTTAGTATTATTACTGTTTGGATAATAGTTTCCTCTACCATTTTGGCTTTTGTATTATATATATCATATCTGATTTTCCTTCTTTCTACACTTTACTCCATACCTCTCTCTTCTGTCTTTTCATATCTGACTCTAGTGCTCCCTTTAGTATTTCTTGCAGAGCTGGTCTCTTGGTCACAAATTCTCTCAGTGACTTTTTGTCTATAAATGTTTTAATTTCTCCTTCATTTTTGAAGGACAATTTTGCTGGATATAGGAGTCTTGGTTGGCAGTTTTTCTCTTTTAGTAATTTAAATATATCATCCCACTGTCTTCTAGCTTCCATGGTTTCTGCTGAGAAATCTACACATAGTCTTATTGGGTTTCCCTTGTATGTGACAGATTGCTTTTCTCTTGCTGCTTTCAAGATCCTCTCTTTCTCTTTGACCTCTGACATTCTAACTAGTAAGTGTCTTGGAGAACGCCTATTTGGGTCTATTCTCTTTGGGGTGCGCTGCACTTCTTGGATCTGCAAATTTAGGTCTTTCATAAGAGTTGGGAAATTTTCAGTGATAATTTCTTCCATTAGTTTTTCTCCTCCTTTTCCCTTCTCTTCTCCTTCTGGGACACCCACAACACGTATATTTGTGCGCTTCATATTGTCATTCAGTTCCCTGATCCCCTGCTCAAGTTTTTCCATTCTTTTCCCTATAGTTTCTGTTTCTTTTTGGAATTCAGATGTTCCATCCTCCAGTTCACTAATTGTAGCTTCTGTCTCTTTAGATCTACCATTGTAGGTATCCATTGTTTTTTCCATTTTTTCTTCTTTGTCCTTCACTCCCATAAGTTCTGTGATTTGTTTTTTCAGATTTTCTATTTCTTCTTTTTGTTCAGCCCATGTGGAGGTGGGGGTCGCTGGCCGCCACGGCTTGGGAGAGTGCCGGTCCTAATTGCCCAGCTGGCCCGAAACTCCAAGCGTGACGGGAGGGCCCCGCTATCCAACGTTCCCAGTCAGACCGGGGAGCCACGTGCGTGTAGGGGACCCCAGTCGCCAGCCGACCCGGCCGGGAAAACGCGCGCCCCTCGGGTAGCTCACCGCAGCAGATTCTCCCTGCCCGTTCAGCTGTTCCAGAATGGGGTACGCTGTCTTTTTGGTCTCTGTCGTGACTCCGGGAGCTGTTTCGTATTGTTTCTGTTTCTTTAGTTGCTTTTCTGGAGGAGGAACTAAGACCCGCGCGTCTTACTAAGCCGCCATCTTCTCCGGAAGTCAGTGTTTGTTTTTGTTGAAATAAATCCTAGCCTTTCTGGGTCAACAAGTTTTTCTAGTGGTCTTTTTTAGGAATTGTCAGCATAAATTCTGTATACTGTTTTATAAAGGAAATTTTTTCATTCATTTATCATGAACACCTTACCATGTCCCTTTTTTATCTGTAACATCATTCCTATGCATTATAATCCTTCTAACCAGTTCTCTATTATTTGACCTTTAGGGTCTTTCAGATGTTTTAAGATGTTTCGCTCTTAAAACCAGAGATACAATGAAGTGCCCATAAGGCAGATTCATCACTATCTGTATTTTTTCCCTTAGACTAGATTTCTGGAGGTGAAATTGTTAAGTCAAAAGATATGCATAGTTAAAGACTCCTGAGATATATTGCTAAATTTCTATCCAGTTTATTCCAATTTACTCTCTTACCTGCAAAATATAAGTGCTCATTTTCTCACATCACCTGTATTGTGTTTTACCATTTTTCAGTTCTTCTCAATTTGACAAGAGAAACATACTTCATGGTTGTTTTAGTTACAAGTGTCTTATTATTTATCCATTTGTTGAAATCTTTACGAAGTATATATTTCTGCCTTCAGTTCTGCCTTTAGGTTTCCTCTCTTAGAGGAGAGTGCACTGCTTTCCTCAGAGGGCTTGCTGCTTGATGACCATGAGAGTGCCACATCACTGCCTGAGTTGAACAAGAACTGTATTTTGTGGTCGTAGTTTCCAGTTCAACTTCCCCCTCAGGATATATTGAAAAAGAAGAAAAGCGTAATATTCACTCCCCAAATAACACATGCAAAGGTTAAAAAGAGGGGGGAAAACCCTACTTACTTTAATCTACATAAAGATTACCATCCTGGATTCAACCCAGTGTCCCCCCTACCAGTAGTATCTCAAGGGCATTAGGAACAAAACATATCATGGAGTGCTGTGTATGTAGGTAGGAGGGGTAAGTGTTCTCTGACTCGTGGCTTTGGAAGCATTAGTATTGAACTTTTAAAGAGCTATTTTCCACCTGAATGTTTAAAATATGGACACATTCTCAGAACTTATTGAGCTCTTGGTTTTCAGAGTAAAAGCAGGTCCATCCTTAGGGAAGATGAGTGTAGGAAATAGGAAGAAAGAGAAAGAGGAAGAGTTGGCAGGACCTGCCCTGGGTCTGTGGGAGTGTGATACAGGAAATTGAAGCAAGAGAATCTGAAATCCAAGTCTATATTTCTAGGATAATGGTCTTCAGAATACTTTAGCCTCTGAAATAAGACCCAAGAGACCAATAGATCTTCAGTCTTAAATCTTAGATGAATTAATAGTAGAAGAATGGAACTTTTATTCATTTGGAATAAAAGGATTTTTGAAAATAGGTGGTCCTCAAATGTTTTATTTTGTATCACTACATTCTCAGGCATCACATGATCCTTTGAAAACTGTATTAGTCAAGGTTCTCCAGAGATGCTCTGATCATTATCTATCTATCTATCTATCTATCTATCTATCTATCTATCTATCTATCTATCTATCTATCTATCTATCTATCTGTCTGTCTGTCTATCTAATGAGATTTGTTAGAGTAATTGGCTCGTGTGGCCATGGTCATTAGCAAAGCAAAAGGCCATAAGTTGGGAACTCCAATAAAGATTTAAATGAACTTCCAGGAGGCACTGATTGTAGAGCTAGAAAAATTTTTTTTCTGAGTGCTGAAATCATCATTCTCTCTTTAAGGTCTTTAACTGACTGGATGAGACATCTCACATCACTGAAGGCAATCTTTGTTCATTGTAGATATAATCAGCCATAGAGATAATCAAATGGGTATTTAAATCCACAAAATGCTCTCCACAGTAGCAATCAGGCCAGTGCTTGCTTGACCAAATGACTGGACACCATAACCTAGCCAAGTTGACACATGAACTTAACCACCACAAGCACCATCTGTCATCATAGGTTAGTGATTCTCGGACGGATTTTCAAAAGGGAAGGTTGGACTTTTTCCAAACCAGGATGGCACTAACTATCTGGCTCTTAATTTATCAAGACAACATATGACCTGAAAATAAAAACTAGGGCAAAGGTGGTGAATGATCGTAAGACTCTAACTGAACCGCTGTACAATAAAGACCACAACAGGGCCAAGTTCAACATCCAAAGAGACATGGTGTCCCAAAACTATCATGTGGTTATTTAATTCTAGAAAAGGGAATTATATGAGAGTGTTGAGGGGGGTAATGAAAGAACCAGTTAAAATGTAAATTGCCCACTAGAGACTATTTTAAAATACTTTTTTTGGAGTACCTTGCAAGGAGATCCAAAGTCAATAATAAAAGGCCCTATAAATATACGCAGGCAGAAAGCCATCTAGATAATCAGTGAGACCACTTGACCCAGAGCTACACTGGAAGATAAAATGGAGAGAACCTAGAAGGGTAATCATTTTTCTTTTTAGCTTTGTAAAGATGAAGAAAGACAGAATGGATATCCTTACTTCCTCTTTTGAGAGAGATTGTCCAGAAGTATGAAATCGAATATACAAAGACTTAATGAACTGAGGGCAACTGATGGGCAAAAAGGCCTCCTAAGGGCAAAGTCACTGGATAAAATACATGTTTTGAAATAGAAAAAAGCTGCCTTAAGAGGAGCTGTAAAAAAAGTCCCATACAGGAGAGAACGCAGTCCGAATTGCGCCCCAGGTGTAACAAATTCTGAACTATCATTAGCAGCTGATTCTCTGGGATACTGGTCCAAGGCTACTGTGGTCAAAAGAGAAGACTATATAGGGCTTCACCTGGATTAGCATTGGCCATGACATTCACAACCTTGCTTATCCTGGTGCAAGACCAATCTGTGGTCACTCCAGTCTACAGTTCTGATGGCCAATATCACCAGGAACATCAATAACAGCCACCATGTTAGATGCCTACCCTTGGGTCCAGAAATGTGCTAAACAGCATGCATTTACATTATCTCAAACTCTTACACATTCTTGTAATGTTCTCTAATTTTCACCTGCAGAGGGGAATCCAAGGCCCATAGCAGTTAAGCAAATTGCTCATGCTCACAAGGTAGCAAGAGATACAATTTCAAACCAAAAGACTGATAATGAGTCTTACAGGTAAGGAAGACAGACTGAAACAAAGAATAGTCTTCTGCAGTTGGAAATACACAGCTATAATATGATCAAACACAACAGAATGAAAAACACTATGACTTCATCACCACGTAGGAGAATCACAAAATGAGTAGCATGTAGTATGGGGAACACGGAGGCAGCATACTTAAAAATACAAGTTGCTAGTGGGTGCTTGGGTGGTTCAGTGGTAGAATGCTCACCTTCCATGCATGAGATTCGGATTCAATCCCCAGACCATGACCCCATCCCTCACCCCAAAATACAAGTTGCTTAATAAAGTATCTTGGAGACAGTATTAGTTTCCTAGATGCTAAAAGAAATACTGTACAATGGATTGGTGTAAGCAATGGGAAATTAGTGGCTCACAGTTTTGAGGCTAAGTAAAGTCTAAAATTGAGGTGTCAGTCAGGTTATACCTTCTCCCTGAAGACCATGGCATTCTCGGGCTAACTACCGGTGGGTGATCCTTGGGGTTCCTTGGCTTGTCCATCGAGTGGCAATGCCATCTCCTTTCTCTTTTGGGTTTTGTTCACTTCCAATATCTTGCTCTTCCTAGGCTTCTCTTCTTTGTCCAATTTCTTTTGTTTGTAAGGACTTCTGCCACATGAGATTAAGGGCCACCCTAGTTCAGTTTGGACACACCTTAACTAATAACACCTTCAAAGTTCCCGTTAACAAATGGGTTCCCACCCACAGGACCAGAGGTTGATACTGAACTTGTCTTTTGTGGGGTACTTAATTCAATCCCCAATAGAGACCCTTCTGTATAGGTACATGAAGATCTTCAACGATTCTTTGTTTTACAGTTGCATAGTTTTCAACGTATGGGTTTGTCTTTATTTACTGATTCATTAATAAATAACTTATAATTGAGCAAGAAAACATGCATACAGTAAAACCCATGCAGTTCAAAAGGCACTGCAAGGTAAATTAGGTCAATTATCCCACCCCAAAGACTCTCACTCTCTTCCCAGGGGACACCACTGTCCATAATTTCTTGTATTTACTTGCAGACCTTTTCCACAGGTACACACACACTTACATGTCACATTGTACATGCATTTTCTTATTTATTTAGAAATAGGTTAAATGGGTGTATGTGTCCACATCACATTTATATTATCACAAATGGAAGCTCACTATGCACAGTGGTTTTTATCTTGCATTTTTTCTGTAATGTATCTCGGAGATGTTTCTGTATCAACACGTTTCACATTCTTTAAAACATCTACATAGTGTTTCACTGTATGAAGGAAATTTAATTCACGTAACCAGTCTGCTTTTAATAGGCATTTAGTTTATGTCCAATCTTTTCTCTTGAAATAATGCTGCATGAGCATCTGTGTATGCATATTTACACATGTAGGAGAAAATATTTGCAGGATAAGTTCCCAGGGAGTGTGTATTTGATTAGTTTTAATTTTATATTTAAAATTTTAAATAGGAAATGCATTTACATGATTCAATAATTAAAATACTATAACAAAATATCATTGAAAGTCTCATACTCCTTCCTCTCCCTAGTCACAATGTTTCCTTTCACCTTCTGTAAGTAAAGACTCTTATTGGTTTCTCATGTATCCTTCAGGCTTTTACTCAGGTGCAACAAAATGAAAGTATATATTATTTTCCTTGTCCCCTTTCTTTTCTAAAATGTAGCATACTATACAGGCTATTCTGGCATCTTATTTTTTTCATTTAATAGATCCTAGAGGTCTTTCCATGTAAGCACGTAAGCATCTTCCTCATTCTTCTTATAGCTGTATATGAATCCCCTGTGTGGATGTTCTGCAATTTAATTAGTCCCTTTTTGATGGACACTGGAGTTATTTTTAAACCTTCGCTATTATAAACAATACTGTAATGAATAATTGTGTACATGCTTCCTTTCATACACATATGAATAGACACAGGAAAGTTCATATAGCATGCTATTATTTGTATTAGTCAGGATTCTCCAGAGAAACAGAACCAACAGGAGGTATTTGTAGATATAAAATGTATCAGATTTATGAGATTTATAAAGTTGTCTCACACTTGATTGTAGCTGTGATCAACCAGGAAATATCCTTGCAGTAATGTGTAGGCCAGTGTTTGCCTGACCAGACAGTTGGGCACCATCCCCTGGCCAAGTTGACACCAGAAGCTATCACATTGTGTAAAAATGTGAAGAGAAAATAGAAATATACATTCATACATACATATATATGTGTGTGTGTGTGTGTGTGTATGTGTGTGTGTGTGTGTTGGCTGGCAAGTACATGATAATTCATTGGATGAGTAAACAAGGTACTAAAAATAATGCTCCCTCTTGGAAAGGTTGAGAACTGATGAAGACGGAACAAGGCAGAAAGGAGCCACACACTACAGATTTAGACACACTATTTAATTTTCAGAATAGCATGTATTAAATGTATGTAGTAAACTGATAAGGGGCGATTTTTTTTTTTTTTTTTTTTTTAAAGGAAAGACAGAGAGAAGGAAGGAAGGAAGGAAGAAAGGGAAACATCTTTTAAACATTTGCTTGTTTTATTGTATTCTGTTTCTCCGTTTTTGGTACATGGGCTGGGGCCGGGAATCGAACCGAGGTCCTCCGGCATAGCAGGCAAGCACTTTGCCCGCTGAGCCACCGCGGCCCGCCCAAGGGGCGATTTTTAAAAGTTGGCAATTCAGGGGTGAGCTCTTGAAGCTAAGTTATAACTGGCGATAATGCTTGCTCTTCCAAAAGCATCCTTTGTTGCCTGACCTGGCTTGCAACATAATCATCAGCATCAATTTTCATGAATTTTCTTCCCTGGCTGGTTAATTTAATATAATATTGCTAACATTATCCCTTTTTCCAAAGCCCTAAAAATATTAGAAATATCAGTTGTGGTGATTTGAAGCTGTATGCACCCCAGAAAAAATCATGTTCTTTTAATCCATTCCAGTGGGCGTAGACCTATTGTAGATGGGACCTTTTGATTAGATTATTTCAGTTGAGGAGTGTCCCAGGGTGGGTGTTAATCCTCTTACGGGAGTCCTTTATGAGAGGGTAAGACACAGGAAAGAGCCCCAGGGAAGGTAAGAGAGCCAGAGAAGCTGAGAGACAAGGACATACACAGAAGTTCAGAGAGGAAGCCCTGAAGCCTGAAACTGGAGGCAATGAAACCTGGGAGAAAAAGGGAGAAGAGGGGAGACCAGCAGATGCCCGGCCATGTGACAGAGGTCCTGAGGGTCACTGGTAGCCAGTCTTTTGGGAGAAAGTATCATCCTGATGCCTTGAGGACATTTTCATGACCTCAGAACTGTAAACTTGTAAGTCAATAAATCCCCACTGTAAAAGCCACCCATTTCTGGCATATTGATCCGTCAGCTTCAGTAAACTAGAATACCAGTTAACAGGCAGAATTAAATTAAGAAATATAATTAATAGAAAATACCCTGTATCGTACAGATGGGTGAAGAGACTACACATGGCTATGAAGAATTCCTGGCAGCTTTGGTTTACAAAGCCCCATTAATACCTGGCTCACATGTGACTCTAACGATGCACTGCTTTGTGCTTCAAATCCCATAGGTCCCCGGGAGTGGGGGAACCCTGTGAGGCTGCTCTCATTTCAGACTTCTCTGAACTGCCACTTCTGTGAACACTAAAGTTTCCCACCATTTGGATGGGCATTCTGGAGCTTTTCAGAGCCATACTGTATATTCTAGAGCTGCTGTGTTAGTTCTTTAACCATGGTGCCTCATCAACAAACCATTCTAGAATTAAGATAGCATTGGGGGTATTCAATTGATTAAGCTGTGTTCTAGTTTGCTAGCTGCTGGAATGTAATATACCAGAAATGGAATAGCCCTTCTGAAAGGGGGAATTTATTAAGTTGCTAGTTTACGGTTCTAAGGCCATGAAAATGTCCCAATTAAAGCAAATGTCCAAGTTAAGTCACCAACAAGAAGTTACTGTCACTCAAGAAAGGCCAATGAAGTTCAGAGTTTCTCTCTCAACTGGAAAGGCACATGGGGAACACGGTGCTGGCTAGCTTTCTCTCCAGGCTTCTTGTTTCATGAAGCCCCTCCCCCGCTCAGGGGCATATTCTTTCATCTCCAGAGGTCTCTGGCTGCATGGGCTCTCCTAGTTCTTGTGGCTGCAATAGAGATTCTCTCTAAAATGCATCCTCTTTTAAAGGATTTCAGTAAACTAACCAAGAACCACCTGGAATGGGTGGAGTCACATCTCCCTCTACTCAAAAGTTAATACCCACAATTGAGTGAGTCACATTTCTATGGAGATAATCTAATGAATTTTCCACCATGTGGTGCTGAATAGGGTTTAAAAGAAATGGTTGCCCCCGTAAGATTGGGTTATGATTAAAGTATGACTCTTCTAGGGTACATAATCCTGTTAAACCCATACAAACTGCATTGACCAATTCTCTCCCACCTCCTGGTCCTCTCTTTTTTCTCTTCTAAGAGGCACTTTCTGTGACAGTTTGGTCCCCAATGGCTTCTGTGCTCCTTAGGCTTGCAGCTCTCCTCTATGTTTGTATTATAATTTATTGCATTTGAGTTTAGTATACACGATATTGCATTATATCACACCAGATTATCTCTTTTTTTTTCAGAATTAGAACAATAAGTACAAAAGCCATTCCTCTTTTAGAGAGTGAACCCTAAACTGGAAATGACAATGGGGTCAAGTCTCACCACCATTGCAGGTGGGGTGGGAACTTTACTTTTTCGTGTATCCGTTTCAAAAAATGTGTCCCTTTCCCAACCTGTCTCCACATACTTCCAACCAAAACACAATGTCACTCAAGCATCTTCAGAGAAACTGTCTGCTGCATTAGTGGCATTTTTGCATCCTATGCCCAGGGACCGTGTGGCCCACCCACACCTCTCTGGCATGTCCTGTAAGCACCAGCAGGTCCCGTAAGCAGAGCGCCTCTGCACTGAGTGAGCTTCATATAATGTCCCCGGAACACTCAGGAAATCAGAGATCTGGCTGCATATCATTGGTTGGTGCATAGCCCACAGCCAAAGGGCTTCCCAACCCTGCCTGCTCTGGCTACAGGCGTTTGGAATCGTTTTTCCTTTGCTTCTCTCCACCTCATCCCTGTGAGGAGGCAAACCCACCCAGCTTTTCCACCCGGAGGCCTTCCAGCTCTCTAGTGACTAAGGACTGCAAAGACCCGTTTTCAAAGCCGTTTGCCTGAAGAGCACCTGAGAAACTGATTTGGCAGGTTCTTCCCTCAGATTTCCTTTCACGTGATCACAGATTTGGCACAGATCCTCAAAAAGCACAAATCAAAACACCCCATTCTCCTGCCCCTTAATTAAGTTATCCAGTCACTGCCCGTGAGCCCGTGATAAAAGGAAACCTACCAAGTGGGTGCTCAACAGGTGGCCTTAAAAGGTTTAAATTGACGCTTGAAGCAGAGCTGATGGAAGGGGTCTGTGCAGGTAAGGACCGGACACACCAGGGTGTGGTCACTCAGAGCACACCCAGGGGTGCGGCAGGGATGTAGGCAAATGCCTTCCCTTGTGGGTCACCTTCGCTACTGACCCAGAGCTCGGGCAAAGGCCTGGCCGGTGTCGGGACTGCGGGCTGCAGTAGGGGCGGGAGGGCGGGAAGGAGGTTGCGGTGAGTGGGTGTAAATGGAGTTTCGTGTCACGTGGTCCCATCTATGACATGCAAGACCAACCTATTCCATGATGTATCCTGAAGAGACCTAAAAGAGCCCCTTTGTTCTAGTTTGCTAGCTGCCAGAATGCCACACACCAGAGATGGATTGGTTTTTAATAAAAGGGGATTTATTTTGTTGGTTCTTCAGAGGAAAGGCAGCTAACTTTCCACTGAGGTTCTTTCTTACGTGGAAGGCACAGGATGGTCTCTGCTGGTCTTCTCTCCAGGCCCCTGGGTTCCAACAACTTTCCCCGGGGTGACTTCTTTCTGCATCTCCAAAGGCCTGGGCTGAGCTGCAAGTGCTGAGATGAGGAATGCCGAGCCGCTAGGTTGTGCTACATTGAGTTCTCTCATTTAAGCACCAGCCAATTAAGTCAAACGTCACTCATTGCAGCAGACACGCCTCCTAGCTGACTGCAGATGTAATTAGCAACAAATGAGGTTCACATACCATTGGCTTGTGTCTGCAGCAACAAAACTAGGTATGCTCACCTGGCAAAGTTGACAACTGAATCTAACTAACACACCCTTGTAACCTTAAAATGTTAAAAGTCTAAGCTCCTTTGGGGGTTAACTCTCAGGGACTATTCTAGCCAATAGGTGTCACACAGCTTTCATCTTCAGTTACATTCCCCTACTTTCATCCCATGAAAACTTGCTGGAAGGGTCCCTGTGACATTTGGTTTCTTTAGCTGAGCAGAGCACTTCCTGACAGAGCTCCATGTTTTCATTATGTTTTCACAATTTTGAGAGTCTCCCAATCCTCTTGAGCAAATTTCCACACTTGAAGCTTCATGCCATGGAATCACATTGATCTTTTCTGCAAACTTCTTGAATGAACCTTCCTAAAGTCTACTACAGCCAGTTTAAAGAGCCCAGTGTCCTCCCAGCTGTTAGGAGCTCCCGAATGAGAAGGCTGCTTTCTCCTGGACTTCTGTGCCTTCAGTTTCATCAACCATCCCTTCTTTTTGGTAGAAATTAAATTCAGAGTATGTCCAGAGAATTGAACATCCCCACCTTTTTATCTTTCCTGTCATATTTTTATCCACAATGGGGAGTCATCTTCTACTCACTCCTCTTGGGGTCTGGCCACTTCTCCACCCCTTCAATTAGATGTGTTTCTTTGGAAAAAAATATTAATCTTCCTTTTGGGATAGGGCCATCCTTAGATTAGTTAGTGGACAGAGTAAGAGGGTGGAGTCTCTCACTGAGTCTCTCAACTGAATTGTCTTTTTTAAAAAAATCCTCAATGAAAAAGTCTTGAATAAAAACAAGACAAAGAAATGTTCCATGAGGTACGCAGCCTATTTCACAAGCTTTTGGCAATTTATCATATTTTGGGCAGTTGTAAGTTGTTATTAACCTCTGAGGAGATGAATGAATGGGAGGTAACTTGGTCCCCAGTATCCCCCTACACCCCCAAATCGTGGACATCACACTCCAGCCTTGAATCTCATCTCTCAAAAAATGAGGCCATGGTGTCTTCCTTACTTATCGGACATTGGAATCCACATGAATTAGAGAAAGTGGTCTAACTACTGTAACTGATAGCTGCCAAGTCTCAGCGCAGATGTAATAAAAGATTGATTTCTTACTGAGGCACATCCGATTGGGTATTTGGTCTTGGCATTCTACATGGTGACTCAATGACGCTATGCCTTCCATCCAGGGGCCTCATCATCTTCTAGGTCCTCTGCTGCCTCCTCTGGATTTATTCAATTGTCTGGAAGACAAGAGAAAGGAGGGCATAGACACTTGTGAGAAGTTTTTAGGGCTGTGGAAATGGAAGTGGAAATGGCTGACAACTGCCTCCATGAGCCATCAGCCAATACTCAGTCACATGGCCCAGATCACTCCAAGAAGGTGGGAAGATGTCGTCTTCCCATGTGCCTAAGAAGAAAATGAATGAAATGAAGGACTTCTCTCACCTTGACTCTAATTCTCTTCTGCAACTTCCTGGTGTATCACCCAATATTATTCTTACAATGTCACCTCTGTACTATTGCAACGTGTCTTTTTTTCTAAATAATTTTCTCCTTCCTCCTCAGAATTCAGTTTAACACCTTCTAGACCAGACTGGCTCTTAAAGTCATTTTTGATTAGCGAATTTCAGTAGCTCCCAACCTTCCTACTGCCCCCAGCCTCTCTCACTTATGCCCTCTTTATGGCTGGCAGTCATCAACCAACAGAACGAATCTGACCATTTCAGGTTCCTGGATAAATCCTTCGCTGGCTCCCTGTATTCATTTACTATTGCTTCTGTGCAAATTACCACAAATTTAGTGACTTCATACTATGCAG
Organism: Tamandua tetradactyla; assembly: GCF_023851605.1. Lineage (NCBI taxonomy): Eukaryota > Metazoa > Chordata > Mammalia > Pilosa > Myrmecophagidae > Tamandua > Tamandua tetradactyla. Next base: position 103,593,575 of record NC_135331.1, on the reverse strand, counting down.
ATTTATTCTCTTAGAGTTCTGGAGGGTTAAAAAAATATCAAATATCGGGGTAGATGGGTGGTTTCGTGGTAGAATGCTCACCTTCCATGTGGAAGACCTGGGTTTGATTCCTGGACCATGTACCTCCCCCACCCACCCCCCAAAAACACAATATCAAATCTTAAATCAAGGTGTTGGCAGGGCTGTGTTCCTTTTGGAGGCTCTGGGGGGGGGGGGGGTGTCATTTCCTTGCCTTCTCAGCTCTGAGAGGCTGACGGCATCCCTTGGCTCATGGCCTCTCCCTTGCCTAACTCCAACTTCTTGCTTCTGTTGTCACATCTCTTCCCACTGACCCTGATCCTCCTGCCTCCCTCTTAAAAAGGACACTTGTGATGACACTGAACCCACATAATCCAGGATAATCTTTCCATCTCAGCATCCTTAACTCAGTTGCATCAACAAAGTCCCTTTTACATATAAGAGAACATATTCACAGGCTCCAGGGATGATGAAGTAAAATTCTTTGGGGAACCATTATCCAGCCCACTTCACTTTCTTTCCCTAAGAGGATGACTCCCATCTCCCAGATTAATCAGACTTGGATTCTCGTCAGAGATGCCGTCAGTTGCCTCCCTTAAAAGGTGTCACCTTTGCTTCCTTGTTGACAGAAGCACACTTTGGTTCCAGCAGCAGTATGCCCAGCTGCAGTGGCTGAATCCCAAGGGGTCTCAGCTTTCTCACTGGTCAGAGACTCGCTTTCTCAGCCTTCCTTCCCCATGATCTCATTCTAGCCCAAAAGAAAGAAGGTGAATCTCTGGGTGCTTCCTGGAAGAATTGTCTTCCCTGATAAAAGGAAAGCACATTTTCTACTCCCTTCTTTTTCCTAACCCTGCAAGGAATGCTGGTGTCAGCATGTAACAATTTTTGCCTAGACACAGGCAATAATTCCAGACTGTCTCCTTGCCCCCAGTCTCTCTCCCACTCCTGCCTTTATATTGCTCCCAGTCGTGTTACAGATGCACATATCACCTCTCTCTCCAATAAAAACCTGGCTTCCCTTGCCTATAGGATATCTCCAAGTGACTCAGTTTACGGATAAGGCATTACATCCAGGAGAAATATGCTTGGACCTGAGGCAGCCATCTGCTGACATGAAGCAACAAGCAGAAGCATGAAATGCTAACCTTCCAAGGAATAGCCAGGTAAAGGGAGGAAGGAGCCCAGGCCCCCAAAGGCATCACTGAACTACTGAACCAGTCCTAGCCCCCCTTATTATGGGCCTTCAGACTCCTTATTGTATGAGATAATAATCTCTCTTCTTTTTGTTGTTGTGATTGCTTGCTGGCATACATTGTTCGTGCTCTGTTCCCAACCTACCCAGTCATCCTCCTTCCCTCCCTTCACCACAATGTACTCTGCCCTTTGGCCAATACAAGCTCTTAAACAGCAGTCTCTCATGCCTGTGTCTATTTATGTTTCCCTCCCCACCCCACCCCAAAACGTCTTGAATGCCCTCCCTCGAATTCTGTTCCAGGAAAATACATATCTACACCCTTCCTTTAGGATCCAGCTCTGATGATTGCTCCTAATTGGGTCCCTCACGGATGTCCTCCAGAGATGGTTAGTAGCCTCTGTGCCCTTTGTTCCCACCTCAGTGATGGCCAGTATTATGGGTTGTATAGCATCTCCCAAAAAGACATATTCAAATCCTACGCCTGGTCCTATGAATGCGACCTTATTGGGAAATGGGCTCGTTTAAGATGTTATCAGTTAATATGAAGCCAAACTGGAATACGCAAGTCACTAATCCAATATGACTGGTGCCCGTGTAAGATGAGGAGAGAAGACACAGAGAGAAAAGATGGACATGAGAAGATGGAGGTGAGGGTTAACAGCCACAGCCCAAAGCCAGGTTAGAGACATGGATTGGATGCTTCCCTACAGACTTGGGAGGGAACATGGTCCTTCTGACACCTTGCTTTTAATTTCTGGCCTCCAGAACCATGAAACAATAAACTTCTGTTCGTTTTATGTCACCTAGTTTGTGGTACTAAGTAAGACAATAACACACTTTACTGTGGCTATTTGTTGACAGCCCAGCCTTGTCCATGATTAGGAGACACTTGAGGTTGGGGACAGTGCTCTACTTAATTCTCTGATCCCAACACCCATTGCAGTACACAACAGGTACTTAATAAATGTTTCTTGAATGATTGTTAATAAGGCCATTCCTACCATGCCAGGAGCCAGCCGCACTACCCCATGACTCATACTGCTTTCCTTAGGCTTTCTTCTCCCTAGGTGCTCTAGTTTCAATTTGTCTCATGTGCTCCTAGAATGTTAGAGTTGGAAGAGACTTTAGAGTTTCCCTAAGGTTTATTATGATCATAGCTTTTGAGTAAAATAAAGGACTCCAGGAACAAAGATATTTGGAAAACACTGAGTTAAACAAAATCCAAACAAGTCCTTCTCTATAGAACTTCTCAGAGCCCATATTTTGCTGACATGCATTGGAAATCTCTGAGAAAGGAATATGGTGACATTTCTAATAAGTTCCACTCCAACCCACTCCCACTGTGGAACCCTTTCCTCTAAAAGCATTTCCCCAATCTTAGTTCTGTGGGATGTACCCTGAGATACTCTAGTACAAACCCTCTTTGTGCAGATGAGAATTTACTTCCTTGAATTGCAGAGCCAAACCAGCTGCTCTCCTGGAGCAGAGCTTTTTCATCCCACTGTGTAGCTCCATCTTGATCTTCTCTACCACTTTCTGGCCACACCACTAATTTAGCACTTTGTATGGTTGCTCCTGTATGCACTTATGTCTAGAACTAAATTATAACTTTCTAAAAGGGAGGGAGGGGCCTCTTCAACAATCTTCATCTCCTCTGCACTGTGCATAGAGCCAGGCCTACAATAAATAATGTGGTCTTACTGAAGAATGAATGGTGAATGAATGAATGATCAACAGAGAAAAGCTTATCATGCTTTGAAAAGTGACCACATAGCAAGCTCTCTGGGGAACTGGAATAGACACACCTGTTCTCCTTGCCTAGCTGCTCAAATACCATACAATGGGTTGGCTTACCAGCAGGAATTTATTTGCTCATGGTTGCAGATGTTAGAAGGCTTATCTCCTCCCCTGGTCATACATAATCTTCTGATTGGCCAGCAATCTTTGGGGTTGCTTGGCTTTTCCCTCACATGGCAATGCACATGGTGGCATCTTCTCTCTCTTTGTGGTGCTGTTGACTTCCAGCTTCCGGCTGCCCCTTGTGACTTCCTTTCTGTGTCCAATTTCTTTGCTCATAAGGACTTCAGCCATATTGGAGAAAGACCCACCCTCATTCAGTGTGGGCACCCCTTAACTAACAACATCTTCAAAGGTCCTATTAACAAACGGATTCATACCCACAGAGCCCAGGGGTTGGGACATGAACATGTCTTTTGTGGGGGACATGATCCAACCCCCAATAGCACCATAATTTTATGTACCATTATATAGGAAAATGCTTTCAATGACCTCATCACAATACTTTCTCATCCTCAATTGCAAGGAACATCTCTATTTCAGGGTTGTGAAAGCTCAAAAGAAAAGGTATATCTTCAAATCATTGAAACACAATAATAAGGTTTTGGCAGAAAGCAAAACTCAATTTTAAAGATAACCTCATTCCACTGGAAACTCATTTCAAAATTGCCCAAAGCCTCAGAGTGGGAAGGGAGTGGGAAGAGAGTGGGAAGGAGGAGAGTTTAACCCTGAGAGTTGCAGGGTTAAAGAAAAACAGCCCAGGAAGGTCTTCCAGGGGCCAAAGCCATGAGTGCCTTGAGGTTTTTCAAGGGAGATGGTCTTTGCTGTCTGGCAGGCTCCAGCTGAAACCCTACAGGCAGGGCACACAAATGGCATCAATTAATCTGAGATTGGTAATGACAGGTTTGTTTTGGATTGAAAGAATGCCATTATGGCTTCAATGCAGTGGTTGGGTTACTGTGGACAGAGAGTGTCCTGGACTCAGTCATAGCAGCCCTTTGAGGGCTGCCCAAGGGGGTATAGTTGGTAGCTGGGTGCCTCCTAGGCAGTTGGGAGTTTCTGGGTAAAAGAAGATTTTCTTGAAGAATTGCAAAGGAAAGCAGCAACTGCGCATCATAGCTCTGTGAACCAAAGGCTAACGCTCACCTGTTGATGGCTACAGGGCATTTCCTGGCCCTGCCTGGTCTGCTGATGGAACTGCAACGCTCTAGAGTGGATTTGCACATCTTTTTTTTTTTTTTTTTTTTGCAGGAAGGCTTCTTGTTCTGACTGTGTAAACACTGGAGCTAAGGGAAGTCATTTTCCCATTTCCAGAACACACTCCAAGTTCACGAGTTTGACATTTCAAACCAGATCCATGCCCTCAGTGGTCAGGCTGGTTTTCCTTCTCCACTTGGAGAGGATGGCCTGGGGTGGAAGGGCACTTACAGGGTTTATTACAAAGGGTGCTCACGGTTTCTGGGAGAGAAAATAGGGCTTTCCAGAGAGATTTTAATGATTAAGTGCAAACAGATCTGAAACACATGCATCAAATTTCCCTAAAATTACACACAGTTTTAAAAATTAAGGGGGAATAGGGAATGGTTTTTCTGGTAACCCCCAAACATCTCAAGAAACACACGCACACACACACACACACACTCAAACAAAAATAAACCTAACAATAGTGTCTGAGGCATTCTATAAATGCAGTTTCCAGCTGGGCTAACCCTTCCTTGGTGAGTAAGGCCAGGCCTTCCCCACTCGTCACCTAAGAGGCGGACTCTGAGGCTGGCGAGCCCTTCTCCAGAAGAGATGTACTGCAATTTTGAAAAGGGAGGTAGAGTGGACAGGGGACGGGGCAAGCCTGTTTTCTGTTGGTTAAGCCTCTCCATTAGTTACCTTTACCTTTATGAATGCTGTGAAGATTTAGGCTTTAACATACATAACTTTAAGTCAGTAATATCCTTCATGGTTCCATGATTTGTTGGCTCCATATGTAACCTCTTGGCCCATTAAATTGGCTCCAACTCAAATTCTGTTGTTCCTTTACTTTCAGATTTCTTTTTGTTGAATTGGGGGTGGGGGGAGGCATGGAGTAGAGGAGGCGGCAAGCAGAATAAATGAGAAGAAGCTAGAGAAAGAAGAAAAACGAGATTCCTTCACTGAAATTTCTAAATGTGGAACTCATTGTCTGTACTGGCTTTGAGGCAGAAAAAAAGAAAAAAGAAAAAAACTTGGAGTTTAAATATTTGTCAAAGTCTGAATTTCTCCCCATGCACATCACACACACCCCTTCCTTCTTGTAAAATTAAAGCTGAAGCGAGCAGTTCATATCTAGCTCTTGAAATGTCACCGGCAATGCCGCTATTATTCCTATTTTCTGGGCAACGCCTGTCGGTTCCCTGCTGCAGCTCAATTAAGCTACCTCTGCCTCGCTTGGATCTGGTCTGACAGCTGCATTGAATTTGGGTTCATTGGATGATTTATCAGGCCTGCTGATATATAGCTGCATGATTTAGGAGTGAAAAAAAATTTTAAAAACCCTGGAATGCACCAAAAAAAAAAAGGAATAGATGCAATATTATTAATAATAATAATAAAGATAAATGTCAGCCCCAAGTGACTCCGATGGCCCTTGCCACTCCATTTAACATTTTAACGGGGGCATGTGGCTCCTGCATGGCACTTGGTTCTGTCTGGTGCCTTCAAGGAGGCTAGGAAAAGGTTATTTGTCAAATGCTAGGTCAGAGTCAGGGGGATATTTTTAAAGCTCTGGGTCAGACCAGACCAGCTGCATTCCTGTCCCTGTCATTGAACGAGCTGAACTTTGTCACATTATTAAGCTGTCAGCAATACCAGGGTGTTGTTTAGATTTCTGGTGGGAACTCCTCACACATGCTCCGGGGCTCCATGGGGATTTTATCAACACCATTGTAAAACATGCACAAATGAGCTGTGCTGGAATTGCCCTGGGAGGAGCAGACTCACTCAGCCTCATCAGGCTGAAATGGAAATACCAGAGCCAGCCTGGGTGCCACCCACAGGCACCATCACTGGTGCCCTCTGCAAGCTGCCAGCACACAGGGAGTCCCTTTGCTCTGCTCTGCTACTTTTCCCTGGGTGTCGATGGCCAGGGGTGCTGCCTTGGCCTTGGCCAGATTGGATGCTGAGGTGCTCCGAGTTCAGATTCCTGTGGAGCTGATGTGGTTCGTTCGGGCTGTGGGCAAAGTCCAAGTTCAGCCTCTCAGCTTCTCTGTCTATCCCTCGTTCTCCGCCATGGTCCAGATTCTCCCTCACCTCTGAGACCCAAATGCTCTCATATTGTTAGTCTTTCAGGCTGGGAGCTGGGACAGCTCCAGGTACCAATTAGAGAAGGTGAATTGTCAAGAATTATGGGGTGCATTGTCTCCCTAAGGAAGGCCTGAATTTAAAAGGGACTAAAAGCAAGAGCCAGGCTTCAAATTTTAGCTATCAACAGCAAGACTCCAGGGAAGGGATTTAGGAGTGAGGGGTGTCCGGCAGCCGTCCGGTCACAGCACCGCGTGCAACTCATGCTCAGTTTCAACGGGGAACTGCCTCTAAATAGTGCAAATGGGATGTGGTGAGAGAAGCATGGGGGAAAAACAGCAGTAAGGGGGGCAGCCTGCAATATACTCCTGAACCTCGCAGGTCTTCAAAAATATACCCAGCAAAGGCCGGGGTCCCACCACGGACAGCCCCACCACCTGAAGGGAGGAGGCAAGTGCCAGAACCATCCTGGCCCACTTCGGAGCCGTTAAAATATCCAGCTAGTCTTGAGTAACTGAAAACAATGTAGTGGAGAGACCTATCAGCTCAGTGACCTCAGGCCCCAGCCACCTGTTGGATAGCTCTACAGTAGCCTGGGACTATAGGCCGACACGCTGAGGATCCAGTGAGGCAGTATAAATGACGCACAGGCATATTCCTGGAACATCGCGGGCCCTCAGTCAATAGTGACTATTGTTATTATCCCCCAATACAAAACCACCGATCCTTTTATTATATCACGTCTTACTAATCAGAGGCTATAAAGGCAAGAAACCCCCTCCTCAGACTGGATCACGGTCACCTCACAGATAAGCACTGACCCCACTCTTTAGATGTCTTGAAGAAAATACTAATTACCCAACCATCCTTAGAAGCTGCTTTTAGAGTCCCTCTGACCCATTAATATTTTGCCAGTGGTTAAGGAAGCAAAAAGATGGATGAATGGAGGGATGAATATATGAACACTATAGATGAATAAATAGAGAGATGGGCAAGTAGTATATATTAAGTATTGATATTATGGGCATATGTTTAGCCATACAGAGATGTCCACATAATGGATAGGTGGATAGATATTTATGTATAGTATGTAATATGCATATTGCATATATTAATGCATATATTTACCTGTTTATTCATATGGAGATGTTTATATTCACAGATGACAGATAGAAATAGAATAAATAGATAGATACATACATACACCCATCCCAGATGATTCATTGTCCTTTGGAGTCCAGCAACTTGGACTCTGTTTTCCAGAAATCAGTACCCAGGTCTCAGTATTCTGAGTCTAGTTTTCTTTCCATTCTGCCATGTGCTTGCTCCAGGTTCTTTACCTAACTCTGCCACTCAACAGCTGTGTGAACTTGGGAAACTCACTTGACCCTCTGGCCAGTAAGGAAGAGACCCTCATGACTCAGTTGTCCTCAAACTTCTGTGATACTTTTTCAATTTGCAAGAGTCAAAACAGAGCAGAGGAGTTGGAGCCACTGTTCTGAATCCACAGGCCTCGTGGGGCTGAAACAATGTAAGCAGTGACACTTAACACAACCAGTAACCCGCGCCTAAACAAGAACACATGGCTGGCTTCCCCTCCCCATTCCTGGGAACACACACATATGGGTGGTCCTTGCAGGGACGTGGAAAAGAATGTGTACCTGCTCAGAGGATTTTTTTTCCTTATAAGAAAACCCCAGATATTTCCCCAGACCTCCCATGGCCGACGAGTAGGGCTATCACCATGCAAAGAGCTCTCAGGGATGGGAAACGTCTCTTAACAAGGCTGCTTGTCACCACCCGACAGAGCTGGCTGACGATCTCTGTGACCCAACCATTCAGGCTTCCGAGGGATGCTGCGGCACATCAGGTGGCGGCCACAGGCCTCTCCCGAGACACACAAGGAATTCAGTTTCACCTCTTTTGGTGTATGTGGTGGTGGTGGTTTTTAATAACAATTACAGGTGCTGCTGCATCTGTTAACAAGAAAAGCCAGTGACAGGTAAGTTGTGGCTCCTGAGCACTGGAACACCCTCCAGATTCTGAGACACCAAAATACTGAGACGTGTGACTGATGTGCCATGGCTGAGACTTGGGATTTCGACTGAGGAAACCTGAACTTCCACCTTGGTTTGGCCATCAGGTAACTCTCGCCCAGCCGCTGCAGCTCACTGCTCCACCTTTTTAATTGCAGAATGGAAATAGGGTTCATACAGTAAGAGCTCAATCACAGGGGTAAAGGGATTAATGTGAAATGACTTTAGAACAGTGCCTGGCACATCGTAAATGCCACTTGAGTATTCTCTTTTTATTATTAAAGTATGCTGTTTACTACTGAAATTCGAGATTATAGGACAGAAGGAGAATATCTAGATCAGTCATTACGTAGGGCAGTTACGGCAACAGGTCCAGAAGAGTCTAAAACTGAGTTTCCCGGTGTCACTGATATATGTTAAGTGTACTTTTTTGGAAACTGATAATTCAGAGCCTGTGAATCAGGTACTTCACCACCTCAATCAGAAACCCCTGGGGAGTGTATTAAAAGTTATGATCTCTGGATCACATTTTAGATCCCCTGAAACAGGCTTTCTATGGGTGAGGCTCAAATCCGTTATCTGAACAAACTGCCCAGATGACTTGCAAACCAATGATTTGTACCCACTGCTGGATAGGTTGATACTTCCTTCAGATATCAGGTTCACCTGGACAATGCGAGGACAGGGAGAAGCCCAGCCTAGAACATCTTTAAGAACCAAAGCAGAGCTCTGTAGGGTTGTGAGAAAGGACTTGGGCAGAAGGCACAGGGCAAAAGGATCTCTTGGCTCTAGTCTGGCCACCATCTAGTCACAATCAGGTGGGGTTTTAGAGATGAGAAGTTTGACCAATGTTACACATTTTCTAGAAGGAGTCATGTTGAGGAATAAGAGAAGACAGGAAGGAACAAGTATCCTGAGACCCAACCCATCACACAGCTTCCCATCTTGGGCATTTTTCTCTGGGCTAATTCCATTCAAAATGTCATTGGGGAAGTCTAGCCAACTTGGAGTGCAAATGCAATAAAAGACCCCTGTATTAGTTATCAATTATTGTGTAATGAATTAGCACAAACTTAGCAGCTGAAAACAGCACGCATTTATTAATCTCACAGCCTGCATGGGTCAGGAATCTGGGCACGGTGTAGCTGATCTCCCTGCTTCAGGGCCTCTCACAGGTTGCAATCAAGGTGTCAAGTCGGACCCGGGTCTCCTCTAAAGAAGGGACCAGGGGAGGATCTGCTTCCAGGCCTGCGTGGTTGTCAGCAGCATTCCACTCCTGTTGGGCTGTTGGCCTAAAGGTCCCCTCAGATCCTGTCCTCACGGGCCTCTGCAACATGGTAGCTTCCTTCACCAAAGCCAGCAAAGGAGACTGCTAGCAAGTGGGAAATAGAGCTTTTATAACCTAATCAATGCCGGCCTATTCTATTGGTTAGAAGTAAGTTACTCAAGGCAAGAGGATTTTAAAAGACCCTAAACACCAGAAGGGTCACAGGGGCCATCTCAGCAGCTGCCTGCCACGACCTCATAGCCAGAAACTTCTTCTCAACCAAAAGGGTTGAAGCTATTGAAGAGAACTGAGGAAGATGCAAATGTGTTATATGAGCAGGAGTATACTGATTTATACATAAGCCTTTCAAATTATTAGATTTTCCAGCCACCCCACATTTATTCATAAAATATAATTAATAACTGACTAGAGCCAGGCATTTCCAGACCCACTAGATGAATAAAACAGAGGACTTCTCTCAAGAGACTTTTCATCCAATAGGAGAGATAAATTACTGTAATACCTGCTGTTAAATTCCTATTGCCAAAATCCTCACCCTGAAATCACTTCTGGAAGCTAAAGTGCAGGATCTCCTACAGACCCCTATTAAATGCAATTACATTATTCTAGGAGGAAGAACCCAGAACCCAAATGATAACATATTTTAGCAAGACTTGGCTGACAGTCCCAGAATAGGTATAAGCAGAAACACAAACTCATATATAGTGGCAGGCTTGGTGGGAGCAGTACAGTGGAGGGAGTCTTTGGAGGGCTATATAAAAGTCCCTCTCACGTTTGGGGAGAGGGACTGTGGCAGAAAGTGCTGGAAAGGTGTAAGAGGGCAATTTCAAAAGGACATTCTTCACTAACAGTTCTGTCTAGTGTAGACTCAATTTTCTATCAAAAAAAAAAGTTGACAAAGAAAGGGACTCAGTAAAATATGGAATCCTTTAACCAAACATCCTCCACTTCCAAATTATATTAATGCAAAAAAACAATAAGAAAAAGAGGGTTGTTAATTGATTTCATTCATCCAATAACTATTTATTGAATGCCTATTCTTTACAAAGCACGTGGGCCCTGTCCCTGCTCCTGTGCAGCCTGTTGTAAGACCACAAGCAAGATGTTTCCATGCCCCCTTTATCATAAGTGGGGAGAATCATCCTACAGTCAGCGCGGGAACTCTGCCAAGAAGGATAAAATATGGCTCCAAACCTCCTTTCACAGAGTGCTCTGTGAGAGAACGATGAGAGAAGCCAGGCTGACATTTATAAAGCGGGAGCCAAAAATTGAAAGTGCTTCTTGGAATGAGGGCAAGAAGGGAAGAGCCCAGAAGTTTGGAAAAATTTGATACTGATGCTGAAGGGAGGGACTGCTCTTTTTTGACATGCTTGCTGAACTCTGATGTAGGGGAAACTGAGACTCAGAGATGGAATCCATCGAAAGGAGGTTCTTTCCATCGAAAGTAGTATCTTTCTCCCCAGAGCCATACTGAAACCATACTGAAAAAAAGGAATAAAGCTGAAAGACTAATACTTCTTCTTCTTAAAATTTATTACAAAGCCACAGTAATCAAAACAGCATGGTACTGGTACAAGGAGAGATATGTAGACCAATGGAAGTGAACTGAGAGCTTACAAGGCAAGCCTCAAATTCATGGTCAACTGATTTTTGACAAGATGGCAAAGACCACTCATCTGAGAAAGAATAGTCCCTTCAACAAATGGTGCTGGGAAAACTGGATTTCCATTTGCAAAAAAAAAAAAAGGAGGACCCCACCTCACCTTATACAAAAATCAACTCACATGGACAAAGACATAAATTCAAGAGCTGGAACCAGCAAACTCCTAGAAGAAAATGTGGGGAAGGCAATGCTTTCTTAGACTTTATAGCCAATGCACAAGCAACAAAAGAAAAAATAGTTAAGTGGGAGCTCATCAGAATTAAAAACTTTTGTGCCTCCTAGGACTTTATCATGAAAGTAAAATGACAACCTACACAACGGGAGGAAATATTTGTAAACCACATATCCGATAAAGGTTTAATATCCATAATATATAAAGAAATCTTTCAACTTAATAACACAAAGACAAACGACCCAATTTAAAAATAAGCAAAAGACTTGAATAGGCATCTCTCCAAAGAAGACACATGAATGGACAGAAAGCACATGAAAAGATACTCGACATCATTAGCCAACAAGGAAATGCAAATCAAAATCACAATTAGATATTATTTCACACCCATTAGGATAGCTGCTGTAAAAAAATGGAAAATAGCAAGTGTGGAGAGAATGTGGAGAAATAGGAGCACTCACTCCCTGCTAGTGGCTGTGAAAGTGGTGTGGCTGCTGTGGAAGACAGTTTGGTACTTCCTCAGAAAGCTAAGTATAGAACTACCATTTGGCCTGGCAACCCCGTTACAGGTGTATACCCTAAAGAACAGGGACTCGAACAGATGTCTGCACACTGATGTTCATCGTGGCATTATTCATAATTACCAAAAGATGGAAGCAACCTAAGTGTCCATCAACTGCTGAATAGATAAACAAAATGTTTATTTTACATCTATAATGAAATATTGTTCAACTGTAAAAGGGAATGAATTCTCGATACATGGGCTATGGCATGGATGAACCTCGAAGACATCACTTTGAGTGAAACAAGCCAGGTACAAAGGACAAATATTGTATGAGCTCACTGATTTGAAACAATTCTAACTCATGGGTTAGAATCTAGAATATAGGTTACCAGATGCTGGGGTGGGGTTGGAAATGGGAAGAATGATGGAAATGTTTTGGTAATGGATGGCGCTTCATAACCTAACATTATGAACATAATGAACAGCACTGAAATATATATCTGAATGTGATTAAAAGGGAAAATGTTAGGTTGTATATATGGTAATAAAATAAAAATTTTTAAAAATCAATGGAACTCTACTACACAAATAATGACCCCTAAGTTAAACTATGTACTGTAGTTAGTAGTACGATAATTACAATATGCTAGCATCAACTGTAACAAATGATGCGCTCCAATGCACGGCGTCACTAATAAGATGGTTTATGGGAATCCTGTATTTTATACATGATGGTTCTATAAACCCTCAACTTCTCCAATAAAGAGGAAAAAAAAGGACCTTCTGCCAGTAAACATCCTCCCATCACCTTTCCTCCATCTTTCCCTTTCTGATTGTACCTGAGGAAGCATGTCCAGTGAGATCAAAAATTAATCTAGGGGCGGGCCATGGTGGCTCAGCAGGCAGAGTTCTCGCCTGCCATGCCGGAGACCAGGGTTCGTTTCCCGGTGCCTGCCCATGCAAAAAATAATAATAACGATAATAATTAATTTAGGTAATAATCAGCAAGAACCATTAGCCTCATATGTACTCAACACTGCTGTGATAGAGAAAAAGACCTGGTAGAGCATTTTAATCCCTCAGACAACTTAATTTTGCTCCTGCTTTTGAAAAACCTCAAAGAACTATTTCCCCCATTTTTATTTCGTGGGTAAAAGATCAGGCAGTGACTTTGGGCAATAGTACATTAACTCTGCCAATATTAAATCAGCTACATATATTAGAAAATAGAAACTGTCATGGTTCTATTTGTTCCATGATAGTGTAAAAATCACAATATAATAATAAAGATAATGATGATTAAATTCTATTAATGTCTTCTCAAGATAAATATCCCATGTCCAATCATCTTAAAATTTTGGTCCCTCAAGTTTATACAGCCCTTATACAAATGAAGAGCACCCAAACCAGTGCCTTTGATCTAGACCAGCCCTAGTATGGGACCTTTTTCTTTAGTGTCATAATTCAGCTCATGCCATGGTGCCAGCATGGTGCGAAAGCTCAGAGATGGACAGCAGTACCTCTGGTATTCAGAGATTCATGAGAATTGCATCTAGAACAATCCACTTCTAACACCAAGGGCTCAGGAGGGAAGAATTAGGAACTCCAACAGAACTTAGAAACCTTGAGACTCTGGTCACAATGCAAACTATGGTGAGAAGCCCTTTTTCAATTGAAGCCAGGACAAGGTGTCTTTCTTGGGAGTCATCATAACATGTTCTTACAGAGATGTCCAAAGACACAATCTAACTTGATAGTGAGTCTCTTCCTAAGACTGTGTTTTCGCTTATTTTTAAGATTCTCAACTGATATTATTATCTGTGGTCTTTATACCGTGATAGAAGACAGGCATGCATGACACATGACACACGTCACAATGTAGTATGTTGAGTTCACATCATATTATGGTTTGTGTTGTTTCACATTTCTAACCCTTTCCACCTTCCCCCAAAAGTTTTTCTTCTGGAGCGTGAGGGCATCAGATTAAGAAGTGGCTGGGTGGCATGCTGCAGTGTGTGAATGCAGGGAGGGCAAAAAGGGGGACCAGGATGGAAAGGGGGGTGCAGCCCTATGTCAGGTATCCCTGAACCCTCAGATCCCTGCGCTGATACCTTGATGTTATCCTTGTAACCTGGAGAATGTCTATTAGATTTGGAAAAAAGTTCCCAGAAAGTGGGACTTGAGAATAAGAAAAGACTTGAGAATAAGAAAAGACTTGGCAAGTCTCTGCTACAATCCACACATCTCAGAAACCAAGTAAGGGCAGGTAATTTGCCCAGGTCACAGCAAATGAGGATCAAAGCAAGGATACAACATAAGGTGTGCTTGGTTCCTGATGCCCCAGATAGCTCAGGCATTGATACCATCGAGGAAATAAAACATAAAACACTTCCGTGCTTGGGCTTTTTGCAATGGCCATTTTCCACTTGAGTATAAACAATGTCTGTCCTGTCCTCCTGTGGGTTGTATGTCCCAACCCTCACTGCATCCCTTCCCTGGTACCCTCCACATGCCGGCTTCTCTTCCAGCCCGAGTAGACAAAGAGATGGAAATCTTTGGAGTCAGAATGCCCACCCATCTCTTATTGTGACTTTTCCCAGAGTAATCTTATAGCAATTTCTTACACAAACACACACACACCACCCCCAGAAACGAACCAGAGTTAACCATAAGAACTAACAATAAGAAATACGAATATTTAAGAGGCAGAGAATATATTTTAGTTCACAGAGCAGAGCTGATCTGGAAATAATCTGGTTTCGATATGCCTCAAGTGTAACCCTTTGAATATAAGACCCTTGCAGAACTCACTATCTCTCATTTCTTTTGTTGCAATTTTCCAATAAAATCTGGCAGTGAGTCAAGTTCTCAGAGGACTAATGGGTCTAAGAATGTCCCTGATTTTCCTTCGAAATGAGAAATCATTTCAACGTGAGGAGTCCAGCCGCAACTGGCATGGATCCCTGCGGGTCTCTGGATTTCAGGAAAGGGACTTGGGCCTCTCTCCGGCCATTGCAGCAGTGAACAGACTTATAATTATTCAGTCAGCAGCCCAGAATTGTGGCCTACTTAGTTTTCTCTAAAAGCACTTAAGGACAGTTTAATGAAAGGAAAGAGCAGCAAGGAAAGGGAAAAAATGCTTTTTTTAGGAACAGAACAAAATATCATGTTTTCTCCTCTCTCTCTCTTTTTTCCCTTTTTGCAATATTTCTCCTCAGAGAAAATTATAGTCTTCAGGGCCAGCAATGTGCTCTGTATGCTTTGCTTATTACAGTGGTTAAAATGAGAACCATGGGTGATGGAGTATCATTATAACATTCTTGATAGCCCTGATATATTTGTGCAAACATAGTTGTGGGCGGCACATGCGCCCTGATGAGCTGATACTGTCTGGAGAAGTTTCTCCTTGTCTTCGTTGCATTAGCCTCTTGCTTTACTTTGGACTCCGTACTTTGCATTCCTTTTTTTTTTTTCCCTACCATTTCTACCTCTTCAGATGACAGTTCTCTCTAATTTATCTTCTTTTCCACCTCCTTTGAGCAGTTTCAAAATATTTCCATGACAAACAGTTTGATAAATAAACAGCTCAGGTTGGAAATGGAGTAAAACAGAGGCTACAGGCACAACATAAGGTTTCTAGTTGTGGCCACTTCCCATCCTTGGATTTGTGTCCATATTTTACCCCATTTTCTGTTCCTGTCAGTGGGCGACCATGAAAAGGTCCCTTTCTGCTATACAGGAGGCCCAAGAGCCAAAAAATAAAGTGCAATCCCCATACTATCGGATTGCAATGTTGGATAGCGCTGAGCCAACTGCTGTTGGGAAACAAATAAATAACGCCCTCCCTCCCCTCCATTTCCTGCACTAAAAGTTCCTAAAATGCAGAGAAAAGGAAGACACGGAATGTTAATAGGGCCAGGCAGGTCAAGTGAGGCCTTTGGAGAAATAAGGGTATTCAGAGAGCTGGACAATTCTGGGAAGGCTCCATGGGGGCTCTGGGCCCTGGCTGGTAGATGGGGCCCCAGGAAAGCCAAGCAAAAAATAATGAGAACTTGTCAAACAGAAGGAGCAATGGAACTGTGAAAACAGCCTTGGCCAGTCCCCATTGCCCTGTGAGCCGGTACAACACTGTGGGGGGGGGGGGGGGGGGAGATTGTGTGACTCTCCGTGAGAAATTTTTTTTAAATGGGCATTATTTATATATTCTCTTTCAATTAATTTCCCCACTTTTTTGGACTTTGGTGCTCCTTGGACTTTGTGAGTTTGAGCCCTATTTATTTACTTATTCATTTTTGTTAGAGAAGTTGTAGGTCTACAGAAGAATCATGCAGAAAATTCAACATTCTGTCTACCCCCCCGTTATTTACACCGTGCATTAGTGTGGTATATTTGCTACAATTGATGAAAGGATATTATTATAATTGTACTGTTAACTACAGCCCATGGTGTGTATAAGGATTCACTGTTTGTGTTGCACAGCCCTGTGTTGTTATTTAATTTTTATTCTAGTAACACATTTACAACCTATCATTAAATGAGCCCTCTTTTTAAAATGTTGTTTCTACCACTGGATTTTAACTGTTTGGGGACAAACATTTGGAGATTCTAGCAAAATTTATTGATTCTCTCCCCAGAAAAGTTAACATAAACACAAAATTGTGCCTGCAATTTCAGGAGCCTCCGTAAGCCCTTCTGTGAAGCTCCGGTTAAACTTCCCAACTAAACTGTGCTGCTCGAATTTTATTCATCTTCACGTCCTAATGCTCAGAACATAGCAGTTGGTCAATAAAAGTTGAGCAAATGCTACAGGAATGAATTCTGTGTCTCCCTCCCTTTTTGGCTCCCAGAGGCTTCCATCACCCTGCCCTCCTGGGACACAGACACAGTTTCCTGGTGCTTCCATGCACTCATGTAGAAGCTATTCATAAGATCTGTTCATTGCAGTTTCTGCCCCTGGTATCCTAAAACTTATCATTTTCATGAATCCACCTTCTCATCATTATTTGCTCACCTTGTATCTTACCTCCTGTGGATCAGGCTGTCTGGCATCTAAAATGGTAGCAACCAATTAACGAAACTCATGTCAAAATAGTGAAGAAAAATAGTCAAGTTGTTCATTCCTCTTGTACCCAAAACTTGATAATAACACAAAAGATCACAGAGCTCCCTTTCAGAATCATTCTGGACCATTGTCTGAAGAACCTTCCCAAGAGTCGCCTGATTCTGTTCAGAGGAAATGGTTTATTTATTTATTATTTTATGTCATTTAGAACCCAGACTCTATAAATTTAGATATTCATTTGTAGAATATTCACAGATTATATATACTTTTTATCTAGAAGAGATGACATTGATTATATCAATATCAATACAAATAATATTGTATCAATGAAAAAATAACTCCAAAGGTTATGGTCTTACTGTCCTGTAGGACAATAACTAGTTTTGCATTTACATTTTCAATCTTATTTCAGAAATCTTTTTTCATTGATACATACCCTTTATTCTTTTGTGTTCTCTTGTCAATTAGTTTTATCATCTGGCAGGTTTCTTGCTTAATGAGTTAAGTGAACTTTTACTCATGCTCATTCTATAGCTATATAGGAATTATGATTTTAATTTTTTGAAAATTACCAGCTGCATTTCAGCTACGGGCAGAGGCCAGTGTCAGGATATTATAGAGCAGCACTTGTTGGAATCTAGTGTGCACAAGAATCACCTGGGAAACTTCTTAATATGCACATTCCAACAAAGCTAACAAACTAATACAAAGTGTTAATAATAGGGGTATAAGGAAATTCATTTTCTGTATGACTTTTCTACAACATACAATGACGCTAATTAAAATAGATTTTTTAAAAGTATGTATTCTGATTTGGTAGTTCTGGATGGGGCATTTCTCACAAGCTTCCAGGTAATGAAATTCTGCTGGTCCATGACCAAGTCTGTGTAGAATACTGTCTTCACGAAACCTCCGTGAATCTGTGACTCCTCCCCACCTCCACCCCTTTGGTCCTAGCAGAGCCAACTCAAAAGATAATCATGACCACCAAGAAGCTGGGCTTGGTGGGGGAATTTCGGAGAACTTTTGGAGGGGAGGTTTAAGTGTATGCAGAGGGGTGTGGGTAGGGAAGTGAGGCAACATAAAATAAATGTTGTGATTCATACTCAACTGCAATTGTGTTAGCATTAAATACAATCAGAGGGAAACCCAATCTTCCCATTGCAAAGCGAAACGTCCAACTTGGAGTGCTAGTCTCCAAGCAACACAGTCTCCACCCTCTCCTGATGGGACCCACCCAGACTCTTCACTAAGGGTCCCTTAGGGCTGTCAATTGCTTGGGCAGTTCTCAGACTTCATGTTTTCTATGGCAATTGAGCTATTTGCACGTGTTTTCTATGGCAATTGGACTATTTGCTCATCTTTGTGGAAGGGGAGAGGTGAGTCTCCTTTGTTTTCAGTGGGCACATTTCAACATTTTGTTGGCCGACTCTGGCTCTGCTGCATGATTTCTTACATCATGGTGGACTGGTATTTCTAATAACTCACATTTCTTGGAAACTCATAGATCTCAGAGACTACAAGAAATGCACAACGGGTTTAGTTCATTTCTAGCCAAGAGAATGTATCAAAACGAAGAGGCAAGTGTTCCCAGGGAGAGCAGAGAGCTTAGATTTTGGCTCTCAAAGTCTTGCTCATGGTCTGAACTGGATTGATATAAGATAATAATAAAAAGGATGGATGGATGGAAGGAAGGAAGGAAGAAAGAATTGTTCATAGAGCTATGTGTTTTTCCATGTAAGAACTTTATTCTGAGAATTTGGTCTACCATTTTGGAGGTAGGTGTCTTCGTTGAAATGATGTTGGTAGTAGGTGAGAGGTGGAGTGTTTTTTAAAGCAATTTTATTGAGATAGTTACATACCTTATATCCATCCAAATTCTATAGTTGGTGACTTGCAATATCATCACATAGTTGTGCAATCATCACCACAATCAATTTTAGAATATTTTCATTACTCCAAAAACAAAATGAGACTATAAAAGAAAAATGTAAAAGAAAACCCAAAACATCCCATACCATTTATCCTACCCCAGTCCCATACCCCGTATTGTTGGCCCCTAGTACATTTGTGGTACATTTGTTACTGTTGATGAAAGAATATTAAGATATTGCTGTTAATTATAGCCCATAGTTTGCAATAGACACATTTTCTTCCATATACCACTCTATTATTAACTCCTTGTAATAGTGTTATGCATTCATTCTAGTTCATGAAAGAACTTTTTTATATTTCTACTGTTAATCACAATTGTCCACCACAGGATATACTGTGTTATACATTCCCATGTTTCAACCTCTAGCTTTCCTTCTGGTGACAAGCATGACTCTAAATTACCCCTTTCAACCACATTCACTCACATTTCAGACTATTCGTTATACTCACAGTAATATGCTGCTGTCACGTTTATCTATTTGCTAATGTTTAAGTTCAACCCTAGTTAAACATGGTGGGAGGGTTTTTAAAATTTACTTATTCAATAAATAAAAACTTGGCAATCCCATATTAGTCCTTCCACATGGGGGGTGGGAATTATTCCACTCTGGAAAAGCCACCAGCCCAAGAACCCCTTCCCTGGACTCTCAGATGAGCTGCCCCTGAGCAGCTCAGTCCCTTACTCCAACAACCTTGAAAACCAGTGCTCTTGGGGCTGGCAGTGTGGGAGCAGAAATTTTCTGTCAGAAATGGAGAAGCCTCTTCCCTCTTCCAATCACTGTCTTCCTAGAGGGAAGCTACATTTGACAAAATAGATAGCAGAAAATCTTCTGCAGTGGTTTACTAGAAAGGATATTGGAGTCCGAAGACTTGGGAAAAAGTCTTGCTTCTGCCACAGAAATGGGGTGAACTTTTGGCAGTTGAAAAAACTTTGAATTGTGAAGAGAATAAAATCAGTCATATAAATGAAGATCTATGTAAAATGTAAAGGACCTGTGAAAATGTAATTTATTGTTACAACATGTCCTGCCCTCCCACCACATTTCCACATAGAAATGAAACTTTGTCCAGTGGCAGCTAGGATTTCTGGCTAACTTGAGTCCACAGGGTTCTCTAGAGAAACAGAACCAACAGGAGATATCTGTAAATATGAGATTTATAAAGGTGTCTCATGAACTGTGTGTATGGAAGAGTCCAGAATCTGCAAGGAAGGCTGTGAAGCTGGCTGCTCCAATGCAGGCTCTGGACAAACTCCACAAGAGAGGCTTGCTGACTGAAGAAGCGGCCAAAAGTCTCTCTTCTTCTTCAAAAGTCTTCAACTGGTTGGATGATTTCATTGGTGGAAGACACACCTTAGTTGATTGCAGATGTAATCAGCCACAGATGCAATCAGCTGACTGATGATTTAATACACCAGTCTTCCGGTTTGTCAACCAGCCACGAAATATTCTTA
Source organism: Tamandua tetradactyla (assembly GCF_023851605.1). NCBI lineage: Eukaryota > Metazoa > Chordata > Mammalia > Pilosa > Myrmecophagidae > Tamandua > Tamandua tetradactyla. The sequence goes on along the minus strand of NC_135331.1, from coordinate 103,573,181 downwards.
CAGCAACAGTCAGGCCAAGCTTGCCTGACCAGACAACTGGGTTTCATCACTTGGCCAAATGGACACTAGAACCTTAGCATCGCAGGGTCTATCCAGGCAGCAAGAGCTATCCGGGTAGTTCTGATGTGCATCCAACATCAATAACCACTACTTTATAGAGATGAGCTAGGTAACTTACACTTTATCAAATGCTCAAACATTATCTCATTTAACTTTCAAAAACTGAGTATTAATGTTCTCAATCTTCCAAGAAAAAAACAGGTTCTAAAGATAAATTATCACCCAAAGCCACACCATCACTAAAGGGCAAAGTCAGGATGCTAATTTAGCTCAGTCTCATTCAGAAGCCTTGTTCTTTGCAAACACTACCCCCGTGCTATCTGAGAACTGATGCTGAACTCTAAATCACTTTTCATGGGGGAAGTTCTTGGGATGGGGTACTAATGCCCTATCCTTACCGCTTGTCAAAAGTGTAACTTCGGATGCGTCCCTTCTAATAGGTCCTTTAGGGTTCAGAAAAGAAATGTAAAATCTTCTTAAATAATATCCATGGAAGTGATTACAAAAGACCAAAGCAAAATACTTTGGAACTAAAAAAAATGTCATTCTTAATTTTCTCTAATGAACGAGCTCACCATTAGCCAGGACTCAGCTATTATTGAATAGCTGAAATAGAAATGTAATGTCATTGTATTTTCCTTGGTAGGGTGAGTAAATTGAACTTCTCATACCTGAAGGGTTAAATAAAATATTTTTGTACTATTTATGTTGGGCATTAGCTAACTCCTTGGACTAATATTGGACATTATCCCATCAGTGTACATTAGATGTAACATATGCATCTGTTCCCAATGCTAAACATCTAATTGGGGGAGTGGAAATATAATAAGGAGAATGTATATATGAGAAAAACTGAACTCCCAAATGCTTTGTATTACAACATGATGCTTTCCACTTAATTTAATCAAGTCCTTTCTTATAACTCAGTTAAAATGAGAGGGAAGAGAAGAGAGAGGGAGTAAATAATACTAAAATTTATTCCTAATTTTAACTCCGAAGTATATAATAATCACAGTGATTAGGTGAAATATTTTGAAGTTTCCAAAGAAAAAGAGAGTAGTTCTGTGTTTTTCCCAGTCTCTCTTCAAGAAGACAAATGCACACACTTTACCTTAATCATTTTAGTATTCTAACCCAGGAAAATTAAGATGTTGGTAGTTTCAACCTGTGTGCTTTAGAAACATACATGAACCAAAGGTGGTCGATCTGAATAACAAGGGTCAGTGCCAGGTTTACTGGAGTTCTCAAAAATGTATAGGCAAAAACCAATTAGATGGACCAAGTTTCCCTATTATGTTCAGTGAGATGACCTATGTGTAAACATAAAGCACTATATATCTGCTCCTGTATGTCTGGGTGTATCTGACTTAAATCAAAAAATAAATCTGGGTACCTAAAAACTTCTTGACCTTGTCCATCTGACAAGTTGTCTCTATTTCCTACTCTAAAACCTCCTTCAAAATTTGCCCCAAAGTCACCAAAAGATGCTGGGAGCTAGTAATGACTCCTTACAGCAGTGGAAGCCATAGTCTCCTCTCTTGGGGGGCACCCTGTCCTAACACAGGAAACTCCCAACTCAGGGGAGAGCTACTAGAACAGGGGTCAACAAGCTATGGCCTTAGAGTCAAATTTAGGCCACAGTGTGTCCTTCCAAATAAAGTTTTATTGGAATACAGACCCACTTTCATTACAAATAGTCTATGGCTGCTTTTGTGTTATCATGGCAGCATTGAATAGATATGAGAGAAACCATATGGCCCATAAAGTTTAAAATATTTACTATCCAGTCCTTTACAGAAAAAAAGCTTGTCAACCTTCTAGTAGAAGGAACACCAGCTATGGAGCACTGAGAATAACATGTGTAAACTCCAAATCTTAGGTTCTCAACCCTTCTGTACCCTGAGATACAGTCCAACTGAGGGGAAAAAAGCATTCTCATCAATATTACTGTCTTACTCCTGCGGTGCAGAGGCTACCCAATGCACACCACACACAAGCAAAGGATTTTCCAGCAGGCTAGTGATGTTTAAGCTTCAGCATCCCTCATTTACACAGGGCCTTGGGAGGGGTCCTAGTCATGTGTTCACGTACATGCTTATGTAACATCTGAAAAAATAAGACATGAACACCTCCCTCTCTCAGTCCATTCCAGCTTTCCCTCCATTACTCCTATCCCTGTGTTTGACAATGCTGGAATGGTTGTGGGAATTTTGAGGGTCCACGTAAACAGAGATTGAGTTGGGGATATTTCTAGTTGGGAGAGACTAGGATGCATATACGTTCCATACTCTCTTCTTTTCATAGTTAAGTTATTGCTAGCCATCCCGAGATAGGAACGATTTGCAGGGTACTCGTGTCCTCTGTACTGACCCATACAGACTCAGCCATCCTAGCACTATATGAACATTTCTCTATGGCGCCTGTCACTGAGAGGGTGGGGGTGGGGTGGGGTTGGGGTGATGGGTGGTTTGAACTGCATGAAAACAGAAGCTAGTTTATGGAAAATTCTTTCAAAACATATAGCTCATATGTGAAAGAAATGTCATAGATTTTTCCAAACCTGACCAAAAATGTTAAATTCTTGAAGGACATCATTACCCAAAAGTTGTAATGCTGAAGGAAACATCTCTAATAGAAAAAAAAACCTTGCTCATGCTGAAGGAAAAATCAAATGATCCATTTTTTTCCATATACAATATATTAAAAATTGTAATATATGAAGAAATGATCAGAGCACATAGCCCCAAAATGTAGGAAAACCACAGGGGTGCGAGGGTAGTTCAATGGTAGAATTTCCACCTGCCATGCAGGAGACCTGGGTTCGATTCCTGGCCCATGCACTTCCCGAAAACAAGCAAGCAAATGAAATAAGGGGATACTCACATGGAAAAAGAATGAAACATGGCCCCTGCCATACAACATACAAAGGAAAAAAAGTAGGAAAACCAGTATCATAGAGAATGTCAAGCAGTTCATTAATAAAAACATCATGTTGTTCTCTGGATTTTGTGGTGTTTGTGGTCAGCTTAATTAGTAACTTTCTGGCTGTTTAATTTTCATTCTAAAAATGTTGCCTCTATTTAATACCTCTAGCAGGACCTCTATATAATACAAGCTTTAGTCCCACGAAACCTGTCTTATGCACACACTTACACATATATGCATGTTATTAAAATAAAAATATCCTTCCTTCCATCCTTTTTCAATGCTGTTCATCATAACCCATTACACTAATGCTGTGGCCTAATAATGCAGTGAGACTCAGCTGAAAAAACTACCTTTAAAATCTATACAAACGAATTATTAGAAGTGAATCCATTGCTATACGGAGCATGCTTCATTAAGCTACCTTGCTACATGGTGGGATGGAAAGAACACGGATTACAGAGCTAGGTTGACCTGCATTCAAATCCTGAGTCTACCCTTTTTTAGCCTTTGTGATCCTGAACATAATATTTAACCTCCCTAAGCCTCTGAGTCTTTATCTGTCAAGCAGGGAAAATGGTATCAACTTCATAGGGTTGTTGTGAGGGTGAAATGAGGGAGCCTGTGTTTAAGGCATGGTTTAGAACCTGGCATATAGTGGATGTGCCACTTCTGTCCCAGCCTTAGTGGATGGCAGTCCCCTCACTTCACCATGCATCGCTGTAGGAGACCCCTGCAGCTCGTTTGCAGAGAACACAGCTGGCAAGGAGATTCTCAGAGGAAAGCCTCTATAATTAATGTCATATTCACTCAATTTCAGGTCTAGACTATATTTTTCTAAAACAATTGCTTCTGAGAGCCTGTAATAAAAACAGAACAATGTCAGTCATCATAATTCAGAAAGGGGAGGATAAATGCTGCCTGACGGGTCCATTCTAACTTTGATCCGAAATTTCTGCATTCCTCTGGGAGGCTTGTAGTAAATGCTTTCCACACTTCTCCTTGGCTGTTGGTCCTCGCCATGCACTGCCTGTGTCTCGGGATAAGAGGCAGGAATGCTGGGAGGAGACGGTTTTAAGACTCTTCTTGAACGGGTTTAAAAGTCTCACTGCCTAGGTCAGCAGACATGCATTGCTGCCAAGGGATTGCAGCCCTAGATATAGCATGACATGGGAATGACCAAAGCTTGGGGCAGGCCAAAATCCCTGACCCAGAGCCTCCTCTAACCAGTGTTCCAAGGATCTGAAATTTCCATCCACCTGCTGCTTTGGGGTAGCCTTAAGGGCAGCTGCCTGTTACCTCGGAGTAGCAGAGGAAAAGGAGAAAGGGAATCGAGAGTCTAGTTTTCCTGGTATTGGTCTTGGTGAAGGGGGTCTCTACTCTTCCTCTCTCCCCCTCTGCTCCACCCCGGCTCTAGTCTTCCTAACTAGTTGGGAGCAGGGACAGTGGAAGGAGCTGGCCACAAAGAATGTCACAACTTTGGTAAAGTGGTGGTGGGGGGGGGGAGGGAATTTTGGTGGAATTCTAAGTAAATAGCACCTGCTGGAAATGGGACAAATTGTAGTCCAAGTGTTGGCAATTTAGATCTCCTGTATGGAGAAGTTTCTTCACTTTCTCCCTTCATGGATTGAAAAAGACTGAGACTAGAGCCAAAGAGAAATGCAGAGATGCTGACAAGAGGAACCCTTATAGACAAAGAGAGAAAACATAAACACACACACACACACACAAAGGGAGTGAGAAAAAACAGGAGACAGAGACTGAGGGTCTTTGTTACAGTCCCTGGGCATAAACCAAAGGCTGCTTAATATATAGAATTCAGCAAAGAGCCAGCAGATGTTCCCATGCAATCAGGGCATGCAGGAAGACAGACCACCCAGCATTCAGGCTCCTTCACCAGATCCCAGATTTTTGTCACCCGAAGGACTTTCCTTGGTCAGCAGGGTCCCTAGGATTCATTTCTGTCCGCAGTACCACCCTAGATTTCCATATTTGAATGAGGACAAGCCTGATGTGTTACAAAAGGAAAACCTGCACCTTCTGCCCCTCCCCTGCCCTGACCCTCATTCAGCAGCGGGTGGCATTTAGGGTAGTGCTACTCACAGCTAGGAGAGGCTCAACCCAAAGTGACAGCCACCCTCACCCATCAACAACCCATTTTAAAACCTCTCTCCAGCCTCCAAAATTAGGTCTTTTTCCTTTAATTTCTCCTCCAACACACTTTAAAACTCCCTTCTCTTGTGGGAGACTTCTTAGTGAAGTACAAAGGGAAATCTGCTTGAACCAAATTTTACTCAAATGTGAGTGACTTCTGATCCTTTCTCAATCTTCACAGTACCTTTATAAATGGCAAAGGAGAAGCTTAAACACAAACCAACAGAAAACTGTGGTGAACCTCTAATTTGCGGGGTTCCAGGTAGGGTTGTGGTGGAGAGCAGAAAAACTTCAGGAAGGGTGGGAGAGTTTGGACGGCTGAGCTGGCCTCCCAATGCTCCTTAAATCACATCATGAGGACAAACTACCTACTCTAGCTAGGGCTAAGTCTGCCTCAGTTTGAAGGAAGCCACCCTTCCCCATGTGTCAGATACCCGATATTTCTGTCTTCTGCCAAGATCGTCCGCAGCTTTGAGGTGAGGCCAGCAGTCTGTGGGCCAACAAACCCTATAGGTGATGCTGATGCCCCACTAAAGTTAGCAAAACACCTGAATAGGGCATCGGGAACTGGGCATCTCTCTCTTCCATCAACTAGCTTGAAACCTCGAGCAACTCGTTTAATTTCTATGTGTCTCCATTTTCCCAAATTATACCATAATATAACTGGATTTAATCTGTATTGCATTATAAACTGATTTCTTTATATGCTCTGTGCAAAAGATCATTATATTGTCAAATAATTTGAGGGGAGTATCTTCTTAGATAGCCAGAGTACATATTAGCATATGTACTCCAAAAGTACATATCATGAAAAAAAGACTCCAGAGTCCAATTGTGAAAAAAAAAAGGCTGTTTAATTGTGTCCAACCCTGTGTTTGCCAGACATTTTTGAACATGGACTCTCTTCCCTAGTCACATCCATTAACATCTGGAAAAATGAGGGCTTAGGGATCACCAGGCTCTCTGCCGCCGGTAAGTCCCCACAGGTCCATGGCCTGCTGTTCTAGGGCATCTGGCTCTCTTCTGTGGCCATGCCTGCTGCAGTGTAGGGAAAACCAGCTCCAACGAGCAAACACTCAGCTCACACAGGGGCCTTGCCCTATACCAGAGCTTATCTGCATTATGATTTACGTGCATTTGCTGCTTTTTGTTAGCGTCAAGTTCAGTCTTGCCCTTCCCTGCCACCTAGAGAAAATCCACAGGTTGTAGGAGAGACATTAAACAGTCCTGAAGCTGAGAGGTGAGGCAGGTACCCTAGAGGAGTGGGGGGGGGGGGGGAGAGGCAAGCCCCTACAGAGAATAGCGGCAGGGTTAAGCCGGTGACAGCCCTCAGCCGCCTGCAAGAATCGCCGTTATCACTTAATGGTTTCTCATTTCTTAGCCCCTTGCCTATATCTCAAAGGGCAAAGAAGATGTGTCACATGCATGCAACACCCTGATAGCCTCTGAAAACAGGCGATGCCAATAGAAATAATAATTTCACTAACTAATCATTGTTACAATGCTCTGCAATTTACAGAGCATTACTGCATACATTTTACCTGAATCTTTTCATCAGCAAAGCTTTAAAGTAAGAATTGCTCACATTCCTATTTTGCAGGAATGAGATTCAATCGGGATTTTTTCCCAATGTCTAGTAAGCCAGTCGCTGAGGATCACAGGATTGACTACAAGGGCTCTCCCATCCACCCCTCACCCCCAGGTGACAGTCTTCTCTGAGTGCACATACTCTACTCTTCTAAATCAGAAAGCCAGTGTTGGTTTGTGCGGTGTTGAATTAACTTCACATCCACCCCACTTCAGCCCTGACGACAGACAGAACCCTCTCCAGGTGGCGTAATGGTTAAGAAGATAAAGATAATTTCTAGAATCTGTTGCCTGAGATTGAGTCCCAGCTTCTTAGGCTAGCTCCTTTGTGTGATTTTGGTTTTTGTAAGACTATTGTGTGACGTTTTTAGCACAGTGCCTGGCACAGTAAGTACCCCGGGATTGCTGGCTATGTATCTGTCTTTGGAAGACAAATCTTAGGTAAGTTCAGGCACCAGGAAAGATAACAAGCACAAGAGAGATGAAAATCACCAACTGTACCAAGACTAAAGAGACAAGTAATCAAAGAACACCGGACGTGAGACTGAAGATTTTGGTTGGAATCTTCACTTTACCATTTAATTCCAGGTGGCCTTAAACAAATAACTCGAATGTTCAGTTTTCTCTTCTGCTGCTCCTTGAAAATTGTAATGCCTGGCTTATTTTTCTGTACAAGGCCATCTTGAAAATTAGACAGGGAAGACTTCACTTCTTGTAGTAGACACTATTGGTTGCCTACCTAATAGCCATTCATTCCAACTTCTTGACAACAGAACACCGATTTTGTTGAGGTATCTAGCTTCTCCCTCATGATTATATACTTTAAAGGATGGATTCTGATTGATTTAAGCTCATAAAGATGGCTCCATCCCTTATCAGTGGCTGGTGGAAGGAAGGGCATGTGATACGATTCTAGTCACTTAGATGTGAGGGGAGGTCCTGATGGCGAGGGGGCTTCAGGGAAATGATTCCTTGCTTTTAAGAAGAGAAATAAAGAAGGTACAGTGTCTTCTTGCCCTAGATACCGTCATAACTGGCTATGATACTGGCCCTGCTGTTGCAGACATTTTACTACCATAAGGAGACACACTTGAGTATAAAGCCAACTCTCTGAGGATAGCAGAGCAGAGAGATGGAAAGACCCTGGGTTTTTGATAATGTCATTGAGCTGTTTAATTAGCCAACCCTGAAGCTACCTTACCTCTGAGTTTGCCTTATGAAATAATAAATTCATTCTCTGCGTAAGGCCTCGTGGAGTCATGGTTTTCTGTTGCTTTCCACTGAGAGCATCTAACATACCCCAAGCATATATACACTGTAAAGTACTGTAACAACATAAGGAGCTCCTGTTTGTATGGAGTGCTCCAAACTCTCTGCCTCCTTAAGCAGTAGAATATTAACAAATTGCCAGGAAAAGCCAGACAGTATTGTGTCACTTAGGTGATAAGACACAGATTAATGATGGGGAATAGAATCCAGGTACAAAACTGGACCTAACTGAGCTTTGCACTTCATTTTCTTTTAATGATGTTCAGAACCGTGCTCGCTCTCATTTTTGATGTTCAACAAATGATGGGTATACCAAGGAAGTGAACAACACAAAGGAGCAAATGCTACTCACATCTACTCTTCTGTGCCATCTGGATTTCTAAAGCTCACATCTATCATGCATCCGAACATAGGCAAACCAACTGTGGGAAGTCAATCTGGAAGTCACAAGTCCATTGCTTCTATTTTTTTTTAAGTGAAATGGAGAGATGCTGGCTGAATGAAGCGTTCCATTTACTAAATAGAATGCTTTATTTGGCCAGACCAGATATGACCTAATGACGAAGATTCAATTGCATCTGAAAGGAAGATAAATTAAAATATAAGTAGCAAAATTGCATATTCTTACTAAACTGAACATGTGACAGGATTTTCTTTTTCTAATAGCTGTTCACTCTCAGTGCAATTTCTGGTTTGATGGCAAATGTGAGATGTCTTCAAAATCATTTAAAATGCTGTGGGATTATGTTTGTTTTAAATTTTAGAGTGGGAAAGCGGACAACTGTTCCTGGTAAAGAATCAAGATAATTTCACGAGGATAATGTCTTGACTGGACATGTTACTCTCAGTACTCTCAGTACTGATGAAGCCCAGGTTAGTTTTGGGCACATAGTAAATGCTCAGTAAATAGTTTTAAAGAACTGAAAGACAATATTATGTTTATCCCAAGTAGAATACTCTCAGGGTCACCTAATGGTGACAGTTAGTCCTTGTCTGACTCACCCAGAATTAAGTGCATACGTACAGACATACAAATAAATTTTGTGAAACATGGCTTTCAAATCCCATCTATGATACTGTAACCCTATTCTGTATAAACAGTTCACGGATGATACACATGGGAACCCAATTAGCCAGACTCTTTGATTAACCAAGTGTGCTTCTATTATTATTATTGCACTTGCCTTAATATGTCACCATAGTTTGTTTGCAAATTTCTCTCTATCTAGAAACTGAAAGTCACAGTGCATGAATATTCATCTTTCAATCTTCAATGCATAGCTCAGTGTTGAACACATAGGAAGCACTTAATAAGCATCTGTAAATGGGTGATTGAGGGAGTGACTGAGTGAGTAAAGAATTTTGCCTTGGGTCAGACCTGTTTCCTGTAAAATAGAAAATGATTAGTAGGATCCATTGGCAGCTATAAGACGAATCAAGATGAAGCTACTACAGAGAACCTTCTCTGAAGGCTAAAATCTCTCTGGTTTCTCTGTTGCCAGATGAAAACCCACAAGGTATGGCAATTGACATTATGTTCTTCTAACATCGAGATACTCAAGACAGTCTGGCTCCTGCCAGCTTGTGAACACTTCTGCCCCAATACACTAGCTACTGTTTTCTCTACTGAATTGCAACTCTTGTGTTTTTTTGGTTGTTGTTTTTTTTCCCGGGTATCAATAAACAGCTGCAGAGTCAAATTAGTAATGTTTACTGTCAAATTACATTGGAAACCAATCCTTTCTGTTCTTTGTTTACACTGCCCGTACTGCTTGTCCCAAACCTCCAGAATAACCAAATGCAAGTGGACAGCTTCTGACGGTGGATGCGATCTCAGATCAAACAGAAGGCAGATTTTGTTTGTCTTCTAAAATAAACTATCTTTTCAGGTTCATGGGCTCAGAATAACAGCTATCATGTTTCGCCAGCTGTTTTTTATTCCTTTGCTAATTTTATAGCTTGGTGTTTTAGAAGGAGGGCTCTGTCTTTGTTCCATTCCTATGGTGCTGGATCAATGCCAGGGGAACAGAATATTCATAAAAGTTGAGGAAGCCAGGAGAGAGAGGGGAGTGTGTTTGTGATTTGGATGCATGGGTAATAATGTTCTGAAAACTCACCATGAAATAAACAATGTTTATTGTCAAAGTCTAAATACTGTAGCAATCTCTAAATAATAGCGTTTAAAATCCTGATCCTATTACCTAACAAACTTTCCTTCTAACTGATTGACCATTTGCATATTCAATAATCAGACTCCTTATATATTCCCCTAAGTTCTTTCCTTAAAATGTTGAACAAGACAGAGATCTGTAGCAAGCCACTGAGTAACCATCTGCTGATTGACATGTTTCTACCAGTTTTCACTTTGGGCTTTCATGGTGGTGCAACCCGCTTTAAAGCCAGCCAACTGCATTACCCTTTAGCACGCACATTTCCATCTTGTTCATAGCTTGGTATGAAGATGAATCTTGCAAACTGCCTCCTTGAAATCCAGATACACCACCGCTATTGCATTTTCTAGATGAGCCTAAGAACCCTCCACAAAGGGAGTGACAGTGTGCTGACATGAAAAATCTCAGGGAACCTGTGCTGGCTCCTGGTGATTGCCGTTGCTTTATCGTGCTTGCAAACTAAATTTTCTATAGCTTGCTCAAGAATCTCACCCAAAAGCCCCATCACATTGACTGTTCTGCAGTCAGTAGAACCAACCTTCTTGCCCTTTCTGAGAATAAGATCGATATTGACCCAACTCATTTCTCACTCTTTCCACAAAAAGTAATTTTGCATACATAATACAATTTAATCTCTATGATGACTTTATAAGGAAAGTACCATATCCCTAGTTTCTAAATGAAGAAACTGGCACTCAGAGAGGTTAAATTCTGGAAAAGTTTGGAACCCATTTGCCATTCCTAGCGTAGACTCTCCTGCCATCGTCTTGCCTTGCCTCCCTGGAATTCAAAGCCTGGGCTCAGCTTCTGAGTCATATCTGATGTGACCCTATTCTGTCAGGTCAAATTGCCACTCTTCTTCCACTTGTGTCCAGCCAAACCAGGGTCCTCCCTGATCCCAACATATCTTGTGCAATCCTGATTCTGTTTTCATGCCATTCTCTGGTCCCCTTGTACATTCAGGTTCCACATCATTCACACCCCAGTTAAAATATCCTGGCTTCCATGACTCCTCCTCACGTGCACACATGTGTTCACACAATGCAAATGCCCACACAGACCTAGTACAGTGCCTGCTCAGTCATTGGGTAGTGAATAGAAAGAGCATCCTATTGGGAGGCCTTTGGGCCTTATAATCTTTAAAACCTGACCTGCTGACAGTGGGCTCAAGGCTCCAGATGAGGAGAGTACTTAGAGGGACTCCGGGTTGGGGCAGACCATCTAGAATGAGCAGGATGAGCAGACAGAGAGCACTGAATGCCTTGCATTGTTTTCCTTCCCTCACCGTGTTCCGCCTGGAGATGCAGACCCTTACTGCCATGCACCTTAGAGTGCCCAGAATCAGGAGAAAACATCAGATTTGCATAGTCCCTGGCAGAATAATAACCTTCCCTGCCAGATATAAGTGGGGAAATTGCAGCTGAAACCCTGGCTGCTAATACAGTATGCTGGTGGTATCCTCAATCTGTGAGAAGCTGGAGCTTCTTGCCCAAAAAACCATTAATCCACCATTAATTTCACCAAACATGAAAAACACAAAGGAGAATAAGAAGAAGGAAAAGAAATGATCTCTAAAGTCAATATTTTATAATTTGGTGTCAAAGATACCCTCCAGGGTCAAGGTATAGTACATAAAGGGTCCTATCAAGCATATACAAACAAACAAAGCATTCTAAAGTTCAGAAGAAGGGGAGATCTTCCCATTGGTTTTAGAGACAACTGGAACTCCAAGAATGGGAAGGAATTTTAGAAGTAAAGGTGGGGTGGGGCAAAAATGTAAAGGTGGGAGTTGCAAGATGAGTTGACATAGTAACAAATGGTTCTAGGCTTTAGTACACATTCCAGGCAAATCATGGGAAATAGCAAGGTTAAGAGTGGAGACTACTTTAAGTACCGGACAAATGAACCGTCCTCTAATGGAGACATGACAGAGAACCACTGTAGGTATTTAAATAGAGGAATGACAGGATTAACATGATATTTAGGAAGGCTAATGAGGTCACTTTTTCACACGAAATAGAATGATGTGGAATGAACTGCACTTACCATGTGCCCTGACTTCATCAGCACCGGAAATCCTTCTGAATATTTAGTGACTCTTCTCACCTCTCTTTGTTGACCTACACTCATCATAAAATATAAAGGAAGGCTGGAGTGGGGTCCCAACATCTTTTTCTTTCTTGATATTTTCCTTTTTTAAAAGAAAATGTCTGTTCTAGTTCTGCTTATGAAAAAAATATCTATAGTTGCATCAGGAAAGCTCTGAAAATTGGAGTAAGCTGAGGATCTGGGTTCTTCATCATTACCATCACTAACATCATTGAGCAGCCAGTCTCTACTATTTACTTGTTTTGGACTTGCTTAATCCCTATAATAATGTAAGTTAGAGAAAAAGTGCCTGACCTTTACACTTGAACAAAACAAAACTTTGATTCTAGATTCTCTTTGGTGTATGCATAATCTAGTCCCAGAACAAAATATCCACTCTATATCCTGGGAACTGGCTCGAGCCTCAAGCTATGCGTCATCTGGGGTCCTGGCTTGTTTCTGTCTTTGGACCTATCAGTATTCAGATCTGGGTTTCTTTCTTTCATCTATTCCTTAAATATATATTGAGCATCTACTATGTGTCCAGCATTTTGCTGAACAAGGTAGACTATTTCCTACTCTCATGGATGATTTTGCTTGAAATACCAGAAGGTAGAAACTTTTTCCCCAAATTTATGATTACAAGGAAACCTGGGTAATTCAGCTGCTAATTGTTCTGGGACCTTGGCCAAGACTCTTAATCTTTGTTTCTTTGTGGATAGAAAGACAGATTTCACCAGAAGTGTCTCAGAATCCATGATTTCTTGAGTTCCAACAAGTGAAGTTGTACTGTAAGCGTATGCCTTCTCCATCTCCCCCTCTCAGCCCTTTTGCTCTCCAGGGCTGAAAAGTCTTTTAGCTTCAGTGAAGTGCACTTGCCACATTGCAAACCCTTTCTAGTTAAAGCTAATTGAAATCATACTTATCTAGACAGACACATGTCCCCAGAGGGCCTGATAGGTCCAATCTGGCTGTTTGCTCAGTGTCACTTTGAATCTAAATTTGCTCCATTTTAACTTGACACTGTTTCCTGTTTACCTAATGAGGGACTCATTTACTCCATAAAAAGCTCATTTGGAAATGGAGTGGGATTCAGGAGAGGGTGATGCTGAACATTCCTTCATTAGCCCAAAGACTGGCTGAGAAGCGATGTCATTCCCTGAGACTATGGGTTCAGGGAATGGGGATAAACGAAGTTACTATTCACCTATTGTTGGAAAAGACCAAACCAATGGAGTTAAGCTGGATTCTTCAGAAAAAGGAACCCAGGAACTCAATATTGATTTCATTATATAGATACATGAATTTAAGAATCTGTTGACTCACAGCTTGCTGTTAAATTGGAAACAGGATTAAGTAAGACAGTAGCAAATCACAAGGCATTTGTGCAGCCATGTCTCTTCACTGTCCTTCCAACATGAGCTGGAAACTTTCTCGGTTCAATGACATTTGGCATGTGCTTACTTCAAAACCATTTTGATTTTTTCTATTCATCTGCCATTTCAGCCATACACCAGAGCCTTATCTTTTTCCTTTATTTCCCAAAATAAATAGTTTTGTAAAAGGACCAAGAAAATGATGGGAAGATTGGAATTCTTCCAATTGGAAGCAGGAAAAAGTATGGAGCACGTGAAGACATTACTTAACATCTCGGGTCAGCCATCATGCACTCTGGGCCCATCTCCTTTGGAAAATGGAGATGGTGATACTTCACCAAGATACTCTATATAAAAGCACATAATGCTCTGTCATTCACAGATTTACTCATTCATCCAACAATTGTTAAGTGTCTACTGTGCTCCCTCAAAAACTCCCTCAAAAACATGAGAACACAGACCGAGCCACTAAACCCATTGTAACCTACTCAATAATTTCTTTCTGTAAATCAATTTAGTGTTTAATAATCACGTCATTTGAGTACCTCTTTTCTCTTTATCTGTTTTTCTCCCTTACCCACAATTTCAATATGGAGAAAACCTCTTCTCTAATGGTCTCATTTCAACTCCCTGCTCCATACATCTTTCCTTGAGTCTAGGAAAATGTGACTGGAGAAAAGACACACATGGAAAAGAATGGATGGTTTTTGATTGACTTGGTTGCCAGTAAAAACTCAAAAGGCATATGTTAATTCAATCCCACAAACATCTAGTGACATGGTACAACATTGTATGACACCTAGGAAAGGGCCAACTTCTGTTTCCCGTTCATTACTGATTGGCTTCCTGACACTGGCCAACTCCATTCCTTCTTTGGCCTCCTCCTCTGTACAGGAGGATTGGATAGACGGACACTAATGATCCTCCCAGCGCTGACATTTTATGGAGCTAATGAGCTCGGGGAAGGAAACCAAAACCAGCTCCTGCAAAAATGGAACAGCTTTGCCGTTTCTCTTCTTTATTTGACCACAATTACTGAAATTATTTGGAACATATTTTCATATTGAGGTCTAATTACAGAATTTTCTAATTTTATTATTTTATGGTGGTTGTTGCCATTTGAATCTGCATCATTGTATTCATTTCCTTGGGTGGAAACTTTCAGTACAGAGTGAATTTTTGAGGGTCTTTTAAAGAGAGATTTAGATGCAGTCCCTCTGCCTCAGGATGGGGTTCCCTGAAGTTTACGGAAAAAAAAAGAAATATATGTTAATCACTTTGAATTTAGGTCAAATCAAATTGTAATATCCAAAAAATTTAATCAGAAGTCTGGCGTCTACAGTACTGAATTAAGATACTATATTTGGCATGTGTTCTATTTTGTTATAAGGATTCTACCCATCTCAAAGCCACTGTAGCATATATTAGCATCAAGACCTTAGCTTACTTCATTTTGGTTCAAATTTAACTCTAGAAGGCCTAGCATGTGTTAGATAAAGCAATCTCAGCTTTATATATCATCTCATAGATCGTATCAGATTTTTTTCCTCGGTTTAAGATTATCCCAGAGTTATCAAATTGTTCAATACATTCCAAAATCAAATATGATAACATCTCATTGATCCCTTCTTCACTAATTTAAAATTTATACACCTTGGGTTACATAGGAAAATCTAAGAAAATAGTGTAAAGTACATTTAAGGAATGTTTAATGTTCTTAAGAGGTCATTGTTTAATGCATTAACAAACATCTGCTGCATTAAAAAAAAAGTTGTTAATGTATATGATCCTGTTAGTCTCCAAAGCTGACACAGCAGCCCCTCTTTACTCAATATGATTTTAGCCATTATTTGTGACATTGTACTTAAAATTATTTTTTTTAATATTCTACAATTCTTTATTTTCCTCTTTGGGGTCTACTAGCGCCTTTTATAGACATTAATAATACGGCTGCTATATAAAATACCACATTTGAAAATGTGATGTTAGAACTGCATAAAATTTGCTTTATATGACTCATGCCAGAGTAATGACGAAAACTTTTGCAGTGGAAAAAATATTTGAAGTGAGTTTGGGTAAACAGAGAAGGAAAGAAACTCTATCAAATATTTAATCCAATCATCATATTATGAGGCAAGTAAGGCCCAGAGAGGCAAACCAATTTGCCTAAGGTTCTGCAGTTTAGCAAGAATAAGAAAGCATGTCTCTCGACTCTTGGCTCAGACTTGTTAAAACCACCCTGATCTTTACTTTATAAAAGGAGCAGACCTCACTCCAGGTGCACCTTGCTCTCCCATAGAGGGTCTTATGCTAACCCAGTTCCTTAACTCTGCAGCCACTTGTGCTGGTCTGAAAGGATGTATGCACCCTAGAAAAGCCACGTTTTAATCTTAATCCCATTTTGTAAAGGCAGCTGTTTCTTCTAATCCCTATTCAGTATTGTATGTTTGAAACTGTAATTAGGTCATCTCCCTGGTGACGTGATTTAATCAAGAGTGGTTGTTAAACTGGATTAGCTGGAGATGTGTCTCCACCCATTCGGGTGGATCTTGATTAGTTTCTGGAGTCCTATAAAAGAGGAAACATTTTGGAGAATGAGGAGATGCAGAAAGAGCAGAGCAGAACAACGCAGCCACAAGAAGCAGAGAGAACCAGCCAACAACCTTTGGAGGTGAAGAAGGAAAATGCCTCCTGGGGAAGTTCATGAAACAGGAAGCCAGGAGAGAAAGCTAGCAGATGATGTCGTGGTCACTATGTGCCCTTCCGGCTGAGAGAGAAGCCCTGACTGTGTTCGCCATGTGCCTTCTCACTTGAGAGAGAGACCCTGAACTTCATCAGCCTTCTTGAACCAAGGTATCTTTCCCTGGATACCTTTGATTGAACATTTCTATAGATTTGTTTTAATTGGACATTTTCTTGGCCTTAGAACTGGAAACTAGGAATTTATTAAATTCCCCTTTTTAAAAGCCATTCCATTTCTGGTATATTGCATTCTGGCAGCTAGCAAACTAGAACACCACTGAATCACTTGTTTAGAGTACACTGAAAACCCATCTACAAAATTGTGTAACTACCCCATAAACCACGTACACAGCTTCCAGTGCTTGTTTTTCTTCCAAAGCATCTGACTTGGTGGTAGCCCCACAAAGACACAATTACTCTGGGGGTGAGGGATATATATATCCACATGTTTTAGCCTGACCCTTCTGCCCATTTACACCTCCTACTCATTGGTAAGCCAGGGCAATTGGGTATTTTAGGGAAAAATGTACTGGGAGATCATGAAAGCAACCTGAATTTCCTTCAAGTTGAGCTTGAGCGTCACAAGCCACAGTAACTCAATCCATGAAATGTTCACCGCTGATCCTGGCAGCTGTTTTCTTTCTGGTTTATGATTTTCAATAAGATCCCAAACAACCAAAGGCGGGGATGGGGTTGGGAGTGAGCGAGAGAAATCCCTAAGCTTCCAAAACCAGCCATTTATCACGGTCATTCACGCAGTAACCTTAAGGGAGGTCACCACTACTTTGGAATTGGCATTGGTGCTGTGGTGAGCACCAAAAGGCATTTTTGGCCTAACAAACCAATTAGCCAATGATCATATCCACTTCCGTGCTCCTTCCTGAATTTCTTAAACATGTGTTTCTTGGAATCCAACTCTTTTGCCGCATAGACCTGAGTGACAAATCATCAACCCCAAAGAGCCAATGCTCCACAACAAACCACTAGCATATGTTGCAACTGCCATAGAGCAGAAGGGAGTGATAAGCTAAATTACCAAATTTGGTTTTAAAAGAGAGAGAGAGAGAGAGAAAGAAAGAAAAGAAAAAAATAAATACAAGGAAAAAAAGAAAAAAACGTGTTTGTACTGGCTAAGCTGTATATTCCAAAGTGCAGCAGTGGCACTTACTTCATTATTTGCAAAAGATTTTGAGATCTGTTATGGGTCAGAGGAAGCTTGATGAGAGGGAGAGCAGTCATCAGGGGTAGGCTGGCTGGCTCCCATGAAAGTAGTAGTTGAAGAAATTACCACAGTCGACACACAGGCCCTCAGCCTGCCAGGCTCAGCAGTTAGGTTTAGTTCTCAGAGAAGAAAGATCAATTTCTCTGGGACTGGTTTCTGATAACCAAATGCATAAGGGACTGATGTATAAACCAGAGGTAGTCTATGAAGTAGTGGTGGGGCTGACCCTCTTCAGGAGCTGGCATGCTCTCTCTTATCCGGTCTCTGTCTGGAATACGCTTCTCCGGACACCTGGGAAACCATCTTAAGAATCTGAAAGCAACTAGCCAGGGAACATTGACTTAGCCAAGGCAGGAAAATGGCTTTGAAGGACCTTTCATCCCACATAAAGTGTCTGTCTTCCCTGAACAGCCAGGAGGACCCTGGACGTTTCTGTCTTTCTACAATTCTAGTTTTCCCTTATTTTCTCACTTTCTTGAAGCTCCTGGGGTCCTGTAAGTAGTGACGGCAGAATTTGAAGCTATATATGTCTCTCTCCAAATCCCATGTGCTTAGCCACTTCAAAGATGTCCTTGATAACTTCAGATGGTCTGGGTTTCCTCTATTCCTTTGGCTATTTTTTTTTCAACAGAGAACGTGAAGAGTAAAACTACTGCTAACCATGGCAGAGAAAGGAGGGAGGAGAGAGAAGACACACTTAGAGATAATAAGACATTGATCAACTGTAATGTTTGAGAAGACAGAGAATCCTAGGTAATCGACTCTTTCTATAGGTTAAAATAACAATAAAATCTTTAAAAATCTAACTTTTAGGTCCCTACCATTCTTAAGTAGTTTAATTGATTTCCTACCTTAGTAATTAAAGTCTCATAAACATAACTGAGCCTTTCTTAGCTTAGTGAATACATGGTGATCATAGACTGTTACAGATATAGCTGTTGCTTATAGAAAAAATTGTACTGAACCCTGTTGTTGTTTTCCTATCCCTTTCCCCAATACAAACCTATTTTCCCATGATTTCTCCTGAAAGCTGAGGTGAGAAAATTCTAGTTATATGATGATTATCAGTGGTTAAGCTCTGTTTAATTAGGATTTCGCAAGCACAGTGATTCACAGAGCATGATAATTTCCAGCTTGAGAGCCTGTGGCGGTCATATCATCCAAATGCCTCATTTAATCACTGATGAAATAAAAGTCAAGAGAGAAATGACTTGCTTAAGAACAGTCAATTAGTGGCAGAGTTGATGCGTAAATGGGATCTTTTAACAAGTCAAGTGTTCTTTCAACTAGTGGAGAGCCAAGTTGACAGATGACCAGGAAAACTGTCGCGTTTATGGGGGGAAAGGACACGGAGATGTTGAGGTGCCTTTCTGTGTCTATACTGAGGCCTCAAATACTGAGAAGTTTTAAATACCACCAACTTAAAATGTATTAGAGACATTCCCTCACCCCAATAAGACTTGTAGACTTAGCCAACGAGGCAACTCTTCTGGGCCTCTCTCTCCAGAATTAAGGGAAATGAGGATGTTGAACTAGAGCCTTCCTTAGTAACAGAGCCTTGACTAATCTGGGCACAACTCAAGACCCTCTGTAGAGAGACCAGGGGGCAAAGGAGAGAAAACTCCAACATTGCCTGATGGGCAGGAGCTCCAACATTGCCTGATGGGCAGAGTTGGTAGAAGGTATGGCCACAGAGCTTAAGGCAAGTGGAAACTGGTTACAGAGTCTGTTGAGGCTGGGCTAGGAAGACATCTGATGATGGGGAGAATTTTCCACAGCATAGCTTCTGGTTCCAGATATCTATACCTTCCTTCTCCTCCTCTCAGACTATCAGCACCAAGAGCCTTAGGACACAGTCAAAAGGTGATGGGACTTTGGCCCTTGCAACTTCAGGCCATGACGTGGGCGTGTTCCACAGTAAGAGCATCTGTGCTGTTTCTATACCAGGATAACTCACAGTAACATCACCTACATAGAAATGAGGGTAACCCACATATACATATTGCAAGAAGCCTGAACTAACTGTATCTCCAACTCAATTGCCCAGCAATGCCCATGACAACTGGTGCAAAGGAAGGTGTGAGGGAGGAAAATCAATGGAATGACAGTGGTCTTAACTGCCTGCTATTAAGAAACCTTACTTTTGCAAAGTTTACAAAATCATATGGCTGCCAGGACCTCTCCCAAGGTTTTGGAAGGACCTCATGCAGGTGGGGAATTGGGACAGGAGTCCTGAAGTTGAAGCCTCTTCAGCTTCACAGTGAGTCTGGGCCTTAAATCTGGAAATACCAGACCTACTGATAAAGCCAAATATCCCCCTCACTAGGCTGGATGTCTGGACAGAACCTTCCCTTTATGGATCTGATCTTCTTGGGTGGGTAGCTAGGGAATGGGTGGTAGGTCATCCCTGATAATCCTTATGTGCCTGGATTTCTCTGATGATGTGGGGAGTGTGGTGAGGAACCAAGACCAGCAAACATCTATATTCACAGGGTGTTAACACCAAAGGAAAGAGGTGAAGTGCTGTCTTACATGAGGTGTGGGAAAGACAGCAGTGTCTCACACACACACACACACACACACACACACCAGCCAGTTCCAAACTTGTGTTTAGGCACCATGGTGAGAAAGGTTACATTCTGAAGCTTGAGGGGAGGAATTCTAAAGGAGTTGGTAAGCCACAAGGTACTCACGCCATCACCTGGCCAAGCCTCAGATGACCAACTGTAACACAGAGTGGTATAGTGGGTCCCCGCCCATCTGAACAGAATATAGTATGGCTCTGGCACCTTGAGGGTGTTACAAGTTCCACTTCATAAACATTAGCATCTCGGCCCGCTTTATCTAAGGACCTCATCTAAGCATCTAAGCATATTAGTGACTTGATTTTGAAGGTTGAGGAAGGACATGGTGACCCTCCCCATACCCATCAGTTAGGAGTGAGAGGGTCAAGATTAGTATGACCCTCTCCATTCACTCATTCATTAAATATGTATCGAGTTTCTATGTTCCAGGCACTGTTCTGGGGCAAAATAGAGGGTTCCAGATGACAGGCTCCCAAGGCAACAGGCAATCACTGAGTCAAGGATTGCTTCATCTCATTAGGAGGTGGCATGCCAACTGAGGCACAGAAGCAATACTGCTTATTGGTCAAACGTTTGGGTACTGGACTCTGGAACTAAATTGACCTGGGTTCAAACCCACACCCACCACTTACCAGCTGTGAGAATTTAAGCAAGTCACTTAGTTCCCCCGAGCCTCTGGTGTTCTGGTCCTCACCTGGAAGATGGGAATAAAAGCAATTCTTTCTTTCCATAAGATGAGAATAATAACAATACTTTCTTCCAGGGAAAATCTGTGGATTAAACTGTGTAATCCATGTAAGTGCTTAGCACTGTTCCTCATGCACAGGAAGGGTTTGCTAAATGCAAGGCATTTATTATTTTTACTCTTATACTTCCCATTTGGAAGTCATCCTGATGCACAGCACTCTGGGCCAGCCCAGCACACATATGGTTGGGGAAAAGAAAACACTGCCTTCACAGTGCTTTCACACAGTGCCTTCACACAGGCATCAGCAGGGGATAGCACCATGGCTTCAGTAGCAGCAGGTCACACCCACGCAACTGTAGGGATCTGCAGCCTGTTTCTCCACAGTAGAGAAAGAAACTTACAGATGTCATGAGGAGGTTGAGGGCTGCAGATGGGAGCACACAGATAGCACCTTCTTGAGACTTGGGAAAACTGGAGGAAGAGCATCGGAAGGGTGGCTGGGGTTCTTGGAGTTCCATGTGCAGCCAGCGCACTAAGCTTTGCTGAACTGTGTTTCTCCTTCCTGGCTGCCGTATGGGAACCTGTGGGCTATAATGCAGCACATGAGCCAGAAGTGGCCTCTTCTTACTATGCCTAGGAGGTGGCACTGACTGTGTCCTGAAGGATGTGTAGGAGTTTGCCAGGTAGAACATCATACAGCCATGGGCTCCGGGAGCCACCACAGTCCCATATTGGGAAGAAGGAAGTAGATGGGAATGAGGTTGGAAAGGTAGATTGGAACCAAAATGTGAGAAGGCTCCTATGCCAAGCCCTACTCAATCTTACAGATTTGGAGGGCTCACTAGAGGCTTACAAACCTCTCTGCATACTGGGTTGTAGACATTGTGTAAAGGCTTATCCATGGCAGTGTGGAAGGTAGATTGTATATGCTCAAGGGATGGGGAATGTGATAAGGCAATTATCAGAAAAGAGACAAGTAAACAACACTCACACACAAAGTCCTGCCCTCTTAGCACATGAGGATGGGGTTTATTTCTCTCTCCAGAATTTTCTTACCTCTTTTCTTCATAGCTGGGGCATGCTAATAACCTCTGTTGGGGAGCTTCTGTTTCCTCCAAGTCCTAGCCTAACACATAAGAGAATAGATTGGTTTCTAGACTTACTAGAAATCCAAAGCAAGGCCACTCTTGAAAGAGCTATGGTTTTTAGGATAAAGAAGCATTCAAATGAAATAAGATATAATAAGAATTCATTTTGAGGCCATCTTTTTTTAATCAGAAAGATATCACAGTAGAAATTAATACCTGGTATTCATACTATGTTTTCATGTACAAAATTAAATAAGGTGCTAAGAAATGATCTAGGAACATTTTTTAAAAATACTCTTATGATTGTATAAAGATGTAACTTTAACAATGTGACTGTGTGACTGTGAAAACCCCTTGTCTGATGCTCCTTTTAGCCAGGGTAGGGAGAGATGAGTGAAAAAATATGGATAAAAAAATAAATAAATAATAGGGGGATGCAAGATAAAATAAATTGCATATATGAAAATATTAATGGTCAATGAGAGGGAGGGATAAGGGGTATGGGATATCTGAGTTTTCTCTCTTTTCTTTTTAATTTCTTTTTCTCGTGTGATGCAAGTGTTCTGAAAATGATCATGATGATGAATATATAACTACGTGGTGATATTGTGAGCCATTGGTTATACACCATATATGGGCTGTATGTCTTGTGATGATTTTTCAATAAAAATATATTTTTAAAAAATCCTCTTCCATGCCCAGCTTGATTCTGTTTACTAAAATAATTTGCCTATTAAAAGGGAAACAAGGAGAAATTATGACCTGGGCTCTTTGCCTCTCACTTTTCATGCAGGCACAAACGCCTAGGAGAACAGCTTTTTGTTGAAGGTAAGACCTTGAAGCTCCCCTCAGGCATGAGCCCTGTACAGCCAGCCCTCCCCTGCTCAGCCAGGTCTGCTCCTGCCTTCTCACTTTCCCGGGGCACATGTGATCCTTGCTTCTCCCCAGCCTTGTGTCGCATCCTTGACCACACCCCAAATGCCCTTTTCCTCTCTCCTCATCCCACCCATCCCTGATCTGCCAGCCTGCAAGGTTCAGCCCTCTCACCACACACCCCTTGGTCTCTCCTAATCAGTCCAGTCTCACCACCACTGACAAGGACAGTAAGGACAGTCTCCCACGCTGAGCCCCACCAGCCAGATGCCACGTGAGCACTTTACTCAACCATGCATCCATCTGAAAAAAGAGAAAGAAGCAACTGCCGCATGCTAGATGGACAGGCAGGATACAGAGATGCAGCAGGGCATGTGGCAGACAGGAATTCTGACCCTCATGAGTCTCTGTAGTGGTGTTTCATCAGCCTCAGGGCGACCCTGCAAGGAGGCTGTCCTGTCTTATTTTAGCTCAGCAAGACAGAGGAACTTCTCTAAGACCATACAATTGGTAAGGGGTGGAGCTGCTTTAGACAGTGGGATGCACACTCTCAAGTACTGTGATGGCCCCGCGTTAGACTCCTACAGCACTTGTAGCTGGCACCATGTCAGCCCTTAAGTACCTTTGATGTTTTCTTATTATTTGTTGTGTGTTGGGCTTAACTCCTTGACCGAGATCATTTTAGGCAGGAACTCAATCTTTTGAGGCATTATTTCCTCCAGGAATGGCACCATTCTAGTCCCCCAAATATTTAAGGAATGAGTCATGGCAGGTTTTACCATGGCTCCCAAGCTCTCATCTCATAAATTCAGCAGCAGAGGAAGGGCCAGCAGGGGTTCTAGATACTGCAAAACCTCCAGGCTATTCTCCTTGTCTCCAGTCCCCACCAACTTTCATTCCTCCTACTGGCCTCCTAACGCTGCAGGAGGGCTCTCTAATCCATTCGGTATCAAGTCTGTCTAAGTGTACTGCACAGGTTTACTCAACACAGGGACCGCATGCGATGTATTTCAAAGATATTTTGATATCTTAATGTTTTGTTTGTTAATTTTTTTAATTAATAAAAAAAGTTAAAAAAAAAAAAAAAAAAAAAGATATTTTGAAACTTCCCAAGCAAATAAATCTCCCAAATAGCAAATCATAAAGCACTGATCCCAGGCCAGGCACGATGCTATGGCAGCAGCTTTTCAAGTGTGCTGGGCAGCAGCAGCATCTCCTGGGAACCTATCAGAAATGTCTGCAGATTCTCTGGGGTGGGTCCCAGCAATCTGTGTTTAACAAGCCCTTCTGGTGATTCTAATGCACACCAAAGTTTGGGAGCCCCTGTTCAGAGGAATTTCCATGTATTAACTCATTTTGTTCTCATTATAACCCTATGAGGTAAGTTTTATCGCTAGCTCCACTTTGTAGATGGGGAAACTGAGGCACAGTATAAATTGTTCAAAGTCATGCAGTCAGGGATGGGAGGAGCCAGGATTTAGAACTCGGACAGGTGTGCTGACGAGTCTGTGGACTTGGTCTCTGTGTTTTGTCACCTCCGTTTAGATTGTCCCTTCCTTTAGTGGCAGATGCTGGGGATGCCACTGCTCCACTGCATTAGTACATTTAGAGCATTTCATCCTTACCTGTCTTTACTCAAGCTGAGAGAAGGGGCTTTAGTGAATCCTCATTGGGGGAGTGGGCACTTGACCCTGGGGAGTTTGGGGATCTCAGGTGGTGCCTGACTTACCCCTGAAAAAAGGCCAAGCGACAAGAATCTGGCGGAGAGGATAGTGGGGCAGAGCACAAGACAGGCTGCCCTGGGAATTTGGTGGGGTGGAGACATTTTGGTTTCCTGGAGATCACGTGGACTTGTGAACAAGGAGCCACCAAGGCATGGAAGGACATTTTGACAAAGTGTGTCTGAAGGTGCTACTGTAGAGAAAAGAAAACATTTTTCGTCATCTTTTCCAAGTGCAGATTGTTTAACAATGTGCTTAACTCAGTGCCTGACGGTAATTTTCTAGCCTATATTTGCATTAGCCCAGTGATGGGGAGCTCAGTATGGTGCTGCTGCAGCTCCTGGCCATGGAATGATGGCCCCTAACTATGGAACCATTTGATGGAAAAGGAAAAGGCTGAGAGGGCAGAAAGAGCTTCCAGGAAACACCACCACAAGGCTCTTAGGCCCATCTGGAATTCACCATCCGGGGTCCTTGGGGAGAGCCGCAGATGGCCACTGCGAAGTGGTGGCACATTCCTGTGGCTGATACCATGCAATTTTCCTTAAAAGTATGATTAAAGATTTTACTGACTTCAGGGACAGAAGAAAGAAACAGAGACAACCATATAGAAAGACAGAATAAAGATGTGAAACTGACTGCAGTAAATTAAGTAGAGCTGGTATAAAGATCTTCTGTCTTTCTTTTTGTGCTGGTTCATCTTCAGGCCTATAAGGGGAGGGAATTGACGTGGCCCGAGAACCCACAGCATGCCTGATGCCTCCCATGCCTGACCTTGCTCAATTCTCATCACCATCTACAAGCCAAGTATTATTCACTTGTAGAAGATGTAAGAGACAAAACTAGGCCTCAAGCTTCCTCAGCTTTGTCACCAAACTGAACACTTCCTGTTACATCAAGTTAAGTCTAGGAGTCTTGATTCTTTTGCCTGAAAAACAAATGCCCAGATGTAATAATAATTGATTCTTAAAAAAATAAAGTATTAAATGCTTTTTTCATTCCTCCCTCATTCCTTTGCCTTGTTCCTGCACCCTTTTCTTTATTCTTGTTAAATTAGTCAATCCAGATGGGAATATTCATTTATCTATAAAGCCATAGAAAGCATCGTTTGGTTGGGGAGAGGGCAGGGGGAATTATCTTTGATGCAGGGTCTCTGGCCCCATCAAAAGCTGACCAATAGCGAGCTCCTCACCTGAACCATAGTGTCTTGTATTCATTCATGAAAGAATATTTATTAATTTCCAATTTTTAGAAATAAATTCAAGCTCATAGTTGCAGATTAGGCCATGTACTTACATCGCCTCCTCCCAGATGCCATCAAAAAATCAATAGGTAAACACAAAATAAATTCATAATGGATATCAAAAGTTCCCAACAGCAAACCAGAAAATTTCTCAAATGCCTGGAACACACAAAGCAGATAGGATTCTGTTGATGAATAAAGCGTAGCAGAGAAATCTGCACCAAAATCACACTGGGAAAGAGAACTGCCCGGGAAGTGTAGCCACTGTTTCAAGCAAAGGCCTGGGGATGCCCCAAGTCAGAGCCTCAGCTACAAAGAGTCAGCAGAGGGCTGGCAGATAATTAAGTAAAGACATTCCCAAGTTTTACAGCCCCCAACTCTTCTCCACAGACAGCAACCGACTGCAATGGCATCTGTGCAACAAAGGAGAATTCCTTCAGCCTTGGCTTCTCGAGCATTCTCCCTCAAGGGGCCCTGTTTTAATGACATGGATTATACCTTCTTCTCTGTATATCTGTTCATACTTCTTGGCTCTGCCACAAGTCATATTTCCATAATCACAATACTTAACATCCTGTGTATTACCCTTCAGTTTTTCCAATCAGCCTCTAGCTCTTGGAAGACTTAAATATAGTTATAGAATGGAAGAGAATGTAAATATCATAAAGCTTGCAAAGGTAAAAGTAAATGTTGTACTTACAAGGGAGGTGGGGGATCTAGAGGGAAGTATCGGTGGGCTATTGCCTCGTGTTACAATTGCCCATGCCACAAATATTAAGTAAGCACCTGCCCTGTGTCAGGAATGTTCTGGATCCTGAGGAGGCATTCTGGAACCAAACAGACAAACATTTGCACCCATGTGGGGCTTACATTCAAGCAAAAAGTCAATAGATACTGTCTAAAAGTTGATAAATCATGAAATGAGGATTTAAGAATATTATTTAAGACTATGAAAGTAACCACAAGAATGACTAGAGATAATATTACACACAAAAATCTATACAAGAGGAGACAGTGTAAATGTGCTAAGATCTCTGTCATAGCAGGGGGAGAATGCATGCAATTTAAACTGAACAAATACAAGAAACAGATGTAGAAGGGTCTCATGTAAGTTTAGCTCTGGGTATCGGCAGAAGTAAAAGCTGCGATGGTTAAAGATGTTACATCTGCAGCATGGGCCTGGGACCGGAGGGCTGCAGGCTGGGTGGACAGCAACTTTCTCTCTAATAGCCCTTGACACTTTCTGGGGAAAAAAGAATGGCTTTTGTTCACGCATGTGTATTATGGCTATAAATAAATGATAAAAATAATTTCACAGACCTTGGGAGAAATGGAAGGTAGACATTCTTATCCCCACTTCATGTGTGAGGAAGCAGAAACCCACCCTAATCTCACACTGGAGCTAGAAACCAGGTATCTGATCGCCAGCTCCAAAATCTGCTCCCTGGCCCAAGCCCTCTCCTCTTTGACTCACAGTGACCAGGGTTCGAATCAGCCATTAACCTTGCACAGCCCCCCTGTTCATCTTTAGAGACAGGGGGAGTGTCGCTGCGGCCCTTTGGGCTGTGGTGAGGACGCACACCTGGGATGCAACCAGGCCGCAAATGTCAGTCGCTGTTCTTTCTCCGTAGTTTGACCTGTCTAGCATTTTGGAGCCTTAATACCATCTGTTGATCATGTTTATGGAATTTGTTACTACCTTGTGGGCAATTCCCTCTTATGTGTGGGTTTGGCTCCATCAAAGGGCTCGTCAGGTAAAGAGTGTCAAGTTTAAAATTTTCAGCCAAAAGATGGGAGTCCATTGACACACCCTGCCTATTCTCCAGGTGAAGGAGTACTTCGTGAACATGTGGATTAAAGGGCTAATGGGAAGACATTCACCTTGATTCCCACAAATGCCCTTTTCCCACTCACTACACTCAGATGTCACCCTCAGAGTCACTCTTCTGGACCTTGAAAACTTTGGGATCTCCCTGGTCCCCTAGGAAAGTGCAAGGAACTTGGGCTGTGACAAGGGCTGCCCAGCTGTGAGAATAGATTCACGGAACTAGATCACTGCGGAGGATGGAGGAAAAGGAAGAGGGAGGAAAGCAAACAAGCACTGAAAGGGAAAGCACCAAGGCCAATTTCACCAGCTCCCAGGTTTCTCTGTCCATGACAACCAGTGACAAGTAGAACTTTCTCCCAAAGGGTGCTGGGTGATTAACAACATGAGCTCACATTTATCAAGCACAAACTATGGGCTAGGAAGCCTCTGTTCTAATGTTTTACTTACATTAACATATTTAATTCTTATAGCAACTCAAAGAGATGCCATTCCAATTTACAGATGAAGAAACTGAGGCACAGAGAGGCTGTGTCACACCCAAATCACACGGCTGTGTAACAGAGCCAAGAGCTTGACTCCAATGCCAGGCTTGTCACCACTGCACTAGGACACATTCCCTACTACCCCATAAAAAAACAGGCAAGCACACATGTGCACATGCATACGCTCACAAACTACTTTCAGGCAGCTCCTGCTCTCAAGAACTGCTAGTTGCCAAATTCTACCTTTCAGAGGCAGTGAGACAATGAGAACTTGCTCTGCTGCATGTGAAAGAGTATCTGGTATAACATAGTAGACTTATTCTGTCACTCTAGAGAACAGAACTAGAACTGATGGGTGGGATTCACAGGGATATAGACAATAGTTCAACTATTGTCAACTATTGTTATAAGCCCTATAACAAAGGAAGGAACTACTGTGGGAGGTAATGAGCTCCCTATGGAAGTGATGCCGTTTGGGCAGCCACAGGTCGTGATGGGACAAAAGCCTATGCCCACAGAGAAGGCTGAAAGAGGTGAGAACCAAGTGCCTGCCAGTCCTGGCAGTCAATCTAACATGCACGTATCACAGCTCTATCATTGCAAAGCAATTTGCTGAACCAACAAAAGATGCATGATAAATAAGACCTGACCCAGCCTCTCTAGAGTTTACAATGTGATTCTCAGATTTTCTATTATCTTCATAGAGTTTCTGGAAAGAATTTAATAAAGAACAGTGAGTGTTCATTCCTTTCATCTCCTAAGGGCAAGTCTGTCTGACCTTCCCAGTCACCCTTTCTGTTCTCTGTCTGCTTCCGGAGAATGCAATGAGGTTTCAAGCTTATTAAACAGACACACACACACGCGCACGCACACACACACACACACACACACACACACACACACACACACAGTCTACCTCTTTTCCTCTTCAGAGGAAATGCTGTATGTTACTGTAAATAATAATTTGCAGGTCAGTGAAGGTTATTAAACATCCCTGATGCTTTTTCTCACTTCCCTCCAGACTCTCCTAATTACTATTGCTCTGAGCCGAGCAGGCAGTGATGCATATTTCTCTGTCCAGGAAATGACAGCAGCCTAGTACATGCTCCTCACCGCAGGGAAAGCCTGTGTGTCTGTGTACTGGGCCTGTCCTGAACCCACAACAGAGCTGTTCACATCCCTGCATAGAAATAGCCATATGGGAACAGGGCAAGTTGCTGTCCAAAGGAGCTAAAGCCATGGGCCAGTGCACTGGGCCCTAAGGTGGGCTTTACCACCAGCTGTGTGAGGCAAGTCACAGAACCTCCTTTGGCTTCTGCTTCTTCTTCTGTAAAACTGAGGACGTGACATTTACCTTGACTAATAAATATTGTTGCTGTGATCGTTCATTCTTTTGTTCAGTATTTATTCAACTATCTTTGGCTCATGCTCAGTACCGGGCACTGCTGCAGTCGCTAGGAAGGCAGTAGAAAACAAAAGAGAAGAAATCCTCTTCCTGGAGTTCCAGTGGTGGGGAGCAGTTAAATACATGCATAAGTAAAACAGAATTTCCAATGATGATACATGTTTTGAAGAAAAGCAAGTGAGGAAAGGGGAAGGGAGCGAGCTGGGGGTGCAGTGATTTAGGAAGGCATCTCTAAGAGGGTGCCATTTGGACATAAACCCAAAGGGGTGAGGGAGCCAGCAGAAAGGATATTTGGGGAAAGAGAACTCCAGGTGTGGGAGTAAGTGAAAATGCCCTGAAAGGCATATTCAAAGAATAACAAGACCAGAATAGCTGGAACAGAGAGTTTGGGAGGGCAGTCAGCTCCAAGGTGGGAGGGGATGTGGGGAATGACAGGACAAAGTCTAGTAGGGTCTTTGACCTTTACTCTGAGTGAGATGGAGCCACTGGAGGGTTTCGAGCCGAGGTGTGATATAAGCTGATTTGGGATTTGAAAGAATCTCTCCAAATGATGTGTTTATAAAAGAGAATCAAATGAAATAATATTCATCAAAGTGTTTTGGAAAGCCCAAAACCAACAAGAAAATGAAGTACAGTGAAATGTCAGCCACCCAGATCTGTCAGGGAATGAGTCATTCTGAATAGCCAAGTATGGGAGATTAAATGTGGCCACACACTCTTTGTCACGTTCCCCCTCAATGGGCGGAGTTTATTTTCCTCCCCTTGAATCGGGTTGGTCCTCTGACTACTTATGAAATAAAAGGTGGTGTGAGGGATGCTGTGCCAGTCTTAGCCTCGCCCTCTGGAGGACCAGAATTCCTGCCCCTCCCCCCGGAGTGCTCACTCTTAGGCCCTGCTCCTTTCAAGACCCAGCAATGATGCTACAAGAAACGCAGGTCACAAGGAGAGGTCCAGAGGAGCCCCCAACCAACAGCCAGCATCAGCCACCAGCTCTATAAGTGGATCATCTCGTAACGTTTCAGTGCAATTCTACCCCCAGATGGCTCGACATCCTATGGAGCAGAAGAACATTCCAGCTGAGCCCGGTTAACCCATGGAATCGTGAGAAAGAAGAAAACATTGTTTTTCAGTGACTAAGTTTTGATGGTTTGTTCTGCAGCAGCAGATAACCATAACTTCAGGGTTTTCTAGAGAACTTAGAGTTGACCCAATTAGGTATCAAAACTTGTGGAAAACAAAAATATTAACCATGGTGAATAGAAAACTTTCTAAAATAAAAAACACATTTTTCTTCCTTCTTAAACAGAGTTTGCTCTTATTGATTATACCTTTCTTGATGATGCAAAGTTATCACATAAATATCAATGTGTGCCATGACCTAATAGGCCTATTAGAGTAATTTGGGCTTTTTGCCTTGTACTAACTGGCCCTGTGTCTGTTTTCTTCCTTAGGCATTTTGATTTTTTAAAAAATTATTCCCACCTCATCATTTAACTTTCTTTCTGTGTCTGCTTGCATCAGTTTCTTCCCATGTCCTTTCTAATCTACTCTTCCATTCTGCATAAACATAGTTCCCAGCCTAAAAACATTTTAGAGTTATTTGAATAATAAGAATAAATAAGCTCTGAGCAAGGCCTGAATGATTCTACAAAAGCATATGAATTTACTTTTGTAGACTTTGAAACAATGTTTTCATTTATAATCTGATTTTTTTACAGTGTCCTTTATGGATATGCCTGGGAGAGAGCTGAGTTTAGGATGGGGACATGTTTTTATGTTATTACCGCAAATGTATTTAGAAGCTGGTTTATAGAATTATAGTGCTGGAAGAAACCTTTTTAGAAGGTTTCAGTTATACTCCCTAAATTTATGAGGATGAAGCCTAATATGTATGTTTGACTTGTGCAAAGTCAAATTAAGAGTTAACAGCTCAGGCAGTACTAGAATCCAGAGCTCAACCTTCCAGGCCAGTGTTCTCTCACAAGGTTCTTTGGAGCACAACTCTACCTTGTGATCTGTAAACCCATAGTGAGGCAGTCTGCCCAAGAAATTCAGCACCATGAGGGCTCATGATGCATGGGTGGAGCTTTGCTCAGCTCCACCACTTATTAGCCATGTATAGTGGGCAAGCTGCTCAGTCTCTCTGAGCCTAATTTCCTCTGGCTAATAATACCTAATACCCAGATTGCTACAAAAAAATGTAAGATAACACATATGGAGTATCTAACACAGTATCTGACATTCGGTTATTATTCATTTAATTTTTATCATTTCTTTTTGGTGCCCTGAATTAAGCTTAGCCCTAATATACAGAATGTAAAGCTTCTATTAGAACAGGATTCAAGATGACACCAGCCTTTCTTTCTCCCCATAATCATATCTACTTGATGAAAATATCAACCTCTAGAGCCTCCCCTCTGAGTATGGGATTGCAAAGGTTGGGTATTGTCCATAGCAGGATTATGTTAAAAGAGCAGAACTTATCAAGGTAGAGAAGGGAGTCCAGCCAAATTCGCTGATTCCTGTTTATGGGTCCCTCTGCTGGACAAGGATTTCCTTGGGGATAAGGATGCAGCAGTTTGCCAGAAATCGAATGCTTGAAGAAAGAACTAGGAGCCAGCAAGGAGGTGCACATGCCTTCCATCCCATCCCCTTCAATAGTCCCTGAAGACTGTGAGGGCTCTGATACTTGTTTTGGAGAGACTTTTAGTCAGTGTTCAGAGGAAAGAGTTAAAAAAGTAAAAGAAAAAAGAAAGTCAGTAAATCAATAACAGGTTTTTCTTGCCATCAGTTGGTTTAAAGCTTCGAGCCAATGTCAACCAATCTAGAGTTTCTAAGTTGTAAATAAAAAATTGAATGGTAAGATTTTTATCTGAGCTGCTTCGTGAAAGCCGCTATTCAGAGTCCTGGTTTATCACACTCCTCACGTAGTCTGAGCTCAGGGACGGGGGCAACGCCTCGTGCCAGTCCAAAGAATTCATTGGGAAAGTTTTCATTTCTACCGGGCTGAAGTTATAGTGCTTGGATATGGCACTTCTACTCCAGAGGTTTGGTCGAAGACTCCTGGGCCATTTTGTTTCTCCTGCAGCTCATTTCTCTCAATAGATTCCTGGCACTCCGAACTAATCATACAAAAACATTCAGGCCGATGAAAGACACTGAAGTCCTGAACAGCCTCATTGTCCAGGATTAAACAGCCAGCAGACATACTACTCGGGGTCCAGCACTGTACTTAGCAGAAAAAAAACACAAATGACAATAATGCTGACATTATTTGTTGCACACCCACTATATGCCAGGCACTGAGCTAGCCACTTTTCATATATTATTTCTGATCCTTCCAAAAAATGGACAAAGTGGTTAGTGCGATCTCCATTTTATAAAAAATACTGAGATTTAAAGAAGTTGGGGAAGTTGCTCAAAGTTCTACACCTAGTCAGAAGAAAGAACTACGTGACAATTCATGGTTCCCAAAGAGTTTTAAGAAGCATCAGCTCTCATCAACTTTCCAAGAATGTTCTCTTTTATCTGGCCTTATATCGACTTTCATTCATTTCATTTCAATGAATGTGTATAAAGCACTTACTATATACAACACTGACCACAGAGAAAATTATACATAGAACAGTTATTCATTCAACCGTGTGAAACTTGATGGAAGATCAGAGAAAGAAGAGTCTTGAAGGATGAAAAAGGTATTCAAGGGGCATTCCTGAGTACTCCTTGAATACTTAGAGGAACACAATAGGCAAGGGGGTTGAGGCAGGAATAAGCACAACTGGAGGGAAGCCTGATGAGAGGAAATGGAAGTAAGTTTAAGTAAAAGAATGGAACTACTCGACCCTCTACAGGGATTGGGCAGGTGAATGGCATTTGTCTAGGAATTTAATTGGTCTGTTACAAATAATAATTCCAATGCTTTGAGTTTCTTATTCACATTTCTTATTAAGAATTCAAAATTTTTGGGTGGGCCAGGTGGCTCAGCAGGCAAGAGTGCTTCCCTGCCATGCCAGAGGACCTGGGTTCGATTCCCTGTGCCTGCCCATGTAAAAAAAAAAAGAATTCAAAATTCTTATTCAAATTTAAAAATCAAAGATGAATTTGGGTGCATGGGTGATTCAGTAGTAGAATGCTCACCTACCAGGTGGGAGACCCTGGTTCGACTGCACCAAAGAAAAAAAAGTTGAAGATAAATTTAAAAAGTAGAAAATCACACTAGTCTACATTAACACTTGAGTCATGAAGCAGTCTAAGAAAGTGCTACTACCATTCTTAGGGGTTTAAACTGGAAGTTCTCTGAGAACTTACCTTTGTCTTTAGGAGAGTCCAGTGAGGGAGGGTGTGTACATTTGCGTTTTTATTTCTTTCAATTCTTCTCCAGAAAAATAAGCGTAAAGACCTGTCACCCTACTCTAGAGAGCTTGACGGGGCTGGATTTATTGTGCCCACACCCAGCATGGATTTGTCTGAGGGTCTTGCAATGTCAAACACCAGTGTGGAAAACCCTACTGCCCTACTTTCCCCCAGTAACTTCCCAAAATGGCAGATTATTCCAGTGTGAAAAAATTAGATTTAGACAAATATTCCTGGAGGGTTAAGGATGGATCGTATGGTGAGAGGAACTCCTTGAGATGGGGATGGGAGGACATCACTTCCCAATACGCAGGCATTTACAAAATGGAAAGTGAAAAGAAGGCGGTCTTCTTGCAAAGAGACAGAGGCCTGAGGACAGAGTCAGGGAAGAGAGGTTAAGAACCAAGAACAATTTCAAGGGGATCCTCCAAGGATAGTTTAATTTCTTGGTACCTTTGGATTGGGGAAAATTAATATTTAGATACAGTTTTTCTTTTTCTTTTTGGTGTCAGAGACCACTAGCTGACCACTCTGTGCTCCCCTTCCATTGCACAAAGTCATCTCTGGGACCAGAGGCCTCATTTCCTAGCTCTCTTTGCATCGAAGTAGGGCCATGCAGAATGTCAACCAAAGAGGTTGGGAGAGAGTGGTGACTTTTTTCTGCCCAATTTTTTCCATCAGGTGGCTTGAAGCTAAGGTCTGCAGAGACAACAAAACCATAGATTGGAAGGAGCCTGGGTTCCATTATCACCATGTAGATAAATGACTGCCTGCCAAACTCCTGAATGTTTTGATATAGGTAAGAAAGAAACTTCTATTATGTTAGGCCATCATTATACCAGCTATAACATCATTATGCCATAGTTACCCTAATCAATACACTCGACTATATTGAAATTTTCTGAGTAACCTCAACCCAGAAATGAAGCCACACAAAGCATTGGAGGGAGTATGGGGCAGAATAAAGAAAGGAGGCAGGAATGGGAGGCTGGACCCACGAATGTTCACCCATCTTCTGGTTCTCAAAAAAGAGGAACTCCAAAGGTATTCCCCGTGGTAACCACCAGCAATGACGTGAAGGGGGAGGCCACGACCTGAGGAACAGCTTAATGATCAGTCAGGAACAGACAGGGTCAACCACGAGAGCAGCAACCAATAAAGCTTCATTACCTTCAGGTTATTCCTTCTGAAACAATTCTCCCATTTTCACACACAAAAAGGCAAAAGACCAAGGAGAAGTCCCTGGTACCTGTGGTTTAATCTTGAATCGCAAATCAAACTGGCAATTGGAAATGAAGAAAACAGTTCAAACTCAAGTTGAGACGTTATGGCAGCAGGCTAAATCCCTACACCTCTATGGGGTTGTCCAGCTCTAGAAAATGATGCCGTGAAGCCACCTCTTAGCAATTATACAGGAATATTCTATTGCCTCTAGCCATACATTCCATATGTTTATATTTATATAAATATATACATGTATTTATATATGTATTTATTTATATAAATATGTTTAGAATAGTGTTTCTCAATCTTTTTTCCTTTATCACTCTCCTAAGGAACCATTTTAAACATCTTTCCCTAATTGTCCCCATGAAAATTTAATATCACAGATATTCTAATTATCTACTTATATGCTGCTGCCCTTTGAGACACCACAAATCACTGTAAGATCTAACTTTTTTTTCACCCCTCCCAGGAGTCAATGTCGCCCCCTTGGAATGATGTCACCTCCATTGATAAAGTTTTATGGAGAGCACTTGTGAGGAATATGCAGGTCATGAAAATAGACCTGATGCTTGCCTTCAAGAGCTTACAGTCCAAACTGAAGTAAGCAATAGCACTAAAGGAGAGAAACCAGAGGCTCTAGGTTAATTCCTGTCCAAACAGCCAAAGGGAATTTAAGAATTTTTTCAGTCTAAGAGTTTAGAAGTGTTAGCTCAGGTTTCAGTTGTAAGCCATCATCAGTGGAGGAATCTATGTACTGAAAAAGTAGGCACAGATCTGTGGTCTATGTGGAAATATTCACCACACAACTATGGCACTAGGAATAAATTTTGCTTAGAAAACTGTTTATAATGAAACCCAAGATTGAATGGACAAATTCCTCCAAACATTTTTTTAAATGTTTTTTTCAATCACCTCTATTAAAAAACCCATTCAGCAGGATTTAAGTAGCTGATTCTACTAAAGATAATGTTTCACTTTCTTTAACAAGGGAAAGAATTTGAAGCCGAAAACCAACTGCTACTTCATTTTATGGAAATCCCTTGAATTCTATGATCAAGTCAATCACAGGCTCATAGTTTGAGCCCAAAAAAGGTAACAAATGCCAAGAAAGGGACGAAATGGCAAAGCCCTTCTGTTTCACTTTAGTACCTCAGACGTACAATTCTAATGTTTCTGGTGGGAGCAGAGGAGAAGATAAACACCTGCCACCCTCCTTCATTCAGCAAATACGCACCAAGTACTACCATGTGTAAAGCACCATGTTAGGTGTTTAATAAAAAGAAGTCCATTAGGGAAAGATTTGGAACTTCTCTAGGATCTATAGCATACCGGGTCTTGTACTTTCTATTTGGGAGATCCTAAATCTATTACTAGAAAATTAGTACATGGTAAGCTGGAAGACCTGGGTGCCAGATCCACCTCTGGGTCTACCTGTGTGAAACTGTCAATTTCACTGGGCCTTGAATCCTCCATTTGTGAAAACAAAGGGGTTATGCTAAATAGCAATTTTCAACTGTGGCTCTCGTCTGGGAAGCTTCAAGGAAATATCATGGTTGGGTCCATTGCAGACCAATTGACTCAGAATCTCTGGAGGTGGGGTCTGGGGGTAGGTATATTTTTTAACAGCTCACCCCAGTTCTATTTTCCTTGCTAAATATAAAGTCAAAACCCTAGAGAGGGACTCAATGAAGAACAGGATGGCAGTTCTCATTTCCTGACCACTGGGGCAATTCTCAATGCAAAGGAGAAGAGGACAAGGTTTGTCTTCAATACTTCAAGTTCCTGTTTTACCATATCTATGCTTTTCTTCTCCCTTCCCCTCATGACCATCTGTTTCCTGGCTCCCTTCTTCTTTGGACCCATTTGCTATGGCCTAGTGCTTTCTGTACTTTTCTTCTGCTTTGGGTGAAATATAAAAAGTAGCATTCATTTACAGCAAAGAAAGAAATCATCTCATGAGCTCGTTCCCTCAGGAAGAATGATCTATAACAGCAAAAAACAAAAGACCCGGTAATCCTGAGAAAGCAATGACAGGTTTCAGGCAAATAGGTTGGGTTACTAACTTCAGGAATGCTGAAACCAATCTGTGGAGAATAGTACCTTCTCTGGCCCCATGTAAGAGTTGTGCGACCTTGCCCACCCCCACCCCAGTAGAAAATTAGGCAAAACTTACCCAGGCTTTAACAAAAAAGAGGTAAGAAATTTGGATTGAGGTCTTCTGGTAAAAAAGTTCCACCCAGGTTCCCAGGCCCATCAGGAACACCCTTTACTTGATTTGGTCCAATTTGTGGATGCTCCACTTTAAAAAATGGAAATTCCATTAACTTAAATAAAATGTCCTATTAAAGATTTCTGTACTGTGAAAACCTGGGATGCCTCTGTAAATGCCAGTTGTTTCATCTGCCTGAAGACACAGATATTGAGCTTTCTTACTTGCATCCATATTAACTTGGACATAGAAGATGTTCAATTAATGTGCCTTTCACCTTTAAATTAACAACGAGCCAGTTTCCCTCGGTGCCTTTCTTCCAGGCCCCAAACCAAAAACACCTCAAGGGAAGAGAAGCGCTCCCATCCAAATTTTGTTTCCTAATACATGGTAGAATATTTGGCTTCATATTGAAAGAATGAAGAAATGAATGAATGAATGAATGAATAATTCCTTCAGTGGAGGCTTCTTCTGTAATTCTTCTCTTGTATACATATTCTCCTTTCCTGGTTCTCCAAAATGTACTCTTTAGCAAAAGGACTTGGACTACTTCAAGATTAAGTAACCTTATTGCCAAGCCTAAATGCTGACCACTCCATTTGCACATGACCAAATGCCACCTTCACTGTCCTTCTTGTGTGCGCCATGAAGTTAGTGTCCCCACTGATGCTGTGGCTCCCTGCGACACTTTATACAGCACTTCTGACTCTGGGCATCTCATGTGGTCACATGAAATCTCCACAAAGTCTCAGTTGAGAGATTGGTCATTCATTTAGATCACATTCACTAAACTATATTTTAACCTTTTATTTCAAAATAATTTACTGTTAAATGTATCCACAAGAAGTTGCAAAAACATAGAGAGGATATCTGTACCCCTCACCAAGTTTCCTTAAATTCACCAACCTATTTTGCAGTTCAACAGAATAACTTCAGCTCAAGTATGGTCAGGTGAGGGAACCAGGAAATAGGGGAACCCACCACCCTGTTCTGCTCAAGGCTGAGGGGATTCTCAGGACATGGGGCTTTCAGTTTTAAAACCAGAAGAGTCCCAGGCAAGTCAGGATGAGTTGGTCATGATAAAAAAAATTCCTTATAAAACTGCTAAGGAAACAATATTGGGGATATACTCCCTACCACTATCTTTTCTGTGCCTTTCTAGGACTGGGTTCTCAAAGCTCTCACTGTGCTTTGGTGGTTTAATGCCTCCTTCCATTTGCAGGTTCCCAGCCCCCAGCAGTTGGGTCTATTGTTCTTCCAAGGCCCTTGTTTTAGAATTACTTCTTCACATTTTCTTAACCATGCCTTTGCCTCTATCAATTTACATTTTCTCAAGACCTAATGCTGATCTCAACAAGATATTGGGAGCAAAGACTTTCTCCCAGAACAGTGAAAAGAACCTTGGACTGGGAGGCAGGAGGCAAGATTTCTTGTCTCCCTTCTGCCACTGATTGGGTGAGTGACTTTGTGCAAATCATCTTCCAGTTCTGGACTCTTTATTCTGAAAATAAGGGAATTGTTCTAAAAATGGCTTTTTCACTCTCAGCACTGCTGACATTTTGGGCCAGGTAATTCTGTGACATGAGGGATGCTCTGTGCATTATACCATGTTTAGCAGCATCCCTGGTCTCTACCCAGTGTACAGCAGGGGCACCCCAAATTGTGGCAATATCTCCAGATATGGCCACATGTCCCCCGGGATGGGGGTCTCCCTCAGTTGAGAACAGGTCTATAATAAATTTTAATTCACTTTTACTTCTGAAAACATTTGGATAAATTAATTCCCAGTAAATTATGAGTGATTAACAGTTTCCCCTCAACCTCACAAGAATTTTTCCATTATTGAAATGTTGCCTATTTGGAAAAAAACTCTAGAAGAACCTATAACCAAATGTTAAAAGCAGTTTTCCTTATGGTGGGGTCATAGAGATTCAAATCTTCTTTTTCTTTTCCTCTTCCTCCTCCTTCTTCTACTTGTTCTTTGCTTCCCTGCATCTTTTTTTTTAAAAAATTTCATCATTAGATCATTGTGATCACATACTACTTAGCTTTTTTTAAAAAAACTGGATTCTTTTCAACCCAAATGACATCAGCCACTAAACTTTCAGGCGACCACTGAAGTTTTAAAAAGGAGAAATGACCGTAAAAATGGGGCATCACTAAATCACATCATTTTGAACTATTAGACCTTCCCAAATAGTTGTACTTACATTGAAATTTTATGATGTATTTATCCAAATCAGACTGTTCTGACAAGCAACCAAAATTTTCAGAACACTTTTCACACTAAAATTAACCCTTCAGCTTAGAGTACCTTGGGCTGGATTTAACAAAACAGCCACATTTCATCAACTCTCACCTCCCAGCAGCTCAGTAAAGCAAACTTCTATGCTTCCAACATGCAGTCTGTCTGGTTGACACTGGCCGAGAGAAAGTCCTGGAAAATAGACTCCTTGGGAAAATCTAAAAACGTTTTCAAAAGTAACTGATTATCCACTTCATACAAATGTGCTAAATATTTTGATTGAACCATATGAAATTGCCAATCACTGACTTTATGGCCTATAAAAACTGTGATTTCATATGGTTTTCCTCTACCAGTATTTAGTAACTCTCAAATAGATTAAAAAACAACCCAATAACTGCAATAGTCCCTCTGCTAGGCTCTTTTACATAGGAAGCAGGTAGAAGGGTGGAGAGAGAAGGTGAAGATACAGCTTAGAGGGAGAAGAGACAGGAACCCCAGCCTGCCTAATCGTCACCCTACTGAGTGGCCATGATGTCACCGAGAAAAACAGGTTGAGAATCGTGGCTCTGCCCTGTGCAGTGTGTAACTTCATTGAGGACAGGAGCCATCTCCTTTTATACATGTCTGCCTGTTTCATTCTGTACCTCTCACATAGCATCACATACATATATGGGTGAATAGGAAATCTAAATCATTTACTGTGTGATGAAATGATTCATTCTGACCTTGAGTCATTCATGGATTCCTTCATCCAAAGTGTATTTATTATCTCATTTTTTGGGAAGAAAAAAAATAAAGCTAGATAATGTCATTACTTCTGTCCTGGCTCTCAAGGAATTTCTAACCTATGTTAATCGGGCCTAAAGAAGTGGTTTCAACACTAAAATTCAAATATGATTTGACTCTACGTGAATGACTTTATCCATAGAAATAAGTGTTCTAGAGAAAGTTATATTCACGGCCACAGTTTCTTTGACAAATATCAACGCATAGTGTAGGAAAAATTCTCCTTGGAGAAATAAAAATTACATCATCAATGATTAAATTGATGCTCAGGTACTCATTTTTGGACCCTCAAAAATCATGTATTTGGCTGTATTGTCAAAAATACACACTGGCAGTAAATCCCATTTCCCACAACGCCCAAACATTCCAATTACCCAAAGTCAGATTACAGCGATGAGAAGAGCTAATTCTAAATCTTTTGGATTATACTGGGCCTCCATTTTCCCTTTTATAGTGTTTGTGGTGTCTGAGCAGAACCCACTTGGATTAAGCCTTCCCATCTGTGAAAAACCAATTAGATTCATTCAGAATAATTAAAACGATTAGCTCTGACTTTAGCTCAGTAGGATAAATAAATCACTGTTCAAGGGTGATTCTTCCATTTTCGATAAAATTTCAACAAAAGTTTCCAATCTGGAAACCTCAAATGTTTTGATCTTTTTTCTTATTTTGCCTGGCACTTGGGTAACTAGCAGCTTCTTCCTACATGGGTGTCGGGATTTGGGCAGGAACATTCAGAGAGGCCACGTGATTCTGCTCCTTGGAATGTGCTGTGTCTCTGGATTTTCATGATGACAAAACCCATAACTTGAACTCCAGCTCCATTATCTCTTCCTGATAGAGCCTGGCCTCCTAGATCTTGTTTTTCCAAGATCCCCAGAGACAAAGAAGACCGCTGACGGACAGAAGGAGCCCCAGTATAGAGCAAAGGCCAACAGGACTCAACAGACCCGGGTGGGCCTCCCATCCTTCTGCTTCTATGTTACCCAGAACCAGTCACACTTCTAACCACCTCGGCTCCTGCACTATAAAAACTGAAGCCTAGATCGGATAATCCAGAAGTTGCTGCAAGCCCTAATTCTTATTCTATGGCCAGTTATGAAAAATAAAAGAGCCTTTTTTTCTTTCTTGGGTTGTTCTGCCTTCTCTCCTTCTCTTCCTCCCCTTCCTTTCAATCTCTCTGTCTCTTTTTTTCCATAGGGCTTACTAACGGTTGGCAAATGCTTCCCGAGCAGCCAAATAGAATTC
This sequence comes from Tamandua tetradactyla, assembly GCF_023851605.1. Classification (NCBI taxonomy): domain Eukaryota; kingdom Metazoa; phylum Chordata; class Mammalia; order Pilosa; family Myrmecophagidae; genus Tamandua; species Tamandua tetradactyla. The sequence goes on along the minus strand of NC_135331.1, from coordinate 103,531,603 downwards.
ATTACCAGAAGCACCACCACTAAACAGAGGGAAATGTTTAGGTAAGCATTATAATGGGCATGGAAATAAAGAGACCACAATTCAAAGCATAAGTCATCGTAGATGAGAATGCACATGTTTGGGGCTAGGTTTATGAGAAATGAACGGGATGATGCTGTGCCGGCGAATCCCTGGGCTGATGTTTTCTTAATGCCAGGAGTGATTTATTTTCTGGTAAACAGTTTTGCTCAAGTAGGGCATCCAATTACTACAAACCTTGTTTGGTATGAAAACTAACTGCATAGAAAAATATTGCCTTAGCAAGGTTTAACTGGTTGTTAATCCAAACATGTGGCAGAGCCCAAATTCCAGGGCTCAAAATATCCTCCCGATTCTCAGCAGCATCCGAACGTCCAGAGGAGGTCACAATCATCGCTTGCAATGAGGCGTGACTCAGAGGTAGCGTATGGAAAGAGGACATTTCCAGAAAAACCATCGTATGGAAACCAAGCCCGCAGGGGGAGGCAAGACCTCCCTTAGGTAGAGATTCTGCTCAGCTCCTTTGAAGTATGAGGTTGGGCTGCTTAGGGGGAATGTTCAAAAGTTACAAAAAATTTTTTTTTAATTCTCCCTTTCCACACAAATCTCTTCACATACAGCTTTGTTCCTTGAAATGTTTCATCACCTTAAGAAATGTATTTAAAACAGACACCAGTAAGAGTGTCCATTTTTAAGAAATGCAAAGCACAAGGTTTTTATTTTTTTTAACGACAGCTTCTAAATTGCCTCCTTCGAATATGCTGGTTTGCCTCTAATTATCATACTTTAAATAGTTTATTTTCAAGTGAATAAAAACTTGAAAGAACAGGAGGGAGAAAGAAAGAAGAAGAGAAAAAAAGAGAAAGAGAGGAGATAAGTTTAATATCCCAATCTTCCTGTTTCCTACATCCCTTCTCCACGGGGGTTTCCCACTGTGCTAATGGTTTTCAGTTGCCTCTACAAGGTGTCTGGTAACTGTGTATTTTGAGCACTGCAAATGCATACCCTCCCTGCATGTCCTGGAGGATTCGTTTAAAATACTTTTCTTATTTCAAGGTGGCAGTTGGCAGTCAGAAAGTTTCTAAACGACTCTGGAGCCATTTGAGTCTAAAAGAACGTGGAGTGTCAGCTTACCCCAGCACACAAGCACAGCAGCTTTGCCACAAGGCTGCAGGCTCCTGGCTTCAAGCGCTGGGTTCCCTGCCACAGGCAATACACTCAACTCACAGAATGATGATACCAAGGGGGGATCTGGCTTCGAGAAATCATCGGCTGAGCCGTTCCCCTGCTTACAAGCAGACAGATAACTAAACCAGTCCACCTTGATTCATGCAGAACAGATTCATTGAAGAATTCCAAAGATGAGGCTATCATAATCCGCCTTGGTTGTTCATTCCAATGTCGCACACAACCCTTTCAACCAGAACGTCCTTTTTCATCTCTAACCCTAATCTCTCCTGACGCAATTCTAGCTTCTCGTTTGTTTCTGTCTTTACTAGAAATGAAAAGCAGCTGGACACCATCTCCTGCATACGAACTCACCATAAGCTGGAAGCTCACTATTACATCAACCAGGTCTTTGTCTTCTCCACGTGAAATGACTTCAATGCCTTCAGTTTTCTCCCATAGCTGCTGGTCGCTAACTCTTATTATTTTCTTATCCCTCTGTGTCACTCAAATTGTCAAGTCCCCAATTAGAAACTTTATGAGGATTTGACTAACACCAAGTAAATAAGTGGGGTAGAGGTGAAGGTGTAGGGGGGAAGTTAAGCTCATAGTTCCAACAATGTTACTGTGAAAGATGGCAAAAACTTTATATGACAGTTTAAAAACAAAATGAGACCTCGTGTACTTACCACAAGTTATTTTTTCTGTTAACGCTGACATACAGTTTGTGTTTGATTTTGCTTTATTTGAGAGGCAGTGGAAGGTCATTTAACCATTGTCTTGGCCTCTTGATTACATGTTACACAATGATACTATTTTATCTCTCACAGACATTTTTGCTTTAGCATCTTTCAAATGTGCCAGTATTTAGCTGAGGCATCCAAAGTTTTATAGGACAGTCCATTCTAAGGAAAGCTGAGCCCAAGTTTTAAAAATCCTTAAATGAGGAATGCTTTCAGTGAGCCAAGTTTACTAAGAGTCTGGTTCTCTATTATTGAAATATTCATGTCTGAGCTAAAATACAGCTTTTTCAGCAGGAAATGCTAGAAAAACAGGCCATTTAGTCATGTTTCCATCAGATGACATTTGATGGTATCATTCCCATCACTCAGGTGAGCCACCAGGAATCAGATACGACTGGGACTCAAGCACCCATAGACTCAACATCATGAATTTTCTACTTCTTCTCATAAAAAGGTGCTTCTTCAAGAAAACATCTGAAATTAAGCGACAGTAACAAAGCACTATCATTTTGGGGGAAAAAATCTTAACGAGGTGTCATTTTATCATTGATCTTCAGCTTTTCTTTTGCACTCAATCTGAATCTATGCTCAAGTCAAAAGCCAAACAGCTTCCTGGACATTAGTCCACAATTTTCAGTTCACTTGACATCAAAGGATGTGCAAGGGCTTATTCTCAAAGCCGGATGTTACTACCTCTCTCATCCACAGATGGCCTGTCCCACTGCCTAATCGCAGAAAGGCTTCAGTTTACCTTCTTTCCCTTCTCCTTCCAGGTCTTTTGGTTCTAGTATCTGCAGTAGAAAAGAATCAGATGTAAAAGCTGTGCTCTAACCACTCTTTGAGTCTATTTTTACTCAAACAGACTGAGGTTTGTTCTTCCCCCACCCACCCTTTTTTTTCCTTCTTTTTCATTTGTCTCTCCTGCCTACTAATTCTTTCTCATGACTGGGACTACACTTAACTTGCTGTTTGCTTACAGATGCTTCTCTCATGACTTGATCAGGATTTGTAGCTTAGTAACAAACTTATTTTTGTTTGTTTTAAAGGTTCAGGATCCAAGTATTTAAAACGTTTTTGAACGTGGGCCTCAATTGGCTTCATCACACGTTTCCAGGAAGCTGTGCAAAGGTTTGCTTCTTGTATCCAGTCCCTTTAATCCAAGACCCAACCTTTCCCTGGGCTTCAGGTAAAATGTTTTTAACAGTCTCCATGCTTTTTGAGGATTTATAAACAGTATTCACATCCATTTTTTTTCCTACTTAATGCCTGCATTTTATTCTAGCTCCCATTGCTAAAACTGAGAAACATGCAGGATTATTTTTTTCTTCCTTGGCAGTAGTTCCCCTGTGGACACCTTCTGTAAGGATTTTTCCCCACCTGTCAGAACCAAGGACAGTTTGTTTCCCATCTGTATAGCTGCTTCAGGCTCCAAAATAGGACTGGTAAAGAGAACCTTGGCCATTAGAGCTGCCCATCTGATATCATCCTGGAGCTTCCGGCTGGCCTTTTAAGAGAAAAAGGAGGAAAAAGAGAACAAATAGTAGAGCAAAACTGATCTCCACACTACCCGCGGACTTCTTAATGTGGTTTCTAGCAAACTGCTCATAAAATTCATGGCAGCAGCTAATTGCTACCATGTTCTTCCTCATATACTCTCGCATTAAATTTGAAGGAAAGAAAGAAAAACCCTTTCAAAGCTGTATTAATCCATGCATGGCTGTGGAATGCATGCTCTAAGTGAGCCGTCCGCATCACCACAGCTATGTGGGCTAGCTGTCAAACAGTGGATTTCATGTCACTCGCAGCACAATGAACAGTACCTTTGCCGGCCGCTGGCTCCGCCTGGGCCCAGCTCCTATAACCCCGTGGGTACTAATCAGCGCAGAGAGCTATGAGAGCACACACAGTGTGTGTCAGCACATGTGTGTGAGTGTGCATATAGCCTCTTTGCCTTCTGGAATTCAAGCAAAGTCTTGGCATACATTTTCCTGCCTCCAATCCTACTCCTCAAACACACACAGACTTGCTTGAGTGTCCTCAGCAGAAGAGGGGTGGTCGGTGGCCAAACGCCACCTTCAGCCCCAACGCCACACCCTCCCCTGCACCCCATGAAGATGTTTCCCTATGCACTCCATGCAATGTACTAAGAAGACCAGTGTTGCCTCAAGGAAGGTCTTGTAAGAACTTAAAGAACCATAAACTCAACACGCCTACCATACTTCCTGAAATACTTACTTGCAGGTAGAAGAGCCCTGTTGGAATTTGGCAATTATTCAGCAGGTATTCATCTGCATTTGGCTGGTTTTCAGCTGGTAGGTACTGGTATGGCTGCACCAGTTGCTTCTAGTCAGTTTCCATTTTGATTGGTCATGAGGTCCATTCTGATCAGGTATGGCACCCATACTAATTGGTCTTGGATCCCTTCTGATTGCTCAAGCCAATGGCAAATTTATGTTTCATAAATGTGTTAAGCACGCTAAAGCTAGCCAAGAAACCAACATGTTCAAACAGCACATCAGAATGAGTGAAAACTAGCCAAAGGCATGGCCAAGTCTGCCATGAACAGGTTCATCTGGGAATTTCCTGCTGCTGTATGAAAATAAGACCCTCCCCCAGGTATATGAGATATATCATTACAGAATTTCTATAGATTGCCATTTGTTTTCCCATTCCCCCCTCAGTACTGAGCAGGTCAACTAAAGAGATGTAGTTACTAATGCAAAACTGAGCCTGTAGCATTTTACTAGAGAGTATTTTCTCTCTCCTTACTACCCAAGCCCCTGTAAGGACCTGTAAGTCCTGAATATTTTCCACTGTCATCTCAGCTGTATTCTAGCCCTGAACCAGCCCTAGTCAAGCCAGACAGTAAATTAAAAATCTCATTCCAAGTAATGAGGGTATTTAGAATTAGTTTTTAATTATTATCACTCATTAAGCTGATGGCTTATTGGAATGAGGTGAGCATTATATGTCCAAGCCACTAACCTTAGCCTCATTCTCTTAGTCATTGTTATTCTATATCCCAATATTCCCTTGAGATAGATGCCCTGCTCTTAACCTCAGCCCACTCATAAGGGTCCACACCGCAACATAATATTAGTATATCCTCTCATCTCAAAAAGTAGCTCAAGGATTCTCCTCTTCTCTCCATAACTTCTGCAGTCTGGTCATCCCTTTGTCCACTCAAAAGAGGAAGCACTATGAAATCATGGTGTCTTGGGACAGAATTAGACCTCAGTCCTAGGTAGTGAATTTCTGGATGGAAGGAGATTAAACAGGCATGAATATGGCCAATGTTCTCTTTCTGTTGGTATGGTGCAAGGTGCTGCACGGCGCATTGTGGGAACCAGGTTCGGGCTCAACAGAACCTTCAGCAAATGACTACTTTATTACTTAAACTGCAGAAAGGGTCTAAAAGGACAGGGGAAGAAATATCGTCATGGCCATCTCCAGGGGAAACCAAACTGCTAGAGTCAGGGACAGTGGATGGCAGCTTCACACACATACTTGTCAGTTGGAGGAGAGAGACAAATCTGTGCCACCAAGGAGGGTGTATTTATACAACCCAGGGGAGGTCCCTGCCACTGAGATTTTCCTCTGTGATAAGCAGCTGGAGCTGCCTATTTCCAGTTTCCAGGTTCAAGGCAGGGTCAGGCCCTTTCATTAAACCTAACATCTGCCAACAGTTGTGGAATGAAAACTGGAATATCGGCAGACAATAGGAAAGGGGTGGGGCAGGCTAGGACTGGGAGATGATTGCTAGATGTGTCTGTGTCTTTCCCAGCAGTTCTTCTTTTCACATGCATCTTCACTATCAGAGTGTGGTTAGAATAAATCCAGAAATAGGCCAAGGGCAAAAAGGCCAGGGAAGCCTTAATTAAATCTAGGTCTTGGGTTAGGAGAAAAGTGGTGTCTTTGCAGTTCACACATGCCCTAATCCAATATTTCAGGGATAAAACCAGGTAAAGGTTTGGCTTTTCTAACAGTTAAAGTGCCTGTTAGAAATGAAGCATCTTCCGTTTGTCCCTCTCCCTCAGAAATCTGTGACCATGATAAGCAGCAGGTCAAGTACAGAGGCGCATAATCTTTGGCAAATTCATTTCAACGAACACATGGTTCTAGCCAAACCCCTTTCCCACGGTTCAGGAACCTATTCACCACACTCCTCCCTATTCACTGGGGTTCTGCTTCTAACCAGAAAGAAGTTCCCAAACCCACAAGATGCCCAGCTTCCAGAATAAGAATGTCACTCCTGCCCAGATACTCTTACGCTGTGCCCCACCTTTCACAGTGGCATCCTTAGAGGTTTCATCAGCAAACCCAAGATCATATACGGACATTGCATTACACTGCCAGCCGTTCTCCTTGAGGCCCTGTTCCAGAACCATCTTCATACATCCTGAAATTCTCCCCTCTTCTACTGCCCCATCTTTAAGTCTGAGGTGGCCTTGCAGCCAATACAATATTGATGCTTGGTGTTTGTCCGAAGAAGGGAATTGTTGTACCTGAGCACTGCGACGTTTTGGTGATTGTATCAGAAGAAAGTCACAAAATAGCATAAGAAAATCATCATATGAATTAAATTCTCAGTGGAAACTGAGGTCCAAGCAATAGCGTTTATGAAAGTCAGTTGGGAGAACTCACTATCATCCCTGAAGATTTTAGATTGCTACTCAGAGATAAGGGTTCTCATAAAAGATACATAATTCATGTGAACCAAAGCCTATGACCTTTGGGTTTTCTCTTTTTGTTTTAATAGTCAAATAAAAGAACATAAGTTTTCATCTTCTGAAATTGTAGGGAATCCAGTGTCTCCCCAGTACTTCCTAGGATTTCTAGAATGCATTCATATTCTTCTGGAGCTTGCCTGTACCTTTCAGTCCCAAACCCTTGTTCCTAATTTCTCCCCCAATCACCTCTGACCAACTTGACCCCACCCTTTCGGGCTGAACTCTTCTCACCCACATTACTGCGCTCAAGTATAAGGCAACCCAATCCCCTTTAAATGCCCAAGGCAAACCCAACACTGGACTCTGGTATGGAACGGATTTTTGAAGGTTTAGTGATAGCACAGTAGTATTATAGCACTTAACAGGACACAACTTAAAACTGGGTATTAGATACTAAGATCAATAAAAGTAGTTGTCTAACCTTCATGAGGAACCCCTAACTGGCTGTCTCTCTCCTTGGACTTTGGGGGCTGCCATGTTGCTCCAGATCCTTCACAAAACAGTTCTTTCATCATCTCTCTTCCCCAAGCCTCTGTCTGTACTGCCTTCCTTTCCCCAGTGATGGTCTCTTAGGCTTGCCAAAAGAACACTGAAATTTTTGTTAAAATTATGCAGAGCAATTTTAGGCTTCTCTTTGACTCAAATATATCCATACAAATGAAACGTGATGCATAATCAAAGACTCATTAAAATGTTTTCTTTAAAAAAGAACAGTTCCCTACTTAAAAGAAGGTCTGCCTTTCTTCTAAAAGATGGAATGACTATAACTTTGAAAAGCAGCACCTTTTTTCCTGTGGATCCACCATTATATGTTAATCCTGGTATTTATTCCAATCACTGTGGAGAACTTTTAGTGTTTCTAGTTTCCCTAAGCATTCCCAGGTGGAGTTCAAAGTTGTCTTTTTACCTAGAAGAGAAAGGAGAGATCTCACTTACTTACAACTATGTTAGACATTTTTTTTTGGCATAAACAAAGAAACTTAAGATGGTAACATGGACTATGTTCTCTTATATATTCTCATGTCTTAATGGGATGGGTTTTAAGACTGGAATTCCAAGGGAAAAGGCTATTTTGAAGAAAGGGAAACTGAGTAATAAAAGTCAAGTAACTAAATAAATCCACAAACTTCAAGGTGAAAGGGTGCTGGAGAACACTGGAGTGAGGGGACAAGGGGAGTAGGCAGGAAGTGCTCTGGAGGGAGAAGAGGATGGTCAGCTGGAGGGCATGATGTTGCTGCCTCGACCAGGTGATGGGAGACCCAAGAGCAGAGCATCTGAAAAATGCTATGATCTGAAGGCATGATTCAAGGCCAGAGGACTCAGGGGATATGCCTCAAGGGCTTGAGAAGATCTTAAAAAGGAGAGGAGAGGCAATTATTTTCGTAATTAAAATTTATCTGTTGATCTCAAAAGAAAGGAAAGAAGGAAATGCCTAAAATAAGCAGAAGAGTTAGTTGGGGTTTTTTGTTGTTCCATTGTAGCCCATGGTACAATGGTATTAATTTCTATACCCCTTTTTAGTAGTGAGGACTTGGTGTAACTTTAAAGAAAATTAAAGGCTGGTCTGGCTTGCAGTGATTTTTGAGAACTTTCTTCTTCATTTGAAGCCAAAGAATCCCTGAGGAGATAGTATAAGGTCCCAAAGCTATTACAAATGTGTGCAATTTGATCAGGTCTCAAGAAATCCCATGTCTTAACTCAGTGCAATACAATCTTTATCTGGTTTCAGTCCCCTTTCAAAATGACATCAGAACCACTGACACCAGAGAGTGGGAGCATGAGGCATAGGGTGGGGCATATTAGCAGAAGGCATGGGAAAAACTCAGAGATATTTGCATATCTTGTGAGTGCTTGGTGTCCTGTGATGATCCACTGTAAGCCCCAGCTAGCTTGATGCTTGGCTCCTCTCCTCTCTCCAGATGAATCCTAAACCATGCAGCTCCTATCTTTGACTAAAAGAATGGCACCAAATATCATACTTCACTAAGGGATGATCCTACTTAATAGATATGGAAAGAAAGCCAGCTGAAATGCTGCCCAATGCAGAAAGACAGGAAGTTAAAGCACAGCTAATCCTTGGAGCAGCTCTGATTCCATACGTGGGATGCTTAAGTGGGAAGTCCAGAATATTCCAGTTAACAGAAGCCAAGTGACATCCCCACCTGGTTTAAAGAAAAAAAAAAAAGTAAAGTGATGTAAGTGAAAAGAACCAGTGTTCTTGTATAGGAAACTCTCAAAGGACTATTTAAAGGACAGGTACAATAGATTAGCATGAACCTAAGCATGAATGTACAAGTTTGGCTTAACTGGAAGAAGAGTCAAGGAAATCTAAGCCCCTACAGGGTAACTAACTGTTCTAGCTTGCCAAGAATGAGGGGGTTCTCCAGACCAGGGCTTTCAATGCTGAAACTGGGAGTATTCTGGCCAAATCAGGACAGTTGGCCACCCCAGACCACAACGAGTGAGGTTAATTTACAATGCAAGAGTCAAAAAAGGAATTTTTTTGTGGTGAGCTAGGGTAAACTACATGATCAGATTGAAACCAGCCCATTGAAATATGGGCTGGTTTCAGTGTTAGACATCTGAAGGAATATATAATGAAATGAGGGCTCTTCAACTCCCGCTTTGCTTCTGTCCTGTCTGGAAAGAAGAATGACCTTAATGCCTTAATGCCAAGAACAGTAGAATAAAACTTGGTTAAGGGTCTACCAAAGCTCAAAATGGATATAGAGCTACTAGAGTTGACCCAGCTGCCTTAAATGAAATCAAGAGTGCTGGTGCAGAAACTTTCAACTTGAGAAAAACAACAATAGAAATTACTAAACCCCGTAAATAATTTAAAGAAAAGTTCTCAGACTTCAGTGTGCTTCATGTCCTCCTGGGAAGCTTGTTGAGAATGCAAATTCCAGGGACCCACCTTCAGATAGTCTCATTTGATGATTCTAAGAGATGGGGCTCTTCATTTTCCATCAACACTCCAAGTGATCCTTTCAAGTTATGTCATGGACCACACTTTGAGAAACATCTTCAAAGAACAAACGAATAAAAAAAAGAAAACTAAGAAAAGATTAGGAAGAAAAAATGCATATGTATATGTGTGTATGCCATTTTACTTTTCCAATAAGACATTTCTAAAGTGGATTTCACAAAATATGGGCAAGTGAGCCACTTGCCAGTTCATATCAGATATGGAGCAAAGTTTGCTGACTGATGACACGCAGCCAAGCCCCATGCCTGTTCCTCTAATATCCATTCTCTCTACAGATCCTCCCACTGAACGTATCAATGCACTGTTCTGAACCATCTGTTGGAGTCAATGCATTTACCCAAAAGAATGAACCTCAGGCTAAATATCAAACACACCTTGGCAAACTGAAGGGTAATATATATATATATATAACTTGGGTGTATTTTTGCTCATCAGTGGAATAGACGGTGCAGGTATGCAAATCAGAGTCCTGGAAACCACACTGCTAAAAACCTCTCTGCCACCCAGCCAGCCCACATTCTAATAATGGCATTTCCTTCCTATCTAGTTGCTATTCTCTGAGAAGAAATGAGAAAAAAGAAATGACCTGCCATCTAGCACCATAGAAAAATCCTTCCCAAATTAAGATTTCTCTCCTTAACTTTGGTATCTGAAATGTCTAACATATGCATAGCACTGTTTATCTTAACAAAGTCCTTCCATGTATATTATTAACTCATTTCATTCTCCCAGCAGCCCCATGAAGTGAGTAGGACAGATGGCATAATGACACCTGTACACCTCAGCTGCGGGCGGGGAGTTGCTGAGCTCCAATGATCAGACAGTCTCCAGTTTTCAAATTCGAAACTACAGCCGTCTGAACCCCACAAACAACCATCCATCGTTTCCTGAGATCCTTTGTGAGTAAAAGGGGCAGTGCAATTTATTTAACAAGCTGTTTTGTCTATTAAATAAATGGTTCAGATAGTTGCAGCTGCTTTCCTGATCATTTTTATATTTGTGTTTGCTTTTTCTCAAAATTAACTTCATTATGTTCCTGAATCGGCAGATGCCAACATGGTCTGTAGGGAATTTCAGTTCTGGACTGGAAGGATGCTCACTCTTGGATGCATTGCAAGACCCATCAAGGAAACTGATGGAAATTGAGGCTGTCATTAATGAGTCAGGGCAAATTGGCCCAGAGAAAAACAATCTCTTAAAAGACTTTCAGCAACCTCATTGTACTTCCTGTAGAAACTGGGCAGGGGGCAGCGTCCAGGAGGACAGGGACCATGTTGTTAAATAGTTATATGCCCCACAGTGCCTAGCTCAGTGTTACAGGCAGAGTGGGTGTCCAGAAATGTTTGTGGAATAAGAGAATTCAGTATGACTTTAAGTGTTTTGTGAGCCAAAAAGAGGTGCAGAGAACAAAGCTGAAGAATAATGAATCAGGGTCTGAGGGTTTTCATCTCCGTTCTAGCCTAGTCTTAAGAGCACGTTATCCTTTTTACTCCTGGATGATGAATAAGAAAGGTGAGCTAAGCATCTTATCTATTTCTCAATAATCTATTCAAAATTGTTAGGCAAGTAAAGCAATTAAATCAAAGCAGTCTAGGGCTGGGCCATGGTGGCTCAGTGGCAGAGTTTTTCCCTGCCATGCTGGAGACCCGAGTTCGATTCCCGTTAACTGCCCATGCAAAAAAAAAAAAAAAAAAATTAAATCAAGGTAGTCTAACAGTATGGGTGGGGGGGGAGAGGGGGAGAGGGGGAGAGGGGAAGGGAATGAACTAAAAAACAAGAATACTAGCTAAGAGAAAGATCAATTTCCTTCACTTCCCTTTTAAAACGATCCTCCTGGCTAACACTGAGACTGACTGTCCGTTTAAGGGTTAAATGCATTACCAGCTGGCAAGTGACCTTCTTGAGAGAGGTAAAAGAGAAGCAAGCAAGGCCAGTGCTTCAGAAGTAGCTTGTTTAATAAAAATAATCTCCCCCTCATATTTCTGACCCCATAGGGCAGTCACACCATCCTGCCTCGGGTCACTAGACTCGGCTCCATGAAGTCAGAGGAAATTATAGAAATCCATCATGGCTGAGTTTTCTGAACTGGTTATTACTCGCTGCTTTTTATCTTCCAAACAGTCCCTAAATTTAATTGCCTCACGGTAAATGGATTAACCTCTGAGGTCCACAGTAGCATTTATATTGTGTTCAAAGAGAAGGTTGCAGGTTCTGAGCCCGTTTTGGGAGTATGCTTATATCAGACCTAAGCTGTTCTTGCTCAGTTCTGAGTAAATCCAGCAGACACTTGTTCACAAGGTCACACAAACGTCTAGCCAAAGAGAAGCACAAAGAGAATCTCATTTGGCCTGAAAGGGTCAATGCACTCCCACCAAGCTCATTTCAAGTTGGAAGAGAAGAAGGCAATGGCTTTGGAGACTATCAATCTGCAGCAGACATCAAAAACACTGGTCTTAGAGCAAGGGCAGACCTAGGTCCTAACCTATCCTGCCTTATTTATCTCTCTACATCTTCTAGATCATTCCCATCTAGCTATATCTACCCGCTCTCCTATCTATAAAAAGTGTCCCCTTCACCTAACAGCCCCATTTCTCTGCTACTCCTTAATAATATGTCTTAACAGTATTACCTATAAAGGTGATCTGTCACCTCCACTATACTCAAACTTCTCCTACAACCTTCCACAGGGGCAATTCAATAGACATATTTTGGAGTTCATCTTTACCATCTTTGTAGTGGCATTTGTCACACAGGGACTGTTGCTTACTTGACAGCCCTGACATGTCCCGGAGACATTACTAACATATGTCCACATCTAAATTCTTGATAATTTTCCATCTCAATGAATGTCATCTCCAACCAGCCAGTTGCTCAAGTCAAACCCATCTGGGAGTCATCCTTGAGTCCTAACCCTCTCTAACCTATCACCTCTCACATCTAATACACTGGCCAGTCCTGGAACATCTCCCTCCAAAGTATATCTCAGATAAACCATTTCTCATCTCCATTGACATGACCTGGTTCAAACCACCAACTTCCCCTTGTAAACTAGTACAAGAGGCTCCTAACATTTGGCAGGGTTCCATCTGTGCTCATTTTCCACTCATTAGTCATGCAGCAGCCAGTAACTCCCAAGTCAGGCTCATACTCTCTCTTTTCATCTACCCCAATCTTATATGTCTGCTCTCTGTTCCTCTAACACACCAAGCCCATTCCCTCCCCAGGGCCTTTGCATTCACTATTCTCCCTGCCTGGAATGTTCATTTTTCTAATCGTCTCATGCCTGCATGCTTCTTTTCATTCTGATGAAATGTCACTTCTGATATTTAGCTGAAATATCACCTTTGCAGAATGGTGCCCATCCAGTCTAAAGAACTAGAGAGATTTATAGCTCTTCCACTTCATAGCTTTGATGGAGAAGCATAGTAAAGGGTGAGACTAGGAGACAGAGGAGTGAGTAATCTAGAATGCTAACATGGTCCCTGTGTTTGAATTCTGGCTCTTAGTCCTTCTACTACATCATGGCAGGCTAGACTAGATAAGATGGAAAGACAATGTGCAAGAGGGAAATTAGATAGAGTGGCCTTCAGATTTTCTGCCCAATATACAAGGGAGGTCACTGCTAAATAGAACTAACCACAGTCAACAAATGTTGTAGCAAGCATTGAGGGGGCTTTGATAAAATGCATTCAACTCACATATCCTAAGAACAAACATTAGGCTTGGCTCAGTGGGGATGTAAAGAATTTTAATTTATGGTCCCTTCCTTTGAGATCCTTAAAATACATACAGGAATTCTGAATAAATAGACCAGATAATAATTAGCCACAGCTCACTTTCAGTGAGCTCTGACATTGGCTGGGCATTGTGTTGGGCACTCTACTGACAGTATCTTACTTAATGCTCCCCCACAGCTCTGTGAGGTAGGTTTCCTGGTATTATTCCCATTTTCGGAGGAGAAGACTGAGGCTCAATACCATGCTAAAGCTCACGTGGGTAAAAAGCTGAGATCTGAACCCAGGTATCTGCTCTCCTAACCACTATCTCCCTGTGGTCACAGCATTCTTTCTAACAGAGATGGCCTGAGCAATACTTGATAAGTTCAGATGCAGGAATATAAGCAAAATTCATTGTTTTGGGAGAAATCCACCAAGAGGTATGAGAGCAAAGCACCATTCAGTGGTAAAGCAAGTGTAAGTTCTGCATCCTAAGCCTAGTCTTGCCACTAACCACTTCAGTGTGTTGGGCAGTGCACTTCATGGGGATGGTCTGAGGAATAGACACATAAAAGAAAAAAGACACTACAAAATATCTGATTACCCACATATACAATCAATAATAATAATAACAATACAGACTGTTATTACAATAACATACAGATGATCAACCACATCCTTCGGGTATTGGAGCTGATGACTCCTTAAGCCTATTTTTCACTCACATTAGCATCAGCAAAACCCCAAGTGTGACTCTGCCTAAGCCTTTTCCTCCTTTCTCTTCAAACCCACATGTACTCGGAGGTAAATCTAATCCACATGTCTCTGATTCATTTACACTGAACTCATCAAAATGTTGTTTTCTAACAGCTATTTGATGGCCAGGAAGTCTTTCTTAAACCTGCTTTCTTAGAAATAGGATGTTGTGGTTTGCCAAGAGGAAAAAAAAAAAAGCTGAACCCCAAAAGGTTTGACTTCTACTTGAAACTAAGAAATCATGAAGTTTGGACCAGATTTAGCCCATTGCTTTCTCATTATTCCTAATAACCTCTCCTCCCCCAGGTGGTTTTTCAACTTAGTTCAATGACGGACAGAGTGAAAGCACTTAGGTTGGACAGGATCCCATGGGGGGCTAGGAGATAGGATGCATTGGAAAGGCTATCTTTCTGTCAATTCACTTTCCCTCCCTTGAAATTCCCTAAACCTCCATGGTTTACATTAAGCCTCTTTTCAGCTAAATGGTAGTTCCTTTCTCACCCCATCCTCCTTTCCTCACCCCAGGGTGCTTTCCCGGCTCACAAACTGCTCCATGAGGGTGGGGTTGTTCGTGGTACTTGGAACCACTGCTTCTTTCTTCATTTCCCCTTCTCAATGAAAGCTCTGTGTCAAAATTTTCAGAAAAACAAAAATCCCAGAGCATGAAGAATTTCATGGCCCTGCAAAGAAACAGAAGATACATCAGATGAGATGTTAGGCTGATGAACTCATCAACTCCCTTTAACGTCAGACCCTTGTAAGGCAAGGGGTGGATAAAAATAAACACCCATCCATGGTTTCTATCTGGAACCACGTAATATCTATATGAACACACTATTTCTGGGTAATTGCAGTTTCCTAAGATGTCCTGGCCGGATGGATTTTATTCATGCCATTTGGAATTAAGACAGATCTTTAGCAGTCCTCATAGGCATAGAGACTCTGATCTTTCAGTCATGGGCCATTGAATGCACGGTACACTAATGAGATGACTTTATGTGGTCTCTTTGGTGAAGGAGCAAACTGTGTACTCTGGCAGCAGAAACTAGGACACAATAAACGTCCAAAAAAGTATGTGTTGAATTAATTTGTATCAACAAAATTCAGTGGATCTACAGATCCTAGTGGAATAAAGAAAAAACAACATATACATAATTTGAAAATGCAAAGGACAAAATTGAACAGGTCAGGAGGGAGGGATGGAATGGAGAAATGCAGGGAGAATGTACCTAGTAAAGTAATTTTGCAGACACCTCCAACCATTGGCTCTTTGTCTGGTGTGCTGGTTTGAAAGGAAGTATGCCCCCCAAGAAAAGCCATGTTTTAATAATCCCTATTCAATACTGTATATTTGAAACTGTAATGAGATCATCTCCCTGGTTGATGTGATTTAGTCAAGAATGGTTGTTAAACTGGATTAGGGGATGACATGTCTCCACCCATTTGGGTGGATCTTTGTTGGTTTATTGGAGTGCTATAAAAGAGGAAATATTTTGGAGAATGAGAGATTCAGAGAGAGCAGAACAATGTAGCCATGAGATGCAGAGAGTCCACGAGCCAGCAACCTTTGGAGATGAAGAAGGAAAACGCCTCCCGGGGAGCTTCATGAAACAGGAAGCCAGGAGAGAAAGCTAGCAGATGACACCGTGTTCGCCATATGCCCTTCCAGCTGAGAGAGTAGCCCTGACTGTGTTCTCCATGTGCCTTCTCACTTGAGAGTGAAACCCTGAACTTCATTGGCCTTCTTGAACCAAGGTATCTTTCCCTGAATGCCTTTGATTGGACATTTCTATAGACTTGTTTTAATTGGGACATTTTCTCAGCCTTAGAACTGTAAACTAGCAACTCATTAAATTCCCCTTTTTAAAAGCCATTCCGTTTCTGGTATATTGCATCCCAGCAGCTAGCAAACTAGAACACCTGGTGAGCAACACTATGATCATTTCTAGAAAGTCTGTTACCAAGGTGACAATGGATAAAACAGGAAAGCCCAGACTTTGTGAAATGTCCCAATATAAGACTATCTTGTTCTTATCCTCCTGGAACAACTGGAAAATATCGCATTTTGGTGGGCATAAAAAGAATTTTTCCCAAGGGGATCTGGTATTCTCACCGGGGGGGGGGGGGGGTAGTTAGTATCATGGGGAAAAAAATGAGATGCAATCTTTGGACTTGGAAGAAGGATTTTTCTGTTTCTCTTGAGGCCAGAAGTTCACTGGGCCCAGGCTTGAGGACATGAACACCTGATTCCATTCCAGTAGTGAGAATGAGCTGTCCTTGGAACATGGAGGTCGCAAGTAGCAACTGCAGTGTGGACAGGTGGCCCATTTCTGAGCAGCCAGGATGGAGGGCAGCAGTTGTGATGCCTCCACCCAAAGTGGGACTAGCTAGGGATCCAGTACCACTAACGAAGACCAGGAACAAGCTGCCACGTCCCTGTGTATGGGAGGTGGCTGGGGTCCCTCCTGAGACTGGAATAGGGCCATCGACCGCAGATCACGACGTGGCAGTGGAGCAGTTATCCCAGAGTATTCACGACAGAACAAGAAGCAAGATGAGAAGACAGAACCTGAAGGGCTTGCTGGTCCAGATCTACCATTCAATGATTCTCACACCGTCGTTCTTTTCCTTAGTAGATTCAATCTTTGAGTTCTTCTCTTCATGAAATCGAGTTGACGCTCTGCTTGAGTTCATGTGAATTCTGGGAAGATCCCCACTCACACTTACATACGTGCACACTCCCCCCCTCCCCGCCCTGGCACACACACAGGTTTGCCCCTCCATGTCCAGCTCCACCCCCAGGAGGCTGAGATATGCATAGACCAGATCAACTTTCCATTCGGTCAGCTGGGAGCCCAGAAAGGGGAGTGGGGGGAGGATGAGAATGGGCTCTCTTTCTGGGTATTCTAGGTACTATTCCCTCAGGCCCTCCCTGTGAGGTGGCCTTGGGCTGCTATGCCCCTCGCAGAGTTCCTCCCAGAACTCCCTGGCTTCTCTCCCCTGCTTGTCCCATTCTCCCCAGCTCTGGACAAAGGGTAGTAATGGCTCCGCTGCTTCTCCTCAGCCTTGTGTTCTCCCCGTGGCTTCCCTCCCTGCCACCTGCACCTCGGCAACTGGGCCTTGCAAATAAACTCACCGAACCATCTGAATCCAAGTGTGCCATCTCTCCCCGTAGGGGCCCTGGTTGATATAGTGAGAGTCATAAAATACTTCCAAACGTCATATTTCAAAGCTGGTGACAGAATGGAAAATAAGTTTAATGAGATTTAGTTGCTTCAGAAGACAAAAGTTATACTTTTTTTTTGACACACCTTTTGAGGTAAAAATTTTTGTTCTTCAAATGTTGATAAATGTAGTTTGGGCAAAATATACAAAGCCAACAGCTGTGATAAAAGTATTTGGGGAATGTCAGTTTTTGAAATGGGACAGAAGTTGAAATAAAATCTATCAATGAACTCTCAGGAAATTTTATAAATTTATATGTCATATGATTCACATAATTAGGGTACTACACTGAGCCTCTTTTCTCCAAAATAAATGCGCACCTATATTTATACATACACCCACACTCTTAAAAGCCCCATCCAAATTGAAGAAGATAAGGTGATTTATGCTACATATCTCTTTATATGGTCATCAAGTTTTATTTAAGGTAATGGTTTAGAAAGAGTAAGTATTGGGCATTTTCTTTACTTAGGATCATGTATACATTTCTATTGATAACTAAAATAACATATTTGGGATAATGATGATGTTTAAACAAATTATATACTTATTGCTCAAATGTGTATGAATATCTTGAACCTCTCAAGAAGACTTACTCCAAGTAAGAAGTTGATAATAGAAATGTTAACAGAACTCTGAATCATAAATGTGCAACCAGATTATATAAAGCATATAGCTCAGGTGGGAGGGATGGTTTCTCCGTTCGTTCTTCTATTTCTTAAGATTCGCCCATGACACTTAGCCTAGAACTGAGCACATAAAAGGTAATTGAAGGATTGGCCTGACTGATGACCATGTTAAGTCAAGTTAAGACTTTATCTGTGGATTTTTCTTGTACATATGCACACACACACACACACTTGCTAGTCCGATTAACTCCTCATTTATCTGACATTGTTATTAGAACATTTCCCAAATAAATAAAGCTCACCCATTTTAAGCTATATTTTTTCATTGACATCACAAAACTTTCTAAAAGGAAATACACTTTTCTCTAACTTCTTAAACCGAATACCCTCAACATGATGTAAACTGTAAATAATGAATCACAATGGTTCTAATTATGAACATCAGTCATTTCTACTGAGCCCCCGTAGATTCTGTTGAGGTTCCTTTGGCACTCATCAAGTTATTTATTATTTTAAAACTGTATTCTAAACAGTTGAGGCAGCAAGGCCTTTTCTGCTCCTACAGTGCCTTATACTGGTGGTAACTTTTGTTCTCAGAATAAAACCTGAGAATTCCTCTGTAAAGAAAATAAGTGTTCTGCCTGGGAAGGGCAGGCCGGTTGAGTATAAGCTCATATTAAAATAGCATGTGGGGTAACTCTAGCCATCACTCCTAATGGATTTTAAGGTAGACAAAAGGCAGCCCTACCCAGGAGTCTAATGCACTGAAGGGCAATATGCCCAGATTAAAGTGTTCCTTATTTGGTCCCTCTGTGGGGTCTCCAGCCTGCTCCGTCATGCAGTAGGGAAGCCCAGGCCCTGCCATCTTAAACAGAGCCAGCAGCCCACCTTCCTTTTAAGGGAGAGTCCTGTTGGGCAGACAGTCCTGCACCAGTTCAGGGTAACCCTTCCACAAAGGGCCATCCAAAAATCAAAACAAAAGCTAACTCCATAAAAAGGAAAGATCAGTGAATAAAGAGATCACATGTAACTCAGAGAAGAGAAGCGGCATTGTTATAAGTAAAATTAGCTTCCACAGGAAACTTTCAGAAAATAATGAATTCAAGAAACAAGAATAGGCTGCCACCAAAAAAGCATTCAGAGAACGAGAATTCCTGGAAATTAAAAAGTAATAATTTTCTAAATGAAAGACATATAATAATAGATCAAAGTGCACTGAAGATCACATTGGTGATCTGGAACCTATAACTGAGCAAACATCCCATAATGTAGTGCCAAAAGACAAAGAGAAAGAAAATGAGAAAGGTAAGTTAAGCGACATGAAAGAATAATCTACTAAATCCAGCATCTATCCAGTAAGACTTTCAGAAAAAGAGAACAGAGACAAATCAGAGAAGTAAGCAAGCAAAGAAAGTAGAGGTACACTTTCTCTGCAGTGAGGAAAGAGTCTTCAGATTGGAATGAATCCCCAGAATTTGAGGAGAATGCCTAAATCAGATCCCACCTAGGCACAGAGGAGATTTCAGAATTTTTAAAAAATTTTTAATTGATCAATATGCCTTATTATTCTAATGGTACCTGATTCTTAAAGAAAAAAAATAGAAAAGTTTTATGCACACACGATCCAACCCATCCAAAGTGTATAATCACTGATTCTCAGTATAGTCCGAGTAGTGCAGTCATCACCACGACCAATTTGAAAACATTCTCATAGTCCCCAAAAGAAGAAGCCTATATCCCTTATGCCCCTGAATATTGGCACTTAGCATCGGTCTGGTCCCTTTGATACAAGTGATGACAGAATATTACAATATTACTGTCAACTATAGTCCATATTTTGTACTACTTGTATTTTCCCATATATCATCCTATTACTAACGCCTTGTAATAGTGACATACATTCTTTTTAGTTTGTGTAAGAAAATTCTTATATTTGTACAATTAACCACACTCACCTTTCCCAACAGGGTTCACTATGTATAAAACAAAGAGAAAAGCTTAAAAGTGCCTAAGAAAAAGCCAGTTTTTATAAGGGGACTTAATCAGACTAACACTGGACTGGTTGTTGGAAAGAATGCCAGAAGTCAGTGAAACAATGAAAATTACACGTTTGGAAGGATGCAGGGACCCACGAAAAGCACCTTGTAGATCCTACAAGAAGGCCAGGGGCAAGCACTGCTAGTTTCCTGCCCATTACTAACTAAAAGAATTCCAATTTTTCTTTGGTGGGGGAGTGGTGATGCAGGTAGTGTTTAGCTCGGTGCCCAGTTACAATCATTCACATCACCGGACTCCCTTGAAATTTAAAGTGACCATATGACCCAATTTAGGCCAATGAGCATAAGCAAAGGTATATAATTAGAACTTCTCTGATTGGTTTTTTTTTAAGGAACAGAATCAACGGCCTGTTTTTTTTTTTTTTTTAAATCCCTTAGCCCCTTCTACTCTTTACTTCTTAGAAAGTAGACTCGATGCCTGGAGGTACCCAACCACCTCCTGACCTAAAGGACCAGAGCCTATATAATAAGCATGCTAATGCAGAAGGATGGAAAGGACCAAATCTCTTATGAAAAACAGAAACATAAGCATAGTAAAATAATTTGGGGAAATTAAAAAATAATTTTAAGAGCAGAAAATGCCATTCCAAGTATGACACAGAATGCAGAATTCATAACAAGAAAGATTTCTATATTTGAAAAATTGACATTTAAAAGGTCTGCATCTCATAAATAAACCCCCAAAAGTCAAATAATGAAAGGTAAACTTAGTGGGAAAACCATATTTTCAACTTATATCATAAAAGGCTAATGTCAATATATAGTGAAATTCCTACAAATTGCTAAGAAAAAGATCTGGCACAAATAGAAAAAGAGAACAGACAACTCACAGAAAAAGACTATGATCACCCTTAAATGTAAATTTGTTCAATTCATAATAAAATTAATGCAATTTAAAGTACAGTGAAATTTTGCATCCATCAGATTGTCAAAAAAAAACCTTTCACAACACCCTGTGTGGTAAGGTTCAGGGAAATCAACATAACTACCACAAAGAGCAATTTGTCGGTAAATATACCATTCAGATGCACATAATCTATGAACCAGTAATTCTTCTAGGAATTTATCATAGATATGTTCACACATGTTCAAAATGACAAATATATAAAGATAGTCTTTTCAGCATGACCCTGGAATCAACTTAACTACCCATCAGTGGATATTCAAATAAATTATGCATGGATTAAATAAAATTCCATGTAGCCATCGAAAAGAATGAGGCAGTTCTAAATGTACTGAGGAAAAAGGATCTCCACAACATAAAGTTAAGGAGAAATGCTCAACACTGTATATGATTTACATTTGTGTAAGAAAAGAAGAAAAAAATCCTCTTATTTGAACTTATTTTATATGCATGGAATATTATGGATGTATGAATAGAAAAATTGCCCCTAGGGTGGGGTAACTAGATAATAAATGGACAAGGATAGATGAAACTCTTACTTTTCACCAAGCAACCCCCATTTTTTAAAAGTTTTTTATTATTATTTTTAGATAATTGTGAACTCCCAGGAAGTTGTAAAAATAATACAGAGAGAAACCTTGCATGCTTTACTAAAGTTTCTCTCCATGGTAACAACTTGGAGAACTTATGGTACAAAATCACAAACAGGATCCAGTTTCTCTGCCTCTTCTCTAGAATTTGGTACTGTCACTATTTTCTTTTAGACATTCTGAAAGATTTGTAGTGATAACTCAATCTGATTTTAATTTGCATTTCCCCACTGGCTAATGATTATTGTACAACTGGATCTCTGAGTCTTTCTATTCTCTAACAAGGTCTTTTGTTGAGCAAAAGTTTTGGATTTTAATGAAGTCCAACTTATCATTTTTTCCTTTTATAAATCTTGCTTTTGGTGTCAAGTCTAGTAACTTTTTGCCTAGCCCTAGATCCTGAAGCATTGCATCTATGTTTTTTCTACAAGTTCTGTAATATTGTTTTGTATTTCAGTCCATAATCTATTTTGAGTTAATTTTTTAATAAGATGGGAGGATTGATTCAAAGTTCTTCCTTCCTTCCTCCCTCCCTCCCTCCACTCCCCTTTCTTCCTTCCTTTTGCCTATGTATGTCCAATAGCTCCAGCACTATTTGTTGAAAAGTTTCTCCACTGAATTGTTTTTGCACCTTTCTCAAAAATTTGTTGAGTATATTCTTGTGAGTCTATTTATAGTATAAATTTATAGTATTTCTGAATAAACTCTGTGTATCTTTTAAGTCAATGCTCATATATTATTCTTGTGAGTCTATTCTGTTCCATTTATACATGTGCCTATTCCACGCTGTTGGGATTACTGAAGCTTTATAAATTTGAAATCAGGTAGACTAATTCTTCCTATTTCATTATTCTTTTTCACAATTGTTTTAGCTATTCTAGTTATTTTGCATTTTCATTTAAATTTTTAATTAATTTAAACTTCTACAAAGTTTACATTTACAAAATAGTACTGCTGGGATTTTGATAGAAATTTCATTAAACCTGTATATCAATATGGGGAGAATCGACATCTTTAGTATTCTGGTTATATTTGAAGTGACTTGCTTGTACATAGCATTTGCTTGATCATGCTTTTTAATCCACTCTGCCAATTTCTGTCTTCTCTTTTGTATATTTAGACCATTTACATTTAATGTAATTTTTTATTTGGTAGGACTTAAATTTTTCATTTTATCTTTTGTTTTCTCCCTTTATCTCTTTATTTTCTCTGTTTTTCATTTCTCTGTTTTCTTTTCCTGACTTCCTGTGGTTTAAAATTTCATTTTGATTCATAGTATTTCTGAATAAACTCTGTATATCTTTTAAGTCAATGCTCAGATATTATGTTATGTATACACATTTTAACACAATCTCCACAATTTAACACAATC
The DNA here is from genome assembly GCF_023851605.1 of Tamandua tetradactyla. NCBI lineage: Eukaryota > Metazoa > Chordata > Mammalia > Pilosa > Myrmecophagidae > Tamandua > Tamandua tetradactyla. The sequence goes on along the minus strand of NC_135331.1, from coordinate 103,508,707 downwards.
TCCCAAATAATCATTTTCCTAGTTCAAGTGAAGGACAGAAACCTTATTTCAGTTTATGTTCCTTTGCCTTTCCTCATTTATAATATAATTGTCTTAAATATTTCCTCTATGTATATTTAGAACCACAACATGGTGTTACAATTTATGCCTCACCATCAATCATAATTTAGAAAACTTAAGAGGAGAAAGAAAATCTATTGTATTTACCCATATTTTTGCCTTCTTCTTTCTTGATATTCCTAGGTTCCTTCATTTATCATCTCCTTTCTGTTTAGAGCACTTCTATAGCCATTCTTTTAGGGTAGGTCTGCTGGTAACTTGAGTGTTCCTTCAGTTGGAAATATTTTGATTCCCCCTGAATACCTCAACAATATTTTCTCTGGGTATTAGATTCTGAGTTTAAAGTTATTTTCTTTTGGCACTTGAGAAATATTTTGCCTTTTCCTTAAAATCTCCATGGTTTCAGAAGACAATTCTGTTGTCATTCAAATTGTGTTTCTCCTATCATTAAGTTGTCATCTATTGCTCAATATTTTCAAGATTTTTTTCTTCATTTTTAGTTTTCAAAAGTTTTCTTATGATATGTATGGGTGCAGTTTTCTTGGTTTTATCCTACTTGGGTTTGTCCATCTTCTTCAATCTGTTAATTTATATCTTTCGTCAAATTTTGGAAGATTTCAGCCACTTATTACTTCAAGTAATTTTCAGCCCCATCCTTTTCTCACCCTCCTTGGGACTCCAATGATGCAAATTTTAGATATTTTGGTGTACTTTCAAAAGCTGTTTTCTCTATATTATTCTGATTGGATAATTTCTATCATTGTATCCTTAAGGCAACTGATTCTTTTCTAGGTCTTCTCCATTTTGCTGTTGAGCCTATCCATTGAGTTTTTCATTGCAGTTATTGTATTTTTAAGTTCTGTGTTTTCCATTTCCTTCCTGAGACTTTCTATTTCATTGCTGAAACTTTCTACTCATTCATTAGTTTCAAGCAAGTTCCTAATTGCTGATTAAAGCATTTTATAATGACTGCTTTTAAAATTTTATCAGAGATGATAATTCTAACATCTCTGTCACCTTGGTGTTGGCACCTATCAATTATCTTTTTCAGCCTGTTTGATATCTTCAAACTGGTATGACAACTGACTGGATATTTGGGGTATTATGTAACAAGACTCTGGATCTTATTTAAACATTCTGTTTTAGTTGGCTACTTCTGACATTGTCCTGGCAGGGGAAGGGGAGCTGACTTGTTACTGCTATGTGGAACTCGGAGTTCAGGTTCTCCACTCAGGCTTTGTTAACACCTAAAGGGAGGACAACTCCTCATTACTGTTGGACAGTGCCAGGAGTTCTCTATACCTCCTGGCAAGAAGGGGTAATAATGCCTTTTTATGAAGGATTTCTCATTACTGCAAACTGGGGATTAGAACTTGAAGCTCCCCAAGTGGTCTCCACTGACACTGTGGGTTGAGAGGTCTCACTATTGCCCAGAGGAGATAAAAGTCCCAGCTCCCTAGTTGGCCTTTTCTGACACCTCACTAATGGGAGGGTTGGGGCACCTTCTTAGAGCCTGGAAAGGATAGAAATCTAAGCTCTCCACTCAGCCTTTACTGGCATGGGTGGAGATGGGACCCCAGTTAACTTTATGAGGTATTTGACTGGAATAGAGCAGATATTATCTAAAAGTTTTCTAGCTTGATTGACTAGCCCTTTCCTGATTCTTTGACTAGAGAGAGCAGACTTTTGGAAGAAGCATTTATATCTTCTCCCACTATCACTTCTGGATTGTATGGTTCTTCACCTCCCAGTTTGGAATATATGAGCAAAAAGAATATCCAGTGATATTCTTCAATATTCATGATATTCATGGTAGGCTTACCACCATGTCATTCCTTGGGTCCTTTGGTTCCTACTTGGTCTTCCTTCTTCTCTCCACTTTCAGAGTTGTTTTGTGTTTGTTTTGTGTATAACGTCCATAGTTTTAATTTTATTTAGAAGGCAAAATAGGGAAAAGTCTCTTCCATCTTCCCAGAAGCAGAAGTCACAAATACCCCTTCTTACATGTTTAATATTGTGGCATGTACAGATATTATCTACCTAATAATTAAATAAGTAAGAATATATTGAAAAATCAAGAATTATACATATAATATTTAAAATCTTAAGAGTAAACAGAGTAGAAACAAAAAGGAAAATAATTAAAAGATCACCTGTGGGAAGTGAAAAAGAAGATGGAAGGCAGGAACAAAGACTGTTTATCACTATAGACTCCCTGGCATGAGTTTGCTTGTTTTGTTTGCTGCACAAAATACAAGTATTATTTCAATTCATTTAATTATTTTAAAGTACAAATATTGAAATGCAACCTAGTTAAAAATAAGTTGTACAGTAGTTATACAATGAAATACCATGCAGTTTTTGGAAGGAATATAATGTTCTTTCAAGCCCTGTGCTTTTAGGTGGGATTGTAAATCATATATCTCATTCCCTATACTTGGACACATGACTCAAGCCAGTCAATCAGAGCCCTACTCTAAAGTTGGGAAGAAAATAATGGATGTGAGCCTGGAATTATAAGTCATGTGCCCACTCCACTCTACCTCACACAGAAATAAACTTTATAAAACAGAAAAAAATATAACTGACAGAGAGATGCAAAAACAAGCCATAAAGACAAAGTTCTCTGACAACTCCCAAATCTCAGTTTCAAGTGTCAGATGTCCGCAGAACTATTATACTTCCTGTTTCTCCAGAGGTTTGATTTATCCAATCATTCTAATGAATCCTTTCAATTTGCTTGCTTCAGACTGGTTTGAGTTAGACTTCTAAAATGTGCAGCCAAGACAAGCTTGACTAATACACTGTAAATTAGGATTTACTGATTTTTTTAAAGGTAGAGGGTTAGTTTTCCCTCTCTTTCTCAAGTAACCTAGCATTTTAACTGTGGCATTTTACAAACAACTGATAGCAGACATTTAATTCCAAAAAAAGCTTTTTCTTTTTGCATGTAATGTTTCTTCTGTCTTTTCACCACCTTCTGCCTTCCAACTAGTACGAATCCCATTCATACTTCAAAGCCCAAATGATATGCACCTTAATTTGCAGTCTTCCTTGGAAGTTCAGACAAAATTTGTCCCTTTCTCCTCTGTGTTTCCATGGGCTTCTGTTATAACATGTATCTACTGTACAGTGATACATAAAAGAGATGTCCTCAGAGACCAGGAGCCCCCAAAGAGCAGCAACACTCTCTACCTCATCTTTGTACCCTGGAGCATACCCAATAATGGGCACACAGTGATGCTCTGGCAATGTTGGCCTGATGCCTGGCAGCTGAATGGATGGGTAGAATGCAATAGCGTAGGCTGGCTTGTAGAAATACTTTAGGTCATATTCATTACTTTGGAGTCTAATTCCATATAACTTTCTGTGCTGGTTTAAAAGTGTTATGTATCCCCAAAAAGCCACGTTTTAATCCTGATCCAATCTTGTGGAGGCAGCTGTTTCTTTTAATCCTAATTCAATACTGTAGGTTGGAAACTTTTTATTAGATTACGTCCACAGAGATGTGACACATCCAATTGTTGTTGTGACTTTTGATTAGATGGAGCTGTGACTCCACCCATTCCAGGTGGGTCTTGATTAGTTTACTGGAATCCTTTAAAAGAGGAAATATTTTGGAGAGGGCCAGAAATGACAGAAACCTCGGAGCCAACAGAGAGAGAGCCTACAGAAATGACAGAACTGACAGAAACTTCAAAGCAGAGCTGACACGATGCCAACACTTGGAGAACAGAAACGCGGATGTTTGGAGCTACTTGGAGTCCAGAGGACATTGCCATGAGATGTTAAGCAAGCCAGAACCTGGAGAGAGCCAAGGGAAGAAAAAAGATTTTCTTCCAGCCCCAGAGAAGCAAAGTGAGGAAGCCCCACAGGAACAGAGGCCGAAAGCCATGGAGCCCAGGAGCAAGGAACCAGCAGATGACAGCATGTGACTTTCCAATTGTGATGGCTAGGTTCCGGTGTCAACTTGACCAAATGATGTTACCTAATTGTCTGCTCAGGTAGACACTAGTCTGAAAGTTGCTGCAAGGATATTTTGTGATTGGTTGATAAACCGAAGGTTGGTGTATTAAGTCATTAGTCAGTTGATTGTATCTGTGGCTGATTACATCTGTGATCAACTAAAGCGCTTCTCCCACAATGAGATAATCCAATCAGTTGAAAGCATTCAAGAGAGAAGAGAGACTTTTTTCTGCTTCTTCAGTCAGCGAGCTTCTCCTGTGAGATCCAGATCCTTCATTGGAGCTGCCAGCTTCACAGCTTGCTCTGTGCATTTTGGACTTCTCTGTTCTTACGGTTACATAAGACACCTTGGATATCTCCTGTTGGTTCTGTTTCTCTAGAGAACACTGACTAATACACAACTGACAGAAGTATTCTATATCCATTGACTTTCCTTGAATTAAGTTATCTTTCCCTAGATGCCTTAGTTGGACATTTGTATGGCTTAGATCTGTAAACTTGTAACTTATTAAATTCCCCTTTTTAAAAACCATTCCAGGTCTGGTATATTGCATTCCAGCAGCTTGCAAACCAATACACTTTTTAAGGAAATATTGAAATATCAGCTTTATAATAAGAAGGCTTAGGGGACCTGCTGCAACTTCAAAATCCTGCCCTCATGATGTCAGTGTTAATATAAGTGCTTTCATCGATACAAGATGATACAAGTGAGAGCCTACTAAACCACTCAGCATCAGGTGAGAGAAAAGAAGGAGCAGAGGGTGGGGAAAGTGCCCTGGCCATGGAAAAGGAGACTGACTCCTCCATCTTTGAAGTGTGTGGCTTTGGGCAATGATTTGAGGGCTCCAAGAATTAGTTTCACCCTCCTACCTGTCTTTACCATAACCAATTCTTGGAGTTGTGAAAAGGGTTCAAATGGACTCCTGTACATGGAAGTGTCCACTGTGCTACAAATGTCAAGGATCATTAATACAAATTGCTTGTGGTGTCTCTGAACCTCACCTAAGTTGTGCTTTCTCTGACCTCTACCACACTTCCTCACCTACTGGAGGGGTTGCCAAGGCTGCCAGCAAGTGGACCCTGTTCCAGGCACTGGTTGCCAGGCCATGGTGCTAGTCTGTATTATGCGGTGACCAGCACTCCAAAGAAGACAGTACCATGGGTACCACAAATTGAGGAGTAAGGTACTGTGGCTGCTGTGCTAAATTTGCTGCCTGCAGGGCTGAACAAGGTACTAGCCTTCCGGTGACCAAAAGTTCCTCCTTGAGAACACTGTGGCTGATTAATTCTGACTAAATGAGGCCATAAAAATGCAAAGTGGTTAGCGAGAATTAATCAGGCTGTTATTGGAATGCAGTATTCAAGCACAGAAACTCTCACGCCCGCTTACTTTGCTACATTCTGCTACATTCTGAGAAATCATTCTGCAATTTTATTTGTTGGAATAAACTGTCTTCAACAAATTCTTGAAATTGCCAGTGCTGACATTACCAACAGGCTAGGATAATGCATTTGTGGGAGATGGAACTTGAAAACTATTCCTTCTAGCCCGAAACCTGCCTAATATTTAAGCTGCCCAGAAAAAGACTGGTGACTTGGTAGACTTGGTGTGAATAGAATCCTTCGATGAATTCAAGACCCCAAGGCAGTCAGAAACCAAAGGTAGGTCTCCTTTCAGAAGCAAAGACTATCTATAAATCTGATTCTCTGACATGAGTCAACTGCAGAGGAATTTATATATGCCTGGAAACATGAAAAAGAGTTTCCAGCATTTTAAATTGATAGAGCTTTATTTTCTGTCTATTTTTCTTCCCTAGATCAGTGTTTTTAAAACTGTTTTCATTAGATCTTCCCCTAAGGAGTGTTTCCAGATATACCAAATATCCAAATATACATATTTACTGAATACTTATATTGTCAGGTAAGGTTGAGCTTTGGAGGCACACAACCAAACTAATTTTCACCCCCTTGGGAACAATATTGCCTCGGTTGAGAATGCATGTGCGAGATGAGCAAGTGTCTATATTCTTCACAAGAGCAGAAGAAAGGAATATTCTACAACTTCCTTTAAAGTTACTCCCATATCTTGCCCTTGTAACAGCAACGACTCAATAATTCTCCTTTGTCTGGGTCCAACTACAGGTATTCCTTAGCCAGAATTAAGTAAAAAGGGATTTATTACAAACAATCAAGGAAATGTCAAGGAAGTCAGCTCAGGGATGTCTTGAAAGTCATGGAAAGTCATAATTAGGTAGTTATATTCTCCTCATTTTCAGTAGGTTCTCAGAGAAACGTTCTTGCCTGCTCCTATCCAGCCCTGTATGTTTCCTGCACAAACACAAGTGCCTAAATTTCTCATCCATGTAACCTTCCAATGTTTCTCCATGGTAATGATTTTTATGGCACCAATTGTTGCTATATTTAATGGCTTAACAGATGCCGTACTTAAGTGGATCAGCCTAATTTAAGACAGTGTATAAAACTTGGCGTTGTCTCTGGCTCACAGTCCAATAGACTTCTGGTATCTGAAACATGGCACCCTTATCAAGGGTGGTCATTGCAATGTATTAATGAAGGTGGGCGTCTGATTTTACTCACAGTAAGAGTCTTCTATGATTCATCTCCATTGGATGTGGGCAGCCATAGTACCAGTGTTACCAGCAGGGAAGCTGAAGCTGAAGGAAGTGGTGCTGTACACTAAGATTTGCACTAAGACGGCTGCTGTGTTTGAGAGAGCCTCTAACATGTTCTCCAGTAATTAGCTTAATAAGAAATCTCAAACTCACTGAGATATAAACATGAAACAATATCCTTTTCGAGTATTGACTACCAACTGGGCTCTGTTGAACTACACTTTCTCCCTGAGTGACTGCATATCTTTCCTTCATTCTTAATTATTAAAGAAGACTCACACCAGTTCTGTAAGAGTCAGTGCTGTAAAGTTTAAATCTCCAATTCCATATTCAAGGTGCAGCTCTTCTCTTTCCACCTTCCTAAACCTAGGGTAGGCTACCTTTGGCGCTCAAGTGGCCTGGGTGGGGAGTGGACAAAGATATGGTCTGCTCTCACACACTTCTTCCTTCTTTTTTGCTCTGGTGTTGGGGTGGAGAGCAGAGGGATAGAAGATATATATTTTTGATGTGACAGTTCTCAATGAACTTTCAGACTTTTTCAGACTATACCTTGGTTGGTCACAACTACTGACTTGGCTCATCTATGAACGCAACATGGTCAGATACTGGTTCCAACAGCCTTGCTGATTAGGGACTCAATTTAAAGAAGCTCTCCTATATATAGATGGTCTCTTGGGAGACTAGGCCACATCTTTTACTTGCGTTTCATCCAATAAATTCATCCACTTGCTCTCATTTCCCAAACTGCTTTGGTCTCTGGAAAGACTATGGCCCCAAACCCCAACTCTTCTTCTTAACACCCAAGTCTAGGACCCATAGCATATGCAGGATTGAGGGCCATGACATGTGCAAAAGCTATCTTCTATGATCTCAGAAATCAGGAACTACAGAGAGTCAGTCCTTGTCTCTGCCTGATGACATACTGTGCCATCTCTTCCCAGGGCTCTTTCTGTTGCTCAGAGAGCCCAGGTATGGGTTCTCAGGACTGGTGGCCAGTTGCCACAAACAGAAACAAAGGGTCCAGCTTTTTCTACTTTTTAGACTTAATTTCAAGTGTTTACTTGAAATTTTATGAGTGTTTCTTTTGAGATTGCCATCCTTTGACTTCAGAGAGCAACAGAGAAGGAAGAACAGGGAATTGTTTGAGAGGGGCTCATGGCACATCCCCAAATAGGCAATCTCACACTCTGATATTTACTGGGGATGAGAAGGGGAGTAGTAGAACTGCTATTTCTTGGTATGTCCAATGATGGGGTATGATTTATTAATCACCAGAAATAAATGTTACATGGCTTCTTTCCAATTTCCTTGATTCCTTTTCCCTGTAATGACGGCATACAAATATGCCTTTGGGTTCTTATGGCAACAGGTCTGGCTGCCACTCCACCGGACCTCAATTCAGTTGCTCAGTTCGTGTGACTCGGTCTCCGGGTCTCAATCCAAATTTTCAAGAGAGGGAATCTAATTGACTCTGCTTTGGACATATGTTCACCTCTGGCTTAATCAGTTGTGGACAAAAGAGGAGGTCACCTGGTAAAAGCATGTTTAACCAGGCCCACTCATTCATCAGAGCCTATGGTTAGGGTGATGCATCATCCGTATCAACGAAATGGATTTTGGAGAGTAAAAGAGGGAGTTGTTAACAATTACCTGGGTACAGTGTACATAAACTGGAACTGTCCTGGGTAAATCACGATGTATGCATTCCTTCCCCAGAGGAACTTCCAAAGAAGGAAGAATGGATAGACACATGTAACATGATATAATAGAACACAAATTAGTGAAAAAATATCTTGAGGGCAGGAACTGTGTCTTGTACACTTTTGTGGGTGTGTGTGTCTTGTACACTGTTATATCTTGGAGTTTAACATGGTATCTGTCAGATAGGGTATAGATACTCAATAAATAAATACCTGTTGAATGAATGAAAAGTTAACAAACTCCAAGATCTCATTGAAGAAATATTGTTACTTTTTAAATGTGAACCAAGTGAAAAAAGGAACAAATCATTCTCTTGTTGATCAAGTTGCCCACACAGTGCATTGATGATTTTGAAGTTCATGACAGTGTCCTTCTTATAAATTAACTTAGAACTTACCTACCAAAGCTGATCAACAACAGCATATTTTATTTCTAGCAAGAGTCTTCATTTGCAGTGCTGATGCTTCTCAAGTTTTTATTCAGAACCTCAGCCCTTACCCTGAGGGCTTATGTGGGTTATTCTTTGTCAAGAACTCAAACAGCAATTGCAGTCTCACTCCTCTAGGGTTAGACATTCTGATACCCTCCACTGCAATGTAAAATAGAGTAGGAAATGGAGACAATGGAAGACAGGGCATAGGAGAGAGAAAGTAAGAGAATAAAAGGCAAGAAGGCACCCAAAAGGAGAAGCAATTCTGTATCCCAGAAAGAGCCAAGGACAGCCTTTGAACCTCATCTCCTCAGAATACCAGATGTTGTGGTACTTCTTGGTACCAATGAAGGCCCTCCTTCCCTCTGGTCCCCCTTTCAGGGACTCGCAGCTCTTCTTCCCAATCTATGCCTTTTTTGGGCATTGGCAGCCACTTCCACACACCTGCCTAAAGTTGTCTACAAGAACCATATCTGTGGTCTCAGTAGAAGCGTTTCTGCCTCCATCTGATGGTCACACTCTTCCTTGAGCTCTGTTAGTCCGGGGCCTTTTGCTCGGGACTAGAGGCATCTCTCTGGATTCATAAAAATGAAAATAATAACTACCGATTCTTTGAAAGAAAACTTTCCTTCATTTTTTTTAGCAGGTGAGACTACTCTTCTATTATATTGTTTTAAATGATTTTCTTTGATGATTTTCTATAAAAATAGCATGTTCTTTTATAGGAAAAATAGAAAAGATATATAAAGTAAACTATCACCTCTCTTTCATATCTCCCTTTGCATCTTGAAGCTATCTTTTTATTTCTTTAAATAGTTATGTATATTGTATTTTGTGGTTGGTTCTTATACTTATGGATGTTCAAGTTGTTTTATCTTTCTTTCCTTTCCAGAATATATTATTTAAATTAAATATTGACTGCCTTACGCCTATTTCTTTGAGATAAAGTCCCCCCCCCCCCACCCCCACTATCAGCACCTCCGCTAGAAGCATTAGAGAAGCTCTAATGAGACAGGCATTCCCTGTGTCTGGGTGAGAGCTACCGCATCTCGGACATAAAGGCTCTGAATATTTAACTGGGCTGTAAAGAGTCTCTCTTGCCAGCTCAAACTTGATTAGGACAGAAAATTGTTTCAAATGTGCTCTTAATGGTACACAGAATGGGGCCCCATTTTTCACTGGTCAGTGACAGCAAGGTACACCCACTATGTGTTGCTGCCAACCTCAAGCTCCCAGAATATTCCTGATGCCTCATTGCCTCAAAAACTCAATAAATCGTCCAGGTTGTTTACTGAAGAGGGGCTTGCCCCTCACTCACCTACCATGCACCCTTGCACTGGTGGCCTGATCATTCTTGATTTTAGGCTTAGGAAAATGGCAAATTCAGAGCCACGTTTATGCAATGCACAGACATGTCAACCATAGGAAGAAAATGGAGAGAGAGAGAGAAAACAACCTTAAGAAATCAGTTAGTCTAGATATGAATACATGAATGCATTCATATTATGAGACAAAGAGAGGGGTTGCAGGTTTTGTTTTGTTTTGAAGATTTCAACATGTTTGGTGTTGGTTAGGCTCTCTAAGCACCATTTTTTAGACCAGGGGTTGGGAAACTACTGCTGATGGCTGAAATCTGGCCAGCTGCCTGTTTTTGCAAGTAAAGGTTCATTGGCACACAGCCATGCCCATCTGTTTACATAATTGTTTTAGCTGCTTTCGTGCCACAACGCAGAGCTGAGTAGTTGCAACGGAGACAGAATATGGCCTGCAAAACCTAAAAATATTTACTATCTAGCCTTTTATAGAAAAAAAGTTGCCAACCCCAAGTTTTAGATGAACATTGATACCAAGTCTCATCTTTCTTACTCATTGACAGGAAGAAGTTTATATTTCAACTCAGGAGTAAAACCTGAGTCTTCCTCATGCAAGTCATCCATCTGCACCAGCAAGCCTTTCCTGCAGCGATGGGAAGTGCACAGGGTTTGAGTCCCGCTCCTCGCTCACCACAAAAGGCACAAGTGACTTCAGGCCTGTCCCTTAACCTCTCAAGGCCCCATTCCCCCATCTGTGTGATGGAGATGGTGATTGTTTTGAACTCACAAGTTTGGCTATAATGCGACTAAATGAATTAATACAGGAAAAATGACAAGGACAGTGTGCCTGGCCATACTGAGGTCTCAATGAATTTGGCTCTTAACTGTTGCCTTTTTATTTGAACTGCCGTGCCTCTACACCTAACATCCCATGCAACAGGCCTGTTTCAGAAAAGGGGGGAGGAGAACTGGGAAAGAGTTTAGAAAACCATTTTGCAATTAAGTAAACTCTAAGTATCTACACTTTTTTAAAAACACTAAAAAAATCATTTCTAACCATCCATGAGCCAGAAGGGACTAGAACACAGCTTCTGTATTGGAGCCTATAAAATCCAACCTAACAGCTGAAGAGAATGACATTAGTTAGCTGAGCTGGAATTGGCTCAATCCACTTCCTTCAAAACCCCGTTCTTAGGATTCATGCTCATGCTTCAGTGGCCTAATTGTTCCTTAGATAGAATCACCGAATTGGGCTGCTCACCCAGTTCTTTTCAAAATGCTTAATGAATTAGTGGCTCTCCACACTTACTTACCCATGTGCCACAAAGTTAGACACCCAAGTTTGAAAAAGGCCAATCGAGTTCTGAAAATAGGAAAACTAATCAAGCTGCTACTCAAAACGAGTCAAATGAACACTGGAGTGATTTGCCTGGAGCACCCAGCGCTGTGCTGCCCCTTTACAGAGCTGCTGAATCAATTAGCCTAATTAAATGAGGTGGAAAATTACTCCCGCAGATAAGTTGCCGTGAAAAGGCAAGTCTTAATTTGGCCTAAGGCAAAGCAAACAGCTCTCTCCGGTGTCTTGCCAGAGTCTGTGAATGGGGAATAATTGGCAATTTATGTGTGTGTGTCTTTAAGGCAACCGTACAAATATGTTTTCATTGACAAGCAGCTGAGGCTCTCCTTGGTATAAAGAGAGGGTTTCTAATTAGGGGATAGTATAATTGTGTGTGTTGGCTGAAATGCCACAAGTGTACTGTGGCTGCACACCTCAGGGAGCCGGGACCCGCCCTGCGGCAAGGAGTGGGGGCCCCAGGCCAAGATCGACCTTGGGGAGCAGCCCCTCACTCAGCCCAGGCAGCTTCCGCGTCCTGCACAGAGGTGCTTACCCAGCTCGCTAAACCGACGCAAAGAAGGTCCGAGGACTCCGTGGCCAGTGACCCCAGGGACAGGATATGAGGCACTTTCATTCCATGGAATTCTCTTCAAGCCTTAAGCATGATGTTATAGAAGTACAGTCCATAGCATAGGAGGGTGAGCACAATCTCTTGTTAATGAAAAAAAAAAAGTTATGTGATGGCCTATGCCAGTGTGGAGGGCAGATGCCCGCTCTCTTCTGCACCTAGACCTCTGTAGCTTTTGCCTTTCCCAGAGCCTCACTCCACCCTGGAAGAAGTCAGAGAGGTCTGCAGTACAGAAGAGGCTTTAGGTTCCTGGGATATTTCAGAAAGCGGATCCTGCAGTCCCAGCAGAGCTCTCACTCACCTGTATTGACGTCCTCGCACGGTGATACTTTTTAGAATAGGTTTACTCTGAAAAAAGTCACTTTCATATGTCTTTTCTCATACCTCTTTCCTAACGAGGGCAAAAGATCAAAAGAAAGTAGAATACTAAGAGTAAGAAAATCTTTGCTCCATCTGGATTATTAAAAGCTTTAAAGGGGAATGCAAGGGTGGTTCAGTGGTAGAATTCTCACTTGCCATGTGGGAGACCCAGATTTAATTCCCGGTCCATGCACTTCCCCCAGAAAAACAAACAAGCAAAACAAACAAACAAAAATTCAACAAATGGTGCTATAATAACGGGATACTCAATGGAAAAAAAATGAAATGTGAGCCCGCCATACAGCATACACACACACATGCGCACAAAAAAAACTTTAAATATTATAATTACAAGGTTCAGTGTTCACTCAACCCCCCATTCCCTGGTACCCCAGCAGACCAGGAGCAGCATGGTTTTTGAGCCCAAAGGGCAGTTCAGATGAGCAAGGTCAACTCTGCTTCCTGCCTCTGTCTCCCAGGCCCCATCCCATATAGTGCAGCCCTTAAACCTTTACTGTTTGCTGATTTTTCCATGGGACCTGTGGTATTTGAAGTTGTGTGTATGCTTAGGAAAATGTGTTTTTAAATCGAATCCATCCCTGTAGGTAAGTAGGACTTATATGTAAGACTTATTGATGAGGCACTTCATTTAAGGAGTGACTCACCTTGTGCCGGCTTGAAGCTATTATGTATCCCAGAAAAGCCATGTCCTTTAATCCTCATTCAATATTGTTTTGGGTCTTTTTGGTTGTTTGGATCTTTTTGATTATTTCCATGGAGATGTGAACTACCCAATGGTGGGTGGTAACTTTTGATTAGATTGTTTCCATGGAGTTGTGTCTCTACTCATTCAAGGTAGGGTTGCTTACTGGAGCTCTTTAAGAGGGAACCACTTTGAAAAAGCTTTAGAGCCACCAGAGCCACCAGAACCAACAGAGCCCACAAAGCCAAAGACCTTTGGAGATGAAGAAGGAAAACGCCCCTGGGGGAGCTTCATGACACAAGAAGCTGGGAGAGAAAGCTAGCAGATATCACCATGTGCCCTCCCAGCTGAAAAGAAACCCCGAACTTCATCAGCTTTTCTTGAGTGAAGGTAACCTCTTGTTGGTGCCTTAATTTGGACATTTTTATGACCTTAGAACTGTAAATTTGCAACTTAATAAATTCCCCTTTTTAAAAGTCATTCTGTTTCTGGTATATCACATTCTGGCAGTTTGCAAACTAAAACATACCTCATTCATACCAGCAGAATGAAGAGAGAGAGACAGAGAGAGAACAGGCAAGCCATGGAGGCAAGGAGCTGAAAGCAACGAAACTCAGAAGAGAAAGAAGAGACCAACAGACATCGCCATGTGCCTTGTCATGTGACAGAGGAGCCAAGGATCAGCTGGTCATCATCACCTTGTGATGCATTGATTTGGATATTTTCTTGGCCTCAAAAACTGTAAGCTAATAAATTTCCATTTGTGCAAGTCAAAATATTTCATGGTATTTGTTTTAAGCAGCCTGGGAAACTGAAACAGGAGCCCATGTCATCTCCGTTCTGGGCTTCTGGAATCCTGGACAGTGTCTTACACTCTCCTAGGCTCTAGCTTGGGATAAATGAACGATTATCTGATGATCCAGGATAAGGAGAATCAATAGGTCTAAGGAATCATTGAGAAGAAGTTGTCAGGTACTGATGGAGAAAGACCCAGCAAACAAACACAAAATATTTTGACTGGCCAAGAAGTATGGTCCTATACCCTGAGGACACCAAGAATATTAGCACTAGCCCTTCTCTGCCATTACAGGGCTTGGTTTTTGAAATGCTATGTTTAAGAGGCAGTATGGCTTGAGGTAAGGAAATGTATAAGCCTAGGCAAGGAACCTAACCTTCCTTGCCTCAGTCTTCTCATCTGTAAAACTGCAATGATAAAAGCATTTAGTCCATAAAATTGTAGGAGGCTAAAATAAGTTAGTAATTACAAAGGCAGAGCATATCAAAACAGTTTTTAAATAAAAGTGAGTCCATGGAGCATGTAAGTGGGTAAATGAAAACAATATGTTGTTTGGAGGGTCTTATGCTTCACAAAGCCCTGTTTGAAATATCATCACCTGCAGGCCTGAAAATTATTGAAGTCAAGAATTATTGTGCTCATTTTTAAAGCTAGAAAAATGATCAGAAGAAAGGATGACAAGGGGCATGAGGCCATCTAGGGACAACCACAGCTTGGGTGACAGCAGCCCTCAGGTGAGGGCACAAAGCATGCCAGGCAGGCAGCTTCTTCTCTCCTGCATTTTTCCATCTCTGAACCCCACCCCAACAGCAGGGTCAGGGCTGAGGTTCCTGCCAAGGCACAGGAGAAGGGCAAGGCCTCCTAGTCTCAGCACCGTTGTTAGACTCAGAGGTTCCAACCAGAAGCTTCAGAGTCACCCTTTGCCTTTCGTTCATTCCTGCATCCAACCCAGCAGCGAGTTCTGCCTGGTCTGTCTCCACTTACATCTTATATCCATCCCCTTCTCTTCTTCTCCATAGACATCATGCTGGTCCAGCCACCTGGACGACTGCAACAGCTTCCAATATGGACCCTGTTTCCATCCTATCGCTAGATAACCCGTTCTACACAGAATCTGGAGTGACCTCTTTAAAATGCAGGTTGGATTATGTCACCCACCAGCTTACCATCTTGCATGTCTTCCTAATGCACTCAATGCAAAATCCAAATTCCCAGTTATGGTCTGCCTTGGTCAGCAGGACCTGGCTTCCAATCCCCACTCCTGACGGCCTCCTCCCTGTACTGCTCCCTCAGTCTTATTGGTCTTCGTCAGATCTTCCAACCCACACCATGATCTTCCTCACCCCAGGGCCTTTGCACACATGGCTCTACCTGGATTATGCTTGTCTCACACTTCACGTTGCTGGCTTCTTCCCATAATTTAGGTTTCAGTTTAAATGCTAGTTTTTTCAAGAGGTGTTTATTGATTAAAAAAAAAATCTAAAGAAAGTTCACTTCTCTGATGTTCAGTTTTCTGTCTCATTCAAAGCATTGATTACAATCTGTTAATATTTTGTCATTGTGTTTGTTGTTTCCTTGCTTCATCCACTAAATTGCAAACTCCGTAAGGGCAGGGACCATGTCTACCTTGTTCGCCATTGTGTCCCCAGCACTAGCACAAGTCCTGGCACAGAGCAACAGCTCAACAAATATTTGCCAAAGAAGGGGTGAAAGGAAGGAAGAAATCAAAGAAGGAAGGGAGAGAGGGAAGGTGGGAGGGCGAGAGTAGGTAGGTATTAGGTCCCTGTTGTTCTAGCCCTGAGGTTACTTACAGACAAATGATCATCCTCCCATTTCTTAGTGTCTGTCAACTTTTTTCTTTTTTTGGAATTTGAAACACTAAATTAAAAGGAATGAATTGTCTTAAAATAAGAATTTGCCACCTTTTATAAAGGGTTGATGCATCACAGGCAAGTGGCCGAGGGAGAGCCTCATTTGGAGATAGGTGGAAATGGGCTGGTGGGAAGTCTCCTTTCTGGACTCAGAGCATCTTTGGGTTTACTGTGGATCCACTATAACACGGGCTTGTGGGGGCCGGCCACATGGATCCATGCCAGAGAGGAAGAATATGAAGTGCTTTTCCAGCCTGGCCATCAGCAAGACAGAGGTAGACAAACAGTGAGAAAAAAAATCTAAGCCAGAAAGCACCCTCATTCCTAAGTGAACACAACAAGGATTCAGCACCCCATCTTCATCTACATCACCCTGCAGAGGGAGCTAGCACCTCCCAACAATCCTCCCAAAAATATGCCTAGAAAATGATGCTATTCGAGAGCCAACCCCCAACACTCACATGTACACAAACATACTAACACACCCAGCAGGCTGCAGGAGCTGTTGGCCTCTCATTCTCAGAACCCAGTGGGGACCCCAAGATATAAGGGCTTGTTCAAAAAAGCATTCTGGGGTCCTTATTTAGCCTCAGTATCTCTGCAAGACCTGCCAGGCTCTGTGGGGTTGGGGCTGGAGCCAAGATGAGATTAAGTGGAATTGTAGAAGTTTTCAGAACAAGCAGTTGCCTAATATTAGCAACTTCTCACCTACAGCTAGGGCTCAAATATTTCCCCTCTCTTTCCTAGCCAGAAAGGACATATAATAATTTTATGTGAGGTAAATAGCATTTATATGAGTGTGGATGGATGTGTACGTGTGGTGGGCCACATGTGCTTGTGTACACCTACGTGCAAAGACTGTACAGCCATATCCTCACCTTGCCCACACTGCAGAATTGTCCAGGATCCCAAATAAAATGTATAGAGTGGAAACCTATATATTCATTTTAAGAATTTATGTGCCATATAAACATATATATATATATTCTCTTCTATTATTGATTCTCTTGCAAACAGTTCACCAAATTTGACAACTACTCTTTTCAATTCTGATCCAATGCAGGTTTTCTGTTATATCTGCTTCAAACACCATAAAACAAATGTTAATTTTTTAACAGCTTCAGTCATAGGACCTAGAGCCACTGTTTCCAGCTTTCCTTGCTGACCTTGACCTCTCTGGGATATCTCCTACCAGAACTCCCCAGAAACACACCATCAACCAGAATGCACAGCCAAGCATCTCGAGCACTCCTTCTGGGTTATGTTATAAATTTTGGCTGAAACATCAACACATGTCAACATGTTACTTTCAGTGACATGTTTGTCTTTTCTTTGTTAGCTTTGGTTCAAGGCTATAAATCCATTTGGAGAAGCAAAGTTTCCAAGCCTAAGCAAAAGTCATCTAACATGCTTCACGGACTTTGGGATTTTTCTATGCCTACCCCCTCCTCCCACTCCCCTCATTCCCTCCCTTTTTTTTCTTAAAAATCCAAGTGAAAAGGATATTTGATGATCAAAGCGAATTCAAAAGCCAGGGCCTGAGTGAACACAAACCAATGAGCTCCCGGTGGCCTTCTTTCTGTTTTTGGTTGGTTCTTGATGAGATCCATTCCTGGTACAGGTTTGCTGTCTCTGGGGGACCACAGCCATCAAGCCTCTTTTTCATCTAAGTGCTGCAATTCTCTTTTTATCTTTTCAATAATAACAGCGGTCTATGGCCAGATTTCAACCCTGCTTTGTCAAGTGTCTCCTTTTCCATTATTGAAAGTATCTTTGATCTGTTCGAAGGAGGACTCTGGGGGCATCAGCAGAGTTCCTTCCGGAAGTTCATGGAGCAGCAAAGCCACCTTCTCTTGTCCCAGAGGACCTGCTTCTCCGCTTACTTCCTTATGGCCTTGAGAAAGATTTTCCTTGGCTGTGCTTTCATCACCTGTCATGGAAAGGGGGTGCCACAGTGGCAGGGCTCAAAAATGTGGCTGATGAAAAGTGATCTCAAAGTGAAGACATTGTACATTCCTGGGGGCAGCTGAAGGGGGCCAGTGGGGAGCCAATTTACAGGTCACAAAAGAAATGCCATTTTATGGCCTCTTCCTTTTTTAAAAGTATAAAACATCTCAGGTTTTGAACAAATAATATATAGCTTGAACATAAAACCTGTTCATCACACTTAAATCTGAACCAGTTTTGGCTGTTCCTTAAACTCCTCCACAAAAGGTAAAGATTTACCACCACTGAGGGTGTGCTCAGGAATCAGTCATAGATGCTGAAGACATTTCTAGCAGGGGCAGCATGCGGCAGTGAAAAGAGCAAAAAACCAGAAGTCAGAGACTGGGATTCTAACCCCAGAGCTACCTCTTTATAACTGTGAGCAAGTTATTTAATTACTTTAGGTTTTAGTTTCCTCGTCTATATAAGCAGAAGGGGTGGACATAAACCTCCCAATGTCAATGGGTTCCAAAAATGTTTTGAGCAGGCAAGCAATATAGAATAAGCAAGTGTTCTCACAAGGCAACTGCTTGGAAGGAAAAAGATATTGATTTGGATATGCAGGTTGTGGCGTTTGTTTTTTTTTTAAAAAAAATTTCATTGCTTTATAGTCACACCTCGTATATCCCAGCTTCTGTTAGGAGCCTTTTATGACTCTGTCATTCATAAATTTGTCCAAACTCTTTTTTAATCCATTTACATTTCCTGTCTGTACTGCCTCTCCAGGTAATGAGTTCCATAACTTTATTATGTGTTAGACGAAGTATTATTTCCTTGTTTACCCTAAACTCACCTCAAGCTTCCAAACTGCCTGCTTGCTCTAGTATTTCAGAATTTGACGAACAAGTTCATCCATAGTCATTGCTTTATAAAATGGAGCTAAGATCATTTTAGACTGCTTCATAAAGCAGCAATGCACC
The DNA here is from genome assembly GCF_023851605.1 of Tamandua tetradactyla. Classification (NCBI taxonomy): domain Eukaryota; kingdom Metazoa; phylum Chordata; class Mammalia; order Pilosa; family Myrmecophagidae; genus Tamandua; species Tamandua tetradactyla. Next base: position 103,490,004 of record NC_135331.1, on the reverse strand, counting down.
CCACACCATCCCCTCATTATCAAAATTACTTATGCCATAAATGTGGGTGCCCGTGATGTAAGGAAATCCTGGCTCCTGATGACTGAGCGTCAGAAGGGTCTGGAGGTTTAAAACATGGGTTTTAGAATCAGACAAACCTAGGCTCAGACTCCAGCTCTGCTGCTTGCTGTGCGGTCTCTCTGAGCCTTGTCTCCTCACCTGGAAAATGAAGAACAGTACCAACTGCAAAAGTTCTAAGAAGAGTTGACTAATAAAATTTTGTGATGTGCTTAGCCCAGTGCCGGGTCCATTGTAACTATCTCCCCAAATCTGTTGGTGGTTAAGTGAAAGTTAATGAATGCAATGACACTAGACAGACTTCAATGTGCGAGGTACTGTGGAATCATTGCTCACGTATGAGCAGGGCTCAGAAAAGTGATTGACAAAGAGCAATGTAAGCATGAATGCATGAGATGGTAGAAAAATGGAGTGTGAGTGATGCTTTGGACATTAGCAAGTGGGTAGAGTTTAAAGGCAGATCTTTGGCAATAGATGCAAAGGAAATAGGCCATCAACTTGAACCAAGATGGCAACAGACTGTGGGCAGTAAATATTTACAAGGTGAGTGAGGATTTTTTTAAACCAAAGAAGGAAGGGGAAGTCAATATGCTTTTCCTGAGCAATGAAGGACCTGCGGGTCTCAAGGAGCAGAAATTCTGTTTCTAACTCTTACTAACCTGCTGTGTGACCTTGAGCAAGTCATTGCCAATTTAGGTTTCCTTGTACATAGAGTGAGATTATTCTAGTTCAGTGATTTCCATCACTGTATAGAGGAGGAGGAGAAAAGGGTAGTGAAGGAGGCTAGGATGTGAGTCCTCACCCGTAATTCAATCCAAGCAGCTATGTAAGGTCCTAAAATAGGCTCATAAAGGAAAATTGCAAAGAACCAAAATTACTCTTAAAGGAACCCCTGAGTCCCCCAAATATACACTGTGAAAAGTACCGAGAAACCTAAACCAGAGTCCCCTCGCCCATCTCACTCTGGTTTTGAGACAAGTTGCAGGCTGAGTCTCAGCATCTCCCTCTCTCTCTCCACACACACACACACACACACACACACACGAACACACATGGTGAAATGATTGTATGGACTAGTATTACTCTAATGAACTGCCATTTAAGATTTTAAATTTGGTTTGTAAAAAGTGCTCCCCAGCCAGAAAGAAAAACAACTGACTAGACATTGCTATTTTGTTGAGAACAAGATGTTGAGGTCTTTCTGCTCTAACAACTGGGATTCCAACAATAAGAATGTGAGCTTTGGATTCAGGACTCCTGTTAGAGGGAGTTGGAGAGAAACCACTTGCATAAGGGGAAATTGGGACCATTTGCTTGCACACCTAATCAAACAATCAACAGGTGTGGAAGGTGGATAAAAAGTAGGCCAAAAAATTTAAGCATTTCTGCATGAATGCAGGAAGCCTAAAAACAACAACAAAAAGAAACACTTGGCATCTAGCAGGTCTATTACCTAACTGGTGTCCCCACAAGCAATTGGTTACAAGAAAGGAATGCAGGACACTCTATAGACTATTCTCTGAAGATTTCAGCCCAATGTATAGCGAGGGCCCAAGAAGCCAATAAAATTCCAGGCACATCATCAGTATGATGGCTTTTATGAAAATATAGACATTGTATCCAACTCCTGAATAATAGCATGGTGCAACCCAAATGGAATAATTTACATTGTTATTAAAAAACAAAAAGCTGATCAAAGCAACCCAGAAAACAAAGAGAGAAAACACAGCAAAAGAAACAAGAAGAAGGAAGGAAGGGAGAGAGAAATGGAGACTAGATGGAACCATTTCAAAGAAGGGGAGCTGAAATAAAGTGATAGAAGATTCTTCAGTATGGAATACTTAAAAGGAATGTCACCGCTTTCTACAAAATGACAGGAGAAAACAAGATAGCCATGGACTGTCTGTGATGGCTTTCTTCCTTCTTACCACTAACAGGAGCTTAAAGAAAGTAGTTTGGGGATGAACAGAAAGCATTCTCTCTCTAATCAAAAAAGCAACAAAGATTTAAAGGATACGTACAAGTATAGCGCTCACATTATCTACAGGAAATGCATGGAATTTGTTATTCTAAAAAGAGGATCCAAACAATGTCATAAATGAATCCAAGAAAGGTTGGAAAGAATTAACCTCTGAGAACTTGATTTAAGGAGAATGCAGTTAGTCATTTGACCAAAGAACAATCAGTTTCTTAGGGGGGAAACTTGTCTTCTTAACCAGGAACACGATTCCGGAGAGCATTGCTGGGGTGCCTTCACATTTCCCCATTAGAATTCTAGTACCTGGAGGCAAGGGCCAGGGCTTCTACATGACTATTTCAATCCAAAGCTCTTGCCAAGCATTCTGCCTTGTCCATATCTGACAGTCATTAATGTTGTGGAAACAAATTTAAGTGCATTGAATCCTTGCAAGAGCTGGTAAACACGGTCTTTCTACAAGTCTCCTTGGTATTGCCAGTGCTCCCTTTGGAACCATGTGATCAACCTCTGATAATCACTACATTCTTGTCATCTGGAAAAAGTGCTTTCTGGGTTTTCAAAATAAAGTTATTTGAATGATCCAGCCTATTTGGTTTCCCAAGATTTTCATCTAATAAGCCTTTTAGAAAAGCATGCAATTTGAATAATAGCAAAAGAAATTCAGCCTGAGCCTGTTGTGATACTAGGAAACAGTCAGAGCCAATCATTTTCAAAATAAATCTGAGGTTTAGTGCATCCAAATAAAACAGCAAACAACCATTTTCATCAGAGCGTGGCCTCTGGTGCAGAGCCTGAGGAAGGAAAGGCGCCTCCATGAGGCACCGGGAGTTGCCATCATCCTCTTGGTTTGAGCAACAACCAACCAGGACACAAGACACGGAAAGTCTAAGGCCAGTTCTATCGTGAAAGACCCGTGTGTCTTAGCCCCTCTGAGCCTCCAGTTCCTCATCTGTAAAATGAAGAGGTTAATGACTAAAGTCCTACCACCTAAATCCCAGAATTCTGTTCTTTTAAGTCTATAAGCTAAGAAACAGAATATGATTTCAGAAAATGAAGTTTGACTTCTTTATTTGAGAAGATGGATTCTGTACCTTTGTTTAACTTAATGTATGGCTCACTAAGACATTTAAAAGCCCAGGGAAAACAAGAGTATGCTTGAATATGTGTGTACAGAATGGTAAAGGTGAGAAAAGTTGTATAAAGCAAGGGTTTAATAATAAACTCACTCCCTTATTCTGGAATAAAACAGATTTTCCTGTGCTATGACCACACATCTTGTCACAATCCATGTACATATTTATCGATGAGACAGCCCTCAGAGAAAAAATATTCCTTCTGAAAATCTTCTCAAGGCCCACTGCCTATTCCACCACTGGATAAAGAAACTCTTGGAGGGCAGAGACTGTAGACTACAGCTATGAAATGGTTCGAGAATGAAGAAAAGCACAGTCCTATGTAAGTAAAGTGAAGCTAAGAGCAGTAAAAACAGGCTGTGGAGAAACACTGGAACTCTTCAGGAGACGTCAGAAAGTTGTGGCTTGTTCTAGATGGTTGTAAACCCATAAGAAGACAGAAGTCCATACCAGAGGAGCCCAAAATCTGTCCAGAATTCCATATCGTTACCAGCCACATAGAACTGAAATCAGTGAATAACAGGCCATCCAGTGACATTCCAATGTAAAATGACAAAGAAATTGAGTACTAGAAATGGCATACTCTTTAAAGGTTTCATGGACCAGAATGGCCTGTGTTTGATACACGGTAAATGTAAATAAAACAAAATCCTTTGCTGTTCAAAACCATGTGAAATATAAACCTGCTGTAAACATCTTGCAATGTTTTCAGCATTATCTATAAGACTTTCTCCATTCATTTCAACAGCAAGCCTAAGCTATGCTTGTGTTGTAGTGAGATTAGATGGTAAAACTTCTTGTTCATATGTAGCCAACTTCATGTGAATTGAAGGCACCCTTTGTCCTGATACAAAGTAGAATGTTTGGCTTCCACCCACAAAAGATCACAGTACAGTTGGTAAAGTAAATTATGTACATGCCCACAGTTAGATATCTATCCAAGAGAGGCCATCAGGCAACATAAGAAATGCCAAATGACTGATTCAGACAGGAAGTACCATATGCAAGAAGATACAGAGTGCGGACTGGGCAGGTCAGGGAAAGCTTCACAGAGAAAGGTTTTGAATAATGGGCATGAAAGGCACAATGGAGGGAAAGGAGAGACTCTTCCAGAAAGCAGGAAGAATGAAAACAGATTCCAGCACTGGAGAATGAGCCTTTCAGGCAAGACAGCATGGAAGAGCACTGTTTGGCAGCAGTAAGATGCGATGTTGCAATGCCTGGGTAGATCAGTTGGCCGGGCTAAGCAGCTTAGACTTTATCCTATAAACAATAGGGAACCCTTAAAAACTATACCACACAACACAGGCTCCTGGTCATCCAAAATTCCTTAAGTAAATCTAAGATATTGGCCATTTCTGTCACTCGGTCTTTGTTGCTAGTAGTCAAGGAAACGTTATTCAGAGAGTGGTCCCATCACATAGGGGTCTTAACAATTTCTTGCCAAGTTCTGCACAACCCTGAGACCTTGAAGAGGATCTCAGAATTGGAAGAAATCAAATACACCCAATTTTACTTCAAATCCTATTTCACAGTCAGTGCAGAGAATTTTCGACAAGACCCTCAAAAGCAGTGTAACCCCCACCCCAGGTTGCCACAGTCCCCTGGCACATGAAGGGAACACAGAAAATGTTTGGTGAATGTGAATCCAACCCTTTCTTAAACAACTCTGGTAATTCTGATCTTACTTGCAGGGTTGGGTAAGACTTACTCCATAGAATATTCTTTCTTTCTTTGGGCTGGTCTGTCTCCCTATTTCTATAGCTCATTTATTCTAGTTCTGTCACGCAGAGAAACATATAGCAGATTCACTCATTTTTCCATACAAACTGCTTTTATTTGATATTTGGGGACACGTGTTGGGTCTTAGTCTTTTCCTCTCCAAATAAGCATCTGCAATTACTGTGTAGGGCTCAAAGGAATCAACCTGCTGTTGTGAACAATGCTGGATTTCCTTGTCCCTTTCTTAATTCACTGAGGAAGATGGGTTGCATCAGGCTTTGGATTTCAGATTCTGGAAGGGAGGCCCCACAGAAGCTAGAGCCACAAATCCCTAAACTTTTGCATATGCACTGTGCCCCTCCAGCCCTGCTCCTGGTGTATCCAAGGCCACATGGCCACTTTCCAATGAGCCTGTTTCCTTCTTCCTACAAGCACCCAGCTCCCACGTAGCAGGATCTGTGGGCTTGTCATCCTTCCACTGCTCCCATTTCTAACAGATGGAAGGAGCTTTCTCAACGTCTGCTGGCAGCCTTTTTTGCTGCTAGTCTGCCTACTCTAAATAGCAGCCATTACCACGTAAGCTTATTTCCTCCAGCTTAGTCCCCAGCCCCTAAAGCGAGCAAGCACAACTGGTTCCTCATCTTCCACACCGTAATCCTTCAAATCCTTGAAAGTCTTCATTAAGTCACAGTTTCACCAATGTTACTATATACCTAAGCTTCAGGGAATGCATGGTTACAAACCAATTCCTCACCTTCTAAAGCAGAGGGTCACAGTCCAAATTTTTCAGAAATAAGATAGAAAGATCAAAATAGCAAATTTGCATGCATCACATTTAATAAGCATAGAAATTGTCTTTGGAACTTTTGTTTTTGTTATACACAGTAATAATTTTGTTTAATTCTCTTTATATATATGTATAGATATAAAGTATATAAGTGTATATATATATGTATATACATATGTACATATATGGATATAGATGTCCTACATCTGTATATGTAAATAGTATTCATGTACTGAGATGAAATGTTCAGTGCCTTTATTACTGTGGGTTTTGGTCAAAAGAGTTTGATGAACCTAGCTTTTCTCCCAGCCCAAAGCCCTGGCTATCCCTGGCTCATGTCTGAGCCAAAAAGACCATCCAGTGGAAATAGCAATAGGTCAAGCCATGAACTTTGAGTTCTAAAGGGAGACACACATCCGTCTTATTCATATTTAGCATCCCCCATGCCTAGTTCAGTATCTACATAAAGTATGTATCTAATAAATATTTGCCAGAATCAATGAACACCACTCTCCAGATGGTAGACCTCTGGGACTCAGTCCTCTCATTTATAAAATGAGTTTTCAACACATCATGATGAACTTTGAGTCCCCTCAAACCTTCTAAGAGTCCATGACCATCTCTGGGCCCTGGAAAATGCTCTTCAATGGCAAGATTGGCTCTGGTAACTTCTTTCTTCCCCCAAACTCATACTGTACAAATAACCACCTCTGGGTAGGAAGTGTGAGAATAAGCTGGTGCTGAAAATGAGCTAAGAAAAAAAAATAAGGTAAATCTTGCCCAGTGTATGTCAGGCTGTGGTTTGTACTAGATTAATGAAAGCCCCACATGGCATAATTGTGTTTACAGTGAGCTTATAGGAGTTTTCCCTCAAGGTAGGAAAAGGGGATCAGGTTAAATAAATTATTTACCTTTTCCTGACCTGAACTGGCAACAGTGGATGGAGAACAATAGCCAAGGAGTGGCTGTCCCGTGTCAGCCCAGCCTCTGTTCACCTTGGGTTCCTTTGCGACCAGACGAGGTGTTCCATCAGGAAGGTAGAAGACAGTTCCTAGGCACTATCCGAGAATGTCTACACTCCAAATTGTTTCGAAGTGGGCAAACTGTGCCATGTCCAATTGTTTGGAAGTGACTTAAAGCTACAAGGCAGCTGGCAGCTTGTATTATAGGAATTAGATGTTCTGCTTTTTGGATTAGAAAATTGAAGCAAGTAAGTAAACTTGATTGCCCAAAACTACAATTGTGCTCTCTTATTGTTAACACACAGCTCTTCTTCCAGAAACAGAAACATTTCTTGGAGTCACATACTACATCTACAAGACAATAAACATCCTTCCTGCCCTGTTTTTAAAAACCCACAAATCCATTCTCTGGATGCATTTGGATGGTCTACACAATACCAAAAAATCTAGTTTGAATTAACATTTTATTGAGTGGATTCAACGAACTACATACTGCACTGGCAAATGTGACTTTGGTCTAAAAGCAAATTAATTTTAACTACAGCTTGGGGAGTGTGGATGTAATTTTGCTTAGTTTTTATGGTTGATTTTTTTTTCAGTCAATTCGTGGCCATTGCCAAATTCTCTTAAGTCTCCAAAGATATTTTTAGGTATAAGACTGTACTAACAGGATATATGAAATTTATTGGCAGAACTTTTCTGTCAACCCGTCAGTCATTTTTGATTCCAAATTACATAGGCCCAACCCAGATCTGGGATGCATTCACATTAAGTGATTGGGGGCCATTTAGTTCAGAAATGATAGATTGAAGAAAATGTGCTTTGCACATGAGAAATGAGATCCCATAGCACATTAAGTTTCCTGTTTCCTTGAGATCCTCATTTTCCCAGTTAGTCTCTGTTTTAGCTTTTCCGGATCCAAAAACCGGCCAGGAAAGGCCCAGACACCCACTCCCTGGCTCAGGGTGCATAAGACCATGCTCCAGGAGGGTGGGAAGGAAATAATCACAATGACAACTGACAGTTCGTATAGCACTTGGGAGTTTGATAGGGTAGTGAGAGGAGGTGTGATTATGCACGTTTAGTAGACCAGGAGACCTGGGTTCACTGGGATTAGGTGACTCGGCCAAGGACACACAGCAAAGAAAAGGAGGAGGCAGAACATAAGTACCGCTCTCCTGAAAGCAAACTTGGGTGCTTTCACAGGGCTGCACGCTCTTTCTAGAAATGATTTCCTCCATTTGTGAGCCTCTTTATGACTCACAGCACCCAGCCCAGTACCTGTGCCCATGCACCAAATTCTGTATCTGTCTGGGATCAATTAGCAGGACCTCGATGAGTGGCACACACAGCAGATGGGATATGCTCTGCAGTTAGGCCTTATGTGGCTGGGGAGTGGATCACACAGGCCATCTCAGCCCTAGGCCTGCCATCAGGGGAGAGCTGGACAGGAAGGCGGAGCAGCGGGAAGACAAGGACAAACTGGAACTGCGTGCGTCACTCGCCGTTTCCAATCGTGATGATGGGGAGGATATGAAGAAGCTGAAGGAGGAGATCCAGTTTCCTACCCCTGGATTTCCATGAATATTTCTTTGTAGCTAAAATAATCCCCTATTTAACTGAACTAAAGTAACCCCCTTATTTAATAGAACTGGCTTCACTGGGTCTCTGTGTCTTGTAATCAATCATAAAAACCTGAACGGGTCTTCTGTTTTATGTGACCTTCTTCACTTACCACATCATGTGAAAATCTTTTCATGTCAATAGACATATATCTGAGTAATTCAAAATCACTATATAGTATTCTGTTGAATGGCTAATGCATAAAATCTAATGGACCTTTTATTATTAAACTTTTAAGTCTCCCCAGTTTACTGTTTTGCTTTGTTTTATTTTGTTTCCTTCTATTTTTGCTTGAAAACTCAAACTGGCTTTTGATGAGAAGATAAAACATGACGGTTTTCTCTTGAGGAAACCAAAACTGAAAAACTAAAAGACAGAATGAAATGATTCAAAATGGTATTGGGACATTTCATATTTTCAAGGGATCTATGGCACAGTGAACGTGGAACGGACTTCAGAACACTCAGGCACAGATATGGTGTCACGCAGCCTGTTTCCTGACCAGTCTAAGAACGCAGCTGAACAGTGACCGTGCATTCTGCTAGTTTTGGCAGATGATTGCACTTCTAAAAGCCAGATCTTAAAACTTGGTTACTAGTTATCCCTAATGAGAATAATTAGCTCTCTCTTTCTCAAATCATAGGTTTCAGAAACTCCTTACTAAAGTGTTTTGTTTTCTGAAGTTAATTTTATTTTTAACTTTCTTTTACCAGTGGCCTCACCCCACCCTGGTTACTGAACTCAGGTAAGTTGCATCGCAGATTGTCCATGTTTCTTTCTCTCTTAGCTTACTTTTCCCCTATTAGTGCTAAGCTTTTGACTGTAATGGATTTTAAAGGCTCAAAGTGTTCTGTTAACCACATAATTACAAATAAACTTAATTTCCATGGATTTAAGTCATGTAAGTGAAAAGATGACAGAAGAAGACGTGATCTACAAGGAAGACAGAAGGATGGTGGAAGAGGCTTCTGGCGTGTTGGTTCCTGGTCAATACAAGTCACTGCACCACTCAGAGCCACGCCGAGCTTCACGAAAGGGTTGGGCTAGTCATAGCCTAGTGTCCAAACTCTGGAATTTTATGATCCGGTTTTCTGTGAAGAATTCAAATTTTTTTCCTACAAGAATTAACACGTTAAGTTAATTTTGAAATGAACAGTTTTTTGTTTGTTGGTTTGGGATATAACTTTAAAAAAAAAGTCCTTCCTTTATGATTTCTTCTAATCTGCTGCAGAAGGCTGTGCAGCCACACCATCCAGGAAATAGTCACAGGTGACCTCATGGCAAAATAGCTGAATCTGATGAAAGCTTTGTGACTGTAAACCATGAAGAATTTTTGGCACAGAAATACAAACCCCAACAAAGCTGGTAGCATCACCAAATTTGGCTTACTTTTTCTGGACAAATCATCTGCCTCTCCTATCTCCATTTTTAGTGTACTCCCCAGTAGCCAATACACCAACATTCCTGAATTATCACTAAATAGGATTGCCACTACATATCATTTCTTTTATCTAATCTTCTCTTTTAAACTGATGTGTATATTCTTTTATTATGCTTTTAATATCTTTTTAATATCTACAGATATTATTTAGCAGAATGATAAATTTATTCATTCTGATATCAGTAATTTTTTATTTCTCCCTTTTTATCCTAATCAGTCTAACCAAACATTTAACAATTTTGTGGATCTTTTCAAACAATTACTACTTATTTCATTATTTTTTCTATTAAGTTGTTCATAGTCTATTTCAGTGATTTCTGCTCTTATTTCCTCCTATTTATTTTGGATTAAATTTGTTCTTTTTTTTTCTTACTTCTTAAGATAGCAGTCTAGATTTTTTTTTTTTTAGGTTTTTCATACCTTTCTTCCTTTCTCATATAAGTATTTAATCCTCTAAGCACTACTTTACAGCTACTGCCTAAAAATTTTGATATGTTGTGTTTTCATTTTAAGTTCAAAGTATTTTCTCATTTCCCCTATGATTTATTCTTTCAAACCTAGTTTATTTCGATTCCTTAATTTCCAAATATTTGGGGATTTTCCAGTTACCTTTTCATAATTTATTGCTAACTTAATTCCACAGTGGTCAGAATACATTCTTTGTATAATTTCAGTCCTTTTAAGTCTGTTGAAATAATGGCCCAGAATATGGTCTAGCTTAATTAAAGTTTCATATACTTGAATTTTTACTTTATAGCTGTTGGGTGAGGTATTCTATAAATGTCAATTAAGCTAAGCTAATTACTAACTTAATCAATTTTTCTATGCCTGACTTTTGTCTACTTGTTTTATCAATTTCTGAAAGAAGGATTGTTGAAGTCTCAAATAGAATTGTGGATCTGTCTTTTACTTTCTTAGTTCCATAAGTTTTTTGCATAATGTATTCTGAAGTTTTGTTATTATGTACACACACATTTAAGATTATTGTATCTTCTTTATGAATTGACTCTTTTATTATGTTGAAATTCCCCTATTTCTGTCTCTGAAAATACTACTGTACGCTCAAGTCTACTCATCTGATATTAATAAACCATTCCAACTTCTTTATGATTATTGTGTGTTTGGTACCTCACTTTTTACATTACAACCTGTATGTGTTGTGCATTTAAAGGGGGTTTATTATAGATAGCATAGATTTGGATCTTGCTTTTCAATTCAGTTTGACAAATTCTACCTTTTCAAGTGTTTAGTCCATTTACATTTAATGTGATCATTGATATGACTGTATTTGAGTTTACCTTCTACTATTTGTCTTATCTGCTTTGTTCCTTCTTTTCTTCTTTCCTGCCTTCTTTTAAATTGAGTATTTGTAGTATTTCATTTTATCTATTGGCTTTTTACCCATACTATTTTCTGTGTTTTTTTTCCCTTTATCTAAGATTTACAATACGCAACTTTAATTTATCAGGGTATACCAAAGTATATTATATTATTTCATGTAGAATGTAAAAGCCTCAAAAAAGTATATTGCAATTTATCCACCTCTTATACTTTGTGTTATTGTTGTCATATATTTTATTTTATCTATGTTATAACCATCCAAATAAATTATTTTTTTTACTTTAAACAGTCTGTAAGCTTTTAAGAATATTAGGAGAAAAAAGCAAGTACCATACATTTATCATACATTTAGCATTTCCAGTTCTCCTTATTCCTTCTTACAGAAGGGGTTCTATCTGGTATAATTTTTTTTCCAACTAAAGATCTTAAATTTTTCTTCTAGTGTTGGTTTATGGTGAAAATTTCTCTGAGCCTTCATTTATCCAAAAAAAATTTTAACCTCCATCTCTGAAGAATATTTTTGCTGGATACAGAATTCTTGGTTGATTATCTTTTTCCAGAAGTTTAAATATAATTTTCTCTTGTCTTCTAGATTGCATTGTTTCTACTGAGAACACAGCAGTCAATTTCATCATTGTTCCACTGTTTGTAGGGTGTTGTGTTTTTTATTCTGGCTGATTTTACAATGTTTCTCATTGTATTTGGTTTTCAGTATTGCTATGCCTACATTTGTGTTCAACCTGATGGAGTTAATTGAGCTTTTTAGATCTGTAGAATTATATGTTTTATCAAATTAGAATAATCTCAATCATAATTTTTTTCAAAAATTTTTCTGCTCAATTCTGTCTTCTCCTTCTGGGATTACAATTATACATTGTTAGACAACTTGATGTTGTTCAGCAGGCACTGATCATTTTCATTTTCATTTCTTTGAACTGTGTACTTCATTTTGATTAGTATCTATTTCCCTGTCTTCATGTTCCCTACCTTTCTTTCTCTAGTGCTCAATCTACTATTAAGCCCATCTACTGCATTTTTCATTTCTGATATTGTGTTTCTTGATTCTAGAATTTCCATCTGGTTTTCTTTTTGTAGTGTACGTTTCCATTTCTCTTGAGATTTCCCATTCATTTCCTCATTGTGTTCATAATCCCCTTTAAATCTTTGAACATATTTAAAATAGCAGTTTATTAATCCTTGTTTGCCAATTCCATTATGTCTGCCATTTCTGGGTTTATTTCTATTGACTAAATTTTCTTCAGTTTTGGATCATATATTTTTGCTTTTTTACATGCTTAGTATATTGTTATTGTATACTGAACAGTGGCTATTACATTATTTCAAGGTCTATTTCATAGGACCATCCAGAAATATTCCATATTTCACTGATTCTTGGAAACCTTTTTCTGTTTTACTTTTCTGATAAAAATATAATTTTTATCATATAATAGTCATAAATGTAATAATTTAATTTTTTATTCTTTATTTTATGCACAATAATGGTGCATTTTATAATTGATGGATATTTAGATTTGATTTGATAAGATATGGTACTAATGTCCATCCTCATGAAAAAGTACAGGAAAGCCCCCTAAACACTCACCAGCACAAATTACTTTTTGCCATTATAATAGGTGGAAAATGATGTCTCACTGTTATTACAATTTGTGTTCCTTTGATTATGAGTGGTGTAATTTTACAGATGGAAAACCTGGGACTCAGAAAAATAATTGTAATCCAATGTAAGTCCTTCCAAACTTCCCCTACCCCACACATAGTTTTGGCTAAATCTTACTAGTGTGAGAAATCCAAGAGTCTAATAATTGCTGCCCTCCACTGTTCTCCTCCAGGCCAAAATATTTGTAGTTACTTACTGTGAGGGCTAATACTCAGCAAGGATGCATCAGGATGTCTACACAAATTGTTGAAAGATTGGCATATTTCTATTCCAGATGGTAACTCATCGCTGGCTAAAGTGGCCCAGGAGTTCCCATACATCTCAGGCTACCTCCAGTCATCCCCCACAGTTATGCAGAACCAGCCAATTATCCAGCAACTAAAGGGTTAATACCTATCCTAGCAGGGATCCTCTAGAAATCTGCTCCAAATCTATGACCAACATCCCTTCTGTTTGGTTGGTCTCTGTGCTATATTAATTTCAAATCTTTTAAATATCACCCTACTTAGCATTAAGGATTAGTTGATTAGATAAATTCCAGCTCACCTACTCAGGAACAATTCAGAGGGAGGGAAAAGAGAGCATCAACAAGGGAGCAACAGAAGAAGGAATTACAAAAAGGAAGTCTGTGTGGCTACTATGGTAGGAGGCCTGGGTCACTCAGGAAGAATTCTGAGGCCACTGGGCATCTGGAGAGAAAACTACAGAAATTCCATCAATCAGACAGCTTCTGAATGCTTACTGGTACCCTATGGGATATTCAGAGAAGAGCATGAAAGGAACCCCAAGGCAAACCTTCCCCATTTCATATTATTGCCACTGGTTAGCCCTTATCAGAAAATGAATGGATCCCAGGATGCTCTGTGCATCTTTTCATATATCCTCAGGGTTAACGCAACACTCAGCACTGCCAGCTACACTTTGGCCTTAAAAACATACCCTTGGAGGTGTAAGTCTCCCTGGCTATGTGGGACATGTCTCCCGGGATTGAGCCTGACCCTGGCATCATGTGATTGAATATGCCTTGCTGACCAAAAGGGGGAGAAGACATGATATAAAGTTTTAGTGGCTAAAAGATTCCAAATAGAGTCAAGATGTTATTCTGGAGGTTACTCTTATGCAAGCTTCAGCCAGATATTGCAATTTGTCACAGTATGCCAATCCCCAAACAACAGCATTCCCTGAAACCCCAAGAATACCCTGGGCTCGATCTGATGCTATAAAAATTGTACTTAGTAAGTTTATTTTTTCAGAAATGTAAGGCCTCTAGATTGTGTTCCTATATCAGACAGTCCCTAAAACCCAGAGATAACTGTCTCTTCAAGAACATCAACCAGTTTCATTCCTCTACTGCATGAGGTTGACACCTCTTTCCAACACAGAGAAGTTAAAATGATCATTGCCCAGATATCCCTGAAGATTAAGAAAATGATCAAATGAGAGGGAGGAGATGTAACTGAGAAATTAGGATTTAACAGATGATTATGATGACCAACTCATTATACAGATATTTCTTTCCAGTTTCTAGTTTAGCAGAATAGCCAGAAGGAAATACTGAAATTGTTGAGCTATAATCCAGTAGCCTTGACCCTTGATAATGACTGTATAACTAAAAAGTTTTCATCTTGTAACTTTGAATGCAAAAACCTTGTGATTGACACTCCCCTTATCCAACGTATGGATAGACGAGCAATAAAATAAAGACATGCCTGAAAAAAACGCATACCCATGGAGAGAAACCAAGCTAGGGAGTATCATTTTCAAAGGTGAGACAATTAAGAGATAGCTTAGAACCCTAAATATTGTCCCTCAAAATCTTAAATTTCACTGTGTGAAATATCATTTACTTAAAAGATAAATGCCACCTACCCTGTTGATCAGCAATAATAATACCCTACTGGTCAGCATTTTCTATTGAGCAACTACCACCGGAAAGACATGTTTAAGTTCCTGAGCAGTCATACAGACAGAAGAGCAAAGACAAAATGACATTTAGAAATGATTGAGCACCTCATGTTTTCACCAATGGGAAATCTCTTCAGAGGATCATTCTCATACAGAATCACACTGTCAGAGTAGTAAGGAACTTACCTTTGGTTTAACAAATCAGAATCCCAAGGCCTAAGGTACTATCCCATTTCTGGCTCTTTAAATACACATGGCCTCCTATTAGTACCATATCAAGCATCTAAAAACCATTTTAGACAAGTTCAGCTCTTCCAGATTCAATGGTTCCAACTTTAGAATATTGTTTAAGACCAGGAGCTTGATCATTCTCGACCTGCTGCTACTGCTCCAGGGCTCTTCTCGAGTTGACTCCTGCCTTGGTTCTTTGATTTTATCCCCCTTCTGTACTGTACACGCTTAGGATGAGAAAGAACTCTGCTCTCATGGCTCTCCCAGCCAGACCAACACCACTCTCCTCCCTTCTGACTTTCTCCCACCAGGGTTCATGCACTTAAAAGGGATTTGCCCAGTAGTACAACTATATCCATAAACAGCCAGTAGTGAAACTACATCCAGAATCAGGGCAAGGTTTTCTTCAGATGCCAAGTTAACCCCTCCCCAAGAAGGAAGTAATTGAAAGAGTGTAAAAGTACGTAGCATGTTATCAATTTTTTCTACTGTTTTGGGGAGAAGAAAAGATCTCTTTATTGTCCTTGTATTTTCAAACAGTAGGATTTTTCAGGGTACAAATCACATTTTTATTTATATTCAGTCTTAGAAACTATAAAGGAAAGATAAGCAGCATAAAATAACTTTCAGTGACTGAAAAATAATTTAAACCCACATTTGATCTGCCCCTGTCACCACCATTACCAACATGGCAATTTCCCTCAACAACACTGACCAATTAGAGAATAAAGTTTTTTTTTTTAATTATATCTCCCTCCTAGGATCTTACATTCTTACTTGAAAGGTTAAGTATAAAAATCCAGAGATAACCTAATCATCATGATTTATTTTCAAGAATCACTTGGTTATGTTTTTGAGAGCTTGCTACAAGAATTAAAATTCTAATTCTTTAAATATGAATTTATTTAAACAGCCTTAGCTGTTTTCTAAGATCAACATACCATATCATTTTGGTCAATTTAGTCTACCAGTGAAAAAGCAAAGTAATCAAACCACTGATTTGAATTATGTAGGCCCATCCAAAAAAACAAGGCAATAAAACTACTCATTTAGTGTTGTGTAGATACTCCCAAAAAGTAACCAGAAAAATCGTCCACTTTGGCCTCTCTCTCTAAGTCAACTCAGCAGGTGAACTCACTGCCCTCCCCCCACAACATGGGACATGACTCCCAGGTGTGTAAATCTTCATGGCAATATGGGACATAACTCCCAGGATGAGCCGGGACTCGGCATCATGAGATTGAGAAAGCCCTCTTGACCAAAAGGGGGAAAAAAGAAATGAGACAAAGTTATGTTTCAGTGTCTGTGAGATTTCAAACAGAGTCAAGAGGTTATCCTGGAGGTTATTCTTATACATTATATAGATAACTCTTTTTAGTTTATGGAGTATTGGAGTGGCTGGAGGGGAGTACCTGAAACTGTTGAGCTGTGTTCCAGTAGCCTTGATTCTTGAAGAAGATTGTAGGAAGATGTAATTTTAAAATGTGACCATGTCTGATGCTCCCTTTATCTAAGATATGGACAGATGAATTTAAAAATGACCAAAAAAATAATAATTAATGAGGGGGTAAGGGTTAAAAAATATTGGGTAGATTGAAATACTAATGATCAATGAGAGGGAGGGGTGAGGGGTATGGAATATACGGATTTTCTCTTGCTTCTTTTTATCTTTCAGGAGTGATGCAAATGTTCTAAAAATGATCGTGGTGATAAATACCAAACTATGTTTTGATATTGTGAGCCATTGATTGTACACTTGGATGGACTGTATGTGCGTGACGATACCTCAATTAAAATATATGTTTTAAATTGCCCACTTTTTGATGACTGACATAAAAAATGACATCTTAATAAGACACAGGCTTATTAAGAAGGTCTATCAGCAAGAAAGCTATTTTTTTTTAAAGAGCTTTTCTTCTTTGTTCTTTCTTATTGGACCAGAGTGCTTATTACAAAGGATCTCAGATGAATAAAGAAATAACTATTAAAAAGTTGAGTTCCTGTCTACACAATGCCAAAACATCTAGTAAGTCTGGTTAAAAAAATGTCAACCCAGATGTTTGGCACCACATAGACAAAACATGCAGATGACTGGCTGAACTTTTGAATAAACTGCTGAAATGGACCAGATGTTCTGGCTTCTTAGGGCTTCAGGGCCTAGGGGTCCCTGGGGACATCAGGAGAAGGCAAGTGTCCCCATGGGACCTTCCCCACCTTCCCTCAAAGCTGCAGTGCGTGTGGAACAGCACGGTTTAAATTAAACACGTCACCGCATGCCTTAGAAAAATCAAGTTAAAGGTACGAGAAGAACATAATGTGGTGTTTATCTGAAAACCATGTTTTGGAGAGTCACAGAATCACATCTTTCCTTTCTGAGGCATTGTGGTCTCATTTCTCAATATTCTCCCACTCAAGACTTTCTCTTTCAAACCAAGCTCTGGGTTGCTCTCTCCCAACCCCAGGGCGCAGTGGTTTTTATGGGCAATAGTCAGGGCTGAAATCGAGAGCTTTCTCTTTTCCCCACCACTTTGCTCTTTTCCCCTCCCCTTGTCCTACCTCCTTATGCTTCCTTTCCTACTGTGTGCCAAGTGAGAATCCTGTCAGTGAGTCTCGAAAGGCCTTTACAGCTGGGCAGCATGAGGGCAGTTCAGTCAATTCTTTTGGTACAGCCCAAGCGACAGGCCCTGGCTGAGAAGGCAAATGCTGGAAGGTTCCGTGGCATAGGGTTAGAGACTCCGCCGCCAGGAGGGGGAAACCAGCAGCGCTGGCAGCTGGGACCCAGCAGCGTCCGGGACTGGTTAATGGATGGGGTGGGACCTGGGGTCCCCGCCAACAGACTTGTTGTCTAAGAGGGTGTCTTGCAGGAAACTGAGGGCAGCCGGAAGGGAAACTAGTCTCCAAAAACACCATGTGATTCCTAAACTCTCAACTGTACTTAGAGAAGAGTTTTGGCTTCCATCAGAAAGTCCAGATATGCATTTGATCTGTTATATAATTTTTGTTTTCAGAGAAAGGTTGGTTTTGTTTCTTCTAAAAAGTCATTAAGAGAATCAGTGTCAGTATTCTCTGGGAACTTTCCCGGGACATTTTCTGCTGCTCTTTAAAAGAAGAGATAGAAAAAGCAAAGGTGTGACTGCTTTCTTGCCTCTTTCCAGAAAGACACCAACTGCCACTGAAGGAGGAATAATGCATCTCTCATCATCAGAATACAGTTAGGAGAACACGTGAAGTGATGTGGGAAAGTAGAAAATAATAATGCTGGTTTCCCTCGTGAAGTCTACCCGAGACGTCCCAGGGCTGAAGGCAACCAGAGCACTTCTTTGAAAACTGAACATCAGCCAAAATTGCACCCCTCTTCCCACCCCAAGACACACGTGATGTGCCCCAGTTTCACTAATACTGAAAGATGGCAGAGATATCTAGGAAAATTGAAATTAAAAAAAAAAGTATTCTTTTTCTCTCTCTGATGAAAAAAAATCCCTTCTCCCATTTCTAACCACCCCCACCCCAGTCCTGCTTTCTCCTCCCCTTGCCCCTCCTCTCTCAGGGATTGGCTTTATTTTAAAAAACTATATTTCTGCCCAGGCATTCAAAAATGCTGAGTGCCTCAAGCAAAGTAGTAGAATAAGCATGTTTCTTACTGCTTCTTGGCAACTCTGCGGCCCAAGACCTGCTTCCAATTAAAGATCATGTGGCTTCAGTTTAGTATTATCATGAAAATGAAATTACCACTTTAGAAAAGTCAAGTTATTTTGGAAGTGAAAACTGCAGGTCAGAGCCCACCAAAATTCCAAAAAATTTGCTCAAGAAACATCTTGTCGAAGGGTCAAAATGGCCTGGCTGATAAACATCCTGGGGTTGTGATCTGCAGCCCACTTCCGCAGGTCTCCCCAGGCCTCTGGTCGGGCAGGCCACCTCGCTGTCCCTTTTGGAGAATGGCCGTCCTTCTGGTAGCAGATCCAGGCACACGCTGCCGAGGAAAGCACCAGCTTCTCCACCACTCTGGCTGACTTGAGCCCTCTCATCTCTACCCCTCATCTGGCCAGTACGTATCCTACCTTAGAGAGCTCTTTATCTACTAAGGTTTCTATCTTTCCAGCAGGATTGTAAATTCCTGAGAGCAAAGGCCATGTCGTGCCTTTTTTTTTGTAGCTTCATAAATTCTCAGAACAGAAAAGAACCTAGCGTAATCATTTAATTGTAAAGATAAGGCCTATCGGCTAGTTTCTGGCAGACCACTGTGAGGACTGAACCCTCGGACCATATCTGGGTCTGTTCTGAGCCCCCAGATGGCCGCCCCCTGGGGCACCTTCAAAAGTGTGTTAACCCGACCTTGTGTATGTACCAGCCTAGTGGCTGACACCCCTGAAATTCAGAAGGGGTTGGTTCAGATCCCAAAACCATCATGAAATAGCTCTGTGATGCAAGATAAATTGTTTTGCCTATTTCATCTGTAAAGCTGGGAAAATAAAAGTATCTACCTCATAAGTTTGCTGAGGATTAAATAGCATATGTAAAACCCTTAATCCACAAGCTTATAGCTAATAAACACTAAATAAATGGTTATTGCTTTATTATCATTATTATTACTGTCTGGCATGTATTCAATGGTACCCAAACCTCAGATTTCTTTTATAAAAGCCTCCACAGTTTCTCATATGAAACATGGGTTTGTTTGGGGCAAGTGGCCCATATCAGCTTTCTGGAACCACCTCTATTATGAAATTCCAGGAACTGGGATAAAATAGTGGGAGGGTATATGAGAGAGAGAGAGAGAGAGAGGTTCTTCACAGAACAACTTAACCGATCAGCCCATAGATAACAAATATTTATTGAATGCACTATGCAGTAGGCTCTATGTCAGTTGCTATAGGAAATTCAAGGAGTGTTATACATGGGTTCTGTCTTCAAATGCCACAGTCTGGTTGAAAATATGGAATACATGGGAGGAAAACTAAAATTCCACATACATATAGTGTATCATGAGGGCTGATTGCTAACAAATGCCACAGTTCAGAAAAAGTAGTGAAAGATAGCAGATGGTTTGGGTAGGGAGGAAGTCATAGAGAAGGTGGGACTTAAGCTAGGTTTTGAAGAACTGGGAACACTCAACCGAGGGAGATGTGGCAGAAGAGCTCCTCATGTTAAGGGAACTGTGCAAAGGCCCAGACAGAGATTGCAAGATGTGCTTAAAGGCAGTGAGACCAGACTGGCTCAAGTCAAAGGTACA
This sequence comes from Tamandua tetradactyla, assembly GCF_023851605.1. Taxonomy (NCBI): domain Eukaryota; kingdom Metazoa; phylum Chordata; class Mammalia; order Pilosa; family Myrmecophagidae; genus Tamandua; species Tamandua tetradactyla. Next base: position 103,469,916 of record NC_135331.1, on the reverse strand, counting down.
CCTGCAGGCTTAGGGAGCACATAATTAGAAGAATTGCTTGGAAATATATTGTGGAGAGCACTGAATATCTGTCTTATTGCATGGCCTGACTATGGTTGTGCAGAATATTGTACACCCTAGGGTTGTGCAGTGAGCAACCTATCAACTGTACCTAGCAGCTTCGCTAACTCTTTGGACTTCATCCTGTAGGTAGAGGTGAGATGGTGAGGTTTTTTAATAAGATGTTAGGCCTAATTATTATATACAGTGTTGAGGCCAATGCACTTAGAAGTGTTGAGGACAAAGCACTTTAGAAATAAGAAAGTCAATAAAATAATTGACTACCAATTTAGGGCTGGAGAAGGCAAGAAGATTCTGTGCTTTAAAACTCTGGTTTTTTCCCGTCAAAATCTGAGCACCTTTGTAGTCTAAGGAATCCTGGTCCAAGTTAATAACTTTTCTGACCTGGTGGGGGGGGGGGGACCAGGATGGGGAGCAGATAATCAGAATAAAACATATAGTAGTTGTTTAAACTGTATTGTAGGCTGCTCTGGAATTTTCCAAGATCCTCTGTAAATCAATTTCTGAAGAGATTTATAAGAGAAGGCGAAGGGAGGGAAGAGGGAGTCATAATACCATCTAAAACCTTTAAGAGAGCCAGGAAATAAAGGGACAAGTGGCAGGGAGGATTGGGTCATGATTACTCCATTTCCCCTTGCACTCTCTTTGAGAACAATTTCTCTGAGGCCTTCGTGAAAACTAGAGACAAATCCACAACTGTAGATGCCAAGATAAACTTCCCTGGATGTAGCACAACATTAATTGAGTCTAACGTGAGGTGGAGGGGCTGGGGACGGGGAGGGGGGCATGCACCGTGGAGGGAGTGTGTTATAAAAGAAAACAGCCGTGTGTGGTCTGCCTCACATATGTCCACAATTGATGGGTGGGTTTTGGGACCATTCAGCCTTAGCTTTTAACCCTGCCATCCCTGGCACTCAGGACCCTACAACACCCAAGGTTTCCAGAACGGTAATCCCAACTCTGGGTTTCCACACATGTCATGGCTCCCACTGAACCCCAGGGAAGGCTGACATTTAAGAGACTAGAGATGTTTTCCAAGGTCAAAAGGTGTGGAGCAGATGCTGGCAGCAGGGAGGGCCAATGGGATGCAAACAGATGCCTGGGAGTTTCTGTCGTCGACACCTTCTAGTAGATTCGAGTTTAGCCATCATTTGCAAATGCCTGTGCAAAATAATCCATCACTCAGAACTTCGGGGGAACATGACTTGGCTGGTGGGATAAAGCATCCTGAAAAGAAAAGCAGCTTGCCTGGGACTTCTCAGAAAATTTAAAAGACCTCAATATGGGCCCCACTTCTCAAAGGCAGGAGGACTATGTAATGTCAGGGATCCTAAGGCACCTGAGGAAGCCCCTCCAAAGCCCGCTGCTGACCAAAGGAGAGTGAAGATGTGGGGAGGGGGCTGCAGGAACAGAATTCCATACAGTCTATGTTTCCACATAAGGAGGCCACTGGCCTCTCTGCTCCCCCATCTACCACACTCAGATTCACTTGCAGAACTGCCACACATCAGAACTGCACCCATGCCCCCAGAACTGCACCCATGCCCCCAGAACTGCACCCATGCCCCCAGAACTGCACCCATGCCCCCAGAACTGCCACCCATGCCCCAGAACTGCACCCATGCCCCCAGAACTGCACCCATGCCCCCAGAACTGCCACCCATGCCCCCAGAACTGCACCCATGCCCCCAGAACTGCCACCCATGCCCCCAGAACTGCACCCATGCCCCCAGAACTGTCACCCATCCCCCAGAACTGCACCCATCCCCAGAACTGCACCCATCCCCCAGAACTGCACCCATCCCCCAGAACTGCCACCCATCCCCCAGAACTGCATCCATGCCCCCAGAACTGCACCCATGCCCCCAGAACTGCACCCATGCCCCCAGAACTGCCACCCATGCCCCCAGAACTGCACCCATGCCCCCAGAACTGCACCCATGCCCCCAGAACTGCCACCCATGCCCCCAGAACTGCACCCATGCCCCCAGAACTGCCACCCATGCCCCCAGAACTGCACCCATGCCCCCAGAACTGTCACCCATCCCCCAGAACTGCACCCATCCCCAGAACTGCACCCATCCCCCAGAACTGCACCCATCCCCCAGAACTGCCACCCATCCCCCAGAACTGCATCCATGCCCCCAGAACTGCACCCATGCCCCCAGAACTGCACCCATGCCCCCAGGAAAGAGCAGGCCCTGACAAAGCCCAGCTGAGCCCACAGCTTCCCGGACCCCAGCCCAGGGCAGGGCCCTGACCACCCAGCCTGAGTGTGCCTCGGGGCCCCCTGGAGGCCCAGCCTTGAAGCCAGGAAGACAAAGAAAACGCTAGGAATTGCTGACAGGCAGAGCCGGTGTCTGTGGACGGCAGGCACAGGGAGAATGTGCAAACACAAAAACCGTGTCAGCTACTGAGAGCGGGTTTCTGGGCCGCTGGCATTCCACCATGAGGCCACCAGGGACGGCCGCGGAGATTAGATGCATTTAAACATTTTCTTTCATTTCTGTTAAGGGCCGCTTGGATCGTTTTAATCACAGCCTCGTGAAGGGTTGCAAAGCAGTGCGGAGACACTCAGTTTGCTATAAATTCACACCCTCAGCCTCCTCGCTGGCAGCCAACACTGCTCATAGTGAGATAAGTAAGACACACTGCTCTTAGCTCCGTGCCTCTGTTTCCCTGTTTGCTGCCTCTATTTTTCTTATACACACACACACACGCACACACACACACGCATATACGTATATAATACATGAAGTGCAGCACAATACAGCACAGTACCCTTGTTACCAGCACAGAGGTGAAGACCCTCAAGACTAACCCCTTGGTAATTTTCACCAGCGCGTTGACAGTCAGTTCAGAGTGGGGTGACTCCGCTGTCGTCCCCTACCACCATTTTCTGAGGAAACACCCTTCACAGGTCCTCTAAATGTTCCAAATGTTTGTTATGGGTGGATTTTTTCCCCTCAGTTCACGAACCCAGAAACTTCCACGTCATTTGTGCAGTGGATCATTGATAGGTTCCCCACATTGGGCAAACAGTTGGTCCCAAATTATGGCTCTGGCCAGCAGAGGCTGGCTCACTTCCTCATCTCCTACCCACAGTGTTTTAAGAATAAGCGGCTCCTCCTGCAGTCTCACCTCCACCCACGTCTCCACCTCACTCCAGTGAATTGCTGATCCCTACCTCTCCTGGTCTTTTATATCACTGGATATTAGGAGATAAAGGTCTGCTATAAGTGTTCAAATATCTCTGGCCTCTTAAGCCATGCATCCAAGACACAGAAATCTGAATTTGGGGCTTACACAAGCCACCACCCCCACCCTTGAGTCTCCTTGACATCTTAGGGGTAGGCTCAATGCCACATCTGCCTGTGACAAATACCCTCAGGAGGGCTCATGCTCATTTACGCATCAGCAAGCATTTATTGAGTAGCTGCTGTGTGCCACGCCTTAGGAAAAAGGCAGTAAGCAAAAGAGCCCCTGCCCTCATGGAGCTTACATTCTGGTGTGGAGAAAAATGATAAATGAACATATCTTCCATAATATGTCAGGGGGAGATAAGTGCTAAAGATAAAAATAGAACCAGAAAAGGGGTTAGGCAGTGATGGAATGGGTGGCCTTTGGAGAGGGAGGAACTGGTCAGAGAAGCCTCTACGATGGGGAAACACTTGGCAGAGATTGAAATGCAATGAGAGAACATGCTGTTAGGTCATTTCTCACCTATAAAAACAACTCTTAATCCTCCACTGCAATAGAAGGTAGTTATAAAACTTATAATCCCTTATATTACTTTGTCATTTGCCTATGTCATTCACTTATCACAACATCCCTGTGAGGGATATTTCCACTTTAAAGATGCTGAAATAGACACTCAGAGTTGGGGGAGAGGGAACTTCAGAGAAAAGCCTATGGCAGGGCTGGATTAGAACCCAGTTCTCCTATTCCCAGCCAGGTGCTTCCCAGGAGAAGAGAACATGTTGGACAATACTGAAATCAGGTATGTTTTGCTTAAGATCTCAAAGAAACATATCCAGGAACTTACAAAAGCCTGCACAGTTATAAATGACTATCTGTGTACAGCCCCAGTTCCTTTGCAACTTGACCTAAAACATGGCCACATGGTTTCAAGTGGGCAAATGAGTTATTTCACTACCATAGGTGTGCCAAACTTAGATAACTAAGATCTGAGCAAAGATCTTATGAAAAGGAGATAAAGTGTGTATATAGAATACATAGTACTATATTCTCTATAACTACTTGTATTAGTTAGGGTTCTCTAGAGAAACAGAATCAACAGGGAACACTTGCAAATATAAAATTTATGAAAGTGTCTCACGTGACCGTAGGAACTCAGAGTCCAAAATCCACAGGGCAGGCTGTGAAGCCAATGACTCCAATGGATGGCCTGGATGAACTCCACAGGAGAGGCTCACCAGCCAAAGCAGGAATGCAACCTGTCTCCTCTGAGTCCTCCTTAAAAGGCTTCCCATGATTGCATTTAGCATCACTAATTGCAGAAGACACTCCCCTTTGGCTGATTACAGATGGAATCAGCTGTGGATGTAGCTGACGTGATCATGACCTAATCCTATGAAATGTCCTCATTGCAACAGACAGGCCAGCGCTTGCCCAATCAGATGAACAGGTACCACAACTTGGCCAAGTTGACACCTGTCCCTAACCATGACACTACTCTACATATGTGCCTGCATTTGCACATCTGTGCATATTTATAAGTGGGTTTCTTCTGAACTCCTGACATGTGGATTCCAACTATAATAAACTATGAGGTAGAAAATCTCCAATCCTGTGTGACTTTGGGCAAAGTTTTTTCCCTCTCTGTCTTAAGTTTTCTTTTTTGTAAAATGAACATTTGAATTAGATGGGCTCTAAGTTTCTTTCTCTTCCTGGCATCCTAAATTTTGTGCAAACACACCGATTCTTCTATAAAACAGGGAATAAAGTTTGTATTATTGGCCCCACACAAGCCCTTCGGTGGTGTGCTACATCCTACCTGACTAGAGACTTCATATAACACCTTGTTACCTTCTTGACTCATTTTCCCAACAAAGATGCTCCTCCCAAGCAAAAAAGCTTACAGAGCTTTTCTAAGATAGAGTATAGCTGATGTTCATTTCTTCTAAATCAGTGCCAGTTGCTGACTGAAAAATTGAGTAAAGGGCAAGTCTTAGGGGACAAGGATGAAAATAAAAGAGAGGAGCAGAGAAGGGGCAAGGAAAACAGAAAGGGAGAAGAGAGAGGCAAGGAAGGTGAAGAAAGGAAGGAAAAGAAGTGGTGGGTGGTGGGTGGTGGGTGATGGAGTGAGGGGGCAGGGACAGGAAATGTCCTAGAAAAGTATTTCCAGATCTTAGCGATCTGTTTCTTGTATAAGGCATGCGGGCTTCATTAATAAGAAAGTATGTGTGTATGTGAATCCTGAAGTGTGTATTAATCATGCTGGTGAGAGCAGATGAAATCAATGAGTTCTGAAACTTCCTCTGAAATCAACTGGAGAGACCACGTACGTGATGTTTCCTCAAACTGGCACAAACACATTCATTCAGCCCGTGCTGGCATCCAAGACTCCCCCCTCCGTGGGCTCTCCCCTCATCCTGGGATGCACCCTAAATTCTCTTTCCTTATCCAGCCCTGTGATGGCTTTCTCTTTCCCTGCTGGAGGAACAGGTTTTGTGTCTTCTCTCTAGCCATCTTCAGCCACAGAAAGCCTTTGCTTCTCAATTTTCACACACTTTCTATAAGCTTCCAGCCTTCTGCCCCACTTTCTTCTCTCCGGTTCCTGTTTTCATTGATGTCATTTCCAATCTGTGCTGACAATCCAGTTTTTGCCTTCACCCACACCCAAAGCATCACAAACCTTAGAGCAACACTCTTCAAACTAGGTGTGTGTTCCCCGGTGGGAACCCAAAGGCTTTCCAGGGACATGAATAATTTGAGAATCATTTTCCAGATCCTCAGCTCTCATAAATATTCTTAAAATCATAAAATTCTTAAAAATGGTCCGAATTTTTGGAATTGTGGAAGAATGGTCCACAGTCTTCCACTCCTATTTTTCCCATCCTCTTTTACAGTCACTCTTTTCCTATTTGACAAACTATGGTGTAATTCTTGTCCATCCAAATTTTGTTTCTGGGACACCAAGCATTGCTCCTGAAAGGAGTCCCTTGACAGCAAAGCAAAGAAAGATTAAGTAAAAATTGAAAGGGGCAGAATCTTATTTCTTCCTGGAAAGCAGTTAATGCCACAGTGCTGCACTTTTAACTATCTATCTACACATCTATGAATCAGAAATGGGATGGTTGTTACAGGGACATCTCAACAAGCGTATTTTTTTTTTGGATGGGGGGAGTTCATGGTCTGAGGAACGATCAACAAGTGTATTTTAATTGAAAAATTAACTTATTTTTTTCTGATGAAAAGTAAGTCTAATCTGACTGATTCATTTGACCATATGAGCCATCTTTGCCAAGTGGATTTTATGGACATTTTCACAAAATGAATGAGTTCAAAGGTTATGGCAAAATAAAGACATAGATATCTCATATACAATATGCTAGAAGCTACAATCTTTGCAACTAATAAAACTAAACCTACGACTAAAATTTTTTAGATGTTATGATAGACTGTATTTTTGTTTTCAATTATTTGCTATAATCCCTACAAGGGGAATATGATATTCTTTGGCCCATATAATGTGATCAGAAATAATGTGTACCATAGCTGCACAGAAGCTTTAAGAGTTACCATATGGTTCTGCCAGAACTTTCTTTTCCCTTTGCCACAAGAATGGCATATCCCAAATAACAGATGCTCCCTTAGCCTGGATCCTCAAAAGAAGACAAATGGACCAGACCCACAGCCAACCTGCTGTCAAAGTATAAGGTAAGCAAGAAATAAAACTTTGATAGGAGCCACTAAGATTTGGGTACATTTTTATAGCAGCATAACCTAGTAAATGCTGACTAACATAGATCAACTAAAAAATGTTTGCGAGGCAAATAGCTTTCCCAAATTTATACAAGGAATATGAAAGCAAAAGTTTGCAGACTTCTAACTTAGATCAATGGTCATTTTCAATTAAATAAGCTGTCTTTCACCCATTCTCCAAGTACATTAATCAAATACTAGATGTGAGCATAGATATATAGAAATGAAGAGTCCATACCCCCAACCTCAAGAAAATTAGTCTAATACAGCAGAAATATACAAGTATGGTATCCCACTGCCTGATGAGCATGATCAGAGATGTGGGTCAAGAGTACAAAGGTACCATGGAAAAGGGAATGATTAAATTTAAAGAAGAAAAAAGGGAGGACAATGAGTAAGAAATAAAAGTATGTGTAAATTTCTAGACATATAAAAGACCATGATACATTTACAGAATAAGAAACCATATGGTATTACTGGAGTCCACTTTTCAGAGGTGGTAGAGAGAGATACAGCTTGTAGCAGACAGACCCTGGAGTGGCCCTCGAGATACCTGCCTTCTGGTGTTTGTGCCCTTGTAAAATCCTTTCCCTGTGATAGTAGGCAGGACCTGAGGTTGATTTCTAACCAATAGAATACTGAAAAAGTGATGGAATAACACTCCTTTGATTTCATTGTGCTATATAAAGCTCTTAGAAGACTTGCTCTGGGAGCCTCTCTTTCCTTTGCTGGATGTAAGAAAGCAAGCTGCCATGAAGTCAGTGGCAGCCCACATGAAATGAATTGCAGGAGGAGTCTAGGAACTCAGAGCTTATTCACTCCTACTTTTAGAAGGAAATGAATTCTGCTAACAATCTCAGTGAGCTTGAATGTGTATTCTTCCCCATCTGATAAGACCACAGCCCCATCCAGTAGCTCAATTGCAGTTTGGTGAGGTCATAAAACAGAGGATCGAGCTAAGTTATGCACAGACTCTTAACCCACAAAAGCTATGAGGTAATAAAAGTGAGTTGTTTTTAGGTTCCTAAGTTCATGACACTCTGTTACACAGGAGTATAGAACTGAACACAACTAAAGACAAGAGAGGGGGCAGTGCTAAGGAGTGCAAATGTTATTACGTGGCTAATGAGGAGCCAGGGGATGGTTCTAAGCAGAGAAGCATCGCAGAGATTAGATTGAGGATGATTTCTCTGACAGCAGGTTATCGGGGGTAGGACTTCAGGGGACTAGGCTAGAAGCCTCTCATCCTCTACCAAGCCAAGCATACAAATGAGCATGTGACCTCAGACAGAGAAAAGTCAAGAAATATGTATTTATTGAACACTTACAAGATGCTATGTTCAGTGGAGAGGAAGAAAGAAAAAGTCATGAAGCATGGTCTCCAATCATGAGAAACAAAATCAAGTTAGAAAACATGATGGATGTGCAAATGTTTATTTTGTTTTACTAACACTGTAAGCCAATAAGTTGGTGATACATGAAAGAACAGAGTGATCAAGGTCTCCTGGGAGGAATGATGCCAAGATTTTGAAGGATGGATGGGATTTGGATGAGCCAGGGTAGTATTCAATGGCCTGCAGATGATTTCATTGTGAGAAAAAAGTCCAAGTTGGTTTGGAGAGTGAGCCTAGAGCTGGGAGCATTGTAAAGGACTGTATGGGAAAAGATTGAAGTGAGAGATTGGGAGAAACTGCTTGCCAATAGGGCTGCTACATTTTGTAATTTGATGAAGGGTCACCTAAGAAGGCTTCATGGTAGAAGTGAGACTTGAGTGGTTATGAAGGACAATAGGACTTAGATAAGCACCAAAGAGGTGGGAGAATCTTCCTTTGGGGAGCATGGGATTGCCAGAGCTGTGGCAAGGGAGTGGGGGTTCAGAGGACTTAGTGAAGACCCATCTGGGTTGGACAATATGAAGAAAACAGGGGAAGAAAAGGAAGGGTAAATTGATTAAGGCCAAATTTTGCAGGCCTTTATCTCATAAAAATTTATATCAATTTTTTGGGCAAATATGATCTCAGTCCATCCATGTCACTCCTTCTTTACCAACCTTCAATAGCTTCAATTATCTTTTGGATAGAAATCCTTATGCTCTCCCTGATAAATCTGGCACCATCTGATTTAGACCCTGCTATCTCTCCAGCCTCAACACATACCCTGAGGACTTTCGTGTTCTGGGTTCATCTCTTCAGAAGGCCCATCTTCTTCTGTCCTCAGGGCCTTCACAAGCCAGAGTTGGAGGACACTGGAGGGAGGATATGCATTCCAGGCTGGACTTCCCTGAACTCTCCTCACCCCAGTTCAAGGGCCTTCTTTGTTATGAGTCCTCATGGCACCAGTTTGCTTCACAGTATTTATCACTGGAATTACAACCTGGGTGATGAGCTATTGAATGTCTGTGGACCCAACTAGAACACATGAAACCTTGTCTGCGTGGTTCAGAACCACATTCCCCCAGTCAGACACAGAGCTAACCCTCAATAAATTTTGGCCTACCAAGGGAGTAAATCCATGGCCCTACTCTCTGCTGGCATTGAATCCAGCAAGAATGATAAGGTCCAGGCTTGTATCTGGTGCTTTCTATCCCTCACCCTGTTCTGTGCTCTACATTAGCTGAAGCCATGTCATTGTGGCTAACCAATCACCCACCTGGGACAGAGGGGCCATCAAACATAAGTACCCCCCATTAAATGAGAAGAGAAAAATATTTTTACAGCTATTCCTCAAAACAAGGTGGGAAGAATGAAAGAATCACTAAATCACACCTATTTCTAGCAACTTCCTCTCAGAAAAACAGTAAAAAAAAAAAAAGAGAGAGTGAAGTCCTGTGTCTCCATAGCTGCATAATCCTTTCATTGGCAAGTCCTCACAACATATTTATGGTTTTTTGTTTTTAAGATCACCATTTATAGATAAGAAACCAGGAGATTTTGATCTATCTAGGGTCACATGACAAATCAACAGAGGAGCTAAGGTTCAAATTCAAAACCATGGGATCGTTAGCATACTTATTGAACAGGCATTGTTCAAATCTGAGCTCTTTTGTTTCATCTGGTGATTTCATTCCAATTGTATGTAGACTGAGAGAAACCCCAGTCTGGCACAGGACTTAATAATCAGAATGCAAGAGGATTTAGGACCTGCTGGGTTGATGCCAAACTCGATGCTGAGGACAGACAGTGAGTTAAGAAGAAATGAATGCCTGGGAAGGGTGACCTTTCTAAAAGAAGAAAAGAGAGAACGGGGAGAGTTGGTTGAACCCAAGCTGGAAGCCTATAAGAGCTCCAGGAGGTTCCTGTGTAGGGAGAAGTAGGTCAATGTTTGGTGCTTTTAGGAGCTCAGAAGAAGGGTAGTTTAAAAATAGAGCAGACTGGGTTTGAATCCCATCTCTAGGATTTCCCAGCTGGGTGACCTCAGGAAAGTCACAATCTAGTCAACTAGTACCTGTCTTGTGGAATTATTATACAAACTAAACGAGACAATTCATATAAAGCAGGGACCGTGAGCTCCGGCCTGTGGGCCAATTCAAGTCAACTGCTTGTTTTTATAAATAAAATTTTAGTGGAACATAGCCAAACCGTGAGTTTACATGTTGTGTTTGTTTTCACACTACAATGGCAGAATTGAAGAGCTGTGACAGAGATGGGATGCCTCACCAAACCAAAAATTTCCATCTAGCCCTTTGCAAACCAAGTTTGCTAACCCATGTGATAAAACATTATACAAAATAAGTTCTCGATAAAAAATTAGCTTCTATTTTTATCTAATTTCTTCCAGTCAGGTGAAGGCCCAGAGAGGGTAAACGATTAGTCAGGGCTATTGAATTGGGTAGTAGAGAAGAAACAGGGTTCACCAAAGGATAGGAGCCAAACCAGCGCTGTTCAGGAAAACTGACCCAGAAAGAGTGTTTGCTGAGGACACAGGAACTTCAAGTCAAAGAAATCTGCAAGTTTAATCCAGTGTGTCTTATGAGTTGGGCTGGATATAGACCCGAAAGTGACTATTTCAAGCTAATCAGGAACAAAAAGGCTTTGGACAGTACTTTTCCTAATCTTTGCTTCTTTTTAAAGAAAATCCAGGGACAGAAGCCTGGAGTGAAAGTTTTTCAGAAAAACATGTCTGACTCCCTAGTTGATGATTGTGAAAAGTTCTCTAAGAGTGATAAAAATCAACTAGTAAATACTCAGATTGAAGACCAGCTGGTCGTTGCTGTCCGTGATTTACATACTGGCAGAGTAGATTTAAAATTTTCAATTTAATTTGTGGTTTGGAACCCAGTAAATACAATCTATGATATCATGGTGAAAACTGGTACAGTCAGGACAATGATACCCTTATGCAATCAAGCATCCACTTGGGTGTGTCTGGGGTGGTATTATTGTATATCAGAAGTTCTTGAGCAAGCATGCAGTTTTAATGTGAAGCAGCAAACTGGCAGCAAAAATAACCTTATTCGCCGGGTTGTGTTTTTTGGTGTTCATTTGGGTGTTTTTGCTCACTCAGTAGCATCTAACACAGAAATGGCAAATACTGACCACATGGGCTTCCACTCCTGTCTCCATGGCAGACATCATTAATTGATGTTGGCATACTTTCCCATGGATACCAGGCTGTTTCAGAATTCTCTGCAAGGCAGTGTTGCATGAACCTCCTAAGTATTATGCAAGATGAAATAAAGTTGCCATCCTAGCTCCATGGTGCATAGTAAATGCATATTACATTTTTATTGAATGAGGAATAAATAAATGAATTAACAAATGGATGGTCAGGTAGGTGACTCAACAATGGATCTTTCTCAATGCAGCAAACTACTTTGTCCAGTCCATTGATCACAAGAGAAACCAAGTAAGGGTGAGGTTGGAGCAGGTGAGGGTTTTATTGGGGGAAAAATAACTCTAGCACATGCTTCGAATCTTGAGCTAATATGAAAGCTACCTCTCTAAACAGAATATGGAAGGAAATGGTTCTGGAAAGGACTTATTGCAATTATTCAGGAGCATGAATCACTAAAGTAAAGCCTCGTTCATTTGTTCATTCAATAAATCTTAATTTCATCAGGATCCCAGCAGGAAACAGCAGCTCAAGTGCAGTAATTTTATGAGAGTTTAATAAAGGGACTATTATAAAGGATAGTGTAGTGTCATCAGACTAGACACAGAGGGGAGTCGTTGCCAAGTTTGGGCCTTGCAGGAGTTGTGGCTTCAGTAGAGAGACTCGGCAGCCTATTGCAACTTGTCAGAGATGGAGCTGGGAGGATAAATACCCTCTCTCCTCCTATATGCTGAGTTTCTCCTGGTACCTCCATTGGCTGTGTCCAAAGGGAAGCCAGAGAACGCAGGAGCCCATTGACACATCCCTTCAAGTCAGCTCGGGGGGCACAAAACAGAATGGGGAAGGGTGAGGACTGGATCTGGAGGGGCACAAGGAGACTTCGGGGCAGCAGCCATGCATGACACGTGTCCTAGGGAGACCAGCCATGCATGACACATGTCCTAGGCAGACCAGCCAGTGCATGACATGTGTCCTAGGCAGACACAAGTGTGAGAAAGACAAACAAGGTCCTTGCTCTTAGGAAGCTTACAGTCTACTGGGGGATGGGGAGTATTGAACTAATTAATATGTTCAAACAAGCTGATTTCACACGTTTTAGGAAACTCAAGCTGGTAGTATTTTACCACTGTTGTTTCTATTAACTTGCCCTAAATTAAACGATAGGACCATCATCAGTGAATGATAAAATGCTGAGAGAGAGCACTCTGCCTAACTGGGTGTTTACTCTTAAAAAAAGAAATGAGGCACTATTTTCCTATCTTGTCTTTTTATCATATGCTGGCTTCCAAAGTTATTTTCTCTTTGACAGCTGGAGAAAACAAATTTTGGGTTTTGGAATGGGCGCCTTGTTTAATCCTGGTTTCTGCAATTTTGGTAAATCAGGGAGAAAGTTATGCCCAGCGGGCAGCACAAGAATGTTTTATTTGTGTAAGGAAAAGAAAATAGATATACTTTTTTTCTGAGTAGCAGGAATATCCTTGACCATACCTTGGTGTTTAACATTCATTCATCTCAAAAAAAAACTCTATTTCCAATATATTCTGGATTCTATCCAAAGAGAACTATGGCATTTTTCTTCACCAGTAATATATTAAAGCTCATAGCCTATAGGATTATTCTTAAATATTATAAAAGAAGACAGACTTTGGGTGTTTGCAGGGTTTTTGGAGGGACAGGTCTAAGGGAGAGGTTGGCAAGTGTTGGGGGCGGGGATGGGCTATCCTAAAAGCAGGACACAAAATCCTGGTCCCAAAACTGACAAGCCAGGCCTTAAATTATGAAAGTCAGGAAGGGCTGGCTTGACCTAGGAAAAACATGCAAGCAAATCCACAGTACGATGGGTTCACAGTATTAAATGAAGTGTTCAGCAATCACAAATCTTACAACATATTCCAGAACAATGAAAAGAGAGGGAAAGAATAAAGATTCCCCAAACCAGCTAAGCCAGTTTTTAAAGCCTTTTTAATTTAACAGAACCCGTTTTTTATGGTATCCAGGATATGTTTCTGGCTTTTCAAGCTGTCACACGATCTCTTGTCCAGATGTGCGGGTATATATCTGGGACCAGACCAGCCAAAAACCGCAGCACTTTCCTTCAGCTTGTAGCTTGTTACTGTAACTCAACCATCCCCTTCTCAGCTACAGAAGCACCACATTAATATGTGGTACAACAACAATAACACAGGAGGGGATAAAGTTAACCAAAACATTAAAATGGGTCTGGAAAAGATGAGCGGCAGGAGTGGGCGGGAGGGGACAGGGAGGCAGAGCCCTCTCAGGTTCATTTGTCAGCTCCGCACAATACTGAAAATGAAACCTCCAAGCGGGTGATGGTCTGAAAGCTTCCCTTTTTCTCACCTACTGTGAATCGTTTTTACCCGAGGACAAGACTTCCTGGAGCTTTCTTCAGGAAATTAGCAAATGCCTCTGTTTGGAATGTCAGGTTGCAGAAACCCCCAGCAAGGCCAGAAAGCGCCTCAAGGAACCGCAGAGTGCAGGCTGCTCCTTCAAAGAACTTTCTAGGAGCCCAGGCCTTGGCCAAGGAGAGGGCAAGAACATGGGGCAGGAGGGACTACCGCCTGCCTGTCTTTGCCAGTGACTTCGGCAAGGGAAACCTGTCAAGGTGCTCAGACAGCTTCCAACAATCAATTGCACTCTTTAAGCCTCGGTTTCTTCATACATGAACTGGGGATAATAACGGAACCTGCCTTGAGGGGATGCTTTCAGGATTAAATGAAAGCACTCAGCAGAGCGCTTGTGCGTAGTCAGTATTTTCATTCTTTCTTTCATCTCACAAATATTAACTGAGCACCTGCTGTACATCATCCATTGTAGAGGCTCAAGCTATAGCTGCAGACACAACGGAGGTCCTGACCAGAGGACCTTACTTATGGGCAGGGGGAAATAGGACAAATAAGCAAACTAAGGAATGTGTGAGAAGATGTCGCGTGCTGTGCAAAAAGGGAAAGGAAAGCCTGAGGAGCGGTCAGGGATGTGCAGGGAGCGGGTGCAATTGAATAAGGTGGTAAGGGCTGGCCCCTTTGAGAAGGTGACTTGAGAGCTAAGTAAATTAAATAATGGTTATTTTCAATCTTATTCTAATTCACAAAGGACACCTGTCAGTCCACCTGGCCCTGCCGCCCTGTTTCTGGCCCCAACAGGGGAAGATAAGTGGCTTGGTGAGAATGAATGGGAACAACTGGCCGGTACCGGTACCGGGTGTCTGGGAGACACCTCACTCCGGCTCCTGCTTCCCTGCCTGCTGGCCCCGCCTCAGAGGCTCCCCCAGGCTTAGAACTCGGCCAGCGCCTGGTCGTGGGGTGTGAGTAAGTGGCTGCTTTTCAGCACACGTTCGCACCAGGCTCCGGTTTGCCTGTGAGTTCTCTCTCGCTGGGAAAGCAGAGGTTGGAGGAAAGCAGAGCCTACGTCCCAGACCCCGCTAGTATGTGTCTTCCACTAAAGGGGCATGAAAGGTAAGAGGCAAGGATTTATTAAGGGGGCTTTAGAGTCTTCTTTTTTTGCCTTAGCGCACAGTTTGCAGAACCCCAGAGAAGCTGCCAAGATGGGGACTGGATGGAGGCCCTCCCAGGGAGCTCGGTTCGGGGGCCGCCCCAACTGATTCTGCCTTCGGGACACCTCCTCTGAGTGTCAATCCTTCCAAAGCCTCAGTGCTGTATTCGGTATGTCTTCCACCAGAGTGGTGAGAGGGAAAGATTAATTTCCAGAAGTTTCTATGGAGAGCGTTTCACAGAAGACATATTGTTTCAAGTGAGATTTTCACCAGGGCTGGGGAATGCGGGAGAGGCAAGAAAACTACCCCCATAAGTAATGTCACATTTCTTCAAAATCTTTGACTCTGAAAAAGATGACAGCAACCACAAACCAATGATCATTTCAGTCAGATATTATACAGGTATCTGCATACAGATATCTATTAATATGTGTATTGTGCAAGATGTATAATGCACATGTATGTCTATTAAATCATGTCTTCTCAGGGTCATAGGCCACTCAGAATAAGATTTTTCTACTCCCACTAATGCACTCTGCATTACGCCTGCATTAAGCATCACAGGAGTTTCAGTTAAGGAGCACCATCTACCCAACTGCAGTTTGTCTGTCTACAGAAATTCTGCAGATGGCACCTGACAAAGCCAAGATCTTAATTCAAGGTCTAAATGGTGATAATTAAGCTCATTTAAAAACCACTTTTATTTAGCTTAAGGTGGGTTTAAAAGCAAAGAAATTACTCAGCCGTGGTTCTCATCTCTGGCTGCATCTTATAATCACCTGGACAATGGAGTTTTGAATCTATATCTGTATTGAGTCTTATTTGCAAAGTATTCCAATACTTTCTATGCCAGAATCACGTTTGCAGCAGTAAGACAAATTCTGCTTGTAGTAACGAAAATTTGCGGTAAGAAGGCTCATACTCAATTTTCCCTCATAATGTCTAAAATACGAATCTTCTTCTCTCCATCCTGTAATCATACTTTAGTATTTTTAATTAGCTTTAGCAAAAGACCTTTTGATTCACCTTGTAGCAACAGTACAGGGTAGTGGAAAAAATGGTGATCTAGGAATCAAGAGATATAGTCTTCCCTGGTTCTGACACTAACTGGCTGTAGGATTTTAGATAAGTTGTTTACCTTTTTGGCCTCAGCTTGCTCTTCTATAAAATGGGTGGATTGTCCAAGGCCATCTTGACAACCCCTTCCTTTAGAAAAAAAGAGCATTGACATAATGAGAGGAGTGTGCATTTTAGAGCCAAATTGATGGGAGTTTGGATCCCAGCTCAGCCACTTTCTGAACAGTTGACCTTGGGCCTGTCTCTGGATTTCAGAACAGCCTCTGGTAAATAATTTGGGGAAACATGTATTGAGATAACATACGTGGAAGCACCTTGTACAAAATCACATAATAAATGCATTTCCATTTCCTTTGGTTCCCCTGCTCCTCTGAGGCTCCTTCTCTTGCTCACTGAGTTAACAGAGGACTCATGTAAGGTATAAAGCACAAAGGAATTTCTACTTGACACTTTTTACAGTCCAGTCCAATTATTTTTTCCAACCCATGTAACCCATGGGGGAAGAAAGTTGCTCATGCCTTCTGCATTCAATCACATCCTGGAATTGAAGGTCCTCTTTGGACCCTTTATGGTGGGTGCTTCTTGCTATGGGAGAGACATTTGGGGGATAACCTCTGCTTGGAAACTTCCAAATCACATTCCATAGTCACTCACTGACTTTTCTAATATTAGATGATCCTACTTATCTGAGCTACTTTCTTTAATTGCACCAGGGTCAAGCCATCTGTGTAATCAACTATGGAATAAATCTGATTTTTCCATCTTTTCATGGGAGGGAAGAGACTATTGAGAGAAGGTAAGAGGGGAAGAGAATTTTTGTTGCCATCCCTGGAAGCCCTCCCAGAGTCCAAGTATCCTGGGAATTTGCCCAGCCCTGTGTATAGAGGTCTTTCTACCCTGAATGGAATAACTTTTTCCATTAAGCCAACATGTCAAATCTGGCAGCAAAAAGGCCAAGCATAATTTCTTGCTTCTTTTAGCCAACTTATAACTATAGAACAAAAGTTTGGTTTCTGGATTGTTTTGTGAGCCTGGCAATTGGGAAAAGAAAATCAAAATCTGACTTGTTCCCTGAATGAATATGTTTTGGGGTGTGGGGGTGGAAGGGAGAGGAGAAAAATGAACTTGGAACTATGTGAAATTCAACAGTTTCCGTTCACAGGGGTTTGAGTTAAATTATTTCAGTTTCAGTTCATGCAGGTTTCCCTCTTATGGAGAGATGCTTTGACTTTCAGGTTGAAAGAAGCTAAACAGAGCTGAAACCACATTATTTGACGTACTTTCAGGTTGAGTCAAGGAGAAGAAAGAGATGGAAAGGTTGCCCCAGCCTCATTCCAAATTCTCCTATAAAAACTTGCACCTGGTTCACCTCAAGAGTTATGTGATTCCTGGTCAGCTTTCTTCTCAGCGAGATTCAAGTTAAACCTTGAATTCAAACTCCCATATGGTCAGGTTCTCCTGGAGTCCCATTCCAGGAACTCAGGCAAATCCAAGGAGAACAGAGACTGTCTATAAAAGAAAGGTAGAGTCTACCCAGAAAGACCCATCTACCCCCAAATATTGCCCTATTTGACCTTTCTGAAATCCCCCTTTGGTCAGGGGTGGTGATGAGCCAAAGGTCTGAGTTCAAAATCCATCTTGACTACTTACTAGCTGTAAGACCTGGGCTAGTTAGTCACCAAACACTTGATGTAAATGTCAACGATTTTTTAAAAATATCATTAACGTTTATTTACTTCCCAAAATCACATTTACTAAAGACACATTCATCAATTTTTAGCCAAATTCCCATAGAAGCATTAAGTGGGTTTTGGAGGTTTTAGTAATGGGGTAGTTAGGAAATGCTTAGGAGAATGGGAGACTCTCTGGCACCTGAGGGAAAGGTCATGGGCAGAGTCTGAAGTCCCAAGACCCCTGAGTTTGCGGAGTTCTGGAAGAAGTAAGAGATTCATGAAGTGGAACTGATGGGGTGCTGAAACCAATCCCACCTACTCCATAATTGGGCCCCAGACACCCCCATGCAAATGTGTTCAGGATCTCTGAAAAATTAGAGGGCCATGGACAGAATCAGTAACTGTATCAGTCCCTCTCAGTCTTATCCTTTGTCTGACTAAGATTATATTTTATTCCAAATTGCATTGGGCCAAAATATCTTGTCCCCTCTGCAGCCTCAGCCTGAGGAAATAGGTCACGAGGTAGCTAATAGCCCTTGTGACCCATTTCCATGCCCCATGTTACATGGAATTTCCAGATAGAAGGAGAGAGAGAAGGAGGGAAACCAAGAGAGAAAGATATTCCTCCATGTGGGGAGAACAACTGCTTCCAGGGTTGCTTTGATTTCCAAAAATTAATGAGCGTGCATCCTGACAAAATTCCTACTGCAGGTGGAACTAGTTTAGATAGTGATCGCTTATTGGCACAAGAAGGAGAGATCAGGTCCAGAGTAAAGGGAGGACCTCTAATGAATACAGCTATGCCCTAATCAATGAGAATGTGATTTGCCAGACATTTAGAGTAATCAGAATATCTAACATTACATGTTGAGAACAAGAGCCTTGGTGAGAACCTACAGGGAATTGTTCTTTTCTCTGGAGAAAACAGCAGCTAAAACTTTCAAGCTGCTGACCTGGGCTCAGTATTGAGTCAAGCTAATCTTGGACAACATAAGTCACATGAGCTGATTGTACAAGCCACCCGTGATGCACAGTCCTTTACAAGCACATCTCAGATGACTGCAATGCCAGCCTAAGGACTGAGGAACCAGAGTGTACAGCCCCACTGTGGAGGTTGGGAGGCATGATGGCAGCTAGACCATGACTCAGGAAGGCAACAGTTTGGAGAGAAGGAGGAAATAGTATAATGAAAAACCTTGAGAAATTGACCCAAACCTCTTAGCCTGTCCCCAGAGACTCCCTGTTACCAAAGCAAAGGTTACAGGGCTGCCCTTTGCCAAATTCCATAAACTCTCAGTAGCAGAGATTTCTGTTGCCACCCAATACCTATACCTAGTCTTCCTTCTTCTACAATACTAAGATCCAGGATTTTGGGTGGGGCACCTGCCTGCCAAATTAAAGACTACATTTCCCAGCCTGATTAAATAATTTAGGCTATATGTATGTATGTCTGTGTGATATAAATATGTATATTTAAAATAATTAGGCAGTTCATAGATATGGAACAATCTCTCGGTGTGTGATTAAGCGAAAAAAATCAGGATGTCAAAATGTGCTTTTATGAGTGAGTAAACTGAGGCATAGGCTGCTTAAGGAGCTTGGTTAAGATTACATTGTTTGTAAATGGTTTGGTACCTGAATCCAGTTTATCTGATTTCATTTGTGAAAGTGATAGACAGCTGAAATGATCTGATCTCAACCCACCAACTGAAGGTCACAGTGATGAGGGAATCTACCCAGTGGGCAAAAATTTGGATGAGATGATTTCTAAGATTTGTTCTAGTTCTGAGAGTTCCATAAATCCATGACTAGGACACATGTAAGATACATAGTGAACCAAAAAAGATTCACTATGTGCATTATCCCTCTCTCCCTGAGGGGAAAAAAAGAGTAAACCGAAACATTTCTAGATGGCTTTGTTCCAGGTTGATTCTAGATTCATCAGAAAACTCGATTAGAATTAACATTTGCTCATTCTGATTAATCGAGCCTTTTCTCCATCAGCAATGATGCATTTAATCAAGAACAAACACTAAGTACCATGTTTAAGATACCATGCTGCATGCTTAGAAAGATTTAAAAATTAAAAGCACAAGACATTGCCCAAACTTTGGGAATATACCATTATCTTAACACAAAAGAGTCATGTAGAAGAGTCTTAGGTTTGAATTCAGAAAACCTTGGTTTAAGTCCTAGATCTTAGGCAAGTAAGTCACTCTCTCTCTTTGAGTATTAGTTTCCTCATATTTTAGTTGGATTGGTAATACTTTGCTCAAATAGTTGAGGTAAAGATAAAGTAGCATGAAGATTAAGCACTACAAAAATATTTCATTCTTAATTGCCTTCATAATTTATGCACACCTATCACAGACAATGGCAGTCCTGTGGGTATGTAGCATGGAAACTATTATTCCCATTTTACAGAGGGAAAAACAGAGGCCAAACAACATAAAGTAACTTGGCTGATAAGCTTAAGCTGAAATTATGATAATGCTGTTTATATGTAGTGAAGGAACAAAAAAAAAAAAAACAATTGAAAACATGAATTCTGGAGTCAGACTCCCTGAATTTGAATCCCATATTTGTTGCTGAAACCTATGCAACTGTAAGTTGTTTAACCTCCCTATGCCTTAGTTTCCTCATCTATAAAATGGGGCTTTAATAAGCATGGCAATGAAATTCAAATGATTCTCCAAAACATGTCAATCATGTATTGAAAGTCACACTTTTAAATCTCTCCAATTATAGATGGCTCCTTTCCTAAAGGGCAGTGTTATGCTTGATTGGAAGTAGCATTTAAGTCTGTTCCCTTTTGACTGTTCTTCCTTCAGTGTGTAAATATCTAGTGTCTACATCTTAATGGCCCAAAAACTTAGGAAGGAAAAGGACATTACAAGAGGCATGTTGTTTCCTTGGCTGGGAGGCTAGTTCCAGGCTGCAAAGTCACCTCTCGTGGAGAATTTCCACCTCTGAACAAAAAACGGCAGAATCTGCTGAACACCAGAGGCCAACTGGGAAGGAGGCTCAACTCTTGCCGTATAAACACTCCCTGGCTGTACACAGACACCCATGGCCCCATTGGTGTATATATTTACATTGGGAGGAAGCAGATGAATTGGCTCAATTCACTAACACCCTTGTTTAATTTGGAGCGATGAGCGCCCCACAGCCAAGTGAAATGGCTGTCTTAGAAAGCGCCTGTGTATTTTAAAGGAAAATTACATGCATTTTAACCAGAGATTTCCTCTGTGTATTTGCTTCCAATAATATAAGTGCCAAAGGGTGGCAAGTTTGCTGCATCTCATCTATGGTTGTTGGGACAACATGACAGATCTGCTTGAGGATGTCCAACTATGAGGTAGAAGGAGTGAATTGAAAATCAGTGGGGTTCTTCTATTCCCCATTGTTTTGTGGGGTGGACGGGAGAGCAAGGGGTCAGTTTTTTGGATAAGGGACATTTAGAAAATTTTCTGAAGTCTACAGTCATTATTGATGCTATATTTTATCCAAATGATCCTTGTAATGGTTCTTGTGTAATAGTGCTCTGTAAATTAGAATTCTTTCACATACACCCAGCCAATCACTAACTTGTTTGGTATGATATTGAGGTTCCTGTTTTACAGATAAGAAATACAAGCAGAGAGGTGAAAGTCTTCTTCAAAGTCCCTACAACGATCAAAGAGCTAAAGCAAGTCTTGAGCCAGCTCTCCTTCAACTTCAGTAGGCAACAGAAAGGCTACTGGTCTTCTCATCTGGAGACTAGCTGGGGCATATGTAAGATTAAGCATATACTTAGGTGGGGCACACAGACAGGAGTAGGAGACGTCACCTTACCTAACTGATGAAGTCGATCCCTGGTCCGTCACATCCAAGACATGTGATCTTGGACAGATTACTCAATCTTTCTATGCTTCTCTTTCCTCATGTTTCTACATGGGACTGGGAAGATGAAATGTGTTAATGCATATAAAGAACTTAGAATAATGCTAGTGAGCACTCAAAAATTATTAAGGACACTGATGATGATGGTGATGCTGATGGTGGTAATGATGAAGGTGATGATAATGGTGAAAGTGAAGATGGTAATGAGAGTGATGATGGTGATTTGATGATGATGATGGTGACAGTGATGGTGTTGATAATGATGGTGATTGTCATTATGATAGTGATGCTTCTCTTCCTTTTTGATATAAAATAAAATAAAAGTATTGCTTCATTTGAGGTCTGTTATGGACCAGGCAGCCACTCTTATGGGCACTTTATATAAGAGTATATAAAGTGTCAAATCCTTAAAACAATCTGTTATTATATTAGACACTCATATATTTAAGTGTCTAATCCTTAAACAATCTTTAACTTTTAGTTGAGAAAAATTGAGGCTCAGGGAGGCTAAGTAACTGGTGTAAGGTTACAGAGCTAGTAAAAAACGGGATTAGGCTGTGTCATTCTATAAGTCACACCTTTTCTGCAAAATCACACTGGGTACATCCCTGTTCATCTCCTGATCATTTGAAGCATCTTAACTAGTTTCTGGGAAAGGTGATGTGCAATATAAATAAGTGAACATATAATAAGTTTTTTTAAAGTTTACTTCTCGACTGTTTTACCTTTCTCTTCGCATTTTCACTTCTGACTTTACTTTTATATCATCTACTACCAGATTATTTTCCCAAGTTTCTTATGCAGAATACCCCTCATTAGGAAAGTGTTTCACGATATTTAGAAGAGTTTTATTCTGAGGTCCCTGACTATTTCAATACTATTTGGAAATCTTCAGTTAAGCGGACAAGACTGGAAATGACAAAGCTACTTGATTCATTTCAGGCAACCAGTAGGGACCGAGTGCCTGGCATGTGCCGGTCAGAGGTGTGCAGGCAGGGATGACGCTTCACTTTTGCAGGTGTGCATTTGAGGATGTAATACATACAGTTCCTAATACATAAAAGGTAAATAATTATATCTTCACTAAATTCACTAATAATTATATCTTTCTCCCTTTATAGGGAAAAAAGGACATTTCACAACACTGGTGTCTTCAGCCAAGCCTGGGGATAAGAATCTCAGTATACAGACTCAATTTGGTTGTGAGGATGGGAGAGGACAGACGTTGGGCCTAGTTTTGTTTCTACATTCCTCATCTGTGACCTTGAGTAAGTGTGCTGGTTTGAAAAGATTATGTGCCCTAGAAAAGCCATGTTTGAATCCTGATCTAATCTTGTGGGAGCAACCATTTCTTTTAAATTCCTGTTCAATAATTTAGGTTGGAATCTTTTGATTATATTATCTCCATGGAGATGTGACTCACCCAATTGTGGGTATGAACCTTGGGTTAGAGGGAGATGTGATTCCACCCATTCCAGGTGGGTCTTATTTACTGGAATCCTTTAAAAGAGGAAGCATTTTAGAGAGTGACAAGAGAGCCACAAGAGGACAGAACAATAAGAGCCATGAGAGTCCATGCAGCCAGAGACTTTGGAGATGAAGAATGAAAATGCCCCAGCGGAGCTTCATGAAAGAAGGAGCCTGGAGAGAAAGCTAGCAGACAATGCCATGATCGCCATATGCCTTTCCAGTTGAGAGAGAAACCCTGAACTTCATCAGTCTTTCTTGAGTGAAGGTAACCTCTTGTTGGTGCCTTAACTTGGACATCTTTATAGATTTGCTTTAATTGGGACATTTTCATGACCTTAGAATTGTAAGCTAGCAACTTATTAAATTCTCCTTGTTAAAAGTCATTCCATTTCTGGCACATCACATTCCGGCAGCTGGCAAACTAGAACAGTAAGGATTAGCCAGACTGATCTTCAGGTCATTCCTCTTCAAGAAAGTTGATGCCCAATCCCCCCATAGCAATGCCTTGCTTTTGTCTCAGACTTTTAACCATCAAATACATTTTGCATTAGTAGCTCATGTAATCATGACAAGCCCAGCCAGCCATATCACACTGACATTTAATCCCTAGGACTCAGAAGTACGGTGACCTGGTAGCTTATCAGGTAGCCACATACTGGCCATGCAGCAACTTCAACCCTTGTGCAGACAGTGATAAAGACTTCTGAGAGTGGAACAATACCACCAGTAGATGCATTGACTGAGAATGAGTGGCAGCCAAGGCAGGGAGATGGGACTGGTAGATCCCAGACATGTACCATGTGCCTTGCATCCCCTCTTACTTCTTAGCATGTTGGTAGAAATAGATAAGTGCAAACCATTTAAGCGAAGTGGTATTCATGTGCAATATCTCTTTGTATTGCCTACTTATAACATTTTGAACATGCATGCATTTTGACCCTGCAGTATAGCTCTTAAAAACAAATCATTGGCCCTCCAAATACTACTGAAGGGAACCGTATGAAGTCAAACTGCTTTCTCACCCAATCCTGCCCCATGATGGATGGTGGGTGTGGTAAATTGAATTATGCTTCCCAATTTGGAGGTATTCTTAATGTAAATCAACATTCCTGTGAATCTATTATGAATAGAACCTCTTAGAGGTATTATTTTTGGTTAGGGTGTGGCTCAACAGAAGGACAGTGGGTCGTGATCTGGATTACTGGAGGCTTTATAACTAGTGCCAGGAGGCCCACAAAAACAAGAAAGGAAAGCTCATACAGCCCTGAGATGAGGGGCAGAAATGCAAGTCAATTAATCCCAAGGATTGACAGCAAGCCAGCAGCATAACACTTCCAACTCTGGAAGGAAGCAAGCCCTCTAGGCTCAAAATCATGAGCCAAAAATTTCCTGTTGTTTAAGCCAAACCATTGAGTGGTGTTTGTGACAGTAGCTCTGGAACACTAAAAGGAGATAGTAGCAATTTAAAATAATCTTCAAGAGGACACACTTTGTAGTCTTGAATTCAAATCCTACCTCTTAACTCACTAGCTAGTGTGATCTTGGAAAAGTTATTTTACTTGTATGGGTCTTGGTCTCCTCATCTGTATAATGGTGATAATAATGGTTATTTCAAAGATTCAATCAAAGAAAATATGTAAAGAATTTATAACAGTAGGCACTTAAAAACTTCATCAAAACCCAACAAAAGCTCGTTCTTATTAGGTAGAGTAAGAAGGAAGCAGGAGGGGGTTCAGGAGAAATAGCAAGTATCTAACTTACCTTGAACACTGGCAAATGCCCTGTGCAAAAGCACAAACAAATCTAGCCTTCTTTCAAGTGCCCACAAAGAATTGAACGCCTTCCAGATGTTTCAAAGTGGATACAATTTCTTGATTTTACAGGTGAGTAAACAAACTAATGCTCAGAGGGGCTAAGATAGTAATGTCTCACAGGTTAGCTAGTGAATCTCTTAAGGAAGGGAACCGATTTGATCTTGCTCACCACTGTATCCCCAGCCCCATTACTGGCAAGCATTGTTGCTGAATGTGTAATAAGTAGTTGCTCTGCCCATCTCACCGAGAAGCATGCCACTATAAGATGAACAGTGGTGGGCAAGAGTAGCACGGTTCCTGGCAAGTGGGCATGGCAACTGAAGGAGAAAGAATTTATTAAAATCCTAATTACAGACTATTTCTGTGTTCCTCTGTCGTTCCCTAGGACATGAACTCTCTCAAGGCTTTAAAGGAACAGGCCAGATGCCATCTCTTCTGAAGGACTCTCAGATTCAACATCACTGGCTTCTCCACTAGAAAGAACAGTGTCACTGCCATGCAATTGTTGATAAAGCTTCCCCCTCCTGCATACAGCCTCCTCCTTCATCCACCAGCAGGCATGATGACTAAAGCACAAATCCTGTCTTCTACCCTGTCTCATCTTTCATTATCATCTCAACACCCCTCTGATAACCCTCCTATTTTGGCTCTTCCTTAACCCTAAAATTTCCTTCTTCTCCCTCATTCTCAAGGATTAAGATTCAAATGGCCCCTGACCAGCAAGACTTCTTGGCAAAATCTTGTTCCTTTCTGGGCATTCCTACCCTCCTTCCCACATGCATCCCTTTTTGCTCCCACCTTTATCCACTTTCTGAGGTGTAGGCAAAAGCTACAGGGTGACCCTCTAAGTTGGAAACAGATATTGTATGGCCTAAGCCAAGATGACACAGTTACAGGGAAACTTAGACACACCCACAATGGGCAACAATAAAAGGTAGTAAGGGCTAATATTTTCAGAAAAGACAGGGGAGGTCTGGAGAAGGTTTCATGGCAGAGGTGCCATGTGAACTTAGTTGAATAGATGGATGGGATTTTATCTGGATTTTGGTGAAGGCATTTCAGATAGAAGGAGGCACCCTACTTAGAGAACTTAAACAAACTTTTATATCTGTAAAGGGATGGGAGACTAGCTTACCAATAGTGAAGCAGAGACTCAGATATGTCATAATGGGCTATGATAGGTCTCCAGGGCACCTGGCATCTTGGAAAACACATTAATTTTGTAATCAGATAGGCATGAATTCTAATCCTACCTCTGCCCTTCCAAGCTATGGAATCTGGAGCAAATCACTTAACCTCCTCAAGCCTCAGTTTACTTATTTGTAAAATGCAGCTGTCAAAGAAATTAAAGAAAACCTAAATAAGTGGAAAATTTTCCCATATTCATGGATTAGAAGATTTAATATCATTAAGCTATCAATACTTTCCAACATGATTTACAGATTCAATGCAATCCCAATCAAAATTCCAATAGCTTACTTTGCAGAAATGGAAAAGCCAATCATCAGCCATCTTAAAAAAGAAGAACAGAGCTGAGAGACTCCACATCCTGGTTTCAAAACTTATTGCAAACCTACAGTAATCAAAACAATGTGGCATTGGCACAGGAGAAACACAGAACAATGGAACCAAATTGAGATCTCAGAAATTAACCCACACATCTATGGCCAATGATATTTGAAAAAGGTGCCAAGTATACTGTATGGAGAATGAATAGTGTCTTCAATAAACATGCTGGGAAAATTGGCTGTCCCATGCAGAAGGATGAAAGTAGACCCTACCTCACACCATATACAAAAATGAGTTCAAAATCCCAAATATAAGAGCCAAAAACTATAAAACCTTTAGAAGAAAATATAGGAAAATGTCTTCAGGATCTTGTATGAGGCAATGGATTCTTAAGCTTTACATCAAAAACCATAAGCAATAATAGAAAAAACAGATAAATTGAACTTCATAATCAAAAACTTTTGTACATCAAAGGACATTATCAAGGAACTGAAAATATGACCTTGTAGGAGTGGGAGAAAATATTTGGATACCCATATAGTTGATAAGAATTTAATATCCTCAATATGTAAAGAACACTTACAACTCAACAAAAAGACAAACAACCCAACTATTGCCATCTTTTGCTTCCAGAGTACCTGTCACAAAGTTTGAAGGCCATCCTCCACCTGCCATCTAACTCCCTCCCATTCCAGCCAAGCACACAGTGGATCCTGAGTGACTCCTGCTTCCCTCAAACCAAGTCCTGGCCTTCTGAAGAACTAAGGGCCAGCCGCCACCAGCTTCTTCTGGCTTAACTGCTGAGAATGGTCCTAGTCTTGATTTGTATGTGAGGAAAGCTGCAGAGACTGAGGAGCAGTTAGGTAGGCCCCAGCCCTCCCTTCCCCTGCCCAGAGCATCCACTTCCAGTCACACCTGCTTATCTGATCCACCACAGGGCCATTTTTACAAGAGTAGGCTCAGGCCAGAGCCAAGACGACTGCAGGAAGAGGCTGGATTGCCGCATGTCACCACCTGGGCTGCTGTGCACACTGGATCTGGCAACTCATGGACTCTGGTAGGGTGTCTGTGACATGAAAGAGCTCAGCTGGCAGGGTTGGCTTCTGATGAAATTAGACCTCCGGGAAATCTGAGCTCCCATCTTCTTGGAGCTGTGCTGACTCTGGGTATACCTGTCCTGTTCACGCTTCTACCTTCAGAGAAGCATGTGAAAATGGGGAAGAGATGCTGTGGGCTAGTCTGGGGAGGAACGAGGGAAAACTGTGCCAAGCGTGTACAAGACGCCATGCTCACAAGGCCAAGTTTGGGACTATTTGGTGCTCTTGTTAAGCCATGGCTTTGAGCCTAAGCACCATCTCCTCATCCTGAACCTCAGCCAGCGGTCCTGAAAATGCCTATGTGTAGATGCCAGAAGGCCAAGTGGGAGTCTGGATGACTCAGAGAAATTTGTCCCAGCTACCAGCAAAGGACCCAATCCAGGCTTAAGGGGTGGAGACAGGCTAATGATATCACCTATACATGTAGGAGAGACCACTCTTTTCATTAGCTTCCTCACTATGGGTACCAAACACCTCCTCTGTCCACTCCAGCAAGGGCTAGGATAGGAAACGACTGCTCAGGATTGGAGAAATTGCGTTAGCAAGAATCCTGATTCCAGACCTGGGAACAATGTGGGGATTTCCCAGTGCACAATTCTCCTCCCTGGAGCTCCCCTCCAGCCCAGCAGCTCCCAAGGTGGCTATTTCTGTGCCAGGACTGATTTGGCCAAAGTACCTTCTGCCCTCTGTACTGGGCCCCCCACCCCCACCCCAGGCTGACTGGCTAGATGGAAGTGGTAGGATCAATTGGCTTTAACCAGAGTCTTGGATGGCCTAGGTGGAGAAAGAGCTTTCCTTTCCAAATCCAGTTGGAATATGTTTTTTGGGGGGAGGGTGGGGATTATATTTTTATACAGTTTCAGCTACAGCTGTTTACATAATACCTAGGATATGACATGAACTAAGATTCATGTTGACCATTCACAGAACAGCCTTAGTAGGCAGCGTAGCAATCCTGCCTGCATGGGACCTACTTAAAGGATTCCTAAGGGCCCTTTTAGACCTCTTACTCAAAAGCCTCTCTTCTTCTGGCTTGACACAATTCAAAGAATTGCCATCTTTAAAGTTGCATTTCTTTGGGTTAAGAAAGTGTGCCCTGTCAAAATATAAAAATTCCTGGGAAGGAGAACATATTGAGTATCAGTCTCCAGCATCTTGGAATTCATTTATCATGTTTTCATCACCTCTCACCCCGGCCTCTCACGCTGCCTCCTTGCTGGCTGCCCCGCAGTTGTCTCTCCTCCCTCCCACTCATCGTCTCTTCTGCCAGTGATCACTTTTTAAAAACCCACATCAGTCCTTGTCACTTCCCTGCCCAAAAACCTCTGCTTACTCCCCTTCTAGAGAAGAAAACCCCAACTTCTTAAGTGAGACTTCCAGGCCTCTCCTGTTTTAGCGCCTCCTCTAACCACACCAGCAGGGCCCTGGGCTCCGCATGGGGCCCCGTCCCATTTCCCAGGCTAACCAGACTCTTTCACACTCTCTTCTCCCATGCTGCTCTGGTGGTCCTTCCTCCACTTCTCTTCTTGGAGAGCTCCACCCACCCTCTGGGATCCACCTGGAATTTTCTCCCCATTGTGCCGTTTCCACATCCCACCCCACGCCCTCTGCACACTCCATCCTGCTCTTCTCTGCAAAGACACTTGGTCCCAGGATTATATATGAAAATAGCATTGCTTTCTCCATCTTGATCGTGAGCTCTTTATGGCAAGGACTATGTCTTCTTCACTGATTTCCCAGAACCCAGCACCTAGTCCATAGCCAACCTTCAACAGGCATGCGTTCTCTCCCACCCTTGACAGGTAGCTGAGAGGTTTTTATATGGGAAAGGGAGTGACAGAGATAAAAGCAATAAGTACACTGGTCTACAAACAACAGGCAGATACTTAGAGCCTGAGTGGAGGAGATGAATCCTGAAAAACAAGACTGGGACAAACATCAGCCACCCAGGCATGCTCCCAGGGCCATCAAAGTGCTAGCCACTTACAGTTTTTAAACATCTCTGCTAGATTTTCCATTATTTTTTTTCTGTGACCCATGAGTTATTTAGAAGAACGTTTATATTTCCAAATGTATGTGCGTGCATGTGTGTGTGTTTAGGTTGTCTTTCTGTTGTTAGTTTCTAATTTAATTGTATCATGGTTAGACAACATGGTCTATGTATTCCTGATGTTTTTGAAATTTGGTAACATTTGCTTCATTGCCTAATGTATGGTCATTTTTTTATAAATGTCTATGCTGAAAAAAAATGTGTATTCCCCAACTGTGGTGTGCAGGGATCCTTATATGTCCACCAGTTCGATCCTACTCACTAGGTTGTGTGAATCCTCTCCAGCTGCACTGACTTGTGGTCTGCTTGATCTAAAGAGCATCAGGTTTAACATCTCCCACTCTGATGGTGGAATTTTCAATTTCTCATTTTAGTCCATGTGTTCCTACAAATGTATCTGCTCTCACTTGTGTCAAAGAGCCGTGGGCTCCAAGGAAGAGACGATTTGAAAACTACAGATCTTTATATACAGATTCATAATTGCTGTTGAAAATGTTAAATACATATTGTCACAGCTGCTTTAACTGCTCTCATAAGCCTTTTTCACTCGCCTTTGCCATCGTCACCTTCAACCCCATTCAGCCCTATCGTCAGTCCCCATTGCTGAGCGTGAGCCCTTTTCATTCGATGCCTCGTTTTCTCCTCACTCTCCTTGAGGAGGTGCCGTCACTCACAGAGGGAGCCTTACTCGGATCCCCAGTTAAGGCCAAGCCTGGATCTGAGCCCAGGATGGCCTGCCTCCAAATCCCATGCTTTTATTTTGCTTTGTTTCATTGCTTTAATTGCCTTCCTAATGATGAAATATTTCATACATATATACATGGTCGTGTACATAGCATATAGAGAAGATACGAAGAATAACAACACAAAACCCATGTCCCCACAACAAAGTCTAAATTGTGGAATGTTTTGAATGGTTTTGAATTCATCTGCTTTCATTTCCTTCACTGCCTCCCTGCCAACCCCCACATCTCCTGTATTCTATGTTTGTTTCTTTTAACCTGGCTTTTTTCTCAATAGTTTTACTATGGATATAAATAGATATATGTAATGATATATTAAGTTTTACATGACTCTGAACTTGGCATAAATGGGTTCGTATTACATATATTCTTTGGCAACTTGGGAGGATAATACATGTTGATATGATGGCAGAGATACATTCATTTTCACTGCTGTATGGTATTCCACTGTATGGGTATATGTCCACTTATTGATTTCTTCTGCTATCAATGGTCATTTGGGTTGTTCCTACTTTTTGCTGTGGTGCACATGTGCAAGAGTATTATACATTCTAGGGGTGGAACCGTTAGGACATAATGGATGCATAACATTCAACTTTATTAGATATTGCCAAACTGTTGTCCAGCAGAAGCCAATTAAAAAATCCATGCTCTGGACCTACTTCTTAATCTGGCCCCCTGCCTCCTGCCATCAATAGCCTTCGTCAGACTCAAAATCTTTATCTCTAAGTGTTTGAGAATCTTTTATGTGTCATGACCTGTTTCTCTTCCTTTCCTTCCTACCTGTGGACTCCCTGCCTTGTTTGTTTCATCCCTACCCTGAGCTCCTCCTCACCTTGTTTTCATGGACACACTCACACTCCATTTGTGCTTTCTCATCTCAGGGACTTACAACCCCCAGGGCATCTGGAGCACTTCCAGGGGTGGAGCACAAAGGAACATCTGTCTCTCAAAGGCACCTAGAGAACTGGTGTCCAAACCTCCTTACAGCCAGCCATCGTGAATGAGGCAAATAGTTATGGGATCAGTGGGTGCTAGATCTTAGAGGTGGAAGAGGCCCAAGGAATCATCATCTAGTCCAGCCTTATTCCCTCCCCCCACTCTTAACAGGGGAGGAAATGAAGGCCCCGAGGGAGGAGGGCTGCAGAAGAAATTCCCCAAGCAGCTTGCAAGAGCTGGGGGGTGTCAGTCTATCTCTGGGCTTTGGAGGCAAACAGACAGTGCTCGTCACAATATAAAGAGAAGATTAAAAACTGCCATAAAAGTATCTCCTATTGGGGGAAACTATTGTTGAGGCTAGTTTCGTGGCTGGCCAAAGCTAATGACTTTAGTGTTTTATAGAAAGGGGGTTGTTTATAACAAATAACAATTAATATCTTTTTGGACATTTCTCCTTCATTCATTCGATAAATATTTACTGAGTTCTTGCTGTGTGCCATATTCAAGTAACCGTGGAAACACCCACGGAAAAATATCAAGTGAGAATCCCTGCCTTTTGGGAGCTTACTTTTAGTGGGTGATGATGGACAATAAACAAAAACAAACCAGCTTAAAATACATTTGTGTGTGTGTGTCTGTGTGTCAGTCTTCTCATGTTGCATATTTCTGACCCTTCTTCCATCTTTCATCTACAACTCTCTCTCTCTTTTCATGCACACATACACTCACATACAGAGACAGGTACACACACACACACACACACACACACACACACACACACTCACCTCAACCTGGAAAGTTCTCTGCTTTTGGGAACTTGTGTGATTAAATTGGGCCCACCCCGATATTCCAATATAATTTTCCTATCTCCAGGTCCATACTCTTAACAGCATCTGCAAAGTCCCTTTTGCCAATATATACCAGCAATATATTTTGCAGGTAATATATTCCCAGGCTCCAGGCCATGGACATCTTTGGGGGCCATTATTCTGTCAATCACAGAAACCATTGGAGAAGAATGGTGTGACTTGACCTGCTTTGTAAACAGGTCACAAAGGGTGACAGAAAGAGAAAGTCAAGGTGATTCTAAGGATTTTGTTCAGAGCACCAGAAAATGGAGTTGATGTCAGAGGAGGAGACTCTGAGAGGAGAGGAGTTTGAGGGAAGGATGAAATCAAGTAATACACCATCCAACGAAAGTTACGTTATACATTCACTCTGGCCTCCCAGCCTTCAGGATCTTATATTGTAATTGGGTAAACAACATACATAACACAAATGATTTCTTATGGATACATAACAACTTAATCTTACAAATGAACACTATCCCCAAAGCTGTCATATTGGAAAGACAAACACATCTGTTCTAAGGCTGATGCCAAAATATTTGTTTAATTCCTCTCTAGGAATTGGGTTGATTTACAGGCTATACAAGAAAATCAGCCTTGTCATTTTTCCCTCAGAAGCTCAGTTTAAACATTTACTTTATTCACCAGATCTGACTCTACTTCCAAAAATTAAAACCATCTTTCCGGGATGACAATTTGCCACCACTGAGGATATTCAAATATCCAGCTGTGGCCATGTCATTGCAAAAGTCTGCTACAATTTCCAGGAAGTTATGAATTTTCTTCTACATGCCAACTTCTCCTTCACTGGAAGTGAAGGGTCACCTCCCCTCCTGGAGCTCCAGTCATTATACCACTAACACTGTGTGTGTGTGGTTTTTTTTGGGGGGGGGAGGGTGGCGGGGGGAGCTCTTAAAGGCCCAGCAGTCAATCTTGGATGTACAGATTCTGGCATAATACGGTTTAAAATGTGTGTTATTTTATGATATGGATCATCTCTCACAAGAGACACTTTTTTCTGGTCTCAATACCAGGCATATTTATGTTTCTCTTTAGCTACTGGTTTGTTCAGATCTCCTGGTCCCAGTGAACATGTAACTGATCATATTTCTTCCTTCATTCTAGGGGCTAGGAAATCATCTGCACCTAGTTTGCTCAATTGTAAAATGTGAATAATAATCATATCTTCCTCTTTGGGTTCTTTGAGGATGAAAGTGGATATTTCATATAAAGCACCTCACAATGCCTAAGAAACTCTTGAGAGCTTCCCGAAATTCCCTTTGAGTAACTTGGCAGTGTCCATGGGCTGTGGACACTGGGAGGGCAGTTGAAGGTCTTCTTTCCCCTTTCTCCCCCTCTCTCTTCTGGCTGCTCAGGCCATTCCAGAGACAGGCAAAGGCCCTGGCCAGCCTGGCACCCTATAAATTACCAGGATCTTTCTTTGTGATGGACCAGCAGTATTCAACTTCTGCCTGGAGGTCCCCTGCATAAAATAACACAGGTTTTACAGGCTTGAGGTGTGAAACTTGTCATTACTGATACCTAAGAAGGAGTCATAGCACAAGAAAATCCATCTGTGCAAAGCTTGGGGTATCCAATTCTATGAATTGAACAAACCTCAAGTTTTCCAATAACCTGATAAATGACCATATTCAGATGTCAGGGTGACTCTTCTTCTCTTATAGGGAATTTTACAGACATTCTAACATGAGCTCCAGGAATCCGTGGCTCATGCTTAAAATCCAATTCACCAACAGTCAGGTGATTGTTTTCGCATCCCCCACTTTAGGCCAACAAAACCAATGGACAATATATCCACACACCGAGCCAGCTGTGGAGGTCCCCAGCCCACAGAGCCCTCCGCAGCACAGTCCTGCCCAGCTCAGCCCAGCTGTGTTAGGCCGGCCATGACTGTCTTTCTTTCTGAGGGTCCAGACTTTGTAGAAACTTCCAACCACTTGATTTGACAAATGGCTTTCTGAGTGGAGGGGGGTTTTCCATTTAATACATATCATAAGAGCCATCAGAGCTATGCTCAGGAGATCAAATAGTTTCTTCAGCTAAGAATGTAAGCATTATCCCTATTAATATCTTTCCAACAAAGGCCCTGGGCTCCCCACCCCCTGTTCCTCTATGATCTCAGTTTATTAATGTTTCAGTCCCTTCCCCCTGGTTAAGCTGCCCTCACCGCAGACTCTCATTTCAGCCTGATGTATATACCCTCAGTAGAACACACCTCCTTGGCAAGCATTTGATGTAAAAAAAAATCTTCCATCTTCATAAATCGTAAAATCAAACAACAGAACACCATCTCCTGGGAAATAAAATCTGAAAAGTTAAGAAAAGAGAGGGCTACGATGATTTTAATCCCGTTCCAGATGCTCAAATACTCTCCCCAAACAAAACCCAAATTACATTTGAGCCTTATTTAAAGGATAATGACTACATAAGTGTTTAAGAAAGTGTTTGGCAAATAGTAGATGCACAGTTAATGTTTATTTAAAAATAAATACATACACACAAAGTCTCCCTGTGGACCATGTTCAGCTAAGTCCCAGCCTGACCAGACAGGATGTATTAATGTGAAATCCCCACACTAACTGACCTAGGGTGCTGTGCTTTCCAAAAGCACCTTCATGCTCATTAACAGATTCGCCTCCATGCAGCATATCAAAGCTTGCACTTCGTCTTAAGAGGATATGCCTCTCTGGGGTCTCTCAGAGAGTAGGCCGATGCAGACACTACTCACAAGACCTAGTAAGTGTTGAGAAAATTCAATTCTCACAAGATTTTTGAAGTCTCTAAAGATTTGGGAACCTCTTTCAGCACTATACAAACTGCCCAGATTGGAAGAGCTAATTCTTTCTCAAAATGGGAGTGAACAAAAATCTTTAACAATGACAACAACAAAAAGTGCTGGAAGGGCACTGATATGGTTGGGTGGACGCTTTGGCCCCAGAGATCAAAAGGATGAATATACCAGCCAGAAAAAAATTCCCTTTCATTTAGCCAATCCAACCCTACATCAATGGCAAAGTTATGTCATAACCTGGGCCTCAGTTTGTTCATCGGCCAAATGGAGAAAGTAGCTTGGCTCCACCTACCTGCCAGGTTGCTGGAAGAATGAAATTAGACAGTGTGAGAAAGATCTTTAAAGAATGAAAACATATACATATTACCCGGCAGCAACAGGTGAAGGACAGATGATGTGAGAACAAAGGAGAGATGCTTGCCAAAATGGCACCAGGTAATGGGAGTAAAATCAAATCATCATAGGTTTATTCTTCCATCAGAGACAGCATGGCATGGACTCTGCCGTGTTGCCTAGATTCAGATCCTGAACTCGGTCTGGGGGCGTGAATCTTGGAGCTGCCATTTACCAGCTAAATAGCATCCTCAAGGTGGTTCCATGGCCTCCCAGGTCTTTTCCTTCCTAACGTGTAGAGTGGAATAACATCTTCTCCCTCACAGAGAGCTGCGGTAAGAATCCAATGAAGTAACCATGGTATACAGAGGCGTTGCACAGATGTTAGCTGAACCTGAAAGCACAGCCTTCAAAAAAGCCCTTCCACCCTCAAAGACCCACAGAGTGGGGAAGGAACTTCCTTACAGCTTCCTGTGTAAATTTTTCTCAAGTTCTGCCTCATTGCTCTGGGTTTCCTCACACCACCCTCTCTGCGGTGACTCCATCAGCCTTGGAGAGTCACATGCTGGGAAGCAAATGGCCCTTTGCCTTATGCTCTGTTCCCTGCTGGTGGAGGTGGTGCCAGAAGAGGAGGGAGGGATGGTCTGGGATGGGGGATGGTATTGCCTCTTCTAGAGGCCAGCTCTCCACTGGATGGCTCTAGCATCTCTCAGTGGCCCCCAGGAAGTACCCTAAGCAGAAAGGGTGAAACAGGCAAAATGCTTCTTCTGCATGGTTTTCCCATCTGCATTGTAGATTCAAGATCTCCTAAGATTCAGGATCTTAGCTTAGATTCCCCACCCAGCACCATACCAGCCCCTGGCCAGATCCTCTCCTCCAAAACTCCACAGGCTCAGAACTCTAAGACCTACTCATACAATAATCTGGATTCTAACCTGGGTCCTTAAGGCCCGTGAAGAAACTTGGAGGCAGTAACTAGGATCCTAGTAGAGTTTCTAATATTTCAGTAAGCCAGTCAAAATTGCCCACGTTCCTTATATGAGAGTGGATAGGCTATACTTTAAGCCTCTTTGCTTTGGGGCAGAATTACATCAATTCAATGTTATCTAGTCAATTATATCAGTCAACTCTGGTAAACTGGTGCTAATGAGAAGTTCAGGTGCTAATAAAAAGTCCTTTTTAAATTACAAATTTAATTACAAATTTAAATTACAAATTTAAAAAGGCAGCAAGTTTTCTAATTTAAAAAGGCAGCAAGTATTGCTTAATAAATAGCTTCTGAGTCAGAGACAAAGAATTATTTTCTAAACAGGGAGTCTATGGGAGAAAAAAGAAATGAAAGGGCTCCTTAGAGGCAAAAAGGATGGGAACCACCAACCCCCCCAATTTACAAGTGAGGAGACAGACCCAGGAATGAGGACTTACCCAAAGTCTAGGGCAGAAGCAAGATGACAACCCAGGTGTTTGGACACCTGCTCCAGTGCTGTCTGCACTGACTGCTCTGTCACCTTCTGGGTCGCATCCTCACCACACAGCCTGCTAACTGCCAGGTGGCACCTGCTAATCTAATGAGGAAACTATATCTTGTTGGCCAAGTGATGTGCATATGTCAACGGGCCCTTCCAGAAGTGTGCTGTACATTAGGGATCCACTAGACACATACTACTATTTTTTTTTAACATTTTTCATTGTGAAATATAACATATATACAAAAAGCAATAAATTTCAAAGTACATTGTAACAAGTAGTTACAGAACAAATATGGTATGGCTTACTGTTCACAATTTTAGGTTTTTCCTTTTAGCTGCTCTAAGACACTGGGGACAAAAAGAAATATCAATATAATGATTCAGCAATCATATTCACTTGTTAAATCCTATCTTCTCTATTATAACTCCTTCTCCTTTGATCTTTCTCCCAATTTTGAGGGGTATTTGGGCTATGCCCATTCTGACTTTTTCATGTTGGAAAGAGGTGTCATAATACCGAATAGGGGGATGGAACTAGTTGATGTTCTGGAGAGGCTGGCCCCTTGGGTTTCAGGACTTATCTGGCCTAGGAACCACCTGGAGGTTGTAAGTTTCTGGAAAGCAATGTTGATGTACTACCATTTAAATAAAAATTAAATAAAATAGAAAATTCAGCTGTCATTCACACCAGTCACATTTCAAGTGCTAAATTGCCACATGTGGCGAAATACGTGCAGTTATTTAAATTTAAATTAAATCGATTAAAATGAAATAAAACTAAAAATTCAATGTCTCAGTTACACTAGCCACATTTCAAGTGCTAATAGTCACTTAGAGTAGCCCAGCAACTACCATATTGGACAGTGCAGATACAGACAAGTTCCATCACTGCAGGATGGAACCTGGGTGGCGCGGCCCTAGAAGGAACAACCCTACTGGGGAAGAGTGTGGGCCCTAAGGTAGAGCCGGCATGGAGGAGCTCTGCGTGTTTCCGGCTCTGTAGGGACCTGGGCCCAGACTACTTTCCTTTATCATCTGTGAACCGCCCACGGCCAAGGAAGGAAACTGAGACACAGCCTAGAGGGCCGCCTCCTCCCTACCTAGTCCTATCATTTCTGTGACCAGAAGCTCCTCTCAAGATTCAGCCTTCCTGAATATATATAAGTCTCTCTGCCACAGAGAAAGAAAACTAAAGAGGGCATCAGGAGGAGGGGGTTTCAGCCTCTCAGTTATCAGCTGTGTGACTCCAGCAGATAACTTCCCTTCTCCAGCCCTCAAGCCCCCAGTAGGGACACAGCCAGGTCTTCTGAAGCCCTAATAGTCCATACGCAGTCCCTGTCATCACTTCACTCATTTCTCCCAGGTATGCGTCTTTATCTTTTTCGGGTGTGTGAGCAGAGAGGGGACTCTCCATCTGAATGATGGTAGTGGAGAGGACCGGGGATATGGCCTTGGCCAATTCCACAATGCATTTCACTATTCAGAGAAAAGCTCTGAAAAGATTCTAAGGCAGCAGCGGGCGGTTGGGGTACTGTTTTCCATGCAAGAATCCAGTAGAGGGGGGTATTGCATAGAGGCGAGTTCCTGACAGGCTTTGCCTTGAGTTTGTCATTGTTAGTGTCCAAACTTAGAGGGGGAGAAAATGTCTTTTTCATCCTTGTGGGACCCAAAACCTGACTCAGTGAGCCGCCACTAGAAGCCTCTGGACATGCCCAGGAAAATACTTTTTGTGCTCTCTGTGCATTCAACCCTGATGAATTTTCCCTTCCCATTTCCAAATTACAAAATTAAAGCTATTTTCTCAGGTGCCTTATTTAGCGGCTGTCAAACCCAGTCGGAATCTGGCAAGATCAACAACTTTTTAGCAGCTCAAAATTCACTAACATCCCAGATGGATTTCTTTTTTCCCCTCTCTGCCCTCCCTCTCCTTCTCACAGCAAACTTTCATAGTTCAGCCTGACTGCCTGAGAACCTGGGAGCGTGCCTCATCCAATAAAGAATGCTTTTAAGGAAATAAAAATGAATTTCCTGTTCATTTTGCGTTATTGCCCTATTTCCCTTCCCACTTTGACAATGGGGCTCTTAAATCCCCTTCCCCATGCAGCTGGTCTGTAGTCATCTCCACAATCTCTCGCCAGCGTCCTCTAAGAGGGGATTCACCTAACCGCAGCATGAAAACTAAGAGCATAAGCTTAAGTCAGAATTTCCAATTCCTATGATCTCAACCATCAGTTCTTCTAAGGTCAAAATAAGAGTTAAAAAATTGGAGAAAGCCCCCTGATTGTGCACTCACACGGTGGGGAGGGGGCAGGGTAGGGCGATGCCTCCTGCTTGTAAATTTCCACTTAAGGTTTAGGACTTGAGGTTCAAGAAAGCAGGCAGGGATCCAACCTCACCTAGCCCAGGCTTCTCTTTCTGGCACTGCGACGACCAGGGAGAGAGGGTGCTGAGGACGGAGAGAGCTGATAGCCACACTTGTAGTTTGTACCACTCACCTGTCTTGAAACCGTGTGTAGATTCTCGGCTGCTGCCTTAAAGCAATCAAAGAAAATGAACAGTTTGTGTGTGGAGGGAAATTTCCTCCCCCAACGCGATTCTTCAAGTTGAAAGGACGAAGGAACAAGAAATAGGGACATTGTCAAGCAAAAGAAGGCATATTTCCTGAAGGTCTGTCTGAGCGAAACTTCCCAAAACATTTGAACTGTTTGGAGATTGCAGCTACAGTATATGACAGAAATAAATATCCTGTGCCAGTCAAGGGAGCCCGTGTGGGTAGGAGGCAAGCATCCAGGCTTTGGGGTCAGACCTTGCTTCGGATCCAAGCCCCATCACCTTCCACTCGGAGAACCTTAGACAAGTCACCTAGGCCCCCTGAACCTCCATTTTCTCATCTGTAAAATGCAATGGGTGCTTGCTTTTCGAGACTTATTGCAAGGAAAAAATGAGATAATCTTCCTAAAAGCACTTAGCACAGTGCCTGGCACGTAGTGAGCACTTATTAAGTGTTTGCAATTCGCTAATGAAATAATATCACAATATTCTTCAGAACTTAGACATTCACATGTATAAGAAAATTCGCTTTTTTCTTCAGGAGTAAAATTCTGATTCCTGTGGGACTTAAGACTGACCCTTAAAGAAAGGACAAGGAAAGTAGGGTTTGATACAAGTCATGTAAAACCGGCTTCCCATCCTAGCCAGCAGTCCTTGTGCGTTTGGAGTTCTGCAAATGAAGCCACGTGGTCCGTATAAATGGTAGAGCATTAATCAACCAGAAAACAAACATTTCTTGGTTCTGGGGACAATAATACTCTGTGAAAACACCCATCCCCCATCCACAACTCAAACTTGGACTCAATGAGACCAGCCCCACCCTCCAACCTCATTGAACTTTTGGGACCCCGTTTAGAGCTTCATAGTTTGGGGCGAGTGTGGGGCACTGTGTCCACAGCCCCACAGCCAGACACGGCCCTGTCCTGATGTCCTTAGGTGGCTCAGGCTTCAGTCCTCACCCTGTTTTCTCAGCCACACTTAGCAGCAGCACAATTTCCCCCATGGGCTCTATCCCCAGCCCAGCTGCTCCAGTTAGTGAGGTCCCATTACCCTGTGAAGAGAACCTTGAATCCATTCAAACTAAGGGGGCGGGGGAAGGGGTGAAGGAAGGGAGAGGATCGGATCCAAATTTGAGGACCTCATGATTGGTTAGAAATTACCTTTGACACATGCCCCAAGTGTTCATGATGCTGCCCGTTGGTTTGCCACCTATTCACTGAAAAGTGAGCTTGCTTTTTTCCGTTCATTCCACAGACTTTTATCAGGCACTTTGAAGCAACTATCATGTGGGTGGCTTATGCTTTTCACTGGTGAATCAAGAATGAAATGGACACAGGCCCAGAGTTCAAAGACCTCCTAAGGGTGCAGAGGAGACTGACAAAATGGGGATGGGGGTGCGGGAATCCCCTGGAGTGCACAGGAGGGTGGTAGGTGGGTGGAGGTTAGGGGGCGGGTGGAGCAGGCCCCAGGCAGTCAATGAAGAGTGATTTTACCTGAACCTCAGGCCAGGTTTTCTGAGCTGGGAAGGAGAGTCAGCACGGCTGGGTGTGGGAGAGCTGGAGGAGAAGGCAGGCTCAGGGAGGAGGTCTGGGACCTGGGAGCTGGGGGGTGGGGGACAGGTGCACGTGTTCCTGGGTGGAAACCTATGAGGAGGTGTGGCAGCCAGTGGGTGGGGGAGCCTACTCCAAAACCCTCCCCGCCCATGATTTCTCAGTGATAGTTGTACCCAGATTCAAAATGCACAAAGTTATAGCACAATTAGTGCTAAATTCGAAAGGCCATTATTTCGATCATTATTCTGGGACCGAAAAAGTCCAGCAGGTATCCTATGAGGGTCACTCCCCTGACTGTGAAATGAAGGCCACCTGTCCGGGTTTTAAAGTTCTCTAATGAAGCAGATGCCCCCATGTTTTTGCAAATAGATGTCTGACCTGTCTCCCTGAGGGTCAAGACGCATTTCTTCACCTGATCCCCAGCACGCTGTGAGTCTCTTGCTCAGTAGTCATGAATACCATGCGAGATTATTAGTTTAGCAATAACAACTTAAAAAAACAAACAACTCAAAGAATACCAGCATCATAAAATAATGCCCAGACATTGCACTCAAGTCAGCAGCTCCCCGGGCAAATGCACCCGTGTCTGCTCACTGCTCTACCTGCATGCAGACTGAACCCAGCACAGTCAGCCCCACACTTAGGTAAGACTTGAGAGGTGCCAGGAAACTTGCCCTAGGTGGCAGAGTTCCAGCAAGTTGTTCATCTTTTGAGTGAAGGTAATGGGATTTTGGTGTTTTGTTTATTTGTTTGTCTTACTTTTTTTAAAGCAGTGGAAACCTCCTTTCAAATGAAATCTGCAGAGTAGCCCCATATAAATCATAATAGCAAATATTTAAACAGAGTTTACTGTGTGCCAGGTGCTTTAACTCATCTTACAGCAACTCTATAAGGAAGGCACAGTGTGTGGTTATTATCAGTATTTTACAGATGAGGAAACTGAGGCACAGGGAGGTTAAATGACCCACCCAATATCACACAAATGATAAGTGGTGGGGCCAGGGTTTGACCTCAGATGGTCTTGCTCTAGAGTTCACCCTCTACTGAACCCACTCTGGCCCCGATGTAGAAGATACATAAAGGCTA
This sequence comes from Tamandua tetradactyla, assembly GCF_023851605.1. NCBI lineage: Eukaryota > Metazoa > Chordata > Mammalia > Pilosa > Myrmecophagidae > Tamandua > Tamandua tetradactyla. Next base: position 103,427,941 of record NC_135331.1, on the reverse strand, counting down.
GGGCTTCCCATCTCCCTATGGTAACCATCAGGCCATCCATGGTAGTTTAGGACTCCATGAAATACAGTTCTAGAGCCATGGACTGAGGCATTGTCTACCAAAGATCACTTTAAGATATCAACTCCTTCCTGGAAGGAGTAAAATGTTAGTGCATTAGTAGGAATCAGCTTCCAAAGACCAGGCTCTTGAGAGAAGGGGAATTAGGATAGATAAGTGGTTCCTGGGGAGATGCCAGCTGCAGGGCAGGTCTGGGTGGGGGTCTGGATACCAGAGTCCTCACTGTCAGTAGAGGGCAATAGAGAGAGAGGGTGCCTATGGGACAGCCAAGCTCCCTGCCTCCCAGGCCAATGCCCAGCAGGCCAACGAGGCACTTATAAGGGCAGGCTGTGACCTGATGCTGAACCCTAAACAGCCCCAACCTCCCCGCCAAAGGCATGGCGTGACTAGACTGGAGGGGGTTTGGGTAGCAGGGGGGAGAACACTATGACTTGAGAGGGGCAGGGATCTCCAGGAGGTGACACTCAGAGATTTCGGTTTCTATCTTGATAAAAATTTTGCAATTTTCACGGTTGCAGAAAAAGTAGAGCCATGACTCATATTTCATAATTTGTCTGGCTAATTATTGCATGTTTTTTGGTGGGGGGGGGGAGTGTGGGTGGACATTGGGATAGAATATTTGGCACGAGGGGCATCAATAACAGGAGATGGGGGGCACACGTGGCCCCTACCTCATGTCTAGGGTCAATTCTAGAAGCCAGTGACTCATGTGGTTCAAGGGCTCAGCAGACCTGAGAATATGTTACAGGTTTTGAAGTAGCCATATGTGTACTTTACCCTCTGTGTTTTAATCTTTATTGAGTCACATTTTCATTCTCTGTAACTTCATGAGATGAGATACTTAAGGCTCAACATTGAAAAAAAAAAAGATTTTGAAATTTGAGTGGTAGGAGTTTAAGAAGAAACTTAAGTTTAAGAGCTAATTATACACGCAGTTAAATTTTGACACTTTATGGGAGCAATTAAAACATCTAGTAAAATGGAAAATCAGAGTCTTGCCTTTTGGTTTCTACCCGAGGAATCACATTAAAATTGCACATTAGAAAGTCCATGGAATCCTATGGAAGAAATCCATAGATGCCTCGTCTGTGCAATGAATAGCACCTAGCATCTTGTCAACAACATAAAAGGTAACAATTATTAGCTGAATGAATTATAAATACCTTAACAAATATATATATGCAAACATGCAACCACCCAGTCCATGCAAGTTGAAATGCAGGCCCAACCTTACTGTTCTTAAGAGCCATTTTCTTATTTAGGATTCTGATATTTGTTCCTTTTTAATATGTGCTCATTAATCTTAGTATTGAATTTATACAGAAATAGGAACTACTCTCATTTTTCCAATGGTTATATCTCATATTTGTTTAGCATCTTCCATTCAGATCCTTGGAAATATTTTGTCTGTATTTTCAATCTGCAGACCACCCCAAAGCTGTTAAGTCCAAAGTAAAGTTATAGACTCCCAGATCTCATTTTTCACTCTCCCTTGAGTGTTCTTGTGGAATAAAAACCTGACTTCGAGAGACTAGTTCTCATTAGAGAATGATTCACTCAAAGACTAGTCTGAAACTAGCATTCATTGAGTGCCTTTCCATATAGGCAATGAGTCAGAACCTTAATCGTCATTATTTTATTTAATCCTCCCAAACTGCTCAGTGTGGTGAGGGCTATTTTGCCCACTGAAGGAGATGAGGAGTTGAGGTCAGAGAGACTTGTACAAGTCACAAAGACAGGTAGGGGTAGAATTGGGATCCCCACCCAGGTTGGTTCCAATACCTGCAATCTTTAGATCTAGGGCTAACAGTGTAACTGCCAACAGAGGTAGAAAGAAATTGGCACCCTAACAGGCCTAAACACCAAACAGAGCACAGAAGCTGACCAAGAAGATTCTTAGGCCAGGGTGGAGGTAATATTTGGGGGGACCCTCCTGTTGCACCTCAACTCTAACCATGTAGCAATTTGACCAATCTAATGCTTCAACGCACTCCTAAAGGGGGGTGATAACTCCATTGCCCTCTCCAGGCCATTCTGCACACCCAGCCAAAGTCATTTAATGCAAGTCTGGTCAGGTCCCCCTCTTGCCGAAACCCCTTTAACACTTCCCATTGCACTCAGAATAGAGACCCAAATCCTCACAAGATCCTGTACAACCAGCACTGCCCACCTCTTCAGCCTCATCCCACCATAGCGACCTAGGCTTACATGATTTATTTCCTCCTTCCTGCCACAGGACCTTTTCATGTGCCATGCCTGCTCCCTGAGGGCCCTACCCCACTTCACCCTCCACCAGGCTGCCTGCTTCTCCCTTTCTTGTGTTAGAGCTTAAATGTCCCTTCCTCAGAGACGCCCCTCAAGATGACCAAGTTAGTCCCTCTGCGGTATTCCAGAACACCCTGACTCAGCTTTCATTGCCCTGCTCATAGTTAGACTCAAATAGTTATCTGCATGAGCCTTTCATGTCAGTCCCACACACCTACCAGGGGAGGAGATCTGAAATTCACTGACCCCTATGAGGGCGGGACCTACATCGGTCTTGCTCATGGCTGTATCCCCATCCTTTGCTTCACATCTGACACATAGGAGGTATTCAACAAATGCTTATTCCATGCCCAAGGCAGTTCATCACAGAACCAGGGTACATGCTAATCTAGTTTCAGGCCCAAAGGCTGGTAATCCCCAACATGTTTACTGTCTGCTTTCCTTGAGTTTTATCAGGAGTGGTGCGTGAGAAGCTGGCAGAGCAACAGTTATGGTTACCAAAAAGATGTTTCACAACGCAATCACACACACACATGCGGGTTACAGGAAACCTTATCACTCCCTGACCTTCTCTTCCCACCTGCGATTTAATAACATTTATGAGATGCTATGTTCTTGCCTAGTGTGTTACTCAATTTTCATACAACTTAAGTCCACACAGTGTGATCCTATTTAACTTTAGTCAGAGCCTCTATTGACCTCCAATGGCTTCCTCTCACTGAGTAAAAGCCAAAGTCTAGCCATGGTGTCTAAGGCCCAGAGGATTTATTTCCCACCCAATACCTCTCTGACCTCATTCCTCACGTCTGAGGCCCTCACTCAGCTCCAGCCACACAGGCTCCTTAAAGCTATTAGAAGGCACCTGACAGGTGCCCTCCCAGGCCTGGGCGTTGGCTATTCCGTAGGAGTGGAGCACTCGCCCCCCAGGTACACATCGTCTCGTCCCCAGGTCACCTTCTCTGTGAACCTTTCCTCGTGCACTCCCTAGGCCCTTCCTTCCTATGTTTTACTCCATAGCACACCACCATCTCACAGCCTACCACTGCTATTTATTTGCTTACCTATATATTGTCTGTCTCCCCCCTACTAAGAATGTAAGCACCATGAGGATAGGATTTTTGTTGATTTTGTTCACTGCTGTGTCCCCAGTGCCTGATACAGAAGAGAAACTCAACAAAAAGCTGATGAATGCCAGCTAGTTCCTTCTCCCTACCCTATCAATTGACAGCCCCTTCCAACGTGAAAAAGTTAGAATGGGCATAGCCCAAATACCCCTAAGAGAGGGATGGAAAGATCAAAGGGGATGGTGGAGTTGTACAGAGAAAGTCAGGTTTAACAAATGAATATGACTGCTGAATCTTTAAATTCATATATCTTTAAGTCTCCAGTATCTTAGAGAAGCTAGAAGTAAAAACCTAAAACTGTGGAATTGTAACCCATACCAAACCCTGAAATCTGTTCTACAACTTATACAGCAATGTGCTTTGAAATTTATTGCTTTCTTGTATATATGTTATTTTTCACAGAAAAGATTAAAAGTCAATTGTGATGATAAAAAAATATTTATTCCTTCTAGCCTCCAATGTTCTGGAGCACTAGAAGGAAAACTGAGAGGATCATATGGTAGCCCATGACAAACTCTGGAATCTGTCCTGTAACCACTTGTTGAAGAGTGCTTTGGAAACGATTGCTTTTTTCTTTCTTTGCTTTGTATGTATGTCATATTATACAATAGAAAAAGTTTAAAAAAAAGAAAAGCTGATGAATGAGTGAATGTTTCATTTCGTCCTAACGTTAATCTTGAGGGATGCACAGCCCACACAGACACATTCCTTACCACCTTCTGTTTTCCAGCGTGACTGCCCCTGCACCCCTCTGGTCAAGTGGAAGAGAAGGGAACCAGGAAACCCAGGCCTCCTGATATTCTGGGTTCATGCTGTGGTTCCACAAAGCCTAATCTGCAATAAGTACTCCGTTTCAATCTCCCATATCTTTAATCTAGCCAAAAATTAGACAAGTTCTAGTGGTTTATATGCAGAAGTAGTTCATTTGCCAGTCATTGCACTGAGGACCTGCGTTTGCTGGAGATGGGGGCCAGAAGGGGACAGGGCAGGACTCGCCTGGGCAGCCCAGAATTAGAATGCCACCTCTTCAATGGCCATTCCACATTCTTTCTGCAGAACAGTTTTCCTACTCATTTATTTTGCTAATCTCAGATACAGACTTTGTTGATTTTCAAAATATGGGGCATTTAAGAAAATCGGCATTTAAAAATAGTGCTCATGACTGGAACTGAGAGAGATTCTTTCACACCTCCTGGTCTCAACCTCCCAGGGGGAAGCAGGTTCAGTTGGCCCCAAATAGGAAAATGCAACATTTATTTTCAAGCCTGGAAAGGGTTGTGTTTCAGCACAGAGGGGTTCTGGGACCTGGGATATCAGTGGATTGGTCATTTTTCATTTTAGATGCCATTTCTCTCAATTCTTTCCCTAATCTATGGATGCTAAGTATTGCTGTTAGTTCCTCCAAACATTTGCTCATGTTTAATGCCTTGTAGTTGTCTTTCAACAAATACCTAAAACATACTTCGCCCTTGCTCACCACTTCCTGTCCTGGATCTACTTTCCGTTCCTACCACTAACTTCATGGCTCTATCATTTCCCCATGTATTTAAGGCAATTGATGTCTCCTGCTCCATCAAACCACTCTGCTCGCAAATTGCTCCTTCTCTCTTAAATTCCTCTTCACTCAGTAGGATAACCTTCTACTGTGGTCCCACACCAGAGCTCCCCTCCCTGCTGCCACGCACCATAAGAATCTGAAGGAGGAGGAATAATAGTGAAACTCAAATTAAACATCAGTTTCAGCTAACCTGATAGAGACACACTTTCACCAGGTGTGTCAGATCTTGCCTCCTGAAGCAGATGAGGATCACAAAAGCAACAGGTGAGGGCACTTTGTACCCTACATTTAGAGACTAGAGTATTAGAGTCAGCACCTGCATCTGGACAGACAAGGCTCGGGCTTGTCTACACAACTTATTAGGGTAAAGACCCAGACACTGTCCATCTAAAATGCGGGCATCACTGTCCTTAGTTTACTGAAGCAGTCCTTCAATTGTGCAGCAAATGTTGATTGAGAGGTTTACTTTCTTTGACGGCTGCCAGTTTTACAATCTTTAAGAATGTTGTAGTACATTGCAAATGCTACTATGAGGTATTATATCTTACTGAGCAGAATTCAATTTAGTAAAATTATTATATTTTATTTATTTATTTATTTTACATGGGTAGGCTCTGGAAATCGAACCTGGGTCTCTGGCATGGCAGGCGAGAATTCTGCCACTGAGCCACCATTGCACCACCCTCAATTTAGTAAAATTCATTTTGAGATGTGGTAAAAGAGCACTTAGGGATAAACAGAACTTGAAAGGAAGCTTGTCTATTACACTTATTGGCTGATTAACCCTGAGCAAGTCCTGACTTCTCCAAACCTCAGTCTCCACATCCATAAAATGGGTTTGAAGGTAGTTTCCCTAACTTCATCACAAAGTTTGATGTATCTTACTAGTCTCAGTGTCCTCAGCAATGAAGACAATGCCTGACATAGAGTAGCCTTTCCAAAAACAAATGCGGAACTGAAAAGATTTCAATTAAATTGAGTCAGTGGTGACAGTGGTGACAAAGGGCCTTTTTGTTGAGTCAAGCCTTGTAGAGATGAAAGCCTAGTTTCTACTTAAAATTCGGTACATCCTTCAAGTCCCAACTCAAATGCAATTTTATCCATAAAGTGGTCCATCACTCCAATAATAGGGTGGAAAAGATCCGAGGAGTTTGGTGGTGTCTGTGACACCAGGCCATGCCTAGGAGGTACGGTCCACTGAAACAGAGTGCCTGAGAGCTGCCAGGGGAAGTGGTCCAGTACCAGAACTGGAGTCTGGAAACTTGGGCCCTGTCAGGAAGGACCTAGAAACAAAAAGGAGTTGAACTGTGGAGAGAAGGGATGAAGCAGATAGGATATATGAGAAACAAAAGCTGGAAGTTTTGTGGAATAGAGATGGTATCAAAAGGTCAGATCTAGACTCAGTCTTCAGAATGCTCTCTTGGCTTGAAATAGGTTCTCATGCTGCACAGAAACCATCCTACTCATTCTCCAATCCTTTAGCACTTTGAACTTTTCAGAGCACTGCCCACACTGCCTGGCTTTGAAGTCCCTTGAGGACGTCCATGTCTTCCCTCCCCTAACGGAATCTAAGCTCTTTGAAGGCAAGATGCAGGTCTTACACAACTTTGTACCCCCTTCCCAATCCATACTCTAAGCCTAGCCCACGTCTTTCACACAATCAATATAGCAAAGATGTGTTTGGTGTATTAATAAAATCATTAACCTTTTTGTTTTGAATATGACCAAATAAGACATGATTCAAAATGCTATTGAATCTTGCAGACTGGTTTACTAGTCTAGCTTTATCTTTGTGTTTTGAATTTTCTCTCCTATCCTTCAGCATTTTATAATATACTTACTTTTTTACCCAACAAAATCACTGCTTACCTGTGTATTCCATACAAAATCATGTGACAGTGGCCCCCATTTATTGAGCATTATGGCAGAAATGACTAGCTGTCAGTCAAAAATATTTTGGCACCCAATCCAGAGAGTAGAATTATTGCCAAGAGGTGGCTGCTAATTTGGGAGTATATTTCCCAGCTCATCTTATACCCAGGTGAAGCCATTATATTTCCCAGCTCATCTTATACCCAGGTGAAGCCACAGAACTAGCTCTCACCAACGGATTATGAATGAAAGTGGATGAGTCTCACCTCCAGGGCCACGGCTTTTAAGGAACAACTAGGGCTTCTTCACTCTCTCCTTCCCCTTTACCACCTGGGAGAAAAGGACTCTGAGTTTCCAGAAGGTGAGGAAGCCACAAGATGGAAGCCTGGGTCCCTGAATCACTGAATGGAGGAAAGTCTCCTGCTCTCCCTGTTAAGTACATTACATGAGCAAGAAATAAACTTTAATTGAATTAAAACACTGAAATTTGACAGTTTAACTGTTAACAACAGTTAGCGCTATCTTAACCTAGTTCAAGTACCTACTGCACGCCGGATGCTTTGCACAGATTATTTGACTGAACTCTTGCAGCAATCCTGCAAGATAGAAACTGTTACAATCCCTCTTCATTTTCCAAATTAGCACAATAAGGCACAGAGAGGTTAAGTGACTTTGAAGGTGTCACAGTTAATATATGTTAGAGTTGAAATTTGAACAAAGTTTGTCTAAGTCCTGTGTTCTCCCCCTTACTTCAGACTGTCTCCTGACCATCAATGACCTTGGAGTCTGTCTCTGACAACATTTTACATTTAGGGGTTTCTGCCCTGATCCTGACTCACTTTTTTAAAATGTAGTTTAGATATACGTTTTCTTTCCTGTCACAGAGCTCCTCCATCACCCGGAAGAATTGTTACCCAAGCCCAAGAGGCTTCTACAAACACCTTAATTTCTTCCTCACCTGTTTTCACACAATTCTTTTACCACCAGAATCAATTTTTTTTCTCTAAGGACAAATTTAAGCTTAATACCCCTTGGATTCTGTTTTTCACCAGTTTGGAAGGGTAAGAAGAGAATTCGTTACGGGTTTTGGGTAGGGACAGGAGAAAGAGTAGGGGGAGGAGAAATCGCATGGAATCCTGTGACTCCTAGCTTCAGAAAGCTCTCTCAAAACCTCTGTGCTGATTCTCGGGTACGTTGTTGATAAAATGTATGCCACCCACAATTATATCTGTGCTCATTCTGTTTCTTTTTGAGAAGCTTCTGACTGAGGCATGGAAGTGTTGAAATGACTTATTCAGAGTCATTTACAGTATCAAGGGGCAGGCCTGGAAAGCCAATTATATCAGCATGAAAATGGAAAAGGAGTAGAAAGAAAGATCAGCATGAACTCATCTGCAAAAAGGAGTTTATAGAAATAGGTCACTATTTTTGACCCTTTACATATTAAAATGACTATTAATATGACTGGGAGAGAATAGTAGACAACCTAGATTTTTTTTCAAACCATTGAAACTTTCTCCCTTGGCTTCTTGGACAGTAACCTTCCTAAAAGTATATACTTGTCTTCTTAAAGTATATTAACGATTCTTGATGACTTTGCCTTAACACCAATTATTAAATTGTTTAAAGAAAACAAGGATGCTGGTAATTGTATAATCAAATTGTGACACTTTGGTTCAGTTCCCTCTGTGAGGGCAGAGATTACCGTCTCTTTCTGCTCTGCAATGTAGCTCAAGTGCTTAGACAAGTGTATGGTGCATGAAAAATGCTCAAAAAACATCTGTTAAAAGATTGAATAAATGGATGAATGTTTTGCTTTCTAATTTTTCCATTTCCTCCTCCCATATCAGGTCATTTGTTATCATCTTCCCTTTGCTCTTATTTATTTATAATCTGTTATGGGCTGGGACTCTCACATACTACATGCAAACACACACATGTGCATATCTTTTGTGGGAGACAGACAGAGAAAAGAAATTTTAAAGAACTCAGTAGAACTTTCTGTAGTGATGGAAGCAATCTACATGCACTATTAGCCACTATTGAGCACTTGAAGTATGGCTAGTTAGTAACTGCACTTTTAATTTAAAATTAATTTAATTTAGATTTAAATAGCTACGGTATCTAGTGTCTACCACACTGGGTGGTACAGATTTTGAGCTAGGTACTAAATCGGAGTCCACAAGTGCCTGTGTGAAGGCCAGGGGACAGATATTTTGAAGACAAGTCTTGTAAAAAAAAATGTTTTAAGTTTATTACTACCCAGTTCTGAGCGAATAATGAGGCAGGCGAAAGGCTTTCCAGCAGATGTGGGATGGCGTGGGACATGGTGGATTTAGCTCAAGGAGGTCACCTGGACCTTGGTGATAATGTCGAGAAAGACAAAGGTAGTTGGCATGGCGATGGCAGCAAAAGCTCCATCAGGGATGTTCCTGAGTCAGGGGAGCCTGAGAAGAAAGCTGACCCTTTCGGGGAGAATTTCTCCCTACACAGCCCGAGGCCTTCCGTCTTGGCCCCTCGGTGCAGGGGCCCCTGGCAGGCAGGTCTCCTGGGATACCCAGGATCAGAGGGAACAGACTGAGCACACCGGGACCAGGCTGGCCAACCACAGCCCATCCGTGTGTGTGTGTGTGTGTGTGTGTGTGTGCGTGTGCGCGTGTGAGATCTCCAGATGTGCTCATGGTTGTTTTCAACACAAGGCTTTAAACAACCAGACTTGACTAGCTATGGGGCTTTACAGAGCTTCTGTGTCCTGAGCAGGATGAGGGTGACTCCGTTGGCTGCAGGGGGCCCGCCCTGGAGTTAGAAAAACCATCATCAATTTAGACACCAAACTCAAGGTCAAGCCTGTGCAGAAATGTCATCCACCTAGTTCTCCACAGAGAAATATCTGGTGTTGATCTCACCTACTTCCTTCCAGCTCGGAGATGATGTAGCTTTTACGTGACACACAGGGCACACACCACCCACCTCACCTCCTTACAGCTGAGTAAAAGGGAGAGATCTGGCATCAAGCACCCACTCTCACCTGGTCCTATTTCATGACCAATTAGTTCCATGCAATTTTTTTGCTTTTTAAATAAAGAGATATCTATATCAATGCATAGATATCGATGTATATGTGTATGTAATATAATATAAAAGCAACAACTGTTCATTAAAAATAAAGCAAAAAATATATAAACAAAAGCATTCAAAGGCCCCCATTCAATGACAACCTCATTTAACGTTCTGTGTATTTCTTCCCTGCTATTCCTCTATGTGCAGATGGGGGCTTTTCCCTCTCAACCTGGTCGTAAGCATTTTACATTCTCTGTTTTACTTATTGTTGCATCAAGAGCACTTCCCCTATTATCATACAAACCTAGCAAACATCATTTTTAATGGCTGCAGAGTATTCCATTAAAAGGAATTATGTTCATGTAATCATCTCCCTCTTGGAAAGCATTTGTATCTAGCTTTGCCCTTTTATAAATTACGGTAGCAAATAACCATGTATGCAAAGCCCCCCACACACATACACAGACTAATTTTGGGATACCCTCCTAGGATGGAAGCATAGAAGTGGAATATCAGAGTCCAGGGTCACAGACATTTGTTAAAGATCTGCCATTCCAAGATGGAGAGCCAAGTTCTTGAACCAATAATCTAGCTTGAAGAACCCCAAATGCAAAGAAAACTGCAGCAGGATTATCTGGGCATTTCTTTAACACCCAGATTCCCAGGACCTACTCCAGGCTTACCAAATCACAATATGTGGGTAGGGCTCTGGCATCTGGAGTTCTCACAGTCTTCAGTTGACTGACAACCACTGCATCTGAACAGAAACCCCACTCAGAAACACGTTGTGCAGAATGGCTTCCTAAGATTCCTGTTTACCTAGTGGGCTTACTCCTAACTCTGCCACTAGGCAGGGGTGAAAAACCTACAACAGCAATCAGTTCCTTTCCTAGGTCCTTTCTGCAGTGGTTTTATATATATATATAAAATCATGTGGGATGATTTTATATATATATATATATATATATATATATATAAAATCATCCCACATAAAGATACAGAAATTTAGATGCCACTAATTAAACTCCTGTCTTTACTTCACTTGCTCTTTGAGAGTCAACTCTTCTCCATGTGCATTTTTGCTCTTCACCTTGATGAACCTTTTTCTCTCTAAGAGTCTGTAGTTTTTATTTTTGTTTTTTCTTTACTGGAAGATGGGGAGAGGGTCTCATCAGTCTAATTATAAGTCCTAGGAACTTTACTGGAGTTTAGGTAGAATGCCCCCCAAGTGAAGTGTTTAGGAATCACTGATGAGCCCCCCCAAGGAGGAAAAGTAGATCCAGCTCAAACCTAGGATGTGCAAAAACACTTAGAGCATGTACCTTCTCCCTTAAACTGAGTGTGCTCCTATGGCATTCTTTTCCTTAGGGAAGAGTGAATTTGCACAAACCAAAATTGAGAGTTAAAAACAGATGCTTTTTTTATCCCGAGTTAAAAGCAGATGCTAGGCAGGCAATGGTGGCTCAGTGGTAGAGCTCTCGCCTGCCATTTCGGAGACCCAGGTTCAATTCCTGGTGCCTGCCCATGCAAAATAAATAAATAAAATAAAAATAAAAAGCAGATGCTAATTTTGAAGTGTGAAGAACTTCAACACAAAGCCCATGAGATCCCAGAGGCTGCCACCCAATGGGGTTTGAGGGAAATGTTTTGCCTCCCACATCTTGGCCCTAGGTCAAAACTCTTTCTCAGAGGAGGCGCTGAAAAGGTGTCTGAGTATTAATTTGTCTTTTGTGAGAGGTTTTAGTGGTGCTATAAATCACTTTAAATCACAAACAGGGCTTTAGTGGAGGTGTCCCTAAGCTGCTTCAATTTGGTGAGAACTGCAAAGAAGAAACTTCCGGGGATGTCAGGGGCTGGACGGCATGCGTTTTCAGTCATGTGAAGTGGTTCAGAGGGAATGGCTTCGCCTCCCCCAAATCACTCAACCAAAGTGAACCTGAAACACATAGATGGTTGAGACACTTTTAAGGAAGCGCTTCTCAAAAGCAGGATATGTAAGCTAAGGCCACTAGTGGAGACTCGGGGGCTCAGGTGCAAGGTTGAGGTGGCCAGGGCTTTCTTTTAACATTAGACAAGCAGTCAACAGAACTCAGATGAGTTAGTCTAAAAATGAGAAGCTGTCCAGGGCTACTAATGACCCACCCGGGTCATGGATCCAACTTCAAAGCAAGAAAGACCCTCATGCCTGAGCACGGCCCGGAGCAATGCTCCCAACCCAGGGTCCAATCCGTAAACACTCCCAGGGAAGAGAAGGAAGGCAATGGCAGAGAAGCCAGGAGCAGGCTCTATGATGAAGCTCATTTTCTACTTTTGTATCATTAAAATGTCCTTTTTCTTGAGAGTACCTAAGTAAGGACTGGAGAAGTCCAGGACCTGACCTCCAAAGATTCTTAGGATGGGACTCAGGAGTCTATGATACTGACAGGTCCCCTTCCCCACCAAGTGACTCTGACATGTGGTTGAAGGATCTGTTGTAATCTATAGACCCAGAGCTCCACGCCTGGCTCTGTTCTGGGGCCCCAAATAGAACATTTTTAATCAGGGTTGAGCAACCTTAAGATAAGCTCTGTGCTTCTGGGGTGAAAAGGCCATAGCTTGGGGGCCCTTCTTTTGGAATGAATTGCAGAAGGAGGACTTCACATTTATACTTTGTTCACACAGGCTGATGACTCAATTCTGGCAGCAGCATTCTTGTAAGATGGTCCTTGCTGGACCCTATAAACAAAAGACTTAGTCAAAATGTGTCAATTTTAGCTAGGGCTATGCTTAGCTGACTATGGCCACACCTCACCCTCCCATCCATCCATCCATTGTAAGATATTTTACAACTTCCTGTCCTCTCCAAAGCAAACCAATTGTACCCATTCTGAACTCCCAGCACACTAACCTTCCATCTCACTCACTCCAGCCGTCAAAGCCACTGCCTTGCCATATGTATGTGAATTTCCTTTTATTCCCATCAAACTGTAAGATCCGGAGAGCTGTGTTTCATGATTCTTTCATCTCTTCCTTAGCCCTTAGCACAGTGCCTAATATTTAACAGATATTCAATAATTGCTTTTTAAAGTAAATGAAAGAATACATTCGTATATGCATACATACACACACACACACACACACACATAAAGTGAACATCCATTCACATGAATATGCATATGTGTGTTTGTGTGTACATTTAGAAAATTGTTTCCAGCAGCCAATTAAAACCTTCCTCCAAGGGCCAGCTTGGCTCCCACCCATCCACTACACCTTCTCCCAAAACTCTGCAGTAGACCCTGTCCTCAGGCCAAGGAACAGAAGGCCCACTAGCACACAGTATAGATGACTCAGCACGAACACGTTTTTGTAAAGAATCCCTCACCAGCCACGCTCTAGTACCCAGTCTTCTGCCTTGTGGGTATAGGCCCAATAACCAGGCCCAGGCATTGTTCCCTTGAGGGGTTCTTTGCCTCCCTGACAGCAGTAATAGTTACCATCTCTTGAGCATCTGTTATATGTTGGACGGCACAATCATAGAAATATAACCTCCAGTCCTCCCAACAAACTAATAGGGAAGGACTATAAGGATCTTGAGATTGGGGCTAAGTCTAATTAATCTGTTGTGTATCCAGCCCCTAGCACAGTGTCTGGCATATAGCATGTGCTCTGCCAATGTTTAGTGAATAAATGGATGAATGAATGAATCTTAGCAGACAGGTGGGCCTAGCCCATTTTACCAATGAGCAAACTGAACCTCATAAAGTGTAGGCAGCCCATCATGTTACCATCCCCTCCATACATTCAGGGCCACCGGTCAGAACTTCTTCCAATGGTCTACACCTGGATTTGCCCCAGAAGCCTCCCTCTACCCAGCCATACAAACCCAGTTTTCAGATCACAGAGCTTCCCAGACTTGGTGCATTCCATGGTTCATGCAGCATCAATCTCTCAATTGTAGCCAGCTGAGACATATCTGCCCTTCCAGCATCAACTCCCTACCCTTTAACCCCTCCCCACCCAACCATCTGCAGCTAAATTAGCTCGAGATTTTCAAAGTGCTAGATTCATTCGTTCAACTTCTTGATTTCAGCAAGTGTGTCCAGACAGGGATTAATACCACAAGGGCCAGCCAACAACCCAGAGAGCAGCATACTCAGGCCAAAGAAAGCCACCGTGCTTTCAACAGGTGTGAAAGCTTAGACCACTTCTTTCTGTTCTCCTTAGTTTCTGTTGCTGGGGAAGAAAGATGAGGAAGAAGGTGAGAGAAAGTCAGACTGACCTACATGCTCAAATTGCTCCCCAGTCTGTGGCTATAGTTTCTGCTGAAAGTAATAAACATGTGGCCTGGCTACCATGGCTAATACTTTGCTTCCTGAATGCTTCTAAGAGCTGCAGTTAACCAGGGGAAACACAGCTGGGAAGGAACTAGGGAGGCCAAGGTTCACCAGCTTTGCTGGTGCCCCACACACAGCCTGGCCACAATCATCCTTTGCCCAGTTATGGCCACTGACAGTACAGGGAGCAAGTTACCTCTTGTACAAGCGAATGGTGAAGCTGAGAAGGAGACCAGGGACCCCCAGGCAGGATTGGAAAGTCCCGGATGCACATGTTCTCAAGTTCTCTGAGGCTTACAGGTGGTCAAGAGCCAGTGCCTATTCAGCAAAAGGAAGAGAAATGATAAGTGGTGACCCTTCATTGGGGGTTGAGAATCATTTCACCACCACCCCTTCCCTCACAGCCTCCTCAGTGAACCATGTGGCTCAGGGGCCTTCACAAAAATAACATTTGTTGTTTTAGGTTGCTTTCTATTTTAAAAAGTGATACATTTCTACTGTTGAATAATACATGAAAGGCTAAGAAGAAAATTAAAATTCCCTGTAATCCTATCCATTCCCTAAAATGACTATCATGGGTATTTTAGATAAATCCCCAGTCTTTTTTCTACCCATACCTTTATTTTTTTATGCCTTTATTTTGTAAAATATTATCATAATACTCATACTGTTTTGCAAACAGATTTTGCACCCAATGCTTCATCCCCTCTTATTGAACTCTTAGTTATTTTCCTTTTTTTCACTATTCTGAACAATGTGCCAAAGATCCTGAACATAAATTGTGTACTTCCTCAATTACTTCCTTAGGAGGGATGCTAGTATTGGAATCAGTGAGTCAAAATGTGTATGTATATATATATATATATAATTTGAAACTGCCTTTTAAGGTATAATTGACATACAATAAACTGCATGTGTCATGGTTAGGGACACGTGTCAACTTGACCAAGTTGTGGTTCCTGTTTATCTGATTGGGCAAGCGCTGGCCTGTCTGTTGCAATGAGGACATTTCATAGGATTAGATCATGATCATGTCAGCTGCATCCACAGCTGATTCCATTTGTGATCAGCCAAAGGGGAGTGTCTTCTGCAATTAGTGATGCTAAATCTAATCATGAGAAGCCTTTTAAGGAGGACTCAGAGGAGACAGGTTCCATTCCTGCTTTGGCTGGTGAGCCTCTCCTGCGGAGTTCATCCAGGCCATCCATCGGAATCGTCAGCTTTGCAGCCTGCCCTGTGGATTTTGGACTCTGCATTCCTGCGGTCATGTGAGACACTTTTATAAATTTTATATTTGCAAGTGTTCCCCGTTGATTCTGTTTCTCTAGAGAGCCCTAACTAATACATCTTGGTACCAGGAGTGGTTCTTAAGAAACAGAATCTTAAAAATGGGTTTTTATGAATGGTTTTCTACTCTGACTGGACTCAGAGACACTAAGGACTCTGATTTCCGCAATCAGAATGACACTCCCAATCCATGGAGTGAGTTGGCAAAGGAGATAGTAAAAATATCATCATTCGATTCTCCTAATGCTTCGCTTGTACGAAGCCAGACTCTGGGGGATAATGTTTTTGACACCTTTACAGAGTTTTGTAGAAATAAGAGTTATAGAGATGTTGGTTGGTTGTTGTTAGATACACTGTCTATGTTAAGGGGTGAAAGGGATGGGCTTAAGGCTTCAAACGAGAAGCTTAAGCACCGTCTGAAAGATGTAGACGTTTCTATGAGTATCCTGAAGGAAAATCTTATTTCCTGTAGCTGTAGACTTGAGATCTCTGAAAATCAGACTCAGAATCTTATTGTTAGAGTAGCAACTTTGCAACGTAAACTGAAATCTCAGTCTTGCATGGTGTCTGCTGTTAAAGTGAGGGCATTGATTGGAAAGTAGTGGGACCCTGAAAAATGGGATGGTGACATATGGATTGATAATGATGTTGGGGGCGAGGTTGAAACCCTAGGCCATGCTGAGTCTTCTCTAGATAACCCTGTAATCATCTGCCCTGAGGACATAGCCACCCCACCTCCAGCCTGCCTTGAGGAATTGGCCACCCAACCTCCTCCTGAAGGGATTAACCCTAGAGTGATTAATCCTGTTTCACCAGATGAAACTGCAAATAAATGCCCTGAAGCAAATGGCTTGGAAGATATTTCTAATTCTTTTCATGACCCACCCCCACCACCCCTCATTTCTTCTAGACCTATAACTAGACTAAAGTCCCAACAGGCCCCTAAAAGTGAGGTACAAAGTATCACACATGAAGAGGTACATTATACTCCAAAAGAACTGTGTGAGTTTTCCAATTTATATAGACAGAAATCAAGGGGAGTATGTGTGGCAATGGATTTTAAGAGTGTGGGATAATGGTGGGAGGAATATAAGGTTGGATCAGGCTGAATTTATTGATATGGGCCCACTAAGCAGAGATTCTGCATTCAATGTTATAGCTCAAGCGGTTAGAAAAGGTGTTAACAGCTTGTTTGGGTGGTTGGTTGAAACATGGATCAAAAGGTGGCCAACATTACCTGAGGTTGAAATGCCAGAACTACCCTGGTATAATGTAGATGAGGGGATCCAGAGGCTTAGAGATATTGGAATGTTAGAGTGGATTTATCATGCAAAGCCTGCTCTTACACCCCAGGAATGTCCAGAGGATGCACCTTTTACCAGAAGAGTGAGAAATACGTTTGTGAGACTAGCATCATCATCCCTCAAGAGCTCTGTGGTTGCACTTCTCTGTAGGTCAGATATTACTGTAGGAACTGCTGTCACTGAGCTGGAATCCTTAAACACAATGGGGATGACAGGATCCTGAGTTGGCAGAAGCCAGGTGGCAGCACTTAATCACCAAAGACAGGGTAGACGTGGCTATTATAATAGACAGCAAACTCAAAGGAGGCATCAGAATTATATGACATGCAGAGGTTTGTGGCATTGGCTAGTAAATCATGGGGTACCTAGAAATACAATAGAAGGGCAGTCTACTAAATTCTTATTGGAGCTGTAAAAACAAAAGAGTTCTAGGTCAAGGGAACAGAAGTCTAACCTGTATTACAAAAACACAGAGTCACGGCCCCTTAATCAATTTCCAGACTTGAAACAGTTTACAGACCCTGAGCCCCTTGAATGAAGGGGAGGCCAGGTCCCTATGGGGGAGAAAACTGTTACACTGCCACAAATTTATACTGTTAACCTTCCTCTAAGTCTTCCCCAAGTAGACCAACGACCTCTTACCAGGGTAACTGTGCATTGGGGAAAAGGAAATGATCAGATATTTCGGGGATTATTAGACACTGGTTCAGAAGTGACATTAATTCCAGGGGACCCAAAACGTCACTCTGGACCACCAGTCAGAGTGGAGGCTTATGGAGGCCAGGTGATCAATGGAGTTTTAGCTCAGGTCCCCCGGACCCATCCTGTAGTTATTTCCCCAGTTCCAGAAGGTATAATTGGTATAGACATACTGAGCAACTGGCAGAATCCCCAAGTTGGTTCTCTAACTCGTGCAGTAAGGGCTATTATGGTGGGAAAGGCCAAGTGGAAGCCACTAGAACTGCCCCTACTTAGCAAAATAGTAAATCAGAAGCAATACCATATTCCTGGAGGGATTGCAGAGATTACTGCCACTCTTAAGGACTTGAAAGATGCAGGGGTGGTGATTCCCACCACATCTCCGTTCAACTCTCCTATTTGGCCTGTGCAGGAAACAGATGGGTCTTGGAGAATGACAGTGGATTATCGTAAACTCAACCAGGTGGTAACTCCAATTGCAGCTGCTGTTCCAGATGTAGTATCATTGCTTGAGCAAATCAATACATCCCCTGGTACCTGGTATGCAGCTATTGATCTGGCAAATGCTTTTTTCTCAATAGCTATTAGTAAGGACCACCAGAAACAGTTTGCTTTCAGCTGGTAAGGTCAGCAATATACTTTCACTGTCCTACCTCAGGGGTATATCAATTCTCCAGCCCTATGTCATAATCTTGTTCGCAGAGAACTTGATCATTTCTGCCTCCCACAAGACATCACACTGGTCCATTATATTGATGATATCATGTTGATTGGACCTAGTGAGCAAGAAGTAGCAACTACTCTAGATTTACTGGTAAGGCATTTGCGTGTCAGAGGATGGGAGATAAATCCAACAAAAACACAGGGGCCTTCCACCTCAGTAAAATTTCTAGGTGTCCAGTGGTGTGGGGCATGTCGAGATATCCCTTCTGAGGTGAAGGATAAGTTGCTGCATCTGGCCCCTCCCACAACCAAAAAAGAGGCACAACACCTAGTTAGTCTTTTTGGATTTTGGCGACAACATATTCCTCATTTGGGTGTGCTACTCCGGCCCATTTATTGAGTGACCAGAAAAGCTGCTAATTTTGAGTGGAGGCCTGAACAAGAGGAGGCTCTGCGACAGGTCCAGGCTGCTGTACAAACTTCTCTGCCACTTGGGCCATATGATCCAGCAGATCCAATGGTGCTGGAAGTGTCAGTGGCAAATAGAGATGCGGTCTGGAGCCTTTGGCAGGCCCCTATAGGAGAATCACAACGCAGACCCTTAGGATTTTGGAGCAAAGCCTTACCATCTGCTGCAGATAACTACTCTCCTTTTGAGAAACAGCTTTTGGCCTGCTACTGGGCCTTAGTAGAGACTGAATGCTTAACCATAGGCCACCAAGTTACCATGAGACCTGAGTTGCCTATCATGAGTTGGGTGTTGTCTGACCCACCAAGCCATAAAGTTGGGCATGCCCAGCAGCACTCTAAAATGGAAATGGTATATACGAGATAGAGCCAGAGCAAGTCCTGAAGGCACAAGTAAGTTACATGAAGAAGTGGCACAAATGCCCATGGTTTCCACTCCTGCTGCCACATTACCTTCTCTTTCCCAGACCAGAGCTAAGGCCTCTTGGGGAGTCCCTTACAGTGAATTGACTGAGGAAGAGAAAACTCGGGCCTGGTTTACAGATGGTTCAGCACAATATGCAGGTACCACCCGAAAGTGGATAGCTGCAGCACTACAACCTCTTTCTGGGGGGTCCTTGAAGGGACAGCGATTTGTTCTAACTGGAATAGACACATACTCTGGATATGGGTTTGCTTTCCCTGCGCACAATGCTTCTGCCAAAACTACTATCCATGGGCTTACAGAATGCCTTATCCATCATCATGGTATTCCGCATAGCATTGCTTCGGATCAAGGAACACACTTCACAGCAAATGAAGTGCGGGAATGGGCGCGTGCTCATGGAATTCTCTGGTCTTACCATGTTCCCCATCATCCAGAAGCAGCTGGATTGATAGAATGGTGGAATGGCCTTTTGAAAACTCAATTACGGTGCCAACTAGGTGGCAAAAACTTGAAAGGCTGGGGTAATGTTCTCCAGGAAGCTGTGTATGTTCTGAATCAGCATCCACTGTATGGTGCTGTTTCTCCCATAGCCAGGATCCATGGGTCCAGGAACCAAGGGGTGGAAATGGGCATAGTACCACTCACTATTACCCCTAGTGATCCACTAGGAAAATTTTTGCTTCCTGTCCCTGCTACCCTGAGTTCTGCTGGTCTACAGGTTTTTAGTTCCAAAATGGGATATGCTTCCTCCAGGAGAAACAACAGTGATACCACTGAACTGGAAGTTAAGATTGCCACCTGGCCACTTTGGGCTACTTATGCCTCTGGATCAACACACCAAGAAGGGAATTACATTATTGTCTGGGGTAATTGACCCTGACTATCAGAAGGAAGTAGGACTGCAACTACATAATGGAGGTAAAGAAGAGTTTTCTTGGAATATAGGAGATCCCCTAGGGCATCTATTAGTACTACCATGCCCTGTGATTAAAATCAATGGAAAACTGCAACAACACAATCCAGGCAGGACTACTAATGGCTCTGAAACTTCAGGAATGAAGGTTTGGGTCACCCCACCAGGCAAAGAACCACGGCCAGCTGAAGTGCTTGCTGAGGGTAAAGGGAACATGGAATGGGTAGTGGAAGAAGGTAGTGATAAATATGAACTTCGACCACATGATCAGTTACAGAAACGATAACTGTAATGCTGTTTTGTTTGTGTTATACTATTTAAGTTGTAAGATATCAAGTTTAAGAATGAATGTTGCCCAAGGATTTGCACACTATTCTGGAGAGATTTAATGTGTTTCCAGTTATATGCAGGACAGTTGAGTATTGTCAGGTAAAAGAAAAAATGTGTGCTTGTTTTCATTTGGAAATTAAGTATGGTCTAAGGTGATATATATATATAGGTGCCAAGTTGACAAGGGGTGGACTGTCATGGTTAGGGACACGTGTCAACTTGGCCAAGTTGTGGTACCTGTTTATCTGATTGGGCAAGCGCTGGCCTGTCTGTTGCAATGAGGACATTTCATAGGATTAGATCATGATCATGTCAGCTGCATCCACAGCTGATTCCATTTGTAATCAGCCAAAGGGGAGTGTCTTCTGCAATGAGTGATGCTAAATCTAATCATGGGAAGCCTTTTAAGGAGGACTCAGAGGAGACAGGTTCCATTCTTGCTTTGGCTGGTGAGCCTCTCCTGTGGAGTTCATCCAGGCCATCCATCGGAGTCGTCAGCTTTGCAATCTGCCCTGTGGATTTTGGACTCTGCCTTCCTGCGGTCATGTGAGACACTTTTATATTTGCAAGTGTTCCCTGTTGATTCTGTTTCTCTAGAGAACCCTAACTAATACAGCATGTATTTAGAGTACACAATTTATATTTTGATATATGTATGCATGCATGAAGCCATTAACACAATGAAGATAATAAATATATCCTATACACCAAAAGTTTCTTAGAGTCCCTAGGGAATCCCTCATTCTCACCCTCATCCAGGCAACCACTGACTTGCTTTCTATCATTATAGATTTTTTTCATATAGTCTTATATTCCCTTTTTGCTGGTTACTTTTACTCAATATATTGAGTAAAATGTACAGATTATTTTGGGACCTATCTGTATTCTTGTATGTATCAGCAGTTCATTCCTTTTTATTGCTAAGTAGTATTCCATTGCATGGATAAAGATGTGCACGCAAATTGACTTCTAATATCTTGAGACTCTTTATCATAATAGCATGGTAATTTCAAGTTGATCGTTCCCAGAAAGATAGGATTAAAATTCCACTTCTTCTGAGTATACTTTTCTGCTTCCTGAATTGCATGACCACTGACTCTCTCTGATTTCAACATCAATTATAAGGAATAAATGGAAAACATTTTTGCAGGGACCATAGAAGAAACCCAGGAGAAGAGGGGCTGATTAGAATAGCACTGGGCTCATCAGAGCCCTGATTGCTCATGACTCGACCCTCCACACCCAGAGGAGAGAACTGGTTCCTGGACACTGCACTGCTGGCAAAGGAGCCGACACCTAACAAGATTTGGTCACTGGCCAGGAACAGGCAAAGCAATGGGACAACACAGGGCATCATACAATGCAAACAAAATGAGTGTGTGTGTCAGGTACATCCTTTCTGCCCATAACCTGTCCTCGAGAGACGTGCATAAATATTGCATCAAAACAGACAAGCATAACTACAAAGGAGGGGGGAAAACCTGTATTTGCTTCACTACTAGACTGTAAAACCACTTGAGGGTAGAATCTGTGGCTGACTCATCTTTCCACACGGCTTCTCACTCTGGTAAATTCTCAATATACATTTCTTGAATGCTGTTGACTACATTTTCTTTTAAATAACTCAACTCCTTGCCCAGCACCAGAGAAACAGAAATCAGGTGACAGCAGGGAAGATGGGCTGGGGGCTGGGGCCTGCTGTAAGCAAGGGAAGGCTGCCTCCCTCTGAGGAAGATGAAAAGGAGCATAGACTCCTCCTCAAAGCCCTCGTGACAAGCTCACCTGTCTTCTTCATCATGCAGCCCCATGTCTCCTCTTCAGAGCCCCTGCTGAATTCCCCAGCTAGACTCAGTCACTCACTCATGCTCCCCTTATGTTCCTTTGTATTGTAATTATTTATTTATTCATTTGATAAATGTTTATTGGCCAGTGCCTGGGTGCCAAGTACATGGCCTTTATCCTCATGGAGTCCAAAGTTAGTGAAGCCAAAAGACACAATAAAGAAAGCTACAATCCCATGAGTTAGGAGCAGTGATGCTATATGCAAGG
Organism: Tamandua tetradactyla; assembly: GCF_023851605.1. Taxonomy (NCBI): domain Eukaryota; kingdom Metazoa; phylum Chordata; class Mammalia; order Pilosa; family Myrmecophagidae; genus Tamandua; species Tamandua tetradactyla. The sequence goes on along the minus strand of NC_135331.1, from coordinate 103,405,552 downwards.
GATTCTCTGATCACAGAGGGGCAGAGTAGGCAGGAAAGGCTTTCTGAAGGGGTTAGGCCCTAAAATGAGCCTTGAAAAATGGGGAGGCATTCACCAGGTATAGAGGGATGGGAAGGAAGCAGGGTCCATATTCCAGACACTGGGAAGCAAAGACCGAGAGCGGGTGAGAGGGGTGAGGGCAAAGATGCGCAGGAGAGCAAGTCAAAGCTCTTACCCACCAGGATGACTGGACACCAGCCAATGAGTAAGGGCCAAACAAGAAATTTGGTGAGGAAGCATCCACCAAAGGGAAAAGTTGGACAAGCAGATAGAAGCCAGAGCACCGATGACATTGTACTCCATGTTATGTGGACCAAGAGAACCCCCTTGAATGTCTGAGTGAGTCACTTAGTCAGATGTTCATCATAGGCAGACTATTTGTGCAACAGTGTGGAAGAGCAATTAAGGAGGATGAGACCAGATCAGCAAAACTAGTCATGGAAGAATTGCAATAGCTAATCAAAGAGGTATTAAAGGCCTAAGATAGGAGAGTGAGGGTTGGGATGTAGAAATAAAGGTAAGTAGGATGAATATTTAGAAGGTAAAATGGGCTTTATAAATTCCTACTCAGTGCCTTCCTAGCTGAGTGTCCAAAAGCAAGTTTTCAAACTTTCCGTTGGGTTGGCAATACTGTCCATGGAGGACTATTGCAGGATTGAATGAGCTAACAAACAAGAAGATGCTCAGTAAATGGAAGATTCTATTATCAGTGGCAGGAGTTCTATCATTAATTTATAGCAGATTAACCTTTCTGAGTTTCACCACAAAAAACCACATGGCCAGGTGTTGTGAGAACTAAGTAAGATAACTGAGAGTGAAGTGTTTGTACTCTGTAAAGAATTCTCTGAAGAATACAATTATTATTGTAGTGTGGGAATGGGGAAGGACAAGATCCCTGATTCCTAAGATTTTCCCCTACAGCATGTGACTTTTTGTCTTTAACCAAGGCCCATGTTTCAGGTTGGGGACCTGCCCACATCCAGAGCTAGGTTCGGCTCCCCACCAGGACCACCCAGGAGTCTTAGCAGCCACAGTATGCTAGCAGCTTGTTGACTTAAGAATATGAACCAATGGAATGCATTACACCTGTCTGTACTGGCTACCTAGACTTTTAGTCCTTCAGGTGTTTAATTTAATCTGAAAAACTCTGTACAGTGGGACTCTCATTCCCTCTGAGGTTAGTGCTTGCTTTCATAACATCAAGCTAGGAAGTTATAAAATTGCTGAGTGTAGGAAAAATACCAAGAGCCTAACCTTGGTTTGACAACCTACCAACTGTGTAGTCTTGAGAAAATCATTTCACTTCTCTAAGCCCCAATTTCCTTGCCTGTAAAATGGGGCTTATAATCCCTGCTTATCATTCAAGGTGGTTATGAGGGTCAAGAAAGCATTTTGTGAGGTATAAAAAAATGATATAAAACAAACATAAACTCTTCGTATCATTTCTTCTATATTAACTAAGTTGGGCTACACTTTGTCCAAAAATATAAATCAGTCACAACAAAGGGGAGAAAATGAGAACATCATGAAATTTGAAAAGCATAGAGCGATCACAACAAAGATTGATTCTTGTTCATATGAAGTCAAATGCGGATTAAGCGACTCTTCGGGGCAACTCTCCTCCATGCAGGGATTGAGGGATCCAGGCTCCCTCCATCCTGAGATGGTGCCATCTCAACATGTAGCTTACAGGGTCACTGTGGGAGAGGAAGAGAAGGATGGAGGTTCGTTCAGGGTGTTATTAAAGATCATGCCTGGAAGTGTACACATCCTTTCTGCCTAGATCCCATTGGCTGAACCCAATCACAAGGCCCCAAACTATTTGCAAGGGGGGTGGGAAACTTAGGGAGCCCATGGAATAAATGAGAAACACACTATCTTTGCTACTCCTGCATCAATGACAAAGAACTTGCATGTTTAGGAAAATTCAGAACAAGAACAAAGATGTTGTTAGAATGACACAAGCCTGGTTTCAAACTCCAGCTTTGTTCCTTACTAGTAGTATGACTGCACACTTTTCTTAACTTGTCAGAACCCCAGTCTCCTTATGTTTAAAATGGGGATGTTAATAGAATTTACCTCACAATTTTTCTACAAGTATTATATGAGGTAACGAATGTCAAATGCTTTCTATCTGAATATAAAATGCTTAATAAATGGTGGCTGATTATTTTGTTTTTATTCTGTCCTCTAAGCTCAGAAGCTGCTTCTCCACTTCTATAAATATTTGTGGCAACAGGAGAAGGGAAACTGTTAAGCGTCTTCCAGAAATACTTTAATGCTAGTGAAACCTGGCCAAACTGAACTGCGGAGAGAAGCAATCATCTGAAAGTTACTCGTTCGTCAGATAAGCAGCACCTACTGTGCGCTGGATGCCAAGGACCAGAGTCCCCACTATTTCTTAAGGTACCTGTGTGCAAGTTAGGAAAAGAGCACTTCCTCTTCATGTATCCTAACCGCAGGGCCCCAGTGTTTGACGAGTACAGATTTTACTCACTCCTGAGCCAGACACCCAGAGGCCTGCAAAGTTACATAAAGAACATCTAGTCCTGCTCTTGGGGAACTCATCATGAACCCCTGGGAAAATGTATCCACACCAGGTAACTCCACTTCATTACGAAGCAAAGAGGAGGGAATGAATTATTTTGTGGACACTAAAGTCAACAATTTGCACTTTCTTCCTTCTTTGTTTTCCTGTAATCGCGTCTGTCCCAGGCTGTGGGGGCTTTTAGCTTGGTTACTCCATGCAAAGTTAAAAGCATTCACTGTTTTAGGTCTCCCTGAGTGGAGACCAGTCATAGCCTAAGATATAGAAGCTTAAATCACTGTAGCTGATCTCACTGAAGTGTGTATCGGATCCCTCCTCGGATCCCTCCTCGGGAAGCCTGGGAATGTATTTTTCACGTCTCTCTCCAGTTCCTTCGCTAACATGTTGCTTTCCTTTGGATCACCGTTTAATCTCCCCACACTTCAGTTTCCCCTATTACAGAATGGGATATGGTATGCCAAACACAAGCATACTGAGGGAGAGCAAATGAGAGCATCATGAAATTTGAAAACTATAAATCAATGTAAAATGCATGGAGGTTATTGCTATTTCATGTGCATTACTGATGAACCTATGTAATAATTAGCAGTCATAATTTCTGTAAGATATCTTTAGAACCCACTTCTACTTAATTGTCTTAAACACTTGCTTTCAATGAGGACCAGGCAGGTACTTGAGTTTGGTGTTGAGAAATCCAGTAAGCTGCACGTAAGAGAAGCCTGAAAAACAATAGCATAGAATAATTTAGAAGTCTTATTTTTTTCTCAACTAATAGAAGTCCACAAAGAAGGCAGCCCAGGGCTGGTACTGTGGCTTCATCATGTCACTGAGGAACTCAGCTCTTTCTGTTTTTTCTCTCGGCCAATCTTAGCATGTGCTGTTACCCCAGGGTCCTATCATCCAGCATCAGGTTCTCATGCCAGGTAGAAAGAAAGAGAAAGGCAAAGGGAGTCCCACCTTCTTCAAGGGAGATCCATATTTCACTTGCTTCTCATGGACCAAAGAAGTATCACATGACACCTGTTAGAAAGGGAGACTGAGAAATGTATCCTTTAGCTGGGCAAATGGTTCTCTCAGTAAGGAAAAAAGGAAAGAATAGATATTGGGTAGACACAAACCAGAGAAAGCCAGATGGTGTAGGTAACCATTTTATTGAAACAAGGAGTCATAAGAAAAAGTGTATTGTGTTAACTCCCTCCCACACCCACAATAATGCTGTCTTACAATCACAAAACCTCAGTGGCATGCAACTGAGGGTCAGCTAGGGATCAGCTAAGTGACTGCTAATCTTGGAGGGTTCACTCACATGTCTGGAGGTCGGATGGCTGTCAGCAATCTAGACTGGCCTTGGTGAAGACAAGTGGGGCAACTGAGCTCTGCTCCAAAGTGTCTCCTCCTCCAACAGACAGGCTTGAGCATGTTTTCACCGCAATGGCAGATATGCAAGAGAGCAAGAGGGAAGACGCAATGCCTCTCGAGGTCTAGGTTTGGAACTGATATATATCACTTCCACTTTGTCCTGTTGGCCAAAATCAGTCTATGACTGAGCCCAGACACAACATCGGAGGGCAATATGAAGTTACATGGCAATGAGCATGGATACAAGAGGGGTGGAATATGAGGGTCAGTTTTGTAATCTATCAAGTGCATTAAGGGCTAGGAAGGATTCTATAGGCAGTAGGATCCATCACATCCAAACTCACTCAAGGTCTGCTGATAGAAGAGTTTTGTCCAAATAGCATGATTATACTATTTCTCCCAGCCCATCTGGGGGCATCAAATACTTTCCCAGAAAGTGGAGAGATAATGTCAGAATTTTTAAAAGATGGAAGAGGCAGAATGACAAAGGCTGCTTCAGGGTTCATAGGAGGAATACAAATCCTTCAGCTACAGGAATGGCCCTTCACCTGAACTTGGTACCTTGCATAATGCAAAACTGAACCTGATTTAAAGCTGCCTTTTCTGCACAGAGCTGCTACTGTGCAGTGTGCGGTACAGATTTAACTAACCCTACAAAATCTATTTCCCTTGACACATCCTGCAAGGCTTTTATGACGACTGGCAGTAAAACACCAAAATGGAGCTCACTAGTCAAATATCTCTATCATTTGACCCCATTCCTCCTGGAAGCAGACTCAGAGGAGAGAACTTTTCTTCTGGATCCTGGGTCTGGCGGCTTGTGGTTTTGTAAGTCACAGAGAGGAGAGAGAAAAACTGAGAGAAAGTGAGAGTGCCCAAAGAAACAGTCAATTGTACAGAAATGGTATCTTAAGATCAACTTTGGAAGAAGATAGAAGGGACCTTCTTTCTCAACCACGGGTAAAGAATAGAAATGCAGTCAGCATGTGATTTGCATTTGGATGAAGTGGATGGGTTGCAAGATGCCTGGCTTCCACTTTAGGTAAGTTAATATCCTCTCTGGGCCTCAGTTTCCCCAACTTCAAAAAGAGCAGGTGGGACTGAGAATGCTTTCAGTCTTTGGAGTTTCTGTTTGGAGAAACTCAGGAGGCCACCAGCATAAGGGATTTGTGTGTGGCCGTGTGCATGTCCTCCACAAAGGAGAGAAGATGACAGCAAAGCTCTGTGATGGGATAATAGAACTTCCAGCCCAAGAAAGCAGGCCCTTAACAACAAGCCCTTTGTGGGAGAGGAGGGTATGCAGGGTATGTCCCCAAATTGGGAGCTGTCAACAAGAGTGGGGGAAAGGGCACCATGAGTGTATGTTTTAGAGAGGGAAGTGGTAGAGAAGGGGGATTTGGAGCTCTGCTTTGGCATGCCAGAGGAACTGGGACAAAGTGCCCTTAGAGGAAGTGTGAAGAGCATTCACAGCAGACAACCTCAGCTCCTAGACCCAAAAAGGGTAACCTAGTCCAATAATGATGGCCAGATGATATTTTTGAACATCATGTGCAATTCTAAGACAAAATGGATTATTATATTTAGTATTTCAATGTAGGAGTTCAGTGCTCTTAAATTAATTAGATCCTAAACAGCCGTTCATTGACCAATCAAAATGTGATCACCCGGTATGTGCCAGTCGCACGTGGGGCATCTTGTTCCATTCCTGTGTCTGTGGCATGGACAGCCAATACCATCACGTCTTGGCCGCAGGTGAAGACACTTGCCTGGGAGATGGCAGAGCTGCACATCAGTCCTGAACAGAAACACAACAGGGCAGCCTCTCATTTCCCCAGCCTCCCTTCTAGACTGAATTTCCTGTCCTGAAATGCTGTCTATGGCCAGGCCAAGGAGCAAAAAAGAGAGGCCTTTTAGAATAGTTTCCTAGGGTATGGAGCTGGTGAGGGGAGGGGAATGCAAGGAAAGATCTTGGAAGAACTCCAGGCATTTTATTTCAGCTTTTTAATTCCTGTTTGGAGATCTGGGACACATTGATTCACAACTTTATAGTTTCTGTTCAGCATTGATTTATGGGCTGACCAATCTGGGCCTAATCAGTTGGAGAAAGTTTGGCTTTTTTGTCCAATAATGTTATATTTATGAGCCCATGAAGGGCACCGTGGCTGTGGCCCTGCCTGGCGTCAATAGAACAGAGCTTCTAAGACCTCGGAGAAGGGAGTTCACAGAACTTTCTCTGCCCTCTATATCATGCTTAAAGCCCCACGGTACATTAAAAGTTTCTGGTGTCTTCTGTTTAAGCCACCAACTACTCACCCATTGATCTTTAACAACTGGGAACAGTACAACAGTCTCTAATGTTCCTGGTTCCATCTGTCTGTCACTTTTTTTTTTTCTCTTCTCCCTTCCTCCGACTGTGGAAGAAACTAGCCTGGGGCTGGAGCTTGAGCCCCTGCTGGATGCGCTAGATAATTCACAGCTGTGAAGACCAGGCGAGCGTGTGCTCCCCAATTGGCACCTTCAGAGAAGCCCGGCCAAGGCTGCGCAGAGTTCTGAGGGTCATCATGAGCTTCCGGCTGGATTTGTGGTTATTCTGGTTCAGTAACTCTAAAGAAATGAGCGGCCTGGCTAGACAGGAACTAGTTGAGAAGCCTGCCATGGCGGGAAGGAAGTAGGGGTATTCAGATCACAAGCGTTCTTATGTTTTTCTTTGAAGGGAAAGACATTTTCCTTGTCACACATAGGCAGTCATCTGCTCTCAGCCCCCACCACCGGGCAGCCCCAGTCTAGCCATTTGCAAGGCAGCTCTGGGCGCAGCGCGCCTGCCTCCCCCAGCCCCAAAACCTGCAGTAAAGGTCCATTGGCAGCCCAGAAGCCCGAATTCACTTTTGGAATTCTTCTGATGAGGACCCTGAGCGCATGGATTATTCTGAGGTGAGAAAAACCTAGCAATAACAGCAAACCGTCAGAAACCTCACAGACATTGAATGGATGAAGGAAGAAAGCTGCAAATTCTAAATTCAGCGTATGAGCCCTATAAGGATTACCAGATCTACCTAGAATGAGTTCAGTGTTCTGGGAAGATTATTTACCATTGCTGAATGCACAATCAAATGAATCATCTAGATCAGATATCAGCGAACTTCTTTCTGTAAAGGGCTACATAGTAAATATTTTAGCCTTTGTGGCTCATATCCTGTCTCTGACACATCTCCTTTTTTTTAAACCCGTAAAAAATGTAAAAAACACTCTTATTTTGTAAGCAGTATAGAAACAGGTCACAGGATATAGTTTGCTGACCCCTGGTTTAGACACGCAAAAACCTTTCTAAAAATATTTTCAAAATTTTAATCCATCCTGCGTGTGTATGTATATGTGTATGTCATCTGCAGTGTGTGTGCATGTGTGCATATGCATGTGCATGTGCGTGCATCCTTGGGGGAGAAAGCTGCAGTGGAGCAACCTGACAGCTCCAAGCAGTCCCATCCCTCCATACCTCACCTTCCTGGGGTAGACAGAGCACTGGAAAAATTCACTCAAGGGGAGCCAGGAAGTGCTACAGTTGAAAGAACACAGAACCCAGGGAACTTGAGGTTTCATCCCATCTCAGTTTTGCACTTGCTCTGGGCCCTTGAGTAAATCACTTAATCCCTTCAGCCTTTCCTGCATCCATCTGCATGGTGGAGGGGTCAGTCTGGAAGACAGCAAGCTCCCTCCCAAATGCGATATTCCGTGAAACCATTTCAACCCCTTTGGGGAACAAAGTGGGATGTACAAGAAAAGAATCTGTTGCATTTGTTTCCTCTAGCCTGAGCCCAGTCAAGCTGACCACCCCCATTAGGAAATGCCACTTGGGGAGCACAAGCCCCACTCAGGGAGACCTGGGAGGAATGCCCGGCCTGGGAGCGCCAGGCCACCGCTGCCATTCTGACTGCGGAAACGAGCCATGCGGCCCAGCGCAACACGCCAAGAATCTGGGCGGCTGAATGAGCCATGCCATTGTGGGCAGACACTGAGGCTCCCAGAAAACAAGCAAAGGCGAGGCCTGGAAGCTGCAGCAGAGACAGGTCGTCATGACCTCCCCTCCCAGGCCAACCCCAGGCTGGCCTCCGGACAGGTCTTCATTTCTATCCAGGCAGCCCAAGGGTTGCAGGTTTTATATCTCCCTCAGGAAGGAAGCAAGAGCTCCCTGCTATTAGATTGGGCCCCAGGGACTGCTGGCCGGTGGAACCCCGTGAGTCCCCTCTGCCACCAAGAGTCCAGTGACAGTTAATGAACGCCAAAGGCATGCCTGACTGGGTTTGGACATAGTGGAGATGGGTGAACAGGATACAGTGCTGAGTCCGGAAGGGATGGCTGGGCCAGAGAGTTAGATCACGCCAGAGAACACATGGGCACAAGAAAATAGCACTTTGTGCATTTCAGAGGAGAAAGCAGGAGCTCAGGGCCTTGGAAGATGTTCTTGGTAGCCTCTCATCAGGAGCTTAGCACATTTACTTTGTGGAAAAGAAATAGAAATGCAATTTCTGCAGTCACTTTGTACATGTAATCTGGTTTATAAATCCTGCTCATCAGGGACCCACAGGTTATCAGTGCTTCGGGGCTGCCAAGCTGCATGAAACCCCTGTCATCTGGCTTCATCCTCTCTTTACTGCACCCTGTCCTGTGCTGTCCACTAACATCTCTCTCTCCCCACCTCCAACACGCACACCCGGTGTTGTGGCTGGTGGGGGCGGGGTAGGAGGGGTGTCTCTGTTTTCTGGTTTCCTGTTTCAGTCTCCTGGCATTTTGCTTTTTTTTAGAGTCGTGTTATGGCTACTGCCTGGGAGAGAATCACAGGCCAAGGGCAGGCCTGATGGTTCAGGGTCTTTGACCTAATTCAGAAAGGTAGGAAAGACGTCCCAAGTGAGAGTCAGCCCCTGCTTTGGAGACAGAGACAGGTTCTGTCACTTACCAGCCATGTGACCATGGACCAGTCACATGACCCCATTGAGCCTCGGTGTCCGGAGGTGAAATGGGTGCTCACAGTCTTCTTACAGCATTGCTGTGAGAAGTAAATGGGATCCTGTATGTAGGGCATATAATTCAGGGCGACATACCAGATGGATCCCAACAGACATTAGGGGAGATATCCTATAGATAAAGGCATGGGCCCAAGGGTGAGACCCTGGGAAGTATGTCTCTGGGCAGGGCCGGTGTCCTGTCTCCCAGAGTAGGATGCACTGGTGAATGTGCCATCCTCCAGGACCTAACAGCTACTAAGGCTCAGAAACCAATTCATCCACACTCCACAGCACAGCCATCTCTCCAGGATGGCCTGCCCCAGCCGAGGGGCCTGTATCCATGGCAGGCCTGTACCAGGTTGGTCTCCATGGTTTCCAGGGCTTGCAGGGCTGACCAAACCCTTTCCAGACTGATGTTTGCTTTCTTTAAGGCTTTCACCTCCTTGGTTCAAGTCACTACTCTTGCTTGTCATTTGCCTGCTTGCTCTCAACTACATTTCCAACTCTTTTTTTGTTCTGCTCTGTGTCATAGTGGATGGGGGTGCCAAGAACTACATTTCCCAGGTTTCCTGCCCATGGGCTTCCAGTTAGACGCTGTGAATGGGAGGCACTGGCAGGCAACTGGAAGGTGGGGATGGGAAAGGGACTCTCTGCCTTCCTCCTTCTGGTCTCTGGTGCAGTCTCAGGTAGCAGTGGTGGCACTCTTGATATGGAAGGATGACGGGCAGTGGCAGGGGTTGTGGCCCGGCAGTGCCAGCTCCTTGGCCCCTGCTTGGAGTCACACTGACCCTGGGTTCCGAGGAAGACTTTTTATCCTTGGTTCCTCCAGACCGGGGCTGGTAGGGCTTTCCTGCAGTTTCTAATCTTTGGATAACCTCACTTTCCCCTCCACTGCTCCTCTAGCCCTTCCAAAACCCTTGTTCCCTGTTCCTGAATTAAATCTCCTCTTTGTGAAAGTCTAGCGTGGCTTCTGTTTCCTAATTAGTTAGATCTTAACCAATTCACCACTGGAGTGGCTGTTCATCCCTTCAAGGTAGTTTTGACATCTCTGCTCTGGCCCACTGTGTGCTGATTGTAAAATTTAATATTACAAAAGCAGCTTTAGTTGTATGTCCCTTTCTCCCCTAGTTAATGAATGGAACCAGCTCAAGCCCCCATATTCCTCCTACCATTTCTGCATTTCCTTTTTAGGAACCATGATGAAGCCCCAGCAACAACCCAAAAAAAAAAAAAGAAGTAGGAACATATATATATATATATTCCCTTTGACCTAGCAATCATACCTCCAGGAATTTACCCTAACACGGAAGTGCTAAAACATGCATGCTCAGATATACCTGTGTATTCATTACAGTGTTGTTTATAATAGTGAAAATTGAAAGTAGAAGTAAAAGTTTGGTAAACTAAATCATGCTTTCATATACAACATCCATTTTTAAATAGAAAGATGTCCATGATATATTATCAACTAACAAAAAACAGGTTACAAACAACAGGTATACTGTGATCACATTTAAGTAAAGTTGTACACGTCTGTATTTCTATATAGAAGCAAATGTTTCAAAGAGTAGCTCCCAAAATACTGTTAGCTGTTGGGGGGCGGGTGAATTTGGGGTAAATTTAACAAATTCTTCTTTGTTCTCCTCTGTATTTTTTGAATTGTTACCAATGATGTATCCCTTTTATAAAACACTATTTTTTACAACACAGTACTCTAGTGTAGTGAACAAAAGAGACAAAAATCCTTGTCCTCATGGAGCGAACATTCTTATGGGTAGAAATAATAAACAGCAACAAAAAAAGTAAGATGTGCAGCATGTGGGTTTGTGATTAATGAGAAGGAAAAAAACCAAGAAAGGAGAATAAGAAGTACATCTGGGGAATGGAGAGTTAGAAGCAGGATTGCAATTTTTAATGGTAACATTGAGCAAAGATCTGAATGAAGTGAGGGAATGAGCCATGCAGATACCTGAGGAAGAGAGGTCCAGGCTGCAGAAACAACCAGTCTAAATCCTCTGAGGTAGGAATGTCTCTGGTACATCGGAGAAGCAGTACGTGGCTTCGGTGACTGAAGTGGAAGAGAGTGATAGGAGATTGCATCAGGGAGTTAACAGGTGGCCATGTAAAACTTCAGCTTTAACTCCAAGTCAGATGGAAGCTACTGGAGGATTCGGAGCAGAGGAGTGACACAGACTAAAGCATTTTAAATGGACCCCTCTGGCTACTCTGTGAGAATAGGGGGAAACAGGGAGAACAGAATATTGCTGCAGTGACTCAGGTGAGAGAGGATGGTGGCTTGGACTGGGTGGCAGAAGTGGAGGTGGTGAGAAGTGATCAGATTCTGGAAATCTTTGGAAGGTGAAGCTAACATGATGTGCTGTTTGTGGGACATGCAGGATAGAAGAACTAAGAATTACTTCGAAGTGAGAGTTAGACAGTAAGGATATCACTGCGACATCCAATGCAGGAATCCCTTCTTCTACAGCATCAGTAGTTCCCTAACCAGCCTCTGCTTGAACGCCTTCAGGAACAGACGCCTGGCTGTAGAGATGAACACCTGTTAACTGCTGATAATTTCTTCCTTGGCTTAAGCCTAGATCAGCCTTCCTCATTCTCTGCCACAGGTCTCATGCTGACTTTTAGTTTGCCATCTTGAACCATCATGTGTTTGTTTTATGATGTTCAGTCCTGATGACTCCCTCGGCCTTGGGGATAAACAGGCTCCATGACAGCTTGAGGTCATTCAGAGTGAGGTTTTGATCTAGAGTCTACAAAGCTAGATTTTTTTTTTTCTACCCAGCTCCTGCCAACTGGTATTTTGTTTGAACTTATTCCATTTTTTCCCAGTGGCCCCTCCCTGTCAACTTCCCCTTGGCTGTATTTTTCACAGTGCAAAGGCTGTTCTTGCCACCATCTCCAGAAAACCCAGCCCAAGGCAGGTTCCTGAGGCTCCACTCATCCAGGATAGGAGCTCAGACTTTGCTCTGCTCTTCCTAGCTGAAATGAGGATTATATAAGGTCCTTTCTCAGAACTCGATCTGATTCTCTCTTATTAAAAATAAAGAAATACGTTATGTGTGTGTGGTGCTTTCTACCTAAAGTGTAGATGTATACCTTGCCTTCTATTTTGATCCAAAATTATTGAAGTGTAGCACCGCGTGCAAGTCACCTTTATATTTTTGCTCCCTGGTCCTGGCTCAGGCTAGATCTGCCTTTTGTGAATCTTGAAACCGAAACTACAGATCTCCCCTTTCTGTCTGGTGGGGAGGGTGGCAGTGTTAATCGCCAGTGCTGGTGATACATCTACCCTGGCATTATTGCAACATGGTCACCTGTTCTAGTGTGGGAAGGCCACGTACATGCAGCTACTCTTGGAAACCCTTAATGTATTCACTCCCTAGTAGTTCTTCCTTTGACAACTAATACAGGGCATGGAGAGGCAGGCCCTGGACTCAGGCATGTTCATAGAGAAAAGGAGAAAAGGATTGTTTGGAGCATCAGGAATCACCTAAAGAGGCCAGGACTGAACCTGGAGTCAGAAGTAAGTGCGAGGTGCTGAGCTGCCAGGGTACATGAGGGCATTTGGGATAGAAGGCAAACTCTCCAAGATAGGGGTAATGGCCCCCAAACAAGAGCTCAAAGTCACCATCTACTTTGGTTGGGGTCTGCCCAAAGGGTTCAAATGCTATATCTGTATTTAGGATTTATGCTCTACTCTCTCCTCATTATTGAAGGTTTAAAGCTTTTTGTTGCTATCTGTGATGTAATGTGAAAGAAGTCAGTCAAAATTGGAACAAAAGGCTGTTCCAATGAGCAAATGAGCAAAACACCTATGCTAACAGTTGCTGAAGTTGAATACCAGTTTTGCTGAGTTTCTTGGGTTATGGAGCAGAACAATGGTTAGTCAACTTTGGACGTGGATTCTCTTCCTGAAAAAGAAAGAAGGGGAAGGGTTTAGTCTCTCAGAGATGGAAGGCAGCTCAGACCTGTGTGTGTGACTCCCATTTCACAAAGGTTGCCACATAATTACACAGGACCCAGGAAAGAGGCATTTACAATAACTGTAAAAGGGCTTTTGGACAACACTTTCTAGAGTGCAAAGATGCATCACATCCCTGTGGATTTTGACTGGCCCTTGGCAGAACAGATGTTATTATCCCTATGTGACACAAATTAGGAGACTGAAGGTCAGAGGGGTTAAATAACTTCTCCCAAAGTCAAACAAGGAGATGACTGCCCTCCATGTGAATGCCGTTCCCATCACCCCCCATCAAATTGTTTGTACAATGGAACCACTTATAACCCTTCTCTGTTGTGTTCCCAAGGCACAAGCACTGCAGGCACTCAGTAAATCCTTGTTGAATCAAATTGATTTTCACTAAAGCTTCTTTAAAAGTGGATGGCGATAGCTTATATACTTGGTTTTAAAAAAGGGAGAGAATAGGGGTGCATGGGTGGTTCAGTGGTAGAATGTTCACTTTCCATGTGAGAGAACCTCAGTTTGATTCTTGAACCATGTACTTTCCCCCATCCCCGGCCAAAAAAAGGGGAGAGAATAAAAGGAAGTCCCCCAAGAGCTGTATTGAAAATTGCACTAAGAGTTTGAAGATATCCAGGTAGCTGCAGAGTACAACAACAAGTAGAAGTTCTTCCAGAGAGCAGTTGCAACTAGAGTCAGCAGGATCCCAGAGCAGATGCCCCCTTTTCCATTCACTGCTACTCAAAGTGAGGTGGTGGACCAGCAGCAGCAGCATTCCTCTGGAGCTTATTGAGAGTCGCAGGCCCTTGTTGAGAGTTGATGCATCAGAATTCATACACTGACCAACTCCCCAGGTGGTTTCTGCACTTAAAAGTTTGAGAGGCACTGGGGATGCACAGAATTGCAGAGGCCAGGCTGCTACCAGCCACAGCATGCCAGCTGTGAGCCCTGCCAATGCTGGGGCACAGGATATTACTCTGTGCAGTGTGGTGCCAGACCCTGGGTTTGCTTCTGACAGAGAGGCAGCATGTTTTCTCCTGGCAAATGAGCTCTCTTTATTAACATGCTAATTCAAAGAGGGAGGTGAGGAAGAATGCTGCCTCAGGATCGGAAAGTTAGAATCCCCAGAGGGCACGGATGATCCCAGATCTCTGATATTCCACCTAGGTCAGTGGTTCTCAGAGGTGTTTTTATGCAAAGTCTGGAAACATTTTTGGTTGTCATAATTGGAGAGGAGCGTGCTATTGGCATCTCATGGGTAGAGGCCAGGGATGCTGGCTTTCACCATATTGTCCAGCCATCCTGTCACACAGGAAGGGGGTGGATCTCGCAAGTTCAGTGAGGTCTGGGACACTGAGAAAAAAACCATTGAGAACTTGTAGAAACTCATTCTTCACAAGTATGACCCAAGTTGCAGGAAGACTCAGAAATAAAGGAAAGTTGGGAAAAGCAACTAAGAGTGAGAAGAGTGGGGCCATGCAAAGGAAGAAATATGGAATGGAGAGGGGAACACACCCAGAACATGGATATAAAAACTTTATTACACAAAATATGTTCTTATTCCTAAGAAAGACTTAAATACCCCTCCCCAATTCTTCAAATACATCCGATTTTCTCCCTTCTCTATTTTCCAAACTACTTAAAATGTTGTTGTAAGGAGAAAAGGATGAATTCCTTTTTCCAAGAGGTAAAAATAGAAACGTGTAAAAGTCATCAGATCAGAGACACCATTAATAATCGAGAGGAGAAAGCTGGAATTGCCCTTGAACTATGGCTTTTAAACACGCTTTGCCCTTGTCAGCCTTCCAGAGAACTCAAAAGCCAGCTCCTCTAAGCTTCTTTCCAGGTTCCCACCACCGTTTTGGGGCGTGTTTCCTGCCAAGACCTCAAATCCTTATACAAAACACGTGAAAGACATCTGAAGGGTCAAGACAGTCTGTAGGGGTGCCAGCCGCTGTGAGAGAGCTGAGGACGAGCGTTGCGTGGAGAGAGTGTGCGAAGTGCCATTCTTTCAGACGGCGCAGGCAGTGTGAAATGCGACGGGGCCGGGGCGTCTATTCTAAGTAGGATTAGGTGGAGGAGAGTCATCCCTTCATCTGCTGGGTTTGCTTGACTCGTGGGTGATAGGAGGGTTGCCTGGTGCCCTTGGAGACCCCTTTCCATAGATGCGCAGTCGGGAGGCAGCCCGCGGGCCCCGCTGCCATCTGGGGCGGCCCAGCCTCGCTCGAGTTCCCTTACTTGGCATCGGGTGCATCGGGCAGGGGCTGGGACTGAGGCCCCAGGGAGGAGGCCAGTTTGGTGAGGGCCCTCGCTATGACGTCCAGATGGCCGTTCATCGTCCGCAGCTCCGCGAGGATGTCCCCGACATTGGCTTCCAGGCTCCCGGCGGCGGCGGCGGGGGCGCAGGGCGGCGGGGAGGCGCCCGGGTCCTCGGCGCCCTCCCTGGTGCCCGCTGGGCCGGGGCGCTGGGCGTGTGCCAGGACCGGCGGCGTCCGCTCCCGCTCATCCACCCGGCCGCTGGGAGGGGTGGTCGAGGCGCAGCCCGGCAGCCAGTCGAGTAGGCGTGGCACCGGCTCCGGGGAGGAGGCGACCACCGAGTACAGGCCGGGCCGCCGGGGCGCGCCGCAGCCAGACGGCGTAGCGGCTGCCGGGAGCGGCGGTGGCGGCGGCGGCGGCGGCAGCAGTGGGGGCAGCACCGCGGGGCCCGGGGACAAGGCCTGGGGCCCATGGTCGCAGGAGGAGGAGGGAGACGGCAGAGCGGCGGTGGAGGGGCCTGGCTCCTCCGAGGATAAGAACAGGGTGGTGGAAGACTGGGAGTCCAAGGTACTGGGCTCTGAATCTGTCAAGGAAGAAATAAAAACCGGTCACTCAGGCATTCATAGCCATTAGCATTATTGTGCTGCCAAATGGATGCTCACTCCGGGATCAGCACTTGAAGAAACGGATGAGGTGGTGGAAATCTCCTCCCTATGCCCGGAGCCTGCAGTCTAGTAAGGAAGAGTTGGTTACATGAACAGTTCAACACCTCAAGAACACAGTGGTACAGAGCACAGGAATTCGGAGGGAGGATGAGCATGGACTGGGTATGTCAGAGAAAGCGACCTGGTGGAGGAGGAGCTCCTTTGAGGTCTGGAAGGGTGGCACTCATGTGAAGACAGAGAGGGAGCTCCAGGCAGGAAATGAAGTGGTAGCCTATTTGGAGACAGTCTTGCAAAGGTAACAGGCGAAGGCTGAGAGAAGGCCCAAGTGTGATTTTCGGAAGTATGTTAAGAAGATGGCCCACTCCCTGCCGGGGCAAAACCAAGCTCTCAGGATGAAGCTGAAAGGGTTCAGGTCCAGGAGCCAGAAGACCTTAGTTTTGGTTCTCACTCTGGGCTCCCAGGAGGGGGTGGGGCCCAGTGATCTCCAGGACTGAGCAGTCTGCCTTCAGAAGTCTCCAGCTTGAAGCACTGATCTAAGTTCACTGTGGGCCTCACTTAAGGACCTGGGAACACTACAAACGTGCACTTGTTTGTCCTTCCCTAATCCCTTGAGCCTCAGGTAGAAAGTGGTCAGTAATGAAGTGACAAAGTTTACCAACCTGACATCAAAGGATCCACCCCGTTCACTGCCTTGGGGTGGAGGGTCTGTGCTCACCCTGGAAGCAGTTCTGATGTTTACTGGAGCCAAGTCTCTGAGGCCTGTCTTCTAATTTCAGTTAAAGTGTCTGCTCCTGGCTTTCGGCATTGTCTGTTTGCATGCCCACCCTTATGCCCTGACCCTCAAGGGATCCAGGACCTTCCAAGCCTGAACTTGCTTGAGTACCTCAATGTGTTTGTTAGCTTGGGGAGGGCGACACTATGAAAGACTCTTTAGGGACAGTGGCCAATGAGTAAACACATTCCCCATTGTATGTGAATGTGTGTGTTCTCACCGTTTGTCATGGAAGAGCTGTTCCTTCATCTGGTGTCTGGCTGGGACGCAGAGAAGCCCTAATCATCTGGTGAGAGCCTGTTCCCTCATCTGTCCTGACTTCAGTGCCCAAGAACGTTCCCACCACAGAGTTCACAGGGCCCAGATGTCAAGATGTCCCTTTTGTGTTGGTTGGAAATTAATTATGTCTGGCGGACCTGGAGAGGCAAGTCATCGTTCCTCAAGAATCAACATATGAGGGTGTACCCAGTACCTTCTCTGATAAAAATTTCAGGGTACTTTCTGCTCTTGGCAGGTTTCTGTGATTATCTTCTTTTAAAATCAAGACTCACAGATACTACTAAGAACAAAACTGCTGTGGGATGAAAACTATACAAGGGAAACTTGACAAACAATTGCTCAGTTTTTTGTTGAGAAAGATGTTAGTGAGCATCACATATCCAACTCTTGTAGCAGACAGAAGATCTCTTTATCAAATCATATGCAAGCCTAACATAAAATGAAATAGAGGCAAGCAGGCAGAATATTCTAGACCAGTGTATCTTAAACGTTAATATGCCTACCATTCTCCCGGGGGTCTTGATAAAGTGCAGACTGTGGTTCAACAGGTCTGGGGTGGGGCCTGAGATTCTGTATTTCTAACCAGTTCCTAAATGATGCCAGTGCTGCTGGCTGACCAGGCTTTGAACAGCAAAATTGTAGACAAAATATACAAGCTTGGCAATAAGGCATAGAGTCCATGATGATAGAAATGAGAGTAACCATGGGGAGAGGTGAACTGGAAGCCTAATATGACCAGGAAGACAGTAATTAAGTCTTGATTCAAGGAGCACTGGCTTAGTGGGTGTGAAGATTTCTTAAAGAAGAAAGCCCTTTGCGTTTGCTTCAGCCAAAAAGTCAAAACACATTACAGTTGTCAAGAATCAATCCAGCTGGACAGAGGAATGGAATTTAGAGAGAAGAACCCTTTTAATAGGTTTATCACCTCCCATAACTTTCTCCTGGCAGTCAGGAAAGTTGGTGGCAGTCCTAGCTCAGTGAAAATCCAGGCTAAACGATTTACAAATTTTTTCCATCTGAGCAACTGTCATTTCATCCCTGATTTGGGATGTGAGTTTTGAACCAATGATATTCTCTGTACAGATTCAATGATTACTGTGAAATAATATTAGGGTCTTACTGTACAAACAGCTCTTCATGGAGGTAGGGGACTCATGTGCAGAGGATGAGCTCATTTGACTTCTCAGTTCCCTCTCTGACCTCCTCACATGCTCTCTGACCCCTTACTCTGCTTCATTAGCCTATGGCTATGTGATAATTTATGTTTTTTTAGTTGTTGTTCATTTACTAGAATATAAGCCCTATGAAAGCAAAGATCCTCTTACTTTATTCTCTGCTGTATCACTAGGACCTAGAGTCAAGCACTTTTAAGATGCTCAGTAAATACTTGTCTTGAATGAACACCATATAGTCATCATCAGTCCAGAGACACAATACCACCTGGACTAAGTTGACACAGCTGCATGTTGAGTTAGGCATTTAATGCGTCAATAATTTATTGAACCCATGAAATATTTAAAGCATACGAATTCTAAAAAATATATTTGTTGTTTATGTCATTTTCAGATTTAACTGGGTGTCCTGTATTTTATCTGCAACCTTATAGGAGGTAAACATTTTACATCCCCATTTCACAGATGAGGAGACTAAAAAGCATAGATGGATTAGGTGTTTTCACAGAATTTTGGAGTTAGAAGGAACCCTTGCTATAGTTTTGATTAACTGCTCATGATAAGATAATGGAGGCCAGTGAGAGAAAGGGGGCTGCTGCTCAGGGACTCTGCTGAGAA
Source organism: Tamandua tetradactyla (assembly GCF_023851605.1). NCBI lineage: Eukaryota > Metazoa > Chordata > Mammalia > Pilosa > Myrmecophagidae > Tamandua > Tamandua tetradactyla. The sequence continues at coordinate 103,386,865 of NC_135331.1, read as the reverse complement.
CAGAGTCCAGGTCTCCTTTCTCCCGGTCATCCTTCAGGCTCCCAATCACTCAATCACAGAACAAATGTTTACTGAGAACCTACTCTCTGCCAGGTGCTGCACTAGACCTGGAGATACAAAGTCAAACCAGACAGAGTCCTGCCTTGACGGAGTGGACAGCCCCATAGGGGCTTACTCCTTGGCCATTGTCTCATTGTTGCCCCACAAGGTTAGGGGGCAGGGATGCAGGTATGAGCTCCTCACTGTGCAAGATGGCCCTACAGTGGACGCCAATGCCCATCTGGTGGACCCAATCGGGGCAGAAATCTAAAACAGCTGCTCAGCAGACATCCCACCAGCTGTTTAGTTGACACTGATTTGCACATTAAGCTTTATAGGCTCACCTTACAAAGGTGTACTGGAGGCTGGGGCATGAACCATGGTCACCCAATGAGTATAAAATGTCAAATTTCCCACCACTAGCACTTTTTGCATTCCCCATTCCCACTGTCAACTCACACACACACGTATGATCATTTGGAGAGATGCTATTTCTTGATGAGGGAAGGACTTTAACTCAATTTCAGTGATTCTGATTCCTCTTCCAGTCTTAGAAATATCTTTGCAAAAGTCGGCATTGAAAACAAACAAAACAAAAAAAATGCAACCAATAAGCATTTGAGAAAAGTCCAGTCTCTCTAGAAATAAAGGGATTACCAAATAAAATAATAGTGAATTGCTCTTTTTCACCTCTCAGTTTCCAGTGTGTTCTCATGCTAATAGTCATTTCTGACAGAAATGCAAGGAGAGCAACATTCTAATAATAATATACTGTTGCAGCAGAGTAGATCAGCACAGCCTCACTGGAAAGCAATTTAGAAACATGTGTTCTACTGTTTAGTGAGAAAAGGAAGCTGCCAAATCACATTATCTGGATGAACTCAAGTGCTTATAGAAAAATATGTATATTTAAGATTGGGAGAAAATACATGAGCATGTTAAGCATGTGAGGAGTTATGCTTTCCTGTATTTTCAAAGATTTCTGCAGTGACCCTGCATGGATATACCTTTCTAGGCCATTGACCTTATCAGAAAGTGACTGCTTCCCACCAAGCCCACAGGCCATGTTCTCTTGACCGCTTTCTACTAGGTCTTGTTGCTCAGTCAGGCTGAATCATTTCTTGGCCAGTAATTGTACACTTTGAAAGGCTAACCTTCATCTCTTTCACTTCTCCCCTATTTGACTCCCACTTGGTATCCTCTCTTGCCGCCACTTACACCCACGGGCCTGGCTGGGGCTTTAACTTTTTCTGATGGATACCCACAGAAGAGTTGAAGGGTGCCAGCTATGGGAACCTGTGATTCATTTGCAAAGAAACCTTTCTGACTGTTCACCCTAAAACCTGCTCTTCTCGGAGGCTTCCCTCCTTTAGTAAGTGGCAGCTCCAGCCTTCCATTTGTTCAGCCAAACAAACACCCAGGGCTAACTCTTAACTCCTCTCTTTCCCTTACCCTCACATCCAGTCTTCCAGCAAGTGTTAGTTCTACCTTCAAAATATATCCAAGATCTGACCATTTCTCAGTGTTTCCAGGTATGGCCCAGCTGTTGGTGACAGAACTGAGGAACTGGGTCTCTTGAGTCTCAGGTCACCTCATCCAAAAGCCGACTAGATTTGCATGAATTGTTTAGAACTGCCCCCTTGCTCTGCCGCATCCCCCATGCCCACCCTGCCACCTTCTACCCCTATCACAGGAACATCCTTTGCCTGAGTCCTGGCCCTTTTTAAATGTTTAATAGGCAGTAGATAAATGTATTCATTAATACATTCAACAAATACTTATTGAGCACCTGCAATATGCCAGGTATCAGGTTCTGTGGTGTACAGAACCAGACCTAGACTGCCCTAATCTCAGGTAGATAATAATCAAATAATTGCACAAACAAATTGTAATTGCAACCGTGGCATAATAGATACATTAGAAATATCTAAAATAGGAGGGCTTGAACTAATCAAGGAAGATTCCTTGAGGAAATGCTTCTTGAGCAGAGTTCTGAAGGATGAGTAACAAGGAAAGGAGGGGAGAATTTGGAAGCATGAGCAAGGGCCTGTGGCAGTAGAGAGTGTTGCAAACATGAAGGACTCATAAAGAAAGTCAGTGTGACAGGAGTGAAGAGAGCTAGGGAAAAGCACTGTGAGGTGAAATGAGGCTGAAGAGAAGAGAAGGAGCCAGGAAATGTAACATGATATACATACACTGCCAGTTGTTACCCAGTATTCATTCTCCCCCTTTCTCCTACTTTTTAGCTGGGCACGTGTGCACTTAGAATGAAGATCTCATTTCCCAACCTGTCTTTCAGCTAGCTGTACCATGTGACTAAATTCTAGACAGAAGGATGAAAACAGAAGTGTGTACAATTCCACCTTCCTGTGGTCTGGAATTTGATCGCAATGGCTGGAGCTCAAGTAGCCCTCTTGGACCATCCTCTCTGCTACAGATGACAGAGCAGAGAAATAAAAGGAGCCTAGGTCCTTAATGACTTTGAGTAACTACTGTAACAGTACTGGCTCATCAAGCTCCAGACCTTTCATGTGAGAGAATAAAATATCTAGTCAAACCCCTGTTAATTTGGGTTTCCTGTCACTCACATCAAACTGAACCCTGATACACATGGCCTTGTCAGATTTGTTAAAGAGTTTCACCATTGTCCTAAGAGGAATAGAAAGCTTCAAAAAGGTTTTAAGTGAAAGTATGTGTGTGTGTGTGTGTGTGTGTTTGTGTGTGTGTGCGTGTGTGTGTCATGATCAGGTTTGTATTTTGGAAAGTTCACCTGACTGCTGTGGGAGGGCAGGGGGCAAAGGAGGAAAGGGAAGCGGCAGAGAGGGTTGTACTCCACCTGGCTGCTCTGCACTCAGGTTCCAGAAATCCGGGCCCCAGAGGATAACTTTCCCTTTCTTGTTCTCTTGAGTCTGGGTGGCCCCTTCCCAGCCCACATCCAGCCCTCCAGCATAGCTCAGTTCTGACACACCTCACCAGAGGCAGCGCTTGGAAACATTTTTCCCAGGAGCCCTGGAGGGAGGAGAAACTGAGTGGCTTGGGGGACTGGCTGGAAGAGGTCTGTGGGAAGAGGAATTGACCTGTCTGCAGAGAAGCAAAATCCCCAGCACTGCCGCCCGCCCTTGCCTTTGATGGTACAGACTTGGCCACGCTGCTGCCTGCTCCCTTCAGAACGCCCAGAACACAAAAGGGAGAGCTGAGTGTCTGATGAACTCAGCCCGATAATATTCACTTCTTTTATTTTCCAGGAATGTCATAAGACCCACAGGGCAATCTTCTGGTTTAAGACCTGGTGAGTCAAGTCTGCAAATACCTCTGACTCAATCCCATCCCAAGTTCTCACCAGGCATCTCCCAGGAACGCGGCTCAGCAGGAGAGCTGGGACTGGCCAGCCCCTGCAGGGAAGAGGGGGGTTAGTTTTTCTGGTTTGGGTTTTTGAAGAAAAGGGATGTTAAGGGACTGGCTGCATGGCAGACGACAACAGGATTCCTGACTTCACACTGACTAGGCTCACAGAAAGAGTCAGCATTTATTGAGTCCTGTCTCCGAGCCACGTGCTATGTTCTCTCTTCTAATCTTCATGGAAAACTATACAATGGATGCAGTTATTATCTCCATCTTACTGTGGAGGAGCCTGAGACTTAGATGTGTTAAGTTCCCTGCTTATGGCCACAGGGCTGGGAATATGAACAAACAGGCTAATGCCAAATGCCATTCTCACGTGAAGGAGAGCATGTGCTTGACAGAGGTTTTGTAAGCATGGGAGGAGGGGTGAGGAGGAAGGCTAACATTTCTGGCGGGTCTGCTCTTCCCGGGCCAGTGATTCACAGTCGTGGCTGCTTATTAAAATCACCTGGGGAGCTCTGTAACCACTATCGATGCTCCACTAATTAAATCAGAATCTCTGTGGGTGGTGCCCAGAGATTTCAAAGCTCTCCAGGTGATTCTAATCTGCAGCCACGGTTGCTTTCAACAAAAGCAATTTCCATGTTTTCTCATTTAATCGCCACAAAGGCCCTAGACCCATTTATCAAACTGAGAAACTGAAGCTTACAGCGTTTGGATGGCTTGGACAGAACCCACAGCTGACAAGACCCAAATCTCTTCATCTGTAGTTGGCTGACTCCAAAGTCATGCTCGTTTATGTTGAGTCCCTCCTCTCTTACCTCTGGGCCACCTCTATTTTGAAAGTATGTGAATTTTTAAAGATAGATTTATTTTGCAATATGCATTCAAATTCAAGCGCTGTTTAGGCCAGCTGCCTAAGAGTGACAGTGAGGTCCATAGCCCCAGAGTGGTGTGGGCTGGCCCAGGGGCACTGAAACCGTAATCTTCGCTTCATCCAGGCTCTGCTACAGTCTACAGGGCGGGCCCTGCGAGGAGATGCCATGGCCGGGATGTGCCCTGCTGACTCTCCCAGGCAGGACCGTGCTCATTCCCCAGCACCAGGGGCTCACCCTCTGAGGACTCCAAGGCTCAGCCCCAGGTCTCTATTTCCCTTGTCTCTATTTCCAGCAATTCTGTTGATTTTTCAAGGGGTGACGCTGAACAAGTTATCACTCATTTACTTCTGTGTAAATCATCCAGCCTCAAATTTCCTAGTGGCTGGAGGTCTAGCTAATGAAAAGGAGTGATTATCATCAATGGAGCCACTAAAGCAAAGTCCCTGGGGAGGGAAAAGGGGGCCACACAGACTCAGGGCAGCTGAGAGGCCTTCCTGCTCAAAAAGTGCCATTACAGAAGAGAAAAAGTCATGATACCTTAATGTACGATTTTGTTCAAATCTTTGAAAGAAGATCTACATACAGCATTTCTGGGAATATTCATAAAGGGGGGGTTGGGAAAAGCTGATAAAATAAATTGCTGTTGATAACATTATAATGAGATGCAGAATAAACACTCCAGAGGGGCCCCCAGATGAGGGTTCCTCACCCTAGTCTTGGACCCTGGCAATATCACATCTTCAGAGGAATTTCTTTTCTCAAACTTGAAGGTGAAAAAATCTACTAAAATAGCTTCACTGAGATTGTTAGATGCAGGCTGGAAAGAATTGAAGAAAAATCTAGAACTTGACACTTTTAGAACCACTTTTAGACCCAGTTTGGTTTCATAAATAATGTGATTTCAATCCCCTAAGCATTTCAATCCCCTAAGCATGTAGCCAAGCTGCTGGGTCCTTAGGGTCCCGCTTTCCAGCATTGGCTACAAATACGAGGTGAATATCTTTTCAGGTCAAGAGCCCCATGACCCTTAGCCAGGCTATCTGCCTTGCCCTTTCCTTGGTGGCTCTGCCCCAGCTATATCTTAAATGCACCAGGCACATCCCTACCTCAGGGCCGTTACACTTGCTCTTCCCTCCACCTGGAATGCTCTTGCCTCAGATATCTGCATGGCTCACTCCCTCATCACCTTCAGTCTTTGCTTGAGTCTCCTTCTCAAGAAGCCTTTTCTGACCACCCTACACTTCCGACCACCCCCACCCCACCATGTCAGCTCTTCTGTCCCCCTGGCCCTGTGCAGCAGATGCTGTCATTGCCCCACTCATATCCCTAAGGTAGTCTAGGTGGAAGGAGGCTTGGAAGATCATGGCTTGACAAAGGGTTTGAAATAATGGAGTGAACTGTGTGCAGGGATGTGGACTTGCATGAAATGGCATAAAAGGTAACAAGGACAGACCACCAAGGAGCATGTGTACTAAGCTAAGGAATTTGAATCTTAGCAGGCAATGAGGGGGGAGGAGGGTAATTTTAAGCAGGTGAGTGACAGGATTTGATTTGCATTTTTAAAAGGTTATTCTGGCAGCCAGCTTCATGGAGTGCGTGAGACTAGAGGTAAGAAGACCAAATACAAAAGTAACATCTTGGACATTGAATGAGCTAAAATATTATAGCAGAAAGAAACACAAGGGTGAAGCCCAGCCAACCAGTATTAGAGGCAGTTTTTTTTTTCTAGGAATGGATTGAATTTCAGCAAAAGGAAAATTTCCTGCCACCCTTTGTGGACAATACTGTAAATATTGGCTCCTGCCTTGTTCAAGTTGGCCACTGGTGGTCTTTCATGCATCACCATTCAATAAAAGCAAATGTGGGTGTTATGGGATTGTTTGTTAAGCCCTGAGTCAAGCTTTTCTACTCACTTAGGCAAGGCCCCTCTGCCAATTCCTAAACTGGCTGTTTTTTCACATATAGGGTGTGAAAGGTATCTCTGTGCATCTTTATGAACACAGCCATTTGGAAGGAGATATATGGATATATATAATATCTTTATGGGATTATTTGAAGAGATGTTTATACAACCTGTATATACTTTGGCATGAAAGTTTTATATAGTATGGAGAAACACAGAGAAAGAATGAGAAAGCTATTCCTACAGCATAACCACCTTTGGCTCATGAAGAAAAGCTGAAATAAAATACGTTCCTTAGCAATGCCTCCAGGGTTGAACAATTCCCAAATCAACCCACTTAATCCTTCCTCCCAGAGGGTCACTCGCCTTCGAATGTCATTAAAACAACAACAACAACAACAAGCCAACGATCATTAAAAAAAATAAAAATGGCATGGCACACTCCATTGTGGACGCGCCCACCAAAGGGACCATCCCGCTTGTAAACAGCAGGCTGCTTGATGAGCTTGGTGGAAAGAGCTGGGCTGTAAAAGACGGCATTTCAGCTTTAACAAGGCCAGGAAGCCCGGAGCAGAGCCAGTTGGGGAGTCTGAACAAACCCAAGAATATTAGGACCCGGGGTCACACTGAGCCGGGACGCCACCAGGAATGCGGGGAGGAGAGACAGTCTGGCGAGGGGCTGGGGGAACAACTGGAGCCCCTGCTGCCAGCTCCGACGTGACTCAACAGGCGGAGAGGGAGGGGCCAGGACAGCTGGACAGCGGATGAGTGGTCCCTGCAGGGAAACAGCAGTTCCGGGACCTGCCATGCAGCGCCGGCTTGGGCCTTCTACACAACAAGGCTCCAGGACCTCTGGACACGTCCACCAGCCTGGCCAGCCTCACAGGAGAAACCTTGGTTTGTCCCACGCTGCCCAGTTGCCAGACCCTGGACCCACACTGACTAATGAAGGATTAGTGGGGCAGCGGCGGGGGGGCGGGCAGCCCTGTCTTCCAAAGCAATAAGCAGCAAGGGTTTAGGCAAGGATGTTCAGTAAGTCGGTGACCATGCAGGGAAAACAGCTCAGGACCCTCCAGTGCTCTACTTTGTCTTACTGAACAAAGAGACAATGCCCTGCCCTTAACACACCAGGTAAATATCTGTTCATTGGACTGTCCTGTCCATGCATCCCTGGGAGCAGACCCCTGCTCTTAACAACCAATGCCTCTGTTGTCCGTTGCCACCTATTACCACAATCCCCCCTGCACTTAGGAGCAAATGATCCTAAGAGATAGCAAGGCCATATTAGGTTCCCTAATTGCCCCCTGTGAGGTGCTTTTAATACCCCGTCCTTTCTCCTAAGAATTCCTCTGAGATTAGACTTCCCAGCCTTGCCACTGTGACTCTCCCTCGAGAAATCTTTTCTAATTTGAGTCTGAGCTTTCCCTTTCCTTCATTTCATGCCATTCCTCCTAATGATAACCCTTTGTGCCAAGCTCAATTATACCCAAAGCTCAAATGAGCAGCCCCAACTCTAAATTTGGCCCTGTCCATTGGAAGGGGAGGTCTTGGGCATCTTGCTTTATCCAAAAGAAAAGATGCTGCTCCCCACTGGGAAACAAAGCCAAAGAGGGGGGAAAAATCCCTTTGCAAAAATAAAAATCTGGAATGAAGAAACAGAGAAGTGCTGCCCCAGGTCACGGGGGCTGAGGCAGAGCCTGCAAGTCCAGCCAGACCTGCTTAGACTCTTGGCCCTGCCACAGGCATGCAGGAACAACAGAAGTACCTTGCCTTTTCCTTTTACAAACGTCCCCCAGGCTGACCCTACCTGGGCTCATCCTGCAGGGTTAGCAGAAGCTGAAATGAGAGCATTAGCTGGGAATTTCCTGACTTCTTTGAATTTTTCTCAAGATCTGGCCATGAGTCAACATGATGTACTTGTGACACATGATATAACTCTCAGTGGCTTCCCCTCCCCTCTGGAACACCATGAAGCAACTCCCAGCTGAGTAACTGAGGGAGAAAATCCATAAGGCCTCCTTCCTTCCTCCCCACTTTCCCACCATGCTATCCTAAATTAAAGAGATGAAGGAACTAAATTTATACTCAACTGAATCTTTTTATTAATACTCTTCAGACCTGCAGAAACAGCTCAATGTGTGCAACAAGGCACCTTTCAAAAATTAAGCTCTTATATAATTTTGTTGATTTTTGCATTTTGAGCATTTAAAATGTGAGAAGGGGGTGGGTGAGGAGAGGAAGAGAGAAGAGAGGAGTATCGCCCAGGTTTCGATATCCTGATAAGGACTGAGAACCTAAAACATCCCCTGAAAGATCCAAGTGAACCGGAATGGTAGGTAATGATCGGTTAAGTGTTGTTGTTGTTTTATTTTTTTATTTTATTGATTTAGCTTTACTGATGTTGGCAACTGACCTAAAATAGACAGACAAAATAAATTAATCACAATTTCCTATGTGAATTATTAGACTATCATCAACGGATACCACTTGCCAGTGGAGATCAGTTCCTGCTACCGATAGAGCTTACAATTACTCCGAGGGTTTGGGGGAATGTGCTTGGGTCGATGACATCCTTCAAAAGACCCTGGAATTTAAAATAATGGCATGCTCAAATGAGACTGTTAAACGTCACGCCTGGCCACCCGCAGGGTTGCTGGGAGCAGATGTGGAAGTGCTTTGCAAACTGTCAGCCACTATCCAAACAGCAAGGAATTGACATCATCATTGTTACCATGCATTATTAGCCTTGGCACTTTGAGACCAAACACCATAAAAGCATGTTATAAATATAACATAGAATTCCTAGGGTCCATGTGTGTTTAAGGGCCAGTAACTTTATTCCTCTCTTTCAAATGCAGAAAACGAGGGGCAGTGACATCAAGTGAGTTGTCTAGTCATTGATGAAAAGAGGTCACCTTTGTGCCCTAATGTCACAATAGTCAATGTGCGCCCTTCTCCTCCTTCTAGCCTAGACCCTAAGGAAAATCCCAGAATCCTCACTTGTGGAAAGCACAACTTGGTAAGGAAAATCTCCATCTGAAGCAAAAGCATGCAGAAGGCGGTCACTCTGTTTTTCCTTGCAGCCTTTCCTCTGGACAGTTACAACCCGATGTTGCTCAGAGGGTCAGCAATTCTGCGGCCCTCGGCTGGTCCCAGGTCAGATGTCGGCTCTCCCCACCCATCGCAGACTTTAACCTGGCTCTCCACGCCTCCCCAGGCCTGGTCCCTGAGGGCATCCGAGACGTTACAGTTTCTGCCATTCTGAGGTACAAGTTGGATAAATATTTTCTGGCGCTTTTTCAACCAAGATGGGGAAGGTAATTTTCCTCTTCTCCATCCCTCTTTCATCCCCTTCCCTGCCAACCCTCCTTTCCTCCTCTCTCCCACACAGATGTGCAGGCATGTTGTCTCATCCCCAGCTGAAAGGATAACTCTTCAGTTTTCTTCTCATTCTGGGAAAAAAATATATATATATTGAATTGCTGCTTTTTCACTCAATTGTAAAGATGAAACAAGACAGAAAAGATGAGGCCATTGTGTTAAAAAGGAATGAACTCTTAATGAATTATGATTTCATTTACAAATATATGTATCTTAGAAAAACAACTAACAGTACATTTCCTTTTCCTAGGTGGTCATTTAGCTCGCTTTTGTTATTTGTTTGTCGCGCGGTGCAGACCATTAGGGAAAGGTTTCCACAGAGCTGACATTCTGCGGGGAGGGGATGGATGGGCGGCGTTGGAGCCTGAGTTTTCTCTGAGACCCAGGCGCCTCTCTTTTATTGGCTGGCTCTGGAAACATTTTCTTTAAAGCTCTGTGCTGTAGTTCATCTTTATATAAAACGGGCAAAACAACACTCCTCCTTCCCACAGGTATGTAATGAGGTTTAATTATTACAAATTTGTGAAGTGTTTTAAGGCCTTTGGATTAAAGAAGTTATGTGAGAGAAATGATCTTATAATAAGTGGAATTCTGCTTAGTTGTCATCTATTTCCTGTAACTGTCTTCCCCTGTGTCTCATATTAATCGGAACAAGTACCCTGAACTATGAAGTCTTCAGAAAGCCTTTAAGTAATTTCCTGGCCTGCTTTTCTGTAGGTTTTTAAATTTATTTCTTCTTCTACTTCATCTTTTTTTTTTCCTTTTAATGCAGACAAAATCTTTTACCTCCTGATGTGTAGAGTGGAAGTTAGTGGTTGGAGATGGAGTTTCCCTGTCAGCATTTCTTCTTTGTCTGTCATCCCTTCCTTTCCATTGTCTCTGCTCTCACGCTCCTCTTCTTAATGTAACATACGTTTTAACAGATTAAAGTTAACTTGACTTTGATCCTCAGTTGCAAAATCTGCTCTGCTCTTGGACTGGCCATGGACACTGAGACCGAGCCATGTGCCCCCTCCAGGGTGCGATCACCCCATCAGTGACTGAGCAGGGCCCTGCAGATCCAGGAGGTGAGGAGCAGAGGGGCCCGAGGAGGCCCTTCTCTACTCAGGGTTTCCTGACATGGGCGCCACACTGGGAATGCGGGAAAATGCTCCAGCAGCTGCTCTGGGTGGCCATGAGGCAGCAGCCAAGGATGCCCCTTACCCTAGCTGCTTCTGAGTCCCTGGACAGGTGCTGCCCGGTGGCTAAGCACGTCCAGATGTGTCACATCCTCCCCTAGACACACAGACACACTTCCCAGATCAGGGACACACACAGGCACACCTAAGTGGCCCTTCAGGGGCTCTTTCCTCCATCCCCAATCTCTGCTCATCCTGAGATCACAGAAATTGCAAGCATAAGAGTCCTTACTTTGGGACTTCTTAGAATTTTAACATGATAAAAGGCACTGGTGGCAATAAGCACCCAGAGCTGCATTTCTCAGCCCTCAGCCCTCAGCTCAAGTCTTACTGGACCCTGGACAAATGAGGGCAGCCCCTACACTGACCCGGCACCTCCTGGGCATAGCCACAGGGAAGGAAATACTCTCAGGCAAGGATATGCCTGAGCCTTCACTGGCTGGCTCCATGTGGGGCTCCCAACAGCTATGGCCACCCCTACCAGGAATTCTCGGTCAAGGCCCACCTACTCTCCTCTCCGCAGACTGGAGGGACCAAGTGAGGGTGCGCTAAGGCAGCTCTGAGCCTGGGGCAGGACAGAACTGGGCAGCTTTCTTACTGCATCTGGGGCTCCTCCTTGTTGCTCAGCCTTCAGTCTCCTTCACCTGCTCCTTCCCAAGTTCCATTGCCATTTGCTTTTTTCTGTCCTCTTCTGTAGGGCTCCATTCCCACGCCTCAGCCTGCCCTAGTTTCTTGCTTCCCAGCCATGTACTCTCATTCTAGGGCCACTTTGTTATCTTGGTAGGCATGGGTGTGCATGGGTGTGCACGGTAGGTGTGTGTGTGCATGTGTGTGTGGGGGGTGCATAGGTGTATGTGCGTGGATGAGATTAGGAACCACGTCTTATCCATACAAAAACACCCCGACAGTGTTTTATTTCTGCCTGCATAAATGAAAACCAAATCAGAAGAGCATCAAATGTTAAATCCTGCATGTATCTGTGTATAAAATCTCTTCCCTTGTGCTTTGGGAAGAAACTTGTTTACTTGTGTTATTCTCCCCCATATTTTACTTTAAAAGGGGTCCCCTCTGGGCCATTAAAAGGAGTGCCATGAAAATTTTGTTCTATGATCAAGCAATGCTGGGAAATGCTGAACAAAATTGAATGGTTTCCTTACTTTGGGACTTAAAATTTTAACATGATAAAGGGCACTGTAAACATTCAAGAAAAGGATATAGGATTCAGCGTTTTCCAAATTTACTTTCCCCTTTTTGGGGAACATTTGGAGAGATTAATATCCTCTGCAGCACCCTTGGCCAGTGCTACCATGAATGTCAGTGAAGGCTGGCTCCTTCTGTTGATTCACATTCAGTGCCCTGCAGGATAGGGGACAAGGCAACATATAATAAAGACCAACACTTCTGCCTTCCTTCAAACCAAAAGAGCAGTGCAGCAGGGGTCTCGTCACCCAGACCCCTAGACTGTCCTGTCAGAAGAGGCCCTTTGGCAAATAAGATGCTCGCTCAAGTCTTTACTCCCAGGTGGATTTCAGCCAAGGAGATAATAGAGGGTGTCCAAAGCTACTCTTCCCACAGTATGGCCCCTTATACAAAAGTCACAGTCCTCAGTTGCTCACCACAACACTGCCAGCATCAGGACAACAAAAGCATTGAAAAGCCTAGAAAAGTACAGATTAGTCATTGTGGACTGTGATGACTCTAGTCTTTCCTACACTAACCATCCCACTGCCTGCTTTCTCGGACCTGGTCTCCCTTCTTTCAGGCCCTTCATTCATCAACTCTCATCTCCTGGGGGCTCAGTTTGGTGGTTCGTAAATGGGATGCTAGGACCCACACATGTGATCTGTAAGTCCATGAAGTGCCGTGTGGCCTGGGCACATGTCCCTGGACCTATTTTGCCTCCTTTGGATCAGGGAAAAGAGCAGAGGGTATCTTCTTGCTTCCAGGGAATGTTGGCAATGCCCAAGAATGGGAGGCAGGGGAAGTGGGGACCACTGGGGTCAAGTCAAGCAGAAATCCCGGGTGTTATGGATAAACCAGGCAGGGCACCAATCAACCTGGAAGCTTTGAAAACTAGAGCACACTTTACAAATGATCTTTATGCGCACCGCAGCATCTCTGCAGCATGCCAGAGGGTTTACTCCGATCATTTACTACTCATTTTCCCCAACAGCGTCCCTCCAAACAGGAGTGATATTCCCTGGATACCCGTCAGGGCTGCTAAGAATCACAAGCATCTACAGGCCAATTCACATTTCTTCCCTATTCCCCTCCGTGAACGTGAGCACATGGGTGATGGAGGAAGTCACTTTGCAACTTGGAACTCAGCATGTTCACCTGCAACATAAGCATAAAGGTTCCCTCCTGCCTTGACTGTGATTCATGTGCAATTTCCCAAGGCCTCCTGTTCTGCCTGCTCTTCAGCCTCTCTTCCCCATGCACCTGAGACCCAGGCCCCTCTCTACCAACACGGGGGGGGGGGGGGAGGTCAGGAGACCCAAACGTCCCAGTGAATTTCAGTCACAGACTTTTGAGGTGAGAGTCCTCTAGCTGATAAGTGTGAGTCATAGAAAAGAGATCCCCTGGCTCCTCCCCTGATCACTTCCCCAGCTTGAGCAACGCTAGAGGGTGAGAGTTTATACAGATTATAGAGACTCTAGAGTTGGTTGTCAGCATCTTGCCCAGCACAAGTCAAATGGAAGCCCAAGGGTAGAAGTTACCTTTCTCCAAAAGGCAAACAATCCAGAGCACCGAAGTGTTGGCAAAATGCTGAGAATAAGCACCTAATGTTACAGTGCTGCTGCCCATCTATCTTCCTGATCGTATTTTGCAAAGCCTCCAGCAGCCCAGTCTCTGATGATGATTCACACCCCAGTCCCAGGCCTTCACGCAGTGTCTCTGGAGGGACCTGGTGGAAGTCATTACTCCTGAGCCTGGCACTGCCGGTTCCCCTTCCCAGGAATCCCAGCAAAACCGTCACAGCTCAGAGGTGGTGGCAGTACAGGGAAGACACCTTCATAAGGCCAGGCTAGACACATACTCCAAGGACAATGGGGATATAGAAAATGGAAGGGCAGCTCAAGAAAAGGGAAGGGACAGGAAAAAGAAAAGGGGAAGGAAAGAACATTAGGCCAGGAAAACTAAAAATGAGCTTTCTCTTCCCAAACAGAGGGATATAGATGGAAGAAGCAACCACAAAAGGGAACACATACAAGTAAATATAAATATAGTTATTTTAGGACTCAGTGGGGAATGGACGCTGGTGGTCTCCCCTCTTCCCGGTGGGTCGGCGTTCATCCCAGCGATGGAAACTGGGTCATCATACCTCCGGCCCTGCGGCCCGACGCGGCGGCCAGCGAGGAACCGCACTGGGCGGCCACACGGGCGGCGGCTCGGGCCACACCTCAAGGCGGGCAATCGTATGTGTGAGCAGCACTTTGATATCTGGCCATGAAAGGGCAAGTTCTCAAAGCCCCCATTCACGGACCCTACACACAGGCGCAGCAAACAGAAAAAAACTTGTTTCCCCACAGGTCTAGAAAGGTGGGTTCCTGTTTATTAATCGAAGACCACATGAAGAATGCCTGGTTACAAATGTTCTCTCTGAGGAGCACAGAAGCTGGTGGCTGGACTTAAAAAAAAAAAAAATTACGCCTGGTGATTGCCTAGGACAAAGAACTGCCCCTGCATGCCCCCTTGTTAGTTTTAGAAGGAAAATTCTACAAGCGTGCGGGGGGCCTATTTTCAACAGGCCCTCCCTCATTTAGGGCGATGTGGCTTTCCATAGGCCTGCTGCTAGTAGCTCCCAGATGGCAGGCCCGGCTGCGGCCAGACACTGCTCCCCCCTCCTCACAGCCCTTCTTCCTGCTAGCTTCCCTCCACCCCCTTTTCATCCTTCGGAGCTTGCAGCAGTGAGAAACACCCAAGGGAATTTTTTTTAAAAGATCATTGGCAATTAGCTCCCAGTGGAAATTGGGGAAAAGTCAAAAGGAGGCCCTTGGAGGAAGTTCAGAGGAACTCGTTCATAAGGCAAGGCTAGCCCAGACCACGAGGGTTCGGCCCTCCATCTGAGACCACAAGCTGCATTTCCCACCTACAGCAGGGGCCGTGGAAAAGGAATTAAGAAGCAAACTCAAGATAAGATGGAGGCTCAGGCTTTCTTTTGAAGCTTAATTAAAGCAAACTGATCTGCCGTATTCTGCGCATGTTGCAGACGCAAATGGGGAAGATAATCATTAACAGGGAGCCATGTTATTCCAGAGATGGGGGAAGAGGAAGTTTCTTAGGCTTCCAAAGTAGTAGAGAAAATCTCAACTATGATAATTAAATACAAATTATGCCTGGGAGCCAAAAACATCCGGGTCTCTCCAGATAAGGGGGAAAGGGAGCAGTGGGGGAAACGGATGTAGTGCCATCTACATTTAATTTATCTCTCAGGCAGATCCTAACCTCTTTCTAGGTGAGGAGATCAAACGGGCATGTCACCAAATCACAAAGTTGTCTCAAATATGTGTAGAAAATACCCCATCCAGATTCCGGACTACCAGCACGTTTTATGATTTCTTTACACTACGCATATTTGGCAGTGCTGAAATCACCCAATAAAACCAACCTGGAGCCTCATCTGCAGTTCTGAGATGCGCTCCAAGTGTTTACTGGAGCATGGCCCAAAATAGCCACGACTCATCTTATTCTAAAATCACATGGAAATATGTCCTACTTTCCATGTCTGCCTTCCACGTCTGTGAGTGAAGGACATGTCTCGATTTTGCAGGTGTGGTCACTACTTTTGCTATTAGTGTGGCCACTGTTGTTTTCCATACACACAGACATAGATGTGGTTGAATTGCCCATGGGGGACTGCCAGGTCCCATGAGCAGACTGCAGGGCAGATCCTGACCCCCCACAGACAAAGTAAACCCGCCAGTCACCCAGGCGGAGGCCATACCTGTCACTTTGGGCAGCCACGGAAGTAGCCTTGTGGCCTGAGTTGGAAGATCAAGACTGAGCCATCTATTCTGAGCCCTTGCCCCTCTTGCTAGACTCCTTCCTGCCTGGAAAATGATACCAGGGCTGAATGTGGAAGGGGAGCCACAGGAGTAGGCAAATAAAAGAGACATGTCTGAGATAGGGGAGGAAGCCAAGGTGAAGAGGTGTCTGCCTGAAGAGGTGTTGATCAGGGTAAGCAAGGTAAAGAAAGAAGTTGAAGAAGTAGCCACAGTCATAATTCCTCAAGGTACTCAAGAATCTCAGGCAAGTAATCATCATCATCAATGAGGTCACTGGTCACAAAGTAAGATCCCACCCTATGTTAAGACAGTTTTGCATTTTTGCATCACCTTTCTCTTTGAAGTTAGAGAATTTTTTGCAGAATATAATCTGGGTTCCATTAAAAGCCACCCTGGCCTTAGAAAAATTGGTATGCTTCCCTCCTATTTACAGGTAAGAAAACAAAAGTACAGAGAGAAAAAAGGAGGAATCCAAAGAGGGTTACTCAGACCTCACCTAAAGATCTACAACTCAGAGCTTACCCAGTATCTACAAGGAACCTTGAAGATCTTTCAGGAGGTCTGTAGGACTCTTTGGTTTCCTTCCTAAGCACCTGTCTCCAAAAGCATCCACATCAGAGAATGTGGGACTTACTCCATAGAATTTGATGACCAGTTTCCTCCACAAGCCCACAAGCTTCCTATGCCTGGACAACATCACAGAGGATGAAGTCCTGGACAGTGGCCAAAGCACCAAGCAGTCTATCCTCAGCCCTCTGAGCCAGGCCTGAGGACAGAAAAGGCTCCATCATTCTCCCAGCCCAAAGTACCCTCTCCAGGGATGACAGCTAGCCCTGGGCCCCCAGGTGTGAAAAAAGTAAAAATTGGCCCTGCTGATCCTCAGAAAGAGACATCCCCTGAAAGACACAGACAAGGCCAGCATCAAGATCAGCACAAAACAATGTTTCTTCCAAGTCCACCTGACACTACAAAATCACTAATAACCTCCCTTCATTGTAATGACTCTCTTGCCAATGACTTCTCCAGTTCTACTTCTTTCCGCCTGCCTCACAGATTGCAGGGATACCCAGTTACCAAACTGCCCCACTGCATGACTGCAGAGCCCAGAATTGACCCCTGTTCTCCCTCCTTTGAATCATTCAGCAAAGCTCAACCCTATAAAAATCCCTTCCCATCCTTTCTTCCTGAGATGCCCCGTGGCTACTTGGAGTATGTTCTCTCTAACTTTACTTGACTATTAGTGCATTCTTGGTGGTTTATCTGTTGGAAAGAGAAACATAGGAGAAGTAACTGAGACTAAACCTTCCTTCTTCCCATAGAGCCTTTGAGAACTCAGCATCCACAAGGATGATATTGATGCTTTGCTAAGAAGGCCCCCTTTTAATCAACACCTAGATTTCCAGACAGGGGCCATAGTCCCCAACCATGGGGTAAATAATCCATGCCCTATACCTTCACCTCCTAAGGCCAATATTTCCAGTATGCCTCCAGGGTTCCATGATTTGAGAGGAAGAAAGTGATACCCTGAGCTGTGTCCACTGAAATGCAGGGATTGTCTTTGTTTTATTCTTGCTACTTTTATTTTTTTACTTAATTTTTAAATTTTTTATTACTAAAAACAGCCTTATTGTTTCCTGGTCTTAAAATAAACATTGACTGTTAAAAACTTCAAACTGTAGAGAAATATAAGAAAATAAAACTACCCTAAACTCTATAAACCTCTTAATCATCATCAATATTTTGGTGACCACCCTTCCATCCATCTCTATATCTCTATATACATGAATATATATACACTTTCCACATAAATGGGATATCATGCATACTATTTGTGGTTTTACAGAGGACATCTTTTCTCCTTTATAGTCTTCTTTCTTATCTCCCACCTCCCCATCTTCAACACTCCCTCGCCAGGTAACCCGTGTCACCTGGTGTGTCTCCTTCCACACGTAGCTCCATTCTGCTTTCTCCATATGGTAGTAAAGGAACATGATGAAAGCCCTGCTCTTCTCAAAGGCATAGAATTTGACAATGGACCCTGGGGAGAGACAAAGACGGAGATCCACATATGCAATTAAGGAATCTCTGATTATAAGTCAGAAGACCTCTAACCCATAGACACAGGATGTGGTGCTATAATTTTAAAGACTGCTGGCATCGGTTGCTGGGCCATAACCATGTTCTGCTCAGAAAATACCTATGGGACAAACTGAGCATCCTCAGAGCTTTTTCCTCCTCCCAAATCTAAGTTGAATAAGGTGAAGTGGGAGGTCCATGTGGACTTTGACACAACCTGTAGCCCGTTTAGGCCACACTTCTGTTTGATTATCTGCACATGGCAGTGATTTGTTCTAGAGGCTACAAACTGGGTTGTTTCAAGCCCTCTAGATGGCTTTCACTCCCCACTCACAAACCTTGCACAATTAGAAAGAACTCCTTAACCTTTATGAACGTAATTTCTCTCTGCTCCCACAGAGAAGCTTCTTCCTTTCTTCCTTCAAATGCTTTTAATTTTCCCCTGCCCTCTGCCTGAATGAATTCACCAGGTTCTGTTCTGAACTTTTCACACTTGTTTATACATGCTGTCTACTCACCCCAGCTCATGGCATCTTCAAAACACCAAATACAATAAAGGCCCATTTCACAACGTCTACAACATGTGATAAAGATGGCTGTTACTTTAATCAACCTATCTTTTGAAAATTCAGATCTACTCTAAAGATGAGTTAGATAGTAGTTATTTATTTATAAAACAATGCATACGGGAGCTCTGGAAAAGAGCATTCTATTTTGGACTATAGAAATGTGATTTGCACCCATTGTTATAAGAGCAACTTATTGCATTAGAGGGAGTGGGGGCACATTTGAGTTTCTGTCTGTGTGTGTGTCAGTGCATCTGTGAGCCTCGGCCTCTGGTCTCTGGCCTTTTAAAATCAGGACCAGGTTGCCTATCACATACCTCTCTTGCGCCTGTCACTCACCAGAAGCAACTCCGTGCAGGCAAGAGGGCTGCTGTGCAAACAGGTGCTGCAGAGTTCATCCAAAAGATTTCAAAAGACCAAACCAAAACCAAAAACTTTCCACTCAGAGCAGGCAAGCTTTACTTTTGTCAAGTAAGTGTTACTTAACAGAAGGTCTTGTAAAGCTCATAAAACACTGGAACATCTGGTAAATGGTGTCAATTTTACATGTTTTCCAGCAAAGTGTACATAGCTCTTGTTTCCACTGGCATAACTCAAGGCTGCAGAGCCCCACATGTTGCATCTCCGGGCTCCCTGCCATCCTGGTTTTCACGGGACAGTCCCAGTCCAGCAGGGACTTCAGTTGGTCCAGCAACAGGCCACAGGCAAATTGAAAGGCCAGATCCAAGAGGCAAGGGAGGAGATGGGGTGAGTGGAATAATCCCAGGCCATCACTCTCACTGTGGCAGGCACACACTGCATGCTGAGAACTTGGGGCCAGGACAGACTGGGGTGTCACATGTGATGGTCAGAATAGACTGGCTTCTCTGGGTGCTTTTATTATACCATGAGAAGCTGTGGTTTTACTCTTTCTTCAGTGTTCTTAGGTATTAAACATACTGCCTTTTGCTGGGACTGGGTGCCAGGGGCTGGGGAGAGTTACTCAAAAACATTTAAAATCAACATTTCCAAAGTCCTTTGGAAATGAGGTCATAAGCCCATCAGCAGATGCTATTTTCTATACCTGCTTTCATTTCCTGGAAAGTAAAGACCCCAAAGGCTCCACTGTGAGATCCTGGCCTTTGCTATCAGAAAGGCTTCTTTCTTCCCAGCTGTGTGACTTTTTCAAAGCCCAGGGAGAGCCATAGCAAAACATCAGAGGTATAATCTAAATATGGGGTCGTCAAGCAGACACCTCAGAAAGCAAACCCTCCCCTTTTTGCAAACCCTCACAGACTTGCATGTCCCTTTTGGGTTCAGGATTGTCCCAATCCCCAAAGCTCCAATTGTTGGAAGAGAAAATCTAGCAGATCCAGGGCTGTGCACATACCCCATAACAAGATGAGAAGCTCTGGCTGAAGGAGGCAGTGTGGGTAGTGGCGTGAGGAGACAGATGGTATGTTCTTAGGCAAGTTCCTCACATGAAACTCAACATCTTCATCTGAGAAATTGCTCTGCCTTTCTCACAAGATTAATGTGAGAAGCAAATGACTTAATACTTATAAATGTGGTTTGTAAGGCGTTCCACAAATGTTACTACATATATAACTGCAAACTGGTCTGGTTTTCTCTCTAGTCTTCATAAACTACTCTCTCTTAACAAATATCAAAGTTTGTAAAGCAAGATTCTTGCTGATAGTAGAGGCCTTACCACTCAGTTCTGGTTCATGTAATGTAAAAAAAAAAAGCTGTTGGAAGGTTTCTGAGCAAGGAATGTTGCTACTGAGAAAATAGACTTATCTAAGAGAGAAGAGCTCTCTGGTATATCCCCTTCCCGTGCTTCCTGTCATTGAAAGTGGAGCTGCAGCAGCCATTCTGTAACCATGAGGCTACAAACCTAGGAATGAAGCACCAATGTGTTGAAGATGGCAAGGAGGAGGGATGGAAAGGGCCTGGATCCTTGATGAGATAACTGAACTAATATCAGAAAGTGTCAGTTTTTGAACTTCCTATTATGTGAGGAAAATAAAAGGTAAGCCATTATTGATTGGGTTTTCTAATATTTGCATGTGAATTCTTCCTAAATGACTTAATCCCTTTGTTACCTGTTCTCTTAGGAATTTGTATTTTCCTTAAAGTAACTTATTGTTGTCAGAATTACTAATTATTTAATGCTTAGTATGATTACCGTGTAATGGCTGTATCTCAAACTATATATTTTTAAGTTCTCTGGAGGCAGGAACCACATCTGTCTTGTTCACTGCTGAATCCCCAGCTCCTAGAGCAGTGCCAGCATGTAGTGGATGCTCAGGAAATATTATTTGAATACATGAATGAATGAATGGATGGATCTTGTTCTGAATGGACACTGGCCATATAGCTTCCTATTCCCCATAGTACTGCAGTGATCTCTCAAATTGGCATTTAGGTTCTGACAACATGGAGTAGTTCCATCATCATTTTCCTGTAACATTAACTTGAGTCAGATTTTTCATGCCAAGCAGGCCATTTCTCTTCATAGAGAATAACACCCAACATGGACCCCTTTGAGGACCTTCAGTAAATTCTTATTGAACAGGATCTGTAGCCTTCAAGAGTCTTTCCAATCAGATGAAGCATCCTCCTTTCTAAAGTTAGTTTAAATCCTCCCCTCTGAACATGACTCCAGCTTCCATAGCAGAACACCTTGACAAGCAAAATTCCCCTTGAAGTCACCCAATTTTTCTTCAGAAAGAAAATACTCTTAATACAACATCTTTTTACCTTCCTTGCCTCTCCCCGGCCTGTGTGTTACCACTTCTAGTTTCAGCTGGAACTGACGACCAAAAAGTAGCTCCAGAAAAGAGAAGGAAAAAGCTTCAAAAAGCACCCTCACAAGGGACCAGAGGTTTACAAAAACATTCTCCGTGGTTAGGGGCGAACACAGCGAGGAAGGTGGTCTCTTTCCTCCATCTCTTGTCCCTCCTTCTTCCTGTGCCACAGGGTGTGTATTACCTTTTCCCTTCTGATAAATCCAATACACAAACTCCTGGAAAGGGTCCACCAGCCATTCTAAAACAGGCTTTCCACGTAAGGCAGGAGGCTCCTGAGTCTCAACTTCCTGTCTCCATTCACAATGCACCTTCCAGGCGGGAGACCTGGTGGAGTGGTCAAGCACCAGGATCCCAGCCCCAGAGACTCGGCCACTTCCTGGTTATATAATTCTGGGCATTTTATCCAATCTCTCTGCACTGGTAAAATTAGAAAATAAATGAGACAGCCCAAGTGCAAGTCTGCCACATAGTAAGCTCCAAAATATTCTAAATATTTTTATCTAGGCTTAACTACAGTCATACTACGTGTCAAACCACACTTTCTAAGTTAGTCAGATTTCCTCTGAGGTTTTTTCTCCTGATTGGTGGGTCTGTCCCCCTCCTAACCCTGTCCATGTCTTCTTTGAGTCCACCTGCTCTTCCTAGGTTCACTCCTTCCAAATAAGCTGCTCCTGTTTGAGAGGCACATCCTACTGCATTTAGGAGACTTTGGAGCTGGGCACTGGGATATTTTAGCTACCACCTTAATTACCCTAAACTTTGCCCTCCGTTCTTTACCAGGAGAAATTACCTCCCCGAAGCTTGTTTTAATCATCTGAAAAACAGGGATAATGATTTCTACTTTGCAGAGTTGTTATAAGGTTTAAAAACTAAATAATATTTCCAAAGTGCCAGGCACATACCAGACACTCAAGCCATAGCAAGTATTGCTTTTAAATTTTTTTTCAAGATCCAAGGAACCATATGCCTAAATTGACACAAAAATAAAATAAAAACAGAAGCAAGGGCAAAAAAAAAGATTTTTTTTCCTTAAAGCTGAGTTACAACTTGGCAATTAGAGTGGGTCTGGAAAGGAAGAAGGCCAGCCACCCAATACGGCTCCTTCCCAGGAAGGTCCTGCTTTAGAGCCAAAGCCCCACTGGGCAGGGTCTTGAGATGCCTGGCACATTATTGGCACCACCACACAAATAAAGAATAATGTGCAGTTGCAAACACGTGTACAGATTTGGATTAAAATAAAGTACCCTGATGGACCCACCAAGATGATATTTTAGAAGACCTCCTTACCTCTATGTCCCTCCCCCCTCCCCTGTTTTTCTCTGGCAATGTTATGGACTACTGAAAATAGAGGTTTATTATGGAAATGCTGACAGACCCTTAAATAGAGCACTGTATTTGCAACACTGTAATTATGCCTCCATTGGAAAGCTCCAAAGAAAACATGATTTCCTTGTGCAAATAAATCATGCATGGCTTTAAAGGCCCAGATTGAAATTCACTTGAACCATAAAGAACCATCTTCTATATATAAATGCATTATAATAATGATAAAACAAAACAAAACAAAACAAAAAACCTACGCCTATACCAGGGAAATGTAGATGGACTTGTATATGGTATTTATAAAACTGAACCCACATCTCCCTATACTCTACATAAGGAGGCTCAGGAGTAATCTTATATCAGTGTTTGTTTAATTGGCCTAGAAATTGCCCCTAGATAAATAAGAGATGCATATCTTCCTCTATTCACACCCAGCACAGGTCCAACTTGCCTCGCCTCCCTCCCAACCCCATACACATACCCCACTCCCTCCCTCTCTCTCTCACTTCCTCTCTCTCTGTGACATTGCTGCTTTGTGGTATTCCTCAGCAAGACCATCTGAGGTTAGGCCCTATAAATAACAGTGTCAAGGTAATGCCTAGATGTGTACACTGCTGTCCTCCAACGGCAACCTGTGCACGCCCCACACACTGGGCATGCAGCAAACTGAGGATGTGAAGCCGCCAGGGCTTGAGAGTTGGTCAAGCAGCATGTACCTGACATTCAGCACGTGTCTGCAACCTCGACAAAATTTCCTCCAGATTTCACAGCCACAGTACCAAGCTCTGGATAAGGGGGCATTATGTGAGTCTGCGGCAGCACTCAGCAGTAATCAGAGAAGCAGAATGCAGTACTGGAGGGAGGGCTTTTTTTCTCCCTTCCAGATTGTGGTTTGCTTATTTTCAAACAGTTATTGATACTTTCAAATTGCAGTCTGTAAATGACAGCTTTCATTTAGATGATTATCAAAAGTGAAACTAAGGGAGAAATAGAATTGAGGCTACGATTCTTAATATCAAAAGAAGGTCTGCATCAAACTATATAGATCTACATATGGTTATAAATACTTATTTATACAAAAAAAAAATCAAAGTGCTATGTGACATTTTTTCCAAGAACAAAACTACATCTAGATTTTTTTACATTTGTAATTTTCATATTTGGAGTAAGTTAACTCCCAAAAGGTCTTTCAAATTATAGATGAGAGATTCAGTTATGTTCTTTCTGATGTTCTCATCAAGTCTGATTCTAATTCTTTGGAAATTGGGTAACAGAGAGTTGCCTAAATCTGTATATAACCCACATAAACCCAGGCCCCCATGACCTGGTCCTGTAGTGCTATATTAAAAACAATTCAGGGCGGGCCGCGGTGGCTCAGCGGGCAAGAGTGCTTGCCTGCCGTGCCGGAGGACCCCGGTTCGATTCCCGGCCCCAGCCCATGTAAAAAACAAACAAACAAACAAAATATAATAAAACAAGAAAATGTTTAAAAATGTTTCCCTTTCTTCCTCCCATCCTTCCTTCCTTCTCTGTCTTTCCTTCCCTTCCTCCCTCTCTCTTAAAAAAAAAAAAAAAAAAATTAAAAAACAATTCAACTGAAAATATAAATACAACTGAAAGCAATTTAAATCTTTACTCATTCCTTTTAGAAAACACTAAGAGGGGAATACATTTTTAATACAATAAAGCTTTGAAATCCTCTTTAAACATCTTTCATGCTTATTCTCACTCTTATTCCTAACAGTGACTCCCCCTCAAAAGCTCTAGTTTCTTCTCTCTCCATGTCCTCAGATTCTCCCAAACACTTGACTCATGCCTGCTTCCACCTTTCCCTTCCATTATGGCTCAGCTCTTTATCATGTATATTGGCTAGGCCTCTCTGGCTACTTTAGATATTTGTCTTCCTTTTCTCTTCTTTTCATCTTAACGTGTTCAATATAGAAGATTCCAGAAAACCGAAAGCCTTCCTCCAAGGGGTCAGTGAAGAAAGAGGCTGTATTTATTATCCATCTGTTATCCCTGTTATACATAATTCCAGATTACACTCTAGAAGCAATTGGAGATCAAAGAGGCAGAGCTGCAAACAATGACACTGCCTACATTAGTAGAAAAGACCAGTTATTTCTTGTCATTAAAAAAAATTCAAATGTTTGATCAACGCATTTGCCACATTGACAAAATTGAACTAAAGCTTTGACATCCTGTCCACATGGTCAGAAATGAGTGTGAAGGTAAACAGGCTGAAATGGTGTTTTCAAGTCTTCTTCTTGAAGAAGGCCCTTCTCTAGGTGAAAGCACATTGCTAAAATAAACCTCGTTTGTTCACTTGGGACACAAGAGAAATGAGAGAGCACGAAGGGAACTGGAAATGCTTAATGAAACAAGGATAATTTTTAAACATCAATAAGAGTCTGATTTTTGTTTCAGAACGGACTTGTTTACATGTGACAACCAAAATATTTAGAAATGTAATGGAAAGGAAAGGTCAGCACCAATTCCAACAAATTCTACTGTTAGTCAGCAAAGTGCCTGTGAGTCTGGATTCAGACATCTGTGTGCAATTATGACAGCATTTACAATGCATTCTTCATCTTCAAAGCTCTTTCCCCAGCATTAAATAATGAATCCACATAACACCTTTGTCAGGGAAGTGTGATTATATCTGCCTTGGAGAGAGGGAATGGGCTGCATGAGGAGGGTTCTACCTTCCCCAGGCCTCAGAGAGAGGCGGCCTGGAGATACAAATCCTTGGCAGTCCCTGATCAGCGAGGGTTTCCCTAGTTCTCTAAGGACTTTAGATGTCCTGGCTTCCCCTGGATACTGAGGCTTTCCAGAGAGAAGGCCACCATTTTTATCATAGCCTCTTCCTAAGAACTGAAAGGGATGTCTCCTTCAGCCACTTAACTAGGCTTCCTGGAATTCCCTTCCCTATACAATTCCAGGTTCAAGTTGATCACAGCAGAACTTGGAGTGGAATTTGGAAGATGAAAGTCAAGCAGAAACTATTGTGCCAGGAAAGTGGGTGTAGGGTTCCTAGCGCCTCTGTACCTGGCACATGTGGCTGGTGTTCTGGCCCAACTTGTTGTAAGAGAGCAGAGCTGGGATGGCAGCTCTTTCAGATTCCATAGGATCTCTTCCTTTAGCTTCTCCAAGGCCTGCAGGCAGGCATAGGTGCAGTTCCGTGGAGATGGGCACCTGCTCTGCAGATCATCATACTGTCAAGGCTGAGGTGGTGAGTGACACACCTAGGGTCCCCTTTGGCTTCCTGGGCTTCCCTTTGTCCTCGTGTGTTCTAGTTTGTCCTTGCTCTGCTTGTCTTACATCCAAGCTGTTCTTCTCATTTGCTGGGCCTATTTTCCTGCAGTGATTTGAGGCACAGAGACAACAGCCTTTCATATGCTTCTTCACCGGCTCCCAGAAATGTGTGAGGTATAATATCTATAATAAATCCTTTGTTTACTTTCAGTCATAGTGGTTCTACTTCCTTGATCAAGCCCTTTCTGATTCAGATACTTTATGTGATCATCAAAATTTCCAAACAAAATGGGGTCCCAACCAGGAATCTCATTCCCTGAAAGCCCACAACAAATATAAAACAGCAGCCAAGTCTGTAAGGCCTCCCAGTTTCCCCCATTTCTCCCTTATAGGCCTGCTTTTGCTCATTCCCTATGAACCAGGACTCAGCAGACCTGTGACTCTGAGTTCTAACCCAAGAGCACATTTCTGGTCCTCTCCTCTCCCCCTGCTCACCCCATCCCACTAGACCAGTGAAGGAATAAGGACTCAGCAACACAATGCTCTCAGACTGTGCCCTTTCGGTCCAGGTATGGATTTAATGATTTAATGCAAGCAGCCCAAAAGGTGCTCCACCATGTATATTTTGGTTTCAAGGTAAGGCTAGTCTGGAGAACACAGTGGCATTAATGAGCAGCCTAATCTTTCCACGAAAGGCCAAGTGTGGAAGGAGAGAGAGAAATGGCTCAGCGCAACTCCCTCACTGCTGTGCTGTCATTGCCTGTCCTCTATCAGATCCAGACCCCACCTTTGCCTGCTCTTCTCTGTATTCAAAGAGGGGTGACCTGCCAACTGCCCTCCCAAGGGACACTCGCTTGCCCACTGTTTCCATGAGAGCATGGGCAGGGAGAGATAAGAAGATGGGAGAGAAAGAAAAGTCAAGCATTCTCTCTGCTTAGGGCTGAGACTTCTCCATCAAGGGCACCCCCAGTAGAACTCCCCCTAAAGGCAGATTCCAACAGGTAACCCAGGTTCCTGGGCTCTGGTGATGCCTTTGCTCCTCCAACCCTAGGGATAATTAGTAATTTTCTGCAATTGCTAATTCTGGGATTTCCTTGCCATCTCTGGTTCCTCTTTAAACTCTTCTAAAAAGTTTGGCAATCAATTTTCCATATTATATTTCTTCTATTAAACTACTCTGCATGGGTTTTGTTTGTTCTGGAAAGACCCTGATTGACACAGATGATTTTAACCCTGGAGATTATAATTTGACAAAACTGACTTCCTTCCAAGTGTTTTAAGCTCTCTGGACTATCATCATTTTCTTTATTACTTGTGGGCAACTGTACACAGAGTGTTACAGAGGAGGAAGTTTGAACAGTAGCTCTGTACCCAGCCTTTCTGGGGAGAAAAAAACATGGATTCATGTCCTCCTACTAACCCATTAAGAAAGTCATGTGATAGGGATGTTTCTCAAGTCCTAGTAATGGGTTCCTACTCACCCCTTCCATACTCTTTTACCCAAATTCCCCATCTTTCAACATTCACTAGCTTATGTTAGTACTTGCTATGTACATAGGCACTCTGCTAGGCCTCAGGGATTCAAGATGGACAAATACACTAATGACCCCAAGGAACTTTCAGGCGAGTAGTCAGATGTGACCATGGGCATGTCTTTCTAGGATCAGCCCTTGCCATTACAATGGAGGCTGTATTAACTCTGGTCTCCAATCCAGCTCTAACACTTCTGTCAGGATACATGGGGAATAAATACACTGGCGTTTAAGCAGCACTTATTTGTGAATGGTCCACAGTTCTGCTCTTAAAACTTTTCCTTATTTTATTTTCCATATTATCTGGCTTCACTGGACTGAACCTGTGATAGCTGGCTTAAAATTACCTACTCCAATCAAACTAGTAAAATAAATTAATCACAGACTAAAATCTTTATAGTAATACAGACAGAAATTTCATAAACATGAGGCAGGCCTCTGCAAATACCTCCTCCCAGCAATCCCATCCCCAGGGTCCTTCAGATAGGATAGGATCCCAGGGAGGAGATCCTATTCTGAGTTCAGATTCCGTTCTCTTCCAGGGTTGGAAATTTTGACCATTCATGTCACTGTCATGTATGCCCTGACCTCTTATTCATCCAATCTACTAAATCTTCAAGGACTGCTCTTTCCCTTTTGCTTATAGGATAAAATGTCAAATGCTTATATGTTCAAAAGATCTCCTTATCTTTCCTCTCCCTCCTTCTCCAAACATCCTCCTCCCCTGACCACAGAGCTTGGTGAACCTCTCAGGAGCCCAAGGAAGAAATCCCGAAAGTTTCATCCTTAACTCGTTTTGTATTCTTACCCTTGCAGCAAATCAATCCCAAAGATCTGTAAAATCCTATGGATTTCCTGAGCAGCTTCCCAAATAACACAAGCTAACACTTCCACAAGCACTTTACTTGTGTTGACTATAGGGTGGGTGTGCTGGTTTGAAAGGAAGTATGCTCCCCAAGAAAAGCCATGTTTTAATATAAATCCCATTTCATAAAGGTAGAATAATCTCTATTCAATACTGTATGTTTGAAACTGTAATGAAATCATCTCCCTGGATGATGTGATTTAGTTAAGAATGGTTGTTAAATTGGATTAGGGGATGACATGTCTCCACCCATTTGAGTGGGTCTTGATTAGTTTCTGAAGTCCTATAAAAGGGGAATAAGAGATTCAGAGAGAGCAGAAAGACATAGCCACGAGAAGCAGAGTCCACCAGCCAGTGACCTTTGGAGATGAAGAAGGAAAATGCCTCCCGGGGAGCTTCATGAAACAGGAAGCCAGGAGAAGATGCTAGCAGATGATGCCGTGTTCGCCATGTGCCCTTCCAGCTGAGAGAGAAGCCCTGACTGTGTTCACCATGTGCCTTCTCACTTGAGAGAGAAACCCTAAACTTCATCGGCCTTCTTGAACCAAGTCTTTCCCTGGATGCCTTTGATTGGTCATTTCTATAGACTTGTTGTAATTGGGACATTTTCTCAGCCTTAGAACTGTAAACTTGCAACTCATTAAATTCCCCTTGTTAAAAGCCATTCCATTTCTGGTATATTGCATTCCGGCAGCTAGCAAACTAGAACAGTGGGTAATATTATTACCCCCATTTAGAGATGAGGAAACAAAGACACAGAGAAGCTAAATGACCTTCCCAAGCTCCCGTAACAGTAATCAACAAAGTCGAGATTCAAACACAGGCAGTAAGGCCACGAAATCTGTGCTCTTAACCATTATCTCAGGCATATTTTCTCAATTCCTACTCCCATCACCTCTGTTCATGTCATCTTTATCAATGGCTGATATTACACTCTTAACTGATCTTGCTAACTCTGGTCTCCAATCCAGCTCTAACACTTCTGTCAGGATACATGGGGAATAAATACACTGACATTTAAGCAGCACTTATTTGTGAATGGTCCACAGTTCTGCTCTTAAAACTTTTCCTTACTTTATTTTCCATATTTTCTGTTTTGGAATACATCCTACCTGAAACTATCTTATAATTCCATTTCCTGCCCTCTCCTCCACAGGCATAACAATTTCTGGTCCCTGAACCCCAAAATCCTGTCCTGCCTCCTGCCTTTGCAAGGTCAGTTCTACCTAGAATGCCTCCTATCTTCTCCTCCTAGTGCACTTATCTTCAAGTTCCAGTAAAAGTGTGCTTTTCCAACTTCCTGTCTTCTAAGAAGAAGAAATTATTTTTCTGCTAACAGACTCTGGGCTCTGTAAGAGCAGGATCCATTTCTGGATCAGTTTTGTTCCTTTATCAGCACCTGGTACAGTCTGACAAATAGAAGACATTCGATAAGTGTTTGCTTTTTGAATGAATGATTGCACAGACACATGGATGATTAGTTTGGAGTGGAATGCAATCACTAATGTATTAATGGTGGGTTGCGCACAAAGCACTGGTTTAGAAATCTGACTTTAAAGGCAATAACATGTTCATCTTTGCTCATCATTAGCGTTGTAGGCCAAAAATGAGACTTAAGAGTAATAACTCTGTAACTCCAACCCCAGTCAAAGAGACTAGCAGGCCAGTGTGTATAAAGGCAGGCTGGCTGCTTTTCCCAGACCTGCAAAACTAGCTTCATCCTAAGATTCAGCCAGATTTTAGAAATCAAGATTTCTCAGAAAATGATCGAAGTATCCATTTCCCAGAGTCTCCCAAGAAACTGGCTTGGTATGGATCCAATATTTAAAAATCTTCCACTGTCATTTCCAGTTGAACAAAATGTAGATCACAACAGACTGCAGGCAGATGACTCTGTTTTCCTTTGCCAAAATGGCCTGCAAATCCAGCACACAGAGTCAAAGCCCTCTGCAAAGTATGAGTTAGAAACCACAGAAGAGTGTCTATTAGTAGCTGTAAACCTCTCCCTCTTCCCCAAACTCAAACCTTGGTCTCTGAACTCATTAGAAATAGAAGGTTGGTGCCCCTGGGACCAAGACCTGTGTCCAGCCTACTAGAAATAATCCAGAGCCAGAGGTGGCTCTGCTCCTACTTTAGTCAAAATGACTTTTCTGGTTTTGGGTTCCTGATCCTGCTTGCTTTGGGCCCCAAGGCATGTTTGCCCTGTTCTGCCTTGACTAATCCACTGCCTTCTGGACCTCAGGCCTGCCCTTGACCTCTGGGAGCATCAGATTCATATCCCTTGGACTGAAAACCCCTAGGGTCTATTCCTGCTCCATCTCTGCATGTCTCATCCTGACAGAGCCACCTACACCCC
Organism: Tamandua tetradactyla; assembly: GCF_023851605.1. Classification (NCBI taxonomy): domain Eukaryota; kingdom Metazoa; phylum Chordata; class Mammalia; order Pilosa; family Myrmecophagidae; genus Tamandua; species Tamandua tetradactyla. The sequence continues at coordinate 103,356,370 of NC_135331.1, read as the reverse complement.
AACCTGCAAGCTGCTCTCCCCCAGGAGAAACATAGAACAAAACACAAAGCAATAAAACTCCTGACTGAAGATTTGATAGCAGATTTGCAGTGGCTCATTTCGAATTAATACAAAATGCCTCCTGCCATAAAATGAAATAACAATGCCCAATGATGAGTGGACTGGCGGATGGCCTCCAACCGTTGTCTCCCCACTTTGCTGAGAGCTGGTGGCAAAGGCTCTCTCTCCCTGCCTTCTAGGCAGGAAGTCTCACATGGCCCTTGCATTCCATCCACAAGACAAAAGAGGGGGTGGATTTCTCTGAACCCTCGCCAGGTCGCACTGAGGTGGGTGTTGGGTCTTTTGAAACCGTCAGAATGAGTATGCTTCTGATTATGGGGTTCCCAAGACTCTGAGCCAGCTTTCTTTTTTTTTTAAGTACATACATTTTGTTTCTGGACCAGTGCCACATAGCTCTGGCTATGTTACCCACCCCCCACCCTGCCTCCAGTAGTCACAGTGATTCCCAGGGCATCCAAGGAGTTGCTTGTTTTAGGGAAATCCTGTTAGTTTGAACTCTATTCAGGAATGTGCCCAGCAAACTGCAGCCCAGGAGCAAAATGGATTTAGCCTGGAGAGTTAAAAGCACTTGGGTAGTATAATTGGAGGGTGAGCGGTAGTAATCTGTAAGCTGTGAAGAGTCAGATCTGAGGGGTCGGATCACTCAGCCCTGCAGGGTTAGACCTATGTATGATGTTGGAGATGGACCCGCTACTAGAAGATTCTCAGGAAGACCTGATTGAAAGGGTCAAGTGATGCTGATGTGGTGTAAGCACCTATAAACTGGGCTTGGCTTGGTCACTCCACCTCTCCTTCTAGAATATTCTTTCCCAGCTTGTTCTCTGGGTCCTCAGGGCAGGACTTCTCCGAGCAGTGCCTTTCCTCAAAGGGAAACATGTTGCCCTTTCCAGACTTTTGACTGCTGTTTTCCCGACCCATCTGTTCTGTGTCTCTGCACTGATAACAGGAAATGTTAATTAATCCCTGTTCATGTATTTTTCATGGTAGCCCACAGCGGAGACCACTGGGAATTTAAAAGCACACGTTATTTGCCTCAATCACACCAACAGCTCTCTACCTTTGACTCCAGGCCACTTGGAGGTTTCGTTCACTATGAAAAGTTATCCCTTTGGCTTAACGCTTTTTTTGTATGTTAAAAAGCAAATTGAAGAGGCAATAAAATATAGTAGAGAGAACAGGAGCCTGAGAATAAGGGCCTTTAGCCCATTCTGGCTCTGCTATGAGCATCTTGTGTGATCTCAGGCAGTCACTTCACCTCCCTGTTCTCTCATGGGCCAGAGTCTGCAAAGGTCCCTTAGATTGAAGGCAACTTACTGGTTGAATAAATCGTTGCACAGCCTTGAGGACTGCCTGTAGGGGGCACCCTCTAATATGTGATGAACAGTTGTGTTCCTGCCATTTACCAGCCTCCAAGACAGTTAAGCCTTCATGATCACTTACACTTGTACATACATCAGATTCTTTCCTGATATTAGGTTTTATTTAAGGAAAGAAAGGAGAGGGAAAGAGAAAGAGAGAGAGGGAGAGAAGGACACAGAAAGAATGAGCTGGAGTACAAAATAGGTCAACAAAAAAAGGGAAAGAAAGCAGAAAAGAAAAGCAAAGTTGGTAGTACTAAGGAGAAACCGTGCCTCCTTCAAAAGTTTGCTCAACCGTGCTTCCCTCCCTCAAGACCCAACTAAAATATACCAAGGGATATATGGCTCAGTGGTTAATCAAACTTAATAGAGAATGTTCTGAATTTGAATCCAGCCTCTACTCATGTCTTTTTTTTTTTTTTTTTTTTTTTTTTTGCATGGGCAGGCAACAAGAATCAAACCTGGGTCTCCAGCATGGCTGGCAAGAACTCTGCTTGCTGAGCCACCACGGCCTGAAAATTTTATAGTAACTTATTTAACCTTTCTATGCCTTGATTTCCTCCTGTAGAAAAGCAGGTTAATATTATACCTACCTCAAAAGGTTGTTTCGAGGACTAAAAGCAATAATGCATATTAGACTCTGCCCTAATAATGTGTGTTAAACCTCCCCCAAGTCAAGACTCAAAATACATAGGCTTCTACTATTACTAGGGGGGATCATGGATGACCTGACTTCCAGGTGGGTATCTGGAGGAAGAAGTATCCCTGAACTAAAAGGACTAGAGTGGTGAGGATTTCAAGGCCTCTTGAGTCACACTATGTAAAGTAGGAAAACCAGCTCTTCTCAAAGATCTACAAGAAACGAATACCTGAGACCTATTTAGATACCCAAGGTAGTCTTAGAAGCCAAGTTACAAGTGCTCTGAGAGCATCTCCTGCTAAATACCAGGTTGGGTTTTTTGCTGTGGACCATGGACAGTATTCTCTGTTATCCTGGTTTTTCTAGTTCACACAGAAAATAAGTGAAAGAGCCTGGTTCCAAAGCCTATGTGTATTTTTTGTTTATCTGTCTAACTCCAAATCTTAGAGTCCTGTCTCTAGGCTATCTGCCTTGTCTCTAAGGGGACTAGTGGGGGAGTGGGGGAGGGGAGAGGCTAAGAAAGGGAGGAAGGAACATTGACACCAAGGCATTTGTCCTGATTCTTATGCAAAGGTCTCAAAGGGGGACCTCAGTAGAGAGAGCCAGTTTGGGCAGGGGAGAGATAAAGACCTGAATTGGAAGTGATAGAGGGACACCCAAGGGTCAGCCTTCCAAGTTAAAAAAGAACTCCAAGCCCTTGGTAGAGATCACTAGGATTTCAGAAGACCTAAAACCCCTCTGGGTTTGTACATTCTTAATTCAGAGCTTTACATCAGAGCCTACTACTCTCTGGGCAGAGGTGGCACTTCCTTTAGGGCCAACAGACAGTTGTGAACAGTATACTTATCTCATCGTTGTGCCAACATTCTACTGGCACATTTGAATTGTGAGGCCATCAGCCCTTCCTTCCTTGCACACCTCCCCACCCCATTCAAATTGTAGTCTTCCACTGGATGGGCAAAGCATGTGCTACAGAGTCATTTCCTGTTCTGCAACTTCAATCTCCCAGGTCTCCTCAAATGTCCTCTAGTCACCCCATCCTACCAGGTTAGAAGCATCTATGAAAGATATCACCTTGTCTCTATAATCAGTTCTTTTGCATATCTCACCCAAATTTCTCTTGTTACAATGTTAGGCCCAATATTTCCAGAATAAGGCCCCATATGGACTGTGAACTCCTGAAAAGGTTAACCATATGTTAAGTGTATAAACTGAAAGTCACTTGTGGAAGTATAAATTAAGGCTCATACATTATCAGTGAGGAGTCAAAGACATTTCACAGACACCTAAAAAAATATTGCACCAACACCAGTGTGAAGGGACTTAAGCTGTTGGATGATTTCTTCCCCCTCCTCAGTCAAGAAAGCCCCCAGGGCTGAGCATATAGCCAGTGGAATCCGGAGTCAGAAAAACAACCAACCAAACTAAATATATCAATTGCTAAACTGTTGGCCAAGGCCATTCCATAACATTTATGATTAGTCATGTAGTAGGTGGAATAGATAGCAGCCCTCAAAGAAGATCCAAGTCCTAATCCCCAGGACCTGTGAATATTCTCTTATATGGCAAAAAAAAAAAAAAAAAAAAAAAAAACTTTGCAGATACGATTACATTAAGGATCTGGAATTGGGGAGATTACTGGGGATGATCCAAGTGGGCCCTAATACAATGCAAGCATCCTTACAAGAGAGAGGCAAGGGAGAATGCACACACATAAGAGCAGAAGGCAATGTGACACAGAGGCAGAGAGTGGAGTGATGGGGCCATAACCAAGGAATGCTAGCAGCCACCAGAAGCTAGAAGGAGCAAGGGGCAGATTCTCCCCTAGAACCTTTGGAGGGAGCATGGACTGCCAGCACTTTGATTTTGCCCATTGATACTGATTTTGGGCTTCTGTTTTCCAGAACTGTGAGGGAATGAATTTTTGCTCTTTAAGCCATTAAGTTTTCAGTAATTTGTTATAGCAGCTATAGGAATCTAATACAGTCTGGAACAAAAAGAGATGAGAAGATGCCTAGCACAATGAATTGTATATAGTAGATCATAAATATTTGTTCCTTGCCTTTCTCCATCCCTTTCTTCCTTCATGTGCCATCCTTTCCTTATCTTTATCTTTAAAATATCCAGTCTATAAGATATTGAAAAGGGGGCATGGGCTGTAGAACCTCAAATCAAATTCCATCACCACTTGTTAGCTGAGAAAACTTAGTCAAGTCATATATCCTCTCTCATTTTTCACATCTGCAAAATAGGAATAATGCCACTGCTATATTAAGTTCTTCTAAAAAGCAGAAGAGATGACCCATGTAAAACTTGACATAGTTGATTTGTATCACACACTCATTTCCCTGCTAATTTGACTTTCCATGTGTAAAGGAAAAAAATACCAATTTAACAGTGATGGCAATTAAGTATGATATTTTTTCTCATTAGCCATTTGCCGAGAGAGAATGTGAGATGAAGGATATGAATCTACGGATCCCTCAGTGGCCTCAGGTGCTTCTTCTCAATGTGCATGCCAAGTGCAAGTCCAACATTTAAATTTTTTATAGACCACTGTTCCTTAAACTCAAGCCAATTTTTGTTTGGTGTCTAAACAAAGAAACAGCAACCTGATCCAATACTGAGGGAAAAAAATCACCTGCATGTGTGCCAGTCTCCAACATGGTGCCTTTTCATAAGATTGCACCAATGCTTTTAAATATGCATAGTGCCTGCTTTATAGTTGACTCCAGAACATGAACTCAGGTCAGATACGACTCCATTGTACTGGCTAGTCATTACCCTCCAATATAGGTGTGTGGTTGGCTTGCCCAGCCATTTCCTTTCATTCTTTCCCTGACCCAGCTACCACCGAGCTCCTCTGGGCACCGAAGACTTCTGGCATACTGGGCTTCCAGTAACACAGTAGTTCTAGAACAATCACCCTGCTTGTATCTCATTTTCATTACATAATTCTAACACAAAATTTCAAAGATGCCCTCAAGAGGCATAAAAACTTCCCAAAGTTGGGGAAATGTAGAAAGAACTAAAAATTTGTGAGACCCATCAAATGTCAAGTTATCTATGCCTTGTCCTTAAAAAATAAATACATATGTATAGAACACTGCTCTTCTTACAGCATCTCACTTCAAAGGTGATTTTTTTAGAACTGTGACCAAACTTATTGCTGAACAATCATTTCTATATCTATAGTTTTTGGGGAGGTCATAAAACAGGTAAAAGGTTCTAATGGAGGCATAACACAGCAAAAGAGTAGTCATACCACTGAAAAGAGAAAGCCTGAAATTTACCCTGCCCACCCTAAAATGGGAGTCTATCTCTCTCAAAAAAAAAAAGAAAAGAAAAGAAAAAAAATGCTTCTCAGTCTTCTTTAAATATCTCCCTGTATTTAATTTTACTGAAAAACCATGCTTCTGGCCCTATGTTTCTGCAGCCTTCTCATTACCCCAGCAATTTACATTGCATCTTTTCTGAACTCTGAATTCCCGGACAGAGCGGAGCTGAATCACAGAGAACCCTAGAACGGCACATCAAATTAGTGAATCATAAAAATTAGAGCTGGAAAAGGCCTCTGGGGTCATAGAGTTATCCTCTGGCAGTTCTAGGGTTCTCTGTGATTTATTTCTGAGCCCTTTGTTCAAATGGATTTTAAGTCAACAATGCATCCCACAGGGAGGTGGAAAAAAGAACAATCACACACACACAAAAAAAATGTCTTGCCCATCCATCCCCGCAGCCAACCCAACCCAGAGAGAGAAGCTTAGTGCCACTGGGAAAGAAGGATGAATCATGGAATGTGAGGCCTGGAAGAGACTTCAGAGGGCATCTAGTCCAACCCCAAATTTCAAAATCAAGGAAAGAAAGATTCAGGGATTTCAGTGCACAATCCTACAAATATTATATGAGATCCATTACAAGGAATGCAGGGCCTGGCACATCAAAGGTACTTGATAAATATTGGCTCCATTTCCTTCATCAAATCATCTTCTACCTTGTTTGTTGTGTACACACTTTAAACTATGGGCTTGTGAGCTCCTTGAGGGTGGAGCCTCTATTTTTTTATTTTTATATACCCCAGAGCACCTAGGCCTGGTCCTTGTTAACCGAGGATGACTCAGTAAGTGCTAGCCATGTGTAATTAAGTTACCACAAAGAAAGGTCTTTCTTCCTTATACAAATCTTCCAAGCTTATATCCATGTTGCCCCTGTTGTCATCTCTCAGACCTAGGAAAGCAGATGTGCAATACAAGAAGGTGGGCTTAGGGTCAATGTGAGGCAGAACTCTCAATGGACTACAGCTGAGGACTGGGCTGCCTTGGAAGCAGTGAATCCCCCACCTCTAGGTGTCGGACAGAGTGGGCACTGATAGAGACAACATGCAAGGGGCTCAGGCATGCAATTTAAGTTTAGAGTATTGACCTCTGAGATCCCATCCCACCTTCAAGCTCTTAGACTCCATGATATAAAAGAGCTTTATTTCCAAATGCACATAAGGTTTCAACTAGTTGAATCCCTTAAAAGTTAAAGCCTTTTCAAGACAGATCCCTGTAGTCTCTCACCCTTATAAATCAAAGACATCAAAATATGGCTCCAAGCATGGACATAGGAAAAAAGTGGTCCCCAAAGTTTTCTTTCCAATACACCTCTTGATCTAGCTTAGAAACTTCAAAAGTTATCCTCTAATTCACTTTTTAAAACCTCATTTAACATAGTCTAAAGTGGAATTCATTTTGTGCATTAGTTTGGCAAAAAAGATGAAATCACATCAAATCTATATTCATTATAGACATCCCATATGTCATCTACAAGGATGAATGGGGGCTCTCATGTGGGAGGAAGGGTAACGCAACAGAAAAACTCCAGAGTTTACAGAGACCTGTCTGCTACCTTCCTGTTTCATCTCCTTTTAATTAATTTGTCCCCAAATGCAGGGCAGCCATGGAAATTCATCCATTCCAGCTGAAACCCTTTCATACTTAATGCCTCTCTTTCCACTCTTAGCACCAGCTAGTTGGGCCTAAGTACTCCTTTGAAGACATTTAGAAATTCTTGTATGCTGTTTTTTAAGATTAACTTTTAAAAAACTGGTGTGTCATTGTAGAAAAATGTAAAAATGCAGGTAAGCAAAAATCCCACCTCCCAGAGAGAATTTATATGACTATCTAGCATGCAAAGTGCAAAGCCTTATTTATCCTCCTCATCCTCTATAGCACTGGGAAGGAGGATGGTTAGAGAATAACTTTACAGCTAAGGCCCAACTAAAAGTCAGCTGCAAGTTCTAGGTCTTAGACTCACCCTGAGCTCTCAACATGCAAAAGTCAAGAGTTGGGGCAAGTGGGAAGAACTGATGCAGGCTGTTTCAAACAAAGACATCCTCTCCCTCTTGGGAGGGGGAAGAGGAAAAAGAAAAGGGATAGCCTTTGACCTAAATTATTCATTTTTCCAATCATAATCATAGCTACCATTTATTCAACATTTACAATGTGCCAGACATCCTTCATCTCATGAAGTCACATCTTCTGGAGCCTTTCCAGGTAAATGTTTAACAACTGGCAAACCTGGGATAAAACCCTTCATTTGTAGCATTTGCCATTTTCTCTAGTGTAAATATACTCCCACCAGTTGCAAGCTATAACATGGAATTTGGAAGAGAGCACACCATGATCTAGTATTTCCACCATTCAGATGTGATAGTCATAAATAACTTCAAGAACATGGATAATAGTGAATTGTGGTAACATAAGTAGGAAGTGCTGGGTATACCTATGTTTTTAATACTATTTATCCAATGGAAGTTTATATATCTTAACTGTTTAATATTGGCTGTGTTTAACAACTGGCTTACAGATTTCCTGCAAAGAAATCAGTGGTCTTCCATAAGCCAGTAAGATCCAGCTCTAGCATACCACTGAGACTTCCTCACCAACTCTTCTCCACCTTGCTGTGTAGCTATAATCTGATTCATGTGCTTTTGTTCTACCTGGGTTTAGGTTTTGTTTTTATATATTCCATCTCCAAGATGCCTGGTTTATCTTCCCCTTCCACTGATTTTGGCTTCTGGCCACAGCAAGTAGGAATGTGGAAGGGAAGGAGGTTCCAGAGAGAAGGGCTTTTTCATCAAATAAGGATTTGAAGAAAGGAGTACTAACGCAAGTAAAGTGAGGCATGCTATAAAGCTGTGATGGTCAGTATGGTAGCACTAGCCCCATGTGGGTGCTGAGAACCTGAAATGTGGGGACTTCGAATTGAAATGTGCTGAAAGTGTAAAATACACATCAGATTTTGAAGAGTTAGTGGGAAAAAAATGTAAAATAGCTCATGAGTAATTATTTATTGATCACATGGTGAAATGATAATATTTTATACATGTGGGGTTAAATAAACTATATGATAGAATTAATTTCATCTGTTTCATTTTACTTTTTAAAATACATCTCCTAGAAAAGTTTAAATTACATATGTGGCTTTCATTATCTTTCTATTGGACAGTGCTGCTCTAGAGAGTTATCAGGAATCCAGGAACACCTCTGCTGGAAATGGCATTTGGAATTGTTTAGTCCCAAGTTTCTCAAGCTGGTGGGGAAGCTGATTCCCTTAGAGTCTTTCAAGAACTCGGCCTGAGCCTGATTTACTTGGCACTGATAATTAAGTGGAGTGTGAACGAGAACCAGCACGCTCAGCACCAACAGAACGCTACTCTGTCCTTCACACCGTCGGACTGCCTTACTGTGTGACTGTCCCATTAAACTGGACCTAATGAGGAGTGCTTGAAAGCAGCATGAGTCAAACTACATCTCTGAGAAGTTTTTAACTGTGCTGGAACTAAGCTGAAACTACAGCAGAGTGGGATTCGGGATTACAAAAGAAATAAACCGCAGATATATGTCAATTGATTTTTGACAAAGGCAATTAAGAGGAGAAAGGAAATTCTTTGTAACAAATGTTGCTGGAATAAATGAATATGCATATGCAATAAAAAATAAACTTTGATAAATTCTTTGCACCGTATATAAAACTTAACTCAAAATGGAACATAGAACTAAATGTAAAGCCTAAAACTATAAGACTTTGAAAATAAAACATAGGAGAAAAAATGTGTAGCCTTAAGTTAGGCAAAGATTTCTTAGCTATGACACAAAAGGTATAGCCATAAAAGAAAAATATGATAAATTGAACTTTACAAAATTAATTAAACCTGCACAAACACAGGTTTTACAATGATCATATGAATACTTTGTTTAAATATGCTTATGCTTAAGCTAACTGAGATATCCATTTTTGGTGGTTCTAAGTGTATTGTTTGTTTTCCTTAAATTAAAAAAAAAAAACCCAGAATAGAAACAACAACAATAAAAAGGAATGTCTGCTCTTCAAAAAAATACTGTTAAGGGAATGAAAAGGTAACTCATATAGTGGGGGGAAATATTTGAAAATCACATATCTGAAAAAAAACTTGTATCTAGAATACATAAAGAAGTCTTAAAACTCAATTGTAACTAAACAAACAACCCAACTGAAAAATGGGCAAATAATTAGAACAGATACTTCATTAAAGAAGATCTAAATATGAAAAGATGCTTAACATCATTATTCACTAAGGAAATGCAAACTAAAACCATGAGATACCACAAACTACTATATCCCTATTACAATTCTTGTCTAAACTTAAAAAGACTGACCGTAACAAATTCTGGAAAGTTTATGGAACAACTGGAACTCTCAAACAATGCTAGTGAGAAGGTAAATGCAACAACCACTTTGGAAAACAATTTGGGAGTTTCATAAAAGGTTAAACATACACCTACCATATAGACCAGTCATTCTACTCCTAAGGCTTAACCAAGAAAAATGAAAATATACATCCTTATAAAGACTTAAATGTTCCTCGCAACTTTGTTTATAATAGCCCCAAACTGGAAACAACTAAAATGATCATCAATAGGGGAATGGAAAAACAGATTGTTTACTATTCATTCAACTGAACAGTAAAAAGGAATGAACTGGCTACACCCCAAGTCAGAGCACAGTCAGATAAACAAAACAACAATACCACTTCTAGTGTGGTTTCAACTGTTATAGGATCAGGAGACCTCAGATGGAGGGAACAGTAGAAGTTCTCTGGCCTGCTACCTTACTGACACATAATAACCTTGCTCCGTCATTCCTGAGAAGAAGCTGTCAAGGCTTCACCTGAATTCTTCCAGTGATAGAGTTTATTTTAAAACAAGCTCTAATTGTTACAAAATTCTTCCTTATATGCGCAGCTGTGAAAAAGAATGAGGAAGCTCTCTCTGCACAGAAGTGGAAAAGTCTCCAAGATACACTATCAAATGAAAAAAAGTCTGCTGCTGAACAATGGGTAAAATAAGTATTAACTTTGGGGCTTAAAAAACAAGAAAAAAATTAGAATTGGTATTCATATTTGCTTATATATGCATTAAGAAATTTTAAACAATACATAAAATTTAAAAAAAACAGTGGTGACTAGGGGAAGGGGAGAACTGAGCAGGTAATGACAGCTTACATGTATGTGAAAATTTTTGTGTGCCATGAACTGTTCTAAGTACTTCACATGTATTAATTCATTTAATCCTCACAATATAGTACCATTATTATCCCCACTTATCAGATGAGGAAGCTGAAGTTCAGAGAGGTTAAGTAACTAGGCTAAGGTCACAAAGATAGTAATAAGCAGAACTGGGATACAAAGTTAGGCAGCCTGCTTTCAGAGACTGTGCTTCTAGGACCATGCCAAATATACCAGAGTAAAAGGACGGGAGGGAGGCTTTTCCTGCCTTAGTTTTAATACTTGTAGTTTGTTTAGTTGGTCAGTCAGTCAGTCAGTTTGTTTATTTCTTTATTTATTCAATTAATTGGTTGGGGTTTTTTAAAAATTTTATTCTGGTAACATAAAATTTCCCGTTAAACTGTAAGCTGTTGGTTTTTGAACGATGTGAGTGTATTACATATTTGGTAAGAATTTCTCTGGCAGCTCTGAGGAGACAGTGTTGGAAGCTGGGGAACCCATCTGAAAATAAGAAAGAAGGAATGAAAAATGAAAGTTCTTCTTTAAGCTGAGCAAAACTCTGCTTTGCTAAAACTTCCCTTTTTGTCCTGGGTTGGCTGTCTGGGCCTAGAGAACAGATCAGTTTTCTTTTGGCAGCCATGTAAATATTTGTTGGCAGCTACAAGGCCATGCCAAATGGACACTTCCCCAGTAATGGAAAAGGACAGATCCCTCAATGCCTTGGGTTTCCATAACATTCACCAACTACGCTCCAGGATATCACAGCTCCCATAAGGGTAAAGTCCAAAACACAACCTGAGTCTCCGCTGGTCTGGTCAATATGGTTATCCTCTCCCTTATTTTGAGCATTATACTTCTGTTAGTGTAGTCTAAGTTTGCATTTGGCTTTTTGTTTGCTTGTTTGTTTGTTTATTTGGGGGGAAAGGGTAGATTCTCAGTTCTCTGTTGCAATTAACTAAAACCTCCAATGTTTATTCCCATGTGCTTCTGCTTGTTCAGCTCTTCTCTATTCCCAACTGGTACAGTTGTCTTCTAAGCCCATTTCTGGCTGGCATGCTAAATCTCTCCCACTAAACTTTGTCTTGTTAGCTTGTTCATTCCAGCCTGGCTCCGTGGGATCCTAGCTCAGTTTCCCAAAATAGTCAAAGTCCTTCACATAAGGCAGGTGTAATTATTCCCACTTGGCTGATAAGGAAACATGGTCCCAGAAAGGATATTCCTGAGATTTCATAAATCCTTGGTGCCTGAGGCAGGAATGAATCTGGAGCCCTTTACCTCCATTCAGTGTCCATTCCAGGAAGCCCTCATATCACCCTAGGACCACAGACCCTGCCTTCCAGAAGGGTTCTGTCCTCTGGGTGTTATGCAGGTCTCAGGCTGCTGCCCCCTCCTTACCTGCCCCACCCCCCACCACCGCCAGCCAAGGGTCCAGCTCCAGTGCCTTCAGTAGGAGCCAGGGAAGGAGCCCACTGAGGAAGCCCCATAACAGCATGCTGCCTGGAGAAGAAAAGGGCGTCATGTGCATGGCACATGTTCAGAGTTGGCTGGTGATTACAGCGGCTTAAAACATTGTGTTCTAGATTAGTTGCTCGGGGTTTTCTGAAGCTTGTGCCGAAATCAGAGATGCCGTGGGGATGACATCTTCCTTATCTGTGCAGTGATGTGATGTGGAGTTATTCAACAAACAATCCCCAGAGACCACAAACCAAGGAACTGATCCAGAAATTCCACTCTTTTCTGCCAGATGTGCAGGTTGAAGTGTGTTTCGATGCTCTGCATGTCTTCTCTCCAAGAGGCGAGATCAGGCAGTTATTTCAAAGATGAGTCAAAAAGAGGGGGGAGGGGTGCCAACCTAATCCCCATGCTGGTATCATGTCTGGTTTGGCAAAGTAGGTGGGAAAAGTGAAAAAAAGGGCAATTTCTGGTAACCTGAAGGTACCAGAAACCATGGTGGTGGGGCGAGAGGACAGAGGACAGAGAAACCTTAATTAGGGTAATCCAAGTATTCCAGGACCATCGTCTATGGGAAAAGTGATGAAAACACAAGTACCAATGAGTGAATTCTCACAACTGAAAATGCCTTTGAGATGAGGTGATGTTGGGTTGAGGAAAAGTGAGCCAATTGTATTTGTCGAAAGCTAGCCCTCTGCCAGGGTGATGGCAGGTTTGTTTGAGACATGGGACACATCTCAATACCTAGAATGAAGTCTCAGATGCCATTAGGAACTTCGGCTTTACTGGATGGGACTAGGACTTATAATGAAAGCTCACTGCCCTGGACACCAGGATTGTGGTCTCCAGTTCTGACCCTGCCTTACTGGAGATTTTTGAATATCACATAACCAATGCATGCCTCCATTTATCTTATTGGTGGGGTGATTGTTGAGAGGGTACAATTAGAGAGGTGTTTAATAATGTCCACCCTACCTCCTGAACAGGTGCCTATGAATACAGAGATGATAACATCAGGAAATTCTTCTGAATTACCTTAACAAATGAGGATGAATAAATAAGAAGCTTCACTATTGCTATTATGATGAAATTCATAAAACTGCGAGTGGAGTTATGTTTTCTGAAATCCTGAAACACAATTTCTTTGTCAACTGTGAGATGTCTTCCCTAAGCCAAAATACTTAATAGGAGAAGGTCTCTAGGACTTCATCATGGGAAATTAAATTAAATCCCTGGAAAAGGAGAAAGGCCTTAAGACATGCCCTTTTGACCCCAAACTGAGAGCACACCAGTGCAGGAAGGTGTCTCAAGTATGTTCAGTTGTGAACTGGGTGCAGCTGGCACCCTGTAGCAGATAAAACTGGTTCCAAGAATGAGTCATACTGATTATATCCTTGGGACATCATTCACAAATATCATCTGTCCCTAAAGACTTCCAAAACACAGGAGTCATGGCAAAACACACACACATATATACATGTAAGCAAAGTTTCTAACAATCAGGCCATTGTTTAGAGTAGAAAAGACGGGAACACCCTTTATCTAAGATAAAAAGAAAATGCAAAAAGCAATCAAATGAAATTAATCTTGCTTAACCTGAAAAACGACAGTTGGATTAAAGCGTTGCCTATGATCCATTTTCAGCAAGCACCTTTCTAGGAGTGCTTCAGTGCACAGGACCCTCTGTAGGGCAGCCCTCCTCTACATAATGAAGTGTTGTTTGCCACTTGTATCCATGTCCCCTTTTGTGGTTAGCCTCACATTTGGTCCCATCCTCATTCTACAAACCCCAAACCTGGTTAACTAGACTTTCTTTCTTTTTCACTATAAAAATATGTTCTCAAGATAGTTCTTTTTTAAAAAAGGGAATACAACCTTGGAAACAAATGTTAATTTGGGGCACCCAAAAACTCCTGGGGGAAGAGAACGTGAGGTGAAAGGGAGGATCCTCTCCCCCCTACTCAAGGTAGAGTCAACAGTGCAGCACTTCAATGCTGCCCACCCATCCCCCTCATTCCTGCATAATGGCAGCTTGGTCCCCCTGTGACCTGACATCTTACCCAAAACAGCAGCTCCTCCCTCCAATAAGGACGTCTTTCTACAGAAAATGACTACCCTGGCAAGAGTCAGCAGGCCACATTAGTATAGGGCCAGGTGCAGAAGACACAGCCATGCTTGCTGAGCCTGCGGCTGTGGGGTAGAGGTTGAGAGGTTTCAGACCCTGTCCCCTACCCCTTGGTGACCTTGGAAGGGCCCACGAACCTTCTTGTATGCACCATAAAGAGAGGTACTTGGAACTCTATCACTACAGTCCTTCTCCTCTGCTCCTCTCCCCACACCACTTCAAGGATCAGGAACCAACAGGAGCCCTGCCCTTCCTCTTATAAAAACCCAAGTGTGGCTGTGATCCTGACATCCACACCCTGCAAGAGCTCCAAAAAGAAATGACTTGACCCTTTAGAAGGCATTAACCAAACAACTTCCCATTGGACAAACATCCTCTAATATGCCCACCCAGAGGTCATCACCACAAGTGAAAAGAATTCAACCATTGGTTTCTGCATGTTCAAAACACTTATGTGAAATGGAGAGTTGGGGCAGGGAGAAGGAGAAAGGGAGGGAGGAAGGGAGACTCTCATAGACCACCAGAGTTGGAAGAGACCACCTTAGAAGAAGCCAGGCCAAGCCTATAATTTTATTTTTAATTTATTCAATGTTATAGTCTATTCTGGCTTTGTATTTATCCTAAGTCAATTTTGGTAATATACTTTCATAGGAAATTGTCCATTTAAAGTTTCTAATTTTTGGCATGCAGTTATTCAAGGTATTCCTATATTTTTAAACTGCTATATTTATAATTATATCCCTTTTTTTCACAGTTCATTCATTCCTTTATTTTTCTTTTTGCTAAATTTTGCCACAGCTTTGTCTAGTAGTCTTCCCATAGCACCAACCTTTGAATTTGTCAATCCCCTCTCTTGAAGGTTTATTTATTTTCCTTAATTCCTGCTTATGTTATTTTCCCCTTCTTTCTACTTTCTTTACTTTCATGCTCATGTTTCTCCTAACATCCTAAATTGGATACTTAGCTCCTTAGGGTAACAATTTTTTTACTAATTGTAATGCCCACTCTCAACTAGACAATCAAGTTCACATGAAGCACAGTAAGCCTCACTTGGATCAGCTTCCCTTGGAAGAAGGCGGGACAAGAAGTGCAGCACGTCAGTAGGGCAGGATCAGGCATGTCTCCTCCATGGTGCTTTCATGGTAGCCCAAGGTAGCCTCTCAGATTTTAGATGATTTAGATGAGGACACTGAGGCCCAGAGAGACAAGTACCTTGATAAAGATCAGTAGTGGGTTGCAGAGGCCGAGGAACTGAGAGGCAGAAAGCTGAAGACTGGCATGGAGGTGCGGAGCTGCGGAGCCTGTGGGAGGGCAGGGACGGGCGCCTGGGACTAGGAAGTAAGACAGGCTGCATTCCTTGGGCGTGCTACCCTCATCAGCACAGCCCCGCGAGTAGCGGCTCACCCCACACCCCATGCACCTAAACCCCATAACCTGCTCCCATTCCCTGCACTCCAGGCACCCCCACCCCACCAGCCCCCAGCACACACACCTGCCCCACACCCTCACCCCAAGTACAGCCCAACCACCTCTCCTGCACCCCTTCTGAGCGCTGCTTCCCCCTCCCTGTTCCCTGCAGGCTGTTGCCAGAGCATAAAAGCTGCAGGCACTGACCTCCATACCTAGGCAACCCCTGACCCCCTGGCCATAGTGTCACACAGCCTCACCCCACCCTCCCTGTGCTCAGCACATCCGTTTATGGCACTCCCAGGCCCACGCATGTGCACAGGCCTTGAATTACATCATTCAGCTCTGGGAACCACACCTTACAGCAGTCCTAGAACCACACATGCACATGGCCCTTAGCCTCACTTCCCAGCTCTGAGAAAGTACTGACCTACGCAGCCAGGTCATATCTGCCCCCAATCCACAAAGACATAATGCCGACCTGCTGCCACAGCTCTACACATGCACACAAAGGGCCCCATAACCCCAGTGTACACCAGAGTTATGCCCCCAAAACCAGTACACCTGTGCAGCTATACCCTCCCTGGCCACTGAGTGCCCACACTCACAAACATCAGTGTAACATCCCCAACCTGTGCCTATACCTACCCTGAAACAAATCACAACACTGAGTGCCCACCCTGTGCACCCTGTACAACCATCCCACAAACACAAGGCCTTAGACTACTGAAAGAAATCAACTTCCAAAGTAAATCAATCAAGATATTTACATGCCACAAAGACAGCAGAATATCACTAAGCATATCACAATGCAGACAGATATAGCCCTGTCTAATGACCAAATTAAAACACCAGAGGAGACACAGAGGAGATACAGACACTGGAACAATTAATCAAAGATGTTCATACAACTCTACTTAATAAAATAAGTGGGACAGAAAATGACATAAAGGAAATCAAGAAGACAGTAAAAGAGTATAAAGAGGAATTTGAAAGAATAAATAGAAAAATAGCAGATATCACAGAGATTAAAGACTGTTAACCAAATAAAAAACATAACAGAGGCACACAAGAAAGAGACAGAAGAAAGAATAAGTGATGTAGAGGACAGGATAATTGACTTTGAAGACTCAAAACATCAAAAAAGATGCAAAAGATGGAAAAAAATTGAATGGGAACACAGGGAAATGATAGACAAAACAAAGCACACAAATACAAGAATCATTAGTGACCCAGAAGAAGAAGAGAGGAGTAAAGGGCTAGGAAGAGTAGTTGAGGATATAATGGGGGAAAACTTCCCAACCCTCATGAAGGACATAAATATGCAAGTCAAAGAAACCCAAAGAACTCCAAACAGAATAAATCCAAATAGGCCTCCCCGTAGGCACATACTAATCAGTCCATCGAATGTTGAAGAGAAGCAGAAAATCCTGAAAGCAGCAAGAGAAAAACAGTCTACTACATACTAGGGAAATCAAATAAGACTGAGTTCAGATTACTCAACTAGAAGCGAGAAGGCAGTCGTGTGGTATATTCAAGATCCTGAAAGAGAAAGACTTCCAACCAAGAATTCCGTACCCAGCCAAATTGTTCTTCAAAATTGAGGGAGAGATTAAAGTTTTTACAAAGAAGTTCTGAAAGAATTTGTCAACAAGAGACCGGCCCTATAAGAAATACTAAAAGGAGTTCTGCTGGCTGGAAAAAAAAAGACAGGAGAGGGATGTCTGAAGGAAGGCACAGAATTGAAGAGTACCACTAAGGATAATCTAAATAATACAAAGAGAAAAAGGGAAAAGAATATATAGATCTGACAAATAAAATTAAAAAGATAAGATGGTGGAATCAAGAAACGCATTTTCAGTAATAACTTTGAATGTTAATGGACTAAACATACCAATTAAAAGATACAGATTGGCAAAATAGATTAATAAATATAATCCAGCTATACGCTGCTTACAAGAGACTCATCTTAGACACAATGATACAAATAGATTGAAAGTGAAAGGTTGGAAAAAAATTTTCCATGCAAATTGTAACCAAAAGGGAGCAGAACTAGCTACACTAATATTGGGCAAAATAGACCTAAAATGTAAAGACATTATAAGGGACAAAGAAGGACACTATATACTAATTAAAGGGTCAATTCACCAAGAAGATATAACAATCATGAATGTTTATGCCCCCAATCAAGGAGTTCCAAAGTACATGAGACAGACATTGGCAAATTTGAAGGGAGCAATAGATGTTTCAGCAATAATAGTAGAAGACTTCAATACAACACTCTCCTATATAGATAGAACAAGAAGACAGAAGATCAACGAGGAAATAGAGAAGTTAAATAACTTGATAAATGAATTAGACCTAACAGACATATATATAGGTCATTGCACCCCAAAGCCCAAGGTTATACATTCTTCTCTAGTGTTCATGGAACATTTTCTAGGATAGATCATATGCTGGGGCACAGAAAAGGTCTTTATAAAGATAAAAATATTGAAATTATTCAAAACACTTTCTCTGATCACAATGAGATGAATTTGGATCTCAATAACCACCAAAGAGTGAGAACAGTCACAAATATATAGAGATTAAATAACACACTGTTAAATAACTAATGGGTTAAAGAAGAAATTGCTAGAGAAATAAGCAGCTATCTGGAGATGAATGAAAATGAGAATACAACTTATCAGAACTTATGGGATGTGGCAAAGGCTGTGCTGAGAGTGAAATTTATTGCCCTAAATGCCTATATTAAAAAACAAGAAAGAGCCAAAATCGAGGGCTTAACAACAAACCTGAAGGAAATTGAGAAAGTACAGCAAACTAACCCCAAAGCAAATAGAAGAAGAGAAATCACAAAGATTAAAGCAGAGATTAGTGAATGAGAGAACAATAGAAAGAATCAATAAAACCAAAAGTTGGTTCTTTGAGAAAATCAATAAAATTGATGGGCCACTACCAAGACTGACAAAGAAAAAAAGAGAGAGGATGCAAATAAACAAAATCAGAAATGAGAAGGGGTGCGTTACCACAGATCCTGAAAAAATAAGAGAAATCATAAGAGGATACTATGAACAACTATACACCAACAAACTCGACAACTTAGATGAAATGGACAAATTCCTGGAGACACACAAACAAGCTACACTGCCTCTGGAAGAAATAGAAGATCTCAGCACACCAATCACAAGTAAAGAGATTCAATCAGTCATCAAAAATCTTCCTACAAAGAAAAGCCCAGGGCCAGATAGCTTCACAGGGGAATTTTATCAAACATTCCATAAAGAACTAAAACCAATCCTGCTCAAACTTTTCCAAAACATTGAGGAAAAAGGAATTCTACCTATCTCATTTTATGAAGGTAATATCAGTTTAATACCAAAACCAGATAAAGATGCTATAAGAAAGGAAAACAGGTCAATCTCCCTAAAGAACATAGATGCAAAAATTCTCAATAAAATATTAGCAAATCGAATCCAACAGCACATTAAAAGAATTATACACCATAACCAAGTGGGGTTTATACCAGGAATGCATGGATGGTTCAACACAAGAAAATCAATTAATGTAATACAGCACATTAACAAATTGAAAGGGAAAAATCACATGATCATCTCGGTTGATGCTGAAAAGTATTCGACAAAATTCAGCATCCTTTTCTGATAAAAACACTCTAAAAGATAGTAATCAAAGGTAACTACCCCAATATGATAAAGGGAATATATGAAAAAATGATAGCCAGCATCATATTCAATGGATAGAGACTGAAAGCTTTCCCACTAAGATCAGGTACAAGACAAGAATGTCCACTGTCACCACTACTATTCAACATCATGCTAGAAGTTCTAGCTAGCGCAATCAGGCAGGACAAAGAAATAAAAGGTATCCAAATTAGAAAGGAAGAAGTAAAACTCTCATTGCAGATGATATGATACTTTACTTGAAAGATCCTGAGACATCTACAGCAAAGTTACTTGAACTAATCAACAAATTCAGCAAGGTGGTGGGATATAAAATTAATGTGCAAAAATCTGTAACATTTCTATACACAAGCAATGACCTAGCTGAGGAGTCAGTTAAGGAAAAAAATGTATTCAAAATAGCAACTAAAAGAGCAATTTATTTAAGAAAGAATTTAACTAGGGACGTACAGGACTTCTACACAGAAAACTACATAACATCGCTGAAAGAAATCAAAGGAGATCTAAATACATGGAAAGATATTCCCTGCTCATGGATAGCAAGGCTAAATATAGTTAGGATGTCAATTCCCCCCAAATTGATCTACAGATTCAACACACTACCAATCAAAATTCCAACAACCTACTTGAAGATTTGGGAAAGCTAACTGCCTAATTCATCCGGAAGGGAAAGAGACCCTGAATAGCTAAAAGCATGCTAAAAAAAGAAGAAAGAAGTGGGAGGATTAACACTCCCTGACTTTGAAACCTATTTATAAAGCCATAGTGGTCAAAAATAGCATGGTACTGGCACAAAGTCAGAAGCACTGACCAATGGAATTGAATCAAGAGTGCAGAAATAGACCACCAAATCTATGGTCAACTGATTTTGACAAGGCCCCCAAATCCTCTGAACTGGGACAAAATAGTCTTCTCAAAAATTGGGCATGGCAGAACTGGATATCAATAGCCAAGAGAATGAAAGAGGACCCCTATTTTACACCCTACACAAAAATTAACTCAAAGTGGATCAAACACTTAAACATAAGAACTAGCACCAAAAGCTTCTAGAAGTAAATGTAAGGAAAACACCTTTATGATCTAGTAATAGGAGGTAGTTTCCTAAACTTTATACCCAAAGTACAAGCAACAAATGAAAAAATAGATAAATGGGAACTCCTCAAAATCAAATGTTTCTCCACCTCAAAAGACTTTGTCAAAAAGGTGAAGAGGCAGCCAACTCAATGGGAGAAAGTATTTGGAAATCACATATCGGGCAAAGATTTGATTTCCTGTATATATAAAGAAATCGTACAACTCAACAACAGAAGAACAAATAACCCAATTATAAAATGGGCTAAAGATACGAATAGGCATTTTTCTGAACAGCAAATACAGATGGCTCAAAAGCACATGAAGAGATGCTCACTTTCACTGGCTATAAGGGAAATGCAGATCAAGACTACAATGAGATACCACCTCACACCTATAAGAATGGCTGCTATTAAACGAATCGGAAACTATAAATATTGGAGAGGATGTGGAGAAACTGGGACACTTATGTACTGCTGGTGGGAATGTATAATGGTGCAGTCACTATGGAAGACTGTTTGGCTGTTCCTTAGGAATCTAATATCAAGATGCCCTATGACCCAGCAATAGCACTACTTGGTATATACCCAGAAAATCTGAAAGCAACAACACAAACAGACTTTGCATACCAATGTTCATAGCAGCATTATTCACAATAGCCAAAAGATGGAAACAAACCAAATTCCCATCAACAGACAAGTGGATCAACAAAATGTGGTATATGCATACGATGGAGTATTAGACAGCAGTAAGACAAAGTGATGTCCTGAAGCACATGACAAGAATAAGCCTTGAGGACATAATGCTCAATGAAATTAGCCAGACACAAAAGGATGGATACTGTATGATTCCACTTTTATGGCCAACATAAAGATATAATCAGAGGCTTATAATACAGAATATGAAGTACTTAGAGATACATAGAAGCTGGAGATGGGTGAACCATTAGTTAATGAGGTTGATCTCCAATGTAAGGGAATAGATAGGAGCAAAGGTGATTCTCTAGTGGGTCTAGAAGTAATATTATCATATTGAAGGTAAACAAGATTGAAAGGAGTTGTATAGACCTATGTGTCCCACGGATTCACACTAGATATATGAATGAGTTCTCGTAAGAATTACTTCAAAGATATAATTCTTGTATAAAGAGTGCTTAAGTCCAGGGTACAGGGGGTAAACCGCTATTGCATGCTATGAGCTATGTTCAAAAGGAAACCATCAGCACTACCACAGCAACAGCAGAGGTAAATAATGGGGTGAGGGACAAGAGTTAAGAGGAGGTTTAGATTTCCTATTTGGTGAGCGTGTGTTTATTGGTTTTCTATGTCTTGGGAACAGTGAAATTATCTAAAATTGAAAATGTTGATGGACTGTGGACTTTGGGCCTTCTACACGATGCCTGATGAATGCAGGTGGCTGAAGGATGCACTGATGGAGAAGTAAATTGGCAAACGATGGTGTATACTTATGAATGAAGGTTGTGCTGCTACCAAAAGGAACAAAGTCATGAGGCATGCAATGATGTGAACGAACATATGGGACATTTGGTAAGGAAAAATAAGCCAGAAACAAAATAACAACAATGGTACGGTCACCTTTAGAAAATGCTTATAAGAAAACAGGGGCCTAGATTGTAAGCTTTTAGAGCAGACACATTAAGTCCGTGATTAGTATTTCCGGATTTTGAGAGGTGGTTTTATATACATAACCTGATATTTAGAGATAAGAATGAAGTCGAACATGTTGGGGTTAAAGTAATTCAGAATGCAACGGTAAGGACGGCCGTGTCTATATTTTAGAACCACACATACTCTTTGAGATCAATAGAAGAAACGTTTATTTGATCTGGAACTAAAGTTTTCTGTAGTGCATAACCTAATTCAACCTATCTGTATAGCTCATTTGAATGATTGAAACACAGGGAGCACAGAATAAGAAAGAGGTCCTTTAATCCTATATAGATTATTGTAATGCCTGGAAACATCCTACAGTGTATTAAGCAGATAATCAAAAAGTAATGGCAAAGTTCCCTGAGGGATAGGAGAAAGAATATGAAACTATTAAACCTTACCATCAGGGAATCCCCGATACTGTGTCAAACTTTAGGGATACCTAAATCAATAGGTCATATCCTTAATCATGAGGCTTACTCGTGTGAAGCTTATGGAGGTAGCAGAGAAGCTTAGACTACCTATAGGTATGCCTAAGAATTATTTCTGGAGGACTTCTGTTGTTGCTCAGATGTGGCCTCAGTCTCTCTAAGACCAACTCTGCAAGTGAAATCATTGCCCTCCTCCCTATGTGGGACATAACATCCAGGGGTGAAAATCTCCCTGGCGACATGGGAGATGACCCCAGGGATGAATCCAGACCTGGAACTGTGGGATCGACAATTCCATCCTGACCAAAAGGGGGAACAGAAGTGTAGTTAATAAAGTATCAGTGGCAGAGAGAGTTCAAATAGAGTCGAGAGGCTACTCTGGAGGTTGCTTTTATGCAAGCTTCAGGTAGACCTTGCTACCTATCATAACCTGCCAACACCCAACCAGGACCATTCCAGCCAATCCTAAAGAACACTTAGGGCAATATATAAGATTCCACAAGGGTTCCAGGCACTAGAGTAACTTCCCAGAAACCTACAACCTCCAGATGGGTCTCTGGTCCAGATAAGTCCTCAAACCTAGTCCAACTTCTTCAGAACATCAAACAGTTTCATCTCCCTACCCCATATTAGTGAGAGAGCCTTCTGATATCAAAAATTTAGAATTGCCATAGCTCAGATCACCTTAAAGAGAGGTATGGAAAAGTTGATGATGGAGTTATACATAGAAGATAGGATTTAAAAAATGAATGAACACTGAATCATTAAATTGGTATCTCTTTTAGTCTCCAGTATTTTAGAGCAGCTAGAAGTAAAAACCTTAAATTGTGAAATTGTAACCCATGTCAAACTCCGAAATATGTTCTGTAACTAATTGCTGTGCTGTGCTTTGAAATTTATAGCTTTTTGTATATGTTATTTTTCACAAAAAAAGAAGGAAAAAAAGTTAATTGTGATGATAAAAAAACATTTAAGCCCTCTAGTCTCCTATATTCTGGATCAGGTAGAAGGAAAAATATGAGAGGATCATATGGTAGCCCATGACAAACTCTGGGATCTGTCCTGTAACCACTTGTTGAAGAGTACTTTGAAAATTATTGCCTTTTTTATTCTTTGCTTTGTAAATATGTTGAACTATACAATAAAAAAAGTTAAAAAAAAAAAAAGTTCAACAGTAAGGCATGACCAGAGTCAGAACTAGATCTTGAGCCCTCTGTCTCTTTTCCCAGCTATCTTAATTGGCAGGTGTTATACCATTGATTCTACCGGTATTATTATAATATCTATGATAATATCTATGACTCTGTACTTCAGTTTCTTCATCTATCAACTAGAAATATGATCTCTCTTTGGACCATCCCAGACCACCATTTTTGGAATAAAAAAGGTGCCCACATTTAAGTTTTTTGTGGGTTATTAGTATTTTTTTTTTGGTGAGGGTGGGGCGTGGGTTGATATTGTTGGTGATCCATCACTAAAGACTCGCCCTACTGCTGATGGAGGGTGATTGAGGTCAAGACGTCTTGATTTGCCTGATCCCTGATCTCAGCCTTTATCACCCAAAACAAATGCAATTTGAAACATGCATTTCAAATTGGTAAGTGACTTTTAATTCCTCAAATCACGTCAGCAGACACAACAGGTCTCCATAGGATTTAATAGAGGAAAGAAGAAATTTTGCTTATGGTTTTGACAACTTATTATCTGTAAGGGCCAGAGGGAATAAATGCAGCTTGATTTGGGGCCAACCCTATGCCCAATATTTTGATAGGTATTTCCCATACTATATATCTTTGTGGGGAGATTTTTAACTACCAATTTACCTTCTCCACTTATCATAATTCTGTTCAAATTTTCTATTTCTTCTTGAGTTAGTTTTATTAATTTTTTTCCTTCTAGGAATTTCTCTATTTGATCTACACTATCTAACTTGTTGACACAAAGTTGTTCATTGTACCCTCTTCATCCATTTACATTCTGTAGGGTCATTAATTACTAAAGACTTCATTCCTTGGTCAGTCTCGCTAAAGGTTTGTAAACTTTGTTGATCTTTTCAAAGAACCAAATCTTTATTGATTTCATTAAATTTTTCTATTGTTTTTCTGTTTCCTATTTCATTCATTTCTGATCAAATCTTTATTATTTCTTTCACTCTGGTTGCTTTGGGCACATTTTCCTATTTTTCTTCTAGTTTCTTAAGGTATAATCTAAGCTACTGATTTGAGATTTCTTCTTTTCAAATGTAGTTGTTTAAAGCTATAAATTTTCTTCTAAAAGCACTTATACAGTAATGGATTAAGGACCTCCAAAAATCACCTCTTCCATTACAACAATGACAACACTGGAATAAATGTCAAAAATAAATTTTTTAAGTACTCTATAAACGTAAGTAAAGGCTTGCCGCAATCCAAGGAACATTAATATGTATTCAACTATGTATACATATAATTGAATCTCAGTAAATTAAAATTTGTGGAGTTTAAATTCGCTCTCATTCCATTCCCCTCTTCTCATCTCCAATATAGCTTGAAAAACCAACAGCCTCACAACTATGGTAACCATGAAAATCAGAACACTAGCAGCCATTGGAGGGAGCAGAACTGGTCTTGAGTGCTCCAAAAGCCCTATCCCCTAAAAGATGCCACTATTTGACCTGTCTTGCAGCTTGCTACAAAGCTCCATTCTCAGAGCTTGTCTTTACTTGACATGAATAAGACCTTGCTCTATGTTAACAGTTCCATCTCTAGGGCTTTTGTCAAAAATAGTCATTGGCAATTATTTAACAGCATAGCTGCCTAGAGTCACATTACCAGTTGGAGATAACAAGAAGCTGACCTAAAAGCTTGAAAGGAAAAACTGGAGAATGAGATGTCTATTTGAAAATTTCTGACAAATTTCTGTGAAACCAGAAAGTACCATATGCACATGCAGGGCTGTGTGCATGCCCAGAAGAGACCTGAGAAGGCCCTACACTCTTAGCACTGGTTGACCTTGAATCTAGGCTCAAGCAGGAAGTAAAGACTAAAACACAGGTGTGTACTGCAAGGTGGGGCATTGAAGGCATGCCCCAACACACACATAGGGCCCCTCAGCAAAGTCTGGGAGACTTACTGTTTCCAGGAATTTAAATAAATCTCTGTCCAATCATTATCTGACAGTTAACTAACGAAGCTGACACTTCAATGACCAGACAGGTAAAAAAATTTAAAAAATACCTGCTTTACAGTACTAATCCAGAAAAGCCACTAAACAAACAGCAATGGCAGTAACAACAACAAGAACAGCAAGAGTGAATAAAAAAGAAATAAAGAATTGAAGGAAACCATGTCTCAAAAAATTAAAGGAAAGTATGAGAATTTCTCACCAAAGAGAGAATATTTTTTAAATCTCTTAAATCTCTTTTTAGAGATAGAAATGATAAGCAACAGTCCAATCGAAATTTTGGAGTTGGAGAGTAGAATAACTGAAATGAAAAATCACTACAGTGACTCCACAGAAGATCTGAACCCTCAGAAGAATGAATCTGCAAACTTGAAGACAGGTCAATTGAGATCATTCAGTTTGAGAAACAGAAAGGATTTTTTAAAATTTATATAACTTCAGACACCTCTGGAACACCATCAAGTATACCAACATACAAATGAAGGAGAGGAGAGAAAAAAGGGAGCAGAAAGAATATTTAAAGAATTAGACAAAAATTCACAGATTTAATGAAAAACATTAATCTGAACATCCAAGAACCGTAACAAACTTCAGGCATCGTAAAAGGGATTCACATAACACACTGGCAAAAGACAAAGAGAAAATCTTGCAAAATTGTACTGGAAGTTCTAGAGAGGGCAATTAGGCAAGAAAGACAGATAAAAGGCATCCAGATTAGAGAGGGAAAAATAAAACTATCTCTATTTGCAGATGACATGATCTTCTATATAGAAAATCCTAAAGAATCCACAAAACAACTATCAGAGCTAAGAAATGAATTCAGCAAGGGTGCAAGATACAAGAGCAATACAAAAAACCCAGTTGCATTTCTATGCACTGGAAATAATGATCCAAAACTGAAATTAGGAAACAATTCCATTTATAATAGCATCAAAAAAATAAAGAGCTTTGGAATAGATTTAACAAATGAAGCACAAGACTTAACTGAAATCTGTAAGACATCAATGAAAGAAATTAAAGAAGACCTAAATAAATGAAGACGTCCCATATTTATGGATTAAAAAACTTAATTTTGTTAAGATGGCAATACTCCCCCAGCTGATATACAGATTCAACACAATCCCTGTCAAAGTCCCAGCTGCCTTTTTCACAGAACTTAACAAGCTAATCCTAAAATCATTTGGAAATGCAAGGGACTCTGAATAGACAAAATGATCTCAAAACAGAAAAACAAATTCGGAAGACTCACAGTTCATTATTTCAAATTTGCTACAAAGCTACAGTTAAAAAGACAGCTTGGTATTGGCATGAAGGTAAACATACATGCTGTTTTGGTTTGTTAAAGCTGCCAGAATGCAATATACCAGAAATGGAATGGCTTTAATAAAGGGAATTTATTAGGTTGCAAGTTTACAGTTCTAAGGCTAGAAAAATGTCCAAACTAAGGCATCCAACGAAAGACAGTTGATCCAAGAAAGGGTCGATGATGTTCAGAGTTTTTCTGTCAGCTGGGAAGGCATTTGGTAACTTCTGCTAGCTTTCTCTCCCAGCTTCTTATTTCAAAATGGTTTCCCTGGGGGCATTTTCTTTCTGCATC
This sequence comes from Tamandua tetradactyla, assembly GCF_023851605.1. Taxonomy (NCBI): domain Eukaryota; kingdom Metazoa; phylum Chordata; class Mammalia; order Pilosa; family Myrmecophagidae; genus Tamandua; species Tamandua tetradactyla. The sequence goes on along the minus strand of NC_135331.1, from coordinate 103,329,166 downwards.
TCCAAAGGTCTCTGACTGTGAGGGCTCTGTCACTTTTTCCAAAATGGTTCCCTCTTCAAGAACTTCAGTAAGGGACCCATCTTGAATGGGGGAGACACATCTCCAAGGGAGCTACCTAATCCAAATGTTCCATCCGCAACTGGGGGATCACATCTCCATGGAAACAACCTAATCAAAAGGTCCCACCATAAACAATATTGAATCAGGATTAAAGAACACGGCTTTTCTGGAATACGCAACAGTTTCAAACTAGCACATATGCTAAAGGAATAGAATTGAGAGTCCAGAAATAAAACTGTAAACTTATGCACATTTATTTTACATTTATGATTAACTTATTCTGGACAAGGGTACCAAGTTAAGGCAATGCAGAAAGAATACTCTTTTCAGATGGTACTGGGATAATTAATATACACACACAAAAGAATGATATTGGACTCCTACTTCACACCACACACAAAAATTATATCAAAATGGATTAGAGATCTAAATGTTAGACCTAAAAATATTAAACTTTTAGAAGAAAACAAAGTAATAAATCTTCATGACCTTGGATTGGGCAATGGTTCCTTAGGTAAGGACAACAAAAGCACAAGTAAGAAAAAAAAAATTAGATAAATCAGACCTTAAAAATAATGACAAACTTCCATGCTCCTAAGGATACCATTCAAGAAAGAAAAAAGACAACCTACAGAATGGGAGAAAATTATTAGCAAATAATTTATCTAATAAGAGACTTGTATCCATAATATATTAACAACACTTAAAAGTCCACAGTAAAAAGGCAAAAAAAAAAAAAAAACAGTTTTAAAATGGTCAAAAGACTTAAGCATTTCTTCAAAGAAGATATACAAGTGGCTAATGAGCACATGAAAAGATACTCAATATAATTGGTCATTAGGGAAATGCAAATCAAAAATGCAATGATCGGACGGGCCACGGTGGCTCAGCAGGCAAGAATGCTTGCCTGCCATGCCAGAGAACCCGGGTTTGATTCCCGGTGCCTGCCCATGTAAAAAAAAAAAAAAAAATGCAATGACCTACCACTTCATACCAAGTAAGATGACTATAATAAAAGATGGACCATATAACAGTTAACAATGATATGGAGAAATCAGAATCCACATCTATTGTTGGTGGGAATATATTTTTTGCTTTTGTTGCTTGTGCTTTGGGTGTCATATTTAAGAAAATGTTGCTTGATCCAAGGTTATGATGACTTATACCTACATTTCCTTCTAAAGTTTTGTAGTTTTAGTTTTTACATTTAGGTATTTGGTCCATTTTGAGCTAATTGGTGTGTGTGTTGTTAGGTAGGAGTCTAACTTCATTCTGTTGCATGTGGATATCCAATTGTCCCAGCACCATTTGTTGAAAAGATTATTCTTTCTCCACTGAGTTGTCTTGGCACCTTTCTCAAAAATCAGTTGACCACAGATGTATGGATTTATTTCTGGACTCTCAATTCTATTTCTTTGATCTATAGGTCTATCCTTAGGCCCATATAGCAGTTTTGATTAATGTAACTTTGCAGTCATTTGAAATCACAATTTTCTATATATAAAATCATGTCATCTACAAACAGAGATGATTTTACTTTTTCCCTCCCAATCTGGATGGGTTTTATTTATTTTCTTGCTTAATTGTCCTGTATAAAACTTATAATACAATTTTGACTACAAGTAGTGAGAGTGAATACCCTTGTCTTGTCCTTGACTTTAGAGGTAAAGTTTTCCATTTTTCATCAATAAGTATGATTTTAGCTATGGGTTTCTAAAATATCTTTTGTCATTGGTGGAAATTTAAAATGGTGCAGTTATTTTGGAAAAGTGGCTGTTCCTTCAAAAAGTTAAACATCAAGTTACCACATGATCCAGAATTCCACTCCCAGATATATACCCAAAAGAATTAAAAACAGGTGTCCACACAAAAACCTATACAGCAATGTTCATTAGAAGCATTATTCATAAAAGGTGAAAACATCCCAAATGTCCCATCAACTAGTGAATGTTTAAACAAAATATGGTATGTCCATACAGTGTATTATTCAGCCATAAAAAGAAATGAAATACTAATACATTCTACAATACAGATGAACCTTGAAACATTACCCTTTGAAAAAAGGCAAACACAAAGGCCACATATTGCTTGATTCAATTTATGAGAAATGTCCAAAACAGGTAAATTCAGAGAGAGAGAGCAGATGGTATTTTTAAGCGAATAAGAGAAGAGGGCAATGGGGAGTGTTGCTATGAAGTTTAAGTATGAGTATGAAGTTTCTTTTGGCATGATAAAAATGTTCAAGAATTAGATCATGGTGATGGCTACAAAACTCTGAATATAATAAAAATCATGGAATTGTACACTTTGAAAGGGTGAATTTGTGGTATATGAAGTATATCTCAGTAAAATTGTTATTAAAAATTATCTCTAGGGTGGTGTGATAGTGGCTCAGTGGCAGAATGCCATGCCAGAGACCCAGGTTCGTTCCCTGGTACCCACCCATGAAAAATAAAATAAAGACTTTTTAAAAATTCTCTCTAAGCACTGCTTTAGCTGAATGCTAAAAATTTTTATATGTTTTTGTTTTCATTCATTTAAAAATATTTTCTAATTTCCCTTATGATTTCTTGTTTGACCTACATGTTATTCGATAATACCCTGTTTAATTTCCAAATTTTTGAACGTTCTCTATATATGTTCCTTGTGTTAATTTCTAATTTAACTCCATTGTGTCCAGAGAAATACTTCCTATTATTTAAATGCTTTTATATTTATTGACACTCTGTTTTATGGCTAACATATAGTCTGCCCTGGAGAATTGTTCCATGTATGCTTTAAAAGAACATATATTCTGCTGTTGTTTGGTGGAACATTCTATAGATGTCAGGTCAAGTTGGAATAGTGTTGCTCAAATCATCTATAATCCTTGCCAATTTTAGGTCTATTTTTTCTATCAATTATTGAGAGTGGGGTATTAATGACATCAACCATTTTGCTGAATTGTCTATTTCTTCCTTCAAGTCTGTCAGTTTTTGCCTCATATATTTTGGAACTCTGTTCTTAGGGGGTGCTTAAATTTATAGTTTTTATATCTTCTGATGAATCAACCCTGTTATCATTATGAAAAGTTCTTCTTTGTCCCTAGAAATATTTTTTTTGGCATAAGGGATATTTTTTCTGACATTAGTATAGCCAATTCCAGCTCTCTCATGGTTAATTTTATGTGGTTTATCTTTTTTTTCCCCATCCTTTTGTTTTCAACTTTCTTGTATCTTTGAATCTAAAGTGTGATTCTTGTAGACAGCATTTCATTAGGTTTTGTTTTCTTATCCAGTCTGATAATTGCTGCTCCTTTGATTACTGTTTAATCCATTTACCTTTAATGTAATTACTGATATGATTGAATTTGTGACTGCTGTTTTCTGCTGTATGGCAGGGATCACATTTCATTCTTTCTCCATGTGAGTATCCCGTTGTTGCAGCATCATCTGTTGAATGTTTGTTTGTTTGTTCACTTTGTTTGCTTGTTTGTTTGTTTTGGGAAGTGCATGGGCCAGGAATCAAACACAGGTCTCCCAAATGGCAGGCAAGAATTCTACCATATCACATGTCTTTTTAAACTCAACTGTTTTTCCTTCATTTCCTTCTTTTGTGTCAAATAGATATTTCTTAACGTGCCATTTTCATTCCTTTGTTGACTTTTTAAACTACTTTTTAAAATTATTTTCTTAGTAGCTACTCTAGGGATTACAGTACTCATCTTAATTTATTACAACCCACTTGGATTAATACAAATTTAATTTCTGTTCAGTATTGAAAGTTTGATTCAATAAAGTTCTATTTCATCTCCTCTTCATTGTGCTATTATTGTCATATATAAGATATCTTTATATGTTACTAACGTAACAATATATTGTTTATAAATTTTTTTTTGGAATTATCTTTTAAATATGATATGAGAAAAAAAGAAAAACATAAGGTACAGTCCTTTATATTTACCTGTGTACTCACCTTTTCCAAAGCTCTTTATTTCTTTATATGGGCTCAAGCTATTGTTTTGTGTCATCTCCTTTCAGCCTGAAGGGCTTCCTTTAATATTTCTTGTAAGGCAGGATCTGCTAGAAATGAATTTTCTCAGTGTTTGTTTATCTGGGAATGTGTTTAATTCACTCCCATTTTTTGAAGGATAGTTTTGTTGGTTATAAAATTTGTAGTTGACAATTTTCATATTTTCAGTACTTTGAACATGTGATCCAACTACCTTCTGACTTCTACTGTTTCTGACAGAAATTCAGCTCTAATTATGTTGCTGCTCCTGTGTGCATAATGAGTTTTCTCTTGCAGCTTTCAAATTTTTTCTCTTTGTCTTTGAATAGTTTATGATGTGTCTTTGTTCTTAACCTACTTGAAAATTCGTTGAGCTTTTTGGGTGTTTAGATTAATCTTTTAAATCAAAATTGGAACTCTATAACCATTATTTCTATAAGTGTTTTATTTTGCCCATTCTCTCTTGCCCCTCTTCTGGGACTCATGTTACTCATATATTGGTAAGCTATATATTATCTTATAAATCTCTGAGGATTTTTTCATTTTGCGTCGTTCTATTTCATTTTTGCTCTTCATATTGGATTATTTCTATTGATCTAAGTTCAAGTTTTATGATTATTTTCACTGCCATCTAATGCCAATCTTGATCCTGTAGTAAATTTTTTCAGTTTTAGGCATTTTACTTTTCAACTCCAGAATTTCTATTTGGTTTTTTTAATAATTGCATCTCTTTATTGATGTTTTCTATTTGATGTGGTGTAACCATCATGCTTTCCTTTAAATCTTTTTTTCTAGTTGTGAGTTAATGAAAAAATCATACATAAAATACAGGATTCCCCTATACTACCCTATTATTAACACTTTGCATTAGTGTGGCACATTTGTTACAATTTAAACATGGATTCTTTCAGTTATTTGAGCATATTCATAATAACTGCTTTGAAGTCTTTATCTACTAAGTCCAAAATCTGGATTTCCCCAAAGACAACGTCTTTCAGCTGATTTTTTTTTTTTCCTGATATAGGTCATAGTTCCTGTTTCTTAATATATCTTGTAATTTTTTGTTGAAAACTAAGCTTTCGGGGCAATGTCTTATAGTAACTCTGTGATCTGATCCTCTACCCCATGAAGGGTTGTTGCTGCTGCATTTTTGTTTGTTTGTTTGCTTGCTTGCTTAGAGACTTCCCTGGGCTGTCTCCCCACAGTGTGCAGCCACTAATGTATCTGTTCAATTTTTCCTCATTTTTTTGGTTAAGCCTGTCTCCCTAGCTCTTATATTCATTAAGGGATGTGTGGATAGTTAGGATCCTCTCTGCTCGCTCCTGGGTGAGTGTGCATCTATGTGCAGCTTTCCAGACCTCCAGGGATGATATCAAGGCCCACTATGGCTGTGTCATTCCTTGGTTCTCCCTCTTCAATTTTGATGAGTCTGCCCATCTGTTGCTTGCCTGCAACCACAGGACAGCTGCAATGTTGGCCTTCCTTACTTGTTTTACCACCAAGATTGTTACTCTTTCCACCAGGTTTTTCTGAATTCCACCCCAAAACAAGTTGTCCCCTCTACCAGCAAGCCCACTGGTTTCATGGCTTGCTCTGCCCTGGTAGAACTACTGTGCTGATGCTGCTGGTGATGGGGCAGAGAAACCCCAGACTAAAATGCCACAGATTCCCTTTGTTCTTAACCACAATTCAATAGTTTGTATTGAATAAACACTTCTCAATTTGTTGTATGTCTTTAATTGTGTTTTAGAGTCCTGAAATTTTTTTTATGATTTTTGTCTGGTTTTATCATTGCATTTGGGTAAAGAGTTTGTTAAGTGTTTCATTGCACCATTCCAGCAATTCTATCAGTCCCACGCTATAGCTCATTTGATCTTCATTATACAATGAGGTAATATCATTATTACCAGTTTACTGATGAGGAAACTGTGTTTCAAAAAGGCTAAGTAACTTGCTGAAAGTCATGACTCATATTTCTCACAGGCAGTACAGTGCTTTGAAGGCTCTAAACCTGGATCTGAGAATTTCTTGATTCTTTGAAGACAATTTAGAAGAGATTCTAAAATGCCATCCTGAAGAATCTTGTGCACATCAACAAATAAGGTAGAAGTCCATACCATTAGCTTGATAGGTCAGTAACTCTGCATATTTACTTTGATCTGGATCATACATGAAACAAATTCAGGTTATTCTTATTATGTATGACCATGTTCCAGGTGCCAAATAATGTGCTACCATATTTCAAATTTAATCCTCCAAATAATGCTGACAGTGAGTAGGTTTGGTTATACCCATCCTGAAGACATGGAAGTTGAGGGTCAGAAATGTCAGTTACTAAGTGGTAGAGGTAGTATTCAAATACAGACTTCAGACTTTAAGGCCTAGTATTGGCCATAACTCAATGCTCTCCTTTGATTTTAGTGATTCTCCACTAAAATAAAGTGGAGAATGTAAAAGAGTCCTGAGAAAATTGATAAGAATCATTCATTATTTAGAACCATAAATCAAGAGCGAAAACTTTAGGATTAAGGTGATTTGTTCTAGAAATAGAGCTAACATGATAATCTTTAAGTATATGGAGTGATATCACTTTATATTTATTTTAACTGAAGGAAAAAAAACCAAACCAATAGGAAATGGGTTTCTATTTATTTCATCAGAAAAATCGTGCTTTCTCTAAGTATTCATGAGATGTTAAAGTTACCCCAAAAGTTATATAATCTCATTCTTCAGTAACTAATTATTTTTAGGCCTCTTTGTAGTATGACTTAAGTGAATGCAGGAGGTGATTTCTCAAAACTCTTTCAGCCCTGCCTGCACTTCCCAAATTAGAATACCATGCTCCTCATTCAATCCCATCTGCTCATCTCTTGTGCTTCCACATCCCTCTAGTTTATGTAACCAATTAAAATAAGACTCCTGGAAAATATACCCATCCAAGCAGGGCCAACTCCATATTTAGAAGAAACTAGCAACTACTGCGTAAGTGCTAATACAGAGTGGTATGAAAGCCCCATTTGCTCCAGCATATCTTTCCAACCAACGGCCATAAAAATCTCCCCCTTGACTTACTGTTTTGTGGTCAGGAATACCCTTCAGAATGTTTCTGATAAGGCATATGCATCACATCCAGAAATTATTTAAATAAATGTTCACCTAAAACTGGCTAGCTCTCTTGTGGGAAGGAATGACTCTGAGAGAATACCAACCCAAAATAGAAGTTTGATTTGTGGTCAATAAAGGTAGAAAGGTTGAAATTTTGCCTTGGTGGAGAAGGGAAGCAATGGGTACCAAGAAAAGAAAAGCTGATGAGAGAGGAGGGCTAGTTCACATTCAGAGAACATCAGTGTAGACCAGGGTTATGAAATATTGAACTCTACTTCACCATTGTCTGTAAGCCCAGCCTTGGAGCCAAGACTCAGAAGTAGGGACCTAAATTCTGTGAAACCTTCACTCTACCTCCCCCAGCCTACTGAAACCATAGCATATGTTTTTACATTCATTTTTATATTAACTTCATCTTGCTAGAGATTTCATTAAAACCCACTTCCAGTGCTGATATGTGCAACATGAAATCCTCCAGATGAATTGGTTCTGTAGATGGTGACAACACTCTTGCCACACTCCATGGATCAAATTGCTTTTTTATTGACTTGACTTGGCCAGAAGGTAAAGGCAAATGCTAAGCAAATGCTATGAAATCAAAAGCTACAGAGTGTTGGGGTTTTTTCCTATGCAGACCCCAAAAGAGACTGACATGCAGATTAGACAAATTGCTTTTCATAATCCTAAGGACTGCTGCATGATATATCCAGAGTATTAATCAAAGGCTGAGACCAAGTAAAATGTGAATTAAATTTCTTAATGGAGAGAGACATGAACTTTCTGTCCTTAGATCTCTGGCTGTAGACATCTCTAAGACAATGCAAAATTCAGCTACCAGTTTATAATATTGAGAGATATATCACCAAAGTGACACAATTTATCATGGTTAACATATTCTGTTTAGAAAATTTGGTACCCGATGTGGTCAAAGGGAGCTCAGAACTGCTGGTGGAGAATTTAAGGGTATACCATGAAAACCAAGGCCCTGTTTTGGGGTCATTTAAAGATCCCATGATCCTTTCCACCGGTGTCTGGGGGGCCTGTACTGAGTTTCAACCAAACACCAAGGTCTTAACATTTTTCATTTAGTCCACGGAATTACAATGAAGTGAACTCTTTTTCTTTCTGTACCAGCAAAGCTGGTTACTGCTAACTTCTATGACCATAAACTGAAAGAAATGAGGTGAACCTAAAAGAAATTAGACTGAAAGCAAATGAGATTTAAAATCAAAATTGGAAATAAGCCTGCATCATGGCCTTCTTTTAAGATTAAACTCACACCATCTGAAGTCATTGCTGTAACACTGGTTAAGTTAGAGATAAAAGTCAAGAAAAAAATGAAAAAAATCAGTAAAAGTGTTGTGAAACAGAAAGATTTTTTGTCATACTCCCTGCAAAGATATTTCACAACAGTCTACCTTACAAGGAATGAACACAATAGCAGCTGGAGATGATTGTGCTTCATCTGGGTCTGTCTCAGTTTCCTTGAGGATGAATGGGGCTATGAGTGTGCATGGTATTTTTATAGGAAAAAGCACTTACAAATTAGTGACTTTCTCCCAAGGGGTTAAAGACTTTTATGGACACTATCTGACTCATCCTCACAATCCTCTGATAAATGGAGGATGGGAAGGAGAAAATAGCAGTATAAATGGTAACACTGATCAGAAATCTGTAATGCACAATTTAGGAAGTACCAATGACTTGTTTAAAATAAGTCAAGATGTTAGAAAATAATCCGTGGCATTTGGCTATTTGGCTGGCCCTAGGGATTGGGGTCTGAAGAATTGCATTCCACCCCCCCACACATACACACACGCAAGCACTGTTTGAACCTGCCTGTGACTCAGTTTCCTCATCTCCAAAATAAGGATCACAGAATGTAGATGAGGATTCAAGGAGATGATCTAAGTTAAGGGTCTGATCTCTAATAAAAGGCAATTCCTTCTAATCCCTTCCCTTTTCCCTCCTCACTGCTACATCCATCCAGAAAAGGACCAACCACAGAAAGAGCAATTTGTGCACTCTACTTGCGCTTTGCCTATATTTTCATCAAAACCTTGTTGTATATGGGGCAGCCAGATTGGCAGTTGAAGGAATGAAGCTTCTAATAACCCCTCAAACAAATTGATTATGCCATGTTTTCCAGACAACCCCCCCCCCCCCAATCCCCATTAAAACAACAAGCTGAAATGTTTCTTGCATTTTGTCAGGCTGTTGCGTATACTGAATCACTAGGAAGGAAACTTCACCTTCCTCCACCATGCCCATCTGCTTCGCTTTGCCACTAACGGCATCCTCAGTAATTGGGAGGCGGTGATTTTCCCCGCAGTTTTGAGTCCCAGTGAGATTATCAGCAATTGTGCAGTAAATCTTCAGATCTATCTCCACTGGAAGGCAGTATGCTATGGCATACCAGGTTACAAGATGCGTAATTAGAGCTCATTCAGCTGACAGATTAATGGGGGTGCAACAGAGGCCAGAGCAGTAAATTAGGCAGCTAAAAACACCATCACTGGCATAGTATCGGCACTAAATTGCACATCTTTGCTGTGTGTTACCACTTCTCCTTACAAAAATTTTTAAGTGTATCTCTTTTTATGAGGTGTTTTCTTTTTGAGGTAGCTCAGTATGACTAATTTTGTAGGGAGGTTGGCCTACTGGTATTCACTACTCCATTTCCCGGCTGAGTAACTAGCTAAAAACCAAACTAAAACAAAAAAAACCTAGCAAACTCATGACTTTACATGCATATGTTCTAATTACCTGACTCTCTTAAAGCAAACCTTAGTGATAAGAAAGTTAAATTGCAGAGTGTTCTGATTGACAAAAGAAATGAACCTGAGTGGTCCAGGTATTATCCGTCTAGATAGGGCATGATGTCAGAGTCACGCCCACAAGAGACCCCAACCAAGGTCTCTTCATTCTTTTCACCTTTTTCTGCCTTGCTTCAAGTTTCTGCAAGATTTTCTAAGTCCAAGGTCCCTTTCGGTGTAATCATGAGTGAGTTTCTTTCCTTCCCAGAGCAGAGGTCTTTAAAAGATTGGTTTGCATATCTTATAAGAGAATTTTGAAAAACTGCCCTTTAAAGATGGACTCTAAATGTCATCGTATTACATTTAGAAAGTTATAAAGGATGTTCCATCTGGTGATTATGCACTTCACTTGTGCTTTAGCTACTTGTGCTACAGCTATGCTTTCATCACAACCTCATTGCAACAGATTTAGGTCATTCATTTATGGGAAATGTCTGCCATATGACCTAACTGGCAAAGCACTTCTTATTGTCAATCCAATTAGCCAAATCAGACTCAATTTCTGATAGAGGAATTCTAACTTTATTTTCAATTTAAATAAATGTGTTCATATGTGTCTCCATAACAACTAATTCACTTCTGAATACTAATTCTAATAGATAAATGAGTAGATAGATGATTGATACTGATAGTGGGTGGGTAGGTAGGTAGGTAGATAGGAAGGGAGGCAGGTAGAGATAGGTAGGCAGGAAGGCAGCCAGGCAGACACAGAGACTTGCCAGTAATTTGTCATGGACTAAAGTAATGTGCTGCCCCTTTCAATCTTTTCCCCCAAAGCTCTGTCTTTCCCTTAGGAGAAATGCCTTCTCATATTAGCCTATGTTAGAGACCCAGAGCATATTAAACCTGAAGCAACCCTCCACTATAAGAATGAGATAGAGAAGAGGATACCATTTATTTTTAAAATGTGAGGAGAGCAATTGTGGAGGAATGCTGGGAAAGGAAAACCAGAGGTGTGTTCTCAGGCTAATAAATTAGGAAGGAACTGCACAAGGAAGTTTAGCATCTGAAAGTCAATGCTTTTAAAGGGATCCCTGTCTGCATAGCCCCTGGAATATCATCAGGTGAGCCCAGAAGGATGCATATCAATCACAGTGTGAAGATGGCTGTTCTTGAATCAAATTCACAAGATAGGGGTCACTTGGAGGAAAACATTGAGGAGACCCTGCTGTATCACCATCTGCCTCTCTCACTGCAGCCAACCTAAACAAGAAGTGTCACCAAAGGCTCCTTGTTCACTTATTCAGTCAGCAAAGCACTGTGAGAGGCACAGTGCTTTGTACACTTCCTTCACACTGTGTCCCAGGAATCTTCTTGATCATAGTTATCAACAAAATTTGGAGACTCCCATCAGCCCTCATTTGTGATAACTTTAAAACATAACAAAACCAAGGTGTGTGTGTAGAGAGCAAGTAGCTACTTTATTAGGAAAAATCTGCCTATGTTATTTTCAGACTGTTGAGACCCCTAAATTCCAGATCCCAAATAAAATAAAACAAAAGAGGTGGGAGGGGTGCCAGAGGGAAGAGGTCATATCCTAAACTCATCGTTAAATTGCTGGAAAGTGTGAGTGATGAAAATGGCCAGAAAATATGATCCTTCGGTGAATTGGGGCCTCGATAATGTTTAATTGGGTCTCTGGTGAGGCATTTAAATCTGTGGGCAGCTTTCAAGGGTGTGAATTCTACCATAGTGGCCCCCATATGATTTCACCTTCACTTTCATTTTAGTGGTGGAGGAAAGCCAGGACATTTGCTAAAATATTTGAACTGTGGGTGTGTGTTTTAAGCCCTGCATGTGTGTGGTAGTTGCCACTGAGGAAATTAGTGTTCAATGATCTCTTTAAGCATGTCGGTCACCAAAACCCAGGGCAGCCACACTGGAGGTCCCAAACCCTCGTGCATGCCCTAGATTTCTCAGTTTCTCAAAACAGAGTTTTTGCCTTGTCTGTTCTGCACATATCACATTAATCCCGTCACAGCCTCCAGATATGATGGACATTTAAGGCAGGCAGAGAAAGAGTTACAGTGGCGAGATGTGGATGATGACTTCATCAATAGCAGGTGACTAAAGGGGGGTTACCCAGCCAGAGTCTGGGCCCCAGTACCCAATCATAAAAGGTTCTGGGCCAAGCAGGGAGATTTTTCAAGAAAAAAATGTTAAATTTTTTTCAAGTATTTACAAACCTCTATAAGACTGAAATTGTGGTGCTCCCAAATAAACAAAAATAGTTTTACAAAGCACTCCAGAGCCTCTACATCTGTACCTGAAATTCTTTCAAAATAAATAAAAAGGTGAAACGTTGTTGTTTTCTTTTATATTGTTTCATTGCCACAGGTCTGGGGACCTGAGAGAAGTAGTAAAATCAGTGGGCCAGAAGGCAGGAGACTTAAGTTTGTGTCTCTGCTCTGCTGAAAGTCTAAGGGGGACTCTGGAATGGCACTGTGAACCTCAGGCTCACACTTTCTTCGTTGTGTAATCTTGAACTCAAGTTACTTAACCACACTGTGCCTCAGTTTCCTCATCTGTAGCAGGAGGAGTCTCCCTCACGGTTGGTTGTCAAGGATAAATGAGATAATGCATAGAGAGTGCTCAGTTTAATGCCTGGCAAACTACTGCTTAAGAATGTTTGCTAGCTTGCTTGTGGCATTGGGCAATTCCTTAGGCTTCTCTGTGCCTCATTTTTATCTGCTTCCTTGCCCATGTGAGAAAATAAAGGCATATTTCATTATTTTTAAAGTGCAATTTTTACTAAAAGGCAAATGGATCAAAGTCCAGTTTCTTCCTCCAATAAATTGCAAATGTCTTGAGGACTATAGAATCTTGTTTTTGCTTCCACCCCCAGTTCACTGCTCCCTCCATTGCCTAACAGTACCTTATACCTGGCAGGCAACAGTAATTGTTAATTGACTTGGATTATCTCTAAGCTTAACTTTATGATATGGAGTAAATGAGGGAGGCAGTTTTGGTGGGAGTGTTAGAGTGAATTGGGAGAGACTGGGTGAGGAGAGGTATATTTATGAGTGATTTAGTGAGGGGGCAGGGGATGACTGCTCATGGGTATAAACATTTCTGTAAGTACTAAGAATGCCTTAATTAAATTCAAAGATTGAACAAGGACATACATTTCTGGAAGACAGAGGTACTACTATTTAAAGAGAGAGAGAGAGACACATTTTATCTCTAAAATGAATCAGATTTTGAAATTGATCTTCCAAAGATAAGTTTGTGAGAGGAGAAAATGAGTTGCATGTTTTCCATCTTTGCCGTGTCTTGCCTTTGCTCACCTAAAATATCACCAGTGACAAGAAGAGGGCTTTTCCACTTCAAAAAACCACTGAGGTCAACTCTGGCTTCTCCAGGGGCTTCAGCCATCCCCATTCTCCCCTGAGAATAATACCAAGCACAGATGAAGTCCTTTTAGACAAGCCTGGGTATTTGATGCTCTATTTCAGAAAGCTAAAATTAAAAACGAATCGTAAAAGAGGATGCTAATTTCTTTTCTTTTTATTTTTTAATAAAGGAAAGAAAAAAAACCCACCAAGTGTTTTACCTGGCTTGTGTGTGTGATGACTCATTTCAAGAAAATTCTGGGGGAAAAAACCCACCTCACTTCTACCTCCAGGAAATTCCCTTTTCATGGGAACGAAAATCCCTGCTCCCTCCTTCGTAACTGGGGATGAGGGTCTGTCTCCCTGCCTCAGGGCTATAAGCCCTAAGGCAAGTCAATGCTTTCTCTCTAACCAGATCATATTTTTCGATCTGAGCGATTTTATGGTGGGGGTTTAAGTGACTTCCTACATCCCGTTGTTGCTTTTAATTTCTTCTACTTGGAGTGAAACCCCTACAGGGAAGCTGTAAAGACAGAACAAATAAAGAAGGAAGAAAATGTTTCTCTTCTCTTTCCTCCCCAAACCTCCCTCATAAACATCCCAACCCATGTCACCAAAGGTATGGCAGCGTTAAGCCCCAGCAGTATTTTGACACGGGCACAGTCCTTTTCTCCTCCCCTATTCCTTTGAGGTTCATCTTGCAGCCCAAGGCTCTGTTCCCCTGCCAACTTGGTGGGAGTGTTTAGTGACTGGAAGGCTGTGGCCTGCTCTCCCCAGAACTTCACACTTCATTTTTCCATATCCCTGGGAGCAGCAGCAAATATTTCACCAGCCTGGTTTGCTGGCTACTGCCATAAATCAGACTTAGGCCTCAAAAAAATATCCAGGCCTGTCAAGGCATTAAGCTTTTATTTTCTGACTCGATCCAGTGGTAAATGAGAGCTTGTATTTTCCTTTAAAACTGTAAAGGGATTTTTAAGGATTGTCGCTGGATGACTGCCAGCTCTGAAAGATACAATACAGAGTGTAACCGGTTAGGAGAGATTTGAAAAAGTCTTAAATATGAAAAATGGCTTTTCTTAAGGTTTTTCAATGAAATGAGAAACGGGGCTTAAGTTTCATAAAATCCTTTCTTTTTTTTTTTTTTTTCTTTTTTGTAAAAGACCTGAACTATTCATGAGAAAAGCATTAGGAAATGGAAGAGTCACACTCTCCTAGAAATATGAGTTATATTTATTATGTGTGCTCCCTCCCTCTCTCCCCCTCTTTCTTCTTCTCTCTTTCTCTGTGTACACAGATACTTGGGCTGGTTCATTAGTCAGTTCCTGCCATCATTACTGACGATATGACAGCAAGAACAAACAGACTGGACAGTTTTATGTGCTGTATATTAATTGCTTCATAATTTAGGCCTGCAAACCAGGACAGTGAGGCAAGTCCACTTGGAAAACCCCCTGCTTGAAATTCTAAACAGGTTTGCAAGGTGCAAATCAGGCCTGGGAGATCACTTCCTACTATTTCCCCTGGTCAAATAACTAAATCTTCAACCCCAAATGCTGAAAGCCTCCTTGCAGTTCTAAGAGCAATGGAGTTAAAGTAGGCGGGTATGACACCAAAGCACCATGTCCAGGAAACCTGGGAAAAGGTGTAAGGAACCAGGCTGAGATCGAGTACTAGGTATAGAAAAACAGTCTGCTTAGACTTTGCAATGTGTCGTTTCATTGAAGGACATATTTAATTTCAGTAAAATGTAATTAAATGAGAGTAAATGTCATTGTTCTTATAACCAGTCCAGGTCATTGCATGTACTTGCAACTCAAGGTGTGGGAAGGGGGAGTGGGAGGAGGCAATACTAAGGAAATAGAAAAATTCTATTTATGAAAGTTTCAAATGGATTTAAAACAGGATGAGACTGAGCAAGAACGTAACAAGGCCATTTAGACAATCTCCTGTGATTTTATAGTCAGGGGAGTTAGAGATGAGGTGGGTGGGGCTAATGGGAACACAGCAGCAACGTAACTAGGGGGTGGGGGTAGGAATGACAGACATGCAGGAAAGAGTGTCATTATAAAAAGGATGGAGGGTGGCAGGCCACGGTGGCTCAGCAGGCAGAGTTCTCACCCGTCATGCTGGAGACCTGCAGTCAAAGAAAAGGATGAGGGGAAGGCCCCTTAGGGTGGCCATGCAAGGATCCCACAGACTATGGGCCTTACTTGTGCAGTTTTTTATGTCTGCATCCCCCACCACAGCCTCCAGTTGGTCAGCTGCATTTAAATCTCGGGTGTTCCCCAGGTAGAGCACTTTTTTTCCTTCTGAGTGTTGGATTTTTCTTCTTGAGGAAATACAGCAGAATCTGAAATCAGACTTTCTGACTTAAAATGGTATGAACAATGGTTTGAATTTTGGTGCCATCCCAGAAAAGATTAATTTCTAAAGCGTTTTGCACTGAGCTCAATCCACTACTTCAAGCCTTCAGTGGTGCGAGGAACCAAGTGCTGAAGCTTCTCCAGCCACATCCCTCCCCTCCCTCCTCCCACTCAGCGATCTATAATAGCCTTCTGGTGGTTCTTGAATTTGTTGAGTATTTTTCTTGCCTGTGGTCTTTTCCCTCTGAAACACTACCCCAGGGATCGGCAAACTATAGTGTAAGGACCAAATCTGGCCTGCTATCTGTTTTGGTATGGTCCACAAACTAAGACTGATTTTCATATTTTTAAATGGTTTTAAATAGTCAAAAGAATAATCTTTTGTGGCATGTGAAAAGTATATGAAATTCAAATCACAGTGTCCACAAATAAAGTTTTATTGGAACACAGCCATGTTCATTTGTTCTTGTATTTTCTGTCTGTTTTCAGAGTAGAAGAATAGTTGAGTAGTTGTGACAGAGACCATATGGCTGTAACTATTTGGCTCCTTGCAGAGAAAAGTTTGCTGTTCCCTCTGCTATTTCTTCCTCTATCCACACACACACACACACACTGTGCCTGGCCAACCTCCCCTCCTCCTCCAAATCACCCTTCCAGCTCACCCCAGGCTGCTTGGTCCTGTCTTGTACACTCTACACCTCTGAATAACAATTCTTTCATATGTTGAATAGTTTTTAAATGTTGTTTTTTCATTAAAACTGCAAAATGGCAGAACTAGTAGATGAAAAGGTAGAAACTCCATCCATCAATCACACATACATACACACACACATACTAAAAATAAAACTCTAACTAAAAACTGGAATAATATATCCAAAATTTGCTATTCATAAATTGTGGGATTATGGATCAGTTTAATATAATTTTGATTGTATTTTCTAAATTTTCCATAACGTACATTTTCTATACATATACATATGTATATATAATGTATATATAATATACATTTCTATATATGTTCTATAGTGGACATTCTAAAAGGTATAAATACTATTTTTAATGGGGCTTTTACAAAAGTAAGCATTGGACACCTTTTATATGCACTGCACTGAGCTAAGCATCATGGGGAATATAAAGATGATCAAGTGATAGTCACTGCGCTTCAGAAAATCTAACACCTGATAATTTTAAAAGAAGAAGAACATGCATAGCAATGATGATATACAGATTTTTGTCTATTTCGGTTGTGTGTTTGAGAAAGCAGCCATTATTTGCAGAGGAAGTTTGTTTAAATATCATAAAATATAATATGTATGGGATAAAGTATGTGTCTGTGTTTGGGACCCACTAATTCACTGCCTGCCCCCAGGTGGAGCCGTTTATTTTATATAAGTCCTTGAATATGTCTATATTCTTTTTTTTTTGGCATGTGCAGGCTACAGGAATAGAACCTGGGTCTCTGGCCTGGCTGGTGAGAATTCTGCCAGTGAGCCACCATTGCCCACCCTCTATGTTCTTTTAAAAACAGAGTATATGTTTTAATTCATATTTAAGATATGCTGTAATAATATAATTCTTTTATTTTTAATGTCATTTAAAAGAGCTTTAAAATTGTCTTCAAAAAATTCCCAGATATGTTTTGGGTTTAGCTGTGGGTGGTTATTGCTGGTGGTTAATGAATCTTGAATATGGCAACCTTTCTGGGGAAGGGAAATAATAAGCAAAACAACCGAAGAACCTCTTACAGACTACTGTGCCATAAACTGTGAAGTTTGAGTAACTCTGTACCTGAGACCGAAAGCATTATGGGCAGGAGTTTGGAGAAAGACCATCTCTATCTGTCACTGATGAGTGTGTTTCATAACTGAGACTCTGCAAGTCTGCTATGTGCATGCCTGCCATTTTTGGACACTGTGCCACTGCCACACTGATAATCCAACCTCAATACACAAGCACTGCCTGTAAAATAGCACATTCTTTGCTTAAAAATCCCCAAACTTCCTTGAGTCTTCCTTGCAGAGTCTCACTGAGGCTTGAAGCCCATAATCTCTGCAAGAAGTTTGTTGGCATGAAGCAGCACTGGCAGTCTCCTCTTTCTGTTTAAGTGGCATCTGTAGCCACCAAACTATATCATGGTAGATTTAAGACAGCCTCCAGCATCCAGTATATCCTACTGAGTGGAGCTCATTATTCTAGGGCACACCTATGGGCTCCATTAACACTTGAAGAATTCTAGAAAGCTTTGAGCATTGTAGGTTTCAGGTCTTGGTTGGTCCCTCCTCCTACCATCACCCCCAGGCTAAGTCATTTCATTGACATCATAACTTCCTAGTTTTCCCAGAGTGTGTCGTCTATTTCCGGTATAAAATGACCTGGTGAACATGTCTTTTATACACATATATGTGAAATTTTGGGAATAAACTTTTGAGAGGCTTGTCACAAGACTCAATTAAATCATCCTTAGTCAACATTTATACAGAAATAAGCAATGCTAAGTCTCACCATGGCTGGGGCCAATTTGCACCAGTGACTTGCCTTCCAAGTTCAGTGAGTCATCCCGATTCTTTTCATACTTAGACCAGGGGTTCTCAATCACCTGTGAGCTTTTAATAAATACCAAAACCTAGGCCCCACCCAAGAAAAACTGAATCAGAATTTCCCCATCAGCTAGGCCAAGAGTATCATTCTCTGGTTCCCTGGGACCAAGTAGGACTCTTCTGCATGGAGGAGGTGGAGGAGCTGGGTGGAGAGCTTGTTCTGTGACCCCACGTCTCTCTAACCACATCTAAATGAAAACCACAAAACCAATTAAGCAGGCAAGTGAGGGTTGATACATTGATTGGAAAGAAGTGGGTGTGGTGGGGTGAAGAGAATGTTGAGGAACAGAGGCCAAATGTCATTAATAGAGCCCTACTCATATTCAGAACTCAAGTGCCATAGTTGAAGTGATCTTTGAATTCAGGGATAAGGAACCCTGTTGATGCTAAAATGGGAATAACTGTGCCTCTCCAGTGTCCAGGCTGGAGAAGGCAGTGCCTTGGCTGACACCAGGCATTTCTTCCCTTTCCTCCCTACAGCTTCGGTGACCACCTGGCTGCCTGCTGGCCCTCCACCCTCCCCACTCTTCCCCAATGCCCTCACGTGCTCACACTCACTTTATCATCCACTGCTGCTGCTGCTGCTGCTGCTGCTGCTGCTGCTGCTGCTGAGCTTCTTGGGTGTTCCACCAGGCTCTGGCCACCATGTGAGGGAATTAATTTCATACAATGCCACAGCCTCAGCAGGCCATTTCAGGAGCAGGCAGCAGGGTGAGCCACAAAGCTCAAGAAGATGTGTATCCAACAACTAGGGATGCTGAATTCTCATTAGGGGGCATTTGGGGTGGGAGAATTTGCTCACTGGGTGTAGTTTTTGAGAAAGGGTGTCAGTACACTGAGGCCTCATCTGACATTTTCACTGCAGTTACAAGGAAAAAGAAAAAGCATTGCTTCCACCTCCTTTTTCATTTTCAAATGACTTCTCTTTCCCAGCCCAGGCCCTCTTTGCTTTCTCTCCACAATAATAAATAACTTCTATTAAATGTCTGCTATACACCAAGCATTGCACTAAGCGTTTTGCATGTAGATGAAGAAAGGGGCCCCAGGGAAATAAAGCAGTTTGTCTCAAGTCATACTCACGAGGCCAGGAGTGACAGAGGAAGATTTGAACTCAGGCTGGCCTGAGACCACAGCCAGAGCTCCCATAGCTCCCCTGCCATGTTGTGAGCTTTTCAGGCTAGAGACTTGGTTTGTCAGTAAGTCAGAGTTGGTGCTCAGGGAACCTGAGTGCCACTAACCAATTTCATCTGAACCCAAAGCCACTTAGTCAGCTCTTGTGAGAGAAGTATGAACTGGTGTTTGGAGTACCCAAAGGCTTTGGAATCAGGTACTTAGGTCTCCAAGCTTCAATTGCATCACTTGTAAAATAAGACGTTATATCTATTTCACAAGGTCATTGAGGGATTAAAAGAAGATAATGCATGGAGAACATTTAGTACAAGGCCAGGCATAACGTAAGAGTTTGATAATTAGTCATTTTATCACCAATAGTACTGATAGTAAAAATATAACTTCCCAACATTTCTTCATTCAATTAATGAGTTCTTATAGAAGGGCTATGTGCCAGTCACTGAGGGGCATGGGTTAACTAAAGATGGAACACTGCTCTCAGTTGATAGGTTTATTGGGAAGTTCACAATGGAAAGCAATTAACCGTCTGAAATTTGCCTGAAAATTGTGGACTTATCAAAGAATAACGATGAGTATCTTCACATTGTGACAACTTTATGTGACCACTTCCCTTCAAGCATCTTTGAATACAGGAACCAGGACCCAGGAGAGCCAGTTAGAGGTAAGGATATTCAAAAGCTAATGAGTGGTAGTGCCAGGTTTTGAGCCTAGTTCTATCTCCCTTTAATGTCTCTGCTCTTTCCCAGTGCATCCTATTGATAGAAATATGTCTTTTGATTTTTAGCCACCCATTTTTCGGACTCTAAAGGGGCCACTGCTCTTTGTCATGACCTTCTTCTAATAGGTCACGCACTATTGCTGCAGTTTAATACCCTGGAGTTGCATTCCAGACCTGGGGACACGGTCCAGTCCCCTTGGCAAGATCATGTTGTTTCACAAGTCTTCTTAGAAACACATCTATAAATGATATCTAGGTGTGGCCCACTTTTGCACACAGCTAACCTCATTCTCAGGGTATCAGTTCCAACAACTTCCTTTCTTAGATGGCAACTGTGGCCCCTTGCTGTAGCCCCTATGTTCCAACTACACAATAGAGACAGATGAGCATATTGTCAAGCTGGAGAGGCCCAAGCCACATGAAGTATTCATTCTGTTTCTATTATAGCTCTGATTACTGTTTTTCACACTATAGAACTGGTGATTCTGGACAGAATTTGTTGAATAAACAATTTTTTTAGCACAGCTGTAGCAGTGGGTCTTGGAAGTTAGTGATCTAGGGAGCTGAGGAGATATGGTTTGGGAAGAGATGAGAGTCATAGAATCTTCGACGGAGAAGCTTCCTGAAACTACACAGTCACACTACCCTGCTTTTTTACACAAGGGGAACGAGGCTGTGAGAGGTTAATTGACATCCCAGTAGAATTCAACCATGTTCTCCTTTTGGTTTCTGAACCCAATTTGACCCGGGGCTTCATTAAAAATTCTTGCCATGTCTTCTTTCTTCAGTGGATAATTTAAAATACAAATAATAATAAATATAACACCTCATTGTATATATATAGCACTTTTCTTCCGATAAATGGTGTTCATTCAGCTTGCCCACCCATGCTGCACAGAATGGAAGTGTTTCCACTGTGGATTATGACTTTGGTTATGACTGGAGCCTAGCTTCTAGCCCACACACATAACCCTATCAAAGGTATAGCTCAGAGTACAGGACTCATGTACTTCAGGGAGATCTGTTATTATTGTTTAAAGATGTAAAAAAAAAAAAAAAAAAACTCCCACATTTAATATACAGGAGAAATATGTGTAGAAAGCTAAAATTTTAACTATTTTAAAATTTAATCATATTTCTTTTAAGCGTCTAATTCCCTGACTGATTCACCATGGAATAGCCAGGGCCTTTTCTGTTGTTGGTGGCAGTAGTTGTAGTAAGAGGAAGAGGAGAAAAAGGAGCACAATAGTTGTAACTACCATAATTTATTAAATTTCTACATGGAAGGCATTAATATCAGTATCTTTTTTAACCCCCCTCCCAAAGTCTTAATGATATAGATACTATCCCATCCTACTAATGAAACAAACTTAGGCTCAGATAAGTAATTTGTCCAATACTGCAATGCAAAAAAAGTGAAGTCTTCTCTTTTTTGGCAATAGAGTGGATTCTATTTTTACAGAATCCCTAAAAGCACTAGGCAAAATATTAAAACACTTTTTTTTAAATCTATGACAGAGTTGGCTAGAAGGTGAGGCAATTCTTTGGGTCTCAGAAATGGTCAGAAAGCCCAAATCCAGAGAAGCCATCAAGAGCTCAGACAGCATTTCTCACATGTGAGGTACAAAATGTGAGGCCAAGAGAAGTAAAAGCTCAGAGCAGAGACCTACACCATATACAAAGTCAAGATCAATGAAGAGCAATACTCTCAGTGAGCAAACTGGAAAAGCATCTGTCCCTTAGAACAAGATGATGGAGATAAATGCCTGGCTTGGCCTTAGCTCTGGGTGGAGCAGAAAAAAGAAAAAGAAAAAATTCTCCTCCCAGAATATTCCAAACTACAGATCTGAACTTTTAAGAACTTGGGCCTTGAATACACACAATCAATGAGGCTAAAAAAAATAACCTGACAACTTAGTTTAAATTGATTCCAAGCTGATGATACCCTCAGGCACCTGGCAGAAGCAAAATCTTCTCTGCAAGAACGTGCTTTTAAATTGGACCTCAAAGAATTCCCACACATTAAGTTCCAGAAAAAAATGACCTCATAACAAAAAAGAAAATCACTAAACACACAAGGAAATAAGCCATCCAGAGTGACAGTCAAAAGAAATGTAAAGACTGGATTCAGACCTTCAGAGACTAAAGATATTGGATTTAATCAAACATAGAATATAAAATTTAAATGTTTAACATGTTCAAAAAAAATGAGAGGAGATCAAAACTATTACAAATTAAAAAAAAAAAAAAAAACTATGACATTTGGCCAGACTTGAAAAAGAACCAAATAGAAATTCTAGAAATGAAAAAAATGATAAATGAAGTTAGAATTGCAGTGAATAAGTTATAGGAGAAAATAGATAATGAACCGGAATAGTGAAGAGATTACACAAATTCTCATAGTAGATAAAAAGCAATGGGAAACAAGGAAAACATTTAAGAGACCCAGAGAATGGAATGAGAATGTTGCATAGGAAACAATCAAGAGAATGGGGAGAGTCAATATTAAAAAGGAACAATGGCTGAAAGATACCAGTGCCCAGACTGAGGAAACCTAGAGAATGCCAAAGAGGATAAAATAGAAATAAATCTATTCCTAAGCACACCAACGTGAAACTTCAGAACAAAAAAGACAAAGAGAAGATCTTAAAAGTAGTCAGAGAGAACGGGAAGATTAATATAATAGAACTACAAGCTAACAGTTGAATTCTCAAATGCAGGAGAAAATTGAATGTTTTAATATCAACCAACTAATATCAAACAACCAACAACTTAGAATTCTAAACAAAGAAAGCTATCTTTCAAAGAAAAGCGCTAAAGTAATACAATGTCCAACTATACAAACTCAAAGAATTTACTAATAGTACATCCTCAATGTAGGAACTTCTAAAGTACATGCATTTTAGAAAGAAGGAAATGATCAAAGAAGGTAGGTCTGCCATGCAAGCAGGTAAGTGAGAAAGATAAGGATATTCACGTGAATAAATCTAAATAAGAACTGTATAAAACAAAAACAATAATACCCAATCTATGGGTTTAAAAAAATGAAGAGAGAATTACAATCCTGGGTAATGCAGGCATATAAAACTTGGAGGTGAGTAATCAGATTTCAAGGGAATTTTGCTTAAATACATTAACTAATGTTCTAGTATGTTAAATATGCATATTAAAATTTCTAGTGGTACCACTAAAAGAACTGGAATAGAGAATTAAAAATGGAATGGGGAAGAGGGTAGAAAGGAAACAATCAATACACAAAAAGGAAGTAAAGGAGGAAAAGTAAAAAGAAACATAGAAAAAAGCAAGAAAAGTATTACTAGAAAGTACAAAACAAGATGAGATGGTAGAAATGAATCCAAATAGTTCAGTTATTACAAGTAATGTATATGGATTAAACTTTCCAGTTAAAAGTCAAAGACTATGAGACCAGAGTCTGCCCTAGAGGGAGTGGTTGGTCCAAATTGAGAAAGAGTGGAAATAATAAGGTTCAGAAGGTAACTCAAGGTTACAAGGGCCTTAACAGTCTAGCTGAGACACTTGCCTTTGATCAATAGGCTGTGCTAGTGGGAAGCATGAGATAAGAGACTTTGTATTTCATTATGACTCCTATTATTATTCAAATGAAATTTTATTCTAGGATATACATGAATTACATTGATAAAAAACATTATAAATTAACGGAGAAAAAAATCTCAAAATAATGAACAATCCTTTGGTTTGAACCTTTATATGAGGTATTTTCCTGTATACACTTCTGTATTGTTTGACTTGGGGACAATATTATTTGTTTTGAATGAGGAAGATTTGAGAATGGAGTACTATTTGAGGAGTAGAGTACAGGTTGGATTGGGGGATCAGGAGACAACAACCATAGTCAATGAAATAAGTTAGAACAACTAAATGATTGTCTGGAGTAGGTGATAAAAGTGGGATGGAAGGAAAAGAAATTTAAAAAGAAAGAAGTGAAAGAAATTGTTGAATGTTCTTATTACTATAGGTCAGGAATAGAAAGATTAATTAAGTGAAGATGAGAGAACAGGCAAAGATAACTCAATGATTAATGATAACAATGTGAGCTTTAGTCTGTTCCTGCAGGAGCATTTATTTCTAGCCTGAGCCACCTCTCAAGAATTCTTAATTTAAAGAGCAAAAGGTTCAGTGGTTAGATATTTTGGAGGGTTCATAGTGAATAGTGACCCCTGCTTCCCATATCATTTCTTGAAGTGGTTTGGCGTGGCAGGAGGTGAAGCACCACCATGATTTTGAGAGCCTCCTAAACCACAAGTCAATTTGATCAAAATGAAAAAATCCTCATGTGTACGTTCTCCAAGGACCTTTCCCAGTCCCAGTCCACAACATTGGAAGATCTGGAATGACCTCAGAATGTCAGATAAATTGTTGGAAGGGATAGGGAAATAGACCAGCCAGGCCATGGGTCCTTCCATGGGACTACCAGGTACACCCTCTATGCCTTAGGCCAGGCACTTTCTGAAGCCACACTATCTAGTAGCCAGATATGAGATCCTAAGCTCCCAAAAGGCAAAAAAAAAACAGCTTTCTGAAAATGTATGCCCCTTTGCCATCCCTTTTAGGTACCTCCAAAGTGGTATCCAAACTGGCCATTACCCAGACCTTCTAGTACTCCACCTAGATGACCTGGACAAGTTATTTAGTTTCTCTGAGCCTTTGTTTCCTCATCTGTAAAATGGGGGTGGCAATAATAGACTTCTGAACGTTTGTTACTTGGCCAATGTACTAACATAATACTTAGTTTTTGAAATTAATTTTAAAAAATGGAAGTTAGAGAGCCCTCCCATTTCTGAAGAAGTGCTTGCACGATGTAGAAGAAAGAAGAGTGGGAAAATAGAAGAAAGGAAAGATCAATAGGACTAGACAGAGGGAAAGGAAAAGATGAAATCCTTATGCATTCTGGAAACATAAGCCTGGTCTATTATGGCAATTGCATTATAATGATCAAAATAAGGATCCTAGGAGGGGAAATCTTATCTCTGCAACAGGATTGTCAGGTCTTTGAGACAAGAAACTGCTTCCTTACCACATCACTGAGTACAGGTTAAAAATTATTTTAGTTTAAAAAACTAAATGTACTTCGTTGAATGAATAATGAATAAGTGAAAGAGTGAATGAATAAGTGGAAGCAAGGGTATGGAAAGGGAGAAACTGAGACAGGTGGGGATGGGGAGGAGGGAAGGAAGGAAGGAGGGAGGGAAAGAAAAGAGAACAAATCCTAACGTGAGGCAGGTACCCTCCCCTAAGAATAGGATAGCAGCTCTTGCATCTCAAGCAGACTGCCATTGTGACATCCCCCACCAATATTTTATCTATTCTGAAATAAGATGGGATTCTGAACTTTGAGACCATTTGTACATTCTTAACCAGAATTCTTTCCAATAGCCAACATTGTTCTTGAGCTTCATTCCCTGCTTCTTCAGAGCATTTCCTGAGGTCTGAGTCCTGAAAAATGGCCACAGGGCTAAAGGTGTGCTCAACAAAACGTGGCCTTCATTGGCTTTGTGGGGTTCAAGTATAGAGGTATGTCCCAGCCTGAAGCTTTTATGCTTGCCCAGCAGAGAGCTAGCTTCCACCAAAGAGCCTGTCTGCTCCAGTAGCATTAGTAGACTCCCAGGCTGGCTCTCATCAGTGGTAAGTAAAGTGGTATTCAAGAACCTTGTATATGGAATCAGGAAATGGAAGGAGTTATTTATTTTCCCTGAAGATAGTTTGTTATTTTGATAAACTACAGTTTTGTTTTATTTTTATTAATGTCAGTAGTGGATTATGTTTTCTCATGATTAAGCTTCCCCCCACCCCTAGGCCCCGTTCTAGAATTTGGCTATAAATAGGAACTTCTTTGTCCAATCTCCCTGGGCAATAATTGCAAATATAAACTGGGGGAGACACCCTCATGTCTTTCCATATCCCTCGGTTGTTTCTCCACACGTAAGCAGTCACACAAACAGGCTGTTTTCTAAGTGTTTTTTCTGAAGCTGCAATTTCTTCCACTAAATGTTTATGCATTCCAGCATCTCAAGAATTTTAGGACGAGGATCTATGATATTTTAATATTCATTTGAACATGTGCATTTAATGTGTTAATTGGAGTAATTAGTAGTCTTTTCATTCTAAGGTTGCTGTTTAAATTAAAACAGAGCTGTGATTTCTTTTAATGGACTAACTAAAGATTTTTATTTTGATGGTAAATCAGGACTGGCAGACATAAAGCTCTACCCTGCAACAGAGAAGAGAACTAGGGTTCTGAGAGTCCAGGAATCTTTTCAGAAATTCCCAACCTCATGTAATAATTCCAGATTTTGATCTGTCAATCATCATAACACAATATAATGTATCACCCAAATTAGGACATGCCTAATTGCACCAGAACAACATTCCTATATCGAGGCTGCCTCAGACACACCAGGAGTACAGTCACCCTACCAATCCCTCATGTTTGTACAGTTCTTTACATGAGCATTTCACTATAAGAGCCCAACTGCTCCTCACACTTGACCATAAGGGAAGAATCAATTCCATTTAACAGATGAAGTAACTGAGGCTGAAAAACTAAGCAACTTCCCTGCCCCAGGCCTCCCAGACAATGGATAAAGCCACGCTCAATCCCAGCTCTTCTTCAGAGCCTCATTCTTTGTCCACCACATTGACCCACATGGCATTCCTTCTGGTCAACCAGAAGCAGCCATAGTAGTGGACCAAACTAGGAGATGGATGGGAACTGAACTGTGACAGAGGGAAGACCTGTCCTGGCAGATAGAGAGCTGGTAGAACGTCCTGGCTGGGAAGGCTCAAAGGCAGGGGCTGAGTTTCTGAAAGAGGCTGAACTTCTCTAGAAGACCAAAGATGGCGGCTGCCTTTGTGTTCTGAACCAGGGTCCCACCCCTCCATCATGGATGTGATTCAAATGAGTTCCACGGGGCCTGTGCGGTCAAGGGAGTTCTAATTGTAAAGGTACCAACTGTTGTGACAGAATTTGCCAGAAGTTAATTTTTGACAAATTTCTGGACTGAGAAGACTGGCCATATGCAGTGGTGGTCAATGGGCTATCACGAGTATGCTCTGTGTCACCCTCATTCATGACTCATCCCACCAGGAAGCAGTGATTCTCTCCTTTCTACTGTTACTTCTCTCCACCTCCAAACTCTCCTGCTCTCCTCATCGTTCCTGCTTAGTGAAAGCAAATGTACTCCACTCTGTTTAAATGATTCCCTCTGATTTTGGCATTCTGTCTTTACAATTTGGCATCCCTGTAAAGTTCCCCTTTGTACATTTTCCTGTTCCTGTATTTCCATTATTCAGGTATCATCACTCAATAACCATTTGGCAGCGGTAATGCTTTTCACATGGTAAGAATTGGCTTTTTATTGATGGCAAATGTTGTGATGAACTTCCATGCCCATGTGGAGCCAGGGGAGTTTTTTACTGGGTGAACCACTCTAAGATGTGGCTCCTAAAAATGTCTTTGGAGTGTGGACTGAGATGTACTTTTAGGAACAAGTTCTATGGTGGGGGTGGCAGCAGAGAGAGACTTTTCCTGGTTTCACATTATCAAAATCTCATCAATCACAACCACAGTGTATGATCACAACATTATTAATAGCTCTATAGTTGCACAGCCCTTGGTACTTTTCCAACTATTTCCCTTGAATCCTGAAACGAAGGCAGGCATATGATATCATTTCCATGTTACCAGTTAAGCAATATTATAACAGGTCTGACTGACTCCATGAGTAAGGAGTCAGTTGATAAATGGGTAAGTGTCCCATGAAGGAAACATTGAACAGGGCTGAAGGGTCATGGATACCCTATGAAGATCATGAGCTCTTCCAAGGCTATATTCTTCTCAAATTCCCCCTTTACCCAGTCCAAATATAAGAGCATGACCACCATGTCCAGGCTTGGAGCTCATTTCAAAGACATGCCTGAATGCAATTAAATGTCCTGACACCTCATTTAGGTGCAGTGGGAAACTAGGGATTATTTAGCAATGTATACCATTCGTGCACAGTATGGGAGACAAAATAAGACTGCCATGTATTGACAGGGCCAGAAGAGGCCGTAAACAATATGGGTAAATACATGGGCCACTCTCTACTGGACCTAACAAGAGAAAGGCAAACATTGGATGATGTGTGTCCCATCCACATTAGCCAGTTGCCTAGTTTGGACCTTAGTCCACTCCATAGATGCCAGCCTTAGTGCCTGCCTTGATGAAACAAGAGAATTATGGGAGTAGGCAGGAACTTGGAAACTAGTAATGCCACTAGACTAATTAGTTACTAAAGAAACAAAGGTCTCAAGACTGGGAAGACACTTGGCCAAATAGCATGGTTAACCAGAGCCGAACGGTGCTAAGAACCCAGGACCCTACAGAAAAAGTGACTCCCTTCACTCAGCCTCATATATTTAGTCAGGCAGTTTCTAACTCACCATTTCTTCTCTTCTTCCATCAAACACTGATCCTCTCATTACTTCTCTGCAGCTACAACTCTGGGACTCATCAAAATAAAAGGATTTTTCCTACACATTTGGCTCCTTCCCCTCTCCCCAAACTTGTTTGCATGTTGCCCAGTGCTGCAGGTGTCCATACTTTCTTTAAGAGGGAGTACCCACCCCCAAAGCAAAGCTCTTTAAAAGCAGCAGTTTATACAAGGATCACTCAGGCTCGTATGATCCAGCAGGATGTTGCAACTCAGTAAGGGAGGTTAATGCTCAGTATCCACCTGGAATGCTCCAAGGGGTTCACTATGAGATGTGTCCTGATAGCTCAGCTTCAAGTTTGTCCTGTTTCCAACACAATTGATTATCCAGGAATGCGTTGGGAGGAAAGGGGCTTTTGTTTCTAGGCCACTGCTTCCATTATTCATGGATGTCCTTCACCAGGTCCAAAGCCTTGTTGCTTGTGTTACTAATTGGCTCATAATGTAACACTCAAACTCTTTGGAACTCAGGCCTTTTGTTATTTCAGACCTAACCCTCCTTGACTCCTGTTTCAAGGATGTTTTCCTGTGTATTCTTTTTTTGCTTTCTCTAGTTCTTCATCTGCTTTTTGTTTTGCTTGTCTTATGAAATATCATACTTCCCTCTAAGCCAACACGCTTCTCTATCAATCCTATTTCATTCAAAGAATATGTATTGGAGAAAGGCCCTAGACCATGATTGTTTCTACAGATTCTAAGATTGTAGAAAATTCTATACAATATATCTACAGCTAAATAACATGTTATATGCAGAGTTCTTTCTGTATGGTTTGCTTGGCAAACAAAGCAACTCACTTGGCATCTCTCTTCCTCCTTAACATATTAACCTTCCCTCAGAAATCAACCATCTAGTCTACTGCCATCACTGTTTGGCCAGCGAGGAAGTCAATGCTACCAGATGGAGCAGTGAAAAAAGACCTGTCCTTCTAGATCTAATGGTCTCTCAACTGCTTGGGCTCACTACAGTGTTTCATCTTGTCCCCACTCCTTTCAGCAGCTGTTGCTACCATGTCTTTCTCATTCCACCATCTTCAGTTTGGTTTCTCTTAGGCTTTCCTAGGATGCCAACAAGGTTTTTTAAGGGTTGCTTTTCTCATACACCCATGGCTCATTGCTCTTTACATTGCAGGTACTAAGAATTAAGTGCTAGTCATTTTATACACATTTTCACACTTTATATACTTTGAATACATTATCTCATTTAATCTTCTCCATGATCATACAAGAAAGATAGGAGAAGCAAGCTTAAAGAGAGTAACTTACTTGCCCAGAGTCATTCATGTCATATCCACCTAATTCCAAAGCCTTTGCACTATCCAATATTGTACCTAGTTTTCTCAGCAAAAGCTTTTCTTTCAGTGACCCCTGGCAGGTGAACTTTTACCATAAGCCAAGCTCTCTCCTTTATTTAGCAAATTTATTTATTTAGCTGATTTTCTTTTATCATACTGCTGAAGCTCGCAGCTGGGGCTCTGCCAGCAAGAAAACAGGCAAAGTGGTCATTTATAATGGCGATCTGCATGCTCATTCCAATAAACAGTTATAGCAGCATTACTTCATTTCATCCTCTGTTAATGACTTCATTTTATCCTCTCAGAAGCCTGAGAAGGAGGTACTTATTAGCCTCACTTTATTGATGAGGAAACTGAGGTTCTCAGAAATGGCAGTGGTTAAGAGTTTGTGTTTTAAAATCAGATCAATCTGGGTTAAACTGTGTGATCTGAAAGCTAGACCTCTGAAATCAAGGTGTTGGCAAGGCCATGCTTCCTATGAAGTCTGTAAAAAAGAATCTACATCTAGCCTCTCTCCTGGCTGCTGGTTGTGGCTTGCCGGCAATCCATGGCATTCTTCACCTTTAGTCATGTGACATTCTGCCCGTCTGTTTGTCTGTGTCCAAATTTCCTCCTCTTATAAGGACACCAGTCATATAGGATTAAGGGCCCACCCTACTCCAGTATGATTTCATTTTAGCTTGCCTAATTCCATCTGTAACAACCCTATTCCCAAATAAGGCCACATTCTGAGGCACTAGAGATGAGGACTTCAACATATCTTGGGGAGGGGCCACAATTCAATCTGTAACAGCCCCTAACTTGAGGTGTGACTTTGGCCAAGTTTCTTAACCTTCTGGGTCTTTTGTCTCCTCAACTGTAAAAGAGGAGATAATAGTAGTGTCTATTGCATAGAGAATTAAATGAGGTCAGATATAATGAGTATAGTTAGCAATCATTAGCACTGTTCATCACCAAATATTACCAGCTCTCCACTCCCCAGGCACATGGTAGGCTTATACTTCCTCACCCTATGAAGGTGGACATGGTCATGTGACTTAGCTCAGCCAATGAAATATAACAAGAAATAGTGTGTGTCACTTGTAGGCAGCAGCTTTAAGAACAAGTTTGTGACTCAACACATTCTCTTCTCACACTGGGGTGGTTATAGAAGAACATGCTTCCAGGGAACCTCTGTCAACCTTGTCCTGGAATGACTGTGATGTACAAAGCACCCAATCACCTCATGTTGGGCATAAAGCAAGAATAGGACATATACTTCTGTGACATTGAATCAATGAGATTTGAAGGTTTGTTACAGCAGCATAAATTAGCCCATCTTAACTCTACAGGTTATCTAACTTTATATCACCACTAATGGGACAAACTGACCTTGAGTGCCTCCTGATGAGAAGCAAAGGGAAGGACACAATATCCTCTATGAAATATTTCTGCCAAAATGTCTGACCTGAATTTAATAATGAGAATATAATCAGACCTATAAAGGATTTGAGACATTCTAAAACAACTGATCTAAGAATCTTTTAAAATGTCAGTGTTATGAAACACAAGTAAAATAGAGAGCTATTCTAGGTTAACAGAGACTAAAGAGGCATAAAGGCAAATACAATATGTGACCCTTGATTAGCTCCAAGAATTTAAGAAAAAAAGCTATAAAGAATATCATTGGGACAATTTGAGAAATTTAATATGTTACTATTTAGTATATTTAATAATAGCGTTGACATGTTAGTGTATGATCTTAATATTTAAATAGTAATAGATAATATTATTTTTCAAAGTTAAATTTCCTGGGTGTGATTATGGTACTGTGGATATATAAGATGAAGTATTTAGGTGTCATGATATCTGTAGCATTGTTTTAAATGGTTGACTATGTATACATACATACATACATACATACATATACACATAGAGAATAAATGGGTTAAACATTGGTATTCAGTAATAATCCAGGTGAAGAGTACTTGTTGTACAATTCTTCCAACTTTTCTGAAGGTCTGAAAATGTTCAAAATAAAACTTGAGTTGAAAATAAATAACTAAATAAGCAAATAATTAAACAAGCAAACAAACACATAAAACCTAACGTAGCTCATGCCTTTCACCCACCACCAGCAATGGCTTCCTCAATCACTTCAGAACAAAACCCACAATCCTTCATGGCTTACTGAACCCCCACGATCTGACCCTTGCCCACTCCCTGACCCCATCTCCCACCACTACCCAACTCTCTTGCTATCTTCCAACCATGAGCCTCTCTACTGTTTCTACAGCCAGGCATGGATATTTCACCTGGTGTGCTGGTTTGAATGAAGTATGCCCCCTAAGAAAAACCATGTTTTAATATAAATCCCATTTCATAAAGGTAGAATAATCTCTATTCAATACTGTATGTTTGAAACTGTAATGAGATCATCTCCCTGGTTGATGTGATTTAGTTAAGAATGGTTGTTAAACCGGATTAGGGGATGACATGTCTCCACCCATTTGAGTGGGTCTTCATTGGTTTACTGGAGTCCTATAAAAGAGGAAACATTTTGGAGAAAGAGATTCAGAGAGAGCAGAGAATGCTGCAGTACGACGAAGCAGAGAGTCCACCAGCCAGTGATCTTTGGAGATGAAGAAGGAAAACGCCTCCTGGGGAGCTTCATGAAACTGGAAGCCAGGAGAGAAAGCTAGCAGATGACACTGTATTCGCCATGTGCCCTTCCAGCTGAGAGAGAAGCCCTGACTGTGTTCGCCATGTGCCTTCTCACTTGAGAGAGAAACCCTGAACTTCATCGGCCTTCTTGAACCGAGGTATCTTTCCCCGGATGCCTTTGATTGAACATTTCTATAGACTTGTTTTAATTGGGACATTTTCTCGGCCTTAGAACTGTAAACTAGCAACTCATTAAATTCTCCCTTTTAAAAGCCATTCCGTTTCTGGTATATTGCATTCCGGCAGCTAGCAAACTAAAACACCTGGTGAAACAGACAACAAATACATAATTGAATAAAAAATATGAGATCAGTTTATATTAGGAAGAAGAAAAACAAAGCATGTACCTGCCTCAGAGCCTTTGCACTTGTGGCTCAGGCTGCTTAGAAGAGCTTTCCTCAGGTTATGGCTCACTCTCTCAGGTTTCCATTCAAGTATGCCTTTTTCAGAAAGATCTTTCATGGAAATCCTATCTAAAAGAGCATCTCCACTCACTCTACTACTCTCCACTCTCTTACCTTGCTTTATGTTTAGGCAGTGCACTTATCATGACCTGAGGGTTTTTTTGTTTTTGTATGTTTGCTTGCTTTTTATGATGGGTTTATAATTTATCTGCCTTTGTTATACCTCCAGTGTCTAGAACAATATATGGCACATATTTTTCATTAAATAAATGGGTGAATGAATGAATTACTCTTTGAATGCTAATTTGACAGATATCATGCCCAAGTAGGTATTATTGATTACCTTTCCATGTATATGCCTCCTCCATTACCCCTTGTTCTGGTAAAGTACTTTTTATTAAATAGTTTTGTCTTAGAATCATTTCTGGCATTATATATACACACACACCCCACCCCACCCCTGTGGAAAGTGCGTAGCGAGAGAACCTGTTTTTAAATCCTGGATCTACCTGTTTGCTATTAATAGACACTTGGTCAAGAGACTTAACATTTCTGAACCTTTGTTACTTTCCCTGTAACATTATTCCCTACCCTGCTTTGCAAGGCACTGTATTAAATAACATGAAGTATGTGGATGCAGTTTTAAACCACAAAGTACTGTAAAAATATAGTATTTAATTATTTTGTCTTTGAGAAACATTTGGAAAAAATAAATACCCCAAGTACTATTAAAAGTAGTAATAATACTAGCAATAGCACTCATTATAAAAGTGCAATTCTTCCCACATGTATTATTTAAGGTGACTTTGTCCAATAGAACTTTTCCCAATGATGAAAATATTCTATACCTGTGTCATCTAATGCGGTAGTTCAATGTGGCTATTGAACACTTGAAATGTGGCTCCAATGTGATTAGGAAATGGAATTTAAATTTTTTTATTAAATTTCATTAACTTTCTTTAATTTCCTTTAAATTTAAACAGTCACTGGTGACTAGAGGTTACCATATTGGATAGCATAGATCTAAGGCATTATTTCTTCAAATATATTTTGCAGAAAACACCGTCTTGGCCCTAACTCTGAAGGGATTAGGTTTTGTAAGCATCAAGGAACAAGGGTGGTTGAGGGTAAAGGGCAAAGGGTAGAAGGGAATGCAGACTAGAAAAGAAGAGGAGGAGAGGGATGCTCCTTGCCCTGTTGTCATAGGGATTCTAAAAAGGCAAACAGAACCTGCCCCTTTGAAATTCCAGCTTCTAGCTTCTCCATTTATATGCTCTGTGACCTTGGAAAAGACATTTTTACCTCTCTGAGCCTCAGTCTTTTCATTGGAAAATAGGAATCATAACACCTTCCTCATAGGATGATTGTGACAATTAAGTGAAAAAGGTTAATGAGACAAAGTGCCTACCACAAGTGTCCAGCACAAAGTATGTTCTAGACCCTCTAATTCTGCCTCTCCCATCCCTGGCCCCCATAGATATATCCTTCTTCTATTCTGGAAGCACAAGGAGATGAGGGCAGCACAGTGATTCACACTTCTTGCCCCAGACAACACTGCTACTAAGGCTGTCCAACCGAGATCAAGGCACCGCTGCAGCTCACATAGCCTCGAATAAGCCTGGGCTGGCACATATCCAGCCTCCCTCTCTCCATTCAGTCCTCCTGAATGCCCTGACCTCACCCAGCACTTTGTTCTGAAGATCTCTGAGGGCTTCAAAGACTCCTCTTTGGACTCAATACAAACGATATTCCTTCTGGATATGTACACAGGTGGGGGGAAGGCTAGAGGGTGTGGTCCAACTACCTCCTCAAAATGAGGCCATGACTTCCACCGCTCAGCTGTTAGAGAGATCTCCCTGCACTGCCATTTCTTCTGCTGTGGATGGAAAAAGGCAGTCTAATCCATCCCCACACAGGCTCCCCAGTGAAGGTCATGGTGTCTTCTGTGGCAGGTCCATTCCAGTTAAAAAACAGGTTTCCTCTCACTCTTGGATGCAGCACCAAAATCCTTTGTTAGATAGCAGACTGTGTTCAGAAAGCATGGTCACCCTATGTGGTGGTTTAAAAACATGGCTGCAAATTCTTTGATATTCCTTCCATGAGAAGTTGTATCCCCTCTCCTTAACTCTGGGCAGGCTTGTGACTGCTTTGACTAATGGAGTATGGCAAAAGTCATACTTTCTGACCTTTGAGACTGGGCCACAAAAGGCAATGCAGCTTCAACCAGATTGGCTGGAACATGTGTTCTTGGAGCCAGAGCCACCAGGTGAAAAGTCTAATTCCCCTAAGACCACCATACTAGAAGGCCCCAGATAGGGTCTCCATCCTAGTCCAGGCTCACAAGAGTACACTCACACCAGACATGTGAGTAAGGAAGCCTCCATGATTCCAGTCCCCAGCCATTTGAGTCACCCCCAGCCATTCAAGGCTTCCGTGATGAGGCCCCAGATATTTGGAGTGGTGACAAGCCATTCCTGATGGGCCTTAATCAAAGTCCTGATCCACAGACTCTGTGAGCATAAGAAAATGTTGTTGTTTTGTACTACTAAGCTTTGGGGTGATTTGATGTGATGTAATAAATAACGAGACCCCAGAACAATGTCTCATAGAACCCAGGCCTCCACTCTCCCAGCCCATCTGGAAAAACAAATTCCAAGACTGAGATGCCCTGAGTCCTCGTCAGTGGACCAGTGCAGTTCCCATGCTACTTGTTGATAAAAGGGAGGCAAAGTTGGACATGCATACAAGTTATCTGGAGTAGAATTGGTAAGAGGTAGGGTAGAAAAACTGGAAGGAAGAAGATATTGTATTTTTTACTTTATTATAATTCTGAAGTCTGAGATCCAAAATAATTTTTTTATAATAAAGAAATTGATAGAAAAGGAGCAAGAACTTACTACTGTGATTTAAGTGGGTGGCTTTGTTCAGAGATTTTCACAGCGAAATTTTCTAGTGTTTTAGGATTTTTTGTTTGATTTTACGTTTTTTGTTTTTTTAAGCTAGTAGCATTTTTTTCTTCCAGTCACCCCATGTTCTATGGGGTCATGTGAAGTACTCTGTCCAAGAATAAAAGGCAGAAAGTTACCATTATGAGTTGTGCTGTTGCTGAGATGACAAAGTATCTATGAAACAGAAGGAAGAGCCCTAAGCCAAGCAGAGGGAACATGCATTCACCAAAGCCTTGTTTACTCTTGAGAAAATCACTTTAATATCAATGAGTCTAAGTT
Organism: Tamandua tetradactyla; assembly: GCF_023851605.1. Classification (NCBI taxonomy): domain Eukaryota; kingdom Metazoa; phylum Chordata; class Mammalia; order Pilosa; family Myrmecophagidae; genus Tamandua; species Tamandua tetradactyla. The sequence goes on along the minus strand of NC_135331.1, from coordinate 103,292,912 downwards.
TATCCATTCATAAATTGAATTCAATGATTTCTAAAATCCCTTCTCTAACATTTTGGAGAAAATGAATTAATATTTAGTGCTTAACTTGTGGCAATTCCACGCTAGGACCTAAATATAGATTTTACTTAATCTTAAAACAAAAATTCTATTTTGCTAATGAGAAAATCAAGGCCCAGTGAAACAAAGGGTTATGTAGTTGGAAGGTGGAGGAGTGGAATTCTAGAATCAATATGCCACCCCCACAGAACACTTGCTCCATTTTCTACCCCCCAGTGTTTCCCACACCTTATGCCCAGAGGCTTCCAGAGTCTGGTTCTTCAATCTCTAATCCTCCATTGCTAGTACAAAGGGACGACAGCATTCCTTTGTAGTTCCATCAGCTATTTAAAGTGGCAAGAAACAATGGCTTCTTTCTCTGAGAAGTCACCACTCTGTTTTCCTTGAAGGGTGGCTCTTTGAATCCTGCTAAGTCTCTGAGTGACAACCATCTCCACCCCCAGCCAGGGCAGCCTTTCCAGCCTGACTACCCTCAGGTACCCTGGGCAAATTAGAGGAGTCCTGCCTCTGGGATCTCTCCTGCAGATTTTGAGACTAAGTTGCATAAGCTTCTCTTTTCCCCTTAACAAGAGTCCTTCAGCTGTAGGTTTTCTGACATTTACTCAGTTCAACACAGAACTCAAGGATCTTTTTACATCATTTCCTTGGAACTAGGAACTCATCATTTCCTGACAAACATGTGCTTTCTCCATCACCATAATGCCTCTTATTCTTGTGTTATGATAAAGAGGTGTCTGTCTCTGCAGGGAGACTACATGCTCAAAATCTCTTCTGCTTATATAATTCTTACTGATGCCTGAATTCTGAAATAATCACCAAATATTTAGTAAGTCCTGCTGCAGTCAGCACTGAGAGGGATTGTTGAAAACTGTAATATCTAATAGGAATGATTGCAGAATGGTTAAGGCTTCAAAGTTGAATGCTATAGATTCCAACTACATTGTGGTAGTTTAAGAATAACGATAAGTCCTTTGTCTCTCCTCTTATTGAGAGTTGGGAGTTATTTCCTCTCCCCTTGGTGCTGGCCTGGCCCCATGACTGGTTTTGACCAACAGAGCACCATGGAAGGGACCCTGTCTACGCCCCTTCCAAGGCAGACCTTGAAGATCTATAGCTTTCGTTTTGTGCTTCTTAGAGCCCGGTGCCATGTATGAATTCTAACTAATCTGGGATTACTATGCTGTGAGGAAGTCCAAGTTAGCCAACTCAGGAGAGAATAAGCCCATGTAGAGGAGTATCAAGAAACAAGACCTATAAATGAAGACTTTCTGGACCTTCCAGCCCAGCTCCAGTTGATTGCAGGTACGTGAATAACCCCAGCTGATCCATCTGAAGCATAATTGCCTCTGAGCCCTGCCTGAATTCCTGAACCGTTAGCAAATAAAATGGTCATTTGTTCTAAAGCACTAAGTTGTGGTGATGTTTGTTAAGCAGCAATAGAATAACTGAAATAGAGTATAAAAAAATTAGAGTACCAAAGTCATGTGCTAGCATTGAGCAATTGGGTCCGAATGTTAAGGAATATCCTTATAGAGGAGGTAGACTGAAGGTTTATAGGAGTGAATGGAGTTGCATGACTCAAAGGACAGGGTGTGAAGGGAGGAAATTCTACAAGATCCAACTATTGCACAAGCCTCTAGGGGAAATGTCCAGGACATCACCAGGGCTTCTCAGCCACCTAACTGCAGAGAGCAAACCCTTACCTCCAGGAAATCTGCCTGAGTTTGGCCTAAAATGACCTCCCACGTATAGAAGATTTCTCCAAAGTCCTGTTTTACCTTTACAACTCCTATGAATTCTGTATTGTAGTCAATAGTAGTCAATAGTAGTCAATAGTTTATTAATCTATGTTTTAATATAAAAGTGGCTAAATTACTTAGCAAATAAATTAATTAACTTCACCCCCATTCCACCCTCTGCAAGGAAAATAGATACTCTATAAAGAGAGGTCACAATTAACCTGAGATTCTGTGTACCCCCAGAAACTCAATGCACCTCCATGGGTTAGTCAGCCTCACTCTTTCACTGAGTCAAAGGCTTGGGAATTTTCTTTCTAGGTTTTGTCACACATCTTCAGCAGCCAGAAGTAGCCTCTGGATCTCCCATATCTGTCTCTTTTCCAGCTTTAAGTACCCTTGAATTCACATAGGACCCTACTCAAAAGAAGCCATTGGCCATCCTCTCCATGTGCAAATTAAAAACTAAAGTCACTTGACAACTTAGTTGTCATATCTCCAAACCATGCTCCAGGTCTGTCTTCCACAGAGCATTTGAAAAGTGACCTGAGATCATTCCCAGTCTTCCCTGAACTTGCTCGGATGCTCCCCTGACTTTTATTTTTCTTAGACAATTTAAATACAAATCTGTAGCCTGTGTAGATACATTGACACCTGGAAGCAAAATGGAAGAAATCTTTTATTATTACTTGGCATTTAAAAATGATTCTCCAGCAGGATGATGTATATTGAGGAGGCAACTTGCAGCTAGCAAGGGATAGCTCACTTTCTAGACCTGTGTGAACCTACACTACCTCCTGGCTTCTACAATAGGGACTGGCTGGTGCTAGACTTGGATGCCTACCAGCACAAATTAGAGGAGTAAGATGCCTCCTAGATGGGGAGATGGGCCTCACCAGAGAGAGAATTCTGAGACTTTCAAAGAGATCATCACCTCAGCAGGAGACCAAAAGTCAGCCTCAGAAAGAGCAGCTACCCTAGCAGATGGTCCACTCCAGTTCAGAATGTCTTTGTTTCTGTGTTACTACGTGAGTCTAGATCCTGTCTCTTCCAGGCCCCACCCCAGTCCACCCCAGGAACTCAATGAGTCCTTCCCAAAAAATACCCCCCTCCTTCTTAGTTCTGTATAGAAATATAGCCATGCATTATTTAAGATTTTAAAGCCTTAACATGACACTCTGTGGGAACCAAGATAACCAGGCTGACTTATATTCAAAAATGAATCTACCAAGAAAGGGTAAATGCTTCTAAAATCCCATCAACTAACACATATTTGATTCTAGACCTCCTCAGTCTCCTGGTTTGCTAATGAGGGTGAGGGAGAAGAAGCAGTTCTGACATTCTATGATTGTTCCAATTCCTAGCAGGACAAGGACTTCAGATGATCTCAGGACATAGAGAAAATAAGATCAGCAAGCTGCCCAGTAGGCTAAAATTAACTGACCCTCCACAATCTGATTTGGCAAGTGAGTGAACTTCTCTTATGTTCCTCCTCTGAGAGCTCAAACAAATCTTATGAGACTCCTGAGAGAAGCCCAGAAACATTATTATAAAACTCAGTGCCAAGTCTGGGGTGATATACATTTGAATCCTATAACCTCATTTTTTCTCAGCCACCAGCTAGCAGTCTCTAATAAGTTCCAACATCAAGCAATGCAGGTTTTTTTAAATACACATTTTAATCTTCAACAACCCCTGCCAACTCAAAATAAAGAAAAGAGTGGGTGCTGGGAGCATATCCCCTACAAATGTAAAAAGAAAATGAGAGGGGTCCCATCTTATACTTCAACGGTTGATTTGATACTTAGAAAACGATCCTTTTGGCCAAAGAATATTTTTACACTGTGTCTATATATGCATACTTTTTTTATAGAAAGCACATCACTAGTCTCTAAAGCCAAACCTGATTTTGATTGAATGAGACTTAACTTTATATCTGAAGCTCATTTACTAACAATAGAACTGGGTTTCCCATTTGCCAAGATCAATGTTGACCTGTTTTCACCTAAATTTTATAGATGTCAGAAAAAGAAACTGTTCACTACTCAGTGGCATACCCTGGCCTTTCTCAGCCACACTTGCTTGCATTTTTGCAGCTCCTTTAAATTCCCCTTGTCACAAAAACTAACAATAAGGTCAAGTATTTCAGTAAGAAATATTGAATTATTATCCAACTTTGTCAAGGAGCCAAGAACCTATGAAAGCCAACCATGAACTGTAGAAGAGAACAGCTTAACCTCAGGTCTTTCAGCCCTGCCTCCGTTGCATGGGGAAGGATTTTTGGCACTGGGGGGCACTGGGAAGGTTGGGGAGGGAGGCGGGTGGGCAGACGTGATGGTCCGCTATCACTTCCAGGCTCCTGTCCCTCAGGAGTGTCTTATTGCACTTGCTTGCTGCTGCAAAAAGCTAGCTTTGATTTTTCTTGGAGAGGGCTCCAGACACCCTAACATCTCACCCATGCCAACACCATGAGGCTGTCGAGCTCTCCTGATCCCCTGGCTATATCCCTGTCTATCAAGGCTAATTTCTGTGACAACATGAACTTCACTGTTTAGCCAATAAACTCAAACCCGATGGAAATTAATGTGGCCAGGAAGATGAATGACAAACTGGCAAGACATCAACACTAGAAGTAGAACTCATTTCACTGGCTATGATTTGGGAAGGGTAGAAATGGATTTATGTGTTTGAATGTGTTTTGTTTGTCCTAATGACTAATAAATATTCAATAATCAATAAACTAACTCTTGCAAAGATGAAAATAAATGTAAGGCACTCAATAGTCAGCTTCAAGCAGAACCATAAATCAGGCCTGGTACACTAACTTCATCTATAAAGTATTGTAGAATACCTCTGTTTCAGTACACTTATCTGGAGCATGGTATATGTTGGGAATGAATTCATATGAGTATAAGAAAGTTTTAACAGAATCTGTTTGCCTAAGTTTATGACACTCTCTGTGATGCCATTTCCTCATCTTCTGCAAAATGGCCATTTTTTCCAATTCTATGAGAAACAATGGACTGCTTTCTCTCTCATAATGCTTGGCAGACTCCTAAAATTCTCCATTCTAAAAGCCATTTGAAATCTATAGCTAAGACTTACATGATCCTTCAATAGACAGGGATCTGGGCAGGTAATAAATTAGTGTCCACATTTAAGGAGAAAGTCAAGAGAAGTTGACGACTTGCTCAAGGTCACACATCGAGTCAATCAGGGTTAAGGGTCTGGAATCCAGATCTTTTTGCCACCTCCTGCGGTTTTCCCTTTCAATACACCCTCAAACCCTTAATAGAGAGTTGGCTGCATGGTTGCTGCAACAGGAAAGAGAAAATGAGAGAGCAGCTTTTTCCTTCTTTGAGTATATGAAAGTTACCCATGTTTTAAACACCAAGCATCCCATAAATGGTGGTGGGAATGACAGGCTTGTATGACTAAATATAGATGTCAAGTACCTTACAAATACTTGGGTGTTTTCAGAAATGAGAAACAGGAAGCAAAATTGACTATAAGCAAAAATCAAAATGTCTAAATTCTCTCTACAAGTTAATTGCTAACTTTTTAATATCTGTTTTTAATTATTTAAACTATTAATGAATTTGCTGAAAGAAAGACAAGATAACCTCTCATATTCATGGATTAAATTGAACAGAGCTGCTTTCCAATATAGACTTTAGTGATGATGTGCCTTGCAGCATATTGTCTAACTATACTAGGTGTTCAATAAATACTTGCAGAAAGAAGAGAGAGAAAAAGTAGAGAGGTTGAGAGGGAAAGAGGCTATTTCTATCCTCTGGGCTCTAAGTGAATTGGGAAATTAATTCCATATTTAGTGGATTTAATGAAATCTGTAAGATACTCAGAGAGAAACCTACCTATTCATTCAAAATAATTCGAGTGATCTAAGATAGAAACGAGTGAATGCCCCATTCTTGGTTCCTCAAGACCGTAGCACACACGCATAAAGCCTTGCACACACCAGGCATTTCATTTCAGACTGCAGCTGAATTTCCTCTGGCCTGGCTTGGGCCCCCCACATCAGCTCTCCCCACTGTAGGGAGCTGTGTCTTAGGACTGCCAGTTCAGAGGTGGGTGCCCCAAGTGCTGCCTCTTCATCAGATGACAAGGAGGACCCTAGAGCCACTTGTGGAAAAGCGAGTTGAAGTTTGGAGGAATTTCTTGGCTCAGGTCTTTCTCTTGTTAGATGAGGCCAATTCTGCCAAATTAAGTGCAATAATACCTTTTTCAGTAGCAACATTTACATAAAAGTCAACATGCCTAAATGGAAAACCTTGGAAGAAACTACAGACTAGCGAATGGGGTCAGGGTAGGGTCAACATTTCTGTTCTGAAAGTGTCAAGATGTTTTATATTTATGGTTTATTTGCTCCCTTGTCTCTGATTTCCTTCAGGGAAGGAGACCACTGTAAACCAAGTACCAAACATAGCCTTAATATTAATAGAAAAGTAGTTTATGAAATATACAGAAAAGTATTACTTTCAAAGAGCAACATTTTAAAAAATATTAAGATAGTACATAGAAAATCTTTCCCCTTTTACCTCTGTTGTAATTCAAAGTAATTGGAAATGTTATTCATGCTTTTGTAATAATCATCTTAACTATTATAAGTAATAATAATAAAGATTTCATCTATTTTATACTCAGTGTGTGCCAGACACTTTGCTGGGCATTTTCATACCTCATCAACTCATTTACTTTCCATAATCTTCATTATATAGCCAATAAAGCAGACTATGTCCAAAGTTTTAGCTTAGGAGCACAGTCTTTGGAATCAGGCAGATCTAGGCTTGATTCTTAATAGCGATGCAATCTTGGGCAAGTCAGTAAGGCTCTCTGAACCTCAGTTTCCTCATCAGTAAAATGGGGATAAAAACAGGATCAACTTTTGCACAGTTTGCTGGAAGATTAAAAAAATATATGTGAAATATTAAGCAAAGTACAGGGGGCATGATTAAGTGTATAATAAAAGTTTATTGTTACTATTAATATTATTATTTGATCATGCTACTGGTACTAGATCTGACTTTTCCCCAAAAGGGAATAAGACCATGGCCTTCAGTGCTCCAGTCCCCAATCCTTTCTCCCCAGGATATTCACACGAGTGAGATCAGGGCCAAATGAACTTCAAGGACATCTTTGGAGAAAAAGTAAGAAAAGGGTAGCAGGCTCTTTCTGTGATGCAGGGGATGGCAGTGGGGAAGAGAAGGCCGAGGATGATGGAAAGGTGTCAGAAGGAACTTCAGGCAATTGATTATTGCCTGTCCACTTGCTCCTAACATTCCTTCCTTCTCTCTCACTCATTCTCCTGTGGGCCTTGAGGCCAAAGCTCCAAAGGAAAGGCTCGAAGAAAGCTCTGCAGAGACACCTCCCACAGGGCACCCTGCACTCCAGAAAGCGATTTCTGGGCGGCACTCTGAGGTGGCCCTAGCACTGTGCAGCCTGGTCACGTTTTGTTTTGGTCAGCCTGCCCCACCCCCACCACCTCCCCCACGGAGCCCCATACTGGCTCTGGCAGTTTCCTGGGAAAGAAGAAAGTAACACTTTGCATGTGTGGCATATTCTAATAATAAAATAACAACTGAAAGATTTGATGGACTCTGACAGGGGAAGAAGGGAGTAAAAAAGATGGAACAAAGATGCCATTTTAAGATTATTGGCTCATGTTCAGGATTTCACTATTTTCTATGGCAAGGAGCAAGTAAAAAAATTCTCCCTATTAATGAGTATTTTTCTACAATTATTGAAAGCCAGGGCTCAGGCTTCCGACTTTCCCTCTGGGGAACCTGTGACCCAGTCCCCCGGATAACTTAGAAGAGGGCTGGATGGTGAAATTGAAAGACACCAAGGCCCCCAGCAAGCAGCTCAGATGAGGAACGGGTGCAGAGAGGACACACTGTATTTTCAGTTCGGATTCTGTGATCTTTCTGCCAAACAGGGGTTTACAAAGCAAAAACCTCCAGAGCATTTTCATACTTTCTGGCTTATTCTCCTGGTGTTCATCTTAACAGGAATCAGCTGTTTGCCTTCTCACTTATACAGCATGTTGCTGAGTTGAATTTAGCATCTGGTCTGGCTATTATTAAAAACAAGAACATCCTGCTCCGTTGGGAGTACAGCACCACTGGCAATAGAAGGACAGAGATCATTTGCATTCAGTATTCCAGAGCTGTGTTTCGGTTCAGTGTCTGCTCCCTACTCCTTCCTCCATGGCTTTCATTTTAATACTTTCTTATGCGTCCATCATTTGCATAGTGGTTTCCCTGTTCTGAGACACAGACACTGAGAAAGAGAGCTTACTTTTTTCTTTCACTGGGAGGCAGGAATCAGTGGAGCTGTTCAAACCTGATCTGCTCCTACAGTGTGACAAAGTTGAACTACCAGAGGAATTTAAAAAAGAAAAACAAACAAAAAAAACTGCGGAAATGAAAAAGTAAACAAGATAGAGACTGTATTAGTATTTAGGCTCCAGCTTTTTTGTTGTTGTTTTCATCTTTTTTCCTTTCTTAAGTACTGGGAAAAGAGCCTGGAGGAACTATTATAATATGAAAAACTCTGAGAGGTTTTATTAGCCAATAAAAAACTTAGTTCCTATTAACCACTTAACTCCTTGCTAGAGTTCGGTACTTGCTTCCTTCTTGGATCTTTTTCTCCCCCTCATGACTCCAAGGAATGAAAGTTGGTCCATCAGTCTTTCCTTGCACAACCTGAGTTCCCAGTTTGTGTTCCAGAAAAGTGTGTTTTCAAATTATATAATAATCCCTGTATTTCTCGTCTGATCACCAGTTAGAAAATTTTGATGAGTCATATTTTCTATACCCTCAAATCCACATGTCAAAAAAGAATTTTTAAGCACACACGTAAAAAGGAGGTAAAAGTTTTTGAGATGTACATGATTTTTTTAATTTAGGGAAAACAAAATCAGACTAAGGCATTACTGGGACAAGTGATGATCCCAAAGAGGACTGCTCCTCTTGGTTTGGGGCAGAATAAAGCAAAATTTACAGAGAAAGAGAAAGTGAAACTAGTCAGAGTTATTTCACTCACTGTCAGAGATGGATGGAGTTACAAAAAATAAAAAGGAAAGAAATGATATCAAGGGAGATTTAAATCATAAAACCGTTTTAATAATGCTCCTACAATGATATTTTTCACATAATTTTGTTTGTTTTAGGCTCTACCTTACAAAATTCACATTTACCTCAACCTATTATCTAATTGTATTTTGGGGGTTCTTAGTAGCCCCTCTCCCAAAAGCACCCTTAAACTCTATCACTGTATCCCGTATATCTTAATTCCATTAAGCCTACTATATCCTACCTCCACTTTCTATATTCTGGCTAACTCTAGTACTTTGGGTGTACCTGGAAAAATTTCCTAAGGCCTAATGGACATGAGGGCATATGGCGCCTGGTTGTAAGTTTGTGTTCTGGTCCCATTTACTGTTGTTGCTATAAGAGCTATTCCTTGAGAGGTTTGTGTACAAGTCACATTAGCATTTTAGCATTTGCTACATGGTCTTGGTTTCTTTATATGAGAAATGGCAATTGGGGGAAATTCTTCCCTTTCGTTTGGATATAGAGTGGGACAGATGAGATCGGAAGAAAAAGTGGTAATCAAGAAAGTGAGCTACATTTGCAGTGCTAAAACATAAAAAAAAAGTTTTTCAGAAACTCAGTAGCCAGACATCATTGCAACAAGATAAGAAAATGAATTAAAATAAGCTTTAGTAAAAATTAAGTGAGTTTCCAGAAACTCGATCCCTTTGCTTTCCAATAGGCTGAACATGTTTGAACAGTAGGGCTCTACTGAGTCGCAAGAAGCTTTTGAATTAAAGCTTTACAAAAAGTAATAATCACCTCTTCTTGGATGTTAGCTTCACATGCTCCCTTAACTGATATCACAAGAAACATCCAGTGTCTCCTGTCCCCTCTACATAACCTATTTGAGGAAGAGTACTTTGCCACTTGTGGGATGAAGGTCATGCTCTTTTGCAGAATTTGTAGGAATTAACAAACAATGGAGACAAATAAAGGCTGTGTTAAGGAACGTGTGTGTGTACCTTAGAGGTACCTGTACATGTGTACATGAATGCACGCGCACACACACACACACACACACCCTTTACATCAACAGTAGAACCTTTTCTTTGCTAAATTTTGATCCATTACTTCTTTAAAATTTTATTTCTAAGGTTTCGTGAATAGCTACTGCTGAACCCCCTGGGAATTACAAAAAGGCTTACAGGGTACACAGGAATGTTGGGGAGGAAGAGATTCTCTTGCTTTGGCCCAGAGCCCATAATTTAAATGCAGAACATCAAGTATCCATGCACTGGTTCCTACCTGGCCTTTCTTCAGCAACTTCTCCAGCCCCAAGGAGATAGCCAGCCAATGTAGGAAGAGCAGAAATGAGTGGGGAACAAGATAGAATAAACCCGGCCAATGCACCAAGGTACAGTGTCCCAGGCCAGACTGTCTTATTGCCTACACATTCAGTGCACCAACACCGGGACCTCCTGGGCATTGCTGAGTCTCATGTGAAAGTGTCCCTTGCCCCTTAGGTACTAACTTCAGGATCAAATGCATATGTTTGCCTGGGATTTCACAGATGAACTGGCCCTCACTCATTATAACTGAGACAGTTAAGTTGTCCTCCACTTCCCTAGAAAAACTTAGAGGATGTGACAATGTTATAGTAAGCCCCTTACCTTTGTACATGCCCCAGTAACATTGTTTCCTAGGAGTGATCTTTAAAATGATTTTCACATCGTTGGAACAAAGAGGCTAATAAATTGGACTGACTATAATAAACCTGAAAATCTAGGTAGGGATGTTTGCTTAAATCAGACAAGCCAGCACCTCCATTTTTGCCATGGCTCTGGGCTGTGTAGACTTGTCATTACTATTTACCACTCATTTCCAAGTGGGGTTGAAAAATCAATTCATGAAGATCTGTAGGAGCTGCCCTCACTGACTGTGAATGATGGCTCACCCTACCTCCTTCCTTGCCTTTTCAGACTGTTTTCAAAGCCCATCAATATAAACATGTGGCTCTTTAACCGCATCTGTAGATAATAACTTCAGGGGGCTTCCTGTTTACATGACAATACCCATTTCCCAGCCAAATAAACTCAGCAACAGAGAGCTGAGGTGTTTATTAGGTCAGTCTCGGCTGGGATTGAGTTAACAGGAAACACCCACTCTCACAGAAATGTCTCATGAGTAAATATTTGGGGGGCAGGGAGCATAAGAGGTCAAAAACACTGGTGAAATTGCTTTCTTCTTCTGCCCGTGGTTTCCAGTGAGAAACGTAAGCAGCCATGATAAATATGGTCAAGCAGGCCAGACCTGATGAAGCCCCACAGCTGTGCCATTCACTGACTGAACACTCTGTGATGCCAGGAGCGGGGGAAGAAGTGTAGACAGAAAGCCAGGAAGCTCTCTCAGGATACAGCCAAACCCCAGGGCACCACCAGGTGAAGAGGTGGAAAAAGCCACCTAATCATTCATCGTTGGAAAACCTATCTGGCTACCCTGTTTCAGGAGCAATGTAGTCCCACATCAGTTCCCATCAATAAAGTCTGATCAAAAACTTTAGAGAGATCCTTTAGACCAGTGGTTCTCAATCAGGGTGATTTGGCAAGATCTGGAGACATTTTTAGTAGTCGTGACTGGGGAGATGCTACTGGAATCTAGTAGGTAGAAACCAAAGATGCTGCTAAATATCCTACCCAGGATAAGAGAGCACTCCCTTCACACACAAAAAGAATTATCTGGCGTGAAATGCCAACAGTGCTGATATCTAGCACAATGCCTTTTCATAGAACAAGAAACTGAGACCCAGAGGGTTTAAAGTGATTTGCCCCAAACCACACTGCTGGACAAAGCTAGAGAGGGAAAGAAACTGTGCCTATCTCCCATGCAGATGCCTTTTTTAAAGTCACACAGACATTTAATTTTCAAAATAAATACACTCTCGAAGAGTTGCAAACAAGTTTCCTGTGCTAAGCTCACCCAAGTTCTTTTAGGATGTCCCCTATTCTGAGAAATTAGTTGTTTCTAAGATTTCTCAAAAATGGTGCCAAAGGGTTAAGATTGAGCAGGTCCTCTTAAAGGAAGCCTCTATTCTTTGCGTGATGTGGGCCAACTTGGTCAGTGACTGAACTCTGCACCACGGTTTCCTGGGTCCCTCTTTTAGACCCGTGGTAGGCCAAAGTGTAAAGAAAGCACCACACTATCCCTAGGCCCTCAGCCTTATCACAGAGCAGGGACTTAGCAAAAAGAAAAGTGTAGCCAAGAAAAAATTCTCCAAACTTAGAGTTACATTCACTAGTAGGATTTTTTTTTGAGGCTAGAGCCTTTCAGACAAAAGTCCACTTTAAACTCATCCTTTGATTTTGGTTGGCTTTCTATTTTTTTTTTTTTTTAACATGGGCAGGCACCAGGAATCGAACCCAGGTCCTCGGGCATGGCAGGCAAGCATTCTTACCTGCTGAGCCACCGTGGCCCTGGTTTTCTATTTTAAGAACCCCAAAGAGACTTTGGAGGGAATAGAGACCAGCCTCTGATTCAGCTGCCTGACATCTAACTACAGCCAGGGGTTCATTGCAGGGCCCTATTCAAACACCCAGAGATGAGAATCAAGAACTACTGAGACTGTCTTTGCATACTCTGAATAGTCCCATAGTTGGAATAAAGGATTTTACCCAAAGATGAGGTGAGCACTCCTTCCTTCAGACACAGGAAGATAAAGGGAGTTTACACCTAGATTGTTCTTGCAACCCTCTCTACGAGTAGGACAAAACAAGGGGACAGCTCTTACCAAGATTCTTTTTATCTCATCAGTAATATAGGATCTCTGCTCTCATCCAACCTTGGCAAGTTTTAAGAACAATAAGTGCCTAAGTGTAGGCAGGAGCAGGCATCAGACTACAGAAACCGCGGATGAGAAAAGACCCAATGTACACACATAACAAAACCAAAAAAGCCATTTTATTGAAAATTAAATTCAAACTTCAAATTAATATTACAATCATGAGAAAAATGCCAAATAATTCAATTTACAGTTGCAACATACAATACAAATATTCCCTTTGAAGTTAAGAGTAAACTCATCCACAATCATGATTTGGGCACAAAGCTGAATTTGTACAATATGTGCATGGAAAGCAAATCTTGGGCAACAGCAATTGGAAAAAATAAAAATAAAAAGCTTGTATTTACACAAAATGCTACAAATATTTTTGTTCCACAGAAATCTAAGAATGATAAAGCATATCCAGAAAAACTGAATTTTATTCAGAATACCTAAGAAATTACTGTAAATTATGGTTTTGGCTGATATATTTAAAAGTACTGCATTAGAAAGCAAACAGTTCTTTGTAAACATGAAGTAAACAAACATCTAAAAATTTCTCACACAAAATATTTTTAAATGCATTATCGTTTTAAGAACAACAAATTCAAAGTGTGGAAGAGTTGCCTTTTATTTATTTTGCTATTTTTATTTTCAATATTGTACGTATACTCATTGTCTTTGCTAAAGCTTTGTGTTTTCTTGTATTATTAATCTAGATTTGGGTCAGTACATTTCCTAGGAATGGAGAGAACTCTTTAAGCCAGCACACACATCTCCTCCCCTCTAATCTACTGATGGTTCCTAATGATGTGGATTCTCTGTTCAATTTTTAAGGGCCTTGTTGGGGTGAGACAGACAAAAGAGCTAACGATAGTTAACCTGTTTAGTCTCTCAGTTCCAGGCTGGATGTCATTACACTAATTTAAAATCAAAGCTGTAGTACATGTTCTGGAACTCTGACATAGGTTAAAATTCCGGAGACAACTGAAATGGGTAAAAAAAAATGTGGCTTCATTGGTCACTTTGTAAACTCGAGCAATGTTGTGTACCTAAAGAACCACGCTATTTTAACCCCAAGGAAATAGGGTGTTGAGGAGTACATGGTTCCACGGTAGAAGTAAGGCTTTTCTTTGGTCTTCAAATCACAGATCATACACACATGACCCAGTGCAAATTAAGGGTTTAATTTTAAAAGGGAAGGTAAGGGAAAGGGGAAGGGGAAGGGAAGGGAGAATTTATTCCCAGGCCAAAAAAAAGGGCAGAATTTAATCTAACAAATGTGAACTACCCCAGGGTGGTTGGAGTGGGGTAGAGGGAAGAAGTGCTTGAATTTTCCCAAAGGAAAAAAAGCTTTTAAAGTGTTTCTGGGTTGCTGCCTGCAGCCACTATAATAACATTTCAACACAAAACATCCCTAAAATCACTTAGTATGTGTACTGTAAACTTAAAGAAGCCCTTTTAACATTAAAAAAAAATAATGTACAAATATAGTACCTTTTTTATTAAATAGGGTGCAGCTGGTACTGATGGTAACATTTTTTATGTCAATTAATTAAAATTGAAATGTTTAACCAGACACTGGCTTTTTTAAGTGCTGCGGAAACAAACACATATTTTACAGTTACAAATAAATGGACAGTGGCATGCTTCAAGCTACCACACACAAACAATAAATAGCATCAATTACTACATCCATCTTAAGTAATAGAAAAGTGGCTTATTATGTAAGCATACTTGGTATACAACCTTTAGAAGGCAAAGTTTTTTATGTTTTGTTTTCTTATCAATTTTCATTAGAAGGAGTCAGGATGAATTTCAAGGGAGACTCCAAGGCAAGAAGCACAATACTTGGCAGGCCACAAGGTGAGCTTGAGAATGACTAGAAGGCACGGGGACCCCTGGGGACTGGGGCAAAGCAAATCTCTGAGGAGCTCTGCTTAGGAGGCTACAGAATTCAAACAAAGGGGCCCTAATCTGTTGGGGAAGAGGTCAGCAATTTGCCTGATAGCATCATTAAATGATACTGGTTTGTATAAAGGATTGGCTCTTGGGGATTTGCCACATTGCTTCTAGGAATAGTCAGAGTGCTTCAACAGGACAGCTTTAGCTCAAATCCATACACAGCACTAGACACCAAACTCCACACATCCTTGTCCTCCTTTTACCCTCCATTCTGAGAAATAAGATAGGTTGTATGTCGGTCCCCATGGGCTGTATATTCTCTCAGATCAGCTATCTGATGGAACCTGCCTACTACTTCAGATGACCTCCTCCCCATAGGACAACGATTTAATTCTGCTCCTCTGGACGCAAATTCTATAGAAAGCTGCCTTGGGTGAAGATTTGGATTCCCCTAATTTACTGTTTGGCTTAAGAATCCTTGGTGCAATTTAGCTTCCTATCCTACACATACTGTGAGTAATCCTTTAACCACATATGTGGCTAAACTGGTTGTATCTTCATTATGAAGCCTGGTGATTTAGAGTTTTGGTTAACTCTGAAACTACAGGATACTTTCCTGCAGTTCAATGATTAACTTGTGCTTGCCTTTTTGATATGACAAGAGTCATAACTATTTGAAAGAAATTAGGAAACCGCATCGCTCCAGCATTTTGTGCTGATACAGGGCAGCATAAGTGATATAGAGCTAGGAGTTGCTTTTAAAAATCCCTAATTATTGCTTTTAAAAGGCAAAGCCATGTTGAAGGCAATCAAAGATCTGAAAGAACTAAACATAACATTTCCTTCATACATCAAAAAAATAAAAAAATAAAAAACCTACATCTAAGATATTTGGAGATGTAAGTACTTCAAAAATCACATTGTGCCTGGAGGAACTGAAATTGCTTAGCAATGTTTCAGATATGGCTATAGCCCACTGAAGAAATTTGTTATCATATAAAAAGCACTTTTAGAGACCGAAGTCAACATATCAATACACTAAAAAATGTTTCAAGGGTCCAAATGTCATTAAATAATTATAAATATATCTTTAAAGTTATATGACCATTCACGTTAGCAAGTTACCTCAGATTTTATACATATTCATAATTTAAAAAGAAAAGAAAACAAATAACAAACAGCCAACTGCAAACACTACCTATACCATTATGGCCATAATAAGATATCGCCATTTTCAGTTTTGCATAAAAGGAGAGGGGGGGATTTGGGGGATGGGATTTCTTTTTGGTTGAATGGGAAAAGGAAAAAAAAAAGAGTATAAAAAGGTAAAATAAAATAATCTATCCTGATCAGTATTTTTTAAGTCACTTTCTTTGAGTACGGGGAAAAACAAAACAAAATTGAACCACACAGTTCAGATGAGTACCTGCAGTAAGTCTGAAAGCAAAGTTTGGAACAGTTATTCTGGATGGATCATACTGTAAGGGAGGCATCCATTCTCTCTCGTTTCCTGCCGTGCACACCTCGACTGCCTTTGTAAGCTGGTCTGCAGCACACACTGGTCCATACACAGCTGCAACCGTGAGGGTGTGTGGTTTCAAAGCACAGGAAGGAAGTGGCCTTGCTCTTCTTCCTCCTGAACCTGGAGTCCACCTCTCTGAATTGGCATGTGAACAGATTATTTATAAGAGACCAAACAACAACAGCAACAGAAATACCTTCTCTTTCATTTGTTCTTTTTTAAAAGTACATTTTCAATGGAAAACAATCCGAGGCCGGGTTATGATTGACTCTCCTGGGCCTTTTGCTTCTCAATATGTACCCTCTTTTTATGGTTGCAAGATGATGACTGAGTGAGTGAATGAAAAATCTTCTAAAAATTAGGCACTTTGTTGACAGCTAATTGATATACATATATATGCACTCTCTCTATATATATGTATATATTGATACATTTAGGGTGTGGCTCCCAGATACTGCTGGGCCACTGCTGAGAAATTTCAATACGGTCGCCAAACAGATTCATCCATTCTGCCACTAGAATTCAAAACAGTTGGGGAACTGCTGTGGCTTCCATCAGCGTCAACACCGTCATTCTGGTTAGGCAAATTTGGATTTAATAGCGTGCTGCCATTCGAGGTGGTGGTGCATGGCGGAAGCATTCTGGAAGGAGAGCGGTCTCCCCCCGGCACCATGGGGAACTGATAGGATCCTGATGAAGTACCATAGTAGAGATATGGAGTGCTGCTGGTCTGGAAGGGTCCACTCTGGCTTTGGGAAGAGCCGGGATAGGGTGGTGGCAGGTAGGTGTGGTAGTGAGTGGTGGCGGACATACCGAGGGACATGCCTGAGGTGACTGGCGGGGTGTAAGTAAAGGTGGCTGGATAGTGCATTCGTGGGTTGGAGAAGCGGCTCTCAGTGAGGGATGAAATGCTTGAGAACTGCCTGGGGTCTGAAAAAGGGCCCAGTTCTGAAGCACCTAAAAATTATAACAGAAGATGGGGAAAAAAATCTGTAAATATCAATTAAAATGATAGAATTTTTACAAGAAAAAAAAGAAAACTTTAGCTCTCCCAAAAAGGAACAACAAGCCACAAATAGACCTTCAAATGCACCCATAGCTTTACAGTCTTAAGGCATTTATTCTTAAGTTCTTCACCCCAGAGAATCCCAAAGGGCTTTAAAAACCCATTATGTGTGCTAGGTCATATGTGTAAACTGAATTAACACTCTGACCATAGACGTTCATTCACCAGACTTTAAAAATGAATCCTCAATTGATTTTTTCCCTGTTTTTATTTCTCACTGCATTTCAGATATTTGAAGTGAAATTTTTACTAAGTCAGAAAAGCATATCTTTCTCAACCCAATATAAAGAAACTCCAATATGATTAGTAAGTTATTGGTATTTTTGGTAGGGTCCCATCATCAACAAAGGAACATCAAAAAGATGCCCTAGCATATGCCTATTACTCCTTCTCAATGATTAAAAGAATTCAAAATTTGGTTACATCCTTCATTTTAATAACACTGAAATCAAACAAGATTTCAATGTAATCTGGCTCTTTCTTATCTTGGGGTATATAGGCAAAGTCTAAACCTTAGAAATTCTACCAAGGGCTATAAACTATAAATTACATAGGTTTTGAAGGAAAGGGGAAGAAAGGCTCAATACTTTAAGGAACCATTTCATTTCAAGTCTAACTGAGAGATGAATGACCTGATTTAGGCCAAGTGCAGAGAGTAACTTTTCTAAAAGGCGAACTGCTCATAGAAGGAAAAAGTGGATGACATCTTACCACCCATCTAACAGGCCCCCTGTAATGCACCCTACAGAATTAGCTTCAGGTCAGTGTGTACCAACCTAGAGGTAAAAATGGTTTTCCTCTAAAATATAAAGTCCTTTAACCTCTAAAGCTAACAGTATGTCTCTTGAATAGATATTTTTGGTATTTAACATAATGAAACCAGTTACAAACCATTTCATGTGGAAATTAGTTCTCTGAAATGCCTTTTAAAAACTTATAGCTGTGAGCTTTAAAAATTAGGCTATGATTTTCTAGAATTGACAGAATTCTGGTGAGTCCTTTTGTATTACCCATGTTATTCTTAAGATTTCGATTATTTCTAAAATCTTCCAATTCCTTGGATCTCATACATTTGCTTTTCCTAGAGCATTTTGCTATAACGGAAAACATTTAATAAATTTTAAAGGTCTTAGTGAGTATGTACTTCTTCAGCCTCATTTTTATGCACCCCTTGTTCTTGGGTATTACTTTATTTCTAATAAAAGGAATTAGCCTAATACTTTTCTTTGAAGTTACTGATTAAGGGTCTTGAGCTTTTGTTAAAATGCCCACTGCTTATGATATTCATAAAATGCCAGGGGAAAGTTCTGTGATGTATATTTGTAATAAAATGTGACTATTTAAAAGCAGTATATAGTTAACAAAACATTTGCTTACAAATCAGACAGAACCAATCAGAGAGCCCAACCCAGCCCAGCCCTGCCCAGCCCAGCAATTGTGAAAAGTCTCACCTGCCTGGCTCTTCTTACTGAGAGTGGAAGGCCAGAGGCAGAAGTCAGAGGTGGCAGTGTCATCATCTGTAAAATGAGGGGATGAGCTCTAAGTTCCCTTCCAGCTCTAAATGTTCTATGACCATGAATTCCAAGATAGACAGAGAAGCAAAAGCCTTAGGGGAGGGGTAGACAGAAGTTCCCACCCCTCATTAGTACTTTCCCCAAATCCGCAGGCTCATAAGCAGAGGATTAAAAAGCTTATGAGAAGCTTCTAAGACCAGAAACAAACACTTTCAAGATGACAAACCAAAACTAACAACGTTCAGGCAGTTATTCTTTGCTTTTTACAAATTCTTCCATCCTCAACTGTCTCTACCTAACCACCACCACCACCACCCCAAAATAAGAAATTATCATAAGCTTAAGTTTAAAAATGTAGAAGTAGTGATTATCATAGAATCAGAAGTGGGAGCAGATGAGACTTAATGTCTCCCTGTCCTATGCTTACGCCCTGCCTTATATAGCCACTAGCCAGTCTTTTCCTTCCAGGGCCTCTAGATGAACTTGAGTTAGCAGAGCTAATAGTTATAGGCAGGCTATTTCTGTATGCATTACATTCAATGCTCAGATCTTACGAAAAAAACCATAATAACATGAGCAATT
Organism: Tamandua tetradactyla; assembly: GCF_023851605.1. Lineage (NCBI taxonomy): Eukaryota > Metazoa > Chordata > Mammalia > Pilosa > Myrmecophagidae > Tamandua > Tamandua tetradactyla. The sequence goes on along the minus strand of NC_135331.1, from coordinate 103,273,655 downwards.
TAAAAAGGAAAGAAATCACACTTAAAACATCAATGTTTTCTCCCCAACGAAGCAGAGTTCACACAGGCATGTTAATGCAAAAATGCTTCTCATGTGTATTTGTGCTTAAAATATACTGTAGTAATAATTAAAACTCCATGTGGTTTCATTTATTTTGATGCGGAAGCCTCATTAAAGATCTTTATATGGGGCCTTGCTAGTTAACTCTAATATGATTTTGAATTTATCACCACCTTCTTCTCTATTTTACCTGATATATTTTGCTGATGTTTTTATTACCCATCACATGCCTGGATCACTGTATCTTTCGGGTTTATAGATGTTAGCTAATGCAAATTGACATTCATTTTTCAATTAATGAGCTCTGGTTGTGGTTTATAGAGAACAGTGCAACAAATTTCTGCTAGGTTTACAGTATTTTTACCAATCACTCCTAGTCTTTTGAGATTGTAATGTCTCGGGAATTAACTCCTTCTGGGCAAAGAGACTTAATGTGGACTTTAAAGGGATTAAAGGGTAATTTTTATAACTTACAAACAATACAATTTTCTGGAACTTTTTAGTCATTTTAAGTTTCCATGTTTCTGAAACATACTTCAATGTGTTTGCATGAAGAAATATTAATAAATTGTTGTAATATAACATGAGACCTACCACCGAATAATCTATGATGGTGGAGGTGAGAGAAATCCTTAGTTTGAAGGAAAAGAACATAATCCCTTTCCCAGTCTTCAATATATTTATAATTGTTGCAGAAACAAATACTATAATTAAATTCTCTTTTATAGGGTAAGATTTATCTATACTTCTAATCTCTGTTTTGTATATGAACGCAGGTTTTCATTTAGAACCCCTTCATGGGCTATTCTGACATTGCCCTCTTTACTACCTACACCTTGTGTCACTAACCACATTATATCTACAAATTAAAAAAAAATAAGAACTGGCCTTTATATTGACTAATGAAATAAAATGTAAATTCTACTCATCAAAATAACCCATAAGATAAAAGCCTAAATTGCTCTAGAAGTATTATTACTCCAATCAAATTTTATAAATGTAGTCAAACAACTCGGCAACTGTCCGGGGATGTGCTTTGGAGCTCGCTGGAGCCAGTTTAAAGTTCCAGACCTTGTCTCTGCAATCTACAGATTTAAAAAGTTAGGGAACTTTTTTATAATGGCAAGGAACAACCTTCACAAATCCATTCTTTTTGTTGTTATCCTTGTATCCATTTCATGTACAAAATACATTAAGCCTTGCTGAGCCATGGACGTTGCTCAGAAGGTGATGGTTCTCCAGTCAACACTCCATCATTTAGCTCCAAGAGCCTCAGAGTAGTGAGTGTCTACATTCAGAGGTACCTCATACACTGCCAGGAATACTTGAAACCCATGCTGGTTTACTCAACTTGGGGCAAAGGATACATTATACAGTAACCATGAATATGATATAAACGCAACATAGGCAAACTCTTAGACAATTAAACAAAAAATGACTTCAACAAAATCTGCACTTCTGAAGTTTTAGGCTATGCCCCAAAATCCCTTTAAGTACCCATTTACTCTCCTCTGCTGGTTAGGGCACTCTGATGGAAAACTCCTAACTCCTAATTTAACTGCTTAGATAATTCTAATCTAACCCCCATGTGCTGGTTTGAGGCTGTTATGTATCCCCGAAAAGCCATGTTCTTTTGGTCCTGGTCCAGTCTTGTGGGGCCAGACCTATTGTTCAGGGTGGGATATTTTTTATTAAGTTGTTTCCATGGAGCTCTGACCTACCCAATTGGGGGTGGGACCTTTTGATTAAGTGGTTTCCATGGAGATGTGTCTCCACCCATTCAAGATGGGTCGCTTACTGGAGTCCTTTAAGAGGGAACCATTTTGGAAAAATCTTCAGAGTTGACACAGAGATATTTGAAGATGCAGAAAGAAAATGCCCCCAGGGGAAGTTGTTTGAACCCAAAGCTAAAGGACCAGCAGACGCCAGTCATGTGCCTTCCCAGCTGACAGAGGTGTTCTGGATGCCAGTGGCCTTTCTTGAGTCAAGGTATCTTTCTCTGGATGCCTTAATTTGGACATTCTTATGGACTTAGAACTGTAAACTTGTAACTTAAGAAATTCCTTTTATGAAAGCCAACCCATTTCTGGTATATTGCATTCCCAGCAGCATTAACAAACTCAAACACCCATTTGGCAAATAGGGAAGCTGAGATCCAGAGAAGGGCAGCTGTTTACTCACATTACATAGTTACATCGCTTGAGAAATGCAGAGCCATGCCTCGACAGATATCTTTGACTTCTGACAAAGGATATGCTATCTTAGCCTTAGGATTCTGATTCATGTGATCACAAATAAACACACAGATATCAATACTATATTGACACAGATATACCAGTACTGTGTTATTGATCTAATCTGCTAAATAGTGGGCCAATAGTTCAGGGCATAATATGAATGAAGGTCAAGAGTTTCAACTCTTTAGGACCTGCTGGCTTCCTACAGATGCATGTATGCCAAAGTCTCTGGATGTACCCCAAGTAACAGCCAGACAGCTTGCAAATGAATATAATTGCCATAAAGAGAGCTGCAAGAACCCTGCTCATTAAAACGGCAGTGGCAGCATCAGTTTTTCACAACCTAATTTCCATGGGCAAGAATATATTAATAAACTGCCCATGAAGCTCAAATGAAAATAAAATCATTGTTAAAAGTAAAAACATCTTGCCTTCCCTTAGTTAAGTTCTATGAGGAGAAAGAAAAGAGTCTCTCTTTACCCAACCAGGAATCTTGGCAAGTAGAAACTAGTACAAAGGAGTGAAACCAAGATAAGGGAGAATTAAAGAGAAGCTCTGATCTCCTTTCATTCTCATGGCCTCAAATTCCCCCTCAGCATCTTTTGCACACTGCTTTCTAATGCTAGTTATCTTGGGTCAACTAACTAGTGAGTTGGTGAAGGCAGAGATCTAATAGTTGTTTGTCTCCCCTTCAGTGCTTGATAACAATAATACTTGACATTTCTAGGACTTTACCAAGCATTTGAACACACATTTTCTCATTTAGTAGGCTCATTAGATAATGGCTGATTGAAAATGGGCAAAGAGATCTCTAGAATGAAAACAAATAGAAGTTTGAGAAGAACAGACTGGGTATTTGCCACTTAGGGCTGTCAGCTGGGAAACATTTTTACCCACGTACCTTTCCCTCTAAATAATGACATTTGCACATACCAGTTGAGGAGGCAGGTAGGAGCAAAATAAAGAAAAAAAAGGTTTTCAACCCAGACTAAATCTATGCTGGTATATTCAGAGGCCTCTGCTGTATGTTTTTTATGCAAGGGCATAAATGTACAGAATGAAAAGCCATCATACTTCTCTGCAATGAGGTGTTAACTTCAAAGTTTCACTGGGGCCTTTTAAATAGTAACAGTTATTGCTTCAACAAATCCCAAATAAAACCCAAGTACTTTTTATTAACCCCCTCACGGCATTCTATTGAAATATATAATATACAAGATCTATACAGAGCTGCTCTCCTCTGGTAATTAGGAATCCTGTTCTCCTTTTCAACATTTGGCTGCCCATTTCCAATTGCTCTATTATATATGTCCCTATTTCACTCCTTTTCCAATAGCATTTATTTTCCATATCACTCTTTGGGGCTTTTAATCACTAATTTATTGAACTATTAGACATTTCTTCAATCCATTCTCCCCAACTAGACCAAGCTTTGGATGGCAAGGGTTATAATTTATTTCCTTCTCATTTATTCCTCAGAACCTAGTACATGGTACCCACCAGCATAAAATGAAAAAAATATATATGGGCATATAGATGGATGGATAAACTATTAAATAAATTAATCTAATGATGAGAAACTCTATACAATAGCTAATGCATTTTGACACACACAAAAAAACCAGATACAAAAAAGCATCGAGATTGAATAACTAAAGAGCTTATAAGGTGTGTATGTGTCAGTGATACTCACAAGATACCTTGTGACCGATACTCTCTTTATCCAGTGTATGGGCAGATGAGTAAGAAAAAAAAATACAAAAAAATAAATAAACAATAGGAGGTATGGGGTATGGGATGTTTGAGGTATTCATTTTTACTTTTATTTTTATTCTTTGTTGTTTCTGGAGTAATGAAAAATTTCAAAATTGATTGTAATGATGAATGCACTGCTTTATGATGATATTGTGAATGACTGATTGTACACTTTGGCTTATTATATCTCAATAAAAATATCATTGAGAAAAAAGAAATGAGAAAAAAGCATCAAATCTACAATGTAATTAAAATAGTATTCCACACCTATAAACCTTGTAAAACTATCTTCAAATAGAGTACAAAGCTCCCCAGCATCATTGCATCACTTGATCACACTGTGGACAGTGACCCACAAACAGCAGTTGCCACTAGTAAATGAGTGCCTTTGATTTGTCACCAGTTACTCCCACTTTATTGCCAGCAACTGTTCTGTCTCTGAACAAATATCTGTGTAGATCTATACTAGAGTGCCTTACAGAGAAGAGATGAAGCGGAAGGAAGGCCAGGCCAGAAATATATGGCTTTGGGGAATATTACTGCACTTGTCTCCCTCATGATCCTGGGTTAACAACTGACACTAAGGTCAGGGGATTTACTGAAGTGATGAGTAAAGTTAACACAGGAAAAACTTGTATCCTGTCTGAATTTCTAGACTGGTATTATAGGGCCAGTAGGTCAGAGTCATCAAGGACTATAGATGACCTTCAGAGATAAAGAATGGAAGACTGGAGAAGGGAGGATCTGAGTGGCAATAGAGATTAAAGTTTGGTTCTCCCGCTCTAGGTTCAGTATGCTGCTGTTCTGATAGAGCATACTAGTAGAAAATGTACAGGATGTGCCTTGACTTTCCCTAGATCTGGATTCTATGAAAACACCCAAAAAGGGGAAATTCTTCAATTTGCATACTGCCTTTTCAAGTCATACAAGAGTGAGAGCCTTAAAACCAGACTGTATCATACCCTACCCAAGGGTGCAATAATTTCACAAGGCATGACTGAGTGACACTGCAATAAAGGGGTGAAAAACAAGGAGGAGGCTGTTGACATATTCAGAGTCCTTTGCCCTACCCTTCCGACTTCGTTTCTCATAACTCTGCAGTATGAAGCCTCCTCCTCACATATGACATATACTCAAAACCCTCACTGGAGCTTTGCTCACACCCAGCACAGATGCCATCCCTCTTCTTTCTGCAAGACCAAGTTAAGTACTGTTTTTAATGCTCATCACAACACAAGGACTTCCCAGGTATATAAGTCCTTATCATAACGAGCATTTATTCATATAAATTTAACCACTCCATGCATTTAAAGTATTATAATTGGTTTTAGATAAGTATTTTCATTGTCCAACTAAAGGGAAAGCAAATTAAGGATAAGAATCCCATATCCTTCTTTTAGATCCAAAACAACACATAGTATGGTGCTGAGAAAAGACTGGGCATTTAATAAAAATTGTACAATAATGAATTGTTAACATGGTGTCAAGTAGACAATTCGACAGAAGCATAAATATTATGTGAACGTTATTCAAACACCAATTTTAGACCCTAATATACTTCGCATTTTCCACACTGAGGTTTTACAGAATTTTACATCAATTTTCTTAATCTCTCTGAATCCCCTCACACTAAAATGATCAATTATCTATAACTAAATTCATTTTTCTTTTAAGTTTATCATAATTGGAAAATATACCATGCAGGGAAGAAGTATAATGGCTCATACTGAAAAAACAATTAAATGGAGACGAAACCAGCAAAATAGAAATTCTGAATTAATTTTTTTTAAATAATAGAAGGTCAGGCTAGCAACTCCATAGTTTCGCAAAAGAAAGGAAAACTGCCTCAACTATCCAGTATAAATATTTGTTTTCCGTGTTGTAATGAATTGTACTTTTCCATTGCATGCTCACAAATTCTGAAAGACCAGTCAATCCTACAGCTAAGAAAGTATATTATGCTGAAGGAAAGAAAGGGGGAAAAAAAACTGGCAATTTTCAGAAACTCCAACCATTTTTAAACCCACCCAAATTTTGAGGATATTGTCGGAATAATGTATTTCCTTTTTGCGACGGGAAAGGAGATAGAAGGAGTGTGTGTGTGTGTGTGTGTGTGTGTGTGTGTGTGCAAAGGAAGGGACAGTAAGAGAAAAGGAAGGAGCCCAAGGGGGAAGGGGGTGGAGAAAAGGGAGGGGAAAAAAAGATCTTGCTAGGCCCTGATTAGGAATTTTTTAAAGGCTAGGAAGGGTGGATAGTCTTTGAAACCAGATCCGCTGCAGGAAGGAGGCCAGCACCCAGGACACCGTGTCTTTCAGAAGGGGCCACCCACGGTGCTGTGGCAGTCATATGACTGCTCTGTCACATCCTGAAGCCATTTCCAGCCCATGCACACGTCTGTGCTCCCATTTAGAGAGGATGGGATATATTGGGAACACACATATGGAAACACTTTCAGAGAATCAGTTTCCATGAAATTCATAATGAGCCAAGTGGCTTCAGATGTGGTTGCGTTCCTCCGATTAGCCAGAAAAAAAAAAGGAAAAAAGGAGGAAAAATGGGACAAATCCGCCCTTTCAGACCTTATTTCAGTTTCAGAAAAATTAAAAACCACTAATGACTTATGGCTACCAAAACATGGAGCCACAATTAAGAAAGGAAGAACTAGGAAAAGAAGTAATTTAAAAGCCATAGTCTTCGCCCTCCTAAAAGTAACAGCTTCAATATCAGTAATTTTAGCATAAATCAGGAGGAGTTGTACCTATGATGGTGTCTGCCTAAAGTGGCATAATTAACTTTCTCATATCCCGAGAGAATGCAGTGTGCGTGTGCAGGGAAAGGGAGGGGAGAGAGAGACGGGGAGAGAAGCAGAGCAGAGACTAGAGGATCAACTCTAATTTGATAGCATATGTAGTCAATTAAGATTATTTTAAAAATTGCAACTAAATGATAAATTGTTCCTAAGTAAATCTTTCCAAAAAGTCTGAATTCAGAGGGGACAGCCTGGTATTGTCCTGTGACCTGTGCTAGTGGGAACGGTAACTTAGAGTCCATTAAAGCAGAAATTAATGAACTGGTTGAGACGTTCTATGTTAGACACTAAAACCTAGCTGATAGGAAGGCATGCAATACAAGACTGGGGCAAATGGAGTGGTATTTTGAAAAAAGGAATTCAACTGTTATTAGTAATATACAACATTATTTTCTATTAAAACAAAGACAGGCATATTACAGAGTAGGAAGCAAAAGTCACATTAATTTTAAGATAAGAAAAGAGACTTGCAAATATTTCTTCTTGTGTGGTTGGGGATATTTTGGGGTATGCCATTAGATTGGGGAGAACAGGGACAATGAAGAAGCCCTTGAGTTTCCTCTGTCCTTCGGGGCACTTTAGTGGAAAAAATTTGAGCAACAGTTCTTTCAAGGTTGGTAGCAAACCTAAACCCACTATGCAGGAATGCTCTGACTTGAAGTTGCTTGGTGATGGGGTAGGAAGCAACAATGGCTGTAACTTAACAGACTAGGCTTTGCTTTTTCCCAACCATATGAATCCTCTAAGTGATTTAATACCCACAGTATCCTGTGATGTTAGCAAAGATTTACTAAAAGGAAAGAGTGGCTAAACAAATGACCGAGACTCGATGGTTTAGATCTGCACAGCATCTTTAATGAAGCACTTCTACTTAATTCTGTCATTAAATCCTCAGAACAGCTGTGTGAGGCCCACAATGTCACTGACCCCACTTTACAGGTGATGAACTTAAGCCCAAAGAGGTTATAGAGCAGTGAATGGTAGCCTGGGACCTGGCCCCAGATCTGCATGCACTGCTGCCACAGTCTCCTCTAAGGTACAGAGATTCTGTATCATTTTTATGCAAATCCCAACACCTTGGTCATGGCTACCTGCAGTGCAATGATGAAAGGAGTTCTGATAAATTATCAATGATGGCCCTAGAAGATGGTGATGGGTATGGGAAGTGGAATAGGGAGGCTGATATGTGCCCCTTATTTGCCATGTTTGACCCAGACTCAGAATTCTGATATTGTCTTTTCTGTTGATATTCTGGATTGATCTTAAGCAAATCACGTTTTATATTCCTCAGGTTATTTCATTGGACGAGACCTTTATAAGTGGAAATTGACAAAAAAAAAAAAATACCCAGTGAATAGCAAATATCTCAGTCCAAAAAGGACTGTCCTTACTGGTACCATGTAGACTATCAGGGCCAGAGAAAAGGAAACTGAAAAGGCTGGGTCCAAGCCAGAAAAGACATAAGTTGAAAATCAGAATCGTGAAATTCCTGTTGCGACAGAAGGTCTATGAAAGTGAATGCTCTCCACAGACCACAATCCACCATCCCTTGAATGCACACACTGTATCTGCAGATAGAACTTGAATTCTCTGCTTCTTTACATAGGACTAGATCTGCTCCTCTAAATCTAAAACCAAATCAGTCACAGAAGAACCTATAACCTAGACTTGTACTGATCCAGAAGAGAGCCCCAGGGAAAGGAATCATCCTATCACCTCTACTAGACTATAAATATCCTTGAGAACAGGAACTCTATCCTACTTATCTTTAAATACTATAAACTCCTCTTGGAGTGAAGTATATTAAGTATTTAAGTATATATGTGAAGTTACCCATACCAAACTCTGAAATCTGTTTCACAACTAATTATTGTGTTGTGCTTTGAAACTTATTGCTTTTCTGTATATATACTATTTTTCACAAAAAAGAAAAAAATTTCTTCTGGCCTCCAGTGTTTAGGAGCAGCTAGATGGAAAAATCTGAAATAGTGGAATGGTAACCCATAACAAACTCTGAAGTCTTTTCTGTAACTACTTGTTGAAGTGTACTTTGAAAATCATTGCTTTTTCTTTTTTTTCATTGTATATATGTTATATTTAACAATAAAAAAGCTTAAAAAATAAATGAAACCACTAAATTAAAAAAAGTATATATGAGAGGAGAAAATGATGGCAATAACAGGTTTGACCTAATATCCTTGCCTTGAACTACAATTAGTGTGTGTTTTCTGATGTGTCTGTCTATTTTCAACCAACGTATATACCTGTATTCACCTGGACCAAAGGGCTTAAGTTAGCAGCAGATCCAAAGCTCTGCTCTGACCATCAGGTTTGGGGCATCTCTTGTTCTAACCTGCTCCCTGGCTTGTGCTCTTATCCTGTGAACAAAAATTTTTTCTGGCTTCTTCAGAACTGGGAAAGTATCTTGTCCCACACAAATACTGACTCTCAGAAATAATAATTAAATAAGAAGATAACATCTCAAATTTATACATCACTTTCTAAGTTTTAAGTGTTTTATATACATCTTTTGATTTCACCTTAACAAAAAGCTTCTGAAGCTGTCATGACAGGTACCAGCTGGCAATGAAGTTTGATCAAAGAAAGAAAGTACCATCTCAAGGACACAACTAATTAATCACAGAGTCAAAATGAAATTGTTGGTTCTTCTAATTTGTGTATCTTTTTTCCCCTAGATTTGCCTCATTAGCATCTACTACTTTTCATCTTAATAAAGTCCTAATAAAGAAAAGGAAAGTATATCCTTTAAAGCAGGAGATATTCCAATTGAATTTTTTTAAAGCATGATGACTGGCATGTCTTTCCATATCCCCATTTAAATCCAATAACACCAGGAAAAATTGACTTACATTTAAAACAAATTTTCTCTGTTGCTATGATTTAGCCTAAAACCATGCACACGAGTCTTCATATTGCCCTGAGAGTGTTCCCTATGTAACTTCCAAATTCACGTGTAGTATAGTAACTTGTTCCTCTGACAGACCCAGAATTTTTCATTCAAGCCCTGTACACAGAATTAACTCAAAACTTCTGCAAGAGAAATGTCTCTTTTAGAGTTTGATTTGGCATCAATTTCAAAGAGCTGTTTGTATATTTTAGAATATGTAGAATTTTCCTTTGATTGAAACTTCACTTTTAACAATGGACAAGAGATGATTTCTCCGCTGAGTGATTTAAACAAAAACAAACACATCTTAGTTATACAGCCTTGTTCTCAGTGTGGTTTTTCTGAGAGAAATCAAACCCTACAGATTGTTAAACATTTGGCAAAAACCTTCAAATAGCCAAAGCCCAAATAGTGAAATTTTCCTTGTTGTAGGAGATAAACAAAGAAAACTGAAGAAAAAAACAAAAACAAAAAATAACAAGACCTCCTTTCACTTTCTACTCTGCTCAATAATGTCTGTCTCTCAATATACACTCATACACATACACACCCCTTCAGAGGGGTTTCATTGTCAATGTTTATTTCTGGTGCTATAGTAATAAACTCGCCACAAATGAACATTTTCAACATCTGTTTGTGGCTGCTCCCAGGCTCCTTGTATTTCTTTAGGACATGAAGCCCTCTGTCTCCCAAGTGTAAACAGACACACCTAATTATGTATTAAGGTGTCTGAGAAAAAGTACTTGTTTGAAGTCCAAAAAAAGGGGGGTGGGGTAGAGGGAGGGACTGGTCCATTCAGTCTGCTGTGGGACAAAACACACAGTAGTGCACAGTAGTAGCTCCTCAAACAGTAGAAGTTCCCTGCCTGCCAAGAAGACAAAACCCCAGCCCTATTTTTCCCAGCCCAAGAATAAAGTCCAAGGTCCCTCCAGATGTGGATCAAAACAGCTAGTAACCATGCACTGCTGAGAGAGATAGTGACACCTGGGACCCAGGACAAAATTTATTCAAACTTTTCATAAGAAGTTAAGTTTAAGTATAAAGAGAAAATGAGCAAGGAAGGAAATAATTAATGGTTATGTACAACAATTAAAAAAAAAACATGCCAGCAGCCTATGAGAAATGTAGCAGGAGGAAATTATTCTAGTGCATTAGAATAACAGAGTTATAGGTTCTGGTCCTATCACTGTCCCTAACTAACGGGGGAATCGTGGTGGAGTCCCTTCCCCTCCCTGAACTTTACTTTCCTTGCCAGTAAAATGAAGAAATTTGACTTAATTATTCTGATTTTACTGCATATTAAACTCAGACTTCCAAAAATACCTTCAAACATTCTACTGGAAATATTACTTCTGTTAAAGAAAGGTCCACAATTCATTAAAAAAAAATAGTACTAGCATTTTTTTTTTTTTTTTTTTACATGGGCAGGCACCAGGGATTGAACCTGGGTCCTCTGGCATGGCAGGCAAGCATTCTTGCCTGCTGAGCCACCGTGGCCCACCTAGTACTAGCATTTTTAAAAATAAGATAACAGTACCCATTGTGCAAAAAAAAAAAAAAGAAAAAATCTAGATTCTCTTTCTTGATACAAAATGCCAGTTAGAAAATTCAGAATCTTTTCCCACACATAAAAAACAAACACATAATCATAACAACAGTTTGCAACAGTGGCCCAAAAATATTGGCAACACTATTGGCTTTTTAAGAAAGGCTTTTATCATTAAATTTAGCAGGAAAGGAAGTTAAAACTAACTTTAGGCTCACACAATCAATGGAAAGATATGTTACATGAAGGATTTCTCTTTCTTCTTTCTTTCAAATTCTTCAAGTAAATTATTTTTATTTATCTGATGTTAAAGTAAATATTTTATATCTTTCCAACTCTTGAAGAGCAGGATAAATTGTCATACATGATTTAAAAAGTTTCCTTGCCCATGTATCACAACACATATTTGAAGTTTTAAGATTTTATTACTATGTATATTTTTAACTTCTTGGAAAAAATTTTAATTTATTAAATTGAGAAGTAGATTATTTCTACTGTTATTTATGGATGGAATTGGGTGGATTTTACTTTATTTGGGTCCTCAGACTTGCATCAAGTATGAAGCATTTGCTACTTAGTAAGGATTATCGGTGTTATGTCCCCAGGGGTAGCCTGGAAAGACCAATATTGTAAAAATCCCTCTTAGGATGATACCGAACAAGTTTTTATAGCAAAGTCTGGTTCTGATATGGAGATGCGTGACAAGGCACAGTGAGAAAAGCACACTATTGGAGCCAAAAGACAGAATTCAGTCATTTCTCTTCCCCTTTCACTGTGTGACCGTGGACAAGTCTAAATGTCTCTGAACCCTAATATCCTATTGACAGAATAAGGTCTATAATGTTTATTCTCCAATGAGTTGTGAAGATTAAATGAGATTATGCCTATGAATGTGTTTTAAAGTACTATCTAAATATTACTGTCATTATTAGAACTAGGTCTTGCTATGCACTTATTTTTACTATCAACTGTGGACTCAGTTGTCATCATTTTTTCCATGTTCTTTCATACTTAGTCGTAGGCTCTAACATAGTGTTCCTTATCTGTTAACTTTAAGTAATTCCTGCGAACAGAAAAGCCATTATTACAGATGACCCGTGTGTCCTGACTCTTTTAAATTTCCTCACTCCCTAAAGCAGAGGAGCAGACTTCGAGTTTCCTTCAGATGGCTCCTTTCTGGTTATGTCTTCAGGTTTTCTCTACATGTTCTGTTTCACCTGCTCAACTGTCCCCATCTTTGGTTAACCCAGGCTTTAGACTAGCATCCTCCAGAGACAGTGGCTTGTCCTACTGTCTAAGTCCACTTGTCATCTAACTGTACCAGACCATGGGCCTCTTTATATCCAATCTGATACTGAAGGGAATCCAATATTACCATCCCAAGGATTTTGTTTATACAAATATCTTTATTCTTCCCCTGTTTTCCCTCAGTGCTACCCTATTAATTTGTTCTATTTGTTAGAGCTTGCTTGCTTGTTTGCTACATTTTTAGGCAACTGAAGCATTTCACCTCAAAGTGAATGACTCAAGTTTGCATTCCATATAACTCAAGTGATACTGCTTATTTGATTTTTATAAACTTTTAGAAAGATTTCTTTCAAATTTTTAACTAGAAGTTTATTGAAAAGTTGGTGTTAAGGGCAAGCCACTGTGGCTCAGCAGCCAGAGTTCTTGCCTGCCATGCTGGAGACCTGGGTTCAATTTCCAGTGCCTGCCCATGCAAAATAAATAAATAAATAAATAAAAGTTGGTGTTAAGAGCCTTAGGTAGAGTTCAGTGAGACAGTTATGATTTTTTTCCTCTTAAGTACCAAGGAACATCACAAAGAAGAACAGGACAAAACAACTTAGCCATCTGCAGGGACCCACAGCATAAACCACGGTTTTGAAAGTCAAAATTAGCACTTCAAATGCTAGCTTGGAAAGTCTGCATAAATGATTTTCAATATGATACTGCAGTGTTATAGTGAACAGCGTCAAAGTTTTAAAACTGAAAGGGACCTTGAATGTGATCAAGTCCAGCCCCCATCTGACAGAGGAGAGGAATTAATTATACTCGTCTGTACTGTAAGGACTCAGACCTTTTGGCCCATAGAAACAACCTTCTTTGCAAAAAAGCACACTGTCTTTAAATATTATTCCTTTTAAAAATGATTTTTTTTTTCTGTGACTTATTTGTTGATTCTTACTCTGGTTTTTTATCCTCCTCACATTAAAACCTTTGACTTCCATTCCCCTTTATTATAGTATTCTAAGTGAAAAGGACAGAAAGGAAAGTTAAAAACTGGGTTTGAAAGCCAAAGAAACAGCTAACCTGTCATCTGGAGTTCCAATATGTAGTGTTTTCAGAGCCCTTGGAATTGCTGGATTTCCCATCCTATGAGATGTTGATACCCTTGAACTGTATCTTCTTTTGAGTGCTTTGAGCTTTGAAACTTAAAATAAATCCATCAAATACATTTTAAGTAGATTAGGTCATGGGGGAAATGTGCTCCCCAGACCTAGATTTTACAGCTCTCCTTCTGCCCTTTAAAACAAACTAACAAGCAAATAGTTTGGGTAGTTTTCAACACTCACACCTCTGCACTCTGGGACTTTAGGGAGAAGAGGCAGCATATATCCCAGGAGAGGAGGACTCTTACAGGAAATGTAAGAAAAACTGCGTGTATCTTCATAACATCTTGACTAATTTCTAGATCCCCAAATTAAAGGTTTGGGGGGAAGAATCTCTTATTAGAACATAGCCCAAGGATCTGAGAAGGGAATAATAGCTTACTACAACTGCCATGCTGACAGTCTTAGCTATTTAAAACCTTCTCCTTGAACCTTAGTTTGTGGTTAATGAGACTATGCTTGACCAAGTTCCTTTAAACTAAAATTCCTTTCAGTTTAAAATATACCCCAATTTCTCAGTCCCCTGTGAATTGTCCTGGGTGTTGACTCCATGCACAGAAAGGAAAAGTTGTAGTGTTCCACAACTTTGTGGAACTTTGTTACTTTTCTTAAATGCAGGATATTAGCTTCAAGCCTGACCGAATGGCTAGCCCCTTGCGCCCTGGGGTCTCCTCACTTCACAATTGTTGCAACATATTCCCTGCTGTGGTCAGTTATCATCAAACGAGCATCTGCATGGCCAGCCTGGTCACACCAACGTGGTGAGTTTTATTTCATCTCCTCTTAAAAGAAGTAAAAGGTATTGCTGTCTATAAAGGCTGTGAAAAATACAAAAACACACCACCTAAAATTTAATAGGATGAGTAGAAAATATAATGCTGGTTCAGTCTCCAAAATTAATCTCATCATTGCATTTCACTGCACTGCACAACGCCAAGGAAGGGGAGGTACTGGTAATAATCAGATTAATGTGTCAATGAAAATAACCAAACCCAACATTTCAGCTCACAAACAGGATTACTGTACGGGATTGAATTTTCCAGGTTGGCATTTCTGTTTCACCTAATCAATAAATTCCTGAGTTACCACTTCACTTTGGGGTACATCAACAGTGTTCAAATATTAACTAAAATTTTATAAGATATGTTATTATTCATTTTAAAGTTCATTACTAAAACATTTTAATGATATAGACAAAATACTCTGTCACTCTCTCCAATTCAAAATGTCTCCATCCCCATCACTTGCAGGGAAGTCAAAGTCACCAACCTCTCACCAGAGTGACTTCCACAGCCTCACAACATTCCTTCCTTCCTCCCTCACTCTCTTACAGTGCTCCACCCAACAAAGTGACCTTCTGAAAAAAGAAATCAGGTTATATCATGATCCTGCTTATAATCTGCCACGGCTTGTCAATGCACATAGTGACATATCCAAACTTCTGACCCCAAGCAGTAGAGGCCCTACAGGACCCCGACTCATCCCCTCTCTGACTTCATCTCATCATCCACACACTCCAGCAAATGGTTCTTTTTTTCCCAAAACCCCAAATTCTTCCCACCTGAGGGTCCTTGCACCAACTTTTCCCACTACCTAGAATGCCCTTCCTTCCCCCGATCTTCTCAGGGTTAACTTTTTCTTGTTAATTATATCTCGGCTTAAATGTTTCCTCCCCATTACATCATCCTTTTTAACTTTCTTCCTTACATGTATGCTGTATTAATATTTTCTTATTTTTGTCTAACCTTCCCTAGTAATAACTAGCATTTATTGAGTGCCAGGCATTATTCTAAGGGATTTGCACATATTAACTATCCTTTAGTCTTCACAACAACTGTTTGAGGTTGGTGTTATTATTATTATTATTATTATATACTCATTTAACAGATGAAGAAACTGAGGTACAGACTGGTTAAGTAAGTTACCCAAGATCACATAGCTAGTGAGCAAAGAAGTCTGAATTGAAAGCCAGAGAGTCTGGCACCAAAGATCAAGCATTTAACCACTATGCCACCCACCAGTAGAAAAAGCTCCATGGGCTTTTCTGTCACTGTGTTCCCAGTGACTAGAACAAGTGCTCAAGGAATGAGTGAATTTAATGTTCAGAATAATTTGTCTTTATAAAGCATTTTATTGGGTGGTCATAAAACACTATGACAGTAATATTTCACTAAAAGGAACTTTCTTATGGTTCAAATGATACTTTATCTAAATATATCTAATTTATTTAATATAGAAAGCCTAGTCCTCTCTCCCATTAATTCTATTACTAACAAAATTCACTTATTCTTTTGTTTCATAACCCTCAGCTTGTAAGATTTTCATTTCCTCAGTAAGTGACATTTCAGCATAACCACTCTCTGATTAAGAGGGTGCAACACAGACAAGCTACAAAAAATCAAGAAAGAATATGTAATATGTTGACAAAATAAAGTTCCTTTATTTTAAATTGAACTGGGGGGTTTCAAAATTTATCTTTAGATTCTGACTTATTAATAAGCACATATATGAGACTTCCCCTTAAATAGAGGTTTAGCTGTGGTCAAGTGTCAAGAACTAAATGTAAAGTTCTTTGGCATTAATTGACTTGATCCCAGGTTGCTTCTCATCAAAACCAAATGAAACACATCAGAATCAAATGAAGCACAAGACTAAGTTTTTCATGCTATCTAGTATTAGTTCCTGTTAATTTAGTTCATAAATCAAATGCCATATCAGCCTGTATTGTTACTATGGATATGGTATTTAGTTTTCTGATGAGATGATAATTAATTCTTTCTTGTAAGAAAATCTACCCATTCAGGCCTCAGTTTAGAATCACAGACCTTCAAAGCTTTATGGTAACTTGCAGAACATCTAGCCCAACTCATTTTACATGAGATGAAACTAAGACTCAAAGAAGTTAAGTGACCTGTTCAAGAACTCAGAGGCACACCCCAAATTAGAAGACTGGTTCCTCAATTCCCAGCCAAGTACTATTTCCAACACACTGCTAATAACGCTGAGTGTTTATCACTATGCCATATGAATAGGACTTGGAAGAAATACTTTCCTGTTAAACATATCAATTCAACACAATTCTTGAGCAACTACTACTCTATCAGTGTTGCATTCAATCCTTTTGGATGCATGTCCCAATTTAAAATCTTCAACCATTTGCTGGATTATAGAGGTTATCTTAGGTTTTGTTAACCCTTTAATAGGTACCTGTGACTCCTGCCCACTTCTAAGATTAGAAACAACTTTAAATTGTTCTATTAATTACTTCAGCATGTCAAACCCTTTTCTTTTTGATATCTTTTAGGTCAACTCACCACCACACCTTCAAGCCAGATTGAAAATATAGTGTTTTCCTAAGGCGTTGTCTGAGAGCTTATGGATTTGTGTGTTGTTGTTTTTTAAATGATGAGTACCACAGCACTATTATCAGAATTTTTCTTTTTCAAAGCCTATTTTTATTTCCTTTGTAGTATTTATTTAGAAAGGGCTCTTCTTAAATAATGTATGGCTTTACTGTGACCACATAAATGGCTTTATTATTGATTTATTATGAATCACTGTTCTTCTTGGCACAAAGTGGAGGGTATTTATAACCATCATTATATTTGTTATTATTATTCCATTAACTATGGCATTATTAATAATTACAACAGGTAGTTGGAATGATGACCATTTTGGTTGGAGAGAGAAGTGAACCTTGGATTCAATGGTCTTATCCTAAGTCTACCGTGCTTGCCTGCATTTTTAGGTTGGTCACTTAAGGCCACAGTCACCTGAGAACAGATACGACCCCCTCCTGCTTACGAAATCCTTTGAAATATTTAGGGACATGTTGCCTAAGTAGCATTTGCTTTTTAATTTACATGACTCTGGTGGGCTTGAGATTCATAAATTTCCTGTGAAAAAAATTTAGAAAGTATTGTCAAATGGATCCTAGATCTGCCTCACACCAAGTCACTCAAATTCTGACCCAATTTAATAAAATATGCCTTCCTGCTTGCTTTGTAGGAAAATAAGAACAAAAAAAAAAGGAATCCAAAAATGACTATGAACTGTTCAAAATAAAGTACTATAGGTGGGTCTAAAAAAAACAACTGTTAGAGTGAAAAATGGTAGGCCTGCCCCAATTAAGATGGTAGAGTGAGATGCTTCAAGGCTCCATGCCCCTACAGAAGCTTTGAACAGCCAGCAAGAAGTGGCAGAAACATTTAAAAAAAAAAAAACAGTTAAAAGATTGCAATTACAGGTGGGTGTCAAATCAAGAAAAAGGTCACTTAAAAGCGGTAAGATCTTGAGGCACCCTGGCTGGCTGGCCCCTCCACCACCCCTCACTTGCTTGGTGCAGAGCTGGCCCATGCTTCCACTGCAGATCCCTGGTCCTAATTCTGGAGGGAGTAGAGTAAACCCCTGCACATAATGGGAGCATGCATGTCTGGCCAATGTGTCTGGTGGTGGCCAGATAGACTCACCATTCCAGAACTTGCCCTGCATGTGGAAAGCAGTTCACAGAGTTCTTATACAGAACACTGTAGGAGAATAGTCAAGTCATGCTTTCTGGGACAAGAGGTTGCTCGCTGTATGACATACAATGCAGTGTGCAGCACTGTGAAGAAACTGTTTCCTAAGAAAGAAGGGACATGTGTATCAGTGTAAACGGGGAAATTCCTAGGGCCACATGCCCAAGTCAAGAGGCATGCACAGAAAGGTTCAAGGAGGCCCCTATCCTTTGGCCTGGAGTTTTTCTCCAACTCATTGTATGGATAAGCCCTGAAGAAAAGTACTCACCCAGGTCAAATCTGCAAAGACTGGGAAAGATATTTCTCTGCATCCCCCTCTTTTTTGTTAGCTCCTGGTATTCAAGGAAACCTCTGTCATAATACTAGCTGGATATAAGCTTAAGGGACAATTGACGCAGTGTCTAAATTCCAACAACATACTTAAAATATCAAAATGTCCAAATTTCAACAAAAGATTATAAAACATACAGAGAAATAGGTAGTGATGGCTCAGGTAAAGGTGAAGATGAACACATTAGAAACACTGATGAGGAGAACCAGACCTGAGACATCAGAAAAAGACTTTACAAAAATGGTCCTGAATATGATCCCGAAAGTTAAAGGAAAGTTAAATGAACAAAAAACTAAAGAAAATCAGGAAAATAATAGATGAATACAAAGATTATAACAATAAAGAGATGGAAAGGCAGTGCCATGGTGGCTCAGTGGCAGAATTCTCACCTGCCATGCCAGAGACCCGGGCTCGATTCCCAGTGCCTCCCCATGCAAATAAAAAAAAAAATTAAATAAATAAATAAAAAACAAACAAAAATAGAGAAATGGAAATTATAAAAAGGAATCAAGCAGAAGACCACAGTAACAGAAATTAAAAATTCCCTACAGGGGTTTAATAGCAAACTGGAATTTATCGAAATCATCCAGTCTGAGGAGAAGAAAGAGGACAGAATGAAGAAAAGTGAACAGAGTATGAGGAACCTGTGGAACACCATCAGGCAAACCAATATATACATTGTGGGTGGGAGTATTAGAAGAAGGATCAGAGAAAATATGCAAGGAAATAATGGCAGAAACTTCTCACATTTAACAAAAGACATAAATATATACATCCAAGGTGCTCAACAAATTCCCAACAGGATAAACCCAAATAGACCCATATCATGACATATTATAATCAAACTGTTGAATACCAATGTGAAAGAGAGAATTCTGAAATCTGCAACAGAGAAGCAATGTATCCACAAACAAGCAAGTTTCAGTAGGATGAAGTGCCAATTTCTCATCAGAAACCATGGATATAAGAAAGCATTGGAAAGACATATTAAAGTGCCGAAAACAAAAAATTGCTAAACAAGAATTCTATATCTGACAAAACTGCCCTTCAAAAATGAGGGAGGAATTAGACATTCCCAGATGAACAAAAGCTGAGGGACTTGATCACCACTGGACTGGACCTACAAGAAATGTTAAAGGGAGTTCTGCAGGTTGAAAGAAAACAATATTTGACAGTTGACTGGTGTTGTATGGAGAAATAAATAGCTCCAATAAAGATGATTACATGGGTAAATATAAATATCAGTACTACTGGATTTTTTACTTATAACTCTTTTTACTTCTTAAGAATCTAAAGTCAAATGCATACAATCAATGGTTTTGGGACTCAAAATAAATAAATATACAATTTGTGACAAGGACTACATAAAGGTGGGAGAACAGAGGGGTGTAGAAACATACTTTGTACACTATTAAAGTTAAGTTGGTATCAAAGCCAAGATGACTGTTATAGAATTTAGGATGTTAAATCTAAACCCTATGGTAACCACAAAGAAAATACCACAGAATATGTAAAGTCACAGAGACAGAAAGGTAATTAGGGGTGGGGAGTAAGGGCAATGGGGAGTTAAAGCAAAATGAGTTTGGGATTTCTGTTTGGGATCAAGGCAAAATTACAGTGACAGATAGTGCTGCAGGTACTACAACACTGTAAATGTGATTAACTTCACTGAATGGTATGCTTGGTAGGGGTTGGGTTGGGAATATTTATGTTGTTTAAATGTCTCCACAATTAAAAAAAAAAGAAATGATAAACTAAGAAAGATAATGACAAATTCAATACATGATACTGGATGGGAACTATGAATGGGGGAGAAAAGGCTCAAAAGGACAATATTAGGTCAAAAGAAAACATTGGAATATAAAATGTAAACTTTATATCAACATTAAATTTCTTGAATGTGATAACAGCACTTAAGGTGAATACATAAGTGAAGTTCCTTGTTCCGTAGGAAAGATACACAGAAGTACTATGTTTTCAAGGAGTATGATGTATGCAGCCTGCTCTCAAATGTTCAGAAAATAGATGACAGATAGGTAGGTAGGTAGGTGGATGGATGGATGGAAGGAAGGGAGGGAGGGAGGGAGGGAGGGAGAGAGGGAGGAAGGAAGGAAGGAACAGCAATGGTGGCAAAATGTTAATATTGGTGGATCTGAGTATCCATTGGTGTGGGAGTATGCTGAAGTTCTCTGTATGGGGACTGTAGCATTTTTGCAGCTGTCCTGTAAGTTTGAAATTATTTCAAAATAAAAACTTTTCATAAAAAATAGGAGAAATGCAGCTCGACAGCAAGTGGTAAATATGAGAAAACAGTGTACTATGACTACCAAAAGAATTAAGGCAATTTTAGCCAGCATTAACTGAGGCCAAGAATAAAAGGGGAATTTGAGTCTGGGTGCCAGGTATTAAGAGGGATAATGACAATCTGTAGTGTATTTAGAGGTCACTGGCCAGGAAAGTGAGGTGACATGAACTCTATCATAAAGAAAGGGCTAAAAATATATATACGAAAGGAGAGGAGTGACAAATTTTTCCTGAAGAAGACTTTGTGAGAAACGGCAGTTGTCAAAATAGATCTCTTGCCTTTTTCCAGAGGAATATATTTGCTTCAGTTTATAACTAGATGAATATAATTTATTTTCTTAAAGACTTTGACACTTTATTACATGATGGCTATAATTAATGTCAGACCCTAAATGAGAAATAAAAAAAATCAAATTTGGTCATCTGATTTCATCAAGCTATATCTGAAGTATGTTTTGGCATTATTACTAACAGTTAGCAGCAAGTTCTGGAAACAGATGCAGTCTTGATATGTATTCTCAATATGAAACACATTGCAAAAAGGCTTAAAGATAAAAATATATACTGCTTATGCACACTCTTACCATGCTATTTCCTGTCTTTATCAGCAATAAAAGTTTCTCTTGTTCTGCCCTCTTTGTTTTTCCAGGTGAACAAAATTTTTTCTCCTTTCCCCTTTTTTTACTTCTACACGCCTATCTTTTCCCTTTTTTTCCTATCTTCTTTTCCACTAATATTTGTTTCATTAAACATTTAGTGAGCACCTACTCTGTGCCAAAAATTGTGCTACGGTATAAGGATTCAAGACAAAATCACTGTCTTTGAGAACACTACTTTCTATAAAAGGAGAAAGGCATGCAAATTATTATCCTAAAGAAAGATAGATGTATATTCAAGGTGTGTCAAAGCATAGAGATGGGATACAGATGCATGTAGATGAGAGTGATTCACTTTTGAGGGAAAGGGTGATTGGGGAAGGCTTCCCAGGGGAAGGGATACCTGAGAAGGATCAAGGAGGTCCTTCTTGGCAGATGCACAGAAGTGGGCTGGCATGGAGGCATGAAACAGTATAATTCTACAGTCTTCCTCAATAAAAAAAAAAGGTTTTAAATTATGTACACCTCTGCCAGGGGTCCTCAAGAGAAAAGGCATACCCTTCACTTTGGAGAACCAAATATTCTGGGTGATAGCTAAGAAGTCAACAAAATGAATTGTTATTTCTAGCTTGGTCTATTATATGATTGAATTGGAATATGAATGACTACCTAATGGTAAATATTTAGGCATTTGTTTATGGGGAAAACTAAAGGAAAAAAATAGTAAAAATGAATCAAAGATAATTTCGACCATTTGATGACAATTTCAGAGACAGAGAAAATGCTTCCCTAGGAAGGAATGCATGAAATATTTTCTAACAGGAAATATCAGTGATAAAAGGAAATGGGGAGATGGTATTCCTAGATGCAGAAAACACTCTTGATTTTTTAAAAATATAATAGCCTATTTCTATTTTTGAGGCTAATTATGCCAAGTAGTTTTTCCACTAGCATTTATCTAATAAAGTAAACTTCCCTTACTCGAAGTCCTAAACACAATAAATCGTGGACACACATCATCTTACTCCTTTTAGAATGTCTGAGATATTTAGATAGGCAGTTTTGAGTAATCATTTACACAGGACCACTGAGGTGCAATAAATTAACCGGCTTACCTGAGAGTACTACAAAGGATCTTTAGTGATACTGAAACTAATACTCCATTTTCCTAAGTTAAACTGCCTCTACCTTCTTTCAGATTCCAGTGCACCATGGAAGTCATTGTGCCATTAGAAAATTAGGTTTAATTATTTTGGTGAATCAAGGCTCAAGCTCCCAAACTTTCCACTAAGAAAAGAAGGAGACTGCAGAAAATCTTTTGATAAAATTTATAGCCATGTCTTTGCCATCCCTGGATAAGAATGATTCCCCTTTCACTACTAAATCTTTTCTCCGTGTGTGGGTAGTTGTACATGTGTTGGAAATAAATCCTCACAGTTGTCACCCAAACAACCGATGAGCACCAAGTATGAAATCAGAGACAAATCATGTACTAAGGTTTCATTTTAAGCTTTGGAAACTCAGTCTAGCTATAAATAAAAGTAAGAACAGAACCCACTTCAGCACCGGAAGTCCAGGTATGTCCTGAAGCTAAGCTCACAGCAACAAAATAAAAATACCATCACTACCTGTGTCAGAAAATAGACTATTTTTAGGGAAAGCAAGACGAATTTCAATTTATAGAATGTAAAGATAACCCGACCAATCACAGTAGATACAACAGAGAAGAATATTGAACATGCAACTGTTAACATAGGGCTTGCCTTTGTTTAGGGTCCATTAATTTTAATAACTTCCCCTCTGTGGCTTTAAACAGAGAACTTCTTCAAAATAAGAGCGGCTCCTATTAAACTTAATTACTTGCCCATGGCTGCCATGGCAGAGGTATGTCTACCAAACAGGTGGCTCTTAATAAAGGAACAGTTCTGAAGTGAAAAGTAGATTTTCTAGTGTTTTATTATAGTTGCTTTAACTTTCTGGTTTATTAGTATTAATTGCTGGAGTTTTCCTTTTAACCTTTCTTATGAGTTTGCTCCCTCCTGTGAGTTAAAATGTTTACATATACTTGGCACATTACTGAAGCTGCTAGTTTCAAAAATTTCACTCAGGGGGCTTTTTAGAAATTTGGTTATAAAGGGCATTTAAAAAGGAACTATATCAAATACCAATGGGTTTGAAATTACATGAAAAAATCCTCCTGACAGACCTTAAGTGATCAAATGAGTATTTTCCACAGGCAATTTCTAGATTTTGTGGCAGTGACAAGTTTTTAATAACTTTATTTATTAGACCAATGCCTATTCTGCTGACCTTTGGAAAGAGTTTAATAACTGAGAGTCATAAAAATGGAGACATCTTCAATAACCCTATGCAGTTGAGTAAGTGGAATTTTTATATTTTTTAATATTTTGAAAGAAGAAATTCAAGAAAAAAAGACTCTTCAGAAAGATTACAGTTCTTAATTCTGTTCCACACAAATAATAATAATAATCCCAAATCACAGAGAAAAATCCTCCAAAGAACCTAGTATAG
The DNA here is from genome assembly GCF_023851605.1 of Tamandua tetradactyla. Classification (NCBI taxonomy): domain Eukaryota; kingdom Metazoa; phylum Chordata; class Mammalia; order Pilosa; family Myrmecophagidae; genus Tamandua; species Tamandua tetradactyla. The sequence goes on along the minus strand of NC_135331.1, from coordinate 103,249,667 downwards.
CCACCCGTAGAGCAACTGAGGCAGCCACCTATAACCTCCCCTATGCCTCTAATAAATGCATCCTGTATTTTTAGAGACCTCTAAGAAAGAGATCCTCGGGTACCATGATTTAAATAATGGACAAATGCTTGCATAAATCCTTTCTACTTTATATATGCAAAAAAGTGATACACACTTTAACTGAAATTACTTCATTCAGATGGGTGGGAAAGGGGGGGAATTATAGTGCTTCCGCCCTATATAAGCCTACATGGATTCTTCTTTTGGAGGCTACAACAGCATACTCTGAGCCACAAGTTAAAGAATAGATCGAATAAACAGTTGTTCTTCTTTCCATAAGAAGGTAATTTGAAAGTCAGTAGTTTTTTACTTATATAATATTTTTTAATGAACTCCAGGAAAGTAATTATAATCTTTGTGTCAAACCTCACAAATACTTTGAACATCAAAAATGCCATGGAAATGATAATATAAGTACAATTATAAACATACAAAAATTTGGCTGTGTAAGCCTTGCTGGTCATCACCCTGTCACTCACTGCTCTTTAACAGAATCAATGAGAAATAACCTTGGCTATCTCTGTACAGTGAATACTCTTTTAGGACCATATAAGATTAAATACATTATCTACTTAAATACAGATATATGATATTATATGATAAGGCCACACTTTGGTGGAAGGGCAGAGGGAACAACCTCTACAGGACTTCTTGTGAAATGTTACTCACTAGACTGGTTTTTCATTGGTAGTACTTGATTTTTATAATTCAGCTGAATATGATCCAAACTCATTATAATAAGGTAGAATCTGCATGTCAATTACATGCCAATAATGTATTATTTAGTTATATACCTATAATTGTTATTATTTGGTTGTTATAATATTTAAGTTTGCCCAAGGTTAAGGAAAGAGTTTCTGAATTTGGTATTATATTACACCCATGAACTTCAAGACATCTAGTATCATATTTTTCTCCGCAGTACAGTAAGGATTGTAGGTAGCATACCTTTATCATTTTACTGTATCTTATTTTATATATACCTTGCTTCCAAAAAGGGTCTAAAGACTTTACAATATCATTGTCTATTAGTATAACTCATTAAGTTCTAGCACTTGTAGCCACACTTGAAAAATTTCTCAGAAGTAAGGATGCCAATGGGAAAAGGTGTAAAATTGGATTCTCTGAAGGTCATTACATAGATTAAATCTTGGTGGTCTTTTAGGATAAAATGGAATTTATTTAGAAACAATCCTTTCTGAAGGAGCTTTCTGGTTGCATGTATTCCTCTGATCCACTGGAACAGAATATGATTATGCCTGGTTTACATACAAATGTAACCCAACAGCATCTTCTTCTTTCTGACATTATAACAATAGTTATTTTCAGTTAATATTTTATTGACTTTTTTGTGAGAATGGCTCCTAATACTTTTAGCTCTGTATATAATTATTGTGCATCTATAGAATAAGAATAACAATGGCAAACATTTATTGAGCACTTCTGTGTGCTAAGCAGTATTAAGTGCTTTATGAGAGAAATATAAATAACTTGTGAATATTAACTCATTTCAATATTTAAATATTCCAAGGGTTTTATATATTAACTATGCCCTGTGGTGATCCACTCTAAAGTAAATAATCCCCTTTAAACATTTAGATTTTCGGTTATTTGATTCATTTACGACAGGGCTTGCCTTAAAATTATATATTCGTATACACTATTGACACAACAATTTTAGCTTCATAACATCAGTCACAATCATTTTAGCACATACTGTGTGTCAGGCCTAATCTAACCATGTTACATCCAGTACTCACTTAATCTTCCAATAAACTTATGAGGTAAGCATTATATTTCCAACTTACAAATAATAAAACCAAGTTTCAGAGAAGTAAGAACCTTGCCTGATAAATGTATGAGCTGAGATTCAAACCTGAGTCTGAGCCTCCAATTCTACTGTGTAACAGTCAGGAATTTTATTCTCTCACCCACTATCATGTGAGAATATTTTGTATATCCTTTTAGATAGAAATATGAGACTGATTTCTTTATACAACACATGAAGTGTTCTGGAAAACATCTTAAGAAGTAACCACAGAACTGTTCCAGGGTAGGGATGGGGGTTAACTTTGGCACAGACAGAACATAATGAAGACTAGAGATATGGGAATGGACTCAATACAAAGGGTTTTAGCTACTACAGCACACACACATCAAGAACAACAAAAATTCTCATTTTTAGGTTTTACCTGTTAGATGGCTCTGCGCCACAGACCCTAGGGACTGCTTGAGATGCAGAGATTAAAACCACAACTATGCTGCCTGGCACCTGACAATCTATGAGACAGGCTCTTCTCTAAGGAGATTCCAAGGATGAGTTCCCAGGGAAGGGAAAATGGCTCTTACTCCAAATGCCTTGACCCTGTGACCTATTAGTGTCCTGGTGTGCTAGCACAGCCCACACGCAAGGACAAGGGCAGGTAAATCAGGGTTCCTCTAGTTCCCCAACAGTCCAAGTCTAGTTGTTTCTTGCTGTTTTCCTACATGCTGACAAGAGGGATTTTCTGATCTCATCTCTTTAATGTTTATACAAACGTCCTACTCTGGCACCATGTTACTTTACTAGTAACAACTCATAGAAGCATTTGAGGTAGGAGGCAAAAACTGGACTAAAGCCAGTTTTAAACTAGTTTAAAGCAGAGGCTCCTTCCTACCTTTGTCCTCAGACTGTTACATGGCTGAATAAACCAATCAGTTTGAGCTCCTACCTCCTCTTCAGTGGAATGAGAAGAGTTATGTGGCATTCATTTAGGGAAATAAGTAATCATAAGTAAATTGACTAAACCTGGCTGATCTAAATTACCAGATGAATGATAAACAATAATAACTACCCATTTATGTAGTTTTTCCAATGTTGTTTGCTAGGTTCCTTTTATAATGCTTTAGGTAAGTGTCAATAAAGCTACAATCACTCCCTCATCTCTCTCCTCCAGGTACTGCTAAAGGACAAATAGCAAAATCTGCTTCAGCCACAGAGGTTTGGGCACATGGAAGCCCCTGGGGGCCCTAAACAGAAGCAGGTTTGTACAAGCCTTGTTCTGTCAACATGTCGTCTTGGCACTACGTAAAACAGAGTGGAATCTAGGTAGGATATATGGAAGGAATGACCAGAACTAACTCAACAGCATCAAATATTGTGCCTTCAGTCCCATATCAGTCCTCGCTATCCCCTCTATGCTTCACCCATCCTTTCCCGTGTCTATAAGTGATATTTGCCTGAAACAAATAATGATTCCAATCAAAGGAAATGATAACTAAAATTCTATACTCCATACAACTTCCCCCAAATATCATGTTATTCATAAAAATAATAGCAGTCATAATGAAGAGTGGAAACACGGTTTTATAAAGAATCTTGCAGTTGTCCCTCCACCCCTCTTCCTTCCCTACTCACCCCCACAGGAATCCATCTGCTGCAGAAAATATGAAGGCATTAGGACCAGAGAGCCCTTTCCTGCTATTTGCTTGAGAAACAAAGCTTTCCCTCCTCCCAAGTTGAAAGAAATAAAGGAGTCTGAACTAATCAAAACCTGCAAGCCTGCTGGTGGAGCTTCAGCTTGTCAGTGATGCAACTCAGCGGAGTGAGTAACGGCTTCGAGCTTTTCAGAAAATGAGAGAGAGAAAAAAACAGAGACAGACACAAAGAGAAAGAAAGAAAGGCATTAACCTGGCCAGGAGTCAAACAGGTGCACGGGGCCCGAACGCTGATAAATATGGGATCCAATGGTGTGTGTGTGTGTGCGTGTGTGTGTGTGTGCGCCTCTGTGGGTCCATGTCCTTTACTTTTTAGCGGACGGCAATGTTGTAGCTTGTATGCTGGGGGTATAAAAAGAGTTTTTGTTTTAATTTTATTCAAGATGCATACAGTTGACCAAGGCCCTTTAACTTTTCTCTACTTGTCAGTCTGAAGTCTTTAGGGACACTGTCTGGAACTCTGTGATGAATTCTCCATGATAGAGAGGGACATCCATGTCATTTAGCACACATACTTACACCTTGAGACAGACTTCTGTGGTGTCTTTTGAACAGTGGATGTCTCAGCACCGGGGCATGTCATGGTGAGAGTGACAGCAGCATGCTATCTACATTTCATAGGAAGGCTGCCCCTGTCCTGAGTCAACCAATCAGAGGCCACATGTTGCCCTTAAAGATTCTTTAAGGCCTCAATGAATTTTGAGTGGTTAATTTCTAATAAGGCTCTTAAATTTACAGGTGCTCTCTCTTGGAACTGGTTAGCTTAGACTCTTGGGATTTAAAATAATAAGGCTTTAGAAATGGAGGGCTGAGTCATCAATTCATAATCTGGTTTATAGGGAGAAGTTAGGAAAAGAAGGGAAAACAAGCAGAGGAAGGCCAGGCATAAGACCCTCAGGAGAAGGCCCTAGTTATGAGATGGTGCCCACCACAGGGAATACAACTCAGCATGGCAAAAACTAGGTGGCATAAAATAGCATCTTAAGAAAAATATGCCATCTTTGGTTGATTTGTAGTTCAACTTAAAATGTACAAGTGTTCGATAACCCTGTAATTCAGAAGCCCTAGTTTACTGATTGTCATATCTTTGCCCACATCCCTCAAACAGAAAATTACTCTGGGCATAAATAACACAGCATTTGCCCATCCCTTTTCTTCCTGACCCCTGTACAGGGTGGAGGGAGTAGCAGTTAGTTAAAGCACGGTCTTTACCTGAAATGCGCCTGGGCACATCGGTGATGGCAGGAAGCCCAGTGCCCCGTGTGGAAGAGAGTGGGGTGGTGGAGTGAATGGATGGGGACGTCATCTGGCTCAGGTAGGAGGGATAAGATTGGTCATAGGACCATGGCGGGGAAGACTGTGCTTGCCTGGGGTCTGGGAAAAAGAAAAAGAAAAATCTTCAGTATACCAACCATAGAAATATGCAACCTAAAACTCAGATAGATTAAATCAGAAAAAAAGAGAATTCATAATAACCTACAACCCCATCCATTCTGGCCTGTACAACACTAAGCTTTCTAGATTTCGAGTATCAGTGAACACAACAAAATGGATCAAACATAAGGACAATTTGTCTCTCTTAACACTTAAATATTTCTATTTGGAAAGTCTAGCAAGCATTTAGAAAACAATCTGCCTTGGTTATCTTTACAAAGTGGAATTATGTTTCATTTATTTTCTATTATTTCCTAATACCATTCCAATGATCATATAGTACTTATTTTTTATAAGAAAATGTGTTAGAAAACGTGTTTGAACAATTAACTTCATAAAAGAACACACAAGCTGTACCTTTTATTCCTCCATATCCAGACACTAACTTTCAGGTATGCTTTTTGGTTTTTAAATCACATAATTTCAGTACAGTGCATTTTCTCCCCAGGCAGGTCACCATGATGGGACTCTCTAGCATGAGGGGGTGGAGGGGAGGTGGGGAGGCAGGGATGAGAACACAGGCAGCAGTAAGTAACAAGAATAGAAAGGAAGAGAGTAGGCTACATTTTTACCATGCTAAAGCTAAACCAGAAAATAACCTTCGAGAAAGAAAGGATGACTGAATTTCAAAGTCAACTACAATTAAGGACTGAAAAGCTTCAGTATTATCTAGTTTCAGTGTAAGCATATGAGTTTCTGACAGTAAGAAAAGGACCCAAAACAAGAGAATCTGACAGTAAGAAAAGGACCCAAAACAAGAGAATAGGGAAATGCTTATAATCCTATTAGAATGTGTTTAAAAGATGTCACATATTTGGAATATGGCCTAATGCTACCTACAGTCACTATAATAATAAAAACAACGGGTTGCCAACTAGCTCAGGTTAATTGCTGAACAGTAATAATATCTTTTGGTATATTGCTGTGGGGTTTCTTGGAGGTACAAACTCAAGGTCAAGGAGATTTATCAAAAGAACTGCAGTCTGCATAAGAAAAAGGTAAATTTGCTGTATGTTTCCAGAGCTAAAAATAGGTGTTTCAAATTATTTTGCTCTTATCTGATGGCTAATCAGTTGTAATAAAATTTCTCTTAACAAATGTTTCATGCTAATTGTAAAAGTTTTAAGCTAATTTTAAAAATTTCAATATAATAGGCTGTTCATAAGACAGTTTGGTATAGTATAATAATCTGTGTGATCTTGAGTTAATTACTGGGTAGCTTTGAGCCTCAGTTTCCTCATCTTTGTAAAAGGCAGGGTACTAATACCTGAATCACAGAACTATAAGAATTGCTTAAGAAAAGCATGACGAGAGCCTAACACAGAGAAGAAACTCAATAAGTGTTCATTCTTGCTTTTTTTAAAAAAAGCTCTTGGTACGACTAGGACAGTTCCATGATTAAACAAATCTGAATTGTAGTTAATACACTGGGCCTGGGTTTTGAATTATTCCTAAATCACCTATCACTCTCTGAAAATGGAAAGCTTTATCTTCTAAAAGTACTAATATATTTGAACAGTCAATTCAGGTTTCTCTCTAAAAATAAAAATGATTATAATAAGACAAAGGTTTTGAGATGGATCCTCTTTTAAAACTTGTTTTCTGTATAGTCAGAGCCACTTAGTTTCAGCTTTTTGTTGTTTATTTGTTCAATTCAGAAACAATGTATTTAAAGACTGTCTAAATAGGACATACTTCCTTAAGTCAAAATAATTAAATGTATCTGAGTATTTACCTGATATTTATAGACATTCACTGATATACAGAAATTTTTCATCCAATTCAATTTTAAGGAACATTTACCTGGGTTTACAATTTGAATAAAAGTGTAGTACTAGAAATGGTTAACATAAATGTCTCTTTCAGAAATCTAAAGGATATTTGATTATTAAAATAATGAAGTTTTGTGCTTTAAAACTTTCAAGAGTGAGATTGTATAGATTGGCAACATTTCAAATGTGAGTGACTAGTCCTCGCTATATCTGATTTTGACATACTTCCTTGCCTTGCACCATTAATGAAATTCACTATTCAGAGCAATGGTAAACGATCTTCAGATGGAGAAAGATTCATTCCTTACAGCACCGGAAAGCAATGTCATGGAGGCAAGGCCTCTCAAGCAACATTCTCAGTAAGTAAAAAGGACAAGCACCACTTAGTTAAACATGTTGGACACACAGGACTCCAATTAGGATTTGAGTTCTAACCCAACTTTACCAGATAATTCCTGGGAAAATATTTAAACCTATATATCCCTCTTCTACTGTAACATGTCATTACTAGTAATATAGGGCTCCATGCCTAATAACGAGAAAAAAATATGAGATATAAAAATGATGGAAATGTACCATTAAAAAATTAGGGCACTTTCCTTGGATATAAAATACAGCCTTAGAGTTCTCCTTGTGCAGAAATTCAGCCTGGTAAAGTGGGAAATGAATGGGTATTCTAATGAGGACATCTGAGTTGAAGTCCCAGTTCTGCTATTTATACGTTGTCACCTCAGCTGGGTTAGCTAACTCTCAGAACCTTAGATTCCTCATTTGGAACATATACCATGGTAAACTGAATATAGAAAAGTGGACATGCATACTGTATGGGAAAACAAGCTTAGGAATCACAGCTCACGACTATGCTGGGCAAATCACTTAGAGTTTTGAGGCCTCAATTTTCGTCTATAAAATAGAAATCATGAATCTATTAGGGTTGTTGTGAGCATTACGTGAACTATGCTTTATCTGAGAAGGTATCTGGCACTGTTAGCATATATTAAGTACAGAATAAATTGCAGTGATTATTGTTATCTACAAAGCAGATACAGTAATAATTACCATCATGTTTGTCTGGAAAATTAAATGAGATAAAAGCATTTTGATAACAAACGAAAAAAAAAAAGCATTTTGATAACTATAGAGTACCATATTATTCTCTTTAGGAATATGCATGGTTAAGGCCCTGCTGTGTGATATGTCTCTTAATGTTGCTGCGGTTTCATTTATTCATCTGTAAAATGGAATATTAATACTATCTCAGAGAGTTGTGAGATTGAATAATATACAGTAAATGGCATAACATCATCATCATTGTTCAAAAAAATTTAAAATATGGCTCTAAACCATCTAGGGAAGCTAGTTGTCTAGTGTTATTCTTGAAGATGTACAAGATCAAATGCAACACAATCTAGAATAAAGCTTGGCACGTGGTAGGTAGGTCTCCAATAAACAACTATTGAATGAACCTTCCAGGGTGGCTTGAGTGAATAAAGGAGTATCATAATGAAAGAGTAATCAGGCATTCTTTCATTTCCCCATAAACTGTAAAAGAAGAAATGAATTTTAGTTATATTAGTGAAGTTTTAGCTTTTATATAAATGTCCTGATTGTAGGGATATTTATAGCACAACAGTCGTAAAGGACAATTTCACTTTTGGTTAGGTCTTCTCTAAAGATATTCAAGATTAAGAAAAATAACTTCCCACTATGCCTAAATAAATAAGCTCTTTCTTTGTTTTCTGTCTCTCTGAGGACATACTGCAGTCCAACCAATCTCTTTCAAGGTTTCCATACTAAGATTCTATAACAGTGACCTACTTAAGGAAAGAGTTACCAAGAGAGAACTGCCACATAGGGTCTTCTAGATCTGGTATAATTTTAGAAAGAGTATGGTAACCTTAAAAGAAACGAAAAAAGCTGAGGTTTCCAAATACCCCAGACCTTCTCTAATACCCTATCCTGCGGAAGAGCGACCAATCTCAGTGCCATCATTTCTGGACTGGTTGATCTTGGACAAGTTACCCAGCCTCTCTCAACTTCAAGTTTCCTCACCTATCTAATGGGGATTAAACAAGAATAACTTCTTCATAAAGTTGTTATGAAGATTAAATGAGATATTGCAGTAAAGAGCTAAGCTCTTCACATTTACTGGGAAAAAAAGCAGTAAATGTTTGCCAGAGTTAAAACCACTACTTTTACTGAATCTTCATTCTGTATTTATGTTTATAATCTGTAAGCTCTTATTCTGAGCTCAATAATTTTTCTGTGATAATATGGCAGAGACAATTTTTAGAGAGCCTCCTGTAGCATTTAGTCCACAATTTAGAGAATATGACACTGTTAGTCACGTTCAATACCCCTTATGATCGTTTAACCTTAATCATGCTCCTTCTTAGTCTTGGTGTCTCCCAAACCAAGAAAATCTAGCCTTTTCAATGTATTTTCAAATACTCTACACTTTGACCTTTTCAATAGTTTAGTGGGGGGAGGGGAGAGAATGATTGTAAAATGCCTTGTCTGCCTAAATGCTCAATCATAAGAAAATATAATCCTATCATAAATATGAGTATAGCATGTTTGCTTTTTTTTCTGTAGACAATTATTAATGCTTATGGTGGAGAAAAGTCACCTTAACCTGATCTCATAAACAATTTCTGAACTCAGCTTCCTGAAGAAACCTGAGACTTCTGAGATCCACTCCTCACTTGGCTGAGTGTGAGCAAGTTATAGATTTTTAGGCCCTCCAAATCAATCCTAAAGTTACTAACAGGGAAGGGTACAAGACCTAGCTCTGAGACTAACCTATCAATTACCCATTAACAAACAAAAATCTATCTCCATCTCAACCTCAGGTCTCACAGGACAATTATACTCCATTCTTTTTCTCTGACCCAGTCAGAGTTAAACTGATTTGTCTTATCTTGCCTGCTAATACCTGAAGGGAAGTACCATGCCCCACCACTCCAACATAGATAAGAATATCCTTGTTTCCTGTGTCTCAGACGGCCTTGAGGTTAGATCTGGGTGACTTGTAACGACTTATAAGCAACCATAAGTTTTCAGATAACTGAACAGAAATGAAACTATTGTTGAATTTCAATATTTTAAGGTTTTCTAAAAACTACAATTCATTTTTTCAATATGGTAATCTGCAGAGACTATACCTATTGTTTTTCTTGCTACATTATAGAAATTAAAAACATTGACATTTTATATGGATATGATGATGTAAAAACAAAATTATTGATATTGGCTTTTTTATATGTATACACACTCTTCATAGTTTGGAAAATCTGAAATACTAAATATCACATGAGCATTTAAATACTACCCCGCCCCTCTTGCTCCCCAAACTTCTCTTCTACCACCTGAAAAAGGGGTGGTAAAGGGAAGCTATAATCAAATTTGACGCGTAGCATAAACTTGAGAGAGAAAGGTCTTTCCTATATAATGAGCCTCCTCTACTTCACAAGCAGGATATGACTAATTGAAATGACTAAATGGGAGAGAATTGAAAGATGCAGAGGACTTGTGTTGCTCCCAAAAGCCCTGGAGATGAAACCCATGAGAAAATAGTTCCCAGTGCTAAGTGTCAAATAAAATTACCAGACAAGTAAAATCAGGCTATTAGACCCCTCAGATCTGCAACTGCACCCTTCCAGAAGAAATCAGTGGTTTCCTTTTTGAAAGTAGACCCAAACTAGCTCTTAAGAGCTCAGGTTAAATTTCCCTTTCTTGAAAGTCATAAAATAGAACTAGTCATTTGACATAAGGAATCCCTTCAGCATTCACTTCAGCTGGAGTAAAGTCTATCACAGATACAGCTACTCTCAAACTGCATGGCATCACTTAACAGAGTTTATATTTTAAACCAGAAGTATGTCCAGAGGCTGCCCACACTTTGGAGATAAATTCTCCAAACTCACTGAGTCAAATGCAAGGCTCTTTTATAGCTGTCCCTTTTTCCTCTAACCTGTGTAAATGGCCTTTATGGTCACCTGCCACCTTAGCATGGTTTTTGAGGGGAAAAGGGAATTTTGCATGCTGTCCTGGTGAATCAACAAATTATCAGTCTTTATTGTGATAAACCACTACTGCATGCCTATGTGCCAGTACAATAATCTGAGGGATATATAAGAAATAAAAGACATTTCCTACCTTGAAAGCGCTGACAAGCCTTTGGGAAAGTAAGACTAACAGGCACAAAAAAATAATTTTTAAATGTTCAAAGCATTTGAACAAAACATTCAAAAAGCATCACTTGTATTTATTCAAAAGCCTGAAGATAGAAATGAACCATGGAGTACCAATGTCAGAGTTGACATTTTAAGTTCTTCTAGGGGGTAGTGGTCTTTCAGCTTAGGTTTCTTGGAGAAGATTGGTTGCAGCTGTTTTGTATTCTATAAACCCCCAAAACATAAAAGAACAGAAGGCCACGTACACAGGGGGTACTCAAAAATACTAATTGGGGGAGGGATGTTTCAATTTGTCTTTGCATCAGGCAAAATGCAACAATTTATTTAGATCTGTGGATATGAGAAAAGCAAATTCTCTTCTATGAGCTGAACCTTAGCTTCTGAAGTTCAATAACTGGTATGAGGATAAGGAGGGGGTGGTTGTGCACTCCCTAGAGTGACATATGAAGAGTTTTGGTCTTTAACAGTCTTTATACTTTCCAATGACTGAAATTTCATGTCTGCATAATTGTACTCTAAATACTTGGGGTCACAAGAAGAAAAGAAAGAGGAGGGCAGGTGGTTAGAAAAAAAGGAACTCTAGGAAAATGAATTGACTTTCGGAAAACAAGTAGAATTCTATTTTTGGTGCATAAGTTTTAGTGTGAGGAAGCGGAGCAGGAAGAAAGCTTTAAAAAGCCCAGTAAAGGGTATGCATGGAAATTCAGCAATTGCTAATAGCAGGTCTCCTTTTGTAAACACTTCGGTTAAACCTGTGTGAGTGAAGAAGGGCCTGCTTTCCTAAGAATCATGGCAGGGCACGCCATGGACATGGTTTAAACTTCACACAGAGAGCGGAGGAGACAAGTCAACAGGGAAAAGGCCTGAACCACACACAAAGAGATTCTTCCTGTTAGTGCTGCCTGATGCAAAGTGAAAATAAACAGCCAGTAATTTCTTCAAAGGCTCAGCGCATCTGCCGTGAGTACCTACTAAGTTTGGGGAATAGGATACAGTTAGAAAGCCCCACATTCCCATCCCCTTATCCTCTACCCACTTTCTCCCTCACCAATACTCAAATCAGGTGCAAGTATCTTTTTTAGAAAACTGGGATATTTTAAAGGAATGGAGCCTATTTTAAGACTATGCCTCTCAATTGCTATCAGGGCCAAATAAAGTCAATCATCACAACTAGGAGAGGCACATCATTTATAATTTCCTGTCCTAGACTAATTTTGTCATATTATTGTTATTCATAATACAAAACATACAATCATACATAGATTCCAACTTTAAAACAATTTAAATACTAAAATACTTTATAAAAGTATAAAGACTCTTAAATATTAAATTCACTTAATAATTTTTGGCTTGATTGGAAGATTTAAAATGAGCTTTCCCAATACACATCTGGTTCTCTTGACTAAGAGTAAACTCTGTCTTAAAAAAAAAAATTTAAAAAAAAAAAGCCTCCTCAGGGCATCGGAAGAACCCTGGACTGGAGGCTTTGGTACTGACTGTGTATAGTTGTAGACCAAAAACTTAACCTACCCTTTTGAGTCTCACTGTGTTCACCAGTAAGAAGAGAGATTTGGATGGATTATCTCTCAGATCGTTTCCAGGTATAAAATGTTATCATTTTAACCACTCAAAAAAATGGATACCCTATCTTCAGTCCTTTCTGGAGATAACAGTTGCAATAGAAATTACTAAAGCCACAAGGAGCTGATCTGAGGCATGCGAAGATAACTGACAGATGCTGACACTCATGGCACCTGCTATCACAAAATGCTCTGCTCATATCACCAAAAGAAGACACAAAAGCAGGACTCTGCCTTTCCTTCTTGTCCCTACCAGAGGCCTTCTCAAATTGGACCAAGGTGGCTACCAAATCATCTGGTAGGAAGCCAAGCCCCATAGATTCAGAGATCTTTAAACTGATATTTGAGAAAAGAAGCAACAAACGTTTTAGATAAAACTTGATGCCATGTAGGGTACACCAGGCATGACAACAGGGATGTACAGTACAAACAATAGAAAAAGAGGAACTTAGAAAATCTCGGCAGACAATATCAGGGAAGAGAAAGAGAAATGATACACATAGCCATTAAAAAATTCGGATAAGATAAGTTGATGTGAATGTGGTTAACCTAAATATATATTTAGGTTATATATGTGTTGTTGGAATAAAAATTTAGAAAACAACATAGGACTGTACAACACAAACAGTAAACTCGTATTGTAAATGACTGACTAATTAATAGTAAAATTATAAAAATGATCTTCATGATTTATAATAAATATAGCACACTAATGCAAGTTGTGAATAATAGGGTAGTATATGGGAACTCTGTATTTAAAAAAAAAAAGATAAGTTGATGAGATGTGCCTCTTAAGTACCACCAACTTTTGGCTTGATGGGACTCATAACTGTCTTAGATAAAAGGAGCGACATAGCTTGTTTTAAAGAAAACCCAACAGAAAAAGTAAGAGGCTATGGCACGTGTTACACCTAACCTGGCCTTTGCCTTGACATATACTGGACCACAGTGGTGAAGCTAGCAGAGAGAAGAAATAAGCTGCATGAGAGTAGGACTAGAACTTGAGCTATAATTGGGATATGGTACTAGCATGGAAGACTGACCCTTAGTTCAAATCATAGCATTGAAGTGGGTGTATTAAATTCAGGTTCAAATCAAGCTGATGTCAACATCCAGGGGGTCAGATATAGCAGTTAGGGTATTACAGAAAGTCCCCAGGCATGGTGATACCTATTGTCAAATGGATGATGATATCCATGTTTCTAGGAATTGTCTCCTGGTCATTTATTCATTCAAGAAATTAATCGTGTGCCTATTCTGGTATGTGCTAGGTACAATGAATAGTGATGCTGGATAAAGACAGACCTAATCCTTGCCTTCATGGAGTTTACAATTTGGTTGGGGAGACTGACAATCAAATAACCACAGAACTGTGAAAAGTGCTAAAAAAGGAGATGTCCATGGCACTCAAGGAAAGTACAGTGGGGGACTCCAACCACAGAGGATCAGGGAATGGCTCTCTAAAGAAGTGACGATAAAGCCAAGAACTGAAAGACAAGCAGAAGTCCAGCAGGTGAGGAGGTAGGATAAGAGAGTTTTAGGCAAAGGGAACAACATGTACAAAGTGCTTAGGCAGGAAGCAATATAGTAGTTTTTTGAGGAGTTGAGAAAAAGCCAGTGTTGGAACACTGACGAGAGGTTCATAATAGTGTGGGATGACTCTAGAGAGCAGGCAGAGAGGAGCCAACTGCTGGGCCATGCTAGAGGTTTTGGTCTTTGTCCTGAGTGTAATGGAAACTCACTGATGTGTTTTTAAGTTTGGGGTGACATAACCAGATACATATTTTTAAAATCTTGCTCTGACAGCATCATAATTGAATCAGGGCAGAAGTCTAGTCTAGGATCAAGCACATAAGCAAGGGTGTGTAGGGAAAATGGCAGCTGAAGGGTGGGGTCAAAGCCAGTGTTCAGAACAGTGGGAGGCAGGCTTAGGGCACTTAGCTACCTCCACACATCCTCTAATAGTGGGGAGGAGATTCTTGAGAAGCTTCCAGGCTAGATCAAGATTGGCTCCAGAGTAGCAAAGGAAGCCTGAGGTAATGGGCCTTGGGCCCCCAGCTGTGAGTGATCTGGGTGGGGCTCCACTTCATACACTCTGATTCAGGGGTAAGGCCTGGGAATCTGCATTTTCAATGAAAATTAAAAGGTGTGGCTAATATACACCAAAAGTTTGAGAACCATGGGTATAATTTTCACCGATGACAGTTTGAAAGGAAAATTACCCAACACTATTTTGATTTAATCTTCCCTATCAAGAAGAATTATCTTCAAATAGAAATAACAGAACAAACATGCTTAAAAGGAAATTAAGGCCCAAGAGAGGTAAGGAGATAAAGGAGAGCAGCTTGCTGCTTTAAATGAATTCAAGTCTTCACTTCAGGATAAATTATATCCCACTGTATTGCAGGAGTTCATAGGGACTAGTAGGCAAGGGGCTTCTACTTGACTAAGCAGGATCTAAAAGTTTCTTCTACTCATCTTCATTTTGCTCTTTACGACTACTCTCCCACATGACAGCCATCAAATTTTAAAGTTTCCTACATGATATACAGTACTTTCACATTCCCTTACCCCATTTACCATATTCTGAAAATGATGTCGCTATTGGTGAAATCTAAGTTTCAACTAGGTTTGGAGCCATCTTGGTGTTGATTTACTTGCAACCCTCTAAAAACACAAGTCATTTTAAACAGCCTGCCTCCAAAGATCTTTTCACACTTGATCTTCGCAATGAATATCAGAAAGTGGAATGGGTTCACTAAAAGCTTGTTTTACAGGCTTACTAGAACAAAAGATTAGAAGAACGCTCATCTGTGTTTTGTGTATCTTGAGCTCAACAAGATATATGTCATAACTTTTAAGCCAGTCTTGTGGGCCAGATGACAATATATTTAATGTGCTAATTAAAAGGCCTATCCGAAAGTGACTGTTAATATAGGTTATAATTAGCTTTGAGAGAGGTGTTTAGAGGCATTTTCAAGGGCATTTTAGTCCTAGTTCTGTCCAACATATTCATCAAAGTCTTGAAGGCATACAAATAACCTTTCCAAGCTTCAAGATGAGACAAAGTTGAGAGGAATAAACAACACACTGGATGAAGAATCAAAATTATAAAATACGGGCAGGCCATGGTGGCTCAGTGGCAGAGTTCTTGCCTGTCTTGCCGGAGACCCGGGTTCGATTCCCAGTGCCTGCCCAGGCAAAAAAATAAATAAATAAAATAAAATATCCCTAAAGCTAAAAAGATAAGGTGAACGTGACATAATGAAACTGAGTAAGAATTAAAGTTCTGCAGTTATTCAACCGCAAGACAGGACAGGAAAAGCCTACCCTAAGAACAGAGTTTTTGTGGATGGCGAGCTACAGTGTGATGGGATGACAAAAGCTTATACAATTTGGGGATATGTTGCTATAATATTAATAGTTTCCTACTGCCCTGTTCTGACAAGCTAGAGTTTTGTGTTCTCTCAAGGCAGCATCAGACTGGAGCACTGGAGGAGACAGAACAAGGTATGGGACTTCCATCAGTCACATGAGGAATGGTTGTAGAAACTATTAAGAATTCCCCTCTATGCTCAGCCTTGCTGTAAGACACTCTTTTTTCCCACCTGAATCGAAACTTGGATTTCCCCAGATGACAGATATTTCTTCCATACTTTTTTTACTTGACAGATGCTCATTCTCAGGGCCACAAAATGGGATCAACTCCACCTCTGAAGTTTTTCCAATTTTACCATA
Organism: Tamandua tetradactyla; assembly: GCF_023851605.1. Lineage (NCBI taxonomy): Eukaryota > Metazoa > Chordata > Mammalia > Pilosa > Myrmecophagidae > Tamandua > Tamandua tetradactyla. The sequence goes on along the minus strand of NC_135331.1, from coordinate 103,233,410 downwards.
ATTCATCGACCTTCGGGACCTTCCCTCACATTGGTAACTGGCTCAACATCTTCCTTGTTTCCCTAATTTATAGCAAGTCCTAGAGATATCATCACTCACGCTGACCATCGATTACAACATAGTGCACTCCTGCTCCCAAACTGCAACTGCTGCAAGAGATGATCACACAATTGTGCTGACTGGTTTTTCCTGTTATCTCTACCTTCAGCTAGATCCTCAGTGATGCTCAACCACAGTCATTCTCCTTTCCCACCATTCACTCTGATGACAGCACTAAACATTTACCACTCTTCCTAACCCTTTCCTCTACACCCTCACCCCTCCCCAACCGTGAAATTTCACCTTGGGACACTGATGTCTAATTTCACCTCTAATTTCACTTCAGAAATCCGCGGTATCTCAGTTTTCTTATTCACTAAATATGCAGTCACATATGACTGTCTTACTAAATCTGTTTTAAAGACTGTTAAAAGAAACTGTTTTCAAGCAGTTAAAATGGAAGCCCTATACAAAATGAACAAAACCCTAGAAAGAATCTAAGAGTCAAAACTGGTAGTAGTGTAAAAGGATTTTATTCCTATAACACTTTTTTTTTTTTTTTTTTTTAAAGAGAGAGTGAGGAAAGGAAGGAAAGACAGAGAAGGAAGGAAGGATGGAAGGGAAACATTTTTAAACATTTTCTTGTTTTATTATATTTTGTTTGTTTGTTTGTTTTTTACATGGGCTGGGGCCGGGAATCGAACCGGGGTCCTCCGGCACGGCAGGCAAGCACTCTTGCCCGCTGAGCCACTGCGGCCCGCCCCTCCTATAACACTTTTGAATATATTCAAATAAAAAAGGGAAAGAAAATGCTTTGCAAACTGATCATATGTATAACATGTTACCATTGCTGTTATTACCACATGACACCCCTGAGTTTGAAGCCGCAGGTGTCCATCCCTGCTTAAACATCAATATACATCACCAGACCATCCATTGTACCAAACTGCATGCCTGACTTGCCCTCTCCTGCATTAGTTCTGCAGGTTGAATATTTCATTCAAAGTTAGTCTCTCTTTTGATTCCTTTGCGCACAGTCCATTACAAAAGATAAAAGGGGGCAAGAAAGGTCCCTAGGCATCTAGTGAAGTGGTGAATGTATATATAAACTAAAACTAAAAAGAGAAAGATGATGCTTTAGAAAAGAATGGGAGAAAGAAACCAAGAACTTCCTTTGGACAGAGACCTAAAATCTGGCTAGGAATAGACACCTCTTGGTGAAGAATGATAAAGTGAGACATTACATGGAAGATGATTCTTCTTATCACAATTTGATATTAACTATGCTCTTCTATTCCAGTAGAAGAAAATTACAAAGGCAGGGTTTTGCAACTCAAGGAATGAATTCTTCTTAGGACATTATCCCTGTCTACTTTTCAAAAAGTATAGTAAAGTCAGAGCATCTTCGGCTAATCAGGGAATTCCAACCTAGAGAAGTAAAAAAGGAGTACCTTGAAGAAGCTAATCCATGGAAACTGCTAAAAGGTTAAGTAACAACATCCCATGTTGACCCCCAGCCCTTCAAAGGCTACCAATGAGCTTAATCTTCCCGAAAACCATACCAGCTGGACCTGAACTCTGCTCTTCCTCACACAGTGGCTGCCAGGGCCAACTGAATATGAAACAGTGTTTACACATAGGATTTGGGCACTTTTGTCATAAGTATTGTGACCACCAATCTCCTCTAAAAAGATTTCCTGCTCACACATGTGCATGGCAGCAAATTTACCTTGCTATCCTGCTTGAAAGATCTTAAAGGAAGAAGATAGGGCAAGATTTGCCAGAAAGTAAAACAGCACCGCCAAAGTAAAAAAAAAAAAAGTACTTCCAATAACCTGCCACTGAAAGTGATGATTTCAGTTTTTTAAGACTCGGGTTCGCCTCTAAATGAGCTGTACCACAGTGGTGGGACAATGTGAGACCTCACTTTCCACGCCCTGCATTACTGCTGGCACTGACAGCACCCTACAGCCATTCTTCCTACTCACCAACAGTCACTGGGTTCATCTTTCTCATACTCACAGCCACCACCACCCCACTCCACACCACTACACCCTCCAATTTGTTTCACACTGAAGAATCATGGTCATTTGGCATTCAAATAGAAAAGTAATTTGAGACACAAGCTACTCAGTTGTACTTTCCCATTTCTCAAAGGATTATGCCAGTAAATATTTCAGTGAGAGCACAGAGGACACAGACCCGGGACAGCCAAACATACACAGCTTAATCCCACCTGGCTAAATTGGCCGGGTTTCTCTTAATTTTTAAAGGAGCCCTATTTGCAAAAGAAAAACAGAATTAGGAGTATGGGTGGAACCTATTTTGCTCAGTCAAGGTAACTGCTGAGAAGATTTTTATTATTTTATGTGATGTCTGAAAAGCTGTTTTTTCAAAATGTTCCTAAAAATGTTAGCTTGAATATATGCCTCAGATAATTGTAATTTAATCATTAAGATGACCATTATAGTGGATTTTAAAGTATAATTTAAATATTCCTAATGCATCCCTTTTATGGATATATTATCTCTGAGGATCCTAAATAAAATACAATAGGGAGAAGAAAAAGAAATTAGTCTCTTAGGACACATGTCACTTAGATTGTAAGAAACATGGCCAATTGTGGGGAGGAAGATGACTGTCCTGCTAAGAATCTGAAATTCACAATCAACTGTAATTGTTGAAAAGACCTCTGGCAAGTCATTTCTTGAATAATTAATTTCTTCTACCTGTAAAATACATAATTTTCAGAACCGATTTAAAGTTTTAATAGGAACTTTGTACAAAACCAGTTTTTAAACGGTAAAAAAAAAGAAAAAATAGTCATTAGGTATCAAAATGAGAGGAAGCTGAGCAATAACTGAAATATATTTCAGCCTCTCTAAGGCACATGATGATTAACAGCACCGACCCTGAAGCCATGAAGACCTGTGTTTACCTCCTACTAGTTGTAAGTGGGACCTTGGACAAATTATTTAGCTTCTCTGAGCTTCCACATTTGAAAATGGGCATAATAATAACACCAATCTCATACAGTCCTTGTGAGGAGTATATGGGATAACCTCTTATAACAATGCCTGACACATGATAAGCAATGAATAAATGGTATCTCATAGCAATTCAATCATATAAGTACTAGAAAAATAATGGATCACACTAACTGAAGAAGTTGATAATCCATTCATTCAGTCATCACCTGACCAAACGTCACCAAGCACATTCTAGGAAATACATACAATTTAAGACACTGGGGACAAAAAGATGAATAAAACATGGCCCTAGACTTATAAAGCTCAAAGTCTAACAAAGGAGACAGATGTGTAAACAAATAACTGTTGCCATGTGATACAATCAAGGTTTGTATAAGGTGGTAAAGGAGCCTTAATCAGCTTGGTAAGCTGGAGGAAGACTAATAGGGGTGGCGGCATTTGAACCGAGTTTTGAAGAAAGAATAGAAATGTTTGAGTGTAAAATCAATATAAGAAAGGGTGTCAGAGAGAGGGAAAAGCATGAAGTATTATGCCGCATTTTTAAATCCAAAAGAAACAGCAGATTCAACTTCAAATGAATTGTACATTTAAAAAGGAGAAAGTCACTGTAAATAACACAATGGTTATCTATCTATGTAAATAACACAATATCTAGCAGCCTATGAGGAAGGGTCAAGAATCCAGTCCTTATACAACTATGTGATGATATTGTGAGTCACTGATTGTTCACCAAGTATGAAATGTTTGCATGTTAAGAGTGCATTTGTATGTTATCTATAAATATACTGGAAGGAAGGGAGGGAGGGAGGGAGGGAGGGAGGAAAAGGAACAAGAATCCAGTCCTGGGTAAAGGGCCACTGCAAATGAGGGTCTGAAGCCAGGAAAAAACTTCCTATGTGCTTCTTTCCTGCATCTACATATAAGGAAAATTAACTTTCACTGTGTGCTATAAAGAAACAACCATAAAGGGTATTTTTTTTTTAAGAACTGAGAATCTAAAGCAACCTTTAAAAGAGAAGAGAAAATCGCTGAAGGAAATCATGCAACCTAGGATGGGGCAGGAGAGGAAGCCCCCCTCGAGCAGTATCAAGGGAAGTTTTAGAGGCTGTTGTAGGAGCAAGAATCTCAAGTCTCTTTTTCTAGCATCCTCTTCTTTACTCCACATGACTGCCTCTCTGAGTCCCTCCCCCCTACAATCTCACCCTCCCGGAGTCTTCCCTATGTTAGTAAGTGGCACCACCACGCTGTAGTTACCCAGGCTTAAAACCCTGAAGTCCTGACTTTCTCTCACCATCAGCAAGAGCTGTAGGCTCTCTATTAAAAAAAAACCAAAAACCTAGAATGCTTCCACATTCTTCCATTTCCATTGCTACCATCTTTAATTTTCTCTTGCACTACACTGCAACAGCTTCCTGAATGATAGCCCTGCTTCTACCATTGTCCTCTTTTAATCCATACTTCACACAGCATCTAGAATTATTTTGTAATGTAACAATGTTATTCCTTTATTGAAGTTATTTAAGATTATCCGAACTCTTCAATAGCTCCGCACTGCAATCAGAACAACCAAACTCAGACTATTCATAATCTAACCCCTGCCTATTATTTCCTTTATCATTTCCCTTGTTTGCTACATTCCAGTTACACAGGCCTTCTTCCATTCCCCAGGAGACACCACATTCATTTCTTCCTAAGAGCCTTTGGGTGAGTATTCCCACTGCCTAGGATGCCATACTTCAGAAATTTTCAAAGTTCTTCAAAGAACCTTTCCCAAATTACCAGTCAAAATTAGCATCTCCTCCTACCAAAGTTGTTCCCTATTACAATTCCCATTTCATTTTCTCATAGCACTTATAATTATCTGAATTTATCCTGTATGTAATCTTAGTATCCATTTGTTTATTGAATGTACCCTTACTAAAACAAATTTCTTGTAAGCAGAATTCCTTGAAGTGTCCCTCCTGTTCGCTTATATTAGTGCCTGACAGACAGGAAGCACTCAATAAATATTTTTGAATATTTTGAATGAATGAATGATAGAATAGCAGTACCTGATCCTCCCACAAAAGTTAGATGAATGTTCTAATCCACCAAATCCAAGTGCCTGAATCAGCATCTATTTTTAGGTGTAGCTGACCTATCCAAAGACTGCTGAGTTTAAAATAGTGGCTATCTTGGGAGATATCTCCTAACATAGTAGCCTTACTCCACTGTTATCACCACATTCTAAACCAAAAGAAATAGAGGTTTGTGACAATCTAGGTGTCTCCTGGCACCCAGAGACAGGCAGCAGATGTCTAAATGATAAAGAGAGGTACAAAGGAAGTAACTTCCTCAGGAAGCTGTGGGGAGGCCATGGGCCCCCCAGGCAGTACACCAGCTATTAGAAACTTGAACACCACGGGACCAGCACTGAGAAGCCACCCCACCACAGAGCTAGAACCTCTACCCTAGGAATTGTGAGACATTGGACAAGGCTAATTATAAAACACTAAATGCTTATGACTTCCTCAATTTATATAAATGTATGTAGTCAATTAGAGAAGTTAATTCTAATTTCATTTGGCTTTTCTGGGAGTGGAACTTGCTTTAATGTTAGCAAGTAGGAGGATTACTGGTAACTATACAGCTGTGATCATTATCTGCAGTTTTGGGGTAAGAGCCTGAGATATCAAGAGTGCAGAGCCAATGACAGATAACTTGGAACCTTTTGTTACAAATACCTTCATCCAAATGCAAATGTGGCATATTGCAAAGAAATTACAAAATCCATTATAGACATGAGTCATATGCAGAATTCAAATTTAATCATGCAATTATGTAGATCCTAAACTGAAATAAAAACCATAGAGGTTTAACTACATAAGTGTTATATTAAAATGTGATTCCTGCTGTTATTATTCATCACCAGGGTACAATATCACCCTGGAACAGTAAATCAAAACAATTAACGCTAATAATAAAGGCATGATACCCCAGCCTGTTTGTACTGATTTCTTCTCATCTGAATTTCCATTCCTTCAACATTTCATGAGAAACTACTACCATGCTAGGCACAAGAGAAAATAAATTCCTATAATAACTCCCTCAAAGAATTTTCACTCTAATAGGGTGAAAAAGGGCAATCTATAGAAGCTATAAAAATAAAGTAAATTCATGTAAGCTTAGAGAAGGTTAGGTTACTTCTAGATGAAGATTCTAGGACTTTTTTCCTGAAGGAAATAATATATGGTTTGACTTTGAAGAATGGGAGGAATTTTACCAACAAACAGAGATGAATAATCTAAGCAAAGGGGTTCAGAGAGAAAGCACAGAGTGTTCTCGAGGAACAAAAGCTTTTATAGTCTGGGACACAATGTACAGATATGGAAGGCTGAAAAGGATACCTGTCTCTTCAATTAGACTTTAACTCAAGGATAGCACTTTTCTTCTCTTCACCATGACACCTACACATAGCAGACTCTTAAATCATATTTATTTACATAAACAAGAAAATTAAACCAGAGATAATTTTTGAAATCTTCCTAGTAATCAAATAATTTAGTCATGAAACTGGCAAAATATATGTAAGCCATAAAGGAAAGTATTTAAGAGATTTAAAAAAACATTAAATCTATTCCATTTACTTTAAAGTTGCTGCTGTTACAGGTATTCTTGAGTTTTCCTAATAATTTAGGTCATGGTAAAACTCTGCATGTGGTTGGCTACGGGGAGATATGTGTTATCTCACGAACAATATACGAGCACTTATAGAAAGTTACATGGGTGGCACAAATGTATGTGTGCATCTACATTTTTGAGAAAATGTTTGAGAAAAATTATAGGGTCCAATGCCTTGTGGATGTTTAAACAATTTAATATAAGAAGAACATATCCACAAGTCAATTCTAGTTATGTAATCAAAAAATGCAGAGCTAATACTCTTGCAGTATAAAGATTCTAGGAAGCTATCAGTATTGAGAAATTAACTCATTTTATATTTTCATTTTTAGAAATATATCCAGCAAATCTGCTTGCTGGATATATTTAATTAATATTTAAATATGATATGATGGAATTGCAGTATGGTATTATATATGAAAAAACCTACCGAGCTAGGAGTCAAGACACCTAATTCTGCTCTGTCACTAAGTCGCTGTGCAATTGCAAGTTAGTCTGAATTTCACACTTGCATTTTTATCAAGGATGTACATCTAGTGGGCACATTAACCTTCTGATCACTACATATCAACGTTTAGAATTTTATTTAGGCTAACACATGGGCATTCTTCACAGAACACTAAAGTTCTTCCGTGTAACAGAAATCTGGTTCTCTTCAATGTTTAGATATTTTATCTTTATGAATCTATATTATTCTTTAAAATATATATTTGTGCATACCCATATATTCATACTAGTACACATATATCCACAGAAAGTGAAACTTACTCTAAGCAAACATCCAAGAATATATTTACCTGATATGGCCAGGAAAGAAGGAGAGGTAGGTCTGGAGTTTATAAGCAATTTTGTTTTGACATTATTTAAGGGCACTCAAACTTAACCACCATAAACAAAAAAAAAAGCCATTAGGAAATATCTGTATATAAGGTTTACTGTAAGTTTTGTTTTGAGATATTTTCCCTCTATCCTAGTCCACCTCTGCTAAATGATCGCAACTAGATGACGTGTAGATTTCCTTTCAGCTCTCAATATTTGTGACCTGCTAATTAAAGATCTATGATAATTAACACACTCTCTTGTCACTATGACCTAAAAGCAATCAGACTAGTCTTCAAATAAGATCTGTTTTTGCACAAGTGGGGCAGAATAAAAAAGAGTTTGAGATCTTAATGTAACAAACATGAATTATTAGTCTGTAATGTAATGCTGATGTTAGTTTTTAAGAAGAAAGGTAAAGTAGTTTTTAAGAAGAAAGGTAAAGCTTACCAGAATATATAAAGAGAAATGTTGCATGAGGCACTAAAGCTAAATGTGAATCAGAAGTGAATTCTGTATGCCCGATGAGCTACTCATTGACCATGCATTATAGCTAATAATCAAAACTTCCTGTTAGCCCTGGGCAATACTCAAGCAAACTTAATGAAATGAAACTTAATGCGCAAGAAATTTAAGCCCAAACCTGAGATGCTAACACTAATTTTGTAATAGTGAAGGTGTGATGTTTTGCCTTGTACCACCTGGACACAATAAAGAAACTTATAACAAACATTCTCCCAAAGAACATAGTTTTTACTATTCCACTAGTATGCAGACTGGCATTGCTGCACAGTACAGCATTAGTAGAAATTTTCCCATACTTTGATACCAAAGTATATCAGAATTTGTTTTTATAAAAAACAAGGTGGTATATTTGAGTCTTGATTCTTTAATAATAAGCCATTTCACAGCTCCAGAAGTTTTGAACACATCTCATCTGACAGCCCCTCACCCCCAGCCTGCCAGAGTCTGTGCAAGTGAAACCTATGAGTCTGTCTTACCTGTAATCTGACTCTGTCCTTGTGGATTAAAAGGACTTGGTGCAGAGTTCAGGGAGGGCCGTGGGTTCTGAGGCGGGACACCTACTCTCATACTGGGATGAGGAATGCGCCCTAAATCACTGAGGCGATCAGAGAACAAACTAGGTTTAGAGTCATCAAGCTTCTGTCTGTGCCCTGGAAACAGCAAATCATAAAATAAAAGCATATTAATTAACTGAACAATTGATCATGCTAAATAGATATGTGAACATACATACTAGGGATTTAAGCCAAGGAATTATCAATACTGATATTTATAAAGTCATATCTCTATGATGCCTTCTATTTCAAATTGCTTTATAAGCGTTATGTGGTGGCAAGTATTCCTAATTCTATTCCACAAATGGAGAAGCTGAGGTTCCTAGAGGACAACTTGGGAGTCAAGCAGCAGTGGAGAGGCTGGGATGCTAGGGCTTAAGAAGACCTTTCTGGTAGCTGCATCTAGCCCTCTGACCCTCTCAATGAAAGAATGGGAAAGGCAAGTACATATGGGGGGTTGCCTGTTTTTTTTCACAAAGGAGGAAACCTCTAACAGTTCAGAGAGTCTGTGCATGTGAAATGTACCATCCCAAAATGAGGGCAGAAATGGAGACATCAGTGAGGTTGGGATGGTTATGGATCAAACATGTTTGTGAAAAGGAAATTACCACAATGAACAGAGTGATTTTTTTCTTTTTTATATTACAACTATAACTTACTGAGTGAGAATTTTCTCTTAAAAAAATCAAAACTCAAATCTTGAACCCCTTTAAGAGGAAAATAAAAAGAAATATTGCCTTTTAATTTTCAGGCAAGGAAAATTCTCACAATCCTCATTGTGATGTGCATGCCAAAGCCTACAGTGCATGATAGACTAAGTTAGATCCAAGAGAATGCTTTTTTTATTTTTAAATCTAGTACTGTGGTTTTGTAAAAGAAATTGAGAAATATCCTTTGGGTTAAAAATCGTGAATGTGTGAATTCATTATTTTAAAAGAATAAGCTTTCTGTCTTTTAGTTTATCCAAGCCTAAATATTTAAGGAAATTCTGAATATTAAAGGGATATGTAAATTAAAATATACACACGGTATTAAGACTCTAAAAAAATCATCAAATAATTCTTAACAGGGGACCATAGTATTGTCATAGTGCAAGCGTAAATAGAAAAACATCTGAATCTTGGTGGGCATCGGTTAAGTAAAAATCTGGAGGGAAACAAGTGCAATGCCTAAAATAGAAACAGAAATATACTGTGGATTTCTTCCTCCATATTCCGTACCAGTGAGGCCCCCTTATGGGACCAAAATTTTAATAAAATATTAAGTAACTGAAACTAATTCAAACAAGAGCCACTAAAATGATGACTAGGTTTAGAATTTGCCCACTGAAGAAAAGCTATAGGAATTAGGGATTATTATCCATAAAAGAAAAAAAAGAGTGAAAACCTTGAAAAAGGATTAAAAGCCTTCAAGAAAAGGAAGGGTATGGGTAGTGAGAACAACTTGCCTTCCACTCAGTACAGGACAAGAGGAATGTATCAGGATAGGGTTAAATTGAACATTAGAATTTCCCAACTATAAGCTGTCCTCATAAGACAAATTCCTTATTTTATTTGCCCCAAAATGTATTTTCCTGTCTCCTTTTTCATTACCTACCCAACCCAAAGAAAACAGACAGGAAGCCAAGGCTTGGTAATATGAGTGTAGCTGTCTCCACAGCCAAACATGTTCCAACTAGGCCCATTAACTGAAATGCACCTACCACCCTACTTCCTGCCAATAGAAGCTTTAGGCATCTGTGATAACACAGGGCCTGGAGAAGAAATGATCAGGAAAAACCATGGGAGCTCACTATTTATTGATGATTGTTTTTCCCTCCACTTAACGAACTTTTATCCAGATTACAAATGAATTTTAGAACTCTAAAGGATCTTTAGAGATTACCCAAAACAGCTCCTAGGCCCGAGATAAGTAAATTGTCTTGAGATGAAGCAACTGAAGCCTACAGAGGTTGATCAACTAGCCTGTGGTCCTCAGCTGTTGACTAGCAAAGCCTGAAGTAGGATACAAATCTAGTCCTAGTTGATTGGGCTTTCGACTTATCATGTGGCCTCATCAATGTTGAAATTCTACATTTCTCTTCTTTCCCTCTCCCAGCTGCTACAGAAGATTGAAAATATCCAGGCAGACTGAGAAACCTAAGAATTAAGCACAGTGAGGTGCCAAGGCTGGTTTTCCATGCAAGCAGCAACAGCAGCAAGGATTCAATTACAAAGTTAATAGCTCACTCATTACCCTAAACAAATGGCTATAGCCTAACACACCAAACTTCTATCAACACATCTTGCTGGGCATAACTAGTTTCATGATTAGGGTATTATACAGTACTTGTCAGTTAGATTCATGGAGTCTGTTCCTCACACACACTCAAAAAAAGCATAGGTGTGGTGTTGATACAGCTGTAAACATTAACAAGAAAGCTTATGGAATTGTCCTGGAAGTTATTTTTTTAATAGACCATATTTCTGGAATGGCAGATTCCCTGAGGGCTAAGGCTCCTAAAACATGCATGGCTCCTTTATTCACTGGGGCTTTATATGGGCCATGGGTCATAAGAACATTTAAAGAGCTTTGCCTCTGCTTTCTACAGGCTTTTCATTAGGTTTCACGGAGATCGTATGAGATGTGAGTTCAGTGTGTGGATGGTACAAATACACTTTTATTTTCTCTTAGCCCAGTGCTTCAGAAAAGAATAGGAGGTTGTAGGCAAGAATAAAGAACTTGGAATACCACTGGTAAGGTGAAATTATAAAAGCCTCCATAACCTTTTAGGAATTATCTTCAAAGATGTACTACTAAGTACTTAAAGACACTCTGGAGGAGCTCAGGGTGCACCCATCTTCCTACGGGTGCATATATACAGAAAATACATACTTTTTTTTGTTGTGGTAGAAATCTTCTACCACCACAACTACCACCACAACAACATTCCTACAGTACAATGAAAAGCAAAAGCAGAACAGGTTCATCATCTTTAATCTATGACAAGTACCTTGTACTACTCAACTATAACAGGGTAAACCTTGAATGATGGGCTGAAAGATGATGTACCTAAATCCTTAGCACCCAAGAAATCAAGAACATGGGACACAAAGGTCGCACTGACTTAAGTTAGAGACAGGGTGCTCTGCCATAGTGGAAGGAGGTCTAAGCTTCATCCAAAGGGCCAAAGGGTGGCATTTCCAAAAAGAAGGAAAGTATAAAGAATGGAAAACACCTGGGTTATATTTGAGACTCCTTGTATATAAAAGCTCGGTCTTGGATCCTCTTCCACAGCTGCATTTCCTCCCTAAATCATTGGTTCTCCACCATGGGAAAACTCCCCATGGAAAAATATGGATGCCCAGGCCCTACATCAGATCAATCAAAGCAGAATTTCTGGGTGTGGATCCTGGGGAAAGATATTTTAAAAAGCTTACCACATGATTAAATGTGCAGCCAGGGTTGAGAACTACTGTCTAAGATGACCTCACAGTCTCTTCCCTTAAATGCCACCTACTCACACCTACAACTCCCACTTTTCCAGGTTTAGGCCAGATTTCAGTCCAGAGTTTCAGGTTTGTTTGTCCCAAAGCTTATTTGACATTTTCCCTGTGATGTCTCAAAGACATCTTAAGTGCAGTATATTCAAGAAAAATTATTGATTCTTCTCCTAATGCCAACAAAATCCTATTCCTCTCTAAAAGTTATTCATCTTAGAAAACAGCACTAGCCACTCAGTTGCATAAGCCAAAAAACCTAGGCATCTTCCTTGATTTCTCTTTATCTCTCATTTCCCATATCTAATATATTACTAAGTCCTGTCATTTCTATCTTGAAAATATATTACAAATCTACTCGGGTGTCTCAATTTCCACTGGCACAACTCTCATCCAGGACCACATCAGTTTTCTCTGGATATATGCCATTGTCTAATTTTCAGTTTCCCCATCCTGGAGCCTTTTCATATTCCTGAAATCCTCTCTCTCTGGCTCTTTCTATGGCACTCTTCTTCTCATTTTTCAGACCTCAGGGTGAACATGGTTTCCTCTGAGAGACCTAGCCTGTCCATCTAACCAGAGTACGTTCCCAGCCCATTTGAGCAGACCTCTGTTTATTTCTTTTATCTGTTTATTTCTTTTATAACAGTTACCATATCTGTATTTATCTGTTTCCCCTGCAAGACTATAAGTCACATAAGAATGAGTGATCTGCTTTATTTACCAGGTGTATCCTCACAATCTAGTTCAGTACCTGCTGTATAGTAGGTACTCAATAAATGTTTGTGCAATAAATGGATGAATGAATATTCACCTCCTTTGGATAAACGCCTTGGTTGAGAGAAAAAAATTCTGCCCAAGATATCATATTATAATACTATCATTTCCACAAAAACCCTTATGGTTCTATAACCTAGTAAATCCAGTGGGAAATCCTTTCTTTAGAAAACAAGATTCTATTGGTGCTTCCTAAGAAATTTTACTAAAGTACCTCCATTTAAGTGAAAGCTTTCTTTCTGAGCAATGCATTCACTCTCACTATAACTCTTAAGGATTGTTGAAAGTACTTAGAATCATAGAACTGAAAGGGATAAGAGACACTACATTTAGAACAATTTAGTACTTATTTTATAGATGAGGACCCTGAGTTCCTGAGAGGGGAAGTGATTTACCCAAAGTCACACAGTGGCAAGACTAGAACTCAGGTCTCCTGATTCCTGGTCCAGGGCTCTTTTGCCTCTCATTGTCAACCAGCTTATTTTAAATTTTAACAGTGCAGCATCAGTCATACAGGGAAAAGCATGATTACAAGTGAATTTTAAAATGGAAAATAAAAGCAGTTTTCAAAAAAAGACCTCTTTCAAAAAGTTTAATATGTTTGACTGAATATGATTTTTGTTGCAATAAATTCAGGGGCACAGAAGAAAGCATGATCAAAAGGTCACAGTATTCACACATCCTTAGAGCAAAGATGCATGAGGAACTGTTAAGCCACTAAGCAAGTCTAGCCAATCATCCTATTCTTCCCTACCCAGCTCTTTTAGTCCAAGTACAACTCTTGAAATTAAGGGTTTTAAAAATAACTAAATGGCACAACCAACTCACAATGAAAGTTAGTATAATGCCATTATAACTTCTGCTTTCAAAAACCATGCATCTAAAACCCATATGTAAAGACCCTCAAAATATGGGATGTAAACTAGGAACATAAACCCGCCTCTGTGATGTGATTCATTTTGCCCATTTAATAAATTGATTGACAAGAGTTAAGTGGCTCCCCAGCCAGAGAGTCAAAATGATATGTACAACATTCACAACACAAGGCACTGCATCAGCTAGAATGCTCCTTCTGAAGGATGCCAAGATGCACTTAGCAAAAAAAAACAAAAAAAACCCACCTTTCATGAACAGCACAATATGCAATATCTGGCCCTCCTCTGTATGGCATCATAGGGTCATTGCTGATCACTAGGGCATGACGCTTGCAACTCACCCTTTTACAGTAGTATTTTAAATCTGCCTTAAACACTCACTTCTTTTATTATGGAATTACTTGCATCCTGGGTATCATAAGGATACAAATTTTAAATAAAATAATGTTGAAAGACAGATCTTAAATGGAACATCAATAAGGAACCTGTAATATGGTCACATTTGGGTCAGTTAGTCAGTCAGGCTAGTATGTATTGCAAATCTACTATCTGTGAGTCACACTAGATATTGTAAGTAGGAGGGAATAGAAAATACGTAAGAGAATGTCCTTGACCCTGTGTGACAGGGAAGAAAGGTAAGCAATTAAATATAACCAAAAAAAGATTATGGTGAGGGCAATAATTAAAATGCTATGTTTTGGGGATCAATTGAGAAAACTTGAATGTGGACTATTTAAAAAATATTAAGGAAGTAATACTTTGTATGAGTATGTAAGAAAATATTCTTATTTTTTAGAAGAACCGATTCATAAGGTAAGTGGTTAAATGATATTATGTCTAGGACTGGCTTTAAAACATTTCAGCAAAATAATAGATGAAACAAATATGGCAAACAATATTAATCATAAAAGGAGGTAATGGGAAATATATGGGAGTTTATTTAACATAGTCTCTACTTTCATATATGTTTGCAAATGTTCACAATAAAAAATGGGAAAAATAATAAAAGTACTATAGGAGGTAGCAACTGATTTTGACTGGAAGTAAAGAGAAAGCCTTCACTGGTAAGACCATCGTGCCTACCATAGAAAGTTGAGAGAGATTTTGATAAGCAGAGAAGGAAAGATTTGAAAGGCAAATGACAGAAACATGATAATAAATGTCTTGTAAGACAAGATGATGCTAAACATATATGTGACATCAGTCTAAACAGAGGCACCCATTCCTCAAATTACTTGACACCTCCAGATTTACAACTATACATGATCTCTTTTAAACTATGCAATACATATGTGAATCTGCGCTTTCAAGAAAGATCTTTTTATATACTGACCAATAATAAGATACTCTGGCAGCTCATGAGCCTCCTCTGCCATGCATTGGGGCTTCCCTAGAGGAGTGGGATGGCTGGGGAGACATTTATTAATTTTGCAGTCACCAAGGATATGGCAGAATGAGATCTGGTCCAATACTCTAGGGTTCAAGCCATGGGATATAACAGTTAAAGAACGCCACGAACATGGTCATAACATCCTTTAAGTGAAAATGAAGAAAGGAGATGACTTGCATCAAAATTACCATTTTTCAGGGTAAATTACTTATATATCAACAGAGCTGATATTACACAGAAGTTCTGGGAAAAGAGTTCTTCAGTTCTGATCTCTGTACTCTGAAATGGAACATGAAGAGGGCACAGGGAGCAGGGTCCACTAATTTTAATTTCAGTTCCAAATGAAATTATTTGGAATTTTACTACTAAGGATGAGCTTTAGTGGATCTTACAGAGTTGCATTATTTTTAAGTAAAAATAATAGAATGGGGAATATTACAGACTCCAGTAAGTTCTTAGGGAAGCCACGCAAAGTTTTGATCCAAATATTTTATAGCTATTGAGGCTCTAGATTTAAAACCTTGATTTTCAGCATTCCTCGATACCTGTGAGAATACAAACACTACTGACAAAAGTGAAATTCTCCTCTGTTTACATTCAGAAGTCTACATTTCACCAGTGGCTATAGTAAAGTCTAGATATCAAAAACTTATACATGTACTTAAGTAATATTTAGTTAAGACCCCTGCCCCTCTCCCACACTCACAAACGTGTCCCATCCAGAATCTTCTCTGATTTACATGCTACCATTAATATTACCATTTTATATTCCCCCCAGAATCAAAATCCAGCTTAGGTTTATTTCTCCCAACTCCCTTTTACAGACCCCATCATCCAGCATTCCTACAATATGAACCTCAGCTTTCCATTCTACTCTATAATAACTCTAAAGCTCTTGCCTGTACTAATATACCCAAAGAACAGCCTGGAATGTTAGAAAAGACTCCAACTATTCGTATGACCACAGGAAGGAATTTAACGACTTCTCTGGGCCTCAGTTTTATTTCCTCTACCAAAAATGAAGGGCTAGTTTCCATAAATTCAAACGTCCTTTCAGCCTCAAATCCTAACATTCATGTTACTTACTGATCAAATGTTTCCCTTGTCTTCCTCTATCTATTGAATTAAATAGAGCCCCCCTCAGCCCAGCAAACAAGCACCTGGAAAATATGGTTCCAGTGTGCCTGGTCATTCTCATTTCCAATGACCACAACTGTCATGCTTCCAGCTTGTGCTCAACTCCCACTGGACTAACCACAGTTCTTCAAGAAGGCCTGTGCCATTGCCTCTACCCATCATCTCCATTTGGTAAAATCCCTCCCCAGTCTCAATTTGATCATCACATTGTTCTGTTTTTTTCTATTTCTAGGGCCTTAGTGATCCCTCTGGTTTTTATCTCAGGAGGGTGTGGGCAGCTACAACTGTTTTCTGTCTACTACATGTGATTATGCTTAATTATAGTAGGCATTCAGTGAGTATTAACTTACTATAAATTGACAAAATATTTATACATAAGTTCAAATCCTATTATCTTAGATTCTCAGATTCTCTGAGACTTGACTGTGAATCCCTTGAGGCCAAATGTCATATCTTATGTTCATCATGTAACTCGGTGCCTAGGTATAGAAAAGGTACACAACCAGTTGAAGAAATTGATAAATAAGAACATGGATAAATTTAGTATTATCTCTTCTTTTGTCCAGTAAAACACGGAAAGGAAAAAAAAAAAAAAGCCTGGCTATTGGGAAACATTTCCCACAGTAAACTTGATGAGTCTACAATCTTTGCTGGGAAAGGCTGCTGAGTCATCTTTTTTCCTAAGAGTATACTGTCTGGTTCAGGTCAAAAACTATTTCTGGAATAGAATAATGAAGTGGACCAAGAAATTGTCTTCATGTTTAAGGCCTCTGGCTCTTCTGAGCCACTGGAAACTAACAACCAAACAATATGACATGTGATAGGACCCCAAAGCTCACACAGCATGGCCTGTGAGAGGAGACAGCCCTCAAGCAATATTAGTGTGTGGCTTCAGACTGAGGACAGGGATCATAAACAAATCTCCTTCCAGGAGATTCTTCTCTGGTGGTATTTCAAATATGAGCTAGCAGAGCTTCTCTCTAAGGGCCCCCCCCCCCTTACTATATTAACGAATTTCTAAAGGAAAAAAAAAACAACATAATTACTACCACATATCTTCAAGAACCTCTTTTCAGCCCTTGAATAATGAGTCAGGCATGTAGGATTCAGTTTATCAAGGAAAAAGAGAAGAGCAATTTCACCCAAGAGAGCAGGTCTGAAGCTTTTCCAGTCTCTTGGGTAAAAACATAATTATGGAAAGAAAAATATAATCTACTCAAGGGACATAATTACATGGTTGAGCCATAGACTCCATAGAAATATTCTAGGAACTCCAGTTCATAGAAAAAAATGTTAAAAGCTGAATTTGTTTTCTTTTAATAATAAAAGGCACCAGTTTTAGATCAGTGACTAAAAAGTTCAGTCTTCCAAACTCATACGTAGTCATTTTTTAAATACAATCAGATGGGCAAGGGTGATTATTGAAGGCCAGCTCCTGTCTCAATTTATGATTAAAAAGTTAAAGTATTCAAAATCTTTCAATAAATATGCAAATAAAAAATTGTGAAATATTAATTTGCATGTCTATAAATGCAAGATCTTTTTAAGTTTTAGATTTTAGACTGTGGCAAATCACAAAGGTGAAAAAATAAAATATCTGGAAGAGAGGACAGGGCTATCAGGCATGCCAATATCAATCACATGGCGGACATTAAATTCTAACAAGTAAATACTTAGAGTGTAAGTTCTTTTTTGAAATAATGGACTCAAAAAACTTGAGGCATCTAAAGAAAAAGAAACTAATGGAAAGTGAGAAGAAAAAAGAGGATAAAAATAATTTAAGAAAGACCAGGTGAAAGCATAATGAAAATATAAAAAAGATACAAGTAATATTTTTGCAGGTAGGGAAAAAAGAGCTGACAGGGAATCTGACTGACTTCACTGTAGCTCCTCTTCCATCTCTTAATACATCTCTGATCTTACTATTGTCTCTTTATTTCCAAATTCTCCAGCACTGACTTTCTAGTTCTAAGCTTATCTTTGAGAGTGTCTGCCTGTTTTTTCTGGGGAACCTTCTTTCCCTCCTCACTCCCATTCAAAGTAAAACAATATGAATTAGAACTTTTCAAAGATAGAAGAGAATATGGATTTCAACAGATTAGGTTCTTCATGTTAGAAAAGTAATTGATGCCCAGAAAAATACTGTGACTTGCTTGAAGTCATGGAATGAATCAGTGACACTGGAAGCCAGTCCCTTGGCCCAACTTAGCCCTTTTTCACATACCATGAGAGGAGAAAAAAAAAAGTTGAATAAAAAGAACCTACAAAGAACAGAATAGGAAAAACTAGACATGCTTAATTCAAAGATTTTATTACACTATTCTTGGTCTTTCTGATCCATTTTATCACAACATGCCTTGTTCTCCTCCTAATTACAATCCAATCTCCACAATCATTCTGGGCCATCTTAATCTTCATCTCTCCCTTTACTTTCTGGTAAATGAACAAAAGATCTTTTTTTATATCTATATTTCACTTCCCAAAACTTAGTATAAAACTTAAGTGTTGGAGGGGTGCATGGGTAGTTCAGTGGTAGAATCCTTGCCTGCCATGCAGGAGACCCAGGTTCGATTTCCGGCCCATGTACTTCCACAAAATAAACAAGAAAGCAAACAAACAAAAACCAAACAAACAAAAATTCAACAAATGGTGCTGCAATAACAGGATACTTACATGGAAAAAGAATGAAATGTGACCCCACCATACAGCATACAAAAAAGAAAAAAAAAACTTTGAGTGTTTTAGTTCAGAAAACATTTCTTTCACTGTAATACATTCATACACACCACAGTTCCTTGTGGTATTAACACTGATAGTGTTAATGTCAGTGAGAGTAGTAAAGATTTTTTATAGTAACATTTTTAGCAATGGAAATGATAGTTTCCATAGATGAACAAAAAGCACTGCTGTTTATGTGCCAATAATCTAGCTAAACATGGTTGGCATTATCCTTCAGAGTCTAATGACAACTAGCCTACAAACAGTCACGTAATTCCTGGATCCTTGCTGAATTTCCTTAGCATGCTTTCTGTTTCTCTTTCATTATTATAGTTGTGTGCATGTGTTATGTGAAAGAGAGAAAGAGAGTTAAGCAAAGAGAAAACACTACACAGATCATTTAAAAGTGCAAAGGGCTCCTCTCTTGATATCAGCTGCTACAGCAGCAGAACGTCTTTCTCAATTTTCCAGTTTTTGTAACAGGAAGAAAATGTGAAAAAGTAATAATCAAGGGAAAAGTCAGTCAGCTCCCGCAGACTAGTCTTGCTGTGCTGAATGGCAGTGAAGATCACAGAAAAAGACAAAAGAGAAGAAAAAATTTCTTGCTTAAACTGGACTGAGTCCAGCTGGCAAGAAGAGGTGTTAACACTTGCGAAACCTGATTACTTTTTTAGAAGAACGAGTAAGAAAAAGATGTAAACATAGTCATTAAAACAAATTTAAGGTACTGAGGTTTAATCTAGTTTAAGGCCTTTTCAACCGTATGCAATTCTCTGCTTGCTAGACGTTAACATGGCGCATTTCAGTGTCTTCACAGCACAGGCTGTGGTCTGAGGTCTGTGGTTACCCTCTCAGGTCAGGCATGGAAGGAATAGCAGCTTAAACAATAATGGATGGATATCTGTTATGTGCTTTGTCAGAAGTCTGTTTTACGACATTAAAGGACT
This sequence comes from Tamandua tetradactyla, assembly GCF_023851605.1. NCBI lineage: Eukaryota > Metazoa > Chordata > Mammalia > Pilosa > Myrmecophagidae > Tamandua > Tamandua tetradactyla. The sequence goes on along the minus strand of NC_135331.1, from coordinate 103,213,500 downwards.
ACTGTGTTTATATCTACACAATAGGTCTTAAATTATCTGTGTAGTACACTTTTAAATTATCTGTGTAGTGTTTTCTCTTTGCTTAACTCTCTCTCTTTCTCTCTTTCACATAACACATGCACACAACTATAACATGAATAAACAAGAGATGTTTTGAAAATAAACTCCTTAAAATTCAGATGGGTAAAGAACTGAAAAATGCCATCAACAATATAAAACACAAGATCATTTCTCTCCAAATTACAAGGGTAATATGATATAAACTCTAAAATAAAACAGTATTTACAAGTTAAACTCAAAGGATTGCTTCATATAGCAGCACCTTTTTCCAATGGAATAGTGCTTATCCACCTATCCACCCACCCTTCCTTTAAATGCTGTTGCACAATTTACTATAGTCTTGATAGACAGATAATTACTTTATTCAGCCATGTGAAATGAACAGTCTATTGTGTTAATCCCAGGACTCTTATCTTCCGTGAACTGTGAATAAGGAACTAAAACGCTACCTCTTCATTCCAAAACAAATGGAGTTTACTCACATTCAGAACTACTTAAGTATTCTTACATTCCACTCTGTCACTAAATGTACCAAGCATTCTGAGTAGGATCAAGCTATTGTTATATAAAGGGGAATCTAAAATAATGTTAAGTGAAGTTAGAAGTTAGCAAGTTTTACCCTTTTTGTCAAGGCACAGCAGATTTTTTAAAGTCCATTATTCTCAAGTCAAAGGAAGTGGGTTGGTGCCTACTTTGCTGCTTTCAACATCATCCCATACCTCAATTTAAAAATACTATGGAGACACCAGCCCAATACATTTTTTTCCTATAAGTAACACCCCCATGTGATTAAAAAGTTTACTTTTTTCAAAAGTAACAATAGTGTTACATTTTACAGATATCTGTCTGCTGGCAGAAATTATTTAATCAGTAAAGATACTTTGGTGAATTTTTCCTTCTGTCCATGTGAAATGTACAAAGTATTGCCTTTTCCACATATACAGACATATGGCTGTAAGTTTTATTTTATCTCTATTATATATGCATATATGTATACAGAGAGGGTAGGTCCAGCCAAAGGTATAGCAACATTACTAACATGAGTTAAATGTCACTTTCCAGGTGTAATTAAGTTATTAAGATTGTCCTCCCTTCAAGAGGCCCAACATTCTTTATACTCTGTTTGCACCATGACATCCAAACCTTTTTGATCCCAGGATATACCCTTCCTTGTAATGTGGAAACTTTATCCTTGAGTCTAATTAGATGCCTTTGTTTGATTTCAAAATGTACATGCTCAAGAACCTATAAAGCTAACTGAAACAGAGGTGATATAATATGGAAAAGCTGAGTTACCAATGAAAGAGCATTATTTATTCTCTTCTGATTCCTATCTCTTTCATGGACCTTTTACTGAGAATGTTCACAAAAAAATGAAATTCTTTTTCCTCAAAAAGACAGGCTCTTCCCAAGAACTAACTGGCCCAATGGCTGAATAAATCCCGCTAACGACCCTTGAGACACAACCGTAAAACTCTGTCCTATAGAACCAAGTATTATCCAAAGGGTAGTAAGAAAGGTAACTCATGAGTGAAAGTCAGGACATAAGGATGCTACCACTATCGGTAAGTTGTAAACTTCTAAAGTATAGAATTTCCCAATGTATAAAATAGACTATCTACACCCCCAAGAGAGCCTCTTTTGTTGCTCAGATGTGGCCTCTCTCTCCAGCCAATATGATGAGCATTCTCACCACCCTCCCCCTCTCTGCGTGGGACATGACTCCCAGGGGTGTGGACCTTCCTGGCAACGTGGGACAAAGATCCTGGAATGAGCTGAGACTCAGCATCAAAGGACTCAGAAAAACCCTAGAATGAGCTGAGAATTAACGTCAAGAGACTGAGAGAACCTTCTCGACCAAAAGGGGGAAGAGTAAAATGAGGCAAAGTGTCAATGGCTGAGAGATTCCAAACAGAGTTGAGAGGTTATCCTGGAGGTTATTCTTATGCATTAAGTAGCTATCACCTTGTTGTTCAAGATGTAGTGGAGAGGCTGGAGGGAATTGCCTGAAAATGTAGAGCTGTGTTCCAGTAGCCATGTTTCCAGATGATGATTGAACAATGATATAGCTTTCATAATGAGACTCTGTGAATGTGAAAACTTTATGTCTGATGCTCCTTTTAGCTACTATATCAACAGAAGAGTAGAAGGTATGGAATAAAAATAAATAATAGGGGGAACAGATGTTAAAATAAATTCAGTTTGAAATAGTGGTAGGTGAAGGCGAGGGGTAAGGGGTATGGTACGTATAGTTTTTTTTTTTCTCTCTCTTATTGTTTTATTTCTTTTTCTGTTGTCTTTTTATTTCTTTTTCTAAATCGATGCAAATGTACTAAGAAATTATGAATATGCAACTATGTGATGATATTAAGAATTACTGATTGTATACGTAGAATGGAATGATATCTAAATGTTTTGTTAGTTAATTTTTTTAATTAATAAAAAACAAAAACAAACAAAAAAGGCATCAAAATTGGAAAAAAAATACACTATCTAATTTACACACATACACATACACAATTACTGAATTTAATGGAATACTTAAAAGATCAAATTGGGTGTCTATGTCAATACAAGACTGGCCCATATCTGAATCTGGGTCTGATTATGCAAAGAATAGAGAAACTTGGAGTCTATTCCTAGCTTTGCCACTAACTTGGTTGTGAGAATGTAGGGAAATAATCTGTCACCACTATGACTCTCAACTTTCTCATCTGTCAAATAAGGATCAAAGTAACTGCACTGGAGGGATGTCATCAGGATGAAATTTAATAGAGGAGAAACAGTCCTGTACAGGTAAAATCGTTATGCAAACATAATGTTTTATTATCAATTATAATTTCCTAAGCACTTTTTATGTATCATGAACTATGCTAAACTAGAGGGCTCACCGTATACTTGGTGACAGAGGGGAAAGCAACAGAAAAGCTAATATTTACAACAACGTAACACAAAGCATCAAGGTATGAAAAGGAAATCAAACGAAAGTCAAACAATTAGCTTCTTACAGTGGTCAAGATAGGCACCTAGAGTAGAAGACATGTGAACATATTTAAAAGCTAAGTAGAAGTCAGTCAAGCAAATGTAGAAGAAAACAACATTCCAAGCAAAAGAAACAGTAGGTGCAAAAGCACAGAATTAAAATGTAGAGCGAAGGCATTAGGCTTGGCTGGAGCACAGTCACAGGGGTATGTGCAGGAAGCAGGTCAGATGGTGAAGGGCTTTTTTCATTAGGCCACCAAGTCTGAACTTCATCTAGTAAATGAAAGGGAGTCACCGAGGTATTTTAAACAAAAATGTGATGAGAGTTGGTTTACATTTTAGGAAGGCCATTTTATTTACAGGGGAGGACAGACTTTAAAAGGAATACAGTTAGTGTCAAAAAATCAGTTAGGAAATTATAATGATATATATAACCCAGGAGATAAACACCGAGAATGTGAACTAAGCTAGAGTAGTGTTAATGGAGATGAGGGGAGGTATTTGAGACATAGAGACATAGACAATAACACAGTGGAATAATTCGACATAAGAAGGAAGGCAGCGAGGAGGAGTCTCAGGTTTCTGGTTTAGACAAATGAGCAAACTGTGGGACACTCAAAACTCAGAAAACTGAAAGAGGTTCATGTTTGGGAACAGAAATTTAGTTGAAATGGAGTTGGGGGTTCTTGAATGTTGTTTTGGACACGAGTTTGAAGTATCAATGGGATATATTCAGGTGAGAATGTCCAGGAAGCAAACTAATAAATTTAAGCCTGACATTCAGGAGAGGTTAGAGGTATACTTTCAGTAGTTTTGGAAATTTGAAGCCATTGGTGTTGATGAGGTCCCTTGGAAAGTGAGTACAAAATAAGTGGATGAGAATGTCTAAAAATAAACCCTAAGAAGCATCAACATTTAAGGGGTAGGCAAGGAAGAGGAGCCAGTAAAGCGAGCTAGGAAGGAGGAGGAGGAGCAATTGGTGCCATGAAGACTAAGAAGGAGGCAGCATTCTCCACTCTAGGAAGAGGAAGCAAACTGTGTACCAGCCACTTAAAGCTGTTGATGCTGCCCCTCTACTGTTTCAAGGTCCGAAGGAAGCTTGGCAAGAGAGAAGCATCTCCTATTCCAGGTCCAAGGGCACACAAAGTTAATTCAGTCATAATGGTAAAAATGGTAACTCTCCTGTACTTATTCTATACCACTCCCTGAGGGACCTTATCAGCACCAATGGTTTCAAGTGCCTGTGACTATCAAAAATGTACCTCTAGTCTCTCCTGAACTTAAGACTCATATTACTAGTTGCTTCTTGAGCATATTTTAAATATGAATACCTTTAATGATGATCATAAGTGATGCATAAGTGTGTCTTCTGAGTTCCATCTTTGTCTTGTTATTTTAAAGGAATGCCAGAAGTACCTGGCCTAAAAGCCCTCCCAGTTACACATCAATCAGCCCTTTCTGGGGCTAGGCAGAAATGAGACCTTGGCTCTGTACCTACCTTGGGCAGATCAGAGAGTTGGCAAATATTAAATTGGAAATGCCACGATCAGAGTCAGCATGAAAAATGAGGTAGAGCAAAAGAAAACATGAAGCAACAGCAAAATTCTCTGAAATTAACCATCCTCCCCAGCACATCTTCTGAGCAAGTTTACTCCTCAAAGCCTCCCTAAATCCCATGGGACAGTATATTTGTCTACTTCTCATTCTACCATATACCACTACAACAAGCTTAAGAGAAACATGGAAACTAAATACAACAAGCTTAAGAGAAATATGGAAACTAAATACAATCCCTCCTCTCCAAGCTCCTACTTTCTACATTCTTGCTCTGTCATCTATCAGAAAATTACAAACTCTGAAGGATGTATATAGGAATGGAAGAAAATAATCTATCTGCCATGTATGGAGATATGGTAGGGATCCAATGCAAACAGTATGAGTAATATCATTGGATAGAACTGCAAACTTAACTAATAAACACATATGAAAGGACTTTGAAAAGAGTCTGAGCCACCAAATTGGCCTACAGATTTTGACTTCTTCCTTTTCTCTATATGAAAACTGGACTCCAGAGGTTGCTAAAATCAAGGGCAATTTAGAATTTCCCTTTGAAAAACATGATTATCACCTCTACTCATTTTGTAAAAGGTTTATTTTCCATTAATTCAAAAGTAGGTCCTATGATGGTCTAGAATTTTCAGTACCAGTTCACAGTATAAATTTTATTTCTTAACATTAATCTGAAAACAAAGCTTCAATATATATTAAAAGGGTTAATTAATTACCTGATCTGTTTTTATTCAACTGAATTAAGTCCAATTGAATACCTACAATGTGTAAGATATTATCTCACTGGCACTGGTCCAGCTCTTAGAGAATATAATTACAGAGCTAAAAAATAGCAGAATGATTAAAACACTAGAGAAGGTAATTTGAACCTAGACCTGACTGCTGAATAGGCTCCATATTAAAAGAGAAGACAACAGAAGACAGTTGAGGCCAAACTACTTGAACCAAAGCACTAAGGCACATAATTTTAGATCTCTGTTCTATAACTCCCATCAATAGATCTGCAAATGGAAACAAGGTAGGTTTTTTTCCCATCATAAAAATGAAAGAAAGTGTTAGTCTTTTGGAAGTCACTATCTAGCCACCTAGAATTTTATATTCAAAAACTTTTGCCATTAAATTTAATTATTGATCTTCAAGTTTCAGCTCAAATGCCTTCTCTTCCATGAAATGCTCCCTATAGCACAACAATCTAACCCCCATGCCAAAGAGAAGCAAAACTGCTTCTGAACTTCCATGTCACTTCAGCTACTCCTTCTCATTTTCTATCACTTTCTATTACATAATCACAGTCATTAATGTCTGTTATTAGACTGAGCTCCTTTCTGGGTCATATATATGACTCAGTCATCTCTGAATTCCTACAGCCCCTTTTAAAGTGCTCATGGTAGGTACCTAGTAAGTGATTGTTCAATAAATTAATTCATGGATCCAGAATATGGGTCAGTGATTGAAGGAACCTATATGCTGGCAAAGATTCTACCAAGTAAAAAAAGTTTTTACTACAATAGCACCTAAGGCAATAGAAGGGGGAAAAAAGCCTTCTCAACTATTTGTAGTCATAGGATATCTTGCTTTCTTTCTTTAGGATATGAAATGAAAAGCTAGGCTTATTACATATTAAGTACACACAGGGAGTCTTATATTCGTAGAGACATTTTAATTTCCTAGAATTACCAACAGTCAGACTAACCTCTACAGATCCCGATAAGATTCCAGGCTTATTAACAGAAGTGAACAAATATCAACTCTTTGCTTATATTCTTTCTACAGCAAAGACTAACAGGAAGACTGACGCTCTCCCTCCCACCCCCCAAAAAAGAAAAGATGAAATCCACAATGATTCATCACAATGCATACACTGTATTATGCACTTAAATATTTAAAGGTATATATATATATATATATAGCATAAAATACTGTGTTTAATAGATTTGCCTAGCTTTATTTGCCCTCAAATATTCCCTAGCCATTATACAAACTGCACTCAAAGTCACTTCACCCTTCACTCTAGTATGACTATCTCTGGGGCACACTAGCACTGTGACAAGGAAGTAGTTCAGAGGAAAACTGTATAACCACTGATTTTGGGCAAAGGAAAAAAATTAACCAAGTCAACTGCATCTGCACTGAGTGCTTGGACAGACAGAATGAAAGAATCCTGACCTTAAGATGTGTTTTCAGTGTTGCCAAATCACATGTTTCTCTGAATTAAGGGAAATTTTTTTTCTAAAGAACAAGATCGCTTGGCCCTGCCAATAATTTATAGCATGTATACCTGAGACAGCTGTGCTGCTGCAGTTCAACCTGCCTCTTCGCATGGACTTTAGTGGGTGACCATGATGACATTTGTGAAAAAGGCAGGAAAACATCTGACTTTCACAACTACAACCAGGGAAGAAAACTTGATGATTATTCTCATACATATGTGATTCCTTTTAAGAACTCCTGACTCAAAATTTCAGAGGGAAGTAGCCCTGTAATAACATGTCTTCTGAGAATAGTGCCATATGGTTTTAACAGAGTTTTATTTCCTGAACCCAAAGAGGACTGCTGATTCTCAATCCAACAAAAATAATTATGCAGACAATTTTACTCTATTACTTTCTGTGAAACCCATTCTGTGTGGTCCACACATGCTTGCTGACACCTTCAAAGAGACATTAAACCATTTTTATGTACGTACCCTTAATGGGTGGAATGCAAGGTAAATTTCCTTGAAGATTAGCACCTGCCATCATGCATAAGGCACCCCCCCCCCCAACCTCCTTTGATTACCACATGGCAATTCCCTGTCTGGGTCAACGGATAGGAGAAAGATAAATAGAACTTCCAAGCTGGGAAACAACTAATTATCAGTCAAGTAGTCACACAGACACACACACACACACACATGCACATACACATACATCAAGAACCAGAAATACTGCATGTCCCAAACTCAACAGCACTGCTGGAAAATTACTTCAGACACAATTGACAGGTGGGAGGGGGTGTATCTGGGGGATGACAGGGAATCATTTCCTTGTACAACTTCTAGCAACATTCAACTGCTAACCCTAAAATAATCTAGAGAATAGGAAAATACAATCCTTTTAACGCAAAAGCTGAACACAACTGCTGTAAAAATAAAGATTTAAACCAACGAGTACAACTATTAAACACTGCTTTCGAAAAAGACCACCCCTTAAGCCTAAGAATATTCCCTTAAGAACAGAATAAGCGGACCCACTGCCAGGTTGCCCCTGAATCTGCATTTTATTACAGTAGCTGGCTATGAAACGAACTAGCTCTCCGTTTCAAACTATTAAGGATCATCAAGTTTGAAAGTGAACCCACAAAAACTGTTTTTTTATTTTGCCAATGGACCTGGCACATTGCAGAAATATCCTCTTTTTCCTCCTGTAAGGTCTTTGCCTTCCAACACTTGCCACCCTTTGAATTGGTAGAGAAACAAACAAATAAAATAAACTTTCTCTAGATGTCCACAGGAATCTCACTAAATCACACCCAAATCACAAATATTCTTTAAAAGAAAGAGAGAGTCTCTAAGGAAAGCAATGTCCAGGCCCACGAAGTCAGAGGAGGAATCAGATACAAGCCGGCACAGTATTAACCACAAAGCAGGCCCAAAGGCTGCTCCAGAACTGTTTTCTTTAGACTGCCTAAAAGTCCTGCCAAGAAACAGACGGATGCTGCTGAAAGAATATCTTCCACAGCTGGGCATCTGGGTTCTATGACCGACAGCCTTGCTCCCGTGTGTGTGGCCTATCGAACATATCTAAAACTTGGGATAGAGTACTTGGCAAAATGGAAGAAAACCTTAGTTCTTTTTGGGGAAGAAGGGACTGCAATTCCAACATTATACACATCTGATTGAAACTTTGCCTTTATTGCCAACACCCCAGACTTAGATCAAATTTTGTTTCTCACTTTTGCTGTCTGTTTCTGATGTCTCCTCATTGACTGGGCAGAGAAATCCCTCTGCTCACTTTCATTTCCAGTAATATTTTTACATCTAGTTTTTGTACCAGCCAAAACTAAGGCTTTTTTGTTTCTAACAATCCAGGGAATGTTTAAATAAAAAACAAACTGAAAATCTCAAAATTTCTTAAAAACAGAAACTGGACATGGCTGAGCTATGCATAAAAACTATGTTGCCAAACAGGTTTTGGTTGAATTTTTTTAATTAAAAAAAAAATCTATTTACTTCTTTTATCAGATTTATTTTCTTAAAATGCTAGTAGGGGACAAAGTTTAACTTTGATAAAACACCAGTTAAAACAATAAAATAAGATCAGAACTCTGTTAAAGAAGGGAAGGCAGCCTCTTAACATGTGCATTCTCCTTTTTACTTTAAAATCAGAGCTCTGCAAAGAAAAGGAAAATTAGCCTTGGAATTAACCATTTATAAAAATACCTAGCTTCCAATTTTAATTTACAGGATACCATCTCCTTGACTATTCAATTTAATGTAAACAGCTTTGAAGATGTCTGGGGATTAGGTATTGCTTAAGTTCTGCAGAGAAAAAAAAATACAACATCTAGCCTCTGCTTTTCAGAAATTTAAAGACAATAATTTTCTGATAATAAACTTCAACCAAACACTAGTACTATGTACTAGCTAAATTCTTATAACTAGAAATTCCTCTGTTCTGGACTTGGTTTTAGTTATAACAAATTTGGTGACTTCAAAGAGCAGGAATCCACCTGTGAAATTCAAAGGTTGAGGCATTTTTGCTTTAAAAAAAAAGGGGGAAGAAATATAGTAATCTCCCAACCTTCCTCTCCTAGTATCCCTGCTTGATAGGATCAATTTTAGGAAGGTTTACTTTCATCCTTGGCTCTAAATGACAAAACTGAAAAGCTATATCATTATTATTACTACAATATCATTATTACATAAGTTTTGTTAAATCTCAATTTTTGAGACTTGAATCCATAAAGCCTACAAAAGTTTTACTGGGGATAGGGTGGTAGAGTAGGTTAAAATGAATCTGTTTTAACTTCTATAGAAACTTTTTGTCCTCCCCAAGCCACACTACTCACCAGAGTCTTCAGTGGATAAATACAAGAGTTACAGAGTTTAGGGCATGTCTTCAAAGAAGTGCATTACAGAAGGAAACCAGCCTGGGTGTAGGACATTTTAATGCTCAAGCTCATGCTACAGAAGGCACAGTTTCTGAGCCCCAGGGAAGCTCATGGTGACCAAGAGAAGTATAGTAGGTACCAGAGAAAGGACAATCTGATCAAAGGACAATTTTGGACTCATAAAAAGGCGAGGAAGCATTTCCCAGGTATCAGAGTCCACACAATCTCTTCTCCCAAAATCTGTGGTACTCTAAACTGTACCACTCATCTGACATTTATCGTGCACTGTTTTGTAATTTGTCTGGCAGGTATTCCCAAACTCCCCATATCTAGGTAAGTTCCTTAAAGGCAAAATCATCTTTATACTCCATTGTGTTTCTCCAACTACAAGAAGAGCTGGTTTTTAATTGACTGATTCATTCAAAATCCTGAGCTTTTGTCTATCAAACTGGGGTCCTGGCAAGGCTCAAATGCATCTGAGGCAAGAGATGGAAAGAAAGCAATGAAAATTAATTGTGTCATTTGGCCACATCATTTTCTTGGATAACTTTACATGGTCTTTACACAGAAAGACAAATAATTCCTACTTCAAACAAATTATAAACAAAGAGCTGTTAAATTTCTCATTACCCTCAACACATTTGTTGATTAGCACCTATGGCTTAACTAATTATTTAATACTTGAAGGCACAACCATCAAAACTACATGTTGCCAGAATGCTGCAGTTGGATTGACAGAAAAAATAATTTCAACTTTTCCAGAGGATGGTAGTGTGCAGTAGCTTAAATGTGTTTTTCATTGTTGAAGAGGTCTGATTTCTTTCATATGGATATTGTTAGGAGGCTGAGGATTGTGATGGAGTTAAGATGACAGAAAATGAAGCCATGGCAGGAAAGACTCCACAAATGCTTCATACTCCTCTAGTTAAGGATGAAAGGTGGGTGGAGTTTAGCAATGGGCTTTCTGAGCTCATGTCACTGGTGGGGGATACTCAAAAATACTAGAAAACATTCAGTCCTTGGAATCTTACTCTTTAGACTGTATGTGTTAGAAGCAGATCTTGAGGAAATTACCCAGAGTGGTTCGGAGGTTTTTGAATAAAGGGGGAAAACAGGGAACTCACAGGAATCCTTATTGGCTTCAAAAGTTTATTTTCTCTATACATTTCAAAAAAAGAGGCACTTTAATCCACATTTTCTCTACAATGTTTGAATACTGGTTTAATGTTGTTAGAAACTCTTACTGTGAGTAGAGAATAATTTTATCTTTAGTAAGTCCAACAAACACATATTCATAAATAACTATACAGATCAAAGTACAAACTTTTACACATGCTTTTCTGATATTAATTTGTACTATTAGAAATCTTATGACATGAAGATACAATGAAAAGCTCATAAAAATAAAAATAATTTTTAAATTCTAAAATCAGAACTAGCCTTTCCTTCTGCTATTCACTACTAATATTCTTTAAAACTATCCATTCACTTAACCAGTAAACATTCATTGTGTGCCTATTATGCCCAAGGCACTCTGCTAGAAACATTAGGGAATACAAACTCTTATAATACATGGTCTATACCCTCAAGGACCTAACAATTTTATAGGTAAGATAAGAGCTGTATATAAGAGACTAAAACACAAAGCAGCGTGTTTTAAGAATTGTAAAATGATACAACCAGAGCGCCGCAAGATTTTAGGCTAGCAGACATCACTTCTGAAGGATAGCTTACTGGAGGATGTACCATTTCAGCTAGAGATGGGTACGGGCTCAAGAGTAGAAATGGAAGATACATATTCTAAGCAAAAGAAAGGCACAGCATGAAAAGAGATATGCCATTGAGAAACGGCAAGGCATGTTCAGGGAACAGCAAGAAAAATGGTTTGGGTAGAACAGTAATTCTCAGTAGAGACAAGGCAAATCAATGGAGGAGTTTCGGAAATTTGTGGAGATAGTTTTGATGACTGTAATTAGGGGAGCAGAGGCTAAGGATGCTAATTGTTCTGCAATGCACGGGATAGTTTATGAATTGAAAAGATTTTCCACGTCCTCATAACTTTTGTAAAATCTATCAGACATTCAATAGGTGAAAAAAATCTGTTTATAATTATCTGACTCCAGACCCTAACTCTATTTAAATATAAACATAAAGTATTTATTCTACAGTTTTAACACATGGGGTTTTCTAGGAAAAAAACTTTTAGCAGTCAAGAGAAGAATATACTTTGTACTTTTTTTGTTGTTGTTGTTTAAAAGAAGAGTATACGTTGTTTTATTAGGAACTTAACCAGAAGTTGTTCATCATTACAGAAAATCTTCATCAACAGTAATACCACTCTTGGTACTTGAGCTACTGATATATATCTACATCAATCTCAATTTGTGGTTATCATATTCAAGCCGATTCAATATATGTTCAAGCATCTGACTGATTCATTATACTTTCTAGCATAATCTTCTCCAAGTGTTTATTAATATATAAATGCAACTTTTAAATTCCTTTATTTTTTCTTTATACTACAATCATAGAATTATACTGATCTTTTGGAAATTATGTAGACAGATATTTAAAAATATATGGATTTCATTTTAGGATAGTAAAGGGAGATTATTAAATATTTGTTATACAAATATATTTATTATACTAATACATTTGAGAACCACTGTACTATAATATGTGTAGGATAGTGATTAGAGATATAAAGATAAGATGGGGCTAGTCAGGTGGGCTTAGAGTAAGAGAATGAGAAACCTGTAACTCATTTGGTAACATTAGGTCATCACTGAGGGCTTCATAACATGAAACCCTTATGGGGACATGATCAAAGCTGACCCTTAGAAACAGTAAAATGTAGCACTGTGTAAAGAGAACTTCTAAGGAGAAAGACACTAGAGGCTGGAGGAATAGTTAGGAGAGTGGAGAAGTTAATTCTGGCTTGTGACTACAGTCCTCAACATTAAAATAAAGAAGGGACAGCTTTTACAGATATATCTTTTAAAGACCAATAGGAATTTAGGGATAAGGGAGGTGGAGTAGTTGAAGATGGTTAGGATGATATATGAAGATTTAGGAGTTGTTCATAAAATCAAGATGACTGTTTGGATGATAGTGCCTTACATCTGCAAGCAGGGGAACAGAAAGAAGAAAAAATTCTTAACTGTTGGCAATGCCAACTTTTAGGAGGCAGGTAGGAATTTAAAAGATAAAGCAAAAGTGGAAGAGTAGTAGTCAGGCAGGCAGGGGCAAATGTGAATATGATATGGCAGAAGACAAGCACTGAGACAGAGGAGGTAATCAACAGGGTTACATGCTACAGAGAGGTCAAAGAAGATGAGGACTGAGAGAAAATCTGCAGAAGTGAGGCTTGGATCATTGCTAGCAACCTTCAAGACAGCAGTCTCAGTCAAGTGCGAGAAAGTGGAAGCCAGACTGCAGAAGGTTAAGGAATGAGTGGGCGATGAGAAAGTGGAGATGACAAGTCTACATGCTTCTTTCAAGAACTTTGGTGGTTGGGGAGAATAGAAATAAGATATTAGCTCAAAGGAATAATAAACAGAAGGGATGTTTTAGGAGGGTAAATCTGACCAAATAAATAACAAAACATTACAGAAGTTGTTTGTCAATTTCCTTACTGTCAAATAAATGAACTGAACAGCAGTGGCCTTTGTTACAACTCTGGTGAGCTGTTCAGATCTGAAGTTTATATTGGTTAGGAAATAAAGCATTTCTAACAAAACTCTGCTTCATGGGAATAAAATTTCTCTCTCCCAGAGATTTAAAGAGAATACAAGGTAAACTGGCTAGTTCCTAGATTTCTACTATAAACTACAAAGGGCTTGAAATAAACTATATATATTTCTACTATAAACTACAAACCCATGAATAGATGCCAGATCTGACTGGCTGCCCTGAAAGAACACTGGACAGCCATACTGAGAGATGCATCTCCAACTCAGGTTCAGACACTGATGCTGGATTCAAATCCTGGCTCTGCAATACTGTGTGTGAGAACTTGGACAAATTATTTCTTCAAGCCTCTTTTCCTCAAATTTAAAACTGAGATCACACTAATACCGACCTCATAGATTTGTCATAAATATTATATAATGGTAGCTATCATTGCCAGTATTCTTATAATACCTCAAGACTAGAATTAATGCCACAATTTAATTGGTATGGAATTGAGACATGGAGAGATAAAGAGCCTTCCTAAAGATACAGAATGGGAACCAAGTTTCTACGCTAACAGCACAGTAACCATGTCAGCTAGACCAGGCTGCTTTATTATTAACTAAATAATTTGTAACAGCTCAGATTGATTATACATCGTACAGGCTAATTGTGGTACTAAAATTAGAGTCCTTTAAGAATAAGACTCTTGTGATCAATAATGTTTATCTGTTGCTGAGTACAGCATGCAAATCCCCTAAATATCATATGAACAACCATGAAAAACTAACATTTTCAGAAGAATACATTAAAATTTGTCAGATTTCCATCCCACTCTCCTGAGATTGCAGGGCAATGTCTCTGAAAATCCCCTGGGATCATAATAGGAACTTGGGGCTTTCAGAGTATCTAAGGAATACCCACAAAAAATGACTTGGCCAAGGCTTTTAAATATGTCACAACAGAGGTGAACTTACTTCAAAAGTATATAGTTCTCCAACAGAGTCAATGGATGAATTAAAAACAACCATGGTAGAGACAAAAGAAAGAGAGTCACATATAAATTCTAAAGCATTTTCCCTGGCCTATAAATATTTATCTTGTACAGCACAAACGCTGACAAATATTGTGTACTCAAGAATCAACATCTCTCCTTGTAGACTTCACTTAATGTTTGAAAGCAGTAAAGCAGCCATGTTACAGACAGTATCCCACAAACTTAAGAGGCCGCCACAATCCCACTGTGTAATGAAAGATATTGTGATTCATACCTAGCAGAGGCTTTGTCCAAACAACTTAGAAAAAGGGGGATCAGGCTAAGAAACAGTCAGTTAGGTGCTCATGGCTACCAAAATGACAGTTTCTGATTTAATTGATAATACGGGCATCATTAGAGTAAAATGCAAAAAGTGAATGAAAAGGTGACATATCTATTAAATCATATACAGATAATGCTGGATTCTAAAGGAGGAAATTCTTCCATTTCCTGTAAGAAAGTAAGCATTGGATTACATGACTCTGGCCTAAGCTGGTTTTTCCAGCTCTGTAGAAAGCAAAGTAAGGATGCAAAAATCTGGTCTGAGGCAGTTCATGCCACCCAAGGCTCACTGTAGATACAGCTTCAAAAGGCAGAAAAATCAAAATGAAATAAAGGATTTATATTTGATTTTACATTGTTCTCATGTCACCATCCTAGTTCACTAAAGGGAAGGGGAAAAAAAAATCACATTTGTATTTAGGATAGCAATCGCCATTTATTTAATCATTTAAAAATTTTAACATCTGCCAGGATATTGAGCCAGGCACTTGTACATTAGGGTGAGAAAGTATATACTGAGAGAACCTAGATGTATTCATTTAGAAGCCCAACTATTTCCATTGTTGTGAACATTTTTCCAGTTTTGGACACAATCCAATCTAAGAGGGTCCAACTCATCGCCTAATTGATCTTATTACACAAATTAATAAAGATAAAAACATCTCTATTAATTTTCCATATTTCAGGATAAAGGGAAAATCTAGATGCAAATATTTCAATATACTGCCTCAAAACAATATGCTGCAGCTCAAAAATAATGCAAATAAACTCAGCTACCCTATTCTTGCCAGGGAAAAGGAAACTGAAAGGAAAAAAGGAATTGATAAGGGAGACCTGATGTTTAAAAAAACACAACCATTAAAATAAATTTGAGCATCACTGTATAGATTTCTTTGGTTTACTACTATGAAATTTTTGCTGAGAGAATCCATTCAATTTTAATTCTATTGGCAAGATAAACGGGGAAAAATAACACTTACCAAATGAAACAAAGACAAATATTGGAAATAATTTCTCCCCCCAACTAGAAAGGAAATGTCTCCATCTTTTTGGAATAATAAGGGAACGTAAATGCCCTAATGGTAGCCTATTAAGCAGATAGTTCACCTTATAGCATTACCTTAATATTTTATGTCTTAGTCAATTCACTCACTTTTTAATATTCCTCTTGCTGAAATAAATGCTTCCTTGTACGTACCTTTCCTCTTGCTTCTGTATGGAAAGATTTTATTTCCATTGGAGAATTATGGCATGCATTTTACTTCTATTGGAAAGTAACAACAAGGACTTTATTTCCTCTGCTCATAGGACCAGAAAAAGAAGTAATCCAGGAACTAAACCCCTTGATAAAGAATTCTCCCCTTTAAAAATCTGATCAGTATTTGGTCGAAAGAGATATTGGGTGCAGTATGCTCCTGCTTCAGTTCAAATGCTCTAAGAAGCCGCCTATGTCATTGCGTATATCCTTCACATGGGTCCAGATGGGGATGGGTTCAGCGTCAGGCTCTGGCCAGCCAGCACAAGTCTAGAGTTAAACAAGCAACTTACTCCTTTTCTTACAGGAGCACAGAGAGGCAATATTACACTACAGCTCATAAAAGTATGTTAATTGGTGATACTTTCCAGACATCTATGTCAAAATTAACTTGCAGTTGATACCTACTTGCTTAAGTTTCATCCATTTAAGTTCAACTTATTTGCTCTGAAAGGGAAATGTTTACTTTTGAACACATTTTGGTTTTGCTCTTCAAAATTGCTGCTAGAAATTCATCTTAATCACTGAAGTTCTGCTTCAAAACCCAAACCCAAGTCCATCATTTTAATGATGCAAATTACATTGTTTTTTAAAACTCTATTGTGAATAGTTTCATGTCAACATATCCATTACTACACAAACCAATAAAACCTGAGTCCTAGCCCTTATGAATTATTCAATAATAATTCACAAATTAATGAGCACTCATTGCTTTGTGCTTAAAGTTAGTTTTCAGCCAATTCAAGAGGTCATTTATTCATGCATGTGCCTATTCTTACCTACATCTCTGGTTACCATGTTAAGTGGTCTTCTTGTACATCCGTTCCACAGATCTACATAGGCCTATGAGACCACTAATCAAGGAAAAACAATAGCAGAACTGCCACACCCATGGTGGACCAGGATATGCTCTTCCTATTCCCCTTTTAAGGATCAAATCAGCACTTTTCACAGGATTAGAAAGAGAAAGAGGGGTTCCTCCACTGATATGTAAATAACTCTGCAGTACACCTCATCAACTTAAAATCCTTTGCTGTATTTACATCAATTTCCTTAGGATAGATGGTTGGAAATAAAATCTTTGTTTCCTTTATTTTTAATCCATGTCTCTTTGTATGCTTTATCTGATTTAACTTAACATTATTTTTGGTTGAGTATTTATAAGAGTGTCACATGAATGGCTGGGGGGTGTGTGGATTTATGACAGTACTCTTTATCAGTTAGATGAGCCAAATCTGGTCATGTGCTCTAGCCACAGCTGCTCTGGGAACATTTTTAAGGCTATAGCACATACTGCCAAATCATATTTTTAAAAAACTGCAGCAAAAGATTAAAATTGCTAATTCATTTAATAAATAGTACTTATCCATTTAGCAAATTATGTGATAGACATAGAAGAAAATACAAAATACAACATACAAGATATAATCCCTCACACACACACCCAAAATTTTAAAAGATGCAAGCCTAGCTTTGTCATAGTTTGGCTTCCTCCCACACATTTCCTTCCTGTCATTAAGAGTATTACAGTCCTGCTTAGAACAGTGCTTGGAAGAGTGCCCAGAAGAGTACCCAGCAATGGCACATAGTAGGTATTCAATAAATACTTCTTGACTGACTGACCTAGAACACTTATTTAATGAATATTTCTACTTCTTGAGACACTCCTGGTTCCACCTTGCCTCTGGTTCTTCCACCAAACTAAAATGTTCCAGTTGCATCATAACACTGGCGTGCTCCTCCAATTCCCTGCAATTACACAAAATGTAAAAACCCAAAGCCCTCTGCTTTCAGCTATCCTGATAAAGAACTTTCTGGGTACTGCCTGTCCCATCACTTCAGACTCCTCTGAATGGCCTTTTGGCTCTACATTATTAGCCCAATCCTACCCATCCAACTGGATTACCTGCCACTCCCCAACATTCATCCTCTTTCCAATCTGGCCTTTCTCCTTACTACTTCTTCACATTCTATGATCTTTTCCACTCTTGTGTCACATGCCTTCAATCAACCCAATCATTCATAGGCATTTTCTTCGACTCAGCTTCCTCCAGTTCTACCAGACTACAATAATTGTGCCCCTCTTTTAGAATTTCTACTATATACTAATGAAATACCTTTATAGTTATGTTGTAGTTCACAAATGACAAACTCTTAATATAACATTATCACCTATAATCACCACTAGTGTTAAGTTTTATGATCACCATTTCTCTGTTAAAGATGCTGAGGCCTTGACAGAAAAAGTGACTTGTCAAGGATCCTCGCTCTTGAAAGGTTGAGCAATGGACTCCAGTTTTATAATTAAAAATATTCTTTCATTTATGTCACATCCCCTTCTAGTTGCTTCCCCATTTCTCTGCTTTCCTTACAGCAGACACTCTGAAAAACTTAATACCGCTCCAGCCTTGACCTCTCACCTGAATTCCAGGTCTAGGTCTGACATGATTCGGCCTTCCAGCATCCCCATCCCCCACCTCCAACTACCTCTTTTCTACTCACTCACTCTTCATGCTGACCTCCTTGCTATTCCTCAAACATGCCAACACACCTCTCCTCAGTATCTTTGCTCTTGACATCCCCATGGCCTGTACCCTTCCCCAGATACTTAAAGGTGGTTTACTTCCTCATGTAATTCTCTGCTCAAATATCACCCCTTCAGTAAGGCCTGCCTGACCACCCTATATAAAAAAAAAGAGCACCCACCTCCCCCCCATTAATTCTATCTTACCCTACTTTATTTTTCTTTAACTCACTTACTATTATCTGCATAATTGCATATTATACATTTATCTCTTTGCTCATTGTCTGCCTCATCCAATAGAATGCAAGCTCCATGAAGGAAAGAAACTCATGCTTCATTCAAGGCTATATCCCTAACACCCAGTAAATACCTGGCCTGTAGTAGGCCTCAGTAAAAACTTGAAGAACAAATGTGTGATAATATCACACAATTGAATAAGTAATTGTCATCTAATTGTTTACTAATTACAGTTCTCTCTCCTGAACCATATTTTAGTTCCTTAAGGGCAGGGCTATATGCCTTATATTCCAAATTTGTGTATAGTTGGCATAATTGTGGGCACACAGCGGGTACTCAAAAAAAAAAAAAAGTTGTAGTTGTCAGATTCAAGCAATGCAGAGAAAACCAGGATCAGAATTTCAAGGATATTCAACAAGTAGTTACTTTTAGGAAATTCTATGTGTGCAAAATTTTACAAAGAAAATCAACTGATAGAGTCCCTGCCCTGTGGGCATATAGTTTTATAATATTGAAAGTGGAAAATCATAATGTATGTGAACATAAAAAGGTATACAAAATAAATATAAACATGTCAAGCCAGAAACCCAAGATGAAATGAATTCAACTGAAAAAGAGTTAGGATTAAGAATAAAGAGGGAATATGGTATTTTAATTTAAGAAATCCAGATTAAAATAAGAACCGAATAATGTCACAGTTCAGAAAGAGAAAGGGGACTGATCAGAAGGGGTAGGAAAAACATAAATGGCCAAAGTTACAGGTTACTGTCACCTTTTAAAAACAAAGTCCTGCAATGCATTTCTGCTGACAAACTTATTCTAAGAGGATGGAATATGGACCTTGGAATTCAACATCAGTATTACCCACTGTCTTAAATCAGAAACATTAACAAATAGCAGCAGCTCTGGAATTTCAAAGTGTTGTGTAGTTCTGTAATATTTCCAGAACATTTTAAAAATCAATTTCTTTCTCTCACCTGCCACAGATTACTACTAAGATTTTAAAAATGTAACTAATAAATTTTATTTATATTATAAATAGGTGAACCTTGACTGGTTAGTTCCTAGAGCTAACTGGGAGATTCTGTTAGGAGTGTGCTGTTCACATATTTTCAATGGAATTTTTATAACAGAGAGGAGGGAAAATCAACAAATTATCCTCTGTTGACTTTGTTTACATGGCAAAAAAGATTAGAACCTGAAGGAAGTCATATTGTATTTGTCAGTTAACACCTTATTTGGCATTGAATAAATGTTTTATTATTTATTTAAGTTATCAAAGTTGGTTCCTTAGTGACCCAACTTTTCTTTCCAATTTTTCTTTGTTATAAAAGTGATTCCAGGTAGTTTCATCAAGTATTAAGATGATTAACAAATACTTTTCATGAACTATAAGTTAGCACTATTAATATTTTTAATTTTCTACCCCAGAACACATTACTGTATTTGTTTACATTCTGTATAATCAGTTAAGAACATTTTCATTTGTCCTAGTCTATGCCTATGGGCCTCCATGTTTTATTAATGGGAAAAAAATGGCCTGTAGAACAACCTTTGCACTCTTTCCACAGAGCCTCTGACCACCAGGGTCTCCATCACATACTCTCTTCAGCTAAGTCACTATTGCCCTTGCTTATTTCTTCTGCATGGTTCTGTGATACAGACTTTCCATTTTATAGTTGCTGCTTTTTTTTCTCTTTTTCACTTAGCCTCGATGACATCAGAAGTCAAACACTGGAAAGGCTGGTTTAGTTTTCACAGGCTTTGATTTTTTAAAAAAATTAAATTACCTTTCCAGGTA
This sequence comes from Tamandua tetradactyla, assembly GCF_023851605.1. Taxonomy (NCBI): domain Eukaryota; kingdom Metazoa; phylum Chordata; class Mammalia; order Pilosa; family Myrmecophagidae; genus Tamandua; species Tamandua tetradactyla. The sequence continues at coordinate 103,192,991 of NC_135331.1, read as the reverse complement.
GACTTAAGTATTTGTCAAACATGGTGCTTCTAGTTTTAAGATATTAAAGGGAGGATGTTATAATTTTTAGGTTTTTCTAAGGGTTTTGAATCTGTACCTACCATCTTTCATGTTTCTAGAACTCCAGAAATGGGACAGATAATTGTGAGACATTGAATCTTCCTTCCATTTCCCACTCCCCAGTGACCCCACCTCCTGTGGAGATGGGCCAGGACAGAAGAAGAGCTATTCTATCCACTGATTTGGCTATCCATGATCAGCAGGGAAAGATTTTCTGTTGGAAAAAGTTAGCCACCACCAAACTCTTCCATTGCTAGTAATGATAAGTATCTACGTTGAAGAGGCCATTCTTTTTCCTACATATATTTTATCTCCTTTAATTCCCTTCTTGCCTTATCATCCACCAGAACAAAACAAAATAAAATGCCAATACATAACCTTCCAAATTGATTTAAATTATTTCACTTCACTTGCACCCAATGACTTACTTTTCAAGTTGAAAAAATTGGGTAGATTGAAATACAAGTGGTCAATGAGAGGGAGTGGTAAGGGGTATGGGATGTATGAGTTTTTCCTTTTTTCTTTTTCTTTATTTTTCTAGAGTGATGCAAATGTTCTAAAAATGATCATGGTGATGAATACACAACTATGTGATGATATTGTGGGCCACTGATTGTATATCATGTACAGACTGTATGCATATGAAGACTTGTCAATAAAAAATTCTAAATAAATAAAAACAAAAAAGGCATATAAAAATTGGCTGATTTCTAAAGTAATCTGAAGTTATTTTGGTTGTGGGAACTTAGTGACCCTACTGCATTTTTCTTTAAATTCTCAGCTAAAACCTTTACTCCTTTTGGAGCTTATTTGAGTCATACTACGCAATTTAAAAATTTGAAATGTTCAATGGAGGCAAATTCCTTAACTTTTCAAGGCTTCTTCCTCACTTGTAAAATGAGTGAGGCCCATGCAGGAGACCCAGGTTCGATTCCCAGCTCATGTACCACACCCCCAAATAAATGAGATCTTCTCTGCATACTTCATAAGTTACTATGATTTCAAAAGAGTTGATGCAAACTTTCTAAATTCAAGAGAACTACACAAATTTAGATTATAATATTTTTCAAAGGAAAGACCTTGGCATAGGTCTGAGAATATTAGTCAAAGGCACAAAAGACAATTCCAAAGGATGACATGTGTAGAAGTCATCTCTTGAAGAAGAGACCCAAGACAGCCTCTAAGCATGATTACGGGATCCAGCATAGAATATCCTTGGTGGTTTAGTATAGCTGACATTGTGCAAGCACCTATAAAACAGAATAAAGATAAAAAGAAAAAAGAGACAGGAAGGAAAGCAAGAAGAAAGTACAATTAATCTAATTATATTCTGAAGCAGGCAACTGTGTCAGGAAATGAATAACCCCATGGTCTATAATATTTTTAAAGGAATACAAGTAGGAAACTTTGCCCCAATTTTTGTAAAATAATTTTCAAAGTATTCATCTTTAACAAACAGAGGATTTACCATTCTGAGATTAAGAGTCAGGACACAGGGCAGGCCACAGTGGCTAAGCAGGTAAGAGTGATTTGCCTGCCATGCCTGAGGACCCGGGTTCGATTCCCGGTGCCTGCCCATGTAAAAAAAAAAAAAAAAAAACATTAACTGGATTTATCTTTAATGCTGAGCTTTCCAGTAATTTTTACTTTCTTCTTTATGCTTTCTGAATTTTCTGGAATTTTACAACAAATCTTTTCCCTATATAGCAAAATTAATAATAATAAATGTTATTTTAAAACTTAAGAAGGAACGATTGGCAGCACTAAACATCATACCTATGCTTTTATTACTTATCCTACAAATGTTACATTTTCATCAAAACTATTCTTTCACATAATATAAATTATAAAAATTAAAATATTATTACTTCTCTAGAGTGACAGAACATTTATCCACGATGGCATTAAAGACAGAAAGGAAAAAACAAATCCTGTACAGTAGGTGAAAGCATTCATTACTTGTTTCTAAGAATAAGTCCAATTTCCTTAAGAAGGAAAGCTGGTTTAATACAGGTAAGTAAAGCCCCAGAGGAGTCAAAAGTTGTATTTCTGATTGTCACAAGAGACCCTCTTTGCCCTAGTCCACCACCTTGCACCTTAGTCCTTCACATTTCAATACTGCACGAAGGACAAAAAGAAGCACCACAAATAAAATTTGAGACTTTAAGTTAGTTGAGTTTTGTCTTAACTTCTGATAGAGACTGTTCTAGTCTGCTAGCTGCTGGAATGCAATATGCCAGAAACGGAATGGCTTTTAAAAAGGGGAATTTAATAAGTTGCTAGTTTATAGTTCTAAGGCCGAGAAAATGTCCCAATTAAAACAAGTCTATAGAAATGCCCAATTTAAGGCATCCAGAGAAAGATACTTTGGTTCAAGAAGGCCGATAAAGTTCAATGTTTCTCTCTCAGCTGGAAGGGCACATGGTGAACATGGAGGTGTCTACTGGCTTTCTCGTGGCTCTACAAAAGGGACTCTCTCCAAAATGTTTCCTTTTTTAAAGGATTCCAGTAAGCAACTCCACCTTCAATGGGTGGAGACACACCTCCATGGAAACAATCAAAATGCTCTCACCCAGCAATATGGAATGAGGATTAAAGGATATGGCTTTTCTGGGTTCCACCACAGATTCAAACCAGCACGGAGACAAAGTTCTATAATGTTTCCACCAAAATTATCCACAGATATTCTAAATCTTTGGCTGTCATGAAAGGTCAGTACAGAAAGAGTACTGACCTGAAGTCAGAAAAACAGAGTTGACTTTCCTGTTGCAAAGGTCTTGGGGCAGCTAAGACCATATGCATTTCATTGGTGAAAGAGAAGTCAATGCATATAAACCATTCAGCACAGAGCCTTGCGAACTAATTAGCTTTTTTAACATTAGTTTTTATCCTCACCTCCTCTCCCAATTTACAGACACTTCAAATTAGATGAGTGTTTGTTAATACTCTATTTAGCCCTGTAACACTTTCTTTTAATCCAAATGTACCCAGGAGGTCATTTTGTAAGGAAGAGAAGCGCTCCCGTGCTCTGGGGGATGTGATACAGAAAGCAAGCAAGCTTTAAGGTGCTGGTGAGGAAGTGAGTCTCATGCTAAACGAAGACCTAAAGAAAGTGAGATGGAGTGACATGATAAACTGAGATAGAGTGGTGACTTGAGGGTCTGGAGTTCTCCAAGAGGGCAGAGGGCAAGTGAGTTTAGTGGGGACAGGGGATTGAAAGCTGTAAGGAGATGTGAGTGTGGCTAGAGAATGGACAACTTACAATAAAGTATGATTTACTAGTCATAAACGTTTATAAGTTCTTAGAAGCAAGAGCTAGGAAGTCTGTTCATTTTCCCTTCAAATTAAACCTTTTATGTCCCGATAAATTTAAAATAACACTGAATACTAATTCTGGCTTTCTTCCTGATTCTGCTGGAGCCCTATTAAGTTTGATTCTCAAAATTAAGCTATTTCATCAGCACCAAGCATAACAAGGCACTGACACTGAGCAGAATATTATAATTGTTCACTGAATTAATGCAGAAATAAAGGATATATGTATGATATTATGGCGGATTTTCCTTTCTAAGATTAACTTGTTTTAATTACCAAAGCCACTGAGAACAAAAGGGTCTAAGTATCAATGTTAGAATTTCATTGAACTGCTATAGGTACTTTGTAAGTGCGTAGATGTCTTAGAATTTAAGATTCTAAAATGCAAATAGTAATACTTTAAAGCAGTTATTTTAAATAATTTATAAGCCAGGAGTCTTCCAACAGCCTGGCTAAATATGGAAAAGACAAGTGTGAACTCCATTTTCTCAGTGAGAAAATTATCAAAATCCATTCCAGGACCTTGCCAAATAGCACCCAGGATAGAATCAGTAGCAGAACGCAGCTATGGTTCTGTTCCAGGACCTCTTTGCAGTAGAAAAATTCTGGTTTTCTTTTGATAGACTTTTTAGTGCAATTCATTCCAATTTAGCATGGAATGAAAGGAGACATTTATAAATTAGCCAGAAGTGCCATCTATTCCTTCAAGCAGAAGGATTTCTCCCCTCAACATAAAAGTCTTTATTTACAACTATGTTTGACTCATCCTGTTGAATTCCTAGCACAGAGGCGCTCAGCAAAAGTGGTAATAACCAAAGGCATCTATCTAGATCATCAGATTTCCTTCCTCTGGTCAGTTTGTGCCACAAATCTCATGCTACAAAAGCTACATTTCATTCTTCAGTGTAAGATTTTTTCAAATTCAGTTGAAAATTTTTATTTACTTACATTTCAATTCTAACAAAAGAGAATGAAGAAGTTGTGGCTCCATACCTCATACTGCCTTCTCCTGAGCTGTAACTGACAATTAATTGTTGGCCTTCAAATAAAATGGGTGCTTAGGGCTGTTACATACCTTGATAGAGTCCCTTTCCATTAGCTAACTTCCATTCAAATGCCACCACTGGGCTAATATGTAACCATAATCAAATTAACCATAATAAAACAGCTTCTTCATCTACCATCCTCACCATAGCTCCCAGAGAACCCTTGATGAAAGCAAAGGGAAGACGCATCTCTCCTACTTGTGTGATTCAGGCTGCCTGGCTCTACCAAGGAACTGCTGCTCCAGGTCTCACAATACATAGAGCCAGTGTAGATTATATACAACAGCATGCTCTATAAAAAACAAAATAAAATGGGCATATATCCTGCATTTTGGACCATCTATGCTTCCCTAATCATAGAATACAAAAACTCCTGGATGGAATTCCAGCAAATTTCCTTGCTCTGTCTGATCGGTGCCACCAAATGTAGAGTTCTATAAATATCCATAGGAAGTCCATAGAAATCCTCTGAGAAGGGGCCAAAGCACAGGATCTTCCATGGACATGCTATTCAAATCATCCACTTTTGTTCCCTCTGAATCCTAGAATCTTCTTAAAAACCTCTGTTCTTATTTGCCATTTATACATTATCATGCCCAGGTATCCAACCTTCTAAAATGCCTGACCACTAGAAACTCTTACTCTTTCTCCCTCTATAATGGCTTCTCTAAGGAAAGTGAGGCTGGTTGATAAATCTTAAGCACAATCTCTGGAAGACAAGAGCTCAAGGAAGAATAGACAACCAAATAGTTTTTGTGGGTGCACTGATAGTCCTCTTTTGTTTCAGATAAGTCAATTCATGATCAGTTTCACAGCTCATTCTTCAAGGAAATATAATCAGCATCATTTCATAGTATTTCAAAGTAATTGCAGAATATAAAGAATGTTGCCCTTCCATAGCCCCGTATGTATAATGAAAAGACTTTACCTATAACAAAGTATCCAGGAAGAGGGTTTTTTTTTCATAAAGATTAACAACAGGAGTAAACCAAACCTTCTTGTAGCTGATTTTCCTTCCCACTATTAATTTCTTGGCTTCAAGAGCATAAAGAGATGACCACTAAAATCCTTTATATTGCCATTTTCTACAGAAAAGATGACTGTAATTTTCAAGAATCTTTAGAAGGGGGGTTGAAAATAAAATATCTGCGGGTGGAGGAAACCCAAATGAATAATTGATCAAAAGAACTAAATAAAGACTAAAAGTGCCAAGGCCACTAAGAAAGGAAGGCAGTAAAAGGAAGTGGGTTGTAACTTCTGACACAACCATAGGCTGTGGGTGGCTCTCCAATTGTGATGAAGCTTTGGAAAGGTAGAGTGTAGTGGCTCAAGGGTCTAAATGTGCTTAATGAATCAAGGAACCCAAGTTATTTTAAGAGGAAAGAAAAATATGTTTTCTGAGTATTTTTCCTTTCCCTTACCCTAGCACCACACCCACTTAGCCGTGTTCCCAGTCATGTCACCTGCTCTAAAGTATGCTTCTTTGGTCTCACTGACTTTTTTTCCTTCAGAGCAAACTGTACCCACTTAGTTAAAAATAAAGAACTCATCTGAGAATACTGCCTATGTGTGCGTGTTTTGTTTTTCAAATTTTCGTCAGTGAACTATTATGAGTGCTTAAAACAAACCATCTGCGGTTGTGCTAATTTATTATTATAAAAGTTTCTCAGACAGGTATTTTAAAAGCAAAAGAATGGATTAAAGAATAAACTTAAAAATAGAAACACTGATGCTTGGCTTCTCTGGGAAAGGTTAGTCTAAGAAGCAGGGTTCTTCACTCCCCTCCGGTTCCAAAGCCAAAAGGAACAATGAATTTAGTCAGCCTTTCTCAGGTTTGTTCTATTCAACTTCTTCACAATTGCCAACTTTCAAGTGCATGAGGGTTTCTGTTTTCAAAAATAAATTCTACCTATTTCCTCTACCCTTTCTTCCCTATGACGATAAAATTCCTTGAGGGTGATTTTTGGATTGCATCTCTCAAGCTCCAGGTTATATTAACTTTGGTGTCACCTAGAAATGTTTTTAATGTTTCTAAGAGAGTAACAGAGAAAAATGACTCAACTCCATAAAACCCTACATTCCGTATCTGGCATATATAAGTTAAATAAATCCGAGTTTTTCTAACCATAAAACAGTGCCACCTTCTTCCCAAAAATCTTAATAATGCATCTATTCTGATTATCAATAACAATATTTTGATCATTTGGCAGATACTCCTCTTTTTTGGTCATATTTTTCCCAATTAAAGATTTAAATGGTCATTGAAGCAAAACAAATTACCCTCATCATTTATGTCTACAAACCTCAGTGACGCTGAGCTTCAGAATTATAACCAGAAACAGGAATCATGCATTTGATTTTAAAAGTAGAAAGGTGTCATATTGTTGCACCTCATAAACACACAGAGAATTGCTGGAATGGAAGGGAGCATCAAAAGCCCTCTGGTCAATCCCTCAGCCTTTAGTAGCCTGTTCTATTAAACAATTTTTATAGTCAAGAAGTTCTTCAAATCTAACCTCTATCTACTGTGCTTCAGTTAAAATCTATTCTTTCTCTGACCTCACCAGAAACACAACAGCTGGTCACCATACACAGCTTAATAATGCCTCATAATCTTGAACTCTGTTATTAAGTCATTTTTCAGTCTTTTCTTCTTGAAGCTAAATAATCCCAAGTCTTTCAACTTATCCTTATAGGTTCAATTTTACAATCCTTTAATCATCATCAATGCTCTTTGCTAAACATTCTTAAGTCTTCCATGTTGCACTCATGTTTTGAAACCCAGCTCACCTCTGGAATAGCTTCTCATTGTCCATAAAAACCCAAGCTCTTAGGGCATTACACACATCCCTAAGAGAATCTATTTGATTAGGTAGTCTACTGCTTTACATTATTTTTAGTATAAGCCTGGACCTATGGCTCTTTCTCCCAACCCCCCCAAAAATATTTCCTTCAGGATGCATATTTTTACCAGCACTGGCTTACAGAGAAACTCCTCCTCCTCCACCTACTCCCATTCAATTTTCCTTACCAGAGATCCTCAAGGCCTTCTTAACCTAGCTTTCCTATCAATTTGGGTCGTGTGATTCTCTTTTACAAAATGGGTATTTACCTAAACTGATCTGACTTTCTTATTTAAATCAAGTTGTTACTAATCAAAAACGGCTTAAAATGTATTGTCTTTTGCAGATAACTTCTATGAGGTTGTCTGCAAAGCTTAACTCAATAAAGAATCCCAGTCACCTTGGTAAGAATTTGAAAGAGGTTTTCAGTCAGTGGGGTGGGTGGGACATGGAGAATCCTTCTGTATTCCTTAAATCACACCACACGAAGACCAACCTTGGATACAACTGTAAACAGGTAACTTTGGAGTATGTTTCTATTCTACCCTTTTTTCAAGCTTTCCCTCTTCTCCCAATCACTTAGGCATTCCTAGAGCCCTCTTTTCTATCAAAATTAGATACTAGATTCTAATACTTATCGTGTCCAGGGCTTTGCATGTGATGTCTCTTCCCCTGACTCCCTGTTCTTTCCAGGGCTGGCATTTTCTCATCTTCCAGGCTTCCACTCAAATGCTATCTCCTTAGACAGGTCTTGCCTGGACAACTCTAGAATAGGTTCCTTTCTGTTCTCTGCCACCCCATTACTCTCTATTTACTATACTGAGTTCCCTTCACAGCACTTATCACAATTTACAATTATAGATAAATGTTCATTTACTCATTTCTAGCCTGTCTTCCCTATAGAATGTAGGGTCTCCAAAGGGTGGGATCATGTCTGCTGTACTTTATATACCTGGCACATAGTAATTTCTCAAAAATTATTTTTTGACTGGATAAGTATTCCCACTGCCAGAAATATTTACATATTAAAATGTATCACTAATTGTCACTGAAAAAGGCCCTGTCACCTATTATAAAGGGCATGGTCTTTTTAGTGATGCGACAGGATGGGAGATAGCAGAGATCCTTCTCAGATTCACCTGTCTTACATCATTCAGGCAAGGATGGCATTCCCCATAACAGAGGCAAATGCTGCCTCTTCCAAGACATTAACTGGAAACTGTTGTCTGTCCTGTTGTCATATTCCTCCTTAGAGCAATTATTCTTGCTTCCAATTATTCTCTCTCCTTTCAGCTTCAATACAGTAATGCTATTCTGGAACATTCCATCATTGTCCTGATGCTATTTCCTCACTGCTGTGACCTTCACAAAAGTACTAACCATTATCATGCACAAATATTTGGGAAACTATATATCAAAGTATTAATAGTGGCAATCTCGAGAGATGCAATTAGGGGCAATTTTTATTTCCTTTTTTTTGATTGATATTTAATTTCCAATTTTTCTATCATGTACCATGTGCATTTTCTGCTTGTGTATTTTTTAAGATTTTTTTCCCCCAAATACTAACTTTATTTCACTGGTATTCAAAGTGAGCTCCTACTGAGAGTTAGCTTAAACAACCTGTTGCTTTCATCTCAAAAAATTCAGTGTTTCTAACTGTTAAATTTCCATCTTAATGAATAGAATACTCATTCAACAAATATACTATAAACATACAGTGTATGTATGTATGTATATATGACATGCATGCCTATTATGTGCCAGGTCCTGTACCTTGGGGCTTATTTACTATGTAGCAATCTACTGCATCAGGCATGCTTCTTAGTTAAAACTACTTCATAACATCAAGAGTATCCTGTGCTCAATACCAGGAACTACCATAACTGTAATGATAAAGGCATTGGGGAGTTTCAGTGATGAATAACTAAACTGGAAGAAACCTTGCCCAACTCTATAAATCATCTGCTGACTCGCAGAGTGACACAGAACAAGTGAGTTTTCAGGTACCCATACCTCAGTTTACCTACCTGTAAAATGCACAATGCCTCCCTCAAAGGGATATGAATATAATTAGTGAGGTAATGTCTAAGGGTTTGGAACTCCTTGGCAGAAAGGCGCTACATAATTACTATTTGGTATTTAAGCTGCCCTTCATGTGTGCCAAGTACTTTATGATCATTCCTTAAGAAATATTCCTCCCAGCTACTCTGTGAAGTTGTCTTCATGTCTATTTCCATTTAAATGATGAAGAAATTGAACTGGAGAGAAGCTTAGTGATTTGCTTAGGGTCACTCACAAAGATTGCACTAAGTCTCAAAATAGGAATTTCCAAATCCTCCAATATTTTTAACCATAAATCAATCCAAACCTTAAATACAAACCACCTTTACAGATTAACTCCCCGTTAAGCTTTTCTGAAACAGTCCTCACAGTGCAAAATTGTGCTACTTGTTTTTATAGGATGGAATGAATAGTAAGGAAGGGAAAAAGAACTGATATATCAATTGAATGAAAGCTAAAGCTCTACAATGACCAAAGCTCTAGAATTAATAACTCAGATACAATCATTTTCCTTTTTGCACATCTATATTTCTCCTCACTTCCTGTATAACAGCCTGCATTTAGTACCTTCATAACCTCTTTGAAGGACCCATGTTTTTCTGCTAATAATTTCCAGGGCCAATCCTAAAAAGGATGTTTACCCAGGAGTCTAATAGTCGATGCATATGGAGTCTGTGGGATGCTAGAAAGCCAGAATGTATCAGTTGCTTCAATATCAACTGACCTCTTCCCCACCAAACATTTCCTGTACAAGTGCAATGCAAGGCACACATAGTCAATGCTGGACCGTGTTGTGCGCTCTATTCAAACATCAATTTTCTTCCCTCTGCTTCATTCAACGATTCATTTGCTGAATAAAGAGGCATCTTTTGGTTCTGAGTCCCACATAGTCACTCAGATGACAGAAGATGTCTGGATACCAGCATTTAAGGACTACCTCTCGGGTTGTTCAATGAGCAACAGCCAGATGACCACTGAGGATTAAAAGTAACGATGGTGAGACAATGCCAAGCATATATGGTTTGGTAGTTACTTAACGTAAACTTGGATAGAAACTTCCAAAGCACTTTAGAGCTTACCCAAGGCAAAACTGTGAGAAGGAGGATTAATTTCCTCATCCTATAAGCCCATTCCTCTGTCTTCTCCTTCTCTGTAGAACCATTTTCTCCTACCTCCTCCTTCACATTGCCCTAGACTCTTAAGAGTGCTCCATGATGACAAACACTGGGATCCTGCCTTACTTTCCTTCCTCTATCTCTCATAAACACGCATCTGCCCTCTGTTCTATTCCCTTAAGTACTACTCTAACTAATCTGCCAATATGACCTGAAGGCCTTAATACAAAGGAATGCCTAATAGTTTGGATCTCAGGCACTAATCACATACATGCGCGCTAAGCAGGGTGCCTCTCATATCACACCATACTGGCAGCAGCCAAATAGATGTTACAACAGGTTCAGGCAACCAAAACTCAGAGTTTACCACTAAGAGGATCACAATGAAGGGACTATTAAAATATGTGTCAAGAAAAAGGAAACTAAACCCAGGAAGACAATCTGAGGTTCAAAAAGGAATGGTGAACAAATACATAAGAAGCATGTGGGTAAATATAAAACAAGTATAAGCAGTTTAAACACTGATAATGACTAATCTAGGAAGTATAAAACAAGAATAAACTAAAATATCAGACAACATTAAAAGAGAAGGGATACTTCACAGTACATTAAAGTTCTCATATTATTCAAGAGGTAGAGGAGGAAGTCTAGCATGCGTCTAAATAAAACTGGATAAGGACTATTCTGTGAAAGGGAAGTATTTGCAAAAGGAGGACAAATGGAAATACAGAAATTTAAAACTCTCATTTTAAAATGATCAAATCTGTACCCTTAATAGTATTTGACAACTGAAATGCATCAGGAATCCACACTGATAGGGCTGAACTGCAGCAAAATTGTGATGGGTGCCTTTAATTAAGGCCGGCAGAGGCCCTGCAGGCACAACTTCACTCACTGTTTACTTTCCAGTACCCAAGACTTCACTGATCTTGCTCCTTTTGTCTTCACCAAAATCTGCCCCAAATAAATGCTTCTGTATCATTTATGTTTACCTTAATATAAAAAGTTTGAGCTATCTTTTCTAGAGGTGCATGGATTTAATCCTTAATCCTAATTTTTAATGAAGGGCTTTTGTCTGCTAGCAAACGAATTTAAATCACCAATGCACAGCAGGAGAGAAATTCTGAGAGAAAAAATTTTCAGAGAAAACTGTCACATTTTCAGAGAAATTCCTCTGCTACTTAAACACGATATCATGTATGCAGTCTCCTACTTTAACTGATGTGTATGATCCTGAATTAATATTTTAGATCTAATAGGTTTTATTCTCTATTTCCAAAATTGCTTGAAAAATGAGCCAGTATTTTCCATACCTACCTAAAGAAAACTTTTTGAAATTTTATGTGAAGACCAAGAAATGCTATAGTTTATATCTTAAATTTATCCTACAAAGATGCTAACTAGGAACAAGCACAAATGTATAAGGCAACACAATAAATCTTTTATTCCTTATTATTTTAAAATATATCCTATTATTCTGTGGTCCAGTTCTCCTTAAAGAAAATGCTAATGGTACAAATAAAATAAATATTTCAGTGGTCTATCAGGAATTTTCTCTTTTGGGAAGCAAAAGCCATTTTCCAAAAAAGAAAAGGAAAGAAGACCCCCAAAAAAGTCTCTCAAGTTCCTGATACTGTTTTAAGAATGATTTCTGACCTATATCAAACTATAAAATACTGACACAGTTGGATCAAGTAAGTGTGTGTTTTAGAATACATATCACTTGAAAACCTGCCATGCTATATTTAGTTAAAAGTAAATATATCAGCTGGAACATAGGCATGTGGAAACTGTGCTTTTGTTACAAAAGCTACAGCTCCTTGTTAACACAAGCTTGATACAATGAGAAAGCACATTCAGAACTGGGAAGCCAGGGAAGAGTGCAAAGGAGGGACACAAGCATGTTTTAACGGCTGTGATAATTTGCCATGAAAGGATGTTAAGGCCACAGCTCCTTGCTGCAGCATGCCATGTGCTGCTGAATTAAATTACTGCCATGCAGTCTGCTAGCAAAGGAATGTGTAAACAGGCCATATATCCTTGCATCAGTTCCACAGAATGTTGCACAACACAAAATGCTTCTCGATGTGTCATTTCCTTCTTGGCCATCTTCCCAGCTCCTGACAGTCAGTCAACAAAAAAAGTACTGAGATTTAAAACTGCTCTTCTCAAGAACACATTCCACCAACCACCAGACATAACCTTCACCAGTGCTTCTAACCCCTCCCCTTCCACCCTCTTTGAAGAAAGGGAAAAAGAGAACAGGTTTTTGTGTTTTTTTTAACTGTTATTATTCTGTAAAATCAGTGATTTTCAATGTTTTACATACTAGTGATCAAATGGTTAATATCTATGATAATCAAACTTCTTGTATTTGCAGACTTATAAATACCAAAACATGGCATCTATGCATAACTTCCATCCTGTGGATACTTAACAGTGAAGTACGTAAGTCAAGAAGTTATGGGACTTTCTACTATTGCCTTATTGTAAGAACTAAAACTCAGGCCTGTGGCATCAGGACTGTGGTACAAAGCCTACCAATGTTTTTTCAAACTGTCTTCACAGCCACCCAGAATGTGAATGCAATTCTTGTACCCCAAGGTATTAAATTACCTTTAAAAATTCTTCTACTTGCCCCCTACACAATGCATTTTTACATGTCCTCTCCTTTCTTTCACATCTGACTGGCCTCTAAATAGGCATCTACCATTGATAAATAAGCAACAGTAATGGGCCAGCCACTATGGTAAGCCTATTCCTTCATCCAACTAGAATGGAAAATATTGGGGGAGAAAAGTGAGCTGCCACTGACATCATCTGGAATAACGAAAAGAAAATACCATACTTTTCACCCTTCATCAGGCTAGAAAACAATCTCAGAACTGGGTGGATAAGCATGAGTTAAAAATGAGATGTTGCCTGCCCAAACCACTCTGGGCAGTTTAAAGTCTGCTACCTCAAATTTGTTAAAGCAAAACTTCTATAATTAGAAGTGCCTCAAGAATACAGAAAAATAAAAAGTTTTCTGAAGAATTATAAATGTGTTGATGAATTGGGTCCAGATGAAAATGGACAAGCAGAAAAAGAAAATTGTCTTCAGGATTAAACCTGATAAGCCAGGATGCTAAGACAGTCCTGGAAACACAAAGTTTTCCCTGTACTTCCAGATAACCTCTCACTCACCTAAGCCCCAGTGCCTGGCTGAAGTCATGCATGGAGCCAAGCCGAAGGACTGTTGCAGCCAGATATTCAAAGCCTGCAGGGAAAGGAGCTAGATCACTGGGAAAGAAAAAGCAGAGCTTCTCCTTTCTCCCACCAGGTCAAGACAGGTGTTGCTCAGCAGTAAACAGTAGTGCCCAGGCAGAAATATACAGATGAAGGCTTTTGTCCTGACTCTCCTTGAGAGTAATAAGGGAGTACTTCCCCCAGGGCACAACACACAAAAATTCTTAGAAAGTCACTCACAAGCACCAGGTATCAGGTTTGGAAATGTGTCAGCAAGTGACAATCTTCAAAGCAGGGTGATGTAAAGTATAAAACTTCCAGATTTGTCCATCTGAAGATTCCCAAGATATTTCTGTTACAGACTTTAGTCATGTTACCAGGTAGATCTCAGCATCTTTTTGTTCAAACACTTATTGCTGTTATCTCATATGAACATTGGCCTAGCTCCACTACCTACCCTTAAAATCATCTGTTATTTACCAAATTTGTTCAATTCAAAACAAAGCTACTATGATTTAAACTTTGAGTCAGCTTGTAGAACTTTAAACTTCCCCTGGATTAAAAAGTTAAGAGATCTTTCAGAAGATGTTACCTTGAAAAAAATTATTACTTCTTCCCAAGCAGTTGTGGGAACCAATGATATCAGCAGTTTCAATGAACTGATATCAGTGGTTCCAATGAACTCCTCTTTCCATCATTCACTCCGTTGTGTAGTTCATTTCTCTGAGTCTATTCTAACAAACAAAATGCAAAAGAAGTAACCCTGTACCAGTTCTGGGCTTAACCCTTAAGAAGGTCTGACAGCTCCCACTTCTGTGCTTTAGAGATCCTTGAGCTGCCATGTAAGAAGTCATACTACACTCCTGGAAAGAACTCGTGTAGAGGCTACGTGGATTAGGAGAGGCCCTAGGACTACATGGAGAGGGAAAACGGTCCACCTGTCCCTTCATTCCAGCTGACCCCAACCTTCCAGCCATCCCCATCAAAGTGCCCAACATATGAATGAAGCCATCTTAGACATTCCAGCACCAGCCACCATTTTGCTACAGTCATATGAGAGACCCTAAGTGAGAACAGCAGAAAAACTATCGAGATGAACCCCAGTCAACCCACAGACTTGAGAGAAATAATACAACGCTTGTTGTTTTACGCCATTATACTTTGGGTATATACTGTCAAAAGATAACTGAAAAAGCAGTAAGAGAATTAAAAGAATTCTGACTATGTAAGGTGATTTATTTTCTCCATCCTCTGCACAGCCAACAGTACCCTTTACCATAAGTCCTCCTCTCTAAGTCAGAATCACTACACTTTAGAATATGACATTGTTAACCAAGTTTTCACCTTCCTGTAGAAAGAAATTCTTTAAATGAGGCTGGAGTTGGAACCAAATGTATAAATGGAATCTTGGATCCTAATAGAAGTTGATGTTTAAAAGAGTTAGGTATCCAAACGCGTCACTGTTCTGCTGCTGCCACACTGACTTCTGCTGGCGAACACACGGCAGTTACTCTTCAGTGCTAACTTGCCAACAGAAGGTCAAAATGCCTTGCCTGAACATAAGACTTACAAATTTGGTATCTTAAATATGATGTCATGTCTTAAAATGATAAGCTGGCAAAGAAAATAAATGGCATTTTGTAAAGATGTACACCGTTTTCATGTTTACACTACTTAAGATGAAGGTTCTAATAAGTCATTGGCTATGTTCCTTTAAAGGGAAGTTTTATAACTGAGATGAATCACGACTGCAAAAGATCAAAGTTAAAAAACATCAATGATGCCATGGGGTACTTTTTAATCTTGTAATGAGTGATGATCATGTGCTCTTATGAAGTTAGTCCAACTGCCAACGCCAGATGTGTATATTAAGAAAAGAAGTTGTTTGTGATGTGACAGCCCTGGTTCAGCTGCCAGAGACAGAAAACATAGAAGGATGAAACCTTTCAGATTTTTTAGTGAAAAGCAAGTCTTGACAGATATGCTGATAGGACAGGCCTCAGAGGGGGGCACTTGTGCCACAGCATCCTCTTTTCTTTGCTGCAAAGTATGATTATTAACAATTCAGCACAGCTGTCTCCAGGTTGCATGAATACCTGCTCAAGGCACTATTTATAACACTGATCAGTGTCATTTACTAATGAGCAAAAATTAGTAAAGTCATCCCCAGAAAAAAATAATACACTAAAGGAAAGAATCTAGGTGCTATCTGTTACCTGGAAGCACGCTATAAACAAAACTCTACAACAAACTTCTGACACAGAAGGAAATTCATCCAATGAATAGCTAACACTATAATAATAGCATTTGAAGTAATTGATAAGGAAGATACTAATGTCATTACAGCTTTAATCAGACTAAGAGAAGCAAAGTAATTTGTCTACCACCATACAGCTAGTAAAGATGAAGATGGGATTTCAATCCAGTAAATCCGATACCAAATACTGCATTCTTAACTACTACACAAAACTGAATGAAGATCTGAGTCAAACAGGAACTTGTTCTTGTTCAAATAGTTTGTCTACCAGAAGTAGCCTTTTCAATATAAGCTCAGACCTGTAAAAGAAGCAGTGAAATTCCAATAACAGAAATTGATAGCACAAAAATCCTCAACTACTTCAAATCACTACAGTAATAAACAGAATTATATTATTTCTATGGTAAGTAACTACTACTTAAGGAATCATAATTTAGGGGGTAGAGGGGAGTCAAAGCAATTGCATAATTGTCTTTTTTTTTCCTGCCCTCAGGAGTCTTTTACTAAAACATTTCTCTTTTAAAGGCCTACAAAATAAGCCACTTTGAATTGTAGAACATGTGTTAGCAAACTATGGCTCATGAACCAAATCTGTCCCACCAACTTCTGTCCTACCAACTGTTTTTGTAAATCAAGTTTTATTGGAACACAGTCATGTCCACTTGCTTATATGTTGTATGCGGCTGCTTTTGTGCTATAAAAGCAGAGTTGAGTAGTTGCAGCAGAGGCCATATGGCCTGTAGAGGCAGAATTATTTACTATCTGACATTTTATAGGAAAAGTATGTCAACCAAAGTTCTACAGGATTCCCCATTTAACACTAGATACACATCAATTATTCAAAATCTATTATATCCACTGTTAGGAGTCTTAAAATTCAAGAACAATATTGAGAAAAGTCTTATGATACTAGTGCTCAATGGCCAGGATGGCCAAGTTAAAAGCAGAAGAAAATAATCCAGTACAGAGATTCCAGGTCATAGGATTAAGATTTTTCTGATACCAGACCTATCCTTATATCCAAAAACTGAGCTTGGCAAGTCACCTCATGATGTCAGGAAAATGGCATCACATTTTCAAAGATATTTTTAGTTCCCAAGAGACATCACTCAGCTGATCTAGGGCGGGTGGTCTGTCATTGACAGATTGGTATCGGCTCCTCCCCATCCACCCTTAGTATCCTCAGTACCAACCCAGGCCTGAACCCAAGGTACCCATGGGTCATCCACCCCTCCGCCCTTAACTCTTATTACTTGTAAAGCACTTCTTGACCTTCAGGGCAGTAAGCTTATCAACTAACTGATTCTGCCAACGACCTCTTTGAAATGAGGTAACGCCATCTCCACTTGAAGCAGAAGTAACTTTCCCAAAGCTCCCTTACCTCTTTGCCTTTTGTCACATCTTTCAGAACGGGGCAGCACCTACCTACCCCTCCCCATGTTCTCTCCCAACTTTGGAATAGCAACTCTTGAGTACACACACACACTCACACACACACATGCACACACAACAATGGTGGTTTTTCCAAGAACTGAGAAAAGCAGCTGAGATCAGCAGGAAACATCTTTTAAAGATAAGTATTATATGGTGCTAAATATTAAAAGACTACTATCCTGCTTTATGCACTATTAAAATGGATGTCCCCACCTTTTCAGGAACACGAGGACTAGATAAAGATGTCTTCCATCAGAAGGAATTATCTCTGATTTATAGCAGTTCAAAACAGTCAGGCAAAGCCCCAAACCAGTCAAGAGAGCCCTGGTCTGTTCTGTTCACCTGTACTACATTGTTCCGTAGGATAGCAGACTTGGGGCTCACACACATGAGTACAGCAAGCACCTAACAAGACGTTTCCCAAACTGAACAGCACTGAACATGGAAGACATTGTGAACATGGAAGAACATCAGGCACATGAAAGGAGGAGAAAATAAAAGAAAGCCTCAAACTCGTTCTTGAGGCAGGAAACCTCCCTAGTTCGGCAAGCAGTGAGCCTTTCTGAAAAGAAACAGTGGCCAGAGGAAGAGGAGCCACCTTATGTTCAAACACCATTGCTAAAAGAGATGCTACCTGGATAGAGGTACAGAAGTACTTTCCTCTCATTTTAGAGAAGAAAGGATATGCCATTTCCACTGTGCAGGCAGGTATGTTTTTACATGACAAATACTTTTGCTGGCTGTACCTCCACAACAAACCAAATCAAACTCTCTAAAGACCATGCATAGGACCCCAAGGTATTCATTCATCAAAGACAGGGTTCTATATGATCATTTCCATTGGCTCAAATTTTTAAATGTGGTTTATATATCAAATAATCTTTAATCTCCAAATATATTTAAATACTGTTATGCTGAGTTTCTTCAAATCAGTTTTGAGGATAAAAAAGCAAAGCTGTTTCAGTTTAGATTTAGGAGGAAAATGCATTTTGGCCCAAATGGATTATGTATACTACTTCAACTGCTGGTTAAACATTCTGGATACCCAGACAGACAAATAAAGGAGGATGGATTTAACCTGGTTTGACAATAACTGTTAAAAGAAACTATCTGTAACAATCACTGAAACATGACCAAACAACAGTGTTGTAACAATCAAGCAAGTTATCATTTGCAAATAAATTCTTTGTAATTAAGCAGCATGCTCTTTATAAAGGGAATTGAGTGGGCGAGTTAAAGAATTAAGACACATTCTTAGGCCATGGGAAACATAACGCAAATGTATTTTTGACTAAGCTCAAGATTTTTAAGCTTTTTGTTTTCTTTCTCAGCGCTCATGGGTCTATTCTGCACTGTCTTTTGTGTACAGTGGATGAGCAGAATTTTTTTAGTAGTTAAAGAGACTGAACAATTATTTATTAGTTTCCCAAAGTTATGGAGGCTTTAGCAATCTCATGGCAAAGGATAAAACTGTAATTTTATTTTATATTAACTGTGAAGTTCTAGCAATTGTCTCTTACTGAAATTACATGTATATAGCAAACTTTGCAAAGAAACTGTTTATATAAAAGTAATACTCATAGGGTCTCAGCAAACCCTTTACCATTTCCAATAGGGAGTCAGGTACTTACTTCTGGGTTCCCGGGGTCCATCCACTGTAACTTTAATTGCTCTGTGATAGGTGGCTACTTGGGGAGGATTTGTGAAGACAGTTATGGTCAGGGTGAAACTCTTGCCTGCAGATGTAAAAGGGAAAAATCCACAGTGAATATAAAGAGATAATACTGATGAAATATAGTAACAAAGATGTCCAAATTTCATTTAAGCATCCCTGAGGAGATAACGAAACAAAGACAAGACTCACGACTGCTTATTATAATTGGAAACCCTCTGAAGGCACTTTAGACTGTTACTAAACTTGTTGAGTGATAAGATCATCATCCTCATTGCCTCATTGCAGTATTACAACAAAAGACTCCGATTCCAAAAAGAAAGTTTCTCAGTAGCAACAATTGTAATGAAAATAAAAATCCTGGTCCTCTTGAGGAGTGTTCTCTTCCTTTCCGTTTTCTCCAACATCAGGAATATATCCAAACAGACAATTTTAGAAGTCTTTATTTAGGATTAGGTCATGACCCCATGAGAGAACAATAGTAAATCACTGTTGATTATATTATTTACTTCACATGGTTTTAGGATTCATTTGCTTAACTGCACTACAATAAGAAGATGAAAGGGGAAAGTTCTTATGGGAATCATTTTAACAGGAGCCAGTGTCTCCCGTCCTGGCCTTAATGTGCCTGTGGTATGATGATGATTTCATCATTACTGGAACAAAGTTTGTCTCCTCCCTGTTCAACCCTCCCCTAACATACATCCCTGCTGCTAAATCTTGAAATAACTCCCCGACAGTGACTTATTTTCTGCTAAATGTACACGGCATGTCCCAATATAAGTATGAATTTTTACTTTTAACATAGGGTGTGCTTCATTGAAATATTACATCTGACATTACAAATTAATGAGCTAAAGAGGATGAATGGAGGGAAGGCACAGGGAGAAAAGTCTGATAGATTTGTATGTTTGCTCTCACCAGAAAAGACCACTCTGTTAAACAGACTCACTGACAGTTGTAATCAGTTAGATTTGCAACGGTTAGTCATGTCAGATAGTCAAAACTGCAAACTGTTACAAGACAGGAAAAGGTGGGCGTGAAACAGTGACTCAATAAAACATTCGGCAATCTCAGGCCAGAGCACTCATTTAGTTTGCTTTTTTAACAGACCTCTTAAAAGCTCATTTTGTTTTGCTTTGTGTTTTTTAATCAGTAAAGGGATTCTTTTTTCCTTTACTGAAACCGAGAGTATTAAATCAAAACACAAATCTTAGACAACATGTAGCAATACAAAGTTAATGCAATCTTTTCAAAGCTTAATATGGAACAGGTTATATACAAGATTTAATGTAGAACAGGTCTTTGGCTGTCAAGTCTAGTGAATGGGTTTTCTTTTCAACCCAAACCATGGAAGTTCCTAAAATCTGTTTAAGACGCCCATCATTTGTTACTGAGTATATATAGTTTTAAGTCTCCTTGACAATACTTTTCCAAGGTGAATAAAAATAAAACAGGGAAAGAAAAGACAGGAGTGGAGTGAAGTAAAATGAATATTGACTAGAAACCTCTAGGTGCAAGTCACTTCATACACATTTTCTCATTTAATCCTTGCCAGTTAAGCTTATCACTCCCATTTTACAAATGCGGAACTGAAGTCCAGAGAAATTTAACAATTCATTCAAAGTCACACCAACTAATAAGAAGCAAAATTAGGATTTGAACTCAAGTCTTTCAGACCTTAGAATTAGTGCTGTTGTTTTTTGTCTGCCACATTGCCCAGGAACATAAAAAAACAAAAGGTCACTTATTTCTAGATCTGTCCCAATCATCTCTAGGAGCCCAAGAAATAGTAAATATAAAATGGACTTGTGTAATTAATATTTTGGCTCGGATGGTGAGAGCACCTATTCCAAATGTGTGATTGACATATCATGTTTCATCTGTGATATACTAGATATTACATGGATATAAGTAAATTAATTGTCTAGTTGGAGAACAGTCGATTTATTAGAAACATGAAGATTAACCAGAATAAGAGAGCCAAGAATCTAAACTAGTTTCAGAAAACTGAAAATCTAAAGAAATGGAGATAAGAAATTTAAATAGGAAGCCACTGGATCCAGATCAGGACATCAAAATAATAAAAATCTGGAGGAGCAAATGGTTGAATCCCTAGCTTGAAGGTTAATTTACAATAAAATATAAGAAGATAATGATAAAAAATAAAAGAAACCCAGATTCTGGGCAGGATCAGTGGTCCATGGAGAAAGGACTGGACTTTTAACAGTGCCTCCAATGGCAGATTCTGTAAGGCTATTGTCATCCAAGACAATGATATATATATTCCAATTATCCTGATATCTCTAAATAATCTGTTCTACATACTGTCCATTAATTTATCTGAATTGGTTCTGCAGATATTTCTATTTTAAACCTTTACAATTTAATTAAGATATTAAAACTCACCAATGCTTCCCCAAAACTCAGAGAAATTTCTCAGGTAGGAACAAAAGGCCAAATATTGTAAAATTCACCCTTCAAAGTGTAAAGCATCCAAATGTTCAAAGTGGAACAAGTTTTCTATAAAGACATTTTTTAAAAAGAGGTGGGCTTGAGAGAAAGAAACATGTATTTCAGTATAACCACAGTCTACTAAAATCAAATCCTAAAAATCAATATGTACTTTTACAACTAGAATAAAAATCAAAGAGCTTCCTTCCACTTCTTGTTGCTTTCAGAAGAAATAAGTACATAATGCTGGAGAAACATTCAGAAACTATCCCCCAACTCAGTAACTGGTTCTCCACCTTGTAATAATAATGCATTTCCTAAGTCAAATGTTTATGTAGGTATTCATGATTTCCTTAAATTAAAAAAAAATATTCCAAATCCCATTTTTATCACTTTACATAAAAAATTAAAAAGCAGGCTCTTACTTATAAATGCAGGATCTTACTTAGGGAGCTAGCACTCACTGGATAACTAACTGCATTATCCATGGCTTCATCTAGGAACTAGTTCTGTAATGTGTCCTCAAGTCATATATTTTCTAATATAAACATAGGGAAATGTCATTGATAGCAATTCCTACCTAGACTGAGGGCTGCCAGGAATAGTGGTGGGGGGTTGGGGTATAAGACTGTAAGCAGGAATCGTATTCAAAATTAACAAAAGGTGTCATGCCCTCCACACTTTTAAGTGCTTAAAAATGCATCTAAATTAAAAGCAGCATGCTTGATGTCAGAAGAAAAGAGAGAGGAAGTATACCAAGAAAATACAGGAACCAAAATCATTTTGAACAGTTCTATACAAAACATAAATGAAAAAAAAGAAGACTATTAAAAACCACAGGCCATTATCAAGGTAATGCAAGCTTCAAGGATGCTCTACTTTTATTCCAAAACATTTCTAAAAGTTGTGGTCATCAAATGATACATGAAGCTAAAGTAAATAGTGGCATGACTCCTTATACATCTAAGACTGTTTTTCAATTTTTGAGAGTTTGTATTTCTACCAATGAAAAGAAAAAGCTATAACATTTGAGAAACTTAGTGTTTTTTATTTATAATGCTACTGAAAATAGAAAATAAAATTGAAAAAATACAATGGTATTGTTGAAAAAATATAATACAATGGTGTTGACCCAGTCTTAATAATCTAAGAGAAACATCGAAATGTGAAAATCAAAGAGGAAGTTGTAAATAGATTGTTAAAAAGCAGGCCAGGTATACAGGCAGGTTACAAGGTTTCCTGCCATCAAAAAGTGACCCATTTTTTTTTTCTCAGAGTGATATCTCTTTTCACAGTTCTATGTCCTTTTTTCCTGCTCATTTCACTTTGATATTGTTTTATTTCATACAAAGCAGTAATAAAAAATCTATTATTAATGATAAATCAATTTTTCTTTCTCTCTCCACCCACTCCCCCAGCCCCCATTTAAGTCTCGAAGACAAGTCTGGACCAATTTCTCCATCCTGCCTCTGGCAGCAGACTGTAGCATTTCAGATCCTCCACCAAGTCCCGACTGCTTCAAAGGAAAAATCTTACTTTCTTCAGTTAAGATCATAAGAAATATAGGGGGAGGGGGTCAGCTCTGTTTGGACATAATTATACTTCATCAAAAGACGCTTTCTTCATCTTCCATGCGTGAAAAGTCTGCAAGCAGTTAAGTCTGTCTTTTTTTTTTTTTTTTTTTTTACATATAAAAATTGCTATTTGGGAAACCAGCCAAAACGCAGAAAGCCAATATAGTAAAACAGTGCACACCCTTTGTTTCTCTTTGAAGTTTCTTAAATAAATATGTTGAAGGTTTACAAAGTACACTATCACTTTGCCATAGTTTCTACTCAAATTAATCAGAGAAAACTTATGCAGCATCTATATAATACAAAAGCAAGGTAAATGAAAACACAAGCTTGACTCTGTTAAGTAAAATAAAGTACAACACCCAATCCTTTAAATGCTAAAATTCATTACTCTGGCTAAAAATAAAATAATATAATATAAGATGATAGATGTAATTCAGAGCATAGGTAAATCATGTTCAAATTTTTCTTGATTCTCATTAGAAAGGAGAGAAACTTTAACTGTACTATGGACCTGCACGAGTAACTGAGGGGGAAAAAAAAAGGAATGAATATACATACAAGCACACACATGTATATTTCAAATCTAATCAGTCAGTAGTGAGATATGATTATGTCTTTTTTCCTTTTAATAAAAGCAAACTAAACCTGATGCAGAGATAACCCATTTAGTTTTGATCCTACCAGACCCCTAAGCCTCATTTTATTCCAAACAAACTTTCGGTGAAGGTACTTCATCAGCATGCAGCCTTTTTTTTTTTTTTTTTAGGTTAAAAAGTATAACTTCTTGGCCCTGTTCCTAGAAAGTAAACTAAAACTACTCATCGGAAACAGTCTTGCTGGAATTTCCCTTATCAAGTTTTTACAATGGTAACAATTTGACATCTGATCCAAACTAAAGAGCAATTATTGGACATGGTTTAAAAACTGGTGCTTCTCATTTCCTAATTCAAACCTGGGTTGCAGTAATTCCATAGGGATTTATAATTTTATTCCACTTCAGTCCTATAGTGGCCTATTTTTCTCTTATTGAAGTACTTGAATTGAAAATACTAGATTCAATAAATAAATGAATGCAATACTTCTAATAGGTGAGTAGGCTATTAAAACCCCCCCTGTAGAATAAGTAAATAAAAACCAAAATATTGGTTTCCTTAGAGATTTTTTAAAACATTAACCCTACTTATGAATTAGCTGCGAAAACCCTAACGGGAATATTTTCTATTTTATGAATATTTTAAGGATTCCTAACATTTGAATATAGATTCAGATGATGGAAACCCTTATATTTTGTGGAAATTAGAATCCTGATCATCTGTCTGCATATCTTTGTATAATCGCTCTAACATAATAATTATTCATTTATTCAAATGAAAAAACCTTCCATTAAACAACATGACTTTTTAATAGATTATTGAAAGTAAATTAAATCATATGGAGGTAATATATGTAATAAGTGAAGAGCATTAGTTAGCTGTTATTGCTATAACTTAGAGCAAAATTGATACCAGGAAATTGGTTGAATGTAGTCATGTTTCTTTCCCTTTGATACTCAATTTATTCAGTTAATTGACTTTCCCTAATTCAGAACTTGAACTGCCACTGTTCTTCCTCTCTATGTCATATACTCACACCCAGCGAAATTAGGAATTAGCTCTTCTGAAAATGTTTGAATTTTCAACATCATAAAACATACGAAAAAGGCTTGATTACTCATGAGAAAGACATTAATTTCATCTGGACATATTCAAATAAAACTTTCAGTAATTCTATTTGGTAAAAAAAGGTACTGATTTATATACAGACTAGTTTAATTTCATCAGAGGACCCTCATATGTTTATTCCATTATCAATATTAAAAATCAAGGACTTACCTCGTCCACTCCGGCCCACAAATCTCAGATCGTTGAACCTTGCTACTTGATTTTTCATGACAGCAGAGGCATTTCGGAGCTCGGCAGAATAATTTTCATCGTTACCCGCCATGACAGTAACCACAGTCCCATCTGGTACCTCTCCGAGGGCTACCACCTACATTAAACAGGAAACACAGCAGCAATAGTGGCACATCAGAAAAGCTTAAAAACTGAGAATATATTCTCATTGTAAATGATGTATCTTATCAGGACTTAGTGCTCCAGTCTAGTAATGGCAGACAGGAATGAAGTATCTGTATATGGGTTAAGATGCTACCACAAACAGACCAATATATCAGGGTCTACCCATTTCAAAGGCAGGCAAGAGTTTCCTTCATTTGTTGTTGGATTCTTCACAGAATACATATACATTTTTATTAAATCCCCATGTTCAGTTGTCCAAAGTAATTAGACCACAGAGGGAAAGCTGATGCCCACATCTGTAGGTTGCATCCAACATATTAAGGTATTGCCTGTCTGCAGACTGGAAGGCCCTGAGGTGTGGTCTCATCCAGATTACAGGCTAGAGAATAAAGAGTCTGGTCAGATCTATTGGAGACAACTTTTAGGTGAAATCTTGGGAGTTCCAACCTATAAGCAGCCCCAGACATAATGTGGTATTCAGGACTACATTCCATATCCTTACTTTGGGTTAGATATTCAGCTTTAGTCACACTACAAATATTTACTGAATGAACACTCTGCAGCGGGACCCAATGAGCTATCTAAAGCCAACAAGTACTTTAAAGTCTAGGTGCAAAATAAAAATAAACACCACGCTGAAATGTGATTACAATGAGTAGTATAGACAGAAAACACACCCTGAGCCACACTTCTATTCTACTTCTATTCCATCTGCCATCTTGAAATGACAACCTTGCCCCCTTAATCTTCAACAGGTAGTCTGAGGCAGATTAACTCAGTCAAGTAAAAACTGACACTATTCAGTCAATGAGGCTAATAAACATTTTCACTCCTCCAAGTCTTGAGACATGCTTTTAACTAGGTCAGCTAATTTGTAAATGAATGCCTCTAATTAATAGGGAACCTGGTAAGGAAATACTAGTATAGATTCTTCAATGATATATATAAAGCATACTTTTCTTAGTCCATTACCATGATTCTGCCACTGGATAGCATCCCTTTCTCTCAACTCACTTCCAGGATCCTGTATTCAGATTCCTTCCATCTCTTCCTCATTCCGCTTCTAGATGTTCCCATGGTAACTAAGCAATGACTCCAGTTACAGTAGCCTACTACTCTGTGTGACAAAACCACCTAGGTATGCTTGCCTATCTGGCAAACATCCCACTTATCCTTCTCTCACCTCTAGTGTCACTCCCTCCCCTGTCAAGGTTTCCACAAGGCAGACCTAAGTATTTAATCCCATGCTCCCAATACACTTTGTACATACATTAAAACAAATTTCCCGTAGTGTGATAAAACAGACATTATAGTTATACTTTAGTGCCAAATCCCCCCCATCCATTAATCCTATCCCAACACCCCTCCACCATACCCTGTGTTCCAATCAGGAAAACAACCAACTAAACGAAAAGCTTGTCAATATTTTTTCCACCCTTACTTTTCTCTTAGGCTATTTCCCTTTTCAGTTATCTCCCTTTCTTTGGTACTTTGTTATTCAGTTAAAAATTGCATAGCTTTCCCTAAATTAATCTAAAATCAACCTAGAACCCACTTTTAACATCCTCCCACTGTATTCAAGCAATCCTTTCAAAGTACATAAATTAATGATCTACCTATTCCACTATTCCATTTGCTACACTTGCCCAGAGCTGAGGGACTCACTCCCAGCAGTCCAGATTGTATTAGTTCAGAAATTCCATGAGGCAAGAGCCTTCATCGATCTTGTTCCCCACTATCTTCCAAGTTCCAAAAACAGTGCCTGGCATATAGTATATACTTGATAAATATTTGTGAAATAAATAAGTGAAAGAGCACCATAAAGAGCACTACTTTCCACAGTAGGACTACCAGCTACTCCCCTAAGGGAGTGAACCAGTTAAAGGTTGAGTCAGCATCCCTTGCTAGCAGCAATGTGTTTTTGCTTCAAACTACTTTTCTGACAACTTTTTCTGTCCTAGAGGAGGGTGAATCATCCCGACTATCATTTACCTGGAGTATAATTATTCTATTCAATATGAGATGTCTCCCAGGTCAAGGACAAATCTCTTGAGAACAAGTCTTCCTCCCAAGAGTCCAACCATCCTGCATACTTGATCCAGTACCTTCAGTGGGTACCGAAAACAGGCATTGCTCTACTCCTGAGGGAGGCAATGTGCTTTTCAGTATCCCAAATTCACAATGCTAAAAATGTGAGTATTTGGAAATACTGAAATAATTGACTACATTTGCCAGTATTCATTTAAAAGTTAGACATTTTGTACACTCAGCACATTGTGTTTTAACACCTGCTGTGTGGCTTTCTCTGTCAAACTAAATATGTAAATCATAAGCATATTAATGAAGGCAGAAGAAAAGTTGCACTGTTCAGAAGAGAACGAATGCACCTCTACCACATATCTGCTATGGCCTCATACAAGTAATTTCATCTTCAGGAACCACAGTTTTCCAATCCATAAATTTTAAATTAAATAGTTTGTAAAATTTAGGATATACGTTTTATAAATATAGAGTGCAATTAATATGATGTACTTCTTGTAAGATGAGGAGGCTAACAGTGTTCTGTTCAAACTCTGATGTGTGTTAAACATAAGCATCCCACTAGGATTCAATTGAATATGTACTTCTTCACTTCATGTTCTGAGATGTTCTTTGGTGTTGAGAGATATAGGATGACTGCTGGATTTCACTACATTCTGGCTAATTTTCAGAGAAAAAATAAAGAAATCTGCCCCAATGTAAAAGTTTTCAAGAGCTCTGGGACATTATTATTTTACTGCATATTTTCAACATAATGGATTTTTTCTTAGTTAGAAGAAAAGGAAAATTGATTCAATATGGAAAAATATGAAAGAAAAACTTGTCTAAGAGTGAAATACATAAATCCATTTTACTTTGCTTAGGCAGCATAATAATGACCACATTAAATATTAGTAGGGTTTTACATATTACATTTAATAACAAAACAAATAGATAATCATAAGTTGTATGAGCCTTCTATGAGGCTTAGAACTTGGCCTGAAAAAAATGCTAACATGATATAGTGATGACTTTTCCTGTTATAGCTGAACTCTATTTCAATGGGTACAGATATTCACTCTACGAAAACAGATGGCCTAATGTTTTTCTGAGGAAAAATAAAGGGTGTAGGGAGTCCTGTATTTGCTTCATATCAATAAGAAGTATAATTACATGTTTCAGGGTTTAAAAGAAAGTAAATCACTGAAACTTTAAAAATTCCCCTTGGAGATTCTCAACAGCATTTATCTAAAATTTCTCGAGATTTAAAAGAATCAAGAAACTTTACACATTTTGTCTGTATCAAACCCAAGCAATGGAAAAAAATTTTAAGGGGCAGAAAGTAGTCAAAAAATCACTCTTTAACTAGTTAGGGGTAAGCACGTATTAAAATTTGTTACCATACTCCCAATACAAAAGTACTACTCTTCAAACAGTGATTTGTGATGAACTCTTAACAATTAAATTTGTGTTTTAAAATGTTAAACCTATAAATTCAAGAAACTTCATGGGAAATGGGGAAGTAGTTTTCTATCCTGACACCTCAGAATAAAGAAGTTCCTTTATTTAGCCCACCTCACTATAAACTAGCTTTTAGAGCACACGATATGTGGCTTGTACAAAATAAAGCAAAAGGATATTTAACTCTAGAAATGTTACTGAAATTTTGTATGAGACTACTTATGACTGAAACTGAAACAAGGAGAATTAACTCAGCCCTTAAAACTGCTTTTGTGGTCTTAGTATATGGAAATTAAAGTTGCCCATGACATTTCCATAGACAGAATCCTAGTCTTACCTAATCAATGACTCCTACAGGCCATCATTATTTGGCACATCGTACTTGTAGAAAAGTTGAATTATAATTATTTTTTCAAGATAGAATCTGATAAAAATTTCTCTTTGTATTAAAAAGAAAGGCAAGGCTAACTGCAAAAGGCAAAAAATGTATTCCTATGGTAATTATTCAAAGATAACTTTAAATAAGCTATAAAAAAGTTTTAACAAACATTACAGTTAATTTTTAGAATTTATCAAAATATAGGGAAAATCAATTGAATTCCAGAGAAAAAAATAAATACAATATTCTGTACAATTTCATAATTTTGAAAATATATGTCAAAGAAATTTTAATGCAAATTATTTTAATGTAAGTCAGGTATTTATGTGCCATGTATCTGATTTAGAGCATCTAATGACAGAATATTCTAGAATTTTGAAAGGATATAAATAGCAGTGACAAGGGGAAAAAATAACAAATGATATCTTAGAATAGCTGTTTTCAAATGTAAGCTTTCTAAAAATTTTAATACATTTATTTTCCATCTAAAATTACTTGTTTTGATTACCTTACCAATAACTTCTATAAATTCAATCCTAAAATTTTTAACTAAATAATTTTTATTGCAATTAAAAGCATAACACAAGACATAAGCTGTCTGGCTTCACGCAACTTGCCATTCATTACAATTTGCATAACAATTCATATCAGATTTAATAGGTTTTTACAAGTCTAATAACCTGTTTTCTCTTGTTTAGGTATAATCAGATTCGAAAAGACACAGACATAAAGTCTGATCATTCAATATGAAGGAAAAATACAACTCAATTGTGTCAGGATCTTAGTTGCATACTTGTTTTTGAAAAGAGAAAAAGCCCATTGATGTCGAAAAAATGATTTTCAAATAGAAATTGTTCATTCATTTTGAAACCCTCCTTCTGACAAATACTGGATGTTTATCATTAAAGATATAGAATTAACTACAAATAGATCATATATTTAAAAATGTGCTTTCTTTTTTTACTTTGTCAGAAAAACATAATATTGGTAAATATATAATCCAGTGTTCTCTACCTTAAAACAGCACAATAAGCTTTTGCATCTGAACTTAAAATTTCTGAATAGCATTTCAACTTAAGGTATTTGAAGCAACTGAGTTCTGAAACCTAAAGACCTTCATAATGCCAAAGCTGATAGGCCTTTAACTACAAAGGAGCTACTGGATTAACATTGTTCTCCCCACTTTCTACCTGACCATTAATTAATGAGCTGAATTTGCAAAGTACTTTTTGTCATTAGAATCTTTCAGGACAGAAAGAGCCTGGGATCCTCTAATAGAACATCTTAACTATTTTAAGCTCTCAGTGAGATACCCCTGAAAGAAATGTTAAAAATATTTATTTCCATTTCCTTGACACCTGGGGAACTGAACATTTCAAAACTGCAGACTTTTGTTAAAAATACAGTGCTAATAAACAACTTGACATGTTTTAAAATGTACTAATTGTTTTTGCATTCTTATATGTTGAGTGGGGTACAGGTGAATTAAGTATTTTTATACAATCCCAAAACAAGTTCAGATGAACAACACTAATACGTTAAATCGCTGTATCTCATTAAATATTTTGAAGGACTATTTTAAATTAATATATCAAAATACACAATCTGCTGAATTCATTTTTGATTCTCTACAGTGACAAACTCAGGATTACAGACGTAAAATATTGGCTAAAGAAAGAGTTGTATTGATCTGAATGTCAGTCTTCCCAATGTTCTGTTTGTGTGAGCTTCTAAGTGTATTTACCTGTCTGCTATCTACCCAACAGCAGTACAATTTTAAACACAGCTCTAAATATGATAGCCAAATTGCTGTCATCACTTTTAAAACTGAGAAGTCTTTTTATTACTTCTTCATTACAGATGTATTTGATTATGTTGCAAGAGTGGAGAAAGCCTACTGCTCTCATCTCAGACTACTGTCCAGAAAGTAAGGTAAAGAGGATTGTTTTTTCAACATTCAGATAAAAACAAAATATTTCAACATCTGGATGTTCTAAACATCTACACATTTTCTCAGCAGAAAGACAAAACTTCTATACTGAGTGATTCCAGTTTTCATCCATTATGTTCTACTGTCCTTTAGACTTAGGATGCTAAATTGTTAACCAGCATGAGTATTTGGGATGTAAAGCACATTTTTGGCATAAGGAGAGAATACAATTTAGTTTGAGCTATGATATTATAATATATGGGAAAACCCAAAGATAACAGTCAAAATATCTGAGAATATAATAGCTCAAACTAAATTGTATTCTCTCTTTATGCCAAAAATGTACTTTACATTCAAAATACTCATGTGGGCTATCAATTTAGCATCCTAAGGGTAAAGGACAGTTCAAAACAGTCCTTAAACTCGCTTAGCAGAACAAACGGTACATAGAACATCAAGCATCTAAATGACATACTCAAAAATGTAGGCACCTATGCTTATATTTCCATAATATCCTGATCTGTGGCATTCTATAGACAAAATGTCAACTTATTTGTATTCTTTGCTGCTTTTATTAAGGTGATTTGGGGGAATTTTTTGGTGAAAACAAATTTCCATTCTTATTCAAGGCTAATTTGAAAATTCTGGACCTTAAACACGCATATTATAAAGGAAACCTCTTCCATGGAATTTTAAATTTCTATAAGTCACATATATTGAGTTTTTCACATTTCAAGGGAAAAAAATTAACCTACAGAATGAGCGATTTATAAAAGGAGAAATGTTGACAGTTAAAAAAATTTCTTGAGCCAACTACAAAATGAAACTTGCCCCAGAATGCAACATCCCCTTTCCATAACAATTCATTCTGATTTCTGTTCTGATATAAGACCTAGCGAGATAACGAGCTCTAATTGACCTGGACTCCTCTTTCTTTCCACCCCACCCACACATGAAATCTGAATTGGTGCATGGGGTGTACGTGCGTGATCAACAAGTGGGAACTGCCAGTGGCCCGTGGGAGGTTGGTTGGCCCCAAGGTCCACAATGGAGGAACTGGCAGGATTCCTCCCCCCCCCCCCCCTGTTTTTTACCTTCCCCAAGGCCTTGCTTATTACCCTGCTCTCTCCAGACCCCAGAACCCAGGAGACCCAGGCCTACTTCGTCGAGTTCAGAGGCGTCAGAGGGCCAGAGACCCTCTCTTTTTGAGAGTGTTTATCTCCCTGTCTAGCTCACCACCCACTCCATCCCTGGCGTCAGATCCAGAGCGCAGACAGCCCGATAACCCGTTTCTCCATCAACCCAATGCACGCTCAGCCGGGGTGGGGGGCGGGGGAGGGGAGCTCCGCGTCTCCCCCTGGCACTGTCAGCCAAGGGAAAGCCCGATCGCACTATCGAGACTCCTCCGATTTACTGAGAGAGGCTCGGAACCTATAAGGTCAACCTGCTGAGGTCCTGCCTGCGACGCCCGCTGTTGACACCGCACCTCAAACTAATCGGCCCGGCGGGAGGAGCAGGCCGCGCAACGTGCGGCTGCCGCTCTCCGACCCCGGGATCACTCCCTCCTGCGCCCAGGCCACGGGCAGAAACCACACACAACCTACGGGATTTAAATTCTTAGTAATAAGAATAAGAGAACAAATCCACAAAATTTCACCTCAGGTTTTAAGTCGGGCGAACCGGAGACGTTTCACAGGTTTCCCTCATCTCTCTCCCGGCCGGGCGAGGGGGGCAGTTCGGCCCGGGCTGGAAGAGGCGGCCCGAGCCCCTACCCCCTCCCCGAGCCAGCGCCTCCCCGAACTCCAGGGTCCAGCGCCCGGGACCCGGGAACTTTCCAGCTTCGGGGTGCGCGGCGGCCCCGGCCGCCCCGCCTTCCTCGCCGGTAACGGGAACTAACGCGGGTCAGTGAACCTAGAAGACGCTCCCGTTCTGCAGACTCCCCAGTTCCCGAGTCACCAGATCTGCTCGGGACCCTCCTAGACACCGATAACGCTGACCGCTCACCGCGGCCGGCAGCCCTCAGCCGCCCCAGGCACAAACGCTGGGCGCCGGCCCTCTCGTGAACACTGGCCCTCGAGCCCGAGAGAGGCCGGGAATGCTGGGGTTCAAGCGGGGTCAGAGAATGGGGCGCCAAGACTGGCGGAGAGGCGTTCATCTGGGAGCGGAGAGGAGAAAAGAGGGTGGCGGCGCGCAAGACCCCGGGAGGGGCGGCGCGCGCAGCCCGCGGTGCCGGGCCAGTCTTAAAGTCCGCTAAGGGGGCGCGGGCATTCCGGGGGAGAGTGCCGGGGATCTTCGCCCCTGGGGAAAAAGGCTGGGTGGAGTAAGTCCGGGTGGCGGGCAGAGAGTCGGTACCTAGGGATTCCTAGGAGGAAGGAAAATAGCTCAGGGGGTGGGTTAGAGGGGTGGCCCGGAAGCTTGAGAGGCGATGAACGGGTAAGGGGCACACGGTCTGTGGTCGGGATGGCTGCGGGCACAGGTGGAAAGAGAAGCCGAATGACTGTGCTCTGAGCCCGCGGGGGGGAGCGGGAGGCAGAGGGCCAGCTAGGGGTCCCTCGGGTCAGAGCTGCCAAGACAGGAGGCCCTGGAGGCTATCCGAGCCTGGGGTCCCGCAGCACCAGGCCGGGGGCGGGGGTCGACCGCAACCTTTTACCTTGAAGGCCACCGGCAGCGTCTTGTTGCAGCGCCAGTGCGAGGGCAGCACGGAGCACAGGAAGTTGGGGCTGTCGGTGCGGACAAGTTCGGCCGGGTGGTCTGCAATGATCTCCACCATGGTGCGGTTGTCGTGCGGCGGCCGCAATCGGGGCACTGCGGCTACCGCCGCCGCCGCCGCCGCTGCCGCTGCCGCCGCCGCCGCCGCCGCCGCCTCCTGCTGCTGCTGCTGCTGCTGTTGCTGCTGCTGCTGCTGCTGCTGCTGCTGCTGTTGCGCAGCCACCACCGGGCTCACGTCGCTCATCTTGCCGGGCTGCAGGCTGCTGGAGGGGGGGCTGAAGCGCCGGCTGGTGCTCGGATCTACGGGAATACGCATCACAACAGCCACAAGTTAGCGAAGTGGCCGGGGGAGGGGGAGGAGGGTGGAAATGAGGGGCGAGGTGGAGGAAATTGGGGGGGTGGAGGCGAGACGGGGGGAACGGGGATGGAGGTGATGGGGCCGAGGAGGTGAGAAATCAAGTTCGATGGAGCCGACTGCCAGGCGGAGTCTGACGGGGTACAACAGTGGCGATGCAGGACAGTTGGGTTGGTAGGTAGGGAGGCCCCGAAGGCGCAGATTTTTGCCGGAGCCTTTGGAGCACACGGGCGCGGGGGTGTGTTTGGCCCGGGGAGGCGGGGAGCCTGAGTTTGCAGCGTGGAGTGGGGTCCCCTGAGGCACCGCGTCCTGGGTGCACTGGCGCCCCCTCCCAGTTCGAGTCCGGTGGTGGAGTGGAGTGGGTTCAGCAGTCCAGCCCCGGAGCCCGCATAGCCGCTCGCTGCCCGCCACCGCCGCGCAGCACGCAGCTGCCCAGCTGCAGGAGTCCCCGCCGCCGCCCGCCCGCGCCGCTGCCTCCTCCCAGGCTGCCGCCGCTCCCCCCGCGCCGGCTGCACGCTCAGATTCCTCCCGCGGCGACTGCCAGCCAGGCTCCCTGGCTTGGCTCTTTCTTTTCCCTTCTCTTCTCGCGCTATCACCGCCACCTCCTAGCATCTACTCCCGCTTGCTCTTTGCAATGCTCCCCTGCCCCTCGAACTTCAAGGTGCCAGCCAGGAGGTGAGTCGCGGGCAGCGGATCTCGGGGCAGCGGATCTCGAGCCTACGAATCGCAGTCGCTGCCGCCGCCCGCCGGCGGAGAGAAGGAGCCCCCCGGATGCAGCTCGCAGTTTCCAAAGCGGAGATAGACGGCCCCAGCCTAGGGATGTCGGCTCGTCGTGTCCTCTTACTCCACACCACCACCAAGACAAGCGACCCCCCTCTTGGTCGGACGAGGTTGACACTGAAACGCCAGAGAGCCGCAGACTGATCTGACTGTCGTTATTTTTTGTTGTAACTTCAGGGGAGGAAGGAAAATTCTTGAGCGTCTGTGTTGACTTCTCGGCACTCTTCACCCTCCCCCCCAACCCCCACCCACCTCTGCCGGAACGGCTTGGGAGGGGGTGGGGGGAGATTTTGCTGAGAGAACTTGGGTTGTTTTTTGTTTTGTTTTTGTCTTAAGGGGCACAAAAATGGAGGCGGGGGGACACTTGTCAAAATAGTTTTTAGATACTCAAGTGGCTTGGACACTTCTTTTTTATATATATTCAAACTTGTCATTCCTAGAGAACAAGGATGAGCTTTTTTTAAGTACTAGAAAACTATCAGCTTAGTGATTTTAAAAAGTTGCAAAAACCCCTCGCAGTGAAAAACACTTTTCCACCATTTTCAATCTTTTATTACGTTTATTCTGCATCTAAAACTAAGTTTAGCGTTTTAACTCTCTTTCCCACCGCTCCTGCGGGGTAAAAATTAAAAATTAAAAATAAATTCAAAATGTTCAACGGCTGTTTATTTGTGTATTTATTTCTCATTCTGTGTTTAAAAAACTACTTTGGATCCCCCAAAAAGTGGTCGAAAGGATGAAGGAGCGCGGAAAACAGCAGTTTTTACCTAAAATGTGGCTTTTGGAGGCTGGGATTTCTAATGATTAGGTTTTTGTGGTTTGTACAGACAGGACTCTGGCGAAGGCGATCATTACGCTGATGAGAGTCAGAAGCACGTGGGTGTCTCCAACCAGCTTCAAACTCTGAGCCTTCAAAACAAATAAAACAATGTGCTGCACCCGCAGAAGCCGACAAATCCGCTTGAGGCTATTACACCCCCAAGAAGGGGACACAGGGCCGTTTCCCGACTGTGTTGTCTATCTCTAGGTTCCTTGCTTTTTGTTAAACTTTTTTAACCTTCCAACTCTTGGAAACGTCATTAGTTGCCAAAATTTTAAAGATTGTTGATAAGTTATCTGATACACTAATAAGGGATTTTATAAAATATGTGTAAAATTATAATGTTTTCTCCTAGGAATATTAAAGAAGAAAGATGGTTGAATCATGACTCACCCCACCCCCACAATCTTAATTTAAAGTTATTCGCATATCCATTAATTGATGTTTTTATTGCTCAGCGCAAATGCCTCCCTCACCCTAATAACGACCTGCCACGACCCTCCCTCGGTTTTTAAAGCCCAATTCAAGCACAAGGTGAACTTGGAGGGCTGTATCTGCGTGGCATGCAAAACAGGATTGCCCCTCTGGAGAGAAGTGCCTAGCATAGAGGGGCTTCCGGACGTCTGGAGGAGCTGGGCTTGCGCTCCCGCGGGGGTTGGAGGTGGGAAGTAAACAGGAACACTGCTGTCGCCTTCCCCTTTGGGAAGTTATTTTTTCACCTTCTCTGTTCACCAGTCCACGTCTCCCTCGTCTGTTTTTCCCTTGCCCCCTTTTCTCTCCACGTTCTCGCCTCTCCCCAAAATTTCCCCAAACGCGCGAGCCACCTCGCTTCGTCCCTTTAGCCCCTGCGGCCTTACTTTTCCTCGGCCGTCTGCCACCTCCTCCTCGGTGACACCAAGAAGCGATTCGGCGCCAACCCCCTCTTGGCCCCGGGCCAATAGGCCCCCTGGCCCTGGCGCTGCAGGGATGCCACAGCCCAGTTCAACTGAACAGATCTGAATGCGCAGCAAAGAGCTGAGCTGTCTCGTGAGAGTGCGATTTTTAATTATCTTTTCGGTCACAGGGGAGAGCTCTAACCCCGGGCACCGCCGCGCCGTCTGTGAGCAAAGGGGTTGAATCTCCCTGAGCCGCAGGCAGCCCGCCGACCTGGCACTAGAAGACAAGCTTCCCCCTCAAAAAAATGGGGGGCGGGGGTGGGGTGGGGAGGGCACCTGCATCTATTACTCTCCTACCGTACATACACACTGTCAGACTTCCACACAATGACACTCTTAATTACACATGCACAACTCACACATACGGCTTTTTTTTTTTTTTGGCCTTTTGAGGGGGCGGTTTTGTTTTGGGCAGGTTGTGCCACTAATAGAGCTTTTTGGTTTGTTTTGATTTTAAATCGTGGGATCTGCAAAGGAGAAGAGGAGTTACCAGAAGTGGATTATTTCTGGGGTCATAGGGAAATAGAAATTCAGTACCTACTGTGGTGGGGGATATACCCGGGCCGCACCGCTTTCTTTGGGCTTGTCCATCTCCTCCCAACAAGTCCACAGAAATGGAACTCCCAGAAAATTTGAAGATGTTGAGAAATAGTATCAGCATTTCAAATTTGGGCCACCAGAGGAACATTTTTGAATAAAAAATTATAGGGCAGTTTGAATTTAAATAACCATCTTGGTGTTTCCTCCCTTTCCCCATCACTGTTTGATCCTTTCTTTCACCTACTGCAATAGAAATATTGGAATGGATAGCAAAATATGTAGGCCTCGATCGACGGGTACAGGGACTGGGGGTTAAGGGCTATTCAATCAGTGGTGATATTACTTATGGATATTAATCACACCCAGTGATTCAGCTTTATAGCCTTCCTCCATTTTCTCCCTCCATTTCACATTTCAGTGGAACTAATATAAGCAACTCCTGGAAGTTAATACTCTTGGATCCTTTAAAATATCCTTGTTATTTATAATGTGGAAATGAAATTTTCCACTGAATACTCTAACAAAGTTTCAGGTATCTGGCACAGTAGATTTTCAGTCTCCTTTCTGAAATATCCTTTTGCTGAACATTTGCACTTTCAACTGGCACTGACTGAACCTGGAACTGATGATATCTTGGCTCAGAGCATTATATTTAAAGGAAGAAAAAATTCTACCTAAACCAAACCACTCCTGCTAGTAGTAGACAGATAGAAAAAACATGAAATTTTATTTATGTATATTTTGTGATATTGTTCACACAATCTCACCCTTGAATTTAGATTTTTTTCTACCCCAAAAAGTTTGGAACAAATCATCTACTAGGTTCCTCTTCAGAAATACTCATCTTTTCAATTCTATATTGTCATAAAAAAGAACATACTTTTTTTCTGAAAATGTGGCTACTCTGGAAGATACAAGTACAATTTCCCCCTCCCTGTGCTTTAACATTTAATATAGCTGTTTAGTAACAACACCAGACAAAGAAAATGAGATGTGAAGGGGTCAAGTCATTTACCTAGTCAAAGAATTGAATCTCCAAACTAGGAAAGGAACTGATGCTTCTTTCATCCAGGTTTCCCATTGTAGCCTCTAAACACAGTTTTATGTAAACTTTATCATGATAGAAAGTGAAAAATTCACTGAAAAATCTTTAAATATTTTTCAATGAGCAGGCTAATAAAGTGGGACAAACTTTCAGATGTTTGTTGGAAAATTATGGACATATTGATGATGTCTAAAGTTTTGAATGTGTCAGTTGGAAAAACGTTATAACTAACCATCTTTAGATGGGTCTTCTTTGGACTGTGATTAAGTGAACCTTACTCAGCATTTCAGGAAGTAGCATTGCCACTAGATCAGGGTCCACAAACTATGAACAGTGGGCCAAATCTATCCTGATGCCTGTTTTTGTACAAGTCACAAAATATATTTTTAAATAGTTGAAAAAAATCAAAAGAAGAAAAATATTTCATATTACAAATACCATACAATGGGTTGGCTCAGTAACAGGGATTCATTGGCTCATAGTTTCAGAGGCTAGGAGGATTGTTTCTTCCCAGGGTCAGTATCTTCTGCCTGGCCAGCAGTCTTTAGAGTTCCTGGCATTTCTGTCACATGGCAATGCACATAGTAGCATCTCCTTTCTCTTCTGGGTTTCATTGACTTCTAGCTTCAGCTGCTCTCCATGGCTTCTCTCTCTGTGGCTTTCTCTATAAGGCCTCCAGTTACAGGATTAAGACCCATCTGATTCAGTGGAGCCACACCCTAACTGAAGTAACCTCATCAAAGATAGGGCTTTGTCCCAACAACTGCTCCTCCAGTGAGAGAGAAGGGAGCGAATCATACCCACAGGAATGGATTAAGAGTAAGAGCACATCTTTTTCTGGGGTACACAACTCCAAGCCATCATACATGTCACATAAAATTACATGAAACTCAAATTACCGTGTCCATAAATGAAGTTTTAGTGCGCCACAAACTATGTTCTTTCATTTACATATTGTATATAACTCCCTTCATGCTAAAACAGCAGAGTTATGTAGTTGCAACAGAGAATATACAGTCTACAAAGTCTAAATATTTACTATCTAGTTCTTTACACCCCTACCCCTAACTAAAGTGAAAAGGATGTAGGACCCTGATGGAATGAGACAGCAGTAAACAGGGGCAATTAAAGAGGATATTGGGATGAAGTATGCATAAGGTCCAGATTAGTTTTTTTAAAAGTGAAAAATGCATCACTTATTCTTTTTGGTATACAATGTCAATCAATTAGACTAATATTTTCTCTTAATAATCTGTATGTGCCAAATAGGAGAGAAAGGAATAAGGAGTTAATGATATATCATTCATCTCTATATGCCAGCAACTTCCATTGTCTTTCAAATATGGTGGGAGCGCATTAGGCTGCATAGATGAGAAAAGAGGGAAGAAACTGATATCATCTGAACATGAAAAAAATGGGAAGATCTAAATAAGTTTTTTCATTAAGACTGCTTTACAGATAATTACACACATGCAGAAATGAGAATACCAAGAATTTTCTGATATACAATATTTTTACAAGTCCTACATACATTTTTTTTAGTCCACTCATTTTATTAAAGGATAAATTACAAATTAAGGCACTCCCATATTGAGTACAAACATAGAAGTTCTCACATGTAATTTGCATGTAATTACTCTGGCTTGCTTACCAGAGTGGTAGATGAGGACTTTTCACCTCCACTGGATTTATATCATGTATTCTCTCATACAGTTTATCATCAGACCAACTACTAAGGGTTTTGCTATGAAGATGACATTCATATGTAGTCTCTCCTGTATAAATGTCCTTATATTAATTGAAATGGTACTGAAGACTAAAAGCACTACTGTATTGATTACATAGTGCTTTTTCAGCATGTGAGTTTAAAGGTTAAAGCTATGGCTGAAATCTTTTCTATATTCAAAACATGTAGTGTTAGTTCTCTCATTCCCTCTAAGTTCTGAATATTGACTGAAGGCTTTCCCACATTGATGATATTCATAGGTTTCCTCTGAAGTTTGAATTATTTCATATTGTCTAAGGGTAGAAAAATTAAGGTGTTTCCATATAAATGACATTCTAATGGCTTCTGTTCACTGT
Source organism: Tamandua tetradactyla (assembly GCF_023851605.1). NCBI lineage: Eukaryota > Metazoa > Chordata > Mammalia > Pilosa > Myrmecophagidae > Tamandua > Tamandua tetradactyla. Next base: position 103,152,814 of record NC_135331.1, on the reverse strand, counting down.
ATGTTCTCCCATGTTGCCTGAGAGATAGATGACATTCAAGGGGCTCCAGTGGGAGTTCTCTCATGTTTTCTAAGAGAAAAATAGTAACTGAAGCTTTCCAACACAGATGACATTCATGGGGTTTCTATCCAGTGTGACATCTCAAGTTATCTGAGGGTAGAACAACGAAGGCTTCCTCACATGTACGGCATTCATAGAGTTTCTCTCCAGTGTGTTATCTCATGTTGTCTGAGATGAGGATATTGATGGAAGGCTTTCCCACACATATGGCATTCATAGGATTTCTCTCCAGTGTGAAGTCTCTCATATTGTCTGAGGGTAGAACAATGATGGAAGGCTTTCCCACATTTATGGCATTCTTAGTGTTTCTCTCCAGTGTGTGTTCTCTCATGTTGTCTAAGATAAGAATATTGATTGAAGGTTTTCCCACATAGATGACCTTCATGGTGTTTCACTCCACTATGAATTCTTTCATGTTTTTTAAGATTAGAATTTTGACTGAAGGCTTTTCCACATAGATTACATTCACAGGGCTTCTGTCCAGTGTGTTTGCACATGTTGTCTAAGATAAAATCTAATGAAAAATTTCCAAATCAAAGGTTTATCTCCAGTTTGAGTTCCATTGTATTGTCTGTGGCCAGAGGTTTTAATAAAGGCTTTAGCACTTTGATGGTATTCATATAATTTACTCCTAGTTTGAACCTACTTATGTTGATTAAAAGATGACTGGTCACTGAGGACTTTTCCTAGTGGTTTTCTTAAATATGTTTTATTTCTCATGGGAATTAATGTATGTTGAATACCTGTGGAATTGAGAACGGAATCTTCCTGCAAATAATTACATTGAAAGGAATTCTATTGAGCATGAGATATCTGCAATGACATGATGTCAGAATTGTCTTTCCTATAGGAAGGTTGCATGAATATAATTTTTTACTTTTTACAGGCACTTTTCCTGCCTGGACACTGGTTTTGGGGGAAATCCCACTAATTCTCTCCATACTTTGTCTCCTTGTGCCAACTGGGAAAGCATATCTGAATTTGCAGACCTGACATCCCACACAGACCAACTGATTGATATTCTCCTGCATCAAGTCTCTGAACAGTTTTCTCTGGGATGTGTCTAGCAATGTCCACTTTTCCTGGGTGAAGTCTACAGCCACATCTTTGAAGGTCATTCACTTCTGTGGTTGCATTGTCAATAGCTCAGCTGACTTTTTTCCTCTGAATTTTCACTCACAACCAGACATGCAGTAAGTGGCCAAAGCTGGTATCCGCAGGCGAGTACTGCCTGCACGCTCTTCCCACCCCTACTGCATATACACTTTTAAGACCATTTGGGATCATTAAGTGATCCCAAAGCTTTGTGACATATTTTTCCATTTTAGTTTTTATACAGTTAAATACTGTATTATTTAAGTTCAGATGTACTTTTGTAGTGGAGAGCTTAGTATCAAAGTCTTTCCTTGCTGTGCTAGTTTGAAATTGTTGTGTACCCCAGAAAAGCCATGTCCTTTAATCTTGATTCAATACTGTAGGGTGGTAAACTTTGGTTAGACTGTTACCACGGAGATGGTCCTATTCAATCTTGGGCATGACCTTTTGATTAGATTACTTCCATGAAGATATGGCACACTCAATTGTGGGTTGCCTTTTGATGAGATGGAGATGTGCATCTGCCCATTCAAGAAAGGTCTTGATTAGTTTACTGGAGCCCTTCAAAAAAGGAGATATTTGGAGAAAATACAGTTGCTTGATAGCTGATAGAGACACACACATATGGAGATGTTTAGAGTGCCAACAGAGAGAGCAGACACCTAGACATGGATGTTTGGAGATGCAGAGCCCAGGGGACTGCCATGTGCCTTCCCATGAGATACTAAGCAAGCCAGAACCCAGAGTTGTGTCCCAGAGGAGCTACATGAAGGCCCACAGATGCTTAGAGAGGAAACCACTGGCATCAGAAGCTGGAATCAGTAGAATCAGGAACAAGGACCGGCAGACTCCAGCCATGTGCCTTCCCATGTGACAGACATTGAGTCACGGTATCCCTTTCTGGATGCCTTAGTTTGGGCATTTTTATGATCTTAGAACTGTAAACTTGTAACAAAAATTCCCTTTATAAAAGCCATTCCATTTCTGGTATATGGCATTCTGGAAGCATTAGTAAACCAAAATACTTGCTCTCCTAGTTAGCTTTCCTATGGACTGTTTTCAGGCACTTATAAGAGAATACAGTGTTGCCATAAAAAGGCTGACATTCACCAAGTGACCTTTCATAATCATATTTATGGAGCACCTGTTTAACTGCTGTTCAGGAATGGCACTGGCTAAAGAAGTTCAATTTTTTGTTTGACTGGAAAACCAACTTACCAAATGATATCCTAGTTTTGGGAAGAGCAATGTAATTTCTAAAAGGGTTTAATTTATCACCCAGGAGTAGAAGAAATAAAACAGATCTTTCCAAATCGGCCAATTTTCCTATGGCAGTAACAGTGATCTTTGAGAAGTAGTGGGATGTTTTATATAAAAGTTTAGAGGTATGTGATGAAACATCGAAGACTACCCTCATGTTAAAGGTTGGTTAGAGTGATTTAACCTTCTTTATCAATCAAGGAACTTAAGAAAGTGCTATCCAATACCAATCCCACTGTCCTGGGTTCTAAAGTGTCATTGTAGACTTTGAGATAGTGGTCTGAACCTTTGGTGTCCTCTCCACACTGCCATCAGTGTGAGAAATATAAATCATAAGACTCCTTTGTCCATCTAACAAGGTACAAAAAAAAGAAGCATTTCTACAGAGTGAGATACTTAAATTACAAACTAGATAGGTAAGGAGAATAGAGTTAAAAAACAAAACAAAACAATGGTAAGAGTTCAACTTGGTTCTATTAGCTGCAATCTAATTGGGAAGCCAAGTTTAGGTCACCATCCTCATTGCTTTGCTCCTACGGATTTCATACTCAGAAACTCTTCCATCAGCGTTTTTCTTCAGGCTTTCCTGAACTAGACTTTTCTCAGAGAAAGTCTCTGGGATTTTCTCTTTTCTATCTAGCCATGATCAAGTTCTATAAACAATGATTCTTTCACCTTTTCTGGCTTAAAATAATTCCTCTGAATTTTTTGTATTGGACTGAATCTTTTCCTCAATTACATTCCTTTTAATCATTATTTTTCTTACACATCATTTTTCTTTCCTAGGTATGCCAATTGTCAATTTATTGCCTCTCAACTCCAAATTCACCCTTTTTACCTTCTTTGTGAAAATGGATCTGGGTCCTTTAAATACACTTAGAAGACATATATTCTTAAAGGAAGATATAGACAGAGAGCAGAGGGCAGATATTGTTTAAAGCACAGAGTAAAATTGGTCAATATTTTCCACCCATTGTCCTCTTGACATCTTGCATAAAACCTGATAATATTTATAAATAAATAAAATCACATGCAAAAATTCCAGAGCTGCTCCATGGCTACCTCTGATAAAAAAAAAAAAAAACAGAATCGGGAAATGTGTATGGACATCTTGCAGGAACAGAAAAGCAAAATGCTACCACCAAAAAAAGAAGGGTGTAAGATTAGGTGAATGCTGCCTAATTGTGCTTAAAAGTGAGAGACTAAAATAAAATTGGGAAACACTGGATTGACTAAAAGAAATAGAATTAGTTAGTGTTGATTTTCTCCTGCCTTTAATATGCTGAATGTATTCTGAATCTCCCTGAGAAGAACCTAGAATACAGTATTTCCAAAATGTTTTTAATTGTTTCTAAAAGGTCTTAAAGGTCCATGAAATATTTTTAGAAAATATCAAGTTACGTCAAAGCAGCAGAAAAATGTGTTGAAATATTAAAGGAATCATCCTGTCTAGAATGGGATATCTTACTATGTGGGAAAATAAAGATCACTTGTAGCGAGGTCACAGAGGGCTTGGTACCATGATTCCCACCTTTGTAAGCATTTACAAGAGGGAGAATATTCAGGTTGCTTCTAGAAGCCTTTGCTCTTGCCCCACTGTCTCCACTAATCTCTCTCCTTGGTCTGAACAGAAGAAGTTAATGGGGTTGTACCCTGGGAGGCCAGCACTAGGGTAAGGCAGATGAGTCATGCAAGTGTAAGACTGTATACAATTTAAACTTATTTAAAATTTTATTGTTCTGTTCAACATGGATTTTGGCGTATTCATTTTGATTTTGAAAGTATTTCATTTAAAATATTACCTTGATTACTTGGTTTTTGGTACCCGCCCCCTTAAATTTTGGATGCAAGTTCTGTGGGTACACAGAACTTAACAGAGTGACTTTTGCCCTCCCTGCTTCATCACCAAACATCTTTACTTTATTTACAGACTGTTACATATGTTGCAAAAATTCTGTATGCTCCCACAAAAGAACTCATCCTTGTAACTTTCAGTGCCTAAATTTCAAAACAGATGATGAAAGAGTTTGACCTTCAATATGTGGGGAGAATTGTGTGTATGTGTGCAAAATGTATGTTTACTGGGTTATCACTCTTTTGCAGATCATCTGCTTACAACTATATAATTTAAGAAAGGCAGAAGATGTGCTTCCTTTAATGTTTTCATCCCTTTTAATAAGAACTGTCTTAGATTTTATTTAAATAAAATATCTTGCAAACACAATAAATGCAAAGCTTATTATAATCTTTTATTTGTCTTGAATGTTAAGCTAATTAGACTCTTCTTTAATAAATGAAGTAAATTCCATAATCAAATCTCTACAAGGATTTTAGAAGTAAACTGTAGAAGTAAACTTTCACCAATGGGAAAAAAAAAAGACATAAACTAATTAACAAAACCCAAATCACTTGACAAACGTTTATTTCTGTCAATACCGTTATTTTTCTGCATTCACATCTTTGCTTAGAGAATATATTTATTCCTGTTTCCTACATCTAACCTCCAACTTTTTATGGGTTTCGATGACCAGGTTTGAGTCTTAACCATGACACATGAATTATTTGACTTTTAAAAGTAGGGATTTTTCTCATGCCTTAAAATTTAAACTCCTTACTTGACTTCTCATAAATACTAAAGAGTCTTAGTAAGTTTTAATTAGAACTCTGACCTCAACTTTTAGGGCAGATTTATATGTACATGGCTAATCAACAAATCTAAAATCCTATTGGATACTATTACTCCTGTTTTTTGTTTTTAAATAAAAAATACAACAGTAAATCAAACTGATGAAATGTTTCAAACCTTCACTGATTTACTTAGCTTAAAGCTTATTCTTCTCCTCTAATATGGCTGAAAAACGCATCAAGTAGTTTCATTGACTATGATTTCTCTTCTGTTTTTAACTTGCTTCACTGCTTTATCCTTACTGAAGGATATCCTTATGGGGTGACCATAACTGTAAACATAGATACTAATTGAGGTGTTATAATTTATTGTATATTATCATTCACAATTTAATCATGATTATTCTGATGCTAACTGGTATTGGTTGAAATACAGTCTGGAAATAGTTTTTTCAAAAGTATGTGAGATGAAGTTTGAACCGTGAAAAATAAATGTATGACAATTACAGAAGGATTTTATATAAGAAGCATAATCCATCTTACAATCAACCTTGAAAATTGAAAACTTTGTTTTGCAAACATTTACAAACTCAACCATAAAAATTCCCTCTAGGCAGAGATCTGGCAAAACATTTCAGTTCAAAGCCAAACTCTCTATATAATGTTTCTTACTGTCAGTGTGAAAATTATAAAAGTGTTAGAAAAATAGTTGAAAAGTTGCTTTGTACTTGTCACTGAGAAAAAGAGGGGTTTGACAAATCTAAATAAACCCAAGTTCCAGACAATACATCAGTAATTTTTACTAGACATCTATGAAAAAAAAGTAAATTAGTTTTAATTCATTCACTTTATCCTTGAAATTGTTTTAAGTGAAAAACCTATGTGGCCTTGATAATTTTAATACAAGTTGTTCAGCTTTCTGAATTTCTCAGTTAAAGATTATACAATTTGGAGAAATTAAAAGAAAAATTTTTCAAAGGTTTATATTGGAGCGGCAACTTGGTCTCTTCCCTTTGAACTCCCTTCCAAAAACAGAGCAACAGGACCACATATGAACTAAATTACTTCTTAGAACATCCCAGAAGAGCGGGTAGACCTGCAAAATGGGAAGTGCACTGAGAAACATTTTTAACAAATTCACCATAAAATCTTGAATAAGGGCTCCAGACCAAATTGTCCTATGACTTGATGGAACTTTCCATTTAAAGATTCTACAGACCCTTTAAGTTCACTATGCCCAATATGCCCAGTTCAATGTTTCAGGCCAAAAGAGAGAAGGGGCAACATTTATGTTCTCAAGACCCAGTATCCCATCCCCCACTCCCCGTCTTGGTTAATAGTACCACTGAACACAGGATTGCAAGTTCCAAAATGGTATGGGCTATATTTGTTTGGTTTACAGATCATCTGAAACCACATATTGTAGAAGACCAGGGAACACCATTTCCACTATATTCCATGTGTGTACAATGGGAAGAGTGGCCACTGGAGTTGTGCAACATGGTAGGCCTAGATATCCCCAGCAGCCAGCATAAGGCCTAACATATAGTGTGTAATCAATTTATATTAGTTGATTGAATAAATGACTATTCTCCCTTAGCCAGAGACTTGGGTATCATAATAGACTGATCTTCCCCATTAATTTCCACCACTATTCTATCATTTAATTCTATAATACTATTTCCTTAAAATCATTCAATTCTATCTTCCTCTCATTTCCATTGCCACTGCCTTAGTGCAGTCCATCGATTTGAATCTCAATTGTAATCACTCCTAACTTGTCTCTCTGACTCCATTTGTACCCATTTCAATTTCAATTCATTGCCATCAGGGTTTTCTTTTTTTAGAAAACAATTTCAGTCATGTCATTGCAACGATAAAGACCCTTCAGTGGTTTCATATCTTCTACCATACAGGCTGAAACCCCTTCATGATCTGGCCTTCTTAAGTGCAGGGTTTAAAAGATTAACTATAATTTTTACCTCATATGACACAACCCAAATTTGAAAGCAAATATATCTTATGAAAAGCCTCAACTGATGCATCTCTTAATAGCCTCTGCCCCAATCTCAGTCACATTTTTATCTCTCTTCCTCATCAGTGCCATAGTAACTTTCATTTATTTCCATTATTGCACATATCAACTAAATTCTCTGTTCACATGTGTCTTCCAAATAGAGTGTACTTGTTACTTGAGGTCAGGGATTTATCTTATTCATTTTTTATCCCCAGCACTTAGCAGAATGTCTAGAATACAATAAGTGCTCAAGTTTATTAAAATGAGTCAACAAATAAACAAAATTAAAAAAAAATCTTTTTTTGACCTAAATTTACTGTGCTTTAAAACAGGAACTTTCCATGTTATTAAATTCTATGATTCTGTCTGAAATGATCAAATATTGATAAGGATGTGGAGCAATGAAACTTTAAAATTAAATTTTATTGGGAATTTGAAACGGGAAAAAGTCTTAGGGTAATACTTTAGAATTATCTTGTAAAGTTGAAACTGTATATGCTTGATGATTTAGCAATTCTGCATCTATATATATATCCTAGTGATGGAACACATTCAAAAGAATAATATTTTTATGCCATACTGGAGCAAAGAAATGAGAGTTTGTTCTTGGAGACAAGGGGAGTATAACTCTAGCCATTCTAGTCCTAAGGGCTCAGAGGATCAATCTCTCAGCACTTGTGCTATAGTGATGGTTTTCAAATGAGGTGTAATGTGGCTTATAATGAGAATATACATTTTGCTATAGGAAATAAGAAAACAAATAAGGAGGATAAAAGAAACTAAATATAGAAGCAGGTAGCTTGTGAGACACATTAGACATAAAGGAAATGGAATATGTGTAAGCTTAACATCAGCTGGAGAAGCAGAAGGGCCAAGACAACCAGATATTCATGATAGATTACACATGAGGTACATAAGGCACTCAATGCTCATAAGGTCTCAAACTGGCTTCCCATTGATAACAACCATTCAAGCCTATGTTTCTTCTACCAGATAAAACCCACAACTGCTCATCAGTCTAAATGGCACACTATAGCTGTAGCCAAGTGTTCCATAGAGCAAGCGCACCTTCCTTCTGCAGAGCCCCCTTGCTCAATCCTCAACTCCAGGGGAAGGCTGATATTTCAAAAATTGAGACAAGATATATGAACTTTGCTGAATTTGGAATTCAGGTAGTGTAGTTTTTCCACCCTGTCTGCACCCTATCCTAAGTGTATTAACTTACCCCATTTCTATTCTCTTGCTTTTCCCTGTTTGTTTTCAATTAGTTCAATAAACTACATGATTTGAACATCTTAATTTGGTTTGTAAGTCTTTTGTTCAGGGACCTCTAAGATATCTTGCTGTAATGTTCTTAGAAGCTACTGTTACACCAAAATAATTTCCCACATGACACTTAGTTACATGTACCCCCTAAAGGACATGGCGACTTTTCATTAGACCCAGATAGATTTAAGAGAAAATCAATTTCTAAATCCTCAAAGTTGTATGTACTCTTTCTCAGAAATGATATGCTTGAGAACTTGTCTGTGGTTCCCCTTTACCTCCTTTGTATTTTGCTTTACCTACTTCATAAAAGAAAGGATACTTCCTGTCCACTTTCCTTTACTGTTATGCATTACTCCAGGGCGTAGAAATCTCCTGGCTGCCAATTTACTCAACTCCTTAAGAAATATACTTCCAAAAAATAAAAAGAGTTGACTTTTCACGTTTAATAATTATTTATAAACAATTATAATTCATTTATGTTGTTTTCATCAATTATATACTATGACAATAACAATACTGTACTAATGCAAAGCAGAAGAAATATCTTAATACTTAGAATCTAATGGACCTAGGAGGCTTAACAATTTGCAATTTCAATTTATGTACCAATTTTAGTTGTTGAGAAATAGGATAGTATGATTAATTGAAGACTTTCAAGCATGCAATACATCACTGAGGTATTTAGCTTCCATTAAGTATATCTGAAAGAGGGATATATAGGTTTTGTCTTTAAACATCAATAAATACAATACTCTAGAAAAGGTATTCTTTGCAACTATTTAAACATATAATGAACAAATGTTGGATGTTTTCTCAGAGTCCAATAAAAAAAACAGGAATATTTCCAGACATAATTTTAACAGAGAGCATTTAATAAAGGGCATAGAAGAGTTGAGAAGTCAACAGGGGATGGTGGAGAAGTTTAGAGGTTACCAATAGCTAGAGCTATTCCCAGTCCAAGACTGCAGGAATAAGAGGAGGAGGTGTTGTTCCCAGAGTTCAGAAAACAGGGACTCTAGGAGCTTACAAGTAAATAGTGATCCCTTGGGGGATCTGCAAACCACAGAGGGAAGAGTCATTTAATAGCAACTGGAGTCAGGAGGCAACATAGCCACTGCTGGGGACACTACCTGAAACAGCGAAAAAGGGAGAGATTCTCTGGCTTCTTGCCTCCACCTGTCTTCTAATTTCATACTAGTGTTTCCACGGGTAGACCCTACCTAGAAGTCAATTTGCAAATGTACTGAAATGCACAGAAAAACAGGGGAAGGGCTACTGACAGATCTGAGGGCAGACAGGCAGTGACTAGCATATGGGTTAAGAGGGCCCTGCCCTAGTTAGGATGACAAAATAAGAAGCTTCAGCATGCCATCATCCCAAAGCAGGTTGAACAACTAGCAAGAACTGACAGAAACATTTTTCTCAAAGCTCCACAAAAACAGTTAAAGGACTCAGTAACAGGGTAAGCTCGGAATCAAGAAAAAGGCTACTTAAAACCAAAAGGATCACATAGTGCCCTCACTAGGTCCTTCCCTCACCCCTCACCAGCTCAGGACAAAGCCAGCTTACTCTCTCAGTATAGATCCCCTGGTCCCACTACTGGAGGGAGCAGCATAACACTTGTACACATACTGGGAGTTTGTATGTCTGACCCAAACTGTCTAGTGGTGGCCTGAGGGACTTGTTATCACTGAACTTGTCCTGCATGTAGAAAGCAACTCACAAAGCTTTCCTAACAGAATGCTACGGGCAAGCAGTCAAGTCATGCTACCTGAAGCAAGAAATTGCCGGCTGAAGGATGTAGAGTACGTCCCCAGGACCTTGAGGAAACTGTTTCCTGGGGAAGAGGGAACATTCTATCTCAGTAAACTGGGGGTATGGGTGGGGGAATGTGCAGGGAGGGGCACTGATTCCTAGGCTCATATGCACATGCTAAAGATAAGATATTGCACTGAAAGGTGAGGGACCCTCTACACTTTGGCCTAGAGCTATTCTCTAAACTCTCAGTGTGGATAAGGAAAGCACTTAAAAACACTTGCAAATGTAAAGACTCTGAAAGGTGTTTCTTTTCATTCCTTCTTTTATATATTTATTTATTGTTAGCTCCTGGCATTCAAGGAAAGCTCTGTCATAAAAATAGCTGGATACAAGCTTACAAGCTAGGGAGCATATGCCTCAGAATCTAAATTCCACAGATAACACACTGAATAGCAAAATGTCCAGGTTTCAACAAAAGATTAAAGACCTACAAAGAAAAAGGAAGTGATGGCCAGGCAAAAGAAAAGATTAAAGCATTAGAAACCATTGATGAGGAGAACCTGACCTGGGGCATACCTGAGAAAGATTTTTCAAAAATGGTCCTAAATATACTTAAAGAGCTAAATGAAAATATGGACAAAGAACTAAAGAAAACGAGGAAAACAATAGATGAACACAAACAGAATATCAATAGAGAGATGGAAATTGTGGAAAGGAATCAAACAGGCCTGAAGACCAAAGTAACAAACAAAAATTTCCCTAGAGGGGTTTGACAGCAAATTGGAGCTGGAAGAAGAATCAGTGAACTTGAATATAAGACAATTGAAATCATCCAGTTTGAGGAGCAGAACAAAGAAAGAATGAAGAAAAGTGAACAGAGCCTGAAAAACCTATGGGACACCTATGCATACCAATATATGCATTCTGGTAGTCCTAACAAGATAAGATAAAGGTGCAGAAAGAATAGCTGAAGAAATAATGGCTGAAAATTTCCCCAATTTAATGAAAGACATGAATATACACATCCAACGTGCTCAACAAACTCCAAACAGGATTTCCTTTTTAAAAAGCTGATCCATTTCTGGTCTATTGCTTTCCAGCAGCATTAGCAAACAAAAACAGATTTTGGTACCAGAAAAGTGGGGTGTTGCAGTTTGAAAATACAAAACATGTTGCAACAGCTTTTTTAATGGATAGAGAGCAGATTCTGGAAGAGTTGTGAGGATTTTGATAGAGAAAGCCTGAATTGCTTTGAAGAGACTGTTGGTAGAAATTTGGACACTAAAGATACCTCTGACGAAGCTTTAGACAGAAATGAGGAATATGCCATTGCAAATCAGAAGGAAGGTGACACTTGTTTTAAAGTGGCACAGTATTTGGCAAAATTGTGTACTGCTGTTGGATGAATGTCAGAATTTAAAGGGGACAACTCGGAATACTTAGCTGAGGAAATTCCCAAACTGAATGTGGACAATGCAGCCTGGTTGCTCCTTGCAGCTTACAGTAAACTGTGACAGGAAAGAGATAAGGAATGAACTGAACTCCTGGGTACAAAGAAGCCAGAAACTGATGGTCTGGAAAATTCTGGGCTTCCCGAAAGGAAGACTGCAGAGAATAGTGCCCCATGTGAGAATTTAACTAAACATGAAGCCTGCCAGCCATTACAGGACAAGTCAGGATTGGAGATGCAGTTATCCAGAAAGAATTTGTGGAAAGTCATATTGTCTGATGGGTATGGACCCTGTATACTGCATAGGGAACCAACAAGAGTGTTGTGAGATCTATATAATGAAATTACTGCCAGCCTAGACTAAAAGGGACAGAAGAGCGGCAAATTGAAGTAAAAATTACCTCAGAGGCAGAACCATGGAAGCTAAGGTCTGGAGCCAGAAAATCTCAGGCCAGGAGAGTGGACCCACCAATGCACTTGGAGAGGGTAAGTTTGCCTCAGAAACAGAGGGCAGTCCTTAAACTTCGTTGTTTAGGAAGAGTTTTGGTGCCCCAAGCCTTGAAGAGGTTGGAACACATAAAACAGATATTGGGGGAAGCCTGGTGATTGTCCCATTGTTCTGAGGGGGTTGAGCATGTGCCCTGGAGATGGTAGAGATCCCAGGTGCTGCCCTGATGTCCAGAGAGTGTGGAGCTGAGAAAAGGGTGGATTCCCCAAAGAGCCCCAGTCTTACAACCCTCACTCCAACGTGTGGAGAGAGCAAGGCCACTATATAGGGCCTTGGAAGGGTAGGACTGCCATTTTCTAAAGCCACGAGGATAAATGACTGTCAGACTTTGAAATCTAATGGAGTTTGCCCTGATGGTTTTAGGAACTGTTTGGGATCTTTGATCCCTGTGTTCCTTCCAATTTCTCCCTTTGGAAATGGGAATATGTATCCTATGATTGTCCCTCTTTTATATAACTGCAACAGATAACTTGTTCAGAGTTTTGCAGGTCTAGAGCCAGTGGAAATTTTTGCCTTAAAACAGACCATACCTGTAACTAACTGATAAGATATTGTATCATTTCTGACTTTGTATTGCATTTGTATTGTTACTAAAATGGTTTAAGGATTTGTAATATTGTGATGGAATGAATGTATTTTTTATATGGGAAGAACATGTTTTTTTCTTGGGGTCCAGAGGGTGGAATGTGCTGATTTGAAACTATTACATATCTCAGAAAAGCCATGTTTTAATCTGATCCACTCTTGTGTGTGGCAGCCATTTATTTAATCATGATTCAACACCCTGATTAGGTTATCTTTTGATCAGATCATCTCCACAAAGATATGATGAGCCCAATTGTGGATATGGCCTTTTGATTAGATGGAGATGAGACTCCACCCATTCAAGGTAGGTCCTGATTAGTTTACTAGAGTCCTTTAAAAGGGGAAACATTTTTGAGAAACCTCAGGTGCAGACTTGGGGAACAGTCACTTCAGAACTGACAGAAACACAGATGTTTGGAAGTGCTTGGAGTGCCAACAGAGAGAGCACCTAGACATTGGCAGAATTCAGCAGACATTGTCATGCGCCTTCCCATGAGATGCTAAGCAAGCCACAATCCAGAGTTGTTTCCAGGAGGAGCTAAGTGAAGGCCTGCAGATGCTTAGAGAAGAAACCACTGGTATCAGAAGTGGAAGCAATGTAACCAGAACAAGGACTGGTAGACTCAGCCATGTTCTTTCCCAGATCAACTTTCCTTGAGCCAAGGTATCTTTTTCTGGGTGCCTTAGTTAGGACATATTTATGGCCTTAGAACTGTAAACTTGTAATTTATTAAATTCCCTTTTGAAAAGCTGTTCCATTTCTGGTATGTTGCTTTCCAGCAGCATAAGCAAACGAATACAATAGACCACAAGCTTTATATCAATGTTAAAGTTCCTGAACTTGATATCTGTACTTTAGGTGGTTACATAAGTTAATATCCTTGTTTTCTAGGAAATGTACATGGCAGTAATAAGTGTTCGAGGGGCATGATATATACAACCTACACTCAAATGTTCAGAAAATATATTGACATACATCTATATAGGAGAGAGTGATATAGAGTGCACAAACACGTCAAAATGTTAAAATTGGTGTATCTGGACATTTGAATGGGTAGGGTTATGTCGAGTTCACTGTATGGGGTTTGTATTATTTTTGTAACTGTCTTATAAGTTTGAAAGTATTTTAAAATAAAAATTAAAAAAAATATGGGTGAGGAGCATGCAAAAGGATGGTGTTAGACCTCTAATTCATACTATATACAAAAATTAACTAAAAATAGATCAAAGGACTAAATGTAAAAGCTAAAAACCATAACACTCTCAGAAGAAAACTTCAGTCTAAATCTCCATGGCCTTAAGGCAATGGTTTCTTAGATGGGACCCCTAAAGGTCAAGCAACCAAGAGAATATAGATACATTAGACTTCATCAAAACTTAAATCTGTTGTGCTTCAAAGGACATTATCAAGAAAGCAAAAAGACAACCTACAAAATGGGAGAAAATAGGGAAGGCCATGGTGACTCAGCAGGGAGAGTTCTCACCTGCCATGCCAAAGACCTGGGTTTGATTTCTGGTACCTGCCCATGTGAAAAAAAAAGGAGAAAATATTTGCAAATCATATAGCTAATAAGGGGTTAGTATTCAGAAAATATAAAGAACTCCTACAAATCAACAACAACAAAAAAAGACAAATAACCTAATTTGAAAATGGGCAAAGGATCTAAATAGACATTTCTTCTAAGAAGATATAAAAATGCCCAAAATGCATATGAAAAAGTGTTCAACATTATTAGATATTAGGGAAATGCAAAGCAAAACTTTAGTGAGTGCATGGATAGTTCAGTGGTAGAATCCTTGCCCCCCATGCAAGAGATCTGAGTTCGATTTCTTGCCCATAAAAAAACAAACAAAATAAATGTTATAAACAAAATTCCCTATCATATACATATCACATATCTGCCTCTATCTCTCTGCATGTCTATGTATAGATATAGATGTTCATATATGTAGGGATACAAATAAAAAAAAAGAAAAAGAAAGAGTGAGCTATCATGTCAAACACTCTAGGTTGTCTATCATCAAAAGGAAAGACAATAACAAGTGGGCAAAGATGTGGAGAAATTGGATCCCTTATGTATTGTTGTTGGGAATGTAAAATAGTGCAGCTGCTGTGGAAGGAGTCTGGTAGTTTCCTAAAAGTTAAACATAATTTTACCAACCAGCAAGGGTATTCCTAGGTATATATCCAAGATAAAATAAAACATGTATTCACTCAAGAAACTTGAACTCAAACATGACAGAATTATTAATAATTGCCCAAACTTGGAAACCACCCAAATGTCTAACAACTGGTAAATGGATAAACAAAATGTGGTATATCCATTCAATGAAATATTTAGTCATAAAAAAGAAATGAAATATTGATACATGCTACAACATGGATGAATTTATAACAATATGGCAAGTGAAAGAAGCCAGACACAAAAGACCATATTCTATGTTTCCATTTATATGAAACATCTAGAATAGAGAACCAATGAGATAGAAAATAGATTAGTAGCTGCCAGGGGCTGGAGGGGAGGGAGTAATGGGAAGTGACTGGGTTTTACTTATGGGGTGACTGCTGAACATGTCTGGAGTTAGATAATGTTGATGGCTGCACAATCTTGTGAATTTAGTAAAAAAAAAACAAAACCCACTGAATTGTATATTTCAAAAGGGCGAATTTAACTCTTTAGGTAAACTCACTGCCTTCCCTGCTATGTGAGACATTACTTCCAAGGGTGTAAATCTCCCTAACAATGTGGGACCTGACTCCTGGGGAACAGCCTGAACCTGGCATGTGGGATTGAGAAAGGCTTCTTGACCAAAAGGGGGAAGAGAACAGAACAAAATAAAGTTTCAGTGGCTGAGGGACTTCAAGTAGAGTTGAGAGGTCATTCTGAAGGTTATTCTTATATATTATACATATATCCCATTTTAGTTCTTATTGTATTAGAATAGCTAGAAGGAAATACCTGAAACTGCTGAACTGTAATCCAGTAGCCTTGATTCTTGAAAATGGTTGTATAACTATGTAGGTTTTAAGTGTGATGTTGATTGTGAAAACCTTGTGGCTGATCCTCCCTTTATCGATTATATGGACAGATGGGTGAAAAAGTAAGGTCAAAAAATAAATAAACAATAGGGGGGAAAAGAGGATATGGGATGGTTGGGGTATTCTTTTTTATTTTTAATTTTACTCTTATTTTGGGGGAGAATAATGAAAATGTTCAAAAATTGATTGTGGTGATGAATGCACAGCTATATGATGATATTATGAACTATTTGCTGTACACTTTGGATGATTATATGTTATGTAAATATATCTCAATAAAATTGCATTAAAAAGGGCAAACTTTATGGTATGGAAATTATATCTCAATTTTTAAAAATGATATTAAAATTTAACAAATGGGAGAGGGGCCCATTGTTTTTCAGAATTCTTTTAGGGGGGTTAGAAGTCATAACAATTCAGTTGGGAAGTTATTTCCTACAGAAATTGTCCACATGTGCTCTCAGAAAACATATGAATATTCATAGCAGCACTGAAAACCATCAACAGTAAACGGATAAATCTGATGTGGAATAGTTACGCATTGGAATACTATCAGCACTGAAAATGAATAAACTACAGCTATACACAGTATCATGAATGACTTTCAGGAACCTAATGTTGAGCTAAAACAACAAATTGCTTGAATATAAAGTCATGGATGAGAATGATTTTAGCAATACTCATAGTAACCTAAAAGAAACCACTTAATGTCCATCAACATTAGAATGGATAAACTGTGATGTATTCACAAAAAGGAATGCTTTGAACAATAAGAATGAATGGATATATGCAACGATATGAGTGAATCCCACAAACATAATATTGCATGAAGAAGCCAGAAGGGAAAGAGAGCATGTTTTATGATTCTGTTTAGATAAAACTCAAAACGATACTAATCTATGAGGTTAGAAGTCAGCAAAATAGTCACTCTAGTCAGAAAGGAAGGTAGTAACTAGAGGGTGGCTGGCAGAAGCTTTCTAGTATGCTGGTAATGCTCTATTTCTATATCTCAGAATAGTATAAATGGTGTATTCACTGTAGAAGTTCATCAAGCAGCACACTTATGATGTGTGTACTTTTCTGTATGTATGTCACGTTTCAATGAAAAGTTCAGAAAGAAAAAGCAATCAATTGAATAATTAATGAAGTATTATTCAATTTATGCAAAGTTTAATAACATGCAAAATAAAATAACTTTGAAGAAACTAACAGCAGGTAAAATTATAAGGAAAATCAAGGGAATTATAATCCCCAAATTTAACCTCTGAAATAGATCAGAGATCAGGTTAGGGTTTCATTTCATTAATAATGTTTTATTTCATATATCAGGTGGTAGGTACACACATATTCATTGTATTGCTATTCTTTGTACTCAACAAGATTTTATAAATGTTCTTTTGATACTACTTAATATTAAAAAAAAGCAATTTTTAAAAACTCTATGACTCTGATACCAATTCTATAACTCAAAGCACATGTATTTCTCAGTGCTGGGTTAGGCTGGGGATTGATTTGGGTAATCTATGCTAGTATTTTTAATATGTTTAAATGCTGCTAATTATTATTTTAGTTCAGTCATGATATCAGAGATGCAAAAGTTTTTGGTTAAATCACAGTGTAAACCAGTTAACTAAGAAAAATCAATCAGTCAGCTTATTTACAAATATAAGCAGGTTACAACTCAGAAGCCTTGCATTCCCAAATTTTGTTTGCGAAAAGATTTGGAGGAATTAGAAATATTTTTCCCATAAAATAATATTATAAATATTAGTTAAATTCCCATATGTCCCAGAAAAGTCCTTTTATTAAGTAATATATTTAAATATAATACTAAGAGTCATATAATCTTCCATTGATTCTATGGAAAACGGTGCACAATTTCTACTTGAGAGGTCAGGATGCCAGAACATACCACCTGCTACTTTAGCCATAGCCTCTCAGTCAGTGGTCATTTCTACTGTATCTTGAGAGAGGGATTTCTATTCTACAGTCAGTTTCATTCATCATAGGGGTGGGTGAAGAGGCAACAAAGGACATGTATTGTTAACTGTGGGAAATAATGGCGCATAAATTAAGAATGATCACATTGTGGATTTCCTTGTAGGCTCTACAGAGCAGTTGAGATTTTATAAGATAGATAGAGTGATGATTTAGTAAAAGTTAAGGTATCAGTTATTGAACATTTACTATATATCAAGGATGTACAAATTTATACACTTATCAAAAAAGAACAAAATTCAAGATGTAGATAATTTATTATCCCCATTTTTAGATGGAGAAACTGAGAGGCATAGAAGTATTCTCACCAAATATCACATAAATGGTAAAGCTAGGTTTGAATCCAGGATACTAATTTGCAGCATTTTTCAATTTCTATAGTGTAAATATTCCCATCATGACCAATTTCAAGCTATAACATGATGTCACCAAACACTGAGTGGGAAAGAGAGATGCACAATAGGCTCGTATAAGCTGGTAAAAGACAGGTGTAGTGCACTATTTAACCAAGATTTATCAAATGCTTATTGTATACAAAAAGAGCTATGCTAAGGTAAAAAGATGTTTAAGTTCCAGTTCTTACTCTTATAGTATGACTGTCTGAATGGCGAAAAATATTTGCCGTTATTAAATAACCTGAATATAACTGTATAAAAGAAATGCTAATTCACATTAAATTGTCAAATGTCATAGATAGGAGTTTCCAGGTGAAAAAACTGCTTTGAACTCTATGGTCAAGTATGGTTTTGTGGAGAAGCAATGACGTTATTAAATCACTTAAGAATTTTCATAGGTGGAGGGGAAGGCATTGTAAACTGAAGTAAGAACATGAACAAAAAGTGCACCTTAAGTGAGGTAAAGTTCTCTGAAATCAGTTGACTGAACCAGAGAAATTTCCTAGTAATTTGCATCAGTTCAACACTGATTTGCTACAAGGTAGAAGGGTGAATCAGATGACCTTTTGAAGTCTTTTCCAGGTTGCTGGTTCTTAGTTATAACTCATTAGCCTACCAAATTTTATGTCCTACTTTTCCAGAAATGCATTTATGAGGAAAGCATTGAAATCTCATACATTTGCCTTCCAAAATTGGATGTTCTGGCTCTAGAATGCTGAGAATCTTTATCTGGCTAAAATACTAATTTCACATAATTTATTTGTTAAACTGTGAAGTTTGGACTTCTGGTCCACTTTCCAATAGCAATCAGGTTGGTCTGTTCTGTTGATATCTAATATGTTGTTGACACATTGAGAATTTTAAATTTTGTTCATTCGCATGGATATAATTTAGCATCAATTAATAAATATAAAGAGACAAAACACTACCAAAAAGAATGCATGAATTATCAGAGGGAAGGGAGCAGAAAGGCATCAAACTATTTCCATAACTAGAAGGAGGAGATACACGACTGAAGGACATAGAGGAAGGCACAGTAGAGAGCTTCGAGAAGATGGATCCTCTGCATCTGCAGTTCCCTATGCCTGGAAATTTTTCCCCAAAAATATCTATATGGGACAGCCCTCACTCTTGCAAATGTCACCTTTTAAATGGGGCCTTTCCAGACCATGGATATGAGATAGCAAATCACCCACTACTGCCCCAGTTGGCTTCCTTATTACCCTTTGCTTTATTTTTCTCCATTTCTCCAGTAGTTCACTATTTTATATATATTTACCTGTTTATTTGTTTATAATCTGCCTGTTCCCTGTCTCCAACTCACATACAGCTCCATGAGCATTTATCTTCATAAATCCTTCATACCTCACAGTCCTTACACATAGTCGGTACTCAATAAACACTAGTTGAATTCAAAGGAGTAAAGAAGAGGTGGCATATGCAGCAGAAATATTCTACTTTCTCGAATAAACTGCATATCTAATGCTGGTCAGTTAGATTAACATCTCTCTATTGATTATAATGAAAATCAAAATGTTTACGTATGGAAGAAGACAGTTTAAGTCCTTTGTCAACTGCCTAAGAAAAAATGAAAGAAACCCTTAAATCTTATTTTTGTGTTAACGACACAGTTGATGTAATGAACTTGGATCCTTACTATATGGTGGTTGTGTTTGATTGTGCTTTATCATCTTAAGCAAAAAAGTATCCTGATGTAGGTTACTTTTCAAAACTGCATAAGTCTGCTAAAAGTCTTGCTAGTTCTGATAATAATGGTATTATTCAAATGGTCTACATTTGCGCATTTCCAAAAGCGACTATTAAATTAAGTGTTGAATGTCAAAGTTAAGATTTTTTTAAATGTTATATAACTGATCAATAACTATTGGCATTTAATAAGAGACTCTATAAAAATTTCTAAAATATACACTGAGAAATATTCAAAATATTATTATGTATTTAACCAACTTAAGTGAAATCATTCCAAAGCTCTTTAAATATCTTTTTTTTTTTTTTATGGACAGGCACTGGGAATCGAACCTGGGTCTCCAGCGTGGTAGGTGAGAACTCTGCCTGCTGAGCCACTGTAGCCTGCAGCCTGCCCTTTAAATATTTTTTCTTTTTTAATTAAATAATTTAATTATTATTAGTAAATTATTTAAATTTAATTAATAAATAAAAAATTAACAACAAACAAAAATATTAACATATCATTCCATTCTACATATACAATCAGCAATTCTCAATATCATCACATAGTTGCATATTCATCATTTCTTAGAACATTTAATATCTTTTTGAATTATTCCTTTGAAATGTTGGTTTCAAATGACTTGGGGCAGAAGAAATCCTGACATTAAATGATTTTTCTCAATTCAGTTGTGGTGTATGATTCTTGTAACACCAAGCTTGGCACGAGACAACTTGAAAAATTTGCCAGTCTAGGGGAACAATTGTATTTGAATTCCCACTTATATTAGCTTCAACCAAGGAAGCAGACAACTAAAAAGAAGAATAAGGGATGCTTAAATTATTTTCTAAAAAGTGAAGTAATAACGAAATTCTTGAATGGGTAAAGAAAATTTGGAGAGAGAGAAAGATGAATACTCACAGTGAAATATCATTATATACTCTATGAGCATAGTTAACCAAAATCCTTCTTGCATTATTGAATTTATTCTCATAGTGTATCAGGATGCTAATGGGGTAATTTCTTGATGCTCCAGAATTGGCAAGTCACTCGAATCCACAGCTGAAGACAAAGAGAGGTTGGTATCAGCATATACCACTCTTTGACTTGACAAGAATGCATAAGTTTTGTTTGTGCCAAATGAGCACTGCAAAAAGTAGCATAATGGAGCCATTTTGACTGCCGTTCCTTTTAAAGGGCTGCCACTACTTAGGGTTGGGAATTGAGAGTGAGAGAAGAGAGGTGTTTGGAAGAGGTCTTCACATTTGGAAAATGTGCTGGCATTTGAATGCCTAGTGTTCATTAGCTGGAGTCAGGGATCTCCACCAATCAGTCACATAGCCCAGTCACATAAATAGGTTTTGCCTTGTTTTCATTATCCAATTATTCAATTATTGGTTGTAAACTTAAAAGTCCACATTATCCAATTTAATTTTCCTGGCAGTTATAGGAGATGGACATTAAAAAATAATCATACCTCCTTTACAGATTAGGAGATGGGGAAACGAAGTCAGAGAAGTTATGCAGCTAGTTCAAGGTCACACAGCTAGAAAAACTGCCCAGACTTAAACCAAGTTCTTTAGGTTTCAAATCCCCTGCTTATTCCCCTACACAACATAGCCTCAGATATGTATTTAGTCTTTATTATGGATAAGGAACTGTTAAATACATTAAAGAGTATAAATAGGTATAAGACAGTTCATGCTCTTAAAAAAAAACTTACGGAGGACTTTGTTTAGGAAACAATTTTAAACAGTTTGGTTGAGAAGAATATAAGGGAATGATTAGTAGGAGATAATGCAACATAGAAAACTAAACTGCTCTCTATTATAAATGAACAGAACTTTGGCAATGGTTCCCCCAGTAAAGAGAAAACCAAAAAGATGGATGAACCAAGATGGACGAACAACTTGGCAGACAGAGAAGCTGAAGGGATTTTGTTTTTCCCCATTTCATTATGAAAATTTTCAAACAGTAAAGTTGAGAGAATTTTTACAGTGAACAACCATATATTCACCACCTAGCTTGGACATTAATATTTTATTATACTTGCTTTATCACACTTCCATTCATCCCTCTATCTATCCATCAATTCAGTTTTTTTTTTTTTTTTTTTTTTTTAAGTAAAACAGTACAGCTAAAGGGATATTTGGGAACAGGGATGTATTATATTCAATTATAAGTTGTTTATGCTGCTACCCTGTAATTCTTCATTCATCTCTTCATACCTTCAATAAAGTTCACCATACACAAAGAGGCCTTGTTAGAGAGGGTGTTTTTAAATAATTGAAATCATGGGAAGTGGCAGAATTCCAAGAATAAACAGATGCAGGGATTGAGATGAAAGAGTACACAAGACTCAGAGGGGAGAACTGAAATTTGGTGGAATCAGGAATCAGAACTAGAGGTAACCAGAAGACTATAAATCCCCAGTAATTTGGAGAAGTCTTGGAGAGAGCGTCAGATTTTGCATGAGGTGGGAGAAAGGATTTGGGCCATTTTATCTTGTTCCTTTACAGGACAGGCAAACACCACCCACTGAATGAGCGGTGCTCTCTCACTGAATGGCAACACCTGTGGTGGAAAAGATGAAGAGGAAGGAGGGAGCAAGGAAGACAGGAAAGAAAACCCTGACTTCTACCAGAAGAACAGCCATTGCTAACAGTCCTTTCCTCTTTTCTCCCTCCCCCTCCACATCGCCACCATTTTGTTTAATTTCTTTTCCTTCTCTCCTTACTTATCTTTCTCTTCTACCTTTCTTTCTTCGTAGCATGAAAAAAAGAGAAGAATGGGGAGACAGGAAGGAGAAAGAAAGAAATAGGAAGAAGGAAAAGGGAAAAGGAAGCCATTTTGTCCCTTCTATCCCCAATGCCAATTTTGCCTGATTTCTGCTCTTACCTTGCAAGCATTTTTTAGCACAAAGGTGGAGAGAAAAGAAAACAAATTAGAGGAGGAATGGAAAATGGGAGAGAAGAGGAGGAAACTCATTTGGGCTGTATCACTAAATTTTCTAAGCATCATTCCTGTCCACATAATTCCAAATTCAGTCCCAGCTACTCAATCCTTATATTCTCAGGTAGCTCAATGACCTTCTATTCCCAATTTGAAATTTCTTTACAGTTTGCTTTTGTAAACAAACACTTCAAACACCTCTTCTGCAAGAGGAGAGACAGCCTGTGAGAGTCCAACAAACATTAGATTAAATATAGGCTTTTCATTTACTGTGTGACTTGAGAAATTTACATAACCATTATGAGTTTCAATTTCCTTGTATCTAAAAAGGGGCCAATAATATCTACTTTCTTGGGTTGTTGTAAGGAATAGAGAAAGGTGTATAAGAGTACATGCCACTTAGCGAGTGTTCAAGAAAAGGCAGCTATTGGTAGTACAAGGAGGAAAGCCCTAAGTAAATCTTTAGTTGGAACTCCAGATAAATTAGTATGCTGGTTAGAGGAGCTCTTTTGGGGAACTGCTTGGCTTTAAGATAAAGATTTAAGGTGAATTAGAAAAATGCTTATATAAGCCTGGGGATGACGTTAGAATGTGGTAAAATAATACTTGTTAATATTAAAGGATTAGTAATAAAGGTACCATTTGTATCTAGTTGCCAAATTCTATAAAATTTTGCTTTCCAAATACCATCTTTTCTTGGTAATGTTTATGTAATGTGTTATGTGCATTGGTTTCAAAAGACATTATATATATTTGATATATATGTATATATATTTTAGAGGGATAATTTAGGGGGAAAAATGCAATCTACCTCTCTATTAATCAGACCTGTACCTAAAGTCTGGTTGTTCAGACTCTTAACAACCACAGTGATAACAGCTAATGTTTTTTGAACATTTATTGCGGCCAAAGCACTGTGCTAGGAGATTTTACATGGATAGTGTCCTCTATTCCTCAGTACAACTCTATGAAGCAAGTATAACTAATAGGTGAGGAACCTGTGGTCTATTAAAAGAGTTTAATCAACTTTCATGTAAAAATTAGTGAACCCAGGCAATCTGACTCTCTTTCTTGCATACTTTACTACTACATTATACTGCAATGTCCCGCAGCTAAACAGGCAACTCAGTGGAAAGGTCACTGACAAGTTTCAAGGAAGAAAATAACTTTATAAGGTCTAGATTTCTAAACTTGAGGGTAAATAACTTAATAAGCATCTTTTTTATGCACAATGCTAGGTTCAATGTTAGGTTCAGAGAATACCAAGATGAAGTAGAGTCAAAACTTTCAGGCCCTCAGCAGGTCAATATTAATATTCTGTTTTGTTGTTCATATTTAATGTTATAAGTTTAAAAGCAAATTCTTGCACTACAACCACACTAAATGTATATGTGCAATCCTTGAATAAAAAATCAAATTGAATCTAAATAACTTATCTTTATTTCTTAACTAGTTTCTCAACTTATTCCTTAAAATGTTATATGACTGGCAAAATATTTGAATAGACATTTCCCCGAAGAAGATATATGAATGGCTTATGCCATTCTTGAAATATTAACTAGCATCACTTGACAAAATCTGGCATCATTGGTTATTTGGGAAATATAAATTCACAATAAGATATCATTTCACACCTATGACTATAATCAAACAGATACACAATAAACAAAGTTGCCAAGGATGCAGAGAAACAGGAACCGTCAGAGTTCCTGGTGGGAATATAAAATGGTGCAGCCTCTTTGGAAAACAAGTTTGGTGGCTTCTTAGAAAGCTAAACATAAATTTACCATAGGGGGCCCCTCAATTCCAAACCTAGGTTTAGAGCAAGAAGTGAAAACATACATCTACACAAAAACACTTACATGAATGTGTACAAGCATTATTCACAGTATCATTATTCATAATAGCCCCAAAGTAGAAACAATCCAAATGCCAAATTATCAAATTTCATTTGATAAATGAAATTGGTATATCCAACAATGGAATACTATTCAGTACTAAATAGGAATGAAGTGCTGAAACATGCCACAACATGATGAAAATATGCTAAGGTAAAGAGGGCAGACACAAAAAACCACATATTACATTATTCCATGTATATGAAACATCCAGAATAGGTAAATCCATAGAGGTAGAAAGTAGATTAGAGACCCCCTAGGGTTATGGGGTGAGAATAGGAATTAATGGGCATGAAGGATCTCATTGAGGTGATGAAAATATTTTCTAGAACTGGTTATAGTGATTATAATTTAGTAATCTTACTAAAAGCCACTGAATTGTATAATTAAAATTAGCAATTTTTCTGACATGTATGTATACCTCAGTACAATTTTTAAAAACACTAAAAAATTAGTGAAAAGTTCCAGATATTTTAGTTAATAATCTGGAATCTACTTCTGCTTTATATAATATTTATTTTAACACTGTATTCTAATAATATCTGTTCAGGGAACTTAAAAGCTTTACAATTGCCTGTCACCAGGACATACCTATTCAGGTTTAAACTATGTCTTAATTTTAAAGCAAGTCTTCAACTAAGAAATCTTTTCACAAAGCAAAGAATCTTTTTGTAATTAATATTGTAGTCAAAAATGTTTTGTGTTAAATAGTGCATGACATATGAAATGCTTAAGCTGTAGTTTAAGGTAAAGAGCTGCATAGAAACGGCTTCCTTTTTCATTGAACTTTTGTGATACTTCTTTCTTTTTAAAATGTTTTTTAAATATATTCTTATTTTACCTCCCCAATAAGTCTATGACTTAAGAACAAATAGGTATTACTCTCATTTTCACAGATGTGTAAATATCACCTCAGATGGGTTCAGTGACTTAGCTAAAACAACCTAGCACCCAGGGGCTTTAACAACTAGATCTGTGCATAAAGCAGTGTGTTGTTCTACCATTGAATACTAGAGTGGCTTCAAATGATAGATATTAGGATTGAAACAGTCATTGATTGTTAATATATATGAGGTTGCAGTATACATGCAAAATAGAAATGTATGTGTGTTTCCCCCCCCCAAATTCACATTACACTTTATTGTTTTCCCTTTTTTCTCTTTTGACTCCCTCAGCTTAAAGTCTCTCTTGTCTGGGCAATATGGCACAATTGTTACAGAGGGCTCCAACAGTCTATTTCCCCTTTAAAGAGGAAGAATACTTTGTGGAAGAAAAGGAAATGTCTTTATATAGATTATGGTGGTGAAGGAATGCTTATTTACTTAGGTTGGATTGGATGATGTGTGAATAAAACTTTAAAAATGAACAGGGAGAAACAAATGCTAGAGAAAATGCGAAGAAAGAGATGTATCTATTCACTGTAGGGAGGGAAATTGAAAGGTGCAGCCCCTTGGAGGGCAGTGTGGTGGTTCCACAGGAAGCTAGGGGTGGGTTGCCATATGATCCTGCAACCCTGTTGCTCAGGATATACCTGGAGGAACTGAATGTGGAGACATGAATGGATATTTGCACACTGGTGCTTACGGAAGCAGTTCATGAGGAACTGAATGTGGAGACATGAATGGATATTTGCACACTGGTGTTTACGGAAGCAGTTCATGATTCACAATGATGGAGGTGGCCTAAGGGTACAACAACTGAGGAATGAAGGGGAACTGAGGTGTTTACGTATAAGGGACTATTGAGCGGCTGCAAGAAGGAATGAAGTTGTGAGGCCTACAACTAGGTAAATGAACCTTAAGGACTATACGTCGAATGAAATGTCAGAAACAAAAAGACAAATATCATCATGTCTCACTCATATAGACTAACTAAAATATAAAAACTCGGTGAACTGAAGTCGAGAGCATGGGTTATCACGTTGGGGCCTATTGTAAAGGGTCCTAGATGATAAGCTCTCATAGCCATCACATATATTCAGTCATGGTAACTGTTATTTATAAATTCTGAGACACTGAGCTGTTTGTATATAACCTGGTCGTTCCCAGAACTTCAGGTATTTATGTCACACCTTAGACTCACAGTTTGAACTCTGAAGCTATGAAAGTCAGCAGTAACTCATACAGGAACTGTTCAAAAAGTTGAAAAAGGAATCAGACTTCAACTAGAGATGTGAATGAAGCTGATCTGGATAGGACTGGGATAGATCAAAATACAAGGTAAAGGATGATATCATCCCTATTTTAAAACTTGAACTTCTGTGTGAGACCAAAGAGAGAAATGTTTATTTGGTGCAAAATTTATATTTTGGGTTGCATATTACCTAATTTAACTTGTGTGGTCAGTTATGTTGAACACCAGAAGTACATGGAATCTTGAACAGGGTATGAGATCTTGTTGCTATATGAATAAAGATGTATTTGAAAAGTCCCCTTGATGGGCTGCAGAGAAAGGAAGAAATTCTCAACTTCTCCATTTGGAAAATTCCTGATATTCTCACAAGCAGTGAGGACAGCCAAATGAATAGGCTGAGCCCTCAATCTTGGTGTTTGTCCCCATGAAACTTATTCCTGCTTACTTAAAGGCTAAGCTTACTTAAAATTAGGCCTAAGAGTCACCCCCAGAGACTCTCTTTTGTTGCGTAGGTGTGGCCTCTCTCTCTAAGCCAACTCAGCATTTGAATTCACTGCCTTTCCTCTTAATGGGACATGACTCCCAAGGGTGTAAATCTCTCTGGCAAAGTGGAAGAGAACTCCCAGGATGAGCAGGGACCTGGCATCATGGGATTGAGAAAGACTTCTTAACCAAAAAGGGAAAAAGAAATGAAACAAAATAAAATTTCAGTGGCTGAGAGATTTCAGAGTCGAAAGGTTACACTGGAGGTAACACTTACGCGTTATACAGAAATCCCTGTTTACTTTATGGGGTGTTGGAGTGGCTGGAGGGAAGTACCTGAAACTGTTTAGCTGTGTTCCAGTAGCTTTGATTTGCGAAGACAATTGTATAATGATATAACTTTTACAATGTGACCATGTGATTATGAAAACCTTGTGCCTGATGCTCCTTTTAACCAGGGTATGGACACGTGAATAAAAAAATATGGATAATAAATAAATAATCTGGGGCATAAGGGGTAAATAAATTGGATAGATTGAAATATTAGTGGTCAATGAGAGGGAGGGGTAAGGGGTATGGGATGCATGAGAGTTTTCTTTTTACTATTCTGGAGTGGTGCAAATGTTCTAAAAATGAGCACGGTGATGAATACACAACTATGTGATGATACTGTGACCCCTTGATTGTACACCATATATGGACTGTATGTATGTGAAGAATTTGTCAATAAAAATACTTTAAAAAAAGGAAGAATATATTTTAATATATAGTAAAAAATAAAATATTTTGTTAGTTTTATCTCCCCAAACGCACTGCAAATTGCTTGAAGGCAAGGATTATGCATTATATAATTCTGAATTTCTGAGAGCCCCTAGTATTGCTAATATTGTACAAGCAAAGGAAATGCATGTGGGCTTATCTGATAGAAAAAAAGTGTAAAAGCATAACTATATGGTAGCTTGCACATTAGGACTAGAACCTGCTGAAGAAAAAGTCATCAATCAAATGGATTAAGTAGTTTTGAAATATTGTTTAAATATTTACAAAGTAAAACTCATTCCCTCTATGCTCCCATAGTACATTGTACATAATACCTCCAATTAGTGCTTTACATGTCATTTCTCCTATTAGACCGTAAACTCCTCTAGGATACTTCCTCTCTTGATGATGAGAGACACTTCATTTATAACTGGTCAATGAATAAATGCATATAAAGGTGAGAGATACTTCATTTGAGACAAAAGATATCTATATTTATAAAGTCACGCATTTGAAACAAGCACCTAAATGTTATATCTCAGAGGAATTTTAAAGCATTTTATCCTAGAAGAAAAGATGTATTCCCTTGCCCCACAAACCCAATCTTCTCAGGGAGACAGACTCCCCACTTAACCCCCTTTCTCCCCAATGACTTCCTTTTTCATTGATTCTCTTTTCCCTGATACAGTTTCCTTTTCATGGGAAAACCAAACCAAGCCAAACAACATCAACAAGAAAACATTTTTTCCATTTACCCAACTTCTCTTTTCATCTTCCTTTAACTGCTAAACTTCTCAAATGAGGAATCTGGTCACTACATACATTTGAGCTTGCACTCCATCATACCATTAAGACTAGTTATGTCAATATTAACAAATTTCTGATTGAACTCAGGGGTCATTTCTTAGTTTCTCATCCTCTTTAAGGTCCCTGTGTTTTAAAATCTTTTCATAAAAGCAAACAGTTTTTATGAATGAAATAAGCACATGCTAATATGTTTCCTGTGGTTCAGAAGAAAAGCAGGTTTCCAGGTTGGGGTGCTGCCAAAGAAGCCTGACTGAACCTCTCAGAGTGGAACTCAAGTCTGCGGTTTAGCTTCCCCACCTCTCACTAGGCAACATTATCACTTTTCCAGAGCTGACTCATTTTAACTCGTGACACCTAGCATAAAACCCCAAAATGCTGAATTATTGATTGGCAATGAGGAAATAAAACTGTTGGGCAGAATGAAACTTCCTACCAAGTGTTCATTGTATTTATGTGGGAAGCTCCATGGAAGCCAAAATATCTGAAGACTGTTTGATGAAAATAGAATCAGGATAAGGGGAGTGAGCTACATAATTTGAATTTTTAAACAATATCAAGACTCTGATAGCCCAGCCCATTTGTCTGTTTCTCACTCACATCCACAGTATTGAAATGTGCCATGCCAATTTGTTCTACAACTACTTTTTCCATGCTTTGTGGCTAAGTAACTTCTTTTCTTATTTATACACTATTTTAATCAGGTTATAATGAAAGCTTACTGGCTTAGATCTATATCCTACTGTGATCCATTATTTGTCTATTTTAAAAAATTAACTTTCAAAAATTAGCCTTATTTCTAACTTATTGGGGAATATCTCACGGTTGCCTGCTATATGCACCTATAATTTGTAAACTGAATTTCTCACATATTATGACCTATTCCTTAAAGCAAGTCATACCTATATGATCAGCTTGATTACCCAACCATCTCCTAACAAAACATTTCCAAATGGCCTTTGGCCATTTACAAAAATCATATTCTGTAAAATAAGTCTTTAAAATCCTATTAGGCTAGGCATCTGTTGGCTTTCCTGTAGTTTAGGATATTCAAAAGAACACCCCCAGATCCTGAAAGTAGTTCCAAAAGTTAGGTTCCAAATGTTTGAGCAATGACAACAATTGTTGGAACAATAGTAGGAGTATGTAAAAGAAAATGCAGTCATAAATACGTGTTCAATTAAAGAGAAACTATTGGACTAAGCATAATTGGCTAACTTCAAGTTTCCATTAATATTAATATATTGTTTACCCATTCATTTTGTTATTTTTTTAGCACTTACTGCAAGCCAAGCAGTTGAAAGAGCTAAAAGTTTAATTAAAACTTATGGTAGAATAACTTATAATTGAGAAAATTCAATTCATGAATTTTTCCCCCCATAAATCGAAGAATGATGGCCATAATTTAGTTAGAATGGGATAATATCAGTACAGGAGCATACTTTGAGAACTACTACTATAGGGCAAGTCACTGAGTAACACATATATAATTTCTTTATTCTAAATGTAGAAATTGAATATTAGAAGAAATTTTTGTTTATAGTATTTGCTTTGTAAAGTTTGGAAGAAAAGAAAGGAATCCCTTCATTCAGAATTTTAAATCTTGCATGACACCCATTTCCAGACAGAAACCAGTAGTTTTTCTAAACCCTTAAGGATATTGCTTCAAATAAATACATTCTACTCTAATTTAAGAAAGATTACTAAAAAATTACTAGAATGTGGTTAAGTTTGGTAGTTTGTGTTTTATCATTTGCTTATTAGTTGGGGAAGATCACAAATTCTGTAGTTCTAGTGTAGTGGTTCTCAATCACTAGCATAACATAAAACCTGGAGGGTTATTAACACAGATTGCTGAATTTTTCCCCAGAGTTTCCAATCCAGTAAGTGTGGGTTGGGGTCTAAATTTGCATTTCTAACAAGATGCTAATGCTGGATTCACATTTTGAGAATCACTGCTTTATATTTTAGGCTATCTTCAATTTAAAAAGCCTATGATTATCCCTCTCACATTCCCTGCAGTGGCTAAAAAAAGAAAAAAGAAACTTATGACCTTTAACATTTTATCTCTGTTTTTCACTGCCATCCCTACTTTTCTACAAAACAGTTTCTTTCCTACATTACAGGGAAAACTGGGTCATTGGGTATGAACTGTCTCAAGTTCCTATCCCTTTCTTCCAGCATATTCCTTTTCCTTTTTAAGGCACTGCCCATGTTTTGTACTCTTGATCAGAAGCCTTACCATCTCTGCCAAGATATAATTCCATCTTTACATCTCAGCAATTTTGTCACTGGCCTGCTTCTATCCTGAGTGTTCAACCCTTTCCTCTTTACTAGCATGTTCTCCAGAGCCTATAAACAAGCTCAAGCCTTGATCAAACAAGACTTGGTCTTCCATATTTCTGTAGCTACTTTCTTTTTCCTTTATAAGCCAGGCTCTTGGAAAGAATAACCATGAGATGAGACTAATTCTCATCTCAGTACCATTAATTTCTCTTTTGAAACTCTTCTCTCCTGGCTTATGTGACATGACCATCTTGTCAGTGTTCTTCATAGGCTCTTCCTCTCCCTCTATCCTTGAATTTGGGTTTTTAGAATCAGTTCTTTGGTTCACTTCTTTTTATTTTATGGTGCACTCTCTCGGGCTCTCATTGTTTCTCTCGGTTTCAATCATAGTCTACATTGCTACCGGCTTCTGAATCTAAATGTCCAGCTACACTCCTCAGCTCCAGACTTTATTCTAGCTTCTACTGTCATTATTTGGTCTGAATATTCCTTTCTGTTACTGTTAAACCCACCTAGATTTTGTACAGTGACCTCAAAGTCAAAATGACTCAACCTGTTACTTCTACTAATATTGCTTGTCTTGATGAGTGATACAACCATCTACTCAATAAGTCAATGTCATGGTCAGGTTCATGTGTCAACTTGGCCAAGTTGTGGTACCTGTTTGTCTGGTTGGGTAAGCGCTGGCCTGTCTGTTGCAATGAGGACATTTCATAGAATTAGATCATGATCACGTCAGCTGCATCCACAGCTGATTCCATTTGTAATCAGCCAAAGGGAAGTGTCTTCTGACACTTAATGAGTGATGCTTAATCTAATCACGGGAAGCCTTTTAAGGAGGATTCAGAAGAGACAGGCTCTATTCCTGCTTCGGCTGGTGGAGTTCATCCAGACCCTCCATCGGAGTTGTTGGCTTCATAGCCCGCCCTGTGGATTTTGGACTCTGTGTTCCCAGGGTCACGTGAGACACTTTTATGAATTTTATATTTGCGGGTGTTCCCTGTTGATTCTGTTTCTCTAGAGAACCCTAACTAATACGGTCAAGTAATCTTGCAAACATCCTTCTGTTTTCTCTTTGCCTCCCTTCCATTTTTATACCTTCTTAGTAACTAAATACTATAAATTCTCCTTCCTCAGTATTTCTCCTGCCTATCATCTTTTATCCTTTCCTACTCCATAGATGTAGCTCCAGCCCATATCATCTCTTTCTTGAACTGTTAGTTCCTTCCAATCTTTCACCCTTCCAATGTATATTGCACATTATTGCCAGTTCAAATTTTCTGACAGCAAATTTAATCATGTCACTACCTTAAAAAAATCCTTTCAAGGCGTTCCTTAATTTTTTTTTGGTATGTATGGCAGGATCACATTTCATTAATTTCTCATGTGAGTATCCCGTTACTGCAGCACCATTTGTTGAATTTTTGTTTCTTTGCTTTGCTTGCTTGTTTGTTTTTAAGTGCATGGACTGGGAATCACACCTGGATCTCCTGCATGGCAGGCAAGAATTCTACCACTGAACTACCCCTGCACCCCCTCCCTTTTCTTATTAAAGTCCAAATTCCTTAACATAATACACAAGACTTTCTTTGAGCTGGATTCTGCCAAGTTTCTGCCTCCCTTTCTTATACCGTGTGATCTCATAATGCTGCACAATTTTCAGTTCCCTGTAACACACTGTGACTTTGCTCATGCTACTCTCTTTACCCAAATTATCTTTTCCATTTTGTTCAACCATAGCTAAGTTTTCAAGACCGAGTTTTGAGTCATTTTTTCAATAATGGTAACAGTAAAAATGAAAAACAATATTTATTATGTGCCAGGTACTTTACATGAATTCTTATTTAATCCTCACAACAGGACTTTGAAATTCATATCATTATCCCTGATTTATGAATGAGGCAACTGAGGTTCAGAGAAGTTATCATTTTTGACATCTTTTTCTGCACTAGTCAATTCTTAGTGCCCTCAAATACCTTTTCTATATCTTTTTGTGTGTCTCACTTATAATCTATGCATACTTTTATAGGTGGTGAGATAATCTATATTAGAGGTGAGAATTTTAAAAGAAATGGTCTTCAAATGGCTTAGGAAAATACATTAATAAGCTGCCCTCAAAGATTGGGGCAGCTGTTATCTAAGAAACAAAAGTGCCAAGCTACTCAGCATTAGAAATAAATGGAATGGGTTGAGTATATATATATGTGTTTGTGAGAACAAGATGGACAGAATAGAAAGAAGAAAGTGGGGGATTTTTGGGAAACATGGAAGTGTGGCAGGAGGAGGCCTATAAGAACAAGAATATTTATTATTTACTTTTAAGTTATGTTTCTGTAAACCCGTTTTATCATCTCACAAACTTAGTAAAATCTGCTGTGCCTACTCGAAGTCTTATGAAAATACTTTTGGGAAAAATCTAGGAACACGGCTTTCTCTGAGTGTTGGAATAAGGACAGATTGGCAGCTCATCCATGAACTTCATAAATTAATTTAGCGTAAGTGGACGTTCAGAGCCAAAGGGGACCATGAGAACATTAACTCCCCCAAAATATGAAGAAACCATGCGCTGGCCACTGGGCTTGCAAATAAAATGGAATGGAAATTCAAGCCATTTTTAAACTAGAGCTTATAAAACAGGGAGAGCTCAGCTACATATTATCGTAGCGTCTCTGCTCTTATTTGTTTATATACTTTGTATATCCTACATTCATCAGTAAGAAGTCTTTTTGAGGGCAAAGACCCTGTATTAATTTATCTTTATATCCTCAGTACCTAACCATGACTGGTATACTTAGTGGTTTCTCAGTAAATGGTTTTTAAAAGAATTATTGTCACATTTTCATATATTTACTGAATTAAGAAAATGTAAAACCCTAATATTTGAGATATGTTTTTAATTTATTTTCATGTCTAATGCATTCAAAATATTAACATTATAAAAATTACTCATTACCTAATATAAAAAACAGGAAGACAACACTTATAATTACCTAGCTTAACAATAACTTATAGTTTCAATGTGTCAGGAACTTTCTATTTAATCTGAAAGCAACCCTACCACAAAGGTATTATTGTCATCCCTATTTTACAGTGGAGGACACATTTTCAGAGAGGTTGAATAATTTATCTTGGGTATTTTGGCTAATAAGTGATATCAAAGTCCATATGTTTTGTACTACATCTGAAAGGGTTAATGAGGTTGCTTTAAATATATTCTGGAAAGAGAAAAGTCAGTTTCTCTTTAAGTTTACAGAGTTTAAACTGTATCTGTAAAAAGCTAAAAATAAAAACAAACCAACTTGGTCAAACCTGTTGGTATGATTCCATGATAACTATTTAAGAAACTGATCTGAACATTACTTAATTAAAATGGCTTTATTGCACCCAGATTTAGAAAAAGCATTACATTAGAAAAAAGTTATATTAGCCACATTGTGGTTTACTCTCTTCTGGCACAGGTTAAGTTTTGGTCCTGTTTCTATGTATAATTTGAAATAGAAAATTGGAGAAGTTATTCAAGCAATTCACTGAAAAAGATCCAATTTTACATCTAAATATTTCAATGAAAATCTTTGGGGAACCAAATGTTTCTATTTGTCCCAACTGAATTTTCCACTTTACTTTCCTGTATTGATAGACAGCCCCTTCTTTCCCCATCAAAAATGTTATTTTTTTTCTCTCTTTTTTTTTTAACATGGGGATGTTCACATTTTCTTAAAACAAAAGTAAAATATTCCTTGACAGATAAAGATAGGTCTCTAGTCTATAAACAGGATTAGAAATTAATTAAATAATTGTTATAAAATGTTACAAAGCCAAACTTTTCTTCATTTCCATAAAAACTTATTTATGATGGCAAATCATTAAAGATAACACAAACACTGTAAGGAATTACCTACTTATACCCAAAACTGAATCTTTATCTCTCCCTCGCACCCAACATATGCAGTTGATAGCAAATCTATTTTTCCAGTTTCACAGAACAGACACTTTAGAGTCATCCTTAACTCCTCTCTTCCTCTAGAATCTCACAATGTAATCTGTCAGCAAATCATATTGGTTTTGAGAATATATCCAGAATCCAGCCAGGACTTAAGAATACTGTAACAACCTTAGTATAAGTCACCATCATCTCTTGCCTTGGTTCCTACACTAAGATGAATTATGATACAGACTATTCTCAACCCGGCAGTCCGCATGACCATTTACTGCCTAAATCATATCATTTCACTTCTCTGCCAACAGCCTTCGAGTTCCCATCAGAGTAAAAGCTAAAAAGTCCTTTCAACATACCAAGTCTACTTCTACCTCAGGGCCTTGGCACTAGTGGTTCTCGCTATTCTTCAGACATTTGCAGACATTTCCTTCACCTGCTTCAAGTCATTACTCAAATGCCGCTTTCTCAGTGAGGCCTACCTAAACTATCCAATTTAAAAATGACAACATCCACCCCTCCCTTTCCCTGTGCTTTGTCTCATTCCATACCCCTTCCTTGATTTATATTTTCCCCATAACACTCATGGCCTTCTAACACATTATATATGTGAGGTATTTATTTTGTTTATTGCCCAACTCCTCCTAGTAGAATGTGAATTCCATGGCAGCATGGATTTTTGTCTCTTCTGTTCACTGGTATATTTGCAGTTCCTAGAATTGTGTCAAGCAGATGGACGGCCCTCAGTAAATACTTGGTGAATAAATGAAATAATTGGCACCCATCACTCACATTCACCCTGAACCAACAGTCCTAATCTTCAGGGGACAAGTGTAAAAGTTGTTTGTTCACATTACAAGAGGTATTATATATTGGATTCTATGGGAATAGGAGCAACTAAGTTTCCTTGTGCTTAGATGGGTTACTGGCCCTTATCCTATGATTCCCAGCCCATTTTGAGTTCCCCAAATATGATCATTTTCTCAGTACCCAACCACTATTTTTAAAAGATTCTGGAGTGTTAAGCCTACAATGAGAACTCTCTAAGAAGGTGATGATGATTACAATTCTACAAGCTGCCCTGAACTGCAAGTCTTAACATTTATTCTTTTATTACTAAGCAGTGTTGTTCTTCCACTTTTAAATACATGAATATAGTGTGAAGGGAGGGGGAGCCAATCGGATGACACTGTGAATCATCCCAAAAAATAATTTTGTGAGCACTCCCTCCAGTAGATTTGATTAATGTGTATTTTTTCATGTTAGTCTTTCTTTTGAAATGTATTTAGTCAGTTGAACTCTGAGTCTGCCTACAGCAAGAGCCCTGCCAATTCATGTAATTTTCAATAGCACAAAAATGAATGGTGAAATTATGCTATACAACTTTAGAATCCATATTTTGCTCAATCCTTTTTAAAGCAGCATAGAACTTTAGGCCTCAAAGTGTTTTTCTTTTTTGTTCATTTGGGTCAAATATATCATTTTACAGAGATGGAAACTGAGTCCCAAAGATATTAAGTGACTTGCTCATGCAGCACAGAGATGAGTAACCTCTGGTAGGAATACCCTCTTCTAAAGATAAAGCAAAGTGATAAAGAGTTCTTAATGTCAGAAAATTAATTGAACATAGCAACAATTTCTAATACCAAATTCTACCCAATCGATTTCCATGGTGACTACTTAAACCTTAGAAATAAAAGGCCATGGGCAAAATAATAGATAAAAATGAAAATAAACAGTCTCCACAAGCATTCTCATAAATAAAGAGTCATGGAGCACAAAAGAGTAAAAATTTTCAGGTCTCTCAAGTGAATTGTCCCTGTGGCATACATAGGAAGAGAAAAAGGTACTTAATCACACAGATAGTTCCATATTCCCTGTGGCTTCTGCTATTCTTTGGAGAATGGGGACTTCTTTTATTATGGAATTTGTTCACTTTTAAGATGTCAACAGGCATTATTTTCTAAGATATGTGTAACTTCTCTTTGCAGTGGTGAGTCTACATGAAAGTTATTATGCCAGGGCAATGTAAACGTCTATAGTGACAATGCTTCATTTTCCTCTAATGACTCTGCCAGTGGATGGAGACATTTTTGTGGGGTGATGAATTTACTTGGTTTGTTGATGGACTTCCCGCACATGCTGTGGAAATCACTTACTTTTTTCTGAATGGTAGTAGTCATCGATATTTTAATTTCAGCAATAGCTTCACTGTTTAGGCTCTTTTTTTGTAATTAAAAGACACCCTAGTCACATTAATAGCTTAAGATATTTGATATATAGCAAATGGATTAATATTTTCACTCAATATGTTCAGCAGTGCTCTCAAACTACCAACAAGGTATAGACTAGATACCAGCAGTCTGAGAGTGATAAGATCTGAGTTCAAATTGATATTTTATTCTGAAAAACAGGGTCATATCTGGCCTCTATCTGATGCAGATAAAGCTCTTTTGCATCAAGGACTACTATGACTGAAATGATTTGCTTGGGGCTAATTTCCTTAGACATGATGTTTTTCTTAACCCTGTTTTCTTGGGTTTTTTCAACTATTGCATATAAGTCTTTCTTTGTAAAGAGTTATGACAATTCTCTCCCAGTGTTATTTTTCTTTATACATCACACTTTGCTCAGCATTGAACTGAGCCCTGATTTACACATTATGGTGCGCTTTCACATCCTAAATATCTCCATTCTTTGGGAAGTTTAAGTATTTGGAAAATATTTAAGTGTTGGGAGATTAAAGAAAAAATATGCAACACAAAATTAACAGAAGACAACTTCAATCCATGCAGAAAATAACTAAGTGACTTTAGCAATATGAGCAAATAGGAGGAAGTGATTAATTCACAAGTCATATATTCATAGGCAAGAAAATAACTTTTAAGCAGTTATGTTTAAAACAACCTGGTAAAAAAGCAGCCTGCCCTGGTCAAGATGGCAAGAGTGAAAAGTTTTAGGGCTTTGTCCTCCCATAGAAACCTTGAACAACCACAAAAACTGGCAGAAACATCTCTCTCAAAGCATCAGCAAACATTTAAAGGATTGTAATAACAGGTGGGCACTGAACCAAGAAAAAAGGCAACTTAAAAATTGTAGCTCATGGGTGCCCCAGCTGGCCCCTCCTGCAGTTCCTCACTGGGTTAGCATGGAGACCACCTGTACCCCCAATATGGATTTCTGGTCCTGCTTCCAGAGGAAGCTGAGTAACACTTGTGCATATACGGGGATCAAATATGGCCAATCCGTGTATAAGTGACCTGGGAAACTGAACCAGGACACTCATTACAGGTTCGCAATTCCAGCACTTGCCCTGTGTGTAAAGGCAGCTCTCAGAACTCTCCTACAGAATGCTGTAGGAGAGCAGTGAAGTTGTGCATGCATGGAGCAAGGGATGGCTGGCTATAGTACTTGAGGAAATTGTTTCCTAGGGAAGAAAGGACATTTATATCTATATAATGGGGGAATTCCTAGGGATATTTGCATTTGCCCAAAACAAAATGTGTGAGCTGAAAGGATCAGGGAGGCCCTTATGACTTGACATGGTGTTATTCCCTAAAATCATTGTATGGATATGCTCTGAAGGTGAACACTCTACATAGGTCTATCGGTAAAGAGTGGAAAAGGTGTCTTGTTTTTTTTCCTTCTTTTGTTTGGGTGCTGATGGTAGTTGGAGATGGGTGAGGGGGCAGTTAGTTCCTGACATTCAAGAAAAGCTCTGACATAACACTAGCTGGATAGAAGCTTAAAGAATAGACATTCAGAGTCTAAATTCCAGCAATAACACATTGAAATGTTAAAATGTTCAGGTTTCAACTAAAGATGACAAAACATTCCAAGACACAGGAAATGATGGCCAAGGGAAAGGAGAAAATTAGAGTATTAGAAATTGTCAGTGAGGAGGAGCAGATCTGGGACATTCCAGAGACAAAAAAATGGTTGTAATGGGAAATTTATGTTGTATATATATATGTTCCCATAATTAAAAAAAAAAGTAACTAAAGAGACAATGACAATTAAATACATGATCCTAGATGGGATCTAACAAAGATGGGGGAAAGACTCATAAGGACTAATATGAAAAAACTGGAATATAGACTATAAGCTTACTACCAATATTAATTTCTTGAACTTGATAACTGTACTTAAGGTGGTTACATAAGTGAACTGCCTTATTCTTATGAAATGTACATAGCAGGGTTAAGTGTTCAAGGAGCATGATATATAAAAACTACACTCACTGTTCATAAAATGTATTGATAGACATATAGATCGATAGAACAAAACCTGGTGAGGGTTAATAGAATCTGTTTCCAATATAATTTTATATTTGACATGGTAGGAGTTATACAAGCACAGATAAGTTGTCTTCCCTAAGCAGTTGAAAAGTATTAAAAATACAAATACCAAGAAGACTCAAACGATATGAAGAGCGAAAATAACCTAAATCATTATGTTAAGACTGTATTCTTTAAAAAACTATATACAGAGCAACTGATGGGAGAGAAGATGTACACTTTAATAGCGAGGGTGCAAGATCTAAAAATTAGAAAGAAGAGAGCAGACAGCGGTGGCTCAGCAGAGTTCTCGCCTGCCATGCCCGCCACCTAGATTCCATTCCAGTGCCTGCCCATGCAAAACAACAACAAAACAGGCTAATATTCTAAAGAAAAACGAATTTAGGCAAATTGTCCCTAAAAAGCCGTCGAAGAGAAAAAGTTTCAATAGCAGAAACACGGTCCTTTAATGACTAAGCTTGGTAAAAGGAGTTGGGAAAAAATTGCGGACTGTTCTTCCACGGCCTAATGATTTTGTGTAGGGACAGGATGGGGAGTGGGATGTGCGAAGGTCAGTGGAAAAACCGGTGTTTCACTGTTCCAGAAAGAGTTCAATATCCACACTGGCTCGTTCATTCATCGCGGACCTTTGGGGGAGCGGGTCTGTCTTTTCTTTCCATTTCCCTCCACCATTCTACAGGAACAATCGGCCTAAGATCCCTGTCCATCCTAATTCCCAAAGAGACGCTTTCATCGGCCATCTCTGCCCTGGAGTTGTACACACACTTTCAATGTTAGTCACCGAATTCCTTGAAAATCCTACACCTCTCCTCTCCATTCCCAAAGAAGTCAAAACTTGCACACCTTTCGGTTCCCAGCTCATCCCCATTTTCTCCCAGCAGTCCCCGCTCCAAGGTCCGCCGCGTGGCCCAGCGTGGCCCACAGTGCTCTGCCCGGCGCGACGAGCGCCGCGCACCCCAACCTCGGGAACGCGAACGTCTGTGCGCCTCACGATACTCCGCCCATACCAAGCGTGGCGGAAGTAGTCTGTTCTCAGTACAGGGGGCCGCGAGCCACCTGGTCGAGCACGCATGCGCAGGCGCCGGCGCTACTAGTAGTGGGGCCGGTCGCGTCTTTACCTCTCCTTTCTCCAGGGCTCACGCCATCTTGCTCCCCTCCCCCCGCCCTCCAAGCCGAGTACCTCTTCTCTTTCAACACTCTCTGCCCCCACCCCGCCCCTTTCCTAGCGTGTCTCGGTCCGCAGCAGCAGAAACCGCACCTTCTCTGCCCCCACATTCTCCACGCGGGACCGGCAGCTGTACCTACAAGTGTTCTTAAAGCAGAGGTTGTAGGGGCCTGGGGGGTGGTGCGGGAAACGGGCGAGGAGGCCAGTGAACGGGGAGGGATGCTACGTAGCCTGCCCGCGTCTCTGGGCCTTCTCCCCAGCCCATCGGCTCTTTTGTGCCGGCTATTCCCTGGTGCCGGCTGGAAAGCCGCTGCCTGAGAGTAAATTGGCGGTAAAGCTGGGAGGCTGGAGGGAGGGCGGTGCGCAAGCCGCTGCCTAGGCGCTGCATCCTGATTCTGCGGAGTGTGTCTCTGATTCCTAACTCCTCCCATTCGGCGGGTGGGCGTGGGGCGACGGGAGCAGCGCCGCGAGCCGGAGCTGGTCTTGCTGGGGTGTGTTACGGAACACCTTCCTCGTGGCATCTCGGTGGCGTTTTTTTTTTTTTTTTTTTTTTTTTTAAGAATACTTAAGGAAGGAAAGTGATGCTTTAGGGGGCAGGGTGGAAGAAGAGCTAGGTCGCGTTAATATAAGTGTGGCATCCCCAAAAAAGGAAAAGAGCGACTCTCTGTGATTGAGCCCATATGTGTCACACTGGGGAAATTTTTAAACTGTCTTTGACTCGATGTTCTGATCTGTAAAATGGGGATCATAGTAACCTAGCTCAGAATTGTGAGGATTATATGTGATAATACATGTTAAACGCTTACAACAGGGCCAGACACTGTACAGTATATTAGAAATGATTGGATCTTCCTTTCTGAATTAAAAATCAGGACACTTGGTTTGACAAGTGAGATTGAATTTGTGAGGACAGTGGAATATGTTTTCTGACGCTCATATGATTCTGGACATGTACACGTGGACAAATTATATTTCCAGGATGGTGCTAGATGCTTTAACGCATTGGTTTTCAAATAAACGAGTGTTTATTTGAAAGGAAAAGTGGAGAGGATTTAGTTTCTTAATATAATATAATTTAACCCATGGAAAAGGTATACTTGAAGACTGCGTTGAAGACAAAACTGGTGGAATTTCTGATGATTGTTCCAGAGAGGCTGGATTTGATTGAATGAGAAGAAAAATTTTCTGATCGTTAGTAGTTTGCAAAAATAGAATACACTTCATTGTGCTATTGCAGATTTCTTGTCTCTGGGACTATTTTAGCAAAGTGTACCTACCTCTGGAACCGTAGTGTCCTGTAGAATTTTATACCATTATGGGAATGTTCTATATAGTCTGTACTGTCCAATTTGGTAGCCACTAGCCACATGTAGGTCATGAACATTTGAAATGTGGCCAGTGTGACTGAAGAACTTAATTTTAAATTTAATTTTAATCAATTAAAATTTGACTAGTCACACGTGGCCAGTGGCATAGCATAGATCTACAGTCTAGGCTTTGAAATCCTTTGCAGCTCTTGATTTGGTTGAGTTTAAATCAATGCTTGCAACATTTATTGCCTTAGGGAATTATATTCAAATAATGCTTTTCATTTGAATACTGTAAAGTATAGGTCTTCTAATACCTATTTTTCAGCTTGACAAATTAAAGCAGTGTTTTTTTGACTCCTAGGTTGTACAGCTAATGCCATGTCCAGTTGGAAAGTCAGAACAGCACTAACTGGTTTTCTTTATTGTACTGAATTGTAATCATGAATTTCCACTACTTTTTATCGTTTTGGTTAGCTTTCAGTGAAAACTTTTAAACTATTTTATCCCTGAATTTTTTTTTATTTAAAAGATTGTGCTTTTTTCCTTTCATTTTAACTTTTTGTGTAATAAAGCAATTTGATAAATGATATAGTACCCTTTGGGCATTGTACTATTTTAGAAGTAGTTTTGTGGTTATTGGTATTCACAGCTTTTGAAGAGATATGTCTGAAATTTGTTAATAGATATTTCACAAGATTACTTTCTTTGAGATACCTGAATCTGTTTTTCTTTTCAAGCAAATGTTTATAAAGTTAAGTTTGAAAGTACGGATTTTTTTTTAAACTTTATTTTTAGGTTGTGCCTTTAACTCTGACCTGATATCTGTAAAATGGTACCTGGGTTTCAAGACTGAAGATCTTCATTTACAGCTCATTAATTAGGTTATATACAGAGAATAGCCTGTAACATACAAATCAGAATATGTTGCTCTTATGTAGGGTGATTGTGTGCTGC
Source organism: Tamandua tetradactyla (assembly GCF_023851605.1). Taxonomy (NCBI): domain Eukaryota; kingdom Metazoa; phylum Chordata; class Mammalia; order Pilosa; family Myrmecophagidae; genus Tamandua; species Tamandua tetradactyla. The sequence continues at coordinate 103,110,088 of NC_135331.1, read as the reverse complement.
AGTTATTCTGAGACAGTCATGGTTTAATGCCTTTTTGCCCCGGTATAATTTTAATAGAGCCCATTTCACTGTCAAAAACAACCCAGTTGGGACCATATAATAATATGTCACGATACTTTTAGTTTTGTTGAAATAACATAGTGTACAATATTACTATAAATGTTAGGAGGATTAACCATATTGCTGTCTCAGAAATTTATTTCCTTCTAAGTAATGACAAATTACTGCTTTTATACCTAAGCAATAGATAATCTGGAATAAGCTCAGCAAGTGACTTGTCCATTTAAAGCACCTATAATTTTTAGAATGTGCTTTTTTCTTTATAATTGGATAGAAATCTTGGGTAGGTTGATTTTTGGTTCTGTAGAACAAAATGATCTTTTAGTAAGAGGCTCCAGAGAAAGTTAGATCATGCCAGTCAAATCAGAAGATGTTGTATTGCTGAAAATGACATCCTTTTTATTTTATGGAAAGGTTGAAGTGAAATACATCAGAAATTTGCTTAATATGTATTAGAATGTTAAAGAAGGGTTTGCTTATAGTTGATATAAATAAAGAGAGTTCAGATAAGTGCATTTTGTATTAATTACATTATGCTGTAGTGTTTAAAATATTTAATTGGGAGTCAAACATAATTTGAGTCTTCAGTTTGCTACTTACTAACATGAGATTTGTGCAAGTTATTTAACCTTTCTGTGAAGTCTCAGTTTCCTCACTTATAAGGATAGTAATAACATCTACTTCTAGGTTCATGGGGGTAAAATATGCTACAGCACAGCACATAAGAAATAAGTACTTGATAAATATAGTCTTATTTTTTTAAAATTGTATAGATATGAAAGAGATATTCAAGTTCTGAGATGCATTGAGTGTACGTGCAGAGAACTCTTAAAACTAGTTCTGAAACCTAGGTTTTCCTCTTCTGATGTGCTCTCCTTTTGTGATTTTGACTGTAGTATTTACCTTTTCTGAGTCTCGCTTTCCTTGCTAGTCAATTGGAATTAGTGCTTGACTTCACCCCCCCACTTCACAGAACTGTTGCTGGCCAGCAAGTGAGAATTACATTTATAAATTGTCTTATTTTACAAACATTTTCATATTTAAGTAGTTTTGTCTCACTTTGTCCACCTACCATCTCCAGAAAAGACTGACCCTAAATCTGCAAAAATTATTGTATATTTTAATTTGTGAGACAATATAATAGAATGTAATAGGTACCATTACAGAAAACAGTTCTCTCTGACATATGTATGTATTTTTTTTGCTTGGGCAGGCACCAGGAATCGAACCCAGGTCTCTGGCATGGCAGGCGAGAATTCTGCTACTGAGCCACTGTGGCACTGCCCTGACAAGTTTATTTTTTAAGTTACAGTAATGGGCTTCATTGGTCTGGTTACTGTGTATTCTATATGTATGACAACTCCATACTACTGCCAAGGGAGCGCCAACATTTTCTTGGGGGGGCTTTGATCTGTGCTAAATACTGTATTTCATTTAGTTATCCAAACATGTCATTCTCATTTAACGTGATACTAATGAAGCTCTTAATATCAAGAAATAATTTGTCTGGTTTTTTTGTTTTTTTTACACATGTGCTACTGTCTGATATGATTTGTCTGATAGTTCATGGATATTGAAGCTATAATAAGACACAAGATTATGAATATGAAAATAGTATGCTATCTGACATACAGTGTGTGGTAAGTGCTGAAAAAATGTTATTCACTGAATTCAAAGGACAATACCTTTAAAGAATTTATGTAAATATACTTTCTGAACTATAATACTATAAGCTATGTATCAATTAAAAAAATCTTGGTATACTTTTACTATTTTAAATGCTATAAGGATTTTATGAATGAATCCTGTGTGTATCACTTTATTTATATAATATGTTTCTGTCTGTAAAAGACTACTTCTAATCATAACATTCTTTCTTTGAGGATATAAAGCATAGTTAATATAATCCTTTGAGATATAAAATATATCTCAGAAGAATTTATACTTTTGGTTGGGTTCATAATCATCATCATTATTAACATGAACTGAGTGTTTTCTATGTACCAGGCACTGTCCTAAGTGCTTTACATACATTATTTTGTGTAGCCTCTGAGAACTGTTTCTTTTTCCTTTTTTTTTTATTCTCCATTTTAAAGATGTGGGAACTGAGGCAGGGAGGTGATGTGACTTGCCTATGGTCACATGATAAGTATTAGAGACTGTATTTGAATTCCAGACTGTCAGCTTTTACTTCTGTACTGTGGATCAATAGAGGCAGCTGTTTCATAGCAAAGTTGACTATGACAAAGACATTGTGGAAGTTCCTCATTGTGTAGTAGAAAGAACTCTGGACCGGGTGTCAGGGGACCTCAGTTTTAGTCCCAGCTGTATCACTAAATAGTGACATGTCCTTGGGTATACCGTTCAAGAAACCCCTCTGGACTTCAGTTCCTCACCTGAAAAATGAGGGATTTGGATGAAATTAGTGAGTTTCAAATTGTAGTTCTGAAGCCTATCAGATGTCTTTGGTCCCCCTCCTGCCAGTTTATTTAGTTATACTTTTTGTCTGTTTTAATTGTTTATCTGACTGCCGAAGATTTTCTTTAAAACAGAATTCCTGAATTTAAAGTTTAAAGTCGCCAGTCTCCAAGATTACTTAATGACAGCATAAATCCCCTGACTACTATGTGTACAATTCCTCAGTAATTCCTTTAAGCACTAAAATGAGAGGGGATTGGTGAATTTTGATTAAAATATATAACTGGATGAACCAAATATTTCAGATTATCAGATACCTGGGATCAGAGCCTGCATTTTATTAGATTTGTGACCTTATAGCCAGTATTTTACTCTTAATTTCTTTGTTGGTAGAGGGGAAATAATTGCTTTGTAGGGTGATTGTAAAAAAACGAGAGATAATACTGGTAAAAGACTCGTAACAAACCGAGTGCTTATACAAAGTCGTTTGTTTTTCTCATGCCTACAATCAATCTTCCATTATTTTTCTCTTTTTAATCTTATAAACTTTTTAACCACAGCTGATAATGTATTGAATTGTTTATGTTTAATATGGAATTATCATAAGGTTTAATATTTCTAGAACATGAATTTAGACTGGAATAGAACCTTGAATTTAAGGGACTTTGGAGGGCATTTAGTCTTACATCCTGTTCCTTTTTTGACATCTTTGTCAGACATACTTAACTCTCAGTATTGGGAGTGTAAGTGACTTTGCACATATATGAAAAATTGTAAATTATCATGAAGTCACTTAACTATATGTATTTTATATTAAAACAGCTTTGTCTTAAGGTTGGAGAAGTAAGCTTGCCATTTTGTCAGGATACTATGGATAATCTGTTAAAAAATATATATGTATAGTTTTTTATTAGAAAATTTATAAGTTTACAGGAAAATCATGCAAAAGATGCAGATTTCTCCTATACCTGCCCCCATTTATAACATTTTGCATCAGTGTGGTACCTTTGTTGTTAAAACTGATGAGACAATATTATTATCATTTTTACTTTTAATGATATTTCATAGTTTACGGAATTGTTCACAATTGTACAGTCCTATGGTACATTTTTTAAATTTAACTTTTGTTCTAGCAACATATATACAGCTTAAAATTCCCCATTTTAACATTATACATTCAGATGTATAATTCACTGCTGTTAATTATATTCACTATGCTGTATTATCATCACCCCTATAAGTTACCAAAACTTTTCTGTCACCCTAAACAGAAACTCTGCACCAATTAAGAGTTAACTCCCCATTTCTTACCCACACTGCAGCCCCTGGTAACCTGTATTGTAGTTTCAATTCTTATTTGAAATTTAATATACCAAATATTTGCACTGTACTTTACGGATCATTTTTACAATGAATGAAGATTTAAAGAAAAATTCAGTGTTTCTGTAAGAGAATACTGGATACAAAAACACATGGAATGAAGACCTATGTTAAAATGAGCCTAATGAAGAAAAAATATATAATAATAAAATTTCACCTGGCTCTGAGCAGTCTGCCATTGGGCTCCTATGTTTATAAGTTAAACAAATTAATTGCCAAATAGAATATGTAAATATATAGCTTATATGTATCTCTCTCTTAAATTTTCGTAGCTTTGAAGGTATTTTGATTTTTTTTGTCAAGATACTATGGATAATCTGTTAAAAAATATATATGTATAGTTTTTTATTAGAAAAATATATTTCAAATATATTCAAAATATATTTTTTGAATGCCCATTATGTGGTAGGTACTGTATTTCTGTATGCTATTTATAACATTTTACTGTATGTTATTCATCATAACGTCCCCATGAAACAGTCAAATTATTCTTGACATATAAACAGCTTGAGAGATTAGTTAAATTATTACCAGGTCTACTATATTAATTAATTATCTTTTTTAAAAAAGCCCTATGACTCTGACTTTCATTTCACTTTTCTGCCTTGTAATATTTGATGTGAAAAAGCTCCTGCAGAATTTCATCTCTGCTTGAATGTCTAATAGATATCCCAAACTTAATGTGGCCCAAAGTGAACTCTTGATTTTCTTTTTCTTCCCAGTCTTCCTGATCTTAGTAAATGGCTCCATTGTTCAGCCAGCTGCTCGGGCCTCAAACTCCAGTCATCCTCGACTCTTCTTCTCTCATACCCCATGTCTGATCTACCTGCAGGTCAGCTCTACCATCAAAATTTATTTTAAAAGTCTACCACTTCTCATGATCTCTACTTGTTACACTAGTTCAACCCCTGCCATCTCTTATCTGGTCAACTTCCTTACTTAACTAGTCTCCTTGCTTGCTTATAGTATATGTTCATAACAGCTAGAGTTATCTTTTTAAAACCTAAAATATCTCAAGACACCTCCCCTTTGAAAGTCCTCTAATAGCCTCATACCACACTCAACTAAAATTTAACCTCTATGGCCTACAGGGCCATATATGGTCTGGCCTCTTGCTATCTCTGGGGTCTTGTTTTCTGCTGCTTGTCTCCCTTGCTCACTTCACTCTAGCCACCTTGGCCCCACGATCTTTGTACTTGTTTTTTAACTTGGAAGCTCTCTCTCTTCCAGAGATCTTATATTAAATCCCTCCTCCTATTTGAAATCAACCTGTTTCACCTTTTTTCAATAGTATTTGCCACTACCTGAGTTTAGATTATATTTATGTATGTCTTATATATTGCAATACATTTTTTGTAAGGCTCAGCCACTCCTGTATCCTGACTCTGAGAACACTGTTTAGCCTATAGTAAGGGCTCAATAATTAGTTATGAATGAATAATCCAAAGCACAGGTGGAACATTGGCTATAAATAAGAGGATACTTTTATTGTAAGAGGAGGAAATAAAGAAAAGGTAGTGACTTTGGTAGTGGAGAGTGGAGGGAGTTACTACCTTTTATTTCTCTGTAAAGTAGGAGATGCCCTCATTAGTAGATGCTTGGGTTTGGGCAGAGGTATATTATTAAACAAAAATAATTAATATGTACTGAAGTAATTGGTTTAATGGTAAACTAAAAATAATAAGACATCAAAAAACGGAGAATTCCTTATAGTTATATATCTGGGAAGGCTTCTTGGAGATGTTGAGCTTAGGTTAGGCGCTTCTATATCTGTGGCATTTGTATAGGTAGAGAGGAGGAGACAAAGGATTTTGCAAATAGGAAGACTGTAGGGGTTAAGTCCAAAAGAGCATGGGGTGACTCGGAACATAATGAGTGTTTCATTTGACTGTTATAGAAAAAAGAGGCTGGAAAGTTTAATTGGGACCAATATTTAGATAGGTTTGTTCTCCAGGTAGAGGTGAGTCATTGGCAGCTTCTAATCAGAGAAGTAACTAGTATTAAGCATGAGTATGCTGAAGGTAATATACAGAATTAGAAAGCTTGGGAGCTGGATTCAAAAGGTATTGATTAAGGTGAGATTAAAAAGAAAGGAAAGATTTGGAATTGCTTTTGTTGAAGGAAAATTGCTTGGATTAGAGTTCCTGGATGTAGGTGGGGAAGGAGTTGGAGATTCAAAAATGACTTGAAGGTTTTGACCTTAAACATGACAGAGGATTAGTGTTGCTGTTAATAGAGCTGAGGATGTTGGACAAGGAAGCAGATTTGATGGGAAGAAATATACCAAGAAATAGTGTATTACTGAGAAGAAATTTTCTGCCTATGAATATGAAATCCTTTGTATTTATTAAAATGGTGGTTCTCTGTTTGAAGTACAGCTAACAGCTTGTCATTTTTGATCATTAGGTGTTCTTTATAGAATAGCTTTAGCTTCTTATCCATATTCTAGAATTAAACTGTGATTTTTGATTAGAAAGGATTTCTTGTAGTTTTTAAGAAAAATAATAACTCCATGAATGGTAAGGCAGAATATTTCCTTAGATCACATATTATTCTTACAGTACTTTGTAATTTTCAAAGTTCTTCACTTCTTCTGGTTTTCATTCTAACAATATCCAGTAAGATATGGTTATTTGAATTTGCTATTAACTTATCTGGGGGTCTTTTTTTTTTTTTTGAATGGTAGTTAAATATGGCAGCTGTTTATTATTTTTATGGTTTATTCCAGATTTTAACAAATTTTTAATCTCAGTATACTTTTTCCCATAATAGTTGGCTGGATGTGATGTTCTTCCTCTGTTCTCATTATATCCAGTGTGTTTTCTCTGAACACACTCCTTTGGGTATGTCTTTAATTGCACTAGACTATGAAGTACTAAATATCAAGGATATGGCTTTTTAAAATCTTTGTATTCTTTATTATTCCATTCAGTCATTTGTTCATTCAGCCAACATTTACTGATGTCGTATATCAGCCACGACCGCACAATATTAGGTACCAAAATTACAGATAAAACAGTGTCCGTGACCTTAAGCAGTCTGAATATAAGGGAAGAAGTAAACAGTCTCACTACAGTGTGAAAAGTATTATGACAAATGTAATTTATTTCCTATGAACTCATTTGGTGTATGGTAAGTGAATTTTTTTGTAAGTGGTTTTTTTTTTTAAGTTGGTTATGAAAAATACAAGTAGCAGTGATTTCAGCTAAATTGCTTTTGATTTCAAAATAGATATATTACATGTGAATCACCTGTCCTTTGAATTATTTAAGTTACATCTCTCTTTCAGCAGATAATTGAGTGGACACTTAGGTTTTATACCTTCAAGAGTCCACTGAAATGGGACATATATTAATTTTTTTTCAGATATAGATTAGATATCTTGATTCTTTGTAGTTTAAAAATTGAAAGAAAGACAGAGTATAACTCTGGAGTTTTGTATTTCCTAAGCCTTTTTTTTTTCTTAATTAGAGCATATGTAGGTTTACAGAAAAATCATGCAGAAAGTACTAAGTTTCCAAATACCCTCATCTCACACATACACTTTTCTCTATTATTAACATTCTGTGTTAATGTGGTACTTTTGTCACATTGCTTAAACAATATGATTATAATTATCCTATTAGCTTTAAAAATCCCATTATCTTTTAATGTGTAGACTGAACACAGTCCTGGTTTTGTAGTTGTTGTGAGGGTGCTGTAACCAGTAATAAATTTCTCAACTTTTTGATGTCTTTTAAGTTTGTTTAAGTTTGTTTCTTTGGTTATTTAGTTACTAAAAATATGAACTATAAATAGAAATTTGGTAATATGTTCATTGCATTTTTGTTTAGCTTTTTTCAATATAAAGCTATAATACAATTAGAATTTTTTGGTAGCTTTGTTTTCTGAGGAAAAGGCTATGTTCTTGAAATTCATTGTTTTAAATTCATTTAAATTCATTTAAAGCACAAATGTCAAAGTTTCTTCTCTGGAACAGGATTTTACAAGTGTGACATAGTATTCTTTTTTTTTTTTTTTTTTTTTTAAAGGAAAGACAGAGAGAAGGAAGGAAGGAAGGAAGAAAGGGAAACATCTTTAAACATTTTCTTGTTTTTATTGTGTTTTGTTTTTTTGTTTTTTTTGTTACATGGGCTGGGGCCGGGAATCGAACCGAGGTCCTCCGGCATAGCAGGCAAGCACTTTGCCCGCTGAGCCACCGCGGCCCGCCCCATAGTATTCTTTTAACTTAACAATAAGTTTTAAATAGTATTAATCAGAAGTGAACTTATTCCATTGGTTCACATTTAAACTATGACATGTTGAAATAATCTAGGTACCAGTCTGCACGTCTGAATTCATTTTGTAAAATGTGGCAAAGAGCTGCATTTGGATTGAAAGCTAAAACAACTGCAGGACATTAACCCATTGAGAAGATTACAGTAGGTTTTCAGTTCCATGTTAACTGTATTTATTGGAGAAAATTGACTTGAGTGCTTCTGCTTTTAACCAACTCTTTTCTTTTTTCTCTTAATGTCTAGAAGAAAGGAAATAAAGTATTGGAATGATAGGACTTTGATGTGTAAAGAAGTTAATGTTTAAAGAAGTTAATGATCTAAATCATCAAAATGTGGGTAGGGGAAATAATATTTTAAAGGTATAATAAGCTATCAGTTTATCATGCCAAGAAAATGTTATTCACTTTTTTGATTTAAAAATTAAATAACTTGACAGTGAAAGAATGATCGTGCTTAAAATAAACTAGGATCGGGACCTTTTTCCTGTAAACAATATATACTGTTGATGTGAAACATTTGCACTAGGGGAACAACCGAAGAAGCCTGTGGCTTTAATACAGATTTACTCTCTGAAATGCCTCCTATTCAGAGAGAACTAAGCGGAATGACTGGATTTGCAAAATGATACAAGGGCAGATTGCTCCACCAGTGTCTTAAGACATTTTGCCATAGGATAATCCCTTGTCAAACTTGACAAAAGAGTCTTCTCAAATCCCAACTGTGTGTTGAGAGACTGGGGTTAATATGTAATCTTTTGAGTTTAATATATTCTCTAGGATACTTCTGTCAGTCTTCTTTTGGGATAACAGGGAAAGCATTTTCCGTGGTCCTTGAGAAATTGAAGTTCCTTTTTTAGCACTTTGTCTTGACATTGCAGGACTGTTTCTGGAAGTCCTTGGTTTCCTGTCTGTTTTCCCCTAGTCTTGGACTGGTGATGTGATTTTTTTTTTAGCCTGAGTTTGAAGTAGTAATGTTTCTATTCATATACCATTTGTGGGAAAAAAAAAAAAAAAAAAATGAAAAAGCCAAACTTATTGTAAAAGTCTTTGTATAAAAAATAGGATGAATTTAGACTTAAAAAAAGTAATGGCTTTTCTTAGCATTAGGTTCTTTAAGTGTTTTAGAATTTCAGTTTTCAGGTTCTATTTGAGTGGGACATTTTTCTGTTACCTTCTCTTTCTACCTTTGCACTCTCTATCTGGTGGTTTTGGCCTAGCCCTGAGGGCTCTCATACTAGAACCAGGACTTGTTTTGGCATGTAGTTGCTTCTGCTAGAAATGAATATTGGGATATTATATATCTTGCTGTTTATTTTAGATCTCTGTCCTCTTGCCTTCTCGAAAACTTCATATAAGGTCTATATCTAAGCAGTGGTGCGTAGTAGCTTTTTTTCAGCCTTCGTTCATGGAATCCAGCCATTCCATCTTGGTAGGCGATCTTGGTTCATGTTCTCTGTATTAATTTTAGCCTTTATTACATACAGGAGTAGTCAGATTAGAGAGATGTAGTAAAAAGATAAATTTGGCAGAAATGTTAAGAATGAACTAACTTGGGAAGAGAGAAACTGTAGATAGAACTCATAGAGGGCCATAGCAGTAGAGCAAGAGGGGAAGGATGTAAGAACAAAGTAGAATTTACTTGGTTTCTTAATTATAGTTTTGTAGGAGAAGAGTCAAAGATGACTGAGATTTTGAGCTTTTTTGGCTCGTAGCAGTAGTGATGTCAGTAGTGAAAACTGAATTTATTTTATAAGGAAATTATTTGTTCAATTGTATTAGGGTTTTTGGTGAAAATATTCAAATTATTTAAACTTGTGTGATTGTGAAATCTAAATTTATGATATAAAAGCTTTTAGCAAATCAAGAAAGGGAAAATTCTTAAGGTTTTTCTGTTTCTACTAATGATAGCTAACATTTATTGAGTGCTTATTATGTGCCAACAGAATATACAAAGCCTGTTCTTAAAGCTTTGTATGTATTAATTAGTTCATTTAATCCTCTCAAAAACCCTGAGAGAGATTTTCACTCCCGTTTTACAGACCAGGAAACTGAGGCATAGAGATGTTAAATAACTTGCCCAAGATCCTAATAAAGGAGCAGAGATGAAATTCAAACCCAGGCTATCTGATTCCAGAACCTGCCCTCTTAATTGGTTTTATATACTTCCTTAAAAGCTTTCTGTACTACTTTATTTTATTATATGTTAATTCTAAATTTATTACATTCATTTTAAGAATTTGAAAAGTATTTTTATTTTGAGAATGATAGTAATATAATGTTTACATGAACATATGAAATAATAACCATTTTTTGAATACTTACTATGTAATAGTTAAGGTTTTTATCTGCTTTTATAAATTTGTTTTGATGCTATTTGGACTTGGTTTTGTTCATAGGACTACCACATGGATTAAGTAAAATGGTATACATTAGGATTGGCAATTGGTTTTCCATTGTGCATCAGCTTGATTTTATTGGGAAATAAAATGTCACATTTTAAGTTGAATGAATTATTTACCCACAAATATAAATATTCATTCGTAAGGATTATCGTGCTGTTCTATTTTTGCTGTGAATGAAACTGGGAATATATGTACTTGAGGGCCATTGGGACCTCCCTGAAATATTGACAGTGTACTATAGGGTTCCCTGGAACACATTTTGAAAACCACAGCGCTCTATTAAAATATTTCAATGAGTATTTCTCTTCTGTTACTTTTGTGAAATAATTACTGAAATGTTTATCCCTCAAGTGAGTAATTGTTTGGTGTCTTACTTAAGTGGTTTTCAACCTTTTTCATTTTAATAAAAAACATTAAGTGTGAACAAATCAGATTTACATAAAACAGAATTAATCAGAACTATGTAATTTTCTCTGCTTTTTGAAATAGTTTATAATTGATTCCTTTTTATGCCTTTGTTTATAATTAAAATATACTTTGTAAGCTTTATTTCTCTTTTCTATTTAGATGAATAGTACTGCAGCTAGCCCAATGTCCACCGCCACTTCAAGTAGTGGAAGAAGTGCAGGGAAGTCTATAAGCTTTGCATTTGAATTGCAGAGTATGATGTAAGTATGTCTCTGCATCTCACTTAGTACTATTTTAAACTTATTGAAAAAGCACTAGAGAAATAAAATTTATAAAACTTAATTTGAAAATAATTTGCATTTAATCAATAAGCAAAGTGAAATAATTTCTTATAACATTTTAAATAGCCATATAAAGAAGAGGTAAATTGGTTAAAAATGCCTGAATGTGTATTATTTATCATTTATTACTATTTTAGTTTTAGAGTTAGAAAATTTTGAGACTGATTAATTTCTTGGGTAGTTGAAATATTTTCACAGAGAAATTCTCAGTTTTTCTTGAAGTCATAATTATATGAGCCTAATTTAAATTAGTTGGTAAAGTTTGAAATCACTGTGTTTTAGAACATTGGGAAAAAGCTAGAACATTTAAAAATATATTTACTTAATCTTTGAGAAATTACGTGTGCAGTTAAGATTTCTTTCCTAAGTCTCTGCTTAACTTGATTTGTTTTCTTACATTGAGTAAGACCAAATATCATGATTTGTTGAAAGGAAGCATAATTTTTAGAAATAATGTTTGCTAGTGTTTATTAGTTTTCCTTATTGGTTCAAGAGAGTTATCTGCAGAAGGGGGAGCCAACACTTTAGAGAACTTCATTACCTATAGATATATTATTCATAACTTTCTAGGCAGTTTAAAAGAACATTTCTGTTGAGGCTTACGTGTCTTCCTCTTGTGTTGAAAGCCTTGATAGTGGGTTAATTCCATTATATGATGATTATTGTTTAAAGATAAAATGAATTTGAGCACATACCTAATAGTTGCTTGGTGAACATACTTTAAACAACACTGAAAACATTGAGGTCATAGTCTCAAGATCCCTTTACAATCTTAATTATTCAAGAATCTAAAGAGCGTTTATGTTACTTATAATTACTAATATGGTTTAGAAATTCATACTGATATTTCTTTATTAGTTCGTTTGAAAAAACGGACCCATTACATGTTGTCATAAATAATGTTTTTCTTAGAGAAATAATTGTATTTTATGCATTGTTTTTCTGTAAACCTATAATTTCTCGAATAAAAAAATAATTGTGTTCTAAAACAAAAAATTGGTAACTCCTTTTGTTAGATAAGATGGAAATAAATTAAACTCATTAAGTTGAGAACTGTATGAGGTGGGCCTGTGCTTTAAATTATGTCAAGTGTTATGGGTTTATACTTATACACATTTATAGATTAGTTTTTTTTTCTTTAAACATTATGTTAAGAGTCTTTTATGTTGTATTGTGTAACTTATGTCTTTCAAATACTATGCATGTTCTGGAAGATTTACAGTAAGGTGAGGGTACTCATTTTTCTGTAGAGCTTGTTCTTGGTTTACTTTGTGTTGTTTTTAAACTTTTACTTTGGAAGATTCCAAATTCACAAAATCACAAGAATAGTACAGTGAACCCCATGTATCCATCATCCAACTTTAATAATAATCATATTTTACCAGTCTTACTTAACCTTTCTCCTTATTCTCCACTTTTCTTTTTTATGAAGTATTGTAAACAAATTCCAGACATTTTAACTCAAGTTTTGTGGTATTTTTAAAATAATATGTTTGTTAATAGGTGAAAAATATGATCTATAGCATGAGGTCAGCTAATTGTGGCCATGGGCCCATGGGATTTACTGCCTGCTTTTGTAAATGAAGTTTTACAGGAACACGTAAAGTTTGTTGATTTACCTATTGTGTATAACTGCTTATATTGTGTATGTATCAGAGTTGAGTATTTATGGCAGAGATCATATGGCCTGCAAAGTAGAAAATATTTACTGTTAGGCCCTTTACAGAAAATGTTTGATGACTCCTGATACACAGAAACGGCTCTCAATAAGAAGAAATCTATAGTAGTACTTTCTTTTGTCTTTTTATACTTAGGAGAGGTTTTACTTGGTGAATTTGATGGACTGCACACCATGTAAGAAAATATAAAAAAATAAAAGAAAAGCTAAGTTCAGCACTTTCTTATTAAATACTTTTGCAAATATCTTCCCAACTCATGTGCTTAGGCTGGATTCAGAAAGCAAAAGTTATTATTGGCTACAGCTCTGGAAGAAATGTACATTTTACTTCCATTTCAGACCTCATAGAGAGACTACTCCTAATAGTTATATTCATCATTTAAAGTTTGAAGTTATTTTTTTCCCCTTATGAGTTAATTGCTTCATAGAATAGGGAAATAGGGCCAAAATTGGGAGAATCCTTTTAAATTTATCAATATTCTAATTGGTTTAAGATCTGCAGAGTTTTGATTGTATAAAATTAGAATCCAGTATATATTTGATCCTAGCTTATGTGCTTATTTCACAAGTGGAATTACACAATTAAGCCTCTGTGTTATTTGTGTTGCAGAAATTTTATTCTGTGAATCTCTGCTCTTCGGCTGCTTTTTGACATTCTTCTAAGCCTGTTTGTATTGTTTTTCACTCCTCTACTGCTATTATCTTCCCTACCCATTCATTACTAATAAGACCTTTCTCTCTCTGCCTTCTAACAATATTTTAGTGTCATTTCCAGGGAATACTTGAACTGAAAGGTTGTCACTGCTAGTTGTGAGGCATAAATGAAATCGTCTTGATCTGCTGTTAAACATAGAACTGGTAGCCATTCTGTTCTGTTAAAGCCTTAATAGATCTTACCACTATCTTAAATTTGGGTGGTAAATACTTAAACAAAAGGACTAGTCATCAAATAATTGATAGTGGTTTGGGGATGACAACAGCTCTCCCTTAAATAGTGCACATTACTGAACAAATTTGCTGTATGATTTATATCACATCTTTTTGAATAACATGGACTGGAAGAGTACAGAAGTTTTTCATTTTTAAGTAATGGAACACAAGCAACCTATAAATTAGAAAGTAAAATCTTTCAAACTACATTGTAGATATTTCAATAAACTTCTTAAGAATTTTAATTTAAATGCACTCTAAGGAATCTTTATTAGGCTCTCTTTTCCTTATTTTGTTTATATATTTCTTGCCCTGTTCTGTTGCACTTTTTCAAATATATATATCTGAACACAGCACTCCTAATGTGATTGGATTTAAAAAGGATTTTGTTTATGTGTTAGGTATATATTTTAAGAGTTCTTCCAAATGAAAAGTTCATCCTAATTTGAAATCAACAATTTTTTTTGAGGATTTTTTTTCCTGAACAATAAAATTTGCCTTCTTAAGTGTACAGTTCTTCAAGTTTTGCACTTTTAAAAATTAACATTTATTGAGCCCTTATTATATGGCAGAACTTAAGTACCCTTAAGGAAGCATATAGTGTAGCAAGAGAAAATGGTGTGGAGACACATAATTGACATGAAATGGGATGTGAAAAAATGGGTAGTATAAAGCAGGGTGTGATGAACTCTCCTGAGGCTAAGCTCCCTAACCTTAGATCTGATATCCGACTGCTTTCTGGATATGTTTTTTAAGTATTTCATGAGCATCTCAAACTCAGTTTAGTATGTTCAGAACTGAACTAATAAATTTCCCTGTAAGGTTTGCTGCTTCTCCTGGGAATTTTTGGGACAAATAGCAACAACCATTTATGCCTTGTGGAGCTAGACTAGGGCATTGTTGTATATGTGAAACGGTATCATTTGACTACTTAGTAGTATGATGTTATTAGTTGTGTATGAATATGTTCCATGTTTTATCCTCACCTTAATCTGTCTTTAAAAGCTTAAGGAAGGCAATAGGTATTTCAGATAGGGGATTGTGGACTTGTATCTCCTTCACAATTTTAATATGAAAATTAAATGAGATATCTAATTAAAGCACATAGCATAATTCTTTGCTCCATGGTAGGCAAGCTCCTGTTAATTTAAAAAATTATCATCATCATCAACATATTGATTAGGAAATTTTAAGAGTATTTCTAGTACAGGCATAAATGAAATTTTTTGAGAAAAATTTGCATAATTATAAAGTAATTTGTCTACATTGTAGCCTACTGTTTGGTTATACTTTATGCAGTGATGGAGCTTTCTCTTTCTGTTCTGTCCGGTGTGATAGCCACAAGTCATGTACCTGTTGAGCAAATGAAATGAACCTAGGTGACATAGGAGCAGAATTTTAGATTTTATTTAATTTTAATAAATGCTATTTAATTTAATGGTAGTCAGTGGCTACCATATTGGAGAGCACAGGAGAAATATAGAAAATATAAATTGTCAGTAGAAGATTTCTTTTCTGGGTTGCTTATATTATAGTTTTATGGAAAATTCATTTTATATGTTATATATGTCAGTTTTATATTTCACTTTTAATAAAAGACATTGATCTGCAATTTTTTTCCTAATTTCAGTTGTCATTGCCCTATAATTCCTTGAATGTTTGTTGATGTTAAATTTTGGCTTTTTTTGGCAGGTCATATTTGATTCGGTTTAATATTATATTCATGCTCTGTTTTGTAGAATATGTGAAAAGTATTTGTTCAGTTTCTTAAAAATGTTCTTTTGTGAATATACTAATATATTCATACTTAGTTTTTCAGAAAATTCTAATTGTACCCCTACATATAGTATATTGCACTTGATTATAATGCTAGCATATGTAATTGAATATGTAATATCATTGTGAGTTTTGTGTGCTGATTTTGTCTAGCTAAATTTGCAAAATTTCTGGTAGGTATAAAGTTAATATTATGTTACGTAGTATTTTGTCAGTTATTTTTATTTTTATTGTACACGATTTTGACAAATTGGTAGTTTTAAAAGTACCAAGCTCAAAATTAATCTTTAAAAATGGTACTGGCTAGAAATTTATTGCAAAATGTTTAGTAATACTGGTAGGAAATTAGCATTTGATATCTATGATTATGTGTTGATTGCCTCCTTACAATAAAATTCTATTCTTAGAGAATGTAAAGAAACTCCCAAAATTAACAAGGTGCAATTTTAAAAAGAATGGTAGATTCTTAATGTAGAGATCTGAAGACTTTTATTTTTTATTGATTTTGAAGACCAGTGGTAGTTTTTAAGTTTGCTAAGACACAGTTTATTTCTCCCTAAATGTGAGAATGATATGAAGTTTTACATTACATTCAATGAAATAGGCATTGAATTATTCTGTGATTTATTTTTTTACACATATTTGTGTTAACATACTTGCTGTTTTTTCTTTATCAGAGAAGTTGTGGGTTTACAGAACAATCATACATAAAATACAGGATTCCTATACCACTCCATTATTAACATCTTGCTTTGGTATGGAATATTTGTTACAATTGATGATAGCACATATTTATAATGGTCTATTAACTATAGTCCATGGTTTAACTTAGGATTCAGTGTCTGTAATGTAATTCCAAGTTTTGTTTTGTTTTGTTTTTAAATTTTTATTTTTATTCTGTTAATATATATGTGATCTAATATTTCCCCTTTTAGTCACATTCAGATACAGATTTCATTGCTGTTAATTACATTCAACATCATGTAAAATATATTGGTATGAGCATTTATACTACCTTTTGCACATATATCTTTTTTGTATATCTATACATAGATATTTTGTTATTTTACATAAAATACCCTATGCTTTTTTAAAAAAACTTATTATAGTTATTAAAAGGTTTTCTAACTGGAATAAAATTTTTTTCTAGGACAATAAAGAGTTCACAAACTACTTTTCTAGTGAAGAATAGTAACAGCTAATCCTTAGTTCGTTATCTTTGCTTTCTTTCTCCTTTACTTTTCATATTTTTCTATCTTCAAATAACCGCATTATGACCAGGTTTTTCCATTTCTGGGAAAATGCTAGTTGTTAGTTTTTGTAGCCTTCTCCTTATTTCCTATAGTACATTGTTTGGGGATGGCGATAAATTTAATAAGGATGGCAATATAATAGTACTATTTCTCTGCCATATTATGGGTTATATTAAATTTTGTGAATTGGCCTGGAAATCATTAATATTTATTTATTCAGTAAATACAATATTCTTTCTTCCTGGAATGACTTTCTAAATAACAAAACCATTTTAATAACACTGATAATATTTTTTATTCTGCCTCTTTTATATCTAAGATTTGAGCTTAACAGCGTCCATTATGCATCTCTAATTCTTTAGAAGAATATATGAACAGAGATAATGTTTATTTATTCAGTAAAACTCTACTTATCTGAAATTTGTAATAGAATGTAAATATTTTAAAGGGCATATTGAGATAAAGAACAGTAATGCCACATGTAAGTGAATGATGGTGGCATGATATAGTGGAAGGATTGTAGATTTGGAGTGGGAAGATCTTGGTTCACTTCTGTATTGGTGGACTTCCTATGTTAATGATGAAATAAAACAAGTGCTCTTCCCCCAAAAAACAACTTGGGAATTTCATGGATAGAAGATTTGTTATATCCCAATTTTATTCAAATTGAATTGCCTTTTAATATTTCCTTATTATAGAAGCACTGTATGTTATTTTATGAAAAGAAAAAAATCAGAAAATATGGAAAGATATATATTTCTATATATTTATAGAAAATATATAACTAAGCTCACTAAGTTAAATCACTATTAGTGCTTTGGTCTTTTATCTTACTGAATCCTTTTCAATGCATATAAAAATTTTAAACATACCAAAAGTCCATATTAGGATTTCCATTGTGTAACTTGGGTTTTTACCTAAAATGTATTATTGTTAGACTTTCCATGTTGGTAAATACTTCTACAGCATTATCTTTATAGGTGTAATAGCTGCCATTCTATTTACAGTATCTTTAAGCAATCTCGTTAACATATATTAGGTTGTTTCTGATTTTTCAATATTTTGGGTAGCCTTGTAGTGGACTTCCTTTATTATAGATCTTTGAACATGTGAATGGACATTTCATTAGGACTGATTTCCAGAAATAGAATTGCTGGGTCAGAGGGCATGTATACATTTTTAAGGCTTTTGATGACCTTCCATAAAAGCTTTAATACACGGACAGTTTAATTGAACACGATAAGTATATGGAGCCTTGAATAGGGATGAGATTTTGTAGGTTTGTCCAGAGTGATACCCTGATAAATCCCAGAGTAATGCCCCAATAAATCCCAGAGGGATTTGAACAGTGAATAAAAAAGTATTTTGTAAAGCCCCCTTGGGGGAACGGTGAGAAGGGGTCATGGTGAGAAAGGGGAAAATTCAACTTGTCCATTTGGAAAATTCCTAATACTCTTGCAAGCAGTGGGGACAACCAAATCAATAGGCTGAGCCCTCAATTTTGAGGTTTGTTCATATGAAACAACCCCACAAAGGATAGACTAAGCCTACTTAAAATTAGGTCTAAGAGTCACCCTCCAGAGAACCTCTTTTGTTGCTCAGATGTGACCTATCTCTGTCTCAGCCAACACGGCAAGCAGACTAACTGTCTTCCCCCTCTCTACGTGGGACATGACTCCCAGGGGTGTGGACCGCCCTGGCAACATGGGACAGAAATCCTAGAATGAGCTGGGACTCAGCATCGAGGAATTGAGAAAACCTTCTCAACCGAAAGGGGGAAGAGAGAAATGAGACAAAGTAAAGTGTCAGTGGCTGAGAGATTTCAAACAGTCGAGAGGTTGTCCTGGAGGTTATTCTTACCATTATTTAGAAATCTCCATTTTAGTTTAAGGTGTATTAGGCTAGAGAGAAGTGCCTGAAACTGCAGAGCTGTGTTCCAATAGCCCTGTTTCTTGAAGATGATTGTATATAGATAGCTTACCTAATGTGACTGTGTGATTGTGTAAACCTTGTATCTGATAGTCCTTTTATCTATGGTATGGACAAATGAGTAAAACATATGGATTAAAAATAAATAAGTAACGGGGGAAAAATGTTAAAATTAAAGAATATATATATATTGGGTAGATTAGTGATCAATGAGAGGGGTATGGTATGTATGAGTTTTTTCTTTTTTCTTTTTGTTTCTTTTTCTGGAGTGATGCAAATATTCTAAAAAATGATCATGGTGATGAATATAGAACTATGTGATGATATGGTGAGCCATTGATTGTATGCCATGTATGGAATGTTTGTATGTTAAGAATGTATGTGCTGGGCGGGCCATGGTGGCTCAGCAGGCAAGAATGCTCACCTGCCGTGCCAGAGGACCCGGTTTCGATTCCCAGTTCCTGCCCATGTAGAAAAAAGAAAAGAAAAGAATGTATGCGCTTGTACATTGTTTTTGTTTTGGGTGCATGGTCTGGTAATCAAACCTGGGTCTCCCGCGTGGAAGGCGAGCATTCTACCATCGAACTACCCATGTACCCTGTATGTTGTTTTATCAGTAAAAATTAAAAATGAAAAACTTTAATAAGTTAGAATCCCTTTGATACTATGTATATGCCTTGCCAACATTGAGTAATGCAATATATCTGTATTTTTTAGCATTCAAAAATTGTTTTTTAATTTAGGTTTTAATGGATAAGGCATTTATACTATTAAAAATAGTTATACAATAAAAAGTTCTCTTACGTGTTGCCTGGTTTCTTTCCTTTGAGTAGCAACATTTGTTCTTTCTTATTTATTCTTCCAGAGGATTTTTATCTGTATCTAAACTAGTATGAATATGTTAGTTTTTCCTCTTTATTCACGAAGTGCCATGCTATATACATTCTTTTGTATGTTGCCTTTTTTTAAGTTATATATTTTTTAAATAGAAAATTATTTCTCCACAACTCATAGAGGGGGCATGAATCTGTGTTTGTGTGTTTAAATTTAAGGTCTTTCTAATGTTTGGTATTTAAATTATTGTTTAACTCAGGAAGCCTCACTTAACACAAGGAAGCCCCTTACCACTCAGGGAAACTGAGGCAACTTCTGAATGACTTATTTAAGTCATAGAAGTAATAAAGTCCTCACACAGATAAGCAAAAAGAAAAAAGTAGAAACTAACTGTAATCTTCTACCAAGAAAGTCATAATACACTTTAAGGTGTGTGTGTGTGTGTGTGTGTGTGTGTGTATGTGTAAAATGTATTTTGTATCTTGTT
The DNA here is from genome assembly GCF_023851605.1 of Tamandua tetradactyla. NCBI lineage: Eukaryota > Metazoa > Chordata > Mammalia > Pilosa > Myrmecophagidae > Tamandua > Tamandua tetradactyla. The sequence continues at coordinate 103,089,916 of NC_135331.1, read as the reverse complement.
AGACCTTATTGTTTCATTGCATGATTATCTGTCATATTATTAATCTCATGTTTTATTAGCTTATTTCCAACTTTTCCACTATTATTAAAAATGCTTTAATGAAGTTGTAATGCCTGTTACCTTATATAAAAGTCTTAGGAGAGGGATTTTTTAATCTGAAGGCTTTTTTTGATACTAACCTTCTAATTTTGCCTTTAGGAAAGTTGATGTGATATACATTTCCATCAACAGTTATGAGAACTATATTTCTTTGACAATTTAACAGTAGAAATATTGTGTTGTTTTAGCTTTTCTTTGATTACTGAGCTTGAAAATATTTTGGCCATTTATATTTTCTCTTTCATAAATATCTGTTCATGTTCTTAGTGCATTTTTACTGAGGTCTTGTTTTATTCCTATGTTTTATTAAGGGCTTTTAATATAATAAAATATATTAAAATATAATTAGACTCCTTTATTATATAAATATTAAATATTATATATTTTAATATAAATTGTATTTTAATATAAAATGTTATATATTTTATATATAATAAAATATGTGACTCCTTGTTGATAATATGTGGCAGTCCTCCCTAACCTATCATTTTTTGGTTTTCATAAGGTTTGCTTAGAAGTGATGTTTTGAATATGGGAGTTTTCAGTTTTATATACTTCAGTCTTTTTTTTTTTTTTTTAATGACTTCTAGCTTACACAGAAAGTCCTACCCTCAATTACTGTATATATTGTACCTCTATTTCAGGCTTTTAGTTTTTCAGTTAAATATTTAGTGCATGATTTTGTAGTATGGTGTGATGGAGGGTTCTAAGTTAAAATAATTTTAATTCAAATTGGTTTGCTAGGGCTCTCACTGACACAAATGAAATAAGCTTTCCTTTCTTCTCAGAATTGAAGTGCTACCTTTATCAGATAATATATTATTTTAGAGTTGTCTGCTTTATTCCATTGTATTGTCTGTTCCTTTGCCAGCAGGGCATTATTTTGGTTATTGTAGTTTCTTAATATTTTTAATATTTGGTATTATTGTTCAAGTCCATCTCATAATTCTTCTTTTTAAGACATTTCTTGACTCTTTTTCTATTTTTATTCTTCTAGAAAAAATGGATTTTTAGAAATCATTTTATCAAGTTCTAATACATACGCTAAGTACAAATTGTAAACAGTTTCAACTGTCTTTCCTTTTTGTAAACTTTTTCTTGTGTACTCAGATTGCAGGTATTGGTCCATGCAGCTATAATTTAAAGTTGATTAGTGAAATAATTTTACATTTAGAATATATTTGAAACAACACTGGATAGAAACAGCAAAAACAATAATGAGTGGGTTAGTTAACTCTAGTGTCTAATTAGAGGCTCTGAAGAACTTCTGTTTTCTTTAATATTTGTTTTTCTTGCTTGAATGTAGAATTGTGCTGTGCTTGCAGTATGTAAAAATCAGTGAAACTGTCCTTTCAATTTTAAATCATACATTTATTGTCTTGTTTTTGAAAGATTGTACATAGCCTGAAACTAAAGACCAATTTAATTTTTTATAGATAATTAAAATTGTAAAATTGTTCTCTGAAACTAATGGAATTATAGACATGGCTGTATGTGCAATATAATTCATACAGAATAAATATATCTGATATACTCATTTTATAAATAAATGAAGCTTTATGAGTGATTGGACTGGTATTATTCTGGTCATTTTAATGAAAATGTTTCTACAGAAGTTTATGCATATTTATGACTATTTATAGACAATACAATAAAACTCAAGTTTTACTGTAAATATCAGATGTTGTACTCTGCTTATACTCTAGTGATGCTTTTAACTACCCTTGAGGCATAAAGAATAGTTTGCTCCTATGATAAATGGTCCTATTTTGCTATGCTGTTTACATTTTTGTATTTATTTGTATAGATTTTATGTTTTCTTTCTCTTTACCATCTGCTTATTTTGTTTCTGTCATTATTCCAGAATCTGACAGGGTTCCACCTTCTTCCCTTTTTAAATGCTGCATCCAGTCTATTATAGACTAGTGTTCCAATTTTTAAGATTAGTATCTAAAATTAGGAGTACATAAGCTGGAAAAATCTGATCCACTCTCTCTTCTTAGAAAATAATTTGATCTTTGGTGTATATACTTGATAACAATTTTGAAAATTTAGTTTGCTTGTATCTTAGTTCTGATATTTGGCTGTATTTTCACTAACCGCAATTGTCAGGTAGCAGGTTAAAGTTTATTTGTAAATCCTTTGTTTGGGGTTGTATCTGTTCTCTCACTGAATCAAGATTATGGATTTTGGTTGGTGTACTGGATTAGTTCAGTATGCAGAACTTTTTTTTTTACCAATTAAAAAAAATAACTGAAGTAGTGTTTATTTTCAGCATGCCTAAGTACCACTTATACCATTTTCAAGTATTGCAACCACTGGCTGGGGGTGGTAGGGATGGGGAGTAGGGAAGCTTGAGATGAGTGGTGAAGGTTTGTAATGGCAACTATGGAATCAGGGAGAGAAAACCAACTAGGAATATGTCTCATATTGCTTAGTGATATTAGGGATTTAACTGGGATTAGTCAGCTATTTAAAAACTCAGACAGCAAGATTGTATAATTTTCTGTAGTAGTGCTAAGCTTCAGGGGCATAGGGCTGCAAACCAAAGATTATTGGATTAATTTGAGGATATCATGTGTCAGAAGAAAATTGAAGTTTGAGATGTTGGAGGTTCTAATCATGGAGCCTAGGCTGGTGGAGATGGGATAGAAAACATGAAGGGGTTGACTGATTTGGAAAAAGAAATGGGGATGGAGAAGAGATTGGAGATTTCATGAAGTATAAAATTAGGTAGATTAGAAGTAGTAATTAAGAGAGCTCGGGGAATAGAGAATGTAACAGAAAATAGAAGAATTCCCATCCTCCAGGAAATCTTTTCTGACTTATCCAGTCTGCTTAATTGCTTTTCTTTGTGCTGTGGCCTCCTTGTACTTTTATCAAAAACCTTATCATACTGTATTACAGTGATCAGTTTGCCAGTTTATATCCCCCTCTGTGAACTTCCTGAGTAAAAGGACTGTTTTCATTTTTTTGCCTACTAGGTGTTAAATTCAGTAGAATGAATAGAAAATTCTGTTCACAGGGGGATAGTATTGTTTAAAATAGAAGAGATAATAAATTGCTCTGAGTAATCTATCTTCATACTGTTTATCCATATTAGAAATGTGTATAATTGCTTTATTTTGGCCTTGCCCTGATTTCTTAAGGTTTTGAGTATATTTATACTATGCCTCAGTTCATTTTGCTTCCTTATTGCTAACTTTAGAACTGAAGTTTTACCAGTCTCATTCTTTTAGTCACATGAATTTTGGTTTCTTCTTTTTCTTAGCTGGATGAAAAAATTTTAAGTATAAAGTTCTGTATTTAAAGTGCCTCTGATTTACTTGAAATCTCTCTCCTGTTACCTTAGAGAATTGTGATATATATGCAACATCTCATCTCTGGAAAGAATGGTCTAATGGAGTCAAACAAATATGAAATCCCATTAGCTTTGTGTTTTGATGTTGCTGTGAGACCTTTATTATTTATGAAGTTTGAAAAACAATATCAATCCATCAGGTTTTTTGCATGGAGTGCATCAGACTATGTATGTAAAACATGTACATAGCAGGAGATAGCAAATGTTCAGTGCAGATTTCCATGTAAATGTCTATACCTTTTAAATTAGTTTGATTTTGTAGAATTACAGGTAGATTTGAACCCCTGCATATTTTTATAGGAGTATTTACTTACCTACCTTCTTTCAGGAGCAAAGGAATCTGACTAGGTAGCCTTTAAAAATTCAGTTTATTCATTCATGACAAAACTGAAGAGCAGAGAGATGAGATGATTTGCCCTAGGATGAGGTTGGTTAGAGATTCCGTAGTATATACTTGGTCTTTTAAATATCAGCTCTGTGCCTTTTCCCAATGTCTCTCTGCTGTAAAAGTCAACTATTCCTTTTTTTTTTTTTAACTGCTAGCATTTATTAAATTCTTTATTTTACTTCTGTATTTAATATGGTACTACAATATTGGACTCACTTTAAAGTGGTGAGTGTGGTATATACTTGAAGTGTTTTCATTAATTCAGAGCATAATTTCATGTGCCTTAATTATTAATATTATAAATGGCTTTGAAAATGTAGTCTTCCTTCGGACACTACTGAAATGTCTTCCTGAGTAGAATTTATTTTTTTTTGCTGACAAAATAAAGTTATTCTTAAACATTTTTGTTGCTCTTAGATGCTTCACAAGCTTCCTTTGAAAACACAGTGTCCCAATTATGGTCACATTTCAGCACCCAGACTTTTTTTTTTTGGCTAATTTTTCTTTGGTTTGAAGTGAGTTTCTTTTTCCCCCAATTTTTATTTTCATTTCAACTCCTAACATTTACTCTAAAGCAGTTCTACTCAGAGTAAGCGGTTGGCAAACTGTTACTGGTCTTCTAGGATATAAGTAGCTTGAGCCAGAATGTAAACCAGTGCTCTGCTTCCTTCATTGAGAAAGTTTTGGTATGATAAAAGCTGAAATAAATGGTGTGCATAGTAATGCAGCTGTTTTACATTCTGGTCCAAACTCCTTATCTCATTGTGAACTTGTAACATTAGTTCCTAGATTAGTACCTGATGGTAGAACACATATGATCTAGAGGATTATTGTATATGATTGTTTTTCAGTTATTCATTCCCAAGGCTATGTGAATGCAGCAATGAATAAAACAAACAAAATACCTAATCTTCTGGTTCTATTAGAAATACTGTTGCAATTTATTTCTCAGGAAAAATTTACTTTTGTTGTAATAAACTGTATTCTGTCAGTGTATGGTCTTGTGCGCTAGAAACCTTTGATTTAAATATATATATATCTTTCTATGTAGTGGTAATATTTCTTTTAATTACTGTTTCAACTTAGATCCTTTTTATTCCCCCCTGAGACTTATAAAACCTTTTGAAAAATTAGTTGTGGTTTTGAATCACCATCCAGTTTTATTTGAAAATAGTGTTTCTGAAGCACAGACTTTTTTATTTAGAAAGAGATGTAGGAATTAATTTCCAATAAAAGAGAACAGTGATAACATGAATTAATTAAGCAGCATGTGTTGATGGATCAGTAGTTTAAGCAATCATTCTCTGATTACCTTTTTTTATATTACCAACAGCCTGTTTGTCAGACTTAGAGTACTTTAGAGGTTATGCTGAGATATTAGCATTTTAATGAAGAAATAAAAAGACTGGCAGGGGAACAAGGGTAGTTTAATGGTAGAGTTCTTGCATGCCATGTGGGAGACCCGCATTTGATTCCTGGCCTGTGCACTCGCCCGCCCCCCCCCCCCAAAAAAAAGGATTCAACAAATGGTGCTGCAATAACAGGATACTCACATATAAAAAGAATGAAAGGTGGCCCTCACCAAACAGCATACAAATGAAAAAAAAGACTAGCAAATTAGATTGATGAAAATAATTGAAACAGCCTATGATTTAAACAAGTAAATCTGTAATGCCGTGGTTCTCAAATTTTAGTGTGCATTAAAATCACCTAATGGCCTTGCTACACCACAGACTGCAGGGTTTCACTTCCAGTCTTTCTGATTAAGTCAATTTAGGGTGAGCCTAAGAATTTGCATATCTAATAAATTCCCAGGTGATGATGATGATGCTGGTCCAGGGACCAGTGCTCTGATGTTATCTGACAGTGTCCCCCAGTTTAGCAATCAAACAACTGATTTAAATTAATCAGAGTTGTAATCTTTATTTTAGAAGGGTGATTAGTGGAAGATTGAGGGACTAAATATAGAGAATTACTGTGAGTTCATTTTGTGAATTTAAACATATAGAAGTAGATTTAAGTACCTGTGATGCTCTTTTTTTTCTCTCTAAGTGTAATTTTTCCCAGAAATACTAAATTCAAATTTGGATGCCCCATTCATATTATAGATAATAACATTTATAATCAGGATCTCACTGATTATATAGAGGCAAAATTTTATGTTATCAATGGAAAGATTATAAACGTCTTTCTATTCTTAAATTCATTCATTCATAATTTACTTAGTGTATATGGTATGCTATGCACTGTATTTTAAATTTACACAAATAATTATAAATCTTGATAAAGAACTGTGAAGTAAAAGATAGAGGGTACTATGTAATAGTGTAATGGAGGAACTTAAATTAGGGAAAGCCTCTCTAAGGAAGTTTATTTAAGCTGAGACCTGAAGGTAAGAGTTTTAGCTATGCAATGTGTGGGAAGAAGAAATATAACCACCATCACAGAATAGCCACTTTACATTAATATCATATATTACTTCATTTAAAAGCCTTGTTAGAAAAAAAAAAAGCCCTGTTAGTTGGATGATATCATTCCCAAATTTTTTTTTTTTTTTTTAAAGGAAAGACAGAGAGAAGGAAGGAAGGATAGAAGGAAGGAAGAGAGGAAGAAAGGGAAACATCTTTTAAACATTTTCTTGTTTTATTGTATTTTGTTTCTCCGTTTTCGTTACATGGGCTGGGGCCGGGAATCGAACCGAGGTCCTCCGGCATAGCAGGCAAGCACTTTGCCCGCTGAGCCACCGCGGCCCGCCCTCATTCCCAAATTTTAGGTGAAGAAACTGAGGATTAGAGAAACTAAATACTTTTTCCAAAGTCATCCAGACATTAAATGATAGAGCTAGGATTTCATCTGCTCTTTCTGACTCCAGAGTCATCCTTTTAACTATTGGGTAGTAGTATGAAAAATTTAGAGTATTTTTTGTTTAATTTTTTTTTTCATTTCACACCAAGGCCCTGCTTTTAATGTGAAAACTTATACATTATGAACATAAGTAGGCCAGGTAGGGGGATACACATATACACATATATATACACCTACAGATGTATATATTTATTTATATTTATATAACTTTAAATAACTTTTTCTGTTTGTAAAGATAATATGTTTATTTGAAGGTTTTAGGTTCTCTAGAAGATGAAAAGGAGGAAACAAACAATTTCATCATCCAGAGATAACTATATTGAAATTTTACTGATGCTGTTTCAGTTTTTCAGTATTTAGGCATTTATTATTTTTCTAAAACTCCAATCATATGGTATATTCAGAATTACTTATTGATTATTACATACAGTGGTCAGATGAAATATATATCTGTTTTTGAATACTAATTACTTTTTAAACTATCATTGCATAGTGTATTGACTTTAGCCTTCATGTAGTTAATGAGAAGGAAGAGGTTTAATATTTATCCTGAAGCCAAATGATGAAAAGCATTCAGTTATAGTAATTTTTAGGAGTCAAATTTGGGAAACCATTCTTTAACTTTGTTGTTCTGATGAAACAATGATGTTTTAAAAAGAGGTATTCATAATCTAATTTCTGTTCCATTTTTGTCATTTTTAAGGACTGTAAATAACTTTAAACTATAAACCTAATTGTTGACTTACAGTTTACCATTACTTCATGACTATTGTGCTAATAGACTCACTAGTTTTATTATGCTTTTACTTTACATTTACTGATTTTCAGTATCGTAGGGAGTTGTTTTAACTTTTCATTTTGGAGACAGAAAAATAAATCATATTGATTCCAGCCCTCTATTTGACAGGACAATCCCACAGGATCATATTTCTGTTGCTTTTGTAGACAGACTCCAAGGTTGCCAGAAGAGATTTAAAATATATCGATTGTAAACCTTGCTGCATTTTATTGAGTAATTTAAAGAAATATTAAAGGTCAGATTTTGTTTTTATCAAACTTGCATCTTGCCTTTAATGATATATGCCTATTTCTTTGGGTTCATTATGTGTCATAGTGATTTGTGTTATTTCTTTTGTGAACATTTACCACCAAAAGCTTTTAAATAGCAATTACAGAATTTTAAATTTGTAACTTGAGAAACAGGGAAGCACATCTGAAAAAAAACCAGCATCAGTATACTGTCCCTTAACAGTCATGCATAAATCAGTGAAATAAAATTTATTTGAAAAGAGGGGTGTGGGGGTAGTTCAGTGGTAGAATTTTTACCTGCCATGCAGGTGACCCGGGTTCGATTCCCGGCCCATGTACTTTCCCAAAACAAAACAAAAGAAACCAACAAAAACAAACAAACAAAATTCAACAAAGGTACTGCAATAACGGGATACTCATGTGGAAAAAAAATGAAATGTGACCCCGCTGTACAACATTGAAAAAAAAAAAGGAATCTTTTTTTTTATTGTTCACTGTAGTTTAATTTACAGCTTTTTTCTAAGCTGTTCAGTGTAATCTGAGTTTACATATTAGCCAGATATCACATTGTTAGCACTCACACTTTAGTATGGTTTGTAAATAATTCTTTAGTTTTAGCTTCTTCAATAATAAACTCACACTTATTTGTGAGACATTTTTATCAAAAATTTCTCCAATTTTTAATTAAAATACCACCTTTCTTCCTTTCCAGTCATAGAAAGTTATTTTTTAATTATTTTTCCTGTGTAGTATTTCCTTGGTATACCTCTTTTTCCTGTTATCAGATCTTTTTCTAAGTCTTTTTACTTTTTGTCTAGACAACTGTTTTTTCATCCATTCATCTATCCATTCATCTACTCATTCAAGAAATGTTTATTGAATGCCTACCACATGCCAGCATTTAGCAAGATAATGTGGGAAACAGGTAAGGGAAGGAGAATGGGAATGGGAATTCTTCTGTACCTATGTGTCAGTACTATGCAGTGTAAGTTTTATGTGTCTCTTCTCCTACTCTCACCACCACAATAAGATATTTTACCATTTTTAATTTACATATGAGGATTTAGGTTAAGAAAGAGAGATTAAGGATTTACATAGTTTATAAATGGCAAAGCTAGGATTTGACCCCAGGAATATCTGATTTTACAGTCTGTATACTTGGGAGACAGATAGATATATTTTTTGTTTCTTAGAATGTGTAGTTTAGTTTACTGTATCCCTGGGCTTTATGAAGAAGCCTGAGGGGCTGCTTGAGAGGGTGTGTGTTTCTAACTACCTTCTCAACTCTTCTCATTTTCAGCCAGAGAGCCCTTTTTTTTTTTGGGTGTATGAATGGGAAAGAGAGAAGCTATTTTAAAATCTATTTTATTTATTTGGCTTTCTTTTAGCAAAATGGATTTAAGTTAAAAATAATGCTTTGAGAGTCACTGGTCTAGTAGAACTGCAAATATGTACGTATATATTTTTAAACGTATATATATATTTATATGTAGATAGACCATCTACACAGTAGAAATGTGACAGAATAGTAGGTGTTAGATGGTAATAAACATTCTAAAATAGTTACATATATACTACTATGGAAATACAGAGGTAGGTAAGAGGATTTTCAGTATAGAAGTTGAAAACTTGTGAAAATAATGCCATTTGAGCTCTGTCTTCAAGAATAAGTGTTATTTGGCACTAAAGAAAATGGGAATGGGTTTGGTGAGGGTAGGGTGGAAACATTGCAACAAAGGAAACAGCATGATTAAAGACCTAGAGTCAAGGATGAGGCATATAGGGAAAATAGTTTAATTTTTCTGGAGATAAATTTGTTGGTAGGAACTACACATAAAATTGTTGGTTGGTATTAGGATGTGGCAAGCTTTGAATACCAGATTAAGGAGTTTAATCTTTTCCATAGTCAACAGAAAACCTTCAAAAGTGTTTAGGGGAAAAAATGTTTGGAATGATGAAGGTAATTATATGCATTGATACTTATTTAAAAAGATTGATTATAAGCAGCATTGTAAAATGAATTGCTGATGGGAAGACCTATTGTCTAGGAGAGAGATAATGGCGGTGGGAATGAAAAATAGGAAACAAATGTAAGTAATATTGCAAAGGCTAGATTATTAGATTTGGAGGACTGATGGGTTTAGTGGATTAGATACCAAAGATGATTTCAAGGTTCCTATTCTAGAGGAGTGGGAAGCTGTTGGTTGCCATTACACTGTCAGTTTGAGCATTGAGTTTTATTATTTATATCTTAGCTGATTCCAAAACAATCTGAAGAGTCTAACATAATTTTTTATAGTAAAATAGGATAGGGAAAACAAAGGAAATTAGAATGAAGCCTAAAATTACTAGGGATACAAAATTAATCCAGCTAGTAAAAATGCAGAGATACATTAAATAAAGCTCCTCTCTGGTTGCTGGGATGGAGCCAGAGTTTTACTATCAAGTTTCCTAGCAAATAGGAAAGCATAGTATTTTATACTATACTGTCTCAAAAGAAACCAGATTCACAGTCTCATGAAATAACACATAGCACTTATTAAGAGTGTACATTTTTGGCACTGAGGCCTAAGGGAATTTTATCCTATGGAGCCCTATAAAAGGGACACTTTATTATGTAAAGTCAACAGTAACCTCAGCTGTGTCTCTACAAGCAAGTTTTTTTTAAAAAGAGTCCAGTGGAAAGTCTGATCTCAAAATTGGTGGTTTTCAAATTGTGCTTAACAGAACCATGGGGTGTTCAGCATGGGTCTCCAGACCTCCCTTCCCTCATTCCCACATTAATCAAAGCAATTCTGCCTTTATCTGTTTTATAGATTGGATTTGTAGTTTACAATTTGGTGTTTGATAAGAGAGTTCCATAGCTTAAAAAGGTTTGAAGTCACTGATATGTAACAGTGATCTCCAGAGTGGAGTTCAGGAAGAAAATATTAGGACTTCTATTTGTGTATTTTTATGCCTTAAAATTTCTATTTTCCTGAATAATTTGTAAGATAAATAATGTTAGAATGGTAGTAGATATATATGATTGATAAAAAAGTATATGTACAATGGTGATCATAACGTATTTTAATAGTGATTATTCATTCACTCATTCATCAGGGTCCATGGATGATAAAAAGGGTGAGACACTGAAATACAAGGAATAGAGTAACCATCAGATTTTTTTTTTAATTGAAAATTATTTCACGGAGTTGACTTTTCTAAACTAGTGGATCTGCAGAAGATTTTACAATTTTATTCTCTGGTAAAAGACTGACCAACAATATCCTGCGTTGTCATTTAAAGGCACAACCATACTCTTTTACTTCAGACAGAAGTTTCAACTTGTGTTTTTTAATAGTACTAAACTGTAATAACTTACATTTGATATACTTGATATTTTTAAACTGCGTTAACATCTTTTAACTCATTTAAATCTTAAAATATCCATGTGAGGCAGGTTGATGGGTCGTTTCCCCGCCCTATTTTCCCTGCCCTGTTTCACAAATGAGAAAACTAGGGCACCAGGAGTTGAGGCTATTTTTCTCCAGCCTGTTCAGGAAAGTAAAAAGACTGTAAAATGAAGTTCTCCCATTTCTGTGCCTTTTTCACTACCTTTTTTACCTCTTCCCACTGTCCCGAGAAGCATTTTCTTAAAACATGAATAGAATAGGTATAGCAGAAACATGGATACAGTTTTAAAAAGCCTGAGAATATTTTATAGTTCAGTAGTGGTAAGGGATGAAATTGAAGCTCAGAAAAATAGTGTTTTGCCTCCTTATACCATGATAACTCTGTAACAAGATGTTAGATATCTTCACTTGCAGTTTATTTCTTTAAAAGCCATATCATACCCAAAAGAATGGGGGTGGTTTGTAGAGCTTGGAGAAAACCAAGAAAACTAAATGAAGTAGGAGAAAATCAAGAGTAATAATTTATTAAGACTTTGCCCTATGCCTAGAATTAATGTCTTTCACTTTGGCTTTCTGATTTCCTGCCTATCACACTTTTTATTTTTAAGTTTGTTTCCTTTGTAAGATATCTATTAGTTATTTGGGTGCCCTGTGCAGATAGTTTCTGGCCATGAGGAACATTTTAACATACAACCCCCCCCCCCTTTTTTTTCCCATAAATCAATTTACTAGATTTTGATTCTATTAAAGTGAAAATGTTTCTAAACACACAAGAATGAGAGCTTGACTTAAGAGAACAGCATATTGTAACTACTGAACTATCCTGCTTAAAATAGTCCTTTGTAGATCAGGCATTTAAAAAAAAACCTCAACCTTCCACTTGTTTTATTTTCTCCTTTGCTTAGGTTTGAGTCTTGGCTTATTTCTAAATTGCCTTTTCTGCTTTTCTCTTTTTGTCTTAAAGGCAGGCTCACCTTTCATATTCAGGTTTCTTTTGCTGAAAACTGAGAGTGAAGTACTGGTTTACACAACTTTTTCCCCAAAAGTTGACATGCTTTTCTTAAATTTTATTATTTTTTTATTTAAAAAATATTTTTATTGAGATATCTTCATGCATACAGTCCATCCAAAGTATATAATCAGTGGTTCACAGTATCATCATATAGTTGTGTATTCATCACCATGACCATTTTTAGAACATTTGCATCACTCCAGAAAAAGAAAGAAAAAAAAAAACCTCATACTTCCCATACCCCTTTCCCCTCCCTCTCATTGACCACTGGTATTTCAATCTACCCCAATTTTTTTTTTTACCCCATATTCCTCCCCCCCATTATTTATTTATTTTTCTCCTTATGGTCTATACCATGGATAAAGGGAACATCAGACACAAGGTTTTCAAAATCACACAGTTACATTGTAAAAGCTATATAGTTATATAATCATCTTCAAGAAACAAGACTATTGGCTGTGTGATTGTGAAGACCTTGTGTCCGACGCTCCTTTTATCTAGGGTACGGGCAGATGAGTAAAAAATATGGATAAAAAAATAAATAATAGGGGGAAAAGGTTAAAATAAATTGGGTAGATGGAAATACTAGTGGTCAGTGAGAGGAAGGTGTAAGGGGTATGGTATGTATTAGTTTTTTTCTCTTTATTTCTTTTTCTGAAGTAATGCAAATGTTCTGAAAAATGATCATGGTGATGAGTACACAACTATGTGATGATATTGTGAGCTATTGATTATACACCATGTATGGACTGTTTGTATGTTAAGAATGTTTGTATGTTCAGATTTATCAGTAAAAATGCTAAAAAGAGAAGAAAGAATCAAGGCTACTGGCATACAGTTCAGCAGTTTCAGGTACTTCCCTCTAACCACTCCAATACACCATAAACCAAAAAGGGATATATATATATATATATATATATATATATATATATATAAAAAATGCATAAGAATAATTGCCAGGATAATCTCTTGAATCTGTTTGAAATCTATCAGCCACTGAAACTTCGTCTTATTTCTCTCTTCCCTCTTTTGATCAAGAAGGCTTTCTCAATCCCTTGATGCTAGATCCCAGCTCACCCCAGCATTGCCAGGGAGATTTACACCCCTGGGAGTCATGTCCCATGTAGTGGGACTGGGGGTGGGGGGCAGTGATTCAACTGCCGAGTTGGCTTAGAGAGAGAGAGAGAGGCGACATCTGAGAAACAAAAGAAATTTTCTGGGGGTAACTCTTAGGCATAATTATAAGTAGGCTTAGCTTCTCCTTTACAGAAATAAGTTTCATAGCGGTAAACGCAAGATTGAGGGCTCAACCTATTGAATTGGTTTTCCCCACTGCTTATGAGAACATAAGGAATTCCCCAAATGGGAAGTTGAATATTTCCTCCTTTCTCCCCAGTCCCCCAAAGGGACTTTGCAAATACATTTTTAATTCTTTGCCCAAATTACTCTGGGACGCATCAGGGTTTAATGGGTTTTAGATTTGTGGTAAGCATGTCTTTCTCTTGGGCTCTTAGTCGTTGTTAGTGTTCCTGTCATAAAGCAGTTCTCAAGTGGTTACTTGAATATGGCACTAATACAGGTGATTTTCAGAGAAATAATCTCCAGGTTCTCTACCCAAAGCTTAGAATCTAAGGCAGTACTCATTTGGATGTGAATGAAAAGAAGGTTCAGATGGAGAATGAATGGAATAAATTAGTACATGAATGGATAATAGAGTATATTATTTTCAAGCTAAGGGCAAATCTGTTTTAAAGATGGGGAGCAAGAATAAGTATATATGTAAGAGGAAGCTTAGGTAATGTAAGTTCTATGAAAAATAAAGAAATAAAGAAAGTTGAAAGTTCTGCTTAAAGCAGTCTAAGAAATCCTTTCAGGGGAGATAAACCTGAGGAAGCTCTGTAGTGATTTCATAGTATACCACTGAATCTACTGGATGTTCTTTTCCCTTGTTATGTCTACTGCATATCACCTTTCAGTTATCTATATAAGAAATTGAAAGTATGTATTTGCCCTGACAGTATTTTGTATATAGAGCAATTGTCTTTCATATTTCCTGTTCACTCAGAAGTCATGGAGAAGAAAAAAGGCAACAATTGATACCTGTGATTGTAAAATGTTTTACCAGTAAACAGTTAGTATAGAATATCAAAGAAGGGGAATCTGTGGCAAAATACAAGTGTGTTGACCAGTCACCTTATAGACTCTGCTGGCTGTAATTTTAGTATGGGTTAATAAAGGGATAATTTGTAAACCAAGAAGGTGATTTCTAGGGTCCAGATGGTTTTATTCAGTAGCAGCCATGCTTCACAAATCCTATACTGTGTCAGGGCTTTGAGATAGCTGTCTTGGGAATGTGGGACAGTCATAGCATTTTTAAACTTTATTGGATAAGTCTGTGATGAGATATCACTGACAACATGGAGAAATATAGGCTAGTAGCTAGTTAATAAAATTTTGCAGCTTAAAATTTATAGTGTTCTGAATTATTGAAGAGTTACCGTTTTACAATAGGGAGTTAGGTACCATAGTCTCTTGTTTGATCCTTAGTTAAATTGAGGAGTGAGCTTGAGAGTTTTCTTTAGGTTGGAAAAGTTGCCTGTTGGAAGTAGATTTAGATTAGACTCATTTTGTCAGTCTCTTAAGAATTCCTCAAATTAGGAATTATGTATTACCTATAAGGAAATTGCTCTACATTCAGAATTAGAAAGAATTCTGGAATAGGGATGAAGTGGACAATTGAGGGAACTGGCAATAAATAAATAAGTTGTACATCCCCTTAGTTAAGATGTGGTTTTGAACAGGGCTTCTCAAAGTTAGTTTTTCTTGGGGATCTTGCTAAAGTGCAGATTCTGATTTAGAAGGTTTGGAATGGGGTCTGAGATTCTCATTTTTAAAAAGCTTTCAGATTCTGCTGGCTCCTGGTCTGTGGACCATATAGTAGGGTTTAGACTCTCAAGAGAATTTAAGGATTGGAAAATTGAGAACTGATTTTGTCCAGCATGGTGTAGGTACTTTACATGTGTTACCTTATTTAATTTTCACAGAAAACATTCAAGGTGGCTGGGAATATTTTTACAGATGAGGAAATTGAAACACAGGAGCTTAAGTAGCTTGCTGAAGGTTATATGATACATGATGTAACTGTGATTTAAGCTTAAAAGACATCAGAACCCTTGCTTTGTCATGTTTCCATGAAATTCTGTGGTTTTTGTGAAAATAATTTTGCTACTTAAATAGTTTATAGTGGAGAAATTTCCTCTTTCTTACAGATTAAACATTAAAAAAAAATTGTCCCCTGTCCCAATTTGTTATATGAGTTCAAGGAAAAGAAGCTTTTTAAACATTAGAGCATATTATCAACTAAATTTTGATAATTTTAGTTGAAAAATATTGACATGTTAAATGAAAAGTCTTCTGTACTACTATCTAAATGCAATTATTACCATTCTGAGTTCCTCCTATATATATATATATATATATATATATATATATATATATATATATATATATATAAAACACCCCTATGTAATTTAAAAAAATGGCGATCGTGTTGTATGTAATTTGTTATCCTATTCCCCCCCAAAGCACATCTTTAATAATGACAGAAACAAAATTCTTTCCACTTAAACCCTTTTTCATGTTCCTCAGAATTGTTGGCAGCATCACCATTCTTCCTATGCTGTAATCTTATTTTCCTCTTTCAGTAACTCTGCTGCCAAATTCTTTTGTGGATTTCTTTGTAGTATCTCTTCACCTTACTCATGATTGTCATATCCAGGCTTAATGTTTTCTATTAGATTAATGACTACTTTACTGAATCACCATTTGATTCTTAAATTTGTTCTCTTTTCATTGGTTGACTGTTCTGACTGCAGACAAAACCCTTGGTCTCTCTCTTCTCACCATCTTTTAGTGGATTCTGATGAAACAAGTCTGAACACTTCTGGAGTTTAAATTAAAGGCAGTGAATTATCTTACTCTATTGGCTTTTATTTCTACTCATATCTTTTTCTAAATTCCTGCCTTCATTGCCAGGTTGGGTACCAGAATCTGAGAACTTGTAATCATATCGCAACTATATTTTGCCCATTTCCGTGTTTTCCTTCTTTTACCTTGAGTCTTACCCCACTGGGTAAGACAACACAATAAAATAGTTTTACCTTACTCCTGAAAAAAGTTTTTCTCCATCTATTAAGTTACTAAGACAAACTTACTTTGTCTTTTTCACTGTATCTTTCAAATTAAAACTAACATGAAAATTTATATATTGCCTCCTTTTCTAAAATGTAGGTATGTGTGATTTTATATTTACATATATTAAAATCTAATAGCTTATTCTAACTTATTTAGACTTTTTAAAGTTATTGGCCTGATCATTAAAACATTACTATCAAGTAAATATGGGTACAGAATAATTGGAGAAGTCTGTTGACATGTGTAGATCCTCAGTTTTTTTCCTTCTCCTTAGTTCTTTATTCTTTGTTCCTTAGGAAATGCCTCATCTACCTACCTTCACCTGGTTAGACCATCTTTTTTTCAGTGGATCCATATAGACTGAGAAATATAATCTCACAGCTTTGTTCCTGCCCTCTGTCAGAAAAAGTAGCTAGAATTCTTATGTGGCTTCTCAAGAATTTTTATTTTGAGTAATAATGGAAGAATAGTTGTGGAGAAAATTAAGTGAATAGTAAATGTCAAAGATTTACTCCTTTGATAGGCAAAGAAAGAAAAAGGTATCCTTATTAGTGGATTTTTAGGAATATCAGGTATTATCATTAGAAGTTTTAAGGTATTATCATTAGAAGTTTAGGCTTAGAAGTTGTCTTGTTCACTTGGCATCAGTGTCGGAATACAGGCCCTTCTAGGTGGAATGATGAGGCTGTGATATAGGGAATGTTACAGATAGCACACAAGCAGGCTAGGATCCGTATCTGACACTGAAGCCAATGATTGTAACCACAGTTCTTATTTTGTTCTGTTTTGTTTTTATAAGTAAGGAGGATTGTAAATCTGTGTGTTCAGTTTGAGAGTTTAATTTTAACTCCTAAAATGAGGTATTTTCATATCATTTAAAGTTTGTGCTATGTGGTATGAATATTGACTAAAATTATTGTTTGTAAGGATTAGTTAAGTATTATCTAGTTCCTTGGAACTTATATTTTCTGATCAAACCTGATCAAAATCTTACCGCTTGGTATGTTCTTAAATTTTATTTTATCTTCATCTCTTTGATTCTCACAGATCAGTTTTATGTAAGAATACGCTTTGGTTAAATTTGGGGTCTTAAATGATCTCCTGTTTTGTATTTTTTCAGTTTAACAAATTTAGAATAGTTATATTTCTTGCAACTAACACTTTTATAGATGAAATTGAGGACCAGGAAGTAACTTCATTGAATTCATGTGTAATACCATAAGATAGTAACTAAGAGTTAGAAGGCTTGCATTTGAATTGCAGCTCTTCAACTGTGTGATCTTGGGCAAGTTTCCTTACTTCATTTTCAGTTTCCTCATCTGTAAGTAATTAAAATACCCGTCTCATACTTTGTGAGGATTAAAGTGGATAGTGTTTATAAAGAGTTAACATTGTACCTGATACAGCAAACATTCAGATCTTAGTAGATTTTGTTGTGTTTTTAGATATGAAACACAATATACTTTGAAATGTTTGGTAAACATTGTTAGCTTTAGAAGTAAAATAGTAAGCTTGCTCGATCATATATTCATCAAAAATTTATTGAGTTTTTCCTGTATGCCAGACCCTGTGTTAGACAATAAGGATAAAAAGGTGAATATGAAACATTCGTTCCAGAAAAGTATTCTGGAGGTAAAGGAATTTATTTCTGGTATAACAACTACCACTACCAAGAAAAGCTAACATAAAAACAAATACAGTTTCAGTTAGGGTGTATGTACTTCATAAAAATCATAGGGCTGTGTTAGGCATGTTGATTTTTAAAAATACATTATTGAGTCAAATGAAGTTTAACAAGTTTTTGGAATAGATTCATTATGTATTTACAGTAGTATTTGACTAACAGAAAGGTAAACAGATTTTTTCTGTCTTTATCCTATTGAATTATCTGTGTTTTTGACTTTATTTTCCTTGTTAATGTTATTTGTTGCAAACATCACCATTCACTAATTTTTCTATTAGACGAAAGGGAAAGAAGAAAAAAACCCTGAATCTCTAATTTTTGTGAACAAATGTTACAGATGTCTAGTGGATAGAAATTTTGGAAATTAATATATTCGTTATATCCATTTGCTCTTTTGCTTATTTCTGGGTGTATTAAAAATTGCATACCTAATGGCTCCTAAACTTGGTGGATTTACCTGGGGAACTTTGTTTAAAAAAATCCCCAAGTTCTTCACCCATTCCCTGTCCCCTCAGGTGATTCTGTTGATCTGGCTAGGTTTCCATATCGTTGGGATATATAACAAGACATTATAGCCCTCTGAACTTTTTAGTGAAACATATTCTTGCTTGGTTCCTTTTTAAAGCCTAATGGCCAAGTAGTACTGTCACTGATTTTACTTTGCAAAATGTTTATGGCAAATACAAGTATCCTATAAAGAAAAGTTATAAACTGTGTTATCTCAGATCTCTGATTGTTGATTAGACTATTAAATGAACTTGTTCTTATGTTTATTTACATTTAAGTTTGTTTTTTTTAGAAAAATATAAATCAACTAGGCTGTTAAACATTTAAAATATTCTTTTTACTTTTAATTTTTCTTAAATCTATATTTTTTGATACCCTGAGTAATAATGTCTCATTAAATTGTTTATATGAATGTGCCTCAGCAGGATGGGGACTAGGGTAAAGCAAGTGAGGTGGTTAGGGTGCAAATTTAAGGAGGCAGTCACTTTCAGGGTTGGGTAAGAGTAAGTACCTCCTAAGGTTTTATGTCCTAGGCACCTCACTTGCCTTACCCTAGTGCAAGCCCTTGTTCCAGAAAAGTTGGCTGCATAGATATTATTTTGATTTTAGTTTTAACGTAATTTTATGCATGCTTGGATGTTTTACAGAAAATAGAAGAGATGAAAATAATGCAGCCAACCCAAATTTATAAGAACAGGATAAAAATAAATATTTTTAAAAGGTAGCAGTATGATTTTATTTTTGAATGTTCAAAATAAAATGTTAGAAATTCCAGTTCAGCAGACTCTTGTCATACTGAAATATATTCAGTTGTTTTACCTACTAACAGCCACCTGAAATTAATGATGTTGTAGCTATCATAAGTTTCTTAATGAAATATTGGAAATTCAGCTCCTAATTAAAACTTGTAGATGATAATTGAGTTCATAAATAATGACTCCAGATTTATTACATTTTTTAATCCCAAATTTCAGTATTCTTTGGGAAGATTTGCCTTTTTTTTCTTTTTTTGAGTTGTACATCTGGAAATGCTCAAAAGTTATTTGGCTTTTTAAGAGAACAGTCTACAGTGAAAGTATAACTTCTTTAGAGGTGAAGTTTAAGTTAACAAATGACGAACCATAATGTGAGGAACCATGATATTGTGAATTATTTGTTTGGCAAAAAAAACTGATGCAGGTATTTGCTGCTGATGCCTTTAATAAAGTAACACTTGCAAGAAATTAGCGAGATACGCTACACAGAACTTTCTCTTTAAGTTCTCAGAATGTAAACTAGAGTACAACTTCGTTTATTCAGTAAGGATTACATTCTGTAAATCTAAGTTTGATATGTTTGTAAGTTCCTTGATTAATGTAATATGAAATGAGTATTTAATCTGTTAAAATGTGTAGGTGTGACTTCATTATCAAGTCAGGCATTTTATTTCTTAAAGTTAGGATTTACCTAAATGCACTTTTTCTCCCATATATATTTTTATTTCTTCTTATAGTGGTGCCAAAGTAAGTTTTGCCAAATAGAATTATTTAATATTTTGGTCTGTTGATAGTGTTTTAAGTATACAAAAATAAATCCATAACAACCAAGGATGGAGGGGTATCTAGATTTGTTTTTAGCTTTTTTTTTCATGGCTTCTCAGAAGTGTATCATATTATAAATACGTTCAAAATGTTTTGCTCTGAGGATATGTAGCATTCCTATAAAGGTTAAATCAATAAAAATGATTTGGACACATTCCTAAGCATGGCTAGAACAGGTAGCCCGTTGTTTTAGGTACTCTTGAGTTTCTGGAGCAGATCATTATGGCGTAGCAAGAGAACTCACTAAAAGTTGCTTTCTATGTGTAGATGCATCAGTTTAAAAAAAAGTAATATTTTTCTGACTTTCTAGAAATGAGTATTTTTAAAGTAGCCCTGTGTATATTGATTTAATGATATATTTTAAACTCAAAGTTTTGAAACTTTTTTCTTTTCTCCGAATGCTGAAGATACACCATAATTGATAAGAAACAGGTACGTACAAGGAAAAATGCAATGGGCAAAGCTTTCCAGCCAATTTTGAATAAATGGTAGTCGTTTGACTAAAAAAAGTATCAAACATTATAATTGCAAAATTGGGAATTAGAAGTGATTCTGTTTAATCTTGCCTAGTTTAGGAGAAAATTCTGTAGTCACTGGCATGTTTTTTTTTGTTCATTTGAGCAGTTCAAAAGGCAAGTTTCAGTTTTAGCCTTTTATTTTAAAAAGCATTTATATATATGCTCAGGGATGACTTCTCACTATGTTATTGTTGCTGGGTAGGGTTTCATTTTATGCTTTTGTTTGTTGTTGTCCTGATTTCATGTTTTAAGTATATATGAGCTTTAAGTTCATATGTAAGTTTTCAGATCACACTTTTCACAAATTACTTTTCACAAACTTTTTGGCAGTTTATAATAATGAATAAGGCAATTTTTATTAGAGGTTCCTTTAAAAAAATGTTAAAGGTATTTGATGAAGCTGGATCATAGAACTCAATGAATTGACCATATAGTTGGCTGAACAAGATTTAAACCAAAGTAGAGATTTTATGAGCTATATATATATATATCAATGTAGTTTCATTAGAAAATGTCTTTTTGTACATATGGTGCATATTACTTTATAAGTAGATACTTTAACAAAAATATGTTATTTGTTGAAGCATATGATTTTGTTTCATAACCAGGAAGATGGTTTGAACTTGTCTCGGTAAAATATTTTTACATATATAAAAATTTTATTTATATGTGTGTTGAAATATTTTGATTTAATAGTATATTTTAAAGATTAAAAATATTAATAAACTAAAAATACTTATAATCAGCATATGGTTCCAAATTTTCTTTCGAGTGACTTATGGATGATAATTAAATATCTTTTCATGTGTTTTCTCTAGTCATATTGGTACACTAAAATATTCTGAAATGTGCTTAGGCATATTATAAGGAAATAACCTTTTGGATAATTCAAGAATGGAATTCTTTTGACAATATTGATTGTCCATATCTAGTTTAGATGATAACTTTTCTAAAATGAGATATATATTAGTGGTCAAAGGTTTTGAAATGTTGTGAGTTTTCCTACTAGGTTGCGAAAAGAGAGTATGCGCGTATGTGTGTTTAGTTTTAGCAGCTGGGGGAATGTAAAGAATTCTGTGTGAACAACAGAGTTAATATTAATAAGAAAGAAAGTTTTTCCTATGGGGAGAAGGTTGAATTAATGATTAAAGGGTGGATTATGTTGACATTTATGTTCACATTGCTTTGCAAATAAACTATAGTGTTGTCTTTGTAAGTAGTATGTACTTTAAGGATTATTTTAAATATTTCCATTTTCTGTTGTATTTTATGTTTGTTAATAGCATTAGAATTTTTTTCTGCTGTTTGTCAAAAGCTGAATTACCTAAAGACTAGATAAAAATTAATCATACTAGATTACCCTTTTTTTTTTTTTATTACATTGGCAGTCACCTAGGGTACCTTTTATAACCAGTTGTCTTACCTTATATTAGAAATACCATTGTCTTGATGGGAGTTTTATTAGATAGATATTCTCATAATGTCTTAATATTTTTAGAATTAGCTGTTTAGTTCCCTTGCATGAAATACTTACATACTTTTACATAGTTTTATGGAGAATACAGTAATTGATATAATGTAGATCATTAAGCTAAAAATGTTTTGTTTCTGTGATACTATAATGTTGCAAATAGCTGTTACCTGGTAGAAGTTTATGGAATAAAATGAAAATCCAATTATCTCCCCAAAGTAGTTTTGCTTTTTTAAAAAATTGAGCTGTATTTACAAGAAAATGTCTTAAAATTAGTATTATTGAATAAAGGAAACTACAGTGTACTATTTGGATACTCATGCATCTCTTTTCTAGGATCAAGTTATAGTGATACAGTAAAGTGAAGGGTTGAAATGTTGATTTTATAATGTAGAACTATTTACATAGTGAAATAAGATAAATGTGATGATCCTTTTTTGTTTTAACTTCAAAGAGAATTTACCTTGTTTAGATTCATTTCAGCAATTTTTAAGTACTTGCTAGAAATGATGATACATTTCAGAAAGATTATCCTGTTAATTTGAAGTCTTAACATAGGGAAGTTCAGTAGAGAAATTTAACAATAAAATTATTTATAATTTATTATGGAAACTAAATCAGGAATTAAAAATCAAAATGCTCAATTTTAATTTTTTTACCCAGGTTATATGGACATTGGGTGAATATAGAGAAAATATACTTGTTTAGTTCAAACCAGAGTTGTTTTTAGAGATAACATCTATAATTAGGGGTCTTTTAGCAGATTAATTACATTCATATTCACCCTTGTAAACTGCAATATTTTATCTTCATTGATGTCAATTTTTAATTAGTTTTATTTAAGTTTATAGCTGAAAAATAATGTCTTGGATTTTACAAGTGTAGCTTTTGATTATTTTAGTCTTTAATTTCCTAGTAGATGTCTAATCTCTGTTATTGGAACTGAAGGTTGACATTTCTCTTAGTGTACATGCAAAATAATTGTTTTTTCTCCACCAAAGAGCTATAAACAGTACCTCAATTAAATAATTTTTGTATTTACTCCTTGTTAACAATTATTATCTCAAGTACTCTAGTTGCTGCTGTGTATGCCTTCATACACATGCATATGTATATGCTGTGTTGAAAAATCTTAAGTCAACTGTTAGTCAAGAGAAATTTAAGCTTATTTATATATGGCAGGAATTTTGTTTCTATATAAAAAAATCCATGTCCAATTAAAGTTCCATGGAATAATACAACATTCCATTTTTTTATTCCAATTTTTCCAAAGAAAGGCTATGCATGTATATGTCTATAAAACCTTACTGATGATTGTTATTGTGATTTGGTTAGCTTTTTCATTTTACTTGATTTTCTTTTACCAAACTACAAACTGGATGTAGTTGTGAGATATCTGACCATAAGAGATAAAAAAATGATTTGGCACAGTCATGGGTCATATAATTTTAGGAGACCTTGTAGCTTATATTTAAGTTCTTGAGTTTTTAACTTAGTCTTATATGTAAATATGTTTTCATAGTTGAATCAGTGATAATTCCAGAAGAGACCATTGATGTTAAAATAAAAATCTATTTGAAAAGTAAAATAAAATTAATTTGACTTTGTGGTAAAAATTATTTGCCTTGCATAGGATGTTTAGTTGTGCTTTATTAAGAATGTCACTGATATGTCTCATGTGTTATTTATTAAGGGATAACAGTAGAAATAGTAGAGATAACAGAGTCTTTTAACTAGTTCCAATATAATCTTAAGTAAATTTCTGAGACTATATTAACTTGGTAAGTTTTATAGCATCGATATAATAATTTTTTAGTATCTTAAACATTTTTGAAAATTGCATTCACTTTAATATGACTAGGTGGTGCAGAATTCCTTGTTTGTGGGTAATTGATTTAAAAGAGGAAAATTATTTAATCAAGGTAAACTAACATTTATCATCTTTTAATAAGAGCCCAAATCATACATGGTGTATATGAATATGACAAATTCTTGGTTATATATGGGATGTTGGATTTATGAGTGTTAGCAAGACTATAGAACATTTACAGGTGGTATGTGAATCCAAATTTTTTGTCACTTCAAGTATTGAATGTTTATGTAGCAATTAGCTATTAAGGAATCCTTTAATTCTACAGTTGTCTTATTTGAGATTGTTTTTTATGTCATATTAAATGGTGAAGTTTTTATTAAGTTTCTTATTAGAAGACGTTTTTATGACAGAAAATACTTTAGAGTTGAACTGCTGTTCAACAATAACAACAAAAACCTGAAATACTTGATATGATTGTGGCTTGCATCCAACACTGTTCCAAACCCTGATTCCTGTATCCTTAATAAATAGTATAAAGGGGAGAAAATTCCCAAGACTTTGACATAAGGTGAAGCTATTGTATACATATAATAAAAGATCATTTAATTTCAATTGCTATATAGGTCTTAAAATAGTCCTGTGGAATGTATGGTCTGCTTTATGTGTGTTTGCTGTTAAATGAACAAAAGCTTGTAGTCATCTGTGGTTACAATTGCAAGGAAAACCCTTTAAATAAGGTATAGAATTTTCCACATTAATTTTTTTAATTGTAGCACATTAATCAAAACATATCAAATTATCTGGGCCCACTGAATTCCACAATCTTTTTGAAATGGCAATAGATTATATTTAAGATATATATTTTCATTATGTGAGACTTCCTTTTCTAAAGATTTGTGTATTAGAATTTATTGTTTTTCTTATTATTGCAATTTATTTAATGACTTTTTTTTTTGGTGGAATTTTATCTTCTGTGTAAGTTACAGAGTTCATTGGTACAGAAATAAAAAGTGAATTAAAGTTACCTTTTGGGACATCTCTGCCTAAATTTGTATCAGTGTGACAAGCACCCATTTAATAAGAAATCTACATGGTAAATGATGAGAAAAAAAATAGTTATGCTTTATCATGTGTACAATTTTGGTATCTGCAGGAAGGATTTTTTCATATTGACTTGGTATTTGTCTATTTGTCATATGTGTAATATTTTAAAAAGACTATAGAAGTGGACTGTTACAGTGAACTCTTTATATAAAAATCTCTCTAAAGACTTTGGTTAATTAATAGCCTTTGCAATCTTAATGCTTTTGAAGAGCTTTTGCATAACTTCACTGTTAAATTAGAGTTGTTACATCTTAGTATACTAGAACGAGAGTTAGAACAGTATGGAAGGTTGCTATTTGTATGCTTTGGAGAGGAATTTGAGATGTTACCCTGTTTTGCCATCAGTATTCAAGTATGCACGAGTGCACAATTAATCATAGGAAATGCATAAATAAATAATTCAGTCCCATTGGACTTTTTTATATGAATACTTACCTTTTCCTTTTTTGTATATACAGTTGAGGTATTTAGGTAACCCCTAACCTTTTACTTCAACAAAGAAGTACAGTATAAAAATATTACCACAGTTTTCATGTGAGCAGCTCTTGAGAGGGAAAAAAAGCCTCTAGATGAATATTTCTTGAAAAAAAAAAAGTTGTGATACAGAATGTCTTAACTTAGCCCCAATACAGTACTTGAGGACCACCAGTGTATAAAATTGAAAGCACATGAGGTTAGCAGCGTTAGAAAAGGTTTGTAATTGATTAGCGCTGCTTGAAAATATTGAAGTACAGTGAGTTTGATTTGTGAATGGTTCTATTCAATAAAGATTAATTCTGTTTGATAAAATCTTAGTGCCTTCAATGAGTTAGCTTTTTCTCCCCTCTGCAGTTTATTTAACCATCAAATATTTCAGTGTTCTTTTAACAAACTGGAACATTTCTATCTTACTGAGTTTAACTTTAGCATGACTGATTTAAACAAGTCAGACTATCAGTGATTAGTTTGAAGGGTGTAATTGAATAGATTAATTTTTGTTCTTTTGAAAGAACTAAAATATATCATAATGTAATCATGTATATTTCATGCCTTTCTTGTGATTTCGAGAGTATCTGGAGGTTCGCATAGACCAGAAAGGTCCTTTCTACGCTCTCTTTTGTATCTTCAATATGTTTAAAATTATTTTTAAAAAATTTAAAGTGAAATTTTAATAATTTTCCATGTAAAATTGGGAATATTTATTCTAACTTAAAATAATTATAATGCAAGTCTTTGGGAATTGCATTGGCATTTTTAGCATTTTATATATGTTAGAATTGTCTTTCTGTATGTTTTTGCCCTTTTAATACTTCCCCCTGGAATTTAAAATCTAGCTGTCTTATTTTACAAGTCAATTAGGATACTTTGTCACTATTAGAGCTTGAAACTGTAAAATTATCATTATATGGACCATAACTATTGTTTTGGAAATTGGGGTTCATACATTATATTCAGTCATTTGCTCAGGTCAGTTGCAAAAGTTTCATGTAGAAATTTAATCAGTTAGCCGTTGTATTTTCATAAATAAATTTTTATTTATATGATGCTTCATGAGTCACATCTGTAATTTTCAACATGCTTTATTTATGAAAAAAGATTTTGAGTACAGATTTTGAAAATTTCTTGATTAATTCAAGGCAAATGGTATTCTGAAAAGAACACTGAGACAGAATCACTCTCTTTCATACACATACAAACACACACACGCACACACACACATTTTTCACTCATATTTGAGGAGAGACAGTCAGTTAACATGTGGTTTGTTCCTCACCTAGGAAAGCCTTTAACTTTCTTTTTAGCTATTCCACAAGTTTGGGGCACATACTTCGGATACTGCATTAGTTGGTGCTTATAATCCTCATTTTAGAATTTAAAGCCTGAGTGATGTTTTAGACTTTGATTAGACTATAGAATGAGGAAATATTTGCAGTATGATGATAACATAGATACGCTGTCCACTGCCCACCTGTAATTAGGTTGAAGTAGGGGGCTCATATTAAGTTCTCTGTTTAGGCTCTAAGATGCTATGGAGGGGTTTAGGGGTTAGGAGGGTGTGAAATCCACTTTTCAGAAGAGGAAGAATTAGTTATAATGTCTAATTAAAAATATGACATGCAATAGAAGGTGATTTTTATCTGCTTATTTCACAATTATTCCTTGTATAGAAACTTGGTCAAGTTTCAGAAATCTTAACTAGAAATGGTTATTAAGGACATCAGGGAAATATAAAACCTCTGATATGATCAAATAAGGAGCATTTTAACATACCGTTTGTGCCAATATTAATAGCTTTACTTCCAATGCTAAAGTATTTCCTTCAAGCTTGTGTTATTTCCTCATCTGGTTAGAAATGTATTTTTGCAAAAGAGTAATATTGTTAAAGAGTAACTTAACTGCTTAATGTACCTGTTCAAGTTATCCCTCTACTAACAATCATTTTAAACAGCTTTTTTTCCTCATCTCTTAGGTAGTAACAGCAAAAGTTCGCATGCATAAGCTGTAATTATAATATGGGGTATAATACAGTCTAGTTATATTTGTTGTACTTTCTTAACTCAGAAATTTTTAGACTAATGCTTAATTACCCACCATGAAGTTTTAAAAACAATCTGTGATTATTATATTGCTGAGGGAGCTCGCTTACAGCTATTGAGGGAGCCACTACAATAATTTTAGATTTTTTTTGCAAAATATAGAGTATATTTCCTCATCCCTTAAGTGAAACTCCCCCCCCTTCAGGTTTAATTATTTCTATTTGACCTAAACTAAGACTGATTCTCAAGTATTAGCCAGTTAAAATGTGTGGAGGAGGAGGAGTAAAGGAAACTCCAATCAATAGTTGTAAGTTACAGAGGTATACACAGCAAAAGGATTTGTTTTAAAGGATAAACAGGATATTTTCAAAACTTGCTTTGTATTTGGAACATGTTGGACATCATAAAGAAAACATTGTAAGTGTTTAGCTATTTTGCTGTGATACTATGTCAACTAGTGAAGGTTGGAGTAGTTTACTTATCTATATCAATACTAACTTGAAATTAATTAAGAGACTGTATTGTTTCTGTTTTCTTTTAAAAGTCCAGCAAAATTAATAAGCATGGCTCTTTAAAATCATGCAGAGTATTCTTATAGAGCTTTATTTTTCATGAAATAAAATGCTATTCATTTTGGTAGGTCTAAGAATGTTACTAAAAGAATCTTAGAAGTTTCAGTATTTGCTATGTGTTTATAACAATTCTACGTATGGATAACAGTGTAAATGTAAAATTAAAATTATATAGGAAAATACAGTTCCATTTTAGTTTTTAGAGACTTCTGTAAACTTAATATCCTAGGCAACTATAAAGAGCTTTTAAAAATGGCTATGATATACTTAGTGCAATTTTATTTTCATTGAATGTATGGTTCAGTTATATAGTTGTTTAGAAACAAACTTGTGCAGATATCTTACTCAGTTTAAAATTATAAATAGAGTTCTTTTAGTTGAGCTGGTTCAAATACTGACTGTATTGTACGTTTATTTCTTTCTCTGTTTTACATAGTAGAGCATAATGTTGGGATAAATCTGTGCTCGGTTATTTTGTAAGATTGCTTCCATTTTGAAGTTTTTGCTCAAATATTGCGAGCTTCTGGAGTCAATAATTTATAATACTTTGATTAATTTCGTGCTTCATTTTATTGCAGAGAGGGTTAAATGAGAATATTAAGCTGTTTCTTTTACTGTTTTAGCATTCTTATTTCTATAGCCCCCAAAACATTTTGATTAATAAAAAATGATTAATTTTTGTCCATTTCAAGTTATTCAGAGAATACAGATGCCATATACAAATATGTACATCAATTTCATTTTCAATTTTTTACTTCAACAGAATAGTATTATTGTTAATATCTTTAATATACTGTTATCCTGAAAAGCTAGCAATTTATCTAAGAAACATACATTTATGTTTAACAGGTTCATCTCTTATAGGATTTTAAAAATGATAACACTTACCCCAAAAGAAGTTTTGCTGACATGGTGTCACTGTGCTGAAGAGGCTGTTTGATGCCATAGTCCCTCCTTTTTTTTCAGATAGAACTTGTACCCTCTGTTGTTAATACTGCTTGCAGCCTTAAACTGGAAATACAAACCATACCCAAACCTTGTTTTAGTTTTACAATATGCCTGGAGTACATAGACTTTATATTTATTTTTTTCTGTCAAAAAATTATGTAGCTGGTAACATGTGAAAAGCAGGGAAACAAAACAAAAAGAATGAGCAAATATTTGAAGGACCTACTATTACTGCATAGACTGTGGTTAGAGAGCACTCACTGACTCTGTTGGTCTCGGTGGCTGGTAGTGACCTGCGGAGATTAACCATTTAAAAACCAGAGACTTCTTGCTGTCCTCCTGGAGAAAGTTTGCACCGCACTTGTGGTTCTGTGGTTGTTTGTGAGGCGAATGAAGCATTCACACAATCCAAAAAAGCAAAAGCTTTAAAACTCCTTTTTTTCCAAGCACTATTACTGGAGAGACAGAATCATGTGGTTTGTGACCTCACAGTACTCAAAGTAAAGTGGGACTGCCTACCACTGTGGCTTTTCCCCCTTGCTCTTGCTCTCCCTCTCTCTCTCTCTCTCTTTCTCTGACAAAAGGCTTGTGGTAAGGCCCTTCCTGGCATCCAAAAGGATATAGCTTTTTAATTTTTGTGACTCATGAGGATTTGGATAGAATACAAATGCTGAAGGAGCCCAAACTCCTGAAGGTTAAGCATTTGTAGAACTGAAGTCTGCAGTTAAGGTCTTTCCTTTCTGTCACCACCCCCATTCCCCCCCTCCTTTTTTTTTTTCTTTTGCCTCTTTCTTTTAGTTCATTATTGTGTCTATGGAAAAATGAGCAAAATTGGGTCAAGTGGCTGTGTGAAATTCTGAACAACAGTGATGATTTACAGTAATTTACATCTTTGGGTTGTATCACGTTCTGGGGTCTGCTTCATATTTGCTGGATGGCTAGAGTTCTTCTGTTTTTCTTTTTCTTGTCTTTTTAAACTTGTGAACCTGTAATTCATTGTAAAAAAATTTACCTTAAGGTCTGGTGGCAAACTGCTTGTTGGGCTGGACTGTAATTGGCTGTCATGAAAGTGTTAGTCTGGGGATTCTTGTACAAATATTAAATCATGTCTCTAGTTTATGTATTATCAGTGTTAGATAGCAGGTCCTACAATAAAGATTTAAAGTATTTTTTATATCTTTTATAATGTATAACTTTTATGTTATGACTAGTTTGAGGGTCTTATACAAATGAATGGCAAGAATTACAGCAGTTTAGTGGATGTCTTCTTTTCCTTTATGATTGTAATAATTCTTAACTTTCAAGGAAATGTGTTCAGTTGTATAATTCTTTAAATAGTTTATTTGGCTATTAACTTTGACAGAGTCTTTGATAAGACATCTTAAATACCTTATAAACATATTAAATAAAATATGTTGTAATTTAGATTGTGTAAGTTCAGGATGGAGTGGGTTAATGGAAAATGTATTTTTTGTTTATAATGGAAGCTTTGAAATAAATTACAAAAAGGTATGTAGTAAAAAATAATGCACACAGACAGAGTATGCTAGTCATCTCAGTTTGCTAATTTTGATCCTGAAAAAAATTGAAAACATATTTGAGATGTTTTTTGCCCGTTTGGACATATGTATAGAACTCATTTTCATTTTCTTATTAGGATGATTATATATCAATGATTTTTATACTTATGAATAGGGCTTCCTGATTTCATCAGTTGTAAGTGATGGGGCATTTTTCAACAAAAATTATAAAGCTGAACAATCCAATTTTCTAGACATTTTTTGTCATTTATCCATGCCACTGAAGTTGCATGTCTTAGGCTTCTTGCTAGTATGATAGTAACTGGGAGTGGCATTGAAGTAAATGACTGAGAGGGTGGGTGGAGACTGTGATTTACAAAACATTTTTTTAGGTGTATAACATAGTAAAAGCTGGGGAAACTCTCTGAAAGGGTGTTTCAGCTAAAATATTGTATTCCTAACACAATTCATTATATGCTGTTGTTTTATATTAGAGATAACTGTACAAACATGTTAAAAATTTTCTTTAAAAGAATTTTGATTTGTTCAGAATGCATTGGGAAAACACAGATTGATTTTAATCCTTAATTATTGAAATGTCTGTAAGGTTTTCATAATAAACTTTTAGTGATAACCAGAAATTCCTTTTTTTTTTTTTACTTGGGCAGGCTGTGGGAATCGAACCTGGGTCTCCGGCATGGCAGCCGAGAACTCTGCCACTGAGCCACTGTTGCCCGCCCAAACAGAAATTCCTTTTGATGTTTTATTTTAAATGTAGATTTGTCATGCTTTACTGTGTGTGTAAACAGATTTCACGCTGAAAAGTTAAAAGAAAACAACTTTGATTAAACATGCACTTATTCATGCAAAAGGGAGAAAAGAAATTATTCACTTATTCTGTTCATAAAGAAGGTGTGCTGGGGTTCGATTCCTGGTGCCTGCCCATTGGAAAAAAAAGTGTGCTGGTTGATCGATATATTTAATTGCAAAGTATATTAAAAGGTGCGTTTTTTTCCATGCAATTTGTGTAATTTCCAAACATAGGATTCTTCTGTGCATAAAATAGCAGCAGAATTAGGAGACTTAAAAAAATTAAGTAGCTGTTATAGTATGGTGAGTAAATGATTTCCTTCTCTTAGAATCAGTTTTGTAGTTTTGCATCAGGGTCCTCTGATATTCTGACAACCCAGCTTTTTGCTGAATATTCTCTTAAAACTTTTTTTTTTTATTATGAATGCCTTGCTCCTCTGCCCACCCCTCATTGACCTTATATGACTTCGAGTAATTTTCAACATCTTTGTATCTTCTAACTGCTTATTCTCTTTTTGCAGGTTATCCTCCTGCACATAATTCTTTGGGTCAGAGTCATCATTGCTATTGCAAAAGAGTTCAGTAGATATTGTTAAGTGTGCCCTTTCCTTTCTGTCCTGTATGAGGCCTATCAAAGTTTGGCAGCAGAAAGATAGTGAAATCATATGCTTTAAAGTCTGTATATTTATTTTTCACATGTATTTTTCTTCTAAGTCGAAAATATATACTCTTTGGTGCCCAACTGTCACTTTGCATTAAAAATTTTAAAAAAAAGTATAACTGGTATGCATTTAATAACTGACAGTTTGTTTCATTAGAAATAGCTTACTACATGTGATTAAGAGAGACTGATTCATTAAAGTTCCTGTACAAATAAAGCTCTTGATTATAGATTTATACCATCAGAAATGAAAACCTCAGCTTTTTTACCCCCACTTTCTTTTAAAACCCTCAAACTTCATCCTTTTTGGGATATGTCAGTGCCTGCTATGTTTAAGTAAGTAGCAAATTTAAGGCTACTGTATAAATCAAGTACTTTAATGCCACAGAAGTGAAATATACCTTTGAACCTGAAGTCAATTGCAAAAAGTGAAGAAGTTAGTATCTTGCTTTCCCATTACCTTGTGCAAATAAAATTTGTTAGACTGGGTTGAACTTATTAAAATATCAAAACATTTAGAAAAAATAAACACTATGAACAGTTTTCAATGCTGCACATACCTTCATTGTTGCCTTTTGAATTATATGTTATTTTCTGAACTAATTGTAATATTTTAATAGAGAAGCTTTAGTTTCTCATTTCTTTGTTTTTATTTAATTTTTTTTTAGGATTGCTTTGCAGGCCTGTTTGCTGTTACTTGTAAAGAATAGAAGCAAAACTTGATGTTAGAATTTTATAAACTGTAGATGTGCTAATCTGGCTTAAAATGTTCTCACAGAGTATGAGGCTTTAGCAAAGAACTTTCATATATATCGTTTCCATTTAGTATGTGACAATTTGTTTTTTGAAATTTGACCTGTGTATAGCTGTTCAAGCTTATATAGCATTTACTGGCCCTTATAGTAATGATTTAAAGTTTTTTGTATTAGTAAATATTTATAGTTTCATTAATATTTTAAACTATGTTTGATTAGGAGAGATTAGTTCCATTTCCTTGTTTTTATGGGGTATATGTCTGTGTATATACTATTTGCATATGTGTGGGTGTGTGTATGGTAGCAGTTTGTGGTACTTTCTGTAAGTTGTTTGTTTGTTTGTTTTTTTAGTTTGTTTCATTTGAATTATGTAAGAACCCAAAGCAATACCAATTCCTTGATTGTTTGAACAATTTGGCTTGGTTTGTATTAGCAGCTACCTGTCTAAATGTGAGATAATGTGGACATTGAAAATAATAAACTCTTTCTCCTCTCTCTCTCTACCCCCCAGTCCCACCCCCTTCTCCTTCTCCTCCGTGTCTCTCCCTCTCTACCCCTCACTGTACTTCAGGTTTTTTGGTTTCGCTTTCTCTGTTTTGACATTTATAAAGTCTCAAAGTAGATTCTTAAAGTTTCCTTAGGGAATATTGATATTAATCCTCACTAATGAATACCTAGCAGGTTTGAATCTTGTAACATTTATCGCAAATCATTGTTATTTCTGATAAATTATACCTTGTTTGTTTGTATTGGCATCTGATCACAGAACTTTTCATTCTGTTAACTGTTTTTAATTGTTCCTTTAACCTCCTTTGATATTAATTTACTGTAACATTGTTTCACATGTCATTAACACTTTATGAGGTTACTTTTTGTCTTTGTCTCTTCTTTGACCTGCAGAATGATCCACACTTGTTTAATATAGCTATATAAATAATTCATGTTCCTTGTAATTATTAGAATCATTCATCTTCTAATGCTGTCATTTTTGTAAGAAGGAAAAAAAGGCGAGAACTTGCAAAAAATATGGGATACATACTCATATGACAGCTGAGGATGTGGCTAGGCCAAAGCAGGAAACTAGTACCCACAATGCAATGTTACATACACTACCACTTAATAAAATTTATATCAAATATGCTACTGACAAAACCAAAGAAAAATATCCCAACTATGCTAGTTAATGTACTAAATATATCTAGGGAAAAGTGAAACTAATCTTTTACAACCTTTGTACTTAGAGAATATAGTAAATGAAACTGTAGGCCATCATAGTATATTGGAGCCCGATTGTAACTTTGCCGCACGGTTTGTGCTCTGGGACTTAGCTGTAGGTGAAACTGTCTTATAATGAGAACCTTTTGAGATTCAGCTTTCATGGGAAATGGTACAAAAGTGTACTCCCTTTCTGTTTCAGTTGAACTGTTTCAGTATTAAGTAAGGCTAGAGAAGGTTGCTGTCTAACAGGAAAAATAAGTTAAAATCTGAATTATTCATTGTGGTTACTAAACTTTTTACATATCTATATATATTTTTTTACATTTTTTAAGTTGTCATTTATTGCCAGGCTTGTGATGGAGAGGGGGCTTGAATTGTCCACTGAGACATGTTTCTTTTCAAAGTAATCATTTTTCTTGCTCTTTGTGCTTTATGTTAACCTACCTATAGCTTACCCAGTCAGTCCATATGCTTTACGGTAGGGAGGTTCGTTTAAAACAAAAATGTGAACTTCTTTTATAATGTAGTTGCAAAAGATATTAAGGTATCTTCTAAAAAAAATTAGAGTTTTCATTTATGAATTTTAATTTATAAGATTTAACATGCTGTTAATTGTCCGACATCAGTAATTTTAATGAATTTAATACCTTAATTTAGAAGAATTTATAGTTTTCTGAGGTTATATAAATATATAAATTTGTATTTTATATAAATATCTAAAAATTTTATCAGCATCAGAATAGGAAAGACTGTTAGTTGTTACTTGTGAAAGATTCCTTCTGAGCATTTCAGTATAGGAATTGTCAATATCTTATTTCAGAACTGACTCAGTATATCATCTCATCATTTAAGCATGAATATTATTGTCTGCCTGTGTCTCTGTTAAGGATGATTTACTTAATTATTTGAAGTATTTTCTCCTTTAGTTAGAGACTGCTTATCACTAACAGCTGTAGCACTGTGGCTTTTCTCCATGGACTCATGGTGGTCTGTGGAACAACGTTCTTCAACTTTGACAGGTGAGACAGAGGCTCTCCAGTGCCACTGCTTTTGGATGAATCTAGCTGTGGTCAGAGAAAGTGCATCTTGCCAACATATATGGGTGAGACCACACACGGCCTTTAAAATAGTTATTGTAAGCTCATTTTTAGGAAATAGATGTCCTGATAGTTCTTTTATTTGCATGGTAGTTTCATTGCTGTATATAGATTTTTCACTGGTTTCAGTAAAGGCAATTGCAGTTTTAGGTCTCTATTTGTTAAACCCTGTGTATGTTTTATGCTACAGCATACTCTTGAGTTCAGCCATAATTAAAAATATGGAAATTATATTGAAAATTAAGCACTAGAATACTTATCTTTTTGTTTTTATAAATTTGACTGTATTCCCTTTGGAAATCTCAATTTCCTTGAGTTTAGCAGTGAAAAATTACTTCAACTTGAAGTTTAAGACTTAAAGAAGTTAGGAGAGAATGTTACAAATATTCATATACTTTAATTGCATTAATATTAAGAAAAAAATTGACTTGTCATTTAAAAAGTATATAGTTTTATAATATTAGTGTATAAACTGTTGTTCAAAATGTAAGTTTTATGCTTTAGAAATTCTTGCAAGCATGGAAACAGATTGCTTTAGAAGTCAGTTTCTTAATACATGGGTGTAATATGGAAGTTATTTAATCTTTTTATGGGATGGTTAAAACTGTCTTCAACTTAGAGAATTGTTAAATTGATTATACATTTTTGTAAAAAGTATTTTTAGTCTTTAAAAGTGACTTTTTCAGCAGCTAGTAAAGAACACTCTCTAGAATTTAACAGTGTTAATTATGTTTCTTTTTATAAAACGATATACTTGGATAATTTTCAAGGTTCTGATTAATCTTTTGGTGATAATATTAAATTGCTTCTTGAGCCCTGACAGGAGATAGTCACAAGACTTTTCACTTGATGGTAACTGAGTATTGCGTAGGTATATATTTGTAATAAATTGTAACCAATTTAGATAAGATTGTGGTTTCATTGTAGATGTTTCATAGTGAAAACCAAATCTATATAAATAACTGGAACTCCATTTTCCCCTTCAGTGGTATCACAATACTTTTTATCCCTGAATTGATCTGACTGGAAAGTAATAGGGATATTGTGTTCCTACAGCTTTTCCAGAGAACAAATTTATGAAATTTATTTTTCCAGAGACCAAGTTAGATACAAATAGATTGTTCATTAAGAAAAATTTGATATTTGCATTTCAGAAATTGGATATGTAAGCCAGCTTTGTTTAGGTGCTACATTGAAAAAAAAAAGCTGCCAATGTCATATTTAAGATATTTGAAGAAACTTGAATATGGACTGGATATTGATGACATTATGAACTTGCTATCAAATTATTTGGATGTTATAATGGTTATGTAGGAAAATATCTTTATTCTTAAAGAATATGCATGAGGATTGAAGTGTCATGAAATCAGTAACATACTTTGAAATGTTTCAACAAAAAAATAAAAAATATTGGTGAATCTAGGTGAAGAATATACAAGTGTTCATTTTGCTATTCTTTCAACTTAAACAATGAATACTGAAATGTGTAGCATTTTTGTAGATAAAGAAGTGTAGGAACTTGATTTTAAATAAATGGGAAAAGTTTGTTCCATGCATAAATAATAATGATTTTAAAAATGATTAGATATGAATAACCTGGCCTTTACTTACCTACCAGTTTTAGATTTTCAGTAAAAGCTTTATTTTTTTGCATTTTGTATTCACATTCACTGTAAAACATAATTAATTCTCACAAATTTATGTATGGCAAATTAAATTGGAGATGGTAAAATATTTTTGTAAATACTAAATTTAGTATTTTTACATTTTTAAATTTCAATGTGTGATATAAGAACAGGCTAGACTCATAAGTTAGAGATTTTTAAAGGATCAATATAATCATTTGTTTTAATGTATCATGTATTTATTCTTTGCTGAGTGCTTCTGAAATATAGAAAAGTACCTTTAAAAGTAATTCACTTAAATAATACTTCTAACTTTATACTACTAAATTGTACTCTTTCTGCAAGTATTTAATGAGTAGTAGCCAGCATCTTGCTATGCAAATCATTAATTCTGAATTTATATTATACTAGATAATAACTTATCAGGAATCAATACATTTTTTTCTGTAAAGTGCTGGATAGTAAATATTTCTGACTTTTAGGGACTGCCATAGGAACTCTTTCACAACTGCTCAATTCTACTATTGTAGTCTGAAAGCAGCCATAGACAGTGAGTAAATGAATGGGTGGTGTGGCTGTGTTCCAGCCAGCTTTATTTACAAAAACAAGCAACTGGCCAGTTGTAGTCTGTCTACTCCTGCTTTCTATACTGTACATATATAGAATGTTTTGGGCCAGTGGATATGCTCTATTATAGAACAGGTAAAAATGCTTTGTAGAAATGATCAAATTCCTTATTTACATTTTATAATGGAATTGTTTAAAGTATCTACAAAAGTTGGAATTTTTTTTTAATAGTTTAATGTTATTATGGAAGAATCTACCTTTGGCTTTTCTGTTGAATTGAATAGTAAAAATTTGTCATGATTCATGTAGTTATTGCATTGTATATGGTTTTACAAGCCACCCCCAAATTCTCTTAAGAGTAAGGTAGATCAGCAGTAAGAATGCTTGCCTGCCAAGCCCGAGGACCCGGGTTTGATTCCCGGTGCCTGCCCATTAAAAAAAAAGAGTAAGGTAGGGATCCAAATACATAATCTTTATTATAGTCTATCCTCAAATCTTCATAAATCTTAATATTCAATTTAGTGTAACTTATTACTAATAAGAAAGATGCTAAGATCCCTATATCTGTCATTCACAGAAATGTTTCATCTTTCAGAATTCACTGGCTTTAATGCTTCAGTATAACAAACACATTTAACAGAAATTTTAAGTTATTGTGATTTGATTTCCCTCTTTTCATCCGTATTTGAATTTCATTCTGTGTGAAAAAGGAATTAATTATTTTTGTTTTTAATATCTAGAAACAATCATTGCATTTACCATTGGACATAATATTTCAAGTAAAGTTTTCTGAGGATACACCTATATTTTGTAGACTTTGAATATTACTTTGGTGGTGATGGTGATACCATTGATCAGGAAAAGTAGCCAGTCTTATGTATTTTTATTCATAAAGCATAAGAGAATTCATGCTGATCTGAAATTTCAGAACATTGGTACATCATTATTTAAGATTTTATTTAGATGATATATATATATAAATAGATTTAAGCAAAAACTTACAATTCTTACTATTGTATATTTTATTTTAGCTATGATCTTTTAAAAAGCAATTCTAACTATTAGAAATAGAGTTAAAGATCAGGCAATTGAAAAATAATTATTTTATAAATTACATCTGGGTTAGTCATGAATGAGAACTCTTCCTGCCTTTTTCCTTCTTCCCTATAAACTCTTGTCAGTGGCTATTTCCCTCAGGTGTGATAAAAGTTTTAACGTGACTGCTTTCACACTCTCTCCCATATTTGATTATAAAACACACACATAAATCATTGTTAAGTAGTAAGAGGATAACCACTCTGGGAGAGGAATATAGGAAAAAGCTATACACAGAAACTCAAAAAATATCATTCAGGGTCTTTTATGAGGGCAGATTACCCTGTTTACCTTAATAGATTTTAGATGATATCACTATGTTGTAACAATTTAATAAACTCATTGACAGGAGGAATATTTTATTAAAAAGATTTGGCATTTAAAGTTATAATATTCACTTAGTAGAGTAATTAACTTCTGAGGGATAAAACCTTTCCTAATGATAAAGGTTTAAATATAGTTTTATTTGAAATATTTTGCTATGTCTTGGTACTATTTTTTTTTTGAAAAATTGACAATACTACAGATTTCTGAAGGAAATTATGTATTATTCAGTATAATTGATATATATTTCAGTATTTGTAGGTACTAATTTATTGCTTGGAATCTTTATAGAGTCTGTTACTAAAGTGTCAGAAAGAACCTTTTTATAGCAATTTTATATATAGCCGTGTCTTGCATTTCGAGCTCAAAAGGTCATTATCATTCATTCATTTATTTGTGTCCTAAGCATTTATTGAACACCTACTGCATGCTAGGCTTTGTGTTATTGTTGGGACTACAGAGTTGATTAAGGCCTAGTTCATAGGTCAAATGAATCCATATTGAAG
Organism: Tamandua tetradactyla; assembly: GCF_023851605.1. Classification (NCBI taxonomy): domain Eukaryota; kingdom Metazoa; phylum Chordata; class Mammalia; order Pilosa; family Myrmecophagidae; genus Tamandua; species Tamandua tetradactyla. Next base: position 103,050,682 of record NC_135331.1, on the reverse strand, counting down.
GCACTATTTGGAGCACACAAATAAAATGAATATAATACTGTATAGTAAATACTGTGACAGAAGTATGAACATGATATTAGGGAAGAGTAGAAAAGGGTAGTTTAAATCAGACTCAGGATTCAGTGACAGTTACTCAGAATTGGTATAACTTAGCTTAAATTGAAGGATTAGAGGAAGGGCAACAGGAGGGAGTTACAGAGAAGGAATGGTATGTCCAGAGAGACACAGAACAGCATGTAGCAGTTTGAGAATTACAGTCAGTTTGAAGGTGGTATGGAAAAAAATTGAGTGGGAAGGGGCTGGAGAAGAATTTGGAGAGGTAGGTAGGCTCTAATAATAGAGAATATCCCTTTTTTGTGAAAACTAATAGAGAGATCAAACTTTGTCTTGAAAACTAAGGGGAACTCTTACTGGATTTCAAGAAGGTGACCTGCTGTATGCTTTATCATGATCTGTCTCATAACAGTGTAGAGGATGTATTGGAGGGATCCAGGGGGCTTTTTTTTTAAGTCATGAAATATTTCTAAGGACAAATGACATTGTGGAGAAATTATGAATTGCAATAGAATTGTTGAAAGTTACAACCATGATTATCACAGTTGATGGATATTTGGGGCCAATTCTTTAGTTCTGCATAAGGACACAGGTGCAAAAAAGAAAATTGTTCAGTATCATACAACAAATGAAAGGCTAAGGTCAGTCCAGACCAGGTCTTCTCATGCTCAGGCTGTACAAACCAGATTATGCTGTCTCTAAATTAGATGTTCCCGGGGAAGTTTCATCTTCAGTTAAGTCTTATTTTAAACTTGAATGCAGAAGGCTTTCCTAGTGAAAAGTACTTAAGGCTTAAATGAGCTAAAATGGTAGAAAGAAATGGAATTTAGAAAATCATTCATGGAAGTTCCAGTTTGTATGGCATGCAGTTCTATTTATAAACAAACTAGTTGACAACACTTTGTTGGACATTATTAGAACAGATAATTTAGGTAAATGAATTTGCCTAGGTAATTGAAGTAAATGAATTTTTCAAAAAGTGGATTTTTGGAAAATCTTTGGTTCAAAATGTGATAAATCATATACATTTTCTGCCTGGAAGGGCACTGATAAGTCATAAAGTGCAGTAGATAGTGGAAATAAATAAATACTCCCATTATTTTGCAGCTAATATGAAAAGACCACGATAATCTTTGTTTTTTAGAGTTATTTGTAAATATAGATGGAAACATGAAATGAGGTGTTATGTTCCAGTAATGTGAAAACTCTTGGTTTATATTTATAGCTAAAACCTATGTTTTTTTTTTAATAAAACAGATAATCTACTATTTTTGATTTTGAAATTTTTAAGAACCATGGTTATCACATTATTTTTCAGACTTTTTATGCTTCAAGAAAAATACTTCTTTGAGTTTTCTCTAAGAAGCAGACAAACACAGAAACATGAAGAAAAAGCCTATCATCCCTTGCCCTCACAGCCCCCCCATCTACCACCGATTCCTTTTGAAATGTATGGGTTCAGAGTTTAAAGAAGATCAAGACAATGTATTTAATAAAAATGGGAATAAGTGTGCCTTGTTCTTGGTTATGTGTCTGTATTCACTAAAAATAAATATCTGAGCCTGTTGGTTTCTTCTGCTATGTATGTTCTTTTGAAGCACAAATGGGTTTTAATCCTAAATCCAATATAGACTGGTGATAACTTTGTACCTTTCGTTGCTTTAAAAAAAAAAAGAAAACTAGTTGAAATGACATTGTTCGTGCATTTTAAAAAATGTTTTGGACATTCTTACCTATTAAAATGATTTTATAAATGGAATTAAATACTGAAAAAGGAAGCCATTCTTTTCACTCTGTAGAGTGTTATTTCTTTTATTTTCTCACCCCATATTCCTAATTACCTTCTACCTCGTAAGCCTTTCTTGTTAGATTTTTTTTTCACTCTTTGATGTCTGTTTGCAAGACTTTGAAATCATGTTGGCTAATAGTCTGTTTATGTTTGAGAAAAAACGATACTAGCCTTTTAGATCACTGAAGTACTTGCAATAGGAAGAAGTATCATTAGTGCCAAACAACGAAATTATGGAAACACTTACTATATATTTAGTTTTTTTTTTTAATTCACTTACATTGAAAACTGTCTCTTTTTGAGCATAATGACTGAATAATTATTGAGGTAATTTATCTTTTCTTTTAACTATTTAAAATAAATAAAATTTCCCACTATGTCAAATTGTTTTTAAAAGTTTTTAATTTAAAAGTCTTTAATTTGGATGGGTAGGTAGAGAGAAGTCACTTTTATCTGTAACATTTTCCTTTAGGAAACAGTTTTCAATGTCTTTTAATCTATACTGAGTGAAAAGTAATGATCAGATACTAGTATTAATACATTTAAACAGATAAAAAGGCATTATTTTTCCATTTACAAAATATCCACTTAATGAGTGACTAATCTTCCATTGATCCTAATCTATTATGCACTGGTAGTCAGTTCCTATCTACCAAGATAATTAGGTAGCCTTTCTACAAGATATAATCAATCCACTTGAATAAAAGACACTCATAAAATATAGCTAAATTTTTGTTTTTATTTGTAGTCCCTTTTTATTTATATTAAAACAAAGTAGAGTTTAATTCAGCATTATTGACTTCCTCCTCAGTGTCAGATACCAGTAATAGTGGTAAGGGGACTAGGGAGTCTGGAGTAATACTGGATATCCAGAATTGCCATTAGGTTGCTGAAAGGTCATATGAATTGATCGTCTCGTAATTTTGATTAACTTGTTAGGAGAATAAAAAGTGTTTTTGAGAACTCTTTATTCTACTTGGTGATACCATTGGTATAGGAGGGAGCTTTACAGTCTGAAAGGTGGAATTAAATACTCTATCACTTAATCACCATGGTTTAGGGTAAGCCACATAGCCTCCAAGAAGCCATCATAAGCTTTTCAAAAGGGTAATTATGTATCTTGAGTTATTATTGTGAGACTAAAATGATATAATGTTCAGTTTTCTGTAGTGTAATGCTTAGCTCATAATAGATGGGACATTCATGCATTATCTCAGATAATTATCACATGTGAGGGTGGTTCTGTATTTTGTCTCCATTTTGCAAATGAGGAAGCAGAAGTCCAGAGAAGTATTATATGAATTGACTAAGTTCACACAGCTAGTAAGTAGTGGATTCAAGATTTGAACCCAGATCTGTCTGTTCATCCCTGCTAACTAGAATTCTGTGTAATAGAATTGTGTCTTAGGTGAGGGTTTTAAACTAGAAAGGGCAAATCAAGTATAATCAGAGTTATCCTAGAAAATCCCTTTAATTTGTCACTAGATACGATATAATACTGTCTGTTAGGCTTAATGTAGCCAGAGTTTCCTTCAATATTGCATCAGATTACTCCTCTTTATCTTCGAGATAAACTAGTTAGTTTGTGTTCAAAGGCCTTGTTGGGCAAAAATTATGTAAAATATCTTTAAATACTACATATTACTGAGTAAAAGTAAATGCTCCAAGTAGAAGACCCATAAGAAAGATTGACTGAAAAAGGATACCATGTCTCCCATCTCATACTTAGTCATGGGCTTATTCTCATTGAGCGGAATGGAGAGCACTGACATACAGTGCCAGTTCTCATCATTGGACATATATTGAACTTTGAGTTCATTATTGGTATTTTTGTGTGTCATTTTTTCTTGTTAACTTACAGGGGGACAAGGATTGTTTCTCTCTTTCTGTCTCTTTGTCTCTGTCTTTCTCTGTCTCTTTCTGTCTCTTTCTCTCTTTGTTGGTTTACAGAAAAATCATGCAGAAAGTACAGAGTTCCTGTGTAACTATCCCCAACTACCAGTTTTCCCTTACTGACACTTCGCATTAGTGTAGTAACTTGTTACAATTGATGAAGCTGTATTATCATAACTATACTATTAACTAGAGTCTATTGTTTACATTAGGGTTCACTCTGTTGTATAGTTCTATTGGTTTTAAAAATTTTTATTCTAATAATATATGTTCAATGTAAAACTTAACCCTTTTAACCACACTCATATATTTCATTGCTGTTAATTAGATTCACTATGTTGTGCTACCATGACTACTATCCATTACCAAAACTTTTCTAAAACCCCCAAACAGAAACACTGTACTAATTAATCATTACCTCCATATTCCCTACCCTACCCCGGTCCCTTTATTCCAGTGTCTGACTCAATGAATGTGCTTACTATGTGATTTAATGTATGTCACCGTATCATGAATACAGCATGTATTTAGAGACTGTGTCCTTTAGTATTGGTTGATTGTGTCACAACAAAGTGCTGTTCAGTTGAGAATAAGGATAGAAGTGGAAATATAGATTGATGAACACAGGCTAGATAAACATTGTGCTCTTTCTAATGATTTGTTTCAATCAAGGGGTGGATTTGAAGAGTCTCTTAGAGTATCTTGTAGCTTCATTATTAAAAGGAATCTGTGAACCCATAAAAAATACAGAACATTGAAAATAGACTGAAAAATATCTTGCCAAATATGTATAATAATCTCTATTATATTTAAATATTGTTATTAATAAATTGCAAATATATTTTAAAGTGTTAACTGAATTTCTAGTAGTTTTGTCATTTATATTCTTTATTAACATCGCATAACTATTATATTTGAATATGTGAATTTTTTATATTAAAAAAGCAGTCTTATTTTGGTAATGGATGGTGGTGATGGTAGCACACCATTATAAAAGTAATTATTGGTACTGAATTGTTTTCTTAAAAATGGCTAAAATGGCAAGTAAACCAAATTAAAAAAGATAATCTGACTTAAAATGCTAGAAATCACTGTTACTCAGTTGACAAGCTCCATATTCTTCAGTCTCTTCTTAATAAATATTGTTACCTTCAGTTGTCCGTGATAATCTCTGAAAGGTATATAGATTGCAGCCCTTTTTGGTTGCTGGCTAAATTGTGATTTATACTTTTAAGTTTACCTGGAATAGGTGTGACATTGTGAAAGTTGAGGACCCAGAGTTAGATCTACCATATACAGGAGATAGGCTTAGTAGCAACAGGATTTTCTTTAGAAAATGTTAGGTAACTTCCAGTAGGAAATGGGTGCTTGAGGACCCATAATTTCATGCAATAAAAGTGTTGCTATAATAGTCATGTTAAACCGGAATTGTTGTGTGTGTGTCTATGTGTGTGTGTGCACGTGTGCTGTTTGGCAGGGGCATGGCACATTTCATTGTTTTTCTGTGAGTATCCTGTTATTGCAGCACCATTTGTTGAATTTTTGGTTGTTTTTGTCTTTTGTTTGTTTGAAGTGCATGGACCGGGAATTGAACCTGGGTCTCCTGCATAGCAGGTGACAATTCCACTACTAAACTACCCTTGCACCCCAACATGGAATTTTTTTTTAAACTTTTTATTTTGAAATACTTTCAAACTTAAAAAACAGTTATAGCAAAATAAAACAAAACCATACATAGTGCTTCATCATAGCTTTATCCCCTCAGATACCCAGATCCACCAATTTTAATATTGTTCACATTCGCTGCCTTGCTCTATTCCCCCCCGTCCCTCCATCTATCTGTGTCTCTGTCAGTCCATTTTACGAACACTTATGTGTAGCCTGTGTACATCATGCTCATTACTGTCATGTATGTTTCCTGAGAACAAGGAAATTCAGTTATGTACAGCCCTAGAAAAGATTAAATTTTAGGGGAACAGTATTCAGCAGGTTTAAACATGAATAATATATTTTTCTAGTCTACCTTTAAAAAAGTTATATATAGAAGTAGCTAAGTTTGGTAATTTACCACAAGTATTTACTAGTAAATCAGTTGATGTTGGGAAGGTGAAGCCTAGTTTTGGAAATACGAGTAAAATTGTTTCAAATTTATTAATGTTGATGTACTCTTTGGTCAAAATTGTTTAAGGATCTTCAAAACTAAAGCTTAATCTTATGTAAATTGTTTAATTTGAAGTGAGTTTTGTCAGCTAATTAGCTGCTGGTCCTTTAGAAAACACATAATGTAGATATGGTTACTTTGCAGTTCAAATATCCTATTCCCTTTTATTTTGTTTAGCAGTTTTAATTGTTACTTAGTTTTTATGGACATGGGAAGTTGTGAATGACAATTACATAACCATTTTAGGAGGTTTAAATATCTTTAGGAAAGTTGATAAGGTGTAAAATAAATTAGCCTGTAACTTTAATCCCCTCCTGTTGCCACCCTGCATGAAATCCCTAGGACCTCCTCAGTTGGTCTCTCGTCATCCGTTCTGGGCCCTTTATAACCTGTTGATGTTTTAAGGACACTAGTAAATAATATTCCTTCTTTTTCCTGTATTCAGCATCAATCGAAAATACATGGGAGAGAGGTTAATGGTGATCAAAATATCAGCTTTTTTTTTTTTTTTTTTACTGATAGACTCATTTGAGAATGCAGGTCTTTTATGTGTAGCCAACAAATTTTGCTGCTTATATTCTTGGCTTCACTCTTTTTAGTTCTTGAGAACTATTTTTGATTTGAAGAAAAAATTGACTATAAACGAACTTGTCTACCTTTCTATCTTATGAGAGTTTGAGGTTGAGAGAGAAGAATGAATTAAGAATTTTCAGTTCTTAGCCTCTTGATAAAATGGTACCATCCAATCCAGAAACTGAAGTCACCTACTAATCAGGGAATTAAATTTGTGTGAATTAAGGGTGGGCCAGGAGGCTTATTGTGCTACCTAAAAGGTCTTTTCAGATGCTAGATTCCACTGTTTGGAGCTCTGGTACCCCTTCACCTAGTGTGTTCCTCATCCTTCAGATGTCACTTTCTCTAGGATAGGGTAGATAGAGCAAAGCAACTTGTGGAGTTTGTCAGTGGTTCATTTAGATAGTTCAAGAAATCGAGCAAGAAATATAGCCTCCCTAGTGCTTCTGTATATTTCATCAATAAGGTAGTATAAACCTATGGTTCTTAAGATGCTACTAAAAAAATGAATGTAATTTTAGAACATATTCCCTCTCTCTTTTTAAATTGTAAACTATAGTAGCATAGATGAGATATCTTTAGAGATGTATTTGAATAGCTCCATCAACCCTGATACAAGGTTGCAATCATTGTTCTATCTGTATTCTGGTATGAGTCATATCCAGGGAAATAAGGTAGTTTGTTTTCTAGCTTTACCTGTCCTGTCTCTATAGTATCTAACTCTTCTTATTTACAGGGCCAAGGGTAGTCTGTGTGGCACCTTTTTGTGAATTACGAAAAAGTGCTCTTCTGGGCAAATTAATTAGAAAAAGATACCCTCTCTGAGCCAAAGACCCTTGGCTGTAGAGACTGGTAAGAAGATGGGACCTTTGTGTTTTTTTTTTTTTTTTTTTCTTTTTGCATGGGCAGGCACCGGGAATTAAACCCATTGCAGATGAGAATTCTGCCACTGAGCCACAGTCTTACTACCCTGTATTTTTTTTTTTAATTTTTATTATGAAATATAACATATATACAAAGTGGTAATTTATATTATTTTATTTTTATTTTATTACAATGCAATAATTTTAAAAGTACATTGTAACAAGTGGTTATAGAACAGATTTCAGAGTTTGGTATGGGTTACAGTTCCACGATTTCAGGTTTTTCCTTCTAGCTGCTCCATGACACTGGAGACTAAAAGAAATATCAATGTAGTGATGCAGTAGTCATGCTCATTAGTTTGAATCCTATCTTCTCTGTCATAACTCCTCCTTTTCCTCTGATCCTTCTCCCAATCTTTAGAGGTTTTTGGCCTAAGCCCATTCTAAGTTTTTCATGTTGGAAAGGGATTTTGATAATATGTGATAGGGGATGGAACTAGTTGATTTTCTTGGAGAGGCTGGCCCCTCTGAGTTTTAGGATTTATCTGGCCTTAGGAACTCATCTGGAGGTTGAAGGTTTCTGGAAAGTAATCTTAGTTTTGAAACTTCTGTAGAATCTCTGATAGAACCTCAGGTGTTCTTTAGAGTTAACAGGAATGGTGTTGGTTGGGGTTTGGCAATTAGCACTACCTAGCTGAAGCTTGCAAAAGGATAGCCTCACTCCATCTGAACTCTCTCAGCCACTGATACCTTATTCTGTTACATTTCCTTGTTTTAAAAAAAATTTTTTTTATTGTATAATATCACATATATACAATACAAAGAAAGAAAAAGGCAGTAATTTTCAAAGCACACTTCAACAGGTAGTTACAGAAAAGATTCCAAAGTTTGTCCATGGACTACCATTCCGTCATCGCAGATTTTTCCTTTTAGCTGCTCCAATACACTGGAGGCCAGAAAGAATAGTATAGTGATTCAGCAGCCATACTTGTTTGTTAAATCGCATTTTCTCTGTTATGCCTCCCTCTTCTCCTTTAATCCTTCTTCTTATCTATAGGAATCTTTGGGCAATGCCTGTTCTGACTTTTTCATGTTCAGAGCAGATATCCACACTAAAGGATAGGGAGATGTAATTAATTGATAATCCTGGAGAGACTGGTCCCTCTGAGTTCCAGAATTTATCTGACCTAGGAATCCTCTGGGAATTATAGTTTCCAGGAAGGCAAACCTACTGTATGAAACCTTTATAGAGTCTCAGTTCAAGCCCTAGGCATTCTTAAGAGTCAATTGAAGTGATGTTGATTGGGGTTTATCAAACCATGGCAATTAGCACTATCTAACTGAAGTTTGCGTAAGAGCAGCCTCCAAAACAGCCTGTTGACTCCATTTGATCTCCTTTGGCCACTGATACCTTATTTTATTATACTTCTTTTCCCCATTTTGATTAGGAAGACATTGTCAATCCCAGGGTGCCAGATCCAGATTCATCCATGGGACAGGGAGATTATCACCCCTGAATGGCTTGCACCAGGCTGGGGAGGGCAACGATTTTCCTTGCAGAGTTGGGTTTAGAGAGAGGCCACATGTGAGGAACAGAGAGGCTTCCTGGAAGTAGCTATTAGGCCTTGCTATAGGTAGTCTCACCTTCTTTTCTACGGAAATAAGTTCCATAAGGGCAGGCCCCAAAATCGGGACCTTTGAATTTTGACACAAGAAAAGGTGTCCTTTTTTTCCAGTGCGCTTTGCCTCTCACCATAATGCAGAGTTAGGTAATTCAACCCTATCTATCTTCTAAGCCAAGTGCCTTTGTGTAGTATGCATATCCTATAACCATGCTTGGTAACCCTGTTCATTTATGTATTTCCTATGTTCTGTTCTTTGGAACCATTTAATTTTTTATTTCATTTTTTCATTAATTCATTACCCTGATTGATTATTCTGATTAAGTATAGTTAAGTATAATAAATTAGTTTGTGGTAGACACACTTAGAGTGTATTAAGTGATAAATGGATGAGCAAAGCAATGTCATAAAGTTGACAGAGGAAGGGTACCCAACAACCTGATGGGTTAAAAGTTGGGCCAGATGTGATAATTAAGCAGAATCTTAAGGAAGGTGGTAATAATTATTCAAAGTTTACCTTAGGTGGCTCAGACTCTTCTTAAGCTTTAAGTATATTCACTCAAAAATATAGCAACCCCGTGAGATGGCCAGCATTATTATCCACAGTTTACAGATAAGGATACTATGGCATAGAGAAATATGAAATTTGCCAAGCTGATGTAGGGTTTAGTTCAGTTTGGAGTGAAAATTCAAATTCAGGCAGTTTGGCTCCTAAATCTGTGTTCTAAACCACATTTCTCCACTGTATCTCAAGACTTCTGGGGGCCATATTTGTGGATATGGGAGAGAATTGTGGGAGAACTGGTGTAGTTGTTACACCAGAAAAGACAAGATTAGAAATTCCAAAGAGATGGAACATCACATGCAATACTTCAGGTACCTGAGAGACCATGATTGTTCTGAGAGAACCATAGGTTGTTCCCTTGACTTGGCTAGGTGGCCATTATATGTAGACACTTGGTGGGTGAAGAGGCTGGGTATTAAATGGGTTTAGATAATCAAAGACCTTGTATACCATGCTTGCATCATCTTGAAGTCTTCAGTGTTTTGAGGGCAATAATCTATGTATCAGTTTTCCAGTATACATTTTTAAACTTTTTTTTGTATTGTAAAATATAATATATATAAAAAAGCAATAAATTTCCAAGTACATCTTAATAAGTAGTTATAGAACAGATTTTAAAGTTTGCTGTGGGTTACAGTTCCATGATTTTTCATTTTTTTTTCTAGTCACTCCAAGACACTGTAGACTGACAGAAATATCAATATAATAATTCAGCAATCAAACTCAATTGTTAAATCCTATCTTTGTTATACTCCTTCTCTTTAAATAACATATATACATAAAAACAATAAATTTCAAAGTACATAGCAACAATTAGTTATAGAACAGGTTTCAGAGTTTGGTATGGGTTACAATTCCACAACTTTAGTTTTTTTTATTTCTAGCTGCTCTAAGGTACTGGAGGCTAAAAGAGGTATCAGTATAATGATTCAGCACTCATACTAATTTGTTAAACCCTACCTTCTCTGTATTACTCCACCATCATCTTTGATCTTTCTCCCACTCTCTAGGGGTATTTGGGCGCTATGCCCATTCTAACTTTTTCATGTTGGAAGGGACTGTCAGTCATATGGGATAGGGGGATGGAACTAGTTGATGTTCTGAAACAGCTGGCCCCTCTGAATTTTGGGACTTACCTGGTCCAGGGACCCATCTGGAGGTTGTGTGTTTTGAAAAGTCATCCTAGTGCATGGAACTTTTGCATAGTGTACTTTTTTGTGTGTTTGTGCATAGTGTACTTTTAAGACATGAAAATTTATCCCCACATTTACCTTTATCAGCCTCTGTCCTAATGAATAAATGGGGGTGGACTAGGGAATATAGTAAAAGATGAGGTTACAGATATATTAGAGGCTCCATCATGTAGGACTTTGTAGGTCGTTGTAAGGACTTTGATTATATTCAGTAAAATGGGGAGTCATTGAAGTGTTTTAAGCAAAGGTGTGACATGACCCGACTTCTGTTTTAAAAGGATCATACGGTGTCACATTGAAAATTGACTGGAGGTTTGCAAACCTAAAGGAGAGAGACCGTTTAAGGAAGCAGTTGCAGTAACCTATGTGAGATATGGTTTGGTCCAAGATGGTAGCAGTAGAGGTGGTGAGACATGATTAGATTATGGATGTATTTAAAAGGTAGCATCTAGAGGGTTTGCTGAGGGATTGAATGTGGGAGTTGAGAAGAAGAGTCAAAGATGATCCTATGGGTCTTAAGGATAGGGATTGCTTTCAGCTGTAGGGAGTGCAAACGGAAAAGCCTGGATGGGAAGATTAGGAGCTGAGTTTTGGTTATATAAAATTTAAGCTCTCTATTAGACATCCAAGTTGAAATATCAAAAATAAATATTTCGATTTATTTGTTGGTTGAGTTTGGTGACAGTTCTGGGCTGGAGATAATGCCCCAATCACTCTGAAAGCTTTTATATATGTCCATGCACACGCATGCATAAACTCTATCTAAATGCTTTGCCTGTTTTTTTCATTGTGAACAGTTTATGTTGTCCATGCGTTTTAGTACTTAATGGTTACATGGTATTCTATTGTGCTGTTGTACTATAATTTGGCTTAATTGATCATATTTGATCAAGAGATAGTAGATGTTTAAGGTTATTTAAAAAATTTTTAATGCTGTAAGTGATAATAAACACTGAGTAACAGGACTCCAAGTGAATTTCAGTTGGGGTAGATTTTTCCACAGTACTTGGAATCTGTAAGTTTTAAATTACATGAATTATTTATTTATTTTTTGAGAAGGATCATTCAAATATATTTTATCAATTTTCTTCTGAAATAAGTCAATTATCAAGAAATGTTTCCTACTCTATTAATTAAATGATTTTCATACTGCTTGAAGAAAGAATAAGCATTTTTGGTGTTTGCTGTTTTATTCATGAATGATTTATAGTGCTCCAAAAATATGTGTGCTTGTTGTCCAAGAATTCCACAGTCAAGTGTTTTTTAACTGATTGTTCTGTCATTCTTTTTCACCATCTTTATTCAACAAGTCACAGACTTGTCATTGTACTCCTTTTCAATGTGTTATTACTCATAAATTGTAGTGCTTTGAAGAAATCATCCAGTACTTTTGAAATGACATTTAAACTGTGATCAACATTTAGTTGTTAGAAAAAGTTAACAGCTGTGACTTTGTAAGCTACTTGTAGCAACTTTGAAAGTTAGTTGGTTAGCTAGTTGTCATAATGAGGTTATTTTCCAAAGAAGGTGAAGTCATTTGCCATTTTGTTTTGGTCGTAGTGGGCTTTTTCTTTGACCAAATATTTCAAATTACATATTTCCACTCATTTATTTTCATAATTGCTAGCACTCTCATAGAATAAAATGATGGAACTCTTGAAAGGCAAATCATTTATACTTAAAATTCAGCATGTGAATTTTATTTTGTAACATAGTGAAACAAAGAGGTTTGTAGACTTGAATTATTATTAATTTATATTTCCTAATGGGAGTACTGAGTAGTATGTAGTTTTCTATGTGTAAATCTCTGCCCCACATAGTGTATAGAATTCTGCCAAGAATTGTGTTCTCATGACTCCTGTTAGGGTTATGATCTAATCAGAGCCATGTAATGCCTACTTGTTTGAATAACTGTTGTTTCTCCATAGATCATTCTTCTGTTCTTTCTGATCTCTGACCCTCCAGATTCAGTACTGATTGAAAGTTCATGGGTAGTAGAGATACGGAGTAACTATCCAACTCATTGCCATCTGTTTTCAGTGGCAGCCTGAATTCTCTTTTCCTCTGGATTGTATCTTGTTTAAACCTATATACTTATTTTATCCTTAGGATTCCAGACAAATTAGAAAAGCTAATGTTAGATACTTATTTCCTGCCTGATTTAGCCCTCCTTATTTTTGTAAAGGAAAAAGGATTAGTATAGGGCTACCTGATAATATAAAAATAATTGTGTAAATACAAAAAAAATGTTTCTATTAAGTATTAGTATTTATCTTAAAATAATAATTAATACAATTTAAGATCAGTGGGTTGAACTGGAGAGTCCTGAAATAGAGTCAGTTGCATCTAAGAATTTAATATAAGAATCACAAGACAAAAATGATCGTTGAATAATGTTACATTCGTTTAAAAAGTTTAATCTGAAAATAAAATTATAAGACAACTACAGAAAATAGAAATGTGTGATATATTTATATTTATAATAGAAATTAGAACTGTGTACAATATTTGGAGTATTATAATTAAAAACAATTTTCTGATGACAGTAGTTCCAATGTTCAAAGTAATAGGTAAACATCTAGTATTAGTTTTCTGTGCCACAATAATGCTGTATCACAGCTATAAAACTTCAGTAATACAACAATAGTGTTTCTTGCTCAAGTGTCTAAGATGATCATCTAGGCAATCTCGGATGGCCTCAGTTGGAATAACAGGGTGATTTGGTTTTACTCTATTTCTTTCATCATTCAACAGGTTATGTTCATATGATGATGGCAGTGGTGTAATAGAGTGCAAAAAAATACAATGCATTTTGATCCTATAGCTGGCACACTAGAACTTCCACTCTAACTTGTTGGCCAAAGTAAATCACAAGGTCAGCTAAGATTCAAGGTGTGGGAAGTAGACACTATTTCTTTAATGAGGAAAATTGCAATGTCACCTGGGAAGGGGCTTGGATATGGGGAAATGTAAAGAATTAGGGCTGTCATTGTGATCTACTTTATATCCTGGACAAACACAAATGAACAAATAATGTTGCAGGGTATAGCTTTTTTTCTTTTCATAGTATTTGATTATGTTATATATTTTTGTAACCAAAGTTTCTTTTTCTTTTTTAAACTCAAAGTATGACTTTTCTATTCCAGTGAATTGTTTCTGTATCATAATTATTGAAAGCTGTGTAATATTTTTGATGCTGATTTTTGAATGTTAAGGAATATTTGCATTTCTGGAATATTAATATTATATTGTTTATATGTCCACATAGTATCTTTTTTTTTCTTTTTTTTTTTTTTACATGGGCAGGCACTGGGAATCAAACCTGGGTCTCCAGCATGGCAGGCGAGAATTCTGCCACTGAACCACCCATCGCACCACCCTGCATAGTATTTTTTAAATGCAATTGTATTGATATATATTATATATTCATATATATAATCATTCGAATTTTACAGTGGTTCACAAGATGATCATATAACTGCATTTGTTATCAATAGATTTTTGAACATTTTCTTTACTCCAAAAAATAAAAATAAAAATGAAAAAGAACACCCAAAATATCCCATACCCCGACCCCCCCCCCCCCCCCCCCCCGTTTATTCTTTCATGGCCAGGCTCCAGGAATCGAACCCTTTTCTCCAGCATGACAGGTGAGAATTCTGCCACTGAGCCACCATCGCACCACCGTCCCACCCTGCTTTTTGTCTTTTTTTTTTCTTACTCATCTGCCCATTCACTAGATAAAGGGAGTGTCAGTCACAGGACTTTCACAGTCACACGGTCTCACCTTAAAAGCTCTATAGTTATTCGGTCGTCTTCAGTAGTCAAGACTATTGGATCACAGTTCAGCAGTTTCAGATATTTCCTTTAGATACTCCAATACACCAAAAACAGAAAGGTGATACTTCTGTACTACGGAAGAATAACCTACAGAATGACTTCTTGACTCTGTTTGAAATTTCTCAGACACTGAAATTTTATTTTGTTTTATTTCTCTTCTCCCTTTTGTTCAAGAAGTCTTTCTCACTCCTATGATGCCAGGGTCAGGCTCATCCCCTGGAGTTATGTCCCATGATGCCAGGGAGATTTACACCCCTGAAAGTCAGGTCCCACATAGGGGAAAAGGCAATGAGCTCACCTGTGGATTTGGCTTAGAGAGGCCACATCTGAGCAACAAAAGAGGTTCTCTGCAGGTGACTCTTAGGCATAATCTTAAGTAGTCTTAGCTTCTCCTTTGCAGGATAAGTTTCATAAAGGCAAGCCCCCAAATTGAGAGGATGGCCCATCAAATTGGCAATCCCCAATGATTGCAAGACTATCAGGTTTTCCTCAGGTGGGGAAATTTAATATTTTCACCTGTTTCCTCAGTCCTTCCAAGGGACTTTGCAAATACTTTTTAGTCTTCTACCCGGATTACTCTGGGATGTATCTGTACAAACTAACAAGATCTCACTCCCTATATAAGATTCCATGTAATTATGGTGTTTGAATAAGCTGACCACACAAGTTAGATCAGATAGTATGTTAACAAAAATATAAATTTTGTACCAAATAAACCTCTCTTCCTTTGGTCTCATGCAGTAGTTGAAGTTTTAAGTCAGTATCATCTCTGCATAGTATTTTGATGTGTGTTTATTCAAACACTATTTATTAAACTTTTAGACTATTTTATGTGTGTTTGTATTATGTATGAGTAAGCAGTGAAGCTATAAATATACCAGTAGCAGAATGTTTAAGTGCATTCTGAATATAAATTCTGTGACTGAAACTGCTGTACGGAAAAGCTATTATGGGGAGAAAAATAATATGCATACCTACTCATATATGTATTTCCTTGTATATACATAAAAAAAAATATCTGGAAGGACATACAGATACTGATGATATTGGTTACCCAGGTAAATTGGATAGCTGACAGATTACTCTAGGGGGGAGACTTTTCAGGCTGTATTCATTTTTGATTTTTTAAACCCACTGAATGTTGAGCCTTATGAATGTAGTTCTTATTAACCAGATTAGTGAGTTAAAACAATTTTAACTTTTTATTTCAAAATAAATTTAGCCTTTCTGAAAAGTTTCAAAATAGTATGGAGTGTTTATGTATACTCTTTACCCAGCTTACCCTAATGTTAACAGCCTAACTACAACATAATGATCAAGAACAGGCAATGACATTTTCTTTTTATGCAGCTAACTAAATTACAGACTTTATTAAAATTTCACCAGTTTTCCGCTTATGATCTTTTTCTGCTTCAGGAATCAATCCAGATCCCCATTTGCATTTAGAAGTTCTGTCTTCTTAATCTCTTATCTGTGACAATGCCTCCTTTGTCTTTCAGACTATCATACTTTTGATCAGTACTGTTCAGTTATTTTGTAGAATGTCTGTTAGGTAATTTTTAAATTTTTATAGCAAATTTTTGTTATAAAGAGCCTTTTAAATGTTAAAGGGTGTTAAAATGATAAAATTATATTTTCCTTTTTCTGAAAGTATCATTTAGTAAAATTTACATATAGAAAAGAGTATACATCATATGTGTAAAAGCTCAAGGAATTTTCGCAAACTGAACACACCCTTGAAACCAGGGTTCAAGGAACAGCTTTCTTCTCAAGAAACAAAAGATTGCCTTCACCTTAAAAGACTCACTTATGCTCCCTTCCAGTTACTAACCCCTCCACTTACCCACCTTACAATTCATTTCATGAAGTTAGATGTTACCCAGATACCAAAACCAGACCAAAGAGATCACAAAAAAAGAAAATTACAGGCATATCTCTTATGAATATAAGTGCAAAAATTCTAAACAAAATACTAACAGCCTGAATAAAAACATCATATAAAAAGGATTATTCACTAATACCAAGTGGGATTTACCACTTGGTTAAACATCCAAAAATCAACTAATGAAATGTACCGTATATTAGATTAAAGATCAAAACCCATATCGTAATCTCAGTGTCTCTTTGTCAAAGACAAAGCATTTGACAGAGTCACAGACTCTTTAATAATGAAACGCTTAACAAATCAGTAACAGACAGGAACTTCCTGAACCTTATAAAGGGTATATATAAAACCCCCAAGTCACATCATATGTAATGGTGAAAGACTGAAAACATTCCTCCTAGCAGGAATAACAAGGCAAGAATGTACACTCTTGCCATTTATGTTCAACATCGTACTGAAGTTCTCGCTAGGGCAGTTAGTGAAGAAAAAATCAACCCAGATTAGAAAGGAAGAAAGAAAACTTTATATTTTCAAATGACATGATTTAGCATGTTGGAAACCCTGAAGACTTCACAAAACCATTATTAGGGCTAATAAACAAGTTCAACAAAGTTGTAGGATGCTAGGTCAATATACAAAGATCAAGTGTATTTCTGTATACTTGGAATCATCAATCTGGAAATGAAATTCAGAATTCAGTTTCATTTATACTAAGATCAAGGAGAATAATATATTTATGAATAATCTGAACCAAAGAACTGTAAGACTTGTACACTAAACACTACAAAGCAGCATTGAAAGAAAACCTAAATAAATGGCAAGATAGCCGACATTCATTGATTGAAAGGCTTAATATTGTTAAGATGGTAATACTTGCCAACTTGATCTACAGATTGAATCCCTACCAAAATTCCACCCCCCCTTTTTTGTAGAAATGAACAGGCTAATCCTAAAATTGGAAAATGGAAGTGTAAGGTACTCATATTAGCCAAAATAAACATGGCAAAGAAGAGCAGGCTTGGAGGACTCATACAGAACTATTTAAAAGTTACTGTAAAGCTATAGTCATCAAGATACAGTGGTAATGGCATGAGGATAGACACTTACAGTGGAATAGAATTGAGTGTGCAGAAATAAACTGACATTTATGGTAAATTGTTTTGACAAGGGTGCTGAGATTTGGGGCTAAATATTAGTATTTCAGCAAATAAAAATAAAATCAATCCAGAAAAATAAAATCAACCCACATGCAAAAGAATGAAATTAGACCCTTACCTTACACTATATACAAAAATTACCTCCCTTATCTGACATCATCTACAAAAATAACCTCAAAATAGATCAAAGGCTTAACTTTAAGAGCTAGCTTTTTAAAAACTCTTAGAAAAAAACATAGGGAAAAATATTCATGACCTTAATTTGGCAATAGTTTTTTAAATAGGACCAAAAAGATAGATTGCAAAAGTTAAAAATGGATAAATAAGACTCTTTAAAGCACAGAGGACACCATGAAGATAGTGAAAAGGCAACCCACAGAATGGGACAGTATAGTTTCATTCATATTTGATAAGGGTTTTCATATCCAGACTAAAGAACTCCTACAACCCAACAACAAAGAGACATACAATCCAAATAAAAAATGGGCTAAGAACTTGAATAGACATTCTCCTAAGAAGATACACAAATAATCAAACACATTAAAAGATTCTCAACATTGTTACTCGTTAGGGAACTACACATCAAAATCATAATGTTCACATCTACTAGGATGGCTATAATAAAAGAGAATAAACAGGAACAAGTATTGAGGATGCTCAGAAAATGGAATCCTGTATTGTTGGGGTGAATGTAAGTAAGGACAGCCACTTAGAAAAAATTTTGGCAGTTTTTCAAAAGGGATTTATCATATGACCCAAAAATTCCACTCCTAGTAAAGAGAAGTGAAAAGAAATGAAAACATATGTCCACACAAAAATTTGTACATGAATGTTCATAGCAATATTCAGAATAGTAAAAAATGGAAACAGTGCAAATGTCCATCAACTGATTAATGGTAAGTAAAGTGCTTAATATCTATACACTATTATTGTGCATTAAAATGAATGAAATACTGATACATGCTAAAACGTGATTGAATCTTGAAAGCATTAAGGGAAAGAAGGCAATCACAAAAGCCCATGTAATGTAGATTTTATTTATATAATATATCCAGAATAGGCAAATCTGTAGAGACAGAAAGTAAATTAGTGGTTGCCTAGGGCTGGTAAAGGGGTGGGGTTGGGATAGGAAATGACTGCTCATAGGCATAGAATTTCTTTTTGGGGTGATGACAGTGTTCCAAATTAGATTGTGGTGATCGTTGCACAAATACATGACTATACTAAGAACAATTGAATGGTAAACTTTAAATTGTATAGTATGTGTATTATATTGCAGTAAAGCTGTTAACAAAAATCAATGTTTTTTGCCCTTTAAATGTCTGTCAAGTATGGGAGATAGATATATAAAGCAAACAATTACATTTTATAATGCTATGAATGGAATGAATTCAAGATATTCCTAATCTTAACATTTAATTGTTTATCTGGCAGATCATGGAAGAGATTCTGCATAGATGACTTTGCTAAGCATACAGGTGTGGGAGGGGATAATGCTTTCAGGAATAGATAAACAATTCAGTTTAAGTAGGTAATAAAATACACGTATAGTGCTCAGTAATTAACAGCCCTAATGTTAGCTGTCATTATAATCAGAATTAGAAAACAACACCATTTAATGGTTAAAATGGTGTAGTCTGAGGAACTATTTTTCATCTACATTAGAATTTTCCAAAATTTGTTCGGTGTAAGACTTCCCCTCAGTTACATTTTGACAAAACGCTGCTAAAGTTAAATAAGTTTGAGAAAGTTGGTATTTTTGCTGCTTAATAGTATGTGTATTATATTAGAGCTTCTGAGTGTTCTCTAATAAAATATTCACTTTTGTTTAACTCAGGGTTTACCAGATGAAATTGATTCAGGAGAGGAGCCTTTTATTTTGAGTGCACCTATTGATTTGTTTTGCAATTTGTGTTCTGTGGAACACATTTCAGTAAATGTTGCACTTTTCTTTTTTTTGTTTAATCTGCTTTCAGCTGAGGTCACGGGAGTATTAATATAGCTGGGCTTTATTTATATGTGTCCCTACATGATTGACTTTATATAACATTACTTTCAGTTATAATGTTCACTTTTCTCTCACACAAAGCCCTGCATAGATAGTTGTGATTTAATCTCTAAAAGAAAATTATTTCAAATAACCTAGGCTGGTTCTGCATTTCTTGCTGCCTAGGTTAAAAGGAAAGCATTTCATTATATGGCTCTCATTGTCTTATCTAATGAAATGATGCACAGCAAATCAAATAACTTGTTTCCTAAGGTTGAATTTTAAAGTGATATTATGAGAGCTAGTCAAAGGATGGTCTTAGTTTTTTTTCTGTGATGTGATGACCATTAGGATTTTATTTCTTTTTGCTTATCAGCTTGGAAGTCAAGGTCGTTGATTCTCTGGGAAGTATTTATGTCATTGAGATTTGAATATTTACATCAAAGGAATGATCTACCTTTAACTAATTTTGCTGTTGCTACACAACAACTAACCCAAAAACTCAGTGGCTTAAACCACCAATTATTTGTTTCCCAATTTTTTCTTAGATTAATAGTATGTTTACAGAAAAAAGTCATGCAAAAAGTACAGAATTCCCATATGTAGCCCCATCTCCCACACAGTTTTCCCTACTATTAACACTTTGTATTAGTGAAGTACCTTTGTTAAAATTTATGAAACAATGTTATTGTAATTATCCTACTAACTATAGTCTGTCGTTTACATTAAGGTTCAGTCTTTGTGCTGTGTAGTTTTGTGATTAAAAATTTTGTGATTCTAAATGTTTTGTTTGTTAATTTTTTTTAATTAATGAAAAAAGTTAAAAATTTTATTTTGGTTACATATTGTAGTTTACATTTGGGTTCAGTCTTTGTGCTGTGTAGTTTTGTGTTTAAAAAATTTTAATTTGGTTGCATATATGCAATCTAAAATTTCTCCTTTTAACCACTTTCAGATATACAATCTGATGGTGTTTATTTTCACAATGCTGTGCTATTACCAGTACCATCCATTACCAAAATGTTTTCATCATCTAAAACAAATGCTCTACAAATTCAATATTAACTTCCCATACCCTACCCATATGGCTAATATTGTATGATCTCATTGATAAGAAAATAACAATAAAAATTGTTATTTTCTTATCAATGAGATCATACAATATTTGTCCTTTTGTGTTTTATTTATTTTATTCAACATGATGTCTTTAGGGTTCATCCATGTTGTAGCATGTATTGAGACTTCATTCCTTGTTATGGGCAAATAATATTCCATTGTACATATGTACCACATTCTGTTTATCTGTTCCTCTGTTGATGGACACTCGGATTGTGTCCATCTTTTGGCAAATGTGAATAATATTGCTGTGAATACTAGTGTGCAAATATCTGTTCGAGTCCCTGCTGTCGTGGTTACTGTGGAGCTTGAATTTAACATTCTAAATTTTTAACTATCATTTGATTTGATATGAACTTTACTTCAATAGCATATACGCACTTTTGTATACTCCCCATCTTTTTCATATTCTTCTTAGGAATTATGTCTTAACACACTGTATGTCCAAAGCCATAGATTTACAATGACTTTGTATGCATTTGCATTTTAGAATATGCAAGAAGTCAGAAGTAGAATTATGTACCTGTTCTAGTTTGCTAGCTACTGGAATGTAATATGCTAGAAATGGAATGGGTTTTAAAGAAGGGGATTTAGTAAATTGTTAGTTTATAGTTCTAAGGCCGTGAAAATGCCCCAATTAAAGCAAGTCCATAAAAATGTCCAAATTAATGCACCAAGAAGAGGTTACCTTCACTCAAAAAGTCAATGAAGTTCAGAGTTTCTCTCTCAACTGGAAAGACACATGGTGAACATGGCATCTGCTAGCTTTCTCTCCAGGTTCCTTGTTGCATGAATCTTTCCTGGGAACGTAGTCCTTTTTCATCTCCAAAGGTCTCTGGTGATGTGAGCTCTTGCTCTAGCCGTTTTTGTGGCCTAAAAAAGGGCTCTTTCCAAAATGTTTCCTCTTTAAAAAGATTCCAGTCAAGGCCTACCTGGAATTGATCGAGTCATATCTCCCTCTAGACAAAATTGGTTGAAGCACATCTCCATGGGACCAATCAAAAAGCTCCCAGCCAGCAATATTGAATGAGGATTAAAGGGCATGGCTTTTCTGGGGTCCACCACAGATTCACACCAGCACAGTACCAAAACATACATTGTTACTGGCATTTTAAATTACCCATATGGCTATCTTTACTGAAGGTCTGTATTTTTTAGTGCTGCTGTAAACCGCTGTTTAATGTCCTTTTCTTTTAGTCTGAAGAACCCTCTTTAGCATTGCTTGTAGGGCATGTCTCCTGGTGATGAACTCCCTCAACTTTGGTTTATCTGGAAATTCTTCATATTTTCCTCATGTTTGAAAGAAGGTCTCGCCAGATATAAAATTGATTTCAGTTGTTTTTTCTTGTTACTTTCATATTTCAACCCTGCTGTCTTCTTGCTTCCATAGTTTTGGTGAGAAATAAGCATTTAATCTAAGTGATACTCCCCTGTACATGGCATGTTGCTTTACTCTTGCAGCTTTCAGAACAATGAGTTTGACTAGTATTTGATGGAGCATGCATCTCTTCAGGTTTATTTGGGGTTTGTTGACCTTCTTGAATGTGTATCTCCTTGAGCATTTTTTAAAAATATTTTTATTGGTAAATCTTAACACACCAACAGTCCACACATGTTGTATAGTCAGTGCCTCACAATATCATCACATAGTTGTGTATTCATCACCATGTTCATTTTTTAGAACATTTGTATCACTCCAGAAAAAGAAAAACCTCATACTTACATACCCTTTACTCCTCCTTCTCATTGACTCAAAGTATTTCCATCTGTCCAATTTATTTTAACCTTTGTCCCCCTGTTATTTTTTAATCAATATTTTTTACTCATCTGTCCATACCATAGATAAAAGGAGCATCAGACACAGGATTTTCACAATCACACAGTCACATTGTAAAAACTATATCATTATACAGTTGTTTTTAAGAATCAAGGCTACTAGAACACAGCTCAACAGTTTCAGGTACTTTCCTGTAGCCACTCCAATACACCATAAACTAAAAAGGGATATCTATATAACGTGTAAAAATAACCTCCAGAAAAACCTTTTAGCTCTGTTTGAAATCTCTCAGCCACTGAAACATTATTTTGTCTCCTTTCTCTCTTCCCTTTTGATCAAGAAGGCATTCTCAGTGACTTCATGCTGGGTCCTGGCTCATCTGGGATTTTTGTCCCATGTTGCCAGGGAGATTTACTTCCCTGGGAGTCATGCCCCACATTGGTGAGGGAGGAGTGGGGGGGGTTGTGTGGAAGGGCAGTGAGTTCACTTGCTGTGTTGGCTTAGAGAGAGGCCACATCTGAGCAACAAAAGTGGTTCTCTGGGGGTGACTCTTAGGCATAATTTTAAATAGGCTTAGTCTATCCTTTGCAGGAATAAGTTTCATAAGGACGAATCCCAAGATCGAGGGCTCAGCCTGATTTAGTTGTCTCCACTGCTTGCAAGAATATTAAACATTCTCCAAATGGAGAAGTTGAATATTACCTCCTTTCTCTTCAGTGCCCCAAGGGAACCATGTAAATAATTCTTTATTCACTGCCCAAATTACTGTGGGATGATACATAGGGCATCATACTAACTGGGGCAAACCAAAAGAGTCTCATGCCCTATTCAGGATTCCATGTACTTGTTTAACTAAACTGATCGTACCAGTTAAATTAGGAAATATACTACCCAAAATATATATTTTGCCCCAAATAAATATCTCTCCCTTTGGCCTCACACAAAAGTTGAAGTTTTAAAATATGGATGATGCCATCCTTTTCCCTGTGTTCTGAGCTACCTCAGTCCTATGTAGATCATCTTCATTCATATCAGACTTCAAGTCTGATCCCTTTTTCAACTTTTAAATTAGTTCCTGTATGGGCTTACTGCTGACTTTTATAGCTTCAGAACTCTGACTCTTGAATCTCAGGTGTCACATAAATACCTGAAGTTTCTGGAAACGACCAGGTTATAAACAACAGTTCAGTGTCTCAGAATTTAGAAATAACAGTTACAACTTCTGAATATGTGATGGCTGTAAGAGCACACAATCTAGGACCCTTTACAATAGGCCCCAGCGTGATAACTCGTGCTCTTGACTTCAGTTCATCAAGGTTTTAGATTATAGTTATTCCATATAAGTGAGGCATGATGATATATGTCTTTTTGTTTCTGACATTTCATTCAATGTACAGTCCTTAAGGTTCATTCACCTAATTGAATATCTCAGAACTTCATTCCTTCTTGCAGCCTCTCAATAGTCCATTGTATGTATACACCATAGTTCAGCCTTCTATTCCTCAGTCTTGTACCCTTGGGCCACCTCTATCCATTGTGCATTGGAAACACTGTGGTCATAGACACCAGTGGGCCCATACTCAGTTCCTCTAAGTATATACCATCATAGAGCCCAGGGTGCTCACACTCACTTCCTCCAGGTATATACTGAGCAATGGGTTTTCAGGATCACATGGCAACCCCACTGCCTTCTGTGAAACCACTGCACTGCGCATTCTGCACCTCTCAGTTTCCCTACCAATAGTGAATAGGTAGATCTCCTTCTGTGCATTTTCTCTAGTACTTGTTCCTCTCTGTTTATTCTGAACAGTTTTATTCACACATCATACAATGCAAACTAAGTGTATAGACATGCCTTCACTACCGTAATCAATCTGAAGACATTTCCTTTTCTTGCACAAAGAATCCATACCCCTTCCCCATGCCCCCTGCCTGTTGACATTTAGTTTGTGTATAATGCCTTTGTTACATTCACTATAAGCATATTACAATGTTGCTGTTGACTGTAGACCCTAACTTCCATTGATTGTACTATTTTCCCATATACCTTCTATTTTCAACACCCTGCAATATTGACATACATTTGTTCTCCCTCATGCAAAAACTTATTTCTACATTTGATGACCATCATTGTCCACTCTAGGCATTCCTAAATTATACCATCTCAGTCTTTATCTATCTTTGCTTCTCTTTTTATATGTACCCTTAGCCCTTCTCCCACCATCATACTCAGTACCCATATTATTGTGCTACAATCAGGTAGTATTGTGCTATCCATTTCTCAATTTTTACAGTCAGTCCTGTTACAGAATCTATATTCCTTCAGCACCAGTTTCCCAATCTCTACCCTGTTTCTATTTCCTGATAACCTTTGTTCTTAACTTCAGTTATCCAAGTTCTCTCATTAATGTTAGTTCATATTAGTAAGACCATACAGTATTTGTCCTTTTGTTTCTACCTAATTTCATTCAGCATAATGTCCTGAAAGTTCGTCTACATTGTTACATGCTTTGTGACTTCATTGTGCCTTACAGCTGTGTAATATTTTATCATATGTGTATACTATAGCTTGTTTAGCCACTCATCTGTTGATGGACATTTGGACTGTTTTTGTCTCTTGGCAGTCGTAGTACTGCTGCTGTAAACATTGGTGTGCAAATGTCTGTTTGTGTAGTTGCCTTCAGATCCTCTAAATGTATACGTAGTAATGGTATTGCTGGATCATGTGACAGTTCTATACTTAGCTTCCTGAGGAACTCCCAAACTGCCTTCTAAAGTTGTTATACCATTTTACATTCCCACCAACAGTGGATAAGTACCTCTGTTTCCACATCCTCTCCATCACTTGTTGTTTTCTGTTTTTCTCATAATGGCCATTCTAGTAGGTGTCAGATGATATCTCATTGTCTTGATTTATGTTTCCCCAATAGCCAGTAAAGTTGAATATCTTTTCATGTGCATTTTAGCCATTTGTATTTCCTTTTCTGAGAAGTGTCTGTTCATGTCTTTGACCTACATTTTAATTGGATCGTTTGTCTTTTGTTTTTGAGTTGAAGAATCTTTTCATTTATTCTGGATACTAAACCCTTAATCTGATACATAGTTTCCAAATATTGTCTCCCAATGTGTAAGTTCCCTTTTTACTTTCTTGACAAAGTTCTTTGATGTACTAAAGTGTTTTAATTTTGAGGAGTTCCCATTTATCTATTTCATTCTTCAATGCTCATGGTTTGGATGTGTGGCCTAGGAAACCACCTGTATTACAAATTTTGTAAGATATTTTCTTCTGAAAGTTCTATGGTCTTACATCCATTTTGAGTTAATCTTTGTGTAGGGTGTGAGAGATGGATCCTCTTTCATTCTTTTGCATATGGATATTTAGTTGTCCAAGTACCATTTATTGAAGAGGCTGCTCTGTCCCAGATTGGTTTGCGTGTCTGCTTAATCAAAGATGAATTGTCCATAGATGAGAAGGTCTGTATCTGAGTACTCTATTCCATTCCATTGGCCACCATATCTATCTTTATGCCAGTGCCATGCTATTTTGACCACTGTAGCTTTGTAATATACTTTAAAGTCAGGTAGTATGAGACATCTGCTTCGTTTTTCTTTCTGAAGATATTTTTAGCTATTTGGGGCTTCCTTCCCTTCCAAATAAATGTGGTTATTGGTTTTTCTATTTCTGCAAGTTGGTGGGATTTTAAATTAATTGATAGTGCATTGAATCTATAAATCAAATTGGGTAGAATTGACATCTTAACTATATTTAGTCTTCCATTCCATGAACATGGTGTGTCCTTCCATGAATTTAGGTGTTCTATGATTTCTTCTAGCAATTTCTTAATAGTTTTTTGTGTATAGATCTTTTGTATACTTAGTTAAATTTATTCCTAAATATTTGATTCTTTTGGTTGCTATTATAAGTGGAATTTTTTTCTTGATTTCCTCCTCATATTACTCATTACTAGTGTATAGAAACACTATTGATTTTCAGGTGTGTCTTGTACCCCGCCACTTTGCTGTACTCATTTATTAGCTCTGGTGGCTTTGTTGTAGATTTTTCAGGATTTTCAGCATATAGTATCATATCATCTGCGAACAGTGAGAGTTTTGCTTTTTCCTTTTGTTTCTTTTCTTGTCTAATTGCTCTGGCTAAAACTTCCAGCACAGTGTTGAATAACAACAGTGACAGTGCACATCCTTGTTATTCCTGATCTTAGAGGGAAAGCTTGCAGTCTTTCCCCATTGAGAATGAGGTTAGCTGTAGGTTTTTCATACATTCCCTTTATCATGTTGAGGAAGTTCCCTTCTATTCCTGTCCTTTAAAGTGTTTTCATCAAGTAAGCCTGTTGAATTTTTTTGAATGCTTTTTCTGTATCAATCAAGATGACCATTTGGGTTTTCTGCTTTGATTTATTGATATGCTGTATTACATTAATTGATTTTCTTATGTTGAACTATCCTTACATCCCTGGAACAAATCCCACTTGGTCATGGTGAATAATTCTTTTAATGTGCTGCTGAGTTCGACTTGCAAGTAGTTTTTGAGTATTTTTGCATTTGTATTCATTAGAGAGATTGATCTGTAGTTTTCTTTTCTTGTAGTATCTTTGTCTGGCTTTGATGTTAGGGTGATGTTGGCTTCATAGAATGAATTAAGTAGCTTTCCCTCCTCTTCATTTTTTTTGAATAGTTTGAACAGGATTGGTACTAATTCTTTCTTGAATGCTTGATAGAATTCTCATGTGAAGCCATCTGGTCCTGGACTTTTCTTTTTGGGGAACTTCTTGATGACTAATTCAATCTCTACTTGTGATCGGTTTGTTGAGGTCATCTTTTTCTTCATGAGTCAGTGTTGGTTGTTCATGTCTTTCTAGGTAGTTGTCCATTTCATCTGTGTTGTCTATTTTTTTATCATATAGTTGCTTATATTGTCCTCTCAGTACCTTCTATATTTTTGCACAGTGGTTATGGCTCTTCCATTTCTGATTTTATTTATTTGCATCTCCTCTTTTTTAATTTAATTTTATATTATTTTGTCAACCTAGGTAAGAGCCCATCAATTTAATTGATTTTCTCAAAAAAACAGTTTCTGTTTTTTTATTTTTTGACTGTTTTCATGTTCTCAGTTTCATTTATTTCTGCTCTATTCTTCGTTATTTTTTCCCTTTTGTTTGGTTGGGGATTAATTTGCTGTTCTTTCTCTAGTTTCTTCCATGTGATCATTTAATTCCTTGATTTTTGCTCTTCTTTTTCAATATAGGCATTTAAGACAATAAATTTCCCACTTAGAACTGCCTTTGCTGCGTCCTATAAATTTTGGTATGTTGCATTTTCATTTTCATTTGCCTTGAAATATTTACTGATTTCCCTTGTAATTTCTTCCTTGACCCACTGGTTGTTTAAGAGTATGTTGTTGAGCCTCCATATGTTTGTGGATTTTCTGGCCCTCTACCTTTTGTTCCATCTTTATTGCAAAGTAATGTTTCCTATTAAAATATGAGAACAGTTTGTAAATGTGTTTTGAGAACTTACTGACTTACCAGCTCTATTCCCTTTCAAGTAATTTTATCGGTGAAAAACAGCATTTCTCCAGAGCACTCAACTACAGCTATGCGAACCATTACCTAAACCTGTTTTGAAAACCTAGAATTGTCCTGGTGTAAAATTTTTTGTATATATATTAATTTTGCTATAACAGAAAAAAAGTATATGCTTCTTCATTTCCACATATTCGTTGGGAATTTTATGTTTGCCCTTTTGCTTTTTATTTCTAGCTTTGTTCCATTGTAGTTGGGCTATATGTATTGTTTGATTTCAATATTTTTAAATTTATTGAGACTTACTTTGTGTCCATACATATGTATGGTCTATTAAGGAGATTTACTCTTGTTTCCTAAAGAAGAATGTGTATTTTGTTGTTATTAAATGAATCTAATTGGCTTTTACCATCCAATCTGTCAATATTTGCTTGAGATTTTTAGCGCCTCTGCCATTAGGTGCATATACATTTACAATTGTTGTCTCTTCTTGTTGAAATATCTCTTTTATTGGTATATAGTGACATTCTTCATCCCCTGTAACAGATTTTAAAATTTAAATTTTAGCTTTTCTTGTAATAGCATAGATACGCCACCTCTAGGTATATGTTTTTTATTCTTTCATTTTCAACCTGTCTTTGTGTTTGAATTTAAAGTGCATCTCTTGAATACAGCATAAAGTTGAGTCATGCTTCTTTTTATCCATTCTGCCAAACTCTGCCTTTTGACTGAATTGTTTATCCCTTTTATATTTAAAGTAACGGTTGATTGTATGGTACTTTCTTCTGCCATTTTCCTAACTAGTCTTTGTAAATCTTAGACTGGTTTTGTGTTTCAATTCTTCCATTAATAACTACTTTCATATTTCCTTGACTTTTTTATTATACCATTTTGGGTCCTTTTGAATTTCTTATTATTTACATTTTTCATATATTTTCTCTCATATAGATATTTTCTCTTACCATGGGGCTAAAAGTTAACATCCTAAATCTATAGTAATCACTTTTAATTTGATACTAAATCAATATCAATTACATACTTTTTCAACCCACCTCTTACAGGGCTTGGGTCGGGGCAGCCTGAAGACTAAAGTACATGTCAAGCATGGAGTTAGACAGGAGTTTCAATTAGGACCTAGGAACAGAAGAGGATTCTTCCTGATGGTGATTATGGGGAAATGGAAGTCAGTGCCCCACAGTGGCGGAGGGTGGCTTATAAGGATTCAGTCTGAAGAGCTCCCTTTAAGCATTGCTTGTAGGGCAGATATCTTGGTAATGAACTCCTTCAGTATTTGTTATCTGTGGATGTGTTAATCTCCCCCTTATTTTTGATATACAATCTCACTAGATATGAAAGTCTGTTTAGCAGTTGTTTATTGTAGCACTTTACATCTTTAATCCCACTGCTTTCTTGCCTCCATGGTTTCTGACCAGCATTTAACCTATTGATACTCTTGAAATTATTGCTTTTCATTTGCAGCCTTTCTTTGGCATTTGACAATTTGACTACTCTATGTCTAGATGTGGTTCTCTTCTAGTTTATCTTCTTTAGGGTTTGTTTGGCTTCTTTAATGTACATATTCATGTTTTTTGTTAAATATAGAAAGTTTTCTGCCATTATTTGAATTTTCCTTCTGCCTATCTCTTTTGTCTGGGTCTCTCATAATCCTTATATTGGTGTCCTTGATGGCGTTCTACACGCCTTTTACTCTTTGATCATATTTTTTTCTTTAAAGCATTTAAAATTATTTTTATTTGAATCTACAGTGGAAAATAAATGGATAAATGAATAAATATCTTCCACTGCCCATTTTAAAAGACAATTAGTAGGTATTGATGATGTATTTTTGTAATTCACAAACTTTTTTTTTTTTTGGAGGTTATGAGCAGGCTCCAGGTCTGGGAATCGAACTGGGACTCTGGCATGGCAGGTGAGGAATCTGCCACTGAGCCACCCTTGAGTTGCCCTCAGAGACATTTTGAAAAAAGGTTTCCTCTCCTTTATTGAAGAACTCTGAAAGACATAGGGCATCAAACACAAGTAGTAAATAGAAAAAACTAGTGTGTAAGAGCTGTTCAAGTTCATGTATATTTATACTGACTCAAAGAGAATTATTATGTAACATTACTTTTAGCTGTACTGCAAAAACATGGCTGATAATGTCGATTGCATTAACTACTCACAAAATAATGACATTATCATCTTGCTTATTATCATTAGAATGTTTTAGCTTAAAAGTATATCCTATATATTTTTTCAGAAATACTAGATACAGTCTTATTTACGTTTTACAGTTTACCTCAAAATATCACCAAAACTCTATGCATGTGAAAAGAAATGCTGCATGAAAAGTATCCAGAGTGATTCATCTTCATCTGATGTCAAGACCATACACTGTCAATAAACTAAGGAGGTATCTCCCTGGTGGTGTGGCTAGCATCTGTTCTCTTTGTATAAAATTCTTTTTTTCTTTTCTACTTTTCAGCTTGAATCATTTCAGTTGTCTTGCACTCAGGGTCACTGGTTCTTTCTTCTGCTAGCTCCCATCTACTGTATAAACTCTCTGAGGAACTTTCCATTTCAATTATGGTCTTCAAAGCCAGTATTTCTATTTTCTCTTTGTTCCTTTTAAAATTTTCCAGATCTTTATTGAGTATCCCATATTGCTTATTCATCATTTTCCTGATATCCTTTATCTTCATGTTTTCTTCATCTCTTTGAGCATTTGAAGATCATTTTCTTAAACTCTTTTTCTTTATATGCCTCATGTCTGGTATTTATGTCTGGTTTCTGAAATTTTCTCATGTTTCTTTGATTGCTTCTCATTTTTTGTTTCTTTGTTGTAATGTTTCGTTTCTGGGATTTAGTCCTTGAGTTTTCTGTTACTTAAGTTTGTATCCTGCTAGTGATAGGAAGGAGAGTTCTTTGGTGCCAGGGATTAATAAAAACCAACACATTAATGTAAAAAACACCTTCGATAGCCTTTGTAAATTGACTTTTTTGGCTGGTGCGCTCCTTCAGAATTTAACCCTCCTATGAAGAAGATAAGCCTAAAGCAAAAATGCAAAGTTCTCTCAGTCTTTTTTGAACCTATGTCTTATGCAAAGCTCCTGGTCCTAGATTTAGGAATCACTGTTTAGAGGAATCAGTGTTGGCTCTGTCCTCTATTAAATAGACTTTACAGCCCTCAACTTCTTTTGTTTTAGCTATGTAGTCCTTTGCCCCAGGCCACTTTGATTCCATTATTTCTTAAAGTGCTTTATCTGTCTGTAAAGTGCTCCTGGCTGCAGGGCCATTTGTGATAGTGTAGCCAGAGCTTTGTTTCCTGAATCCCGTCTTTCAGGCTACCACGGGGTAGACTGGTACTAATGTACAGCCACTCCAGTTTGTCAGTTCGTCATTGGCAAATGGAATTTGCATCTCAAAATCAAAATCAGGAGGGAAGAAATATAACAAATGCCACCTATAATGAATCCATAGCAAAGTTATGGACTAAGTTGTGGATGGAGAAATGGAGCCTGAAGTATAATCTATCACGGCAGAGAGTTCAAAGACGATTAGGCATTATAAACTGTAGAAAGATAGTAAGTGAATGAATGTTAGCTAACTCTCTGCTTTTTGTATCTCTGTTTTCTTCAAATATATATTTTAGTTGAATATATATCAGTTAACTGCCCTGGTCAAAAACAAATACTATTGATATTAGCATCATTTTATTTTATGTATTTACTTTTTTATTTCTTTGGGTGATATTTGCATCATTTTAGAGCCTAAAATAAATACACTGCTATTGGGTACATATGTGAGAATGTGGGCATTAATTTATTTGCATATGAATGTGGAGAGAGAATTATAGAAGATATTTTCCTTTGTTTCCTTTTACTTCTATGTATGAAAAGGAATAGGTTGAAAAAATGGGGTATTTTAGATATCATTGTAGATTTCTTATTAAGAGCATTAGTATTAGATCTTTGTTCTAGTTTGCTAGCTGCCGGAATGCAATATAACAGAAACAGAATGGCTTTTCAAAGGATAAATTTAATAAGTTGCTAGTTTACAGTTCTAAGGTCAAGAAAATGTCCCAATTAAAGCAAGTCTGTAGAAATGTCCTATCTAAGGCATCCAGAGAAAAATACCTTGGTTCAAGATGGCCGATGAAGTTCAGAATTTCTTTCTCAAGTGGAAGCACACATGGTGAACATAGTCAGAGTTTCTCCCGTGTGGAAAGGTGCATGGTGAACACGATCAGGGTTCCTCTCTCATCTGGAAGGATATATGGTGAACATGGCATCATCTGCTAGCTTCTTCTCCTGGCTTCCTGTTTCGTAAAGCTTTTTCCTTCTTCATCTCCAAAGGTCGCTGACTGGTGGACTTGCTTCTCATGGCTATGTCATTCCGCTCTGCTCTCTCTGAATCTCTCTCATTCTCCAAAATGTTTCCTCTTTTATAGGACTTCAGAAACTAATCAAGACCCACCCAAATGGGTGGGGACACACCTCTACTTATACCAGCTTAACAACCACTCTTGATTAAATCACATCTCAAGGAAGATGATCTAATTACAATTTCAAACATTTAGTGCAGAATAGGGATTAGAAGTGGCTGCCTTTACAAAGTGGGATTAGGATTAAAACATGGCTTTTCTAGGGGACATACATCCTTTCAAACCAGCACAATCTTAAAATGTATATTCTCTAGCCATATTTTATGAATTAAAATCTGAAATATGTGTGGCATAATTAGCCTTTCATTACTACTTTATTAAATATGTTAGCATAATTAGTAAATCTTTTCTTAATTGTTATTCCTGTTCATGTTTGAAAATATATTTTTCATTTTATGCTTCTGAGGTACTATATATGCCTCTATGTAAGCAATTTCCTACTTATCAGAATGCCTCTATGTAAGCAATTTCCTACTTATCAAATCAGAAGACTGAAAAAAAAGTGTTTTGCTTACTTGAATGTAAAAACCAT
Source organism: Tamandua tetradactyla (assembly GCF_023851605.1). Lineage (NCBI taxonomy): Eukaryota > Metazoa > Chordata > Mammalia > Pilosa > Myrmecophagidae > Tamandua > Tamandua tetradactyla. The sequence continues at coordinate 103,017,691 of NC_135331.1, read as the reverse complement.
TAAGGGTATAGCTGTCATATCTACCCACAATATATATTTTTTTCACTTTTTTTTATTGTATAATGTAACACATATACAAAGCAAAGAAGGAAAAAAGCAATAGTTTTCAAAGCAGTCTTTAACAAGTAGTTACAGGACAGAGTCCCAGAAGTTGTCATGGGCTACTATATGATCCTCTCAGATTTTTCCTTCTAACTGCTCCAGAATATAAGAGGCTAGAAGGCATAAATATTTTTTTATCGTAACAATCAACTTTTTTTTCCTTTTAATGAAAAATTGCATGTATACAAAAAGCAGTAAACTTCAAAGCACAGCACCACAATTAGTTGTAAAGAACGTATTTCAGAGTTTGTCATGGGTCACAATTTCACAATTTTAGACTTCTACTTTTAGCTACTCAGATACTGGAGACTAAGATATCAATTTGATGATTCAGCAGTCATATTCATTTTTTAAATCCTATCTTCTCTGTATAATTCCACCATCACTTTCAATCTTTCTGTTCCTTTCTTTAGAGGTATTTGGGCTATGGCCATTCTAACTTTTTCATGTTGGAAGGATCTGTCAATAATATGGGGTAGGAAGATGAAACTATCTGATGTTCTATAAAGCCTGGGCCCTCTAGGTTTCAGGATTTATCTGGTCCAGGGACCCATCTGGAGGTTGTAGGTTTCTGGAAAATTACTCTAGTGCATGGAGCTCTTGTGGAATCTTATATATTGCCCTAGGTTTTGTTTAGGGCTGGAATGGTCCTGGTTTACCCACAATAATTACTTCATTAATGTGTTTACATTTAAGCCACATTATGTAAACAGAATTAATTAGAAATATTATATTCCCTTTTTTATTTGCATGGGCAGACACTGGGAATCAAACCTAGTTCTCTAGCATGGCAGGCGAGAACTCTGCCTGCTGAGGCACTGTGGCCCAGTCTTAGATTCCCTTCTAAATTTCATGAACCTTTAAACATTTTTATATGTACCTGACTTCAAGCTCTTAATCAGTAGTGCAGCTCTTTTTGAGATCTCAAGCTCCAAGTTTTCTGAAGTACCATTGTTATTTCTTCCTGATTGTTCAAGCTATGCCATTCTAATGAAATCATTAGAAATTTCTTTGCAAGGCCTGAATACCCATTCATCATTTATGATGTCCATATTATAACTGTTTTGATAAATCTATTTCCAACATGTTTAAGTTTGTTTGCAGTAACATCTAATATTTGGAATTTTAAACTAATTGTCACAGTTATAATTACTAAATCTTCATTGAATTTCTTTGCTGCCTCTTTTTTTTTTGTTTTAATTTCAATTTTGTCAAGTAATCTGTATAAGCTTCCAAAATTAGTATTGTTTGAGTCTCGTTAATTTAAGTTAGTGTCTCTTTCTCAAATTTTACTTATTGACTCAATAGAAGAATGTCTGTGGGAAGTGTTCTGTAACATGAGAACTTTCGTCAGAATTCTGCTATGAGGAGATTCTCTTTTTCTGAATGATGATTTTGTGGAAAAGAAGTTTAACTGATATTCAAGCAATAGGCATATATAAGTTCACTTTCTTGTTAATTTTTTTTATTTAAGAAAACACTACACTTAGAACCACCAACAATGGATATCTTAGCTTAACCATAGGCATATTTAAATAAAGTATCCATAATATTTCCATATGTTAATTGTAAAAACATTTGTATCTTCATATTTTCCTGAAATCAGGAAAATATTTAGTAACATAAGTCATTACTGCAGCAATGCTATTGTTTGTAAGATCTTTCTACTTGATATTTTGAGAATATTCAGTTTTGACACTGATCAAATGATTATCTAAGTTAGTGATTAATATTTAAAATTTAAGAACTTTGCTCTCTGAAAAAGTAGATTTTTTCCTTGTTGCCTTAATTTTAAATTGGTTTATGAAACTTATTGTGCAAACTCAGTCTTTACAATGATTTTATGGATAAGTTTACTTTTTATCATCTTTTTGTAGTAATATTTTAATGTATTTCCTTCTTCCTTAAATAGTCGTCATTTTAATTCTTTAGAGTGGTCTTTTTAACATATTTCATAAGATTAATTAGTGAAACATAATATGCTTGCATGTATAATATATTTAGAACCTCTATACCAACAAAAATGGTATAATTTTTGTTGTTTCCTGCATGTACCACACAGATTTTGCGTGGTTTTTCATGGCCGTTTGATACCTTTAATACTTTTTTATTTTCACGAACAAGAAGTAAAAACCCTAATTTGGTTTGCCTTTTATATTTAAGGATTTTTCAAAAGTACTAGACTTTACCTTTAATGTATTTAAATGTATTGTCAGTGTTGTTCAATATACAGTTGTTTCCTTACGTGCCATGTATTTGTGATTGTTAGGAAGGATTGTGTCTAGGAGGTATAATTATTAAATTTTAAAAATATTTCTTTCTTTCTATCTATCTATCTATCTATCTATCTATCTATCTATCTATCTAGTCCTAGTCCTATTAAAATCAAACTAGATACTACTGCATTGGTCAAAAATTTGGTAGACTGTATTTCAGGGGACAGAGTTCAGTTTCAATTTTCTAAATCCCTGTTGAAGTTCAGAAAATACAGTTTCTTTTGCAGTATAACAAAATAGAATTGAAAGTCCATGTGGAAAGAAACAGATAACAAGGCCTTACTTAAGAAAATCTTTTAATTAAGCTGAACAGATACAAGGCCTTACTTAAAATCTTTTAATTAAGCCAAACATGTTTAACATGGTTTTATTAAAATTTAGATAATTTGTAATAAACTGACAATTTTGGGTGGCCTCTTTATTATATGTATTTACTTCATTTCCAAAAGGATTGCATTTATCAGACGAATCAAATTTCTCTTGTGGAAATGTACTGGTGTTGAATTACTCATATATAGTTCAAGGAAACTTTAATTATAGCTGTTATCTTCTCTGCCATACATTTTTAAAGAGACATTTCAATTCACATTAACCTAAGTAAGAAGATGGATTTTTTCTTTTAAAAGATGAGTTTATTTTGTTTGCATTTACTGTTCTGACCTATATGTTTTTTTTTTATCTCATTTAAAAATAGCTTCTCTTCTGATCTCCTTTTTTCCTGGTCTCTGGGTTTTCTATATTGTGCCCTTTCTCTTTCTTTCCCTTGTTTCCTCCCTTCCTCTTTTCTTCCCTCTCCTTCTGGGTACCAAATACAGTAAGGATTAGTCTGGTATTTAGACTTACAATAAAAACCTGACAGATGGTGACTTTAATAAATGTTTCATTATTCTTTTCTTCCTCACTTAACAGTGAGAGCAGGATAGGCAGTTCAAAATTGGTTTAGCTTTCAAAGCTGCAGATTTCTCCTGCCTTCTTGCTTCACTGTCAGTAGCTCCATTTATCTTCTAGACCACAAACCACCACTGTACTCCTTTCTGCTAAGCTGTCATCTCTTTTTTGTTAGAATAACTTTATTGAAGTATAATTTACGTATGATAAAATTCACCCACTGAATTTAGTGAGTTACAGATTTGAGCAACCATCACCACAATCCAGTTTTAGATTACTTTCCTTACACCATATACTCCCTTCAGCCTGTTTGTTTGTAGTCAATACCTGTTCTCACTCCAAGACCCACGCAACTACTGATCTGTTTACTATATCTATAATTTTATATTTCTGGGCATTTCATATAAATGGAAACATACAATATGTAGTGTTTTGCTATCTGGTTTCATTTTTTTAGTCTGTTTTTTGGATTCGCATATATGTTAGAATGCATCAGTATTTTGTTCTTTTTCTTGCAGAATAATATTCCATTGTATGGCCATGTTGCATTTTGTTTATATATTCACCAACTGATAGACATTTGTATTAATAGATTGGAGCTATTTGAATAATGCTGTTATGAAATGTTTATGTATACCTGATGATATTAGTATAGCTACTCCAGCTTTATTTTGATCATTGTTAGAATGGAGTATATTTTTCTATCGCTTCACTTTTTTTTAAACATTTTTTCTTGTGAAATATAGCATATATACAAAAAAGTGATAAATTTCAAAGTATATTTTAACAAGTAGTTGTAGAACAAGTTTCAAAATATGGTATGGGTTACAGTTCCACAATTTCAGGTATTTCCTCTAACTGCTCTAAGATACTGGAAATTAAAATAAATATTAACGTAATAATTTAGTAGTCATACTCATTTGTTAAATCCTATCTTCTCTATTAGACTCCTTTCCTTTGATCCTTCTCCCAATCTTTAAGGATATTGGGCAATGACTATTCTTTTTGTTGTTGAAAAGGGGCACTTCTTTACTTTTAAACTGTTTATATTTTATGTGGGTTTCTTTGGGTAACATAGGTAGGTCTTGTTTTTATTCACTCTGACAATTGTTGTTTTTAATTGGTTTATTTAGACTATTTACAGTTAAAGTGGTCATTGATATAGTTAGATTAATATGTTTTTAAATGTTTTCTATGTGTTGCATTTTTGCTTTTTCCCTTTTTCTGCCTTCTCTTGTTCATTTGAGCATCTTATATGATACTGTTGTATTTCTTTTCTTGGTGTATCAGTTTTACTTCCTTAAAATTTATGAGGTTGCTCTAGGTTTTACAATACATATTTTTAATGTTTTTTTTTTTGCTTTTTGCTTTTTTGTTTTTGGCATGAGCAGACACTGAGACTCAAGCCCGGCTCTCTAGCATGGCAGCAAGAATGCTCTGCCACTAAGCCATCACTGCCCACCCTTCAATATATATTTTAAACAAATTTAAGTCTGTTTTCAAATAAAACTATACTGTCTCACGTGTAGGACTGGTAATGTTTTAGTTTCCTTGGCTGCTGAAAGCAAATACCATGAAATGGGTCAGCTTAAACAATTGGAATTTATTTGCTCATGTCTTGAGGCTAGGAAAATGTCCAAAGCAAGGCACCATCAAGGTTATGCTTTCTGTTGAAGGTTGGTTATAGGTGATCCTTGGCTTTGCTGTCACATGGCAAGGCACATGGTTATATCTCCTGATGTCTCCTTCCTCTTGTGGGTTTTTTGATTTCTGCTTCTTGGTTCTGTGGCTTTCTCTCTGTCTGAATTTCATTCTCTTGTAAAAGACTCAGGTAATAGGATTAAGACCCATCCTTATTAAGGTGGGACATACCTTAACTGAAGTAACCTCATCAAAAGGTCTTATTTACAATGGTTTTACACCCACAGGAATGGATTAGATTTAAGAATTGGTTTTAGGGGATACATATGGCTTCAGACTGACACAAGTACCTTTTTAAAGAATGCTCCCATTTTTTCTCTCTTATACCCTGTGACATTACTGTCAGTCACATCACTTTTCTCTAGGCTACAATCATCTAGTATATTGCTACTATTATTGCTTAAAACAGTTGTCTTTAAATTTAATTGTAAAAAAATGAAATTATTTTATTGTGCTTTCATTTAGTTCTTCTTTAGTACTCTACCTTTCTTTATGTAGCTTTAAGTGTTCAATCTATACCATTTTCATCCTGCCTTAAGAACTTCTTTCAGTGTGTCTTTGTGGAATTGTTACACTGGCAATGAATTCTCTTAGTTATTATTAATCTAAAAATGTCTTTACTTTTCATTCACTTTTGAAGGATAATTTCTCTGTATATAGAATTCTAGGTTGGTGCTGTTTTTTCTTTTGATACTTTAAATATTTTACTCCTGTGTTTGTTTCATGGTTTCTGCTGAGAAGTCTGATGCAATCCTTATGTCACCATACATTTCTTGGATGTATTATTCTATTTTCTTCTAAATCTTTTTTTTTACTTTGTATTTCAGTTTATGAAGTTGCTTATAGCCCATTTTCAGGCTCACTGATTCTTTTTCATGCCATGTTGAATCTATTTATCAGCCCATTAAAGGCGTTCTTCATTTCTGTTCATTGTTTCACTTCTTTTAGTATTTCATTTTTATTATTTCTTAGGATTTCCATCTCTCTGCTTACATTACCTATCATGCATGTTGTCTACTTTTTCCATTAAAGTCAATAACACACTGATTACGGTTATTTTAAATTGCCTGCCTGAATAGGCTGGGCTTTATCTGTCTGCATCCATGTGCTTTGCTATTTTCTCTTGTCTTTGAAACATTTACTTACCTTGATAGAGTTACTTTGGAAATAGATTTCCCTCGGTGGTCTCAGATTTTGTATTTGTGGGATAGGTATGTGGTAGGATATGGGTATGGGATGGGGTGCAGTGGCACGGTGTGGGCAGGGTTCAAAGCTAGGCAACAGATTGGGGCACGACGCTGGTGCCTGGGAGTATGGATGTGCAGAGTGGGGTTCTGGGGGGTGGGCAGTGTGAGGGCCATGGGGACAGGGTGAAGTTCGGGCAGGGATCTAAGTGCAGGGGCAGGGCATGGCATGGAGGACACAGAGGAAGGGCGTGGTGAGAGGCACATCTGGGTGGCTGTGTGTGTGGCAAGGCAGGAGGAGCAGGAAGGCATGGAGTGGTGTGTACACATGGAGTGCCGGGGTCGTGGGGTTTGGAGTATAGAGTTTGGGGCTCAGAGGTCAGGGTGCAGGGGATGGGATGTGGGGTGCTGGGGTGCTGGGGTGGGGCATGGGTGTTGGGATTGAAGTGCTGGTATGCCTATGCATGGGGGTGGGATGCAGGTGTGTGGTTCACTTGGGGGGGGTCTTCGCATAGGTGGCAGTGCGTAGGGTGGGGGGGGGGCACAGATACCTATGTGAGCACCTGTGGGGGATGGATCAGGGCACATGGTAGGGGGCTGGTGGGGCGCAAATGTGTGCATGTGTGTTCCAGGGGGCGGGGTGTAGAGGTTGAGTGGACAGGGCACAGTGTGTGGATATGGGCATGATGTGAGTGTGCACCTGTTAGGAGTGGGGGAGGCAGGATGAGCATTTGCAGGTCCCCTGGGCTGTGGGGCAGTGGTATTTGGGTTGCCAGGGCATTATGGCTCAGGTGCTTAGGGTGTGGGGCAGTGCACTTGGGTTTCTGGGGTTGGGGGAAGAGGGGTGAACTGACACACTTAAATGTGGCACCTTCAAAGAGCACTGCTTAGCTTACTCCTAGTCCCTGCCTCTTTGTCTGTGTACTCCTGAGGCCTCTCGGCCTCCATTTGGAAAGGGGTGGGGAGAACTCTTTGCACTAGCTGGATGGTCTCCAGTTCTCTGCTTCTCAATTCCTCTAGTTTTTTCATCCACCCTTTTGCATCTCCCTGTGTAGTGTAGAAGACCCTCTGAGATCATTTGCACCCTGGAGTCACTGTCCAGCTCATTTTTCTCTCACTTCTCTGGCTGTTCCCTGGATCAGGGGTGAATTGTCATTTCCGTGTGATAGATTTCAATACGTGCCATGAAGAAAATAAACATGGTTTATGGAAGGGTTTGGTATTTGTGATAGGTTTGTTGTAGAAGGACTCATTGTTAAAAGGACACTCTCTTAATAGAGTTACGAGAGAAAATGAACCTTTCGGGTTCTGAGATTGAAATTTAATAGTTACAGAAGAAGAAAATTAAGAGAGAGAGAACCTAAATTGATAATGGCTCCATTGTGATAGAATAAACATCTGTTGGGGAAAATTCTGCACTTGTTAGGAAGCAAATAACACTGTACTCAAAATAGTTAAGTGCCAACCTGTTAAGAAAACAACCTTACTTGATTGTCTTGGAGCTCTGTCTTTGAATATTGAATTCATTTTAGTGCTTTTAACTGAGACTGGAAATACAGAGGGTGAGGCATATTTGTGGGGAGAGAATTTACTTAGTTTTGCATTTTCAGGTTTGAATGTTTGATTTAGACTTCTCTTTAGTTTGATATTTCTCAACTTTTCCTTTTTTTCTCAGTTGAAGTCTTTGTTAGTGACTATGCTTGTCTTTCTCTGAGATGTTGAACATTCATTCAGCAGGACTTCTACAGTTCCTGGTTTGGTTTCTAGTATAGTGCCTGTTCCCTGAATAGTAGTAAATTAATGCTTCACTCATTCAAGTTAAGTAGATATCCCTGAGAGTTTGTTGTGTTGAACATCAGCATATTAATATATCTTGAGTCTGCTCTCATGTTGTGAAAGACTTGGAACCTTTGTGCACCAGTGGAAGGAGCACAGACTAACCTATTTTCCCACATTGGGATCCTTATGCATTTAACTAATGAGAATAGGAATAGTTGCATGAGGGTAATAAATTAGTTTTTTTCTTTAATCTTGGGTGTGAAAGAGGAGGAACTCCAGAGGTTTCAATCTGGAGAATTACGTGTTATATTTGCAAAGTCCTTTTAAGTCTACAAACATAAGTACTTTTGTATATGTCTAACTTGATTCTGTATTTGAACCGTAGTTAAAACTCTGTAAGGTAGGCACATTCAATAGTAATGAATACAAAAAACTGAAGCTTAAAAAGGCTTAGTAGTTTGTCCAGTGTGTCTTTGCTATTAAATAGGAAACTGAATCCACACTCTCCAGTCTTCGGATTCTCAAGTTTGGAGAGAACAGGAGTTGGTTTAGACCCAATCTCAAAAGCAAGACAAATAAGTAAAGAGGACTGAAGAGTAGGGTTCCATGCAGTTACCTTTCAATGAAGACTATTATTGAAAGAAAGTGAAAAGATATCCTACATGGGAGAAATTATTTGGGAATTATTTCTTAAGTGTTTAATATCCACAGTATATAAAACTCCTACAACTCAACAACAAAAAAGACAAAATAACCCAATTAAATAATATGCAAAGGACTTGAATAGCTAATTCCCCAAATAAGATATACATATGTTCATGTGACACATGAAAACATGCTCAAGGACATTAACTATCAGGGAAATGCAGTTCAAAACCACAGTGAAATACTAGCTCACACCCACTAGAAAAACGATTATTAACAAAATGGAAAATAAGTGCAGCAGAGGATGTGAAGAGACAGGAAACTTGTACATTTTTGTGGGGATATAAAATATTGCAGCCACTGTGTAAAATAGTTTTCCTCAAACAGATAAACATAAAAGTACTATTTGACCCAGTAATCCCACTTCTAGATATGTTGTTTCTAAAGGCAATTCAAAGTAGGGACTTGAACAGAAATTTTTACCTCAATGTTCATGGCCACATTATTCATAATAGTCAAAAATGTTCATCAATAGATAAACAAAATATAGTATATAAATTAGGTAGTATATAAATTAGTGGAATGTTATTCAGCCATAAAAAAGGAATGAAGTTCTGATACATGCTACAACATTTATGAACCTTGAAAATATCATTTGAGTCAAATGAGCTAGATATAAAAGGACATGTATTGGAGGTGCACAGGTAGTTCATTGGAAGAATTCTCGCCTGCCATGTGGGAGACCCAGGTTCAATTCCCAGCCCATGCGCTTCCCAAACAAACAAACAAATGAAAAAAAAGCCCAAAACAAACAAAAATTTAACAAAGAGTGCTGCAATAAGGGGATACACACATGGAAAAAGAATGAAATGTGACCCCCACCATACAAGATAGAAAAAAAAAAAAAGGACATGTATTGGATGGCACCATGTTCTAGTTTGCTAGCTGCCAGAATGCAATATACCAGAAATGGAATGGCTTTTAAAAAGGGGAATTTAATTAGTTGCTAGTTTACCATTCTAAGGCAGAGTAAATGTCCCAATTAAAACAAGTCTATAGAAATGTCCAATATAAGGCATCCAGGTAAAGATGCCTTGGTTCAAGAAGGCTGATGAAATTCAGGATTTCCCTGTCATGTGAGACAGCACATGGCAAACAGGGTCAGGGTTTCTCTCTCATCTGGAAAGGCATGTGGTGAACACAGTGTCATCTGCTAGCTTTCCGTCCTGGGTTCCCTTCACGAAGCTCCCCAGGAGGCATTTTCCTTCTTTATTTCCAAAGGTTTCTGGCTGGTGGACTCTCTGCTTCTCATGGCTATGTCATTCTGCTCTCTCCGAATCTCCCGCTTTCTCCAAAATGTTTCCTCTTTTATAGGATTCCAGTAAACTAATCAAGACCCACCTGAATGGGTGAAGTCATGTTTCCACCTAATCTAGCTTAACAACCGCTCTTTTGAGTCACATCTCCAGGGAGACAATCTAATTGCAGGTTCAAGCATAGAGTACTGAATAGGGATTAGAAGAAACCACTACCTTACAAAATGGAATTAAGATTAAAACATGGATTTTCTAGGGTGCATACATCTTTTCAAACCAGCACACTCCACTTATTTAAAATAACTAGAATTTTCAAATTCACAGATAAAGAATGTAGAGTACAGGTTACAACCAATGGAGTGTGTGATGTATTGATTTTTTTTTTTTTTTTTTTTTTTTTTTTAACATGGACAAGCTCTGGGAATTGAACCCAGGTCTCTGGCATGGCAGGTGAGAATTCTGCCACTGAGCCACTGTTGCACCAGTGTATTGAATTTTGTACCTCAGTTTGGCATGTTTTTTGTCTTGGTCTGCATTCTAGTGGATCTGGATCCTTTGTAAATAAGATCTCTTTAAGATGTTACTTCAGTTACATGGCCCAATTGAATCAATTTGGACTTCAATTCAGATTACTGAAGTCCTTTTAAGTAAAATGAGAAACAGACAGGGCAGAGCTGCTGGGAGTAGCCAGAAGCTTTAAGGAGAAAGAAAGATGCTAGCATGTGCATTGTCATATGACAAAAAATTCATGGACTTTTCAGCAGCTGGCAGCAGAACATCACAGCTTTCTGGCAGAAAGCCTTGCTGGCACCTCAGTTTTGGACTTTTCCCAACTTCAAAACCTTGAGCCAGTAAATTTCTATTGTTTAAGACAACCCATTGTATGATATTTGTATTAGCAGCTAGGAAACTAAAACAGGTGGAAATAGAAATGGGGAGAAATATATAATGGGTACAGGGTCTCTGAATGATGAGAGTTTCCCTAATGGATGGTGGTGAAGATAGTGCAACATTGTGAATGTGATTAATTAATGCTACTGAATTTGTGCTTGAGGATGGCTGAGATGGAGAATTTATGTCGTGTATAGGTTACCATAAGTAGAAAGAGGACTAGAGAGATAATGACAATTAAATGCAATACATGATCCTTGACTGAATCTAATTATGGAGGTAGTAATGCCCAAAAGGACATTACTGGGACAATAATAATTAGCCTGTTATTTCCTCATTACTAAATATGGGCAATATCTGGTCATTGCTTTTAAATTTCAATACTCCTCTAATCCTTGGGGAAAATATAAAAAGGTGTGCTAGTAATGTAGAATCCACCTGATGATTCTTCCTTTAGATAAACCTGAAGGTTGAAAGGAAACAATGAGAACTCCAAAAACTACATTTAAGTTACAAATTGTTTTGTATTCTGCTTCTTTCTCTCATCCCTTCCTCCCCTCTCTGTCCCCCGCCCAATCTTCAGAAATATGTTGGCATGTACACACATAACTGCTTTTCACCTTTGTTCTCTCCAATGTGATTCCCACTCTGAAGGATTCTTCCTCTAAGGTAAAGATTGTGGTAGAACAGGGTTTAGGGGCGCAAATCATTTGATAGATTGATAATAGGTGATGGTTTTTATTTGTATATATATATATATTATATCTAGAACATGCTTATAGCATTAAAATATATTTTAATATGTAAATTCATAGCTGTTTTTTTAATTTACACATACCTGGGCTTTATTCCCTTTTGCTGCTTATTTGCTGTGTAAGGCTATTAGAAGTTTTATTACTTCTCAAACATCAATTTCATCTCCTGTAAAAGGGTGGTAAAATACTTCATTCATATATGGATTATACTGAAATAATATAAAAAAAATATATAGACACACACAATATAATTAACAATGCTTAGCACATACTAGGTATATACTAGGTATATACTAGGTATATAAAAGTTATTTTCTCCTTTTCCAAAGCACAGTTTTCTTTTTTCCCTCCCTTCATTCCTTCTTTTTCCTCTTGTCTTTCCGCACTTGCTCTTCATTATCTCCCTTCCTTCTTCCTCTTTTCCTCTTAAGTAAACAACCCTAGAGATAGGAAATTTACTTGTGAATGATGTCTAATTTTGGACAAAATCACACATAATTATTTTTTGAAAGGATTTAGAATTAAAATGCCTGGTTAAATCTATTTTTAAAAATGCTGTTGTTTCTTTTTGATTTTTATTCAGTTATAAACATTGATTGACTCATTTTGTCATGTTATAGACCATTTCATCTGTTCAGATAAGGAACTTATTGTAAGGAATTGAACAAGGGTTGTTTGACACAGCAGGGTCAAAAGTCTCCCACTTCTCATCTTGATGACTTCTCATGTAGCTCAGTGAAGGCCTTCACATATTTATTTTCTGGGAGAACAGATGTCTGATTGGGCTGTGTGACATTTTATTGGTCTGTTTGGTCAGGTTGACAGGAAATTCTTGGATTGTTAGGGGGTGAAATATTATATAGTTAATCCATGTAAGGACATTTGGAAGCTATAAGGTTTTTAAAAAAATGTACCTTTTCATGAAGTAAGGAGGATTCTTCGAACATCTTTGTATCAACTGCTCCCCAAGAAGTTTAAAGAATCTATTAAATATTCTTATGCAGTTAATGTTAATTTGTTTTTTATTGGTCAAATTTAAATGCATCATGAAAACCGAAATATTAACAAATTCATCTCTTCATTAATTTGAATATACTTACAGTTTTGTAATGCAATTATTATGATTGCCATTCAGTTAACTAGAAAGCTGTTATTTAGCTTGAATTTTTTTCTAAATCTGCACGTTTCTTTCAAGGCAAATTGAATTTTTTTTTTTTTTTTTTTTTTTTTTTTTTGTGGTGCATGGGCCGGGAGTCGAACCCAAGTCTCCCACACGGCACGCAAGCATTCCACCACTGAATCACCTGTATACCCCTCATATTGATTTTGGATAGGAATAAGTTGCATGTGCAGTGACTGTGGCAGCTTTGACCATGATTATTTAGTTAAATCACAGCTAATTCTTAAACTTCTTTGGACCCTTTAATATATACCCAAAGTAGGCAGGTTGTCAACTGGAAAAGTGTCCATCTAAACATATTCCTCACTTGGCCTCTGAAAAACTTTACCTTGATATCCTGCATAGAACTTAGTTTGTTTACTAAGAAGGAATGTTTGGAAAAAAATGAAAGGAATGGTTGAGTCAACTCACAGAGAGATAAATCTGTGAAGGTGTTGTAAGTCTGATTTTTTTTAGACTATGTTTATTGCATAATATAACATATGTACAAAGCAAAGAAAGAAAAAAGCAATAATTTTCAAAGCACTTTTCAACAAGTAGTTACAGAACAGAACCCACAGTTTGTCATGGTGTACCATTCCATCATCTCAGGTTTTTCCTTCTAGCTGCTCCAGAACACTGGAGGCTAGAAAGAATATGAATATATTTTATCATCACAATCAACTTTTTTTTCTCTTTTGTGAAAAATAACTTATTTACAGAAAAGCAATAAATTTCAAGGCACATCACAACAAGTAGTTGTAGAATAGATTTCAGTGTTTGGTATGGGTTACAGTTCCACAACTTTAGGTTTTTCCATCTAGCTGCTCTAATATACTGAAGACTAAAAGCAATATCAGTATAATGATTCAGCAGTCATACTCATTTGTTAAATTCTACCTTCTCTGTATAACTCCACCATCACCTTTGATCTTTCTCCCACTCTTTAGGGGTACTTACTTGGTCTATGCACATTAACTGTTTCATGTTGAAAGGGGCTGATGATAATATGAGATGGGGGATGGAACTAGTTGATGTTCTGGATATTCTGGCCCCTCTGCATTTCAGGACTGAGCTAGTCCAGGGACCCATCTGGAGGTTGTAGGTTTCTGGAAAGTTACTCTTGTGCATGGAACCTTTGTAGAATCTTATATAATGCCCTCAGTGTTCTTTAGGATTGGCTGGAATGGTTTTGGTTAGAGTTTGGGATGTTATGGTAGGTCGCCAATGTCTAACTGAAGCTTGCATAAGAGTGACCTCCTGAGTAGCCTTGACTCTATTTGAACTCTCTCAGCCACTGATACCTTATTGGTTACACTTTTCCCCCTTTTTGTCAGGATGGCATTGTTGATCCCGTGGTGCCAGGGCGAGGCTCATCTCTGGCAGTCATCTCCCATGCCACCAGGGAGACTTTCACCCTGGATGTCATATCCCAGGTAGTGGGGAAGGCAATGGTTTTACTTGCTGAGTTGGGCTTAAGAGAGAAAGAGACCACATCTGAGCAACAAAAGAGGTCCTCTGGAAGTAATTCTTAGGTGTACCTATAGGTAGACTAAGCTTTCCACTACATACATAAGCTTCACAAGAACAAGTCTCAAGATCAAGGACAAATCTGAGTTTTAAACCATACACCATCTCCCTCTTTTAGTTTATTTTACCTAATAATATGTACATTTTATTGATGAAACCAGGAGAGGCCATTGAAAGATATTTTAAATTCTTTTTGGTGAAGGAAAACAGTGCTTTGTTAGGAGTGACAAATTAGTTTGTCTTTAAATTCAAAGCTTTTAGAAGGAGTTTAAGTTTTTCATTTAATTCCATATTAAGACATAAGATAGGTATCCATACACTGTTAATTTATATTTTTTATAAAAATAATTTACAATGTTAATTGTAATGTCCAGTTTCACTTCCATCAGATCAAGTGATAGAAATGAACTTGCTATGTCTAGCATCTTGATGCTGCTTTAATGATGGAGATCAGCGTATGCAACATCCAGGTTCCAAGTATGGTCCAGGGTAGGCACCAGAGTTACTAGCTTTTATATGGCCTGATTAAAAAAATTTTCTTTTTTAAAATGGGCGCATTTCCCAGCACAAATACCATACTTCTATACTAATCAGGATGGAGCTTTATCCTACAATGTGACTTACAGTTTGGGCTTTTCACCACATCACTGCTGTTTTCTCCATGGTCAAAAATAGATATAGAGTAAACCAACCTCAAAAGTCAATTACAGGGTTTTATAGTGATGTACTGTGAAAAATTTGGTCATGTTTTTCATTATACAGAATGTTCTTTCCAAAGATATAAACAGAAAAAGCACATATGTTTGATTTTAAAAATAACGCTGCTTAGCTCTTTAAAATACTGGAGACATTTTGTATACTTTCAAATGATCACCATTACAATTATATGATAAAATCTCTAACTAAAGGCAGGCTTGACTTGTAATTATTTAATCCCCCTTCACTCCCCCCTTTGATGAGTGTTCAAGATCAATACTTTGAAAGTATTTTTGATGCACATTTGAATAATCTGGTAAACTTATCTTATTTTCCTCTTACCAAGAAGCAAATGATAAAATATCACTTTTAGAGCATACATACCAGTTTAAAAATTTTAAATTCTAAAAATATGGAAAATGAAAATTCATTTGTCCACTGTAGATTAATACTATGTTTAAGATACAATTTATGAAATCTAACTGTTAGTTTTTCTCAGTAATAATATAAAATAAATATAAATTTTTCTCAATAGATATAAAATAGCACTTAAACTATTTTAAGTAAAAACTTTAGATTATTAAGGAAGGCTTATATAAACATCACAAAAAAATTAAAGTGAATGAAAAATTCTATAATGATATTTTATTGGAATATTATATTTTACTTATTCTGTCTTTTATTAATGATTATTTGCCATTTTTCAGTTTTAAAAAAACTTCAGTAATTTACATTTTGGAGAGTTAAAAAATATACAAATAAATGGTCCTTATTTAGTGCTTTGCTGTTATCAGCAGCACTTAATTTTCCATAGGCAGATTACTAATGCAAGTCTTGGTTTCTTTCCTTTGTTGAAAAATTTGCTTCCTTTGTTGTCTAAATCTTGTATTTACTGACATAACTCTCCACATATTCTTTCTTATGAAAATAACACTAGAACAGGAGAAACTGAATGAAAACTCATTTTAAAGTTGAATACTGCTTTCATTTCTGAGATACTATAAACAAGGCACACATTTTGTGTGTTTCCATATTCAGCTAACAGACAGTTGATTCGCCTGATGACTTTTTTCTTTCCAGAACCCTGATTTTGTTTATTATCCTGAGTAGTCTAGGTCAGTTATGCTGATTTTATTCTTCTTATCAGTAATTGGGTTAGGAAAGGATTTGTGACCCATATCTAGTCTTGTAGATAGGAGAAATTAGATTGGCTTTTGGAAAGATTTCCTCATTGATAAAACAAAGTATCTGGAAAAAGGCTGTCCATCTTCCAGTGGATGAAATGCCTGGAAGATTCTGGGCTGTGGAGCCAAGCTGCCTGGATTAGAATCCCAGCTTTTATCCTTACTAGCTTTGTAACAGTTTTGCTCATGTGTAAAAATGGGGCTGATAGTATCTACTTACAGGCTGTTGTAAGAATGTAATGTGTTAATAAATGTAAAGCTCTAAGAACTGTGCATGTACGGAGCAAGCACTCAAATAATGCTAACTGTGATGGAAATCAATTATACCTTTGAGGGGAACTTGTCAGGAAACAAGTCATTATGCAGAGAAAGGAATGGCCTAGACTTGGAAAGGATTTGGACGGCATTGCTTGAAGACTGTTTGTTATGTGATAAAATAAGCCATATAATTCAGAATTTTCTGTTTCGTGAAAGTGAGGGCATCCTACCTGACTCCACACCTTTTTTCTGTAATCTTACTTACTCTTTCTCTGGGCATATAAGCTATGGCCTTCTCTGAACTGTTATAGGCTTAAAGGCTTTGCCATTTTTGGTCTTTCTGTATATTACTTTATATATTTTTATTTTTAGTTTACTTTTAAATAGTGTGTCATTACTGGATTAAACCGCCTTCGGGGCATAGGCTATATTTTAAATTTTAATGTCCTTTATATTGCTGAGTGCAGGGTTGAACTTACTAATAGTTCCTGATTAATCTATTTTTAATAAATGAGTGAAAAGAAAGTGACGTTTAGGTTTTATTTTTTTGGCATCATCTAAAATTTCATTATTTTTTGGCCCTCATTTCCCCTACCTCAGTTTTGTGCTTGTCAGTGCTTCATGGTTGAAATCTCCATTTGAAGGTTTAATACAACCTGTTTTTCTATTCTAATTCTGATTGAAATGGAAAAATATTTAAAATGCTAGTGGCTACCTCTCCCAACCTTCACCCTAGTTGCCAACTAGAGTGGGATTTGTTGCTGTTGTTGTGTTCTAATTACTAATATGGTACATGCTTGTACAAAAATTCAGAAGTAAAATATAAAATAGAAAGTGCAGAACATCAGTAACCTCAGAATTTCCAAAGAATTCCTATTTATTCTTTGATGTATATTGCACCAGATATGGATACAGGTACAGATATAAATGTAGATATAAATATATCTTTGGTGTTTATTATGATTGTGAGTTGGAGTTGGAATGGGAGCAGAAGGAGTAATGGACTAAATAAAATTTTAAAATTTACTGTGATCAATTATGCTGTTCTTTGGAAGTATACTTCAGACTGTCAATTCATGCTTAGTAATTAGGTAATTAACTGATTTCCTATTAAGACATTTTGAACCCATGTTCTTACAGGTAATCCTTTTTTAATTATCTGTTATTCTTTACCCATATTAAAAATATTGTTTTATTTGTATTTTCTTATTAATTCATAAAAGTTCTTTATTTATTAAGGAGAGGTCTTTAAAGCTTTGTCTTTTACATTGCAAATTTTTTTTTTTTTTGTTATTTGAAATGATGAACTTGCATGTTTATGATATATTTTTTCACGTAGAAGTTTTAAAATCTGTATGGATGGCATTTGCAGTTTTCTAGCTTTTGTGGCATACTTTTGTATGTGCTTTTTGGTAGGATTAGGGTTAAGTCACCCTCTCATAGTGGGTATGTATAGTTCATTGAAGCTAGTGAGGCACACATATTGCTTGTTCAGTTTCCATTAATACTTATTAGACTTTGAAGCTTTTTTTCCTAGGAATAATGTGTAGAAATGTACTTTCTTTCTTGGTTCATTTTCTTTCATTCTGTTCACATAAAGACAGCTGACAACTATCCTACTTTCCTTGATTCTGTGTTGTTTCATTATTTTAGTAGAAATATTATGGATTTCACAACATGATGAAATTTTTTTCAAATGAAAATGTAAGATCTCATTTAAAAATTATGTATAAGCCACTTTCATCCATTTTGCCACATTTATCATTCAGCTCTTAGAAATTTCTTCAGTTATTTGTTAATTTTTCTTCTGTGTTTTCTCTTTTTGTTTCTGCCTTTCCTTCACGTTCTCGTCCTGTCTCCTTCTCTCCCTCTCCCCCTCCCCCCCCTTTTTTTTTGCTTTCTGTAATTACTGTTACTCAGCTGTTCTAGCTCTTGAACTGGTCCTTTAACTTTCTTACCTTTTCATCCCATCTTTCTTCCTTTTACGCATTTTAAAATATAAGTAGGGATCTCTAATAATTTAGTATGTAGACTTTTACTTAATTTTCCACTTTTCAGAATTTCTCTATATTAGTTTGCCCAGAAACTAAGACTTTGCAAAGGTGGCATGCCTGAGTGAAAGTAGAAAAGGTATTTGAGATTTTAATTGCTTCCTATAGAAAAAGAAAATCAATTAATAGTAATATAGTGCATAAACAGAATGAAAGGGAAAAAAATCCACAAGATAATCTCAATTGACAAAAAAAAGGCATTTGAAAAAATCCAGCATCCCTCCTTAATAAAGACACTTAGAACGTTAGGAATATAAAGAAACTTCCTTAATGTGATAAAGGGCATATATGAAAAGCCCACAGCTAACATTATATTCAGTGGTCAAAGACTGAAAACGTCCCCTATAAGATCAAGAATAAAACAAAGATGAGCACTGTCACCACTATTGTTCAATAGTGTACTTGGAAGTTCTAGCTTGAGCAATTAGGAAGAAAAAGAAGTAAAAGACATCCAAATTGGAAAGGAAGATAATAAATTTTCCCAGTTTGCAGATGACATTGTCTATATATAGAAAACCCTGAAAAATCCACAACAAAGTTAGTGCTAATAATTGAATTCAGTGTAGTAGTAGAGTGCAAGATCAAAACCCACAAATCAGTAGTCTTTCTATACACTAGTAATGAAAAATTGGAAGAAGAGCTCAAGAAAAAAATTCCATTTACGTTAGCAACTAAAAGAATCAAATATCTGTGGTAGCCCATGATAAACTCTAGGATTTGTCCTGTAACTACTTGTTGAAGAGTGCTTTGAAAGCTATTGCTTTTTTATTTCTTTGCTTTGTATATATGTTAAACTATGCAATAAAAAAAAGTTAAAAAAAAAAACAAAACTACAATGAGATGCCAAAAAAAAACAGTTATCTGTTTTTGAAAGTATATAGTGTTTTTCCTTAAAAACAGCAGGGATTCTTATCCATGAAAAAAGAGAATTAAATATCTAACCAAGGATATAAAGGACTTGGACACAGAAAACTACAAAAGATTGCTAAAAGAAATCAAAGACCTAAACGGACGGAAGGACATTCCATGTTCATGGATTACATGACTAAATATCGTGCAGTCATCAGTTCTACTCAAAGCGATTTTAGATTCAATGCAATCCTGGTAAAAATTCTAACAATCTTCCCTGCAGAAATGGAAAAGCCAATCATAAATATTTATATGGAAGGAAAAGGGGCCCCAAATAGCGAAAATCATCTTGAAAAAGACCAAAGTTGGAGGAGTTCCACTTTTCAATCTTAAAACTTATTACAAAAAAACAAAAAACATTAATCGAGATAGCATAGTACTGGTACGAGGATAGACGTGTAGACAGATGAAGTTGAATTGAGAGCTCAGAAATCAACCCTCATATTTATGGCCAACTGATTTTTTTTTTTAATGCTTTTTGTTGTGAAATATACATAATCAAAGAAAAGGAAAAAAAGTAATACTTTTCAAAGTGTATTTCAACAAGTAGCTACAGATCTCAGAGTTTGTTATGGGTTATCTGCCATTCTCCTATTTCAGATTTTTCCTTTTACCTGCTCCAAAACACTGGAAACTAGAAGAAATACCAGTATAGTGACTCAGCAGTCATACTCATTTGTTGAATCCTGTTTTCTCTGTTATAATTCCTCCTTCTCCTTTGATCCTTTTCCTAATCTATAGGGATCTTTAGGCAGTACCAGTTCTGACTTTTTCATGTTAAGAAGGGGTGTCAACACTGAAGGAAGGATATATATAATTAGTTGATAATCTTGAAGAGGCTGGTCCCTCTCTGGCTTTTCAGGATTTATCTCACCTATAACCCTCTGGACATTATAGGTTCCAGGAAAGCAGTCTTAGTAAATGAAAGTTTTATAGAATCACAGTTTGAGCCCTAGGTGTTCTTAAGAGTTAACAGGAGTGATGTTGGTTGGGGTTTATCAAACCATGGCAATGAGCACTATCTAAGTTGTTGGGAGGGTACCTGGGGTTTCCCATATGGGAAAGTTTAATAGTTCCATATTTACATATATTCATTTTTTTCCTTTGGATCCTCAAAGGACTCTTCCAATACTTTTTAATTATCAGCCCACCATAGTCTGAGATGTATCTGGGTATTCCTTTAAACTATACAGAATTACGAAGCCTTGTTCCCATCCTGAACTCTCCAGGAGTTTGGGTTGTTTAAATGAGCTATCCAGACAGGTTGATTTAGATTGTGTGTTACAGAAAATGTAAGTTCTAGACATAATAAGCCTCTTTACCTTTGGTTTAGCGTACATACACTATCATCTTTTACCCTGTACTCTGATTTAGATTGTGTGTTACAGAAAATGTAAGTCCTAGACATAATAAGCCTCTTTACCTTTGGTTTAGCGTACATACACTATCATCTTTTACCCTGTACTCTGATTTACTTTAGTCCCAGACAGATTGGCTTTGTTTTTATGTCTAACTGAGACATGATCTCTTTTTCTGTTACTTTAGCTATTAATATATATAGCTATGCTAACTTTCAGGACGGCAGCACTACATTTCTGGGTCTTAGGTATCACAGAGTTACTCAGAGTTCCAGGGAAATATCAGCTGATATACATACAGCTCAGTGTCTCACAATCTGGAAATACACCTACAACTTCGGATTGTGTGTGGCTGCTATGAAGACTCACAACAATCTAGGCTTCAATTTCTGAAAAAGACTTCAGCATATTTGTTCTTTTGTTTCTGGCTTTTTTTTTTTTTTTTTTTTCTCTTTTCTGGCATGAGCAGGCTCCAGGAATCGAACCCAGGCCTCCGGCATGGCAGGCAAGAACTCTGCCACTGAGCCACCATTGCCTGCCCTGTTTCTGGTTTAATTTTTCAACATTTTGTCCCCAAAGTTTATTCAATTCCTTGCCTGCCTTTCAACACCCTTTCTTTGTGTATCCACATCATATTCCATCATATAAATGTATCATAGTTTGCCATTCTGCTTCTTAAGACTTTGTACCTTTTAACTCCCTCCTTCTATTGGGCATCATGGATAATGTTCAAAATAAACAAACCATGCCTTACTGTAGTCTCACTTGGTTGTACAATCACCAGCACTCTCAATTTTAGACGATTTTCATTGGTCCATAGAGACAAAAAGCTGACAAACACAACCTCACCAAATATCAAATCAAAACTACCCCTTATTACTTTTCCCTTCCCCCTAATTAGTTCCCCCTGTAGCCCTCTTGGTGTGTTCCTGTTAATTGTTGGCCATAGCATGCAATTTTAGATTTCCTCTTAATACCCCTCTACTATTGACATTTTGTCCAGTGCCAAACCTTTTAAATAGCTCATGCAAGAATTTGTTTGTAATAGTAGATTTAATCAGTGGTATACCTGGCATTATACACCCCTTTTCAGTCATATTTACCTTTCATATGGTAATGGTACTTATAACCCCACTAATTAGAATCATCACTTCTATCTGTTCCCTTGCATTTAAGATCAATCTGTTTGGGTAGCCTTTTCTCCATCTCTAGCTTCTTGAGTAGACCTCAAGGTCTACTATATTCTACAGTGTAACCTCTGAGATTACCAGAGTTATAATAGTGAAATCATACAGTATCTATCCTTTTGTGTCTGACTTACTTCACTCAGCATTATTTCCTCAAGGTTCATCCATATTGTTATATGCTTTGGGACCTCATTTCATCTTACTGCTGCATTATATATATATATATAATGTTTATAATATAAATATATATATTATGTTTTGTTTATCCACTCATCTGTTGATGAGCACTTGAGTTGTTTCTGTCTTTTGGCAGTTGTGAATAGTGTTGCTATGAATATCAATGTGCAAATGTCTGTTTGTGTTACTGCTTTCAGCTATTCTGGGTATATACCAAGTATTGGTATTGCTGGGATAATGGGACGACTCAGTATATAGTTTTCTGAGGAATCGCCAAACTGTTTTCCACAGTGACTGCACCATTATACATTCTCACCAACAGTGAATAAGTGTTCCAATTTCTCCATATCCTCTCTAACATTCGTAGTTTTCTTTTTGTTTAATAACTTATAGATATGAGGTGATATCTCATTGTCATCTTGATTTGCATTTCCCTTATTGCTAATGAAAATGAGCGTATTTTCATGTGCTTTTTAGCCATTTGTATTTGCTGTTTGGAAAAATGTCTATTCATATCTTCTGCTCATTTTATAATTGCATTGTTTGCTCTTTTGTTTTTGAGCTGTATAATTTCTTTATGTACACAGGATATCAAGCCTTTATCTGACATGTGGTTTCCAAATATTTTCTCCCATTAAGTTGGCTTCCTCTTTGCCTTTTTGCAAAAGTCCTTTGAGACACAGATACTCTTGGTCTTAAGGAGTTCCTATTTATCTGATTATTCTTTCACTGCTTGTGTTTTTAAGTATAAAATTTAAGAAGCTGTCTCCAATTACTAGATCTTGAAGATGTTCCCTACGTTTTCTTTTAGAAGTTTTATGGTTCTGGATCTCACATTTAGAGCTTTAAACCATTTTGAATTAATTTTGTATAGGGTGTAAGATAGGGGTCCTCTTTCATTTTTGTGGCTAATTGATAATCCAATTCTCCCATGTCCATTTATTGAAAAGAATATTCTGTACCATTTTAGTGGATTTGGGTGCCTTATCAAAGATCAATGTCTATAGGTTTGGTGGTCTATCTCCTCAGTCTCAATTGGATTCTGTTGGTCTTTACTTCTATCTTTGTATCAGTACCTTGGTATTTTGACCACTGTGGCTTTATAGTAAGCTTTAAAGTCAGGAAGTGTTAGTCCTCCTATTTCGTTCTTCTATTTTAGGATATGTTTAGCTATTTGGGGTCTCTTTTCCTTCCAAACAAATTTGATAACAAGCTTTTCCAGGTCTTCAAAGTAGGTTATTGGGATTTTGATTGGTATTGCATTGAATCTGTAGGTTACTTTGGGTAGACTTGACATTTTCACAACATTCAGCCTTATTATCCATGAGCATGAAATATCTTTTTGTCTTTATCGATCCTTTTTTCTTTCTTCTATCAATGCTTTGTAGGTTTTTGTGTACAAGTCTCAGGCATCCTTGGGTTAGGCTTATTCCTAGGTACCTGATTCTTTTGGTTATCATTTTGAATGGAAATCTTTTCCTTATTTGTCTCCTTAGATAAGTCATTACTTGTGTATAGAAACATTAATTATTTTTGTACATTAATCTTGTATCCTACCACTTTGCTGAATTTGTTCATTAGCTCAAGTAGTTTTGTCATAGATTTTTCAGGGTTTTCCAACTGTAGGATCATGTCATCTGCAAATAGTGAATGTTTTCTTTCTTTCTTTCCTATTTGGGTGTCTTTTTTGCCAACTAATTTTTGAAAAGGTGGCAAAGACTACTGAATTGTGAAAGAATAGTCTCTTAAACAGTGTTGCTGGGAAAGTATTTGTTCAATTGCAAAAGAATGAAGGTGGATCCCTACCTCACAGTATACACAAAATTTAATCCAAAATGGTTAAAAGAACTCATTATACAAGTCAGATACATAAAGCTCCTTGAAGAAAATGTAGGGAAGCATCTTCAGGACCTTGTGTTAGGAAATGGTTTCTTAGACTTCACATCCAGAGCACAATCAACAAAAGTAAAATTAGATAAATGGAACCTCATCAAAATTAAAAACTTTTACACCTCACAGGACTTTATCATGAAAGTAAAATTATAGTGTACCTTATAGGAGAAAATATTTGGAAACCGCATTTCCAATAAGGGTTTAATATCCAGAATATTAAAGAAATCCATCAACTTGTTAATAAAAAGACACACCCATTTAAAAAAATGGCAAAAGACTTGAATAAACATTTCTCTAAAGCAAGTATGCAAAGGCCAGTGAGCACACGAAAAAATGTTCAACATCATTATCAGAGAAATGCAAATCAAAACCTGAGTGAGATGCCATTTCATATGTACTAGGATGACTACTGTTATAAAAACAGAAATAATAATTGTTAGTGAAAATGTAAAGAAATAAAATGCCTTTATATTGTTGGTGGCCTTGTAAAATGGTGCAACCACTGTGGAAATCATTTCTTCAGAAAATAAAAATAGAAGTATACCATATCACTTGGTAATTTCATTTCTAGACATGTACCAAAAAGAATTTCATTTCTAGATATGTATGTAAAAGAATTGAAAGTAGGGACACGGAAAGATATTTGTACACCAATGTTTATAGCCATATTTCTTCATGATAGCCAAAAGGTTGGAAGCAGCCCAGCTCTTTCTGTGGATGAATGGATAAATACATTCAGCTGCAAAAAGGAATGAAGTTCTGATGCATGCTACAACATGGATTATTCTTGGAGACATTCTGTGGAATGAAATAAGCCAGACAGTTAAATATAAATATTGTATTTTACTCACTTATAGGAAATACCTAGAACAAGCAAACTTCATAGAAAGAGATAGTGGTTTATAGGTTATTAGAGGCCCCATGTTCGTGTTTGGGGGAGTGGTGGTAGTGGGAGGGGTGGGTTAATGGAGATACAGTTTAATTGGTAAGTAGTTTCTGTCTGAGGTGATGAAACGGTAGAGATAATGGATGTTAGTGATGTTAGTACAATATTGTGAATATTGTTAGTACTACTGAATTGGACATTTCATGCAGTTAAAATTGAAAATTTTGACTTGCATATTTGTTATTACATTAAAAAGTTTAAAAAAGCAGGTTTGGATTTCAGTAATTTTGCCTGTTTTTGTTTTTCTATTTCATTGATTTCCATTCTAATTTTTATGTATTTTCTTTCTTTTACTTACTCTAAGACCACACAGTGAATTTTTCAGTTTTTAGCGATAGATGTTACTTGATTATTGTGCTATTTTGAAACTATTATGTCCTCTCAGAAAAGCCACGTTTTAACCCTGATCCAATTTTGTAGGGCCAGACCTATTGTTTAGGGTGGGGAACTTTGATTGGATTCTTTCCATGGAGATGTGATACACCCAGTTGTGGGTGTCATATTTTCCTTAGATTGCTTCCATGGGGGATGTGACACACCCAGTTGTGGGTGTGGCCTTTTGATTATATGGACATGTGGCTTTACCCATTCAAGGTGGGTATTGATTAGTTTATTACAGTCCTTTAAAACAAAAAACATTTTTGAGAAACCTCAGATGCAGATGCTTAGAGAATAGTTGCTTCATAGCTGACAGACACACAGATGTTTGGAGATATTTGGAGTGCCAACAGAGAGAGAGCAGTTGCCTACACATGGGCAGAGCCCAGCAGACGTTGCCATGTGCCTTCCCATGAATGCTAAGCGAGCCAGAACCCAGAGTTGTGTTCGGAGGAACTAAGTGAAGGCCCACAGATGCTTAGAGAGGAAACCACTGGGAAACAGAGGCTGAAAGCAACATAGCCCAGGAGCAGTGGATCAGCTGATGTCAGGTATGTGCCTTTCCAGCTGATAGAGCTGTTCTGGATGGCATCAGCCTTTCTTGAGTGAAGGTAACCTCTTGTTGGTGCCTTAATTTGGACATTTTTTTGGCCTTAGAATTGTAAAGTTATAACTAAATTTCCCTTTTAAAAGCTGTTCCATTTCTGTTATTTTGATTTCTAGCAGCTTTAGCAAACCAAAACAATTAATTTTGTTTCTGTTTATCTCTTTATTTAAATCCTTGAACATATTTATAAAAAATTTTTGAAACCATTTTTCCTCATTCTATCATCCCTGTCATTTCTGGGTCTGATTCTATTAATTGATTTTTCTCCTTAAATGTGTATCCTATTTTCATACTTTTCTGTATGACCAATAAATTATTATTTCATGGTGGACATTATGACTGATATTCTTGAGTTTCTTTATTTTATCTTTGCTAAGGAATGTTACATTTTGTTTTTTCAGACAATTTAGTTACAGTTATATAACTATAACTTTATAAAGTTAATTTATAGTTAAACTTTAGTCTACCAATATTTATTTATTTATTTATTTATCTATTTTCACTGTTCAAATCACTCTGGGATTTATTGGGACATCATGCTGGACAAACCTACAAAATCTCATACCCTATTCAAGGTTTCATGTACTTATGGTGTTCAGTTAACCCGTCCATATGAGTTGTATTAGGAAATGTACTTGTCAAAATGTAAATTTGGTACCAAATAAACATTTTTTGCTTTAGTCTCACACAGAAGTTGAAGTTTTTAAACTATGAATGAGCATCTGTTTTCAACATCCTACAGTATTGACATTCCTTTGTTCTTCCTCATGCAAAAACATTTTTTAATTTGTACATTTAGTCACTATCGTTGTACACTCTAGGCATTCCAAGATCTGTTTTTAACTTCTTTAGGATGAGTCTAGAGTACTTTATTCTCTAGAGTTAGTCAGTCAAGTGCTTTCTGGGATCCCTGTGGAATTCCCCAGGTATTCAACGTCTTTCTCCTCTGGCTTGTGTGAACTTTAATGACTCCCATTCTAATGTGAGACTGTTCATTTTCTAGCTCCCCTGTAGTTAGTTGTACTTTACTTATTTCCTTAAGTCTCAGACACCTAATGAGATTTCTATAGGTCTTTTTCATGAAACTCCCTGTTTTTCAATATTCTTCCCCCAAATTCCAGCTGCCTCTACTTCTCAGTTTTTTTTAGAAATATTTTTATTCAGATATCTTCACACACACAAACAGTCCATCCAAAGTATACAATCAGTGGCTCACAATAGCGTCACATAGTTGGGCACTCATCACCATTATAATTTCTGAAACATTTGCATCACTCCAGAAAAAGAAATAAAAAGAAAAAAGACAACCTCATACATCCCATTTCCCTTACTCCTTCCTCTCATTGACCACTAGCATTTCAATTTACCCATTTTTTAAAGCCACCTATTCCCCACCCCCACCCCCACCATTATTTATTTGTTTTTTGTCCTTAGTTTTTACTCATCTGTCCATACCCTGGATAAAAGGAGCATCTGACACAATGTTTTCACAATCACTTGATCACACTGTAAAAGCTATATGGTTATGCAGTCGTTTTCATGAATCAGGGCTGTAAGAGTCACCCCTAGAGAATCTGTTTTGCTCAGATGTGGCCTCTCTCTAAGCCAACACAACATGTGAACTCACTGCCTTCCCCCTTACATGGGACATGACTACCAGGAGTGTAAATCCTCCCTGGCAATGTGGAACAGAAAAGCCTGGGATAAGCCAGGACCCAGCATCAAGAGATTAAGAATGCCTTCTTGACCAAAAGGGAAAAGAGAAATGAGAAAAAATAAAGTTTCAGTGACTGAGAGATTGCAGAGTTGAAAGGTTATTCTAGTAGTTATTCTTATGCATTATATAGATATCCTTTTTTAGTTTATAGTGTATTGAAGTGGTTAGAAAGAAGTACCTGAAATCGTTGAGCTGTGTTCCAGTAGCCCAGATTCTTGAAGACGATGATATAATGTTTATAGTGTGTGTGATTATGAGAACTTTTTGTCTGATGCTCCTTATATCCAGGTATGGACAACTGAGTAAAAAATATGGGTAAAAATAAATAAATAAATAATAGTCTGGGGGGAAAGGGTAAGATAAACTGGATAGATGGACACACTAGTGGTCAGTGAGAAAGAGGGTTAAGTCATATGGTATGTATGAGTTTTATCTTTTTTCTTTTTATTTCAAATCACATGGCTTTGTGATTATAATGGAAACCACTGATTTTTCACTTAGTTTGGATTGTATGATGGGTAAGTAAAACTGCTTAAATGGTGGAGAAAATGTGGAGGCATAGTTGTACTTATTCACTGATGTTTGGGAAGTAGAATGGTGTACCCCATCTGGAGGGCAGTATAGTGGCTCCACAGGAGGCAAGGGGTGGGGTTGCTTGCTGCATGGCACCAGTGTTCACATGTTGCAAGGGATGAAAGTGGCTTAACGATACATCAGCTAAGGAATGGAAGGGGGAAATGCAGTATATACCTATAATGGAATACTGAGAGGCTGCAAGAAATTAATGAAGTTGTGAATATGCAACTAGGTGAATGAACTTTGATGATGATATGTTGAATGAAATAAGCCAGAAATAAAAAGACAAATATTTTAACTCCTCATTAATATGGGGGAACTAAAGTGTGCAAATACTGAGAATAGAAGTTGAGAGCATAGGTTATCAGGGGAAGGCCTACTATAAAGGTTCCTAGAACCTTTACCCACATTTCTTAAATGTTCTTTTGGTTCTGTTAGTGAAGAACTTAAGAATCCCTTTTCAGATAGTATAACTTATAAGAAACTGTTTAAATATTAAACTAAATAGGTTTCAAGTTTCATGTGTTAAGAATACACATTATTGTAGATATTATTTTGCTATTTACCACTGTTATAACTGTCAGAATTTTTTTGCATACTGCCTCAGCATCCACCTTACTTTGGCTAAGCCACTTGCTTTAACACTGTCTTTTGGCCTAATAAAAAGGAGCTTTCCAGCCGTGGGCATCAACTCTTCCAGAACCGAAATCTGTATCTGTGACCACCACCCAAATGTCTCACCCCAAACCCACAGCTGGTACCAAATAATAAGCTCTCTATCCCTACCCCTCTATGCCTACCAGTCCCTTCCCCTTTTTGTGGGTATTTGCTTTTAACTTAACAGCCCTTGACTTCCACGGGAAATCTGTCCTCTACCCCTTGACCATAGTAAAGGCACAAGCCCACATGTCCCACTTGCCCTGCTTGTGTGTTTCTGACAGCTAGTTGAGGCGGTGTTGCCCATCAGGCTTCTATTGACCCCTCCTGGTACTTCTCTGGAACCTGTGAGTATTATGTTATCTTTTCTTATGAATTATGGCCTCAGTTTCCCATTGGGTCACACCTGACTTCTGTCCAGACCCAAATTTAAAATCCAACTTAATCAAATCAGAATACTCCTTCAGAATTTATTATAATGGGATTGATAAACATTATAATAAATAAGGTCTCTGTTTTTATTAATGCTTAATAAAATCTCTTGAGTGTGATTTGAAATTGACTGTTGTATCTCTCTTTTTGTCATCTGAGGCTAACATGTAGAGATTTATTTATTTTTTTTGAGACTCATTGGTACTAAAATTCTATTCTTTTTGAAGAGTCTGTTTTCCTCTTTTTTGAGTAGTAAACTCTGTGTGTGGGTGGTAGCAGAACCACTTAGCAAGGAACATTCTTTTAGTGTCTCGTAGTTGGTGCTGCTCAAACCATAAACTACTTAGATCTTTTATAATCCTATTGAGAGAATTTCATGTTTAGGTTAGGTGCTTACATAAGGATAATGACATCTTTAAATAGAATGTATGATAGAAACAGGAAAGCCTCAGAAATAGTGCATGGTAACAATGATTAATTTTAATATGATATATTTTACATTTTATATGTGTATATATTACATTTGCATTTGAATCCTATGAATGAATTCTAACTTACAGATATTGCCTTTTATTTATTGGAATTTGATATAGGCTACAACTTATTTTTTTGTTTTAATTTTTTTTATTGTATAGTATAACATATAAACAAAGCAAAGAAATAAAAAAGCAATAATTTTCAAAGCACTTTTCAACAAATAGTTATAGGACAGATTCCAGAGTTTGTCATGGGCTACCATATGATCCTCTCAGATTTTTCCTTCTAGCTGCTCCAGAATATAGGAGGCTAAAGGGCTCAATATTTTTTTATCATTACAATAGACATTTTTTTCCTTCTTTTTTTGTTTGGCATAGTATCAGGGGATTCCTGATGGTAAGGTTTAATAGTTTTATATTTTTTCTCCCATCCCTCGGGATTTTGCCAATATTTTTTGATTATCTGCTTAATATACTCTAGGATGTATTGTAAGTGTTAGAATAATCTATACAGGATTAAAGGACCTCTTTTCTTATTCTGTGTTCCCTCTGTGTTTCAGTTGTTCAGTTGAGCTGTACAGATAGATTGAATTAGATTATGCGCTACAGAAAATTTCGGTTCCAGAACAAATAAACCTTTCTTCCAGTGGTTTCAAAGAGTATGTGTGGTTCTAAAATATAGACACTGTCTTCCTTACCCCTATGTTCTGGATTACTTTAACAGCCTCTCAAAATCCAGAAATAATGATCACCACTTAATGTATCTGCTCTAAAAACTTACAATCTTGGCCCCTTACAACTTAGTTTTAATTTATTACAAGAGGATAGGCTAAATTGAAAGGGTATGATGTATCAAAGTAAGAAAATGTTTAATTATTATAAAAATTATTTAATATTAATTATAGAGGCTTTGGATGAATTAATTTATCTAATTAACAGAAAGTTCAAGTATAATTTGTTTTTTCTTCTTTAAATCTGATATTCTGATGTTGCAATTGAGAGTTATATATGAATTTAAGTAAGTCATATTCTATTGGAATTTTACAATAGAACGTTGCATTATTTAATCCTATTTTTAGTGTTTTATAATAAAATTTTTTATTTTAAGATATAGATTCAAATGTAGTTGGAATAAATTATACAGAAAGAGCCTATGTGTCCTTTACCCAGTTTTCCCCAATGGTAATATCTTACAAAAATATTGTATAATGTCCACAACCAAGGTATTGATATAATAGAATCCTGTGATCATTTTCAAAGTTTTAGTTTTACTTGTACTCTCTCTGTGTGTGTGAATGTAAGTTTATCACATGTAGGTTCATGTGTCTGCTCCTACTATCAAAATATATGACAGTTCCATTACCACAAGATCCTTTGTATTGCTCTTTTTTAGCTTCACCCAATTCTCTCCCTCACCCCTCTTTGTCTGACCGTATTCCCTGGCAGTTACTTATTTGTTCTCTTTGTACAATTTTGCCATTTCAGCAATGTGGATTGATAGAACTATACAGTTTGTAATCTTTTAGAATTGAATGTTTTCACTTTGCATAGTTCCGTATAGATTCATCTAAGTTCCTGTATGTATCAGTAATTATCAGTAATTTATACCTTTTATTGCTGAGTAGTATTCCATGGTACTTTGTTTAAACATTCACTCATTGAAGGACACCTGTGCTGTTTCTAAGTTTTGGTTATTATGAATAAATCTGCTGTGAATATTTGTAGACAAGTGTTTGTATGAATTTAAGTTTTCATTTCTCTGGAATAAATGCCCAACAGTGTAATTGCTTGGTCATGTGGTAATTCATGTTTAGTTTTTAATCAAAGGTTTAACTGTTTTCCATAGTATGTGTACTATTTTAGATTACTACCAGCAATGCATGAGTGATTCAGGTTTTCTGTGTTCTTGCCAGCATTTTGTGTTGCCACCTTTCTGATGGTAGTATAGTGATATCTCATTGTGGTTTTTATTTGTACTTTCCTAATGGCTAATGACTTGGAACATTGTTTCATGTGTTTATTTCTCATCTCTGTAGCTCTCTGGTTAAATGTCCATTTAAATTTTTTATGTTTTGTCTATTGATGTCCAAATGCTTAAATATAACATTATATTTAAATGTTTTATTTTGCTTGGTGTGATTATAAATGTATTTTGTTTTAATTTCTCTTTTCACATGTTCATTGTTGGCATTTAAAAATGACTTCATTTTTGTGTGCTGATCATGCATCCTGCAACGTTACTGAACTCATTTATTAGTTCTAGGATGTTTTTGCAGAATCCTTGGGATTGACTATGTAGATAGTAATATCATTTTTAAATAGGGATATCTTTGTTTCTTACTTTCCAATCAGTATGCCTCGTATTTCTTCTTTTTTTTTTTCCTTATTGCACTTGCTGAACTTCCACTACTGTGTTGCATAAGAGTGGTGACAGTAGGCATCCTTGCCTTGTTCCTGATCTTAGAGAAAAGGCATTTAGCCTTCTACCATTAAGTATGATGTTAGTTGTCATTTTTTGTAGGTGTTCTTTGTCATGTAGAGGAACTTTCCCTCTATTCTTAACTTGTTGAGAACTATTGTCATGAAATTATTATATTTTATTTTTATACATAATTGGATTTGATTAGTTAGTTGTTTTGTTTTGTGTGTTTTTTTTTTTTTTTTTGACGTTTTTTGCTTCTATATTTATAAGAGGACCTGGTCTGTGGTTATCTTTTCTGGTATTTTCTTTGTCTAGTTTTGGTATTATTACACTGGCCTCATACAATGAGGTGAGAGGCAGTGTGTTCTGTTTTCTGAAAAGATATTGTGTAAGGTTGGTGTTACTTATTAAAATGTTTGCTGGAATTCTCCAGTGAAACCAGCTGGGTGTGGAGATTACTATTTTGGGAGCTTTTAATTTACAAATTCAATTTCTATTGTTGTAGAGCTATTTAGTTATCCATTTCATCTCTGCTGTGTTTTGGTATTGTGTCATTTTCAAGGAATTGGTCCATTTCTTTAAGTTGTTAAATTTCTAAGCTTAACATTGTTTGTAGTTGTCCTTATTACCATTTTTAATGCCTCCAGGATCCATAGTGATAATCCTTTTCATTCCCTGTGTTTGTGATTTGTCTTTTCTGTAATTTTTTTCAGTCTTCCTAGAGGTTATCAATTTTATTTATTTTTTTCAAGGAACCAGCCTTTTGTCTTACTGATTTTTGGGTTTTTTTTTTTTCCTGTTTTCACTTTTATCTCTCTCTCTCTCTCTCTCTCTCTCTCTCTCTCTGTTATTTTCTTCCTTCTGTTTGCTTTGCTTCTATTTACTCTTCTTTTTCTGGTTTTTGAAGTAATAATTGATTTGCATCCATTCTTCTTTTCTAATGTACGCTTGTAGTGCTGCTTCTGTCTGTATTTCTTTAGCTGAATTAGACATACTCTGATATACTATATTTTTATTTTCATTTTGTTTTATATGTTTTTAAATTTTAAGTGAATTTCTTTTAACCTGTGTATCCTTTAGATGTGTGCTGTTTAATTTCCAATTATATAGAGATTTTCCTTTTGTCTTTCTGCTATTAATTCCTAGTTTCATTCCATTATGGGTATTTTATGGTTTGGTGATGTACTTTTTATTGTTTTATTAGTTTTAAAAATGTTGAGATTTGCTTTATGGCCCAGACATTGTTTATCTATCCATCGGTACTGTTGTTGGGTGGAATGTTCTATATATTTTACTTTGATCAGTTTGGTTGAGTTTTTGTTTGTTTGTTTGTTTGTTTGGTTTTTGTGGCATGGGTAGGCTCCAGGAATCTAACCCAGGTCTCTGGCATGGCAGGCGAGAATTCTACCACTGAGCCACCATGGCATCCCCCTGGTTGAATGTGATGAGTGTGTTTCTGATTCATACTTCTATCAGATGCTGAGAAGGGATGTTGAAGTCCTAACTATAATTGTGGATTTATCTCTCTTTTCTTTCAGTTCTATCAGTTTTTGCTTTATGCATCTGGAGACTTATTTTTAGGCACATGAACATTTATTAGGATCATTATGTCATCCTTGAGAATTGATCCCTTTTTATGTAATGTCCCTCTTTGTCTCTAGTAATTTTCTTTGCTTTGAAATCTACTTGTTATTAATATAGCTGCTTCTGCTTTTTATTGATTAATGCCTTGATTGTCTTTCTTTTTTCATCTTTTTAACTTTAACCTACGTTTTTATATTTGAAGTTATTTTTTTGGAAACAGGATATTGTTGGGCCTTTTGTTTTTCTTCTTTTCTTTCCTTCTGAAACTCCTATGATTTAAATGTTGCATATTTTGCCATTGTTGCCTAGGAACTTCATGCTTTGGTAGTTTTTTTTAATATGTTTTTTTCTGTTGTTTAGATTGGGTAAATTCTATTGCGCTGTTCTCAGATTCACTGATTTTGTCTACTCTGTCATCTTTACCTTTTAATTAGTCCATTGAGTTTTTAATTTGTTACTGTATTTTTCAATTTTATAATTTTCCTTTGTGATCACAGATGGTGCATTCTTTCTCAGTGCACTCAAATGACCATTTCCTGAGACACCAGGGTTTCAAAGAGAGAAGGAGTTTATTAGTAGGTGCAAAGCAGCAGATAAGATAGCCGATGGATCCAAAAATCTGTCTCTTCACGTCTGTGAAGTTCAAACAAGGGGAGATGGAATCATTACTATTTCAGTAGCAAGTATAAGCAGAAAGGAGAGAAGATGGGATTGTTAACATCTCAATAACAAGTATAGGCAGAAGCAATTGCAAATGTAAAGGAGGGGTCTATGTTAGATCCAAGTTAATGATTAGTTCTGAGCTGATTCAAGTTCTTCCATTAGCATTAGGGGATTGCCCTTGTGATAAAAGTTCTTAAAGTAAACATTTGGCAAAAAAAGATCCAAGGGTTTGTCACCAGGTTTTTATAATCACAGGGTCACAAGATGAAAGCTATACAATCATTATCAGAGATCAAGACAGCTGTATAATAGTGCAGAGATTTCAGATATTTACGTCTGTGTAGTCTAATATGTCAGAAAGTAAAAAGGAATAGCTATATAGTGGTTCAGTAATCATATTCATTCCCTAAATCCTAAATTCTCAGTTACATTTGAATTTTTTTGCGACTCCTGTTTCTTTGTGGACATTAAAAAATTTTTTTTTATTTGTTTCAAAAGCATTTGTATTTGCTTGTCAATGCAGTTTTTTCATGGCTTTTATCATATAAAGGCAACATCTAATTTGCCTTGCTTTTGGCATAGTTGATTTTCTCTTTTCATTCAGCTTGATTTTCCTGGTTCTTGATATCACAGGTGATTTTTTTTATGGGATCCTGGACATTTTGCCTATTATGTTAAGACTCTGGGTCCTATTTAAAAGTTTCAACTTAGCAGGCAATCTCTTTAGATTTAGAACACAAGTCCTAGCCTATTTGGACCATGGTTCCACTTAGAGTTTAATTTACAGAGACTTTGCAGTGCTGTTTTCTTTTTCTGGCTCATCTGTTGCTGATGGGTCTTCCGGTAACCACTCCTGGTGCTACCTGAGGGGGTGGAATTGGTTTCCCTATGCCTGGCTGGCCACCTGATGCCGTTAGGGGTAGAAAGAGTCTCCAACTTATGGAGAGGAAGAATGCTTATTGGGCCAGGCTGCTTGTGTAATAGCTCAGTCTCTGGGTGCCTGTGAGATGGGAGAGGAGATTCTTAGGTCTAGTCAAGAAAGAGTGGACTTCTCCTGATCACTTATTTTCAGTAGGACTCCTGATTCATTCCCCTTTCTGGTGCTGCTGGGCTAGCTTGGTATTGTAGGTAGGACCTCCCATTCAATCCAGAAGAGGTGGCCCACCTTCTCTTCTTAGTTCTGTTGCTGGATCAGGAAATGCTGAGCCTGAAAAATTTTTTTCTTTCAGGGGATGGTTCCTTAGGTGCCCTGCTGCTGTGTTGTTCCTCAGCTTCTCAAGTCCATACCAGTTCACCTACCTCTTTCTGCCTTTCAGAGTTCTCTTTTGGTTGCCTCTTATTATCTTTAGGGCTTATAGTACTCAGCAGGAAGGAGCAGGGAGAAATGAGTCTATGCCATCTCAATGGACTGTATGTCCCAGTATCTGGTATGGGCTCCCCTAAATGTTCAGAAGACCAAGAGGAGAGAGAACATAAAGTCAAAATTTGATATGCTATAACAAATAGAACTGATAATCAATTTTCCTGAGGTGAATACAGTACAAATCTTCAGAATTTAAGGGCTTATTATATTGCCAATTGTTCTAGTTTGCTAGCTGCTGGAATGCACAACACCAGAAACGGATTGGCTTTCAATAAAAGGGGATTTATTTTGTTAGTTCTTCAGGGAAAGGCAGCTAACTTTCCACTGAGGTTCTTTCTTACGTCGGAAGGCACAGGATGGTCTCAGCTGGACTTCTCTCCAGGCCCCTGGGTTCCAACAACTTTCCCCGGGGTGACTTCTTTCTGCATCTCCAGAGGCCTGGGCTGAGCTGTGAGTGCTGAGATGAGGAATGCCAAGCTGCTTAGGCTGTGCTATGTTGAGGTCTCTCATTTAAGCACCAGCCAATTAAGTCAAACGTCCTTCATTGCAGCAGGTACGCCTCCTAGCTGACTGCAGATGTAAATCAGCAACAGATGAGGTTCACGTACCATTGGCTCATGTCCGCAGCAACAAAACTAGGTATGCTCACCTGGCCAAGTTGACAACTGAATCTAACTACCACACCAATATAATGAAGGAAAACATCTGTGTTTGGTCTTCTCAAACTGTGTTTAATTCTTTACTCATTCTAGGAGATGTTAAGAAAAAATGGTTCTATATAAGTAGGTTTGGGAATCACTGAATACTTTTTTTCTTCATAAAGAATCACAATGTATATTGGGTTATTTGAAATATTGTATATTGAGGAAACCAAATGTTTTTGGAAACACACATTCCTTCTTTCCTCTAATAAACACATTAAAATTCTAATGAATAGTATTTTGTAATGACTCCAGTTTTGCAAACAATAACCTAGAACTGTTTTGCTAATTTTGACTATTCAAGTATTCTACAAACTGTGAGATTAAAAAACTAGAAACAGCTGTATCGAAACCTATATCAACCTAATTATCCCCAAATTATCTACAAAAGAAATGCAGCTGATTTCAGACTTTTCCTCAGCAACACTAAATTCTAATGAAAGGGTAATGTCTACACTGAAATGAACATTTATATAAAATTTTATACTTGGGTATTGTGCCGGTTTGAAAGGGATTATGTACCCTGAAAAAACTGTGATTTAATCCTAATCCAATTTTGTAGAGGCAACTTTCTTTTAAACCCTGTATAGTACTATATGTTGGAAACTAACTAGATTTTCTCCGTGAAGATGAAACACACCCAGTTGTGAGTATTAACTTTTGATTAGCTGGAGATGTCTTCCACCTATTCCAAGTGGTTCTTTGCCGCTGATAGCTTCAGCCGGGCCGCGCGACCGGTACACTGGGTGGGTTTGGGGCGAGCTCGCGGGAATTAACCTGGGTAAGCTGGAGCCGGCGCTTTCCCCAGCCGGCGGTCGCGAGAAGTCTTCACTGAGGCCAGATTCGGGTTTTAAGCTTTTATTGTTACACTCCGGGATGGGCCACCCGGGAACCCGAGGAGTGAGACGTCTGAGGTCCGAAGACCCCGGGGCTCGGACGACCCAGAGCGGGGTAAGCGTGGGGCTTAAGTACTCTCGGGGAGGGGTGGAGTCTTGGGCGCACACGTCAGGAAGGGACAGCCAATCACACAAGGCAGGAGGCAGTTGCTAGGCTGAGGGCTTAGGTTAGGTATAGAGGAGTGAAGAGAATAACAGGAAGGCTTGCGGTTTAGTGGTGAGCTACGGAAATGGGCGGTCTACAACAAGAGGGGGAAGGGGGGAACAGAGAGGGGGGTTACAAGTACGGAGGGCAGAGAGTGTATGTAGAGAAGGAGAGAAGGATTAAAAAATTTTAAGCATGGCTAGGCTCCAGTCCCTGAGAAATATGCCACAGTTCTTGATTAGTTTACAGGAATCTGGAATTTTGGGAAAGGATTGAGATTTTAAGAGAGCAGAGCCATGACAGATCCATGAAGCAGAGAGCCAGTGCAGCCAGAGACCATTGGAGATTGAAGAAGAGCTTCATGAGACAAGAAGCCAAAAGAGAAAGCTAGTAGACACCATGGGCCTTCCCAATTGAGAGAGAAACCCTGAACATCATCAGCCTTCTTGAACCAAGGTATCTTTCCCTGGATGTCTTAAGTTGACATTTCTATAGTCTTACTTTAGTTGGAACATTTTCACGGCTTTAGAACTGTACATTTGCAATGTAATAAATTCCCCTTTTTAAAAACCATCCAGTTTTTAGTCTATCACATTCCAGCAGCTAGCAAACTAGAATAAGTATGTTAACAATTATTCATTAAAATAACAAAATGATATTTTCAGATGTTCAAAAGAAGCCCATACTGTCTACAGAATTAGATATGGTAACAAAGTAATGCAAATTCCATAATTATTTTTAAAAACACAATGTTGAAGAAAAACAGAGAGTGTAAGGTACCATATTAAAACAATACATTCCAAGAGTGAGGGTTTGAGTCTTGCAAATCATCTATAAATGTCTTTACTTTGTCTTACATAGGGTAAGTCACTACGTACAGATTTATTTCTGATGTAAATAATTAGAGAATTAGTTTTCAGATATTTTTTAAACAGTTAAGATGAGCCATCGTAAGAATCAAAAGCATCATTATATAGTTTTCAAATCATCAGTGAATGAATGATTCAGTAAACATGGGGGATATAAAGGTATAGAACCTTTCACGGTGAAGAAAACATGGAAGGAATAAGGATGCATTGTAAACAATGTCTTATTATAATGACAGAAATAAACTCTATTCTGTAAAGACAGCAACCCTCAGTTGGATTAAAGATCAAAATCAAACCATATATTATCTGTATTGCACATAGCTCAAACTGACAAAGGAAGGTTGACTATAATATAAGAAAACATATATTAGACAAATACAAACAAAAAGAATCCTGTAAATGTAAGTGAATTGGTTACCAGACAAAGGCCATGGATTCTTTCGCCTGACACTCTCCAATAACCAGGTTTCAGAGAGAGAAAGAGTTTATTACTAAGGTGCTTAGCAGGAGAGCAGATGGCCTATGGGCCCAAAATCTATCTCCCCACGCTGTAGTAATTCTGATAGTTTTATTAGAGAAAAAGATGTGTGACAAAGTGGTCACAGATGATGTAATTAGAGGTGATCAAATTATTGAGCATGCACAGATTGATTATATGCTTAGTTACAGAATGTATTTAAGAAAATGGTGGAATGAGGTATAGATGACTTGTAGGTTAACACCTAAGCCACTGCACATATCATGTGGGGCCATTTTGGTTAGATCCAGTCTTGGTTACCAAGATAATTTTGGATTTGGAGTAGATTAGCTCTGGGCTGACCCAAGACCCTTTATTAATAAACATTAAGGGCTGTCTTTAGTGATTATAAGACTCTAAATTTGAAAAACTGGATAACTGGGTACAAATAAAGGTTAGTCACAATTCTTTTACAATCACAGGGCTGTATAGTTATTATTGGAGATCAAGGCAGCTGGATTACAGTTTAGAGATTTCAGGAATTTCCCTCTGTCTAATCCAATATACCAGAAAGCAAAAGGAACATCTCTCTGAAGATTCAGTAATCAAAATGATCCCTTAAATCTTGCTATCTTGGTTACAAATTGTCCTATATGTTGCTGGAAAAAAATTTGGTGAATTGGGTTGATGTCAAAGCAAAATATTTTTTTCCTAGAGTTTTATTGTTTTCTTTCAGAGAAAATATTTTGAATAATTTTGTTTTATTAAAGATGCAACTATTTTTGAGGACAACTATTTGTAAGTGTTTATATGAATATTAAAATGTTTATGTGCCAATAGTGGTGGTAAGCATTTTAAGTATTATTCAGATATGAGTGCAATACTAAATTTGCCTTTAAAATTTGTCTAATTAACAAATTCTTCAGTTTATTTGTTTTTGCATGAGATAAAGTTTTAAAAGTAAGTGTGCTATGTACTAAAGACACTATATGCTTCAGAAGTTTTTTTATGCAACTGGTTATTTTGTAGTTTATTGGGATGAAGAACATTATTGTTTAGCCTTTTACAAATTCCTGTAAGAACACAAATGCTTATACTATTCTTGGTTTGAAGTAAATGACAATAATATAAATACCTCAGAACTGATTGTCATCCTTTTTTTTTTTTAATATGGTAAACCCAAATGTAAGATAGAACAGAGCAAAAATTTTAAACATCCAAGTGGTGTATTTAATCTACTGAACAATGCTGATTTCTTCAATAATGGTATAATATTATACACATTTTATACTTAATGTACAATATTCTCTACCAGTTCATATTATAAGTGAAAGAGGTAATAGTTTTTAATTTGAACTATTGAAAATAATATAGTTTTAAATAAAGTTCTTCCTTGATTTGACATTTCCCATAGTAACAGGAGTTCTGTTACCTTGACAGTGTACCTGTGTAAGGTGATAGCAGCTGACACACATGAATTTTGGTCCTTTGAAGTAAAAAAGTAAAGTGAGAGTTATATTAGCAGTTGGTAGTCTTTTATGTGAGGTTATTTGACTTCTGTTCAGATTGATAGACAAACTATTAAATAACTGTTCTTAAGGTCTTCACAAATGCATTTTCCCTTCCTCTTCATTAATGGCTAGAATGGAATATCATTGTCTTTGTTTTACTTTTTTTAAATCTATGCTTTTAAATCCAATTTAAATCCTACAGTTTCGGTGTCATTAGAAAAACTTTTTTTGTATTCTTTGAGACAGTGCTGAATTCCTTTCCCTAACTTTTACTATCTTCATTTGAATACTGCCAATCACATCGTTTTCCTATTTAGCATAATTTATATACTATTTCTTCATTTAAATCTCTCTCTTTGTGCTGTCTTTGCTACATTCTACACAGTTTGGAACTGTGTGTGGTCAGATACTTAAATTTTTTTGTAAGTTGTACAAAACCCATTTCTTTCTGAGCTGCTATGTACTTGGGTGGTCATTGAATTGTTTGATATTATAGTTGTGAGTTACGCTTAGTCATTTATACATTACTTTATTGTTTAAAATCTCTTCCTGGAGTTAATAGCTTTCAGAATTTTGATCCCCCCATCCTTTGGTTTCATAATCTCAGAATACTTTTGAATGCTATTGTCATTATTGGCATGGTTATTTACATTTTGCTATTTAAGCATCAACTTTTTAATCTTTTTTTTTGCATGGGCAGGCACTGGGAATCGAACCTAGGTCTCCAGCATAGCAGGCAAAAATTCTGCCACTGAGCCACCATCATACCACCCAAGCATCAACTTTCAAATAGTGAATTATGTGCATTTAAATTAATTTTAGATAACTATTTAGTACCACCTTTCAAAGGTTTCCCCAGTATATTGACTCCTAAATGAGAATTCAGCAGATCTACCAGTTAAAATTATAGGGACTTGGTACTAAAGACTGTTGTCTTAATTCTGAATTTGAAATAATTTGATATGTTTTAGACTAAAAGTTTAGTGATCTAGGAAGGGTATT
Source organism: Tamandua tetradactyla (assembly GCF_023851605.1). NCBI lineage: Eukaryota > Metazoa > Chordata > Mammalia > Pilosa > Myrmecophagidae > Tamandua > Tamandua tetradactyla. Next base: position 102,976,350 of record NC_135331.1, on the reverse strand, counting down.
GCTGTAAGGATTTGGGTTATTTTTTTCTTTTCAGCTTTTCTTTATTATATGTGTATTCAATATGAGTTACAAAATTACCTTTATAATAATAAAGATTAATAAAACTTTTTAATTTTGAAAATAAGGACATAAAACCTTTCTTTTTCACCATTCAGTCTGTTGTGGACTTCTCTATGTCAGCACATACTAGTGCCCTTTGTTATTTTTATAATCAACATAGTTCTGTTATTTGAATGGCAGTTTCTTATTGCAGGACATTTTAAATATTTAAGCAACACACTGAACATCTTTGTTCTTAGTAGTTTCCTTGATTGCTTATTTTAGGTTATATTCTGAGAAGTGAAATCACTGTTCAATAGGATTGAGCATTTAAAGTTATGATCAATATTACCAAAAATTGTTTTTATGAATGTTCTGGTTAATATTCCCATTAATAGTAGCTATGAGTAATTGTTTCTCCAACAGCCTTACCAACACTAGATGTGGTTTTTGTCACTGAAGACTAATACCTTATTTTAATTTACATTTCTCTTAGTGAACTTAAAATCTTTTTCAGATGTTCTGGACATTAAAATTTGTTCTGTGAATTACCAATAGTTCATTTTTCTTTTGAAGCATTCATCCTTTTCATGTAAAATGTAATGGCTTTTTATGTTAAACACTTTAATCCTTTTCTTTAATATATGTTTGCTGTATTCTTCCTCCAGCACTTCGCTTTAGCTTTAATTGAACACTAGAACAATTGTGTAGGAGCCCTCTTTTTTGAAAATGCATAGTCCAACTCTGGAGGCCTATTCAATGTGCTGAGATGATCGAACTAAAAGAAACTTAAGGGAGCTGAATGAGAATGCAGCAGCAATAGATTCATTTCTTTCTTCAGGGCATATGCTAATTTAGTACAGTAGCAAACAGAATTGTTTTCTCTTTACAGGATGGAGGTGGGGAATGACACTTGTGGCTAAATTGGTATATTTTTGCATTTATATTCAAAATTAGTTTCTGCTTTTCTTGTGCTGCCCTTGCTGGGTTTGGGTATTAGCGTTCTGTTATTCTTAGAAGATAAATTGGACTTATCTAGAAATAACCCCGTGTAATATTAAAACACTTAAAAGCATTCAAGATAGGGAGAAAAAAATCACATCTACAAAGGAATGAGATTTAAAGTGGCATATCAGTATGAATCCTAAAATATCTTTGTCTGAGAGTTATGACAGAAGGTCAATTTTTACCTAGAATTCCATACCCAAGCTAATTATCAGTCATTTGTGGAGACACAACAAAGATATTTTCAAGTATAAAGCATTCAGAATTATTATATTCTGTATACATTTTGAAAATTTCTTGAGGATGTTTTCAAAACAAGGGAGAAAACCAAGAAAAATGAAGTCATGGAGAGCAGTAGAGTCACACACACACACAAGTGATCGGAAGCTTTCAGAACTGAGGGCTCAGGAATACTAGTGTCCAGGAAACTCCTTGTTATAGAGCAATATGATGAACGGAATGGAAAAACTTGAGGACTCTGGGGTATATATTTGTTTTTTCAACAGGAAAAAAAACAGACAGCTAAAAATGCCAGCTCTGAAAAATTATAAGAAATTCAGGTTCCAAATATGAACTAAAGTAAAATGAAACATGATTTTAAGTAATTGATGGAGTATAAGGAAAGTGAATATATTGATCTTACTGCTATAAAAATTCTCCTCTAATTGGTCTAGGAGTCATGTTATTTGAGAAGTAAAGAAGGAGCTGTGTCCTAGTCTTCTAATTGGCTCAGCATAGAGCATATAATAATCATCATAATGTTTATTGGTTTCTAGTCGTTAGAGTCATTTTGTGATCAAAACACAGGTGACTTGGTTGGTTTAAAGAACAGAATACAAATAACAACCTTTGCAATATATAGTACACAATATTGTATATTGATGAATTATTAGATGAAGAAGGACTCTGAAGAGGTAGGAAAGAGTAGGAGGCTTATTATACTCATCTTACAAATATGGGTATCAAGAGATACTGTAGAATATTAAGAAATAAAAGTATTATTCATATTTACAAAGATTAGGGTTTTTCTAACTATATAGGTGTGCATTTAAGTTTACCTTTTATATTTATCATCATTCTTAATAGGCATTATTTATGTTGGGAGATTATGGCCCATTAAAATTTTTTTCTTCTTTGTGTCTATATAAAAATGCCAAAATAATAAATGTAAAATATTTTAGACGTGAGTAAATAGTTTTACAATGGTAGCTGATATATATAGAAGGATCAAAAGTAGAAAATATGAGGTGGGTGGTTGGGAAGGGAGATGTTATAAGAAGTTTGAATTTTCATCTTTTATATAAATGAGTTGTCAGTAGATTTAATTTATAGTTGATAAATCATGAAAAACATTATTTTGAATAATGGAAGTAATCTTCAGAAGAAATATAGACAAAAATAATTTTGATCTCTGGGGAGTGGGATTTAGAATTTTAGGAAGCAGTGGAATGGTATGCTGTTATTTTTGTCATATGCTTTTTTGTTATCATTGTCATATATCATTTTTATAAAATATATGGATTTATTGCCTGATGATTATGAAAATGAATATTATCATAGTTTAAAAGGACTAACACTTTCCCTTGTGAATTCAATAACTTAACTTCCCTAATTAAGGTAAAGATAAAATTAAAAGGAAAAATTAGATTATCTCCTAGTATTTGCCTGTAAAACCACCTGAAGTCTGGCTTTTTTTTTTTTAATGGCTATTCTTTGCATCTTTTTCATTTTTGAAAGAGGATATAGTCTTTTTAGTTTTCAGCCTTTTTGTGTAGGGTTAGTTGATTTATATTTTTCTGGAAAATTGTTCATCTCATTTATCATAAGTGGAAATTGGTTAGCGATCAGATTTGAAATTCAGAGCGTGTTGAATTTATTCTGAGTGGATGTCTGGATTAATTTATTGGGCCTAGTGGCAGAACTGAGAGTAGCACTGGTTTTGAAATTAGAAATAACCTGTGTGGAATCTTGGCTTTGCCCCGCAAATTACACGTTCTTTAGGTTGGTTTGCTGATATTTTATTTTTCATGTGCATTTTTCCTTTACTTGTCTAGTTTGCTTTTAGCCACAGAATACTGAGCTGGATGGTAGTGTTGGGCATATGTTTTACCTACTGAGTATTGCTTCTCTCATTCTTCCTTGGTAACACAGCTGAATTAGTTGAGGATGGAAATAGGTCCTCTGAAAAAAAAAATAGATTTTCCCATGCTCTCTTGAGGAAGAGTCAGTGAAAGTGAAAGTCACTGGGTAAAGAATTTCAGAGAACAGTATTTTAATGATGCTTACTCAGCTGGAACCTCACTTTTTTCTCTCTCTCTCTTTTCTTCCTTGAACATGGGCCTAGTGGCTAGGGTTATCTTTGAACCATGAGATACCAAAAGTACTGAAACAGCTGGGGCCTGAAATGCCTGAGCCATGTAGTAGATAGAATAATGCCTCCAAAGATGTACACAACTCAATCCCCAGGACCTGTGAATGGATTACCTTATGTGGCAATAGGGGCTTTGCAGATGTGATTAAGGATCTCAATGTGGGGAGATTTCCCTGGCTTAATAGGGTGGGCCCAGTGTAATCACAAGGGTACTTATAAGAGGGAAGCAGGAGAGTCAGAGCCAGTAAAAGAGATGTGATTGATAGTGGAAACGGAATAAGAGAGAGGTTTTAAGATGGTGCGCTGCTGACGTTCCCCCCCCATATGCTGTATAGTGGAGATTACATTTTGTTCGTTTTCTGAGTGACTATCCTATGCTGTTAGATTTCAAGATGGAGGAGGGGACCATGAACCAGGAATTAGAGCCAGTTTCTAAATTTCAAAAAGGCAAGGGCAAACATTATAACTTAAACCCTCTAGAGGGAACATAGGCCTTTTAACACCTTGATTTTTGCGTAGTTGTCATGCATTTCAGCCTTCTAACCTCTAGAACTATAAAATAAATTTTTTAAGCTACCTAGTTTGTAGAGATTTGTTCTAGCAGCAGAAGGAAACTAACAGAGCTACTAAACAAATACCAGCAATCACCTACCTTTGGATTTCTTATCCTAAGAAAACTAACCGACCAAAACACTTATGTATTTAAGCCACTTTTGTGTCTATAATCAGCCATATACTAGATGATAAGACCAATGTCCCCTTTTATCTATTCTCTAGAACAGTTGATATTTGATTAAGATTATCTCTTAGTAGACTGTTTTATTTAATTTACTTGTAGAACTGTCTAGGCTTATTGGGTTTGTGCGCGCGCGCGCGTGTGTGTGTGTGTGTAAGAATAGTTGTTTTTTTTTAGCTACAGGTTGAAGTTCTAAAATGGTTAGAGATCCATTCAGATTTACTATTTCTTTGTTACAATTTCCTAGGAAACTGTCCAGCTTATCTTGTTTTTAAATTCCAATAAAGGTTAGTATTTGCTCTGTTATGTTTCCCATTCTATTCCTAATACTGTATCTTTTTTCCATGATAAATCTTGTCTAAAATTGTTTTATTATTATTATTTTTAAAGAATCTGCTTTTAGTTTTGTTGACTATAAAAAGTTTTCTATTTCATTGTTTTGTGCTCTCATAATTATGGTTTGTTTTCCTTTCTTTGTTGTCACACACATGGAGTTGTGAAGAGGGATGATCAGGGAGGACTGCACTGGGAAACTTACAATTGAGCCAGATATGAATTGATTAGAAATTGATGGAAGAGGATTTTTTTTTTTTCATGGAGAAGAAATGAACCCTAGGGAGACCTGGAGATGAGACAGAGAGCAAGTTGTATCTGGGGAACTGAGAAATTCTTCATGGTGGCAGCAAAAGGCTCCACATGAGTTTGGAGGAGTACAAGATTCTCCTCCAAAACAATATATGCCATGTGAAGGATTCTGGGCTTTATTCTGGAATCACTGTTAATCTTTTGAAAGGTTTTCTTGGGAATGGGATGACATAACATTATTTATATGTCAAAAAGACCAATCTAGCATTAAAATGGAGAGTGGGTTTCAAGTGACAGCGAGGTAGAGATGAGGGCCAGGGAATGCAGGGAGGGTACCTAGGCAGCTACAGAAGCAGTTCAGGTGAGAGGGGTGGTCACCCTGAACAATGTTGACAGGAATGTAGAAGTGCTTCAAGATATATTTAGTAGGTTGAATCAACAGGAATAGGTGATTTATTTACCTTGGAGTGCAAGGGAGAGGAATGTATCATTGTGACTCCTCAAACTTAGACTTGACTAATTGAGTAAAAATATAAATAACATTTACTAACTTGTTGACATGTGCCACTTTTTACTTTAGTTGTTCTTGATATTGTCTTCATATGTCATTTTCTATTTCTTGTCCCATCAGTGCTTTATCATCATCTCCTGTATCCCTCCTGTCTCTCTACACACTTAAAATGAGTCTTTTTTTTTTTCCTTTTCACCCCCTTTTTTTTCTTACTGTGTTTTACTTCAAATTGATCTCTTCCTCCAAGCCATAGTGCAAGATTTCCTTCACGGACTTTGCCATCAATAATCTCATCCTTAATTGTTTTATTCACTTTAATACTTCAGCAGTATTTGTAATTTATATCTCACAGTCTTGTATTTAATATTGCTTTGTAATTGTTCTCTAGCTGTTTTTTCTATGCATGTGCATACATTCATAGGCTGTCTCCAATTTATATTATAATTTCCTTCTTTATTTCTGTAACCCTTAGCACTACTCTGCATATTGGCAGTAAAAAAATTATAAAGGACAACAAAATCAAGTTGGTTAGATAACCTGCCCCTGAAAATCAGAGCTAAAAAGAACAAGTACCCCCTCTATTATATTAATTTGGTCTTCAGTTTATTCATTAGAATTTTAAGTTATTACTAAATATAAGACATAATATTGAGAAGCATTTGTTGCCTCTTCTAGGTAAATACTTTACATGAATTCGATGACAATGACACTGAGCCACTGTCGCAGTGCTTTATTTATTTATTTTACAAAACATTTTTATTGACAAATCTTCAAACACATTCCATACTTGGTATACAATCAGTGGCTCGCAATATCATTAGATAGTTATGTATTCATCACCATGATCATAACTTTTGTCCCCCTTATCATTTATTTATTTGTTTGTCCATACCCTGGATAAAAGAAGCATCAGATACAAGGATTTCACAATCGCACAATCACATTGTGAAAGTTATATTTTTATACAGTCATCTTCGAGAATCAAGGCTACTGAAACACAGCTCAACAATTTCACATACTTCCCTCCATCTACTCCAATACACCATAAACTAAAAATGGATTTGTATGTAATATATAAGAACAACCTCCAGGACAACCTCTCGACTCTGTTTGAAATCTATCAGCCACTGAAACTTTATCTTGTCTCATTTCTCTCTTCTTCCTTTGGCTCAAGAAGGTTTTCTCAGTCCCATGATGCTGGGTCCCAGCTCATCCTGGGAGTTCTGACCCATGTTGCCAGGGAGAATTACACCCCTGGGAGTCACATGTAGCGGGTGGAGGGCAGTGAGTTCACCTGCTGAGTTGGCTTAGAGAGAGAGGCCATATCTGAGCGACAGAAGAGGTTCTCTAGGGAGGACTCTCAGGCCTAATTTTAAGTAGGCTTAGCCTGTCTTTGCAGAAATATGTTTCACGGGGGTGAATGCCAAGATCAAGGGTTTGGCCTATTGATTTGGTTGTTCCCGCTGCTTGCAAGAGTATCAGAAATTCTCTAAATGGGGAAGTTGAATATTTCCTCCTTTCTCCTCAGTGCCCCAAGAAGATTTTGCAAATACTTCTTCATTCAGTGCCCATATTACTCTGGGATATATTGGGCATCACACTAACCTGGACAAACCAACAAAATCTCATGCCCTATTCAAGATTCCATGTACTATAGTGTTCAACTAAACTGATCATACCAGATAAATTAGGAAATGCACCACCCAAAAGTGTAAATTTTGCACCAAATAAACATCTCTCCCTTTGGTCTCAAACAGAAGTTGAAGTTTTAAAATAGGGACAGTAGCATCCTTTACCCTGTCTTCTGATTTACCTTAGCAAATCTGTATCACCTTCATTCTTATCTCTACTCAAAGTATGATCACCTTTTCAACTTTTTAAACAGTTCCTGTATAGGGCATTGCTGTCTTTCATAGCTTCTGAGCTCTGATTCTGAATCTCAGGTGTCACATAAATAGCCAACCTTTCAGGGAACAACCAGGTTATAAACAAACAGCTGAGCATCTTCGAATTAAGAAATAACAGTTACAACTCCTGAATATATGTGACTGCTGTACGAATCTAGGACATTTTACAATAGGCTCCAACCTGATATCCTATGTTCTCGACTTCAGTTCACTGAGTTTTTATATTACAGTTAGTCCAAATGATTGAGACATGACAATATTTGTGTTTTTGTTCCTGACATTTCATTCAACATACAGTCCTTAAGGTTTATACACCTAGTTGCATGCCCTGCAACTTCATTCCTTCTTGCAGCTACTCAATAGGCCATTGAACATATGCACTGTAGTTCCCACCTTCCATTCCTTAGTCTTGTACCCTTATGCCACCTCTATCCATTGTGGATCTTGAAACTGTCACCCTGAATACCAGTGTGCAAATGTCCATTCATGTCCCAACACTCAATTCTTTCAAGTATATACTGAGCAGTGGGGTTTCAGGATCATTTGGCACCCCACCTGTAGCTTCCTGTGGAACCACCACACTGCCCTCCAGGGGGCTGCACCTCTCCGTTTCCTGCTGACAGTGATTAGGTACATCTCTTTCTCCACAAAAATTAGGGTTTTCAATGAAAGGAGTGGTTATAGTGTACAAGTTGGATATTCTGAAAGCTATTTATGGATAAAGTTATTTAAACTGTCTTTGTAAACTGAATGTTTCACTATTTTGATACAAAAGATCGATTGGGAAACATCAGTCTGCGTAGGTTTCCAGTAACTTTTGCAAATGTTTTTGAATTTGCTGTTAGGTAAATAGTAATCTGAAAATTTTGGTATATTTTCGCTTTTTAGATATGTTTCAGCAAGAACCATGTATGGTCTTTTCTATTTTCCTTTCCTCTCTTTTCTCCCTTTCTCCTATAATTATTTTTTTAATGTATCCTGGATGTGACACGTCTTTTAACTCATTAAATACTTTTCTGTAATCTTCTAAGTTTGTAAAAATTACAAGGGTGGAATCATTATTGATTAAAATATTCTTATGATGTATTTTAATAGTGTATGACTTATTTTTAATTTTTAATTATTGGATAAGTCAACAGAAAAGTAAAATGTTAAAAATTAATACAAACATTTTCATGCCTGAATTGAAAAACTTGACTCCTTATTTTGGAAGATATATTTAAAATGAAATAAAAAATGAATTCACCTTGATATTTAAAAGACATAAAATATTATTAACCCACTTAGGAAGTTACAGGTAGGTCAGTCAAAAGCCAAAAAAGAAATGTCAAAAACTTTGGAAATCACCTCTGTGAAATATTGATTAGGAGCATATGCATCTATGCTTTTTCATGTTACATAATTTATAAGTTTAGTTGCATATTAAAACAAAAAATACACTACAATATTTTAAAAACTAAGTTTTAAAAACTAAGCATTTGACAGTTTGGTAAAGTTAAGAACATGATTGTTTTAGTTGGAACAGATGTGAAAGACATTATTTTAAAGGAAAATGAAGTCCACAGCTATCTGTTTGGAAATGTCTTTCATTTACAGTGGCATCCATGAATGTTGGATTTGAATGAAGATTTGGCTAGAACTTCTCTATATCCTATTCTGTATTTCCTTTTGAATAAGAAATATCATGTGTGAAATACATTTACTATAATCCATTCCATACTGGATAATAAAAATTCTGTGAAGAATGATTACACTGTGTAAAATTTTCCTCTTATATGTTCTTTTCACTTTTAGCTAGCTAGTATTTTAAGTTTATATAAACATTATAGAGTTATTGATATATTAATTTATTTTCAAAATGGGAATATGGACTAACTAACTCTCACTGTAGATGATAGCATTCCTTTGGTGGTATGGCTTTCTGTATTTAACTAAATATGAAATATTATTTGCTGAAAAAGAGAGAAAATACTTTTCTTGGTGAACAATGATCCAAGCAATTAGAAATGAATTACTTGCATTTTAAGTTAGGAATTTGCTAAATGAGATTATTTGCATTTACCAATTCTTACATTAAACTCTAGAATGACCCTCAATATTTAAAAAATGCAGGATAATTGAGACAGTTAAGAAAAGGTAACTTTTAATTCTCATTGAAAGTACAATGAATGATTACTTTATACTATTATTCATTTAAAATTAAATGTTAGAATTTCAGTAAAGTGCAATTTAATATATAAATTTAATAATTTTGTTGTATGTTATTTATCATATTTTTGGTTTATTTTAAGAAATTCAGTTAATGAATTGTCTTCATAAGGAAGTTATAAATATATATATATGTGTGTGTGTGTGTGTACTGTACATAGATGGATGTTGAATCCAAACTAAGAATATTCGCATTTTAGAAAAGGCAAGCATTAATTTGATTTTTGCTTCTTTGAATATATAGGATAACAGATATGGTACAGGACGACCATGTATTACAAGTACAATAATTTTATACAGGGCTTAAAGTATTTATGTGTGCTCAAATAAGATTATTTTAGATATTTGATCCAGGTGTTTATATCAGTGAGTCACATTTAAAAAAATTTTTGCTGTCATTATTTTACTATGATGCTTATAAGAGGGTGGAACCAATGTGTCTGCCACTTAATAATTGTGTGACTCCTGGCAACGTATTTAACCCCAGTGGGACTCATTTTTCTCACTTATAAATTGAAGGGTTGTATTGAGCATTAAGGAGGTTCAAACACATTAAATGTGAATAAACAGTACCCATGTAATAAGTACTATTAGCTTATAAAATATGTGAGATTGTTATACCAACTGCACTTAAATAAATATGTGATATTTAAATATTCCAAGTTTGTTAATATTTTAGAAATGTAGATTGACATGGGATATACTTAAACTGTTTTACTGGACGTTGTGACTGTGGATTAATTTTTGTTTATGTGTACTTATTTTCATTTTAATTGGGCTACTTAAATTTCATTTAATATTGGTCACTTTTCAGAAATAGGTAGATAATAAAATATGTAGGTCAGATAGATAAATAATATTTTGGACGCTAAATATCATTAGAGTGCAAATTTCTAGATATTTTCTATATGGAAGCACTTGTTATCCCATCAAATATGATGCTCACTTTATTTTAATATCCATATATTAGATTTTTTTATTAAATGTTTACTGAATTGAATAAAAGATGTTACATTAATGTAACATGTTTACATTTAGATTGTAATATTACAAATTAATTTTTAAATTTATAAATTTAAAAATTATTTCCTCTTTTCAGTTTGCTTTTCATTTTTCTTTTGTTTGCTGCACAGAATAATAGTTCTTACTGTCTCTGATTTGGTTGTCAGCGGATATATTTGACTGTCTCTCTACAGGTATCTATATAGAGTGAAGCTAGATTATGATATTTAAGATAGAAACTGACTTTCTCTGGAACAGTAGAAAAATCGCACTTGAACCGCGGACTCATAAATAAGGCTTTGGTCTTAAAGAAACAATGTTTAACTAATGTTTGAAAATCTGAGTTCAAAGGCATGCATTGCAAAAAAGGAAAACATTTTTGAATTATGAATGCATTTTTGTACTGCTGACAGATGAAAGATACTTTTTAGGGATAAAGATAGAAAAAATATCCATAGTGAAAGAGAAAATGTGTTACAGGTTTAACAGTGGCTTCAAGTAATGTGAAAAATTATGCTACTGTGAAACTACGGAAGAATCATCATCTAACTATTGAATTACCTACAAATGTCAATCTTTAATATTTGGTAGGGGTTGTTGCTTAACCATAATTTAGGAAAAATAGTCTTATTGGATTACCAAGTATTTTTGTTATATTCTTTGCTCCAAAGCAAGTGATTGTTCTTATTATAAAATCCCCCCAAATGATCTTAATGTACTTAAGGAGTAATTGTACAAAAATGACTTTTTCATAATATCCTGTAAGGTGCTGCTTAACCATGAAGATTCATGCTTTACTTGGTAATTCCTAAGGGGCCTAGGGTAGGTCTTAGGTTACATTATTTGTACATAATATAAGTTGTGAATGATGTGGTACAATTGTTAAAAAGTTTGCTGAATTATTTTTTTCTGGCAAGGAAAATAGATTTAATTCTTCTATATTAAAACTGTTCATTAATCATATATAATGTAATCAACACAGCAACAATTAAAATTTTTTTTTTAAAAGTTGGGGCATTTTACTATCGTTGGGCTAATAAGTTTTGAAATATAAAATTGTTCCCATTTCAGTTTTAAGGAAACTCTATCCCTAAAGATGATGACAGCCTTTATAAGCAGTAGTAGGTTTAATTATTTCTGTTCTTAAGAATTTTAAATGCTATAAAGTTATTAAATACCTATATTTATAAAGGAAATAAAAGTATCAGAAAGTTTTTTTAACTGTTTATTTGTTACATTTTTCTCTTACATTTTTCTACAACCATACTTTCATGATTTGGTTGTATGTTATTGGGAGTTTAAAAGAACGGATACAATTAGAAATTAATGTGTCTATTAAGAAATAGGTAACTATGTCATGGTAATAGCAAAGACATTAGTGTTCCATAGGTTATAATTCCAGACACTGTTACTTGATTCAAATTAACTCAAGGACTATGTATGTAGAATTTCAAAGTGGTATCTTTTTACATAGTAAAAAACCATTTACATAAGCTGTTATAATCAATTCAGGATCAAAATCATTTACCTCAATATCCAGTCCTTTTCACTTGTTTAAAAATGGAAATTCTTTTAAGTTTGGCATGTTGTTGTAGATGGGAAATTGATTCATTGTGATAAATACCAAGTTCTGAAATTTGATTTGTTTTCGCAAGTGAATTTTCCAGCAAATTGCTGTAATATATTGGGACTGATTCCTTTCTTTCTCACATTTTTCTTATTCTTAATTATGAAAAAAGTATTTTAGCAAAAAGCTATTGTATGGTATTGGATGAAAGCATTTTAGTTCTAAGTTGTAAGATTTGAGTGTTCCATTGGTCACTATTTTTAATTTTGTACTTCTTTCTATCTCAACTTTTGATTATAGCAAATGATATAGATACTTATATACTTGTTCTTTTTTTTTTCTAGTGTTGGGAAATACAAAATAACACTCAATTTTTTGTTAAAGTGGTCCTGTTTTAAATCAGAAAACTGCATCATTTGGAAAATAAATATTCTTATTTTGAAATGTGTTTCTGGCTTTCATATTGATAAGACCAGCTCTTAATTTAAGAAAATATTATTAGGCATATTTTTAAATAATGAGGCATTCAGAGCAGCTGAACTTCCAGGTAATAGCTTGTTTAACAGACCAAAAGATAGAATTGAGAACTTTGAGAGATTTTTCGATGATCTCTAGAAATGTGGTGATGAAATATTATCAAGTTTGTATAGTTTAAAAGCATTCAAAGTAGCTAGACAATATGTTCGAATACTTTTGTAAGTTTATCATCTGAATAGTTGAGATGCTAACTGAAGATGAGAAGAATACATCTTTATGTATCTTAACTTATGATGTAATTTGCTTATTTATTGAGATTTTATTTGGCATTTAGGCTCAGTTTCCAGTGTGTAAATTGAAAGAAAAGCAATTAATCTGGCAAAATTGAATGCCTGTTAGGAGACATAGGGAAAGAAGCACTTTTTATGTAACATGTATAGGGATTTTAAAATACAAATCATAATAGTTTCATAGTCTTGATTTTCTTATTCTTTTCAGTAAACTAAAAAATTAATACAGCCAGGTTTTTTCAAGTTCCTCAGAAAAGTCTTTCTCATTCAGGTTCCCTTAATTTATGTTGCTGTTTTAATCAGATTTCTTCCTTATATCATATTTCATTAGTTTAAAAAAGCATATGCTAAAGACATATAAAACTTTCTTCCAATCCAAGTCAGTGATTTTTTTGATAATTTTTATTTACACAATCATGCTTGATTATTAAGGAAAAAATATCTGAAATCATCAGGTGCCGTTTTCTCTCAAATTATTTATCATTTTTTCACTCATTGTTAATTCAGCAACTTTTTAATTGAGTATGTCAAAAGATTTTTTTAAAAACATAATCTTTCAGTATTCCTAGCACAAGCCTCTCACCTAGAGATTCTTAAAAAACAGCATAGATATGCAGTAGTAGGAATTATAATAACAAAATGGGAAATACAGTCTTGGAAAATTTATTCCTAATGACAAAACTTTTTTTTCCCCCATTATGAATTTAACATTAAATATGATCTGATCTTTTTGCACCAGGAGTATTTTTCTTTTTCTTTCTCCTCTATAGAAGCTGAGGGTATGTTATTTTAGATATATCATATCAGAAAAGATAACACTAAATTTATGTTGTAGCTTTTTACCAATTTTATAAAAAAGTGGGTTTTTTTGTTTTTTAATTTATAGCAACAGGGTAAATCAGTTCTTTGTATTTTAGCAGTTTTCATGAGATTTTTATGGAACCAAGTGTTTACTAATTGAAACATATACTCATGGTCTTTGAGAACTCATGAAAATACAATTCTTATGTTTAATGATATTCAGAAAACATAATCTGAAAAAATGACCTTTAGTCAATTTAAAATTAAACACTACTGCGAAAGGATATCTAAGGTGAAAGATGTTTGTGAAATGCTAAACATAACCAAAGAAACTGTGGTTTTAGCAAAGGTACTATTGCTCTATTTTATCAAGTGCCAGAAGTTGCATAATGAAAGTCTTTCAGTAGTGAAAATATAAGTAAAAAAAACATAAAAATACCACCCAGCTGGTAGAGATCTTCCTAATTTTTACCTGATTGTATTTCTGAAGAAATATGGCAGGGCTGTCATAAATTTTCAACATGAACTGCATTTTTGTTGCCAATTTCCATATCCTTTAAAAAGTGCTGAAGCATGCATTTGCTATTTATGTTTGCAGTAGACTGAGTACACTTTTACTATTTGTGGTTTTAGAAATTGGAAACAACCAAACAGTGGTGCTATGGTCTAAAAAAATAAATTTTAAACAGCTGCGGGACAGTATTTTTAGAATGGTAAGAGCCCTTCTAAAGAGCAATATAACTGCTTTTCTTTTTTTAAGATGGACTATACTCACAGATAGCATTTAAAATTAGGTATCCATTGTTTTTTTTTATCTGTTGATGATTAGAGAAATAAACCTAACAGTGTGCTTTTGATAGATGTGACACATACTTTTAGCATCCTAAAATGGTTTTCTCACTAACCTGTGAGCGTTTGTTAACTGTGTACTGGGACAATCACTTTATAAGCATTGAATCCTCATAAAGACCCTTTGTTGGTAAGAAATATTATTATCCCTTTTTTACAAATGAGAAATCTGAGACTTAGAAGATAAATAACTAGTTCAGGGTCACAAGTTTGTCAGTAGGAGACATGAGTTCTAGGTGTAGACCCACAAATCTAAGTGTTTTTCAACCTTGTGGTTTGTGCAGCTCCCATTGAAAGGCTATAAGAAATCCTTGTGGACCCCAGTTTTAACTGAAATCATTTTTATAGTAATGGTCTGTAAAAATCTAGATAGCAATTCCTTATTGATTTTAATTTGATGAAACTATAAAATTAAAACACAACATTTAGAAATTAAAGAGAAATTCATAATATTAATAACATTCATATTATTGATCTTACTTTAATGTGACAGACTTCTTAATCCTGAAAATAAATCCCCCTTTTCAACAAGACCACTGTAGTATAAGAGTTTGATATGTTTTCCTAGTGTTTTGTAACCTCTTTCACATCATGGCACAAGTGAAAACCTATAGTATTCGTAGGGCCATTGGGTATAAAACGATGAGAGTTCTCTTGACAGAAACCAGCAGGCCAAGGGGCTGCTGAATGCCTCTGATCCTGGCCAGCCACTCCAGGTGCTGAGAGGGTCTAAATATATATACCTGTACCTAGTTGGTGGCTTTTGTTCCAAGTGACACAAGTTGGAATACTAATCATTTCCATATTTTTCCTTGTAATAACTCAATTCCTCATTACTTCTCTGTATTCGTTATGATGAAACCTTTGTATATTATACCATAGCCATTATGTATATTTAGTTAGCCTCTTCCCACATTCCCTCTAACCCTACATCCCTCCCCATTATCTTAGCCACAATTAAAGAAATTTTAAGCTGCCAATTCATGGTGTCAAAATCTAATCATATAAGAAATATTACAGAAAACTTGCTAACTCCCAAGAATTAGATCTACATCCTCTAATGATAAGACACCACACTACCATTTACAGTTCCTTTCACATTAGTGTAATGTAGACATTTTAGTATATGTATCTTTATGATTTGGTATACTGAAAGCAGATATATTTGCTAAATTGGTAGTCAACCTCTTTTAGTAGAAAAATTGTTTAGTTAGATAATACCACTCAGAATGTGGTTGGGTTTGATTTAAATCAAGTTGATTTAAGTCATTGTAATAAGAAAAAAAATCACAGCAGTCAGATTCAGTTTAATTTCCTTTCTATTGCAACTGCCTTCTTTTTGTTGGATGCAACCACTATATATTTTCTCTAGACCCAAAAATGTTTTCATATTAGCTTTGAAACATTTAGCTTTGATGACATTTTGGAGAAATGATTTTTATAGTGTATGCATGCCTGTATTTAAAATATATTACTGCATTATTGCATGTACTTATAAAAATATTATAAAAGAAACCCATGTTTATTTGTTCAATTTAGTCATAGAGGGTTGAGTAATAATTTTTGCTGTCTGTTTTTTTTTTTTTTTTTGATGAAAGACAGTTATCACTGATATGATAGGCACTGGTTTGTTTTCTTTAACTGAAATACTAAGCCTGAGATTTGGAGATTCTGTTTTAAAATGAATTGGTTCAGTAACTTTTATATTGATTGATGAATAATAGAGGTATGTGTGTGCTTTTCCTATACCACTGACAAGATTTTTAAGCACTGTTTAGAGTTTTGACCTTTATTTTCCTTTCAGTCAGAGACATAAACATGATTGTATTGGAAGAAATATTCATAATGTAGTTCATCATGGGAGATTTCCAATACATATTAAAGCTTTAACAAGCTTTTGTAATAAAGAAGCCAATTTTGTTTTTGTTTAATCCAGTGATCCCAGACTTCTTTGGGGAAGGAAACTTTTCTTTTGGAACACCTATTAACACTTGGAGAATGCCATTGTACATATCAGTGATGGGGGATGTGTTGCCCTAAGGCTGCATGCAGGGTGAAATTCCCTGGCCTTAGACCCAAAGGGAAGATAAAAATTTAGAGAATTTAAATTTTTGCTGTAAGTTGAGAGGAATTTTTTCAGTGGTACCATTCAGAAAATTATTCCAATCTCACACTTATTAAAAGTGTCAGTTGTGTTACATATAGCTTGGGACAAGGAAGAAGATGAAGTTATTACTCAGTGACTTTCTAATTGAAATCATTATACTCTTCTAATGTAAGAAGGGGTTCTAAACTTAAGGTCTTTGGTTGTCTCATGGATAAATTCTTTTGGAAAGAGTGTTGTTGTTTTTTTTTTCTTTTGGAGGTAAGGACTTTCTCTTTGATATTCTAAGCTTTGACCAATGAAAATTCTTTGGGTGATCTTATAGCCTGGAGAATTAAAACCAAAATCTTTATATTTTCTGAATATTTTCTGATAAATAGCCATATAGTTCCTTTTATTTAAACTCCATCTTTTGGTTTCCTCTATAGTTCTGGCCACGTAAGTATTATTGGCTCATGAATTTTTTTGAGGCTAGCTTTTTAAAAAAGGAACTATGTTTCCCTGAAATCTCGGATTGGTGGAAACCTTTGCATTTTTTAAATTAATTGAATTGAAATGAACTGAAATCTATGGCAAATTGTATTTTTCGTTTTCTCAATTTAGACTAGTATTTCAAAGATTTTGTTTCTGATATAAGACCCTGAACCTTTAATGCAAAGTTATGTTTGTGAATATGGCAAGGAGAAAAAAAGAATATTTTCTTTTTAGGTTTTCATCCTTAAAATGTTTTGTGCTTTTAGAACACGTACATTAAATTTCTACCTATATTTGTTTGTGTTTCCTCAAATATTCCTTGAGTACTTGGCTTTTGTCAGGATATACATTACATACTCAATTATTTTAAAATAAGGGTAGTTTGTGGCTGATTAGCTTTAAAAATGTTATTTAAAAATGTAATTTAAAAAATGTTATTTTAAAAATAACATTTAAAAAATGTTATTTTTTAAATTGATGAAAGAATTTTGGAAAATGGAGAACTGTGTTGATTTCTCTCTAACTCTTGTAAGAAAGAATGAATATTGGAATTGTATATAATTCTATATTCTATGTTATAGAATTATGTAAGAGAATTTACTGATACAGAGATTGACGGAAGGTTTTTCTTTTTAACTTCCTACTTTTTCAACATACAAAATTTGATTTTGCTCAGTATGATTTCATTTGCTTGGGAAAAAAGATATGTTAGATGATCTTTCATGTTTATTTTTTAATAATTTTCTTTCTATGAAAGTGCTTATGATATAGCTATCTTAAAGATGATTTATTATATTTGAATAATTTTTCTGCACATGTGCTTGGAAAAAGACTGTGATGAGGTAAATTTAGATGACCTCTAAGAATGAGTAACAAGTTTAAGAGAGTTTAACACTGAGATACAGTGAAAAGATGTCTGAATTAGAAGTTAAAAAACTTAGTTACCCCTAACATACTCCCTCAAACGCCTTTGCACTTACTGCTTCCTTCTCCTAGTGTACTCTCTCCAGCCACTCCTTCCAATATTTGCATGATATCTATCATTTTGTTCAGGTCTCTCCTAATTTTACCACTTTTGAGATTACTTCCCAGACCACCCCGTCTAAAGTTATATTCATCACTTTCCTTACCCTGCTTTGTTTTGCTTCATTTCACTTATTCCTTCCTGTCATTGTATTATATATTTGTTTTTCACTTTTTTCATTTTCTCTATTAGATTGTAAGCTAAAAGTCTACAGAGCCATTTGCTTTGTTCACTGCTTTATCTTCAAGGGCCTGGAAAACATATAAATAGTTGTTGAATGAATGAATTAATGAGATTTGGAAAATCATGTGGCTTTTTAGGTTGAAATTTCTTATCTCTAATTTATATAATCAAGTTCCTCTCTATCTTTCCATCTTATGTATGGAAACTTTTAGACCCCCTCTCTTCACTAATAGAGTATGTTATTTCCTCTTTCAAATAACCATAATTTTTTTTTCTTTATGGCACTAAACAATGCTCTTATTGTGGTTCTATTTGCATCTCTTTTGCTCTAACACATTGTGAGTTTAACTTCTTGTTGTCTTTGACATCTACTATACTGTTTAGCATATTGAGCAAATATTTTATTTATTACAGATTCCATTACCTGGCAAGATCAAGAAAATAAATATTCTGGTTGAAAGACTTTTCTTGCATTGAATATCTAATATTCAAAGAACTATAGTACAACAAAGTATATTTGGTATTAACCTTAACATATGAGCTTGCACACACATGTTTTCTTAAGAAGGTATTTAGGAGTCTTACTTTTCCATTGAGATTTTTGCTGTAGAAATTCATTGTTTTCTGGGAGGCTGTGTAATGGAGAGAAGAAGGACTTTGGTGTCAGAAAGATCCGTGTTTAAATCTTGACCCTAAATAGTTACTTGATTATGGACTTCTTGCTTATTATCTTATCTTGACCCTCACTTTTCCAATACATAAATTGGAGGAAGTACCTTTATTATCATCATTTTGACCCTTATTTAATATTTCCATGTGTTCAGATACAATTCTAAGTACTTTCCATATCTTAACCTATTCATGTTTGTAATAATTTAATGAGATATGTGGAGTATTATTTAAATTTTACAGATGAGGAAATTGACATATAAAATAGGTTCAATACCTTGTTCGTGTCGTGAACCTATTAAGTAGTTAAACCAGGATTTGGGACCAAAGCCGATTAGCAGTTTGATTTCATAACAAGCTTCTTAGGTTTATTTAAAGAAGGGAATATTTGTCAAGTATTGATTTCCATGATTTGCTCATAATAGATCCTCAGAACGTATTGTTGTCCATCCTTGTCCCTATTTAGTAGAGATTCTGTGTTGTTAGTGTTATTTGCCTTTGTTGATCCAGAAGTCATTTCCCCCCCTTTACCTTAATAACAAATCATACAACTGAATAATTTTCCTATATATAAAAAATTGATACGTTCATTTTTATCAGCATTGTGTTAAACTACCTAAAAACATTTCTATAAGTACTGTATAATTAGATCTGAAAGTTATGCTTGTGGGATATGGATTTTATGTATATGCTTGAATTTCTTACTCACATAAGGGCAAACAACCTGATGTTACTGAAAGCGCAGAAGTCTTGTACAGGAAATCTTTATTTTTTTTTTTAGTTTTTCTTCATCAGTAAAATTCACTGCTGAATCTTAGTTTTATCTATAAAGTAAAGGGGTAGAAATACATGGCTTCTATCATTATGGGATCCTGTCCAGCTCCTCTTCATTTTATGCTTAATACCAAGTTATCACTTCACAAAATAGATCAAATAAATATAAATAGTGACAAATAGATCAATAAATAAAAATAACTTCTATAGAAATGTATGTTTATTAATCTTTTTATTGTTATTTTGAAATATATTTGATAACAGTAATATAATTGTATAAAGATGTTTTCATAGTTCATATGTGAAATATTTGTGAATGAATAAACTCCATGTTATATTCTTATATTAAAAACCTAAATCTCGAAGTATAGACCCAAACCTCGAAGTATAGACCTAAACAATTTGTTAAAAAGAACTGATAAGAGAAAATATTCTAGAGAATGTAATAGAACTTAGTTACTAAAATATATAGGGATACTTTTTTTATTTCACTTTGCTTTATTGTGCTTCACAGATAACTGCATTTTTTACAGATTGAAGGTTCTTGGCAACCCTGTGTTGAGCAAATCTACAGGTGCCATTTTTCCAGAAGCATGTGATCACTACATGTCACTATGGCACTTGTTGGTAATGCTTGCGTATTTCAGACTTTTTCATTATCTGTTATTGTGATCTGTGATAAGTGATTTTTGGTGTTTGATGTTACTATTATAATTATAATGGTATAAGATAGCGAATTTCCTTGATAACTGTTGTATTTGTTATGAATACTCTACCAACCAGCTGTTTCCTCATTTCTCTTCCTCTTTTCAGACCTCCCTACTCCTTGAGAACAATAATATTGAATTTAGGCCAATTAGTAACCCTACAGTGGCCTCTAAGTGTTCAAGTAAAAGGAAGAATCACATGTCTTTCACTTTAAATCAAATGCTAGAAATGATTAAGCTCTGAGGAAGGCATTTTGAAAATCAAGATAGGCTGAAAGCTAGGCCTCTTGCGCAAAAAAATTAGCCAAGTTGTAAATGCGAAGGAAAAGGTTCTTGATGGAAATTAAAAGTGCTACTCCATTGAGCACAGGAATGATAAGAAAGCAAAACAGCCTATTACCTGTAGAAAGAAAGTTTTGGTGGTCTGGATAAAAGAGGCACCCAGCCACAACTTTCCTTTAGGCCAAGGCCTAATCCAGAGTATGACCCTAACTTTCTTCAATTCTGTGAAGGCATAGAGACTTGAAGATGTGGAAGAGAAGTTTGAAACTAGCAGAGATTGTTCGTGAGGTTTAAGGAAAGAATAGCATAAAAGTGCAAGTTGAAGCACAAAGTGCTAATGTAGAAGCTGCAGCATGTTGTCAAGGAGATCTAGCTGATACAATTGATAAAGATGACTATACCAAATAACAGATTTTCAGTGTAGACAAAACAACCTTCTGTTGGAAGAAGATGCCATCTAGGACTTTCATAGTTATTGAGGAGAAGTCAATACCTGGCTTTAAAGCATCAAAGGATATGCTGACTCTCTTGTTAGGGGCTAATGTAACTGGTGATGTTAAGTTGAACCAGTGCTCATTTACCATTTCAAAAATCCTAGGGCCCTTAAGAATTACACTAAATCTATTCTGCCTGTGCTCCGAAAATGAAGCAACATAGCCAGATGACAGCATATCTGTTTACAACATAATTTACTGTATATTGTAAATACACTGTTGAGATCTACTCAGAAAAAAATATTTCTTTTAAGATATTAGTGCTCATTAACAATGCACCTGGTCACCTAAATGCTCTGATGGAAATGTACAGTGAGATTAATGTTGTTTTCATACCCAGTAACACAACATCCGTTCTGCAGCTCATGGATCAAGGAGTCATTTCAACTTTTAAGTCTTAATATTTAAGAAATGAATTTGTAAGATTATAGGTGCAATAGATGGTGGTTCCTATGATAGATCTGGGCAAAGCCAATTGAAAACCTTCTGAAAAGATTTCACCATTTTAGTTGTTATTAGGAACATTTATGATTCATAGGAGGAGATAAAAATATCAACGTTGATAGGAGTATGGAAGAAGTTTATTCCTTCATGGATGACTTTGAGGGGTTCAAGATTTCAATGGATAAAATAACTGCAGATATGGTGGAAATAGCAAGAAAACTAGAGTTAGAAGTCAGCCTGATGATGTAACTGAATTGCTGCAATCTCATAATAACATTTTAACAGATGAGGAGTTGCTTCTTATGGATGAGCATAGAAAGTGGTTTCTTGAAATGGAATCTACTCCTACTGAAGAACCTTTGAGCGTTGTTGAAATAACAACAAAGAATTTAGAATATTATATCGTCTTACTTGATAAAGCAGTAAGAGGGGTTGAGAGGATTGACTACAATTTTGAAATAAGTTCTGCTGTGAGTAAAATACTGTCAGGTAGCATTGTATGCTACAGATAACTCTTTCGTGACATGGAATGGCTTTTAAATGGGAATTTATTAAATTGCAAGTTTACAGTTCTAAGCCCATTAAAATGTCCAAACTAAGGCATCTAAAGAAAGATACCCTAATTCAAAAAAGGCCAACTGGTCTGGAATACCTCTGCCAGCTGGGAACACACATGGTGACTTCTGCTAGCCTTCTCTCCAGGCTTTTGATTGCAAAGGACTTCCTGAGGGCTAATCATCATCTGAGCCTTCACTGAGTCATAGTCTTTTTGATGGTTGAGGGTCTTGCCTCGATATTGATGGCTGCTGACTGATCAGGGTAGTGGTTGTTGAAGATTTGAGTGGCTTTGACAATTTATTAAAATAAGAAAGTTTGCCACATCGACTGAATCTTCCTGTCATGGAAGAGTTATCTGTAACTCCGCAATAAATGCCCAACAGTGCAATTGCTGGGCCATACTGTGATTATATAATTAGTCTAATTAATAAGATGCCAAACTGTTTTTCAGAGTGTCTGTGCCATTCTACATTCTGGTCAGCAGTCTGTGAGTGATCTATTTCCCTTATACCTCACCTGCATTTCATGTTGTTACCTTTTTTTTTTTTATTTATTTATTTTTTACTTCTTTTGATAGCTGTGTGTGCTGGTTTGAAACTGTTGTGTACCTGGAAAAGCCATACTCTTTAATCTTGATTCAATATTGCTGGGTGGGATCTTTTTGATTAAATTGTTTCCATGGAGATGTGAGCCACCCAGTTGTGAGTGGGAACTTTGGTTAAGCAGTTTCCATGAAGATCTGTCTCCACCCATTCAAATAGGGTTGCTTACTGGAATCCTTCAAGAGGGAGCCATTTTGGAAAAAGCTTCAGAACCCATACAGCTAGAGAGCTTTGGAGCTGCAGAAGGAAAATGCCCTCGGGGAAGTCCTTTGCAATCAAAAGCCTGGAGAGAAAGCTAGCAGAAGTCACCATGTGTGTTCCCAGCTGGCAGAGGTATTCTAAACCAGTTGACCTTTATTGAATTAGGGTATCTTTCTTTAGATGCCTTAGTTTGGACATTTTAATGGGCTTAGAACTGTAAACTTGCAACTTAATAAATTCCCTTTTTAAAAGCCATTCCATTTCTGGTATATTACATTCCAGCAACTTTAGCATCCTCTTCAGTGAATTGTTTGTTTGTATATTTTGCCTGTTTTCTAACTGGATTATTTTTTTATTTAATATTAAGTTTTGAGAGTTCTCTTTGTAGGTACTGATTACCAGTCTTTTGTAAGTTATATGGTTCCCAAATATTTTTCTCCCAGTCTAGTAGTTTGTCATTTTTTTAAATGCTGTTTTATTGAGCTATATTTACACACCATACAGTCTACACGTAGATCAGTAGTTCACTGTGTAAATTACATAGTTGTGCATTTATCATCGCAATCATTGTAGAACATTTCATTTTCATTACTCCTGGAAGAAAAACAGCAAAAAAGAACATCCAAAACATCCTGTATCCCCTTACACCCACATACCCATACATTGATCTCTAGCATTGGGAGAGTACATTTATTCTGTTGATGAAAGAATACTAAGATATTACTGTTAGCTATAGTTATAGCTGGTCTTTTTATCTTCTTTTTTTCCTCTTTTGCTTTCAAAGAGCAAAGGTTTTTTGTTTGAAGAGTTTTGATCAGTTTTTCCTTTAATGGATTGTGCTTTTGGTGTGAAGTCAAGAACTCTTCATCTTGCTTTAGATCCTAAAACTTTTCTTTTATGATAAGTTTGTTCCTAAAGTTTTATACCTTTAAATTTTTTGTTTAGGCCCATGATTCATTTTGAGTTAATTTTTACATAATATGTGAATTTTACATTGAGGTTCATTTTTATGTGTGTGTGTATGTCCAGTTGCTACAGCACCGTTTATTGAATAGGCTATCTTTCCTCCATTGAGTTGCATTTGCAGTTTGAGCTATTTGTATAGATCTATTTTTTTGTTTTTATATTCTGTTCAATTAATCTGTGTTTTTTTTCTCTGTCAATACCACACTGTCTTGTTTATGGCAGTTATGTATTAGGCCTCAATATTTGTTAGAGTAATTTCTTACACTTTATTCTTTTTAAAGATTGTTTTAGCTCTCCTAGGGGCTGTGCCTTTCTATATAAATTTTAGAATAAGATTGTAGGTGTATAAAATGATTGCTGGGATTTTGATAGGAATTGCAATTTTGGTAGAATTGACTTTTTTACTATATTGTCCTCCAATATGAAAATGGTATTTTTTTTTTCATTTTAGTTAGGTATCTGTTGAGTTCTTTGCAAGCATTTTGTAATTTTCGGCATATAGAGTGTGTATATGATCTGTTAAAAGATATATCTAAGTACCTCGTTTTGATGGGAGTGACTGTAAATGGTATTTTGTTTTCAGTTTCCATATATTTCTTTTTAGCAAATAGAAATATGTCTTTGTTGTTGTTATTGTTATGTGTTGATCTTGTGTCCTGTGACTGCTGTACTCACTTACTGGTTCTAGGAGTTTTTTTTCTCATTTCCTTGGGATTTTCTTTGTAGACAAAAATATGTCATCTGAAAATAGAGATACTTCTTTTCATTTCCAATTTGTATGTCTGTTATTTCTTTTCCTTTTCTTATTGCAATGGCTAACACTTTCGTTATTGTATTGAATAAGAGTTATGAGAGTGGACATCCTTACCTTGTTCCTGATCTTAGGGGGAAGTCATTCAGTCTTTCACCATTAAGTATTGTGCTGCTGTAGGATATCTGTAGATATACTTTATCATGCTGACAAAGCTCTCTCTGTGTTCCTAATTTGCTGAGAGTTTTTATCATGAAATGATTTTATATTATGTCAGATGCTTTTCTGGCATCAAATGATGTAATCATATGGTTCCTTGTCTTTATTATGGTGCATTACACTAATTTATTTGCACATGTTGAATCACCCTTACATACCTGGATTAAATCCCATTGGTCATGTTGTATAATTCTTTTTATATATTCCTAGATTTGATTTCCTAATATTTTGTTGAGAATTTTTCATCTAAGTTCATAAGAGATACTGGTCTGCAGTTTTTTCTGTTTTCTTTTTTAGTTCTTTGCTCATCTGATTTTGTTACCAGTATAATATATATGTTTTTTTTAATATATTTTTATTGATAAAACAACATGCAGACATTCTTAACATACAAGCATTCGATACATGGTGAACAGTCAGTGGCTCACAATATCGTCACATAGTTGTGTATTCATCACCATGATCATTTTTTTTGAACATTTGCGTCACTCCAGAAAAAGAAAGAAAAAAGAAAAAGTTCTGACATACCATGCCTCTTGACCGTCCCTCTCATTGACTACTAGTATTTCCATCTACCCAATTTATTTGTCCCCCCTATTATTTGTTTATTTTTATTCATATTTTTACTCATCTGTCCAAACCCTAGATAAAAGGAGCATCAGACCCAAAGTTTTCACAATCACATGGTCACATTGTAAAAGCTATATCATTATACAATCATCTTCAAGAAACAAGACTACTGAAATACAGCTCAGCAGTTCCAAGTACTTCTCTATAGCCACTCCAATACACCATTAACTAAAAAGGGATATCTATATAATCCATAAGAATAACCTCCAGGGTAACCTCTCAACTCTGTTTGAAATCTCTCAACCACTGATACTTAATTTTTTCTCATTTCTCTCTTACCCCTTTTGGCCAAAAGGTTTTCTCAATCCCTTGATCCAGTTCCTATCTCATCCTGGGATTTCTGTCCCACATTGCCACAGAGATTTACACCCCTGGGAGTCATGTTTCACTATGGGGGGAGGGCAGTGAGTTTATATGCCATGTCGGCCTACAGGGAGAGAGGCCACATTTGAGCAACAAAACAGGTTCTCTGGGGGTGACTCTTAGGCCTAATTTTAGGTATGCTTAGCCTGTCCTTTGTAAGAAGAAGTTTTATAGGGGGGAACCACAAGATCAAGGGCCCAGCCTATTGATTTGGTTATCCCCACTGCTTGCTAGAATATCAGAAATTCTCCAAATGGGGAACTTGAATATTTCTTCCTTGTTCCTACTCCCCCAAGGGGACTTTGCAAATCCTTCTTTATTCACTGTCCAGATCACTCTGGGGTTTATTGGGGCTTCACATTAACCTGGACAGAACAACAAATCTCATGCCCTATTCAAGATTCCATGTACTTATGGTGTTAATGAAACTGACCATACAAGTTAAATTAGGAAATGTACTACTGAAAATATAAATTTTACACCAAATAAACATTTCTCCCTACCAGTATAATATTATTCCTAAATTGAGATGGGAAATTTTCCCTGCTCTTTTATTTTCTGTAACAGTTTGTGTGAAAATGGTATTAATTCATTTTTAGGGTTTGCTAGGATTTACCTATAAAACCATCTGAAATGGAGATTTCCTATGTTCTTTGCACTCTAGCCGTAAGCCCACCCAGTGAGTTTTTTATTTTGGTTATTGTATTTTTCAGTTGTATAATTTCTATTTGGTTCTTTTAAAAGTTTTTTTTTTTCTTTTGCTGAGATTTTCTATTTTGTCATTTGTTTTAAGAGTATTTGAAATTGCTGTTTGAAGCATTTCTATGATGGCTGCATGAAAATCCTTGTCAGATAACTCAAACATTAAATTCATCTTAGTGTTGACATCTGTTAGTTACAGTTTTTCTGGTTTTTATGACAAGAGGTATTTATTTGATTTTGTTCTGGATATTATATTATGAGACTCTAGATCCTACTTAATCTTTATTTGTTTGCTTTTATTTGTTTTTAGCAGCTAGGTTCACTTCAGTGGTGCAGCATGAGGGCTTGGTGGATGTGTGTGTTCAGCTTACTGTTGAGCTTCCCCCATCACCACTACAGTAAAAGTAGAGCACTGACTCACATGCATCATTGTAAATGGGTGTGTGTGTGCTACTCTTTCTTTAGTCTGCTGATGCTGTCATAGTGAAGCACAGCTTTATTGCCTCTCATTTGGATTGTAAGATCATTTCCTTATTGGGCTTGCTGCCACCATGGAGGGTGGAAACACGAAGCTGACTCATACAGTTTTGTTGCTACAGGGTGAAGACTAAGGCTCAGCTCTTTGTTTGGCTTTGGTAGCATCAATGGAGGGATGGAAGTAGTGTGCCAATTAGCTCTACCACCCTCCACTTTGCTCTGCCTCATTTTTACAGGGTGGGCTTGGGGCTCTACTTCCCGCTGGGCTTGACTACTCCAGGAGGTTGGGGAATGGGAATGCTGACTAGCTTTGTTTTGTACTACCTGTTTGTTTTGTTACTGCCAAGTACATATGGAGGTCCTGCACCCTACTAGGCCTCAGTATACATATCTATGGGGCAAGTGGAGTGCTGACTAGTACTGCAGTAATATTTAGTGAAAAGTTTTTACATGAATATTTTTATCAATTTCTGTATCTCCTGACTTTGATTCATTATTGGCATTTTTTCCCAGAATCACAGAATTACTTTCTCATAAAGTAAAAAGTACCTCTGACTTTTTTTTATTCCAAAGTAAAGGTAGACCATCTGAAAAATAAAAATGGCCACCAACCCTAATCTCTATAGGTAAGATAAGATGCTTCATGTTGTTTTCTAGATGAAATATCATAGGAATTCAATTTAAAAATTGAAAACTACTATTTCGGAAATAAAGGATTGGTTTTCAACAACCACTGTGTTTGTGAGAATATAGTTAGCATTTTTTTCCTACACATACTTAATCACTCTCAGAAGCAGTTTTCTTAGATGTAGTTTTAACCACCAATCTTGGATCAATGTGAACAATCTGATTGATATTGCTAACTTCTTAAAAGGCAGAGAATATTCAAGAGGTCCATTAGGAATGAATTCGTGATACCTTCTTTCCAAAAAGTTTTAAGTAATTCTAAGGAAATCCACCAGTGTAGCTGTAAGCTTGGTATTTGCACACAAGGATAATTGGTATCTACATACAGAAGCTCTGACTCAAAGATCTCTTTTTCAGTGTTTGCTATTTTTACAGTTTAGAAAAATTCTGAATATGGTTGAATATAAAAGTAATTCTGAATATAAAAGTCATAAGTTGGCTAATTTATATCACATCTGTTAAGTATACTTTAAAGACTAGCATCATGGTAATCTAGGAGGCACTCAGATATCTCAATGAACTCAAGAGTGCTAGGTGTTCAAGAATAAATGATGAGTAAGAAACAACAACCTCTGCCATAAACGAACTTAATCTAATTATAAAAGAGTTTGCATGCATACAGATACTCACACACACAAATACAAACGTATACCTGCATAATAAACAAAAGTTATTAAATGGTAAATGGTGTAATGAAAGTTCTATATAAATGAATCATTCTGCCTAGAATCCAGAAAAAAATTGTTGAAAAGAAGTGACATTTGTGGTGAATCGTGCATGAGGAGAAATTAATGAAGAGATTTCAGATAGACCTTTCAAAGAATGCTTTATTTTTTTACTTGTATTCTGTATCTTATTTGATCTAAAAAATAATCCATTAGTTCTTCAAAGCATTTGGAGAGTTAAATTCTATTTCATAATATTAGGAGGGTGAAATAGAACCTGTGACTGTAACCCACTCACATGTTTTTATTTCAAAATATTTTACAAAGATGCTGTTTTGATCTGTAGCTCATAAAAGTGAAAGCTGATTTAAGCAATTAGCATTATGTACTACTATTGTAGTTTATGTTCATGTTTGCCTAGTTTCCACTTATTCACCTCACTCTTTATCCTCGGTGATTCTTAAAATGTGTCATGATCCTTATCTTCTTAGATTTTAGATGTGTATTATAGATTAACAAGAAAGGGGTCAAATCTTAGAGATAATGTAGGTAGATACCTTATGTTACCAGGGAGGAATCAAACTCCAGAGATAGAAAAGTTGTTTTTAAATTTTATTTATTTAGAGAGAAGCAAAACACAATATTAGGCTCTTACTTTGTGACCATAGTATGTTTACTTACATTATCTCTATTTTATCCTCATAACAATACTTTGAGTTTACCTAGTTTGTACATGATAAATCTGAAGTCCGAGAAATGGATTATCTTGCTCACAGTTATTCAAGAAGTTCATGGCAGAATCCAAATTAAAACTGTCAACTTGAGCCACTATATAGTACTTCAGCCTGGGAGGGTGCACATTAAATCTCTTCTTTAAACTTCTTCACTTCTGGATATTGAGTGAAGCCTAGGTGCTTAAATGATCTAAAAGGCAGTGTGAGAATTAAGTGTATCCAATTTATCCCTGAATATTAAGAACTATCACTTCAGGTTCCCCAGTCTGACCACTGGGATCTGCTCTAGTTTGCTAGCTGCCAGAATATAATTATACCAGGAACAGAATGGCTTTTTAAAAGGGGAATTTAATAAGTTGCTAGCTTACAGTTCTAAGGCTGAGAAAATGTCCCAGTTAAAACAAGTTTATAGAAATGTCCAATCTGAGGCATCCAGGGAAAGATACCTTGGTTCAAGAAGGCCGATGAAGTTCACGGTTTCTCTCTCAAGTGGAAGGGCACATGGTGAACACAGTCAGAGTTTCTCTCTCATGTGGAAAGGCACGTGGTGAACGCGGTTAGGGTTCCTCTCTCATCTGTAAGGGCACATGGCGAACACAGCATCATTTGCTAGCTTCTTCTCCTGGCTTCCTGTTTCATGAAGCTCCCCGGGAGGCATTTTCCTTCTTCATCTTCAAAGGTCACTGGCTGGTAGACTCTGCTTCTCGTGGCTATGTTGTTCTGCTCTGCTCTCTCTGAATCTCCTTCATTCTCCAAAATGTTTCCTCTTTTATAGGACTTCAAAAACTAATCAAGACCCACCCAAATGGGTGGAGACACATCTCCCTTAGTCCAGCTTAACAACCACTCTTGATTAAATCACATCTCCAGGGAGATGATCTAATTATAGATTCAAATATACAGTTTTGAATAGGGATTATTCTGCCTTTACAAAATGAGATTTTGATTAAAACATGGCTTTTCTATGGGACATACATCCTTTCAACCAGCACATTGCACCCTCTGGACCCTAAAAACGACATGTTTTCCCCATATACAAAATACGTTAATTTCATAACAGTATCAGAAAACTTTGAAGCATTTCATTAGCAATCAAATGCAATACAGATTAAAACTAGTACAAAGTCTCATCAAAGTTAGGTACAAGCATGTTCTGTTGCTTAGGCAAATTCTCCTCTGTCTCTGGACCTTTGAAAACTCATAACAGGTTATTTCCTGCCAACATACAAAGAAGAAACAGTCATAAGATACATATACCCATTTCTTTAGGGAGGAATGAACACAGAATTCGCCAGAACCATACAGTTTCAAAAGCCTGCAGAGCAAAGACCATTAGATTTCAAAGTCAGAGAGTCATTTATCTTTGGGGTTTTAGAAAGTGACAGTCCTACCATTTCCAAAGGGCTACGCAGAGGTCTGCCTCTCTCCAAACGCAACCTTGGGGGGACCACCTTTTTCTCGGCTCCATCCTCTCCAAACATTGGGGCTGCACCTGGGCTCTCTGCCATCTCGCAGACACACGCTCAACCCCACTATGTGGTGGAAGCCAGGCTCTCCCCAAACCCCAAGGAATGTGCTTCACCCTCTCCAAGACCTGAGGCAGCGTGACTCTTCCACTGCAAGGAGGTGGAAGGCCCATCCTCTACCTTCAGGGCAAACTCACCCTCTTCACAGGCTTGGGTGGGTCTGCTCTCCTAGCCCGAGGCTTCTTGACTTCAGACCCCAGCCTCCATGGTGTTTTCTCTGAAGTTATTTTTCCTCCAGTGTGTCCATTCTCTGAACCCCCGAATCCAGACTGGCAGCAGCTCTGTTTATACAGGTACCACAGCACTCTCGTTGGCTTTCTATGCAGTAGCTTTGGATCATGCTCATCAGACCAAGGAATTTCCATAAATCCTTTCTGGATAACTCCATGTCCAGTCCTGGCTTTCTCTGAAATGACTGGCTGGTTCCATATTTGGTTAAATCCTCACACAGAGCACTATTCTCTGGAGTCTCCATTTCTGGAGGCCCAGAATTTTTCAGAACTTCAGTTTCTGGTTTCTTTGTACCCAAGAGTTCAGTTTTCAGCTTATCTCTTTCCTGTCGCATTTCACTATAAACTGTGAGGAGAAACCAGGCTGCATTTTTGACATTTAATTTGGAGATCTCTTCTGCTAAATATCCAGATTCATGGCTTTTAAAATAGGCCTTCCAGTCAAAGCCACTAGTCAATTTTGCCAGATTCTCTGCTATTTTAAAACATGGATCGCCTTCCTTCCAGTCTGCAATAGCACACCCCTCATTTCTGTCTAGAGCCTAGTCAGAGGTATCTTTAGAGTCCATGTTTCTACTAGCAGTCTCTTCAAAGCATTCTAGGCCTTCTCTATCAGGCTTCTCACAATTCCTCCAGATTCTTCCCCTTATCCATTTAAATAGTCGTTCCGACATGGTTGGTATCTACAAACCGCAGCAGCACCCTGCTCTCAGGTACCAAAATCTGTTCTAGTTTGCTAGCTGCCAGAATGCAGCACACCAGAGATGGATTGGCTTTCTATAAAAGGGGATTTATTTAGTTGACGTATAGTTCTTCAGAGGAAAGGCAGCTAACTTTCAACTGAGGTTCTTTCTTATGTGGGAAGGCTCAGGGTGATCTCTGCTGGCCTTCTCTCCAGGCCTCTGGGTTCCAACAGCTTTCCCTGGGGTGATTCCTTTCTGCATCTCCAAAGACCTGGGTTGAGCTGCGAGTGCTGAGATGAGGTATGTGAGCTGCTTGGACCATACTACCTTGAGCTCTCTCATTTAGGCACCAGCCAGTTAAATCAAACATCATTCATTCCCGCAGACACGCCTCTTAGCCGACTGCAGATGTCATCAGCAACAGATGAGCTTCCTATGCCATTGGCTCATGTCCACAGCAACAGAACTAGGTACCTTCATCTGGCCAAGTTGAGAACTGAATCTGACTACCACAGGATCATAACCTGGTACCAGATTCACAGTTTTATAGTTCCTGTGTGGGCATGTGGGACACAA
Organism: Tamandua tetradactyla; assembly: GCF_023851605.1. Classification (NCBI taxonomy): domain Eukaryota; kingdom Metazoa; phylum Chordata; class Mammalia; order Pilosa; family Myrmecophagidae; genus Tamandua; species Tamandua tetradactyla. Next base: position 102,944,277 of record NC_135331.1, on the reverse strand, counting down.
AGATAATAAAAGCCTAGAAGGCAGTTGGTGATTTGAAAAAATAGTGCAGACAGTGACAGTGCAATGTGATTAAAGTTGTTATAGAAGTATTTTAGGGAACATAGGGTAGGGGATTAGGGAAGTCTTCCCAGAAAATGAGACAATTAAAGATAATTTTGCTATTGGCATCAATAAAGGGGTGTTAATGTCCCCAAGCATCTATCTCATGAGCTTTTTAAATAAATAAGTGGTCCTTTCTGGTTCTGTCCTGCCACCATGCTCCACAATCCTCTATGATTGCAAGGCCTAACTGAGAATAGGTTTTACAGTTTTTGGTTAGAACTATTGAAAATAATCAAATTTCTGTATATACTTCAAATGAGAGATGTCAGTGATATTGACATTTAATGAAATATAGCTTTGTTGTTGATGGTAAGAACTCAGCTCTTGAAGTAGATGCCTGATTTGATTTCAATACAACTCCTACAGCTATGTGACCATGGATAAAGCATATAACATCTGTAAAATAGTATAATACTACTGTGTTGTAGATTAAATGATATTATGCTTGTAAAGCTCTGAGTTGGCACAATGCTTGGCACTACATTATCTGCTTTTATTAATAAATGATTCTTTGTAATCATAAACATACATGTTACTTTGATTATAAATTTGTGCATAAAATAGTTGGAAAAGTGTTCTCATTTAGTTTATCTAGACTTACAACTATTTCTAGTAGTAATTATAAATTTATATGTGTGTGAAGACATAAAAATTAGGAACATTCCTGTTTTGGTAAATAGATATTAGTTTTTCTAAGAAAGTCACAATTGACTCATTTTTCTCTTCAGTGTAGCATCAGGATGAGCATATTTGTCTGCTTATATGTGCTTTCTGTAATACCTGAAAATCAGTATGCTTTGTTTTCATCTTTCTAGAGCAAGAAATTTTTGTTAAAGGGACTTTTTTATTTCATTGATAATTTTAGATTGCTTCTTTTATCAGTTTTGAAGGGTTTATCTTCAGATCTTTTTTGGGGGGGTTGGGGTGGGGATCCTGAGGTATGTTGACATATTGGCTGCATTGTTAATCATAAGAAAATTGTGCTCCCTGGCTTCAAGGAGTTTAAAAGCTGAAATGAATTGGATTGTTGTAAATACATACAGAGTTACATAGGGATAATAATTTCTATACAATGAAGATAATGAAACAAATATGAATGACCATATACCATTAGAATCTCATTAAGAAAGCAAATGGAATTTTTATAAATATCTTACCAGAAGAGCCATCTACATTTTTTGATAGCTAGGTATTGGTATTAAATTAGATCATGATCTTACTTTTATCAATCTTGAAGTGATTCATTATTTGAGTTTAGAGCACTGGTTTGAAAGGTCCTGTTCAGTAATAAGCCATAAAAATGTCATGGTGGTTTGGGGTTTTCATTAAAAATAGCATGTGCTAAAAAAAAAAAAAAAAAAAAAATAGCATGTACTGATTTCTGTGTAGGTGTGCTTACCATATTCGTTTACATAGATCAGTGTTTGTATTGTCATTATTTCTAGCAAATATTTTAAGTGTATTTTTGTCTTGTTTATGTTGTAAAACACAGAAAAAACAAAACTAAAGGTGTAAATTCATGTTTACAATATGTCAAATAAGGTATTCGTTTTAAAAAGAGTGTCAGAAAAGTTGTCCTTTTTTTTCTTTGCCTCTTTCTGTACTTTTCTGCTGATATATTGTTCTGAGATTAATCATTCCTTGTTGCTGTTTTCATCATCTTAAAGCTAATGCTTAAAACTAATACAGGTTCAAAAAATGAATACTTTCAGAAACTTATATGATTGCTATAAACATAAACTGTTCTGCTGCAGATCTGAACACTCAGGAGTCATAATCAGTCCATTTATATGTGGCAGGAGTGGGCTTAGTTGACTATGTTTAAGATTTGAAGCAAATCTAAAAGAGCCTATTATTGGTAATCCTTATTGGTCAGAGACAAAAGCTCTTACAAATTTGCTTGGAAATATAAATTAAAAAACACCAGCAGCTAACATACATATAATACTTTACTCTTTACAGAACTTTGTGTATACAGAATGTCATTCTGATTCTCTCATCAGTATGATGAGGGTTTTTTTTTTAAGAGCTTAATTGGCTTACCCGTGATCCTATAGCTAGTAAGTGACATTGCCAAGATGTTAGGCTCTAGATTCCATGTCTTTTCTACATTTTGTCATGATTTAAAAAATAACCTTCATGAATATTGGTTCATGAAACTCATGATTTCTTAAGAGTTTTTATAAGATTTTCCATTGTGTTTTGGAAAAAAATTGAGCAATTAAACCTTCATTCTGAAGTTATAGTCAGAAATGAATGTTCATCTCAGCCATAGATTTAGACAATGAGAACACAACTAGAGGTGCTGGGGAGATGTTAGGCCCTGTGGAAATGAAAGTTATGTAGCATCCAAGTTAAGTGGAAGAAAAATATTATCTTTGTATTCTGAACACAGAACCAGGTGACAACTCCAGGTTCAGAACTTGAACCGAAAATAAAATTAAGAACAAAAAGAAAGCTAATCAAAACAACCCCCCCCCCCTCGCCCAGTAGTTAGTCATTTAAAAGGTATACTGATAAATCTTTTAAAGATTATAAAAATTGTGTACTTATTTTCCTTAAACTGAATTTCATGGAACTGATTTCACCTGTAAGCAATTTGTGTACTTAGTCAACAGTCAATGAACATAAACATTTCATTTGACTGGAGTGGGCACAGAGATTTTTCTGTGGAAAAGATGGAGAAAAATACTCACTTATGGAGACTGGGGAAACTTTCATTTATGGTTTTGTTCTGATCTGAGAAAAACTGAAGGAAGCACAAAGTGCCACTTAACCTCCTCCATTGCCATTAAATTATCAGGTTCACATTTGCACCTCATGTAGGACACCTACTTAAGGAAGAACTTTCTTCCATCAATCTCAAGAAAAATAAATAGCATCTATGTAGTTAGTGCAAATATTGCCTAGATATCTTATAAAATAGTAAATTTCCTATCCATAAGTCATTACTATGACTCTGCTTGAAATCATAGTCTTTTCTGACCGAAGTGAGACACTTTAACTTCTTGGTTGAAAGGGAGGTGTGAAAAGTATCTAAAGCCCCGGGAATCTGTTTTCATCTGTAGCCATTCCCACCTACTAGAGATTTGCCCATTTGTTCTATTCTGAGCCAGATTCAGAGTAAATAATAGTTTTATTTAGCATCTTCTTTATATACTGGCTTTCAGCTTAACTTTGTTAATTAAAAATAAATTATATTGCAAGCAGTGTATCCGTCACATGGCTTTAACTACTCTTTATCACTTTCTGTGTACTTGGCTGCAGAAAAATACGTGAAATATTATGATGAGTCTAAATTTGTTTTAAAAGGGTTTTTAAATGTTTACTGTTCTGACTAGAAAATAAGTAGACAATTATAAAACTATATCACAGGATCAGATTGTTAGAGTTAGAATTTTAGAGAGCTCACTGAGATCACTGACCAAGGAGCTATCTCTGAATAGCCTGAAGAGCTTTTTCACAAATTTCCCCAGACATATATGCACCGTTGAATCAGGGATCCAGGCTCAGGGATTGTAAGTAATTTAAAAGTTTATGTAGTTGAGGGAGAACAAGTGAATATCAGCACTGCAAGGTGTTGAAAATAGATGGTATACAGGAAAAAGTACAATCAGTGCAAACTAGGGTCTGTAGTCGACAGTATATTGCAACTTACTTCCACTGAATGTAACAAAGGTATTATGCCAAAATTAAATGTCAACAGGAGGGAAGCATGGGGGAGTTGTATGGATTCTTTTCAGAAGAAAAGGAAATATCTTCAAATAGATTATTGTGGTGAAGGCATGACTATTTATTTACGTTGGATTGTATGATGTGCAAATAAAACTTTTAAAATGATCAGAGAGAAATAAGTGCTAGAGAAAATGTGGAGAAAGAGAAGTACCTATTCACTGTTGGCAGGGAAACTTAGATATGCAGCTCCTCTGGAGGGCAATGTGGTGGTTTCACAGGAGGCTAAGGGTGGGGTTGCCATTGATAATACAACTCCGTTGCTCAGTATATACCTAGAGGAACTGAGTGTGGGGACACAAATGAACATTTGCACACTGGTGTCTATGGTGGCAGTGTTTGAAATCCACAGTGGATGGAGGTGGCCTAAGAGTACAACAACTGAGGAATGAAAGGGGAAACTATGGTATATACATATAACAGACTATTGAATGGCTGCAAGAAGGAATGAAGTTGTGAGGTATTCAATGAGGTGAAGGAACCTTAAGGACTATGTTGAATGAAATGTCAGAAACAAAAAGGTAAATATCATGCCTCACTCATGAATTAACTAAAATATACAAACTCAGTGAGTTGAAGGTGAAAGCATGGGTTATCAGGTTGGGACCTATTGTAAAGGGGCATAGATTGTAGACCCTTAACAGCAGTCACATATAATCAGGAGTTGTAACTGTTATTTCTAAATTCTGAGATACTGAATTGTTTATATATAACCTGATTGTTTCCGGAAACATCATTCCCAGAAACTGCATGTCTTAACGTGACACCTGAGACTCAGAGTTAGAGCTCTGAAGCTATGAAAATTGGCATTACCCCATACAGGAACTATTTTAAAAAGCTGAAAAAGTGATCAGACTTCCAGTGGAGATATGAATGAAGCTGATCTGTATAGAACTTACGTAAAACAGAATACAGAATAAATGAGGCTATCATCCATATTTTAAAACTTCAACTTCTGTGTGAGACCAAAGGGAGAGATGTTTATTTGGTGCAAAATTTATATTTTGGGTAGTGCATTACCTAATTTAACTTGTGTAGTCAGTTAGTTGAGCACCATAAGTACAGGGGTCTGACTGGTTTGTCCAGGATAGTGTGATGCCCCAGTGTATCCAGAGTAATGTGGGCAATGAATAAAAATGTATTTGCAAAGTCTTCTTGGGGGACTGGGGAAAAAGGAAGAAATATTCAACTTCCCCATTTGGGGAGTTCGTGATACCACAAGCAGTGGGGACAACCAAATCAAAATGCTGAGGCCTCAGTCTTGGGGTTCACACCTATGAAACTTATTCCTGCAAAGGATAGGCTAAGCCTTGTTATAGTTATGCTTAAGGGTTACCTCCAGAGAACCTCTTTTGTTGCTCACATGTGGCCTCTCTCTCTCTCTAAGCCAACTATGCAGGTGAAGTCACTGCCCTCCCTGCTGTGTGGGACATGATTCCCAGGGGTGTAAATCTCCCTTGCGACATGAGACAGAACTCCAAGGATGAGCTGGGACCCAGCGTCATGGAATTGAGAAAGCTTTCTTGACCAAAAGGGGAAAGAGAGAAATGATACAAAATAAAGTTTTAGTGGCTGAGAGATTTCAGACAGATTTAAGAGGTTATTCTTATGCATTGTATAGAAATCCGTTTTTAGTTGATTGTGTGTTGGAGTAGCTGGAGGGAAGTACCTGCTGAACTATGTTCCAGTAGCCTTGATTCTTTTTTTTTCTCTTTCATTGACCACTATTATTTCAATCTACTCAATTTATTTTAATCTTTGTTCCCCCTATTATTTATTTCCTATCCATATTTTTTACTCAACTGTCCATCCCATAGATAAAAGGAGCATTAGACTCAAGGTTTTCACAGTCACACAATTCCATGGCAAAAGCTATATCATTTTTTACAATCATCTTCAAGAGACATGGCTACTGGAACACAGCGCTACATTTTCAGGTACTTCCCTCTAGCTACTCGAATACACCATCAACTAAAGGGGGGATATCTGTATAATGCGTACGAATAAATTCTCCAAGTTCACTCATTAATGTTAGTTCATATCAGTGAGACCATAAGGTATTTGTCCTTTTGTTTCTGTCTAATTTCACTCAGCATAATGCCCTGAAGGTCCATCTACATTGTTACATGCATCATGACTTTATTCTGCCATACAACTGTGTATATTATTGTGTATATTATTATCCATCATATGTATATTCCACAGCTGTTTAGCCACTCATCCATTGATGGACATTTGGGCTGTTTCCATCTCTTGGCAGTTGTAAATAATACTGCTATAAACATTGGTGTGAAAATGTCTGTTTGTGTCCTTGCCCTCATGTCCTCTGAATAAATACCTAGAAATAATACTGCTGGATCATATGGCAATTCTATACTTAGCTTCCTGAGGAACCACAGAACTACCTTCCACAGTGGATGTGCCATTTTACATTCCCACCAACAGTGGATAAGTGTGCTTCTTTCTCCATATCCTCTCCAGCACTTGTCATTTCTGTTTTTTTGTTTTGTTTTGTTTTTGACGATGGCCATTCTGGTGGGTGTGAGATGATACCTCATTATGGTTTGGATTGACATTTCCCTAATAGCCAGGGAGGTTGAGCATCTTTTTCATGTGCCTTTTAGCCATTGTATTTCCTCTTCTAGCCAGTTGTATTTCCTCTTCTAAGAAGTGTCTGTTTATGCCTTTTGCCCATTTTTTTATTGGGTTCTTTGTCTTTTTGTTGTTGAGTTGAACAATCTCTTTATATATTCTGGATACTAGACCCTTGTCTGATATATTGTTTCCAAATATTGTCTCCCATTGTTTAGGCTGCCTTTCTGCTTTCTTAACAAACTTCTTTGATGCACAAGAGTGTTTAATTTTGAGGAGTTCTCATTTATCTGTTTCTTCCTTCAGTGTTCATGCTTTGGGTGTAAGATTTAGGAAACTACCTCCTATTACAAGTTTTATAAGATATTTCCTTACATTTTCTTCATGCTTTGGGTGTAAGATTTAGGAAACTACCTCCTATTACAAGTTTTATAAGATATTTCCTTACATTTTCTTCTTAAAGGTTTATGGTCTTAACTCTAAAGTTTAGGTCTTTGATCCATTTTCAGTTAATCTTTATATAAGGTGTGAGATATGGATCCTCTTTCATTCTTTTGCATATGGATATCCAGTTTTCCAAGCATCATTTATTGAAGAGACTGTTCTGTCCCAGGTAAGTTGGCTTGACTGTCTTATTAAACATCAGTTGTCCATAGATGAGAGGGTCTATATCTGAACACTGTATTTGATTCCGTTGTTCAGTATATCTATGTTTATGCCAAAACCATGCTGTTTTGTCCATGGTAACTTCATAATAAGACTTAAAGTCAGGTAGTGTGAGACTTCCCACTTCATTTTTCTTTCTCAGTATATTTTTTAGCTATTTGGGGCACCCTGCCCTTCCAAATGAATTTGGTTATTGGTTTTTCTATTTCTGCAAAGTAAGTGTTTGACATTTTAATTGGTATTGCAATTGAATCTATAAACCAATTTAGGTAGAACTGACATTTCAACTATATTTAGTTTTCTAATCCAGGAACATGGCCCTTCCATTTATTTAGGTCTTATGTGATTTCTTTTAGCAATTTCTTGTAGTTTTCTTTGTATAGGTCTTCTGTATCCTTAGTTAAATTTATTCCTAAATATTTTATTCTTTTGGTTGCAAGTGTAAATGGAATTTTTTTCTTGATTTCCCCCTCAGATTGCTCAAGACTAGTGTATGGAGACACTACAGACTTTTGATTATTGATCTTGTAACCTGCCACTTTGCTGTACTCATTTATTAGCTCTAGTAGTTTTGCTGTTGATTTTTTGGGGTTTTTGACATATCATCTGCAAACAGTTATAGTTTTACTTACTTCTTTTCAGTTTTTATGCCTTTTATTTCTTTTTCTTGTCTAATTGCTCTGGCTTGAACTTCCTACAAATGTTGAATAACCGTGGTGACAGTGGACATCCGTGTCTTGTTCCTGATCTTATGAGGAAAGCTTTCAGTCTTTCCCCATTGAGGATGATGTTAACTGTGGGTTTTTCATATATTCCCTTTATCGTGTTGAGGAAGTTCCCTTCTGCTCCTATCCTTTGGAGTGTTTTCATCAAGAAAGGATGCTGAAATTTAGTCAAATACCTTTTCTGCATCAGTCAAGATGCAGAAAAGATTCTGCAGATGGGTTTTTTCTGTTTTGATTTGTTGATATGGTTTATTACATTAATTGATTTTCTTATGTTGAACTATCCTTATATACCTGGAATAAATTTCACGTGGTCATGAGGCATAATTCTTTTTTTTAAGGGGATTTATTTTGTTAGTTCTTCAGAGGAAAGGCAGCTAACTCTCATCTGAGGTTCTTTCTTACGTGGGAAGGCACAGGATGATCTCTGTTGGACTTCTCTCCAGACTTCAGGGTTCCAACAATGTTCCCCGGTGTGATTTCTTTCTGCATCTCCAAAGGCCTGGGTTGAATTGCGAGCGCTGCAATGAGGTATGCTGAGCTGCTTGGGCTGTGCTACATTGCAGTCTTTCATTTAAGCACCAGCCAATTAAGTCAGACATCATTCGTTACGGCAGGCATACCTCCTAGCTGACTGCAGATGTAATTAGCAGCAGATGACGTTCACATACCATTTGCTCATGTCCACAGCAACACAGGTAGGCACATTCACACACTTAGTGATATTTGAAATAGCCAGAGAATTAGATTTGGAAGGTATGTGATATATGCCGACAATTATCTTTCCTGCTGTTGTTAGAATGAAGAGCAGTATGTAGATCAAACACGCAGTGCAATTTGAAAGTAGCCAGAAAATCAGACCTTGGTTCAAGAAGGAACGTGAAGTTCAAGGTTTCTTTCTCAAGTGGAAGGGCTCATGGCAAACACAGTCAGTTTCTCTCTCATCTGGAAAGGCACATGGTGAACACAGTCAGGGTTCTGCTCTCATCATAGTCACAGGCGCCAAGCCTAGAGCCTTCTCACAGACACCACAATTGCCAACTTCCAGGTGTCCCAGGTCACCTGGGTCTCCACTTCCCAGCTGCAAGTGCCAGGATAAATGCAAACTCAGATGCACCAGGGCATTCAGGTGACCCTGGTGAAGCTGCCCATGGTGTCTGTCCCCACAGACATGATCTCCTTGAAGAGCACATTCCATACCATGAGGGCAGCTAGCTGAGGGCCTGGACCTGCTGAAAAGTGCTGAAGGAGATTTTTCAGCCCTCTCTGCCTTGCAGCAACAATGAATACATGCCAAATGTTAGACTTGTTCAGTTGGGGCCTTGTTGATGTTTGTAAGATAAACATTGGCTATATGACCCCCACTGGGACTGCTTGCCCCTGCTCTGGCTGCCACTTTTTCTTCAGTTGTTTCAGAAATGACCTCAGTCTCAAACTTGGGGCTAGACATTTCCTGATTGTCTTGGACCATGGTGTATTGGGAGGGAATAAGTCCATCAATGCCATTGTGTTGATCTTCCAACCAGTCATTGGAAACCCACTGGTAAAGCAGCAGGAATACCCCCTTCTTTAAGGACAGCTGTGGGGCTATCTGACCAATATAGTCAAACTAAGCAATGGCTTCGATGGGCTAACACTCATGATCACTCATGGGTGCTCTCTGGTCACAGTCTGGGTGGAGTCTTCAGCCATGGTAGTCTCTCCATGAAGGCTGTGACATTAATCCTCCATGCTTCCTTCTCTGCTCTACTTGGGGTCCTCCTGTTCTCTGAGATTTGGGAAGATGGTTTCATGCTGAAAGATGATTGTGGAGTGTAATTAGTTGATAATCTCAGAGAGGCTTGTCCCTCCAGGATTCAAGATGTATCTGGCTTAGGAATCCTCTGGAAATTATAGGTTCTAGGAAAGCAAAATTAGTACCTGAAAACTTCGTAGAGTCTCAGTTGGAGCCCTCCGTGTTCTTATGAGTTAAGAGGAGTGATGTTGGTTGGGGTTTAGCTTACCATGGCAGTTAACACTATTTAAATGAATCTTGCATAAGAATAGCCTCCAGAATAGCCTCTTGACTCTACTTGATCTCTCTTAGCCACTGATGCCTTATTTTATCATGCTTCTTTTCTCCCTTTTGGCTGGAAAGGCATTGTCAATCCCATTGTTCCTGTGCCAGTATCATCCTAAGGAGTCATGCCCCATCATATCGGGGAGACTCTCATCCCTGAATATCATTTTCTACATGGCGGAAGATGGTAATGATTCTCGTTGCACAGTTGGGCTGGAGAGAGAAGGAGGCCACAGCTGAGCAATGTAAAACTTTTCCTGAAAGTAACTTTTCAGCATTGTTATAGGTCATCGTAACTTCTCCAATACATAAATAAATTTGAGGGGCTACCAGTGTAGTTCAGTGGTAGAATTCTTGCCTGCCATGTGGGAGATGTGGGCTCAATTCCTCACCCATGCACTTGCCAAAAATGAACAAACAAGCAAAAGAAACAAGTAGATAAAAAAAAAGAAAAAAAAAGCAAGGAATTCAACAACTGGTGCTGTAATAATGGAATATTCACATGGAAAAATACTGAAATGTGACCCTGCCATTAAAAATAAAAATTCTTATGTTGCCAAGAGGCTCCAGAAAAAAATAAGATTGTAAAGGGGAAGCTTCAAAATCAAGGGTTCAATTCTCGCCTGCCTAGTGGAGACCTGGGTTCAATTCCCACAGCTTCCAATGCAAAACAATAAATAATAAAAGAAAAAAGAAAAAAACAAGGGTTGGACACATTATTTTTGAGACTTCAAAATGATTGAAAGAGTACCTGGGATTTCGCAGATGGGAAAACTTAGTACTTCCTTTATTTTTCTCTTCAGGTCCTCAAGGGACTTTTGCAATACTTTTTTTTTTTTTAATTAAAAATATTATTTATTAATTAAAACAAATTAACAACAAACGAACTAAAACATTAACATGTGATCATTCCATTCTACATATATAATCAGTAATTCACAATATCATCACTTAGTTGCGTATTCATCATTTCTTAGAACATTTTGCATCAATTCAGAAAAAGAAATAAAAAGACAATAGAAAAAGAAATAAAATGAAAACAGAAAAAAAAAAAATCATACATACCATACCCCTTACCCCTCGCTTTCATTGATCATAGCATTTCAAACTAAATTTATTTTAACATTTGTTCCCCCTATTATTTCTTTTTATTCCATATGATGTACTTGTCTGTTGATAAGGTAGATAAAAGGAGCATCAGACTCCAGGTTTTCACAATCACACGGTCACATTGTGAAACCTATATCATTATTCAATCATCCTCAAGAAACATGGCTACTGGAACACAGCTCTACATTTTCAGGCAGTTCCCTCCAGCCTCTCCATTACATCTTGAATAACAAGGTGATATCTACTTAATGCGTGAGAATAACCTCCAGGATAACCTCTCCACTCTGTTTGGAATCTCTTAGGCGTTGACACTTTGTCTCATTTCACTTTTCCCCCTTTTGGTCAAGAAGGTTTTCTCAATCCCTTGATGCTGAGTCTCAGCTCATTCTAGGATTTCTGTTCCATGTTGCCAGGAAGGTCCACTCCCCTGGGAGTCATGTCCCATGTAGACAGGGGGAGGGTGGTGAGTTTGCTTGTTGTGTTGGCTGGAGAGAGAGGCCACATCTGAGCAACAAAAGAGGCTCTCTTGGGGGTGACTCTAAGTCCTAAATTTTAAGTAGACTTGACCTATCCTTTGTGGGGTTAAGTTTCATATGAATAAACCCCAAGACTGGGGGCTCAGCCTATAGCTTTGGTTGTCCACACTGTGAGAATATCAAGAATTCAACTGGGGGGGTTGAATTTTCCCCTGTTCTCACCATTCCCCGAAGGGGACTTTGCAAATACTTTTCCACTAACTGATCAAATCACTTTGGGATTCATCGGGGCATCACTGTGGACAAGCCAGCAAAATCTCATGCCCTACCCATGATTCCAAGTACTTAGGGTGTTCAGTCAAGCTGTCTCCATAAGTTATATTAGGAAATGTACTAGTCAAAATATAACTTTTGTACCAAATAAACATTTTTTGCGTCAGTCTCACACATAAGGTGAAATTTTGAAATACTAATTATTATCTATTTTCAGCACCCTGCAGTAATGACATTCCTTTGTTCTTCCTCATGCAAAAAGTTTTTAAAATTTGTACATTTAGTTACTATTATTATACATTCTAGGCATTCCTAGATTATACCATCTCAATCTTTAACATCTGTCTTTCTTTCTGATTTCATTTGTGCACCCAGCCGTCCTCCCTCTATCATTCTCACATGCAGCTTCATTCAGTTTTTTAACATGATTGTATTACAGTTAGGTAGTATTGTGCTGTCCATTTCTGAGTTTTTATATTCAGTCCTGTTGCACAATCTGTATCCCTTCAGCTCCAATTACCCAACATCTTACCCTATTTCCACTTCCTGATGTTCTCTGTTACCAACAAAATAATCCAAGTTTATTCACTAATGTCATTTCATATCAGTGAGACCATACAGTATTTGTCATTTTGTTTTTGGCTAATCTCACTCAGCATAATGTCCTCAAGGTCCATCAGTGTTGTTACATACTTCATAACTTTATTCTGTCTTAAAGCTGCATAATAGTCCATCGTATGTATATACCACAGTTTGTTTAGCCACTCGTCTGTTGATGGACATTTTGGCTGTTTCCATCTCTTTGCAATTGTAAATAATGCTACTATGAACATTGGTGTGCAAGTGTCCGTTTGTGTCTTTGCCGTTATGTCCTTTGGGTAGATACCTAGCAATGGTATTGCCGGGTCATATGGCAATTCTATATTCAGCTTTTTCAGGAACCGCAAAACTGCCTCCCACAGCAGTTGCACCATTTGACATTCCCACCAACAGTGAATAAGTGTGCCTCTTTCTCCACATCCTCTCCAACACTTGTCATTTTCTGTTTTGTTGCTAATGGCCATTCTGGTGGGTGTGAGTTGATATCTCATTGTGGTTTTGATTTGCATTTTTCTAATGGCCAGGGAAGTTGAGCATCTCTTCTTGTGCCTTTTGGCCATTTATATTTCCTCTTCTGATAAGTATCTGTTCATGTCTTTTGCCCATTTTGTAATTGGGTTGGCTGTCTTTTCATTGTTGAGTTAGTTGAACAATCTCTTTATAAATTCTGGATACTAGACCTTTATTTGATATGTTGTTTCCAAATATTGTCTCCCATTGTGTAGGCTGTCTTTTTACTTTCTTGATGAAGTTCTTTGATGCACAAAAGTGTTTAATTTTGAAGAGTTCCCATTTCTTTATTTCTTTCTTCAATGCTCTTGCTTTGGGTGTAAGGTCTATAAAACCGCCTCCAAGTATAAGATTTATAAGATATTTCCCTACATTTTCCTCTGACTGTTTTATGGTCTTAGACCTAGTGTTTAGGTCTTTGATCCATTTGAGTTAACTTTTGTATAAGGTGTGAGATATGGGTCCTCTTTTATTCTTTTGCGTATGGATATCTAGTTCTCTAGGCACCATTTATTGAAGAGACTGTTCTGTCCCAGGTGAGTTGGCTTGACTGCCTTATCAAAGATCAATTGTCACCATAGATGAGAGGGCCTATATCTGAACACTCTATTCAACTCCATTGGTCGATATATCTATCTTTATGCCAATGCCTTGCTGTTTTGACCACTGTAGCTTCATAACATGCCTTAAAGTCAGGCAGTGTGAGACCTCTGGCTTCATTTTTTTTCCTTAGGATACTTTTAGCAATTCGGGGCACCCTGCCCTTCCAGATAAATTTGCTTATTGGTTTTTCTATTTCTGAAAAGTAAGTTGTTGGGGTTTTTATTGGTATTGCATTGGATCTGTAAATCAATTTAGGTAGAATTGACAGCTTCAAATCCATGAACACAGTATGCCCTTCCATCTGTTTAGGTCTTCTGTGATTTCTTTTAACAATTTCTTGTAGTTTTCTTTGTATAGGTCTTTTGTCACTTTTGTTGAATTTATTCCTAAATATTTTATTCTTTTTGTTACAATTGTAAATGGAATTTTTTTCTTGATTTCCCTCTCAGATTGTTCATTACAATTATATAGAAACACTACAGATTTTTGAGTGTTGATCTTGTAACCTGCCACTTTGCTGTACTTGTTTATTAGCTCTAGTAGTTTTACTGTGGATTTTTCAGAGTTTTTGACTTATAGTATCATATCATCTGCAAACAGTGATAGTTTTACTTCTTCCTTTCCAGTTTTGATGCCTTGTATTTCTTTTTCTTGTGTAATTGCTCTGGCTAGAACTTCCAACACAATGATGAGTAACAATGGTGATAGTGGACATCTTTGTCTTGTTTCTGATCTTAGGGGGAAAGTTTTCAGATTTTCTCCATTGAGGATGATGTTAGCTGTGGGTTTTTCATATATTCCCTTTATCATGTTGAAGAAGATCCCTTCTATTCCTAACCTTTGCCGTGCTTTCAAAAAGAAAGGATGTTGAATTTTGTCAGATGCCTTTTCTGCATCAATCGAGATGATCATGTTGTTTTTCTGCTTTGATTTGTTGATACGGTGTATTACGTTAATTGATTTTCTTATGTTGAACCATCTTTGCATACCTGAGATGAATCCTACTTGGTCATGATGTATAATTCTTTTAATGTATTGCTGGATTCAATTTGCTAGAATTTTCTTGAAGATTTTTGCATCTATATTCATTAGAGAGATTGGCCTGTAGTTTTTCTTTTTTTGTAATATCTTTGTTTGGCTTTAGTATGAGGGTGATGTTGGCTTCACAGAATGAATTAGGTAGCTTTCCCTCCAATTTTTTGGAAGAGTTTGAGCAGGATTGATACTAATTCTTCCTGGAATGTTTGGTAGAATTCACATGTGAGGCCATTTGGTCCTGGACTTTTCTTTTTGGGGAGCTTCTTAATGACTGATTCAGTTTTTTACTTGTGATTGGTTTGTTGAGGTGGTCTATTTCTTCTCGAGTCAAAGTTGTTTGTTCATGCCTTTCTAGGAAGTTGTCCATTACATCTACATTGTTGTATTAGCATAAAGTTGTTCATAGTATCTTGTTATTACTTCCTTTATTTCTGTGTGGTCAGTGGTTATGTCTCCTCTTCCATTTCTGCTCTTATTTATTAGCATCCTCTCTCTTCTTCTTTTTCTCATTCTTGCTAAGGTCCATCAATCTTATTGGTTTTCTCACAGAGCCCGCTTCTGGTTTTATTGATTTTCTCAATTGTTTTCATGTTCTCAGTTTCATTTATTTCTGCTCTAATCTTCATTATTTCTTTCCTTTTGCTTGCTTTTGCATTAATTTGCTGTTCTTTCTCTAGTTCTTCCTAGTGGACAGTTACTTCCTTCATTTTTGCCCTGTCTTCCTTTTTCATATAAGCATTTGGGGCAATAAATTTCCCTCTTAACACTGCCTTTGCTGCGTCCCATATGTTTTGATACATTATGTTTTCATTTTCATTTGCCTCGAGATATTTACTGATTTCTCTTGTAATTTCTTCTTTGACCCACTGGTTGTTTAAGAGTGTGTTGTTGAGCCTCCACATATTTGTGAATTTTCTGGCACTCCATTATTGATTTCCAGCTTCATTCCTTTATGATTTGAGAAAGTGTTTTGTATGATTTCAATCTTTTTAAGTTTATTGAGACTTGCTTTGTGACCCAGCATATGGTCTATCCTTGAGAGTGATCCATGAGCATTTGAGAAAAAGGTGTATCCTGCTGTTGTGGAGTATAATGTTCTATAAATGTCTGCTACATCTAGCTCATTTACTGCATTATTCAAATTCTGTTTCTTTATTGATCCTCTGTCTAGGTGTTTTGTCCCTTGATGAGTGTGGGGAAATGAAATCTTCAACTAATAGAATTTTTCAGTTCTTATTTTCTTGTTTCTTACCCTCCCTGTATTGTGCCTTTTTCTCCCCACTCTTAGTTGGGTCTCCTTAGGTATTATAGACCCCAGCCAGATCTTCCCAGAACAAACTGGCCTCCTGTCAGGAGGAAATAGTCACCTGCTCAGTTTTCCCTGAGGGT
This sequence comes from Tamandua tetradactyla, assembly GCF_023851605.1. Classification (NCBI taxonomy): domain Eukaryota; kingdom Metazoa; phylum Chordata; class Mammalia; order Pilosa; family Myrmecophagidae; genus Tamandua; species Tamandua tetradactyla. Next base: position 102,928,402 of record NC_135331.1, on the reverse strand, counting down.
GAGACCCAGCAGGTTGAAAGACTTTCCTATGAAGTCTCTGGGCTCTGCTTTTCTTATCCTGCCCAGTATGTGGTGCTTGTCTGCCTGCAGGTCCCACCAGCATAAGATGATGTAGTACCTTTAACTTTGGGAGACTCTCCCTGCTAGCGGTGTGGTGGATACAGACGGAGGAGAGGTTGTAGGCTGGTTTTAATGGCTTCAAATTACCAAGCTCTAGTGTCTGAATTCCTTGAGGGAGGGCTTCCACCTGAGTTGGGGTTCAACCCTCCCCTGTGAAAGGCACAGTCTCCAGGCAAGCCCTCAAATGAGCTTGTTTCTGCCTATGCCTGGGGCAGTTGCAGCCTCAGAAGCCCTGTCGCTGAATCCAGAGGCAGTGAAGCCTTTATAGAAACACAGCCACAAAAACCTCTGTTTCTTTTCTTTTTTTCTTTTTCCGTTAGCCCTGTCCCCTTGGTGCCGGGGCAAAAATGAGCATCTTCCACTTTGACCAGGTTCACCTGAGCTGGGGACCTATTTTTAGTAGTCAGAATTTGTTAATTAATGCCACAATTAGTGTTTGGTTGGGCTCAGCTCCTGCTGCTGTTCAAGTCTCTTCTTTCCCCTCTGGGAAGCAGCCTGTGTGGGAGGGGCGCTGGCCGTTGCAGCTTTGGGAACTCATGGTTCCAGGAGGTTCGCAGCTGGTCCAGCTGGTCCAGACAGGGGTATGCTGTGTGTCCGGTCACTGATGTGGCCCCAGGAGCTGTTCTGTACTGTTTCTGGTTGTGGTACATAATTCTTTTAATGTGCTGCTGGATTCGATTTGCAAGTTATCTCTTGAGTATTTTTGCATCTGTATTCATTAGAGAGATTGGTCTGTAATTTTCTTTTCTCGTAGTAACTTTGTTTGCCTTTGGTATTTCGGTGATGTTGGCTTCATAGAAGGAGTCATGTGGCTTTCCCTCTTCAATTTTTTGAAGAATGTGGGCGTGATTGGTACTGATTCTTTCTTGAATGCTTCGTAGAATTCACATGTGGCGCCATCTGGTCCTGGACTTTTCTTTTTGGGGAGCTTGATGACTGATTCAGTTTCTTTACTTGTGATTGGTCTGTTGAGGTCATCTATTTCTTCTCAAGTCAATGTTGGTTGTTCATGCCTTTCTAGGAAGTTGTGCATTTCATGCATGTTGTCTAGTTTATTATTATAAAGTTGTTAATTCTGTCCTTTCATTACCTTCTTTATTTCTGTGGGATCAGTGGGTATATGTCCTCTTCCATTTCTGATTTTATTTATTTCCATCTGTCTCTTTTTCCTTTTGTCCACTTGCTAAGGGTCCATCAATTTTATTGATGTTCTCAAAGAACCAACTTCTGGTTTTATTGATTTTCTCGATTGTTTTCATGTTTTCAATTTCATTTATTTCTGCTCTAATCTTTGTTATTTCTTTTCTTTTGCATTCTTTGGGGTTAGTTTGCTGTTCTTTCTCTGGTTCTTCCATGTGCACAATTAATTCCTCAACTTTTGCTCTTCCTTCTTTTTTGATATAGACAATTAAGGCAATAAATTTCTCTTTTAGCACTTCTTTTGTTGCATCCCATAAATTTTGATATGTTGTGTTTTCATTTTCATTTGCCTCAAAGTATTTACTGATTTCTCTTGTAATTTCTTCCTTGATATTGGTTGTTTTTAAGAGTATATTTTTGAACCTCCATATATTTGTGAATTTTCTGGCTTTCTGTCTGTTATTGATTTCCAATTTCATTCCTTTCTCACCTGAGAAAATGTTTTGTATTATTTCAATCTGTTTAAATTTATGGAGACTCTCTTTGTGACGCAGCATATGCTGTATCCTTGAGAATGATCCATGAGCACTTGAGATAAAGGTGCTGTTTAGGGGTATAATGTTCTATAAATGTCTGTTAAGTCTAGTTCATTTATTGCATTATGCAGATTCTGTTTCTTTATTGACCCTCTGTCTAGATGTTCTATCCATTGATGAGAATGGGGAATTGAAGTCTCCAGCTATTATGGTAGATGTTTCTATTTCTCTTTTCAGTGTTTTCAGTGTTTGCCTGATGTATTTTGGAGCACTGTGGCTCTGTGCCTAAATATTGATGATTGTTATGTCTTCTTGTTGAATTGTTCCTTTTATTAATACATAGTGTCCTTCTTTGTCACTTTGAATTCTTTTACACTTGAACTCTAATTTGTTGGATATTAGTATAGCTACTCCTGCTCTTTTTTGATTGTTGTTTGTATGAAATATCTTTTCCCAACCTTTCTCTTTCAAGCTGTTTATCCTTGGGTCTAAAGTGTAGATAGCATATAGATGGGTCCTGTTTTTTAATCCATTCTGCCAATCTATGTCTTTTGATTGGGGAGTTTAATCCATTAATATTTAGTGTTATTATTGTAAGGCCAGTACTTTCTTCTACTGTTTTTCTTTTTTGTATTTTATGTCATATCTAATTATTTTTCTCTTTTTACCTTTGTTGATAGTCTTCATTTCTATGCTCTTCTCCACACCTCTCTCTTCTATCTATTCCTGTCTGCCTCTAGTGCTCCCTTTAGTATTTCTTGCAGAGCCGGTCTGTTGGTTACAAATTCTCTCAGTGATTTTTGTATGAAAATGTTTTAATTTCCCCCTCATTTTTGAAGGACAGTTTTGCTGGATATAGAATTTGTGGTTTCCTGTTTTTCTCTTTTTGAATCTTAAATATATCATACCACTGTCTTCTTGCTTCTATGGTTTCTGTTGAGAAATCTACACATAATCTTATTGGGCTTCCCTTGCATGTGATGGATTACTTTTCTTTTGCTGCTTTCAAAATGGTCTCTTTCTCTTTGACATCTGACATTCTGATTAGTAAGTGTTTTGGAATATGTCTATTTGGATCTAATCTGTTTGGGGTTTGCTGCACTCTTTGGATCTGTAATTTTCAGTCTTTTATAAAAGATTGGAAATTTTCAGTGATAATTTCCTCCATTAGTCCTTCTCCTTCTTTACCCTTCTCTTCTCCTACTGGGATGCCCACAACATGTATATTCCTGCACTTCATTCTGTCATTAAATGCCCTGAGTCCTTGCTCATTTTTCTCCATTCTTTTCCCTATATTTTCTTTTACTTGTTGGATTTCAGATGTCTCATCCTCCAGTTCAGTAATCCTTTCTCCTCCCTCTTCAAATCTATTGTTGTCAGTTTCAGTTTTTTCCCTATCTCTTCTACTGTGCCTTTCATTCCCATAAGTTCTGTGATTTGTTTTTTCAGAATTTGGATTTCTTCTTTTTGTTCACCCATTGCCTTCTTTACATCCTGCCTCAACTCTTGCTTTGATTTTTTTTATGAGATTTTCAATGTTTGTTTGAACATCCTGAATTAGTTGTTTCAATTCCTGGATCTCATTTGAGCTGTTGGTTTGTTCCTTTGACTGGGCCAAAAATCTTCAGTTTTCCTAATATGACTTGTTATTTTTTGTTGGCATCTATACATTTGGTTTCCATAATTAGTTTATTCTGGAGATGGTTTTCACTCTTTTACCTAGGATTTTCTTTCTGAATGGCTTTGTTCTCTATATGTTCTTTGACATTCACTTCAGCTTCTTCTAGACCTCTTCCATAGGTTTTCTTTAACTGATCAGAATTTTCCAGTTCTTGTTTTTTGCCCTGCCTATATTGAGCCTTTTTTTTTTTTTTTTTTTACCTTAGGAGGGTCTACTTAGATATTATAGACACCAGTTAGATTTTCCCAGACCAGACTGACCACCTCTCAGGAAGAAACAGTCACCTACATCAGTTTTCCCTGAGGGTGAGACCCACCAGGTTGACAGACTTTCCTATGGAGTCTCTCCACTCTGCTTTTCCTTTCCTGCCCAGTATGTGGTACTTGTTGTCTGCTTGTGGTTTCCCACTGGTATAAAGTGATGTAGTGCCTTTGACTTCAGCAGACTCTTCTAACTGGGGGCATGGTTGAGATAGGGGTGAAGTTGTAGGCTGGCTTTAATTCCTTCACTTTTTCAGTCCCTGGGGTCTGAATTCCTTGAGGGAGTATTGCACCTGAGAGAGTCCTACCTCCCTCCTGGGAAAGGCACAACCTCCAAGGTATTATTTCCTTTCACCTGACCAGTCTCTTTGTCTTTCAGACTAGCTTAATTCCTCCCCTGTCTGGGGCAGGTGGATCCTGAGAAGCTTTGCAATTTTATCTAATGAGCAGTTTAATAGTATAAACAAAGCAAAAAAAAAAAAAAATCCTTTTAGAAGCAGAACCCCTGTTCCTCAGGTTTATTAATCAAGGTTTTAAGTTGGTTTGTTGCTGTGTGTATCTCCAGGTTCTATGTGCCCCACTTTTTTTTTTTAGAGTCAAGCATCTTCAAGTATTTTTTGCTGTCCAATACAAAAAAGCTCTTTCTTTGTTTTTGTCAGCCCTGCCCTTCTGTGCTGAGACAAAACTTGGATTACCTTTAGCTCTTATTCGAGGTTTATGTGAGCTGGGGGCCTATTTTCAGTAGTCCGAATTTGTTAATTAATTCCGCATGTGGAGCTTGGCTGAGCTAAGCCACTGCTGCTAGTAATGTCTCTTTCCTTTCCCCTCTGGGAACCAGGCTCCCATGATTGTGGGGGAGGAGCGCTGGCCTCTGCGGCTTGGGGGCTTACAGTTCTATGCAGAATCAAATCTAGTCTAGCTTTTCCAGACAGGTGTATACTGTGTGTCTGGTCACTGATGTGGCCCTAGCAGTTGTTCTGTATTGTTCCTGGCTATTTACTATCTGCTCTGGAGGATGAACTAAATTCCACACCTCAGTAAGCCACCATCTTGGAACCTTCCCAATAACTTTGATTCTTGAAATGATTACATAGCATTATAGTTTTTACAATGTGACTGTGTGATTGTGAAAACCTTGTGTCTGATGCTCCTTTTATCCAAGGTCTGGACAGATGCTTTAAAAAAAATCCATAAAAATAAATAATATGGGGAATAAGGGGTAAATTAAATTGGGTATATGGAAATACTAGTGGTCAGTAACAGAGGGGGTAAGGGGCATGGGATGCATGCATTTTTTCTTTTTTTGAAGTGATACGAATATTCTAAAAATTATCATGTTGATGAATACACAACTGTGTGATGATAAAACCATTGATTGTACACCTATGTGGACAGTATGTGTTTGAAAATTTCTCAATTAACAAAAAAAAAGGATCATGCAGTGATGGACCCAGGATTTCTCCTCAGGTTTTCCTGCCTTAATGACAAGGTCTGACAAGGTCCCAAATGATACCAGTACTGATGATCTGTGGACCACATTTTGATAACCAACGTAAACAATGTCTCCCACAGGGTGTCTCTAGAGGAGACCCATCTCAAATTTTTAAGTCCTATCCTGGTCCTACTGAATGAGAAATTAGGGCAGTGGGTCCAGAAATCTTTGTTTTTCCTATGTCCTTAGGGTAATTCTGATGAATCCAATTTTGGGGGACCACAGCCAAGCACAGCTATATTATTTCTTCTTTGTGTAACCGATTTCCATTTCTATTCTTTCTTCAGCACATCTGGAAAAAATCTCATTCTTTCACTACTTGCTCCCTGTTTCTTCCCTATCCTGAAAACTTATAATACAGGTTAGATTCCTGTCAAAAATGTCACATTATAGGAATATTTCCTTTCTTCGTTCCTTTTCCCTCCTTTCTTTTTTCTCTCTCACCCTGCCTTCCTTACCCTTCACATAGTATGTACCCTTTTCTTTGGCGAGGGGTGTGTGCATGGTTGGGGAATCGAACCAAGGTCTCTTGCATGGAAGGCGAGTACTCTACCATTGAACCACCCATGCACCCAGTACATACCTTTTTATGTCTTGCTTTTTTCATGCAGCATAAAACTTTTAGGATACCTACATAAGGTTTTTGTGTGTGTCATTACTTTTATACTTTTTGCCAACTAGTATTCCATTATATGTATATGTATATATAAGTTGTTTATTCATTCACAAGTTGATGAACCTTTGGACTGTTTTCCAGTTTTAGGTTTTTAAGAAGAAAGGTGTTATACACATTAATGTACTGGTCTTTGTATGAACACATTTTCTTTTCTTTTAAGTAAATATGTAGGAGTGGGATTGGTCAGATGTAAAGTAAGTAAGTGTGCTTAACTGTATAAAAAACTGCCAGAGTGTATGAGAGTTTTAGTTTCTTCACATCTTCACCAATGCTTGATATTATCACTATTTTATATTTTTGTCATTCTAGTGGTTTTGTGTTGTAATGGAATGTAAGTGTGCTTTTAATTTGCATTCTTCTGATGAGTAATTATGTTGAACATCTTCTCCTGTGTTTATGAGCCATTCAGATATCATCTTTGATGATGTGTCTATTCAAATCCTTTGCTTAGTTTTTATTAGTTGAATGATTGAATTTTTGGGCTTATTGATTTGTGAGAGTTCTTTATATATTTGAGATACAAGTGCTTTATCAGATATGTGCTTTATAAGTATCTTTTTACACTTTGTGGCTTATTTTTTCTCTTTCTGGGATTCCAGTTTAAGTATATGTTAGACTATTTAAAATTGTTCCACAGCTCTTGTATCTTCTGTTCTCTTTTATTCACTTTTTTTTTTTTTTAGTGTATTCAGTTTGGATAATTTCTGTTCATCTTTCTTTACATTTACTGATTCTTCCCTTAGCTGTGTCCTAACTGGTGATAAACCCATCTAAGGAATTCTTCATCTTTGATGATCTTTTTTTTTTTTTTCTTGACATGGGCAGGCTCTGGGAATCGAGCCCGAATCTCCAGCATGACAGGTGAGAACTCTGCCACTCAGCCACCATTTCACCGCCCTTGGTGATCTGTTTTTAAGTTGTGTCATTTTCATTTAACTTTTTACTTCTGTAGTTTCCGTCTCTCTGCTGCAATCCCCTTATGTTCATGTATGTTTTGCCCGTTTTCACTAGAATTTTTAACATATTAATCGTAGTTCTTTTGAAGTTCTTCAGTATTATTTCTAACATCTGGACCATCTCTGATTCTGGATTTGTTGGCTGTTTTATCTGTTACTTTTTAAATTTTATTTGCTTTTGTTTTTGTGTGGGTTTCATAATTTTTTATCAAATGCCGCAAATTTCTTCAAAGAGACAGTCTAGGTTGTGCTAAAAAGAATTTACTCCGGGAAATAGGCAAGCCTCTTCCTCTGTCAGGTATGGTTGGTTGAGTCATTCATTAGTTGAGCTGTGTTTAGATTTTATTGTTGAGGCAGTCCCCTTTAGTACACTAGACTTCAACTTCTTCCAGTAGTAAGTGTTAACTTGTACTTGGTGTAGAATCTATGGTACTAGAGGACTTTTTACCGTGTTCCTTCTCCAATCTCAGCTTTCAGCAGTTTCTTCATGCCTACATTTCAGAGAGGGTTCTCTTTCTGTTCTCTTTTTCCTCCAGCAAAAATAGAATGCTTTTCTTGTTACTGGGTTTGAAGGTCGTGTGGGGACAGGATGAAGTTTCTTGGTTCTCCTTGTCCTGCCTTAGTCTTTGGTGGGCCTTGTGCACGTGAACCCTGGGAGCATTACTTTCTGTGTTCCTGCCTCACCTCTCTATGGCAATCAGACTTTTCCTTATACCTGTAGGGGTCTTGGATTTTAGCAGACTTCTGCTTTATATCTATGTAGAATACTGCGGCCATAAGCATTTTCTGCTTCTGACCCACTGGTGTAAGCTTTTTAATATTAAACAATGATCTGGAGAAGTGAATGGGATTTCATTTATGTGCCACTGCGGGCAGCTCTCTCTTGCATGGTCCACATTCTTAATTATGAGAACTCATGGACTCCTGTGGAAAAGATCATCCCAGTAAATGTGGACTTCTGTTATGTCTTGAAGCTCCTACTTACTCTTAAATGTCACATTAGGCCATGATTGTCTTTTCAAATTTAAGATTTTAGCTGTTTTCTCCTTATACGCTTTTATGGTGGCTACCTCTGCTTTCCATGCTCTATCAGTAGTGAAGCAATTGGTACATTCAGTCTTTCCTGAGAAGTTTTTATTACTCTTTGGAGAGTTTGTTTACTTGTTGTCATATAACTTTATCTCTAATGGTCTCAAGAAAAGTTATGATATTGTAGCTTATCTGGACTTTTCTCGTTGTTAAGGCTGGAGCAGTCTTCTCTTTCTATATTCAAAAGGAGAAACAGAACTCTCAGAATTTTTATGCAATTTTTAAAATATGAAAAATAATTTAGAAGAATTTTTATGATAAAAATATAGGTCTGCAAAGAAATATCTGTTTATGGCAAGCTGCTTTGTACAGACTCTAGAAATCTGGCATATATGTCCCTCTTTTCTCACATCAGGGGAACATTAGCGGAATGCTTTTAGAGGTACTCAGTCTTATACAAAGCAAAAATACAGTTGTAGGTCATCCAGTGAGGTAAATGTTTGTAAGTTGGTTAACCTGTATTCTTTCCCATACCCCTTCCTTATCTACCTCTATACAGAGACTGGATAAGTTAAATATTTACTTTTCAGGTAAAGTTAATAGCCTACGTGTGAGTATGTGACAGAGTTCCAGCTAATTTAAAGTAACTAAAAGTATGCTCGTGGGCTTTTGCATTTTTTAATGAAAGCAACAGGAGTGACTGGTGCTGTATTCTCTTTTTCTTTCTGTTTTGAATATTGGTATGAGTTGGAAAATGTGGCAGTGGTCCTTAGACAATGAGGTAACAAGGATGAGAATGAAAAGCAGAGCTATAATGTAGAAAGAAAGAGCCTGGTCCTTCCTGTTGCTGATGAGCAGCTAAATCCCTCCTGGCAGCCTTCCTAAGTAGGAAAATTGACCCTGTGCATATTTAAGCCAGTACTTTTGCTTAGACAGTTTTTTTGAAAGGGAAAGTTAACTAACACTTATTGATAGTTGATTATGCATACTGCTTTAAATATTTAAATAAATAAATAAACATTTATTTATGCCCTATTTATATTAACAACTAGCTCTCTTCATGGCCAGGTCTAGGTAACACATCCTAAGGTTTAGGTAACACATGCTGAATATACTTTCTTTCCCCTGTTGCACTTCTTTTGATAATCACAAAAACAAAACAGCAGTGAAAAGCATTGTACAGACTTGAGCTTTAGGTTTGGTGGTATTATTACATTGATTCAAAGTAATGTAGTGCAAAGCTTATTAAGTTGTAGTAATGTAAGTTCCACATATGTCTGTAGTACCCCTAGAAAGATCAGAAATATAGGGATTAGTCCTCAAGAGTTCAATGTTTCTCTTTTAGATAAGGAATTCTCTTTATCTTTCCCAATATATATGTTGCTCTGAGATTTCATAGGTCAGCCAGACGTTGAAATATCATTTATTCCTGTTCCCAACCTTCAAGTGGGCATTAAAACAGAAAAGTGACTCTCAATTTATACCCTAAAGATCTCCACAGATGGAGACAATCTTTGAAGCACACCTTTTCTTTCATTCCCTAGCTTGTCAGATATACTTCTGATTAAGTGTCATCTCCTCTTTTACTTTTAAATCAGTTTCCCCTAAGTTGAACTTCATTGATTATAAACAATTCATTATTCTTGGCATATAAATCATTTATATATTATCTGTCACTGTGAACAATTCTCTTGATTCTCACAAAGAATGAGCATTAAGAGACTTGGGGGTCTGTTGCTGGCATTGTCCCTTTAACTACGTGGGCAAGTCCTCAGATAGATTATGACCACCTTTAGGTCAGGAAGCATATCCTACTCATATTTATATCCTTACCTTCCAGCATAAGGTCCATCTGTTGGGTGAAATTATCTTTAATTTGGATTAAAAGTTTTGGTTTTTGAAAGTGGATCTTATTAAGTTATAGTCAAAAATAATATGGAGGGTCCATGGAGAAGATGGCGGCTTAGGAAGGCGCGTGGGTCTTAGTTCCTCCTCCAGAACAACTACTAAAGAGCTAGAAACAGTACAGAACAGCTCCCGGAGCCATGACAGAGACCAGACACACAGCGTACCCCATTCTGGAACAGCTGGACTGGCTAAGAGTCTCCGTTGTGGTGAGGTCCCCAAGAGGCGCGCTCTTCCCCGGGCCGCGGTGACTGGCGGCCGGAGCTCCCTCTCTCCTTCCCGGACCGGCTGGGAGCTTTGGATTGGGTTCCCCAAGCCGCGGCGGCTGGCACCCCTCCCCACGCGCGGCTTCCCGGGCCAGCTGGGATCCTCAGAGCTGCGGTCGCCCAACCCGCGGTGGCCGACAACTGGAGCCCCTTCCACACATGCGACTTCCCCGGGCTGGCTGGGAGATTGGGATTGGCAGTTCCCCAAGCCGCGGCGGCTGGTGACCCTCCCCCCACGCGCGGCTTCCTGGGCCAGCTGGGAGCCTCGGAAAAGTGGTCCCCCAAGCCGTGGTGGCCGGCAACCGCAGCCACTTCCACACACGCGGCTTCCCGGGCCGGCTGGGAGCATCCGAACAGCGGTTCCCCAAGCCGCGTTAGTTGGTGCCCCTCCCCGACAGGCGACTTCCCTGAGGGAAAGGAAAGAGTCTCCAACAGTAGTAGAGACTGAGTCCAACCTAACACCAATAGTGGCATTAATGAACAACTTCTGATTACTAAAAATAGGCCCTCAGCTCAGGTGAAACTGATCAAGGCGGAAATCGCTGATTGGGCTAACTGAAAAAGAGGAAAGGGGACGAAACAGAGCCTTCTGCGGCTGTTTCTATGGAGGCTTCGTTGCCTCTGGGCTCAGCGCTGGGATTACATAGGTTACAACTGCCCCAAACGCAGAGGCGGGCTGCTTTCAGGGCTCTCTACCACCTGAATCTTCCCGGCGGGAGGGGTGAAACACAACTCAGGTGGAATCCCTCTCTCAAGGAACTCAGATCCCAGGACTTCACAATTTGAAGCCATTAAAACCAACCTACAACCTTTCCTCTGTCTCCACCACACACCCAGTAGCGAGAGTCTTCCAAAGTTAAAGGAGCCACAAAATCTTTTGCTGGTGGGACCCACAGACAGACAAGCACCACATACTGGGCAGGATAAGAAAAACAGAGCCGAGAGACTTCACAGGAAAGTCTTTCAACCTGCTGGGTCCCACACTCAGGGAAATCTGATTAAATGCCCAGACGCCAGCAAAAAATAACAAATCACACCAGGAAAATTGAAGATATGGCCCAGTCAAAGGAACAAACCAATAGCTCAAATGAGATACAGGAACTGAGACAACTAATTCTGAATATACAAACAGAAATGGAAAACCTCTTCAAAAACCAAATCAATAAATTGAGGGAGGACATGAAGAAGGTATGGGATCAACAAAAAGAAGAAATGGAAAGTCTGAAAAAACAAATCACAGAACTATGGGATTGAAAGACACAGTAGAAGAGATAAAAAAAACAATGGAAACCTACAATGGTAGATTAAAAGAGACAGAAGCCAGAATTAGTGAACTGGAGGATGGAACATCTGAAATCCAAAAAGAAACAGAAATTATAGGGAAAAGAATGGAAAAATTTGAGCAGGGGATCAGGGAATTGAATGATAATATGAAGCGCACAAATATACATGTTGTGGGTGTCCCAGAAGGAGAAGAGAAGGGAAAAGGAGGAGAAAAACTAATGGAAGAAATTATCACTGAAAATTTCCCAACTCTTATGAAAGACCTAAAATTACAGATCCAAGAAGTGCAGCACACCCCAAAGAGAATAGACCCAAATAGGCGTTCTCCAAGACACTTACTAGTTAGAATGTCAGAGGTCAAACAGAAAGAGAGGATCGTGAAAGCAGCAAGAGAAAAACAATCCATCACATACAAGGGAATCCCAATAAGACTATGTGTAGATTTCTCAGCAGAAACCATGGAAGCAAGAAGACAGTGGGATGATATATTTAAATTACTAAAAGAGAAAAACTGCCAACCAAGATTTCTATATCCTGCAAAATTGTCCTTCAACAATGAGGGAGAAATTAAAACATTTTCAGACAAAAAGTCACTGAGAAAATTTGTGACCAATAGACCAGCTCTGCAGGAAATACTAAAGGGAGCAGTAGAGTCAGATACGAAAAGACAGAAGAGAGAGGTATAGAGAAGAGTGTAGAAAGAAGGAAAATCAGATATGATATATATAATACAAAAGCCAAAATTGTAGAGGAAAATATTACCCAAACAGTAATAACACTAAATGTTAATGGACTGAATTCCCCAATCAAAAGATATAGACTGGCAGAATGGATTAAAAAACAGGATCCTTCTATATGCTGTCTACAGGAAACACATCTTAGACCCAAAGATAAACATAGGTTGAAAGTGAAAGGTTGGGAAAAGATATTTCATGCAAATAACAACCAGAAAAGAGCAGGAGTAGCTATTCTAATATCCAACAAATTAGACTTTAAATGTAAAACAGTTGAAAGAGACAAAGAAGCATACTATCTACTAATAAAAGGAACAATTAAACAAGAAGACATAACAATCATAAATATTTATGCACCAAATCAGAATGCCCCAAAATACGTGAGTAATACACTGCAATCACTGAAAGGGAAATAGACACATCTACCATAATAGTTGGGGACTTCAATTTGCCACTCTCATCAATGGACAGAACATCTAGACAGAGCATCAATAAAGAAACAGAGAATTTGAATATTAAAATAAATGAGCTAGACTTAACAGACATTTATAGGACATTACACCCCACAACAACAGGATACACCTTTTTCTCAAGTGCTCATGGATCATTCTCAAAGATAGACCATATGCTGGGTCACAAAGCAAGTCTCAACAAATTTAAAAAGATTGAAATCATACACAACACTTTCTCGGATCATAAAGGAATGAAGTTGGAAATCAATAATAGGCAGAGTGCCAGAAAATTCACAAATACGTGGAAGCTCAACAACACACTCTTAAACAACCAGTGGGTCAAGGAAGAAATTACAAGAGAAATTAGTAAATATCTCGAGGCGAATGAAAATGAAAACACAACATATCAAAACCTATGGGACGCAGTAAAGGCAGTGCTAAGAGGGAAAATTATTGCCCTAAATGCCTATATCACAAAAGAAGAAAAGGCAAAAATTCAGGAATTAACTGTCCACTTGGAAGAACTGGAGAAAGAACAGCAAACTAACCCCAAAGCAAGCAAAAGGAAAGAAATAACAAAGATTAGAGCAGAAATAAATGAGATTGAGAACATGAAAACAATAGGGAAAATCAATAAGACCAGAAGTTGGTTCTATGAGAAAATCAACAAGATTGATGGGCCCTTAGCAAGATTGACAAAAAGCAGAAGAGAGAGAACGCAAATAAATAAGATCAGAAATGGAAGAGGAGACATAACCACTGACCTCACAGAAATAAAGGAGGTAATAACAGGAAACTATGAACAAATTTACACTAATAAATACAACAATGTAGATGAAATGGACAAGTTCCTAGAAAGGCATGAACAACCAACTTTGACTGAAGAAGAAATAGAAGGCCTCAACAAACCAATCACAAGTAAAGAAATTGAATTAGTCATTCAAAAGCTTCCCAAAAAGAAAAGTCCAGGACCAGACAGCTTCACATGTGAATTCTACCAAACATTCCAGAAAGAATTAGTACCAACTCTGCTCAAACTCTTTAAAAAAATCGAAGTGGAGGGAAAGCTACCTAATTCATTCTATGAAGCCAACATCACCCTCATACCAAAACCAGGCAAAGATATTACAAAAAAAGAAAACTACAGGCCAATCTCTCTAATGAATATAGATGCAAAAATCCTCAATAAAATTCTAGCAAATCGTATCCAACAACACATTAAAAAAATTATACATCATGACCAAGTAGGATTCATTCCAGGTATGCAAGGATGGTTCAACACAAGAAAATCAATTAATGTAATACACCATATCAACAAATCAAAGCAGAAAAATCACATGATCATCTCAATTGATGCAGAGAAGGCATTTGACAAGATTCAACATCCTTTCCTGTTGAAAACACTTCAAAGGATAGGAATAAAAGGGAACTTCCTTAAAATGATAGAGGGGATATATGAAAAACCCACTGCTAATATCATCCTCAATGGGAAAAAATTGAAAACTTTCCCCTTAAGATCAGGAACAAGACAAGGATGTCCACTATCACCACTATTATTCAAGATTGTGTTGGAGGTTCTAGCCAGAGCAATTAGACAAGAAAAAGAAATACAAGGCATCAAAATTGGAAAGGAAGAAGTAAAACTATCACTGTTTGTAGACGATATGATACTATACGTCGAAAACCCGGAAAAATCCACAACAAAACTACTAGAGCTAATAAGTGTGTACAGCAAAGTAGCAGGTTACAAGATCAACATTCAAAAATCCGTAGCATTTCTATACACTAGCAATGAACCAGCTGAGGGGGAAATCAAGAAACGAATTCCATTTGCAATCGCAACTAAAAGAATAAAGTACTTAGGAATAAATTTAACTAAAGAGACAAAAGACCTATACAAAGAAAACTACAAAAAACTGTTAAAAGAAATCACAGAAGACCTAAATAGATGGAAGGGCATACCGTGTTCATGGATTGGAAGACTAAATATAGTTACGATGTCAATCCTACCTAAATTGATTTACAGATTCAATGCAATACCAATCAAAATCCCAACAACTTATTTTTCAGAAATAGAAAAACCATTAAGCAGATTTGTCTGCAAGGGCAGGGTGGCCCAAATTGCTAAAAGTATCTTGAGGAAAAAAAATGAAGCTGGAGGTCTCGTGCTGCGTGACTGTAAGGCATATTATGAAGCCACAGTGGTCAAAACAGCATGGTATTGGCATAAAGATAGATATATCGACCAATGGAATCGAATAGAGTGCTCAGATATATCAACCCTCTCATCTATGAACATTTGATCTTTGATAAGGCAGTCAAGCCAACTCACCTGGGACAGAACAGTCTCTTCAATAAATGGTGCCTAGAGAACTGGATATCCATATGCAAAAGAATGAAAGAAGACCCATATCTCACACCCTACACAAAAGTTAACTCAAAATGGATCAAAGATCTAAACATTAGGTCTAAGACCATAAAACAGTTAGAGGAAAATGTAGGGAGATATCTTATGAATCTTAATTGGAGGCAGTTTTATGGACCTTAAACCTAAAGCAAGAGCACTGAAGAAGGAAATAAATAAATGGGAACTCCTCAAAATTAAACACTTTTGTGCATCAAAGAACTTCATCAAGAAAGTAGAAAGACAGTCTACACAATGGGAAACAATATTTGGAAATGACATATCAGATAAAGGTCTAGTATCCAGAATTTATAAAGAGATTGTTCAACTCAACAACAAAAAGATAGCCAACCCAATTACAAAATGGGAAAAAGACTTGAATAGACACCTCTCAGAGGAGGAAATACAAATGGCCAAAAGGCACATGAAGAGATGCTCAATGTCCCTGGCCATTAGAGAAATGCAAATCAAAACCACAATGAGATATCATCTCACACCCACCAGAATGGCCATTATCAACAAAACAGAAAATGACAAGTGCTGGAGAGGATGCGGAGAAAGAGGCACACTTATCCACTGTTGGTGGGAATGTCAAATGGTGCAACCACTGTGGAAGGCAGTTTGGCGGTTCCTCAAAAAACTGAATATAGAATTGCCATACAACCCAGCAATACCATTGCTAGGTATCTACTCAGAGGACTTAAAAACAAAGATACAAACGGACATTTGCACACCAATGTTTATAGCAGCATTATTTACAATTGCAAAGAGATGGAAACAGCCAAAATGTCCATGAACAGACGAGTGGCTAAACAAACTGTGGTATATACATACGATGGAATATTATGCAGCTTTAAGACAGAATAAACTTATGAAGCATGTAATAACATGGATGGACCTAGAGAACATTATGCTGAGTGAGACTAGCCGAAAACTAAAGGACAAATACTGTATGGTTCCACTGATTTGAACCGACATTAGAGAATAAACTTGGAATATATCATTGGTAATAGAGACCATCAGGAGTTAGAAACAGGGTAAGATAATGGGTAATTGGAGCTGAAGGAATACAGACTGTGCAACAGGACTAGATACAAAAACTCAAAAATGGACAACACAATACTACCTAATTGTAATGTAATTATGTTAAAACAGTGAATGAAGCTGCAACTGAACTATAGTTTTTTTTGTTTGTGTGTTTTTTATATATATATTTTTATTTTTTTTATTTTTTCTCTATATTATCATTTTATTTCTTTTTCTGTTGTCTTGCTATTTCTTTTTCTAAATCAATGCAAATGTACTAAGAAATGATGATCATACGTCTGTGTGATGATATTAAGAATTACTGATTGCGTATGTAGAATGGAATGATTTCTAAATGTTGTGTTAATCTTTTTTTTTTAAATAATAAAAAAATAATAATATGGAGGTATTTCTGGCAAATTATATGATTATTTGTAAATATGTGCAGCAGAGATCATGCATAATTGAATTAGGGTTGGGAAAAATGAAAGAAAAAAATCTATGTTTCTTAAAAGCAAACTTGATACTGCCTTTATCAATCTTGTTTCAGACTTGTTTTATAAGTTCTGAAGAGTTACACACATTCCTGTATGATTTCTTGGAATACTGTGGTTGTTTTTAAATCTTTATTGGGTTCTTGCTGTGTTTAAGGGACTGTCTCTTGTAAAGAAGCAAGAAGACCTTCCCGGTCTTGCAGTCTTGTTGAGTGATAAAGACTATGAAAGTAAATAGAATGTAAACCATATTTAAATTATGTAGTATAAAAAAATATGTCTACCTGGGGGATACGGAAAAGAAACTGAAAGTTTAATAGTATAGTAGGTCTTCATCAATCAAATGTTTATTGATTGCCTACTATGATCAAGGCATCAAGATAGGTTCTCTGCCATTAGGGGTCAGAAGCTTTGGGTAAGGAGGAAGGATGAGTCACATGAGACTCAATTCATGATGTCTGACAATGAAGTAAAGAAGCTCATAGCACAGTAGTGCTTCTGACTACTTTGCTTTTAAAAATGCAATTTGTGAGGGTCCAAACTGGACATCTGCGTTTAAAAAAAAATGCTATGGGTGATTTTGAGGCTGATCCCTGGTTGAGAACTGCAGTCTAGAGATGGCATTTGCAAACCTAACTTGAAAAGTAATAAAAGTTACAGGAGGGGTATAATGAAAATACCAAGGGAAATCAGAAAAGGGTAATGATTCTTTTACCTGGAGGAAAGATTGTATTTATAGAAAAAGTATAATGTGAGCCAGATTTCAAAAATGATTTTTGACCCTGAGGTTGAGGGGAGAAGAGAGGGAGGGGGGAAAAGAGGGAGGGCGATCTCTGTAGGCAGAAGGAAAAACAGATCCAAAGGTGTGGAATCAGGAATGCCTGGAGCATATGGAAATGCAAATCTGTTTTCCTGGAGAATGGGCTGCATGAAGATTAACTGTGGGAAATTCTAGGAGAAATATCTGCTGTGGAGAAGGGAGAATTCAATAAGTAAGGGTCCACATAATTGAGAGGTTTTTCTGGTTTCTGTCCTCTTAGAGACTTCAGTTCTAGAAAAGTATTGCCCTGCATTGAGATCAAATCTTGTGAGGTGCGTGTAATCAACCCCAAACTTAGAATGTGTCTGTGAACCAGTGTTTCTTTTCCTGTGGTTCGAGAGTCGCTTTTATAGATAATGCTTCCTTCTGGATACCAGAATTTATCAGTTACAATAGTACTCTGTTTCAGAGGCAGGGAAATTTGTGGACTTTGATTAAAGGATTTTATAGAAGGAGCTATTATCAAGACCTAGAATATAGAACCTTAGGGTCTGTAGATTTTTTTCTTGACAATAACAAATGCATTGTTTCTCCTATAAATTACACTTTCTTGGCTTCTCTGAGCAGTCTTAATGTGATCATTTATTTTTTCCAGGTACTTTAATTTCTCATTCTACTTTTCCCATTTAAACATACAAATTGTACAGATATTTTTTTTGTTTCAATTCAGTACGCATTTCACTTAGTTAGGAAACTCACCATAATTCACTTATATATAAAAAATGTTTTTACCAGCTAAAACAATATTTTTCGTTTCAGATTTTGCTATACTTGCATAATCTGTGCATGTTGTGCTCATTCATGTTATGGAGAGCCTTTACATCTCTAGACTGCAGACATAGTTCTTATATTTTTGATCATGTAATTTTAGATTAATTGTCAAGAAAACATTTGTTCATGTATTTAAAATGTTTTCTCTTCTGCTCAGAAGGCCTGCTGTTGCTCTCTTTCCAAATACTTGCCACATGTCTCTCTTTTTGTAGACTCCCTTGTAACATTCCAGAAACTTGTTTTATATATATAATATATATATTAGAGAAGTTGTAAGATTTTTTACAGAAAAATCATGTAGGAAATAACAGAGTTCCTATATACCCTCTCCCCCATTCTTCAGATTTTATATTAGGAAGTTTGGTACCTTTGTTACAATTGATAAAAGAATATTATAATTTTATTAATAACTATAGCTCATAGTTTACATTTTATATTAGGAAGTTTGGTACCTTTGTTACAATTGATTAAAAAATGATAATTTTATTAATAACTATAGTTCATAGTTTACATTAGAGTTCATTATGTTGTACAATCCTGTTTGTTTGTTTTTTTTTTTTTCACATGGGTAGGCACGCGGAAACCAACCCTAGTCTCCGTCATGGCAAGAGAGAACTCTGCCGTTGAGCCACCATGGCCCGCCCTCCTGTTTGCTTTTTAAATCATAAAACAAGAAACTTTTAGATTTGCCTCATATTTATAATTTTTCAAAATAAAAATAAGATAGTGAGTTTGTATCCACATAAATGTGAGTAACGCCTCAGCTTGATAAATGGCTGTTTAAGAGAGACACATTGTTAATAACCATGGTTTTAGCCACGTAAAAGTATATGCCGTGCTTTATAATAGTCAATAGGGTACCCACATTTCAAATGGTATTTTAAAGTTCTATTTCATTTCTGTGATGACTATATCATAAATTAATCTGTTGGACCCAATTTTCTTTTATTAATTTATAACCCACCATTAATTTTTTTTTTTGTATACTATCTAGCAGGGGTCACATTTCATTCTTTTTCCATGTGAGTATCCCCTTATTTCAGCACCATTTGTTGAATTTTTGTTTGGTTGGTTTTTCGTTTGTTTGCTTGCTTCTTGCTTGCTTGCTTGTTTGGGGAGTGCAACGGCTGGGAATCAAACCTGGGTGTCCAGTATGGCAGCGAGCTTATTCTCTGAATTCATTTAACTACCCTTGCACCTCCCCCCCCCCACCTTTAATTTTTTGGATGTTAAAACATGTTGTTGATGTGTGTGTAACTGTGGCTTTCAGTTTGTACTTTTAAGAAAAAGTTCAGATCATTTCTTAATTGTTTTTGAAAAATTGCTGATATTACTGAACTGAAATATATTAATACTTCACTCATACTTCTGAAACAAAAATAAAATATATAAGAGCAAAACAAACCAAAAATATATAGGGAGATGGTAACTAAATATGGATTCATTGTTGATAGCTGAACAAAGAAAGAAATTTAAACAATTTAAAAACCACAAAGTTATGATAGAGTTGTATCGAGGGTAAAAATATGTAATCTATATAAAACATGATTACTGACTATTCAAAAACCTCCTTGATGAATTGCGGATTATGAGTAAATCTGCATGGTTCTAGCTGGTCTCCATAAAACCTGTCTCCTAAGAAAGCTTGATGTTTAGATATTGGATTAGGGTAATGATGGCAGCATGTCCAATATATGATGTTAACTACTTATCACTAGATCCTTTCCCTAGGTTAACAGTTTTCATCGGCATCTCAGATAACTGATGATGGAATTCTTTGATTTTAGAGCTTGATTCCCAATTATGCAGCTGATTATATAATTTGAAATGGTGAATTCATGAAAAGTAGTCTGAGCAGGTGCATCCAAACCTGCCAGTAGTCTTTCACCTCCCAAGAGGTGGATTCAATACCACTAAACCTGATGTTACTTTGAATCATAGGAAAATGGGACTGTTACATTGCCAAGGAGTGCAGCTTTATCAACTCCAGCAGTGGAATAGCATGCTGTCCTTCTGTGGTTGTTATATAACCACTTGTAAAGGTGATTGGAGAATTGTATGGCTTGGTCATGCCATTCAGAGGGGTTTTGAGAATGGTATTGGAAGGACAGGACTCCCAACAGATCTTTTTGATACAATTTGATGCAATTGTTATGGATGATGGAATACAGCAATAGTGTTGGACACTTATTTGGATTGAGGGGTATATTACTTCCACTTGCCTTTTCAGCCCCTTAGCTCTCTTTTATTGTTATGTAATTTTGATCTTGCAATCACCTATTCCAATGAACGCGCTTCCATTGCATAGCAGGAACCATTTGTCATGGGGAGGCAGGTGGTGGTAGATATTCTGCTTTTTTTTTTCTTGTTATCTACATATTTCTGGTGCCAGGAGCTGTAGAACTTGTTCATATCTGGATAGAACCCAAGTTTCTGTACTGCCAGGGCATATGTAATATAGATAAGTGAGCACAGTGTGCCTTAGGGATGGTTTCCAGAAATATTCCTGAGAGCTAGCAATAGCCATATAAGGAGGTGGCTGTTAACCACTAAAATATATCACACTAACCCGAAACTAAAAGTATTCTCAATTCATCCTTCCTTTAGTAAGGTTTCAAAAATGCCTGTAGTCACTCTAAAGTCTCTCAATGTGAGGGGAAATATGATGGAGGGAAGTGTCAGTGTGGAGCTTTCTTAACTGACTTCAATGAAAAATATCATGTAGGGTGGGCCATGGTTGCTCAATGGCAGAGTTCTCGCCTGCCATGCCTGAGACCTGGGTTCGATTTCCAGTGTCTGCCCATGCGAAAAATATCTATATGTATATATCATGTAAACACATTTTAGATTCTCTAGAACCATGGAAGGGACCAATATAAGTGAGGGGATCAGAAGCTTAAGTTTCATTACCTTCATGGTAAATCCACTTGTGTGAATTCACGTGCATCTGTGCAAGATGAACTTGGAAATAAGTAGGACCAAAATCACACAGTGGAAATGAGTGAAAAATATGAATTTATAACTTTGGTACTGTGAGATAATAAAATCTTTCTAGGATTTACATACATGGTTTGCTGAATAAACTTTGTGTAAAAGCTCTGAACTGACTTAATTTAAACCAAATATTTTATGTCTAATCTTTCTTCAGTCTTATTCTGAGTTCTGGGGATATTACAAAAGAACTTCATATCTTTTTGGAATTCATAAGTCTTATTGGCATAATCAGATAAGTTTATTTGTAATAAATAGTATTTTATGACATGATAATTATATTTCATACTTTGTGTGTGTATGTGTTTGTGTACATGTGAATAATGCTATCTTTACAACAACTATCTGAGTTACCCTGAGAAAAAAATGTCATTTTATAGCTGAGGAAACAGAATCCTAGAAAGTAGAAAAATATTTAGCAAGTAAAAGAATCCTTAGTAAGCTAGAACCAGAATCCATGTCATTTGCCTCCTGCTGGCTTCATTCTTATCTTGTTTTCTGTAAGTCTCTTATCGTTTCCGTCTTTGCTAAATGGTTGATATTTTTTATAGTACTGTTTTTCATAAGGTAGAATTTATCAAGGCAGATTATTAGTAGACATATCTCATTTTTCTTTCTGAAATTCTGTTAATGGGGAGATTAAAGAAAACAATTCTAGAGTTGGCCTCAGAAGTCACATTACTTTAAGCAAGTCATTTAACTTCTGGCATTAAAGATGGGATATCTCTGTCTTGTCCAGCTTACAGTGTGGCTTTGAAAATGAAATGAATAATATCTTCAAAAATGCTACTATTCATTTTATTTGTTAATCACTCCACATACCTGTACTAGTGGCCGTCTTTTTAGGGATCACACTAGAGAATAATGACATCTTTAAATTAGCCCATTAATTTTAATCTGCATTTTATCACCTTCTTTCTGAACTAGTTCTGAACCTGTTATTGTAGGCTGTGAATAAAATCATATTGGATTTCAGATTCAGGGAGCTGTGTCTTAAAAATTCGGCCATTAATACTGTGTAAGCCAGTATTGTATTTATTTTCTCTGCCATCCCTTAAAAGCTGTTGTACTGCATCCAAGCATGCAGTGCCTCCCTTTCTATTACTCCTTTGGTGAGGAGTTAGGAAAAAAAAAAAGAAGAGGATAAAATTAACTTCTTAAAGTTTTTCTTTCTTTGTTTACCATACACTTGGGTATATGAATTTACCTCTTTTCCCAAAAGGAAATAGTATATTTAAGCATTACAAGATTTCCTTATACTGACCTGGGGAATGATGATTTTAGTCTCATTTCTTAATCTTGTTTAGTTGTAAGCCCTCTGTAGAATAAACTGTGTCTTCAGTTATTTTAACCACAAAGAATAGTGTGTATAAAGTCATAAGATACACAGCCAGGCCCAAGGTTTCTAGGTTTTGTTATGTGGTTAGTTTTTATCAGATCTTATGTTAGCTTTTTATCTCTGCCTAATGAGAAATTTTTGTTTTCATTTATTAAGCCTGGAGCTTAGATAGCATTGCTCTTATTAAAAGAAAATACATATTAAAAACCCTAGAATGAGCAGAGAATTAACATCAAGAGACTGAGAGAACCTTCTCGACCAAAAGGGGGAAGAGTAAAATGAGACAAAGTGTCAATGGCTGAGAGATTCCAAACAGAGTCGCGAGGTTATCCTGGAGGTTATTCTTACACATTAAGTAGATATCCCCTTGTTGTTCAAGTTGTAGTGGAGAGGCTGGAGGGAATTGCCTGAAAATGTAGTGCTGTGTTCCAGTAGCCATGTTGCTTGATGATGATTGAACAATGATATAGCTTTCACAATGAGACTCTGTGAATGTGAAAACCTTATGTCTGATGCTCCTTTTAGCTACTATATTAACAGAAGAGTAGAACATATGGAATAAAAATAAATAATAGGGGGAACAAATGTTAAAATAAATTCAGTTTGAAATAGTGGTAAATGAAAGCGAGGGGTAAGGGGTATGGAATATATAGTTTTTTTTCTCTATTATCATTTTATTTCTTTTTCTGTTGTCTTTTTATTTCTTTTTCTAAATCGATGCAAATGCACTAAGAAATGATGAATATGCAACTATGTGATGATATTAAGAATTACTGATTATATATGTAGAATGGAATGATTTCTAAATATTTTGTTTGTTAATTTTTTTAATTAATAAAAAAGTCAAAAAAAAAGAAAATACATATTGTAAAGAATAAAAAAAACTAAGTTTAAAAAATGTCCTTTGAGCTATGCAAGCATAATACGGGAAGTGGATTGATACAAATCTAATGAAAGTTTGTGTCAAACTAAAGAAAATCCATGAGGTTCTCTTTCTTCGCCATAAAGTTGCAAGTCTATGACTGTATGTCTTGTACATGATCCTCCCATTCCTGCTACTTGGCACTTTTCCCATGCCATTATTTGGCTCTTTTTTAAAGGATTGTATTGCAAATGTACTATTTATGTTAAGTAATTTTACATTATTTTGATTTTTGTTAGGTTTTAGTAATAAATAAATGACTGTTAAGTTAATAATAAAATAAAGTAAATCTGATTATACTTTCGTCAAGAAACTTTACCTTGCTATTATTTGGCCAATTATTGATCCCTCTCTTTATGTCATATCTGAGAAGACTCAAGTAATATCCTGAGGCTCAGGCTTGTGTGATGAATGGAGCCTTGAGACCTATATAAATTGCCAGTGGGTGCACTGGCAAAATAGCAGTATGCTTGCTTAGTGTTTTTGAATCAGCTTGAGATGCAGAGGAAAAAGATGAAAAACAAGATCTGCTCACAAACTAATTGAGAAAAGAAAAATAGAATGTGAACTCATATGTTACATTAACTATGGTCTTATAAGCAAGGAATTTAAAACAATTATTAGTAATTACTGAGAACATGTTAAGAATGAAGTTTTGAGAGTGCCAAGATGGCAGCTTAGTGAAGTGTGGGATTTAGTTTCTCCTCCAGAACAGCTGCTAAATGGCCAAGAACAGTACAGAACAACTCCTGGGGCCACATCAGTGACCGGACACATGGCGTATCCCAGTCTGGACCAGCCGAACTGGCTGCGAGGCCCCCCACAACTGTGAGTTCCCCAAGCTGCACCGGCCGGCACCCCTCCCCCACAGACTGCTTTCCAGAGGAGAAAAGAAAGGGACTTTAGCAGCAGTAGGGGCTGAGCACAACTAAGCTTCAATTGTGGAGTTAACTCAAAAATTCTGACTACTGAAAATAGGCCCCCAGCTCAACTGAACCTGGTCAAAGTGGAGATTGCTGATTTTTGCCCTGGCACCGAGGGGGCAGGGGTGATGGAAAAAGAAAAAAGAAAAAAATGAAGCAGAGGTTTTTTGGATCACATAGCACATAATACTTGAAAGGGTCTGAGCTCTGAAGGAAAGGAGGGGGCACATAGAATCTGGAGGTACACAAAGCAACATACCAACTTATTCTCTTTTTTTTCTTTTTTTTAAAGGATAATTCAACTTGTAAAGTGAACTCTGGGAACACAGAGCTGCTTTATAAATATTTCTTCAATTTTTTTTTTATTAATTAATGGAAAAAAAGAAATTAACCCAACATTTAGAAATCATACCATTCTACATATGCAATCAGTAATTCTTAACATCATCACATAGATTCATGATCATCGTTTCTTAGTACATTTGCATCGGTTTGGAAGAACTAGCAACACAACCGAAAAAGATATAGAATGTTAATATAGAGAAAAAAAATAAAAGTAATAATAGTAAGAACAAAACAAAACAAAACAAAAACCTATAGCTCGGATGCAGCTTCATTCAGTGTTTTAACATGATTACTTTACAATTAGGTATTATTGTGCTGTCCATTTTTGAGTTTTTGTATCTAGTCCTGTTGCACAGTCTGTATCCCAACAGCTTAAATTACTCATTATCTTACCCTGTTTCTAACTCCTGCTGAACTCTGTTACCAATGATATATTCCAAGTTTATTCTCGAATGTCGATTCACATCATTGGGACCATACAGTATTTGTCTTTTAGTTTTTGGCTAGACTCACTCAGCATAATGTTCTCTAGGTCCATCCATGTTATTACATGCTTCATAAGTTTATCCTGCCTTAAAGCTGCATAATATTCCATCGTATGTATATACCACAGTTTGTTGAGCCACTCGTCTGTTCATGGACATTTTGGCTGTTTCCATCTCTTTGCAATTGTAAATAACACTGCTATAAACATTGGTGTGCAAATGTCCGTTTGAGTTTTTGCCCTTAATTCCTTTGAGTAGATTCCCAGCAATGGTATTGCTGGGTCGTATGGCAATTCTATATTCAACTTTTTGAGGAACCACTAAACTGCCTTCCACAGTGGTTGCACCTTTTGACATTCCCACCAACAGTGGATAAGTGTGCCTCTTTCTCCGCATCCTCTCCAGCACTTGTCATTTTCTGTTTTGTTGATAATGGCCATTCTGGTGGGTGTGAGATGATATCTCATTGTGGTTTTGATTTGCATTTCTCTAATGGCCAGGGACATTGAGCATCTCTTCATGTGCCTTTTGGCCATTTGTATTTCCTCCTCTGAGAGGTGTCTATTCAAGTCTTTTTCCCATTTTGTAATTGGGTTGGCTATCTTTTTGTTGTTGAGTTGAACAATCTCTTTATAAACTCTGGATACTAGACCTTTATCTGATATGTCGTTTCCAAATATTGTTTCCCATTGTGTAGGCTGTCTTTCTACTTTCTTGATGAAGTTCTTTGATGCACAAAAGTGTTTAATTTTGAGGAGTTCCCATTTATTTATTTCCTTCTTCAGTGCTCTTGCTTTAGGTTTAAGGTCCATAAAACTGCCTCCAATTGTAAGATTCATAAGATATCTCCCTACATTTTCCTCTAACTGTTTTATGGTCTTAGACCTAATGTTTAGATCTTTGATCCATTTTGAGTTAACTTTTGTGTAGGGTGTGAGATATGGGTCTTCTTTCATTCTTTTGCATATGGATATCCAGTTCTCTAGGCACCATTTATTGAAGAGACTGTTCTGTCCCAGGTGAGTTGGCTTGACTGCCTTATCAAAGATCAAATGTCCATAGATAAGAAGGTTTATATATCTGAGCACTCTGTTCGATTCCATTGGTCGATATGTCTATCTTTATGCCAATACCATGCTGTTTTGACCACTGTGGCTTCATAATATGCCTTAAAGTCAGGCAGTGCAAAACCTCCAGCTTCATTTTTTTTCCTCAAGATGTTTTTAGCAATTCGGGGCACCCTGCCCTTCCAGATAAATTTGCTTATTGGTTTTTCTATTTCTGAAAAATAAGTTGTTGGAATTTTGATTGGTGTTGCATTGAATCTGTAAATCAATTTAGGTAGGATTGACATCTTAACTATATTTAGTCTTCCAATCCATGAACACAGTATGCCCTTCCATCTATTTAGGTCTTCTGTGATTTCTTTTAGCAGTTTTTTGTAATTTTCTTTATATAGGTTTTTTGTCTCTTTAGTTAAATTTATTCCTAGGTATTTTATTCTTTTAGTTGCAGTTGTTAATGGGATTCGTTTCTTGATTTCCCCTCCACTTGTTCATTGCTAGTGTATAGAAATGCTACAGATTTTTGAATGTTGATCTTATAACCTGCTATTTGCTGTAATCATTTATTAGCTCTAGTAGTTTTGTTGTGGATTTTTCCGGGTTTTCGACGTATAGTATCATATCATCTGCAAACAGTGATAGTTTTACTTCTTCCTTTCCAATTTTGATGCCTTGTATTTCTTTTTCTTGTCTAATTGCTCTGGCTAGAACCTCCAACACAATCTTGAATAATAGTGGTGATAGTGGACATCCTTGTCTTGTTCCTGATCTTAGGGGGAATGTTTTCAATTTTTCCCCATTGAGGATGATATTAGCAGTGGGTTTTTCATATATCCCCTCTATCATTTTAAGGAAGTTCCCTTTTATTCCTATCCTTTGAAGTGTTTTCAACAGGAAAGGATGTTGAATCTTGTCAAATGCCTTCTCTGCATCAATTGAGATGATCATGTGATTTTTCTGCTTTGATTTGTTGATATGGTGTATTACATTAATTGATTTTCTTATGTTGAACCATCCTTGCATACCTGGAATGAATCCTACTTGGTCATGATGTATAATTTTTTTAATGTGTTGTTGGATACGATTTGCTAGAATTTTATTGAGGATTTTTGCATCTATATTCATTAGAGAGATTGGCCTGTAGTTTTCTTATTTTGTAATATCTTTGCCTGGTTTTGGTATGAGGGTGATGTTGGCTTCATAGAATGAATTAGGTAGCTTTCCCTCCGCTTCGATTGTTTTGAAGAGTTTGAGGAGAGTTGGTACTAATTCTTTCTGGAATGTTTGGTAGAATTCAGATGTGAAGCCGTCTGGTCCTGGACTTTTCTTTTTAGGAAGCTTTTGAATGACTAATTCAATTTCTTTACTTGTGATTGGTTTGTTGAGGCCTTCTATTTCTTCTTGAGTCAAAGTTGGTTGTTCATGTCGTTCCACGAACCCGTCCATTTCCTCTAAATTGTTCTATTTATTAGCATAAAGTTGTTCATAGTTTCCTGTTATTACCTCCTTTATTTCTGTGAGGTCAGTAGTTATGTCTCCTCTTCCATTTCTGATCTTATTTATTTGCATCCTCTCTCTTCTTCTTTTCTCTTCCAAGTGGACAGTTAATTCCTGAATTTTTGCCTTTTCTTCTTTTGTGATATAGGCATTTAGGGCAATAAATTTCCCTCTTAGCACTGCTTTTGCTGCGTCCCATAAGTTTTGATATGTTGTGTTTTCATTTTCATTCGCCTCGAAGTATTTGCTAATTTCTCTAGCAATTTCTTCTTTGACCCACTCGTTGTTTAGGAGTGTGTTGTTGAGCCTCCACGTATTTGTGAATTTTCTGGCACTCCACCTATTATTGATTTCCAACTTCATTCCTTTATGATCCGAGAAAGTGTTGTGTATGATTTCAGTCTTTTTAAATTTGTTGAGACTTGCTTTGTGACCCAGCGTATGGTCTATCTTTGAGAATGATCCATGAGTACTTGAGAAAAAGGTGTATCCTGCTGTTGTGGGATGTAATGTCCTATAAATGGCTGTTAAGCCTAGCTCATTTATAGTAGTATTCAGATTCTCTATTTCTGTATTGATCCTCTGTCTAGATGTTCTGTCCATTGCTGAGAGTGGTGAAGTGAAGTCTCCAGCTATTATGGTATATGAGTCTATTTCCCTCTTCAGTGTTTGCAGTGTATTCCTCACGTATTTTGGGGCATTCTGGTTCGGTGCGTAAATATTTATGATTGTTATGTCTTCTTGTTTAATTGTTCCTTTTATTAGTATATAGTATCCTTCTTTGTCTCTTTTAACTGTTTTACATTTGAAGTCTAATTTTTTAGATATTAGTGTAGCCACTCCTGCTCTTTTCTGGTTGTTATTTGCATGAAATATCTTTTCCCAACCTTTCACTTTCAACCTATGTTTATCTTTGCGTCTAAGATGTGTTTCCTGTAGACAGCGTATAGACGGATACTGTTTTTAATCCATTCTGCCAATCTATGTCTTTTGAGTGGGGAATGCAGTCCATTAACATTTAGTGTTATTACTGTTTGGGTAATATTTTCCTCTACAATTTTGCCTTTTATATTATATATATCATATCTGATTTTCCTTCTTTCTACACTCTTCTCCATACCTCTCTCTTCTGTCTTTTTGTATCTGACTCTAGTGCTCCCTTTAGTATTTCTTGCAGATCTGGTCTCTTGGTCACAAATTCTCTCAGTGACTTTTTGTCTGAGAATGTTTTAATTTCTCCCTCATTTTTGAAGGATAATTTTGCTGGATATAGGAGTCTTGGTTGGCAGTTTTTCTCTTTTAGTAATTAAATATATCATCCCACTGTCTTCTACCTTCCATGGTTTCTGCTGAGAAATCTACACATAGTCTTATTGGGTTTCCCTTGTATGTGATGGATTGTTTTTCTCTTGCTGCTTTCAAGATCCTCTCTTTCTCTTTGACCTCTGACATTCTAACTAGTAAATGTCTTGGAAAACGCCTATTTGCGTCTAATCTCTTTGGGGTGCGCTGCAGTTCTTGGATCTGTAATTTTAGGTCTTTCATAAGAGTTGGGAAATTTTCAGTGATAATTTCTTCCATTAGTTTTTCTCCTCCTTTTCCCTTCTCTTCTCCTTCTGGGACACCCACAACACGTATATTTGTGCGGTTCATATTGTCCTTCAGTTCCCTGATACCCTGTTCAAATTTTTCCATTCTTTACCCGATAGTTTCTGTTTCTTTTTGGAATTCAGATGTTCCATCCTCCAAATCACTAATTCTATCTTCTGTCTCTTTAAATCTATCATTGTAGGTATCCATTGTTTTTTCCATCTTTTCTACTTTATCCTTCACTTCCATAAGTTCTGTGATTTGTTTTTTCAGTTTTTCTATTTCTTCTTTATGTTCAGCCCATGTCTTCATGTCCTCCCTCAATTTATCGATTTCATTTTTGAAGAAGTTTTCCATTTCTGTTCGTATATTCAGCATAGTCTCAGCTCTTGTATCTCATTTGAACTATTGGTTTGTTGCTTTGACTGGGCCATATTCTCAATCTTCTGAGCGTGGACCGTTATCTTCTGCTGCTGGCATCTGGGCATTTAGTCAGATTTCCCTGGGTGTCGCACCCAACAAGGTTGAAAGATTTTTCTGTGAAATCTCTGGGCTCTGTTTTTCTTATCCTGCTCAGTAGGTGGCGCTCGTGGCACACGTTTGTCTCACGTGTTTGGAAGGGATCCCCCCGGTCACCAATCTCCGTGGCCTGGGGATTTCCGATCCAATTCTCTCCGTTGGTTCGGGGGGCCGCGCATTATGGGGGCATCAGCCGCTGCGGCTTGAGGGGACCCTGTGGCTGGTTGCCGGCCGCAGCGAGCCTGTGGAATTCCCCTCTGGACCAGGAAGTCGCCCGCGGGGGAGGGTCACCGCGGCTTGGGTAGCCCTCTTATCCGAGACTCGTAGCCGGACCAGGAAGCCGCCCGCAAAAGAGGGGCGCCGGCCGCCTCGTCTTGGGAGACTTGCCTCTCCGAGACTCTCAACCGGCCCGGGAAGGAGGGAGGGAGGAGCTCCGGCCGCCACAGCTGCTGCTGCTCAGGAAATCGCGTGCCGCCCGGGGATCTCACCGCAGCCGAATCTCGCAGTCAGACTAGCCAGTCTAGACTGGGGTACGCTGTGTGTCCATTCCCTGTCGTGACCCCTGGAGCTGTTCTGCACTGTTTCAGTTCACCTAGTAGTTGCTTTGGAGGAGGAACTAAGACACACGTACCTTACTAAGCCTCCATCTTGGCCCCGCCTCCCCAACTTATTCTCTTGATTGGCAAACCTGAGGTACAGGGGTCCTGCTATAAGAAGGATTTTTCTCTTTCTTTTTTTTTGTGGCTGTGTTTCTACAAAGGCTGGACTGCCTTTGGGTAAGGCTGCAACTGCACCAGACATAGGCAGAAACAAGCTTGTTGGAGAGCTTGTCTGCAGCCTGTGCCATCCCAGGAGAGGGGTGGGACCCAGCTCAGGTGGATTCCCTCCCTCAAGGAATTCAGACCCCAGGGTTTGGAAATTTGAAGCAATTAAAGCCAGCCTACAACCTCTCCTCTGTCTCCACCATGCCCCTCTAGGGAGAGGCTTCTGAAGTTAAAGGTACCGCATCACCTTATGCTCGTGGGACCTGCAGGCAGACAAGCGCCACGTACTGGGCAGAATAGGAAAAGCACAGAGTCCAGAGACTTCACAGGAAAGTTTTTCAACCTGCTGGGTCTCACCCTCAGGGAAAACTGACATAGGTGACTATTTCCTCCTGACAGGAGGCCAATTTGGTCTGGGAAGATCTGGCTGGGGTCTAGAATACCTAAGTAAACTCTCCTAAGGGTGGCAAGAAAAAGGCACCGTACAGGCAGGGTAAGAAACAAGAAAATAAGAACTGAAAAATTCTACTGTTAAACAAAACTAAGCTAGTGGTCCAAAATAAGCTGAACTGAATGTCAAAGAACAGATAGGCCACAAAGTCATCCAGAAAGAAAATCCTAGGTAAAAGAAGTGAAAACAAGCTCCAGAATAAACTAATTAAGGTAATTAAATGCCTAGACACCAGCAAAAAATAACAGATCACACTAGGAAAATTGAAGTTATGGAGATAGTGAAAAGAACAATCCAACAATTCAAATGAGATACATGAGTTGAAGCAATTAATTCACAGTGTATGAACAGACATGGAAAACCTCTTCAAAAATCAAATCAATGAATTTAAGGAAGATATATAGAAGGCAAGGAATGAAGAAAAGGAAGAAATAGAAAGTCTGAAAAAACAAATAAAGAACTTATGGGAATGAAAGGCACAGCAGAAGAGATGAAAAAACTTTGGAAACCTACAATGTCAGATTTCAAGAGGCAGAAGATAGAATTAGTGAATTGGAGGATGGAACATCTGAAATCTGACAAGCAAAAGAAAACATAGGGAAATGAATGGAAAAATATGAGCAGGTTCTCAGGGAATTGACTGATAACATGAAGCGCATGAATATACATGTTGTGGGTGTCCCAGAAGGAGAAGAGTAGGAAACAGAAAAGAAGGAGAAAAACTAATAGAAGAAATTATCAATGAAAATTTCCCAACTCATGAGCGACTTAAAATTACAGATTCAAAAAGTGCAGCGTACCCCAAAGAAAATAGATCCAAATAGACATACTCAAAGACACTTACTAATAAGATGTCAGATATCAAAGAGAAAGAGGGAATCTTGAAAGCAGCAAGAGAAAAACAATCCATCATGTACAAGGGAAGCCCAATAAGACTATGCGTAGATTTCTCATCAGAAACCATGGAAGCAAGAAGACAGTGGGATGATATATTTCAATTACTAAAAGGGAAAAACTGCCAACCAAGAATTCTATATCCAGCAAAATTGTCCTTCAAAATGAGGGGAAAATTAAAACATTTTCAGTCAAAAAATCACTGAGAGAATTTGTGACCAAGAGACTGACTCTGCAAGAAATACTAAAGGGAGCATTAGAGGCAGATATGAAAAGACAGGAGACAGAGATATGGAGAAGAGTGTATAAATGAAGACTATCAGTAAAGGTAAAAAGAAGGAAAATTAGATATGACATATAAAATCCAAAAGTCAAAATGATACAAAAAAAATACTACTCTTACAGTAGTAACACTAAATGATAATGGATTAAACTCCCCAATCAGAAGACACAGACTGGCAGAATGGATTTAAAAACCAGGACCCATCTATATGCTGTCTACAGGAAACACATCTTAGACCCAAAGATAAACATAGGTTGAAAGTGAAAGATTGGGAAAAGGTATTTCATGCAAATAATCAGGAAAGAGCAGAAGTAACTATACTAATATCCAACAAATTAGACTTCAAATGTAAAACAGGTAAAAGAGACAAAGAAGGACACTATGTATTAATAAAAGGAACAATTCAATAAGAAGGCATAACAATCATAAATAGTGATGCGCCGAGCCAGAATGCTCCAAAATACATGAGGTAAACACTGAAAAGAGAAATAGACACATCTACCATAGTAGTTGGAGACTTCAGTTCCCCACTCTCATCAATAGACAGAACATCTGGACAGAGGATCAGTAAAGAAACGAAGAATTTGAATAATACAATAAATGAGCTAGACGTAACAGACATGTATAGAAGATTACACCCCACAACAGCTGGATCCACTTTTTTCTCAAGTGCCTATGGATCACTCTCAAGGATAGACCATATGCTGAGTCACAAAGCAAGTCTCAGTAAGCTTAGATTGAAATCATGCAAAACACTTTCTCAGATCATAAAGGAGTGAAGCTGGAAATCAATAATAGAGTGCTAGAAAATTCACAGATATGTGGAGGCTCAACAACACACTCTTAAACAACCAGTGGGTCAAAGAAGAAATTACAAGAGAAATCAGTAAATATCTCATGGCAAATGAAAATGAAAACACAATGTATCAAAATGTATGGGATGCAGTAAAGGCAGTCCTAAGAGGGAAATTTATTGCCCTAAAAAGCCTATATCAAAAGAGAAGAAAGGGCAAAAATGAAGGAATTAACTGCCCACTTGGAAGAACAATAGAAAGAGCAGCAATCTAACTCCAAAGAAAGCAAAAGGAAAGAAATATTGAAAATTAGAGCAGAAATAAATGAAGCTGAGAACATGAAAACAATTGAGAAAATCAGCAGTACCAGAAGTTGGTTCTATGAGAAAATCAACAAGATTTTTGGACCCTTAGTGAGGTTGACAAATAAAGAACAGAGAGGATGCAATAAAGATCAGAAATGGAAGAGGAGACACAGCCACTAACCCCACAGAAATAAAGGAAGTAATGAGAGGATACTATGAACAACTTTATGCTAATTAATTCGATAATGTAGATGAAATGGACAACTTTCTAGAAAGGCATGATCAACCAACATTGACTAGAGAACAAATAGACAACGTCAGCAAACCAATCAGAAGTAAAGAAATTGAATCAGTCATTAAGAAGCTCCCCAAAAAGAAAAGTCCAAAACCAGATGGCTTCACATGTGAATTCTACCAAACATTCTAGAAAGAATTAGTACCAATCCTCCTCAAACTCTTCAATAAAATTGAAGAGGAGGGAAAGCTACCTGACTCATTCTACAAAGCCAACATCACCCTCATACCAAAGCCAGGCAAAGATATTAGAAAACCAGAAGACTGCAGATCAATCTCTCTAATGAACATAGATGCAAAAATCCTCAACAAAAATTCTAGCAAATTGAGTCCAGTAGCACATTAAAAGAATTATACAGCGTGACCAACTAGGGTTCATCCCAGGTATGCAAGGATGGTTCAACGTAAGAAAATCAATTAATGTAATACACCATATCAGCCAAAACCACATGATCATCTCGATTGATGCAAAAAAGGCACTTGACAAAATTCACCATCCTTTCCTGTTGAAAACACTTCAAAGGATAGGAATAGAAGGGAACTTTCTCAAAATGATGTAAGGAATATATGAAAAACCAACAGCTAGCATCATCCTCAATCGGGAATAACTGAAAACTTTCCCTCTAAGATCAGGAACAAGACAAGGATGTCCACTATCATCACTTTTATTCAGTATTGTGTGGAAAGTTCTAGCTGGAGCAATTAGACAAGAAAAAGAAATACAAGGTGTTCTAGTTTGCTAGCGGCCAGAATGCAATGTACCAGAAACAGAATGGTTTTTAAAGGGGGGAATTTAATAGGTTTCTAGTTTATGGTTCTGAGGCCAAGAAAATGTCCCAATTAATGCAAGTCTATAGAAATGTTCAATCTAAGGCATCCAGGAAAAGATACCTTGGTTCAAGAAGGCTGATGAAGTTCAGGGTTTCTCTCTCAAATAGAAGGGCACATGGCGAACCCAGTCAGAGTTTCTCTCTCATCTGGAAAGGCCCATGATAAGCACAGTCAGTGTTCCTCTCTCATCTGGAAGGGCACATGGTGAACACGGGATCATCTGCTAGCTTCTTCTCCTGGCTTCCTGTTTCAAGAAACTCCCCGGGAGGCATTCTTCTTCTTCATCTCCAAAGGTTGCTGGCTGGTGGACTCTGTTTCTCGTGGTGATATCATTCTGATTCTCCTTCATTCTCCAGAATGTTTCCTCTTTTATAGGACTCCAGAAACTTATCAAGACCCTCCCAAATGGATGTAGACATGTCATCACCTAATTCAGCTTAACAACCACTCTTGATTAAATCACATCTCCAGGGAGACTTCAAACATACAATATTGAATAGGGATTATTCAATATAATCCCTTTATGAAATGGATTTTGATTAAAACATGGCTTTTCTAGGGGACATACATCCTTTCAAACCAGCACACAAGGCATCAAAATTGAAAAGGAAGAAGTAAAACTCTCATTGTTTGCAGATGATATGATACTACACGTTGAAAATCCTGAAAAATCCACAGCAAAACTACTAGACCTAATAAATGAGTACAGCAAAGTCGCATGTTACAAGATCAACACTCAAAAATCCATAGTGTGTCTATATACTCATAATGAACAATCTGAGGGGAAATTCAAGAAAAAAGTTCCTTTTACAATTGCAACCAAAAGAATAAAATATTTAGGAATAAATTTAACTAAGAGACCAAAGACCTATACAAAGAAAACTACAAGAAATCGTTAAATGAAATCACAGAAGACCTAAATAGATGGAAGGGCATACCGCATTCATGGATTGGAAGACTAAATATAGTTAAGATCTCAGTTCTACCTAAATTGATTTATAGATTCAATGGAATACCAATTAAAATCCCAAAAACTTACTTTTCAGGACTAGAAAAACCAACAACCAAATTTATCTGGTAAGGAAGGGTGGCCCAAATAGCTAAAAGTATCCTGAGAAAAGAAAATGAAGTTGGAGGTCTCACACTACCTGACTTTAAGGGGTATTGTGAACCTACAGTGGTCAAAACAGCATGGTACTGTCATAAAGATTCATATACTGACCAATGAAATAGAATGGAATGTTCAGATATAGACCCTCTCATCTATGGACAGTTGATATTTGATAAGACAGTCAAGCCAACTCACCTGGGACAGAACAGTCTCTTCAATAAATGGTGCCTAGAGAACTGGATATCCATATGCAAAAGAATAAAAGAGGATCCTTATCTCACACCCTATACAAAAATTAACTCAAAATGGATTAATGACCTAAATATTAGATCCAAGACCATAAAACTGTTAGAAGAAAATGTAGGGAGGTATCTTATAAATCTTTTAATAGGAGTCAGTTTCCTAGACTTTACATCCAAAGTATGAGCACTGAAGAAATAAATAAATAAATGGGAAATCCTCAAAAGTAAACACTTTTGTGCATCAAAGAACTTCATCAAGAAAGTAAAAGGACAGCCTACCCAATGGATGATGATATTTGGAAACGATATATCCAATAAAGAACTAGTATCCAGAATATATAAAGAGATTGTTCAACTCAACAATAAAAAGACAGAGAACCCAATTACAAAATGGGAAAAAGACTGGAACAGACACTTCTCAGAAGAGGAAATACAAATGACCAAAAGGCACATGAAAAGATACTCAACTTCCCTGGCTATTGGGGAAATGCAAATCAAAACCACAATGAGATATCTCACACCACCAGAGTGGCCATTATCAATAAAACAGAAAACGACAAGTGCAGGAGAGGTTGTGGAGAAAGAGGCACACTTATCCATTGTTGGTGGAATGTAAAATGGATCAACCGTTGTGGAAGGCACTTTGGTGGTTCCTTGGGAAGCTGAATATAGAATTGCCATATGACCCGGCAGTACCATTATTAGGTTTCTGTTCTGAGAACATGAGGGCAAGGACACAAGTGGACGTTTGCATGCCAATGTTTATAGCAGCATTATTTACAATTGCAAAAAGATAGAAACAGTCAAACTGTCCATCAATGGATGAGTGGCTAAACAAACTGTGGTATATACGTACGATGGAATATTATGCAGCCGTAAGACAGAATAAAGTTATGAAGTATGTAGCAACATGGATGGGCCTTAGGGACATTAGGCTGAGTGTGATTAGCCAGAAACAAAAGGACAAATACTGTGTGGTCTCACTGATATAAACTGGCATTAGTGAATAAACTTGGAGAATTTCATTGGTAACAGAGACCATTAGAAGATAGAAATAGGGCAAGATATTGGGTAATTGGGGCGAAGGGATACAGATTGTACAACAGGACCGATTGTAAAAACTCAGAAATGGATAGCGCAATACTACCTAACTATAATACAATTATGTCAAAAAACTGAATGAAGCTGAATGTGAGAATGATAGAGGGAGGAGGGCTGGGGACACAAATGAAATCTGAAAGAAAGATACATGATAAAGACTGATATGATATAATCTAGGAATGCTTACAGTGTATAATTATAGTGATTGTGTTAGTTAGATTCAGTTGTCAATGTGGCCAGGTGAAGGCACCTAGTTCTGATGCTGTGGACATGAGCCAATGGTACGTGAACCTCATCCGTAGCTGATTACATCTGCAGTTGGCTAGGAGGTGTGCCTGCTGCAATGAATGATGTTTGACTTAACTGGCTGGTTCTTAAATGAGAGAGCACAGCGTAGCACAGGCCAAGCAGCTCAGCATACCTCATCTCAGCACTCTCAACTCAGCCTAGGCCTTTGGAGATGCAGAAAAAAATAACTCCAGGGAAAGTTGTTGGAACCTAGAGGCCTGGAGAGAAGGCCAGCAGAGACCACCCTGTGCCTTTCCACATAAGAAAAAACCTCAGTTGAAAGTTAGCTGCCTTTCCTCTGGAGAACTAATGAAATAAATCCCCTTTTGTTAAAAGCCAATCCGTCTCTGGTGGTGTTGCATTCCAGCAGCTAGCAAACTAGAACAGTGACTAAATGTACAAATTTTAAAAATGTTTTTGCATGAGGAAGAACATAGGAATGTCATTAGTGCATGTTCTTGAAAATTGATAGTAATCAATATTTTAAAATGTTAACTTGTGTGTGAGACTAAATGAAAAAATGATTATTTGGTACAAAATTTATATTTTGACTAGTGCATTTCCTAATATAACTCATGTAGACAGCTTCATTGAACACCATAAGTACATGGAACCTTGAGTAGGGCATGAGATTTTGTTGGCTTGTCCAGAGTGATGCCTTGATAAATCCCAGAGTGTTTTGAACAGTGAATAAAAAAGTATTTGCAAAGTCCCCTTGGGGGAATGGCGAGAAAGGGGGAAATTTCAGCTTCCCCAAGCTGAATTCTTGATATTCTCACAACCAGTGCAGACAACCAAAGCGATAGGCTGAGCTCCCAATCTTAGGGTTTGTTCATATGAAACTTAACCCCACAAAGGATAGGTCAATCCTACTTAAAATTAGGCCTGAGTCACCCCCAAGAGAACCTCTTTTGTTGTTCAGATATGGCCTCTCTCTCCAGCCAACACAGCAAGCAAACTCACTACCCTCCCCCTTTCTACGTACAATATGACTCCCAGGGATGTGGACCTTCCTTTCAACGTGAGACAGAAATCCTAGAATGAGCTGAGACTCAGCATCAAGGGATTGAGAAAACCCCTAGAATG
The DNA here is from genome assembly GCF_023851605.1 of Tamandua tetradactyla. NCBI lineage: Eukaryota > Metazoa > Chordata > Mammalia > Pilosa > Myrmecophagidae > Tamandua > Tamandua tetradactyla. Next base: position 102,890,237 of record NC_135331.1, on the reverse strand, counting down.
AGCTGAGATTCAGCATCAGGGGATTGAGAAAACCTTCTTGACCAAAAGGAGGAATGGCGAAATGAGACAAAATACAATGTCAATGGCTGAGAGATTCCAAACAGAGTCGAGAGGTTATCCTGGAGGTTATTCTTACGCCTTAAATAGATATCATCTTCTTAGTCAAGATGTGATGGAGAGACTGGAGGGAACTGCCTGAAAATGTGGAGCTGTTTTCCAGTAGCCATGTTTCTTGAAGATGATTGTATAATGATAAAGCTTTCACAGTCTGTGTGATTGTGAAAACCTTGTGTCAGATGCTCCTTTTTATCTACCATATCAACAGATGCGTAAAACATATGAAATAACAATAAATAATAGGGGGAACAAATGTTAAAATAAATTTAATTGGAAATGCTAGTGACCAATGAAAAGGAGGGGTAAAGGTATGGTATGTATGAATTTTTTCCGTCGTCTTTTTATTTCTTTTTCTGAGTTGAAGCAAATGTTCTAAGAAATGATCATGATATTGAATATGCAACTATGTGATGATATTGTGAATTACCCATTATATATGTAGAATGGTATGATCATAAGTTAAGAATGTTTGTTTTTGTTTGTTGCTATTTTTTTTAATTAAAAAATAATCAAAAAGTTAAAAAAAAAAAAGAAAAAAAGATTGAAGTCCCCCCTCCCACTTTTGGTATAAATGAAAGACTTAATAGACACAAAGGATTGTACCCTGTTCAAAAGAATTAATATATTAGATAAGATAAGAACGGAATGTTCATGGAAAAAAATGTTTGAAGAATCTCTTTATACTGTTGTAAATAGAAGTTAATTAAATGTTGACGATAAGACTATGACCTTTCTTGATTCTAACAAGCATAATCAAGGAAGTGGGTACCACTCTTTGTGTAAAGCCTCTTAGAAGGTGCATAGGAAGAGCATGATGATGTAGTGAGGAGAAAACTGCGTGGAAAGGAGAATGACATATGTCAGGGAATTATTTTTCTTAAGCAGAAAGAAAGAGGAGGAAAGGACAAGATGGAGGTAAATGTAGAAGTAAGGGAAACATGCAAAAGGAAAGAAATGAGATGGAGAGAGAGAGAATAGAAGCGAAAATCAGTAGGTTCTAAAGTTGAGAGACAAACTGCCTTCATGCATTTGTGTTGAGAGTGCGAAATGAATGCTTATTAATGAAATAACAGTGTTTATAGCTCTCCTCTTGTCATCTCCATTTTCTGTACAAAGATCTGACTAAAAAGTGCAGGATGTGCACTTTTTCAGAGTTGGCTTTAGGTTTCTTTTTAGTTGACTAGTAGCTATGGGGACTGTGAAGTGGCAGTTATTTTATTCTGAATGGGAAAACATGAATACAATGATGACATTGATTTGAAGTTGTGTACTTGCCCTCAGAGTGACAGTTTTCCAGCTGACTGTGTTTTAGTCTTTCTCACTCTTTGTCTTTCTTGGATGCATCTCTGTCTTTCTCTATGCCTCTGTCTCTGCTCCATCTTAGATTTCTCTTCATGACAACTTTAACACTGTAAGATAGAAGGTACTCAAACAATCAGAAAAAAAATCTTAGATTCTAATATGCAGTCAGAATATAACTTCATTTTCAACCTGTGTTGGTCCAGATACCTACTAATTAACAGAGTTCCACGTGGGCCAGGACCTGATTTAAGTTGCCTTAAGAGGACCAAGAGGAAAATGATTTTCTTAGCAGGATTTTTAGAGTATCGGATCCTCTTGATCTTATTGGGAAAACAAGAGAATTTTAGCCAGCCTGAGCGTTTGAGGTGTCATTTTTATATCTAGATAAAATTTGTATTAAAAATTGCTTAATAATCATGCAGTTATTTAGTTTAGTTTCCTGAGCATAAAGAACACTGAGGGCTCTTTATAATATAAAAATTAAAACAACATATGCACAGATAGCCTTCTTCCCTGTAGATTCTAATTTATTGGTCCAGAGGCAGTGCCTGACTACCTGTGTATCTAAGATCCCCTTTCCCTTTGAGTGATTTAGTATCGGGCAAATTCAGGAAGTGTTGTTCTGAGACAAAAAAAGCATGGCTAATAGGAAAGGACATAGGATCGGAAATAAGGAGACTGAATTACAGGTCTGTCATTTAAGTCATTGTTTCGCCATGAATAAATTTTCTCATTTCTGGGTCAGGGTTTTGTACCATTATCTCTGTGTTCCCTACTAGATATTAAATGTTCTGATTCTGTAACTTGTAGAATATAAATTACTACCACTAACCCATTACATCTCTTTAGTTATAGAAAGTAAGATCAAGGGCTAAGGATTTAAGTAGGATTAAGTCCATTAAAAACTGCAATGTAGAAAGGAAGGAGGAGAATGCTCACCAGCCAAAGGCTGGGGCCATCCCACACCAGTTCCTTTCTTTTATTCATGGGGTACAAATGTGGACACTACCTGAGAATTGCTTTGTGATCAGCAAGGAAGGAGGGAGCCTCATAGCACTTACAGCAGGGGCAGGAAGATTGCTAATTTGAAAGGATTACAGTATTTATCCGTGAAAAATTAAATATATAAAAAAGGTCACAGTATTTGTCTAGGGAGTAAAACATTAAAGATCTATAAAAGGGTCATAGCATTTTTCCCCAATAAAATATTAAGCATCTTTTATTTTATTAAGGCTTTAGCTTTCTCTAACTATTGATTTGTAGTTATGGAGGAATAGATTTTTATATAAGGCCTTTCCATATATTTTAGGTTTAGAGTTATTAGTGAGGAAAATTTCAGTGGTAATATGACTTACATGGTTTTGAAAGAATTTCCTTAATGTTTTAGAACTTCTTATCAATGTATATACCTTATAAAGTGATTTAAAAGAATATTTGGAAGATTCCTTGTGCAATAATCATTTATTTGAGAAAGGAAGAAAAATAGAGGTTAAACATTGAAGGTGGTGGATCAGAATTTGGGAAAAAGAGACTGGGTTAGAGGTTGGAATTGTGAAATAATTATATTAAATAGTTTTCAGAAGTTATGGTTTAAGATATATAACTTTTAAAATGTTGATTATGATCTAGAACAGTGATTCCCACCCAAGACTGCACATTAAAATTATCAAAAAAACTTTCTCAAAAGTCACATTTATTTTTGGAGACTGATCTTTAATTATAGCCTTTAAAATAATGACATATTCAGGTCTAAAAATCATAATTCCTTTTCCTTAATCATGATTGATTTTTAATAATAATAACCTATCCAATTATTGAGACACTATTGATAGTACTCTTTTAAAAACAATTGTGTTATATAAACATAATAAAATTGAATAATATCCTATGAAGTTGAAAGAACAAAGACAGTTAAGGAACTGGCTACCACTTTGTGTAAGCTTCTCAGAAGGTCCAGTGAACGAGTTTGAAAAGTGAAGATTTCACCCATGTATGTTACAGAAAAAAATCAAATATTTGCCAGACAGTTGCATTTTCATTGAAAATTACTGAAAGTTGTATTCTTTGTATTGGTTAATGTTGTTTGATAAATCAACAAAGATCCGGTATAAGAGGTGGTGTCATTTTTCATTGAGTATGTATCTGGACTTTATCAGGGTGCCATTTTATTTTTCACTAGAGCCATTGAAATTATGGAATTAATATATCATAGAAATACTTCTTTATAGCAAACATATTATAAACTATCTTTAAAAAGTATGTTATTTCAGAAATCTTACTGAGAGATTTTTTGTCATTTGAAAATATGTATTTTTAAGAAAACACCAAGGCATTTTTTTAACATATTTTCTCCTCATTTGTTTATAATTACCATCACAATTGCATTAGAAGAAAACAATACTTGTTTCTTGTTTCCTGTAAAATTGTTAATATTTTCTTTGAGTTGATAGATGAATACTGCATAGCTGGCATTGATGTAAATATTTTTATAAACGAAGAACCCAGAAAATTTTGAAATTATACTTGTTCATATGAATATTAGGACAGAAAATAAAGGAATGAATAAAGGAGCTAGCATTTTGAAGTTCATGTCAGTTATTGAGGCTATGCCTTTAAATGTAGTGGCAAAAGTTATCCTAAAAAGTGTTTGCATTAAACCTTTTGACCATGGTAGAACTCAGGAAGGATGCAACAGTTTTGTTAGTTAAAAAGCACTATACAAATGTTGAGGATATCTGCATGACATTAGGGGACTGGAAGCATTTTGTCATCCTGTGATAAGAATGAGACCAGGTGGCTTTAGTCTGTGGCTTCCGATGTGGGTTTCTTTGGTTCTGCTGGTCTCAGACACTGAGGGAAACAAGCTACATATGCAAAATAAGCTCTTCTTTTAAAGCTCCATATAGCTTGAGAACTTAAATATTGGCCATGGACTCTTAGTGACCATTTTTATGTTGCACTATTTTTTCTTTTCCCTTTTTGATTGTTTTTCCTGTAGTGTAGATGGGTCATGCTGAGGAATTACAAATAAATTATTTAGTCTGAGATAGAAGTAGCGATTTTGGCTTTATTCTTTTCGTATTTGAATGTCAGACTTTTTATTTGCTGTGAACAGTTGTCCAACAATAGCAGTTTACCCATTTGTGGATAGAGTGGCTTATGATGTGGTGTGTATATATGAGATGTTTTTACTGATGTTCATATTCACCTCTTCTTTACTCCATTGCCCTAATCCACAGGGTTTTGTTTTGTCTTTTTAACTTCAATACAAAGACCTAAAATCTCAGTCTTTCTTCTTAGCCCTTTTATTTTTCCCCTTATTTTGCTGTGATTCATTCCAAGAAAACAACCTCACTCAATTGTTTATAATGCAAAATCTCCTTACTATTTTCTGAGAAAATTTATTGTTCAGCCAGTTTTTACTGAGAGAAAGTTAGAAGGAACTGTTTTAATCATAGATTCCAGTCAGCCCACTAAATTTCGTTTTTGTTTCCACTTGTTTCACACTAATTTTGGTGGCTTTGTTTTTTAGACCTACTCTCATTCTTTCTAAGATGACCTAAGTTACCTTGTCAATTGTAGATCAAGACTACCTTCTCCACATAAGTCATATATTGAACATCCTTGTATCAGACAAATTTATATTTCTTAATACTGATGAGTCTTGTAGGCTTTCTTCATTATTTTTTCATTGTTTAGTCATTTGTTTATTGAACAAACATTGCTAAGCATCATCTTGTTTTAGGTAACTTTGCTAAGCATTAGGCACCTACCTTTCAGTCTTTGTAATAGTAGCTTCAGACATATTGTGAAATGAGTTTCTGTAATGCACCTGTTAATTAATTGTATACTCAAGGTGAAATTTTGTCCGTAATGAAAAGGTCCTGTTTATAGGATTCAGAACTTTGGAAATAAATAGTCTATTTGCACATGACCAGGTGGATCATGCCCAGGAAATAAGACTTTAAAAATCGTTTTTACCGAGTGCACATTGTGATCTCTGTGAAGGCAGAAACTATGTTGTTCACTATGTTTTTAACACTTCCAAGAATCGTCAGTCTATAGTAAGTGTGAAGTAAATATTTTTTGAATGACCGAGACAGATATAGAACTACCTGTGTTTTGAACCAAATAGGCAAACAAAAGGAGGTGTTGACTTTTAGAATGTTTCCCTTCATCTGAAGGTAATTCGAGGTTAGAAAACCAACTTGTTTCTCAGGTTAGACCCATTAGCCCTCATTATTTTGAATAGACTTATAATGTGTCTTTACATGGATTGCATCATAGAGAAAATTGAGATTTTCAACAATATTATTCCACTTGTTTCAATATGACCATACCATTAATTGTAAGCATTGGTGACTAAGACTTTTTTGTTTGTTTTGTTTTGTTTTTTTCTTGATGACTAAGACTTTTGAAAATACTTTGGACTTCTGCTTTTAGACTCACTATTGAGTTACTGTACATGATGTCCTTTAATATATTTCAAGCCTAATTTCACTGAAAAATAGTTTTGGCGTTTTGCTCAAGTTTTAAACCATTTAATGGTAAACATCAGCCAAAGCCTTTAGTTTAAAAATAAATTGAGATATAAGGAAAAAAAGGATAAAATTCCTAAAGCCACCTGTTCTAAGCATTAAAGGAAAATATTTGAGCCATATGTCTAAAAAAGATCTTGGCTACAGTAAAGTGTTTCACTTAACAAAGATCACATTTGTGATTGAGACTTTTTTTTTTCTTTGTAAATATCTTATGGCTCAGTTGCATTAAAGTGAATTCTTAATAAAGTCATTAAATAATAACCTTAAATTGTTTACATTTCCTGCTCAGTTACCCATACAGATATACACAGTACTTATCATAACTTATCATTTAATTGTGATATAATACTTTGCACTTCACTTTGCTTTGTGTTTGTGCAGAGAGACATATTGTATAGCTCTCACATATTCTTAAAAGATAACCACAAAGACTGGCTGTAAGGTTTATTGATCTTAGTTTAACTGACCTTAGTACCATCAAGTTTATTGAAAACTAATTTCTTATTCATAGAAGAATATAGTAAATTACTAATCATTTTCAGACTTCTTATAGAGAAAGTGATCACTTTTTCCCAAACTAAATGTCAGGACATATTTGACAAGTACATTAGAGTGGCACATTTGGTAATGTACATAGAGTAGGGGATATATTGTCACAAAAAGTGTATTACCAGGCAGGTGATGATGGCACAGTGGTAGAGTTCTCATGTGCCATGCCTGAGACCCGGGTTCGATTCCTGGTGCCTGCCCATGCCAAAAAAAAAAAAAAAAAAATGGCTCTATAGCATGCTATATAAAAATTCACATTTTATTTTTCTTTAAATTAAAGAACCAAAATTCCTTCTCAGCCCTGAAAATGGTTTTGTTTAGGAAGTAGGATTTATTTTATTAATTATATACAATGTCTTTATGCAGTTGAGTATATTACATTTAAACTTCACTATGAAGTGACTAAAGACAATATTAAACTTCACTTTGAAGTGACTAAGGACAGTAAAGTCTTGTATCCATCTTCGAGGTCTTCATTTCTTTGTAATATAGGACTTTGACATAAAGAGTCGTTTTCCACTTTGAAGCTTGAGGAGCCCTAGGAGTTCCCTAGAGATATGCATAGTAAATGATAGTAAATGTTTAATCTTAGGAGGATAAGCAGGACTCCATCTTTTTCTAGACCCAGTCTCTGACCTCCATTCTTATTCCCAAGATTATCTGGCTCAGTGATTTAAAAATATTTTTCTTTTTTTTTAAGCAGCTGAAATCTTGTCCTTAAATGAAATCTTATTTAAAAAGCCCAGTATATAAAACTTAAAGTCTCTTCTTTCCCCTCTTTCTCTATTTCCTCAAAATAAAAAGTCTGTTATTCTGAGATGATTCTAAATATTAAAATGAAATATAATTGAATTTTCTATTAGTTTTCTTCTATTATATGAAGTAGTCTTCATATATTATGAAGAATAGTCTTCCATATTATTTCAACTTAGAACAAAGAGATGTATTATATGAAATATTTTTATGTTTACAAGTAATTGTATGAGTACATTTTGTGTAGTGGGGAGTGGTTCATGGAACTCATGGTTAGATGGGTGGGGTTATGGAAAAATACCTATCTCGTATTAGTAAAAAAAAAACTAGACCCTAATGGAATGAATGAATTTTTAAAACCTGTTTTAATTATGGAGCTCTGGCTTGGCAACTTAAACAATTTAATACTTTGTGAATGTTAATAATAATAATAATAATAATATTTGACTTGTCTTTGGTAACACAAATGTCATGTCCATTTAAATTCCTAAGCAGATTTGGTCATCACTTTGTTTTCGTATTGTATAGATCCCACATATTATAAAAGATAACCAGAAAGGCTGGCTGCAAGGTTTATTGGCCTTAGTGTTTTATTTTACTTAATTATTGAAAGTTATTTAATAAATGTGAGAAATATATTGTAATGTCTGTCTCTTGTCCCTATTTGACTAATTTCTGCTATCCCTATTAATGTCCCTCTTAAGGGGCTAATCAGCAAATTTTTTTTTTGCTCAAGGAGAGTATTATTTAATTTCTCTCAAGACATCTTCTTGAACTCCTCTGTTTCTTTTAAGTGCGCGGTTTAATCGCCAACATTTTGAGACTATGCTGCTTTCAGTTTTATAAGAGTCTAGTTCCAATCTTCTGTGAGAGTATACTTTGTATGGCTTCTTTGCTTTTACTTTTTTATGGTCTGTTTCATGGTCCAGAATGAGGTTTATCTTGCTGAATGTGCTTGTGAGCTTGGGAAGAATTATATATTGGTTTTGTTGAATGAAGTATTCTATGAGCACCAATTAAATGCATTGGACGATGAAGCTGTTCAGTTCATCTATATCTTTTATTTTCTGCCTCCTGGTTATGTCAATTGCCAATAGAAGGCTGTGGCAGTCTCCAACTACAGTGTTGTAGTTTTCGCTTTCTTTCTATAGTGTCCTTAGATTTGCCTTACGTGTTTGGACTCCCTATTATTAGGTTGCTATAAGTTCTTGGAAGAGTGACCATTGTAGCATTATATAATGACCCTCTTTAACCATGATAATATCCCTATTCAGAATTTTTTAAATTTTCTAATCAATAAAGTTTCTCCAGCATTGTTTTAATTAGTGTTCAATGCTCTATCTTTCTACACACTTTAATTTTAATGGTGTCTTTATGTCTGAAGTGCTTTTCTATATGAATTTGAAAATCAACTTTTCCATTTTAACAGAAAAGCCTGCTGGAATTATGATAAAAATTGCACTGAATTTGCAAATAGCTTTTGACAGTATTGATATCTTAATTCTATTGAGTCTTCCTTGAACATGGGGCACTTTTCCACTTGTCTGGGTCTTCTTTATTTTGTTTCAGCAATGTCTTGTAGTTTCAATGTACACATATTTCATCTACTTTGTTGAATTTCATCTTATAAATTTTTTTCTGTCAGATTTCATTAAGAATTTAATTGATTATTTTATTGTCAGATTGTTCATTACTGTTGTATAGAAACCCAACTGATTTCTGTGTGCTTAGCTTGTATCTAACATTCCCAAATTCCTTTATTAGTTCTACTATCTTTTCTGTGGATATTTTGGGATTTTCTGTATATATAATCATGTCATCTGCAGAGAGGGGTAATTTGACATCTCCCTTCCAATTTTTATGCCTTTTATTTCTTTCTCTGCCTAATTGCTTTGGCCAGAACTTCTATAAACTGTTCAGTAATGGTGGTGACAGGGGCATCCTTGTCTACTTCCTGAATTTTGGGGGAAAACTTTCAGTCTTTCACCATTGATTAGGGTATTTTCTAAGAACCTTCATATATACTCTTACTTAACCAGCAAATTTTTTTTACTGTGCACCTACCATGCTTCAAGCATTGCTCTAGTTACTGGGGCTACAACAGTGAATAAGACCAAGTATCTTTCTTCATGAAACGTACATGCTAGTGGCAGAGATAGATAGAAAATAAATAAATACATAAAATATCTGATACTGGTAAATCCTAGGACAAAAAGTAATGCAGGGTAAGGGAAGTGTATATGAGAAAAGGTAATTATTTTCAATATGGTGGCAAAGGAAGGCCAATCTGAAAGGTGATATTTGGTCAGAGAACTGAATGAAATTATGCCAATACATGCAAAAAGAACATTCAGTTTTCAGGGAATAGCAAATGTAGAGCGTTGTGATGGCAGTATATTTGGTATGTTTAAGTTATGGCCAGACGGCTGATTGTTACGGATAGAAGAATGTGGTAGATGAGGGTGAGGAAACCAGGCCTTGTAAGATTTTGGAGAACACATTGAAGAATTGTGATCTTATTTCAAATATATACATTTAAATTAGAGAATTTTTATTAGGGGAAGGACGTGTTTAGATTTTCAAAGATTGCTCTGGCTTCTGTAAGGAGAAAAGATATTAGGAGGGATAAAGGTAGGAGAGATATAAAAAAGGAAGCTGTTGTAATAGTGCAGGTAAAAGATGTTAGTTTGGACCAGGGCAGAAGCAGTTGGAAATGGTAAAAAGTCGTTGATTCTGAAAATATTTTGAAGGTAGCTGAAAACATTTACTATTAAATCATATGTGGAACATAAGGAAAAGAAAACAGTCAGTGAGTCAGAGATGATTATAAGGTCTTTGGGCTGAGGTATTAGTGGAATGATGATGTCAAATAAGATAGTGAAGGAATAAGATTGTGGAAAAAAAATAGAATTTGAGTTAGGATATGTTATGCTTGTGTATCAAATTAGCAATTGGATTAGAGAGTCAGGAGTTCTGGGGGAGTGTCAGGATATAAGTTTGGAAGTCAATTTATATATGGTTTTAAAACCTCAGGACTAAATGCAATCACCACAGAATAGGAAGTGTGTATAAATTAAGAAGGGACATTGGCCTGAAAACTGAGCCCTGAGGCACTTCAAGTTAGTGTTTCATGAAGAGAAAGAGAACCAACCAAAGAAACTAAGAAGATGCTGCTTTTGAGATACAAGGAAAAAAAAAAAAGGTAGCAAAGCATCATGTCCCAGATGCCAAATTAAGTAGTGTTTCAGGAAGGAAAGATTGATGAATTTTATTAAATTCTAAGATATTTTATTAGCGGGCAGCCAGCTCGCCTATTAATCAGTAATACCCACCTGGAAAGCAGAAAACCTGATACGAATTGGTGTTAATTTTTAAAATACTTTAATTTGATAAACAGTTAAAAATTAACTAGAATTATACTTTTAATCTAATAGTCACCTTTAAATTTTACATTGTTTGAGGAAGGTTTAAAATTTTTCATTTTTTAAAAAACATGATTAAAGCCTCTACAATCAACTCTGTTTCTAAAGTCCTGATTTAAGCATTTTTATTAATGGTTCAATTTACTTTACAATAGTCATACTATTCATATAATGTATGAATCCTAGCATATACAGGGCTAAATATTTCCGAGAATGTAAATTTTCTATGAACAATGTTAATTCCCAGTAATCTGAAAATGCAAGTTCTAGGTAAAAGTAAAACTTTACAAATAAGTACCAAAATTTATTGAGTTTAGTTTAAGGTCATTTAATATACCATTTAGACACCCACTTTTCACCAACAAGTCTTTGTCCTTTAAATAGTCACAGAGGTTGTGATGGCATTAAGTTGAAAAAATAGGATATATGAAATTCTTTTTCTTTTGATTACAGGAAGCTAATTACTTTGCATCTATTTTTCTGTCATTGCATTCTTTTACATTAGTGATTATATGAGATTCTTAATTTAGGTCATATTTAATGCTGAATGTTTAGAGGAAAATGTTTCATTTTGTCATATATTATTGCCTTTTCTACTCAGGTGTGTCTGACCAAGAGATTGCTGATGTATTTATATATTCATATGCTAGCTCTAGAAAAACAAAAATTTTAAAGGTGCTCATTTGTTTTGTCATACATTATTACCATGTCTGTCTGATGTCCAGTTAAGACTTCACAAATAGGGACCCATATGTTGATATACCTGAATATTACTTTTTAAAATCAAATCAAAAGACAAACAAAACTTTGAGCTTTTAGCATTTAAATGTTTGATTTTTACATGTTGTAAATAATTCTTTTGATTTGAGAGACTTCTAGAATCATGAGAAAAAGAAGTTATCTTCTTTGTTTTTACAATTATTATTCTAAATTAATGATTCTCCAACCCTAATTTGCACACATTTAGAATTATACTGATGTTGGGTCCCCAACTCCAAAGACACTAATTCTGTTTACATGAGATAGAGCCTAGGCATTGTTTATCTTTCTTTTCATCTTCTGTAAAGTTCTCCAGGTGATTTTTTTTATTCATTATTTTTTTTTAAAGTACTTAAGTGTATTTTTATTGAAATATCTTCACAATGAATGATTCACAATATCATCACATAGTTGTGTGTTCATCACCATGATCATTTTTAGAACATTTGCATTACTCCAGAAAAAGAAATAAGAAAATCCCCATACATCCCATACTCCTTACCCCTACCTACTATTGACCACTAGTATTGTAATCTATCCAGTTTTAAGATTTATAGTAGAGGTAGGTTAACTAAGACAGTATAACATATATATATTTAAATATTCTCAGTGGAGCAAAACAACATTCTGAAATAGATCCACTGAAATATACGCAAGTGACTTTTTTTTTTTGCAGTATAGTTATACAGTCATCAAAGATCAGGGCTACTGGATTATAGTTCAACAACGTCAGGTATTTCCTTTTGGCTATTCTAAAACACTAAACTCTAAAAAGAAATATATAGGCAGTAGTCAATCATTTGTTAAATAGTAATTTCTCAGTTAATACTTCCTTCCTCATTCAATTTTTCTCTCAATCTTTAGGGATATCTGGGCAATGACCATTTTAATTTTGGAAAATCTCCAGGTGATTTTAATATTGTTAGGGAATAAAATGGGAAATTTACTTACATGAACCGCTATTATAGCTGTGTGTTACTAAGCATACAGATACATGGAAATTTTTTTTCCTTTTTTTTTTTTTTTTTTTTTTTTTTTTGCCCAGATGGTTAACAGTTTTTAGACGTTGGTTAACATTGGCCAGAGAGTAACTGTTTAGGTATAATCTTTCTTTGATTCCTTAAATTGTACTAGATTAAAGATGTTGTTGTGAGTCTGTGTATCTGTCTAAATGTGGAATTTACATTATTTCAGGTTTTCTTTAATTTAATTATTGAAGAGATAATTTAAAAATTAGTTTTGTAACTGACAAATTTATTTCCTTTCAAATGACTTGAAAGTGATTATATTCCTTCAAGTAGGATAGCTAATAAAGAAATTAATTGCATAGAAGCCTCTTGAGGATTTCCAGTAAGGGATTCCCTTTCCATTATGAACTTGCTGCTTCAGGCTCAGTGGAAATAGAATTTGAAGGTGTTATGCAATAATATCTTTGCAAGTAAATTCTTACTTCATATCCTCTTTCTTTGTTGTTGTCTTGTTTCAGTGTTCCTTTTAACTTCAGTAGGTCACAGGTACTTAAAAGTAGGAGTTTGTAGACAGTATTTAGGATAAGAAATGACAGTGTAAAGCTTCACTTCCACTTTTGACAGTGTTTATAATTTGTAAATCATGGCATGGTTGTTCTTATATAAATAGTGTTATACGACATGCATATTCTCACAGTGATCTATCTACTGTAATATTTTTTGAGATATTTATTTTTTATAATCATTTTTTAAATTGAGATGCATTCACATCCCATGTAATCATCCAAAGTGTCCAATCAGTGGTTCACAGAATCATCATATAGCTGTACATTCATCATTACAACTGATTTTTCAACATTTTCATCACTCCTAAAAAAAAAAAAAAGTAAAATTAAAAAGGCACCCAAAACATCCCATCCCTTGTATTATTTTTTGTCTTTTTTTTTTTTTCCTTACTCATCTGTCCATACACTGGGTAAAGGGAATGTCAGTTACAAGGTTTTCACACCAAAAGCTGAAAAGGGATATCTACATACTAAATAAAAATAATCTCCAGAATGACCTCTTGACTCTATTTGAAATTTCTCAGCCACCGAAATATTCGTTTGTCTCATTTCTCTTCTCCCTTTTGGTCCAGAAGACTTTCTCATTCCCACTTTGCCAGGGCCAGGCTCATCCCATGTCCCACATTACTGGAGATTTACACTCCTGGAAGTCCTATGGGGGTGGGCAGTAAGTTCACCCACAGAGTTGGCTTAGAGATAGAGGTCACATCTGAGCAACAAAAAAGGTTCTCTGGGGGTAAATCTTAGGCATAATCATAAGTAGGCTTGGTTTCTTGTTTGCAGGAGTAAATTTCATAAGGGCTAACCCCCAAGATTGAGGACACAGCCTATCAAAATGGCAGTCCCCAGTCTTGGAAGATTTCAGGTATTTCCTAGGTGGGGAAGTTTAAAACTTCTACGTTTTTCCTTCCCCAGTCCTTCAAGGAGAGTTTGTAAATGCTATTTAATTTTCTGCCCAGCTTACTCTTATATCAGGGCATAATATACTAATCTGTACAGGCCAACAAAATCTCACTCCCTATTAAAGGTTCCTTGTAATTAGGGTATTTGAATAAGCTGACCATGTAAGGTAAATCAGATAGTGTCTTTTTTGCAACATAGAACATGGCATTTTATGTTGCAAAAGACATGAAGCATCCTTGTAGAATTCAGCATAGGAAAGGTTGCAGTTTGAGTTATTGTTCAGTAGTGGAAAGAGGATTATCTGAAATACAAGGAATGTTGTAATAACATGTCAACAAATGTGGTTCACAATTTTTTTGACTGGATAACTGGTAGTTGTTTGAAGTGAGTGCTTTTTCTGTTTTCCTGTATGGCTCAGTTCAACTAGATGCAGTTATCTGCATTCATTTCTTGCAAATGGAATAACTCATAAGCAAATGAAAAATTTGGGTTAATTCTCAAATTGTTCCCTAATATATCAGTTGCTTTGGAACAAATTTGCATTTTCACAATAAGCCTTTATAGGAGCAAAACTGTACTATCTATCTAGTGGCTTATAGTATATTACTTAACCTTTCAGAGCTCCTAGATCTTCTTATGTAAAATAAGGATAGTATTCTTGGCCTCATTTAGTTTGATGGAGGATTAAGAAAATGTATATATGTAAGTATTCAGAATAGAATATGGCATATATTCGTTTAAGATGAAGTTTATCGCCTGTGACTTCTATTTAGAAATTGACCCACCTAAAGAGGTAAAAAAAATAAAATAAAATAAAAATACTTTTTTGTGTGTTTTTTTCTTCTCTGGATAGACATAAATGTAGATGTATACATTTTGCTATTTATAGGCAATTGCCGTCTATGTATTTAATTCAGGTAGTTGCTACTAGCAATAATGCCTTTCTTTTACCTATGAGAATAAATGCTAGAAAGTTAGAATGTGATTATTGCTTTATTTTTCTTTAATGATAAATTTCAAAATTAAAACAGTGTAATTATTTAACTCCTTGCTGATTGACAGTGTTTCTTTCATCTTCTCTTCTCTTTTTCCTTTATTTCCATTGTCTCTGTTGAGGAATTACTCTTTTAATCCATTCTGGCAGTCTATGGAATTATCCCCCTACTTGACACATTACTTAGTCTCTCAAATATATCTGAACTCAGCCCTTGCCAGGGCCCCACTGACAATTGAAAATGCTTGAGGCTTTCTGTAATGAGCTACCTAGAATATTTTTTTAAAAATGGGAAAAAATGAAAGAAATCCCTTTTTAGAGCCGGTACCCAGCCCCCAAGGTTTGCCATTCAAGAGTGGGTCCACCTCTGTGTGCCACCCTTTTTGGGGCTCAGTCCTTCCCAGTACTGTGAGCGCAGCTGACTCTAGCATACTCTGTATTTATTCTTTTTTTTTATTTTTTATTATTATTATTTTTTTCTTTTCTGTCCACCCAACCTCATCTCTGCCAGGATTAAAACCTCAGTTGCAGCTTGGCTGAGTTACCTTCCCTTCCTTCCAGTGGAGACTGCTTAAAGATAAGCCCTTTGTAGAATTATCCCTTTCTCTTCCCCTTGTCTGTTGCAGTGCTGAAGCCTAAGCTGTACTATCTAATGGGCAGTTAAGAAAAAAAAAGGAGAGATGAAATAAAAAGTGGAGAGACAAACTTAAAAATCCCTTTCAGAGCCAGATTCTAGCCCCCCGGGTTTGCCAGTCAAAAACCACAGTTGGTGCCCGGCTCTGTATGCTGCTTTTCTTGGGCTGCACCCCTTTTCCAGTATTTTGAGCTCATACAAGAGGTTCTGTCACCCCCTCCCCCACCGGTCATCCCTTCCCTAAATCTCCCGGTTCCTTTTGTATTTACTCCAGGCTTATCTGTGCTTGGACCTTGAATTTAGCAGTCCAGGTTTGTAAATTCTGCAATTGGAGCTTGTTTGAGGTACCCTCCTTGTTCCTAGTAGAGAGGGCTTCTTTGTTCTTCTATGATGCCCTCCAAGACAGCCTGCCATGCCAGTTGGGGAGGGGCACCAGCCTTTTTTGTTTGGGAAACAGAGTTCTGTATGGGTTCTCGACTGTTCCACTTGGTCCAGACTGTTGTACAGTGTGTGTCTGTTCAAGGAAGTCCCCCAAAAGTTGTCCCTGACAATTCCTGGCTATTTACTAGCTTCTTTAGAGGACTAACTAAATTCCATCCCTCACTATGTAGCCATCATACCCCTGCCTCCAAGACATTACTCTTAAAACTTAGTGTTACTATAGTGGAATGAAATTCTTCTGTCTTTTGCCCCTTTCTCTGCCATTGGTTCTAAGCTGTGCCCTCTTTCTCCATGGCCCCAATTCATCCATCCTCCACACCATGGACAAAGTGACACAAAGCATTCAGCAGTCCCCTTGCTGAGAAATCTCATATCAGCAATCTCTTCCTATGAAACAGCCATCCTGGATGATATTGCTCTTGCCTCTGCTGCTGGAGATGTGTAGACCTGTCTGGTCCAGTCCCATCCACCCTTCCTTTTTGTGTATATCCCTCTTTCTACAACAGTTAAATTTCTGTAATTGCTTTCCACATCTATGACATCATTAAAGTCGAAGCATCTTTATGTTCAGAGATTTTGTATTCTCCGGTTGCTCTCCCTTGGAACTGACACTTACAGGTTCTCAATAATATTAACTGAAAGAATGAAGGAATGAGCAATAAGCCAAATGTAGGCCAAGATTTTAGAAAAAAGAAAATTAAACACTTGGGTTCAGAGTTAATGGATTATTTGCTTTGGTTTTATCCTTCATTGTTTAAATTATAAACTTCCAATTTCCTTTTTTTTTTTTAACCTGATAAAAAATATTTTTACTATCTTGCCAGTCTTTGTAGCCAAACAGCCTTGGTTAGATTCCTGTTTCAGCCATTTATTAGCTTGATCACCTTAGTCAATTTAGCCAACCTCTCAAAGCCATAATTTGCTTCTCTGTAAAATGACAATAATAATAGCATTTAATCATAGGCTTATCATGGTGATCAGATGAACTGCTGCTCGTAAAATGTTTAGAATTGTACTTTGCACTTGGTAAATACTCAGTAAATGCCAACTATTTTTACTGTTCCCATTTATTTCTAATGAACTTCCCTATCAACCGATGTGCCAATCCCTACCCTCCTTAGGTACTTAACACTTCTCAACATCGGAGTCAGGATATTTTCTGTTCTGCTGGCTTTTCAAAGGCTTCAGGCCAAGCCCCTCATAAATTTTTCACCTGCTGTTACTGCAGCTAGGGTTTTCTGATTGTCTGACTTGCTTCTGTCAAGGACTCTTTCTTCCCCTACCCTTCAAAACCAGGAACAATGGCATCAATACATGCCATTCATGTCATGCATGTCTTGATTTGCAGGTGCCATAAAGTCCTTTCCCTAGCTCTTTTTCCCATTAGGAGGAATGCAATTGAAAACACCTGTTCTAGTTTGCTAGCTGCTGGAATGCAATATACCAGAAACACAACAGCTTTTAAAACAGAGAATTTATTAAGTTGCAAGTTTACAGTTCTAAAGCAATGAAAATGTCCCAACTAAAACAAGTCTATAATGTCCAAATTAAGGCACCAACAAGAGGTTACCTTCACTCAAGAAAGGTCCATGAAGTTCAGAGTTTTACTCTCAACTGGAAAGGCACATAGCAGACATGGTGACTTCTGCTGCTAGGTGTCTCTAGAGGCTTCTTGTTTCATGAAACTCCCCCAGGGGCATTTTCCTTCATCTCTGAAGGTCTCTTACTGCATGGGCTCTTGTGGGTCTTCTGGCTTTCCTAGAGCTCTTTCCAAAATGTTTTCTCTTTTAAAGCATTCCAGTAAACTAATCAAGATCCACCTGGAATGGGTGGAGTCACATCTTTCTCTTATCAAAGGTTAATACCCACAATTGGGTGAGTCACATCTCCATGGAGATAATCTAATCACATTTCCACCCTATAATACTGAATAGGTTTAAAAGAAATGCTTGCTCCCACAAGATTGAATTAGAATTTAAACAAGTCTTTTCTGGGGCATATAATCCATTCAAACCAGCACAATAACCAATTTCCTTTCTCTGCTAATTTATTTCAATGGTAATGCTCTGCTGGAACACTTCCTTGTATAGAACACAGAGATCACTATTAAATCACTGCAGTTGACTATCTCTGTGTTCTTTTTGTTTTCCTGTTTGAATGGTTCATAGTTCTCAAGGGACATTGCACTTTTTTTTTTTACTGAATATTTTTCAACACAGAAGAGGATACACAGAGTTTTAAACAAACGGAAGAGGATTCGTGAGAATTCATTCTTTCCTACTTGTGACGTTTCTTCCAACTTGAATACAGAAAGTCTTGCCAGATTAAGGTGTCCGTATATGATTTGTATAATTAAGGCTAAATTCAGTTCATTCAAACTTGAAAATTATTAAGGAAAACCACCTTTCCCATTAACCACCAGGTGTTGACTGTATTATTACTACTTGCATTCTTCACTTAACCTGTTCATCAGTTAGCTGTTACAGATGCATAAGAAACAAGAAAAAACATGTTTTTAAATAAAGTGAACTAATATTGTTTCTTCAAAATTCTCGGCATAAGAGGATAATTGTTAATTGTAAATTCTGCTTTATAAAATTAGAAAAATTTTAGTATGCGTTTTTATTGTTGATTACTTAGTCTTTGTTATTTCATTAAATAAAGTTATATTTTAAAATCATTGCAAGCTATTCTTAATATGTAATAATATAATAAAAATGGGCACCTTCTTAAGAAGGTTAGGATATGGATTACAATTATAAGTGGATTGAAATGGAGAGGACATTTCACAGGCAGTGTATTTAAATGTTGTAGATAGTTAAGGCTTTTGGGGGAAGATTACTTCTAAAATGTCAGATGATAACAAACAACAGAGCCCCCAAACCTTGTTAATTACTAGGAATTTGGTTGTATTCTCAACCAGAGTTGAATTTAAAATTACTATTGCAGTAAACATATGGTTGTGCTGGTTTGAAAGTATTATGTACCTTAGAGAAGCCATGTTTTAATCCTCATCCATCTCATGAAGGCAGCCATTTCTTTTAATACCTATTCAGTACTATAGGTTGGGACTTGATTAGATTATCTCCACAGAGATGTGACTTGGCCAATTGAGGGTATTAAACTTTGCAAGAAGGATATATGACTCCATCATTCCAGATGGGTCTTGATTTAGTTTACTGGAATCCTTTGAAAGAGGAAGCATTTTGGAGAGAGCAACAGAGCCACAAGAACCACAGAGTCCATGCTGCCAGAGACCTTTGGAGATGAAGAAGGAATACACCCCCGGTGGAGCTTCATGAAACAAGAAGCCTGAAGAGAATGCTAGCAGACATCACCATGTTTGCCATGTGCCTTTTCAGTTGAAAGAGAAACCCTGAATTTCTTTGGCCTTTCTTGAGTGACGGTCACCTCTTGTTGGTGCCTTAATTTGGACATTTTTATAGACTTGCTTTAATTGTGTCACTTTCACGGCCTTAGAACTGTAATGTGAAACTAAATAAATTCCCCATTAAAGCCATTCTGTTTCTCATATATCACATTCTAACAAACTAGAACAATGGTTGACAGTATTTTTATCATTTTTTCCAGCTTTAAGGAGATATAATTTATATAGTGTTTAATTCCTCTTATAAGTGTTCAATTTAATGAGTAAATTTATAGTTACGGAACTATCACTACAGTTTTAAAACTTCTCCCATCTCCCCTTAAAACTCATTTGATCCATTCGTACTCAGTCCCTGATCCTACACCCAGTTCCAGACAAGCATTGACCACCGTTCTGTCTCTATAAATTTGCCTTTTATTGGATATTTCATGTAAAGGAGATCATATAAAATATAGCATTTTCCATCTGACTTTTTTCACATAAGATTTTTTCCCCCATGTTTTATTAATATCTTTAATGTTTTTCTTTAATTTTTTTGTTTCCTTCATTTTTATTGCTGAACAGTATTCCACTGTGTAGACATACCCCATTTTGTTTATCCATTCACCAGTCAATGGACATTTGAGTTATATTCACTTTTCGGGTCTTATGAATAATGCTCCTTTGAAAATTTGGATATAGATCTTTCTGTGGATGTATGTTAATTTTTGTTGAATTAATTTCTAGCAGAAGTACTTGGTTATCTGGTAAGATTTTATTTAACTTTTTAAGAAACTATTAAACTTTTTTCCAAAGTGACTATACCATTGTACATTCTCAACAGCAATATATGAATATGTTAGTTTCTCTACATCTTTGCAAATACTTGTTACTGTCCATCTTTTTTATTATAGTTATTCTAGTAGATAGGAAGTAGTATTTCATAATGGGTTTTTCTTGCATTTCCTTATGATTAATGATATTGAATAGCTTTTTATGTGCTTTTTGACCATTTGTCTGTCTTTTTTAGTGTAATGTCTGTTCAAATCCTTTTTTTCTGTTTGTAATTGAGTTGTGTAGTAGGTTGAATTTTGTAACCCAAGAAAGAACATTGTCTTAAACTTAATCCACATTCTTGTGGGTGTGAATTTGTGTAAATGAAATTTTTTTGAAGATAATCTTTTTAGTTAAGGTGTGATCAACTGAATTAGGCAGTTTTTTTTTGTAAGTATTTATTATTCATACATTTTCCCATACCATGTAATCATCCAAAGTATACAATCAATGGTTCACAAGATCATCCTATAACTGTGCATTTATCATTATCACCGTTGACTTTTTTTGAAAAATACATGTACAAAAAAGCAATGAATTTCAAAGTACATTGCAGAAATTATTTGTAGAACAGATTTCAAAGTTTTATATGGGTTACAGTTCCACAATTTTAGGTTTTTACATCTAGCTGCTCTAAGATATTGGAGACTAAAAGCATAATCAATATAATTATTCAGCAATCATGCTTGTTTGTTAAGCCCTACCTTCTCTGTATAACTCCACCATCACCTCTAATCTTTCTCCCACTCTTTATGGGTATTTGGGCTGTGACCATTCCAACTTTTTCGTGTGGGAAGGGGCTGTTGATAATATGGAATAGGGGGATGGGAACTAGTTGATATTCTCGAGGGCTGGTCTCTCTACATTTCAGGACTTACCTGGTCCAGGGACCCATCTGTATGTTGTAGATTTTTGGAAAGTTACCCTACACATGAAACCTTTATAGAAGCTTGTATAACACACTAGGTGTTCTTTAGGATTGGCAGAGATGGTTTTGGTTAGGGTTTGGCAACCTATGATAGGTAGCAATGTCTAACCGAAGCTTGCATAATAATGACCTTCAGAGTAGCCTTTCAACTCTATTTGAACTCTCTCAGTCACTGATACCTTATTTGTTATACTTTTCTCCCCATTTTCATCAGGATGGCATTATTGATCCCACGGTGCCAGGGCCAGGCTAATCCCTGGGAGTCATCTCCCACACCACCAAGGAGACTTTCATTCCTGGATATCATGTCCCACGTAGGGGGGATGGCAATGATTTCACTTGCAGAGTGGAGCTGAGAGAGAGTGAGGCCACCTCTGATCAACCAAAGAAGTCTTCCAGAAGTAACTACTAGCATCCCTATAGGTAGACTAAACGTCTCCATTATGTAAGAAGCCTCACAAGAGCAAGCCTCAAGATTAAGGGCTTGACCTATTGATTTGGGTGTCCCTAGTGTTTGAAACCGTATCAGGGCTTTCTTCAGTGGTAAAGTTTAATAGTTCCATATTTTTTCTCCCATCCCTCAAGAGACTTTTTATCAGGAAAGCTCTAGTTTTTCTTTTTTTGGCTAGATGTGGTAGTTAGATTCAGTTGTCAGCTTGGCCAGGTGAAGGCACCTAGTTCTGTTGCTGTGGACATGAGTCAATGGTACGTGAACCTCATCTGTTGCTGATTACATCTGCAGTTGGCTAGGAGGCGTGCCTGCTGCAATGAATGATGTTTGAATTAATTGGCTGTTTCTTAAATGAGAGAACGCAACGTAGCACAGCCGAAGCAGCTCTGCATACCTCATCTCAGCACTCGCAGCTCAGCCTAGGCCTTTGAGATGCAGAAAGGAATCACCCTGAGGAAAGTTGTTGGAACCCAGAGGCCTGGAGAGAAGGTCAGCAGAGATTACCACAAGCCTTCCCACGTATGAAAGAACCTTAGATGAAAGTTAGCTGCTTTTCCTCTGAAGAACTAATAAAATAAATCCCCTTTTATGAAAAGCCGATCTGTCTCTGGTGTGTTGCATTCTGGCAGCTAGAAATCTAGAACACCAGATAAATGTTTTAATTTATTATAAATTGATAAATTTATAATAAATAAACCCACAAATATTAGAGAATTTGTGGGTTTACAGAATAATCATACATGAAATACAGGATTCTCAGATACCACCCTATTATTAATGACTTGCATTGGTGCAGTACACTTGTGACAATTGATGAAAGCACATTTTCATAATTGTACTGTTAACTATAGTCCTATAACTTAGGGTTCGTGTTGTAAGTAGTGCATTACCATGGATTAAAAAAAATTTACTCTAGTAACACATATACAATCTATTATTTCCCCTATTAAATACTTTCAAATATATATTTCATTTCTGTTAATTATGTTTACAGTGTTTTGCTACCATCAGCATCCATTATCGAAACTTTTCCATCATCCCAAACAGAAATTGCATTTTAAGCCTTTATTCCCTATTCCCTTCTCCGTGCCCTGTTAACCTATATTCCAGATACTGAATCTATGACTGCATGTTCTAATTATTTCATATTAGTGAAACCTTTTACATCTGGTTTATTTCACTTAACATGATGTCTTCATGGCTCACCCATGTTGTTGCATGTATCAGAACTTTATTTTCTTTTAAAACTGAATAATATTCCATTGTGTGCATATGTAACGTTTTGTTTATCCACCATCTGTTGATGCACATTTGGGTTGCTTCCATCTTTTGACAACTGTGAGCAATGCTGATGTGTATGTTAGTGTGCAGTTCTTAATCCATATTACTTGATGCCTAACAAAGAGAAGAAATTGGAAGCCAGTGTCGGAGAAAGCCACTCAGAAAGATCCTGGAAGTCAAGTGGAAGCCAGAAGAGCAGATTCAAAGCGACACAGAGAGGCCGAGTTTATGTGACAGGGAGCAGATTGGCAAGCCAAAGGACCAGAAATTATGATGAGCCTGCGCCAGAACACTGCACACCCCAGGAGGGAGAAGTCCTGCCTATACCGTGAGGTGGAATTTAGAGTCTTCTGAAACTTTGAGGCAATAAATTCCCATTGTTTGATTCAACACGTCCTGTGGTGTTTATTATAGCAGCCTGGCAAACTTAGATAGGTTGTTTTTCTTCTTATTATTGGGTGTTAAGAATTCTTTAAATTCTGAATACAAGTCCATCAAATAATCATTTGTAAATATTACCTCTCTAATCATGGCTTGTCTTTTCATTTCCATAATGTTGTCTTTCAAAGTACAAGAATTTTCCATTTTAATCAAGTCCAACTTATAGTTTTTTTCTTTTGTGTCTGTGAGTTGGGTTTGGAGTGGTGGTTTGGAGCTGTATTTACTCAAGAAAACCATCTTCTTAAACTTTATCCATTCCTGTGAACCCACTGTAAGTAGGACCTTTTTATGCAGTTACTTCAATTTAAGGTCTGGCCTACTTCAGTCAGGATGGTTGTTAATCTTATTAATAGAACACTTTATAAAAGAATGAAAATCAGCCAGAGAAAGAAAGCCAGAGAGGTAGCAGCTAGAAGTTGAACATCAGCTGAACCTGGAAGAGAAAGGAGGGATCAGGAGCTGGTGCTATATATATGCCTTGCCATGTAACAAGCTAAGGACCAAGGATCACTGGCAGCCAGCCCCAGAATGCCTCAGTCCTTGGGGGAAAAAGCATAACTTTGAATGATGCCTTGATTTGAGGATTTTCCTAACCGTAAGTGAATAAATTCCTGTTGTTTAACTCCACCCATTTCATGGCATTTGCTTGTGCAGCCCAGGAATCTAAGACAAGTGTGTAGTATGTTTACATTTAATGTAAGTATCGATGCAGTTAGATTTACATTTGTCCTTTTCTGGCTTGTGTTCTGTCTTGTCTTTTGTTTGTTTGTTTTGCTTTATTTTTCCTTTAATGTCTTCATTTTTAGTTTGTCATTTTAATTTCTGTTTATCTTTTCACTATTTTTAAAGTTTTTTTTTGGTTGTTCTAGAAATCACAGTGTGCATTTTTACTTTTCACAGCCTATTTCAGAGTAATGGTAATTTAATTTTAGCAAATACAGAAACTTTGTTCAAATGTATTTCCTTTTCTCTCCCCTCTGTGATCCCTTGTCATATATATTATACTTTTATAAATTCAATATACATTGTTATAATTAATTCTTTTTACAGTCTTATGTCTTTGAAATAAGGTAAGAATAGAATCTGAGAAAAAATATATGTAGGGTCTTTTACATTTACCGTTTTTAGAACTCTTTTCCTTTATTGGAAGTGACATGTCATTTCCTTTCAAAATGAAGGACTTGCTTTAGTATTTCTTCTAAAGTATGTTTAGCAGCAACAAATTCTGCTTTCATTTATCTAGAAATATCTTTATTTTGCCTTCAATTTTGAAAAAAAATGATTTTACTTAATTCAGAATTCTTGGTTAGCAGTCTTTTCCCTCACTTTTAGCACTTTAAATATAATTCCATTGCCTCTTCTCTACATCATTTTGTGTGAGACATCAGTTATTAATCCAACTGTGGTTCCTTAGTGTGGCCAAGTGTGGTTTGTTTTTTATTTTTTTCACTGCTTTTAAGACTTTGTCTTTCACATACGCTGTGTCCAGTTGTGAATCTCTTTTAGCTTACCTTCCTTAGAGTTCATTAAGCTTGGATATAGCAATTATTGGTATTGTTTTTTTGGTTTTTATTTTCATTGAAGTGGGGAGATTTTGGGGCAATAATCAATATTTTTGTTTTAGTCTTTTTTGTCTTTCCTCTCCTTTTGGAACATTGTTTACAGAAATGTTGGAACATAAACATTTATGTTCTCTGAGACTGTTAACAGTGTTATTTTGTTTGATTTTTTTTTTCTGTTTTTCATAATGTATAATTTCTGTTGCTCTCTCTCCAAGTTCGATATTCTCTCTTTGGCCCACTCAATCAGTGAATTATTCATCTCGGTTTTTGTACTTTTCTGAATTTCTTTTTATTTAAAACTTATCTCTTTATTGCTATTCTACCCATTATATCATTGTCATTTCTAAAAAAATTGCTTAAGCATAGTTTATCTTAGTTTTTAGAACATATTTATAATAATTGATTTGTGGTCTTTATCTGTTAAATACAGGATGTAGGGACACTCTGAGGCAGATTTATTGATTTCTTTGATTCCTGAGTAAGTCGTATTTTCTTGTCTCTTGTATGTCTCAAGTTTTTTTATTGATTTCTGGAATTCTTAGATAATATATTGTAGCAACTTTGGATCCTGAGATTTTTCCTTCCCTTAGAGTTGTTGTCATTATTGTTTTGTTTGTTTGGCAATTGCCTAAAGTAAATCTCTCACATGAATTGTCTGGCTTCTCATGTCTCTGTTTAGTGTCTCCCCCACCTTCATTTTTTATTTTAAATTGATTTCCTAGGGGTTACCTCTAGGTAGATATAGCTTACTGGACAACCAGTGATTGATTCAGAGATTTGTTTTCAAATACCTTGAGCCTGAAAGGATTCCACTCTGTGATAATGGATCCGTGTGTATGGGCTGGGGCCTACATTCAGTGTTCAGACTTTTAAAGTATTTTTTTCCTGGCTGTTATTTTCCATAGAGCTCTTTTATGTCTTCTGCATGTGCGCCTATGTTCTATAGGTTAGGGATGTTTGGGTGGTTTGTACCCACTCTGTTCTTTGCCATGAGTTTGTAAGTCTTTTGTCAACATGGAATATTTGGATAGCTCCTTAAGTCCCATATGGCTGTATTACCTTCAAGAATTCCCTGTTATATCTATGACTTGTCTGCCAGTCTGTTGCCTGTCTGAAGAAGGCCCAGTACTCTGAGGTCTGCTGTTGTAGTTTGCTAGCTGCCAGAATGCAATATACAAGAAATGGAATGGCTTTTAAAAAGGGAACTTTAATCAGATGCTAGTTTACGGTTCTAGGACCGAGAAAATGTTCCAGTTCAAACAAGTCTATAGAAATGTCTAATCTAAGGCATCCAGGGAAAGATACCTTGGTTCAGGAGGGCCGATGAAGTTCAGGGTTTCTCTCTCAAGTGAGAAGGCACATGGCGAACACAGAGTTTCTCTCTCAGCTGGAAGTGCACATGGTGAACACGGCGTCATCTGCTTGCTTTCTCTCCTGGCTTCCTGTTTCATGAAGCTCACTGGGAGGCGTTTTCCTTCTTCATCTCCAAAGGTCACTGGCTCGTGGATTTTCTGCTTCATGGTGCTGCAGCATTCTCTGCTCTCTCCAAATCTCCTTTTCTCCAAAATGTTTCCTCTTTTATAGGACTTCAAAAACTAATCAAGACCCACCCAAATGGGTGGAGACATGCCACCTAATCCATCTTAACAAACCACTGTTGATTAAATCACATCTCCAGTGAGATGATCTGATTACAGTTTCAAGCATACATTATTGAATAGGGATTATTCTGCCTTTATAAAATGGGATTTAGATTAAAACATGACTTTTCTAGGGAACATACATTCTTTCAAACCAGCACACTGATCCTCTGATCATTTGCCACTCAGGTCACCACTTTAACTGATAACTCTTTAAATCAAATGAGCTTTGCCTGGAGCAGCAAAATTTCTAGTTATCCCATCCTGCCTTGCTTTGGTTGAACTATCACATAGTTGAGCTGGGAGCTTGAAAGCAGCCCCAGAAAAATCTGCAACAGATTCATCTGTTCTTATCCATAGTTGAGTGATTTTCATGAATCACTTTTCAGTTTGTTGTATGCCTATGATTGAAAACAACTTAAGTGGTTGTTTTTTATAGTTTTGCCAAGCTTTATAGTTTTTTTTGGAAATGGGAGGCTTGTTGCTTATAATACCAGAAGTGAATCTGTCTTATATATCATTTTAACTAAGTATCTGGGTGTTTTTAGTTTCCTTTGATTGTTCAAGCAAATACCGTGCGATGAATTGGCTTAAACAATGACAATTTATCATCTCATAGTTTTGAGTCAAGAAAATGTACAAACCAAAGTGTCATCAATACAATGATTTCTTCCTGAAGATTAATCTTCTGGGTCTGGCTTCTGGCATTCCTTGGTCTTTGGCTCCTCTGTCATAAGTCAGTGCATGCAGTGCTGTCTCCTGCTTACTCAGTTCTCTTCCAGTTTCTGTTGAATTTCAACTTGTTACATCCTGTAGCTTTCTGTCTGAATTTCATTCCCCTTATAAAGGACTCCAGTAATAGGGTTAAAACCCATTCAGATTGAGGTGACCCCCAGCTTAACTGTTGTAACTTTATCAAAAAGTTCTAATTACAATGGGTTCACACCCACGGGAATGGATTAAGTTTAAGAATATGCCTTTTTCTAGGGTAAATTGCTGCAAACTACCACTCTGGAATAGTTTATTTTCAGACCTAAAATAATGAAATATAACAGATAATCAGAAATTCAAGTTTGTTTTCCTCAAATATTTTAGATCTGAAAGGAAAATATCACTGTTGAGAGGGAAAGAACTCCATTTATTCACATTTCAAAACACTTTTTTTGAGGTTAGGACTGCAGGTGACTTAATATCTGGGTATTAGCAAGATATTGCAAATGATATGGTATATTAGCAAGAAGTAAACAACCTTTTGTAGAGTCATTCATTCCTCGAGTTTTGAATTTTTATATTGTCTCCTTAATTTGAGTGTGGCCTAACCAGTTGAATTGGGAAGAAAATGAGAAAGGAAAGGTTATAACTATAAATTTATGTTTGTGTTTACTTTTAAAAGATTACTTCCTTCTCTCACCCCATTATTATTCAAATATTATCTACTACTGGGAGCAATACTTGTACTTCCAAGAACTCAGAATGTGGAGTCAGGAATACCTACTCAGTAAGACCTTTTATGAATCACCTAACCTCTGTAAGTCTCAGCCTTCTTTTAGTGAAAATAGTTGTAATAGCATCATTTTCATATTATTCTATGGTGAGTGAATTAGAACATTCCAATTTTTTTTTAGTTCTCTTATTTTCTGTTTCCACACTTCTTTTGGCAACCAGTAGTGAATCCTTTTGCAATGTAAAGAAATTTTCTGTAAGAAAATAGTCACTTCCTAAATTTACTTTTATATGTTCAAAGGATTCTTTTACATTGGGTTGTTCTAAAGCATAGTGCACTGACATATTTACATGTGTTTTTTCCTATGAATAATCATCATTTAAAAATAATGAAATGATAATCTAAGTGTTTTATAGAATTATTACTAAAACTTTCAATGAAAATTTAACATACCCTAATTCAGATCATTTAAATACATTGGTCTCATGTAAGGTCCAGTTTTCTTAGATAAATGCAAGAAAGTGGAAAGAGATTTCTATTTTATCCTGTCATTTATTTCCTTGGCTGAACTTTGAACAGGCTATCATATAACTGGAAAAACATTGAAAGCAAGTGAATGTCATGACTTTTATCTTTTTGTTTGTTTCTTTGTTTTTTGCTGGTGACATAGATTTAGGTTTGGCGACCTTTGAAGTCATCTTTCTCAGCACCTTTGTATAGGAAAATGAATTCAAAAGCCCTCACTGTTATCTGTCAGCTGTTTTATGGATAAGGGCTAGTGAAAGGTTTGTCAACTGTATGAAAGAGGTAAAAATTCCTATCCTGTAGTTTGGACAGCTTCCACTTCTAGAGAACCAGTTTTAGAGAAGATTTTGATTTATCAGTATCTAGAGCAGTAAAATAAATCCATTATTATTCCAACTAGCCTATAATGCCTATTCATTGTAATTACAATGAAATAATAATTAATTAAATCTGTAGTTCCCCTTTTCTTTTCTATTTCAAGTTGTTTCATGGGATTAATATTCTGTTTACTTAGCTAGGTTACAGTGCTTAAAAAGGAAAATATTAAAATAACGTTGGATTTGTTCATTGCTCATATTTTTACATTGACATTTAGCTCTTCAACCAACCTGACAATATTTTTATGTAAGGTGGAGCTCTTCTTTATGTTCCTCTTTGCTAGTCATTTTTGTATTTCTGCTAGTTGAATAATCATTCTTTCCTCAATGACTTGAGATGCCATATAGCATTTTTACATATAAATGCTTATATTTTATTCTGTTTTGTTTCATTCTTTTGTTTTTCATTCCACAAATTTATCTTAAGCACTCAGTATGTATCAGGTGATACGTTAAAAAGTAGAAATACATTAGAGCAGGTGAGGCAGCAATGAAATAAATGGTAAGATATACAATGGAAAATTTCAGCTGTTGTAAAATTTTCAAAGAGAATGTGCTTATTGCTATGATAGCTTATTACACTGAGGATTTATCCATTCTTGAATGTTACACTCTGTTTTAAATGTAACATACTTTGATGTCTTATAAGACATTACCTTCCTCTTTGTTCATTTTTCAAGGTTTCTTGGCTAGTTTCATATGTTTTCTCTTCTGGGTTGCTTCTACAATTTGTTTTAATTCCTGTTGAGAGTGTGTTGAATTCATGGATTAATTTAGTGATCATCATGTTTATATTAGTGAATCTTCCTATCTATAAGTGTAGTATATTTTTCCATTTCTGGTATTTTGGTTTTTATTATTATTATTATTATTATTATTATTTTGCATGGGCAGGCACTGGGAATCGAACAAGGGTTTGGCATGGTAGGGGAGAACTCTGCCTGCTAAGCCACCATGGCCTGACCGGTTTTCTTATTTTTTTAATACAATTTCTTCTTGTAGGGCTTATACATTTTTTGTGAAGCTTATTCCTAACTAGTTGCTATTGTGTATGAAATTTTTTTCCATGTAATTTCTAACTGTTTATTGATGAGTAAAAGAAATGTATGGCTTTTGTTTGTTGATTATATTATATGTCTTACTTCCTTCAGATTTTTTTTATTGCTGATAACTTGCCAACTGGCTCATAATCTTTTTCTCTTAAGGTAGAATAATTTATCATATGCAAATATTGACAGTTTTGTCTAATTTTTTTTATCTTTGTCATATTTCATTGCCTAGTACCTGTTGTTAGTGTTGAATAGTAATGGTAATAGCAAGAATGATTGTCTTTTTCCTGATTTTAGTGGAAATGCTCCATATGTTTCAGTATTAAATAGTATGTTAGCTGCATGTTACCATTTATTGGGTTAAGAAAGTCTTTCTTTTTTAAAAAAATGTAGAATAGATATTCTTATTGTCTATTTTTAATGCAAAAAAATTTTATATATTTTTATTGAGATATCGTCAAATACCATATAATCTATCCAAAGTATACAATCAGTGGTTCATAAGTTTATCATATATTTTTGTACTTTATCACCATGATCATTTTTAGAACATTTGTGTTACTTCAGAAAAAGAAATAAGAAAACCCCATACATCCCTACCCCTCACTCCTTCCTCTTATTGACTACTAGTATTGCAATCTAGCCAATTTTAAGATTTATCATAGATTTAGATTAGCTAAGACAGCGTAGTATTGATAGATTGCTCTGCCCCTCCTGTGTATGTATGTATATATGTATGTATTTATGTATGTATGTATGTTTGGAACAAAACCAAACATCCAGAAGTAGAGCCATACAAATACAGGCAACTGGGTTTTTTTTTTCTTTTTATTTTGCATTATAGTTATCATTATATTGATATTATATATTATTATATATTACATTATATAATGATATATGTAATCATTATCAAAGATCGGGACTACTGGATTACAGTTCACCAACATCAGGTATTTCCTTCTGGCCGTTCTAAAACTCCAAACTCTTAAAAGATATATCTATATAATGAGTCATCAGTTACAGTCATTTGTTAAATTCTAATTTCTCAGTTACATCTTCTTCCTCTCATTTGATCTTTCTATCTTCAGAGATATCTAGGTAATAACCATTTTCACTTCTTCTTGCTGGAAAGGGGTGTTGACCTTCTGGAGTAGAGGAATGAACCTGGTTATTATTCTTGGAGAGACTGGTACCTCTGGGTTTCAGGGCTCATCTGGCCCAACCTCAATCTGTAGGTCTTAAGGTTTTGAAAAAGTAAACTTACTAAAAAAAAGTTTTATAGAGCCTTAGATAAAGTCCACAGTACTTCCTAAGGTTTTCAGGAATACTGTTGGTTGGGGCAAGGCATACTGTGCTAGTTTGAAATATCTGGTTAAAGCTTGCATAAACCAGAAAGAATATAAATTTTTTTTATCATCACAATTGACTATTTTTTTGTGATAAATAAAATATATACAAAAAAGCAATACATTTCAAAGCACTTCACAACAGTTTGTAGAACAGATTTCAGAGTTTGGGATGGGTTAGTATCTTACAATTTTAGGTTTTTACTTGTAACTGCTCTTGAAATTTTATTTTGTTCCATTTCTTTTCACCTTTTTGATCAAGAAGACATTCTCAATCCCATGATGCCAAGGCCAGGTTAATCCCTGGGAGTCATGTCCCACATAATTGGGGAGAGTAGTGAGTTTATTTGCAGAGTGGGCTTAGAGAGAGAGGCCACATCTGAGTAACAAAAGAGGATCTCTGGGGGCAACTCTTAGGCATAATTATATGCAGGCCTAGCTTTGCAGTTACAGGAATAAGTTTCCAACCATTGTTCTGTCTAAAGATCAGGGGCTTGGCTTAGTAAATTGAGAGTCCCTAATACCTGAGAAAATAATCAGAAATTCCCCAAATGAGGAAGTTTAATAGTTACACCTTTTTTTCCCAGTCCCTCAGATTGACTTTGCAAATACATTTTTATATTCTGCCCAAGATACTCTGGAATGTATCTGGATAATAAGATAATATGGGATAATAAGATCTCATTCCCTATTCTACGTTCCATGTAACTAGGTTGTTTAAATGACCTTACAAGGCAAATTAAATTAGATAGTGTGCTACAGAAAATTTAAATTTTGAATCAAATAAACATCTTTTCCTTTGGTCTCTCACAGAGGTTGAAATTTTAAAATACAAGAAAATATCATCCTTTACTCTGTATTCTGATTTAC
The DNA here is from genome assembly GCF_023851605.1 of Tamandua tetradactyla. Lineage (NCBI taxonomy): Eukaryota > Metazoa > Chordata > Mammalia > Pilosa > Myrmecophagidae > Tamandua > Tamandua tetradactyla. Next base: position 102,858,173 of record NC_135331.1, on the reverse strand, counting down.
CTGAGTCCTAACCATCCATTTCATTCATAACTCTGATTGAAATCTGATCTTTTTTGCAGCTTCTTTAACAGTTGCTGTATGGTGTGTATGAATTTTCAGAGCTTCAGAGCTCTAATTCTGATTCTCATATGTCCCAACAGATACAGTGTTCTAGGGAACTATCAGGTTATACACAAAGAGTACAGCATCTCAGAGTTTTAGAAATAACTTAAAACTCAGGAATAGATGTGACTGTTTTAAGAGGTCACAATCTGGGACTTCCTGGAAGATGGCGGCTTAGTAAGACGTGCGGATCTTAGTTTCTTCTCCAGGACACCTACTAGGGGAGTAGAAACGATACAGAAAGCGCCCAAAGCCACAACAGAGATAAAAAAAGACAGCGTACCCCATCCTGGAACGGCTGGCTGGCTGAGAGAAGCAGCTCGGGTGAGATCGCCGAGGCGCGCGGGCCTTACCGGGCGGGGTGGCAAGCGGCCGGAGTTACTCCCTTCCCCCTTCCCGGGCCGGCTGGGAGAATTGGAGAGGCGGTCCCCTGAAACAAAGACGGCTGGCGCCCACACCACGCGCAGCCCCCGGACCAGCTGAGAGAATTGGATCGGAAACCCCCAGGCCGCGGAGAACGGTGACGGGTGGGGGAGGCCCCTTCCAAACCCGTGACTCCCGGGGAACGTGCACTCTCTCGGGCGGGCCGCTGCCGCTGGCGCCCTCCCGCCACGCTTGTCGCCCAGGGCCGACTAGGAAATTCGGACGGGCTCTTTCCCTGGCTGCGGCGAACAGCAACCCTCCCTGCGTTCGGACCCCGGGCCGGCTCAAGCCGTTTCGGCTAGCGAACCCCCAGGACGGCGAGAGTTTTCCAAAGTTTAAGGTCCCACAGCACCTTTTACTGGTGGGACCCGCAGACAAACGTGTGCCACGAGCGCCACCTACTGGGCAGGATAAGAAAAACAGAACCCAGAGATTTCACAGAAAAATATTACAACCTTGCTGGGTCCAACACCAAGAGAAATCTGAATAAATGCCCAGACGCCAGCAGCAGAAGATAACTGTCCACGCTCAAAAGATTGAGAATATGGCTCAGTCAAAGGAACAAACCAATAGCTCAAATGAGACACAAGAGCTGAGACAACTAATGCTGAATATACGAACAGAAATGGAAAACCTCTTCAAAAATGAAATCGATAAATTGAGGGAGGACATGAAGAGGACATGGGCTGAACATAAAGAAGAAATAGAAAAACTGAAAAAACAAATCGCAGAACTTATGGAAGTGAAGGATAAAGTAGCAAACATAGAAAAAATAATGGATAGCTACAATGATAGATTTAAAGAGACAGAAGATAGAATTAGTGATTTGGAGGATGGAACATCTGAATTCCAAAAAGAAACAGAAACTATCGGGAAAAGAATGGAAAAATTTGAACAGGGTATCAGGGAACTCAAGGACAATATGAACCGCACAAATATACGTGTTGTGGGTGTCCCAGAAGGAGAAGAGAAGGGAAAAGGAGGAGAAAAACTAATGGAAGAAATTATCACTGAAAATTTCCCAACTCTTATGAAAGACCTAAAATTACAGATCCAAGAAGTGCAGCGCACCCCAAAGAGATTAGACCCAAATAGGCGTTCTCCAAGACACTTACTAGTTAGAATGTCAGAGGTCAAAGAGACAGAGAGGATCTTGAAAGCAGCAAGAGAAAAACAATCCAGCACATACAAGGGAAACCCAATAAGATTATGTGTAGATTTCTCAGCAGAAACCATGGAAGCTAGAAGACAGTGGGATGATATATTTAAAATACTAAAAGAGAAAAACTGCCAACCAAGACTCCTATATCCAGCAAAATTATCCTTCAAAAATGAGGGAGAAATTAAAACATTCTCAGACAAAAAGTCACTGAAAGAATTTGTGACCAAGAGACCAGCTCTGCAAGAAATACTAAAGGGAGCACTAGAGTCAGATACAAAAAGACAGAAGAGAGAGATATGGAAAAGAGTGTAGAAAGAAGGAAAATCAGATATGATATATATAATACAAAAGGCAAAATGTTAGAGGAAAATATTATCCAAACAGTAATAACACTAAATGTCAATGGACTGAATTCCCCAATCAAAAGACATAGATTGGCAGAATGGATTAAAAAACAGGATCCTTCTATATGCTGTCTACAGGAAACACATCTTAGACCCAAAGATAAACATAGGTTGAAAGTGAAAGGTTGGGAAAAGATATTTCATGCAAATAACAACCAGAAAAGAGCAGGAGTGGCTATACTAATATCCAACAAATTAGACTTCAAATGTAAAACAGTTAAAAGAGACAAAGAAGGACACCATATACTAATAAAAGGAACAATTAAACAAGAAGACATAACAATCATAAATATTTACGCACCGAATCAGAATGCCCCAAAATACGTGAGGAATATACTGCAAACATTGAAAAGGGAAATAGACTCATATACCATAATAGTTGGAGACTTCAACTCACCACTCTCATCAAGGGACAGAACATCTAGACAGAGGATCAACAAAGAAATAGAGAATCTGAATATTACTATAAATGAACTAGACTTAATAGACATTTATAGGACATTACATCCCACAACAGCAGGATACACCTTTTTCTCAAGTGCTCATGGATCATTCTCAAAGATAGACCATATGCTGGGTCACAAAGCAAGTCTTAACAAATTTAAAAAGATTGAAATCTTACACAACACTTTCTCGGACCATAAAGGAATGATGTTGGAAATCAATAATAGGCAGAGTGCCAGAAAATTCACAAATACGTGGAGGCTCAACAACACACTCCTAAACAACGACTGGGTCAAAGAAGAAATTGCAAGGGAAATTAGCAAATACCTCGAGGCGAATGAAAATGAAAACACAACATATCAAAACTTATGGGACGCAGCAAAGGCAGTGCTAAGAGGGAAATTTATTGCTCTAAATGCCTATATCACAAAAGAAGAAAAGGCAAAAATTCAGGAATTAACTATCCATTTGGAAGAACTGGAGAAAGAACAGCAAGCTAACCCCAAAGCAAGCAAAAGGAAAGAAATAACAAAGATTAGAGCACAAATAAATGAAATTGAAAACATGAAAACAATAGAGAATATCAATAAGGCCAGAAGTTGGTTCTATGAGAAAATCAATAAGATTGATGGGCCCTTAGCAAGATTGACAAAAAGAAGAAGAGAGAGGATGCAAATAAATAAGATCAGAAATGGAAGAGGAGACATAACTACTGACCTCACAGAAATAAAGGAGGTAATAACAGGATACTATGAACAACTTTACGCTAATAAATACAACAATTTAGAGGAAATGGACGGGTTCCTGGAAAGACATGAACAACCAACTTTGACTCAAGAAGACATAGATGACCTCAACAAACCAATCACAAGTAAAGAAATTGAATTAGTCATTCAAAAGCTTCCTAAAAAGAAAAGTCCAGGACCAGATGGCTTCACATGTGAATTCTACCAAACGTTCCAGAAAGAATTAGTACCAATTCTCTTCAAACTCTTCAAAAAAATCGAAGTGGAGGGAAAACTACCTAATTCATTCTATGAAGCCAACATCACCCTCATACCAAAACCAGGCAAAGATATTACAAAAAAAGAAAACTACAGACCAATCTCTCTAATGAATACAGATGCAAAAATCCTCAATAAAATTCTAGCAAATCGTATCCAACAGCACATTAAAAGAATTATACATCATGACCAAGTAGGATTCATCCCAGGTATGCAAGGATGGTTCAACATAAGAAAATCAATTAATGTAATACACCATATCAACAAATCAAAGCAGAAAAATCACATGATCATCTCAATTGATGCAGAGAAGGCATTCAACAAGATTCAACATCCTTTCCTGTTGAAAACACTTCAAAAGATAGGAATACAAGGGAACTTCCTTAAAATGATAGAGGGAATATATGAAAAACCCACAGCTAATATCATCCTCAATGGGGAAAAATTGAAAACTTTCCCCCTAAGATCAGGAACAAGACAAGGATGTCCACTATCACCACTATTATTCAACATTGTGTTGGAGGTTCTAGCCAGAGCAATTAGACAAGAAAAAGAAATACAAGGCATCAAAATTGGAAAGGAAGAAGTAAAACTATCACTGTTTGCAGACGATATGATACTATACGTCGAAAACCCGGAAAAATCCACAACAAAACTACTAGAGCTAATAAATGAGTACAGCAAAGTAGCAGGTTACAAGATCAACATTCAAAAATCTGTAGCATTTCTATACACTAGTAATGAACAAGCTGAGGGGGAAATCAAGAAACGAATCCCATTTACAATTGCAACTAAAAGAATAAAATACCTAGGAATAAATTTAACTAAAGAGACAAAAAACCTATATAAAGAAAACTACAAAAAACTGCTAAAAGAAATCACAGAAGACCTAAATAGATGGAAGGGCATACCGTGTTCATGGATTGGAAGACTAAATATAGTTAAGATGTCAATCCTACCTAAATTGATTTACAGATTCAATGCAATACCAATCAAAATCCCAACAACTTATTTTTCAGAAATAGAAAAACCAATAAGCAAATTTATCTGGAAGGGCAGGGTGCCCCGAATTGCTAAAAACATCTTGATGAAAAAAAACGAAGCTGGAGGTCTCGCGCTGCCTGACTTTAAGGCATATTATGAAGCCACAGTGGTCAAAACAGCATGGTATTGGCAGAAAGATAGATATATCGACCAATGGAATCGAATAGAGTGCTCAGATATAGACCCTCTCATCTGTGGACATTTGATCTTTGATAAGGCAGTCAAGCCAACTCACCTGGGACAGAGCAGTCTCTTCAATAAATGGTGCCTAGAGAACTGGATATCCATATGCAAAAGAATGAAAGAAGACCCATCTCTCACACCCTATACAAAAGTTAACTCAAAATGGATCAAAGATCTAAACATTAGGTCTAAGACCATAAAACAGTTAGAGGAAAATGTTGGGAGATATCTTATGGATCTTACAACTGGAGGCGGTTTTATGGACCTTAAACCTAAAGCAAGAGCACTGAAGAAGGAAATAAATAAATGGGAACTCCTCAAAATTAAACACTTTTGTGCATCAAAGAACTTCATCAAGAAAGTAGAAAGACAGCCTTCACAATGGGAGACAATATTTGGAAATGATATATCAGATAAAGGTCTAGTATCCAGAATTTATAAAGAGATTGTTCATCTCAACAACAAAAAGACAGCCAACCCAATTACAAAATGGGAAAAAGACTTGAACAGACACCTCTCAGAAGAGGAAATACGGATGGCCAAGAGGCACATGAAGAGATGCTCAATGTCCCTGGCCATTAGAGAAATGCAAATCAAAACCACAATGAGATATCATCTCACACCCACCAGAATGGCCATTATCAACAAAACAGAAAATGACAAGTGCTGGAGATGATGCGGAGAAAGAGGCACACTTATCCACTGTTGGTGGGAATGTCAAAGGGTGCAACCACTGTGGAAGGCAGTTTGGCGGTTCCTCAAAAAGCTGAATATAGAATTGCCATACGACCCAGCAATACCATTGTTAGGTATCTACTCAAAGGACTTAAGGGCAAAGACACAAACGGACATTTGCACACCAATGTTTATAGCAGCATTATTTACAATTGCAAAGAGATGGAAACAGCCAAAATCTCCATCAACAGAAGAGTGGCTAAACAAACTGTGGTATATACATACGATGGAATATTATGCAGCTTTAAGACAAGATAAACTTATGAACCATGTAATAACATGGATGGACCTAGAGAATATTATGCTGAGTGAATCCAGCCAAAAACTAAAGGACAAATACTGTATGGTCCCACTGATGTGAACGGACATTCGAGAATAAACTTGAAATATGTCATTGGTAACAGAGTTCAGCAGGAGTTAGAAACAGGGTAAGACAATGGGTAATTGAAGCTGAAGGGATACAGACTGTGCAACAGGACTAGATACAAAAACTCAAAAATGGACAGCACAATAATACCTAATTGTAAAGTAATCATGTTAAAACACTGAATGAAGCTGCATCTGAGCTATAGGTTTTTGTTTTGTTTTGTTTTGTTTTGTTTTGATTTTACTATTATTACTTTTATTTTTTTCTCTATATTAACATTCTATATCTTTTTCGGTTATGTTGCTAGTTCTTCTAAACCAATGCAAATATACTAAGAAATGATGATCATGCATCTATGTGATGATGTTAAGAATTAATGATTGCATGTGTAGAATGGTATGATCTCTAAATGTTGGGTTAATTTCTTTTTTTCCATTAATTAAAAAAAAAAAAAGAGAAGGGATAATTGGAGATGAAGGGATACAGACTGTACAACGGGACTGGATATAAAAACTCAGAAATGGACAGCACAATACTACCCAATTGTAATGCAATTATGTTAAAACACTGAATGAAGCTGCATGTGAGGTATAGGTTTTTTGTTTTTGTTTCTTTTGTTTTTTTTCTTTCTATTATTGTTTTAATTCTTATTCTGTTGTCTCTTTATTTCTTTTTCTAAATCGATGCAAATGTACTAAGAAATGATGAATATGCAACTATGTGATGTTATTAAGAATTACTGATTGTACATGTAGATTAGAATGATTTCTAATTCTTTTGTTAATTCTTTTTTTAATTAATAAAAAAAAAAAGAAAAAAAAAAAAAAGAGGTCACAATCTAGGAACTTTTACAAAATGAGCCTTATTGGAACTTTCTGTATTCTTTAATAATAGATTGCCCAATCTCTGCTCACTTTCTATCCATTGATAACCAGTGTACTCCAATTCAATTCTGAGAATTTGCTCATCATAGTTTTTATTAGTGAGACCATATATTATTTCTCCGTTATTTTCTCTTCTTTCACTCAACATAATATCCTCAGGTTTTGTTTTCATAATTGCATGCCACATGACTTTATTCCTTCCTTTAGCCACTCATTATTCTGTTGTATGTATACACCATGTTTTGCCTTTCATTCAATACTAAGTGTACCCTTAGCCCTCTTCTGTCCATTACAGATCATGAATAATGCCTCTGTAAGTGCCAGTGTGCAAATGTCTATTCATGTACCTGTTTTCAATTCTTCCAAATCTTTGTCTAATAATGGGGTTGTAGGATCATTTTGCAACCCTATACTTAGCCTCCTGTGGAACCACCTTGTCTATTTTTTAACACCTGTTAAAACGATGTACAAATTATGCCACATACACAATACACCTGTTTCATTTTCTTCCTTGATATCCAGCTAACTTTCCCATACTGTCCATCTTTTAGGTTAGATCATGTGATTTAATTCTGGTCAATGAAATGTGACTAGAAGTGATCTAGGCCAGCTTCTGGCATGACCTCCTTAGCTATCCATCATGTTCTCTCTTGTCCTCCATTTGAAGGTTGGATGACAACACTCACAGTGAACTCAGGTAACCCCTGCAGATGTTGATGAGTCTTTGATTGCATGAATTAGTGCATCAAATAGAACTTTTGCCCTCTACACTCCCACTTCCAACTGTCACTTGACAAGACAAACCTAGAATCTGGGATTGCTTGTAATAGCTTTTATCATTAATTTCCTTACTTACAGTCCTGCAACTTCTTCTATAGCCTTCATGTATTTTCTTCTGAAGTTAAGGGACTTTGGTAGCAGCACTGTTTTTCTTTTTGCTTTTTTTTTTTTTCTACTTCTTTACAGCCCATTAGATAGAACTGGAAGCCTTCTCAGATTCCAGTAGTGCCCCAGCCAAGGGCTGAATTAGGCATGTCTGAGAGACAAAGTAATAGTCAGGTGAAAGGAGTTAATTCCCTAAAGGTTTTATCCTCCCCAAGAGAAAGGCGGGGCCGAGCTCAAATGGAATGCCTCCTTCAAAGATTTCAGGCACCAGCAACTAAAAAATTGAAGCAAGTAATGCCAATTTACAACCTCATCTCTGTCTTAACCACGCCTTGGCAGGGATAGTCTGCTGAAATTAAAAGAACCAAATGACTTTATGCTGGTGGGAAGCCACGGGCAGAAAAGTGCCACATACTGGGAAGGATAGGAAAACCAGAGTCTACAGGCTTCTTAGGAAAGTCTGACAACCTGTGGGGTTTCACCCTCAGGGAAACCTAATGCTGCTGACTCTTTCCTCCTGAGACGTGAGCCAGTCTGGCCTGGGAAAATCTGACCAGGGTCTGTAATATCTAAGGAGACCCCCCACCCCCACCCCCACAAAAAAAAAGAGGGAAAAAAATGCTCCATATACACAGGTCAAGGAAAAGAAAAAGAAGAACTGAAAAATTCTTATCAGTTTAACAGAAAAATTCTTAGATGTCTAGAATAAGTTGAACTGAATGTCAAAGAACAGACAGAGAACAGAGCCATCCAGCAAGAACATCCTAGGGAAAAGAGTAAAAACAACCTCCAGAATAAACTAATTAAGGAAATCAAATGCAAAAAGTAATGAGTCATACTAGGAAAATTGAAAATAAGGCCCAGTTGAAGGAAAAATCAACAATTCAAATGAGATGTAGGAGTTGAAACAACTAATTGAGGATGTTTGAACAGAGATGGAAAAATCTCATCAAAAATCAAATCAGCAAGTTGAGGGAGGATATAAAGAAGACATTGGATGAAGAAATCAGTTTAAAAAACAAATCATAGAATTTATGGGAATAAAAAGCACAATAGAGGAGATGAAAAAGAATGGAAACCTACAACAACAGATTTGAAGAAGCAGAAGAAAGGATTAGTGGACTAGAGGATGTGGCATGTGAAATTCAACACACAAAAGAAAATATGGGGAAAAGAATGGAAAAATATGAGCAGGGTCACAGGGAACTGAATGACAACATGAAGTCCATGAATTTACGTGTTGTTGGTATCTCAGAGGGAGAACAGAAAGGAAAAGGAGGAGAAAGACGAATGGAGGTGTTCTAGTTTGCTAGCTGCCAGAATGCAATATACCAGAAACAAAATGGCTTTTAAAAAGGGGAATTTAATAAGTTGCTACTTTACAGTTCTAAGGCTAAGAAAATGTCCCAATTAAAACAAGTATAGAAATGTCCAATCCAAGGCATCCAGGGAAAGGTACCTTGGTTCAAGAAGGCCAATGAAGTTCAGGGTTTCTTTTTCAAGTGGAAGGGCACATGGTGAACACAATCAGAGTTTCTCTCTCATCTGGAAAGGTACATGGTGAACTCGGTCAGGTTCCTCTCTCATCTGGAAGGGCACATGGCAAACATGGTGTCATCTGCTAGCTTCTTCTCCTGGCTTCCTGTTTCATGAAGCTCCCCAGGAGACGTTTTCCTTCTTCATCTACAAAGTGCTGGCTGATGGACTCTCTGCTTCGTAGTTCTGCAGCATTCTCTGCTCTCTCTGAATCTCCTTCATTCTCCAAAATATTTCCTCTTTTATAGGACTCCAGAAACTTGTCAAGACCCACCCAAATGGGCGGAAACATGTCATCACCTAATCTGGTTTAACAACTGCTCTTGACTAAATCACATCTCCAGGGAGATGATCTGATTACAGTTTCAAACATACAGTATTGATTAGGGATTATTGTACCTTTATGAAATGGGATTTAGATTAAAACATGGCTTCTTTAGAAGACATAATCCTTTCACACCAGCACAGGAGGAAATTATCACTGAAAATTTCCCATCTCTTATGAAAGACTTAAAATTACAGACCCAAGAAGTACAGCATATCCTAAACAGAATAGATCCAAATAGACATACTCCGAGACACTTAGCAATCATATTGTCAGATGTCAAAGAGAAAGATAATTGTGAAAGCAGCAAGAGATAATCAATCTATCATGTACAAGGTAAACCCAATAAGACTGTGTAGATTTCTCAAAAGGAACCATGGAGGCAAGAAGGCAGTGATATGATATATTTAAAAGTCTAAAAGAAAAAATTGCCAACCAAGAATTCTATATCCAGAAAAATTGTCCTTCAAAAATGAGGGGTACACATGCCTTCCCCACACCCCAAAAAGAAAATTTCAACAAGTGGTACTGCAATAATGAGATAGTCATGGAAAAAAGGATGAAATGTTACTCCCACCATACAGCATATAAACAAAAAAATGAGGGGGAGATTAAAATATTTTAAAATAAATAATCACTGAGATAATTTGTGATCAAGAGACCACCTCTGCAAGAAATACTAAAAGGAATAGTACAGGAAGATAGGAAAAAGCAGGAGAGGGGTGTCTGGAAAAGAGTGTAGAAATGAGGACTATCACTAAAGATAAAAGAAGAAAAAAATTAGATGTGACATTTAAAAATCCAAAAGACAAAATGGTAGAACAAAGTACTGCCTTTACGGTAATAACACGAAATGTTGATGGATTAAACTCCCCAATCAAAAGACATAGACTGGCCCAATGGATTGAAAAACAGAATCCATCTGTATACTGTTTATAGGAGACTCTTTGTAGACCAAGGTCAAAAATAGGATGTAGGGGACTTCCGGAGAAGATGGCGGCTTAGTAAGACGCGCGGGTCTTAGTTCCTCCTCCAGAACAGCTACTAGGGAAGTAGAAACGGTACAGAACAGCTTCTGGAGCCACGACAGAGACCAAGAAGACAGCGTACCCCATTCTGGAATGGCTGACTGGCTGGGAGAACCCGCTGCGGTGAGATTACTGAGGGGCACGTGCTTCCCCGGGCCGGGGCGGCAGGTGGCTGGAGTCCCTCCCTCCCTCCTTCCCAGCTGGCTGGGAGAATTGGACAGGCGATCCCCTCAAGCTGCGGCGGCTGGTGCTCCCCCCACGCACGGCCCCCCGGACCAGCTGGGAGAATTGGATCAGAGATCTCCCAAGCCGCGGAGACCGGCGACCGGGGTCCTCTCTAAACACGTGGCTTCCCGGTCCGGCTGGGAACGGTGGATAGGCACTCCCCCAAGCCGTGGCGGCCGGCAACCCCCGCCACGCTTGGCGCCCGGGCCGGCTGGGAAATTTGGACAGGCGCTCCCCCAAGCCGCGGAGGCCAGCGACCCTCCCCACGCGCGGATTCCCGGGCTGGCTGGTAAATTCGGATTGGCACTCCCCCAAGCCGCTTCGGCTGGCGACCCTCCCCTACAGCGAGAGTTTTCCAAAGTTAAAGGAGTCACAGCATCTTTTACTGGTGGGACCCGCAGACAGACAAGCGCCATGAGTGCCACCTACTGGGCAGAATAAAAAAACAGAGCCCAGAGATTTCACAGAAAAATCTTTCAACCTGCTGGGTCCCACACCCAGGGAAATCTGATTAAATGCCCAAACGCCAGCAGAAGATAACGAATCACGCTCAGAAAATTGAAGATATGGCCCAGTCAAAGGAACAAACCAATAGCTCAAATGAGATACAGGAGCTGAGACAACTAATGCTGAATATACGAACAGAAATGGAAAACCTCTTCAAAAACCAAATCAATAAATTGAGGGAGGACATGAAGAAGGCATGGGCTGAACAAAAAGAAGAAATAGAAAAACTGAAAAAACAAATCATAGAACTTATGGGAGTGAAGGACAAAGTAGAAAAGCTGGAAAAAACAATGGATACCTACAATGGTAGATTTAAAGAGACAGAAGCTAGAATTAGTGAACTGGAGGATGGAACATCTGAATTCCAAAAAGAAACAGAAACTATAGGGAAAAGAATGGAAAAATTTGAACAGGGGATCAGGGAACTGAATGATAATATGAAGCGCACAAATATACGTGTTGTGAGTGTCCCAGAAGGAGAAGAGAAGGGAAAAGGAGGAGAAAAACTAATGAAAGAAATTATCACTGAAAATTTCCCAACTCTTATGAAAGGCCTAAAATTACAGATCCAAGAAGTGCAGCGCACCCCAAAGAGAATAGACCCAAATAGGTGTTCTCCAAGACAACACTTACTAGTTAGAATGTCAGAGGTCAAAGAGAAAGAGAGGATCTTGAAAGCAGCAAGAGAAAAACAATCCATCACATACAAGGGAAACCCAATAAGACTATGTGTAGATTTCTCAGCAGAAACCATGGAAGCAAGAAGACAGTGGGATGATATATTTAACTTACTAAAGGAGAAAAACTGCCAACCAAGACTTCTATATCCAGCAAAATTGTCCTTCAAAAATGAGGGAGAAATTAAAACATTTTCAGACAAAAAGTCACTGAGAGAATTTGTGACCAAGAGACCAGCTCTGCAAGAAATACTAAAGGGTGCACTAGAGGCAGATACGAAAAGACAGAAGAGAGAGGTATGGAGAAGAGTGTAGAAAGAAAGAAAATCAGATAGGATATATATAATACAAACGGCAAAATGGTAGAGGAAAATATTATCCAAACAATAATAACACTAAATGTTAATGGACTGGATTCCCCAATCAAAAGGCATAGACTGGCAGAATGGATTAAAAAACAGGATCCTTCTTGATTAATAAAGAAAAAAAATAGGATGTAAGTAAAGGCTGGGTAAAGTTATTTCTTGCAAACAACAATCATAAAAGAGCAGGAGTAGCTATACTAATGGCCGACAAATTAGACTTCAAAACAATCAGAAGAGACACAGAAGGACACTATGTATTAATAATAAAAGGAACAATTCAACAAGAAGGCATAACAATAATAAATATTTATGCACTGAGCCAGAGTGCTCCAAAGTACAAGAGGCAAACATGGACAACAATGAAGGGAGAAATAGACACCTCTACCATAATAATTGGAGACTTCAATTCCCCACTGTCAGCAATGGATAGAAAATCTAGACAGAGGATCAATAAGGAAACAGAGAATTTAAATAAGACTATAGATGAACTAGACTGAACAGACTTTTACACAATATTACACACCACAACAACAGGATGCACATTGTTATCAAGTGCTCATGGATCATTCTCAAGGATGGACCATATGCTGGATCACAGAGCAAGTTGAAAAGATTGAAATCATACAAAAACACTTTCTCAGGTCATAAAGGAATGAAGCTGGAAATCAGTAAACGGCAGTGGGCCGGAAAATTCACAAATTTATGGAGGCTAAACAACACACTCTTAAACAACCAGTGTTTCAAGGAAGAAATTACAAGAGAAGTCAGTAAATATCTTAAGACAAATGAAAACGAAAACACAACATATCAAAATTTATGGGATGCTTTAAAGGCAGTTCTAAGAGGGAAATTTATTGCCTTAAATGCATATATTACAAAGGAAGAAAGGGCAAAAGTGAAGGAAGCAACTGTTCACTTGGGAGAACTAGAAAAGAACATCAAACACATCCCCCCAAAGCAAGCAAAAGAAAAGAAATAATGAAGATTCAAGCAGAAATAAATGAAATTGAGAACATGAAAGCAGTCAAGAAAGTCAACAGAAGCAGAAGTTGATACATTGAGAAAATCAATAAAATTGATGGGCCTTTAGCTAGGTTGACATATAAAAAGAGGAGATGCAAATAAATAAAATCAGAAATGGAAGAGAAGAGGCATAACCAGTGACTATAGAAATAAAGGAAGTAATGAGAGTGTAGTAAGAACAACTATATGCTAATAAACTAGACAATGTAGATGAAATGGACTACTTTTTAGAAAGGTATTATCAAGCAACCTTGACTTGAGAAGATATAGACTACCTCAACAAACCAATCACAAGTAAAAAGATTGAATCAGTCATCAAGAAGTTCCCAAAAAAGAAAACTCCCGACCAGATGGCTTCACATGTGAGTTCCACCAAGCGTTCAAGAAATAATTAGTACTAATCCTGCTCAAACTTTTCAAAAAAATTGAAGAGGAGGAAAAGCTACATGACTACTTCTATGACGCCAGCATCATCCTAATACCAAAGCCAGACAAAGATACTACAAAAAAAGAAAATTACAGACCAATCTCTCTAATGAATATAGATGCAAAAATCCTCAACAGATAACTTGCAAATCGAGTCCAGCAGCACATTAAAAGAATTATGCACCATGACCAAATGGGATTTATTCCAGGTATTCAAGGATGGGTCAACATAAGAAAATCAATTAATGTAATGCACCATACCAGTAAGTCAAAGTGGAAAACCACATGGTTATCTTGAATGATGCAGAAAATTCACTCATAAATATTCAACATGCTTACTTGATGAAAACACTTCAAAGAATAGAAATAGAAGGGAACTTTATCTACATGATAAAGGGAATAAATGAATAACCCACAGCTAACATCATCAATGAGGAAAAACTGAAAGCTTTCCCTCTAAGAGCAGAAACAAGACAAGGATGCCCACTGTATCTCACCATTGTTATTCAGCATGTGCTGGAAGTTCAAGCCAGAGCAATTAGAGAAGAATAAGAAGTAAAAGGCTTTCAGATTGGAAAGGAAGAAGCAAAACTCTCATTGTTTGTAGCTGATATGATACTATATGTTGAAAATCCCGAAAAATCTATAAAGCTACTAGAGCTATAATAAATGAGCAAAGCATAGTAGTAGGGTACAAGATCAACACCCAAAATCAATAGTCTTCCTATGTATTAGTATTGACCAATCTGAGGAGGAAATTAAGAAAACAATTCCTTTTACAATAGCAACTGTTCTAGTTTGCTAGTTGCCAAAATGTAATATACCAGAAACGGAATGGCTTTTAAAAGGGGGAATTTAATCAGATGCTATATTATAGTTCTAAGGCTGGGAAAATGCCCCAATTAAAACAAGTCTCTGGAAATGTCCAATCTAAGGCATCCAGGGAAATTGATTTATAGATTCAATGCAATACCAAGTAAAATTCCCAAACCTTATTTTGCATTAATAGAAATACCAATAACCAAATTTATCTGAAAAGGAAGTGTACCCCAAATAGCTAAAAATATCTTGACAAAGAGAAAATGAAGTCAGAGGTCTTAACAATACCTAACTTTAAGGCATGTTATGAGGCTGCAATGGTCAAAACAGCATAGTACTGACATAAAGATAAATATGTTGACCAATGGAATGGAATAGAATGTTCTTATATAAACCCTCTCATCTATGGACAGTTGATTTTTTATAAGGCAGTCAACTCAACCCACCTGGGATGAGCAACCTCTTCAATAATTGGTGCTTGGAGAACTAGATACCCATATGCAAAAGAATAAAGGAGGAGCCATATCTCACACCCTATACAAAAGTTTACTCAAGATGTATCAAAGACCTAAACATTAGAGCTAAGACCATAAAACTTTTAGAAAAAAATGTAGGGAAATATATTATAAAATGTGTAACAGGAGGCGGTTTCCCAGACCTTACACCCAAAGTATGAGCACTGAAGAAGGGAATAGATAAATGAAAACTCCTCAAAATTAAGCGCTTTTGTGCATCAAAGAATTTTGTCAAGAAAGTAAAAAGGGCAGCCTACACAATGGGAGACGGTATTTGGAAACCACATATCAGATAAGGGTTTAGTATCCAGAATGTATAAAGAGATTCTTGAACTGAATAACAAAATGACAAGCAACCCAGTTTAAAAATGAGCCAAAGACTTGAACAGACACTTCTCAGAAGAGGAAATACAAATGTCTGAAAGGCACATGAAAAGATATTCAGCTTCACTGGCAATTAGAGAAATGCAAATCAAAACCTCGAGATATCATTTGACACCTATTAGAATGGCCATTATAAAAAAACAGTAAAGGACAAGTGCTGGAGAGGATGTGGAGAAAGAGGCACACTTTTCTACTTTTGTTAAGAAGGGCAGTTTCGTGGTTCCTCAGGAAGCTAAGTATAGAATTGCCATATGAACCAGCAATCCCATTACTAGGTATATATTCCATAAACGGACGTTTGCATACCAATGTTTATATCAGCATTATTTACGATTGCAGAGAGACAGAAACAGCCCAAATGTTCATCAACAGATAAGTGGCTAAATGAGCTATGGTATATACATACAATCAATATTACACAGCTGTAAGACAGAATAAAGTCATAGCATGTAACAACGTGGATGAACCTTGAAGACATTATGTGAGTGAAATTGGGCAGAAACAAAAGGACAAATACTGTATGGTCTTACTAATATGAATTAACATTAATAAATGAACTTGGAGAAGTGAATTTAAGAACAAAGCTTAGGAGGAGATAGAAATAAGGTGGAGATTGGACAGCTGGTGCTGAATGAATATGTATTGTGCAACAGGACTGATTGTAAAAATTCAGAAATGGATCACACAATACTACTTGATTCTAGCACAATAATATAAATACTGAATAAAGCTGAATGTGAGTATAATAGAAGGAGATGGGCCGGGGGCATGTATGAAACTAGAAAAAAAGATAGAGGATAAAGGCTGGGATGTCATAATTTTAGGTTATAGAGTGGACAGTGGTTGTGATTACATGTACAAATAAAAAAATTTTGCATGAGGAAGAAGAAATGAATGCCAACACTGCAGGATGTTGAAAATAGATGGTATACGGGAAAAAGTACAGTCAGTTGAAGGTAGGGTCTATAGTCAACAATAACAATGTAGTATGCCTCCAGTGAATGTAACAAAGGGATTGTGCCCAAAATGTCATATGCTAAATGTCAGCAGGCAGGGGGCATGGCGAAGGGGTATGGATTCTTTGTGGAAGAAAAAGAAATGTCTTCAGATAGATTATAGTGGTGAAGTCATGTCTGTCCACTTAGGTTGGATTGTATGATGTATGAACTACACTGTTTACAAATGAGTAGAGAAAAATAAGTGCTATGATGTGCGAACTAAGCTGTTTACAAATGAGCAGAGAGAAATAAGCGCTAGAGGAAATGGGAAAAAGAGACATACCTGTTCACTTTTGGTAGGGAAACTTTGAGTTGCAACCCCTTGGAGGAAAGCATGGTGGTTCCACAGGAGGCTAGCAATGGGGTTGCCATGTGATCCTGAAACCCTGTTGCCCAGTATATATTTGAAGGTAATGAGTTTGGGGACACAAATGGACATTTGCATACTGGCAGCAGTGTTCACAATCCACAATGGATGGGGCAGCCTCAAGGTACAATAACTGAGGAATGGAAAAGGAAACTATGGTGTATACATATAATGGACTACAGAGTGGCCACACGAAGGAATTTGCCCTTATGAAATTGGTGTTTGCCCTTATGAAATTGTGAGGCATGCAACTATATGAATGAACCTTAAGGACTGTATGTTGAATGAAATGTCAGAAACAAAAAGACATATATTATCATGCCTCACTTATGTGTACTAACTTTAATATAAAAACTTGGTGAACTGAAGTCGAGAGCATGGTTTATCAGGTTGGGGCCTATTGTAAAGGGTCCTAGATGATAAGCTCTTATAGCCATCACATATATTCAGTAATGGTAACTGTTATTTATAAATTCTGAGATACTGAGCTCTTTGTTTATAACCTAGTCACTTCCAGAAACGTTGGGTATTTATGTGACACCTGAGATTCTGAATTGGAGCTCTGAAGTTATGGAAGTCACCAGTACCCCATACATGAACTGTTTAAAAAGTTGAGACTTCCGGAGAAGATGGCGGCTTAGTAAGACGCGCGGGTCTTAGTTCCTCCTCCAGAAAAGCAACTAAAGAAACAGAAACAATACGAAACAGCTCCCGGAGTCACGACAGAGACCAAAAAGACAGCGTACCCCATTCTGGAACAGCTGAACGGGCAGGGAGAATCTGCTGCGGTGAGCTACCCGAGGGGCGCGCGTTTTCCCGGCTGGGGCGGCTGGCGACTGGGGTCCCCTCCACGCACGTGGCTCCCCGGTCTGACTGGGAACGTTGGATAGCGGGGCCCTCCCGTCACGCTTGGCGTTTCGGGCCAGCTGGGCAATTAGGACCGGCACTCTCCCAAGCCGCGGCGGCCAGCGACCCCCACCTCCACGCGCGGTTTCCCGGGCCGACTCCCGTGCAGACAGACGAGCGCCACGAGCGCCACCTACTGGGCAGGAAAAGAAAAACAGAGCCCAGAGATTTCACAGAAAAAGCTTTCAACCAGCTGGGTCCCACACCCAGGGAAATCTGATCAAATGCCCAGACACCAGCAGAAAATAATGGATGACGCTCGGAAAATTGAAGATATGGCCCAGTCAAAGGAACAAACCAATAGTTCAAATGAGATACAGGAGCTGAGACAACTAATGCTGAATATACGAACAGAAATGGAAAAATTCTTCAAAAACCAAATCAATAAATTGAGGGAGGACATGAAGAAGACATGGGCTGAACAAAAAGAAGAAATAGAAAATCTGACAAAACAAATCACAGAACTTATGGGAGTGAAGGACAAAGAAGAAAAAATGGAAAAAATAATGGATACCTACAATGGTAGATCTAAAGAGACAGAAGCTACAATTAGTGAACTGGAGGATGGAACATCTGAATTCCAAAAAGAAACAGAAACTATAGGGAAAAGAATGGAAAAACTTGAGCAGGGGATCAGGGAACTGAATGACAATATGAAGCGCACAAATATACGTGTTGTGGGTGTCCCAGAAGGAGAAGAGAAGGGAAAAGGAGGAGAAAAACTAATGAAAGAAATTATCACTGAAAATTTCCCAACTCTTATGAAAGACCTAAATTTACAGATCCAAGAAGTGCAGTGCACCCCAAAGAGAATAGACCCAAATAGGCGTTCTCCAAGACACTTACTAGTTAGAATGTCAGAGGTCAAAGTTAAAGAGAGGATCTTGAAAGCAGCAAGAGAAAAACAATCTGTCACATACAAGGGAAACCCAATAAGACTATGTGTAGATTTCTCAGCAGAAACCATGGAAGCTAGAAGACAGTGGGATGATATATTTAAATTACTAAAAGAGAAAAACTGCCAACCAAGACTCCTATATCCAGCAAAATTGTCCTTCAAAAATGAAGGAGAAATTAAAACATTTATAGACAAAAAGTCACTGAGAGAATTTGTGACCAAGAGACCAGCTCTGCAAGAAATACTAAAGGGAGCACTAGAGTCAGATACGAAAAGACAGAAGAGAGAGGTATGGAGTAAAGTGTAGAAAGAAGGAAAATCAGATATGATATATATAATACAAAAGCCAAAATGGTAGAGGAAAATATTATCCAAACAGTAATAATACTAAAAGTTAATGGACTGAATTTCCCAATCAAAAGACATAGAATGGCAGAATGGATTACGACCCAGCAATACCACTGCTAGGTATCTACTCAAGGGACTTAAGGGCAAAGACACAGACGGACATTTGCACACCAGTGTTTATAGCAGCATTATCTACAATTGCAAAGAGATGGAAACAGCCAAAATGTTCATCAACAGACGAGTGGCTAAACAAACTGTGGCATATACCTACGATGGAATATTATGCAGCTTTAAGACAGACTAAACTTATGAAGCATGTAATAACATGGATGGACCTAGAGAACATTATGCTGAGTGAGTCTAGCCCAAAACTAAAGGACAAATACTGTAAGGTCCCACTGATGTGAACCGACATTTGAGAATCAGCTTGGAATATATCATTGGTAACAGAGACCAGCAGGAGTTAGAAACAGGGTAAGATAATGGGTAATTGGAGCTGAAGGGATACAGACTGTGCAACAGGACTAGATACAAAAACTCAAAAATGGACAGCACAATAATACCTAAGTGTAATGTAACTATGTTGGAACACCGAATGAAGCTGCACCTGAAATATGGTTTTTTGTTTGTTTGTGTGTTTGTATCTTTTGTTTTTGTTTTTTT
Organism: Tamandua tetradactyla; assembly: GCF_023851605.1. Taxonomy (NCBI): domain Eukaryota; kingdom Metazoa; phylum Chordata; class Mammalia; order Pilosa; family Myrmecophagidae; genus Tamandua; species Tamandua tetradactyla. The sequence continues at coordinate 102,838,526 of NC_135331.1, read as the reverse complement.
TCTTTTTCCTTTTTATATATATATATATATAATTAGTATTATTATTTTAATTCTCTTCTCTATATTAACATTCTATATTTTTTTCTGCTGTTTTGCTAGTTCTTTTCCTAAATCGATGCAAATGTACTAAGAAATGATGATCATACATCTATGTGATGATACTAAGAATTACTGAGTGCATTTGTAGAATGGAATGATTTCTAAATGTTGTGTTAATTTCTTTTCTTTTTTTTGATTAATAAAAAAATTTAAAAAAAAAAAGTTGAAAAAGTGATCAGATTTCTAGTAGAGTTAAGAATAGAGCTGATATGGCTAGGACTAAGGTAAATCAGAATACAGGGCAAAGGATGTTATCGTCCATCTTTTAAAACTTCAACTTCTGTGTGAGACCAAAGGGAGAGATCTTTATTTGGTGCAAAATTTTTATTTTGGGTAGTGCATTTTTTAATTTAACTGGTATGGTTCCTTTAGTTGAGCATCATAAGTACATGGAATCTTGAATAAGGTGTGAGCCTTTTTTGGTTTGTCCAGGTTAGTATGATGCCCTGATATATCCCACAGTAATATGGATAGTGGATAAAGAAATATTTGCAAGTCCCCCTTGGGATACTGGGGAGAAAGGAGGAAATATTTAACTTCCCCATTTAGAGAATTTTTTATCTTCTCCCAAGCAGTGGGGACAACCAAATCAATAAGCCAAGCCCGCGATCTTGGTATTTGCCCTTATGAAATTTATTCCTGCAAAGGATAGGCTAAACCTACTTAAAATTATGTATAAGAGGCACCCCCAGAGATCCTCTTTTATTCCTCAGATGTGGACTCTCTCTTTAAGCCAACACAGCAAGTGAACTCACTGCCCTCTCCTACTACATGAGACATGACGCCCAGGGGTGTAACTCTCCCTGATGTGGAACAGAGATCCCCACATGAGTTGGAACCCAGCATCATGGGATTGGGAAAGCCTTCTGCACCAAAAGGGGGAAGAGAGAAATGAGAAAAATTAAAATGTAAGTAGGTGAGAGATTTCAAACAGAGTGGAGAGGTTATCCTGGAGGTTATTCTAATGCATTATATAGATATCTCCTTTTTAATTTTTGTTGATTTAGAATAGCTAGAGGGAAGTACCTGAAACTGTTGAGCTGTGCTCCAGTAGCCTTGACTGTTGAAGACAATTGTATAACAATATAGCTTTACAATGCAACTATGAGATTGTGAAAACCTTGTGTCTAATGCTCCTTTTATATAGGGTATGGATAAATGCGTAAAAGATAATAAACATATAGTGGGGGGGACAAAGGTTAACATAAATTGGGGAGATGGAAATACTAGTGTTTAATGAAACAGGGGTAAGGTTTGGGAATGTATGAATTTTTCTTTTTTCTTTTTATTTCTCTTTCTGGAGTGATGTAAATGTTCTACAAAATGATCATGGTGAGGAATACACAACTCTGTGATGATATTGTGAGTCATAGATTATATACCATCTGTGGAATGTTTGCTTGTTAAAATTTCTGAATAAAAATATGAAAAAAGTATTTTGGAGAAATAAAAATTTGGGTATAAGTTTGATTTTTTATTCAGTATTGTCTTCAAACAGTGTTCATTTCTTCTCATAATGTGGAAATTTTGTTTGTTAATCCCTCCACAGATTACAAAGCAATTTGAACTTTATACAAGTCCAATAAGATAATTAGGATGTTTAGTTTGTTTTTTAATGATAATACTAAGGCTTTCACATTTAATAAATATACTTCCTTTACTAATGAAAAACATCTGAAAAGATCAGTATTCTTATTTTCTATTATTAGGCATATTAGCTTATGTATGTTGCTTTAACATGCATGACCTTTAATTACTGAAAATAAAAATGCATCAGTATGTATCCTTTTCCTGTTATAAACATTTCCATGAGAAATCACATGGGATGACTGAATAATTTTTTTAAGTATTAATACTGTCTAGGAGATGAAACATGCTATTACTAACAAATAAATATGTAGAATTTATTTGTTAATAGGCTAAGGTAAATATTACAGGAGGTGTGGAAATAACATTGGTTATCTCATATGGTATAATACAATATGCTTAAGAAATAACATTTTCCATTTCAATGCAATTAAATCATATGCACTCATTAACAAAATACTTTATCTCCAAATATATTTGTGTTAAACTAACCAATTCCTGTGACTAGTATTTGGTGATTGAGTAGCCAGTTCTAAACTACCCAATTCCTGTGACTAGTATGTGGTGATTGAGTACACAGTTCAATTTTTTTTTTTAGTTTAGTGTCAGACTCAAATGCTTAGACTATTTCTTTCAAAGTTAACTTTTAAAAAAATTAGAAAGGTTCTGAAACTGAAAAGAACTATTTGTGGTTTGGCTTATGTGTAACAAGTTGACTGTAATGGCTGTTTTCAGAGCTGACATGTAGGATATTAATATGTGTGTTTTTATTTTGACCATGATATTAGAAACCCATGTATAGTTGAAGGCCATTGGTTACATATAGTCTTGTAAGTTAAATTATATTGAAACTTCAATATGATATTTTATTACAGAAAGAATAGATTCTTTATTTATTGTTGATTTTATGCTATGAATCATATAGAACTTTTAGGGGAAAAACCAAGTAGTGTTTCTTTCTGTTGGCTTTCTTCACCATATCTAGATAAGTGACACATTAACTTTAAATCAAAATACTTTAGAATATTAGTGACCATTTTATATATTATTTATTTATGTATTTTAATTGATTAATTAATTAGATTTATTTATTTTTTTACATGGATAGGCACCGAGAATTGAACTCCAGTCTTTGGTGTGGTGGGTGAGAATTCTGCCACTAAGCCACCATTGCACTGCCCAACCGTTGGTTGTTATATTTTAAGCAAATTCCCCTCCCTTCTGTATATACTATGAAACCGAAGTCCTTACAAGGAGAATGATCTGATAAGGATCATCTTGCTGATAGTGGTAACAATGAGAAGTAAAGTCACTTTTTTATTCTTGGTTGTTATTCCATTGCTCTTGACTGGTACTCAGAACTTTATTATTATTTTTTATGTGTCTTTTTTTCATTTAAAGTGTGCATCTATTAAAAAGGCTCTCTTAAGTTAAGAGACTCAGGGACCCCTCACATTACCTCATGCACCCACCATCCCAGCAGCTACAGAACTCGGCTTTATAACCTGCCAAATCCCAACCAAGACCATTCTAGCCAATTCTAAAGAGCACCTAGGGCAATATATAAGATTCCACAAGGGTTCCATGCATTAGTGTAACTTTCCAGAAACCTACAACCTCCAGATGGGTACCTAGACCAGAGAGGTCCTGGAAGCCAAAGGGGCCAGCCTCTCTGGTACATCATATAGTTCCATCTCCCTATCCCATATTAGTGACAGACCCTTCCAGTATTTTGAAAAAGTTAGAATGGCCATAGCCCAAATACCCCTAAAGATAGGGCTAGAAAGATCAAAGGTGATGGTGGAGTTGTACAGAGAAGATAGGATTTAACAAATGAGTATGTCTGCTGAATCACTAAATTGATATCTCTTTTAGTCTCCAGAATTTTAGAGCAGCTATAAGTAAAAACCTAAAATTGTGAATCTAACCCATGCCAAACTCTGAAATCTGTCCTACTACTAATTGTGGTGTTGTGCTTTGAAATTTACTGCTTCTTTGTATATATGTTATTTTTCACAAAAACGAAAGAAAAAAAGTTGATTTTGGTGATAAAATATTTAAGCCTTCTAGCCTCCTATATTCTGGAGCAGCTAGAAGGAAAAATCTGAGAGGATCGTATGGTAGCCTGTGATAAACTCTGGGATCTGTTCTGTAACTACTTGTTGAAGAGTGCTTTGAAAACTATAAACTATTGCTTTTTTATTTCTTTTCTTTTTATATATGTTACACTGTACAATAAAAAAGTTTAAAAAAAACAATAAATGGAAGTAAACGTACACAAATGTTCATGAACATTATTCATGTTCATAGCATCATTATTGTTCATTGCCATCAGTAGTAAACATCTCTTTCTGGCATATAATATTGATTTTTAATTTTTAATCATGATAGAAAATATCTTTTCAAATAAGTTTATTAAAATAACATCATAATTGAGTATAAGAAGTTAATAAATAAAAAAAGAAGTTAATAAATAACAGCTTCACTAGTACATAAATATTCTACAAGTTATGAGGTGATAATCAAATGAGTGCTCTTTGGTCCACTTGGTTTAGTATATGGTAAACTTTTAATAAATGGCCTTCAGTATTCAAGTTCTAATTATTGTTTAAATATCTGCACAAAATAACCAAGAATTTGACATGCAAGGTCACATAGGTGGAAAGTTTCTGAGCAAGGATTTGATGTCAGATTTTCAGTATTCTATACTGTAAGCTTTTTTCATTATTGAAAACAATTGTTCAGATTACCACATTAACACTTCTTTATCCCCCAAGCCCCTATTTAAAACTATATCAGTAAAGAATAAAATATGTAGTATTTTTTCTAGCAATTTTCGTACCAATGCAAAGAAAATTAATTTGAAGTGTTTCATCCGGTGGAATACCAAGTATCTGAGCAAAGGATAATTTAAGTGACCCTTGTCAAACTTTTTGCTCTGTAAGAATTGTTAATGTGAACTGTACTGCCCACTTTCAAGTTCACACATACATAGGAAATGTTCCTCATTTTTTTTTTGTCTTTTCCGTATTAAAGAAATTGATGATATATTTGTTGTAAAGTTAGAGAAATGTGAGAAAGAATCTTTTAGTAAATACATCTGTTTCATTTTGCTAAAACTGCCAGAATGTAATATACCAGAAATGGATTTGCTTTCATAAAGGGGATTTATTAAGTTACATGTTTACAGTTGTAAGGCCATTAAAATGGCCATGTTGAGGATACCTTCTCGGGAAAGGCATCTGGCATCTAGCACTTCTCTGTCACATGGGAAGACACCTGGTGATATCTACTGTTCTTCTCTCATGACATCTGGTTTCAAATGGCTCTCACAGCTCCTGTGGGTCCTTCTGGCTTCTGTTGGAGTTATATCTTTCTGCATCTCCAAACATCTGCACTCTGGTTTCATGTCTCTGCTGTCTGTGTCAGCTCTGAGTTCTGTCTGTGTTTTCTGTCTTTTATTTTCTTCATTTCGGGCTCCAGTAAGAGATCAACACCCACCTTAAATGGGTGTTGTCACATGATCCACCTAATCAAAAGGTCCCATCCACAATTGAGTAGGTCACATCTCCATGGAAACAACCTAATCAAAAGGTCCTACCCAAACAAACTTCTGCCCTTACAAGATTGGATCAAGATTAAAGGAAAATGATTTGTGCTCACTTTGGCAGCACATATGCTAAAATTGGAACGATACAGAGAAGATTAGCATGGCCTCTGCACAAGGATGACATGCAAATTCATGAAGCATTCCATATTTTTTAAATAAAAAAGAAAGAAAAAAGAAAAGAACATTTTTCCTGGGGTATATTACAATTTCAAAACAGCACATAATTCTACAAAATGGATGCTAAGATAGTTTGTTACAGATCTTGAGATATTTTTGAAAAAATTTATTTGAATTTCTCAGTCATTTCAAGTTCCATCTAGAATTGGGTAAGTTGATATGGTTATAGTCTTATCATAAAAAGTAGACTTCAGGGTAAGAATCTTTTTGAGATATAAAGAGGGGTATAATGGTAAAAGGCTCAATTCTTTAAGAAGAGACAATACTCCTAAATATGTGTGCACCTAAAAAAAAGAGCTTCAAAATACACAAAGCAAAACTCATAAAGCAGAAGAATGAAATTTTTAAAAAATCTTAAAATTATAATAAACACAATACATCAGGATTTATGAAATAAATCTAAAGCAGTGCTTAGAGGGAAAATTTATCAGTCTCCTTATATTAGAACAGAAAAATTAGGTTGAAAATCAATATTCTAAGCCTCTACTGTAAAAAAGATGGAAAGAGAAGTACAAGTTAAAATTAAAGTAAGGAAAAGGCAATAATAACCCTAAGAGTAGAAACCATTGAAATACAGAGCAAACAGTAGAGAAAAAGCAAGGAAAATAAGAGCCAGTTGTTTGAAAACATCAAAAAATTGATAACCACATAACTAAATCAAGAAAAAAGAAAACAAAATTACCAGAATTGATAATAAAAGATAGCACATCACTACAGATCCTACAGACATTAAAAAGACAATAAAGGTGTATCGATCTACGTGTTGATACTGTGAGTTACCGATTGTATACTTTTAATGGATTATATGATGTGTGATTATATCTCAATAAAATATAATTAAAAAGTATATTGGAAAAACTAAAGTTTGAAGATGGCAGGTAAGTGAGGTGTGGGATTTAGTTCATCCTCCAGAGCAACTAGTAAATAGCCAGGAACAGTACAGGACGACTGCTGGGGACATGTCAGTGACTGGACACACAGCATACCCCAGTCTGGACATGCTGGACCGGCTGCGAGCCCACCCAGAACTGTGAACTGGCAGAGCCTGCACCCCTCCCCTGACAGGCTGCTTCCCAGAGGGAAAGGAAAGAGACTTTATCAGCAGCAGGGGCTGAGCACAACCATTCTCCAATTGTGGAATTAATTAACAAATTCTGACTACTAAAAATAGGCCCTCAGCTCAACTTAACCTTGAGTAAAAGCTGAGGTTGCTGGTTTATGCCCCAGCTCAGAGGGCGCAGGGGTGATGTTAAAAGAAAAAAGGGGGGGGGGGGGCGGGGGAAGAAGAGGTTTTTCGGATCAGAGAGCAAACAATATGTGAAAGGGTCTTGGCCCTAAATGAAAGCAGAGGGCACATAGGACCTGGAGATACGCAGAGCCACATAGCAACTTAAGCTCTTTTTTTTTTTTTTTTTTTTTTTTTAAGGGAGGAAGGGAAGGAAAGACAGAGAGAAGGAAGGAAGGATGGAAGGAAGGAAGGGAGGAAGAAAGGGAAACATCTTTAAACATTTTCTTGTTTTATTATATTTTGTTTGTTTGTTTGTTTTTTACATGGGCTGGGGCCGGGAATCGAACCGAGGTCCTCCGGCATGGCAGGCAAGCACTCTTGCCCGCTGAGCCACCGCGGCCCGCCGCAACTTAAGCTCTTGATTGGCAAGCCTGAGGTCCTTCTACAGGAACACATCTTATACCCAAGGATAAACATAGTTTGAAAGTGAAAGGTTGGGAAAAGATATTCCATACAAAAAACAATCAGAAAAGAGCAGGGGTAGCTATACTAATATCCAACAAATTATACTTCAAATGTAAAACAGTTAAAAGAGATAATGAATGACACTATGTATTAATAAAAGGAACAATTCACCAAGAAGATATAATAATCATAACTATTTATGCAGTGAGCCTGAGTGCTACAAGATACATGAGGCAAACACTGAAAAGAGAAATAAACACATCTACCATAATAGTTGAAGATTTTATTTCCCCACACTCATCAACGGACAAAATACCTAGACAGAGGATCAATAAAGAAACAGAATTTGAATAATGCAGTAAATGAGCTAGACTTAACAGACATTTATAGAACATTATACTCCACAACAGCGGGATACACCTTTTTCTCAAGTGCTCATGGATCATTCTCAAGGATAGACCATATACTGGGTCACAAAGCAAGTCTCAATAAATTTTAAAAGATTGAAATCATACAAAACACTTTCTCAGGTCATAAAGGAATGAAGTTGAAAATCAATAATAGGCCGAGTGCCGGAAAATTAACAAATATACGGAGGCTCAGCAACACACTTTTAAACAACCAGTGGGTCAAGGAAGAAATTACAAGAGAAATCAGTAAATGTCTCAAGGCAAATGAAAATGAAAATACAACGTATCAAAATTTATGGTATGCGACAAAGGCAGTGCTAAAAGGCAAATTTATTGCCCTAAATGCCTATATCAAAAAAGAAGAAAGAGCAAAAATTGAAGAATTAAGTGTCCACTTGGAAGAACTAGAGAAAGAACAGCAGACTAACCCCAAAGCAAGTAAAAGGAAAGAAATATTAAAAATTAGAGCAGAAATAAATGAAACTGAGAACATGAAAACAATTGAGAAAATCAACAAAACCAGAAGTTGGTTCTATGAGAAAATCAGTAAGATTAATGGACCCTTAGTGAGGTTGACAAAAAGAAGAAGAGAGGATGCAAATAAATAAATTCAGAAATGTAAGAGGAGACATAACAACTGACCCACAGGAATAAAAGGAGTAATGAGAGGATACTATGAATAACTTTATGCTAATAAACTAGACAATGTAGATGAAATAGACAACTTCCTAGAAAGGCATGAAGAACCAATATTGACTTGAAAAGAAATAGACAACTTCAACAAGCCAATCACAAGTAAAGAAATTGAATTAATCATTGAGAATCTCCCCAAGAAGAAAAGTCCAGGACCAGATGGCTTCACATGTGAATTCTACCAAACATTCCAGAAAGAATTAGTACCAATCCTGCTCAAACACTTCAAAAAAAAAAAAAAAATTGAAGAAGAGGGAAGGCTACCTAATTCATTCTATGAAGCCAACATCACCTTCATACCAAAAGCCAGACAAAGATATTACAGGAAAAGAAAACTACAGAGCAATCTCTCTAATGAATATAGATGCAAAAATCCTCAACAAAATTCTTGCAAATAAAATCCAGCAGCGCATTATAAGAATTATGCAGCATGACCAAGTAGGATTCATCCAAGGTATGCAAGGATGGTTCAACATAAGAAAATCAATTAATGTAATACACCGTATCAACAAATCAAAGCAGAAAAACAACATGATCATCTTGATTGATGCAGAAAAGGCATCTGACAAAATTCAGCATCCTTTCTTTTTGAAATCACGGCAAAGGTTAGGAATAGAAGGGATCTTCTTCAACATGATAAAGGGAATATATGAAAAACCCACAGCTAACTTCATCCTCAATGGAGAAAATCTGAAAACTTTCCCCCTAAGATCAGAAACAAGACAAGGATGTCCACTATCACCATTGTTACTCATCATTGTGTTGGAAGTTCTAGCCATAGCAATTAGACAAGAAAAAGAAGTACAAGGCATCAAAACTGGAAAGGAAGAAGTAAAACTCTCATTGTTGGCAGATGATATGATAACATCTGTCGAAAAATCCACACAAAACTACTTGAGCTAATAAAGTGAGTACAGCAAAGTGGCCAGGTTACAAGATTGACACTGAAAAATCTGTAGTGTTTCTATGCACTAATAATGAACAATCTAAGAGGGAAATCAAGAACAAAATTCCATTCACAATTGCAACCAAGAATAAAATATTTAGGAATAAATTTAACTAAAAGATACAAAAGACCTATACAAAGGAAAGTACAAGAAATTGCTAAAAGAAATCACAGAATACCTAAATAAATGGAAGGGCATACCATGTTCATGGATTGTAAGACTAAATATAGTTAAGATGTTAATTCTACCTAATTTGATTTACAGATGCAATGCAATACCAATTAAAATCCCAGAAACTTACTTTTCAGAAAAAGAAAAACCAATAACCAGATTTATCTTGAAGGGCAGGGTGTCCTGAATTGCTAAAAGTATCCTAAGGAAAAAAAATGAAACCTGAGGTCTCATGCTGCCTGATTTTAAGGCATATTACGAAGCTACAGTGGTCAAAACAGCATAGTACTGGCATAAAGATAGATATACTAATGAAAGGAATCAAATAGAGTGTTCAGATATAGACCTTCTCATGTATGGACAATTGATCTTTGATAAGGCAGTCAAGCCAGCTCATCTGAGACAGAACAGTCTCTTCAATAAATGGTGACTAGAGAACTGGATATCCACATGCGAAAGAATGAAAGAGAATCCATATCTCACACCCTATACCAAAATTAACTCAAAATGGATCAAAGACCTAATCATTAATCTAAGATCATATAACAGTTAGAAGAAAATGTAGGAAAATATCTTATAAATCTTACAATTGGAAGCGGTTTCCTAGATCTTACACTCAAATCACAAGCATTGATGAAAGAAATAGATGATTGGGAATGCCTCAAAATTATAAACTTTTGTGCATCGAAGAACTTTGTCGAGAAAGTAAAAAGACAGCCTACCCAATGGCTGATGATATTTGGAAACGATATATCTGATAAAGAACTAGTATCCAGAATATATAAAGAGATTGTTCAACTCAATAATAAAAAGACAGAGAACCCAATTACAAAATGGGCAAAAGACTGGAACAGACACTTCTCAGAAGAGGAAATACAAATGACCAAAAGGCACATGAAAAGATACTCAACTTTCCTGGCTATTAGGGAAATGCAAATCAAAACCACAATGAGATATCATCTCACACCCACCAGAATGGTCATTATCAATAAAACAGAAAACGACAAGTGCTGGAGAGGATGTGGAGAAAGAGGGTACAATCATGTGGAAGGCAGTTTGGCGGTTCCTCAGGAAGCTAAGTATAGAATTGCCATATGACCCAGTAATACCACTGCTAGGTTTCTTCTCAGAGGACATGAAGTCCAGGACACAAATGGACATTTGCACACCAATGTTTATAGCAGCATTATTTACAATTGCCAAGAGATGGAAACAGCCCAAATGTCCATCAACAGATGAGTGCCTAAACAAGCTGTGGTATATACATAGGATGGAATATTATGCAGCTGTAAGACAGAATAAAGTTATGAGGTATATAACAACATGGATGGACCTTAAGCACATTATTCCTGTGTAAGATTATCCAGAAACAAAAGTACAAATACTGCATGGTCTCACTGATATGAACTAACATTAGTGAATGAACTTGGTAAGTTTCATTTAAGAACAGAGACCATTAGAAGATAGAAATAGGGTAGATAACTGGGTAATTGGAGCTGAAGGGATCCAGAACTGATTGTAAAAAATCAGAAATGGATAGCACAATACTACCTAACTGTAATACAGTAATGTTAGAACACTGAATGAAGCTGAATATTAGAATGACAGAGGGAGGAGGCCAGGGGGCACAGATGAAATAAAAAGAAAAGATAGACAATAAAGACTGAGTTGGTATAGTATAGGAATGCCTAGAGTGTATAATGATAGTGACTAAATGTACAAATTTAAAAATTTTTTTGCATGAGGAATAACCAAGTAATGTCAATATTGCAGGGTGTTGAAAACAGATGGTAATTAATATTTTAAAACTTTAACTTATGTGTGAAATTAAAGCAAAAGATGTTTATATGTACAAAGTTTATATTTTGACTAGTAAATTTCCTAATATAACTTATGTGGACAGCTTATTTGAACACCATAAGTACAAAGAACCTTGACTAGGCCATGAGATTTTTTAGGTTTATCCAGCGTGATGCCCTGATTATTCCCAGAGTGATTTGAACAGTGAAATAAAAAGTATTTGCAAAGTCTCCTTGGGGGAATGGCGAGGAAGGGGGAAGATTCAGCTTCCCCAAGTGAAGAATTCCTGGTATTCTCACAAACAGTGAGGACAACCAAAGCAATAGGCTGAGCCCTGAATTTTGGGGTTTGTTCATATGAAACTTAACCCCTTAAAGGATAGGCTAAGCCTACTCAAAATTAAGCCTAAGAGTCACCCCCAGAGAACCTCTTTTGTTGCTCAGATGTGGCCTTTCTCAGCGAAAATGAGAAGCAAACTCACTACCCTCCCCCTCTCTATGTGTGGGACAGAAATCTTTAAATGAGCAGGGAGTCAGCATCACAGGGTTGAGAAAACCTTCTCTACCAAAAGGAGGAAGAGCAATATGAGACAAGATAAAGTATCAATGGCTGAGAGCTTCCAGACAGAGTTGAGATGTTATTCTGGAGGTTATTCTTACGCATTATATAGATATCACCTTTTTATTTAAAATTTAATGGAGAAGCTGGAGGGAACTGCCTGAAACTGTAGAGCTGCGTTCCAGTAGCCATGTTTCTTGAAGATGATTATAGAATGATACAGCTTTCACAGTGTGACTGTGTGATTGTGAAAACCTTGTCTCTTGCTCTTTTTTCTACCTTATGGACAGATGAGTAAAACATATGAGTTAAAAATAAATAAATAATAGGAAAACAAATCTTAAAATAAATTTAGTAGATTGAAATGCTAGTGATCAGTGAAAGGGAGGGGTAAGGGGTGTGGTATGTATGAATTTTTTTCTTTTTACTTTTTCTTTTTCTGAATTGATACAGATGTTCTAAGAAATGAGCATGATGATGAATATACAACTATGTGATGATGTTGTGAGTTATTGATTATGTATCAAGAATGGAATGATCATATGGTGAAAATGTTTGTGTTTGTATATTTTTATGTTAAATAAAAGAAAAGAAAAAAAGAATAATAAAAAGAAAAGTATATTGACGGGGCAGACCATAGTGACTCACTAGGCATGCCGGAGACCTGGGTTCATTTCCTGGTGCCTGCCCAATGGAAAAAAAAAAAAAAGTTTATTGACGATCTATAAAACTGACAAATTCGGGCGGGCCGCGGTGGCTCAGCGGGCAAGAGTGCTTGCCTGCTATGCCGGAGGACCTCGGTTCGATTCCCGGCCCCAGCCCATGTAAAAAAACAAACAAACAAACAAAATATAATAAAAACAAGAAAATGTTTAAAGATGTTTCCCTTTCTTCCTCCCTTCCTTCCTTCTATCCTTCCTTCCTTCTCTGTCTTTCCTTCCCTTCCTCCCTTTCTTTAAAAAAAAAAAAAAAAAAAAAAACTGACAAATTCGTTAAAAATTACCTCATCAAAACTGAGGTAAGAAGAAATAGAAAAATCCGAATATTCCTGTTTCAAGTAAAGACAGAGTTTCTAATTAAAATCTTTTTCACCAAGTAAACTCCAGCCCAGATATCTTAGTGAGACCAGCATTATCCCAGTTTCCCACCAAGAAGGCATTGTGAGTAAGGAAAAGTTTAGACCACTATCCCTCATGAACCTATGATGCAGAAATCCTTAATCAAATATCAACAAATCAAATTCAGCAGTGTATAAAAAATATAATTTCTAATGACTAAGAAGAATTTATCCTGGCATTGCATGATTATTTTAACTTCAAAAAAATCAATGCAATTATTTCCATTAACAGAATCACAGAGATTGTGGAGAAAACCACAATCGTTTCAGTAGTTGCAGAAAAGGCATTTGATAAAATTCAATATCTAGTCATAATAAAACCTCACAGGGTACTAGGAATAGATGGAAACATAGTCAAACAAATTAAGGAATCTACAAAAAAAACAAAACCTACATGTAATTATCATCAGTGAATGGAAAAACCAAACTCTTGCCTGTAAGAGAGACAACAAGGCATGATGTTTACACTTGCCACTTCTATTCATTATTTTACTGGACATCCTTGACAGTGCAGAAGGACAAGCAAAGAGATAATAAGTATTCACATTGGAAAGGAAGAAGAAAAATTTTTTAATTCACAAATGACATGATCTTGTATAGAATATAATAAAGAGTGACATTTAAAATGTGAAAAATATATCAGACCAAATAAAAGGATTTATCTAGGTCATAGGATACAAAGTTAATAAACAAAATTTAATATATTTTTCTATATATAAGTAGTGAAGAATTGCAAAGTGAAATTTAAAATATCTTTCCATTGGTCTTAAAATGTATAAAATAGTAATAAATTTTACAAAAGAAGACAAATATCACACAGTGAACACCATATTTCTGAGACAAATTAAAGATGACCACCGTAAATAGAGGCATATACCACTTTAATTTATTGTAATTTCTTTCCAAATTGATTTATGGATTTAGTGAAATCCCAATCAGAATCGTACTAGGCTTTTTAAAAATCGAATTTGACGTACTTGTTCTGGAATTTATATGGAGACTCAAAGAACATGGATTGACCATAGCAAATTTTAAAAAGAACCAAGTTGGAGACTTCATACTATCTGATTTCAAGACTTATTATAAAGTAAAATGCTATTGCAGTCAAGACAGTGTGGTAATGGTAAAAGGATAATCATCGAGATTAATGAAACACAAGAGAATTAGACCCACATATATGGTTAAGAGATTATCTACAAGGTAATTTAATGATGAAAGGATATGTTTTTAACAAATCATGCTAGATCAGCTGAATATTCTTATGAAGGACAATAAGTAGTATACCACAGATTGACAAAAAATGTTTGCAATTAAATACATATCTTACAAAGTATTTTTGTGCAGAATATGTTATATAACAATTATATTTCAAATACAAAAAGAAAAGCAAACCAATAAAAATGGATATAAAACCTGATCTGGTACTTCACAAAGGAATTTATATGTGAATAACCAATAAGGACATGAAATAGTATGAAACATCTTTATTAGTAAAATCCAAATGAAAACTTATTAGATATTGTTATGTCCACCACTAGCAGTTCAATATTCTTGAAATTCTTTTCTGTTTCTCCCTGTACTAATGACTTTCTTCTCTCCTACTATATTCCCTATCTCCACTGTCCTTTTCCCTGTCTTCTGACCTTTGCATATTTGATCTTCTGTTACCTCATTGTTTGAGCTTATTGCTTTTTCTCTATGTTTCCTTATTTCTGCTGAGTTCACTTACTGCAAACTCTCTCAATTTTGTAAGAGAATAACTATAATCATGTAATGCCTTCCTCTAGGGCAAAGCTAGGATATTGGGCCACTTCATTATCTGCTGGATGCCAATAAATAGATGGCTTTAGGTTAAACATTTATCCCTAAACTTTGTAGCTACAACTTTGGTATTATATTTATGAGGGCAAAGGTTTTTTTTTGTTTCTTTCCCTGGTTTATCCCAGGTGCTTAGACCAGTGCTAGTCACAAGAAGATGCACAAGTATTTGTTGAATGAACAAAGTATCTCTGAGGAAGAGGTTGAAATGTGGCTGCTTTGCTTATAAGGGGACATGAATATGTCAGGTTCAGAGTATAATCCTTATAAAATGCTGTGCCAGTTTGAATCTGTGGTGGACCCCAGAAAAGCCATGTCCTTTAATCCTCATTCAGTATTGCTGGCTGGGAGCTTTGGAGATGTGACTCACCCGATTGTAGGTATTAACTTTTGATTAGAGTGATATTTGGTTCTTCCCATTCTTGGTGGGTCTTGATTACTTTATCGGACCCTTTAAAAGAGGAAACATTTTGGAGAAAGCAAGAGAGTCTACTAGCCAGAGATCTTTGGAGATGAAGAAAGAAAATACTCCTGGGAGAGCTTCATGAAACAGGAAGTATGGAGAAACAGGTAGCAGACATCGCTGTGTTTGCCATGTGCCCTTCCAGCTGGGAAAAAAAAAAACTGAACTTCATTGGCCTTTCTTGGGTGAAGATAACCCCTTGTTGGTGCCTTAATCTTCACATTTCTATAAACTTGCTTTAATTTGGACAAATTCACCTCCTTCACCTTCACGCCTGTAAACTTGCAACTTAATAAATTCCCCCTTTTAAAAGCCATTCCATTTCTGATATATCACATTCTGGCATCTAGCAAACTAAAACAGATTTTGGTACCAAGAGTGGGGTGCTGCCACAGTTTCCAAATACCAAACATGTTGGAATGGCTTTTTACATAGATAGGAGGAAACTTTTGGAGGAGTTGTGAGGAGCTTGAGAGAGAAGGCCTAGAATCCTTTGAAGAGACTTTGGTAGAAATGTAGACTCTAAAAATACTTCTGATAGGGCTTTGGACAGAAATGAGACATGTATTATTGCAGACAGTAAGAAAAGAGATCTGTGTTTTTAAATGGCAGATAATCTAACAAAATTATCTAGTGGCTTTGGCTGGAAGGCAGATTTTAATAGCCATGAACTTGGATATTTAACAGAAGAGATTTCCAAATTAAATGTGGAAAATGCAGCCTGGTTTCTCCTTGCAGCTTATAGTGAAATGCAACAGGAAAGAAATAAGCTGAGAACTGAACTCTTGGGTACAAAGAAACCAGAAATTGATGTTCTGCACTTCCAGGAAGGGAGACCCCATTGAATAGTCCCCCACATGAGGATTTAACCAAATGTATAACAAGTCCGCCATTTCAGAGAAAGCCAGGTTTGGAAATGGAATTATCCAGGAAGGATTTGTGGAACCTCCTTATGTCTGATGGGCACAATCTGAGCCTACTACATAGAAGGCCAGCAAGAGTATTGTGGAATCTGTATAAGTAGAACCACTGCCAGGCTGGACAGAGAGGGACAGAAAAGGGACAATGTGAATGTAAAATAACTCTGAGCAGAACTATGGAAGCTGAAGTCTAAAGTCAAGAAACTTCGGCCCAGAAGAACTGACCCACCCAAACAAGTGGGGAAGGTGAGTTTGCCCCAAAGACAGAAAATGGGTTTTCCACCTCCTTGCGATTGAAGAGTGATGCTGCCTCAGGCCTTGGAGAGGGTGGAGCACATTTCTTGGGGATTGAGGAGAGTCTGGTTGCCACCGTATGGAGGGATTTAATTGAGTGAGTGCCCTGGAGATGGCAGTGAGCCTGGGTGCAGCCCTGGAGCTTGGAGAGAGTGAAGCCAAGAAAAAGGTAGTCTCTCCATTGTCCTCCACGGTTGCATTCAGAGAGAGGCTGGCTGCTGCATAGGCCATTGAACTGCTGCTTTCTAAAACCCTGAGGATAAATGACTCTCAGACTTTGAAATCTAATGGAGTTTGCTCTGCAGGTTTTCAAAACTGCTCAGGTCGGTGACCTCTGTGTTCCTTCCAGTTTCTCCCCACGGGAATAGGGGTATTTATCCCTATGACTGTCCCTCCTTTGTGTGTTAGCAGCAAATAACTTGTTCTGAGTTTTACAGGTTCAGAGCCAGAGGAGAATTTTGCCTTATGACAGACCATGCCTGTAACTAACTTTAATAGGATTTTGTACTGTTCCTGACTTTGTTTTGCATTTGTATTGTTACTGAAATGCTTTAAGGCTTTATGATATTGTTATGAAATGAATGTTTTTTTGCATTTAGAAAGAACATGTCTTTTTGGGGTCCAAAGGGTGTAATGTGCCAGTTTGAATCTGTGGTGGACCCCAGAAAATCCATGTCCTTTAATCTTCCTTCAATCAGTATTGCAGGCTGGGAGCTTTTTGATTGTTCCCATGGAAATGCTACACACCTGATTATGGGTTTCAACTTTTGATTAGAGGAAGATATGACTCTCCCCATTCCAGGTGGGTCTTGATTAGTTCACCAGAATCCTTTAAAAGAGGAAACATTTTAGAGAGAGCTATAGAGTCTACTAGCTAGAGACCTTTAGAGATGAAGAAGGAAAACACCCCCGGGAGAGCTGTATGAAACAAGAAGCCTGAAGAGACAGCTAGCAGACGTCGCCATGTTCATCACGTGCCTTTCCAGTTTGAGAAACCCTGAACTTCATTGGCCTTTCTTGAGTGAAAGAAAGGCATCAGTCTCTTGTTGGTGCCTTAGTTTGGACATTTCTGTAGTCCATTTGGACATTGCTCTAATTTGGAGAAATTCACCCCTTTAGAACTGTAAACTTGCAGTTTAATAAATTTCCCCTTTTAAAATCAGTTCCATTTCTGGTATATTGCATTCTGGCAACTAGCAAACTAGAACAAATGCACTTTCAGAAAGATACATGATTTCTCATTCTTTTTTAAGCTCTAGAATAGCCTAATACTTTAGAGCACTGATTCTGAAACTAGGTATTTAGTTTGAATCACAATAGGCAATTTTACTAGGTTAATGGTCTTGAGCTATTTATTTAATGTCTTCCTGCTTGGGTTTCCTTAGCTGTTAATGGATATAATAACAGTAGCTATTTCATGGTATTGTGCGAATTAAATGATTTAAAGGTGTCAAAGCCTAGGAAGAATACCTGGAACACAGTGTGATGGAAGTTGTGCTAGTTTGAAAGGATATATATATATACCCTAGAAAAACCATGTTTTAATCCTAATTCCATTTTGTAAAGGCAGCCATTTCTTCTAATCCCTATTCAGCACTCTTTGTTGTAAACTTTAATTAGATTATCTCCATGGAGAAGTGACTCAATCAAATGTGGGTATTAAACTTGATTAGATGGAGACATGACTCCATCCATTTGCATGGGTCTTGATTAGTTTACTGGAATCCTATAAAAGGGTAAACATTTTTGAGAAAGCTGGAGATTTGGAGAGAGCAGAGAAGGATGACAAAATGCCACAGAACCACAAAGCAGAGAGTCCACCATTCTGTGACTTTCGGAGATAAAGAAGGAAAATGCCTCCCGGGGAGCTGGAGAGAAAGCTAGCAGATGCTGTGTTCTCGATGTACCCTTCCAGCCGAGAGAGAAACGCTGACTGTGTCTGCCATGTGCCTTTCCAGGTGAGAGAGAAACCCTGAACTTCAGTGGCCTTCTTGAATCAAAGTATCTTTCCTTGGATGCCTTAGTTTGGACATTTCTGTTGACTTGCTTTAATTGGTACATTTCCACAGCCTAAAAACTGTTAACTTGCAACTTATTAAATTCCCCCTTTTTAAAAAAAGCCATTCCATTTCTGGTATATTGCATTCTGGCAGCTGGCAAACTAGAACAGAAGTATTCATCGCTTTCTTTTTTTTAAAATTATTATTGATATTGGTTTTGGAGGAAGATATAGCATTATTCTAGTCAGATACAGAATAGAAGTCAGTAATTTTTTTTATCAAAAATTATGTATTTAGGCAATATAGTCCCCATCTTTCTTCAAAAGGAACTAAATTACAGGGATATTTAAACAAAATAAACCACTTTGGAATCTTATAAAAACACTCTGAATTCAGTAAAGAGAAAAAAAACAAAACAATAAAGCTGCGCTTCATTTTGTGGTAACTACTTTGTATCTTTTGTTCTAAATCCCAAATCCTCTCTCAGAGGCTAGGCATGCTCAGTGCCCTTAACGGTCACATCTCTAATGGTATCATGCATACCTTTTTGGGGGGAAACTTTAATTATCAATCTCAGAACATCCTATAAATCTTCATTAAGAAATTCCTTCTGAACTTTTGCTGAAAAGTAGTTACTGTGTGTGCACTGTGTGTGTAGCAGCTGTTTGCCTAAGTTAAAAAAAATGAAAAGGTTGACCGTTTTAATTTGCTTTAAAAATATCCACTGGCAGTGGTTCTCATTACAGATGTGTGGTTGTAACATTTCATTTTTTAAATGTGTATCCATCTTTTCTCAGTTCTAAAGGAGTCCAAAGAAACCATCTAAAACCTTAAAAATAACCACTAAACCTACAGTGTTTTTGGTTTTTAAAAATTCTCAAGGGAGGACATTTTTTATCTTGGACTTAAGCTTCATACAGGGTGGCCCATTTAAAAGAGGCCCTGTACACAGCCACATTATTAAATGGGAACTGTTTTAAATGGGCCACCCTGTAAATCAGATTTTTTTTTCCAGTGGATATTTACTTCTTTGCACACTTGTGAGTTTAATACAAGTTTTCAGTGACCATGCTTGATAAGCATGCTTCAGAGTCAAATATGTGAACTTAGGTGACGTTAAAATGTGCAAATCTGAGTTCAGAGACATGCAGGAGCTTGTAAGTTCATATATTGCAAAGTCATGTTTGGATCTTTTTGAAAATCCTGTTAACATTCTATGTGAATCTCTCTTTTTTAAAACATTTTTTTAATGGGTGAAATACAAATAAACTGAAAATGGAAACATTTAACATAAACAGTAATACAGCTTTGGACTTTCTTTTACTGGAAATCTCTAAAAACAGGAAAGATACCTGTTATTTTAGAATAGTGTAGGTTCAGTAGTTCTCAATATTTTAATCCAGAACTTTCCAAACACAACACTATTCTTTTTCGATTATCAAAAAATAAATCTGTGATAGACGTGATATAGACATGTGATTATACTTGAGCCATTAACCATCTCATCAGGTTTTGCGCAAATGTACCCCGAATATTTGCAGGGTACAGAGCAAGAATGCATATGGAAGCCCACGTAGCGTATGTCATCATAAATACCTGTGAAATCACGCATCAGAACAGGAAGAGGGGCAAGAAAGGGGATATTTTTCACTATTTAAAAGAAATATGTTTTAAAGCAAGCATATTTTTACATTCATGTTGTCTGAGAGGAGGATTTGAGAACCTAAGAATTTTCACCATTTAATCCTCTCTACTTCCCAAAGTAGTATGCATTTCTATGTCACTGGTGACACAACCCACAAACCTTTATGGCATTCTGATGCTGTTGTCTTTTGTTTTGAGAAATGTGAAGATTTTCCTTGGGGACCTGAATGGTGTGAGTCATGAGAATGAATCTTTTAGGTAATGGGTCATGCTCTGCCATTGATAAGTGTTGATGGTGTTATGTTTGCTACATTTGAGCCCCAGACAGAATTCCCTCTTACCACATCTTAAGGTGATTGTGTTAAGGTCGAGGATAAGTTTAGTTCATCAGTTATAGAAATTTCAACTTCTGCTTAAACAATCAATAGAATTTGTGTTGCCAAACTTGTGCTTAATATGCCTTTATTAATTTATTTACCAAAGAGGTCTTTTAGTATGTTTCCCTTAAGTCAAGGTAATTTTTGCCCAAACAAGTTTTTCTTGTCTTAGTCATTATAATCCTGGGACTATGGTTAATGGTGTGGATTTGAACCTGTCACCTTTTTTTAACTCTACACGTTATAAAAAGTAGTACTTTGGGGGAAAAGATTAGAAAAGATTCCAGATAAAGTATTTGTATAAATGGAATACTGAGAAGAAAAAACAGAATGAGGAGTTGTGACAGCTAAATATATCCTAGATCAGTGAGCTTCCTTTAAGTGAGTGTAAAGAAATTTAAATTAAAGATAAATCCTCTTTAACATTCCTAATAAGCTCAGATTTTCAGAAACGTAGTATCGAAATACAGAATGATGTAACAAATATGTTATTTGAGTCCTTATTAAGAATCTTAAAATACCGTAACTTGCATTAATCTAAGTTAAATAAATGATTGATGAGTACTTTTAACATAGCCACAAAAGGCAATCTAAAAGCTACATGATAGCCTGATGTTGCTGACTTTATTTCTAATTGAGTGGCTTTGAACCAAGAAATGCCCCCATTATTCTTTTTTTTTTTTTAACTAATATAATGTGTCTATAGTAATATTTAAACTCATTAACAGCACATTGATGAAAATGTAATAGCATAACTCCTGTAAAAAAGAGCTCTTGGATAAAGTAGGTAAGCTTGCTCTAGGGAAAATATGGTTTCTTTTATTCTTTAATATGAAGCGCCATCAAGATAAAGAAAAAAATGATATGGATTTAAATGAATTCCTGGTTGCTTACATTTGGAAAGAAGGTGGCCTTAGTGGTCATTACGTGGATAACTGAGGAGCATACTAGGCTTAATAAGCAGAGATACCATAGGGACACTGAGGACAACAGAACCAAGTAAAGAAGGCAGTCTAATTAAATACTCATCTCCTTCAGTCAGGAAGCTTTCATCTTGATGCCAAAAGGCAATGAATTAAATAAGTATGCTTCCGTGTTTCCTTCTACCTGTTAGCTGTCTACCCAGCCAAAGAACATCTGGTTTGAGGTAAAGAGGAAAAAGACAAGGAATGACTTGTTCAGTAGCCATATTATGCATAGAAAGTCAATTGAATTTTAACACAATTACTTTTAATGCATGGTTAGTTTTATTTTGCAATTAATATTTATTTGTTAATTAAATAATGACATGTTATTTAAATACTGTGGTGATAATCTTAAAAAGTAGAAAACATTCCTAATAGTTTGGGATTTTTTTTTATAATTTAAAATATGAATATATATTCAGAATTTCAAAAACTCATAAGCTATGCAGTACAGTGTAAGCAAGAGCATGGTGATTAATTGCTTGTTGTTTTCCACATATTTTGACAAAATAATGTTATTTTCAGACAGTGAAACAACTTTCTTGCATAAACTGACAGCTGCAATAAATGAATTATCATCATCTAAGATCATCTCAAGGCCTAGCTCAAGTTTATAACAGTCCATTAGCTAAGATTGGATTTTACATTTTTAAATGGTTGAAAAAAATCAAAAGAAGAATATTATATTTCATGATACATGACAGTTATATGAAATTCAAATTTCAATGGCCATGAATAAAGTTTTATTGGAACACAGCCATGTTCATCATTCATTTACAGATTGTCATTGGCTGCTTTGGTGCTACAGTGGCAGTGTTGAATAGTTGGACAGACTTTATAGACTGCAAAGCATAAAATACTATCTGACCCTTTACAGAAAAGGTTTGCTGACCCTTAGATTATACAAATAGTTTTTTCCTAACTTTTTAACCTACATCATGCATTTAAAAAATCAATAAAACTTTATTAGATTGACTAAAAGGGGAATTGTACCCATTTGTTTGAATGCTCATTCTACTAAATATGCTATACTATTCTAGCATTCACAAGGAGTGATGTTATTCATGTCTGTACTCTTCAGTCTTTAGGAGAGGTCTTTCATTTTGGTTGATCCTTAGTGAATATTGTTAAACCAAATTGAATTTATATTTAAATTAAGATACATATATACTATATGTATTGGACTTATTTTCAATGAAGAGAATGAGATTAAATTTATTTAGTATTATATGCCAACTTTTGGATCTAACATCTATTAACTAATCAGGCACCTAGAATATTTAGCTGATGTCAAGAAATTTGAGGTCGGGTGGTCAGGTGGTAAAAAATATAATGATAAAGCTGAAAGACCTTAAGTTCCCACCTTTTGTGCACAGTATAAAATGCAAAATTAAATAATTGAACAATTTGCAAATGAATAATAGTCTCATTAATTGGTTTCTAAAAGCATAGTATCTAGTGTGATTTAAACTTCTGAAATACACATGAAATGTCCTTCCTTGTTTAATTTGAAAATCCTCTTCAGCAATATTCTCAATTTGTTTTCTTTACAGAAACAAAAATTATTTCATGGGGATAATAGCAACCCTCTCTATCTTTGCAGCTCTAATTATCCATGTGGTATTTTTAATATTAAGGCTAAACTTTGCTAGCAAAACATTAGAATAAAGTCAGTTACAAAATAAAATTAGTGATGGTGGATTTAGTACCTTTTCAGGGTCCATTATTTCATTATCTTATGATAATGAAATATCATAAGATATTTACATCTATGATAAATATCTTTATCATAGATATTTCTTTACATGGACATCCAGGGTTCTGGGACAAAGTCCAGAAATCACTCTATTAAATAACATAAAAATTTCCCAAGGTTAAAACTTAGTAAAAAGTATACTTGGGTGGGCCACAGTGGCTCAGCAGGCAGAGTTCTTGCCTGCCATGCTGGAGACCTGGGTTCAATTCCTCATGTCAGCAAACCTTTTCTGTAAAGGGTCAGATGTAAAGAAAAAGACATGTAAACATGAATATTTTATAAAAATCTTTTTTCTTTTTCCAAAGATTTTAAGAAAAATGAAGTCATTATACTAAACTGGATTAAGATTTTGGTGTTATATTTTATTCTTATAACATGTACTAAAAGCTACAGAAAACTTTGTACTCTCTCCACCCACCCCCGTCTTCCACCCTAAACCCCCATATCTGAAATAAATTACTGTAGGCTATTGCATTTTAACTGCATAATAAAGATGACACCTATATGAAAATATAATATATAAATTAACTTTGCATTTTCTTTTTTAAAGTTAAAACTCAGAGAGGAAAGCACTTGATTTTTTTTTTAAATTTAATATGTTTGTCTCTTAAAGTGTTTAGGAACACATCTGTGAGTAGAAATGAGATTCTCTGAATTTGATGAAGAATTTAATATTCCAATATGAATGTTTCAATTTGTAATGTTACATATTGGTTCAAGTCATCCCAGCTGCTAAGGATATATTTTGACAATCACTTCAACATGATTTCAGAGTTTTCTGGAATTTTTAGAATATAGGGGTAGAAGGAACTCCTTAGAGTTGGAGAACTTAGTTTGTATACCTAATATTCTAGTTTCTTATCATTACTCAAGGAGACAAATTGTTTAAACTTGCTTAATTTCTGTTAAACTCTGTCTCAGGGCACAGGGCATGACACTTTCTCTTTTTCCCTCAGAGTTACCAAAGGATTCCTTTTATAAAAGTTTTGAGATATGAAATTTGTTAAAAATAAAAAAAGCCCTACTGGAGTGCAAGGGTACTTCAGCGGTAGAATCTCGCCTGCCATGCAGACCCATGCACTTCCCAAAAACGAACAAACAAACAAAAATTCAACAAATGGTGCTGCAATAACAAAATACTCACATGAAAAAAGAATGAAATGTGACCACTGCCGTAGAGCATACAAAAAAAAAGCCCTAGCCCTTACTCTTGTAATTGCCTGAGACTATGGAAATCAGAGATTCTCAATTCCTGGAGTCGTTTTGGAATTGATTTTTCTGGAATGTTTCTGTTTATCAAACCTTCCTTGTGTAGTACATGAATGGCATTGGTGTCTTTAAGCTGCAAGGAATATTTCACTGTCCGTGTAATAATTATTACCTATCTTGTTAAATATTCCCAATCTATATGTAATGTCTGCATTGTAATACCTGTAGTATGATGAGCTTAGCCCTCCGTTTATTGTACAGTTTTTACAGTGAAGCATACTTTATCACTTTTATTTATTTATTCATTCATTCACGCATGCATGGGCAGGCACCAGGAATTGAACCCAGGTCTCCAGCATGGCAGGCAAGAACTCTGCCTGCTGAGCCACTGTGGCCCACCCAAGTATACTTTTTACTAAGTTTTAACCTTGGGAAATTTTTATGTTATTTAATAGAGTGATTTCTGGACTTTGTCCCAGAACCCTGGATGTCCATGTAATTAATCATGAAGGCTCTATGGATTTTCCCAGATACGTAGTTTTCATACTTACAATTAATTCTTGAGTCTTAATGGCCAAGTGAATTTCATGTGTTAAACTCACCTATTTGAAAGAACAGAGAAGAAGCCGTTGATTTGAACATTTATTTTTTTTTATGTTCTAAATTTGTTTCTGTGGCTATTGATAGTAAAAAGCATTTGATGTTGCAGTTCTCTGAATTTTTCCTCTTAATCTTGTAACATCAGTTATTGTAGCCTTTATACTTTGTTTTGCGTTTCTGCCTATCTCACACTTAGTTATCAAAAAGCCTTTTATGATTTTACCCATATCCTACTGCGGCCACCCTAGTTGAATATATGATTTATATGGTCAATTTTTAGTTTTAATTTTATTTTTTATTGTGGTGGGAGTTGAAATAAATTATATCTGAGCTTTCTGCAGATTCTATGAAAGACAGCATTATAGATCATTATAGATTACAGACAGGTAAGAATTGAAATACCATTTCTAGTTAATGTCTTCAAGCCTCAAATTGGAAATAGTGGTACCTACCTCATAGTGTTGTTTTGACATTTAAATCAGTTCAATAGCATCTAGCAAATAGTAAATCTTCAGTATATATTATAAATCTCATCTGCTGACTGACATTTTCCTTATCACTATTATCATCATTACTGGTAGTATTATATTGATTCTGAATCTTATATCCTTTCAGATTCATTGTTTTTCTTTTTCTTTTAATAAATATACCATTAATCTGTTACCCTTTTGAATAATTTTTACCTGTTCCCCAAAGCATATCAAGTATAAAATTTCTCTTAGGCTTTTGTTTCGTTCAATAAATATTTATTGTTTTTCACAACAGAATGGGCTCAGGGAATATAAAAAGTGCAAAAGAGGGCGGGCCACGGTGGCTCAGCAGGCAAGAATGCTCGCCTGCCATGCCAGAGGACCCGGGTTTGATTCCCGGTGCCTGCCCATGTGAAAAAAAAAAAAAAAGTGCAAAAGACCAGGTCTCTACCATCGCTTAGTTGCCGCTAATGTAGTAATCTTATGCTATAAATTTTGCATGTACAAATTTCCAATTGTATAATTAGTTCTTCTTGGAGTATAAGTAGGGCAGATTTCATGGAAGGGAAAAATTTTTTTAATTTTTTTTAGGAAAAATTTTTATGAAGACCTTAAAAGATATGATAATAGTTGAACAGGTGATGAAAGCTGGTGGAAGCCTGCAGAGTACATTAAAGGCTTCTGGGCAGAGAAGTAGTGCTGTACCAAAAATGGGCATGGGATTATAGGAGAAAGAATATGTGGGTCCTCTCCCTTTTGCATCTTTGAAGTTCTGCCTATTACCTTGGCATGGGGAAATGTTAATATTTCTAAGGATATACCCTTTATTTTTTTCTGTGTTACCTAAAGCCAGCCTAAGGTGTTCAGCAAAAGTGGTGCAGTTATTGATTCATTTTGGCTAACATGCCCACAGGTCACATAACTTGTAGGTTCTTTTCCCATATAATAGGCAGCCTTAAGTTTTAAGACTTAAAATTTATGTGTGTTCTATTAGTATCTGTTTGTATGTCTACTGGAGTTACTTACTATGGGGACGACTCCTTGAATCCCATCTAAATACCCGTTTTCTTCATCACCTCTATGTCTTTTCTTAAGAGTCCTTTTCCTTGTGAACATCACTCTCCATTTGATTCCTCTCTCTCTCTCTCTCCCTTCCTTTCTCCTTTAACATATATTGAGTGCCCACATGCAACTGACATTTTGTTAGATGCGAAGAATACAGAGTTAAATAAATCCTGCTCTCTCTTCTAAAATCGAGTGTGTAGATTAGTAAATCAATATAAAAGTGCAGTGTGATATATGCTATAATAAGGATATGAACCAGGGTGCTATGGAAGCATCTAAAAAAATGGATCTGTTATTTATTGTCACAATAATGTTGCATAACAGAAAACTGAAATTCCTTAGTAGCATACCACAGTGAGCATTTATGCTTTTCTATCTAGAATAGTTTATCAGGCAGTTCCATCAATCTTGACTCTCTTATCTGTCTGAGGTTCAGCCAACCATCAACTTATCTAGGATGCCTCAATCAGGATAACTCAGGTGATTCAGCTGTGCTTCATATGCCTCTAATCTGCCAGTAGATTAGCCTGGGCACATTCTCATGGCAATGGCATAATGCAAGAGTACAAGTTGAAATACTTAAGTGCTTCTTAGCTTTGGCTTGTTAACATCTGCTAACATCCCATTGGCTAAAGTATATAGTATGGTTGAGGTCAGAGTTATAGTGCCAGGACACTTAAAATTACTTGGCAAATCTCTCTCCAGCCAACACAACAAGCAAACCACCATCCCCCTGTCTATGTGGGACATGACTCCCAGTGCTGAGGACCTTCCAGGCAACATGGGACAGAAATCCTGGAATGAGCTGAGACTCAGCATCAAGGGATTGAGAAAACCTTCTCGACCAAAAGGGGGAAGAGTGAAATGAGACAAAGTGTCAATGGCTGAGAGATTCCAAACAGAATCGAGAGGTTATCCTGGAGGTTATTCTTACGCATTAATTAGATATCACCTTGTTAGTCAAGATGTAATGGAGAGGCTGGAAGGAACTGCCTGAAAATGTAGAGCTATGTTCCAGGAGCCGTGTTTCTTGAAGATGATTGTATAATGATATAGCTTTCACAATGTGACTGTGTGATTGTGAAAACCTTGTGTCTGATGCTCCCTTTATCTACCTTGTCAACAGACGAGTAGAACATATGGAATAAAAATAAATAATAGGGGGAACAAATGTTAAAATAAATTTAGTTTGAACTGCTAGTGATCAATGAAAGGAGGGGTAAGGGGTATGGTATGTATAATTTTTTTTTTCTGTTTTCATTTTATTTCTTTTTCTGAATAGATGCAAATGTTCCAAGAAATGATCATGATGATGAATATGTGACTATGTGATGATATTGTGAATTACTGATTATATATGTAGAACGGAATGATCAAAATAGGAATGTTTGCATTTGGTTAGGTGTTTTTTGGTATTTAAAAAAAATAAAATAAAATAAAAATTACTTGGCAAAGGGGAATAGAGATACTATGAGTTTAAGAGTTAGATCCATCAATACACAATATTACAGAGGAGCATCTAAATTTAACTGGGAATTAGAGAAAATTTCCCAAGGACGGTACCCTTTGAACTAAGTATTGAAGGCATTGTCTGAATGAAAGAGAAAACAAAGGGATATTTGCCAGCTAGAACATAATGTTCAAAGGCCAGAATATGTTAGACATTGCATGGTCACCCACTGTGGTAGTTAGATTCAGTTGTCAACTTGCCCAGGTGAAGGCACCTAGTTCTGTTACTGTGGACTTGAGTCAATGGTACGTGAACCTCATCTGTTGCTGATTTACATCTGCAATCAGTTAGGAGGCGTGCCTGCTGCAATGAAGGACGTTTGACCTAATTGGCTGGTGCTTAAATGAGAGACCACAGCGTAGCATAGCCCAAGCAGCTTTTCATACCTCATCTCAGCACTCGCAGCTCAGCCCAGGTCTTTGGAGGTGCAGAAAGAAGAACCCAGAGACCTGGAGAGAATGCCAACAGAGACCATCCTGTGCCTTCCCATGTAAGAAAGAACCTCAGTGGAAAGTTAGCTGCCTTTCCTCTGAAGAACTAACAAAATAAATCCCCTTTTATTAAAAGCCAATCCATTTCTGGTGTGTTGCATTTCGGCAGCTAGTAAACTAGAACACCCATCTACAAGTAGATTGATATGTTAAGAACAAAGAACGCATGCCTGGAAATAAGGCTAAGCCAGATTTTGGAGATCTTTATATAATAAACAAAGTGAAAGTAGTATTCTGTGAAAGTTCTAAGCTTGGGTATTAAGTACTGTATCACTTTTACTGATAGTATTATTAATATTTTATTTGCTACTAAGAGCTAGTCCTATGAAAATAACATAAATCACAGAGTTTGGTGGTTGACAGGTACATAGATATGTTTATATTAATATTTTTATTGCCTTTAGAAGACTTTCTGTGTTATTCATTTTATCATTCTAGAAGTACAGAGTAAGCTTTTCATATTAGCATGTACAATTTAAAGATTAATAGTTGTTTCATGACATTTTTACACTTATATACTTACGACCTACACTTATTTGTAAGTATAAATATATATAAAAGGTTCTGTTTTATGCATGTCAACATTTTAAGGTTGTAAACTAAAATAAAAATCATAAGATCATTCAGTGTATCCTATATTCCTGTATTTTTATTTTCAGTGCAGTTATATATAATTATATCTTGTCAAATTTCTCATTTCATCCCTTTTTTGTCCCTGTTCTGGAGAACAAACTGAAAATGCATTTCTTCTGGGCATGCTAAATTACATTTCGATTTGAAAAGCATTGTTAAAACTAGAGATAGAAAAAACAAAAACAAACAAACAAAAAAAACAACTAGAGATAGACTTTTTCCTAATTTTCTCAGGGTAAAAGTGACTGATTGCTGACCTGTTTACATATTCTAGAAGGACAGTTCTCTTGTATGCTTCCTGATTTGAACTGAAGCCCTTTGTGAAGGAGCAAATGGAATGTATTATATGTTACAACAGGGATATATTATATATTTCCCTGTTGTGGTCATGAGTATTTGCACAATTAATTTTTAAGTTGTTTAATAAGTAATATAACAATTCTGAATTGCTTTCCATATTTTTAAATTTATAGGTCTGTATAGTTGGTATTATTGCATATGAGAATAAAACCATTGGTTTTGGTGACAAATTAAATCCCTGGAAATACAGATACTTAAAACAGAATTTATTTACAACAGTGGTATTAATTATTGCCAGGTGGTTTTTCTAGAGTGCTATTTAAGGTGTAATTAAGGTATAATTAAGTTATAACTTTGGCATGATTTTGTTCCATTTTTTAAAATGGTAGGGGGAAGGTACATTCGTCTGCCACTACACCCTTATAAAAATGACATCAATCTCAGGGAAAATTCTGTGGTCTCTAATTCTTAAGGAACTTGCATGAGTTCACAGTTTCCCTTGCAGATGGGCTAATGCTATAGCAATAGATTACAAAATTTCAGCAAGGCATCCTCATGATGTTCCTGTGGATAAGATGGAAAATTAGTATAGAAAAGGTAACTTGAGAGTTGAACTTTCCTATCCCCAAAAAAGTGCTGATTATTCTGTTTTCTTCAAGGATATCTGTTTGATACAGGGTGTTATCTTTGGTTCATGTCTTGTTGAACACTTTGATTAGAGGTTCTCATTCCTTTTGTTTATTGAAAGGTTTTGGAGCATTTTTTTCTTTCAAATGAAATCTTGGGCAGACCTCAATATATAAACCAAGTAAATACTAAACCACTAAGATTCAGGTGAGGACTAAAAGTGGTGGTAGTAGGAAAAAGTATTTTCAGTGATAGGCCATTTAATTGAGACTTAAATGACAAGAGGGGAAATCTTTAACCTGAAGAAACCGGAGGGATGCATGTTTTCTTCAAGTAGATCAGTGCTTGCTAATGCTGTAAACGGGCATGAAGTATATCTTTTTAGAGTGATAGAAATACTCTAAAACCAGATTGTGGTGATGGTTTTACAAATCTATAAATTAACAAAATGTCATTTAATTGTATACGTTAAAAAAATGATTTTAGAGTATGTTTGATAGTTAAGTTCAGGTGTCAAGTTGTTTGGTCAAAAAAGCAGTGGCCTGATTGTTACTACTTTGAAGATATTTCATGGATTTAAATTATCAGCAAATTGACTGTATCTGTGGCTGATTACATCTACAATCAATTAAACAGATTACCTTCAGCAATAAGAGAAGTCTCAGCCATTCAGTTGTAGGTCTTAAAGGTAGAACTGAGGATTTCAGCAGTCAGAAGGAAGAATTTCCATCTCTACTTCAGCCAGCTTCTTCTGGGACTTGATCAAAAACATTCATCAGAGTTCTTAGCTTGTGGCCTGCCCTAAGTTGTGTGCAACAGTTCCTACAATAAAATCTCATAATATTTAAATTATATAAATTTGTATATATATATATATATATATTTCCTGTCTATTCCCTTTCCCTGGAGAACCTTTACTTATATAGATTGTGTTTATTATTTCAATAAAGCTGTTCTAAAAACATTCTATTTAGCTATATATATAGCAATAAATATATATATTTGAAGAATATCTTAATTTAATTAAATTATATTCAATAGACACTCAAAGCTCAAATGTCTCTCCTTTATATGATTAAATAAAAGCCTTGTTAATTATAATGTGAAGAACACTATATAAAAGAATTCCCATAAAAATTACATTAGAATCTTTTTCATCAGTGAAGCAACCGCTGTTTTCTTCACTGGAAATGTGCCACATCTTCCCAAATGCATGTTCTTCCTTTTGATGATCCAAATGTAGATTAAATACAAATCATAGCAAAAATTAAAGTCTTCATCTTTAATGAAATCGCTTTTGGAATAATGTACCTTTCCATAACACCAACACAACAGTTTTTAGAGTCACAGTAAGATATACAGAATTACATCAGTAATTAATATAAATGTATATGTATATATTTTTTAAAGCAAGGTCTCGTGTTTTGAATACCTGTCATGTAAAAGAAAGATCTGATGTTTCATCTAGTTCCAGAGGGCAAAACTAAGCCTAGTGTATGAAAGTTAGCAAAGAAGCAGCTGAAGATGAGAGGGGCAGACATAGGTGATAGTGGATACAGAGTCACTACAGGTATAAATGACATAATATATATAAATGTGCCAGGTACATGTAAAACATGCAAAAAAAAAAAAGTCTGCTGTTTAAAGGAAAATAGATGAAGATACAGATATGGATAAATAGTTGATAGGTAGATGATATGTAGGGAAGTAGAACAAATGTGCCAAAATGTCAGAAATTGGTGACTCTAGATAAAGGATGATCATTGTACTGTTCTTTTGACTTTTGGGTAGTTTTGAAATTTCAGAATAAAAATTTAAGAAGGGGAGAAAAAGTAGAGGCTAGATTAACAGGTTTTTAGCGGACCTCATAGACTGTGAAAACTATACTGAGAGCACATCATTCAGTATTTCACATGAAAAGACTAAGTTGAATTTATTGCTTATTACAGTAAGGGAGAAGTAGTCTCTCAAAAAGGAAGACTGCTGTTATGTAGAGTTGTAGGGAAGCATGAAGTTCAAGGATTGGTATTATTCTGAAGGTCAGCATCATCTGTAGAAGGGGTTACTCAGATGACATTCTTGTTTTGTTGATTGGTTGGTACTCAGACATGTTTATTAGAAGGAATGTATTCTTTATTGATTGACTTTCAGAAGTGAGACATTACCATTTATTGTTTGGTTACAAAAGCAAGTTCATTTTTGTGATCTGTGATCCATTGAACACAAAGCTGCTTCTGGTGGCTCCTTGTCATGGCTATAAAATATCAGTCATTTCCTTAATATGTGAGAATTTGTAAAATTCTCAGCTAATATAAAATTCAGCACCAGACATGTAATATAAATCTCAATAAATATCTACTGAATGAGGAAATACATTTTTATGAATCTCAGATATTTACTGTTATCACTGCCGTCAGCATCACCATTGTTTAAAACTGAAGAATTTGACTTTGAAGTTCTAACACATTGGGCTGCAGCTTTATTTGGAATCCTATCACTTAAATCCTTAGTTCATTTTGGAGTCCTTTTGCTTAAGTGTTTCTTAAATTGATTTTCAATGCTATATGACTGAGTGGGCCTTAGGAAAATGATTACCTATACACTGAATACATTGAAAATCTCAAGTTTCTTTCTTGGGGAACTTCTCAGCTCCCCTAGTACAGTAAAATGCGTTGCAAATCTAGAGAAGAATAAAACATAAGGCATTTCCCAAACTCATTTAACAACAGAATGCTTTTTTAAAAAGAACACCAATTTGGGAATTGGTACTCTAGTATGCCACACTTATATCTGTTTTATATGGGTAATTTTCTAAAAATCTTTCCATTGCAAAATTTCCCTTTCTCTATGGCTATCTCAAAACATTTAGTTCTGTCACTTACTGTTGATTTGCCAAAGCAAATCTCTGGCTCAAGGATCAGAGATTCCAAGAAGTTATTATCTAGAAAATGTGGGTGATGAATATTCTTTTGTATATTTTGTAGTTTGTTTTAAATAATGATAGAAAAAATCTATATGAGTACAAGATATTAATGTAGTTATGGTGTGACTTTTTCCTGTGTTATAGGAAGTTGATTTTTGACTGTTAGGTTTAAGCAAAAATAAGATAATGGTTAGTTCCTTGTGATACTAAGTGTTTTGGGACCTAATGGACTAAAAAACCCATCTCTCTAAAAAACCCTTTATAAATATATTTAGTTCTATGAAGTAATTAAACTAGACTTCTTTTGTGTTATTTGGTTAATCATAATCTTTGTTAAATAATCATTTGAGGTTAATTTGTCTAATTTGTTACAGTTACTGTGCATTTAACAAGTAGAAAAAGAGTTTTGCTTGAGTAAAAAGTATTTTCCCTCTAACTGGTTTTGTGAACTTGAGACCGTTAATTAATCTTTCTGGCCTTTCATTGTCAACTTTGTAAAAAACAAATGAACCAAATAATCATTTAAGTCTTTCTGTGACTTAACATTGAGTGATTACTGGATCTCTCATACTCTGTCTGTTCTATTCCTCAGTAAATATTTAAAATCATTTGCTCTTTGCTGCTATTCATTGGAGTTAGAATATTGGGATATTTGCTTCTTAGGAATATAGGCTACATAAGGAAAATTGCCCTTCAAATTGTTATGAGAAATTCATATAGACTTCTGTATCTTTGTAATCTTCCTTAGATGTACACTTCCAAACCTTATGTTCTGATCATTCTAGAGGGGCTTTCCTAGGTGAGTGATTGGTTTTTAGAAAATTTTCTACTTTTTTTTCCCTTACTCTGTTTCTTTTTTTCTTCATTTAATTTTTTTGAATTGTGAAATGTAACATATGTACAAAAAAGCAACAAATCTCCGAGCACATTTTAACAGAGCAGATTCCAAAGTTTGGTATGGGTTACAATTCCAGGATTTTTCATTTTTTCTTCTAGCTGCTCCAAGGCACTGGAGACCAAAGAACACTAACATAGTGATTCAGCAGTCACACTCATCTGTCAAATCCTACCTTCTCTGTCATACTCCTCCTTCTCTCTTTTTTCTTTTTGGTCAAAAATAACATATACAAAAAGAAAGCAATAAATTTCAACGTACATCAGAACAATTAGTTGTAGAACAGATTTCAGAGTTTGGTATGGGTTACAATTCCACAATTGTAGGTTTTACTTCTAGCTGGCCTCAAGTACTGGAGACCAAAAGAAATATCAGTAAAATGATTCAGCACTCATACTCATCCATTAAGCCCCACCTTCTCTGTATAACTCCACCATCACCTTTGATCTTTCTCCCACTCCCCAGGGGCACCTAGGCCATGTTATTCTAACCACCCCCATGCTGGAAGGGGCTGCTGACAATATGGGACGGGGGATGGAACCAGCCGCTGTTCTGGAAAGGCTGGCCTGTCTGCATCCCAGGACCCATCTGGAGGCTGTAGGTCTCCGGAAAGTCACCCCAGTGCATGGAACCTTTGTAGAATCTTATATAATGCCCTAGGTATTCTTGAGGAATGGGAGGAATGGTTTTGGCTGAAGTTTGGCAAGTTATGATAGGTAGCAATGTCTAACTGAAGCTTACATAAGAGTGACCTCCAGAGTAGCCTCTCGGGTATACCAGAACTCTCTCAGGCATTGACACCTCATTTGTTCTACTTCTCTTCCCCCCTTTGGTCAGGATGGCATTGTTGATCCCACAGTGTCAGGGTCATGCCCATCCCTGGGAGTCATCTCACACACTACCAGGGAGACTTTCATCCCTGGATGTCATGTCCCATGTAGGAGGGAGGGTAATGGTTTCATTTGCAGAAGATACTTATAATTCTTTTCGTGACCCACCTCCACCACCCCTCATTTGTTCCAGACCTATAACTAGACTAAAGTCCCAATAGGCCCCTAAAGGTGACGTACAAAGTATCACACATGAGGAGGTACGTTATACTCCAAAAGAACTGTGTGAGTTTTCCAATTTATGTAGACAGAAATCAGGGGAATATGTATGGCAATGGATTTTAAGGGTGTGGGATAATGGTGGGAGGAATATAAGGCTGGATCAGGCTGAATTTATTGATATGTGCCACTAAGATTCTGTATTCATTGTTACAGGTTAGAAAAGGCACTAACGACTTGTTTGGATAGTTGGTTGAAACATGAATCAAAAGGTGGCCGACATTGCCTGAGGTTGAAATGCCAGAATTGCCCTGGTATAATGTAAATGAGGGCATCCAGAGGCTTAGAGAGATTGGAATGTTAGAGTGGATTTATCATGCAAAGCTGGCTTTTACATCCCAGGAATGTCCAGAGGATGTACTTTTTACCAGAACAGTGAGAAATGAATTTGTGAGACAAGCGCCATCATCCCTGAAGAGCTATGTAGTTGCACTTCTCTGTAGTTCAGATATTACTGTGGGAACTGCTGTCACTGAGCTG
Source organism: Tamandua tetradactyla (assembly GCF_023851605.1). Lineage (NCBI taxonomy): Eukaryota > Metazoa > Chordata > Mammalia > Pilosa > Myrmecophagidae > Tamandua > Tamandua tetradactyla. Next base: position 102,803,115 of record NC_135331.1, on the reverse strand, counting down.
GAATCCTTAAACACAATGAGGATGACCGGATCCCTAGTTGGCAGAAGCCAGGTACAGCACTCAATCGCCAAAGATAGGATGGACATGGCTATTACAATAGACAGCAAATGCAAAGCAGGAGTCAGAATAATCTGACTTGCAGAGATTTGTGGCGCTGACTAGTAAATCATGGGGTACTTAGAAATACAATAGACAGGCAGTGTACTAATTCTTCTTTGAGCTGTATAAACAAAAGAGTTCTAGGTCCAGTGAGAGTCTAACCTGAATTACAAAAACACAGAATCACCATCCCTTAATCAATTTCCAGACTTGAGACAGTTTACAGACCCAGAGCCCCTTGAATGAAGGGGAGGCCAGGTCCCTTTGGGGGAGAACCCTGTTACACTGCCACATATTTATACTGTTAATCTTCCTCCAAGCCTTCTCCAAGGAGACTGACAGCCTTTTACCAGGATAAGTGTGCATTAGGGAAAAGGAAATGATCAGATATTTCAGGGATTATTTGACACTGGTTCAGAAGTGACATTAGTTCCAGGGGACCCAAAGCATCACTCTGGTCCACTAGTCAGTGTAGGGCCTTATGGAGGCCAGGTGACTGATGAATTTTTAGCTCAGGTCCATCCAACAGTGGGTCCAGTGGGCTCCCAGGTCCATTCTGTAGTTATTTCCCCAGTTCCAGAATGTGTAATTGGAATAGACTTACTGAGCAACTGGCAGAATCTCCACTTTGGCTCTCTAACTCATGCAGTGGGGGCTATTATGGTGGGAAAGGCCAAGTGGAAGCCCCTAGAACTGCCCCTCCCTAGCAAAATAGTAAATCAGAAGCAATACTGGATTCCTGGTGGGATTGTAGAGATTACTGCTACTCTTGAGGACTTGAAGGATGCAGGGGTGGTGATTCCCACCACATCCCCATTCAACTTTCCTGTTTGGCCTGTGCAGAAAACAGATAGGTCTTGGAGGATGATAGTGGATTATCAAAAGCTCAACCAGTTAGTAACTCCAATTGCAGCTGCTGTTCCAGATGTGGTATCATTGCTTGAGCAAATCAATACATCCCCTTGGTACCTGGTATGCAGCTATTGATCTGGCAAATGCTTTTTTCTCAATAGCTATTAGTAGGGACCACCAGGAACAGTTTGCTTTCAGCTGGCAAGGTCAGCAATATACTTTCACTGTCCTACGTCAGGGGTATATCAACTCTCTAGCCCTATGTCATAATCTTGTCTGCAGAGACCTTGATCATTTCCCCCTCCCACAGGACATAACACTGGTCCGTTATATTGATGATATCATGTTGATTGGACCTACTGAGCAAAAAGTAGCAACTACTCCAGACTTACTGGTAAGGCATTTGTGTGTCAGAGGATGGGAGATAAATCCAACAAAAATGCAGGGGCCTTCAACCTCAGTGAAATTTCTAGGTGGTGTGGGGCATATTGCTGCATCTGGCCCCTCCTGTGACCAAAAAGGAGGCACAACACCTATCTGATCTCTTTGGATTTTTGTGACAATGTATTCCTCATTTGGGTGTGCTACTCCAACCCATTTATTGAGTGACCAGAGAAGCTGCCAACTTTGAGTAGGGACCTGAACAAATGAGGAGGCTCTGCAAAAGTTCCAGGCTGCTTTACAAGCTGCTGTGTCACTTGGACCATATGATCCAGCAGATCCAATGGTACTAAGAGTGTCAGTGGCAAACAGAGATGCTGTTTGGAGCCTTTGGCAGACTCCTATAGGAGAATCACAATGCAGACGTTAGGATTTTGGAGCAAAGCTTTACCATCTGTGGCAGATAACTATTCTTCTGAGAAACAGCTTTTGGCCTGCTACTGGGCCTTAGCAGACACGAAGCGCTTAACCTTGGTCCACCAAGTTACCATGAGACCTGTGTTGCCTATCATGAGCTGGGTGTTGTCTGACCCACCAAGCCATAAAGTTGGGCTTGTGCAACAGCACTCCCATCATAAAATGGAAATGGTATATATGAGATAGGGCCAGAGCAGGTCCTGAAGGCACAAGTAACTTACATGAGGAAGTGGCCCAAATGCCCGTGGTCTCCACTCCTGCCACATGGCCTTCTCTTTCCTAGACCAGAGCTATGACCTCTTGGGGAGTTCCTTACAGTGAATTGACTGAGGAAGAGAAATCTTGGGCCTGGTTTACAGGTGGTTTAACATGATATGCAGGTACCACTTGAAAGTGGACAACTGTAGCACTACAACCCCTTTCTGGGTGTCCTTGAAGGACAGTGGTGAGTGGAAATCCTCCCAGTGTCCAGAACTTTTTGCTTCATGTTCCTGCGACCTTGAGCTCTGCTGGTCTATGGTTTACTTCCAGAAAGGAGAGTGCTTCTACCAGGAGAAAGAACAATGATTCCATTAAACTGGAATCTAAGACCACCACCTGGTCACTTTGGGCTACTCATGCCCCTGGATCAACAAGCCAAGAAAGGGATTATTTTACTGGCTGGGTGATGGGCCCTGACTATCAGGGGGAAATAGGACTGCAACTACTCCAATTAGAGTTTTCCTGGAATATAGGAGATCCCCTAGGGCATCTTTTAGTACTACCACGCTCTGTGGTTAAAATCGATGAAAAACTGTAGCAACCCAATCCTGGTAGGACTACCAGTGCCTCTAAAACTTCAGGAATGAAGGTTTGGGTCACCCCACCAGGCAAAGAACCACAACCAGCTGAAGTGCTTGCTGAAGGTAAAGGGAACATGGAATGGGTAGTGAAAGAAGGTAGTGATAAATATGAACTATGACCACGTGATCAGTTACAGAAATGAGGACTGTAATGCCTGTTTTGTTCATGTTATACTATTTAAGTTGTAAGATATCAACCTTAAGAATCAATATTACCCAAGGACTTACTCCCTATTCCTGAGAGATTTAATGTGTTTCTGGTTATATACAGGATAGTTGAATATTGTTAGGTGAAAGAAAAATTTATGTTTTATTGTTTTTTATTTAGAAATTAGGTATGGTTTAAGGTGATGTGTATAGCTGCCAAGTTGACAAGGAGTGGACTGTCATGTTCAAGTTCATGTTTCAGCTTGGACACGTGGTGCTACCTGTTTGTGCTGGCCTGTCTATTGCTATGAGGACATCTCATAGAATTAAATCATGATCATGTCAGCTGCATCTACAGCTGATTCCATTTGTAATTAGCCAAGGGGAGTGTCTTCTGCAATGAGTGATACTTAATCTAATCACTGGAAGCCTTTTAAGGAGGATTCAGAAGAGGCAGGCTCTCTTCCTGTTTTGGTTGGCAAGCCTCACCTGTGGAGTTCGTCTAGACCCTCCATTGCTATCATCAGCTTCCCACCCTGCCCTGTAGTTACATGAGACAGTTTTATAAATTTCATATGTATGAATAGTTCCTGTTGATTCTGTTTCTCTAGAGAACACTGACTAATATGGCTGAGTTCAGGTGTAGCCTGAGTATGAAGGTGAGCACCTGCAGCCCGGATGTGCAGGTGACTACCTGCAAGGGACAGTAAGGGGGAGAGGAGTTCACGGGTCTCTGGAGGGTCAGGGTGAAACTATGCACCTGCACTGGAGAGGTATGTCAGGCTGGGACAGGCTTGTGAGCATGCACATTTTGGGGATGAAGGGCGAGGATGTGCAGGGAGGGGTGTCATGGTGGGGGTGCTTGGAGCACAGTGGGCAGGTGGTTATGGAGTTCAGATGCACGGGGTGCGGGGGGAATTGTGGAGTGGGGGTGGCACATGTGAGAGTAGCTTTCAAGAACGTGGCTTGACTTAACTTCCTTGTCCCTTTCTCCCTGTGTCTGCACTCCTGAGGACTCTGGGCCTTCATTTGGAAAGGGGTACATTAGGTTGTTTGCACTAGCTGGACTGTCTCCCATTCTGTGTCTCTATTCTGCTTTTTCAACCATGTCCTCCCTATTTGGTGTAGAGGATCCTCCCCAGTCATTTAGATTCTGGAATCATTCTCTTGGTCATTTTTCTGTCACTTCTCTAGCTGTTCCTTGGAGCAGGTTTGAACTTGACCTATCATATTCTACCATCTTCCCGAAACTCTCCCCTTTACCCATTTCTTTGCACAAGCAAAATCTAATAAGTACATTTTCTAATATTTAACACTTATCCCCTTGCCTTTGCCCCACATTTCCCGTTTCCTGATTGTGCTGTACTTTTTTTACCCCTATGTCATCTCATTAATGTACCATTCTTTTTTTTAGTAATTTAGCATATATATTGTTTATTGCATCCCTTCCTCATTATAATGTGAGCTTTTCTTATTTTTTTGTTTGTTTTGCCCACTGATAAATCTCAAGTACCTAGAACAGTACTTCAAACAAAGTAGGCACTGAGTAAATAATTATTAATTGTGTGATAATAATTATAGATAATTTAAATGTTTACTTTTTTAATTACCCTGACTTACCTTTTGTTTTATTTTACAGAAATATGTATTCATGTGTTATTTTAAATCATACATAATAATTTTATATTCTTGTTTTACTTGTATCTTCAGATATTCTTATTTTATGTAGAAATTCTAAAACTATTCTCAAAGTTAATTTTAAACATATATGACTAAATATTATTGCAGGGGGAGTGAGGAGATGGATGCTGAGAAATCAATAATGAAAAAAGTTAACACCATTAGAAACACTTTTATCTTTGATATTTATTTGATAATTTACCTATCTTTCTTAGAGTCATTGTTAATTGAATTAATTTCTTTCAACAAAGCAAATGGATACAGTGGTGGAATTATAGAGAGTAGGAATATTAAAAATTGAAGAGTAAGGATAATTTGCATGTGTTTATTACTATCTGATTTCCTTTAACAACTGATTGTGGCTACATCATTGCAGTGTTTCCCCCCCTTTGGGGACAGTATATAAATCAGGGTCAACAAATATTGTGTAAGAATGACATAAACACTGTGATATCTGTGTTTGTAGTACTGTCTAGTGCCAGGTTAGCTTACCTAGAGTTTATGTTAGGCCTCTAGCCCATTGTTTGTGGTAACTCCAGTTAAGAGAAATTCCTGGGTATTATGATAATGCCTAGCCTATAAAAGTATAATCAAATAACTGTTGAAGGGAAAAAGTACAGTTTCTTTTGGGGATAGAAAGTCACCAGGGCTTTCTTTCACCAAGTAGTACAGTGTCCAGTCCAAAGTAATGTCAATTACCTGAGGTCAGAAAACATACCAAAACCTGAGCTTAAAAAAAAAAAAGGTGCCTTGCTTCCAAGACCACAGTAATTACTTAACCACAATATACAGAATAATTTAACCACATTAAGAGTTTGTAGCCAGTGGTAAGTACTGAAAGCAACTCAGCATCCAAGAAGACACACACATGCAATAAAGAAACATCTCTTTGTCTTCACTTTTTTATTTAGTTCCTGGATGCCTTATGAGAAGATTGCTTATGGGACCTTTATATTTGGTGACTGGTCCAGCGAGGTCTCTCTTACAGATTATTACCAAACATACCCGACCCCCTTCGGATAGTTTCCTTCTATTCTTAAATCAGGGCTTAAAATAATTAAAATAGGTATTTAAAAAATCAACAGTGTACCCTGTTAAATAAACTGAGAAAGAATAATATAAAAAATAATGTAAAATCCTATAATAATATCCCCAATGAAAATACTATGTTATCCTTTTGGGTTTTATGGCTTTCACCTTCTTACATCTCTGACTTTCTCTTTCTTTTTCTCTTTCTGTATTCATTCTGTTTACTAAAGAGTCCAGTAATGGGATTAAGACCCATCCTTAATGAAGTGGGTCACACCTTAAAAGTAGCCTCATCATGAGGTTCTACTTACAAGAGGTTCATACCCACAGGAATCGATTAGCATTAAGAACATGATTTTATAGCATACATACAGTTCCTAACCACCGTAGCATCTTTAAAATCATCTGATTCAATCCCCTCCTATTATGGTTGATGAACTGAAGTACACAGAGAAGTTACTCAAGATTACATGCAGTGCTTACTTAAGTGCAGTGCAGAAACTATTACCACATCAACTAACTTCCAATCTAATTTCTTGTCATAACTACTGACTTCCTCTTCTTTTTTAGCTGATGGCCAGGACACCCTGGGACCTTAGACTGTGTTATCATAATCTTCTTTTCTAAATAATTGTCATGTGGATGTTTTTCTGCACATCCCCAGCAACTCATTAAGCTCAATACTGTTTCTTCCCCTGAAGGGAGCTGACCAAGCTTACTTTTCCTCAGCCAGTGAAAATCATGAGCTTCACACTCAACCTCAGAACGTGTAAAACTATCAACTATAAATTTCCCAAATCCTATTTCTCTGTCTCCTTATGCTAGAACTGAAATAATAAGGGTAATTGTTTGAACACAGATATACGAGATTTATTTATTATTGTCATTCCCTTAAAAAGGGAAACTTAAAAAAAAGGGGGATGCTGTCTGTCGTCCATTTTTTTTGCAAAACTCATGCCATGACTTTTAAATACTAATTAGGCTAATTTATTTGGAAGAGAATTATTTGAGACTCCCTCAGTCACAATCAAACTGGAATGGTTGACCACCCTAATTACAATACTATTCATATTTTAGTGAGAGCAAAAACGATTTCACGTGTAAATGAATAAAATAATATGTATTTTTATGCGTTATACTACGCATTTGTACTAGTATATTCACTTATGAAGAAATAAGTGTACACATAGTCTATGTGCTTAAAAATTTTTTTAATTTTGTGTTATGCAGTTAAAAGAATTTTGAGTTCATTGCCTTTTGCAGTTTAGTAGAAGTGGATAGGAAGAAAGTGACTGGGTTTGGAGGGTAGCAGATGACATTGGTCAAGAGAAATGATGCATTAGAATTTATTTAGAGATTAAAAGTATATTGCCATATTTGGAAAACATCTTGGCATAGATTACTGATAAAATATGTCAAATAGGCATTAACATAGAGTAAGATAAGCAGATATCTAGTACCTTCCTTTTCATTATTTTTTTTTAACTTTTTTATTATATATTATAACATATACACACAGCTAAGAAATAAAAAAGCAATAGTTTTCAAAGCGCTTTTCAACAAGTAGTTGGTTACAGGACAGATCCCAGGTTTGGGCTACCATACGATCCTCTCGAATTTTTCCTTCTGACTGCTCCAGAATATAAGAGGCTAGAAGGCTTAAATATTTTTTTATCACCACAAGCAACTTTTTTTCTTTCTTTTTTGTAAAAAATAACATATGTGCTATAAAGCAAATAAATTTAAAAGCACAGCACCACAATTAATTGTAGAACATATTTCAAAGTGTGAAATGGGTTGCACTTTCACAATTGTAGGTTTTTACTTCTAGCTGCTCTATAATACTGGAGGCTGAAAGAGATATCAATTTGATGATTCAGCATTCATATTCGTTTGTTAAATCCTATCTTCTCTGTATAACTCCACCATCACCTTTGATCTTTCCATCGCTCTCTTTAGGGGTGTTTGGGCTATGGCAATTCTAATTTTTTCGTATTGGAAGGATCTGTCACTAATGTAGAGTAGGGGAATTGAACTATCTGATGTTCTGGAGAGGCAGGGTTAGGTTTTAGGACTTATCTAGACCAGGGACCCATCTGGATGTTGTAGGTTTCTGGAATGTTACTCTAGTGCATGGAACCCGTGTGGAATCCTATATATTGCCCTAGGTGTTCTTTAGGATTGGCTGAAATAGTCCTGGTTGGTGGTTGGCAGGTTATGATAGATAGCAAGGTCTAACTGAAGCTTGTGTGAGAGCAACCTCCAGAGTAGCCTCTTGACTCTATTTAAACTCTCTCTGCCACTGATACTTTATTAATTATATTTCTTTCCCCCTTTTCATCAGGATGTAATTGTTGATCCCACAGTGCCAGGTCTGTATTCATCCCTGGGAGTCATCTCCCTTGTCACCAGGGAGACTTTCACCCCTTGACGTCATGCCCATTTAGGGGGGAAGGCAATGATTTTATTTGCATAGTTGGGCTTAGAGAGACTGAGGCCGTATCTGAGTAACAAAAAGTCCTCCAGAAGTAACTCTTAGGCGTGCTTATAGGTAGTCTAAGCTTCTACGCTACCAACATAAACTTCACAAGAGTAATCCTCATGATTGAGGGCATGGCCTATTGATTTGTGGTGTCCCTAAAGTTTGACACAATGTCAAAGGATTCCCTGATAGTGAGGTTTAATAATTCCATATTCTTTCTCCTATCCCTCAGGGGACTATGCCAATACTTTTTAATTATCTGCTTAATATACTCTGGGATGTATCCAGGCATTGCAATCATCTATACCGGATTAAAGGACCTCTTTCTTATTCTGTGCTCCCTGTGTTTCAATTGTTCAATTCAGCTATCAGATAGGTTGAATTAGATTATACATTACCGAAAATTTCAGTTCCAGACCAAATAAACTTTTCTTCTAAGGTGCAAAGAGTATATGTGGTTCTAAAATATAGACACTGTCTTTCTTACCCGTATGTTCTGAATTACTTTAATCCCAAACTGTTCAGCGTCACTCTTATCTCTAAATATCAGGTTTTATATAGATAAAATAGCCTCTTAGAATCCAGAAATAATCATCACCACTCCGGACTTAATGTGTTTGCTCTAAAAGCTTACAATCTAGGCCCCTGTTTTCGTATAAGCATTTTCTAAAGGTGACCATACAATTCTTGTTCTTTTGTTTCTGGCTTATTTTGTCTCATCAAATGTCCCACATGTTCATTCAAATTGTTGCATGCCTCACGACTTTGTTCCTTGTTGTAGTAGTACAACCTTCATTCATAAATATGGAATGTTTGATATAATTCCCCTGTGAAGCCATCTGACCCTGGACTTTTCTTTGTAGGAAGATTTTCAATGACTGATTGAATCTTTTTACTTGTGATTGGTTTGTTAAGATCTTCTATTTCTTCCTGAGGCAGTGTAGCTTGTTTGTATGTCTCCAGGAATTTTTCCATTCCATCTAAGTTATCTAGTTTGTTGGTGTATAGTTGTTCATAGCATCCGCTTATGATTTCTTTTATTTCTTCAGAGTCTGTGGTAACACACTCCTTCTCATTTCTGATTTTGTTTATTTGGATCCTCTCTCTTTTTTTTCTTTGTCAGTCTTGCTAGTGGCCCATCAATTAATTTTATTGATTTTCTCAAAGAACCAGCTTTTGTTTTTATTGATTCTATTGTTCTTTTGTTCTCCTATTCACTTATCTCTGCTTTAATTATTATTATTATTTCTATTTCTATTTGCTTTGGGGTTAGTTTGCTGTTCTTTCTCAGGTTCCTCCAGGTATTCTGTTAAGTCTATGATTTTTGCTCTTACTTGTTTTTTTAATATAAGCATTTAGGGCAATAAATTTCCCTCTCAGCACAACCTTTGCTGCATCTCATCAGTTCTGATAAGTTGTATTCTCATTTTCATTCATCTCCAGATAGCTACTGATTTCTCTAGCTATTTCTTCTTTGACCCACTGATCATTTAAGACTGTGTTATTTAATCTCCATATATTTGTAAATTTTCTCATTCTTTGGTGGTTATTGAGATCCACCTTCATCCCATTTTGATCAGAGAAAGTGCTTTGAATAATTTCAATGTTTTTAAATTTATAAAGACCTGTTTTGTGCCCAGAATATGATCCATCTTGGAGAATGTTCCATGAGCACTAGAGAAGAATGTATATCCTTGTGCTTTGGAGTGCAATGACCTATATATGTCTGTTAGGTCTAATTCATTTTTCAAGTTATTTAACTTCTCTATTTCCTTGTTGATCTTCTGTCTTGTTGTTCTGTCTATAGAGGAGAGTGGTATATTGATGTCTCCCACAATTATTGTTGAAACATCTCTCGCTCCCTTCAGTTTTGCCAGTGTCTGTCTCGTGTACTTTGGAGCTCCTTGATCGGGAGCATAAACATTTATGATTATTATATCTTCTTTGTGAATTGACCCTTCAATTAGTATGTAGTGTCCTTCTTTGTATCTTATGATGTTCTTACATTTAAAGTCTATTTTGTCCGATATTAGTATAGCTACTTCTGCTTTCTTTTGGTTACAATTTGCATGGAAAATCTTTTTCCATCCTTTCACTTTCAATCTATTTGTATCCTTGTGTCTAAGATGAGTCTCTTATAAGCAGCATATAGCTGGATTATGCTTCTTAATCCATTCTGCCAGTCTGTATCTTTTAATTCGTATGTTTAGTCCGTTAACATTCAAAATTATTACTGAAAAAACGTTTCTTGAATCCACCATCTTATCTTTTTTATTTTATTTGTCAGATCTATATATTCTTTTCCCTCTTTCTCTTTGTATTCTTTAAATTACCCTTGGTGGTACTCTTCAATTCTCTGTGCCCTCCCCCGTGTTTCCCTCTCCTGTGTTTTTTTCAGCCAGCAGAACTCCTTTTAGTATTTCTTGTACGACCAGTCTCTTGTTGAGAAATTCTTTCAGGACTTCTTTGTCTGTGAAAACTTTAATCTCTCCCTCAGTTTTGAAGGACAATTTGGCTGGGTACAGAATTCTTGACTAGATGTCTTTCTCTTTCAGGATCTTGAATATATCATATCACTGCCTTCTTGCTTCCAGGGTGCTAGTTGAGTAGTCTGAACTCAGTCTTACTTGGTTTCCCTTGTATGTAGTGAATGTTTTTATCTTGCCACTTTCAGGATTTTCTGCTGCTTTTCAGCACTTGTCAGACTGATTAGTATGTGTCTTGGAAAAGTCCTATTTGGTTTTATTCTAGTTGGAGTTCATTGGGCTTCTTTGACTTGTGTATTTATGTCCTTTATGAGAATTGGAAAACTTTCCTCCATTATATTCTCAACTATCTTCCTAGCCCTTTACTCCTCTCTTCCCCTTCTGGGACACCATAGATTCTTATATTTGCATGCTTTGTTTTGCCTGTCATTTTCCTAAGCTCTGATTCAGTTTTTTCCATCTTTTTTGCCATTTCTTCTGTCTCTTCATATCTGCTGTTGTCTGCCTCTAGTATGTTCTTTATTTGGTCAACATAGTCTTTAATATCTGTGATATTTGCTATTTTTCTATTTATCCTTTCAAATTCCTCTTTTTGCTCTCCTACTGTCGTCTGGATCTCCTTTATGTCATTTGCTACTACACTTATTAAGAAGAGTTGTATGATCATCTTTGATTAGTTGTTCCAACGGTGGTGTCTCCTCGGGTGTTTTAATTTGGTCGTTAGGCAGAGCTATTTCTGTCTGCATTTTGATATGCTTAGCGATCTTTTGCTGTCTTTGTGGCATGTAAAAATCTTGATTGATTTACTTTGGGTGTTGATTTCTTTCAGTAGCCTAAGGCCTTGTGCTTGCAGGATGGTTGTACAACAGAGAGCAGGGTACAGCATGGAGCATCCTGTCCAGTGATCTGTTTCAGGGCAGGTCTAGGCACAGGTTGGGGATGTTATGCTGATGCTTGTGAACGTGGGAAGCCAGGGAGGATGTAGCTGTGCAGGTGTATTGGTCTGGGGGGCGTAACCCTGGTGTGCACTGTTCTATGGCATGGGGCCCTTTTTGCACATGTATAGAGCTGTGGCAGCAGGTCGGCGTTATGCCTTCATGGACTGGGGACAGATGTGACCTGGCTGTGCATGTCAGCACTTTCTCAGAGCTGGGAAGCATGGCTGAGAGCCATGTGCATGTGTGGTTCTAGGACTGCTGTAAAGTGCAGTTCCAAGGGCTGAATGGTGTCATTGGGGGCCCATGTACATGCATGGGCCTAGGAGTGCCGTAAACTGATGCACAGAGTTCAGGAGGGGCGGGGTAAGGCTGTGTGACGCTGTGGCCAGGGGCAGCCTGGGTATGGAGGTTAGTGCCTGCAGTGTTTATGTGCTGGCAACAGCCTGCAGGGAACAGGGAGAAGGAGGTAGTGCTCGAGAGGGGTGCAGGAGAGGTGGGTTGGGCTGCACTTGGAGTCGGGGTGTTGGATAGGTACATGCACTGGGGGCTGGTGGGGTGGGGACACCTGGAGCGCAGGGAATGGGAATGAGTGACCGGGTGTATGGGGTATGGAGTGAGTTGCCGGTCACAGGGCTGCACTGGTGAGAGTAGCACACCCAAGGAACGCAGCCTGGCTTACTGCCTAGTCCCTGGCTCCTGTGCACTCCCTAGGGCTCCTCACCTCTGCACCAGGCTCCAACTTCCTGCTTCTCAGTTCCTCGGCCTCTGCAACCAGGGTGCCTTGTGAGGTGTAGCTGCAGCATAACATTGATCATAATATTCTGTTATTATCCATGCTGCATTTTGGGCAGTTTCCTCAGAACTGTAGTCCTGAATAATAATTCTATTTTTAGATGCATCTATTCTCTCTTAAATACATTGTTTTTAGATCCTTCCTCATAGTTTTCATTTATATCTGTTTGATGCTTTTTCAAGAATGATGAACCAATTTTGACAGTTGTTTGTTCCTGTGTATACTCCCCCATATATATTTTAACTTCATTTTTGAAAAAGCATGAATCACATAGTTAATATGTATTTTGTTATATGATTATTTCAATTTCTGCAGGCTTTGTGGGTCTCATTCTAAAGCTTATTGATTCTGCTCATTGTCACTCATGGAGACTTGTTTTCTTATGTACATAGTGAGTTTTATTTTAAATTCCTTGATATGTTATCCATGGGAATTCTTTCACATCTTTGTTTAAAATATGTTTTTAAAGGATGATTTGCATTTGTGCCAGGAACCTGTGGGGACTGTCAATATAGAATCACTTCAGTATTTGCATTGATATTTTTTTCAGCTTGTATACATAGGAAGTAAACTGATAACAGTCCTGTATGTGAATTTGTGATTAACAACTCTCAGGGAATAATTTTTTTCTTTTTTTTTTTCTCCCTTCTACTCAGAAGCTTGACTGAAATTTATGTAAAGTTCCTTTTGTTGCCTGGGTATTTTCCTATTTTGCACAATGAAGTGACCACCATCACTGGGTGTCAGGCTTCCTAACTTTCTGTTAGGTTCTTCACAATGACCCCTTTCCCTTTCTTGGGGTCTCAGAATTCTTTCTTATACCTTGAATATTATGCTAGTTGAAATTCAGGATCTGGGCTGTTATGAATAAGTAGATACTGTCAGAATAAATTTTGGCTCTTGTACTCTTACTCTATAGAACTGTATTTTCTTCTCTTACCCGATACCTGTTTTGTCTTCTTGTTACTAGTTAAGACATACTTTAAAAATAAGTGTTAAATATATTTTTGTTTGCATTTTTAGATGTTCTTTATCAGGAAGGTATTCTCTATAAAATATGGTTGACTATACTGGTAGAAATGAAAGTTAGGAATAGGACTTTTAAGATTAGTTTTGCATGGGCAGGCCATGGTGGCACAGCGGCAAGAACACTTGCCTGCCATGCCAGAGGACCCAGGTTCGATTCCCGGTGCCTGCCCATGTAAAAAAAATAAAAAAAAAAAAAAAAGATTAGTTTTGCAATCCACTCTTCATTGTTTGCTAGTATGTGATTGAAGATTATAATTTAAATGGAATTTACATAATTGTTTCTTTAACAATTTTAATTTTGATTACTTCATATGCTTTTTATAACCTTATGGTTACTACTGTCTTCTTGTATTACTAATTTAGATGTGACTGCATGAGTTTCTGGTTGCCAATAGTATGGAGTAGTTGTTAGTATTTTGCATTTTGAAAACAGTAAATGCTCTTTCAATAATGCTACAGGAATCAAGAAATAACATACAAAGCACTGTTCTTTTCTTTGGAATTTATGCTCATGTAGTAGAGAGACATTTTATTTTTATTTTTTTGTTAAGCTGATTCTCATATTAAATATCTTTTGTTTTTTGCATTCTTAATTTAACAATCTTTAATATCGGTGTGTTTAAATTTTTTGTAGGTTTTCTTTAGGTGATGCGAGGAGGCCTCTTCATGAAACAGCAGTTTTGATAGAAGATGTGGTACACACTCAGTTAATTAATCTGGTAAGAACATATATAATCTTAGTTTGTATCTCTCCTCTGCATTCCAACATTTGAAAAGATATTTTTACATGTGTATTCCTTTTTTTTGTCTGTTTTATTGAGGTATAGCATATATATATAATGAAATTCAACAATTTTAAAAGCACATATTTCTATGAGATTGACAACTGAATATAGTTGTGTAAATACCAACACAATCATGATATAGAAAATTTCCATCATCTGAAAAAGTTCCCTTCTGCTCCTTTATAGTCAATCCTCTTATGCTATTCATTGACCTCACTGATATGCTTTCTATCAGAGTAGTTTTTCAGAACTTTTTAAAAAACTTTCTTTTGAGCTAATTTTAGATTAACAGGAAAATTGCAGTTAGTATAGAGAATTCCTATATACCCTTTACCCAGCTTCCTCTAATGTTAGTATTTGCATAACCATAGTACAATGATCAAACCAGAAAATGTGTTGTCTTTTTGTTTCTTTTTCTGAATTGATGCAAATGTTCTAAGAAATGATCATGATGACGAATCTGCAGCTATGTGATGATACTGTGAATTACTGATTATATATGTAGAATGGAATGACCACATATTGGGAATGTTTGTTTCTTTCCTGTGATTTTTTTTTTTAATTAATAAAAATTTTTTTTTTAAAAACCCAGAAAATGAACAATAATATAATACTATTAATTTGAATTTACCTTATTTGAATTTCATCAGTTTTTCAGCTATTTTCCTTTTCTGTTCCAAAATCCTATGTAGTAATACCATATTGCATTTAGTTGTCTTGTCTTTGTGATCTCTTCCTATCTATCTATGGCAGTTCTTTAATCTTTTTCTTTTATGACCTTGACACTTTTGAAAACTATAAAGAATAAAAAACTGTTTATTTTGTAACATGCTCCTTTTTTGGATTGTTATGATGTTTTCTTATGATTAGAATGATGGTATGTACTTTTTAGCAAAATTACCACATGAAGGACCACAGGTATTCCTTCTCATTTTATCATACCAAAGGATTCATGTTCTTAATGTCTTATTATTTGTGATATTAACTTTGATAACTTGGTCAAAATCTTATATGGTTAATTTTTCCCTCTGAAATTATTATGTGTCATTTTGTGTTTAAGAAGTGTCTTGGAAGGATACTTTGTGACCATGCAAATATTGTTTCCCCCAGAATTTCTGTCCATTTTTAGCATCTATCAGTAGAATTTGCCTAAGGAAGTTAATACTGTGGTATTTGCCTAATGATTGTTTCCTTTTTTGCCTTCTACATTTATTTTTGGAATTCTTCTATAAGGAAAAGCTGTCCTGTTTCCCCATTTATGTATTCAGTTTTCTGCGTGTATCTTTGTGGACTAATTGATGTTTAAATTTTATTCTTGGGCTAATTATTCAAATTACCTCTTTTTTTCCTGCTAAAATTGTTCTATTTTACTTGTGTCCTTTCAACAAGTTCCCTTCCTTTTATGAGCATTTCATTACTTTCTGACACCACAAGATGCTCCAGACTCATGTTGTGTTTTCCCTGTTGCAGCCCTGGAATCAAGCATTTCACCGCAGAGCCTGGTTTGTTTTGTTTTCTTTTCTTTTCCTTTTTTTTTTTGAACTGTTGTATTTAGAAACTAAGATTTGGGCACTAAAGTGTGCTCACTGTTTTTGTAATGTATGCATGCTTACTCAGACTATATACATATCTATATTTATTGCTGTATTACCTTATGTATGTGTGTGTGCATTTGTATATATAAACATCATGAGTTCAAACTGAAACTTTCAATTCTAATCCCATTCTATAGAGTTAATTCTTTCATTCCCACTTTGCTTTGCATATTTGTAGCTTCTTACTCAGATAGTAAGAAACCTAGATCTCGTTGTCTGCAATATATTTAAATATTTGTTCTGCCCTAGCATATATGTAAAGTAATTTCAGAATTGTTAATCAATATTGCTATGAGAAACAAATTTAGCAGTGAGACTAATGATTATGTATGTTTCATGTTGTCATTAACCACACAATATTCCGTCAAAACTGTTTTCCAAAAGTTATATGTATGTATTCTGCTCATCCCCATCCTCTTTAGTGTGGCTGTGTTGTATATATGTTGTAATACAATTATGCTCATTTCTTACTGTTTGTATTCAATTTTGGGCCCCACCAATATTGTTGTTGGTTTTGTTTTTTTGTGGGGGAGAGGTATGTGAAACAGTACTATGATTCCAAAAGTCAGAGATATATAAAAAGATACACTCAGCAAAGTGTCAGCCATTCTATCCCATTGTCCCTCCTTAATACCCCTTTCCTGCAAGCCCCCTGAAGTAACTATTCTTTAAAGTTGTTAGTTGATCTTTAGTGTGGGTTTTTTTTTTTGCATAGATGAGAAGATATATGTGTATTTTGTTATACGTTTCTCTTTCTTACACGAAGTATAGCATACTAAAGGTACTCTTGCACTTTGCTTTTGTACTTAACAGTTCCTGTCAATTCATAGAGAGATCTTCCTCAGTCCTTTTCACAGCTGCCTCATTTTGTGGAAGTATTTTGTGGAAGTACCAAATTTGATTCAATAGCTCTCTTATGTGTGGGCAGTTAGATTGTTTCCAGTACTTTGCAAATATTAACAAATGGTGCAATGAATATGTTATGTAAATGTATTTCCATATTTTTCAAAGTGTATCTTAAGGGACAAGTTCTAGAATTGGTGTTAAAGTTTTTGTAAGTATTTCATATTCCCTTTGCCCCCAGAAGGGTTCTACCAAATCCATTCCCACAAGCAAAATATGAGACTACATATTTTAAATTTCTGCTTCTCTGTTGGTGAGTAATTGTATATGTGATTTTTTTCTAATTATGAGTAAATTTAGCATTTTTCATATGTTTAAGGGCCATTTTTGTATCTTTCATGCATGTGAATTGTCTTTTTATACACCTTCCCCATTTCCCCATCAAGACTTAGGTCCTCTGTCCCACAGTTTTGGTATGTGGTGCAAATGTATCCTTTCATGTGTCAGTTGCCTTTTGTCTTTGTTCATGACATTTTTATGCCATGTAGGTTTTTAAACTTTAACATAGTCACATTCATCAGTTGTTCTTTTATTGCATTTAGATTTTGAGTCATAGTTAGAAAGTTTTTCCCCATACCAAATTTAGGGAGGAATGTACCCATGTTTCCTTCTAGTACTTGTGTGATTTTGGTTTTAAAACACATTTAGATCCCTAATCCATTTGTAGTTTACTGTTATTGTGTGAAATATGAGTCTAATTTTGTCTTTTCTGAATGGATACCCAGTTATAGCATCATCATTTATTAAGAAGTCCATCTTTCCATGGTGATTTGAGATGCCCCCTTTATCATATACTAAACTTCCGTATTTAGTGAAGTCTAATTCTGGATTTAAAATTTTATAGATTATTTGTCTATTCATATGCTCGTATTGCATTCTTTAAATTATATAGACTATATAGTATATTTTAATGGCTGTCACAGATAGTATTCCATATAGGTTTTCTTTTTCTATATGTCCAGCTATTATTGTTATTAGAGAAGTTGAACGTTTATGGATAAATTATGCATAAGAAACAGAGCCCCCATATTATACTATCGTATTATTGACACCTTGGATTAGTGTGGTACCTTTGTTACAATTGGTGAAATAACATTTTTGTAATTGTACTATTAACTGTAGTCCATAGGTTACTTTAGGGTTTACTGTTTATGTTTCACAATCCTCTGTTTATTTTTAATTTTTTATCTAGTAATGTATATATATATATATATATATATATATATATATATATATATATATATATAAAACCTAAAATTTGCCTTTCACCCATATTCAAATGAATAATTCAGTAGTCCCAGCTAATCTTGCATGTTTATGTTTCCATTTTAAACTTGTACCAAATTGTCTACCTCCATAAAATAGCTTGTTTGGATTTTTTATTGGTATTGCACTGAATTTATAAATTAATATCAGGAAAATTGCATCTTTAGAGCTTTGAGTCATTCTATCAAAGAATAGAGGATACCTTTACATTTGTTCAAGACCACTTTTCATATCTTTCAGGAGTGTTTAAATATTTTCCTTTTACAGACTTTATACATTTCTTGTTAAATTTACTCCTGAGTATATAATGTATCTTCATTGCTATGTAAACAGGGTTTCTCTATGTGCCAGTTTGAAAAGATATATGTACCCTAGAAAAGCCATGTTTTAATCCTAATCCTGTTTTGTAAAGGCAGCCATTTGTTCTAATCCCTATTCAGTACTGTACATTGGAGACTTTAATTAGATTATATCCCTGGAGATGTGACTCAATCAAAAGTGGTTGTCATTCTAGTGGGTCTTGATTAGCTTACATTGGAATCCTATAAAAGAGGAAACATTTTGGAGAAAGAGGGAGAATCTGAGAAAGCAGAGAATGCCACAGCACCATGAAGCAAAGAGTCTACTATCTAGCAACTTTTGGAGATGAAGGAAAATATCTCCTGGGGAACTGGAGTGGAAGGTAGCAGATGATGCCATGTTCGCCATGTGCCTTTTCAAATCAGAGAGATACTCTGACCATGTTTGCCATGTGCCTTTCCACTTGAGAGAGACATCCTAAACATCACTGGCCTTCTTGAATCAAGGTATCTTTCCCTGGATGTCTTAGATTGGACATTTCTATAGACTTGCTTTAATTGGGACATTTTCCTGGCCTAAAAACTGATAACTTGCAACTTATTAAATTCCCCTTTTTAAAAGCCAGTCCATTTCTGGTATATTGTATTTTGGCAGCTAACAAAAACTATTCTTATATCCATCACTTATGGTTTATGCATATGGAATGATTATTCTTATATATTAATTTTATATCTTACTACTTTCCTGAATTCTTTTATTGTTTGAGATAGTTTTATTATAGCTTCTTGGGGTTTGCAGTTATATTGTTATATTTACAACTAGAGATAGTTTTACTTCTTTACCCATGCTTATTCCTCTCATTGATTTATTTTGTATAATTGCACTGTTTAAATACCTCTGGTACAATGCTGAAAGGTAGTGAATATAATGACCATCTCTCTCTTATTTCTGATCTTAGTTTAAGTACCTCCAATGATGCTCTACTAAATCAGATACTCCTTTATGACTAGTGTGTGCAGTGTATGTGCACATGTGTATATTTTATCATGTAAAAGAAAATATCCCTCAGGGAATTGTTCTGGAAAGGTGGAATAATCATAATGCAACTATATAAAACCTAGATAGAATGCATGGAGCAGCTATTTGAGGATTCTGAGATGTAAATAGGTGCCGCTGGATTGGAGCAGAAGACCAGAATTTAAAGTACCACTGAACCACTACTGAAATTACTAAGTTTTTAGCCTTGGGTATCCCCTCATCTGATGCAGTGCAGCCTGAAGCCCAGAAGTAGATGTCAGCATGAGTAAAGAAAGCACCAGGAACAGCCCTCAGTTCTAGGCCTAGGAATGGGAAAAGGAACTTTTAGCTCTCAGAGTTGGTGAAATTCCCCTCATTGTTCTTTTTTTTCCCCTGTCCCTTCTTTCATACCCCAACTCCCTTAGTGTCAGGATTGGGCAATAATGGAACAGAAGCTATAGAAACCAAAACTCTGAGGAAGGGAAACTTCCTCTCTGAATAGTAGAACTGTGATCCCAAGAGAGGCTGATGGCAAACCTTTGTTGCTTTAAAAAAAAAACAAATCTCCCTGCCCCACCACACCCTCCATAACACTACTGCCTAGCCTTGGATGCAAACAAAATTGTGGAAGCATAATACATAATCAATGTTATGTCTAGGACATCAAAAAAGGAAGCCCCAGAGAACTAGCAATTATTGGGAGAACATGGAGTCAGAGGAATTTGGGAATGAACCTCATAAACTTGTTTAGGAATTCTTGTGCTTACCACTGGCTTCTATTGGGTGGATTTGATTGTATTCACTATATCAAATACTTGGAGAAATAAAACAATAGATAGTTCAGTACTAAGGTCCTAGATTGACCATTTATCAGGAAGGACAGGTCATAATAGTGCTGCAAAGTCTTTAAAAATTAAGCTGACATTGGAACCACAGCCCTTAGAAGGCAGATTAGAACTTGTGGCCTCTGATTTTCTTATAATATCTTTTAATACCTAACAGGGTTGATTACCTCCTAAAATAAAAAGATTAACATTTTTCAATAGAATTTAAACATGGCTCAGAGGCTTATAACATCACATTAAAACTCATAATATCATATAAAAATGTCCAGGATCCAATCTAAAATAACCATGAAAGCTTCATAGTTTCATGGTGGAAAAGACAACCAGATAAAACTGACATAATACACAAAATAGAATTATCTGACAGTGACTTTAAAGCAGCTATCAGACAAATTCTCCAGCAGGCAATGATGTTCACTCTTGAAAAAATGGAAAGATAGAAACTCCCAGCAAAGATATAGATGATATATAGAAGAACCAAGTAGATTTTTTAGTAACTGAAATTAAAAATTGCTCAGGATGGGCTTATTAGGAGATTGGAAGTGAACTTGAAAATATATCAATGGAAATTACCCAACAGGTTGAAAAATAAAATTAATAGAGCCTCAGTAATCTGAAAGACAAGTAAAAGAAGAGACATTCATGTTCTTAAAAGTACCATACCAGAAGGAGAAGTGAAATAATGAAGTGCTGAAAAAGTATTTAAATAAATAATGACTAAAAATTTCCCAAATTAAGTTTATAGATTAAAGAGCGACATCCAAACAGCACAACCCCCCTCCCCGCCCCCAAATGTATGTTCAGACGGCTGAGCTCTAAGGATATAATATAAATCTTAAAAACGGCCAGGAAAAAGTGTATTATCACAGGGGAAAAATGATTTGAAAGAGCAGATTTCTCATCAGAAAATGAAGACTAGAAGGAAATAAACATTTTGAAGTGCTGGAGATAAAAGAAACTGGAATTCTTTTTCAATTGAATAGATCATGAATGAATGTACATGAACTAAGGAAAACTAAGGTAATTTATAGCCAAAAGACATGCTCTAAAATGAATACATTAATAAAGGAAGATCTTGAGATAGACTGGAAATAATACCAGATGAACATTTGGAACATCAAGACTAAATGGAACAATAGAAGTAGTAAATAAATATTTGTGCTTATATAATAGTCTCTCTTCCTACTCTTTAGTTCTCTGAATTATTTTAATGGTTGAAAGCAAAATGTATAAAATTTTCTAATGGGGTCTTTCAATATTTGTAGGAATAATATTTAAGAGAACTCTAGCATAAGGGGTTAGGATAAATGGACTCATGCTGCTAAGATTTCTTGATTCCAATTGAAATGATTAAATATTGTTTCTGTATAGACTATTGAAAGCTAAATATGTGTTTTATGGTTTGGAGCACAACCACAAAAAACCTTATATAGAAATATATTCAAAATCACACAAAAAACTTAAAGTGTAATAGTAAAAAAAAATTCAGGAAATATTGTGGGTCTTTATTGATAATAAGAGAGCCTCTTACTATAATATATGCTTACCTCTCCTAACCCAGTTAATATCTAATGGAGCATTTAAATCCCTATGTGCGATATTAACCCCTGATCAAATCTAATTAAATATAAAGTTCTGTGAGAAAGCTTGTTAGATGAAGGTCTTACTTTGTTTTTTGTTATTTTTTTTAAAATATACATGGGCAGGCACCGGGAATCGAACCCAGGTCCTCTGGCCTGGCAGGCAAGCATTCTTGCCTGCTGAGCCACCGTGGCCCGCCCTGAAGGTCTTACTTTGTATTCTCTACCATATCCAAGTTTATGTCAATGTTTGAATTCTTCAGAGAAATTAAGAATAAAAGAGAAAATTTTTTTTTAGATGTTGGTACTTCCTAACCATAGAATATTATTATACAACTATTATAAATTATGTCTCTGTGTTTTTTTATATACTCTCCATTTCTCTTGTAATTCTTTATCTATTAATTAAAGCCAAATTTCCTTAAATTATTTGAATTTACTTATAATAGCTTCTTTGAAATCTTTTCTAAATTCAACATCTAGAACATCTTAGAATCCATTTTTACTGCCTTTTTTTGCACAGTAAATATCATCCTATGGTTTCTTTACATGTCTTCTAATTTTTTACTTAAAGTAGAAATTGTTGAAAGTGTTCTATAACCACTCTTTTAAATTATTTTGTTGCTTCTGTTCTAGTTGATAGATAACTTGCCTGGATTAAAATGCAGACTTTTTCTCTCCCATATTTTACAGCAATTGATGTCTTCTCTTAGTTCTCATAACTTCCTTTGCTCACCGTCTCCAATTCTTCTCTGAAGTCTGTGCATTTTGGTATATGTTCAGACTCTGAGCCCTTTAGAGGAAAGAAAACACAATAGGAAGTTGATTTTTAAAATGCTCTCACTTCTTTTCTGTGGAATATTATGCTGCCATTACAAATCATGTTGATTTAAATTTTTTAAATTTTATCTTTGCATTTTAAATTAAATTTTGAAATTATATACATTAAAATATCCAGGGGTATGTTGGTGTTCATATCTATGTGTTTTGACAAATGCATAGAATCTTAAAATCACCAATGAAGTTAAGATTCACATCAGTTCCATCACCTCCCCCCAAATTCCCCATTCTGCCCATTTATAGCCAAACCCTTGCCCACTCCAAACCATCCATCCCATGGAGCCCTCATTTGTTTCTCTTGGAGCTCTTTTGGCTGCACTTGGTAAATAGTTCCTGGATTTGTGCTGCCTTTAAGAAATCTAGGCTAGGCACTGTGAATGGAAAGTAAAAGCCATGAAACAAACTCCCATATTTTTGTACTTTTAAGCTCTGGTTTCTTTCACCAGTCTGCCTGCTATTATTTGTTAATCAGAATCCTGGGATAATTACATCATGCTTTATTTCCAGGATTTTTAGTTAAATTCAGTGGGAGAGGCAAGGGGTATGTGCTTTGTCCTTCTTAATGGCTATTGTATTTTAATCATTTTCTAGACATTGCTTGATCACCTGGGTCAGTTAATCCACTTTCTACTTTTTTTCTTTCCTTTTTTTTTAACCCCACTTTACATCAGAAACAGGATGCATTTTTAATAGCATATTTATTTCACAGTGTTATCTAAAAATTCCTATTTCTGATATTAATATCATGTAAAAATACATTGATTCCAAGCAGAAGTACATTTCACAATAATGTGAACTTGTTTGATAATTTCAGATTTAACTTCTGAATTAAAATAGAAATTGCTTATATAGATATCTTTGGTTGTAGTTTACTTATATTCTTGAAGCTTATACATCTTTTTCTCCTAGTTTAAACACATATATCAGGGCCTGTTTTTCTAATTTTTGTATTTTGCAATTTAATTATATTTATTTATTGTTTCAAATAACCATATTATATTTTGATTCACTTTTTAATATCTGATTGCAACTTAAACATGCCTAAAGCTATTATATGTAATTGAGACCTTAGGCATTATTATTAATAAAGCTGTGGTGTTTTCTTTGTCATAATGTCATTTTAGACACAGTTCCCATTGTATCTCAGTATATTTGCTACATGTGTGTTGTTTTTGGTTTGTTTTGCTATGAGGAAATTTCTTTTGATTAAACATATAATTCATGCAAAATTTAAAATAATATGTAAATGACTCTCAGGTGTCCTTTACACATGAAAGTTATATTTTTAAAAATTTTTCTAAAAACCAAAGTATAAATGAAACCATCTAGTTTCCAGAATGCTGGTTACTGTTCTGAACTACTTGCTGCTCTTAATGAATCCATAGGCATTTTGTATTTAATTCATTTTTCTTTATTCATTCAGCAAACCATTATTGAGTGACACTAATTAGAGGTATGAAACTAGCAATACAAAGATGAATAAAAACTGTGTTTACCCTTGAAGAATTAATACTTTTTTCAAGAATGCAGACACACAGGTAATAATTAAACATTGAGATTTGGGATGTTAGAAGAGGTACCTACCCTAGCCTGAACTTACTTTATCTTTATACACTTGTCTATATAAAAACATCTGTTAAAGTGACCTCATCAACATGGCAATGTAAACCATCCCCTGGAAAAGTCTCCCCTCAGAATCAACTAATAAAAAGACAGTTCCCCCAAAAATAAAAATAAAATAAAGGGCTGGAAATGATGGTGCAGTGGCAGAGTTCTTGCCTGCTGTGCCAGAGACCTGGGTTTAATTCCCAGTGCATGCCCATATAAGTAAGTAAGTAAATAAATAAATAAGTAAATAAATAAAAGACAGTTCCCTCTTGGTTAGAATTCTAGAGTATGATAGAGACTGAAGAAGGATTCCATAAATGCTGAATTGAAGAAAATTCGAATTAATCTCCAAGATCAGGTAGTAGATTTCTCTCTTAGAACTTCCCATCTGAACCCCTCCCTCTTGCTTGCTACTGCACAGCTTGGGAGTCACACTGAGACAGTATAGCCAGGGTCGCTCATGCTGCAGATGCACTATAAAGAACCATTCACAACAGTGAGTTAGAATCCCATGCATATCAGACACAGGGACCCAAGACCACAGAGACCCAGACAGAAACACAAGTGGCTAAGGTGTGCTGCATTCAAAAGGGTTCCCAAGGGGAAAAAAAAGAGAGAAACAGAGACTGCGTCAGAACTGTTGGCATAATATGTGCATATCAGTCCAGTGTCTGTTGGCTGGACCACCTAAATGCGAAATAAACCTTTCTGGATTGACCCATCTCTCTGGATTTATCCTGTCTAGGTTCCTGGGTCAGGATGCCCTAACAGGGAAGAAACCAGAGACAGAAAAGCCTCACAACAACAACAAAAAAAGAGGGTGGGGTGGGACCGAGGGACTGAACTGCTTTAAGACAGGACAGATCCCAGAACTAAAAAGTGTAAGAAAAAGGGAGGTACTGACTGAGGGAGGGAGTTGAATTGAAAGAAGTTATAGGAGCTGGGTAAAAAATTCTGCACAAGAACAAACAGAACTAAGATTCCTGAAGAAGGAACAGAAGAAAGGAAGCTTTCTTCTGGAGGTAAAATTATTGTAGAAGAAGTGTGATGTTAAAAATTATACGACATATACAGGGCCAGGATCATACAGAGAAAAACTGAGAAAACTTAAACAAACATGGGCTATTCTTTAGGTCTAGAATAAAGTGGGCCAAGCGTCAAAGAAGAGCCTTAACACAAAGCTATTCGGCAATAAAGCTCTAGACGAAAGGGCGAAACTGGCTTTCAGAGTTAACACATCAAATTAATCAAATATTAAGATATCAGCAAAATATTATGATCCATACTAAGAAACAAGGGATATCCAAGGGAACAAATTAAAAGTACAGAGGAATCACATGAGGAACAACTAATGAAAAGTTGAAGATAATGGGAAATATGTATATGGAGCTACAGTATATTAAAGCAATGTATGAATAGAATAAAGAACTTTCAAGTTTAAAAAGAAATATAGCAGAAATTTGGGGGATGAAAGGCACAATAATGGCTATTAAACATACGCTAGAGGCATACACCAGCAGATTTGAACATGCGGAAGAAAGAATCGGAAATAGAAGGCAGGACAATCAAAATCATGTCAGAAAAACAGAGAAAAGAATAGAAAAACTTAAGCAGTGTCTCAGGGATTTGAGTGAGCATGAAGTGTACAAACATATGCATCATGAGAGGCCCAGAAAGAGAAGAGAAATCAAAAAGGACAGAAAGCATATTTAAGGAATTAATGGCTGAAAATTTCCCAACTCTTATGGGAGACAGAAATATACACATCCAAGAAGCACAACATAGTCCAAACAGAATAAACTCGAATAGATCCACTCTGAAACACATACTAATCAGAATGTCAAATGCTAAAGATAAAGAGAGAATTCTGAAAGCAGCAAAAGAAAAGTAATTCATTGTATATGGGTGCCTTAATTAGACTGAAAGCTGATTTCTCATCAAAACCCATGAAGGTGAGAGGGCATGACGTATTTCAGGTACTGAATCAGAAAAATTGCCCCAATTTTTTATCTGGCAAAACTTTCCTCAAATATGAGGGATAGTTTAAAATAATCACAAATAAGCAGAAACTGAGGGAGTTTGTCAACAAAAGACCTGTTCTACAAGAAGTAAGTACTAACTAAATGGAGTTCTTCAGGTTGAAAGGAAAATAGAGGCAGTGACTTGGAGTATTCTGAAGAAATTAAGATTTTCAGTAAAGGTAACTAAAAGGGAAATGCAAAACCCAATGGTACTTTATCCTCGGTACAGAAGTCTACTATTTAATTCCAATAAAAATCAGAATACAATTATAGAAGAAAAAGAAAAACTCATATTTCCTGGTAATGGACTCATAAGGTATAGATGTAATGTGGGACAAAACAAACAAGCAAACATAAAGGGGGAAACAGAGGGATATGGGAAAGAGAACATGAATGCTTTGGAAGCTAAGTTGATATCTTTTCAAATTACTAGGTTATAGATGTAGGCTGTGTAATGCAAACCATAGAGTAATCACAAAGAAAGGATTTCAAAAACATACGGAAATGAGTAAAGCATCAATCAGACACATCACAAAGATCAACTATACAGAAAAAGGAGGTTGCAATAAAGGAAAAAGTCAAATAAAAGATGTGATATATAAAAGCTAAAGGACAATATGGCTGAAGTAAGTATTGCGTTTATAGTGATAACACGAGTGTTAATGGATTAAACTTTCAATCAAAAGACACTGATTGGCAGAAAAGATTTAAAAACAAAAAGGCATAGTCCAATTATATGTTGTTTACAAGAAACTCTCCTTAAACCCAAAGACATAGATTGGAAGTGAGAGGATGAACAAAGATATTCCATGCAAATAGTAGCCAACACAGAGTTGGAATACCTATGCTAGTATCAGACAAAACAAACTTTAAGTGGAACACTGTTAAAGAGACAAAGAAGGATACTATATGTTAATAAATTTACAATCTAAAAAGAAGAAATAATCATAAATATTTATGCACCTAACCATGGTGCCCTAAAATATATGCAGCAAAAACTGGTAAACCTGAAGGGAGAAAACAGATACGTCTACAATAATAGTTGGAAACTTCAATATGCTACTTTGATCAGCAGATAGAACATCTAGACAAAAGATCAATAAGAAAACAGAGTGCTAGACTTATCTGTCATATACATAACATTGCACTCAAAAACTGAAGGATATACATTCTTCTCAAGTGCATATGTATCATTCTCTAGGATTAACCATATGTTGGGGCACAAAACAAGTCTCAATAAATTTAAAAAGATTGAAATTATACACACCATCTTCTCTGACAGTATGAATGAAGCTAGAAATCAATAACAGGCAGGAACTGGAAAATCCACTAACATGGAAGCTAAACAGCATACTCTTAAACAGTCGGAGGGTTAAAGAAAAAATTACAATGGAAATCACTATCTTGAGATAAATGAAATTGAGAATATAACATCAAAATGTATGGGATAAAGTGATAGCATTAAATGCTTATGTTACTAAAGAATAAAGTGAGAAAGTGGTAACATCAGAGACCTAACGTCACACTTGGAATAACTAGAAAAACAATAAACAAATCCCAAAGCAAACAGAAGGAAATTGAGAATGATAAAATAATAGGAAGCATTACTAAACCCAAGAGTTGGTAGTTTCAAGAGATCAATAAAACTGGCAAACCTTTGTCTGGACTGTCAAAGATAAAAAGAGAGAAGACACAAATAAGTAAAATCCTAAATGAGAGGGTAGACATTTCTACTAACCCCACAGAAATAAATAAAAGGATCATGAGATGGTATATGAACCACTGTTTGCTAACAAATTAGACAACTTAGGTTAAATGGCCAAATTCCTAGAAACACATGAGCAAACTGCATTGTAGAAAAAGTAAATGATCTCATCAGAACAATTACAAGTAAAGAGATTGAACCAGTCATCACTGGGGGAGACTTCTGGCAAGATGGTAGAGTAGGAAGGGCTGAGTTCACTCTGGCACTGTGTGTGATAGAAAAATGATTTTGGAACGGTGGTTCTATGGTGCAAATGATCATGGAGGGTCTTCTACCCTGATAGGGAGACCCTGGGCGAAAAGAAAAAAAAAAAAACAGAAACTGGGATGGAGAGAACAGGGTGAATGTGCTCTGTCACGACTCTGCCTCCAGAGATGGGTTGGAAAAATTTGCCTTTTAGCTTCATAGCTAGAGTATCTGTGATGAACTTGGAAGAGAACAGATAGGCTTTTCCTATGCATAGACTCCTCTCAGTCAAGGTAAGGTGCCTACTCATTGTCCTTGTGACATCTTGCTGTGGTGCCTGGTTTTTTATTGACAAGGATGGGGTGACCCTTCCCCCGGGAGTGGGAATATGGAATGTGCCGGTCCAACATCCAGTCAGCAAAAGAAACCTGTTTAGGTCCTGGTGCTGCTCCCGTCCCCCCACAGTGGCCTTGAAGACCACAGGTGTGTGCAGATGGAGAAGTAACGCTAAGTAGGCAGGATGAGCTGAGCACTGTGACTGCCCTCCAGCCATTTCCAGGCTGGTTGTGTGCAGGTGAAGCTGAAATACCCAGTTCCACAGCCTGGCATCATCCCCGGGGCCGAAATCGGGGCCACTAGATACATTGGCCACACAGTAGAAGTGTTTGTTAAGTTGCGTGCCGCTTATCTCCCAGCCCCAGAGTTGGTAGATTTTGGTTCATGCCAGGTTCAGAGGCTCTGGCTGGGGTCCTGTGGGGTTTTCACTTGATTCAACTAGACCCTACAGTCGGGGTGAGGGGGTCGTAAGGGGCAAGAGGACTCATGAGCGCCATCTGCTGGGGAGAAGGGGAAACTCCACTCTGACAAATTGAGTATCTGCCTAGTTCTCAAACAAAGCCCTAACTAGAATTCTAACCCACCCTTGAGATTAGGGTCTTGGTCTCCCAGGGAAAGACTGACAAACTAAATCCAAAAGGGGACCTTCAAGGCTAATAGAAGTAGATACAAAATCTCAGATGAGGGAAGGAAGTAAATCTGAAATAACCTAATAAGGTTATTTATTAATGTCTTAATTTTTAAAGACATTAAAATGCCCTGTCCAAACACAAGACCATAAAGCATATGAAGGACCAGGCAAATAATGCTCAGCCAAATGACCAAATTAAATAACCTGAGGGGACACAGAATTTGGAACTGCTGATTAAACTTGTTCAGAATGATGTCAAAGACATCAAGAAAACATTGGAGGAGCATAAAGAAGAGGCAGATATGGCCCAGCCAAATGACCAAATTAAATAATGCAAGGGAACTCAGAATTTGGAACAACTATTTAAGGTTGTTCATGATGATATAAAGAATATCAAGAAGACACTAGAAATCCATAAAGAAGAATTTGAAAGAAAAGAAAAATATCAGACATCATAGAGATGAAAGATAATGCAGACCAAATTAAAAGCATGTTTAAGATTCACAACAGTGGATTTCAAGAGGCAGTAGAAAGAATAAGCAAATTAGAAGATAGGACAGATGAAATTAAACATTCAAAGAACAAATGGCAAGAAAGTTGAAAAAAATGCAACCTGATCTCAGAGAAATATTA
This sequence comes from Tamandua tetradactyla, assembly GCF_023851605.1. Taxonomy (NCBI): domain Eukaryota; kingdom Metazoa; phylum Chordata; class Mammalia; order Pilosa; family Myrmecophagidae; genus Tamandua; species Tamandua tetradactyla. The sequence continues at coordinate 102,773,569 of NC_135331.1, read as the reverse complement.
GAGAAACTGAAGCATACAAACATAAGGATTATTTGGTGTCCCAGATGGAGAAGAATAAAGGGGTAGGAAGGCTAGTTGAAGATATAATGGGGGAAAACTTCTCAACTGTTAGGAAAGACATAAATATCCAAACCAAACAAGCCAGCGAATCCTAAGTAGAATAAATCCAAATAGGCTTACTCCAAGACATATACTTACCAGAATGTCAAATCGTAGAAAAGAAGCTAAAAGTCATGAAAGCAGCAAGAGAAAAGAGATTTATTACATATAAGGGAAACTATGTAAGACTGAGCTTAGACTACTCAACAGGCACCATGGAGGTGAGAAGGCAAAGGTATGATATATTTAAGATTCTGAACAAAAAAGACTTCCAGCCAAGAATTCTATATCCTGCCAAGTTGTCCTGCAAAATTGAGGGAGAGATTAAAATCTTCACAAATAAACAATGGCTGTGAGAATTTGCCAACAAGAGACCTGACTTACAAGAAATATTAAAGGGAGCTCTGTCGACAGAAAAGACTAGAGAGGGAGGTGTGGAGGAGGGTACAGAATTGAAGAGTATTAACAAGAGTAACTTTAAGGATAAAAAGAGAGGGAAAAGAATATATAGATCTAACAAATAAAAACTGTAGGATAAGATGCTAAACCCAAAAACTGCTTTTATGGAATAATTTTGAATGTTTGTGGACTGAACTCGCTAATTAAAAGACAGATTGACAGAACATGTTAAATAATGTGATCTATCTATATGCTGTTCACAAGAGACTTATCTTAGATGCTAGGATACAGATAGATTGAAAGTGAAAGGATGGAAATAGATGTTCTGTGCAAGCTGTAATCAGAAGAAAGCACAAGGAGCTATAGTAATATTGAAAATACTTATTTTAAATATTATATCACAAGATAAGATTTTCATGTTAATTGTGAAAACATTTGTATCTTTATATTTTCCTGAAATCAAAAACTTGAAAATGTTCAGTAACATAGATCATTACTGTAGCAAAAGTTGATATTTCTGATAATTTTCTACTTGATATTTTGAGAATGTACACAGTTTTGATGGCTAAGATAATGATGATTGTGTTTAATATTTAGAATTAAGGAAACTCTGGTATCTTTATCTGTAGATTTTTTTTCCTTGTTTGCCTTACTTTAAAATTGGTTTATGAAACTTATAGTACAAACCCAGACTTTACAATGGTTATATTTTATTTAATATGCATATGGGTAAGCTAACCAAGATACCCATTTTGGGTGGTTAGATTTTCATATGTTAATTGTGAAAACATTTGTATCTTTATATTTCAAGTTTTTTAAATTAAAAAAACTTGAAAATGTTCAGTAACATAGGTCATTACTACAGCAAAGTTGATATTTGTAATAACTTTCTACTTGATATTTTGAGAATGTTCAATTTTGAAAGCTGTACCAGTTTGAAAATGTTATATACCCCAGAAAAGCCATATTTTCATCTTGATCCAACCTTGTGGGAGCTGCCATTTCTCCACAGACACATGGCACAACCAGTTGTGGGTGTAATCTCTTGATTAGAGGGAGATGTGATTCCGCCCATTCAAGGTGGGTCTTATTTAGTTTACTGGAGTCCTTTAAAAGAGGAAACATTTTAAAGAAACCTCAGAGCCAGTGCAGATGCTCGGAGAACAGATGTGACAGAGCTCATACAAGCCAGAAACGTTTGGAGATGCAGAAAGATAACGTCCCTGAGAAGCCAGGAGAGAAAGCTAGCAGACATTGCCATGTGCCTACCCAGTTGACAGAGGTGTTCCAGACAGCATCAGCCTTTCTTGAGTAAAGGTAACCGCCTGTTGGTGCCTTATCTGGTACATTTTCACAGCCTTCAAGCTGATAACTTGTCATGTATTAAATTCCCTTTTTAAAAGTTTTTCCATTTCTGGTATATTTAATTCCAACAGCTTAACAAACCAGTACAAAAGCAAATCAATTGATATTTAAGTTAGCGTTTAATCTTTAGAATTTAAGAAGCTCTGATATCTGTATTTACGTTTTTTTCCTTAATTTTAAATTGGTTAGTGAAACTTACTATAAAACACAGGCATTTATAAAAACACCACCACCACCAAAAAAAACCTCCCAACAAAGAAAAGCCCAGGACCAGATAGATGGCTTCACTGATGAATTTTATCAAACATTCCAAGAAGAACTAATACCAGTCCTGCTCAAACTGTTTCAAAAAATTGAACAGGAGAGAACACTACCTAACTCATTTTGTCAGACCTTTATCACGCTAATACCAAAGCCAGATAATAAAACAACAAGAAAATTTACAGACCAGTTTCTCTTATGAATATGGATTTTAAAAATCCTCAACAAAATACTTGGAAATTGAATCCAACAGTATGTCAAAAGAATTATATACTGTGATCAAGTTTGTTTTATCCTAGATATTTGAGGTTGTTTCAACGTTATTATCAATTATCAGCAATTATATCAATTTGATAAAATAACTTTGAATGAATGGGGAAAAATAAATCATAATCTCAGTTGACCCAGAAAGGGCATTTGACAAAATCCAGCATCTTTTCTTGATAAAAAAAAATGTAGATAAATAGGAATAGAAGGAAACTTCCTCACCATGATAAAGAGCGTATATGAAGAACTCACAGCTAACATAATACTCAATGGTGAAAGACTGAAAGGTTTTCCTGTAAGATCTGCAACAAGGTGAGGATGCCCACTGTCAGTACTGTTGTTCAGCATTGTACTGGAAGTTCTATTAGAGAAGTTAGGCAAAAATAAGTAAATAAATAAATAAAAGTCATCCAAATTGCAAAGGAAAAAGTAAAACTTTCACTATTTGCAAATGACATGATCTTATATGCAGAAAGTCCTGAAACTACAAAAAAGCTACTGGAGCCAATAAATGAATTCAATGAAGTGGCTGGGTACAGGATCAACATGCAAAAATCTGTATGTTTCTATATGTTAGTAATGAGCAATCTAAGGTGAAAATCAAGAATAAAACTCCACTTACAATCCCAGCTATGCTGGTTTGAAGCTATTGTGTACCCCAGAAAAGCTGTGTTCTTTAATCCTCAGTCAGTATATTGCTGGGTAGGATCTTTTTTTTATTGTTTCCATGGAGATGTGACCCACCCATTCAGGGTTGCTCATGGCAGCCCTTTAAGAGGAACCATTTTGGTAAAAAAGCTTTAGTGCCAACAGAACCCACACAGCCAGAGACCTTTGGAGATGCAGAAGGAAAACGTTCCTGGGGAAGCCTTATGAAATTAGGAGAGAAAACTATCAGACATCACTATGTCTTCCCAGCTGAGAGAGTAACCCCAAGTCTTTGATACTTTCTTTGGAGTTAAGGTATCTTTTTCTGGATGCCTTAATTTGGACATTTCTATGGTCTTTGAACTATAAACTTGCAACTTAATAAATTCCCTTTGTAAAAGCTGTTCTATTTCTAGTATATTGCATTCCAGCAACTTTAGCAAACTAAAACACCAACTAAAAAAATCAAATATATTTAACCAAAGATGTAAAGGACTTATACAGAAAACTACAAAAATTTGCTAAAAGAAATCAAAGAAGATCTAAATAAATGGATTGGAATACTAAATATTGTTAAGAAGTCAATTCTACCCAAACTAATTCTACAGGTTCGATGTTATCCCAATCAGAATTCCAACAGCCTACTTTATAGAAATGGAAAATCCAGCGATCAGATTTATTTGGAAGGGTAAAGGGTTTTGAATAGCTAAACTGGCTTGAAAAAGAACAAAATCGGGGGACTCACGCTTCCTCATTTTCAAACTTTATTACAAAGCTACAGTGGTCAAAACAACCTGGTACTAGCACAAGGACAGATAAATAGACCAGTGGAATAGAATTGAGAGTTCAGAAACAGACCCTCACTTTTATGGCCAGGTAATCTTTGACAAGGCTGCTAAGTCCACTCAATTATTAAAGAATAATCTCTTCAACAAATGATACCAGAGACCTGGGTCTCCATTTGTAAAAGAATGAATCAGGACTCCTATCTCATACCATATAAAAAATAAACTAAAAATGAATCAAAAACCTAAATATAAGAACCAAGACTATAGGGAAGCATCTTCAAGATCTTGTGGTATGCAATGATTTCTTGGAGTTTACACCCAAAGTGCAAGCAACAAAAGAAAAAATAGATGAATGGAATTTTGTCAAAATTACAAATTTGTGCACATGAAAGGACTTCATTATGAAAGTAAAAACACAATCAACTCAACAAGAGATAATATTTGGAAACTACATATTCTATAAGGGTTTACTATCCAGAATATGTAAAGAAATCCTACAACTCAACAATAAAAAGACAGCAACCTAAGTAAAAAATGAGCAAAAGGGCTGAATAGACATTTCTCTAAACAGGACATTCAGAAGGCTAAATCCACATGAAAAGTTGCCCAGCATCTTTCCCATTAGAAAAGGCCAATCAAAACCACAATGAGATACTATTTCACACGCACTGAAAAGGCTATTATTTTAAAAACAAAATTATAAATATTAGAAAGGATGTGGAGAAAAAGGAACACCCATCCATTTTCAGTGGGAATGTAAAATGGGCAAGGCAGCTTCACAGTTCCTCATAAATGTAGAATTACCATTTTCGGTATATTCCCAAAAGAACAAAAGCATGAACTCGACCATTTATTTGCACACCGATGTTTATTGTGGCATTATTCACAATTACCAAAATTTGGAAGCTACTCAAGTGTCCATCAGCTGATGAATGGATAAATAGAAGGTGGTGTATATCACCAAACACACACACATACACACGCAATATGGAATTTTATTCACCCATAAAAAGGAATGAATTCCTGATACATGTGATAACATGGATGGACCTTAAAGATATCATGTTAAGTGAGATGAGCCAGATACAAAAGAATAAATATTCTATGATCTCATTGATAAGAACTAATTAGAATAAGTAAACTCATAGATTTACAATCTAGTATATAGGTCACCAGGGGATGGTGAGGGAATGGGGAGTTAATGCACAATTTGTACAGAATTTCTATTTGAGTTGATTGTAAACTTTTGGAAATGAATGATGGTGGTGGTATCACAACATCGTGAGTATAATTACAGCATTGAGTTATATATGCAAATGTGGTTAAAAGGGGAAATTTTAGATCAAATATATGTTATTAGAATAAAGATACATTAAGAATACATAGGACTGTACAGCACAGTGAACTGTATTGTAAACAATGGAATGTTAATACTACAGTTATAAAAATGTTCTGTCCAGGGCGGGCCATGGTGGCTCAGCAGGCAAGAATGCTTGTCTGCCATGCCAGAGGACCCGGGTTCAATTCCCGGTGCCTGCCCATGTAAAAAATTTTTAAAAAATAAAAATAAAAATAAAATGTTCTGTCCTAAATTATTACAAATGTATCACACTAACACACTGTGCTAAAAACAGGATGGTATACAGGGAAAAATACTCTCTAATATAAACTATGGGCTATAGTTAATAGTACAATTATGATATTCTTTCATCAGTTATAACGAAGTTATGACACTAATAGAAAGTGTTAATAATGGCGGTTGGGGGATAGGGAATGTTGTATTTTTTACAATTATTTTCACTTCTCTAATTTAAAAAAATGAATAGAAAAACTTTATAAATATATGCCAGTTCTTTTATGGGATTCAACACATTTATTGGGTTGAATTAAAGTAAGCAAGCATCAGAAGTGACCCGTAAATATGACATTGAAACATGTTTTATTTCAGTTGCTTTATTTATTTATTTAATTTTTATTTTGAAATACTTTCAGTCTCATAGGACAGTTGCAAAAATCATACATAACTCATACAGGGAATTCCAGCATACCTGCTTCTCACATACTCAAATCTATTAACATTTAACATTTTGCCACATTTGCCATATAATTCTATTTGTTCTTCTAACCGTCCATCTATACATCTAATACCCTCCTCATCCATCCATCTGCCCATCTGTTCATGTATCCATTCATCTGTCCATCTATTTGTCTATCTGCTATCTATTTTCTAAATATTTGAGAGTAGGTTGAACACTTAGTACTTGAACTAAGTATTTAGTAGTTGAACATGTTCCTTGAACATTTAGTCCTAAAACACATTGTCTAAAAATAAGTGTATTCACTGATGTAACCACATTAAGTATAGTTATCAAGATATTTAACGTTGTTATAGACTTCACAGTCTATATTCCAGTATTTTCACATGCTACAGAAATGTCCTTTTTGTTATTTGATACTCCATTTTAGACCCATTCCAAGATCTTTTATCGTGTTGATCATCATTATCTCTTCAGAGTCTCTCTTTTTAAACTGTGGAAACATATGTACAACATATTTCCTCAGACTTTCCCAAGCAGATAGTTCAGTGGGCTTAATCACATTTATGGTGCTGTGCTGACCTCACCTACCATCCATGACCAGCACTTTTCCATAACCTCAAATAGAAACACTAATTCATTATGCATTAAATTCCCATCCCCCCTTTACTTGCCCAGGTAACCAGTATTCTACTTTCTGTCTCTATGAGTTTGCATATTTTAGCTGTATCATATAACTGGAATCATACAATATCTGTCCCTTGGTATCTAACTCATTTCACTCAACGTGATGTCTTCACATTTGAACCATGTAGCAGCATGTATCAGAATTTGGTTGTATTTAATACTGAAGTATATACCTGTCATGGTCAGGTTCATGTGTCAACTTGGCCAAGTGGTGGTACCTGTTTGTCTGGTTGGGCAAGTGCTGGCTTGTCTGTTGCGATGAGGACATTTCATAGAATTAAATAATGATCATGTCAGCTGCATCCACAGCTGATTCCATTTGTAATCAGCCAAAGGGGAGTGTCTTCTGCAATGAGTGATGCTTAATCTAATCACTGAGTGCCTTTTAAAGAGGATTCTGAAGAGACAGGCTCTTCCTGTTTCGTCTGGTGACCCTCTCTTGTGGGGTTCGTCCATACCCTCCCTCAGGGTCGTCGGCTTCATGGCCGGCCCTGCGGATTTTGTACTGTGCATTCCCACAGTCGCGTGGGACACTTTTGTGGATTTTATGTTTGCAAGTGTTCCCTGTTGATTCTGTTTCTCTGGAGAACCCTAATGCAATACCATTGTGTATATATTTTTATATATGCTACATTTTATTTATTTTCATCTGCTGATGGATATTTTTGTTGCTTCCACCTTTGGAATATTATAAATAATGCTGCTATGAGCTCCACTGTACACATATCTATCAGAGTCCCTGATTACAGTTCTTTTGGATTTTTACTTAGAAGTAGGATTATCAGGTCATGTTGTAGTTCTATATTTGATTTATATAGAGTTGTTTTCTACAGCAGGTGTACCATTTTACATTCCCCAAATGTACTAAGGTTCCTATTTGTCTGCTTCATTGCCATTACTTGGTATTTTCCTTCTTTTTTTTTTGAAATGAGTCTGAAGTGATATCTCATTGTGGTTTTGATTTGCCTTGCCAAAAGACTAATGATTTTCAGCATCTTTTCATACGTTTATCAGCCATTTGTATTCTTCTTTGTGTAAATATCTATTCAAGTTCTTTGTCCATATTTTAATTGGGCGTTTTGTCTCTTTGTTGTTGGATTGTAGGTATTCTTAATATATTTGGTATGCTAAAACCTTATCAGATACATGACTTCCAAATGTTTTTTTCTCATTCCATAGGCTCTTTTCATTTTGTTAATAATGTCCTTGGATGCATAGAAGTTTTTAAGTCCTGTTTTTCTATTATTTCTTTTAATGCTTGTGCTTTTTGTGTAAAGTTCTAAGAATTCCTGTTTACCCCAGGTTCTGAAGATATTTCCCTATATTTTCTTCTAAGAGTTGTATAGTTTTTATCTCATATTTAGGTTGTTAATCCATTTTGGGTTAATTTTTATATGTGGTATGTGATAGAGGTCCACTTTCATTCTTTTGTATGTGGATGTACAGGTTTCCCAGCACCATTTGTTGAAGAGACGATTCTTTCTCTATTGATTTAACTTGTAAAACTAGTCAAAAATCAGTTTGCCATATGTGTGGGTTTATTTCTGCATTCACAGTTCTAATCCATTGGTCTTTATGGTTCTTCTTGTGCCAATACCATGCTGTGTTGATTATTCCAGCATAGTAAAGAGTTTTTAAATCCAGATTTGTGAGTTCTCCAACGTTGTTCCTTTTCAAGATAGCTTTGGCTATTTGGGGTCCCTTACACTTTTATATAAATTTAATGATTAGCATGTCAATTTTTGCAAAGAAGGTTGTTGTAAATTTGATTTGAATTTCTTTATCTATATATAGCTTTGGGTAGTATTGACATTTTAATGATATTAAGTCTTCCAGTCCATGAGTATGTAATATTTTTACATTTAGGTCTTTGTTAACTTATGTTAGTAATGATTTTCACTCTTTAATGTACAAGTTCCTTACATCCTTGGTTAACTTTATTCTTCAATATTTTATTCTTTAATTGCTGTTGCAAATATAATTGTTTTCTTGATTTCCTTTGCAGATTTTTCCTTGCTGATATATTGAAATATCAGTGGTTTTGTGTTTTGATCTTGTGCATAGGATTAATTCGCTCTAGTAGCTTTCCTGTAGATTCTTTGTGACTTTCTCTATATGGGAACGTGTCATCTTTTAGTAGTGATAGTTTTAGTTCATCTTTTCCAGAATGGATGCCTTTTATTTCTTTTTCTTTTCTTATTGCTTTGGCTTGTACTTCCAGTTCAGTGTTAATTAGCAGTGGTGGTAGCAGTTATCCTAGTCTTGTACCTAATCCCAGGGTGAAAGCTCTAGTCTTTCATGATTTAGTATGTTGTTCACTGTGAGATTTTCATATATGCCCTTGATATATAATATCGAAGAAGTTCCTTTCCATTCCTGTTTTTCTCTGTGTATTCATTAAAAAAGAGTGCTAGATTTTTTTCAGAGACATTTTCTGCATTAATCATAGTAATCATGTGGGGTTTTGTTTAATTATATTAATGTGGTACATTACATTGATTTTCTTATGTTGTCCATCCTTTTGATATTGAACCATTCCTAGAGTAAATTTCACTTTATCATGGTGCGATATCCTTTTTAAGTCTTGTTGAATTTGGTTTGCTAGTACTTTGTTGAGAATTTTTGCATCTGCATTCCTAAGGTATATTGGTTTGTAATTTTCTTTTGTTATATCTGTTTTTGTCTTTGGTATTTAGATGGCCTTGGTCTCATGGTATGAATTAACATTTTTTTCTCCTCTTCAGTTTTTTGAAGAGTTTGAGATAGACTGGTATTCATTCTTCTTTGAATGGTAAAATTCACCAGTGAGCCATCTGGTCCTAGACTTTTCTTTGTTGAGAAGTCTTTGATTACTGACTTAATCTCTTTATTTGTATTGGTTTGATTTTTCTTTTTTTCCTCATTTTTTTTTTTTAGTTTAAGTAACTTGGGGGAGGTTAGTAATTTGTCTGTTTCATCTGTGTTGTGTAATTTTTTGTCATACAGTTGTTCATGCCATCCTCTTATAATCCTTTTTTTTCTATAAGATTGGTATTAATGCCCATTCTTTTAATTTCTGATTTTCAGTTTTATCCTTCCTCTTTGTTTCCTTTTGACAGTTTTATTGGCCTTTCCAAAGACCAAGTTTTGGTCTCATTGATTCTCTCTATTGTTTTCCTATTCTATATCTCTGCTCTATTCTTCATTAATTCCTTCTTTCCTTCTCACTTTATGTTTCATTTGCTCTTCTTTTTATAGTTTCTTCATATGTGAGGTTAAGGTGATGATCTGAGGTGTTTTTTTTTTTTTTTAATATAGGCACTTAGAGCTTACTGTGAGCACTGCCTTTGTTGCCTTTGCTTCATTACATTGTGTTTTCATTTTCATTTGTCTCAAGATACTTATTAGGGTCCCTTGTGATTTCTTCTTTTAGCTTTTTGTTGCTTAAGAGTGTATTGTTTAAGTGCCACGTATTTGTTAATTTTCCAGTTCTCTTATTCATTGTTTTGTAACTTCATTCCACTGTTGTTAGATTAGATATTTTTTATGATTTCACTCTTTTTAAATTTATTAAGACTTGGTTTAAGATTTAACAGTTGGTCTATTGTATGTAGAGAATGATCTGAGTGTATTTGAGAAGAATGTGTATTCTGCTGTTGTTGAATGAAATGTTCTATATTTGCTACATCTAGTTGGTATATTGTTCAAGTCCTCTGTCTCCTTATGAATGTCTATTTGGGTGTTCTACCCATTACTGAAAGTGGTATATTGATGTCTTCTATTAATGTAGACCTGTCTATTTCTCCCTTCAAATCTGTCAATGTTTGCTTCATAGATTTTGGGCGTCTATTGTTAGGTGCATTTATGTTTATAATCATTATATGTTCATGAGGAATTGACACGTTTATCAATATATAGCATTCCTCTTTGTACCTTTTGTCCATTTGAGTCTTCATATCTATTTTGTCTAATATTAGTATAGCCATCCTTGCTCTCTTTTGATTAGAAGTTGCATGGAATGTTTTTATTCATCCTTTCATTTTCAGTCTACTTGTGTATTTGAATTTAAGGTTAGTCTCTCATAAACAACATATATATATATAGTTGGATCATGCTTTCTTATCCATTCTCCCAGTTTCTGCCTTTTGACTGAACTATCAAACCATATATTTAAAGTAATGGTTGATAATGCAAAATTTACTGCTGCCATTTTGTTCTTTGCATTTTATAAATCTTATGCATTTTTTTGTTCCTTAAATTTTCTATTACTGCCTGTTTTTATCTTGAGTTGTTCCTTGAGGTAAACCTTTTAAAATCCATTCTCATTTTCTTCTGTGCATATTTTCCTGAGAGTATCTTTATGGTTACCATGATGCTTAAATTTAACATCCTTAATCTATCATGGTCTCGTTTGTTTTGATAGCAGCTTAACTTCGGTAGCATACACAAACTGTCGTTCTTCCTCATCCACTTTCCACTTTTATGTAGTTCTTGTCACAAATGACATATACATGACAAATTTCAAACCACTCATGGAGCATTACTTTCATTTGTATTCATTTTAGGTCCTATAGGAAAGAAAAATGATGGTACATACCAAAAATACTATAATACCAGCAATTATACTTACCCATGTTGTTAGTTTTACCTGAGATTTTTATTTCCTCATCAGGTTCACTCTGTTGTCCATTGTCCTGTCCTTTCAACTGAAAGGACTCCCTTCAACATTTCTTTTGTGGCTAATCTAGTGGTGACGAACTCCCCTAGCTTTTCTTTGTCTGGCGATGTCTTAATCTAACCCTGATTTTTTAATGCAATTTTATAGACATAAATTATGTAGTCATATGCCATATAATCTTCCAAATTGTACAATCAGTGGTTCATGGTATCATCATATATCTGTGCGTTTGTCATCATAGTTGATTACTGAACATATTCATCACTCCAAAAAACAAAAATAAGAATAAATGAAAATAAAAGTAAGAAAGAACACAAAAACATCCTCTACCCCCCCCATTGTTTATTTATTGTCTTTTTTTTTCTTTTGCCCTTGCTTATCTGTCCTAACACTGGATAAAGGAACTCTCAGTCACCAGGTTTTCACTGTCACGTGGTCACACCTTAAAAGTTCTATAGTTATTCAGTCATCTTCAAGTGTCAAGGCTATTGTATTATAATTCAGCAATTTCAGGTATTTCCCTCCAGCTAGTCCAGTACCCCCCAAATTAAGAAGGGATATCTGTATACTATATAAGAATAACCTCCAGAATGACCTCTTGACTCTATTTGAAATCTCCCAGCCACTGAAACTTTATTTCATTTCTCTTCCCCCTTTTGGTCAAGGAGGCTTTCTCAATTCCATGATGCCAGAACCAGGCTCATCCTCGGGGTCATGTTCCATATTGCAGGGAGATTCATATCCCTCGGAGTCCTGTCCCACACAGCGGCAAGGGCAGTGAGTTCACCTACCAAGTTGGCATAGAGAGAGAGGCCACATCTGAACAAGAAAAGAGTTTCTCAGTGGGTGACTCTTAGACATAATCATAAGTAGGCTTAGCTTCTCTTTTGCTAGAATAAGTTTCATAAGGGCAAGCCCCAAGATCAAGGGAATAGCCCATCAAATTGGCAGTCCCCAATGCTTGCGAATAAATCAAGTGTTCCCAGGTGGGGAAGTTTAATATTTCCATCTTTCCCCCCCATGCCTCACAGGAATTTTGCAAATATATTTTAAGCTTCTGCCCTGCTTACTCTGGGATGTGTTCAGGCATCACACCAACGTGCACAAACCAACAAGATCTCACTGCCTATTCAAGTTCCATGTAATTATGGTGTTTGAATAATATAAGTTAAATTAGATAGTGTGCTACCTAAAATGTAAATTTTTTACCATAAACATCTCTTCTTTTGGTTTCACACAGAAATTCAAGTTTTAATATACAGTCAATGTTATCCTTTATCCTTTAGTCTGATTTACTTTAGTTCTACCTGGGTCAGCTTCATTCATATCTCTAATTGAATTCTCATCACTTTTTTGGCATTTTTAACAGTTGTTGTATGGTGTAATGCTGACTTTCATAGCTTAGTACTCTAGCTCTCAGTCTCAGGTGTCACACTAATACCCGAAATTCTAGGGAATGACCAGGTTATCCACAAAATTCTCAGCATCATAGAATTTGGAAGTAACAGTTACAACTCCGGAATAGATGTGACTTCTGTAAAAGCTCATAGTCTGGGAACCTTTACAATAGACCTTCACCTAATAACCTATGCTCTGAAATTCAGTTCTCAGAGTTTGCACATTATAGTTAGTCCATGTTAGTGAGATGTTATAATATTTCTCTTTTCATTTCTCGCATATGTTACTCAACACACTGTCCTCCAGTTTCATTCCCCTTAGTTGTATGCCCCACAACTTCATTCTTTCTTGTAGCTGCTCAATAGTCCATTGTATGTATACACCACAGTTCCCCCTTCCATTCCCCAGCTGATGTACCCTTAGGCCACCTCAATCCATTCCATTTATGAACACTGCCACCATAAACACCAGTGTGCAACTATCCCTTCATTTCCATTTGTGTCCCTGCTCTCAGTTCCTCCAAGTTTACATCTAACTATGGGGCTTCACATTCATATGGCATTCCTACCCTGTTCTAATTTGCTAGTTGGCGGAATGAAATATACTTGAAACAGAATGGCTTTTAAAAATAGGAGTTTAATAAGTTGCTAGTTTACAGTTCTAAGGCCAAGAAAATATCCCAGTTAAAGCAAGTCTATAAAAATGTCCAAGCTAAGACATCCAGGGAAAGATACCTTGGTTTCAGAAGGTCATTGACATTCAGCATTTCTCTCTTAACTGGGAAGGCACATGGCGAACATGGCAATGTCTACTAACTTCTTCTCCAGGCCTCTTGCTTCATGGAGCTCCCCTGAGGGCGTTCTCCTTCATCTCCGAAGGTTACTGGCTGATGGACTTTGTGGTTCTCTCATCCTTCTGACATGGTTCTGCGGCTCTCTTCTCAGTCTCAAAAAAGGAACTCCCTCCAAAATGTCTCCTCTTTTACAGGATTCCGGTAAACTAATCAAGACTCATGTAGAATGGGTGGAGACATGTCTCCGTGAATCAAGTTTAATATCTACAATTAATTGAGTCAGATCTCTGTGGAGATAATCATGTTTCTAGCCTCTAGTACTGAATAGGGATTAGAAGAAACCATTGCTACCACAAGACTGATTAGGATTAAAACATCTTTTCTAGGGTATATAAATCCTTTCAAACCAGCACACACCCTCAGCCTCCTGTGGAGCCACCATACTGCCCTACAAGGGGCTGCACCACTCTACTTCTGTACCAACAGTTGAATAGGTACATCTCTGTCTGCACATTTTCTCCAGTACTTATGTCTCTCTGTCCATTTTTAAAGTTTTTCACACATCATACAATGCAAATTAAGTAAAAAAGTCAGTGGTTCCTGGTATAATTACATAGCCATGACTTTAGCACCACAATCTATATGAGGACATTTCCATTTGCTCTGCAAAGAATCACCACTCCCTCATATCCTGTTTATTGACACTTAGCTTTAGCATATTGCCTTTTTTACATTCAATGGAAGCATACTATAATGTTACTGTTAACTATCGTTCCGAATTTGCATTGACTGTATTCCTTGCCCTCTTTATACCATCCAGTTTTCAACACCTTGTGATATTAATATTCATTTGTTCACCCTCATGCAAAAACATTTTTGTATTTGTACATTTATTCACCATGATTGTCCACTCTGATCATTGCTAAGTTATTTTGTCCCAGTCTTTATCCTCTACCTTCCCTTCTGGTGTCATAATGTCCCCGTCCTCCTTCAACCACACTCACACTCAGCTTCATTCATTGTACTTACAATATTGTACTTCGATCAGATAATATTGTGCTGTCTATTCTGTATCTTTACAACCAGTGTTGTTGACCTTCTGTACTCCTTCAGCATCAAATGCCCTATCTCTATCATCTTTTTATCTCCTGATAACCTGTTTCCCAAATTTAACTCTCAGTATTCACTCATTAATGTTAGTTCATGTTAGTGAGATCATATGGTATTTTTCCTTTTATTTCCGGCTAATTTCACTCAGCATAATGGTCCTCAAGGTTCATCCACGCTGTTACATGCTTCATGATTTTATTCTATTTTACAGCTACATAATGTTTCATTATATGTATATACCACAGCTGGTGTAGCCACTTGTCTTTTGATTGATATTTGGGCTGCTTCCATCTCTTGGCAATCATGACTAATTTTGCTATAAACATGGGTGTGTAAATGTCTGTCTGTGTCATTGCCTTTAGGTCCTCCAAATATGTGCCTAGCAATGGGATTACTGGATCATATGGCAGTTCTATACTTAGCTTCCTGAGGAACCGCCACACTCTTTTCCAGAGCAGTTGCATCATTCTACACTCCCCATCAACAGTGAATAAGTGTGCCTCTTTCTACACATAGTCTCCAGCACTTCTAGTTTTCTGTTGTTGTTTTTTTTATAATGACCATTCTAATAGGTATGAAATGATATCTCATTGTGGTTTTGATTTACATTTCTCTGATAGCCAGTGAGGTTGAACATCTTTTCATGTTTTTGAGCCATTTGTATTTCCTCTTCTGAAAAGTGTTTATCCATGTCTTTTGCCCATTTTTAAATTGCGTTATTTGTCTTTTTATTGTTGAGTTGTAGAGTTTTTTTATATATTCTAGATACTAAACCCTCATCTGTTATGTGGCTTCCAAATATTGTCTCCCGTTACATAAGTTGCCTTTTTAACTTAACTGACAAAGTCATTTGATGCACAAAAGTATTTAATTTTGTGGAGATCTCATTTATCTGTTTATTTTTATTTTTTTTTTCATTCCTCATGCATTGGATATAAGGTGTAGGAAACTACCTCCTATCACAAAATTTGTAAGAAATTTCCCTACATTTTCTTTTAAAGGTTTTATGGTCCTAGATCTAATATTTAGGTTTTTGATCCACACTTAGTTAAATTCCATTAATCAATATATCTGCCTTTATGCCAGTACCATGCTGTTTTGAGCACTATAGCTTTGTACTATGCTTTAAAGTCAGGTAGTGTGAGACCTCCCATTTCACTCCTCTTTCTCAAGATATTTTTAACTATTCAGGACACCCTGAATAGCTAAACAATTTGGTTACTGGTTTTTCATTTCTACAAAGTAAGTTGTTAGGATTTTTGTTGATATTGCATTGAATGCATAAATCAATTTGTCACCGTCATTTTTGAATGACAGTTTTGCTGTGTATGGAATTCTTGGTTTAACTTTTTACTTTCTGCAGTTTAAATATGTTATCTCACTGTCTTCTTTCTTCTACGGTTTCCAGTGGGAAGTTGGCACTTAAATCTTATTGAGGCTTTTCTATACATTGCACATTGCCTTCCTCTTGTGGCTTTCAGAATTTTCACCTTTCCAGAAGCATTTGACAGTTAGATATAATAAGTCTTGGTTTGGTTTGTTTGTCCTGTTTTGAGTTTGATAAGTTTCTTGGATGTGATTAATGATGTCTTTTGTCGAATATGGAAAATTTTTGTCCACTATTTCTTTGAATACTCTTCCTTCCCCTTCATCGGTTTCTTCTCCTTCTCTGACTACCAGCATTCATAGTTTGTATGATTGATAGTATCCCACATGTTTCTATTCACTTTTCTTCATTCTTTTGTCTTTCTGCTCCTGAGACTTAGGTGTTTTAATCATCTTGTCTTCAAGTTCAGTAATTTTTCTGCTGGCTCCAATATACTATTGATCCCTCCAGTGAATTTTAAATTTCTGTTTCTTTGGTCTTTAGTTCTGTGTATTTCTTTTACATAATTTATTTTTATCAATATTCTCTTCGCTGTCATTTTCCTCAGTTCCTTTATTTATTCTTCCTTGTCTTCCTTTAGTTCTTTGAGTGTTTTGGGACCATTTTTTAAAGTCTTTGTCTTTTATTTCCAATTTCTGGTCTTCCTTATTCATGCATTCTACCTCTTTATCCTATTTCTTTGCATGGGTCATCTTTTCATGTTTCTTTGCTTCATTTGTAATCTTTTGTTACAACCTAGCTATTTTCATATTTTAATGTTTTTTCCCTGAAATTTAGACAGAGACATCCTTTCCTTAAGCGTTTTTCTAGCTGGTGTCATGACAAAGGTGTACTTGAATTCTAGCAGCTAACAATAACAGCAATGAAAAAAAAAAAACAGAAGGAAAAAGGGGAAACATTTTTCTCAGTCTTTACAGTTTGGCCTGTTTGAGTGATCTCTTTCAGAATTTAGGCTGCTTAATAGTGCCTCTCAGACATAGCACATGGCAAAAATATAGGGTCTTTTCTGCACATGTAGCTTACCCTGGGCTTGCTCATGTTTCTTTAGGAATTCCTCTAGTCTATTAGATCCGAAATACTCCCTTCTCCCAGGATACAGTTTATGTTCCCCATAACAGATGCTACACTGCAGGTTTCCACATCAGACTCTTTTGCCATAGATAGCCACAACTTGACTGCTCTTCTGAAGTCCTTCACTTACCCTACCAGCAGCCTCCATGCACAGGCCAATTTCTGGGATGGCAATTCTGTGACAAGTGTACTGATTTAGTTTTTCATACTTCTACCCCACATCCTGTCACAAGGTTACTCTGGTCCCTCTGGAATCAAGGTGAGTGACCCACACTGATATTGTGGGCCAGCTTTGCACTGAGCCAGTGACAGTATGATGGAGCATCCACCAAAGCCACCACAAAATCTTACCATTTTTAATTCGTGATTTTCTTGATGCTGCCTTCACCCTGTTACTGCAACTCTTTAACTGTTTTCCAGAGCTTGAGAAAGCTGGTTCTGCCTGTTCTTGTTTTTTCTCTTAGGGGATAGAACCCTGGAGTGTCTCACTCCACCATCTTGATAGTATGCTATAATGTTTATTAAAATATATTTTTGCCAACATTTTAATATTAGGACATTGGTTACCTAAAACTTTACAATATCTGGCTTATCCTAAAAGATCAGAATTGGAATGTTTGAGAATATAGGCCTGAACTTGATCAAGAAACCTGAACTCAGTTGTTGCTTCTCCCAGTAGACTGGGCTCCTGCTCTGGTTTCCACCAGGCCAGTTTCATTGATTTAATCAAAAACTGTTCAATATTATGGGTTTATACTACATATTGTTGATAATAGTCTCATCTTCCTTCCCAACTTCCAACCTGATGATTAAAAATCTTATTTATTTCCATAATTGCAGTCTATCACTTCACTATCAAAATGCATTAAAATTAAGAAGATGGCATTATGTAAATATAAATATCTATCTTGAGTTATTCCTATAAACTACTCCAGTCACACTTATACAAAATCTGTATCATTCCATTTGATTTTCACCAGACATTTTTAAGCACTAAATGTGGTACTCCCAGGAATAGATGTCTTCAGGAATCTCAGCGAAGGAGGCCAGGTCATACACAAATGGAAAAACACAGAGACTTACATTACTGAGAGATCCTCATTAGAGTCACCTGGGATTCTTTTCATCAGGGAACTTACTCCTAGAATGTCTTATCCAACAGATGTTGAGTAGAGTCTGGATTTTTTTTTTTAAATGTTTGTTATTGTTTTTTCAAAGCCAAGGAGGTGGCTCTGATGTGAACTCCAAGGTAAGAACCACTGCTAAATATCTCGGTACAAATGATTGAATAAAAATATATTCAGCCACCCTATTCATCAGACTTTGTTCTGAATGACTTAATTGATTTTAATCAACTGGGTCTATTTATGGATTTTTTTTTAGGGGGTGCATGATCCAGGAATCAAACCTGGGTCTCCCGCATGTAAGACAAACTTTCTACCCCTACCACCCATGTGCCCTTTATTGATTTTAATAAATAAGAGCACCCAAAAGTGTAAACAAGCACGCACATGTTCTTTCAGCAATGTTAGCATTGTGAAACAATTTTATACTAGCTTAAGGATGTTTGTTTTGAAGGAGAAAATAAAACTCTTATGTACTATAGTGTAAAGAAAATGGTTTCATTAAGCTAAGGTCAGACTTTGTGTTTTTACTTACCTCTTTCAAGGGATTGTCTCACCTTTCTCACCCAATTGAAAATTCTCAGAATGTTCAGATCATGTGTTTGTTAGTTTGCAAGCTGCTGGGATGCAAAATGCCAGATCTGGAACAGCTTCTTTTTTTTTTTTTTTGCATGGGCAGGAACTGGGAATTGAACTCGGGTCTGTGGCATGGTAGAGAAGAGTTCTGCCACTGAGCGACCGCCGCACTGCCCTGGAACAGCTTTTAAAAAGGGGAATTTAAATAAGTTACCAGTTGACAGTTCGAAGGAAATGAAAATGTCCAAATTAAGGCACCAAGAAGAGGTTACCTTCACTCAAGAATGGCCTATGGGTCTGGAACAATGCTGTCAGTTGGAAAGTCATGTTGCTGGCATCTTCTGGTTCCTAGCTCCTGGACTCTGTTGCTTTCTGTCTCTGTACCTGTGGGGTCCCTCACTTTGTTTCTCTGGGGCTGGCTTTCGTCTCTTGGCTTCCCTTGGCTTCTCTAGGTTCTGGCTTGCTTAACATCTCATGGGAAAGCACACAACTTTGTCTGCTGGACTCCAAGCATCTCCACACATCCATGTCTCCACTTTCTCTGTTAGCTGTGAAGTTTCTGTTGGCTCTCTCTCTGTCGGCTCTGTTGTTTCTGTTGTTTCTAACTCTCT
Organism: Tamandua tetradactyla; assembly: GCF_023851605.1. NCBI lineage: Eukaryota > Metazoa > Chordata > Mammalia > Pilosa > Myrmecophagidae > Tamandua > Tamandua tetradactyla. The sequence goes on along the minus strand of NC_135331.1, from coordinate 102,754,292 downwards.
CCACAATGTTTTCTCATTTAAAGGATTGCAGAGCCACCTGAAATGGCTGGAGTCACATCTCCATCTAATCAAAGGCACACCCACAAATGGGCGAGTCACATCTCTGTGGAGAAAATGTAATCAAAAGCTTCTACATACAATTCAGGATTCAAAGAAACGGTTGCTCTCAAAAGATTGAATTAGGATTAAAACATGGCTTTTCTGGAGGTACAGAATATTTTCAAATCAGCATAATACATTTCAATTTTTTTACAATAATGGTGATTTTGTTGTCCAAACCTGGTTACAAATCACCAGTGTAAGTTGATGTTTATGAAATTTTGTTCCTTGGAATACCGGCATTTCAAAAATTATGAGTGATTTCCAGTAAAACAGATCCTTCAGTCCCACTTAAACCTTCCTGAAAAAGAATGCTTTGAGTGTAGTATGGTCTATAGACTAAAGTTTTATATGTACTACCCTTAATTTTTACACAGTCCTTCAACCTGGCCTACCTTCCATTTCACCTTCCTGCACTGGACTCTATTTGTTAGTTTGTGAATGGTTTAGGCCTTAGTTAACTCTTCTTTATTAGTATTATGCATGTAAATTATAGAATAGGTTAAATAATAAAAGTATGTAGTTTGAAGTCAATGTAAAGATTTTATATTTATTACTATAAGAACAGATTAAAATAATTAAATCGTGTGATATTTTAAATAGACTTAATTTTTAGGTTTTAGGCTTACTGAAACCTTTTTGTAGTAAAAAAAAGTTTAGATATACATAAAATTATGTAAAAAGTATAGTTCCAATATACCCATTCCCCTACCCCACAGTTTTTCATATAATTAACATCCTACATTTGTGTGGCACATTTGTTACAATTGATGAGATGATATTGCCACATTATTCTTAACTAAAGTCATAGTTTACATTGTTTCTCACCCTTTGTGTTATACCGTTCTGTAGATTTTGACAAATGCATAATGCCAAGTATCCACCATTGTAGTATCATGTTGAATCGTTTCAGTGCCCTAAAAATCCTCTGTGCTTCCCTTATTCATCTCTGCTTCACCCTTCTGAACCCATGGCAACTACTGATCTTTCCTGTCTCTATAGTTTTTCCTGTTCCAGAATATCATGTAGTTGGAGTCAGCATAGTATGTAGCTTTCTCGAATTAACTTCTTTCTCATAGGAAAGAAGCATTTCTCTTAGGAGAAGCATTTAAGGCTTCTCCATGTCTTTCTGCAGACTGAAAGCTCTTTATTTTTTAGTTGCCTAAATAATTCTCTTTTTCATAGATATATCATGGTTTGTTTATCCATTCATCTATTGAAGGACATTTTAGGTGCTTCTAATTTAGCAATTGGAATAAAACTTCCAGTTTATTGGAATAGCAGTGAATAAAGCTCCTATAAGCATTCATGTGCAGGTATTTGTGTGGACATTCTTTTTCAACTTATTTGGGTAAATACTTAAGAGCACAATTGCTGAATTTTGTAGTAAGCCTATGTTTAGCTTTGCAAAAAACTTTCAGAGTCCCTTCTAAAGTGGTTGTACCATTTTGCCTTCCGAATAGTAATTAAACAAGGGTTCCTGATGCTTCATATTCTTGCCAGCATTAGGTGTTGTCAGTGTTTTGGATTTTGACTATTTTGATAGGTGTGTAGTGGTATGTTATTGTTTTAATTTGCAATTACATATGATATTGAACATTTTTTCATATACTAATTTGTCATTTGTACATCTTCTTTGCTGTGGTATATAATCAGCTTTTTTTTGGCCCACTTTTTAATTGAGTAGTTTGTTTTCTTATTGGTGAGTGTTAAAGAGTTATTGTATATTTTGGATAAAAGTCATTTTTTGGGGTGTGTGTTTAGCAAATATTTTCTCCCAGTCTGTTGCTTGTTTTTGCATTCTCTTAACAATGTCTTTTACAAAGCAGATGTTTTAAATTTTAAAGGAAAATCAAATGTACCAATTCTTTCTCTTAAGAATTATGCTCTTGGTGTTGTGTCTAAAAAAGTCATCCCATAATCCAAGATTAGCTAGATTTTCTTTTGTTTTATCTTTTAGAAGTTCCATAGTTTTACATTTTACATGAAGGTTCATGATCCATCTTGAGTTAGTTTTTATGAAAGGTGTAAGTTCTATCTATATTCATGGTTTTTTGTTTGATCTGTTTTGTTTTTCAAACTTTTATTTAAGTGCAGTGATACAGGGTGGACCTTACATCTTGTTGAAAACAGCAGCATCCATGAACTGCACATGATCCTCAGAAGCAGTTATCAGCTCCTCCAGCATATCTTTTCCAACTTAATCATCTCCAACCACATACTGAATCTGAAGTTTTTTAATTCCATATTCCACTGGAACTAGTTTAGAAGAGCAGAACAAGTCATCTGCTTGCTGCTTCTAACTCACTCCTCTAATTTGGCCATAGCTGTTTCTTCATCCCAAGGTTTCACATAGTAAGATGGAAGACTTGGCAACAAGTGTAGGTTCTAAAAAAGTACAAAAAACAACATTAATCAAATACAAGAAACAGCATTAATAAAATACTCAATTATACTTTTTCAGTCTTGTCCAATTCACATAACAAATCTTCTCAATTTGCTTCAAAATGAGCTATCTCCTTAGTCAAATAAAACTATTTAATACATCCTTTGTCTGTCACACACATGCCCACTTTCTGTTTTGCCAAGAAAGAGATGTTTAATTGTGTAACAATTTCTTTCTCTCAGAGGAGTGCCACAATTGCTACCATAAGAAGAGCTGCAGACCAGTAGGTGTGGAAATTGTGTTTTAATTTTGATTTTGCATAGAGATGCCCAGTTTTTTAAGCACCATTTATTGAAAAATCTCTCCATTCTCCATTGAATTGCATTTGTGCTCTTGTCAAAGCTCAGTTGATTATATTTGTGTGGGTCTATTTCTGGGTTCTTTATCCTGTTTTACTGATCTATTTATCTATTTTTTATTTTTGCCAATGCCACACTGTCCTACTCACTGTAGCTTTAGAATAAATCATAAGCTAGGTAGAATTAGTCCTCTGACTTTGCTCATCATCAGTATTGTGTTGGCTATTCTGGATCTTTTTCCTTTCTAAATAAACTTTAGAATCATTTTGTCCTTATCCACAGGTTAATTTTCTGGATTTTGATTGGCATTGTTTTGAATCCATAAACAACACAAGAAACAATTGACATTTTAGTAATAATAAGTCTTACTCTCCATGAACATGAGATGTTTCTCCATTTATTTAGATTATTTTTGTCATCAGATTCAGGCTTTGTTTAGTGTTGGCTGTAGTTGTAGTTGTCAAGCATCAAATTTCCTCTGGTATTCTTGTTTTTGTCTTCCCTGTTGTCTTTAGATTTCCTTTAAGATTCCTTCTTAAATAAAATCTAAGCCTTACAGTTCACTGCAGCTGTTCTCACCTCTTATTATTCAGGAACCCTATTGATGTAGAACTAAGATGTCAGAGGAGGAGAAGCATTGTATTATACTATGATTATGTCTCAGTTTTTAAATGAGCTTGGGACCCTGTGTTATGACCTTTTCCAATACTTCTACTTTTTTTTTTTCCTTCTCCTTATGTGAGACAGGACAGTTAGGGGGGACTGGTATTACCTTTCTCCCACTTTGATTAGGCCCTGGTAAAATCCACATTGGCTAGGCTTTATTTAAATAGTTTTCTTGAGGGCAGGCCTTAGTTAAGGAAAGCAAAAAACTCTGGGCACATTTCAAAATGGTTACTTTTCCTTTTCCAGCTCAAGTATGAGGAAAATTTTCTCTGATCTCCACAATGATGATAACTTTGTGGGGCTTCTGTAGATTAAACACATGAAAGTGTGAGGCCCTCTCTAAGACTGGTTTCCAGGAGTTTTCTCTCTCAGGCTTCCCCACAATCCTACCCAGTGATGACTCCAGTGGCAATTTCTGCTCACAAAAGGTTATTATTGCTGACATCTGTCTCTCACTGCAGTTTTGGGGTGGGTGGTTTTACCCTGTGACCTAAAGTCACTGTTGAATTTAAGATTTGTGTATTTTCAGGTTTAAGCTTTATTTTTGTTGTGAGGATGAGAGTGAATGTTTATAAGCTCTTTACATGTTAGAAGTCATAAATAGAATATTGGCAATTATGTATGATTCAGTACAATGCAAATCAGGTATTTTCTCTAGAGTGAACCTTCAGACAAGATTTCCTTATTTTTAAAAGTATTTACTCTTCACAATGGATATAAATGGTTGTAAAGATATAAACAATGTATATAGAGGATTTAGTGTCATTCTTAGGGCATAGTATCCCTTCTATAAATTTTAGTAATTGTAGTGTAAATGGTTATTATTGTTATTAAACTTGATAAGATAACAGGGCTATTTAATAACATGAATTAGATTAGAAATGGATTGAAAAATCTCTAATGATTTCTTTTTTCATCATGTAGTTATGTATCCTTCACCATGATCATTTTTAGAATATTTGCTTCACTCCAGAAAAAGAAATAAAATGAAAAAAAAAAAGAACTTATACATCCCATACCTCTTAACCCTCCCTCTCATTGACCCCCACAGTATTTCATTCTACCCAACTTTTACCTTTATCTCCCCCTATTATCTATTTATTTTTTATCCTTATTTTTTTACTCATCTGTCTATATCCTGGATTAAAGGAGCATCAGTCACAAGGTTTTTACAATCACACGGTCTCACTGTTAAAGCTATATAGTTACACAGTCTTCTGCAAGAATCGAGGCTACTGGAACACAGCTCAACAGTTTCAGGTACTTCCTCTAGCCACTCCAATACACCATAAACTAAAAAGGAATATCTGTATAATGCTTAAGAATAACCTCCAGGTTAACCTCAACTCTGAAATCTCTCAGCCACTGAAACTTTATTTTGTCTCATTTCTCTCTTCCCCCTTTTGATCAAGAAGGCTTTCTGATTCCCATAATGCCAGGTCCCAGCTTATCCCCAGGAATCAGGTTCCACATTGCCAGGGAGATTTACACGCCTGGCCTGGGAGTCATGTCCCACTTAGTGGGGAGGGCAGTGAGTTTACCTGCTAAGTTGGCTTAGAGAGAGAGGCCACATCTGAGCAACAAAATGGGGTTGACTTTTAGGCATAATTATAAGTACACTTATCTTCTTCTTTGCAGGAATAACCTTCATAGGGATGAGCCCCAAGGTTCAGTCTGTTGAACTGGTTGTCCCTACTGCTTTTGAGAATAGCAGAAATTCCCCAGATAGGGAAGTTGAATATTTCCTCCTTTCTCCCCAGTCCCCCAAGGGGACTTTGCAAATACTCTTATTCTCTGCCCATATTACTCTGGAATATATCAGGGCATCACATAACCCGTACAAACCCACAAGATATCACTCCCTGTTCAAGATTCCATGTAATTATGGTGTTCAAGTAAACTGACTATGCAAGTGAAATTAGATAATGTACTACCCAACTTATAAATTTTGCACCAAATAAACATCTCTCCCTTTGGTCTCACACTGAGTTGAAGCTTGAAAATATGGCCCATATCATTCTTTACCCAGTATTTTGATTTACCTTAGTACTATCCAGAACAGCTTCATACATATCTCTAGACAAAGTTTGATCACTTTTTCAGCTTTTTTTTAACAGTTGCTGAATGGGGAAATGGTGACTTTCATAGTTTCAGTGCTCTAACTCTGAATCTCAGGTGTCAGATAAGTACTTGAAGTTTCAGGGAATGACCAGGTTATATACAAATAGTTCCATATCTCAGAATTTAGAAATATTAGTGACAACTCCTAAATATATGTGACTGCTATAAGAGCTTACAATCTAGGACTGTTACAGTAGGCCCCAACCTGATAACCCTTGTTCTCGATTTCAGTTCTCTGAGTTTGTATATTATAGTTAGTCCATATGAAATAGGCATGATAATATTTGTCTTTTTGTTTCTGACATTTCATTCAGCATTCATTCACCTAGTTGCATGCCTCACCTCATTCCTTCTAGTACCTGCTCAGTAGTCCGTTTTATGTAAACACCATAGTTCCCCTTTCCATTTCTCAGTACCCTTAGGCTATCTCTCTCCATTGCAAATCGTGAACACTGCTGCCATAAACAGGAGTGTTCAAATGTCCAGTTGAGTCACCAGTCTCAGTTCCTTCAAGTTTATACCTAGCAACAGGGTTGCAAGATCATATGGCAACGCCACCTCTAGCCTGCTGTGTAACCACCGCACTGTGCTCCAGAGGGGCTGCACCTCTCAGCTTCCCTACCAACAGTGACTAGGTAGTCTCTTTCCACATTTTCTCTAACACTTGTTTCTCTCTGTTCATTTTTAAACAGTTTTATTCACATATCATACAATAAGCATGCCTTTACCACCATAATCTATATAAAGGCATTTCTTTTCTTCTGCAAAGAATTCATACCCATACCCCATTTCCCTGCTTGTTGACATTTAGTTTTGGCATAATGCCTTTGTTACATTCAGTGGAAACAATTTACAGTGTTATTGTTGACTGTAGACACTAGCTTCCACTGATTGTACTTTTTCCTGTATACCATCTATTTTCAACATCTTGTAATTTTCACATTCATTCTCCCTTATGCAAAAATATTTTTATATTTGTACATTTAACCACCATCAGTGTCCACTCCAGCATTCCTAAGTTATATTATCTCAGTCTTTATCCTCTGTCTTTTAAGAACTTCTTTCTGAGAGAGTTGTAAACCTTTCCATACCCTAAGCTTTAAACTTCCTTCTCCAGAGTTTGGCCTGCATCAGTTATTCTAAGTAGGTATAGATTTGTGACAACGGGAAATTGTGGGATTGAGTTGGTATTATGATGCTAGTATAATGATATCCTTTCAAGTTCAAAAGCTTATTTTTTTATAGTTCTATAGCTGATTTTATTTATGTGAAGTTATGTATTAGAAAAATCTCTTCATTTGAGCATACACTATTATTACTTACCATTTTAAAGTCATATTTGAATTTTACTGTATGAATCTACCAGGAAACTAATAAGCTATTCATTGTATTGTAGGATGTTTTCACATCAGAACCAATTTCTCAGGGTTATTCTAAAAATCATGTAGTATGAAAATTCATACAGAAACAGATTTCTATGTGTGAATATATTTGTTCCATCTCCAATCTCAATTAACATGCACTGAATTCTCCTTGTCTCCTGCCCCCTCTCCACCAGCCCTATTTCAACTTCTAATGCTTTTTAACTTGACAATTTATCTTCCTAGTAGAATCAGCTTGTGCAAGGCACTATTCAATCCTCATCACCAGTACTGTAAGGCTGTCACTTATGTTACCTCAGTAATAGTTTATGGGTATTTTTAAAATAGCAATGAAGTTTCCTGTGCAGACCTTCAATTAGAAAGGTTATCAAAATAGGGCAAAAATATAATTTGTGATTGCAGAAAAGTAAAGGAAGTGGAGGTACCATGGGGACCTAATGAATCACAGGCTAGAAGCAATCTTCTAGCTAACGAAACATTCAGACTCTGTACTAAATCATAGTATGTATCTGTGACTCAGCAAATTGGAACATCTTCTATGTTTACATGAATGGGATAAAGTTCACAGATACCATATGGGAAAAAAATTCTTGGCCTGTTCTATCTGTTCCTACTGTGGAGTAAATTAAATACCACATAGTTAAACATAAACAGACTAAAAATACACCTGCTTTGAGAAAAACACACATATATGCATATACACACAGAGAAGTGTCAAGATATAGAACATTGTGCATCAGAACAACCTGATTCATTTTCCTCACTTTTACTTGTAATTTTCTCTTCTTATAAATATAATGCAGAAAAATTACTGTTTCTGATTAAGTGCTTTTAATCTTTTCTAGTTAAGTAGCCTTGTTTTCTATTGTATTACTACCTCATAGCTCAGGAAATACTATTGTATCTCATCTCTTAAAAACATAAGTGCATACCACTGTTGGTGAATTTTTAGTTTGCAGTATGAGACAAAAAATGGACATTTTTTAAGTGGAATGCTTCTTTAGCTTTAGTGTTTTCCAAACCACTTGTCCTATGTAATTTTTATAGGCATAACTGAGAGGACTAACTAGGAAGGAATTTCCATTTCTCCCCACTCTTTATTGCATTGGTGTGGAACATTTGTTACGATTGATGAAAGCACGTTTTTATAATTGTAAAGTACTATAAACTATAGTTCATGGTTTAAATTGGGGTTCACTATTAGTTAATTTTTTGTTCACTTTTTCAAGATGGCTTTATGTATTCAGAGCTCCTTACCCTTCCATATAAATTCGATGATTGGCTTTTCCATTTCTGGTAAGAAGGTTGTTGGAATTTTGATTGGGATTGCATTGAACCTACAAATTGCTTTGAGTAGGATAGACATCTTGATGATATTTACTCTTCCAATCCACCAACATAGAATGACCTTCCATTTATTTAGGTCTTCTTTGATTACTTTTAGCAATGTTTTGTAATTTTCTGCATACAAATCCGGTACATCATCGATTGGATTTATTCCTAGATATTTGATTCTTTTAGTTGCTTTTGCAAATAGATTTTTTTCTTGATTTCTTCTTCCAGTTATTCATTGCTTGTGCTTTTGTTTTTCTGAGAATGTCTTAATCCCTCCTCATTTTTAAAAGAGAGTCTCACCAGATACAAAATTCTTGGCTGGCAGTTGTTTTCTTTCAGCACTGTAAGTATTTCAACCCACTGCCTTCATGCCTCCATGTTTTCTCATTTGAAATTGGCACTCCAAAGAATCTTTTGTACGTAACATGTTGCTTTTCTTTTGCAGCCTCAGAACTCTCTCCTTATCCTTTAGATTCAATAGTATGTTAAGAATGTGACAGGATGAACTTTTCTTCATGTTTGTCCTGTTTGGTGTTCCCTGGGTTTCCCAGATGTGCATATTCATGTCTTTTGCTAAGTTTGGGAAGTTCTCTCTCATTATTTCTTTGTATGTTCTTTCTGTCTCTTTCTCTCTTTCTTCTCCTTTTGGAACTCCCATAATGCATATATTGGTACATTTGATGTTGTCCTAGAGGTGCCTGTGGTAGTTAGATTCAGGTGTCAACTTGGCCAGGTAAATGTGCCTAGTTCTATTGCTATGGACATGAGCCAGTGGCATGTGAAGCTCATCTGTCACTGATTACATCTGCAGTCAGCTAGGAGGTGTGCCTGCTGCAATGAATGATGTTTGTTTTCATTGGCTGGAAGCTTAAATGAGAGAGCCTAATGTAGCACAGTCCAACCAGCTCAGCATACCTCATCTCAGCACTCACAGCTCAGCCCAGGCCTTTGGAGATGCAGAAAGGAATCACCCTGGGGAAAGTTGTTGGAACCCAGAGGCCTGGAAAGAAAGCCAGCCGGGATCACCTTGTGCCTTTCCATGTAAGAAAGAACCTCAGTTGAAAGTTAGCTGCCTTTCCTCTGAAGAACTATATACTTTTAACTAAATAGATCCCCTTTTATTAAAAGCCCATCCATCTCTGGTGTGTTGCATTCCAGCAGCTAGCAAACTAGAACAGTGCCTAAGGCTTTTTTTCACTTTTTATAATTCTTTTTTGCTTTCTGCTCCTCTGTCTGACTCATTTTCAAGTGTCTTGTCTTTGAGTTCAGTGATTTTTTTTCTTCTGCCAGCTCCATTCTGCTCTTGAAACCCTTCTGGGAATTTTTAATTTCTGTTATTGTGGTCTTTAACTCCAGTAGTTCTATATGGTTCCTTATTAAAATATCTTTTTACTAAAATTCTCATATTGCTCATTCATTGTTTTCTTGATGTGCTTTAGTTCTTTCTCTATACTGTCTCTCATCTCCTTGAGCCTCAAGATCATTTTCTTTAATGCTTTGTCCAATATGTGCGCATTCTTGTCTTCTTTGTTGGTATTTTTTGGGATTGTAGATGCTTCCTTTCGGTGGGCCATCATTTTTCTGTTTCTTTGTCTTATACTCTTTCATTGCACACTGTACATTTAATATTTTTAAGTGTTAACACTGGGATTTATTCCTTGAGTTGTCTGATTCTTGATTTTGTAACAAGGTGGTGATAAAACAGAGAGTTTCTTGAGCTTTCACCCTCCTATCAGGAAAGTCTATCCAAGGTAAATGCCATTGTTCTAGTTTGCTAGCTGCCGGAACGCAATACACCAGAGATGGATTGGCTTTTAATAAAAGGGGATTTATTTCATTAGTTCTTCAGAGGAAAGGCAGCTAACTTTCATCTGAGGTTCTTTCTTATGTGGGAAGGCACAGGGTGATCTCTGCTGGCCTTCTCTCCAGGCCTCTGGGTTCCAGCAACTTTCCCCTGGGTGATTCCTTTCTGCATCTCCAAAGGCCTGGACTGAGCTGCGAGTGCTGAGATGAGGTATACTGAGCTGCTTGAGCTGTGCTATGTTGTGCTTTCTCATTTAAGCACCAGCCAATTAAGTCAAATGTCATTCATTTCAGCATGCACACCTCCTAGCCAACTGCAGATGTAATCAGCAACAAATGAGGTTCACCTACTATTGGCTCATGTCCACAGCAACAGAACTAGGCACATTCACCTGGTCAAGTTGACAACTGACTCTAACTACCACGGCCATGTACAAGCTTTGCTGTCTTCTGTAACTGTGTCTTCACTTCGGCTTCTGCTTGTTAATTGTTTGGAAGTTCCTCTCTTTTCAAGAATTTGGTCATCCCCTGTTTTCCAGAAGACGTACCTGCCTCTCAGCTATTTCAATGTTGGCAAACCTTTGCTCCATATTGTCCACCTCTGTAGTTTCTTATCCTCCTGGAATTTAGTTTCCCAGTTCTAACATATCTAATTTATTTGTTCTCTTCTTATGCAAGTCAAAAATATAAGTTACTGGTACAGCAAGAAGGAAGTTATTCATCCATGTCAGTAGTAAAGACCAAATGGCTACTCTCCAAAAGAGCTGCTGATAATTAATAAATTATCCTTTTATTTACACTTGAGTTTCAAAACCAATTGTTCTTTGTTTTAACTAAGTCTTTATGCGTGGATAATAAGCCACTTAGTAACCATTAATAACTAAAACTATGTTCGGATTTCAGAATGGATTTGAATGATGTTGTCGAGAATATTTTTTAAATAGATAAATTGTATATCTTTTGCATTTCATGCCAAGAAACTAAATTTAGCCATTGTTTTTATATGAAATCACTTCTGATCAAGCCATATGGGTTTCCAATTGAAAGCAGTGTTTCTTTAATATCCAGAAAAAGTAATGAAAAGAAGCTTGGGATCAAATTTTAAAGGCCATTGGATTACATACTGAGGATTTTATATGTAATTCTCTAGATAGTAAGGGCAATTAAAAATTTTGGAGTGGCAGAGTCAACCCTATTTTTAGGAAAGTGCTAAGAACAACCTAGCTATTATATTCAGGATAGTGAAAGACTCAAGATGTCACTGCTGGACAGGTCAGTTAGAGGGAGACTATTGGGGTATTTATGCAAGAGATATAACCAGTTATAGGTTGCATGATGGCAGGTTCTGAACTCAGTGGGGAAGGGTCATAAATTAAATAAACAATGTGGAGCTTCTGGAAAGTACAGTGTTTCATGGTTGCAAAATTTCATAGCAGGAGAGGTAAAAATAAGATCAGGGATAATAAATCAAATATAATTTCTAAGCAGTTGAGATTGATGGTACCATGAATTGAAACAGAAAGGGCAAGATGAGGGACACAGTTGGGAGAAAAATGATAACTTCAGACACATGAGTTTGAAGCTCTGATGAGAGACTCAGAGTTCAAAGAAGAGTTTTGGAATACTTTCAGGAAGATGCTGTGTTTGTCTGCAAAGGAGAGCTGTTTGAAAGTAAAGTGGTGACATCACTCAAGGGGAGCCAGGAAACTAGGGAGGAAGAAATTGAGTATTACTGAGAGAGGGAGGGATGAAACATAACAGGTTAAATAAATTAAATTTTATTTTTATAAGACTAAGGCAAAAATTTCTTTCTGTTTTAGAATTCTTACTTTTTATACTTGAACATGGACTGACTTCTTAAAATACCTATATTTTTTCTTTTTGTTTTAAGACGGGCTGTAAGAAAATGTTAAAGGCTATTTTGGGGCAAGCTTTTGGCATAATTAATGTCTTTCTGGTACAAGTAAACAGAAAGCTAAATTGCATATATTTGTTACTATATTCCCTATTCGTGTCATTTTTGAAATACTAGAAATGTCTTGATGTAGTATATTCAACTTCCCTTCATGTGAATGCAGCTTACCCTGATGAAGGAGGATATTGTGGCAAATTTGCAGAATTAGTATAATTTTTAAATATTATCTTTTGTTCCTTATATTTACTATCTGTAAACAATTGTCCATTATGTGTATAAATTAAATGCTGTATCATCAAGAATAAAATCATTCAAAACCATATTATAATTGTATTTATCATTACAGCTGTGTTTATCTGAGTGAAAAACTGATAGGAATACTTAATGGTAGTATATTTATATGATCTCAGCTAGTTTGCCGTATACTCACCTACTAATCATTGTTCTAAGTATGATTCCCCCAGTTACCTTTGCAAAATCCCTAAGGATTTGTGAACCATCAGTTGGGAAATGCTGGTAGAGTGGAAGGCTCTAAATTCTTAGAGAAAATTTGGATTTTAGCTTTGTATCTTGATAGTTATGCAACCTTAAGCAAATTCCCTAATGTCTTTGAATCTGTTTGTCTGCATGGGCATTATAAGAGATAATGTATGTAATTGACCTAGCCCTGACCCACACTATCTGTAACGGAAACATGAGTGTATTTAATGACAAATATTTAATCATAAATCTAGGCATTTGAAGTAACAAAAAGAGCAAAGACGCTAAAGAGCCAGGAATAGAGTTTGAAGAGTTATATGCTGTACATGTTTCTGGGGCCACTTTTCTGCTTTAGAATTTCACCATCTGTTTCTTTTACTTGTGCTCCTTATTCCTGATTCTTAGATAGGTTGAAACTCTCAGATATCAGTTTATATATTTTATTATGTGTGAATTTCCCTATTCCTTCCTTGTCTGTTCTCATCTGACTATATCCTTGAGAAGAAATCTGCAGACTCTGAGGCTCATCATTCATCAGTACCATAATCTGTCTAAATTAAATGTCTAAATTAAAGCTTTTCCAGAATTGCATGCCTTCTCATTTTATAACTATCATTGAAATTGAAACAAGATCACAGTATTGTCTAAAAAGTATTTATTTTTCTCCTGCAAATCCACCTTCTTGAATATTCTAAATGAGTCTTTGAATTTATAATAAAAGAATTTTATTTTATTTATAATCAGTTTATGTACGAATTTGTTCCTTTCCCAAACGTGAATGCCTTTCAGAATACTGCATGAAGAGTTTCTCAGTATGCTGCTGAAAAACATGTGGAAACATTTATTAATTATTAAGTAGATACTGATGTGGAGTTTGAGAGAGAAGGAACAAAGAAATGTATAATAGGTAGGTAAGAGAGAGTTGTGTAGATAGAAGAAAGTGTTCAAGCCCCCAAATGACCCTCTGCTAAAATGAAAAAAGATTTATTAAATATCTATATCTCAAGATTATTAGGTTGAAATGAGGTATTTACTATGAAAGCACTTTGTAAATTGTAAGACACTATTTTTATGTCAATTTTTCCTTTTATTATCTTTTATCTTCTTTTAAATTATCTTTTTTAAAACCTATGTTTAAGTCTTTATCCTGAAAACTCTATAAAGAAGACTTTTCATCTGAAATATTTGTGGAGTTAATGGATGGTCATTTTTGTAGCACTGTTAGTGTTCATATTTTAGAAATAATCTCTAGATATTGTAATTTCAGGAGAATCAAGCATCCTTCTCAAGTTCATATTCTCCTTTGTAAATGAACTTTTTTAACGTGTTTTATTGTGAAAATATAACATATATGCAGAAAAAGTGATGAATTTCAAAGTTCAGTTTAACAAGGTCAATTAACCTTTTAAACATTTGACTTCTAATATCTTGAAATTTATTTGGGAGACTCCAATTATGGGGAAAACTTAAAATCTGGTATCCTTTAATAATAATTCAGCATTATTATTTTGAAAAACAATTATTTTCTACTAATTTACATAGTATAACACTCCTAGACTTATACATACTTTTTACACCATTCTTCAAAATACGTATTAAGAAATATGTTTTAAGAAAACTGAAATTATATATGTAGCTGAAAAATTCAAAACAATTGCAACTCATTATCAGTTTAATCTGATTTTAAACTCTTGATGGTTATGGAACAGGATTTTTTTGTTTGAAAGATTGACTTGTTAACTGAATTATGCAATTATAAGTAAATGTAGTCACAGCTGTTTTTGATTTCATTGTTGTACACCTGATGGGAAGCAACAGGTTTTTAAGTGTTTTTCCATTTCTTACACTGACACCTAGTGTTCACTCTTCCTGATATTTTTAATACTAACTTTTAACTAATAACTATGGAAATATATTTATATTACACATTGTTTTTTAGCAGTGTACATGCTCACAAGTCAACAACTCCCATTTTCCACACTGGCAATACATGATTTTTCCAGTTCCTTATATGAGTCCATTACAAATCAATTACTTAGGCTATTGTGCATGCAACAAAACTCAAGGAAGTATAGAGTTTTAGAGGTAGAATAGACTTGAACTTTAAACCCATGATCCTTAAAATCCCAGTGCTTTCTCATTTACATACTTCAAGTCACAAGTGCAAATGGATGATTTGGTTTCTGTGAGTGTGCCCTTGAATGATAGAGATAACAAAATCGCCTTTAGTCATGTAGGCATTAAAGGTTTGATGTTATTGGTTGGCCAAGAATAAAGCAATATTCTAACTTTTGAAATGGATGATCTTGTAAGTTTTGACAAGGATAATTTTATTGACCCAAATTATATAGTAATGGTGTAAAGATCTAGATTAATATTGGGTTTTCTGCAATTAAGTGAAACCATATATATAATTTGGAGAAAATGCGTTTATCTTTCAAGCATTTGTTATAATAGAAATACAGGTGTCTGATACAAATGACAAAATTTTTTTCTTTTTTCATATTTCTCAATAAAATGGGAAGTGATAGTAAGATGAAATTTTAAATTTAGCTTGGATATTAAGTTTATGTATTTACATATCAGTTAAAAAGACTAAATTTCAAGTCTGTCTTTTCTAATAGAATTGATACAAACTTTACAATGTTTGAGAATATCCAAGCGTATCTTTCAAGGGAGTATGATTTTCTCATACCTAAATATATAAAGGTATATATATATATAAAGTAAAATATTTAATTTATTTAATATATAAATATTATATATTAATGTAATAATTATTATTGTCTGCTAAATAAAATATAGCAGACAATAATTAGTTTATTTTTAATGATAATTATGATGTTTTTAGTTCATTTCAGAGCTCTGAAAGGGAAATCTAGCTTATAAACTATTATTTTATAATCTATCTTTTGCCTTTTTTTCCTAGATAATCAAAATTTTGTCAGTCTTCCATCCACCTTCCATCAAATATTTATTGAGCATCTGCTATTTGATGGACACTATTTTAGATTCGGGAGGGAAAGTATCAAATTAGGTCTCCATATTATCTCGGCTAGCAGAAAAGATAAGAATAGAGAAATATACACAAATATTTTTAAAATGAGATAGAAATGAATTTTTAGTACCATTCCTTCATTTTAATAGTTTCTTGTTTATTTCTCATATGATCCTTTTTTGAGCTTAGGTTTCAGTATATTTGTTAATCATGTCTTCAGAATTATTAAGTTCACCTAGAATTAGCTAAGTTCTTAGAAAGGAGGCACTTAATATTTTTAATTATATCCTTAGAGTATGTGGCATAAAAAGTTCTGAAAGGGACCTATCAGATACAGTAAAACATGATTAATAATGTGGTGGATAATAATTTTGGAACTCATAGTTGTCCTTGGTTTAAATGGATTGAAACTTATAATTCAGGAATGGCATATACATTTATTTTGAATAGAAAGTTGGAGCAGTAGTAAATAATGTAAGAATAGTTATGTACATAAGTGTAGTGTTCCTATGTATATATAGATACTTCCAAATATTTAATTAATTATTTAAACCTTCCTGTTAAAAGACAAATCAGAGTGAAACTTCAAATTGCTTTCCCCCACCACCCAGCACTTAATAAAATGCATAGATGTTACATTTCTTTTTATTCACAAGTTGCTTGGCCTTTATTTTATTCAGATGGCCTATATCATTTAGGCACCCAGATGAAATAACAGAAAGACATCACACTTAACATATAACAAGTAAAAGTTCACTTGTTTTTTTTTTCCCCTTTCTGTTCCAGGTTCAATTTTTGTTCAGTCAAAAATTGACTGAAACTGCTGGAGCAGGCAGTTATTTTAGAATACTTTCTGGTTTAATGTTATCAAGGAGAAGAGTAAAATAATATTCAGCAACACTTGCAATTTTATATTGCTACTCTTAAAGATGAACTCTCTTAGAAGTGGTGTATAACTACATGGATTCAGATATGGTATAAGTAAAATCCAAATTCTCTAATTATACTGCGTATACAAGTGGTGGCGTTAGATTGAATGGTGGTTGTTAGCCACACAGGGGTTCCATCATTCATTCATTCATCAAAGGTTTATTTATAAATGTGCCAAGCATTTGGATATAATGATATATAAAAAAAAATCCCTGCCCTCATGAATCTTATATTTTGGTGTGCAAGAGAGATAATAAGTAAATGGATAACTAATTTATTATCAGATGCTATTAAAGGCTATGAAGAAAATAATGCAGGCTAAGTAATGGAACTGATAAGGTTATGTTACCTCAGAGGAGATAAATATTTGAGCAAAGATTTAAATAATATGAAAGAAAATACTATGCATAGATCCAGGAGAAGAGCTTTCCAGAGAGTGTAAAAGCCCTGAGACTAAATTGTGCTACAGAAACAGTGAAAAATAACAGTGTGGCTGAAGTGAAATAAGTGAAGCTACAAATGGTAGGAGATGGAAGTTTAAAAGGTAGTAAGGGGCTGGAATATGCAAATGTTGCATTTTTGTGCATTACTTTCAGCCCTGTTAGGCTTTCTATAGGAGAGAAGATTTAAAAGGTTTGGTTTACATTGATAAACATCTAATGTCAAGGTATTAAATTTCATTTTAAGTCTGATAGGAAACCTCTAAAAATTTAGGCATGGGAATGACTTGTGCTCTGATTTAAGGTCTTTACAAAAGGTCACTCTGGCTGCTTTGTGGTGATGAGACTGCAGGGGGTTTAGAGGGTAAGCAGGGAGTCTAGATAAGTGGCTCTGGTAGTGGTTCCTGGTAGCTCACACTGATGTGTTAGTTGTGGTGGTAGTGAGAATTGGTCTACTCTGGCTTTATTTGGACAGTGGCACCAATAGGGCTTGTTGACAGATTGTAATCCAACATTCACAGGTTGGAGAATAGAAGATCCAGGGAAGAAGATGTAGGTATCAAGGGGAATGAGGCATTGCATTAGCTAGGGTTCTCTAGAGAAACAGATTCAGCAGGAGCTATCTGTAAATATAAAATTTGTAAAAGTGCCTCACTCAACTGTGGTGATGTGGAGTCCAAGATCTATAGGGCAGGCCACAAGCTGGCAGCTCCAATGAAGGTCCTTGATGAACTCTGAAGAGTGGCTGTCTGGGCAACTGTGGGGATATAAGAGTCCAAGATCTGTAGGACAGGCCGTGAGCTGGCAACTCCAATGCAGGTCCTCTATGAACTCTGAGGAGAGGCTGGCTGGGCAACCGTGGGGATGTAAGAGTCCAAGATCTTTAGGGCAGGCCTTGAATTGACAGCTCCAATGAAGGTCCTTAACAAACACTCAGGAGAGGCTGGCTGGCTGAAGCAGGAAGAGTGTGTCTTCTGAATTCTCCTTAAAAGCCTTCTGGTAATTAGATTGTCACTTATTGCAGAAGACACTCCCATTAGCTGATTGCAAATGCAATCAACGGTGCATGCAGCCAACATGGTCATGATTTAAGTCCATGAAAATGTCCTCATAACAACAGACAGTTCAGTGCTTCCTCAACCAAACAACTGGACACCACCACCTGGCCAAGTTGGCACATGAAACTGACCATGACAGCCGTCCTGACATCCAAATGAACAGGGTGTTTCAAATCCTGCTGAGAGGTTCACTGACTTAAGGACAGTCAACTGTTGCATTTGATAAGATTTGATAAGAGTAACTCCAGTTAAATAGTGGGTCAAAAATCATTTTTTAGAATTAATCAAAAATATATATAAAATAAGATAATAAAGGTAACCATGATAGTCGACCTTTTAAGGAATTTTTGCTCTAAAAATAAGGTGAACACATGTCCCACATTGCCCAGGAAAATCTTGAATTATGCCCATCATTCCAGCATAATTATTATTAATGCCTTTATTACAATCAAAGATCTGAGGGAAGAAATGTCAAGGGAGGATTTTATTGCTTATATGTATTATTCTAATGATTCTGATACTCTAATATAAATGTTATGTTGTAGACTTTGAACTCTGGCAGTATGAAGAATTCTAAAAGGTAGAACAAAACATTTGTCCCAACTAAAACTTTTGTTATATATTCCCCATTTCTGAATATGATTGCACATGTACTATTTAAAATGCATATTTTAGTTACAGCACTCCCAGGAAATCTGCAGAATAATATTTTTCTTGGTTTGGTAAACTTTTTTAGTTTAATACAAACACAGAAAAGTGTACCAATTATGAGTATGTACAGCTGGCTGGGTTTTCACAAAGTGAAAACCTGTGTAATCGGCTTTAAGCTCAGTAAACATTGCATAATTAGGGCCCAGGAGCCCCAATCATGCTTCCTTCCATTTATCACCTGCTTTTCCAAGTATATTAGGGTTCTGCAGAGATACAGAACCAACAGGATGGATGGAAAGACAGATGAATGGATGGATGGATAGGTAGTTAGGTATACATATGAGTATGGGTATGGGTGTATAGATAGATAGAGAGTAAATATTAGGAAATAGAGGAATTGGCTCACTGAACCATGGGGATCGACAAACCCATATTCTGTAGGGCAGATGCAAGTTGGAAACTTGATGGAGGTGAAGTTGAATTCCCCAGAAGTAGCCATAAGTTGGAAAGTCATGAAGAAAATGATGTTGAATTCTGAAGGATAAGCTGAGTGACTATAGTGGAGATGGAAAAATTTTCTGAATCTTTAAATTCTCAGTTCTTGCTTTAAGATCTCTAACTGATTAGATGAGGAGACTGTCATCATTGCCTTTGTTGATTGTAGATGCAGTCAACCAAAGATACAATCACCTAACTAGTGCTGTAAATCCATCTACAAAATGACTTTAAAGTAGCAATCAGGCCATCGCTTGCTTCACCAAACAACTGGACATCATAACCTAGCCATATTGACATATGAAATTAGCCATCGCAGATGATCCCTTGTCAATTTTACACTTATACAGATCTCCTTAAGCTATATTTAATCTCTAATAAAATAACATAGTCATACATTTACTTAACGTAATTCACTTGTCCTGTGTACAATTGGAAAAGCAGTAATACTTTCCTCAGAGGAGGCTGCAAGTCTTTGGCGGGTGATATTCACTCTAACCCTTGTTATCCTGTCACTTAAATATTATGACATAAACTTAATACATATCGCATTATATGATAGAGATGTAAGAGAGAGAAGAAAAAAGATATTTGCTATACACAGACACACATAAACATGACAAACAAGGATGCAATAATTAAAATCATTGCAGTCCTCATTTCTGCAACTGATCATGTGGTTGTAGCTCATATTTATAACTACCTTCTTCTGCTACCCATTCCATATTGCCTTTACTCTTAGCAGGCCCGTCATGGGACTTTGCCTCATGGGGCGACCCAGACCTTCATTCATGAAGAGTAATGTGCTATTAGTAATCCTGCCTGGATGAGGTTGTTGTATTTTCCATTGACTTTTTTTTTTCATTTTTAAACTGTTTTATTCACACATCATACAATCCAACCTAAGTAAAAAACTCACTGGTTCCCCTATAATCACATAGCCATGCCTTCACCACCACCACCTTTGTGAGGACATTTCCTTCTCTTCTGCAAAGAATCCCATACCACACCCTCATATTTCCCCCTTAGTGACATTTAGTTTTGGCATATTGCCTTTGTTATATTCAATGGAAGTCTATTACAATTTTACTGTTTATTATAGACCTTAGCAGGCATATTTTTTCCTGCATGCCATCCAATTTTCAACACATTGCCATGTTTACATTAATTTGTTCTCTCTCATGCAAAAATGTTCTTATATTTGTACATTTTATCACTATCATTGTCTACTCTAGGCATACCTAAGTTAAACAGTCTCAGTCTTTATCCTCTATCTTTCTTCCTGGGGTCATACATGCCCCCAGCCCTACTCATATTCAGTTTCACTCAATGTACTTTATATTATTGTGCTGCCATCAGATAGTACTGTGCTATCCATTTCTGAATCAGTTCTCTTGCACATTCTGTACTCCTGCAGCACCAAATGCCCAATCTCTACCCTCTTTCTATCTCCTGGTAACCTGTGTTCTTAATCTTAACTCTCAGTTTTCACTCATTAATCCATATTAGTGAGACCATACAGTATTTGTCCTTTTGCTTCTGGCTAATTTCACTCAGTGTAATTTCTTCAAGATTCCTCCCCATTGTTACATGCTCCATGACTTTATTCTGTCTTACAGCTGTGTAACAGTCCATTGTATGTATATACCACCACTTGTTTAGCCACTCGTCTGTTGATGGACATTTGGGCTGTTTCCATCACCTGGTAATCATGACTAATGCTGCTATAAACATCAGTGTGCAAATGTCTGTTTGTGTCCTTGCCTTAGGTTCCTCTGAATATATACCTAGTAATGAGATTGATGGATAATATGGCAGTTCTGTACTTAGGTTCCTGAAGAACTGCCAAATTGCCTTCCAGAGCAATTGTACCATTCTACATTCCCATTAACAGTGAATAAGTGTGCCTCTTTCTCTTCATCCTTGCCAGCACTGTTGTTTTCTGTTTCTTTTTTTGATAATAGCCATTCTTAGTGGGTGTGAGATGATATCTCATTGTGGTTTTAATTTTCCTTTCCCTAATAGCCAGTGAGCATATTTTCATATGACTTTTAGTCATTTGTATTTCCTCTTCTGAAAAAACATCTGTTCATCTCTTTTACCCATTTTTAATTTAGGTTGTTTGTCTTTTTTATTTTCAGTTGTAGAATCTCTGTATGTATTCTAGAAATTAATCTGATATGTGGTTTCCAAATATTGTCTCCCATTGTGTAGACTGCATTCTTACTTTTTTGACAAAGTTCTTTGAAGCACACAAGTATTTAATTTTGAGGAGATCCCATTTGTCTATTTCTTTTTTTGCTGCTCACACTTTGAGTGTAAGATCTAGGAAACTACCTCCTATCACAAAATGTATAACATATTTCCCTACATTTTCTTCTAAAAGTTTTATTGTCTTAGCTCTAACGTGTAGGTCTTTCATCCATTTTGAGTTTATTTTTGTACAGAGTGTGAGTATGGGTCTTCTTTCATTTTTT
The DNA here is from genome assembly GCF_023851605.1 of Tamandua tetradactyla. Lineage (NCBI taxonomy): Eukaryota > Metazoa > Chordata > Mammalia > Pilosa > Myrmecophagidae > Tamandua > Tamandua tetradactyla. Next base: position 102,732,697 of record NC_135331.1, on the reverse strand, counting down.
TTGCATATGGATATCCAATACTCGAAACACCATTTATTGAAGGGGCTGCTCTGTCCCACTTGGATTGACTTGACCACCTTATCAAAGATAAATTGTCTGTAGATGAGAGGTTCTACTTCTGAACACTCAATTTGTTCCATTGGTCAGTGTATCGATCTTTATGTCAGTACCATGCTGTTTTGACCACTGTAGCTTTGTACTATGCTTTAAAGTCAGATAGCGAGAGACCTCCCACTTCATTTTTCTTTCTGAAGATATTTTTAGCTATTCTGCCTTTCTAAACCAAATTTGGAAATAACCAATTTGGTTATTGGTGTATCTCTTTCTGAAAAGGAAGCTGTTGGGATTTTAATTGGGATTGCATTGAATTATAAATCAGTTTAGGTAGAATTGACATCCTGATTATATTTTGTCTTCGGATCCATGAACATGGTGTGCCCCTCCATCTATTCAGGTCTTCCTTGATTTCTTTTAACAATTTCTTATAATTTTCTGTATATAGGTCTTTTGTGTTCTTAGATAAAATTTATTCCTAAATATTTTATTCTTTTGGTTGCTATTATAAATGGAATTTTTTCTTGATTTCCTCCTCACATTTCTCATTGCTAGTGTATAAAAACACTACTGATCTTTGGGTGTTGATCTTGTACCCTGCCACTTTGCTGTACTTATTTATTAGCTCTAGTAGCTTTGCTGTAGATTTTTGGGGGATTTTCGGCATATGGTATCATGTCATCTGCAAACAGTGAGAATTTTACTTTTTCTTTTCCAATTTGAATGTCCTTTCTTTCTTTCTTTCTTTATTTGTCTAATTTTTCTGGCTAGAACTTCCAGCACAGTGTTGAATAACAGTGCTGACAGTGGGCATCTTTGTCTTGTTCCTGATCTTAGAGGGAATGCTTTCAATCTTTCCCCATTGAATATGTTAGCCATGGATTTTTCATATATTCCCTTTATCGTGTTGAGAAAGCTCCCTTTTATTTCTTTGAACATATCCTTTAAAGTGTTTTCATCAAGAAAGAATGTTGAAATTTGTCAAATGCCTTTTCTGCATTGATCAAATTGATCATGTGGTCTTTTCTGCTTGGACTTCTTGATGTGGTATATTACATTAATTGATTTTCTTGTGCTGAACCACAAATTAATTAATCAATTAATAAATCCCGCTTGGTCATGGTATATAATTTTTTTAATGTGTTGTTAGATTTGATTAGCAAGTATTTTGTTGAGGACTTTTACATCTATATTCATTAAAGAAATTGGTCTTTAATTTTCTTTTCTTGTAGTATCTTTTCAAGGCCTTGGTTTTAGGGTGATGTTGGTTTCATAGAATGAGTTAGGTAACTTTCCCCGTTCTACAATTTTTTGAAGAGATTGAGCAGGATTGGTACTAATTCCTTATTGAATCCTTGGTGGAATTCCCATGTGAAGCCATCTGGTCCTGCATTTTTCTCTTTTGACACCTTCTTGATGTCTAATTCAGTCTCTTTACTTGTTTTGGTTTGTTGAAGTTGTCCATTTCTTCTTGAGTCACTGTTGGTTATTCATGCTTTTTTAAGAGGTTCTCCATTCATCTACATTTTCTAGTTTATTAGCATATAGTTATTCATAGTAACCTCTTATTACCTCATTTATTTCTGTTGGGCGAGTGGTTATGTCCTCTCTCCCATTTCTGATTTTATTTATTTGTATCCTCTCCCTTTTTTCCCTTTTTTTTTCAGCCTAGCTAAGAATCCATGATTTTATTGATTTTCTTAAAGAACCGACTTCTGATTTTGTTGATTTTTCTCTGTCATTTTTATATTCTGTTTCATTTATTCCTCCTCTAATCTTCCTTATTTCTTTCCTTCTGTTTGCTTTGGAGTTAGTTTGCTGTTCTTTCTTTCATTCCTCCAGGTGAACAGTTAATTCCTAGATTTTTTATCTTATTTTTTAATATAGGCATTTAGGGCAATAAATTTCCCTCTCAGCACCTCCTTTGCTCCATCCATAAGTTCTGATATATTGTGTTTCCTTTGCCTTGAGATAGTTACTGATTTCTCTCATAATTTCTTCCTTGACCCACTGGTTGTTTCAGAATGTGTTATTTAGCCTCCATATATTTGTGAATTATCTGGCCCACTGCCTGTTAATTATTTCCAACTGCCTTCTATTATGATCCAAGAAAGTGCTTTGTATAATTTCAATCTTTAAAAATTTATTGAGTCTTGCTTTGTGATCTAGCATATGTTTATCCTTGAGATAATCCATGACTACTTGAGAAAAATATACCTTACTTTTGTAGGGTGTAATGTTCTTTAAATCAGTGTTAAGTCTAGTTCATTTATCATACTGTTCAAAATCTCTGTTACCTTATGACCCTCTGTCTTGATAGTCTATCCATTGATATTGGTGAATTGAAGACTCCAACTATTATTGTAGAGATATCTACTTCTCTCTTCAGTGTTGTCAATGTTTGCTTCATGTATTTTGGGACACTCTGGCTTGATGTATAAATATTTATGATTGTTATGTCTTCTTGATGAATTGTTCCTTTTATTAATGCGTATTGTCCTTCTTTGTCCCTTTTAATTGTTTTACATTTGAAGTCTAATTTATCAGCTATCGGTATAGCTATCCCCACTGTTTTCTGTTGTTGTTTGCATAAAGTGTCATTTTCCAACCTTTCACTTTTGATCTCTTTTTATCCTTGGGTCTAAAGTGAATCTCTTGTAGACAGTATATAGATGGGTCCTGTTTTTTAATCCATTTTTATCAGTCTATGTCTTCTTGATTGCTGAGTTTATCCATTAACATTTAATGTTATTACTATAAAGGTAGTACTCGCTTTTTTTTTTCAGCGTTCTTCATCATTTACTCTTTCAAGGGAAGCCTAAAAAAAGAACAAAACAAAAACGCACATACACATTGGTTCTAGGCCACGTTATAAACCCAAACTGGAATTTCAGTAGAGAGAGGAGGAAACTAATAAAAAAAATGAAGTAAAAATAAGCCAATCAAGATTGGAAGAATTTAACTGTCCTTATTTGTCCACCCTTATTTGCCATCCAAGGCCATTAATTCTGGAGTTTTCTGACCTGTAAAAAGGGTCAAAGAAGAAGGAGCAGAAACGGATGGAGGGAAGGAGAGTCAGGACTTCAAGGAGCCAATTTGCTTGAGAAAAACAATGATTCCTCAACTGACCACTCCCAGTGGCTGAGATATAAAATATATAAGAGATTAGGTATGTAACTTAAATAGAAGCAGTTTTGTGGGAGGTGATAGTAAAAAGTAGTATAAGGCACACAGGGCAATGATAATGAGACTCAATTCTTAAAGCTCAAGGTTTCAAAAGAATGTGAATATATAGGATGGTGTTTAGAAAGAGCAAAATCAGGACACATAAAAGACCTGGGAATTCCCATGACCCTTAAGTACTTCCTGCTCTAGGAAATAACCGTATATGTGTTTATTGAAGAGCATACCATTTCCCTATTATCTTTTCCCTATTATTTGGTGTACAATAATCCATCACCTCCCAAACCTTCTTTTCAAATCATGTCTTTCCCATTTAATTTGGTCACAGAGCAGTCCTATTCTTTCATGGCCTTTGGACTCACTCCCAACTACCCCTCTGTGGGGTAAAATGAAGCAATCCCCCCTAGGCTGGCCCTTAAGCTCAGAATTAAATTAAGAAGAGGGGCTGGCAGCCTCCTGGAGACAAAAATGACCTCAGAGACTATTTAACCTATCTTTCCAAGGATGGAAAATTTATTTAGGTGATCTTTCAAAATTCATATATACCACAATAGGATGGTAAGACTTAAAAGGTAGAAATCTCATACTCTTTCTTATACCTGCCCTACTGTCCAACCAGATTCCAGACACTGAATCACTGTCATTACTATTTCTGCTAAATGGGGGGTCCCTAGGCACAAATCACAGAGGCAACTGCACATTGTCAAAAATACACAACTTTCCCTTTAAAAGCTCTGTGTCTCTTTCTCTCTGGCTACACTGGTGATAACACCAGTTAGTTTGCATGCAAAAAAATTTCATTTCATTTAAAAAAAGATCAAGAAAGGTCGCCAGGAGATGGCATGTTTTATTTTGTCTTGTCTGGATAGAGGTTTGATTTGCTCTTGAATGTTCCAGGATGGAGTGAGACTAGGAGAAAGTATGTAGAGGTTTAGTCAGTGTAATCCTCCCCCTCATTTTCATCTTCACCATCAACTGTCAGAACAGCATACTTGCTTACAGAACTGAAATTAAAGGCTGGATTTTCTTCAGTTTTCTTTGTCTCGGGTGCGGATCTGGAGTCTTGATCCTTTCTGCCATCTTTCCTATCAGACTCCTTCCAGTGGTCTTTTCTCCCTCCACCTCCTGGGCCACAGATGGAGTTCCCACTTTAGCCTTTTGGGATGCTCACCCCCATCTACTTTGTTTTCATCTGCTTTTCTTGCTCATCCTTCCTCAGAAGGTTGAACTGAAGGTACTTTTCCACAACTACTTGTAGGAGATTGCTGCTCTGTGTCTGAACTCTGAAACTGAGCAAGAGGATTAGAACTTTGCTTCACCCAAGCATTTTCCTTTGGTGGAGGGGTTGGCATTACCTTTAGAGGCTGATCAGATTTGGGAGGCTTAGAAGTTGGAGAATGGCAGTCTTCTTCCTTACTGAGTGTTTCATTTTCCAGAGATTTCTTGCTTTCTCTTCTTCATGCATCCTGATCTGACTTACTTCTCCCAGATGTGGCAGAATGCCAGTCTGCAATGGCTCACTTCCTGTCCTTGACTATTCCCATTCCTGAGTCTCTTCACTTTGCCAACCTGGGTGTCTTTCCTGAGGCTCTCGTTTGGGCTCATCCTGATCACTTGCAATTTCTCCTATTCCTTTTATAGCCACTCTTCTACTTCCCATTCTCTAGCAGCTGTGTCTATAGGCTTTGCCCCTCCAAAGATGTAAGTTGCTCAACTTGACTGGGAAGTGCTAGCAGAGGGATCATCTTCCTTAGGAATACTCCAAGACTTTAGATTCAGTTTGGGTCTTTGGGAGGGACCTCTATCATCATGCCTATAATCATCTCAAGAGTAATCATCTCTAGAGCTCCACAACCAATCATCATGTCTGTTGTATCAGTCTTCATAGTAGTCCCCATCTCCTCTGTGGTCATCATCCCTTTGGTACCCTCTATCAAGTGCTCTTATACTGCTACCTATCCTGGAGTCATAGCCTCTATCATAGTCTCTACTGCCTCAGTCATCATAGTGATCCTGGCCCCCAAAACGATCCATATCCCAGCATGGGCCGTCACAATAACCATCACGATATCCGTCACAATACTGGTCTGAGTCATAATGATCATGATACTTGTCCCCAAAGTTATCGTCACCTCTTCTAGGTGCGTAGTCATCAAAGTTGTCTGTGGCAGAACAGGCCCTCCAGTCTGTATCTGTTTTGTCAGAATCTCGATTTCTGTCACAGCCAAATAATGATTGTCTCTGTCTTTATCCTGTGCTTGATCAGCAGTGTCCTGATCAACTCGAATTCTCCTGTTACCTAGAGACTCTTTGTTGAGGCTCAGGGCACTGAACAGGGAATCCAGGTCCTCAAACTCGGCATAACCAAAACCTTTCAACCTTTCCGGATTGCTGGGTTCATGTGGTAAACACACTGCACTAATATTTAATCCTCTAAAGAATTCCTTAATGGAATCTTCTGTCACATCATAGGCCAGGTTCCCTAGAAATGCAGTGTAGGGTAGTGATTTGGGAAGAGCGCTCTGGTCGATATTGGATTCCTGAGTGGCCCATGGAGCAGTGGGAAGGATGGAACGGTCAATTGGAGGTGCCCTATATACATCGTCATCATTACTGTGCCATGTGGTTGAAACATCTCCTTCCAAGTCATCTGTTTCATCAGCCCACCTGATTGGTTTGGGAACATAGGTGCTTCCTCCAACAGTCCCCCCATCCTCAGCCAGGAAGTCTGTTAGGAAATAGTCTTCCCCTTCTTATTCTTCTTTTTCACTGAGGCTGCCATGTTGGGAGAGGGAGAGAGAATACAAAGGCAGCAGTACTTTCTTCTACCATTTTGTCTTTTGGATTTTATATGCCATATCTTATTTTATTCCATTTTAGCTTTACAGACAGTCTTCACTTCTACACTCTTTCCTCCAGACCTCTTCTCTTGTCTTTTCCTATATTCCTGTAGTGCTCCCTTTAGTATTTCTTGTAGAGCCAATCTCTTAGTCACAGATCTCTCCCAGTTAGTGTTTGTCTGAAAATATTTTAAACTGCCCCCCATTTTTGAAAGACATGGCCCAGTCAAAAACCAAAGGAGTTCTGGTTCTAGAATTCTTGGTTGGCAGTTTTTCTTTTTCAGAATCTTAAATATATCATACCACTCACTTTTCACCTCCATGATTTCTGATGAGAAATCTGCATATAGTCTTATCAAGCTTCCCTTGTATGTGATAGATCACTTTTCTCTTGCTGCTTTCAAAATTCTCTCTTTGTCTTTGACATTTGACAATCTGCTTAGTAAATGTCTTGGAGAAGTTTCTTTGGTATCTACTCAGTTTGGGATATGCTGCACTTCTTGGATCTGTAATTTTATGTCTTTCATATAAGATGGGAAGTTTTGAATGATCATTTCCTCCATTAGTCTTTCTGCCTCTTTTCCCTTCTCTTCTCCTTCTAGGACATTCATAAAGTGTACATTTGCACACTTCATGTTGTCATTCAGTTCCCTAAGACCTTGCTTATATTTTTCCAATTTTTCCCTATCTTTTCTTTTTTTTTTTTAGGAATTCAAATGTTCTGTCTTCTAGTTCACTACTCCTTTCTTCTACCTCTTCAAATCTGTTGTTATAGGTCTCCATTTTTTTTCATTTCTTCTATTGTGGCTTTCATTCCCATAAGTTCTGCTATTTGTTTTTTCAAACCTTCAAGTTCTTCTTTATGTTCACCCAGAGCCTTCTTTATATCCTCCAACCCTTTTGCCGTATCTTCCCTGAGCTCGTTGATTTCAAACATGTGTGTTTGAAATGTCTGTTTGAAATCCTTAATTAGGTGTTGCAACTCCTTATCTTGTGAAATATTGGTTTATTCTTTTGACTGGGCCATATCTTCTGTTTTCCTGGTGTGACACGTTATTTTCTGCTTGTGTCCATGAATTTGATTTCCTTAATTAGTTTATTCTGGAGGTCACTTTTACTCTTTTACCTAGTATTTTCTTGTTGTTTGGCTTTGTTCTATATGTTCTTTGGCATTCAGTTCAACTTATTTTAGACCTCTAACATAGCTTCTGTTTAACCAATCATAATTTTTCAGCTCCTGTTTTCTAATTCTTGCCATGCCTATATGGAACCTTTTTTTAAAGAGGGTCTCCTCAGATATGATTGACCCCAGTCAGATTTTCCCAAACCAGACAGACCCATAACTCAGAAGGAGATTGTAACCAGTATCAGGTTTTCCTGTGGGTGAGATCCAGCAGGTTGTTAAACATTCCTATGAGGCCTCTAGACTATGCTTTTCCTATTCTGCCCTACATGTGGCATTTGTCAGCCCACAGCTTCCCGCCAGGGTAAAGTGATGTGGTGTCTTTAATTCTCAGCAGCCTCTCCCTGAAGTGATGTGGTTGAGAAAGAGGCTTAGGTAGGAAGTAAGCTTAGGTTGCTTCTGTTTTCCATACACTGGAGCCTGAATTCCCTGAAGGAGGCAGCCACTTGAGCTGGGCAGGATGCCCCTTTTCTTGAGGGAAGATATACCCTTTAGGGAATTACCCTTACTGTGTTAACTAGAGAACTCTAGAGAAAAAGAATCAGCAGGAGATGTCTGTAAATATAAAATTTATAAAATTGTCTTATATTACCATGAGGATGTAGAGTCCAAGGTCTGTAGGGCAGGCTATGAGCTAGCAGCTCCAATGAAGGTCCTCAGCAAACTCTCAGAAGAGGCTGGCTGGAACTGGGGGAAATAAGAATCCAAGATCTGTAGGGCAGGCCACAAACTGGCAGCTCCAGTGAAGGTCCTCAACAAACTCTCAGGAGAGGCTGGCTGGCTAAAGCAGGAAGAGTGATTGTCTTTTCTGAATCCTCCTTAAAAGCCTTCCTCTGATTAGATTGTCACTCATTGCAGAAGATACTGTTCATTCAGCCAACACGGTCATGACTTAAGTCCATGAAATGTCCTCACCACAACAGACAGGCCAGCGCTTGCCCAACCACACAACCAGGCACCACCACCTGGCCAAGTTGACACATCAACCTGACCATGAAAGTCCACCCCTTGTCAACTTGGCAGCTATACACATCCCCTTAAACCAAATTTAATCTCTAAATAGAAAACAATAGCAGACGCACTTTTTCCTTGCCTAACAAAACTGAACTGTCGCACATACAACTGTAAACACATTAAATCTCTCCAGAATAGGGTGCAAGTCCTTGGGTAATATTTACTCTTAAACTTGATATCTTGCAACTTAAATGCTATAATATGAACAAAACAGCTTTTGTCATATGATAAAGGGAATAAAATAAAGAGGAAAACAAAGATATTTGATTTGTGTATAAATGCATAGATACTAATAACAAAGCAAGGAAGAAATATTAATACCATGACAGTCCTCATTTCTGTAACTGATCACATGGTCTTAGTTCATATTTATTACTACCTTCTTCCACTACCCATTCCATGTTCTCTTTACCTTCAGCAAGCACTTCTGAGATGCTTTGCCTGGTGTAGTAGCTGAAACCTTCAAGTAGTCCTGCCTGAATTGGGTTGTTGCAGTTTTCCATTGATTTTATTCACAGGGCATAGTAGTACCAAGATGCCCTAGGGGATCTCCTATATTCTAGGGAAACGCTAATCTACCTCCATTGAGTAGTTGCAGTCCTATTTCCCCCTGACAGTCAGGATCAATCATCCCAGCCAGTAAAATAATCCCCTTCTTGGCTGGTTGATCAAGGGGTATGAGTAGCCCAAAGTGACCAGGTGGCAGTCTTAGATTCCAGTTCAATGGAATCATTGTTGTTTCTCCTGGTAGAAGCACTCCCCACTCTGGAAGTAAAACTATAGACCAGCAGAGCTCAAGGTTGCAGGGACAGGAATCAAAAATTTTCCTAGTGGATTACTAGGGGTAATAGTGAGTGGGACTGCTTTCCACCCCTTGGTTCCTGGATCCATGGATCCTGGCTATGGGAGAAGCAGCACCATACAGTAGATGCTGATTCATAGTATACACAGCCTCCTGGAGAACATCATCCCAGTCGTGCAAAGAATTGCCACCTCAATGGCACCATAATTGAGTTTCTAAAAGGCCATTCCATTGTTCTGTCAATCCAGCTACTTCTGAATATGGGGAACATGGCAAGACCAGATAATTCCATGAGTGTGTGCCCATTCCCACACTTCATTTGCTGTGAGGTGGGTTCCTTGATCAGCAGCAATGCTGTGTAGAATACCATGATGATAGATAAGGTATTCTGTAAGTCCAAGGACGGTAGTTTTGGCAGAAGTATTGTGTGCAGGAAAAGCAAACCCATATCCAGAGTATGTGTCTGTTACAGTTAGAACAAATCGCTGCCCTTCCATGATGGAAATGGTCCAATGTAATCAATCTGCCACCATATAGCCGGCTGATCCCCTCAGGGAATGGTGCCACATCAGGGGCTGAGTGTGGGTCTCTGCTGCCAACAGGTTGGGCACTCAGCAGTGGCTGTAGCCATGTCAGCCTTGATGAGTGGAAGTCCATGTTGCTGAGGCCATGCATAACCTCCATCCCTACCACCATGACCACTTTGTTCATGAGCCCATTGGACAATGACAGGAGTTGCTGGAGAAACTCCTGATGGAGTGCTGCTGCGTACACCCAACTTTATGCTGACTGGTACCCACAGAACAGGCCATCTTATCCACTTGATTATTAAAACCTTCCTCTGCTGAAGTCCCCTCTGGTGGACATTTACATGGGATACAAATAACTTCATGTTTTTAGCCCACTCAGAAAGGTCTATCCACATACCTCTTCCCCAGACCTCTTTGTCACCAATTTTCCAATCAAGCTTTTCCAAGTCCCTGACCATCCAGCCAAACCATTAGAAACAGCCCATAAGTCAGTATACAGACACATCTCTGGCCAGTTCTCCTTCCAAGCAAAATGAACAACCAGATGCACTGCTCAAAGTTCTACCCAATGGAAGGATTTCCCCTCACCACTGTCCTTTAGGGACATCCCGAAAAAAGGATTGTAGTGCTGCAGCTGTCCACTTTCAAGTGATACCTGCATATCATGCAGAACCATCTGTAAACCAGGCCTGAGTCTTCTCTTCCTCAGTCAGTTCACTGTAAGGAACTCCCCGAGAGCTCATAGCTCTAGTCTGGGAAAGAGAAGGTAATGTGGCAGGAGCGGGGGCCATGGGCATTTAGGCTACTTCCTCATGTAACTTACTTGTGCCCTCAGGACCTGCTCTGCCCTATCTCATATATACCATTTCTATTTTACGATGGAGTACTGCTGCACACACCCAACTTTATGGCTTGGTGGGTCAGGCAGCTCACGTCTCATGGTAACTTAGTGGCTCATGGTTAAGCGTTCAGTCTCTGCTAAGGCCCAGTAGCAGGCCAAAAGCTGTTTTTCAAAAGGAGAGTAGTATCTGCCACAGATGGTAAGGCCTTACCCCAAAGTTCTAAGGGTCTGTGTTGTAATTCTCCTATAGGGGCCTATCAAACGTTCCAGACAGCATCTCTCTTTGCCATTGACACTTCCAGCACCATTGGATCTGCTGGATCATATGGTCCAAGTGGCAGAGCAGCTAGTAAAGCAGCCTGGACCTATCACAGAGCCTCCTCTTGTTCAGATCCCCACTCAAAATTAGCTGCTTTTCTGCTCACTCAATAAATTGGCTGGAGTAACACACCCAAATGAGGAATATGTTCTTACCAAAATCTGATAAACCAGCTAGGCATTGTGCCTCTTTTCTGGTTGTAAGAGGGGCCAGATGAAGCAACTTATGGGTTATCTCGACATGCCTCACACCCTGGACACCTAGAAATTTCACCGAGGTAGAAGAACCCTGTATTTTTGTTGAATTTATCTTCCATTATCTGACACACAAGTGCATTACCAATATGTGTAGAGTAGTTGCTACTTCTTGCTCACTAGGACCAATCAACATGGTATCATCAGTATTATGGACCAGTGTTATGTCTTGTGGGAGGGAGAAACAATCAAGGTCCCTGCAGACAAGATTATGACATAGGGCTAGAGAGTTGATATACTCCTGAGGTAGGACAGTGAAAGTATATTGCTGTAATTGCCAGCTAAAAGCAAACTAAGCATTTACCAGATCAATAGCTGCATACCAGGTACTAGGGGATGTATTGATTTGCTCACACAATGATACCACATCTGGAACAGCAGCTGCAATTGGAGTCACCACCTGCTTGACTTAACGATAATCCACTCTCATTCTCTAAGACCCATCTGTTTTCTGCATAGGCCAAATAGCAGAATTGAGTGGGGATATGGTGGGTATCACCACTCCTGTATCCTTTAAGTCCTTAAGAGCGGCACTAATCTCTGCAATCCCTCCAGCAATCCAGTATTGCTTCCGATTTACTATTTTGCTAGGTAGGAGCAGTTCTAATGGCTTCCACTTGGTGTTTCCTACCATAATAGCATTCACTCTACAAGTCAGAGAGTCAATGTGGGGATTCTGCCAGCTGCTCAATATGTCTATTCCAATTATGCATCTGGAACTGGGAAAATAACTATAGAATGGGTCCAAGGACCCACTGGACCCAGTGTGAGATTTACCTGAGCTAAAACTCCATTGATCCCTGACTTCCATAAGCCCCCACTCTGATTGGTAGACCAGAGTGATGTTTTGGGTCCCCTGGAATTAATGGTACTTCTGAACCAGTATCTAATAATCCCTGAAATACCTGATCATTTCCTTTTCCCCAGTGCACAGTTTCCCTGTTAAAATGCCAGTCTCCTTGGGAAGGCTTAGAGGAAGATTAACAGTATAAATTTGTGGCAGTGTAACAGGGTCATCTCCCAAAGGGACCTGGTCTCCCCCTCATTCAAGGGGCTATAAACACTCTCAAATCTGGAAATTGATTAAGGGGCCATGATTTTCTGTTTTTGTAATTCAGGTTAGACATCTGTTCACTTTACCTAGAACTCTTCTGCTTCTATAGCTCAAACAAAAATTCAGTAGACTGCCCATCTATTATACTTCTAGGTACCCCATGATCTACTAGCCAACACAATAAGTCTTTGCGAGTCATATTATTTTGACTCCTGCTCCCAGTGTGCTGTCCATTAAGATAGCCATGTGCATCTTGTCTTTGGTGATTAAGTGCTGCTACCTGGTTTCTGTCAACTTGGGATCTGATCATCCCTGTTGTGTTTAAGGATTCCAGCTCAGTGACAGCAGTTCCCACAGTAATATCTGAGCTACAGAGAAGGGCAACTACAGAGCTCTTCAGGGATGATGGAGATAGTCTCACAAAAGTATTTCTCACAGTTCTGGTAAAAGGTGCATCCTCTGGACACTCCTAGGTTGTATGAGCAGGTTTTCCATGATCAATCCACTCTAACATTCCAATCTCTCTAAGCTTTTGGATCCCCTCCTCTAAATTATGCAGTTCTGGCATTTCAACCTCAGGTGATGTTGGCCACTTTTTGATCCATTTTTCAGCTAACCATCCAAACTAACTGTTAATGCCTTTTCTAACACCTCAACCTATTACATTGAATGCAGAATCTCTGTTCAGTGGGCCCATATCAATAAATTCAGCTTGATCCAGCTTTATATTCCTCCTACCATTATCATGCACCCTTAAAATCCATTGCCACCCATATTTCCCTGATTTCTGTCTATATAAATTGGAAAACTCACACAGTTCTTTTGGAGTATAGCATACCTCATCTCATGGGTGACACTTTGTACCTCACGTTTTGGGGCCTGTTGGTACTTATAACTCTACTTATAGGTCTGGAAGAAAAGAGGTTGGTGGGGGTGGGTCATGAAAAGTATTAAAAGTATCTTCCAAGGGCGGGCCACAGTGGCTCAGCAGGCAAGAATGCTTGCCTGCCATGCCAGAGGACCAGGGTTCGATTCCCGGTGCCTGCCCATGTTTAAAAAAAAAAAAGTATCTTCCAAGCCAATTGCTTCAGGGCATTCATTTGCAGTTTCATCTGGTGAAACAGGATTAATCACTCCAGACAGAGGAGCAAGGGCTGTTTCCCCATGGAGGGTAATTATGTGATTCACATTGGCTGGTGGCTAGCTCCTCAGGGCAGGCTGTAAGTGGGGCAGATATGTCCTCAGGGCAGCCTGTTACAGGGTTATCTAGAAAAGACTCAGCAGGATCTAGGGTTTCAAGGTCTCAGCAGCCACCATTACCAATCCATATGTCACCATCCCATTTTTCACGGTTCTACTCCTTTCCAATTAATGCCCTCACTTTAACAGCAGACACCATACAAGGTTGAGATTTCAGTTTACATTGTAAAGTTGCTACTGTAGCAATGAGACTCTGAGTCTGATTTTCAGAGATCTCAAGTCTGCGGCTATAGGAAGTAAGATTTTCCTTCAGGCCACTCATAGAAACTTTTACATCTGTCATATGTGGTAAGCTTCTCATTGAAGACTTCAGCTCATCCCTTTCCTTCATCAATGTGAATAGCCTACCTAACAACAACCAGCCAACATTTCTATACCTCTTAATTCCACAAAACTCTGTAAAGGTGTCAAAAACATTATCACCCAGAGCCTGTTTTCATATAAACAAACAATTAGCAGAATCGAGCAGTGATATTTTGACTGTCTCTTTTGCCAGCTCACCCCATGGGTTGTCAGTGTCATTCTGATTACAGGAAACAGTTATTAGTGCCTTTGAGTCTAATCAGAGTAGAAAATCAGTCTTAAAAACCAATTTTTAGAATTCCATTTTCTTGAGAACCTCTCCTACTACCAAACGATATTAGCTAGGTTTCTCTAGAGAAACCGAATCAGCAGATAAAATTTATAAAAGTGTCTCATGTAACCATGGAGATGCAGAGTCCAAGGTCTGTAGGGCAGACCACGAGCTGGCAGCTCCAGTGAAGGTCCTCCATGAACTCCCAGGCGAGGCTGATTGGGCAACCGTGGGGATGTGAGAGTCTAAGTTCTTAAGAGCAGGCCACAAGCCGAAAGCTCCAATGAATGTCCTCCACAAATTCTCAGGAGAGGTTGGCTGGCTGCAGCAGGAAGAGTGATGGTCTCTACTGAATCCTTCTTAAAAGCCTTCCATGATTAGATTAAACACATTGCAGAAGACACCCCTTATCTGTCTGCAAATGCAATCAACTGTGGATGTAGCCAATACAGTTATGATTTGCATCCTCATAGCAACAGTCAGGCCAACACTTGCCCGACCAGGCAAACAGGCACCACCACCTGGCCAAGTTGGCACATGAACCTGACCTTGACACTTTCTTTTTGCCTAACTAGTTACTTTGTCTCTCAGGCATACCTTAATTCTACTTTTGCCTGAGGCAGTGCTGAAGACTGAAGAGTGCTTGCAGTTCTATCCAATGAGCTTTTAAGTAGAAAAAAAAAAAGAGGATAAAAGCCTTTTCAGAGCCGGACCCCATCTCCCTGGGTTTGCCAATCAAGAGCTGGAGTTGGTATATGGCTCTATGTGTACCCAGACTCTGTTTGCCTCCTTTTTTGGGGGGCCCAGCCCTTTTCCAGTATTTTATGCTTTCTAACTCAAAAAGATTCTATTGTTTTTTCCGTCAGTGTCCCTACCCCCCTGCCTCTGTCAGGGCTAAAGCCCTTAGTAGGGTCTGTTTCTTTTTCCCTCCAGGACCTGCCTGCAGCGTTCATGGGGGAGGATCTTGGGAGACTTACAGTTCTTTTTGGAATGTCAGTCATTTCACCTGCTCCAAACTGGGGTACAATGTGTATCCAGTCACTGAAGCCCCCCAAACTTGTTCCATACAATTCCTGACTATTTACTAGCTACTGTGGAGGTCAAACTAAATTCTACACCTCGCTATGCTGTCACCTTGCCCCACCTCCCATTTTCCATTGACTTTAATCACAGGCCTTGATAGTACTAAACAACATCTTGAGGGATCCCTTGTATTTCTCCATTGTGTTGTAGCAGTCCAGTTTCCTTTTGACAGTCAGGATCAGTCACCCTAGCCATTGCACTAACTCCTTTCTTTGCCTGTTGATTCAAAAGCATGAGGACCCAACAGTGGACAGGTGATAGTCTTAACTTCCAATTCAATGGAATTGTTGTGGTTCCTAGTGGGAGCTCCTACTTTTGAAACTAAGACCTCTAGACCATCAGAACATAAGGTATCTGAGACAAGAAGTAGACACTTTGCTGGTGGATCACTGGGAGTTATAGTGAGTGGTGCAACTCCCATTTCTTTCCCGTTGACTCCTGGAACCATTAATCTTGACTCTAGGAGAAGCAGCACCATATATTGGACTTTGATTTAGAGCATATACAGCCTCCTTGAGAAGATTAGCCCAGCCTTGGAAGGTGTTGCCACCCTTTTGGTGCTTAATTGATTCTTTTAATAGGTCATTCATCCATTCTATCCATCTAGCTGCTTCAGGATAATGAGGAGCACGGTAAGACCAGTGAATTCCATGAACATGGCCCCACTGCCTCAGTTTGCTGTAATATGTTCCTTAATCAGAAGCAGTGCCATGTGGAATACCATGACAGTGAATATGGCATTTTCTGAGTTCACAGATGTTAGTTTTAGCAGAAGCATTACGCACAAAGAAAGTAAATCCATATCTAAAATAAGTCTCTGTTTCTGTAAGAATAAAAGATTGCATCTTCCACAGTCAAGAGTTGTACTAATGTACACCTGCCACCAGATAGCAGGCCAATCACCTTGGGACATGGTGCCATGTTAGGGACTGAGTTTTAGTCTCTACTTGCTGGCAGATTAGGCACTCAGCAGTGGTAGTTAATGAGCTTATTGGGCAACGATAAGAATGGCTGGGGAAAGATGGTGAATGGTATGCACAAATAGGTCCCCTTATGCACTTGATGATTAAAATCCTCCTCTGCTGAGGTCACCCTTTGGTGAGCATTCATATGGGACTTAAATATCTTCGTGATTTTTGCCCTTTCAGAAAGATCTGTAACATAGCTGTCTCCTAGATCTCTCTGTAACCAGTTTTCCAATCATGCTTCTTCCATGTCTTTGACCATTCAGCCAAACAATTGGCCATGGTCCATGAGTCAGTATACATATGCACCTCCAGCCATTTCTCTTTCCAAACAAAATGAAAACCTGTTGCAGTGCTCAAGGTTCTGCCTACTGAGAAGGAAAAATTTCCTTTTACCAGTGTCCTTCTGGGCATCCCAGAAATGGGATATAGTACTACAGCTCTCTACTTTCAGCCGATACCTGCATATCATGAAAAACCCTCTATGAACTAGGCCTGAGTTTTCTCTTCCTCAGTGAATTTATTGTAGGGAACTCACCAACTATAGGCTGGCCAAGAGAAGGTAATGTGGTGGCCACTAGGAGCATTTGGGCCATGCGCTCATATAACTTACTTGTACCTTCAGGGCCTGCTTGAGCCCAATCTCTCATATACCACTTCTATCTAGTGATTAAGTACTACTGTGTATGCTCAGTTGTATGGCTTTGTGTTTCAGACAATACCCAGTTAGTGATGGGCAACTCAGGTCTCATGGTTAAGCGTTCAGTCTATACTAGGGCCCAGGGTCAGGCCAAAGCTGTTTCTCATAAAGAGAATAGTTATCTACAGAGGATGATTGGGTCTTGCTTCAAAATCCTGATAGCCTCCCTGAGGCTCCAAACTGTGTCTCTAGTTTCCACTGACCCTTCCACCCTATTGGACCTGCTGAATCATATGACCTGAGTGATAGAGCAGATTGTATGGCAGCCTGGACCTATTGCACAGCCTCTTCTTGTTCCAGTCTCTATTTAAACACTGAAACTTTTCTGTTCGCTTAAAAAATGGGCTGGAGTAGCACACCCAAATTAGGAATATATTGACTCTGAAATCAAAGAGGCCTATTAGGTGTTACCTCTTGTGCTGGTTTGAAATGATGTATGTACCCTAGAAAAGCCATGTTTTAATCCTAATCCCCTTTTGTAAAGGCAGCCGTTTCTTCTAATCCCTATTTAGTATTGTATGTTTGAAACTAATCAGATCATCTCCCTAGAGATGTGATTTAATCAAGAGTGGCTGCTAAAATGGATTAGGTAGAGTCATGTCTCCACCCATTTGGGTGGGTCTTGATTAGTTTCTGGAGTCCTATAAAAGAGGAAACATTTTGGAGAACGAAAGAAATTCGGAGTGAGCAGAGAATGCTGCAGCACCACGAAGCAGAGTCCACCAGCCAGCAACCTTTGGAGATGAAGAAGGAAAACACCTCCTGGGGAGCTTCATGAAACAAGAAGCCAGGAGAAGAAGCTAGTAGATGACACCATGTTCTCCATGTGCCCTTCCAGATGAGAGAGGAACCCTGACCGGGTTCACAATGTGCCTTTCCAGATGAGAGAAAAACTCTGACTGTGTTCTCCATGTGCCCTTCCACTTGAGAGAGAAACCCTGAATTTCATTGGCCTCCTTGGACCAAGGTATCTTTCCCTGGATGCCTTAGATTGGACATTTTTATAGACTTGTTTTAATTGGAACATTTTCTCGGCCTTAGAACTGCAAACTAGCAACTTATTAAATTCCCCTTTTTAAAAGCCATTCCATTTCTGGTATATTGCATTCTGGCAGCTAGCAAACTAGAACACAAGATATATGTTAGTTTGCTAAAGCAATGATACCGCATACATCTAGGACAGCAGCTGCAATTGGAACCACCACCTGATCATGTGATATTGTCATCCTCCAAGGTCCATATGTTTTTCACACAGGCCAAATAGGTGAATTGAATGAGGAGTTCATGGGAATCACTATCCTTATTGCCTTCAAGACTTGGATAATGGCATTAGACCCTACAATCCTTCCAGGAATGCAGTATTGCTTTTGGCTTCATATTTTCCTAGGTAGAGGCATTTCTGGTCCTCTAGCCTTCTAGCCCTCACACCTCAGGTCAGGAATCCAATTTGTTTATTCCAACTTTATTTACTTTATTTGTTTATTCCAACTATGCATTCCAAAACCAGAGAAATAACCACAGAATGGAATTGGCGTCTTATACAGATCAAGTTAATATTGAGTAGAGTGACCATCTATTTTCTTCTAGGTACCCCATGATGAATACCCAATGCCAGAAGTCTCTACAAGTCAGGCCATTCTGATTACTGACTTTATTATGCTGACAAGTACAATAGCCATATTTTTCTTTGGAAACGAGGTACTGCCACTTGGCTCCTGCCAACTCAGGATCTAATCATCCCCATTGTATTTAAGGATCCAAGTTCAGTGGCTGCAGTTCCCATTGTAATATCTGACCTGCAAGAAGAGTAACTGCAGAGCTCTTCAGGGATGATGGAGCTAACATATTTATTCCTCACATTATGGTCCTGAGATCAAATACCTACCAACAAAGAAAAGCCCGGTACCAGATGACTTGACAGGGGAATCCTACCAAACACTCCATGAAAACTTAAGTCCAGTTCTGCTCAAATACTTCCAAAGAATTGAGGATGAGGGAGCATTCCCCCAATTCATTCTACAAAGCCAATGTCACCATGAGACCAAAGTCCAATAAAAATACCATGAGAAAACTATACACTAATATTGCTTATGTACCTAGATTCAAAAATTCTCAGCAAAGCACATTTATTAAAAGAATCATGCACTACAATCAAGTGGCTCAACATAAGTCCACATTATCCGAACAATGGGGAAAAAAAACACCTGGTCATCACAATTGATGTAGAAAAGGCATTTGACAAAATCCAGCACCTTTCCTTGATTAAAAATACTTTGATAGATAGGAATAGAACGAAACTTCCTCAGCATGATAAAGGGCATATATGAGAAGCCCTCAGCTAACATCCTACTTAATTGTGAAAGACTAAAAGCTTTCTCTCCAAGACCAGGAACAAGACAAGGATGCTCTCTGTCAAACTGCTATTAGACACTGCACTAGAAGTTCTTGCCAGAGCAATTAGGCAAGAAAAAGAAATAATGGCATACACATTAGGAAGGAAGAAATAAAACTGCATTAGCCAGGGTTTTTTGTAGAAACAGAGCTAATGTATACACACACACAGATATTGACAAATTTTTTTATTAGGAATTCTGTTGAATTCCCCAGAAGCTGGCTGACTGTATTAGAGATAGAAATTCTTCTTTCTGACTTTTGAAATCCTCAGTTCTCATTTTAAGACCTCTAGCTGTTTGGATGAGGAGACTTCCCTTATTGCTGAAAGCAACCCTCTTTTTTTCATTGTAAATGCAGTCAAGTGCCTAAAGATGTAAATCCATTTACAAAATATCCTCACCGTAATAATAAGGCTGGTGCTTGCTTTGCCAAATAACTGAACACCATAACCAAGCCAAGCTGATACATGAAATTAACCATCACTCCAAGGATAATCACTGTTACAACCGCTTTTTTATGTTGACTTTAAAATTTTAAGTAATTATATATTCATAAAATGTCACAGAAATTGTACAAAGAGTTCCCATGAACCCTTTACCTGGTTTCCTCCAGATGTAACAGTTGATGTTATCAAATCCAGGAAATTGACATTGGTATAATACGGTTAACTAAACTTCAAACCTTATTCAGATTTTTCCACATTTAAATGCACGTATTTGTGTGTGTGTGTGTGTGTGTGTTCATGTAAGCACTTCCACAGTCAAGATACAGAGCTGCTCCATCACTACAAAAAAAACACCCTCATGCTACTCCTTTATAGTTATAGATTCCCCATCTAACCCTCATCCCTGAACCTGGCAACTGTTTATCTGTTTTTCATCACTATAATGTTGTCATTTCTATAAATTGAATCATACATTATGTAAACTTTTAAGATTGGCTTTTTAAATTCAGTGTAATGTCCTTGAGATCCACCAAAGTTGTTTCAGGTATCAGTAGTTACTATTTTTGTCTACCTGGGTTGTTTTCCATTTAATGGATGTTCCTCAGTTTGTTTATTCATTCGACTATTGAACAACATTTGAAGTGTTTCTATTTGGTTTTATTGCAAAGAAAACAACTATGAACATTCAGTTGCAGATTTTTGCATGTACATAAATTTTCATTTTTCTAGGATAAATGCCCTGGAATGCGTTTGCTGAGTTGTATGGGAAGTATAATTCTAATTTATGAGGTAAAATACCTTCTAAATAATTCTATAAGAAATTGCCAAACTGTTTCCTGGGAGGCACTGCCACTTTTCACTACTCCCATCCCCATAGCACTGTCTGAAAGATTCATTTTCACCATATCCTTGCTGTTCTAGTTTGCTAGCTGCCAGAATGCAATATACCAGAAATGGAATGGCTTTTAAAAAGAGGAATTTAATAAGTTGCTAGTTTACAGTTCTAAGGCCAAGAAAATGTTCCAATTAAAGCAATTCTATAGAAATGTCCAATCTAAGGCATCCAGGGGAAGATACCTTGGTTCAAGAAGGCCGATGAAGTTCAGGGTTTCTTTCTCAAGTGGTAGGGCACATGGTGAACACAATCAGAGTTTCTCTCTCATCTGGAAAGGCACATGGTGAACACGGTCAGGTTCCTCTCTCATCTGGAAGGGCACATGGCAAACATGGCATCATCTGTTAGCTTCTTCTCCTGGCTTCCTGTTTCATGAAGCTCCCCGGGAGGCATTTTCCTTCTTCATCCCCAAAAGTCACTGACTGGTGAACTCTGCTTCTCATGGCTATGTTGTTCCACTCTGCTCTCTCTAGATCACTCTCATTCTCCAAAATGTTTCCTCTTTTGTAGGACCTCAGAAACTAATCAAGACCGACCGAATGGGTGGAAACATGTTTCATCTGATCCAATTTACCAACTATTCTTGATTAAATCACACTCCAGGGAGATGATCTAATAACAGTTTCAAACATACAGTATTGAATAGGGATTAGAAGAAATGGCTGCCTTTATAAAATGGGATTAGGATTAAAACATGGCTTTTCTAGAGTACATACATCATTTCAAACCAGCACATGTGGTATTGCCAATACTGCTAATTTTACCCTTTCTTATGGTGGGGTAGTGATATCTCTTTATGATTTAATTTGCATTTCTCAAATAATTAATGATCTTAAACATCTTTTTTATGTCCTTACTTACCAAATGTATATCCTTTGGGTGAAGTGTCTGTTCAGGTATTTTGGCCCTTTTTTGTTGTTATTGCTTTTTTGTAAAATTGAGGTGAAATTCATATAACTAAATTTATCATTTTAAAATAAGCAATTTGGTGGCATTTATTAAATTTGCAGTGTTTTGCAACTGTCACCTCTGTTTGACTCCAAAACATATTAATCTCTGCAAAATAAAACCTGAATAAGCAGATACTTCCCATCCCCCAATCTCCATTTTAAATTTTTTGGATATATACCTAAGAGTGCAACTGCTGGGTCATATGGTAATTCTGTTCAGTGTTTTGAAGAACAGCCAGACTGTTTTCCATGTGGCTGAACTATTTTAAATTCCCACCAGCAGTGAACAAGAGTTCCATTTTCTCTACATCCTCACCAACATTTGTAATTTTTCCATTTTTTTTTATCATAACCATCTTCATGGGTGTGAAAAGGTATCTCATTGTGTTTTTATTTCTATTTCCCTATTGACTAATGATGTTGGGTATCTTTTCATTTGCTTATTGTCAGCTATTTGTCTAGCTCCTTTGGAGAAATGTCTCTTCATGTCCTTTGCCTCTTTTTAATTGGGCTGCCTTTTTTGTTGACTTTTAAGAGTTTTTTTATATAATCTGGATACTAGACTTTTATGTATAAATGATTTGGAAGTATTTTCTCACATTCTGTAGGGTGTCTTTTCAATTTCTTAATATCCTTTGGTGCAGAAAAGTTTTTAATTTTGAGCTCCATTTTGTCTGGGTTTTTTTTTTCCCCTCTTGTTTTTTGGGTCATATCTGAGAATCCTTTTGCAAATATGAGGTCATGAAGATTTATCCTTATGTTTTCTTCTAAGATTTATAGTTTTAGCTCTTAAATTTAGGTTATTGATCTATCTTAAGTTAAATTTTGCCTTTTTATATCCTATGTTTATTGGAAAAAATGATTCAGAGGCCGTTAGAGTTTACCATCTATTTAAACTCAGATCGTATCTCTCCTTTGCTAAAATAGCAACTCTATTAAAATGAATCCATAGTTCATTTAGGTAGTTGATACTCTTTTAAGGAAGGGACATGTTTTATATGAACTATGAAAATGAATGATGTGAAATGCTCATGTCTTTCACAAATATGTACTCTTGTTCATTTCTAGAACAGTTTTTAATTTTCTCTAATAAGTAATACCTACTACAGGATCCAGAGTTTTAGCTCTTCAGGCATCTGTTGAGCCGCTTCAGTTGGACTTTCTTTATGTTGCCAACCTTAGAGGATTTAGACTTGATTTTATAGTGTAAGGAGCCATTTTCCCTTACAGCATAACATAATAACTTCCCTGGGCTTATGTTGAGTGAGATCATAGATTCCTTCTACTATAAGTTTCCATGAATCTCCATGTTTACTTTTTTCAGTAGCTGAGGTAATTGAAGCAGAAATCACATAGATTTGTGACTTTAGAAATAATAAAGCTATTGTATTTTTATTTAAAATGACCTCTAATTCCATTTAAAATCTTTGTCAATATAGATTTACCTTTCATAACATCTTGTTTGAAGTTTAAAAGAGAAACAAAGCTGTTAGAAATTGGGAGAACTTAATATCTATCTCTGTTATATATAAAATAAACTTTTCAGTGTATACTTCCCCCTTTCTTCAATATCAATAAAATATTATTTCTCAGAATATTTTTCATAGCTACCCAGTTTATTTTATATCTGAAATTTAATACTAATTCTCATTCTCCAGAAATAGGACTGTTCCAAAATGGCAGACACTTCAAAAATTAAATGTGCTTAATTTTGGAATGAAGTTTTAGACATCTGTATCAATATATAGGTGAATGATATTTTCTGAAAACAAAATTATGAAAGCACAGCACTAAGGACTGACCCCAGGAAAAATTGTAAAGCTGTTTAGTTCTGACCTCTGGTCTATAACTTCGTCCAGCCAAAGTCAATAAGTTAATCTTTTTCTGGTGGATGATCGATATCAGGTTTGCCTTTAATTACATGTGCCCCTGGAGGAAGGGGTATAGGTATAAAATTAAAATTTCAAGGTGATTATCAACCAAAAGCAAATATTTGAATATTTAAAGAAGATGAAACATTGAATGATGTTGGATTTGAACATAAGGTACATGATAAATAGGATTACCTCCATATAATCAAAGTAGCAAACCCAGGATTAGTTTTGCCTCTATTTGGCTTGAAGTCCCAGCTTCTTAAACTTGAAAAGTCCCAGAGTCTTTTCACTTGAAATTCCTTTTTATTTGCTGGGTTGAGAATTTAGGACTAAATTTAAAGGGCACTGTTGATGTAAGAAGGAAAAGACCTACATGGGAGCAGGATGATATTTGTAAACATAAAGCAAGTTTAGACGAGGAAATAAAAGAGATCAAATGAGTAGAAATGGGAAGGAATTAGCAACAAAACTGAAGATAAGGCCACTGTATACCTCCCCCAAAATCATATGCTCAAATTTATCAGTCTTTTCCATTCTTACTTCTGTATTTCATGTATCTCGTAGGTAGGCCATACCCACTCCAATAATATAAGAATGTTCTCCTGTATTTTTCTATAGTACATTTAGCATTTCTATACATTTAATTTAACATTTTCATACCACCAGGTGTTTTTTTTTTTTTTTTGGCCAATGTAATGTAGGGTCATTTGTCCCAAACCCAGTATCAACTAGTTCATCCTGACTCCCATATGAATTTGCTAGCTTTATCATTTACAAAATTACTTTACTATTAATTTCTAGATATTCTGACAATTCTTTGCTGTTTCATATGTGTAACATTGCCACAATGTTGTTTAATATCTGCAGGGCAAATCCCCCTTTGCAAATGTCCTGCTTTTTGTCATTCCTCCTGTTTTTGGCACAATAGACAGAACAGCAAGAGGGAGAAGAAGTTGGAAGACATTACTTTGGCAGTGCCTCTGAACTCCGTATATGGTTCATTTCCTAGTCCCCTCTTGATCTACCTGTCTCGTTATAACGCTGTTGGAGAAACACACTGGACTTTCATTTTTGTTGAAAATTTCAGGTTTAAAAGTAAGATGATAAGCAGTCATTTAAGGCTTTATTATACCTTGCTTCTTTTCAATGAATTTTATTTGGTAATTCAACTATTATGGAGATTCTTTTATAGACTTCTTATATTCTATAAGGATACTAGATAAATTCTGAAAACTGTTTTTAGATTGATGTGTTCCATCTCTGTAGGCATTTTGTGGCAGAACATCGAAGAATGTTACCAGTTTTTCGAATTTTATCCCTTCAATACATATTTACCTATGTACATTTCTAATACTATTATTTTCTCTGTGTGTGTTTTACCTACTTCTCAATACCTTGAAGGTTTCTTATGTCTCCTGTAGCAGTACTGGGCCCACAAGTGCTAATTAAGTGCTAAGGAATAAATGAATGAATCAGTCAGTGAGTCAAGATTCATCTGCTACTTTAAATTAGATCATTATTGGTCCTTTTAGTAAGGTTTTCAATAGTCCTTTATGCTTGCCTATATCTTCATAGTTACATAATTTACATAAATATGCCTTGTGATTAAACTAGTTTTATTGCACTTAGCACTGTCTACTATTGCATAAATATAATTTTCTAAAGTTAAAGTTTTATTTTATTGATTTGCATAATTTGCATTACATTTAAATAACATTGTTACTGTTAAAACATGCTTATTACCATATACATTAAAATTATATGAATAATATTTCCTCAATACGTGCCCTAGTTTGCAAGTTGCTGGCATGCAATATAACAGAAACAGAATGGCTTTTAAAAAGGGGAATTTATTAAGTTGCAAATTTACAGTTCTAGGCTGTGAGAATGTACACACTTAAAGCAAGTCTACAGAAATGTCCAAATTAAGGCACCAAACAAGAGGTAACCTCTTGGAACTTCTAAGGAAGTTCAGGGTTTCTCTCTCAACTGGGAAGGCACATGGCGAACATGGCGACGTCTGCTAGCTTTCTCTCCAGGCGACTTGTTTCATGAAGCTTCCCCGAGGGCATATTCTTTCATCTCCAGAGGTCACTGGCTGCATGGGCTCTCCTGGTTCTTGTAACTTTCTCGTGGCTCTATCATGGCTGTCTTTTGAATGATTCCAGTAAACTAATCAAGACCTATTTGGAGTGGGTGGAGTCACATCTCCCTCTAATCAAAGTTAATAGCCACAGTTTGGCATGTCACATCCTTGTAGAGATAATCTGATTAAGTTCCCAACCTACAGTACTGAGTAGGGATTAAAAGAAACAGCTGCCTTCACAAGATGAATCCAAATTAAAACATGACTTTTCTAGAGCACATAATCCTATTAAACTGACACAGTACACAAGGTTTTTTTTTTTCACAACAGGTTTTTAATGTTTGTAAAAATGTTTTACATGCATTAGTGTGTTTATAAGTAATATCCATGTATACTTCAATCATGTATTTTCAGTTTGTCGGTTTTTTAATACCAATGGACAGATATAATGCTCCTTATAATAACACGTTTTTGAAAGTTTTTCTTTTACCAGAGCAACGTTTTACCATATAACTTTAGCACCTTAAAGAAGAACTCCATTCTTCTTTAGAGGCATGTAGCACTGGAGAAATGACAAGTATTGATGGTGGCCTAGTGCCAGCTGCCAGTAACTATGATATTTCCTTCTCCTTGTTCCACATCTGTCTTTACTAATCTTTTTCATTGTCACTGTTGGCTCTTATGTGATCACAGTGACTAGTGTGATCATTAACATATGAAACCCTGTACTGTATGAGGAGAGTATTTTTCTTATCATTTCTTTTCATTTTCCCTTCTCATCAGAGCAGATTTCTGTATCAGTGGCAGAAATTGATTACTTTATCAATTCTTATTTGCTATAGAAGACCATTATATATTCTGACTTTCCTCAACATCTGTTAAGAAACCAAAATAGAGATGGAAAAAACACTTGATTTGCAGCCATAGCTGTTACTTTGCAATCTATCTATTCATGATTGATACTTTTCTTCTTTGGGATAGCGATTCTGGAATTGTTTTGAATTTACTGTGGTTCCTAAGTCCTATTAATATATTATAGAGTAAACACCATCCTATGTGCATCTGAGTACATCTGACATACCTGTCTTCAATCTGCTTTTATTCAATGAAAAGAGCTTTTCCTTTACAATTATATAAATACGGGTATGTTCTTTATAATATATGTATAACTAAAGAAGAAATTAAAAATCACTTGAATTCTGGCTGCTATTCATTACTTGTTATTATCAACATTTTGGTAGAAATATAGGGTCTTTGTTATCCAAAATATCCTTTTGCACATCTCTTTATATTGCATGTACACACATAAAAATTTATAATTTTGAATAAAAGGGATTATATCATATATATATAGTTTGTGGCCACTTAATCTTTTCCCACCTCTCTTCCCTTCCCCATTCCTTCCTACTAAGTAACTACTGTCAACAACACTTCCAAAGATATATAGGAAAAAATCCACAGTTACATAATTCTTGTTTTATCATTGTTCTACAGATTTTAGATTTTGTTACTTAAATCATATATACTTTTCCGCTGCTTACTTTTCATGCTTAAAATCGTATTAATCTCTCATTCTTTTTCATTGCTTTATAATGTTTAAGGGTATGGATGTACCATAATTTGTTCACCCATTTCATTGTGGATGGACATTCACATCTACATTTTTTTGCTATTTCAAGTAAACAATGCTGCTGTAGTTTCTTGTAACACATATCATCTTCTACTGAATTCTCCAGAGTACAAATGCTAATGATCAAAGGGTACACCTTAATAAATATTGCCAGATAGCTCATGAGAAATACTATTAAAAGTTTTTATTTGCCCCAGCAGATTTTCCCTTAGGATTTATGACCACTCTGCATTTTGTCTGTCTAATGGCCTTTAGAATTGCTTCATATCTGTGTTGATTTGCTTTCACCTACTACTCTAAGGCCCAAGGACTTTACATGTCTCTTTAACCACTCAAATTTATTATTCTCTGAATAACTATTCATAACCTACATCCATTTATCTATTAAATTATTTATATTTTGTCTTATTACAGTTTATTAGGAAATGGCTTTATATCTGTAGGGGATTGAATCAGTATCCCCCAAAAACAGCATGGTTAAGTCACAACCCTTGTTCCTGTTACTGTGAATCCATTTATAAATACGACCTTTGAAGATGTT
Source organism: Tamandua tetradactyla (assembly GCF_023851605.1). NCBI lineage: Eukaryota > Metazoa > Chordata > Mammalia > Pilosa > Myrmecophagidae > Tamandua > Tamandua tetradactyla. The sequence goes on along the minus strand of NC_135331.1, from coordinate 102,705,226 downwards.
GTCAATTAAGGTGTTCCCAGACTGAATGAGGGTGGGTCTTAATCCAATATGGTTGAAGTCCTTATGAGCAAAGTAAACTGGACACAGAAAGAGAAGCTATATGGAGCAACTCAAAGGTGGAAGTGAACAAAACCTGGAAGAGAAAGAAGATACCACCATGTGCATTGCCATATGAAGGAAAAGCCAAGAACCAAGGAGCACTTGCAGCCAGCATCAGAATGTTACAGTCTTCAGGGAGAAAGCATCATCTTGCCTACACCTCGATTTTGGACTTCTACCCTCAAAACCATGAGACAATAAATTCCCATTCTTTAAGCCAACACATTTATGGTATTTGTTTTATAACTAGGACATTAAAACATTTATTTCTCCATTTAGAATGAATGACTGTTTGCTATAGTTTTTATTAATCAGTCTTTATTATATTTAAGTACTTTGCTTTTATTTTGATATTACTTGGGTTTTATTATGAAGAACTGCTGAATTTTATCAAATTCTATTTCAGGATCTATGGATATGATCCTTTTTCCCTCTCATCTTTATATATTTCGGATTTTCTGATATTGAAATTTTCTTCCATTCCTGGAACTAACCCTGCTTGATCACAGTATGTGATTATTTCGATATAATGTGATCATATGTGTGTTAGTTAGATTCAGTTGTCAACTTGGCCAGGTGAGCATACCTAGTCCTGTTGCTGCGGACATAAACCAATGGTACGTGAACCTTGGTACGTGAACCTCATCTGTTGCCAATTACATCCGCAGTCAGCTAGGAGGCGTGTCTGCTGTAATGAGTGACGTTTGACTTAATTGGCTGGTGCTTAAATGAGAGATTGCAACATAGCACTGCTAAGCAGCTCGGCATTCCTCATCTCAGCACTTGCAGCTCAGCCCAGACCTTTGGAGAAGTCACCCCAGGGAAAGTTGTTGGAACCCAGGGGCTTGGAGAGAAGACCAGCAGAGACCATCCTGTGCCTTCCACGTAAGAAAGAACCTCAGTGGAACGTTAGCTGCCTTTCCTCTGAAGAACCAACAAAATAAATCCCCTTTTATTAAAAGCCAATCCGTCTCTGGTGTGTTGCATTCCGGCAGCTAGCAAACTAGAACAATATGGTAGTATTTTATTGTCTTTTTTTTTTTTGCAGATAATTTCCTAGTTATTATCTTTATCAGATGCTGATTTTTAAGGTTATCCTGGTTTCGTAAAATGAGCTGGCAGTTTCCATAGTTTTCTTTCTCTCATACCTGGGGAATGGTCACTGCCTATGTTTAAACTCTTTCTTTTATTGCTTAAAAGGATCAGCACTTGGATTTGTTTATTATTTCTACTTTTTTTTTCTGTATTCCCTTTCATTGATTTCTTTTTTTTTATCTTTAGTCCATATTCCTGGTTTATTTTAGTTCATTTTATTGTTTTTTGCTCCCTAATTTCTTAAGATTAGGAGTAAATTCATTCATATATCATCATTTAACAGTGACTATATTTATGTCTATAAATTTTCTTCTAAGTACAGTTTTTTTTCTAAGTACAGTCTTAAATCTGACCAGTGATGTCTTTTTTTCATTGTTGTCTATGTAATTTTCAGTAAGAGGTTTGGTTTCTTCTTCCCTCTATGGAGAGTGTACCAAATATTTGAGTACTTTCCAGTTATCTTTTAGTTCTAATTTTGTTGAAATATGATCAGAGAATATAGCCTTTACATTTTGTACATTTAAAATTTGTTCAGATTGTGTTTGTGTTTGTGCGTGTGTGTAGTCAAATATATGGTCATCGTTTTGTGGACTTAAAAAAAGGAAGATTCTTCATTCAAGGGTTATAAAGATGAACATATACACACAAAGACACATGATTATATTATTCAGTTAATCTGTACTGCTAGATCTGAGCAGTTCTGAGAGAACATATTGAAACTTTCTTCAACTATTGTTAACTAAGCTTTTCTTGAATTTTTAAGTTTCTGCATCATATTTTAGCTATCTTGAAATTGTAAGTTTTTGCATTATATTTTAGCTGTTATTTGAGTATAGATATTTACAATTGCTACATCTTCATAAAATTGACTTCTATCATTCTATGACACCACATTGCCAATATTAATATTGTCACTCTACTATCTTTTAAATTCATATTTACCAATTTTTTATCTCTCTAAGAATATTTCTTTTATTTTTTTAACCAAATCTGACAGCCTCTTTCTTAATGGGAGAATTGAACTCTTTCAAATTTTGTTTTATTTTTTTCTTTCACCTTACTTTATGATTAATGCTAATTTTTTAGTTTTCTCATTCTCTTTCCCCTTATTTGATAGGTTTTTATTTTTCAAGTTATTATTCCTTTTTTTACTTGTTAATTTTCATATTCTATTAAGTTCCAATAGTAGTAACATTTCCTTTCTTGTTCTCACCATTTTTCTTCCATTAAGTAAACACAAAATACTAACTGTTGCTCCCTCGAGATCCGTTATTCCTTTCCTACTTCCTGCCTCTCTCCATGAGATAAGACTTTAAGAATAGTTTTATTTCTTTGTTTTGCCTCGCTTTGTGGAATATTTGGAATACTTTTGTTCCCCTTCTATTCCCCTGAGTTTCTACATTTTACTGAAATAGTTAAGTAGTTTTAATTTCAGACAATTACTAGCAGTACATGTCTATTCTAAGACTTCTAATTATCCATTATATTATACCATTTTAGTCTCTCTAACACCACCTAATTTAAATTTAGTCATATTTAATCTGTTGTGGCAAATTTCATTTTCACCCCAGTTTTCTCTTTTCTGCTTCACTTCAGAGGTCTCTCCATTCTTATTAAATGTCTAAATATTTAAAAGTCATAAATCAAACTTAAATATCATTATATAAAAGATGTTCCATCCCCTACTTCAACAAGTGTCTTTCCTATAACCTGGACTGCCATATTCAAGTTTAGAATTCTCTGACTTCACAGAGTTCCATTCTGGAAAGTTGTGGCAACATGCAGTCTATTTTCCTTCTCTTCCAAGCCTGATTCCATGGTAAATTGTCTCTCACATACATGTATGGATAACTCAGCATCCCAGGCTAAGGTTTAGGGTACATTTCTTAGTAACCTGGTCTGACCTTTAGAGCTTAGATTCTATAAAGAGCCCACTCAGACCTTAGAAGCAGTAGGCTTGAGACTGAACAGGGAATTCTGAGATCCTGGGAATTGGACACAGGCTCCCTCCCCCCAACCCAATGGGCTCTACCTCCATGGTTCCATCTTATTCTATTGATGAAAATTCTGATTCTTTTTTCTTTATAAGTCACTACTGTTCTTTATTAATCCAATTGATTATCCCAGTGGTCCCTCTCGCTGTGTCCTCTTTGAGTTAGAGCCTCCCAGGAATTGCTCCTATATACCTGATAGTCCTCTATTACATATGCTTTGGATGTGGTTGTTTTTCTCAACTAATCTTCCATCTATCTGATTCTATTTTATTTCTGTCTTTTAGGAATTCCTTAAAGTTTTGGCTCTCTAATGCCATTCTTTATTTTCCACTGTTACATTTTATTTATTCTTTTGCTTTTTCAAAATAAACATTTTAAAATTTTATGAAATTTTAGGCAAAAAAGAAAAGTTGAGACATAAACTATCATTTTAATCTATCTGTTTTTACTTTGTATATCATTGAATTTTTCTAGTTATAATATAAGGTTTTGTTACATGGAAGAAAAATGGTTTTAACATCTAACATTCCACCATTGCAGTTGGCCCTGCAGAAATACAGGTTCATTTATTCTTTTAACATTCCTTAAGCACTAACCATAAGCAAAATCCTATACTAAGTACTAGAGAGGTTGGCTTCTGCTTTAATGGAGAGTGTATAGTCTAGTGAACAGCATATTTTCAGAAATGAATATACTGCTAATGAATATGTGATGCTGTACAAAGTGTCACAGTTGTTCAAAGAGAGAGAAATTACTTCTTCCCCTGAGAATCGGAAATACCAATGAAGAAAATAATATTTATACTGGACTAGAATCTAGCAGAGAATAGAAAGAGGGTTGAGAAGTAGAAGCTACAGGTAGAACAGTTTGAGAAAAGGAAATAGTTCCGTTTAACGGTAATATAACATACATGAAAAGGAATAAATGGAGAGAAAAACAGAAAAGCTGCCAAACTATATTCAGCAAAAATGAAGAACCATTAAAAAGTTTGAGCTTAGTTTTCAGCTGCTATTTTTAAAAGATAACCTAATATCCATTCACAGAATACTTTGGTGGCCCTTCTAGGAGGCTAGCTTATAGACACCCAGAGCTTGCCAATAGGTAAAGATTATTATGGGACATGGGGAGGAAGGGTGACATATGCAGCAGAGAGGAAGCAAACCTTTTATTCTGAGCTGATTGTGAGTAATAAATCATTAATGTTACTCAGCAGGCTGCTATTAAGCATTTTGACAGGCAGAACTAATAACATTAAGTATCAATTTCATAATATGTTTGGCTGTGAATGTAAGCTTATAATACCACTTTGTTTTAAAACTACAAAAGCATTTTGGTGCTGAAGAATCTTTGACTTTGCTGGGCAGTTTATTTTGGAAAGAGCCTATTTGTACCACAGAAAATATCAGAATCTCTGCCTTGGTTGTTTTTTCCTCCACACTTACAGCATATTCTTTATGCTATCAGATATAGTAACAAGAGGAGCATTTCCATCTGGTAATCATCACCTGTAGGATGTATAGTTTGTATGCATCTTCTGCAAGTTAACTTTTAATGTTAAACAAAGGCAGGTGATCAGAACCAGCTGTAAAACATTTATATAGTTCATATCTTATTCATTCAGCATTAGGTTACCATTCACATGACTACATGTTTGAAGTTAAAAAAAAAAAAAGTAAATCTCCTTTTGTTAAAATTAGTGTAGTCCGGATTTACAGTTAACACAACTTTAACTGTTTCCTTTTTTGGTCAGAAAATTTAATGCAGTTGACATCACTATGTATGTATTTTACACACGTTGAAGAAATAATGGCTCATTTATTGATTTTATATGACACTTTTAATATACTTTGGATGCAGTCAAAATAAAAACAGTGAGTTAGATTATAATTTTCTCATTTAAAATTATGAGGTCAGCAAATGTAGAAATTTTGCCAGCTAACCATGTAATAGGGCATTAAATATGTTACATGAGCTAATTATATAGATATTGAAAATTATTCGAGTAATACCCCTTTGACAGAGGGCTTTTATTTTAATTCCAGGTGCACACAAACATAGTAATTAGGTTATTATTATATATGATAAGAAATGACTCATAATTTTAAATCAAGGCGGGCCTCCTTTGTGCTTCCCTGCTTAATTGAATTTAGAAGAACTGTGGAATTTGAAAAATTGGGAAGCCATTTGGGTCAGTGTTTTGCATACTGTCATTAAAGTGTATATGTTAAATAATGATTGTTTCTTCTGCCTGGAACTTCCAGTTGTTATATAAATAGCAATTTTGAAATCACAAAGAAGCACATGAATTTATGACAGCACATACTTTTGAAAAATTTGCAACACTAGTATTGAGAATTTGCTATCATGGGATGGAATTTCATGACCAGAGAATGTACTAGATAATGTAATGACTAAGGCATAACCATCTAAGCAGAAGACAGTAATTCTCTACTAAAATATTTTGAAATGCAGTAGTTGTTTTGTAAATGATTAACACTGTTTTGTTGGAAATATTCTAGTTTGGAGAAACCTAAGTGTTGCAACAAATTCCACATTGTCAGAGAAGCCAAGGACAGTTCTGATCCTCCAACTCTAGCATATTATTTACTGTGATCATATTTGGTTTTAGTGCCTGCTGTTGTAAAGGTTCTTTTCTCAGGCCTTGGTTAACTATAAAGCTTTAGGAAGGTATCTAAACTGTAGAAGCACACAAATGGAAAGTTACTGATGGTAAACATTAAATAATTTTCAAAATAATGTAGCTTTCATTTCTATAATTAGTGGCATATTTCTTTTTTTTTTTTAAAGCTATGGGATATTTTAATTTCAGGCTGAGAAGGCACCAAAGCATATTATTATCTGACACTAGAAAAGTTATTCCTTAGGAGAAAGATTTAGAGTATTTTACTTTAATCATAGTATTCATGTTGTAACTTGTAAGTCAATTCAAGATGTATTTTTTTTAATACAACAAGCAATTTCAGAGTACCTAGTACATATTAGGAACTCAATATATGTATGTTTATGGAATTCCTTTTGGAACAAAGAAGACTTAGTTAATCTAGCACTTTTTCTTAGACTCTACTTATGTAGACAAAAATTGACACAAAAATGAACGTAATTTTTAGGTGGTAAGTTCAGCGAGTTTTGACAGGTCTGCACATACATGTTAAAACTACCCCAACAAGAAATAACATTTCCATTACTTTTAAAGTCCCCCTTCCTAGTGACTGCTTTGCATTGCCCTCATGTGTTTTCTGTTGTTATAGATTAGGTTGTCTATTCTTAAATTTCATATAAATGGAATTCCAGAACATACTTTTATGTGTCTAGCTTTCTTTCTGACCATGGCTTCCATTTTCTTCCCTTAAGAAGGCCTCCAGTAATCCAGATTAAGGCCCACCCTACTCAGTTGGCCTCACTAACTAAAAATAACATCTTTAAAATGTCCTATTTATAGTCGGCTCATTCCCACAAGGCATGGATGAAGATTAAGAATATGTGCTTGTTGGGAGTACATAATTCAACATACCACAGTCATGAAGATACTCTTTTGTGTTTTCTACTATTGTATTTTAAGTCTGTGGATTTTATGCTTAAATCTATGATCATGAATTAATTTTTATTATGGATTGACATAGGTCTTGGAGTTAATTTTTTTCCATCCACCTGTTTCAACATTTGTTACCCATGTTCCTGCAACATTTTTGTGCACGAGTAAAGAACAACGTGACTTTCAGATTTTGTATACAGTTCATCAACATTTCTATTCTCTTAACTCCTTTGAATTTAATTTGCCATTTGTCCACAAGTGAAATCACTAAAATGTGTCTGCCATAGCATTTCAATATGTTAGTGTAATCAACATTCCAGTTTTCTGTACTTTTCCACAGATATACTCATAGACCAATTATTTCTACTTATCTATACAGAGTCACTTATAGGTGAAGTTAATGTTTATTCTTCATGGAAGACAATGACGGACCACTGTAGAGAGCAGTTAGTAGGCTGGGCCATAATGTAGAAGGTCTCAGGAGATTACCCCTCTTTTGGAGCTGGCTCTTATGGAGGGTGTTGCAAGAACCCAGTGAACTCTGGTCTAATCCAGGAAGTGCCAGCAACCTATGCATTTCTTCTGGTAGGTCTGGGTATCAGGAATCTTTGTCAGATTGAGACTATGTCTGCATGAGTTGAAGTAGGTCATCGGTGAGCAACTAATAGAAAGTCAAGGTCTGCCTCCCCAGAGAGAGGGATCTAATAAAAACTAATATAGGTCACCAAGGCTCAGTTGGGAGAGATTGGTGTTTTAGAAGGTAATCTATTCCCCAAATAAAACTGGAGTGTAAGCTAATAATCAGAATAGTGTGCAAAGCCATTCCCCTTTCCCAGCAGTTAAAAATGCTTCTGCCAGTAGCTATTTATAGTCTTTCTATCATGTTTAAACCATTAGAATGGGGCTAATGAGAGTTTTTTTTTTCCTTCATGTCAGAGAAGTCACTTAAGACTGCTCAATATACTCAAATACTTAAAACGTAAAATAGAATTAATAAAATAAAAACTAAACTAATAAAGTGCCTCCTTTAAAAAAAAATAAGGGTTTCTTCAGAATTTTAAGTTCAACTGTAGATTTTAGGTGTCTCCTATTGTACTCATATCTCAGTTTCTCTTGGTGTAAGGCTGAAGCCATTAATCTTTAAAACCCTTAACAGGAACTTTCTAGGAAATATAATGGCCACTATAAGTATAGTGTTTCCTTCCATTAGTTTATATATACTTACATAGATCATACTAACTTTTTTCCCTCCAAACACTTTCTAAACCAAACCAAATGTCCTGTGCCAATTCATAGAGGCCTATAAAATTTAAGTAATATGAACAATACAGATCCATCCTTTTTTCTCACTCTCTTCCTCCAAACATAAAGTATAAAATCCCTTATTACCATGTGTGATATCTGGACTTCAGTATTAGTTCCTCCTGTCTCCTCCCCCACTAACTCATACTGTTAAGTTGTTAAACACAACTTTTATCATGTTATTAACCCCACTCAGGATCCAGGAATGTTGTTTAACACCTTCTACATTAAAATTTGCCTCCTCTAATATCTATTGTTCATTCTGTTATTGTGGCAGTCACACTTTGCTACCTTGTTTTACTATCTTTATAATATTTTTGGTGCCAGAATCTCTATCTCATTTTGTACTCTAGCTTCTAATTCAATGTTTCATACTTATTTGTTCTTTACTGTATTTATTGACCCTCTCCTACTGTCTAAGTACTGTATAATACATTGAGGAACACAGATTGAAAACTATAAAATATATTTATAAGAAGCTTGATCTGCCTTCATAATTCATATAATGTTGTTGGCTGTGATATTGGCAAGTATCTCATATTACACTGCAGAGGAGTTTATCAAAGCATTATAATTTTATAATATCCACCATTGTGCTCTTTTAACAGTAGAATTTATTACAATGTAGGCCCATATTTTTATTGTTTTAATCTCTAGCAGTGTTATAAGTGTCTCTATATGCTGTAAGTACTTTACGTTACTTTGTAATTTACGTGAATAATTTAAGTTTTCACAAAACAAGTACAATTTAGATTTTATCTGTGCACTAGGATTAAATGATTAGTTTAAAAGAGCATACATATATATACTATATCTGACTCCAGTGTAAATGTCAGGCAAGGAATGTATATGCTAATAAAGATGTTTGCTTTGTAATTGGAAGCGGATTGTTTCTAGATACTGTCCAAAACTGTTTAAGAACATTTGGATATGAAATAACACCTTAATTTTAACAGTGTATAGCTGTTCATACAATTAATTTTCACCCAGTTGAATTCTGTTCAATTTGAATTTGGGTGCTTGCCAAAAAATACCACATGGATAGAAAGCTGGCTCTACCACAGTTGACTTTTTAATGTTGCTCTGAATTTAGCAGCCCAGAACAGTTCTTCAATTCTATATTTATAAATATAGTCCTTAATTCTATATTTATAATAGCTTATTTTAAATCTTTGTCTACTAAGTCCAAAATCTGAGCCCTTTTAGGCTCAGATTTTCTCACTTTTTTCTCGTAACTGCTTTTTCCCCTCTGTAGGGGCCACATTTTCCTGTTTCTTTGTTTTGTATAGCTTCCTAGTGATTGCCTATGGATTAGCAAAGTTTAAGGACCAGCCAATGCTTAGTCAGTTTTCCTTAGACACTGTGAATAAGGCTTTCATTCTTTGCTGAGGGATCTGTGTCTGTGTTAGGGCATACATTCAGAGGTCACGCTTTTACAAGTCTTTCTTTGCTTTTCTTTACAGTCAGCTGTGGATGGTTGCATAGGGATTCACCTTTAGCTAGGGATGAGTAGGCAACTGTGACTCTTTTGATCTTTCTTGAGTTTGTACTTATCCCATGCCTGTGTAAGCCTTTCAGATCCCTGGAATATGTCAGTTTTTCAAAAGCTCCTATGGGTGTCTTGTACTGCAGATTTCCTTTTAAAGTATTTGTCTGGCCTTTTGCTTGCCACGCTAATATTGTAGCCTCAGGCTGCTATGTTGCTGGCTTTCCCAGTAATTTGCCACTAATTGCTGTTCTTTTCAACAGTGCCCTGGAAATGAAAACCAATCATCCTTCAGCAGTGGCAAAACTGCTGCTGTACTTGCCATAGAGCTGGAAAAGTGCAGGTGGGCTTGCTGGGGGATGAGCATTAATGGTTGTAGCCCCCCCCCCAAATTAAAATGTTCCTTACTGTTCAGATGTTTTTCTTTAATAAATGCTTTTCAATTTATTGTATGCCTTTGGTAATTTCCCAGATATCTGAAATGGTTGTTTCTGATAATTTTGCCAGGTTTAACATTTCTTCTTTTAGGAATAGTATTTGTTAAGGTCTCACTCCATAATTTCTCAAATTTTCTTGATTACTTTTAACATTAAGAAATGTTAAGATCACTTAAAATGACATGAAAAACCGTGTTGTGAGACTTTTAAATCTCTAATTTTACTTTGCATTATGAAGACTAATAAAACTTCCTGGGGAAAATAATTGCAACTTAGTTAATTTGCAATGAAAGACAGGTATGAGAGAATGGCAGTCTCCTTTTTATGGTTTTTTAAAAATGAGCCCTTCTGTCAAATATGTCATTATGATCTAAAGAGGAATAACTGAAATTGTTGATTGCTGTATGCCAGATTAAAGGAAAACCGCTCAGAGATTTCCCATTGCTTCCTTAAGAAATGTATGAAAGGATACTGACTGCATCAGCTGCTAACCTGTAGTTTGAATATATAATGCACGTCCCCACCCAGAGAATGGAATATTTGATCTTTGAAGTACTAAATATTGTACACCTAAATTTTGGGGATTCTAAGGCATATACAGATCTCTTGGTATCTAAATGTAATATAAGAAAGGTAGGTTATTATGATAACAATAGCAACAGCAAATGCTGTTCATCCATTCATTCAACAAATATTGACTGAGCACCAATACACACCAACACTGTTTTGGTTCCTTTGATATATCACTGAAAACAAAACAAAAATTCTTGTTCTCTTGGAGCTTACATTCTAGTAGAACACTAACATTTTTTTTTTTTTTTGCGAGCTTACTACATGCCATTTTAGGCATTTTTTGCAAATATAAACTCATTTAATCCTTACCATAATTCTGAGATAAGCACTACCCCAGTTTTCAAATGAAAAAAAAGTGAAGTAACAAGATGGTAACTCATTTATTCAAAACCATACAGTTTGGGGAGTGGTAGAACGATGTTTAAACAACCCAGGCATATGGCCTTCAACATCCATGTTCTCAATTACTAACCTATATTGCCAGCAAGACAAATTCAGATCATAATGTAAACTCAAATGTGTATTGAGTTTAGTCATGCATCTTAAATAACTGTTGCAACAAAGGAGTGTTAAAACATTGAATAGTAGGTGCTGTGGCAAATGCTGCTATTCAACCAAAAGTGGATTGTTGCCAGGTAGACTAGTATTATCAGTTTTTTGTTTGTTTTCCCGAAACTTTGGAATCCTGGATTTTTACTTGAAATCTCTGGATTTTTAAATAATACCAAATAATGAAAAATTTTGGCTAGTCTATACAACTCAAATAAAATATATTAATAAACGATTTGAAAAGGGTTGCCATTTTATATACCGCGTTCATATTTTTAACACCAAATACATTATGATGTGTCTGTCTCTCTCCTTAGCCTCAGATGCTTGGGCACCTCAGATATGTATATGAAACCCAGACTCCTTAGCTTATCCTCAAATTCCTGTTTGTCTGCAAATATTTTATTTCTCCTGTGGGGATACTACCTTCCAGTTAATGAAACTAACAACCAGGAAGGTATCCTTGACTTCTCATTGTCTCCCCATCCCTGCCTCTCTCCTTCCCTCTCTTCCTCCTCCTCTCTCCTCACCTCCCCCTTCTCCTCTCCCCTCCCTCTTTCTCTTCTCCCCTCCTTTCCTCCTTACTCACTAGCTCCTACTCACATATGCCTTTCTCTTGCCTTCTGCTTTGCTTTTGCTACTTTCTGCAGAAATGTCCTTACCTTCTTTCATACTCTTCTCCCTTACTCTTCCTTTCCTAGTTTGTCTTGCCCATTAAACTATTATCTACCTAAGGATGAGGACCACAGATTAGTCATCTTTACATTCCCAGCCTCTGCTATGGTGTCCAGCACATAGGATATGGTATAGTCTGTGGATTTATTTCCCATGACAGCAGGGCTCGGGTAATTTCTGTTAGTGGTAATGGGGCATTTTCTAAGAGCTGTATTTATACGGGGATTTTGTGAGAAATGCAGTCTATATGGAATTCCATTGATTGTATGGCTGGAATTTTTGAAAAGCTCTGGAAAGGTAGTCATGTCATAATTTGGAAATTATATTCAGCACATTCCTAGGTAACTTTTCAGTGAAACTTGGTATGTGTGTATCTGTTTTTCATTCTTTCCTAGCTCTTGTCGTCTTCTGATAAACAAAAGTCTGATGCCCTTCTTTATGTTAATTTAAACTTAGAATGAATTAAATATCACAACAGAAATAATTCAAAGTAATCTTGTTTCGAATATCCTTTCATACTCATAACATCCTAACAGCATAGTCCTCTCACCCCATTAACTATCCCATTTCAGAAAATATGTTTTAAATCTATTTTTATCATTGCCTCACCTGAAGGAACTTTTTGTCCACCTCCCTCTTATAAATAAAAATGTCATTCCATCAGACAGTAACACCAAATACTTATGTCATTCTTTCTAATTTCTCACTGTCCTTTTCTCACTATTCCTTTATAGTTCTTGGTTGTTATCATTCTTGGTAATTTCAATAGTCACATAAATATGACCCTTCTAGTACCTTCACCTCTCAGTTTCTTCATTTCCTCTCTTCCAACGATCTTGTCCTCCAGCTTACTTCAGCCTTTAATTCCCATGCTTATACCCTACACCATGTCATTAACAATTACCACAATGACTTCATAATTTAAATTCTATTCTCTAGCTACCATCTCCCATTATGTCTCACTTAATTTTAGATTTCATGGTCGGTAATTATAATCACTCTCTTGCCTATGTACTTTAGTCCCGTGCCTTCTTTCCCTTTGTCTTATTCACCTGGCAAATACCTAACACAGGTTAAATCTAGCTTTCCACCAGCTCTGAGCCTACACCCATGCAGCTAAACACTGTTAGAGAAAAGCAGTCTGGACTCCCATTAAATTCAGGACTGGTAGGTTCAAATGTGTTGTTAATGCTGCTTGTGAAATATATATGTGTGTGTGTCTGTGTGTGTGTGTCTGTGTCTGTGTGTATCTTTGTATTTATATATTTTTATATATGTATTTTTTTAACAGAAATAAGAATGTTAATAGGAACATTATACATAATAACCAAAAAGCAGAAACAACCCAACGTTCATCAGCTGATGGATGGATAAACAAAATGTGGTATTCAGCTGATGGATGGATAAACAAAATGTGGTATATCTTTTTTCCAATCAAAAGAAATGAGGTCTTGATACATGTTACAACATGAATGAATCTTGAAAACATTATACTAAGTTCAAAAAGCCAGACAAAAAGACCATATATTGTATAATTCCATTTTCATGAAATGCCCAGAATAGGCAAATCTATAAAGACAGAAAGTAGATTACTGGTTACCTATGACTGGAGTAGATGGAAGAATTAGAGGGGTGATTGTTAAAGAGAAAGGGGTATCTTTTGGGGAGAAATAAAATGTTCTAAAATTGATTGTGGTGATGGCTGCAGAACTCTGAGACTACCTTAAAAGGCATTGAATTGTACACTTTAATGAGTGAATTATATATATATTTATCTCTCAATAAAGTTTTTTTAAAAAAGAAACTCTTTATGTAATGATATGGAATGATTTCCAAGATAGATTAAGTGAATAAAGCAGAGTGCAAAACTATCATATATGCTACTATCTGAGTGGGGAAATACAGTTATATAAATGTACAGAATATTTCTGGAAGGATAAGGAATACCCCAGTAACACTGATTGCCTTTGGAGGCAGAACTATATGGCTTCGGGATCCAGCATAGGAGAATTTTTTAAATTGTTGCGATACCCCTCCCTCGCAAAGAAAAGAGGAAGAAGGAAGGGCATAAAGAGTAATACAATGAATATATGCATGCCAGCCACCCGGCTTAAGAAACCATTACTCATATGCAACTACGTGATGACTTGTGAGTTACTGATTATATATGTAGAATTGAATGATCAATACAGGAATGTTTGCATTTGCTTTGTGTTTTTTGGTATTTTAAAAAATAAATAAATAAATAAAAAGCCAATAACCAAAAAAGAAAGAAACCATTACCATTACTCAGTGATTTGAACAGTGAATAAAAAAGTGTTTGCAAAGTCCCCTCGAGGGAATGGTGAGAAAGGGGAAAATTCAACTACCCCAAGTGGAGAATTCTTTTTTTTTTTTTTATTAAAAAAAATTAACTAACACAACATTTAGAAATCATTCCATTCTACATATGCAATCAGTGATTCCAGTATCATCACATAGATGTATGATCATCATTTCTTAGTACATTTTCATCGATTTAGAAAAAGAAGTAGCAAGACAACAGAAAAAGAAATAAAATGATACTATAGAGAAAAAAATAAAAATACAAAATACGAAAAATATATAAAAAAACAGAAAAAAACATACAAAAAAAACTATAGCTCAGATGCAGCTTCATTCAGTGTTTTAACATAATTACATTACAGTTAGGTAGTATTGTGCTGTCCGTTTTTGAATTTTTGTATTCAGTCCTGTTGCACAGTCTTATCCCTTCAGCTCCAATTACCCATTATCTTACCCTATTTCTAACTCCTGATGGTCTCTGTTACCAATGACATATTCCAAGTTTATTCTTGAGTGTCAATTCACATCATTGGGACCATACAGTACTTGTCTTTTAGTTTTTGGCTAGACTCACTCAGCATAATGTTCTCTAGGTCCATCCATGTTATTACATGCTTCATAAGTTTATCTTGTCTTAAAGCTGCATAATATTCCATCGTATGTATATACCACAGTTTGTTTAGCCATTCTTCTGTTGATGGACATTTTGGCTGTTTCCATCTCTGTGCAATTGTAAATAACGCTGCTATAAACATTGGTGTGCAAATGTCCATTTGTGTCTTTGCCCTTAAGTCCTCGGAGTAGATACCTAGCAATGGTATTGCTGGGTCATATGGCAATTCTATATGCAGCTTTTTGAGGAACCACCAAACTGCCTTCCACAATGGTTGCACCATTTCACATTCGCACCAACAGTGGATAAGTGTGCCTCTTTCTCCACATCCTCTCCAGCACTTGTCATTTTTAGTTTTGTTGATAATGGCCATTCTGGTGGGTGTGAGATGATATCTCATTGTGGTTTTGATTTGCATTTCTCTAATGGCCAGGAACATTGAGCATCTCTTCATGTGCCTTTTGGCCATTTGTATTTCCTCTTCTGAGAAGTGTCTGTTCAAGTCTTTTACCCATTTTGTAATTAGATTGGCTGTCTTTTTTTGTTGAGTTGAACAATCTCTTTCTAAATTCTGGATACTAGACTTTTATCTGATATGTCGTTTCCAAATATTGTCTCCCATTGTGTAGGTTGTCTTTCTACTTTCTTGATGAAGTTCTTTGATGCACAAAAGTGTTTAATTTTGAGGAGCTCCCATTTATTTATTTCTTTGTTCAGTGCTCTTGCTTTAGGTTTAAGGTCCATAAAACCACCTCCAATTGTAAGTTTCATAAAATATCTCCCTACATTTTCCTCTAACTGTTTTATGGTCTTAGACCTAATGTTTAGATCTTTGATCCATTTTGAGTTAACTTTTGTATAGGGTGTGAGATACGGGTCCTCTTTCATTCTTTTGCATATGGATATCCAGTTCTCTAGGCACCATTTATTGAAGAGACTGTTCTGTCCCAGGTGAGTTGGCTTGATTGCCTTATCAAAGATCAAATGTCCATAGATGAGAGGGTCTACATCTGAGCACTCTATTCAATTCCATTGGTCGAAATATCTATCTTTACGCCAGTACCATGCTGTTTTGACCACTGTGGCTTCATAATATGCCTTAAAGTCAGGCAGCATGAGACCTCCAGCTTCGTTTTTTTTCCTCAAGATACTTTTAGCAATTCGGGGCACCCTGCCCTTCCAGATAAATTTGCTTATTGGTTTTTCTATTTCTGAAAAATAAGTTGTTGGGATTTTGATTGGTATTGCATTGAATCTGTAAATCAATTTAGGTAGAATTGACATCTTAACTATATTTAGTCTTCCAATCCATGAACATGGTATGCCCTTCCATCTATTTAGGTCTTCTGTGATTTCTTTTAACAGTTTTTTGTAGTTTTCTTTATATAGGTCTTTTGTCTCTTTAGTTAAATTTATTCCTAAGCATTTTATTCTTTTAGTTGCAATTGTAAATGGAATTTGTGTCTTGATTTCCCCCTCAGCTTGTTCATTGCTAGTGTATAGAAACATACATATTTTTGAATGTTGATCTTGTAACCTGCTACTTTGCTGTACACATTTATTACCTCTAGTAGTTTTGTTGTGGATTTTTCCGGGTTTTCGACATATAGTATCATATCGTCTGCAAACAGTGATAGTTTTACTTCTTCCTTTCCAATTTTGATGCCTTCTATTTCTTTTTCTTGTCTAATTGCTCTGGCTGGAACCTCCAACACGATGTTGAATAATAGTGGTGATAATGGACATCCTTGTCTTGTTCCTGATCTTAGGGGGAAAGTTTTCAATTTTTCCCCATTAAGGATGATATTAGCTGTGCGTTTTTCATATATTCCCTCTATTATTTTAAGGAAGTTCCCTTGTATTCCTATCCTTTGAAGTGTTTTCAACAGGAAAGGATGCTGAATCTTGTCAAATGCCTTCTCTGCATCAATTGAGATGATTATGTGATTTTTCTGCTTTGATTTGTTGATATGGTGCATTACATTAATTGATTTTCTTATGTTGAACCATCCTTGCATACCTGGGATGAATCCTACTTGGTCATGATGTATAATTCTTTTAATGTGTTGCTGGATTTGATTTGCTAGAATTTTGTTGAGGATTTTTGCATCTATATTCATTACAGAGATTGGTCTATAGTTTTCTTTTTTTGTAATATCTTTGCCTGGTTTTGGTATGAGGGTGATGTTGGCTTCATAGAATGAATTAGGTAGCTTTCCCTTTGCTTCAATTTTTTTGAAGAGTTTGAGCAGAGTTGGTACTAATTCTTTCTGGAATGTTTGGTAGAATTCACATGTGAAGCCATCTGGTCCTGGACTTTTCTTTTTGGGAAACTTTTGAATGACTGATTCAATTTCTTTACTTGTGATTGGTTTGTTGAGGTCATCTATTTCTTCTTGAGTCAAAGTTGGTTGTTCATGCCTTTCTAGGAACTTGTCCATTTCATCTACATTGTTGTATTTATTAGCATAAAGTTGTTCATAATATCCTGTTATTACCTCCTTTATTTCTGTGAGGTCAGTAGTTATGTCTCCTCTTCCATTTCTGATCTTATTTATTTGCATTCTCTCTCTTCTTCTTTTTGTCAATCTTACTAAGGGCCCATCAATCTTGTTGATTTTCTCATAGAACCAACTTCTGGTTTTATTGATTTTCTCTATTGTTTTCATGTTCTCAATTTCATTTATTTCTGCTCTAATCTTTGTTATTTCTTTCCTTTTGCTTGCTTTGGGGTTAGTTTGCTGTTCTTTCTCCAGTTCTTCCAAGTGGACAGTTAATTCCTGAATTTTTGCCCTTTCTTCTTTTCTGATATAGGCATTTAGGGCAATAAATTTCCCTCTTAGCACTGCCTTTGCTGCGTCCCATAGGTTTTGATATGTTGTGTTTTCGTTTTCATTCGCCTTGAGATATTTACTAATTTCTCTTGTAATTTCTTCCTTGACCCACTGGTTGTTTAAGAGTGTGTTGTTGAGCTTCCACGTATTTGTGATATTTGTGAATTTTCTGGTGCTCTGCCTATTATTGATTTCCAACTTCATTCCTTTATGATCCGAGAAAGTGTTGTGTATGATTTCAATCATTTTGAATTTGTTGAGACTTGCTTTGTGACCCAGCATATGGTCTATCTTTGAGAATGATCCATGAGCACTTGAGAAAAAGGTGTATCCTGCTGTTGTGGGGTGTAATGTCCAATAAATGTCTTAAGTCTAGCTCATTTATTGTAATATTCAAATTCTCTGTTTCTTTGTTGATCCTCTGTCTAGATGTTCTTTCCATTGATGAGAGTGGGAAATTGAAGTCTCCAACTATTAGGGTAGATGTGTCTTTTTCCCTTTTCAGTATTTGCAGTGTATTCCTCACGTATTTTGGGGCATTCTGATTCAGCGCATAAATATTTATGATTATTATGTCTTCTTGTTTCATTCTTCCTTTTATTAGTAGATAGTATCCTTCTTTGTCTCTTTTAACTGTTTTGCATTTAAAGTCTAATTTGTTGGATATTAGTATAGCTACTCCTGCTCTTTTCTGGTTGTTATTTGCATGAAATATCTTCTCCCAACCTTTCACTTTCAACCTATGTTTATCTTTGGGTCTAAGATGTGTTTCCTGTAGACAGCATATAGAAGGATCCTGTTTTTTAATCCATTCTGCCAGTCTATGTCTTTTGATTGGGGAATTCAGTCCATTAACATTTAGCATTATTACTATTTGGGTAATACTTTCCTCTACCATTTTGCCTTTTGTATTATATATATCATATCTGATTTTCCTTCTTTCTACACTCTTCTCCATACCTCTCTCTTCTGTCTTTTTGTATCTGACTCTAGTGCTCCCTTTAGTATTTCTTGCAGAGCTGGTCTCTTGGTCACAATTCTCTCAGTGACTTTTTGTCTGAAAATGTTTTAATTTCTCCCTCATTTTTGAAGGACAATTTTGCTGGATATAGAAGTCTTGGTTGGCAGTTTTTCTCTTTTAGTAAGTTAAATATATCATCCCACTGTCTTCTTGCTTCCATGTTTTCTGCTGAGAAATCTACACATAGTCTTATTGGGTTTCCCTTGTATGTGATGGATTGTTTTTCTCTTGCTGCTTTCACAATCCTCTCTTTCTCTTTGACCTCTGACATTCTAACTAGTAAGTATCTTGGAGAACACCTATTTGGATATATTCTCTTTGGGGTGCACTGCACTTCTTGGATCTGTAATTTTAGGTCTTTCATAAGAGTTGGGAAATTTTCAGTGATAATTTCTTCCATTAGTTTTTCTCCTCCTTTTTCCTTCTCTTCTCCTTCTGGGACACCCACAACACGTATATTTGTGCGCTTCATATTATCATTCAATTCCCTGAGCCCCTGCTCAAATCCTTCCATTCTTTTCCATATAGTTTCTGTTTCTTTTTGGATTTCATATGTTCCATCCTCCAGTTCACTAATTCTAACCTCTGTCTCTTGAAATCTACCATTGTAGGTTTCCATTGTTTTTTTCATCTCTTCTACTGTATCTTTCATTCCCATAAGTTCTGTGATTTGTTTTTTCAGACTTTCTATTTCTTCTTGTTCATCCCATGCCTTCTTCATGTCCTCCCTCAATTTATTGATTTGGTTTTTGAAGAGGTTTTCCACTTCTGTTCGTATATTCAGAATTAGTTGGCTCAGCTCCTGTATCTCATTTGAGCTATTGGTTTGTTCCTTTGACTGGGCCATATCTTCAATTTTCCTGGTGTGATTTGTTATTTTTTTGCTGGCATCTGGGCATTTAATCAGATTTCCCTGTGTATGGGACCCAGCAGTTTGAAAGACTTTCCTGTGAAGTCTCTGGGCCCTGTTTTTCTTATCCTGCCCAGTATGTGGTGCTTGTCTGTCTGCGGGTCCCACCAGCAAAAGATATTGTGGCTCCTTTAACTTTGGAAGACTCTCGCTGCTGGGTGTGTGGTGGAGACAGAGGAAAGGTTGTAGGTTGGTTTTAGTGGCTTCAAATTGTGAAGTCCTGGGATCTGAATTCCTTGAGAGAGGGATTCCACCTGAGTTGCGTTTCACCCCTCCCACGGGGAAGGTTCAGGTGGTAGAGAGCCCTGAAAGCAGCCCGCCTCTGCGTTTGGGGCAGTTGCAACCTGTGTAATCCCAGCGCTGAGCCCAGAGGCAACCAAGCTTCTGCAGAAACAGCCACTGAATGCTCTGTTTCACCCCCTTTCCTCTTTTTCAGTTAGCCCAATAGGCGACTTCCGCCTTGATCAGTTTTGCCTGAGCTGAGGGCCTATTTTTA
This sequence comes from Tamandua tetradactyla, assembly GCF_023851605.1. Taxonomy (NCBI): domain Eukaryota; kingdom Metazoa; phylum Chordata; class Mammalia; order Pilosa; family Myrmecophagidae; genus Tamandua; species Tamandua tetradactyla. Next base: position 102,685,264 of record NC_135331.1, on the reverse strand, counting down.
GTAGTCAGAAGTTGTTCATTAATGCCACTATTGGTGTTAGGTTGGACTCAGTCTCTACTACTGTTGGAGACTCTTTCCTTTCCCTCTGGGAAGTTGCCTGTGGGGGAGGGGCGCCGGCCGCCGCAGCTTGGAGAACCACCGATCCGAAGCTCCCAGCCGGCCCGGGAAGCCGCGCCTGTGGGAGGGGTTCCAGTCGCCGGCCGCCGCGGCTTGGGGAACTGCCGATCCAAGGCTCCCAGCCGGCCGCTGCGGCTTGGGGAACCACCGATCGAGTCTCTCAGCCGGACCAGGAAGGAGGGAGGGAGGGGGGCCGGCCACCAGCCGCCGCGGCCCGGGGACGCGTGCACCGCTCGGGGACCTTGCCGCAGCGGAGTCTCATAGCCGGTCCAGCCGTTCTAGACTGCGGTACACTGTGTGTCTGGTTTCTGTCGTGGCTATGGGAGCTGTTCTGTACTGTTTCTAGTTATTTAGTAGTTGTTCTGGAGGAGGAACTAAGACGCGCGCACCTTACTAAGCCACCATCTTCTCCGAAAGTCCTCCCCAAGTCTATATATGTATTTATATATGTATTTCATTCACTCATTCATTCTTACACTCTCCCTGATAATGTATATGCCTTTTTCATTTCTTTCACATCTCTAAATATTTATTTCCCATCATCATTCTCAGCTGACAGTTGTGCTTCTTACGTCCATGAGAAAATAGCAATTAAAGCAGTCTTTCACATTCTTCCACCATACTACCATTTTTCCAGCATATATGTCCATATCCCTATCTTCACTCCTGTTACTACCGTGACTTTACTGTCCATTCTCCTAAGACCTCTACACTTGTCCTTTAGGCCCCATCTCTTACCCAGTAAAGAATTAGCACTTGTTTCTTCTTCTGCATCATCAGTTTCCCACTCTTTACTGCATTATTCTTATCAACATTAAAAAATGCTCTGATTTCTCCTGTCTGAAAACTCATTTTTTGCTGACCTACTTCTTTCTCTAGCTGCCATCCTTAACAGCAGAACTCCTCAAAAGTGTTGCTTATTTGGGCTATCTTCAGTTCCTGTTTCCCTTACTCTCTTTCTGATATTTAGTAAGTCTTTTAAAAAATTTTCAAATCCTCAGGAAAATTTCAAGACTAGAACAATGAATGCTTATATAAAATTTACCTAGGTTCACATCAGTTATTAACTTTGCAGCATTTACAAACAGACATATTCACAGTCACATTCACACAAACACACTTTATCAGTTAGGGCTCTGGAGAGAACTTGTAGGATATGCATTCAGATAGAGAAAGGTAGAGAGAATGATTGATTGATTGATTTTAAGGAATAAACTCTCAGATCTGTTGGGCACCCTGGAAAAGCAGAAAGAGGCTGATGTTGCAGTCTTGAGGCAAAATATCTTCTATTCCAAGAAACCTCAGTTTTTGCTCTGCCTGCCTTCCTCTGATTGCATGAAGCCTACCCACTTTATCAAGAGAATAACCTTTACTTAAATGAACTGATTGTGGATATTAAATGTATCTACAAACTACCTTTACAGCAAAATCAAGATTTGTGCTTTTTAAAAAATAACTGGACACTTTAGCCTAGTTATGTTGAAACATAAAGTTAATCATCATTGTCTCAACTTGGCATGGATACACATCTCCTTAAACTCCAGCTAAAGACAATAACAAAGTCATACTTCTGCCTAGCCTAATATAGCTGTCCTGCATGCAACTGAAAATGCACCATCCCTTTCTCCAGAAGTTGAGTGATGTTCACTCTTCTCCCTGATGTCCTGTAACTTAAATAACATGATGTAAAGTTAACAATACTTAAAAACTATGATGCAAGTTAACACATTTTATGTTATATGATAAAGGGACATGGGAGGGAATAAAGCAAAAGTAGTTGCTTAATACCCACACACAAACATATTCATAACAAAATAAGGAAGAATTACTAATAACAGTTCATCATTTCTGCAACTGCTCACGTGATTGTAGTTGGTGTTTGTAACTACCTTCTTCTACTACTCATTCCATATTTCCTTAGCCCTCAACAGTACCTCCGTTGGTCTCGGCCTGGTAGGGTGACCCAAACCTTCATTCCTGAAGAGTTTGGATCATTAAAGTCCTGCCTGAATTGAGTAGCTATAGTTTCCCATTGACTCTAATTAAGGACCCGATATTACAAAGAGAAGCCTTAAGGGATCTCCTGTGTGGTGGATTAAATTCTGTACCCTGATTTAGACATGTTCTTGGTCTTGCTTAATATCCTTGTGGGTATAAACCCATTGTATGTATGATTTCTTGAAGATATTTAGTTAAGGTGTGCTCCATCTGAATAAGGTTGGGTCTTAATCTGGATTACTGGAGTCCTTTATAAGCAGAATGAAATTCGGACATAGCTACAGAAAGCTATGGAGAAGAACTGGAAGCTGGAAATCAATAGAACCCAGAACAGACAGAAGAGGACATTACCTTGTACCAGGAAACCCAGAACACCCAAGGATTGCCAGCCAGCCAGAATTCTACCAACCCCAGGAAGAAGGACTCTTCTAGTGAAACTGTTAGCCGGTAAATTCCTTTTGTTTAAGCCAAAACTTTGTGTGGTATTTGTTATAGCACCCTGAAAACTAAGACATCCTGTATTCCAAGCATATTCTTTCTTACCTCTGTTGTATAGTAGCAACCCAATTTCCCTATGGTAATCAGGCTCATTCTCAATAGTCAGTATTTTAACTCCCTTACTTACTTGTTGAAGTATAGGCATGAGGAATCCAAAGTGGCCAGGTAGCAGTCTTAACTTCAAATTCAATGGAATCATGTTGTATCTCCTGGTAGAAGCATTCCTAACTATAGACCAGTGCAGCATAAGACTGCAGGGACAGGAAGCAAAATTTTTGCTGGTGGATCACTAGGGGTAGTAGTGAGTGGTATATTTCCATTTCCCCTTTGATTCTTGGACCCATAGATCCTAGCTTTGGAAGAAACAGCCCCATATATTGGACACTGATATAGATCATATACATTGCTATAGCCCCACAAGCTATTATCATATAATAGATGCTGTAACAGAGTCTTCAAAAGGCCATGCCACCATTCCATCAAATTAGCTGCTTTAGTATACTGGGAAACATAAGACCAGTGAATTCCATGATCATGGGCCCATTGCTGTGCTTCATTTGCTCTGAAGTGAGTTACTTGATCAGAAGCATTGCTGTGTGAAATATCATGACAGTGGATAAAGAATTCTGTAAGGTTATGGATGGTAGTTTTGGCAGAAGTATAGCATGCAAGCAAGGCAAATCTATATCAGAATAAGTGTCTATTCCAGTAAGAACAAAACACCGCCCCTTCCATTATGGAAGTAGTCCAATGTAATAAATCTATCACCAGGTAACTAACTTATCACCTTGGGAACTGGGTACCATATTGGGGAGTGAGTGTTAATGTTTGCGGGGGACAGATTGGGTAATCAACAGTGACTGCCTCCAGATTGACCTTGGTGAATTAAAGACCATCTTGCCAAGCACAATCTCCATCCCTACCATCATGACCACTTTATTTATGAGCTCATTGGGCAATGATAGAAGTAGGGCAAAGTGGCTGACTGATAGCTACAGAATGGACCATCCCATCTACTTGATTATTAAAATTTTCTTTTGCTGTGGTCAACCTCTGAAGAACATTCACTTTGGACACAAATATCTCCTTGTTTTTTGCCCATTGAGAGAGGTCTGTCCAGATACATGTTTACTAGACTTCCTCATCACCAATTTTCTAGTCATGTACCTTCCCTGTCATTGACCATTCATCCAAACCTATACCACAGACCATGAATTGGCATGCACTTGTATCTCGAACTATTTCTCTTTCCAAGCAAAATGAACAACCAAGTGTACTTCTCAAAGTTTTGCCCACTGAAGGGTTTCTGTTCACCACTGTCCTTAAGGGACATCGTGAAAAGGTATGACAATGCTATAGCTGTCTACTTTTCCGGTATTGCTTGTATATCATGCATAACCATCTGTAAACCAGGCCCACATTTTCTTTTCCTCAGTCACCTGATCATAGGGTACTCCACGTGAGGCCATGGTTATAGACTGGAAGAGAGAAGGTAATATAGCTGGAGTGGTGCCATGGGTATAGGGCCATTTTCTCATATAACTTACTTATGACTTAATGGTCTGCTTGAGCCCAATCTAGTATACACCATTTTTATTTGATGATGGAGTGCTGTGAGTTGGTGGGTCAGACAACACCTAGTTCATAATGGGCAGCATAGTTCATATGGTTCTTTGTGACTCATGGTTATTATTCAGCTTCTATTAAGACCCAGTAGCAAGCCAAAAGGTGTTTCTCAAAAGAAATGTTTTTATCCACAGAAAATGGCAGGGCTTTGCCCCAACATTCTCAGTAAATTGAATGAGGATGTGGTGGGAATCACCACTCCACCATCCTTCAAGTCTTTGATAGTGGCAGTCATCTCTACAGTTCCTCCAAGAATGCAGTATTACTTTTTTTTTAAAGTAGTTTTATAGTGATGTATTCACATACCATACAGTCCATTCAAAGTGTATAATCAGTGGCTTTTAGTATAATCACAGAGTTGGGCATTCATCACCACAGTCGATTTTAGAACATTCTCATTATTCCAAAAGAAAACCCCAACTCCTCAGCAGTTACCTCTCAATCCTATCCTTCCTAGTCCTGCATAACCACCAATCTAATTGTCTCTATAAGTTTATTTATATTTACATTTTATATAAATGGAACCATACAATGTAGTGCTTTTTTTCTGATTTCTTTCATTTAGCATGTTTTCTTTAAATTATTATTGTTTAATTAAAGAAGTTGTAGGTTTACAGAAAAGTCATGTCAAAACTACAACATTCCCATATTCCCTCCTATTGTGAATACTTTGCATTAATGTGGTACCTTTGTTAAAAGTGATAAAAGAATATTAAAATATTACTGTTAATTCTAGTGCATAGTTTACATTAGGTATATTTTCCCCCATTCACCACCCTATTAGAAACATGATAGGGTGTAACATGTATGACAAAGTAATAGTATCATACATTTATTAAAATTCATGGAATTATTATATTTATACTATTAACCACAGTCCATCATCCACAACATGTTTCACTGTATTATACAGTCCCATGGTATAGCTTCTAACTTTCCTTCTTAGAAACCTACACAACCCAAAACTGCCCTTTTGATCACATTCACAAACATAATTCAGCATTGTTAATTACACTCATGATATGTGCTACTCCCACCATTATCCATGTCCAAGCATTTACAGTCAACGTAAATAGAAATTCTGCACAACTTAAGCATCAGCTCCCCATTCTCCACACACACACACACCCATTCTATCCCCCTGATAACCTATATTCTGGATTCTAACTTTTTGAATTTGCTTTTTAAAATTAGTTTTTATCAGTGAGATTATACAATATTTGTCCTTTTATGTCTGGTTTATTTCACTCAGCATAATGTTCTCAAAGTTCTCCCATGTTGTCATATGTGCCAGAACTTCATTCCTTCTTACAGGTGAATAATATTCCATTGTGTATATATATATACCACATTTTTTATCCATTCATCAATTGATGGACACTTGGGTTGCTTTCATCTTTTGGCAATTATGAATAATGCCACTATGAACATCAGTGTACAAATGTCTGAGCCCCTGCTTTCAGTTCTTTTGGTTATAAACCTAGTAATGGAATTGCAGGTTGTTTGGGAGGAACTGTCACAATGTCTTCTACAGCCACTATACAATTTTACATTCCTATCAGCAATATATGAGTGCCCCTTTTTCTTCACATCCTCTCCTACACTTTCTCAATTTCTCATTTTTTTTAATCACCCATTCTGTTGGGTGTGAAATGTATCTCATTGTGGTTTTGATTGCTGGGTCATATGGCAATTCTATACTTAACTTTCTAGAGGAACTGCCAATCTGTCTTCCACAGTGGCTGCACCATTTTACATTCCTGCCAGCAATGAATGAATATTCCTATTTTTCCACATCCTCTCCAACACTTAACGTTTTCTGTTTTTAATAGTGGCCATTTTAGTAAGTGTGAAATGTTATCTCTTTATGGTTTTGTTTTGTATTTCCCTAATAACTTTGGATTTAGAAAACATCTTTCATATGCTTCTTAATCATTTGTATTTCTTCTTTGGAAAAATGTCTCTTTGAGTCTTTTGCCCATTTTTTAATGTGGGCTGTATGTCTTTTTATTGTTAAATTGTAGGATTACTTTATAGGTTCTGAATAGTAAACCCTTATCAGATATGTAGTTTCTAAATATTTTCTCCCATTGAGTAAGTTGCCTCTTCACTTTCTTGACTGAGTCCCTTGAAACACAAAGTTCTTAATTTTTAAGAGGTCACATTTATCTATTTTTTTCTTTCATTGCTTGTGCTTTGGGTGTAAAGTCTAAGATACCATTGCTTTCCACAAATTTTGAAGCTGCTTCCCTACATATTCTTCCAGGAGTTTTATGGTTCTGGTTCTAATAATTAAGTCTTTGATCCATTTTGAGTTAATTTTGTATATGGTATGAGAATGAATAAGAATTCGTTCTTTTAAATATGGATATGCAGTTCTCCCAGCAACATTTATAGAAGAAACTAATTTTTTCCCAGTTGAGTAGACTTGGCAGCCTTATCAAATTTCAATTGGCCATATATGTGATAGTCTATTTCTGAACTCTTAAATCAATTCCATTGGTCAATATATCTATCTTTATGCTTGTACCATGCTGTTTTGGCCACTATAGCTTTGTAATATGCTTTAAAATCAGGATGCATGAATCCTCCAACTTCATTCTTCTTTTCAAGATGTTTTTGGTTATTCAGTGCCCCTTACCCTTCCAAATAAATTTGATGATTAGCTTTTCCATTTCTGCAAAGTAGGCTTTTGGAATTTTGATTGGGATTGCATTGAATCTTTAAATCAGTTTGGGTAGAATTGACATCATAATGATATTTTATCCTCCAATCCATGAACATGGAATGTGCTTCCATTTATTTTGGTCTTCTTTGATTTATTTTAGCAGTGTTTTGTAGTTTTCTACGTATATGTCTTTTACATCCATGTTTAAATTTATTCCTAGATATTTGATTCTTTTAGTTACTATTGTAAATGGAATTTTTTTCTTAATTTACTCCTCAGATTGCTCATTACTAATGTATAGAAACACTACCGATTTTTCACATGTTGATGTTGTATCCTGCCACTTTGCTGAACTCGGTTTATTAGCTCTAGTAGCTTTATTGTAAATTTGTCAGGACTTTCCATATATGGGATCATGTCATCTGTGAATGGGAAAGATTTTCCTTCTTCCTTTCCAATTTGGATGCCTTTTATTTCTTTTTTTCTTGCCTAGTAGCTCTAGTTAGAACTTCTAGGACAGTGTTGAATCACAGTGGTGACAGTGGGCAACCTTATCTTGTTTCAGAAATTAGAGAGAAAACAGTCTCTCACCAGTGAGTATGATATTAGCTATGGCCTTTTTGTATATGCCCTTTATGATGTTGAGGAAATTTCCTTCCACTCCTATCTTTCAAAGTGTTTTTATCAAGAAAGAATACTAAATTTTGTCAAATGCTTTTTTTCTGTGTCAATTGAGATGATCATGTGTTTTTTCCCCTTCAATTTATTAATGAGGTGCATTACATTAATTGATCTGTTGGCATACAAGTGTTCATGGTATCCTCTTCTGATCCGATTTTATTTCTGTGGGGCCAGTAGTAATGTCCCCCCTCTCACTTCTGATTTTTTTATTTGCATCTTCTCTTTTTCTCCTGGTAAGTCTAGCTAGGGGGTTGTCAATTTTATTGATCTTCTCAAAGAACCAACTTTTGCTTTTGTTAATTTTCTCTGTTGCTTTGTCTTCAATTTCATTTATTTTGCTCTAATCATAGTTATTTCCTTCCTTCTGCCTGCTGTAGGATTAGTTTACTATTCTCTTTCCAATCCTTCCATGTGTCCACTTGGGTCTTTGTTTTTGTTCTTTCTTCTTTAGTAATGTAAATATTTAGGGCTATAAATTTCCCACTCAGCACTGACTTCACTGCATTCCATAAATTTTGATATGTTGTGTTCTTGTTTTTGTTTGTCTTGAGATATTTATTGATTTGTCTTGAAATTTTTTTCTTTGACCCATTGATAGTTTGAGTATTTTGTTTAATAACTCCGTATATTTATGAATTTTCCATTTCTGTTATTGATTTCCAGATTCATTCCATTATGATCAAATAAAGTTCGTTCTATAAATTCAATCTTTTAATATTTATTGAAACATGTTTTTGACCCAACATGTGGTCTGGCTTGGAGAATGATCTATGAGCACTTGAGAAGAATATATATCATTCTGTGTTGGGGTGCAGAGGCTATATATGTCTGTTAGGTCTGGTTCATTCATCATAAAGTTCTCAGTTACCTTATGATCCTTTGTCCAAATGTTCTGTCTGTTGATGAGTGTGGTGTAATAAAGTCTCCAACTATTGTAGAGATTATTTCTCCCTGCAATTTTGCCAGTGTTTCCTTATGTATTTGAGAGCACCATGGTTAGGTGCATAAATATTTATGATTGCTATTTCTTCTTGGTGGCTTGCCGCTTCTATTAGTATATTGTGCCCTTCTTTGTTTCTTATAATGGTTAGGCATTTAAAGTCTATTTTGAAGATAATAGTGTGGCTACCCCAGCTCTTTTTTGGTTACTACTTGTGTGGAATATCTTTTGCCAACCTTTCACTTTCTACCTGTATATATCTTTGCTCCAAGGTGAGTCTCTTATAGACAGGATATTGCTGTAAATATTTCTTTATCCATTCTACCTATGGATAAAATCTTTTGGGGAAGTTTAATCCATTAACATCCAATATTATTACTGTAAAAGCAGTACTTCAACCATCTTATCCATATATATATATATATATATATATCCATATATGTATATATAATCTATATATAGATTACATATTAAAAACAGTTTCTCTCTCCTGCCTAGGAATTTATTGTCGTTTCGCTTTGTATTTTATATATATATATATATATATATATATATATATATTTTTTTTTTTTTTTGCTTCTTTTTACCCTTTTAGTTGCCCTTGGTAATAATCTTCACTTCTAAACTCTATTTCAAACCTCCCTCTATTGTTTTTTTTCCTTTCAGCCTGCAGAACTCCCTTTAGTATTTCTTGTAGGGCTGGTCTCTTGTTGGCTGTCTCAGTTTCTGTTTATATGTGACTATTTTAAATTCTCCCTCATTTTTGAAAGACAATTTTTCTGGATAAAGAATATTGCAGTTTTTCTCTTTCAGTACTTAAATATGTTGTACCACTGCTTCCTTGCCTCCATGGTTTCTAATGAGAAATTGACATTTAGACTTATTATGGTTCCCTTGTATGTGATGAATCACTTTTCTATTGTTATAAGGATTGTCTCTTTATCCTTGACATTTGACATTTTGATTGCTGTGTATTTTGGAGTAGGTATATTAGGATTTATTCTGTTTGGAATATTTTGCACTTTATTTATGTATATTTATGTCTTTCATAAGAGTTTGAAATTTTTTGGCCATGATTTCCTCAAATATTATTTCTTCCCTATTCCCTTCTCTTCTCCTTCCAGGACACCCATGATGCGTATGTTTGTGCGTTCTGTGCTCTCATTCAATTCCCTGAGTCCCTGCCCAAGTTTTTAATTCTTTTCTCTCTCTGTTCTTCTTTATGTGAAATTTCATTTGTTCAGTCTTCTGCTTCATTTATTCTTTTTCTGCCTGTTCAGATCTTCTGTTGTACACCTCTAGTGTATTTTTAATTTCTTATATTGTGCCTTTCATTCCCATAATTTCTGTTACATTTCTTTTTATACTTTCAAATTCTTCTTTATGCTCACCCACTGTCTACTGAATATTCTTTATCTCTTTAATCCTATCTTCCGTCATCTCATTGATTTGGATTAGATTTGTTTGAACATCTTTGATTAATTGTTTCAAATTCTGTATCCCCTCCAAATTTTTTTTCATTTGTTGCTTTAACTGGGCCTTATTTCCTGTTTCTTAGTATGTCTTGTAATTTTTTTTCTCCTGGTATCTAAACATGTAATTATCCTGATGCATTTACTCTGAAGGTCAGTTTCTCTCTCTTGCCTAGGAATTTATTGTTGATTGGCTTTGTGTTAAGGTTTCTCTTTGACACTCAGTTCAACTAATTGTAGACCTTAGAATTGCCCATGTTTAAGCAGTCAAATTCTCCACTCTTCTTTACCTGATTCTTTACATGGATATGTTGTACAGTTTTTAATATTGTGCTATATGTGCAATTGTTTCATCACCAGAGAAAGTTCCTTTCCTCTGTTCCTTCTCTGGGACTCTTGTTTGTTTTTGTTTTGTCTCTATAGTTTTTTTTTACACTCTTTTCAAAGTCTCTAGCTGCTTTTGCCTGGACGGCAAATTCTGGGATGAAGGTCACCCCGAGAATACTTTGCCAAGTCAGTTCTACCCCATCAAAAGAGGGCCAAGGGCCCACAAAGTGAGTGCAGACCAGCTCCAAAGAGCCCTGGGGAAAGGGTCAGGAAAGACACTAAAAGCATTTTTGATGACTCTCCAAAGCTTCAGTTTCCTGGTCTACCCAGCACTTCAGCAAGCTGTTCTCCAGACACCTAGGGAGAATTGAGTCCTGAAATCTTCACCAGCTTAAGCCCTGTAGAGGGTAGGGTTGAAGCAGAGGCCACAGCTGTCCCTGTACAGGGCAGGCATAAACCACTTCTCAGAGTCTGGACCCAGTGATCCAAATTCAACAGCCAAAAGCTATGATCAGTGTTCAGCCATGTCCCACCCCATCCTCACCCTGGCTGTTCTTAGGGAAGAGGACTTCCACATCTCTCTCCATCTCAGTAGCCAGCCAAGGACCAGACCCAAGGTGACTTGCCTCCAGAGTGGGAGATGGGTACCAGCTGCTGCCAAGCAGGAAGCTACTCATAATTCTTTACCATGGTTTCTCAGCCTCTTTCTCCTGCTCTTCCCTGATTGCCATACAGTGCTTCACTGACTGTGGAGCCCCAGAATAGTTTTCCACTAGCTGTTTGGAGAGGGAGTAAATCCTGGAGCTCCCTATGCTGCCATCTTCCCCCAGAAGTATTAATTTCTTAAGAAATATTTTTCTTGACAAATCGTCATACACATACAGTCCATACATGGTATACAACCAGTGGTTCACAATATTATCACATAGTAGTGTATTCATCACCATGATCATTTTGAGAACATTTGCATCATTCAAGAAAAAGAAAAAAACTCATAAATCACATACCCCTTACCCCTGCCTCTTACCAACCACCAGTATTTCAATCTACACAATTTATGTTACCCCTCATCCCCCCTATTATTTACTTTTTATCCATAAGCAATATTAATTTTGATTTACTGTTTTCCTAGATAGAGGCAGTTCTAGCCTTATCTACTGTGATAGCCCGCCCCCACAAGTCGAGGAGCCAGTGTAGGGATTCTGCCAGTTGCTGAGTTATGTCTGTTCCACTCATGCATTCCAGAACTGGGGAAATAACCACAGGATGAATTCAGGGACTCACTGCAACCATTGTGAGCATGATCTAAAATAAAATTCCATTGATTGCTTGACATCCATAAGCCCCTTCCTCTGACATCTCGATCACAGTGACATTTTAGGTCTCTTGAAATTAGTATCAGTTCAGTCCCTTGTCTAATAATCTCTGAAAAGTCTGATTATTTCCTTTTCTGCACTACATATTCATAAAGGCCATAGGTCCCTTTGGGGAAGGTTGAAAAAATAATTAACTGTATAAAATTTTGATAGTGTAGGAATGTCCTTCCTCGAAGGGACCTCACCTCCCCCTCATTCAAGGGATTCTGGATCTATAAGGCAGCTTGAATATGGTAAGTGTAAGGGCCTATGACTCTCTGTTTAGTGATTCAAGTTACACTTCTCATTTGACCTAGAACTCTTTATCCTAGGTGAAATAAGTATTCTGAAGAGTGTCCGTTGATTTCTTTTTTGAGGACACCATTATCAACCAGCCAGTATCATAGGTTTCTTTAAGTCAGACTATTTTGAAAACTGCTTTGATTCCTCTGTCCATTTTGGTAAGCACACCCACCTTGTCTTTGACAATTAAATGCCATTGTTTGGCCCCTGCAATCCCATGATGAAATTTTTCAGTGACAGCAGTTCCTACTGTAATATCTGACGTAGAGAAAGGAGCAGTCATAGAGCTCTTCAAAGACATTGGGACTCTCCTCACAAATTTACTTCTTAGAGTCATGGTAAAAGGTGTGTTCTATGAACCCTCCCGGGGTCCGAGCAGGTCTTACCAAGATAAATCTGCTCCTAACTTTCTAGTCTCCCTAAGCACTTGAATACCTTCCTCTAGAGTATAAATGCAGTTCTAGCATTTAAACTTAATTTAGCGCAGGCCATTCTTTGATCCATGTTTCATCCAACCAGCCAAACAGGCTGAGTTCTTTCTAACTGCTTGAAACAACACTGAATCCAAAATCTCTGCTTAGTGTGCCTGTTCTAGTTTGCTAACTGCTGGAATGCAACACACCAGAGACGGATTGGCTTGTTAATAAAAGGGGATTTATTTTGTTGGTTCTTCAGAGGAAAGGCAGCTAACTTTCCACTGAGGTTCTTTCTTACGTGGAAGGCACAAGATGGCCTCTGCTGGTCTTCTCTCCAGGCCCCTGGGTTCCAACAACGTTCCCCCAGGATGGCTTCTTTCTGCATCTCCAAAGGCCTGGGCTGAGCTGCTAGTGCTGAGATAAGGAATGCTGAGCTGCTTAGCAGTGCTATGTTGCAATCTCTCATTTAAGCACCAGCCAATTAAGTCAAACATCACTCATTGCAGCAGACATGCCTCCTAGCTGACTGCAGATGTAATTGGCAACAGATGAGGTTCACGTACTGTTGACTTATGTCCACAGCAACAAGACTAGGTATGCTCACCTGACCAAGTTGACAACTGAATCTAACTAACACAGTGCTGAAATCAATAAATTTGGTTTGATCCAACTTTATGTTCCTTCCTCCATTATCCTACACCTTTCATATCCATTCCCACATGTATTTCTCAGATTTCTATCTGTGTAAATTTGAAAAAGTCTTGCAGTTCTTTTGGAGTTTACCTCCTCATGGCTCACTCTTTGTACTTCCCCTTTCAGGAATTGCTACAACTTGTGTCTACGTATAAGTCTAAAAGCAAAGAGAAGTGAGTGGGGTTACACCTTGTGAATGAACAGTGTCTTGCATGGCAGCTAACTCAAAGGAGGCCTTTCCAGTTTCCTCAGCAGAGTAGGGCTAAGGTTCTATTGGCAAAGAAGATTCCAGAGAATATAGGGGATATTTCATCAAGATCTGTACATATGTCCCCATTATAGCCTCAGTTATTATTTACATACAGAAAAGCTATTGATTTTTATATTTTAATTTTATACTTTTGTGCTATCTTACTGAATTCAGTTTTCATAAGATTCTTCCAGTCAGGTTTGCATCCTCCATATTCCTCTGAAACTGCTCTTACTGAGATATGAGAGAATACCACAATGCTAAAGCCAGTGGCTAATTCTCAGTCTTTGTCTTACTTGACATATCAGTGGTATTTAACAGTTACTCGTTCTCTCCTCATTGAAACATTGTTTTTATTTTGTTTATGGGGCACTACACTCTCCCAATTTTGCTTTCCCTCACTTTCCTTAGCCTCCTTTTCTGGCAGTTCTTCTCAATCTGAAATTTCCCAGATACTGTTCCAGTCCCTAGTACTGTTCTGCTTTCTCTCTCCCTTGATGTTATTTTCTTAAGATCTGGCTTTAAGTACCACCTATATGCTGATAGGTCCCAAATTTGTATCTTCAGCTCTGACTTCTCCCTTAATATATCCAGTTTACAGGTATATCCAATTTATAATAGCCTCTAACTTGTCTCCCTGCTTCTGACATGTCCTCCCAAGTAGACTTTAATCTCAACAGAGCACATAGAACGATCCTTCTAAATATGTCAGATAATGTCACTCTTCCTCAGTCCCTCCAGTGTTTTCCCATCTCAGTCATAGTAAAAGCCAAAATCCTTGCAATCAACTATCAGGTCTTACATAAAGATATAGCTTTCTGCAGCATTTTTACAGCATCTTCTACTACTTATACTCTTACTTTGTACACTCCTTCCAAATGGGCCTCCTTGCTATTCCTTAAACATGACAAGGAAGTTTTGCCTCTGTGCCTTTGTATTTTTTTTTCAATTTTCGTATTCCACCCTCTTTCCTGAAACATTCTTTTCCTAGATACATGCCTGGCTTGCCGCCTTACCTCGTTCAGGTCACCTTCTCAGTGAGTTCTTCTCTGACTGTTGAAAGTAGCCATATCCCTCCTCCTTCCGAGAGACACCCCTTATTACCACCTAACATGTTTTTATCTTTTCCTTATTTATCTCTTTCTCCTTAGTAGAATGTAAGTTCCAAGATGGTAAAGATGATTTTAAACCATGTTTCTTTCCACTGCTGTATCCTCAGCACTGTGAATACTTCCCGAAACATACCCAGTGATAAATAAATCTTTGGCTTCTTACTGGAAAGTATCAAGACCATTCTCTTCTGTGGCTCACAAACTGATCAAGATGGCAATTTTGAAGTGCTTTGGACTGATAGCATTATATACTTAAGACTGTAACTATCTAGACACACTGGTTTTATTTAGATATTGAGATTGGCTATAAAATTCATTTATTTAAAGTAAGATCTTAAAGAGGTAAATAGCAAACTCTGTTCCAGAATGGCTGGTGGGTCCACTGTTTAAAAACAAAGAAAGAAAGATGTGAAAAAATTAAGTAACAGCTATGTTTATACATATCCCATACACATATATTTACTCATACATTTTGGGAGTTCACTACCTTATTAAATGCCACTACATAATTCTATCCTCAAAACAAGGTGGTTTGAGGTTATGATGGTGGTTTAGAAAAATTGAGAGGTCTTAAAACTTTGATGTTTTTGGCTTACAAAGACAGTGTGCTCTCCCAACAAATAGATGGAGTTCCTGAGTTACTGAGGAGGAAGGAGATCCATTTCATACAACAGTGATTCTCGAAGTGTGGTCCCCATAGACCACAGAAGTCTTTTAGGACTCTCTTGGTGGTCTGCTGACTTGTTTCTTGAAGTACTAAGGTTCATGACAGTGCCTGTATTTTGTTTTATGCATGAATTAGTAATTTATTTATGAAATTCTGAAGTAATTTCTCAAATGCCAGTCCTCCCCTTGAATAATAGTGAGGTTTCTTTTCAGTGCAAGTAGGTATAGGTGAAGTGGTGGTCCACTCATTTTTTGTGTATTCCCCTCATGAAATAATCCATACTTTGAAATTGTTTGAAACTGCTACCTTAGATCAGATTTTTTGTGTGGTTATCAAAGTTTTGAAAAGTCCTTCACTGGCACTTTAAAACACTAAATAATATTTTGTTACCTATTTGTTTATTTATAACTGAAATCACAGTTTGTACATTTTAAATGAATTTTTCAGGGCTAGAGGATGATGACTCTATTTTCATACTAGAAGAGATTATGTCTAAGAACCTAAGAACTAAGAACCTAAGATAACACTTTCAGTTGATAGCATGTTGTCACCTGATCTGAAAGCCAACAGGCCTGGATTTATTCCTCACTCTATCATCTAATAGCTACGAGACCTTGATCAAGTTATTTTCCATCTCTGATGCTGTTCTTATCATTCAAATGTGAAAGGGTGTATTATAATATGTGTAAATTCCTAGGACAATGCTTGGCATATTCAGCAAGCAAACACTATATGGAATGTCTACTTTAATGCTAGGTGATGGGGATATAGTATAGGATGACAAAAGATCCCTTATCTCAAGTAATTTAGCAGATAAATGGTGGAGACAGAAAAGGAAATCTACCCTTATGGTGCAGTGCCATCATTTATTCAGTACTGGGCTCTGGGCACTGTGAGAACCAGGAAATTAGGGGAGATTCTCAGAGGAGATACAGTCTGAGCTGAGATTTGGAGGTTGAGTAGGAGTTATCTAGACCAGATTGGACAGATTACTCTAGACTGATGAAGCAATGGATTCAAAGGTATATATAACAGAACTTTCAGTCTGGTAAAAATGAGTAATGGCTAAGTGGAGTTGATAAGAGATGAAGCTAGAGATTTGGACAGGGGCTTAAAAGATCAATGAATGGACACTACTCTTACCATTATTAATGCCCTAGCTGCTACTGCCATTTTGCTATTATTAGTATCTTTATAGGTGGTATGTGAATAAGAGGGAACTGCAACAGCTCAACTGAATGAAATAATTTAACTCACTTCATTACAAGTACAAATACTGTGGGAAAGCTCTTTTTCTTGACCCATGTCTAAAATTAATAAATTCTGTTTCTAAGTTGTTATATTTCTGATCTCCTCATTTTTAGAAAGGTAGCGAATAGTTCTTAAAAGTCCTTAAACTTAGGAAGGCTGAATTTTTTGTAGCTTCAGTACATTTACTTAAGTCAGTTTTTATCATGGTGAGTAAAAGCTGAATTTCAATTCAGCTTGTCCCAAGAACTAGTCATTTGCATAGTGAAAGCGAAATAAATATGACTTTATCAAATAATAGTTATGCATAGCTATAATCAGATGATATTTGGTTTTGAATGTCCATATTTTGAGAGTTTTTTTTCCAGCCTATGAGGTTTGTGTATAGTCTCCCACTCTGGGCTAGGCTCCTTGAATGCAGATCAGAACTTTTTTGCTCTCCATTATTTATCTACCCTATTCTTCTTTTATTTGACTCTAAATAACATGTTTTAGCCAAGAGATTGAGCATTTTAGTGTTCTTCCCATGTATTTCAAATTATTTTCTGAAAGGATTCTATCTACAGTGTCATTAGCAATGTATATATTCCATTTCCTTGAAACCTATCCAGCATTGACTTTTATCAGAAATCTTTTTAGAATTCTCTTTTATCTTATTTTCTATTTAATTTTTAACATTCTATAAATGGTGGAGTAAACTTTCTACAGTACTATTGCTATTTAGTATATTTATATTTTCTATTATACTGTGGTTTATTAAAGTTATTAAGATTGTGCTAATACAGATAATCAAAAAAATATTGACAAAGTCCCTTGAGAGAGGGATAAAAAAATATGGAACTATTAAATGTTACCATCAGAACATCCCAATACTGTGTCAAACTCTAAGGACACCCAAATCAATAAGACCCCCTAGGTCATGCCCTTGATCTTGAGGCTTACTCTTGTGAAGCCTATGAAAGTAGTGAAGAAGCTTAGCCTACTTATAGGTATGCCTAAGAGTTACTTCTGAGAACCTCTTTTGTTGCTCAGATGTGGCCTCACTCTCTCTAAGCCCGACTCTGTAAGTGAAATCATTGCCCTCGCCGCTACTTGGGACATGACATCCAGGGGTGAAAGTCTTCCTGGCGACGTGGGAGATGACTCCCAGGGATGAATCTGACCCTGGCACCATGGGATCAACAATTCCATCCTGACCAAAAGGGGGAGAAGAAGTGTAACTAATAGAATATCAGTGGCAGAGAGAGTTCAAATAGAGTTGAGAGCTACTCCAGAGGTTGCTCTTACACAAGCTTCAGTTAGACATTGCTACCTATCATAACCTGCCAAACCCCAACCAAGACCATTCCAGCCAATCCTAAAGAACACTTAGGGCAATATGTAAGATTCCACAAGGGTTCCATGCACTAGAGTAACTTTCCAGAAACCTATAACCTCCAAATGGGTTCCTGGACTAGATAAGTCCTGAAACCTAGAGGGCCCAGCCACTCCAGAACATCAGATAGTTCCATTTCCCTACTCCATATTAGTGACACACCCTTCCAGCATGAAAAAGTTGAAATGGCCATAAACATCAAAACACCTAAAGAGAGGGATAGAAAGATCAAAGGTAATGGTGGAGCTATACAGAGAAGATAGGATTTAGTAAATGAATATGATTACTGAATTATTAAATTGATATCTATTTTAGTCTCCAGTATCTTAGCTCAGCTAGAAGTAAAACCTAAAATTGTGGAATTGTAACCCATGTCAAACTCTGAAATAAGTTCTACAACTAATTGTGCTGGGCTTTAAAATTTATTGCTTATTTGTATATATGTTCTTTTTTCTTTTTTTTGCATGGGCAGGCACTGGGAATTGAACCCAGGTCTCTGGCATGGTAGGCAAGAACTCTTGCCTGCTGAGCCATTGTGGCCTGCCCTAATGCTAATATTTTAATAAAATAATTTAAAAATCAATGCCATGAGATATATGCACAGATAAATATAATTTTATTAGTTGACAATTTAATCCTTATCAAAATAAATTTTAGTTTTTATACCGAAAGAACTATGTGCTTAAAATTTTTAAAAATCACGCCTTGTCTTCAAATTATATTTATTTATTTATTCCCTTATTTGTTTATTTGGGAAATAATTTTCTTTTAGCATTATGAATAAATTTGCAGAATCAGAATAAAGAAGTTCTGGTGTTTCTGACAAAATAACAACCAGGATATATTTTTATATTCCTATATAATTGGATAGCTGTTTATTTGTATTTGAAAGCCAAAAAATGGACTCTTATCCAACCAAAATTATTCAGTGTTTTTAGATATAATGAAGAGGATGTGATTAAATTGTGATGTGTCTTGCCCTTTTTTTTATGCTGGTGAAATATTCACTTCGTTATATTATGAAAAATTATTGTGGAAACAAAAATGCAGTCTCCTAATATGAATAGCTACTCTGATCATTAGGCATTTCATTTTATTAACACTTACCACACCCATATGTGAATGAGCTACTCTTTGTTTCATTTAGGTTTCATAATCTATAAAACTGATATTTTTTAAAATGCTAAGAAAACCTATGTATAAAAGAAAGTACTTAGATGATTTTCTTTTGGCAGGGATGGGGGAGTGGCTCTTGAAGAATTATTTAATCTGAGTATCCTCTGAGCAAGCTATCTAGTAGTTTCTCTGTTAAGCCTAGGGAGACAAATTTTAAACTATTTACATAAAACTCAAGTAGTGTGTTAGTCAGGGTTCTCTAGAGAAACTGAACCAATAGAAGAAATCTGTAAATATGAGATTTATAAAGGTGTCTCACATAACCATGAGAATGGAAGAGTCCAGAATTCATAAGGCAGGCTATGAAGCTGGCAGTGCCCATGAAGCGTCTGGATGAATTCCACAGGAAAGGCTCTCTGGCTGAAGAAGCAGTGAAAGAGTCTCTTTTCTTCCTTAAAACCCTCCAACTGATTTGATTATCTAATTGTGGGAGACGCACCTTAGTTGATCTCAGATGTAATCAGCCACAAATGTAGTCAGCTGACTGTTGATTTAATCACCCAGCATGAAAAAGCCTTGCAGCGAAAAAGGTTAGACCAGTGCTCACCTGACCAAATAATTGGGCGTAATCATTTAGTTGACACCAGAACCTAACCAATTTTACAAAACCTATTTACAAGTAGGTTTTGTAAAATAAACTTATGGATATTTTTAAGTCAGGGTATTTTTATTTTTTATATTTTATCTTTATTTGGTTTGTCACGAATGTCTGTGAGAATCTGATGAAACCTACAGGTTCCTTCCCATACACACAACACTTTACATTTCAGAACATCCATAAGAGCCAGATTAAATTTCCTCAGTGAAAAGATATACATCTGCATAAGCAGTCATTTCTCCTTTAAACCTGAAAAGACAGTTTTAAAATATTAAGTGCATTTCTTATAAGTTTGAAAGTAATGAAAATTAGCTGTAGAAGATTTGGAAAATATAAAAAGGTATGAAAAATTTAAAAGCCCCTATGTTTTTCCCATTTAGATATAACTACTCTTAATGTTTTTCTGTATTTTCTACTTTCCCTTTTTGATTAAAAAATTTATTTTTATAAAATTTACATCATTAAAGTACATGCAGTTTGTTTTCTACTGTTTAAATGAACATTTTATCATTAGAATTCTTTCCTGTTACTGAATATCTCAATGGCCATGTAAAATTCCTCTATGAAGATTTGTCTATCTCCTCCAGTGTTTTCACTATTTTAAATAATGTTTCAAATTAAGATCCATATTCATATATTATTATCAGTATCTCTGATTATTTCCTAAGATAGACCTCTCTGTAATTCAAGTTATGGGGTCAAAAGAGTATTAACTTCTTTAGTATACAATTTGAAATTGCCTTCTTGAGGAGCATATCCCACTAACAGTGAATGTGATTGCCTTTTGAGTTTACCCCTGCCTGCAGAGCATCAGCATTTTAAAATCTGTTAATATAACAGGTATAAACTAATAATTTATCATTTTAATTTATATTTTTTATCCCTACTGCTGATAAACATTTTCCATTATGTTTATTAGCCACTTACATTCTTTTTTATTTTTTTAATAGAGAACATGTGAGTTTATAGAACAAGTATGAATAAAATGCTGGATTCCCGTATACCACCCGTTAACCTTTCATGGGTGTGAAACATGTGTTACAATTGATGATAGCACATTTTTAGAATTGTTCTGTTAACCATAGTCCGTGATTTAAGTTAGGGTTCACTATGTACTGTAGTTCCATGGATTTTTGAAAAATTTTTATTCTGTTACCATATATATAAACTAAAATTTCGCCTTTTAACCACATTCAGATTTGTATTTCCCTGCTGTTAATTACATTCACAGTGTTTTGCTACTATCATCACCATCCATTACCAAAGTATTCCCATTATTCTAAAGAGGAACTCTGTATATTTTAAGCCTTAACTTCCCATTCCCTATCCTTATCCTGTCTCCTGGTAACTTATATTCTAGATTCTGACTCTATGAGTTTGCATGTTCAAATTATTTCAAATCAGTGGAATGATACAATATTTTTCCTTTTCTTTCTAACTTAGATCATTCCACGTGATGTCTTCAGTGTTCATGTTGTTACATGTATGAAGGATTTCATTCTTTTTACAGCTGAATAAGATTCCATTGACTCTATACACATGTTTTATTTATGTGAAAAAGTCCCTGCTTTCAATTCTTTTGGATATATACCAAGTAGTGGGATTCCTAGGTTATATGGTAGTTCTATACTTAGCTTTCTGATGACCTGCCAAATAGTTCTCCACAGCAGCTGCACCACTTTTCATTGTCATCAGCAATGAATGGTGTTCCTATTTCTCTTCATCTTCTCCAACATTTACTATTTTCTGTTTTTTTTTTTTAACAGCAATCACTCTAATTGGTGTGTTTATTGGTTTGCTAAAGCTGCTGGCATGCAATATACCAGAAATGGAATGGCTTTTATAAAGGGAATTTATTGTTACAAGTTTACAGTTCAAAGGCCAGAAAAATGTCTAACCTAAGGCATCCAAGAAAAGATACCTTGGCTCAAGAAAGATTGTTGTCTATCACATGGGAAGGCACATAGCTGGCATCTGCTGGTCCTTCTTCCTGGTTCCATTGCTTCCAGCTTCTGATGCCAGTGGTTTCCTCTATAAGCATCTCTGGGCCTTCACTTAGCTCTTCTAGGACACAACTCTGGGTTCTGGCTTGCTTAGCATCTCACAGAAAGGCACATGGCAACTTCTGCTGGGTTCTGCTCGTGTCTAGGCATCTGCTCTCTTTGTCAGCACTCCAAACATCTCCAAACATCTGTGTCTCTGTCAGCTCTGAAACAGTTGTTCTCCAGGAGTCTGCATATGGGGTTTCTCCAAAATGTTTCCTCCTTTAAAGGACTCTAGTAAACTAATTAAGATCCATCTTGAATGGGTGGAGTCACATCTCCATCTAATCAAAAGGCCACACTACAATTGGGCATGTCAGGTCGCCATGGAGATAATCTATTCAAAAGTATCCACCCTAAAATATTGTATCAGGATTAAAAGAAACTGCTGTCCCCACAAGATTGGATCAGGATTAAAACATAGTAGTTTCAAACCAGCACAGTGTGAAATGATATCTCATTATGGTTTTGATTTGTATCTCCCTGACAGATAATGTTGTTAAGATCTTTAAATGTGCTTTTTGGCCAGTTGTATATCTTCTTTGGAGACATGTCTATTCAAATCTTTTGCCCACTTTTTAGTTAGGTTGTTTATCTTTTTCTTGTTAATTGAAGGATTTCTATATTCTGTATATTTAAACTTTTATCAGATTTGTGATTTCTAAATATTTTCTCCCATTGCATAGACTGTGTATGATGGGGAGGTTCTGGTGTCAACTTGGCTAAATGATTGTGCCCAGTTGTCTGATCAGGCAAGAACCAGCCTGACCATGGCTGGAAGTGTATTTCGTGGCTGGTTGATAAACCTTAAGGCTAGTGTATTAAGTTGTTAGTCAGTTGATTGCATTTGTGGCTGATTACATCTGTAGTCAACTAAGGCATGTCTCCCACGATGAGATAAATCCAGTCAGTTGAAGGCTTTTAAGGAAGAAGACTCTTTCACTCCTTCTTCAGCCAGAAAGACTCTCCTGTCACGTTTGTCCAGACCCTTCATCAGAGCTGCCAGCTTCGCAGCTCTGGATTTTGGACTCTTCCATTCCCCTGATTCTTGTTCTCCAGAGAACCCTGGCTAACACAGGTCATCATTTTACTTTCATGTTAAAGACTTTTGAGGCTCAAATATTTCTAATTTGATGAGTTTCATTTTCTTTTCTTTTTTTTTTCTTTTATTGTTTGTGCTTTGGGTATAAGATCTTAAGAAACATTGCCTAACAATATCTTGAAGATGCTTCCCTACAATTTTGACTAGAAGTGTGATCAAGTCCTGGGTCTTACGATTAGGTCTTTGTTATACTTTGAATTGATTTCTATAACACATATGAGGTAGTGATCTCCTTTTTAATGCAAATTGAGGTCCAATTTTCCCAGCACCATTTATTAAAGAGTCTATTCTTTTCCATTTGAGTTGTCTTTCCACTTTGTCAAAAATCAGTTGGCCATTAATGTGAGGGTTAATTTCCGAGCTCTCAGTTCGATTTCATTGGTCTGTATGTCTGTACTTGTGCCAGTACCATGCTGTTTTGATTACTGTGGCTTTGTAATAAGTTTTAAGATCAGGAAGTGTGAGTCCTCGAGTTGCCTTCTTTTTCAAGATGGCTTTGCCTGTTCAGAGACCCTTACTCTTCCATATAAATTTAATGATTTATACTCTTCCAAATAAATTTGATTTCCATTTTTACAAAAATGGTTGTTGGAATTATGATTGGGATTGCATTGAATCTATAAATTGGTTTGGGTAGAATTGACATCTTAATATTTAGTCTTCCAATCCATGAACATAGATTATCCTTCCATCTGTATAAGTCTCTTTGATTTCTTTTAGCAGTGTTTTGTAAATTTCTGCATTCAAGTCCATTACATCTTTGATTAGAACATTCCTAGATATCTGATTTTTTTATTTGCTGCTGTAAATGAAATTTTTTTCTTGATTTCTTCTTCCTGTTGTCCATTAGCTTGTGTTTATAAACACTTCTGACTTTTGGATGTTGAGATTGGCCCTGTTGAATTGCTGAATTCATTTATTAGCTCTAGGAGCATTTTTGTAAATTTTCCAGGATTTTTTGTATATAGGATCATGCCATCTCTGAAAGAGACAGTTTTGTTTCTTCCTTTCCAATATGTATGTTTTCATTTCTTTTTCTTGCTTAATTGCTCTAGCATGAACTTCTAGTACAGTGTCTAACAGCAGTGGTGACTGAGTGCATCCTTTTCTTGTTCCTGGTCTTAGAGAAAATCTTTCACCATTAAGTAGATGTTAGCTGTAAACTTTTCATATGTGCCTTTTATCATGTTGAAGTTTCCTTCTATTCCTATCTTTTAGAGTATTTTTAATCAAGGAAGGTTGCTGGATTTTGTCAAATGCCTTTTCTACATCAGTTGTGATGACCATGTGGTTTTTCCCCATCATTCTGTTAATGTGGTGTGTTACATTAATTGATTTTCTTATGTTGAGCCACTTGATCACGGTGTATAATTCTTTTGTTGTCCTTGTATTTTGCTGTGGATTTTTGTATCTCTATACATAAGCAATATTGGTCTGTACTTTTCTTTTCTCATGCTATCTTTATCTGACTTTGATCTCATGGTGATGTTGGCCTTCTAGAAGGAATTAGGAAATGTTCCCTCTACCTCAGTTATTTGGAAGAATTTGAACAGAACTGTAGTCTTCTTGGAATGTTTGGTAGAATTCCCCTGTCAAGCCATCTGGTACTAGGCTTTTTCCTTGTTGATAGGTGTACTGGTTTAAACTGTTATGTACTCAAAAAAAAACCATGCTCTTTTAATCCAATCTTTTGGGGCTGTCCTGTTTATTGAGTGGGAACTAAAGTTTAAATTGTTTCCATGGAGATGAGACCCACTCAATTCAAGACGGGTCTTAATCCTTTTACTGGAGCCCTGTGTGAAGAGACTAAAAGGCAGAAAGCATAGAGAGAGCTCAGAGCTGACACCGAGAGCAGAGAGATGAAACCAAGACACAGATGTTTGGAGATGCTAAGGTAAGAAATGAAAGCCAGAATTTGCCCCAGAAAAGATAAGTGAGGACTCACAGGCACTTAGAGAGAAAGGCCCTTTAATAAGAAGCTGAGAGCAACAGAAGCCAGGAGAAAATATCATTAGATGTTGCTATGTACCTTCCCATGTGACAGAGAAACCCCAGACACTACTGGCCTCTTTTCAGAGTCAAAGTTTCTTTCTCTGGATGCCTTAATTCAGACATTTTCATGGCCTTCAGACTGTGAATTCATAACTTAATAAATCTCTTTTGAAAAAGCTAATTCTTTTTTGGTATATTGCATTCCTGTAACTTTAGCAAACAAACAGTAGTATTTGACTGCTGATTCAATCTCTTTACTAGTAATTGTTTTTTTAAGAACTTCTATTTCTTCTTGAGTCAAGGTAGGTAGTATTTATCTTTCTAATAATTTATCCATTTTGTTTTGGTTATCTAATTTTATTTGCATACAGATGTTCCTAGTATCCTTTTATAGTCCTTTTTCTTTCAGCAGGGTCAGTAGTAATACCCCCCTTTTCATTTCTGATTTTCATTATTTGCGTCCTCTCTCTTTTTTTTCTTTGTCAGTCTAGCCAAAAGTTTTCAATTTTATTGATCTTTACAAAGAAACAACTTTTGCTTTTGTTGATTCTCTCTAATGTTTTTTTGTTTTCTATTTCATTTATCTCCACTGTCATCCTTGCTATTTCCTTCCTTCAGCTCATTTTGTTTAGTTTATTCTTCCTTTTCTAGTGCTTCCAATTTTGAGGTCTGGCACTAACTTGAAGTCTTTCTTCTTTTTTAGTGTATGCTTTAGAACTATAAATTTCCCTCTCAACACTTCCTTCCTTATATGCCATTATATTTGATATGTTGTATTTTCATTTTCATTTACCTCAAGATACTTCCTAGTTTTGCTTTGGATATCTTCTTTAACCTATTGGTTTAGTATGGTATTTAATTTCCACATATTTCTGAATTTCCCATTTCTTCCTCTTTATTGATTTCTGACTCCATTCTGTTGTGTTCTCAGAGTCTATACATTGTATCACTACAGTATATTTTAATTTATTGAGACTTCTTTTGTGACAACATATGGTCTGTTCTAAAGAATGAACCATGTTCATTTGAGAAGAATGTGTATTCTTGTTTTGGTGAGTGAAGTGTTCTATATATTTTTGTTATATCTAGTAGGTATAGAGTATCATTCATGTTTGTATTTCCTTGCTGATCTTCTGACTAGGTGTTCTATCCATTATTGAAAGTGGTATATTTATGCCTCCTACTGTTAATATAGAACCATCAGTTTCTCCTTTCACATCTCTCAGTATTTGCTTCACATATTTTGGGTTCTGCTGTTGGGTGTGTTGTGTGTGTGTGTAGTGTGTTTATTTATTTATAATTATTACATATTCCTGTTGAATTGTCCCTCGACCTAAAGTCTATTTTATCTGATATTGACATAGTTTCCACAGCAATCTTTAGATTACTACTTCATGGTATATTGTTTTCCATCCTTATACTTTCAAACTACTTGTATCTTTGAGTTTAGGGTAAGTCTCTTGCAGACAGCATGTAGTTAAGTTATACTTTTTATCCATTTTGCCAATCTCTGCCTTTTAAGTAGAAAATTTGAGCCATTTATTTTTCAGTTCATTAATAATAATACAAATCCTCTGCCATTTTTCTGTTTAGCTTTTGCATATCTTATGCCTTTTTTTTGCCCTTTGGTTCTTCTGTTAATAATGCCTGCTTTTATATTTTATTTGATTTTTTGTATTGTACCAAAATTAATACCTTCTCTTTTATCTGGATATATTTTTTCAACTGTTTTCCTTATGCTTACTGTGGCTTTGAAATTTTGTATGCTAAAAAAATAAAAATCATATTTGATTTGATACCAAGTTAATTTCAGTAGCATACATATATATTTTTAGTATACGCCTCTGTTCCCCCTCCTTATTTTTGTACTTATTACTGCTTATATTTCTGTACCTTGTATATCCAAAACCATAGAATTTAATGCTGGAGTTAGTAGTCAGTGATGACCTCAGTTAGGATGTGACATCTCACTTGTAGTTTGAAATATACAGGGTTTGCAAGGTACATTATCTTTTCTATGATGTTCACTTTCTCAGAATGTGAAAGTATGATTGCTTTTGAACTATTGTATAGTTTTTTCCTGATGTGAATGAATGTCTTAAGAATATCCTGATTTTGGTCTTAGTAGCTAGAGGTAAAATATTTTCTCAGCCTGTCAAATTATCAGTGGGCATTCTTTTCCTTTTCTGTATACATTGCTCTTTAACTTTATTGCTAGCTAAGAAGGAGCCATCTAGTTAATATCTTATTCTTGTATGTCTTTAATAGTTTCCCAAGTGCTGGCACCACTTTATTTCATTTGATCTTCACAATGGCCTGTGAGTGTTGTAAGAGCTGTACTATATCATCTCTTTGACCCCTTTTTAATAACCTTAAAGTTGTATATGACACTGAAATCTGAGCCTAGGAAACTGACTTTTAATTTGGTTTTATATGTATTATATATAATTTGATAAATACTATATATGACATATATTGGTTTTCCTGTGCTAGCAACCTTGGATACAAAATTTAGATAAGGACAATAGGACTACATTCTCTGACAGCCTAAGAAGTCTGTCAAATTATCACTGTTAATCATTTGATAAAAGCACAGAGTAGATTGGAAATAAAGACCAATCTCTCCTATACAATCATTGCTATAATCCCCTTCATCTAGAATCCCATTTGGCTTTTTTTAAATGTTGTCTGGAACTATTTTATAGGGTACTGGAATATATAATTATATCACCTGGTGATTTGTGTACCATGGTAAACATTATGGTAAAAGACATCAATAATGTTAACTGACAGTCCAAATCCATATTTTCATTCAAACGCATACAGTTAATTGGATTGGTTTTTATTTCTGCTGGTATAACTAAGAGGGTTTTACTTTGTGACTGGATTCCCATCTGTACCTCAACAAGTTGTACTATTCTTGTAGTTCTTTTTCTTTCCCTTTTCTTGTTGATGCAAGTGCTCAGTTATGGAGCCAAGAGTAAACTGTACCCAGTATTATACTAGAATCATAGAAAGCAAAAGCAAAAAAGGTCTTTGGCACTTATTTCCTTTCTTTAGTCCCCACCTGAATGCTCTGTGACCCAGAAGGATTAGCTATTCTGGTAAAAACTACAACTACAAAAAATGTAAGCTCAAACTGTTTACCAACAAGCTAGACAACATAGATGAAATGGAAGACTTCCTAGAAACACATGAACAACCTACACCAACACTAGAAGAAATAGAAAACTTTAACAGACCAACCACAAAAGATTAAATTAGTCCTCAAAAATCTCCAAACAAGGAAAAGCCCAGGACCAGATGGCTTCACAGGTGAATCCTAACTAGCATTTCAAGAAGGACTAATACCAGTCCTGCTCAAACTCTTCCAAAAAATTGAAGAGGAGGAAACACGCATTCTATGAAGCCAACATGAACCTAATTCCAAAACCAGTTAAAGATACTACAAGAAAAGTGAATTACAAATCAATTTCTCTAGTGAATGTAGATGTAAAAATCTTCAACAACAGACTTGCAAATTGAATCCAATAGTACATTAAAAGACTACAGCATATTCAAGTGGGCTTTATCCCAGGTATGCAAGGATGGTTTAACACAAGAAAATCAACTAATGTAATACACCCCATTAACAAATCAAAGGGGAAAAATCATATGATCATCTCGATTGACACAGAAAAGGCATTTGACAAAATCTAGCTGCCTTTCTTGATCAGAACACTTCAAGAGATAGGAATAGGAGGAAACTTCCTCAACATGATAAAAAAACATATATGAAAAACCCACAACTAACATCATACTCAATGGGAAAAGACTGGAAGCCTTCCCTATAAGACCAAGAACACGACCATGTTGCCCACTTGTTTTCATTATTATTCAACATTGTGCTGGAAGTTTTATCTAGAGCAACTAGGCAAGAAAAAGAAATAAAAGGCAACTCTGCTAGTTTGGAGCTGTTAAGTACCCCATTCCTGTAAGTGCAGATCTGTTGTGGGTAGGACCTTTCAATTAGGTTGTTTCAATTGAGAAGTGACCCACCCAATTCAAAACAGCTTTTAATCCTTTACTGGAGTCCTTTTTGAAGGATAAAGGGCAGGAAAAAAACTGAGAGAACTTAAAGAGAAAAGCCCTGGAGGTGCTAAAAGAGGACCCACAAAGGAAGCTTGGAACCAGAGTTGAAGGCAACAAAACCTGGGAGCAAAGGACCAGCAGATGTGAAGACCACCAACCATGTGCCTTCCCATGTAAACAGGAACCCCAAGTGTCAGCAGCCTGTTTTCAGAGAAAGAATCATCTTGATGCCTTAATTGGAACATTTTCATGGCCTTAGAACTGTACGCTTGCAAGCTAATAAATTTCCATTGTAAACACCAGCCCATTTCTGGTATATTGCATTCTAGCAGCTTTAGAAAACCAAAATAGCATCAAATTGGAAAGGAAGAAGTAAAACTTTCACTGTTTTGCATATACATGATCCTATATTTAGAACATCCCAACACATCTACAACAAAGCTATTAGAGCTAATAAACAAGTTCAGCAAAGTAGTAGGATACAGGATCAACATGGAAAAATCAGTATTTCTATACAGTAGGAAGGAGCAATCTGAGGAGGAAATCAAGAAAAAAATTCCATTTACAACAGCAACCAAAAGAATCAAATATCTAAGAATAAATGTAAACAAGATGTAAGACTTGTACACAGAAAACTACAAAACATTGCTAAAAGAAATCAAAGAAGACCTAAATAGATGGAAGGACATTCCATGTTAATGGATTAGAACATAAATGTAGTTAAGATGTCAGTTCTACTCAAATTTGTTTACAGATTCAATGCAATACCCTCCTTTAAAGAAACAGAAATATTAGATGTAGGACCATAAAACTCCTAGAAGAAAATATAGGGAAATATCTTAAAGATCTTTTGGTAGGAGGTGGTTTCTTAGATCTTACACCCAAAGCACAAGCAATTAGAGTTAGATAAACGGAATCTCCTCAAAACTGCATACTTTCCTCCAATAGAAGTACTTTGTCAAGAAAGTAAAAAAGGTAGTCTACTCAATGGGAAGAAATATTCAGAAACCACATATCCAGAATATATAAAGAAATCCTACAACTCAAAAAAACAAAAAGACAAACAACCTGATTAAAAAATAAGCAAAAGACATGGATAGACACTCTTGCAAAGAGGAAATACAAATGATTAAAAGGCTTATGAAAAGATGCTCAATTTCACTAGCTATTAGGAAAATGCAGTTCAAACCACAATAGGATACCATTTCACACCAACTAGAATGTCCATTATAAAAATTAAAAAAAAAAAAACCCAGAAAACTACAAGTGCTGAAGAAGGTGCAGAAATAGGTGAGCATACTGACTGTTGGTGGGAATGTAGAATGGTGTAGCCACTCTAGAAAACATTTTTACCATTCCTCAGGAAGCTTTGTGTAGAATTGCCATATGATCCAGCAGTCCTGTTACTAGGCATATATATCCAGAAGAACTGAAAGCAAGAACATGAATAGACATTTGCACACTGATGTTTATAGCAGATTTATTCACAATTGCCAGTAGTTGGCAACAGCACAAATTTGCATTAGCTGATGAATGGATAAACAAACTGTGGTATATGCATATGATGGAATATTATGCTACTGTAAAAAGATGTGGTGGTTAGGTTCAGGTGTCAACTTGACCAGGTGATGGTGCCTAGTTCTATTGCTATGGACTTGAATCATTAGCATATGAAACTCATCTATGGCTGATTGATTACATGTGCAGTCAGCTAAGGGGGCGTGCTTTCTGCAATAAGTGATATTTAATTTAAATAGCTGGTGGCTTAAAAGAGAGAGGTTAGAAGAGACCTCAATGCAGCACAACCTGAGCAGCTCAGCATACCTCATCTCAGCACTCACAACTCAGCCCAGATGTTTTTAGAGAAACAGAAAGGAATTGCCCTGGGGAAAGCAGTTGGAACCTAGAAGCCAGGAGAAAAGGCCAGCAGACGTCACCCTGTGCCTTCCTGTATAACAGAGAACCTCAAATGAAAGTTAGCTGCCTTTCCTCTGAAGAACTATACATTTTTAACTAAATAAATCCCCTTTTATTAAAAGCTGATCCATCTTAGGTATGTTGCATTCTGGCATCTTTGGTAGAATAAAACAGGACTGAAGTCATGACACATGCAACAACATGGATGAACCTTGAGAACATTATGTTGCATGAAATAAGCCAGAAAGAAAAGGATAAATATTGTATGGTCTCATGAATATGAACTAATTATAATGAGCAAATTCTGGGAATTAAATTTGAGAGCGTAGGTTATCAGGAGATAGAAGAATGCTTAAGGAGTACAGAATGTTTAATAAAGTTGGTTGTAAATGTTCAGAAATGTACAGAACAATGCTGGGTGATGTAGCACAATACTGTACGTGTAATTAACAATGCTGAGTGTGAGTATGGTTGAAAGAGGAAGGCTAGGGTTGTATATGTCACCAGAAGGAAAGCTAGAGAATAAAACCTGGGACTATATAACTTCGCAAACTCTAAAGTGGACAATGACTATGGTTAATTATACAAATATAAGAAAGTTCTTACATGAACTAGAACAAAAGTACATCACTGTTACACAATGTTAATAATAGGATGGTATATGGAAAAATATACAGTTAATGCAAACTAAGGTCTATGGTTAACAGTAACATTGTAATATTCTTTTATTAGTTGTAGCAAAGGCACCATCCCAAAGCAAAATGTCAATAATAGGGAGGAGTAAGAGGTATGGGATTTTTTTCCCAGAAGAAATAAAAATGTTCTCTTATTGATTGTGGTCGTGAATGCATAACTATGTGATTATACTAAGAGCCGTTGATTGTACACTTAGGATGGATTGTATGGTGTGTGAACAAAACTGTTAAAAACAAAAACAAAACAAAATGTGTACTCATGAAGGTGTACTTTATATTTCATGTTGAGATGATTCTATGTGAAAATTATTACAGGAGCAATTAGTTCGAGAGCTTCAAAAGAAGCCCACAGAATTTGTTTCCTTTATTTTAAACTATTTAAGTTTAGTTAAGAAAGTGATTCTAGTGATACCCACACATTCTAAAATATGTAGTTAAGGATAAAAATAATCATACAAATATTAACATTTAACTACACAAATTGTTTACTTCCTAAATTTGTTTATGGTAAAATAAGACATTAAGGCTAAACTGTAGTCCAGTAATAGCCTTTAATCCTTGTATACTAAAAGTTATAAAGTTTCTTAAGATGACCGCAAGCTTTTAATTTCTCATTTTAAATAATTATAGATAATATGTATTTAGAGCTCATTACATGCTAGACACAGTGTTAACTGCATGGTATCATCTCAGTCAAACATCAAGTCATAGGCATTTTTAAAATATTTGTGAGAAAATAAGTTAAGTGGTTTGGGGAACTTTTCTTAAAATAATGGTTTTTAAATATTCCTGATTAAACTATTTCTGGAATCATTTTGTATTGTGCAATAGAATAGAGATAATCTGCTGAGTCAGACCTTAAAATGGAAATAATCTAAATGCTATGGAGCATTCTTAGGAGTACACAGTATGGACAGCAGAAACCACACCTTGGCTGAGTTTCATAACAGACCCCTTACTTTCCTTGTGTAAGGAACAGAAGCTGATCTAAGATGCAGCATCAGAAGTTGCAATTCTAAAATTCTGAAGTTTACTCCTTCTCTGTATATTTTTCATCAAAAAAGAGAAAAGTATAGAGTTGTTTTTGCCTAAAGAGGGTGATAATAATAGAGATAAAATTAGGTATCAATTTTCTTCACTTTATAAGATTGTATTCTTTATTCTTTCCATTTGGTAACTTTTCTAATCATTACATTGGTCTGTGTGTGGTCTGGTGTAGTTCAGTACTTTTAATACCCTGATCTAACCATGAAGATTTAGTGCAAGACCTGTATTTATTCCTAAATATTCTAAGGGGCCATGTAATCAGGGTAACAAGTGAAAAATTAGGCGGAGTCCTGCAAAAAAGTAATTCAGCCTTTTATCTGTCAGTTTTTTGTCCTTTGAGGAAAAAAGTATTGACTACAGCTCTTTACATGAATGCCTTTTTTGGAAGTGTGAAGGGAGAGAAAAGGGGAGGGGAAGTACCAAGAAATAAGCAAAAAAAAGGAAGCATGATTAACTGTAAACAAAGAAAGCACACATTTTATAGGCCACCAAGAATTTTTATGCTTCTAAAATTTTAAGAAATGCAAAAGAAGTACATTCTTCAACTTTTTAAATATATCATTTTTCAGTCATTGAGTAACCAAAAGATAGCTATGCATTATGTTACCGATTTAACATAAGTGCCCTTCTTTCCGTTATTTTAATTGTATTTTACTTTAGTTAATTCCCTTTTAGTTTATTACTTCAATTATAACTTTCAAAAACTTTCCAAATACCCCTTTGTTTACTTCAAAACTTGGATGTATTTAGACTTAAAATTTGCTTATGAATAGCTTATATGCAAAATAGATTAAAAGAAAGCATTCAGATGAGTATTGTTTGTTGTTATCCTAATTTAACATCTAAATAAAAATAACTGAAAAATTAGTTCCATATCAAGGATTTTGTCCTCATACAATAAATACATAGTCAGTGTTTATAGAACTTTTTGTGAGCTTTGTAGGCTTGCATTGATTGTGGTCTTGTAATCTTTTAAAAACATATATAAATAAAAATGAATTCTTTGAACCATGAGATACTAATAATTATAGACTTATCATATTTTTTAAGAACTGATTTAACTGTATTTGATTTACTATTCTTAAAAAAAGAAGTTAATAAAACTTTTAAGAAGTTAGGAACATCTTTTATCAATTTATATACTTGTTTGTTTCCGATGTCTAAGACAGTAGAACAGTCATCAACAAAGAATAAGGAAATCATATGGAAAATACTAAGCCACATATATTACATTTATAGTATTCAAAATGTTAATTGTATATAGTTACAAATCAGTTACCTTTCAAACACTCAGCTGTTAGGCTGTGTCTGCATGGCTTGAATGTCAGATGTGATCCAAACCAATTTTTTTGGCACCCACAGCAACAAAAGTTATCAAAAGCAGATAAATATTTTTGTGGATAAATTATTCTATGTCATATCATGACTCAGTACTCCTACCTTGCTCTCTTCTGAATGAAAAACTAATCTTGGCTTGACATTAGACATTTATTATTCAGTGCCAGTTCTATGTGCCTGGACTAATCTCATATATTTATTATAAGGAGTAAATTAAATGGTATAAAGCATAGATGTAGTACATTCAATAAATGCTAGCATAAAAAAGGAGTCAACTTCTAGTTAACTATGGATGGTACATGGACTTATTATAGCCTTCTCAAAATGATAAATGGCATCAAAATAAATAACATCAAAATAATTTTAAATGGTATATACCTACAAAGACAAGGAAAATTAGAAGGAATTGAATAGCAGATGAAGGCAGTCAAAAAATTATGAACGCTTAAAAGCAGACACATGGGTGGTGCGACGGTGGCTCAGTGGCAGAATTCTCGCCTGCCATGCTGGAGTCCCAGGTTCGATTCCTGGTGCCTGCCCATAGGAAAAAAAAAAGTGGACACATGAATGCTAAAGGTTTAGCAGATCTGAGAAAAATGAAATATTGGACCCTGGAGAAGCTTAGGATTGTAGGTACCTCTGAGGAAACATGTCTTGGGGGTGGGAGGCTAAAAACAGGAGGATTGGTAGAAAGTGAAGGAGCAATTTTGTCTTCTATGCCCTATCCAAACCATATAAGGCAGCAAATTACTTCTTTGCCATTCTGGCACAATTTTGAGGGTTTATTCTCTGGAAAGGTTTAATAAAACTTTTTGAATGGATTGTATGGTATGTGAATAAAACTAAAAAAAACAAAAATGGAACTCTGGTTTTAGAGACCACAGGCATAAGAGCAACCAACATTCAATTCTTAAACATTTCAGAAAGAACCTTGAAAACAAATGGAAAGAAATTGTCAAAATAATCTAAGAAATTTTCCCTACAAGTGTCCAACAAAATATATGAAAGACAAAGAAGCCCCTCACCAAGGTACTCCGTAATGAAATTTCAGAATTACAGGTATAAAGAGAAAAATATTTAAGCTTCTGAGAGGGATTAAAAAAATGAACTACATAAAAGTTTGAGAATCAAAATACAACTGACAATCATATATCTAGAAATAAATCTAATGAAGAATGTAAAGGACTTTTATAAAAAGCTTTGCCAAAGGAATTTTTTTTTATTTAACATGGGCTCGCACTAGGAATCGAATCTGGGTCCTCTGGCATGGCAGGCAAGCATTCTTGCCTGCTGAGCCACCGTGGCCCACCCCAAAAGAAATTTTTAAAGACCTAAATAATAGAAGGATTTCCATGTTCATAGGTTGGAAGACTAAATATTGTTAAAATGTCAATTCTACCCATAGTAATGTATACATTTAGTGCAATCCCAATCAAAATTCTAACACCCTTCTTTGCAGACATGGAAAAGTCAATCACCAAATATATAGAGAAGGATATGAGGCCCCAAACAGCCAAAGCCATCTTGAAAAAGGAGACTGATGTTGGAGGACTCACACCCTTTTCCCCCCAGAGAATGCTACATGCACCATGACCTATAGGCACAGTGACATACATCCATTGCAGAGGTTCCCCTCCTTCCACTTTTATTGGCCACAGACTTTCACCCACAGAACCCCATATTCCAGAATCCCCATGCACAGTGAAATCCACCCCCACTCCCAGTCTCCCTTATTCCCTCTGCCCTCCACCACCATCTCCCAGATTGGCCCTGTGCATCTGTACCCCACCCCCCCCACCCCTCCCCATGCTCAAGCATTTCCTGGCCCTCAGTCTCAGGCCTTTCTCCCTCCCTCCGTCCCTCCCTCCTGTATCCATTGGTCTATATGTCTGTCCTTGTGCCAGTACCATGCTGTTTGATTGTTATGGCTTTTATAATAAGTTTTAAGATTCCTTGTGAAATGACTATAATAGTAATAAGATGTACCATTCTTCCTGGAACAAATATCAGTTTAGTGGATGTGATTTTCACATTTAGCATAATCATGGCTCTTTTCCTCAAAAAATGAAAGAGGGAAGAGAGAGAGAAAGAGAGAGGGAGGGAGGGAAGTTGCCATTCCAACTACTAGAATGGCTACTATTTTAAAAATGCAGTCATATGGTAATTCTATACTTAACTTTATGAGGAACTATCTGCTAGAGTAGCTGCACCATTTTACATTCCTCCCAACAATGAATGGATGTTCCTGTTTCTCCACATCCTCTCTAACAGTTCATTTGGAACTTCAGAGAAATGTTTTTGCTGAATTTGTATGGGTCCTGCCCCATTGCAGGAGAAATAAAAAGCAAAGGAATAAGGGTTAAATTAGAATACTTATTCTCCACAAACCCGATTTTATTCCTGGAGCTGTTTTGCTCAGATCTTTATAACAAGCACATGAAGTTATAGATTTTGTAGATTTTTGCAGCTTAGCTTGACTGTTCTGAGTGTTAAACGTCCCTGCCATGAGTGTCATAGAACTACAAGGACCGTATAGCATGTGATCTAGGCTCCTTGACTTAACAAAATTCTCAAATTAGTGCCATTGATGTGAGATAGATAATCATTCTAGGTTCTCTGAGGATGAAGATGTCTTGGATTCCTAGCATTTCATTCCTAGTGAGTTAGGGGGGAAAATAGTCTCACTTCCCTGTAGTTTAAATGCATTTCTCTTTGTCCTTTCTTTATACATACGAGACAGGCCTGGACATATTAAGGATGTACCTTTATTTATATGTCAGATGTCTGGAGATTGTGGTTTTGAAGGCATTTAGGATCCTTGATTTCATTATTTAAACAGACCATTTTCTAACATTTCCAATAATGAAATTATACCCATGTTACATAAAAAAGGAAATATCCAGATATTTCATTATTTTTAAAATATAATCATGACTAGCATTTTGTACTATTAAGCCTTTAGGAATCAACTTTAAAGGCCCTACTTAATATTCTTTCTCAATTGATCTTAATTTTTTAAATCCAAATAACTCCTAAAACTGTAAAGTATGGGCGGGCCACGGTGGCTCAGCAGGTAAGAATGTTAGCCTGCCGTGCCCGAGGACCCAGGTTCTTTTCCCGGTGCCTGCCCATGTAAAAAAAAAAAGGGGGAGATCCAAGATGGCGGCTTAGTAAGGTACATGCGTCTTAGTTCCTCCGACTCCAAATCAACTAATAGGTGAACAGAAACAGTACAGAACAGCTCCCGGGGCTACACCAGGGAATGGACACACAGCGTAACCCAGTCTGGACTGGCTAGTCTGACTGCGAAACTCGGCTGCGGTGAGATCCCCGAGCGGCGCGTGATTTCCCGAGCAGCCGCAACTGCGGCGGTCCGAGCTAATCCCTCCCTCCTTCCCGGGCCAGCTGAGAGTCTCGGAGAGGCAAGCTTCCCAGCCAAGGCGGCCGGCGCCACACTTTTGCGAGCGGCTTCGAGTCTCGGCTTCGAGTCCGCGGCTACGAGCCTCGGATCAGAGGGCTATCCAAAGTCTGGGCTGGCTAGTCTGACTGCGAGACTCGGCTGTGGTGAGACCCCCGAGCGGCGCGCGATTTCCCGAGCAGCCGCAGCTGCAGCGGTCCGAGCTACTCCCTCCCTCCTTCCCGGGCCGGCTGAGAGTATCGGAGAAGCAAGTTTCCCAAGCCGAGGCAAGCAGCGCCCCTCTTTTGCGGGCGGCTTCGAGTCTCGGTTTTGAGTCCGCGGCTACGAATCTCGGATCAGAGGGCTATCCAAAGTCTGGGCTGGCTAGTCTGACTGCGAGACTCGGCTGCGGTGAGACCCCCGAGCGGCGCGATTTCCCGATCAGCGGCAGCTGCGGCGGTCCGAGCTACTCCCTCCCTCCTTCCCGGGCCGGCTGAGAGTCTCGGAGAGGCAAGTTTCCCAAGCCGAGGTGGCCAGCACCCCTCTTTTGCGGGCGATTCGAGTCTCGGCTTCAAGTCCGCAGATACGAGTCTCGGATCGGAGGGCTATCCAAGCCGCGGTGGCCCCCCCCCGCGGAAGGCTTCCTGGTCCGGTGGGGAATCCCTCAGGCCCGCTGCGGCCCGCGACCAGCCACAGGGTCCCCTCAAGCCGCGGCAGCTGACGCCCCCACTACACACGGCCCCTGAACCAACGGAGATAATTGGATCCGAAATCCCCAGGCCGCGGAGATCAGTGACTGGGGGAGACCCATTCCAAACACTTGAGACAAACGTGTGCCACGTGCGCCACCTACTGGGCAAGATAAGAAAAACAGATCCCAGAGATTTCACAGAAAAATCTTACAACCTTGCTGGGTCCGACACCCAGAGAAATCTGAATAAATGCCCAGACACCAGCAGCAGAAGATAACCGTCCACGCTCAAAAGATTGAGAATATGGCCCAGTCAAAGGAACAAACCAATAGCTCAAATGAGATACAAGAGCTGAGACAACTATGCTGAATATATGAACAGAAATGGAAAACCTCTTCAAAAATGAAATCGATAAATTGAGGGAGGACATGAAGAGGACATGAGCTGAACATAAAGAAGAAATAGAAAAACTGAAAAAACAAATCGCAGAACTTATGGAAGTGAAGGATAAAGTAGCAAAGATGGAAAAAACAATGGATACCTACAATGATAGATTTAAAGAGACAGAAGATAGAATTAGTGATTTGGAGGATGGAACATCTGAATCCCAAAAAGAAACAGAAACTATCGAGAAAAGAATGGAAAAATTTGAACAGGGTATCAGGGAACTCAAGGACAATATGAACCGCACAAATATACGTGTTTTGGGTGTTCCAGAAGGAGAAGAGAAGGGAAAAGGAGGAGAAAAACTGATGGAAGAAATTATCACTGAAAATTTCCCAACTCTTATGAAAGACCTAAAATTACAGATCCAAGAAGTGCAGAGCACCCTAAAGAGATGAGACCCAAATAGGTGTTCTCCAAGACACTTACTAGTTAGAATGTCAGAGGTCAAAGAGAAAGAGAGGATCTTGAAAGCAGCAAGAGAAAAACAATCCATCACATACAAAGGAAACCCAATAGGACTATGTGTAGATTTCTCAGCAGAAACCATGGAAGCTAGAAGACAGTGGGATGATATATTTAAAATACTAAAAGAGAAAAACTGCCAACCAAGACTCCTATATCCAGCAAAATTATCCTTCAAAAATGAGGGAGAAATTAAAACATTCTCAGACAAAAAGTCACTGAGAGAATTTGTGACCAAGAGACCAGCTCTGCAAGAAATACTAAAGGGAGCACTAGAGTCAGATACAAAAAGGCAGAAGAGAGAGGTATGGAGAAGAGTGTAGAAAGAAGGAAAATCAGATATGATATATATAATACAAAAGGCAAAATGTTAGAGGAAAATATTATCCAAACAGTTATAACACTAAATGTCAATGGACTGAATTCCCCAATCAAAAGACATAGACTGGCAGAATGGATTAAAAAACAGGATCCTTCTATATGCTGTCTACAGGAAACACACCTTAGACCCAAAGATAAACATAGGTTGAAAGTGAAAGGTTGGGAAAAGACATTTCATGCAAATAACAACCAGAAAAGAGCAGGAGTGGCTATACTAATATCCAACAAATTAGACTTCAAATGTAAAACAGTTAAAAGAGACAAAGAAGGACACTATATACTAATAAAAGGAACAATTAAACAAGAAGACATAACAATCATAATATTTATGCACCAAATCAGAATGCCCCAAAATACGTGAGGAATACACTGCAAACACTGAAAAGGGAAATAGACTCATATACCATAATAGTTGGAGACTTCAATTCACCACTCTCATCAATGGACAGAACATCTAGACAGAGGATCAACAAAGAAATAGAGAATCTGAATATTACTATAAATGAACTAGACTTAATAGACATTTATAGGACATTACATCCCACAACAGCAGGATACACCTTTTTCTCAAGTACTCATGGATCATTCTCAAAGATAGACCATATGCTGGGTCACAAAGCAAGTCTCAACAAATTTAAAAAGATTGAAATCATACACAACACTTTCTCGGACCATAAAGGAATGATGCTGGAAATCAATAATAGGCAGAGTGCCAGAAAATTCACAAATACGTGGAGGCTCAACAACACACTCCTAAACAACGAGTGGGTCAAAGAAGAAATTGCTAGAGAAATTAGCAAATACCTCGAGGCGAATGAAAATGAAAACACAACATATCAAAACTTATGGGACGCAGCAAAGGCAGTGCTAAGAGGGAAATTTATTGCTCTAAATGCCTATATCAGAGAAGAAGAAAAGGCAAAAATTCAGGAATTAACTATCCATTTGGAAGAACTGGAGAAAGAACAGCAAGCTAACCCCAAAGCAAGCAAAAGGAAAGAAATAACAAAGATTAGAGCAGAAATAAATGAAATTGAAAACATGAAAACAATAGAGAAAATCAGTAAGGCCAGAAGTTGGTTCTATGAGAAAATCAATAAGATTGATGGGCCCTTAGCAAGATTGACAAAAAGAAGAAGAGAGAGGATGCAAATAAATAAGATCAGAAATGGAAGAGGAGACATAACTACTGACCTCACAGAAATAAAGGAGGTAATAACAGGATACTATGAACAACTTTACGCTAATAAATACAACAATTTAGAGGAAATGGACGGGTTCCTGGAAAGACATGAACAACCAACTTTGACTCAAGAAGACATAGATGACCTCAACAAACCAATCACAAGTAAAGAAATTGAATCAGTCATTCAAAAGCTTCCTAAAAAGAAAAGTCCAGGACCAGACGGCTTCACATGTGAATTCTATCAGACATTCCAGAAAGAATTAGTACCAACTCTCCTCAAACTCTTCAAAAAAATCGAAGCGGAGGGAAAACTACCTAATTCATTCTATGAAGCCAACATTACCCTCATACCAAAACCAGGCAAAGATATTACAAGAAAAGAAAACTACAGGCCGATCTCTCTAATGAATATAGATGCAAAAATCCTCAATAAAATTCTAGCAGATCATATCCAACAACACATTAAAAGAATTATTCATCATGACCAAGTAGGATTCATCCCAGGTATGCAAGGATGGTTCAACATAAGAAAATCAATTAATGTAATACACCATATCAACAAATCAAAGCAGAAAAAGCACATGATCATCTCAATTGATGCAGAGAAGGCATTTGACAAGATTCAACATCCTT
Source organism: Tamandua tetradactyla (assembly GCF_023851605.1). Taxonomy (NCBI): domain Eukaryota; kingdom Metazoa; phylum Chordata; class Mammalia; order Pilosa; family Myrmecophagidae; genus Tamandua; species Tamandua tetradactyla. The sequence goes on along the minus strand of NC_135331.1, from coordinate 102,644,342 downwards.
TCCTGTTGAAAACACTTCAAAGGATAGGAATACAAGGGAACTTCCTTAAAATGATAGAGGGAATATATGAAAAACCCACAGCTAATATCATCCTTAATGGGGAAAAATTGAAAACTTTCCCCCTAAGATCAGGAACAAGACAACGATGTCCACTATCACCACTATTATTCAACATTGTGTTGGAGGTTCTAGCCAGAGCAATTAGACAAGAAAAAGAAATACAAGGCATCAAAATTGGAAAGGAAGAAGTAAAACTATCACTGTTTGCAGACGATATGATACTATACGTCGAAAACCCAGAAAAATCCACAACAAAACTACTAGAGCTAATAAATGAGTACAGCAAAGTAGCAGGTTACAAGATCAACATTCAAAAATCTGTAGCATTTCTATACACTAGCAATGAACAAGCGGAGGGGGAAATCAAGAAACGAATCCCATTTACAATTGCAACTAAAAGAATAAAATACCTAGGAATAAATTTAACTAAAGAGACAAAAAACCTATATAAAGAAAACTACAAAAAACTGCTAAAAGAAATCACAGAAGACCTAAACAGATGGAAGGGCATACCGTGTTCATGGATTGGAAGACTAAATATAGTTAAGATGTCAATCCTACCTAAATTGATTTACAGATTCAATGCAATACCAATCAAAATCCCAACAACTTATTTTTCGGAAATAGAAAAACCAATAAGCAAATTTATCTGGAAGGGCAGGGTGCCCCGAATTGCTAAAAACATCTTGAGGAAAAAAAACGAAGCTGGAGGTCTTGCACTGCGTGACTGTAAGGCATATTATGAAGCCACAGTGGTCAAAACAGCATGGTATTGGCATAAAGATAGATATATCAACCAATGGAATCGAATAGAGTGCTCAGATATAGACCCTCTCATCTATGGACATTTGATCTTTGATAAGGCAGTCAAGCCAACTCACCTGGGACAGAACAGTCTCTTCAATAAATGGTGCCTAGAGAACTGGATATCCATATGCAAAAGAATGAAAGAAGACCCATATCTCACACCCTACACAAAAGTTAATTCAAAATGGATCAAAGATCTAAATATTAGGTCTAAGACCATAGAACAGTTAGAGGAAAATGTAGGGAGATATCTTATGAATCTTACAATTGGAGGTGGTTTTATGGACCTTACACCTAAAGCAAGAGCACTGAAGAAGGAAATAAATAAATGGGAACTCCTCAAAATTAAACACTTTTGTGCATCAAAGAACTTCATCAAGAAAGTAGAAAGACAGCCTACACAATGGGAATCAATATTTGGAAACGACATATCAGATAAAGGTCTAATATCCAGAATTTATAATGAGATTGTTCAACTCAACAACAAAAAGATAGCCAACCCAATTACAAAATGGGAAAAAGACTTGAATAGACACCTCTCAGAGGAGGAAATACAAATGGCCAAAAGACACATGAAGAGATGCTCAATGTCCCTGGCCATTAGAGAAATGCAAATCAAAACCACAATGAGATATCATCTCACACCCACCAGAATGGCCATTATCAACAAAACAGAAAATGACAAGTGCTGGAGAGGATGCGGTGAAAGAGGCACACTTATCCACTGTTGGTGGGAATATCAAATGGTGCAACCACTGTGGAATGCAATTTGGCGGTTCCTCAAAAAGCTGAATATAGAATTGCCATACGACCCAGCAATACCATTGCTGGGAATCTACTCAAAGGAATTAAGGGCAAAAACTCAAACGGACATTTGCACACCAATGTTTATAGCAGCGTTATTTACAATTGCAAAGAGATGGAAACAGCCAAAATGTCCATCAACAGACGAGTGGCTAAACAAACTGTGGTATATACATACGATGGACTATTATGCAACTTTAAGGCAGGATAAACTTATGAAGCATGTAATAACATGGATGGACCTAGAGAACATTATGCTGAGTGAGTCTAGCCAAAAACTAAAAGACAAGTACTGTATGGTCCCAATGATGTGAATTGACACTCGAGAATAAACTTGGAATATGTCATTGGTAACAGAGTTCAGCAGGAGTTAGAACTAGGGTAAGATAATGGGTAATTGGAGCTGATGGAATACAGACTGTGCAATAGGACTAGATACAAAAACTCAAAAATGGACAGCACAATAATGCCTAATTGTAAAGTAATCATGTTAAAATACTGAATGAAGCTGCCTCCGAGCTATAGGTTTTTGTTTTGTTTTGTTTTGTTTTGTTCTTATTATTATTACTTTTATTTTTTTCTCTATATTAACATTCTATATCTTATTCGGTTATATTGCTAGTTCTTCTAAACCGATGCAAATGTACTAAGAAACGATGATCATGCATCTATGTGATGATGTTAAGAATTACTGATTGCATATGTAGAATGGTATGATTTCTAAAAAAAAAAAAAAAATGGTCAGCACAATACTGCCTAATTGTAATGTAATTATGTTGGAACGCTGAATGAAGCTGCATCTGAGCTATAGTTTTTTTTGTTTTTTTTTTTTCTTCTCTTATATATTTTTGTACTTTTTAGTTTTATTTTTGTTTTCTCTCTGTGTTATCACTTTATTTCTTTTTCTGTTGTCTTGCTATTTCTTTCTCTAAATCGATGTATATGTACTGAGAAATGACCATACACCTATGTGATGATGTTAAGAATTACTGATTGCATATGTAGAATGGAATGATTTCTAAATGTTGTGTTAGTTATTTTTTTTAATTAATAAAAAAATAAAATTAAAAAAAAAGGAAAAAAACTGTAAAGTATAAACTATAAACTGGGAAATATCCAATTAGAAAACAGAGCTTTATATTGTTCTAGGAAAAAAAAATCCACTGGAAAAGAACAAAGCTAGAACCTTGTCATGCTGCAAACCTTTTGCCTTATAACAGAAATTAATTTGCCATTGTATGGTCCAGTATGTTACAAGGCAGTCTTCATGATGTCAGGAACCTTTTTGTTCACTGCAGTCTCCCCAAAGCATAGTATAGGACTGGATGCATAAAGATGGTCAATAAATGTTTGTTAAATGTTGGCAATCCATTTTCCTATCCCTAATTTTCAGGTACCTCTATATGATATAAATTAATTGAAGCAGACAAAGTCAGTGGTCCTTTCTGGTATAAAAAAATATATATGAAATCAATAGATATAATGGAGCTCTCTGTGCCAGAATTATAAAATGTACTTATTTTGAAAGTTCTCCATAAGCAGTTATTGGAAATTTATGTGTATATCTATAAAATATCAAAAGTTGTTATAAAAAAATAGAATATATAGGTATTTATGAAAAGAGGTTATTAATGTCTAAATGAGTTCCCTCATTCACACACAATTCTTATTGGCTTATAGGCACTGTCTGGAGCTATATTTGAGAATTTTCCATACCAGGGTCTCAAAGTCCACTAACCTATAGCCAGTAATGCTTTCAGTCAAATCCTGTAGGCAACTACAGCAATCTTGATTGGGCCACCTAAGATCTAGGCTTACATGCTAACTTTATTCTCCGTTGCATCAAAAAATAGACAGTACATATGATGGGATTTGAACTAACTCTTGAAATCATTTGCTTTTTATCGTTCCAGCCATAATCTTTAATAATTATGTGGTTGGTTCTTGTTGAATTATTGATGTTTAAAATAACTGAAGATAAATAATTAATTCAGTTTATATATTTTGCTTTAAAATATTCTATTTTGAACTCACATTTTTAACAGCATTTTTTCTATTCTTTGCAGATTATGGTACTACTAGATAATAATACTGTTTGCAACCCAAGGGAAATTGATTATTTCTGCTTTAAGTTGCCTGTTTTTTTTTTTTTGTTTTTTTTTTAAAGAGAGAGGGAGGAAGGGAAGGAAAGACAGAGAGAAGGAAGGAAGGATGGAAGGAAGGAAGGGAGGAAGAAAGGGAAACATCTTTAAACATTTTCTTGTTTTATTGTATTTTTGTTTGTTTGTTTGTTTTTTACATGGGCTGGGGCCGGGAATCGAACCGAGGTCCTCCGGCATGGCAGGCAAGCACTTTGCCCGCTGAGCCACCGCGGCCCCCCCAAGTTGCCTGTTTTTTACATCAAGGATCAGTAAACTATGAATTGCAGACTAAATCTTGCCTGCTAACTGCTTTTCTAAATACAATTTAAATGGAACATAGCCATGCCCATTTGTTTTTGTATTATCTATGGCTTCTTTTGTGCTACAACAATAAAAATGAATATTTGCAACAGAGAACATATGGACTGAAATGTCTAAAATATTAATACCTAGACCTTTACAGAAAAATATTGCTGACCCCTGCTTTAGATCAACACTGTTCAGTAGAGCTTTCTGCAGTGGTGAAAAATTTTTTTTTTAATGTATGCCCTATTCAATACAATAGCCACTATCCAGATGTGGCTATGCTAACACTTAAAATCTGGTTATTATAACTAAGGAATTGACATTTTAATTTAATTTAATTAATTTTAATATTAAATAGCCATCTATAGATAATAGCTGCCATTGGACAGCACAGTTCTAGATGAGGAAAACAAGTGCTAAAGCAGCACACAGATATGATCTCCTTACATTGAGACTTAAGTATCAGCTAGACAGGGGTGGCAGATAAAACTAGGACTAGAAGTTCAACCAGGCAGATCTGAATCAGACAAAGAGTCACATCTCAGTGTAATCAGCACTAGAAAGTATAGGTAGGCATTTACTCCAGATTGGAGTTAAGTATACTATAGCATCAGCTAGGAAGTATCAGACAGATCATCTAAGTATAGACTGGCAGGTCTGGAGTTGCAGAGGTCGTGGACATCATGAATTTGCAGCCATGTACAAAGCTAAATAATAATGTGAGTCCTAGCCCTTCCACAGAAACCTGTCTGTTTCTTTTATTTTATAAGCTGCCCATTTGAATTCAGAGGTCCTGGACCTAGACGTATTATTTGAAAGGATATTGGAAAGCCAGGGGTGTTACGACACTGGTTAATGCAGATAAAGAAGGAACTTGTTGACAACTGCAGTTAAAATATTATAAATTGAACATTTAAGTTCCATAGCTAAGTCAGGTGATAAACACTGTTATGTGGAGATAATCATAGAAAAATTTTCCTTAAGGAAATGATTTTTTTTTTTTTGTGGCATGGGCAGGCTCTGGGAATTGAACCCGAGTCTCTGGCATGGCAGGCAAGAATTCTGCCACTGAGCCACCATTGCACCGCCCAAGAAAATGATTTTGAAGCCTATATTTTAAAGTAGAAAGTGCTGCAAACCATGAGGAATCAAGAATTCTCATTTTTTAGAGTAATATACAAAGGTTTTAAAGATAAAACCTAAATTATTAGAGCTTTTGCAGAAAAAAGCAAAAATGTAGTAAGAAAGGTATAGGGAAAAATAAGTTAGCTGGACTTTGAAGAACAGATTCAAGTTCAATAATAGGGAACTATTATAGATCTTGGAATAAGAATTGTGGAAATTATATTTGAGTTACATCATTTGAGCAGTTAAATATAGGAAGGATCACAATTTGCAAACATTGAAATTTAGTAACCAATAAGCAAAAACCTTGGATTAGAATGAATATTATAGAAGTAGAAAGCAAATTCAAGGCCCTGAGTGTGTTAAAACAAGCAAAAAAAATCCATAGATGTTGGTAAAAATATAATAGAGCAAAGAAAGAAAAGTAGGTTTGCGTGTTAGTGTCATTAATAGCAATGAGAAATCAGGTAGAGAATCGTTTGTGGAATCAAAGATGAGGCAATTGAGATGATATGTAATGTTTAAGGTGTATATTTTAATGTTCAGTCTCAAAATATCATAAAATGCTTAAAATGCAAAAGCAGGATGAATTTTAATATGTTAAGAAAATTTTTCACTTGTAAGCATTTGATGCAAGTATAATATATTTAGTTTGTGTTGAATAATAGAAATAATATTAATAACCTGAAGCTATAACTGAGTTGCTGTTGTGGTAGAATAATAACAGTGACTTTCAGCAAAATGTTTTACCAAGTTACAAAAAAAACTACAAATTGTTGTTACCATACCTTTAACATATAGTTAGGAAAATTAACTTTCTATATCCATGAAACTATTGATGAGACTTAAAGTATTCCTTCATCATTTCTTGTATTTTTTACAATACAATTAAATGTATACTACTTTCTTTGTAATATAAAGTGTACCACTATTTCATGTTATTTTAATCACTGCAAGGAATATTTAACTTATTTTAATGAATAATGAATTAGAACTTCCATTTATTTTCAGAGAGTTAAGAAATTAAAGAATTTCTTAGAATACAGTACCAACTTTTTTTGAACACTAAAGGTCTTAGAAATATTTTGTGATATTTGTTTCCTGATTCTAGTATTGTTTTTACATGAAATCTACTAATACTGAGCTCATACCCTTGTGGAACTAGACTGCCAAACTGCTAATCTGTTTTTTAAACTTGTGTGGTTAAAGAGGAGTTCCTTCATTCTTTCTGGTAGAAGTAGGCAAAAATTAGAAGTAAGCTAATGAGTAATGCATACCCTAGTATGAATTACTTTAATTAGCTATTAAGATTGCTTTCATTTTAGAGATCATTTTGGAGCATTGGCTACATCAGAACTGGACAGGCCATAGTGAGGTAACAATGATACTTTAAATCCCAGAGAACTCACTGCATGGAAGTCCAAGGCATACTAGGCAGTGCTAACATTGCTAGTGAGGGTACTAGTTTAGGTGAGATAAATTAGAAAATCAGGTGAATGAAAAATCAAAGGTAAAGTTTTCCTGCTAAATATGATGATATAACCATGACATAAATTCCAGATCTTTATAATATTTTTGTAGTGATTCTGAAAAAAAATTATTAAAATGTCTAATTCTTCTATGTCTTTATATTCCATTTTCTTTCATTTCCTGGTTAATGTGTTTATAAACTGTCATTGTGGAGAGTGTTATAGATACAGATTATTTATATTTACTGTGAATAAAACATTGATTAATTGGCAAAACTCTTTAGGGATTCATGTTTATCCTGATCCTATCTTTTTTTTTCATCAATCAGTTTTTTCTTTGTTAGAGAAATTGGAGATTTACAGAACAGTCATGCGTAAAATACAGCATCAATTTTTTTAATGGAGAAAATGTATTCGCAGCTTTTCTAATCCTGTCTTAAGATGAGTAAAATTATCTGTATTTGTAGCGTGCATTACACTTTTCAAATCACCACCATTTTTCATTTAAGCAAATAAAAGTTACTTGACAATGCTGCCTCCGAGTTATGTCTCTATATGTGTCCACAAAAATTGATGTGTAGTCTATATTATTTTCCACCCTGATTTCATGTATTTTAGACTGTGATTGAAATTTATTTTATTTGAAAAATCATCAATACCATAATTTTCTGACACTATTCCAGTTTTTGGAAAATATGTTCATGCCTGCTGAACATTTTAAATTCCTTTCTGAATAGATACATCATCTTGTAACCATCCCCAACCCCCACTCACCCCAAGATTTCTTTTAAATGGTTCACAGTTAAATTTAAATTTCTATATTTAGATAGAATTATGTTTATATGCCAACCGTGGGTATCCAGGAAATTCATTGGGAAGGCTGACACATAGGGAGTTTATAGTCTATTCTGTAGTCTGTATATTTAGAGAAGGTTTGAAGCTTAGCAAAATAGCTTAAACATTCAAGAATTTCTTTAGCACAAATATACTATTTGATTTCATATAATTGTTAAGATAACAATGTGTCACTTTTAAAGATTAGTTCTCAGGAATGTGTCTTAGATTTAATCCTCTCAAAGAAGGATGCATTCAGGAACAGCTTTTATATGTAAATATTTTTACAGTATTTCAGGTTGGATAGAGTTGGTTTGTTGCAATCAGCCTAGTTTGATCAAATTTGGAAGAAGTTAGGGATACATTTTTGTGTATTTTCTCTAGCATCTTTATGTTTTTCAGATGGATGTATTTTATGTTCCTTCCAACTAATCAGAATAAGAAACTGATTTTGCCTGTGCCAAAAAATAGAACTATCATTTTTCACATTCTTTTATTTTCCGAGTCATTTTCAAGTAAGATTGTGTTTCTAGGACTTCTGAATTCCTGAAAACTCTTGACTTTGTAGATATAAGAGCCCAGTTGAACATTTCAAGGGGAATCTAACTTTTCATGCAGTATGTTTTGTGTTGTACATTCCAGATACAGTTAAGTTTTTGTGTGCATGTGATTAGTGTGGAAAGAAATTAATGCAGTCCAGTATTATGATTTATGGACTGAATCCTTTACCAACTGAAGACTTGCCAAAACTGAAAGTATTTTTTTCCTTTGGATATTAGAAACAGCTACTGTTTTTGTTGATCTTTTAAAGTTCTGAATGGGCTTATTTCAAATCATACCAGCATGGGAGCGCAGATTAATAATATACTTATTCAACCAGTGATACTGAGTGAAACCATTGCTCACATGGGTTTGAAGGATAAAATTTCATAAAATTATTTTCAGTTGCATTTATTCATTTCTGGAAGCATTGCATGATTTTTATTTTGCATGAAAGAAATCAAGGATTTCTGTTTATTGTATCAGTTACAGGTGGGCTCATAATTTAATTGCATTTTTTATATCCTAAAACATAAAACATTTTGCTTTTAAAAGTAGTAATGAGATTGCTGGATTATTCCCAACGGTTTTTCATTCTTAGTATCTTTATGTCTCTTGAGACATCATAACTGTAGAGTATTTAACTTTTTAAATTTCCTTTTTTGTTAGTTACAACAGGCTGCTGAAGTTTCTCAGTTACGTGGAGCAAGAGTAATCTCTGCTGAAGATCTTCTGTTTTTGATTCGTAAAGATAAGGTAATATAAAACAATTTCCTTGCATTAAAATGCCATACTTTGTGTTTAATTGCACTTATATAAGAAAACTGTGTATCTTTGGTATATAGCTTTTAAATCTGAATCATAGCTATTAAATGGTGCTGTAGTCATCATCTTTTGCACAATGAAATGTTTTTACTGTAAGAGAACTGATATTTATTTTTATATGGAAATGGGCACATATAAAAACTGTAATAACTAATCCTCGCTGTTTAGGATAACTAATCCTCAGTGTTTTCTAAAGAAAGAGAGCCAACACGAGGTATATCTATGGATAGATTAGCTATAGACTAGATACGGATATGGATGATGTAGATATAAAGAGATTTATTATAAGGAATTAGCTCACATGACTATGTCAGAGTGGCAACTCTGAATTCCATAGGCATGCCACAAGCTGGAAACTTTAGTAAAGGCCTGTGTTGAAGACCTTGGTCCAATGCCACAGGGCAAGCTGGCTCCCTGGCAATTCCAGCAAAAGCCAATGCTGAAATTCTTCTGACCTCCGAATTCCTCAGTTCTGGCTCTCCACATGGCTAAGGGCATTTCTTTCTGTTGATTGTAGATGCTATCAGCTGATCATAGATATAAATTCCATCTATGAAATACTCTCACAGAAATAAACACACTAGTACTTGACTAGACAACAGGACACTGTAAACTAGCCAAGATGGCGTATAAATTAGCCATCACACTCATTTATCCTTAGATGTCTATTTAGCCATCTAACTACATAATTTTCTTTGCTGTGTAATGTTCACTAAATATTGACTGTGTGGTGTGTTCTGATAGATGGTATGTAACTGAGTAGTCTATTTATTTTCCTGTAATTTTATGCGCTAATATTTCAGCATTACAGGCTTCCATAGAACAATTTTTATGTTGAAATACAAAATATATTCTATAATATCAGCTTATGGGTAAAAGCACATCCATTAATAGGAATATCCTTCTAACATAAATATGTGCCACCATTTCTATTTATTTTAAATATAAATATCTACTTTTCTTATTCTTTGAACTCTGGTATTAAAATCTTAAACCCACCTAATTGTGTTATAACTATCTTCTATGAGCTGCTAATTTAAAATATTCTATATGTTGCATGTTTTTGATAAAAGTTTCAACTCCAAATCACTTACATGTAAAAAATTATAACTTCATAACCATAGTGTACTATGGTAGATGCCATTCCAAGTAAGTAAGCAGTGCTTACCTCCTACTGTTCCACTTGCATTTCTCCCTTGTTTTTTCACTTGCCTTTTAATTGCACTTTCTCATTTCTCTTCCATGATATTTTGTGTGCTTATGACTCTGTTTTGTTTTGTTTTGTTTTAAAACAAAAGAATCCCATCTGCCCTTTTGGACGACCTTGTCAACATCCTTTCTAACATACAGTTACTAGATTACCTTTCATTATGATTGACTAAATGTTGACTATACCTGGACTTACAGATCAAGTATGTTCTGTTCCTTATGTAATGAGATATGAGACTCAAAGTCCTACAAACTGCACCTTGACCAGTCTGCCTTTCCATTTTATAAATATCCAACCACTGTTAGATGGTATGAAAAATATAAAGGAAGAGAAAAAGAAATGTTTTCACTATCAAGAAGCAAATGATCTAGTTTAGGAGATCTGTATTATTTAGTTGAAGAACCATTTTAAAATGTAGTAGTTCAAATTTGTGTAATTAAGTTGTAGGACTTTTGAAGTAGAGGTTTTTGTGTAGAGTGAAGCTTAGATAGTATAGCAGTCATAAGTAGAATGGACCAAATGCATAGAAGCTAACCAGGATACTGGGTCAGTAATCAAGATATGATTAGGATGTTGGCTCTGGATATGAATAGGAATGAAGAATTCTGAGAGCAAAGATTAAGAATTTGTAAGATTTAGTGACTTCTCTATATTGGGAGGGATAAGGCAAAATAGGTATCAAATACTGTACAATATTGGTGCTATGAGGAAGGAGCCTCCTTGTACTGATGGCATAAATGAGGATCTCAAACAAAGATTCGTTATAGAGATGGCTGGATAACAATGGAGTTAATATTAGTACTTTATAAAATATCTTCAGCCAATTTTTCATTTTTACTGTCACAAGTAAACTTCTTTATAAGGTAAGTATATAAAATAGTCCATGCTGACACTTTTTTCTTTGAGGGAAAGTTTAAAATCATTTTGGGCAAGAGGGTGTGGCGTGGAGGATAGATAGGGATACTTTGTGGAAGAAAAGGAAATGTCTTCATATAGATTATGGTGGCAAATGCATGTCTGTATACTTAGTTTGGATTGTATGATGTGTGAATAAGACTGTTTAAAAATAGCAGAGAGAAACAAGTGCTAAAAAAAATGCAAAAAAGAAATGTGCCTATTCACTGTCGGTAGGAAAACTGAGAGGTGCAGCCCCTTGGAGGGCAGTGTGGTGGTTCCACTGTAGGCTCAGGGTGAGATGCCGTATGATCCTGCAACCCCGTTGCTCAGTATACCCCTGGAAGAACTGAGTGCAGGCACAGGAATGGACATTTGTACAGTGGTGTTTACAGTGGCAGTCTTCATGATTCACAATGGATATAGGTGGCCTAAGGAGTATAAAGACTAAGGAATAGGAGGGGAAATTATAATGTATACATGCAATGGACAACTGAGCTGCCACAGGAAGGAATGAAGTTGTGAGGCATACAATTAGTTGAATGAACCTTAAGAACTGTGTGTTAAATGAAATGTCAGAAACAAAAGGGCAAATATTGTCATGTCTTACTCACCAAGTATACTCACCAAGTATGAAGCATACTCATACAAGTATGAAAACTTGGTGAACTGAAGTTGAGAGCATGGGTTACTGGATTGGAACCTCTTGTAAAGGGTTCTATATTATAACTCTTACAGCAGTCACATATATTCAGGAGTTGTAACTGTTATTTCTAAATTTTGAGATGCTGAGCTGTTTGTTTATAACCTTGTCGTGCCCAGAAACTTTGGGTATTTAAGTGACACGTGAGACTCAGAGTTAGCACCCTGAAAGCTATGACAGTTAGCAGTACCCATACCAAAACTGTTTAAAAAGTTGAAAAAGGGATCAAATTTCAACTGGAGATATGAAGGAAACTGATCTGGATAGGACTGGGGTGGGTAGGAATACAAGATAAAGGATGATATCATCCATGTTTCAAAACTTCAACTTCTATGTGATACCAAAGGGAAGGATGATTATTTGATGCAACAATTTTATTTTCTGTAGTGCGTTACCTAATTTAACTTGTATTCAATTAAACTGACCATACCATAATTACATAGAATCTTGAATAGGGTATGAGATTTTTTTTTATTTGTATAAGTTAGTGTGTTTCCCCGATATAACTCAGAGTAATTAGGGCAGTGAATAAAGAAATATTTACAAAGTCCCTCTTGGGGACTTGGGAGAAAGGAGGAAATATTCAACTTCTCCATTTGGAGAATTTCTGATATTCTCCCAAGCAGTGGAGACAAACCAAGTCAAAAGGCAAAATTTATTCCTACAAAGGATAGGCTGAGCCTACTTAAAATTGTGCCTATGAGTCATCCCCAGAGAACCACTTGGTACTCAGATATGGCCTCTGTTTCAAGCCAACTTGGAAGGTGCATTCACTGCCCTCCCCCGCTACGTAGGACATGACTCCCAGGGGGTAAATTTCCCTGGCAATGTGGGACAGAACTCCTGGGATGAGCCAGGGCCTGGCATCTTGGGAGTGAAAGGGCCTTCTTGGCCAAAAAGGGGAAGAAAGAAATAAGACAAAATAAAGTGTCAATGGCTGAGAGATTTCAAACAGAGCCGAGAGGTTATTCTGGAGGTTATTCTTATACATTATAAGATACCCTTTTTGCTTTCTGGTGTGTTGGAGTGGCTAGAGGGAATTATCTGAAGATCAGGAACCAATGATATCCCTAAGTACAAACATGCAAAAAGCTACAAAGTATCATCATTTGCTTTTAAAGTTAAGCAGTTTTTGTGGTCTTATATATAAATCTTAAGAAGGCTATCATTATATCCAACTATTATTCATTAGCTCTGAGTTTCAGAAAAAATAAGTTGCTAAAATTATGGCATGTTTTCCAGAAATATAATGCATAAAACAACTTTCCTATCTAAATTTAAAGACTTTCAGAGAATAGAAAACAATAAAAAGAAAACTATTTGGCTTTTTAAAGCATTTGTTACAAACTCATTGTCTAGATGTATATAAGCTTTTTTAAAATAAAGGTTTGTCTTGAATGTATGCAAAATTCCATAATATCAGTGTAGTCAGCTTGATGAGAGGAGCATGGTATTTTTCAAATATTTGGAAAGAATTTATATGTTTTAAAAAGTAAATTACAAAAACAACTATTGTGATTCTGGAGCATCTGCAAATGAAAAGTGCTTTTAAAAATACTTGTTTGAGCTTTTATGTGTAATTTGATGACTGTTATATTAAGGATTGCTATATTTTCCCCAATGAATGTGGGGCATAAATTTGTTAAATTTGGTTATCTTTGTGGTTTTAATGAGTAAGCTGAATATAGTTATAAATTTTATTATTTACTTATTTCATTTTTTTTTATAGAAAAAACTTAGAAGACTACTAAAATACATGTTTTTCCGAGACTACAAATCAAAGATTGTCAAAGGAATAGATGAAGATGATCTTCTGGAAGGTAACCAAAACAAAAACACTAAACTGAAAATATTAGCTTATGCCATGTCTATTAAACAATACATTAAGCACTGTTAATGTAGATGTTCTCAACAGAGAAGGATATATTTATAGTTAGAAATTATCCATACATTTACTTAGCAATTTAATCTTATGATTTTCTATTAATGTGACTTAACAGTAATCCAATATTTCATTTCTTTCTTTTAAGAAAGTGTCCTGCTTTACATCAGAGTATCATGAAATTAAAAAGCTTTAGTTGATTCAAAACAACTGATTTTAGCAACCATAATTTTTCTACTGTGGATGTAAGGAGTCAAAACTATTCAATATTTTGGAATTGACACATGGGTTTTTGTTAATTTACTATCAAAGGTATCTGATGTGGGTTTTTTTTTTTTGAAGTAAACTCACCTCCTTTTTAAGTGACTTTGTGCAGTGTGAACTCTAACGAAAAGCATAACACAGAGTAGAAAATTTTCTTTATCTTATCTACCAACTCAATTCCCCATTTTAGGATATATATATATAGAAAAAATAATTCATGGTATACAATCAAACAGTACAGACCAAAAATAGGTATGTACTAAATAATATTTGTTAAATCAAAATAAATATGCATTTTTAAAAGAAATAACTCATATGTTTTTATATTGATTACAGACATTAAATATGGCATCCATTGCTTATCAGTATATTGATAAAGTAGCTAAACCAGCTCCACTAGAGTGGTTCTATTTAGAACCAACTGGAGAATCAACAAACTCTGAAAGAGAACTGCATGCTTTCATTTACCCTCAGTAAATCAGAAAGTGAAATAGCTTTGTGAAAGAAAGGTTTCTGATCAAAGGTATTTCTCAATGACACCTTGCAATTTTGAATTGTAATATTCCTGCAATTCTCTTTTAATGCCTGGAGAATAGTTCTCCAGATGAATTTACATGATTCCTTTTATGGAGGGCATAAAAAATTCAGACTTGGAGTAAAACAGACCTGAATGTAAGTTAATCTCACTTGCCTACTTTCTCTGTGTGATCTTGAAGGTCACATTCCTCATTTATTAGACGGAAATTATACACTTACTATCCTTGTGAAGTTGCAACAAAGTGTATGAAAAGAAGCTAGAACATTCTTGTCCTTGAATACATACTGACTGTTAACACCATGGTTTGAGCACCAAGAAGCTCAGAGTGGTAAGACAGTATATACATTGTGCTAACACCATTGTATTTGTTTTATACCCTCTCTTTATTGGTTTCAAATCTCAGGTTTTTATAATAAATTAATTTTCTAATTTGGCATGTTATGTATGAAGCACATTGAAACCTTTTAATACAGTCTATATAAAGTATAAAATAAAATATCTGGAAAGCACACATCTACTTTTGAGCTAGGATTTCTAGAATGGTGAAATGAGGATCTCAGCAGACTCCTTCCTCAGAGTAACAACCATTTAACTGGTGAAACTATTAAATTATTATTTCAAGTGTTTAACACTTTAAATTATCATTTAAACTGTTTGCTGTATGTCTAAGGACATAGAGAAAATGGACAAACATCCAGTCAACAAAGTCTACTAAATCTCAGCTGGAAAGCAAGAGTTTGTTGCATTTTAGTCATGACCCACTCCCATTGTTCCCAATATCCCAGCTTGGTATGACAGATGCTCTTATCTGGGCAAGTGTGGTCAAGAACACTGGGCTTCCTGTCCCCCCCATTTCTCTAATGCATCAGTTTCACCTCAGGAGTGACAAGAGCCTGGCATCTCTCATCTTCTCCAGCTGCATGTTGCAAAAGCTTTATTCCAGGCAGGAATAGCTGAGAGAACTGAGGCCCCCTTCTCTCACTCAGTCTCCACCCATAGGGCAAAGCAATGCATACCAGGCTGAGAATACTGGTTCTCTGTTGCTTCCACTTTGGCCTGCTCATAGGGAGGGAATTTTCACACCAGAAAGAAGAAACCTAGAAGACTAGAGCTACACCCCTGTCCATCTCCTCACTCTTAAAAATTGAGGAGTCTCCTAGGGCAGGCCACAATGGCTCCATGGCAGAGTTCTTGCCTGCCATGCTGGAGACCCAGGTTCGGTTCCTGGTGCCTGCCCATAAAAAAATCAATCAATCAATAAATAAAAATTGAGCAGTCTCTCTGGGAGAGGCTTATCATGTTCGCTGTACCCAGCTCCAGGACAGTGACACAGAGGACTGATCCAGACGGAGAGGCAAGTCTCTGTACTGCCTCTTCAGCTCTGCAGCTCTGCAGAGAGCTCTACAGCTCTTCCTCTGTACTATTTGGAACAAAGCATGTGGAATTTCTTACCTAAGAACCTCAGAAAAAAAAAATGCTGGTCCTGGTGGTGAACAGTTAAGCAGAGGCTTGATAAGAGTAGTATCAAATGAAATGAGTCAGCTAGAAATTCAACAGAAGAAACCAGAGAAAGAGACAGCTAAGAAGAACCCTCCTGAGGTCAGATCAAAACTCAAAGATTGGCAACACCCTGATTAATTAGATCAGACCAGGAGCATTTTATGCCCAAGTATTGTAACAAACAATAGAGCAATTGGCTAGTGGAATCTAATAGCTGGGCATTATACCAATAGAATCAGGTCAACCAGAAATTTAATGGGAAGCTCAGAAACAGAGTCAAAGGGAACCTGACAAAAACCATAGTCAGCCATGGTGGTTGGAAAACTGCAAATATTCAAGGCTGTCCAAAGAGCAGTAACATTAGAGGCTGGACAATGTGAGGGAAATAGACTTCATTGAACTAGTCCAACTATATCACTAAACAAATTCCAAACCAAACAAGCAGACGGCACCAAAAAGTCCCAAGAGTTGGAAAAGAATCATTATCCAGTGTTGTTATAATATATTATCTAAAATGTCCATTTTTTAGCAAAAAAAAAGAATACTAGACATGCAATGAAAGAGGAAAGTGTGACCCATATGGGGGGGGGGCATTCTATTGATATTGCATTAAAGGGCACCCAGATATTGGACTTAGCACACAAAAACTTCAAAGTAGCTATTATAAATATGTTCAAAGAACTAAAAGGAAGCCAGATTTAAAAAATAAAAGAAAATTAGGATGACAGTGCCTCATGATATAGAGAATATCAATAAAAAGATGGTATAAAAAAGGACCAAATGGTAATTCTGGACTTTAAAAGTACAATAACCAAAATGAAAAAATTAAGTAGAAGAATTCAACTAGATCTGAACTGGCAGAATAAAGAATTTGCTAATAAATCTGAAGAACAGAAAGACAAGAAAAAAAAAACAGAGCCTCAGAGAACTGTGGAATACCATTAAGTGCTCCAAAACTTATGCATAATGTAAGTACCAGAGGGAGAGAAGAAAAAGTTGCAGAAAAAAATATGGAAATAAAAAATGGCTGAAAACTCCCCAAATTTGATGAAAAATCATACTCTGCAAGCAGCTCAGCAAGCTAACAGTAGGATAAACATGAAGAGATCCTTAGTCAGATACATTATAGTAAAAACATAAATGTTAACAGCCAAAGTCAAAGAGAATGTTATGGAAAGAGCATGAGAAAAACATCTCATCATATGCAGGAGAATCCCAATAAGATTAATAGTTGACTTCTCATCAGAAGCAACAGAGATCAGAAGTCAGTGGAGTAGTATATTCAGAGTATTTAAAGATAGAAATTGTCAGCCAAAAAGCCTAGATCTAGCAAAACTATCTTTCAAAAATTAAGGTGATATAAAGACTTTCTACAATAAACAAAAAGGAAAACTTGTTGCTAGCAGACCTACTTTATTGCAAATACCAGAGGATGTCTGTCAGGCTGAAAGCAAGTGGCACAACAGTAATCTGAATCCACACGCATAAATCAGAGTACCTGTAAGCATGATTATGTAGGTAAATATAAGAGACAACATAGTTTATTTCTTTCTCCTACCTGATTTAAAAAAAAAATTGTGCAAAACAACACATGTAGTTGTAATTTTGGGCCCGTAACACATGAATGTAGTATATTTGACAACAACAACACAAACGAGGTAGGTGGGAACAAAGCTGTATTGGAATAACAAAATGACATGATGGTAGCTCACATATGATAGGAAAAAAAAAACAGTAATAGAAATAAGATGAAACAGTTGCACATGTCACTCCTCCGCCTCATGCTCGTGGTGCTGCTTCTCCTAGGCTGCGGGCCCCGTGCCCTGGGCTCCACAGTCACCAGCCTCCATGCCACTGTGCCATCCCAGCCGCTCCAGCAGCTGCTACAGCCTGCGCCCTGGTGGTGCAACTGGCTCTGGACTGCGCAGTGTGCACTGGGATCGACTTGTGGGCCCGGCCTCCTGCAGTCCTGTGGGCCCTCTGGCTGGAAAGTACTACACACTGAAGGGAATAAAGCATTTGCTGAATTCCTGAGTAATGCAATTAAGGAAGAGAAGGTGATCCAGAAGCATAAATCCCTCCCCAAGATGTCTGGAGGTTAGAAACTGGAAGTGAACGGGACAGAAGCTAAATTAGTGCAGAATGTTGCAGGGGGAAAAGGTCATTGTCACTTTCAACATTAACAAAAGCATCCCATCCGCATTCGATGGGGAGGAGGAGTCCTAACAAGGGCAGGAGGCTGAAGAGCCAGAGCCTGAATTAACGTCAGCTCCCAATTTTGTGGTTGAAGTTATAAAGAATGATGGCAAGGGGGCCCTTATCCTGGACTGTCATTATCCAGAGAATGAGGTTGAACAAAAAGAGGAGGACAAGAGTGACATTTTCTCCATCAGGAAAGTGGGCTTTCTGTCCACTAGTGAGTCTGACTGGAAAGACACTAGTTACACACTCAACACAGATTCTCTGGACTGGCCTTGTATGACCACCTAATGGATTTCCTTGCAGACGAAGAGGTGGACAACACTTTCGCAGATGAGTCGGTAGAGCTCAGCACAGCCCTAGAACACCAGAATACATTACCTTTCTTGAAGACCTCAAACATTTGTTAAGAGCCAATAGAGCAGACATTGGAAACCTTCATTTTATGTCAGGCTTTAGCCAATGAACAAAACCTTTTCTGAAGGCCAAACATATATGTGCTTTGGGTTGTCAGCTTAATACCATGGAAAACTTATCAAATTTAAATTATTTCTAATGCAGTCTTGTTTACGATTCCTTTGTTCCTTCTCTATAAAATTTTCATTTCTAGATTTTTGTATGACATAATGATAAAAAAAAAAAAGATGGTTAATATAACCATCTCTGTAAATATATACTTGCTCTGTTTTCTTTAAGCTTCTTATGGGGTTTCTAAAATATTTTTATGAATGTTTTTGTTTATGAAAAAATATTTTTATGAATATTTTTCTTTTTGTTTATGAAAGCAATAAGTTGCATTTAGAAAATTTGAAAAATAAAACAGCATTTTTAACAAAAACAAACAAACATCCATAATCTTAGACTCTTACTATTTTTATTTATTTCCCTCTTTATCAATTCCCGTGTTTGTGTCTGCACATCATTGACAGTATCAGAAACATCTTTCAGCCCTACCTTGTGGCTTGCATCTTCCAGTTGGCAGCATAGTAGAGAGTGCTACTCACTGCTCTGCAGTACGATTATTATTAGTTGGGTGGTACTAATATAATGTAACATACTTTTTTTTTAAACCACCTTATTTTTGGACATTTTGCTAGTTTTTTTGTGTATGTGACTAGAGATCATACCTCTTATTTGCATTTGTTTCTCTTAGGAGAAATTCAGTTCTGCACTGTGATCTTGGCCCTTCTTGGTTCCATTGACATTCAGCTTCTGACAGCTCCTTGTCTGTCTGTCTCTCTCTCTCTCTTTCTCTCAGTGGCACTTCCTATAGACCTTCAGTAATAGGAGTAAGACCCATCCTAAGTCAATTGGGCCATATCCTAACTGAAATAACGTCACCAAAAGGTCTTGTTTGCAATGGATTTACAC
The DNA here is from genome assembly GCF_023851605.1 of Tamandua tetradactyla. NCBI lineage: Eukaryota > Metazoa > Chordata > Mammalia > Pilosa > Myrmecophagidae > Tamandua > Tamandua tetradactyla. The sequence goes on along the minus strand of NC_135331.1, from coordinate 102,624,870 downwards.
CCATTGGGTTAAGTTTAAGAACAGCTTTTTCTAGGGTATATAACTCTGAGCCACCCCAAGACTCATTACCAAAATTTGGAATGAAAGAGGGGACATCACTACCAACCAACCTTACAGAAATAAAAAGGAGTAAAGGGGAAAAGCACAAATAACTAATTGCAAACAGGTAGGGTAATTTAGATGAAATGGAAAAATTTCTAGAATGACACAAACTGTCAAAACTGAATCAAGAAGAAATAGAAAATGTGAATAGACCTATAACAAGAGCTTGAATTAGTAATTTTAAAACTTCCCACAATGAAAAGTCCAGGCCCAGATGGCTTCACTAGTTTCACTGGCTTCACTGATGAATTTTATCAAATGTTTAAGGAAGAATTAATACCAATTCTTCTCAGAATCTTATTCTGTGACGCCAGTATTACCCTGATACGAAAACCAGATAAATCACAAGAGAAGAAACCCATAGACTAATATCTTTTCTGAATATGAACACAAAACTCTTCAACAGAATGCATTTTATGCATGTTAATCAGAGATATCTGTAAATAAAATTTGTTAGAATAAAATTTAAAATTAAAATGATAAAAATAGAAAAATATTAACGGACCTCTGAGAATATTATAGTTTCTCATATCTGGATAGGTATTAAAGGATTTCTTTTTAATTTTTCCATAGACTTACCTTAAAGTATGAAATTTTGAAAGAAAAATGTCCAAATATCTCATACTGATTATGTTTTTTATTGTTTTCCATTATGATTTTCATTTTTGTACTATCGTTGGTGCATAAAAGTTTATCTTCCTTATAGATTGAATTCTTTATTATTAGATAATATTCCATCCTGTCTCATTCATTGCTTTTGATATGGAACTATATTTTCTAACATTAATATTACCAGTCCTCCTTTCTTTCCTTACATTTGCCTACTATATCATTGCACATCCTTTTTTTCTATTGTCATTTTGTTTGATGTGTTTATTATAAATACTTCATAGCAAGATCCATTTTACAAATCCTTGAGCCCCCTGTTTTTTGTTACTAATCATTTTCAGCTCATTTACACTTATTATAGAATTGAGAATTTGGTTTTATTCTTTCAGTCTTATTTATGACATGAATAAATGAATGATTTAATTCCACGTAACATATTTTTTTGGATATAAGAATTCTCCTTTTAAAGTTTACTTTGAGAGAATCCCAAATTTAACTTCATATGCATTATTTAATATGTGTAATGATTGGTGCTGAGCACATTTCTTTTTCCTTCCTTATCTCTGTTAAGACAAATTGAGTGGCAGCAGTAACACAAGCAAAAGACAAAAAATTGCTCAAGACTTTCTCAACTCCATTGACCAAACAGGAGAACTCTTGGCAATGTTTGAAGATGATGAAATTGATGAAGTTAAACAAGAGAGAATGGAGGTAGAGTACATTCTTCCCATTTCACAGTAATGGAATAACTATTGCAGTGCCTATGCTATTTGCTTCTATTCTGTTTTTCTTTAGATGCTGTCTGAACTACCAAATCTTGGTTTTATGTATGAAAGCAGCATGGTGCATTGGGGTAAGCCCAGGGAAGAGAGTCAAGCTCTGCCTTCAGAGCCAGTTTTGGTAGATGACTTCAGTTTATTGTTTCTGTTTCCTCCTTTGAAAATGAGTAGGTTTCCAGAAGTTTCCTTCTTGATCTTATATTTAGTATTATTATTTCATTTCATAAAGGCTAATTTATAATTAAATATTTACTTTTTTTGTTGTTCCAAACCATCCAGTTACCTTTATGGTCAAAGGTCACATTCTTCTTTTGTTAAGCATAGCGTGAAGAGCTATTTTTCAGGCTATAGTTGCAGACTTATGGTTGGATGCGCTAGCTAGGGTAATATCCAGGGCAATTAAATGGTTTACATCACTGTAAACAAAAGTTAATGACACATATTTAGATTCCCTGGATATGTTTCAAGAATGAATAAGAAATTGTATGCCTTCTATTTGCGTTAGCTATCTATACATGAAATTAATATTTCTTTAAATACTTCAGAAAAAAAAGATTGATATGATTTTGAGTGCCTTCCAAAATACAAGGCAGTATGTTTATCATTCTTATTACTATTATACTTTTCCATGTAAGAAATTTTTATATTCTCCTTCTCTTTAAATTAGACAAGAAAGATAATTCCAGAACTCCAAAAGATTATTGTAAGTGATTACTTTATCATAGTCTGTATGCATGCTAAAATATAATTATTCATGTTAAATTTTGGAGGAAGTCCAATAGACAATTGTACTTTATAAACTTTAGCAACCTTCTTTAAAGTATTAGTATGCTTAGATCATGAGCTGTGATCTAAAGCAATGCTCTTTTTAGGTATCAATTGCCTAAGAAGTGTGTGGTTATCTTGGTTTTGGACAACTGCAAATGGTTTTAGTTCGACTTTGCCTTGGGCCAAAAATACTAAGTTGTCCAAAGTAGATGATATACATATATTTCTGATGTCATTAAGGCCCACACAGGATATGATTATTTAGTGACATGGTTTCACTTATGATGCATTTTACAGAAAACAAACATTGTTTATGCTTTATTTTAAAGACATTTTATATTATAAAAATGGGCATTAACAAAAGGTTCCTTAAAGAAGAACTGTACATAAAACCTTAGCAAATTTGAACCAGTAACTTTTCAGCTTTGATGGGAAAATTTCTGTCAACCAAGCCTGTTGCCCAGAAGGGCATTCCACAATCAAGAAGAAAAGAAGAAATGGAGCATTTTAACACTAAGCACATAATAGCAGGCTACTGTAGATATGGAAAAACGATGAGTCAGTAAGATACAAGTAAAAGTCAGTAAGTTAACTGGAAATACAGGATGGAAAAAGCTTGGGCACTTATGCAATCTGTATACCTTCCCCTCTGTAGTTACATATTATATAGTGGTAATCAGGATAATAAAATATCAATAGTAAAAATAAATAGTAATAGTAGATGGATGAAAGTTTCATCTATCCAACAAAAATTAGATTGGCAGTTTCATCAATCTTTATATCATAACCAAAATCTTCTCCAACCAGGATAACGAAGAGTGGTTTTGAGATTCTACCCATCCAAATAACAGAGTCTAACTGGATAAAAAATGCTGAACTTGTAGATATAACTTAAATGTAGACAGTAGAAAGTGGAACCATTAAGGGCAGAGGCCTTGCCTGCTTCTAATTTGACAGGTTATACTTTCAAGCATAAACCACAACTGTGGCAGTTCATATGAAACCACTTTGGACTCACAGACTGCAATCTCTTGCTTTTAAAGGGCAGTGGAATAATCAGTTCTGGCATCACTCAGTGATTTAATTTTCCTCTAAGCATCACTTATGGTTGCAGAAATTTTGTTTACTATCTTCTTGCTAGAATGTATGAAATGGTATAGACCTACCAACAAAGCTAATTTTTGTTTTTCATTCTTTTTTCTTTACTTAAATGTAATTTCGAATAGAAAAACTTTTATGGGCAGAAACTCACTTGGGATCCTAGCTTTTTCTCAAAACATTGAGAAAGCATAGGAAAATTGAGACATAGTTCTTTCCTACTGTTTTCAAATGATTTCTATGTGTACCTGGCTTTGTGTTTTACTTTAAATTTACTTCATTAGTATTTCATATTATGTGACTTAAAATGTAAAAAAAAAAAGTCTGAATTTTACATGAATTTCTTCTTGCTAGTCCATCGTCATGATAGCTGACTCTTATCCTACTTGTTTTTCTCCGATACCGATTTTCTGGCACTTGGGTACATCTCTAGTAGAATGCATCCATGACCTCTGAAAATCATTTTAAATTAGAAAATAATGATTAAATAATGTTTACGATTGTTTTAATGTATTACAAGTACTCGGAGAGAAAAGCCGCCAGGGAAACAGTAACCATAACATTATACATACAGGCTCACAGTTAGCACCTCCTTGCCCCTACCCACTCCTACCGTAGTATGAAGCAAGTATGTTTGATAGTGGTTCTTTCACTCTAATTTTTTGAATTCCAATCGTCTAAATGTGGCCATATCAGAGTTGACAGAGACACCTTGAATGGGCAGAGTCATATCTCCAACTGACTAAAAGGCCACATCCACAATTGGGCATGCCCACAACTGGGAGAGCCACATCTCCATAGAGATAATCTAATACAAGGGTTTTCAACCTACAATATTATATCAGAATTAAAGGACATAGCTTTTCTGGGGTACACAACACATTCAAACTGGCTCACCATTCAATGGGATTAATCACATTCACAGTATTGCAGTACCCTCACTGCCTTCCCTTACTAATATCTTCCCATCACCCAAAGAGAAACCCTATGCCCATTATGCATTAACTTCCCGTTCCCCCTTACCTGCACTTGACAATCTGTATTCTAATTACTGTCTTTATGAGTTTTCATATTCTCTGATATTTTCTTTATAGTTACCATGTGACTTAAATTCAACATCATAAGTCAATGATAATCTGTTTTGCTTTGATATTATGCTGATTTGAAACTGTTTTGTACCCCAGAGTAGCCATGTTCTTTTAAGCCAGTCTTGAGAGAGCAGACCTATTGCTGTTATGGTCTCTTTTATTTCTTCAGGGTCCATGGTAATGCACCCCATCTCATATATGATTTTATTTGCATCCTCTCTCATTTTTTCTTTGTCAATCTTGCTAGTGGCCCATCAATTTTATTGTTTTTCTCAAAGAACCAACTTTTGGTTTTATTGATTCTATTGTTCTTTTGTCCTCCCATTCATTTAACTCTGCTTTAATCTTTGTTATTTCTCTTATTCTATTTGCTTTGGGGATAGTTTGCTGTTTTTTCTCATGTTCCTCCAGGTAAGCAGTTAAGTCCTCGATTTTTGCTCTTTCTTGTTTTTTAATGTAGGCATTAGGGCAATAAATATCCCTCTCAGCACACCCTTTTCCACATGCCATAGGTTCTGATATATTGTATTCTCATTTTCATTTGTCTCCTCCAGATAGCTACTGATTTCTCTGACAATTTCTTCTTTGACCCACTGGTTGTTTAAGAGTGTTATTTCATCTCCATATATTTGTGAAAGTTCAGTTCTTTGGTGGTTATTGATATCCAGCTTCATCCTATTATGATAAGAGAAAGTGCTTTGAATAATTTCATTGTGTTTAAATTTATAAAGACCTGTTTTGTGCACCAGCATATGATCTATCCTGGAGAGTGTTCCATGGGCACTAGAAAAGGATGTATATACTGGTGTTTTGGGGTGTAATGATCTATATATGTCATTAAGTCTAATTCCTTTATCAAGTTGTTTAACTTCTCTGTTTCCTTGTTGATCTTCTGTCTGGTTGTTTTATCTGTAGAAGAGAGTGGTATATTGAAGTTTCGTACGATTATTGTTGAAACATCTATCATTCCCTTCGATTTTGCCAATTTCTGTCTCGTGTACTTTGTAGCTCTTTGATTGGGCACATAAACATTTATGATTGTTATTTCTTCTTGGTGAATTGTCCCCTTAATTAATATATAATGTCCTTCTTTCTCTCTTATGATGTCTTTACAGTCAGTTTATAGAATAGTTAGAGGCCTGATGCTTTCTGCACATGCATCTTTTCTTAGACATGTATGTGCAGCCCTACTTATTTCCCCATTTACATGAGTCTGATATCCCCTCTGCCATAGGAAACAGTTTTCTTAGGATCCTGGGGTCTGCAGTTTATATCCTACAACCAGCAATCCCTGACCCCAGCAGCATGAGTTGACTTCTCTCTCATAGTGTTGTGCTAGAGAGCTCTGTGAGCTGCCTTCTATATACCGGACATATTCTGGAATGGCAAGTCCTTCAGGCCACCGTCAGATGTACTGATCCAGACATACATGCTTCCAGTGTATGCATGAGGGTTTCTCTACTCCCTCAGAAACCAAAACCAGGGATCCACATTAGGAATGCAGGCCAGTTCTGCACCGAACCAGTGAGGGTTGAGAAAGCTTTTTATTTTATTGATTTTGTTGATTTTACCCTTTTCCTGTTACACAGTCCTTTAACTCTTTTCTGGAGCTTTAAGAAAGATGTTTCTGCCAGTTCTTGCTGGTTGTTCAAAGCTTCTGTAGGGGAACAGACCCAAAGTATCTCACTCTGCCATCTTGAATGGGGCAGGGCCTAGAAAGCTATCTTGTGCCTTTAAGTTAAAGACCTAATTCTGGAATCTAGAGAGAAAGCAAAATGAAGAACATAGTATTTGAAGCAGTTAAAAAATGTTTTCATAAACTTTAAATTTAATAAGATTCCCAAGGGGCATCTGATTTTTTTGTTTAACCTGAAATAAACTGGCCATAGATTTTAAAATACAAAGTTTCCTATAAAAGCCAAATGATAAGACAAATTCAGTCATGCTCCAAGTGTAATGAAGTTGTTACCATGGTATTTTGACTCCCACACTTACAATTTTTGGAGGTAAGTGGAATGGAAAACTCATTGAAGAAGCAAAAAGGTAAGTGACTGTAGATTCTCACTTTGGAATGTCTTCTATTTACTGTTCCCATTTCTACCTATCATGATTTTTTTTTATTATAAAGGAAAATAAATTTAAATGCCTTTAATATTGAGTTCAAAAATAATATTTTTGCCAGGTTTTAATATAAAAGATAAAAGGCTAACCCCATAAATATAGATATATAATATACATAGATAATATAAACAGATATGCATATATATTTATACATATGCACATATATAAATACAATTCCCATGCTCATATACTATAAGAATATATATATAATTTTACCAGAGTTTTAAAAAGGTGAAGGTAAAAGAACAATCAGACATATGTATAAAAGAAACTCAAATAATGGGGTAGCAATATTCATCCCAGAGAAAAGAAAATTCAAGGGGAAAACTTTAAAATGGAGTATCATACTAAAGGATGATACCTATAATGAAGATATAGAATCTTGTGCTGGTTTGAGGCTGTTCTGTAGCCAGAAAAGCCATATTCTTTTGGTCCTTGTCCAGTCTTATGGGGCCAAACTTATGTTTAGGGTAGAGCCTTTTGATTAAGTTGTTTCCATGGAGACATGACCCACCCAATTGTCGGTTTGATTAGGTTGTTTTCATGGAGATGTGTTTCCACCCATTCAAGGTGGGTCTTAATCCACTAACTGGATTTAAGAGGAAACTATTTTGGGAAAAGCTTAGAGCTGACACAAACAGAGATGTTTGGAGATGCAGAAACAAATGCCCCTGGGGGAGCTGTTTGAAACCAGAAGCCAGAGGACCAGCAAACGCTAGCCATGCACCTTCCAGATGACCAGAGGTGTTCTGGATGCCAACGGCTTTTCTTAAGTCTAGGTATCTTTCTCTAGATGCCTTAGTTTGGACATTTTTATGGCCTTAGAACTGTAAAATTGTAACTTAATAAATCCTCTTTATTAGCCAGTCCATTTCTGGTATATTGCATTCCAGCAGCATTAGCAAACTAAAACATATATATAAAATGTTAAGCACCAAATTTCAAAGCATTGATACATACCAAGCAAAAGCTTCTGGCATTATGGGGGTACACAGTCAAAGATATGCATTTATTTTGAAGGCTTGAACATACCAGTCCCAGTCTACATCAGATTCAGTTAGGAAAAAATATTTCAATAATAAAAATCAATTCTAGTACAATTTTGTACTAATATTCTAGTGCAATACTTGTACTGATATATTTATAAATCTTGATGATATCAATGTTTTTCAATGAAAATATAAATAATTTGAAAAGGAAAGTAAATTAAGTACCTTTAAGACTGAGTTCAAAAATAGTTTAGCTAAGTTTTATTAAAAAAGATAAAATATGAGAGATTAATCCCATTAAGATACAAGTTTGTAACCTTAAAACTAATATTCCTATTGAATGTCAAAATTAGTATAATATTAAAACTGATATTCATCAGGAAGTAGAAAACTTGGATAGAGAAGTAAACAAAGAAGAAACTTAAAAAGCTGTATAAATAATTATATCCTACAAAGTCACTGAATCCAGATCAGTTTTTAGGTGAGAGCTTTTAAGGATTCATAAAACAGTTACCATGCTCTCTAGCTCAGAGCATAGGAAAATGGAAAACATCTCGTGAAATTTTACAAACTAGACAGAGCTTAAAAAGAAGGAAACGTACCATAGTATATAATCTGATTTATGAATATGAACACAGAAATCTTAAAATATAAAATAATGAAGAGAAAATATTTTGAGAAATCAAAATAATACAAGAAAAAAGTTACCTGGAGATAAATTTCATATTAAAAGAAATGTGATAATAATATCTAAGTACTATTTAGTAATTTATTGAGACTTGAAGAGCCTTATAAATAAATACTATGTTCTGGATACAAAGACTTAATATGATAAATGCATCACTTGTTCCCAAATCAAATTATTGGTTTAATGCGATTTCAGCCAAAATCTTAGCAGGAATTTTTTTTATTTTAAGATGATATTAAAATTTATCTGAAACTATAAAGGGGTAATACGGTGAAGAATACTCATTTAGAAAAAGTAGGGAACAGAATTCAATTTATGCCAGATATTATAGCATTACATGAAACTACTATAATCAAAATAGTATGGTACTTGTGCATTATAGGTTGAATTATGTAATCTAAAAAGATATGTTGAAATCCCAACCCCTAATAACTCATAATTTGACATTATTTGGAAATAGAGCCCTCACAGGTGTAATTAGTTAAGATGCAGTCATACTAGAGTAGGATAAACCCTTAATCTAACCTGACTGGTCTTCTTATAAGAAGAGAAGATGCATAGAAATAGAAGAAAGACAAGCGAGAAGGTCATGTGAAGACGGAGGCACAGACTGGAGTTACGCAGTTACAAGCAAGGAAACCCCAAGGATTGCTGGTCACCATGAGAAGCTAGGAAGAGGAATAGAAGGGTCCCTTTCTCGGGCCTTCAGAGGGAGCTGGGTACCATGATTTTGTAGTTCTAGCTTCTAGAACTATGAGATAAATTTATCTTGCTTAAATTACTGGGTTTGTAGTACTTTATAACAAAGTAGGAAACTCATACGTGGTATAAGATTTGACAGGCAAATCAATGAAGAAAATAAATGAAGAATTCTGTACAGAGATAATTTAGTCACAATAAAGGTAGCTTAGAGATCTGTGGGAGAAGATGCTTTCTTTCTCCCACAGATTTTCTTTGTCCCACAAGAGGACAAATAGAAACTATTTAGAAAGAAAAAAATAAAGCTATTTCCTAACCTTATACTTTACTTCAAGATAAAGGTAGTTTAAATACTTAAGTACATTGTAAAAAGTAAAGTGAATTTTGTTTAAACTACAAATAAAGGGTAAATGTCATTTTTTGGATATGAAAGGCTCATCAAGGCTTTTGTTTCCTTAATGAGCTTTTTGAGAAATTTTGCTCCTCAACATTTGCTTGGCATTTTCACTGTAGGGCAGGGTTGTGGTAATGGAGTGGTCTGTATTCAAATCAGTTTGTGAAACGCTAAATTAAAAAAATTAAGAGGTTTCTTTTCGAACTTCTTGGCAGCATTTCTATGCTATATACGTTGTGAATTCTTCAAGAGAACAGAATCTAAAAGCTTATGAAAGACTACTGAGAGCCTAGTTATGAAAATGTTCTATGTATGACATCAACAGAAAACAATTCACAAAGGAAAAGACTTTTGTTAATTTTTACCTTGTAAAAAATGCATAACCTCTGTATTAGGGTTCTCTAGAGAAACAGAATCAACAGGAAACATTCTTAAATATAAAATTTATAAATGTGTTTCACGTAACCGTGGGAACATAGAGTCCAAAATCTGAGGACAGGCTGTGAAGCTGATGATTCCGAAGGAGGCTCTGGACAGATTCCACAGGAGAGGCTCACTGGCCAAAGCAGGAAGAGAGCCTGTCTCTTCTGAATCCTCCTTTAAAGGCTTCCAGTGATTAGATTAAGCATCACTCATTGCAGAAGACACTCCCCTTGGCTGATTACAAATGAAATCACCTGTAGATGCAGCTGATGTGATCATGATTTAATTCTGTAAAATTAAATCATGCAACAGACAGGTCAGCACTTGCCCAACCAGACAAACAAATAGAACCACTTGGCGAAGTTGACACATGAACCTGACCATGATGACTTCTGTATGTCAAAAAAAAGTAACAAAATTATAAAGCAATCTATTATAAAAATATGACAGTATTGATATTATTTATTTATGTGTCTTTTACAATTAATATGTGAGTGGTTCAACATAGGGAAAAAACAAATGATCATCTCAATTGATGCTGAAAAGAATTTCACAAAGGCCTTTACTATATGACCAAGTAAGTCCACTTGTAGGTTTTTAACCAAAAGAATTGGAAGCTGAGTGTCAAACACATGTTGTATGTGATTATCCAAAGCAACATTAGTCACAGTAGCCAAAATGTAGAAACAACCCACACATCTATCATCAGATGACTGGATAAACCAAATTTATATGTGTAATGGACTATTATTCAGCCATAAAAGAGATTTAAATTCTGATATATGCTACCATTGGATGTACCTTATACTGAATGAAATAAGCCGGACAAGAGGACAAATATTGTCTAACTCAACCTATATGAAATATCTGGAATACACAAATTCATAGAGACTATAAGCAGACTAGAGCTTACACAGGCAGGGGGAGAAAGTATAGGGGTTTATCATTTATTGGGTGTTTTAGTTTGTTAATGCTGGAATGCAACATACCGGAAATAGGTTGGTTTCTATAAAGGGAATTTATTAAGTTATGAGTTTACAGTTCTAAGTCCATAAAAAATGTCTGAACTAAGGTATCCAGAGAAAGATACCTTGACTCAAGAAAGGGCTGGTGACATTTCAAGTTTATCTGTCAGCTGAGAAGGCGATGGCTAGCTTTCCTCCCCCAGTTTCTTGTTTCAAAAGGCTTCCCCAGGGGTATTTTCCTTCTGCATCTCCAAGGTCCCTTGTGTGTGTCAGCTCTGAAACTTTTTCCAAAATGGTTCCCTCTTAAAGGACTCCAGTAAACATCCCTACCTTGAATGGGTAGAGACACATCTCCATTGAAACCATGTAATCAAAAGGCCCCACCCAATTCTCCATGGAAACAACTTAATCAAAAAGATCCCACCCAGCTATATTGAATCAGGATTAAAGAACATGGTTTTTCAGGGGTATGCAACAGTTTCAAACTGACACATTGGGCATCAGATTTCTGTTTGATAAAAAATTTTGTAAATAAATAGTGGTGATAGTTACACAGCATTGTGGATTGATGACGCCACTGGATTGTACACTTAAAAATGGTTAAAATGCAGCACTGAAGTTTATGTTTGAATATGATTAAAAGGGGAAATATAGAGAGATACACAGGTAGTTCATTGATAGAATTCTCACCTGCCATGTGGGAAACCCAGGTAAAATTCCAGGCCCATGCACTCCAAAAGGTAAAACAAACAAGCAAAAAAACACACATTCAACAAATAGTTCTGCAATAACAGGATATTCACATGGAAAAAGAATGAAATGTGACCTCCACCACACAGTGTGCAAAAATAAAGGGGTGAGGGAATATTATATTGTAACTGAATAAAAGTTTTTAAAAACATGCATGGAACTACACTTGCAAACAGTAAACCCTAAGTTAAACCATGGACTTTAGTTAATAGTGCAATTATAAAAATGTGCTACCATTAATTGTAACAAATGTTCCATACCAATGCAAAGTGTTTGTGTTGGTGGTAGGGTAATATGTGAGAATCCTGTATTTTATTCATGATTTTTCTGTAAACCTACAACATTTCTAATTTTAAAATAATGGTTGAAATGGCAAATTTTGTTATTTATATTTTACCACAATATAAAAATCAATAAGAAAACATTCAAGTAGGAAATTGGCAAAGGATATGAAAAAACATACCACAGAAGAATAAAAGTGACTAATACACATATAAAATATCTGCTTCCTTCTTATCAAAGCAATTCCATTTTTGCCAATAAAAAATGGGTAGGACTGGGCACACATTAACCATTGATGGAAATATAGACTACTAAAAACCAGAAAATATTTTATAATATCTATTAGAAGATGAGTTTGGTCTGCTGAAGAGGGTTCAAAATAAAACAAAACTGATCTAGGGTATATTTTAAATAATAAAACAGTGAAATGTGTTTGGATTAATTTCTGAAAGAGATTCATCAGAAGAACACATTACATGTTTATCCTTTTAAAAGTAATTTTTTGTTCAGATGATTTTTAAATACTTTTAAAATTTATCCTTTATGGAGAATTAGAAATACCTCTGGGAGTCTTTGATAAATCTAACTACACAGAGCAGAATTTATGCAATTTAGTACATGTTTTTCTGTTCTAGAAGCTGCACAACAGGGGCAGCTGACTTTAGAATTACCCAAAGGCAGGTGTAATGTGTGGCTCTGAAACTGATTGCCACTTGTGACTTCTAAAATCTATCATATTTACTTTTCATCCACATGTAGTTGTCCTCCAATTATATATGGTAAAGATCTGTATATATTTTGCATTAAGTTTTCTAAACTTGGGAAAGGTGGATTCTTGAGAAGGCATTATTTAATTAAGGACATGAAAAGTAAGTTGCAAGATGTATAAAAATGGAGCATTCCCTAATTCTTACCCAAGTCCTTGTCATTCTGTAGCATCAAAATTGGTAGATGTTCCTCAAGGGATTCTTTTAGGTTTTTCTTAACCAGGTGAACCATGAGCTCTAATTAAGAGGAGTCAGAATTAAGCTTTAATTAGAGCACCCGGTATACAGAATGTGAAACTAGAAGTGGTAGGTTTTTGTTGTTGTTATTTTTTAATCATTCTCTAACATTTCTGGATGTGTAATCTCTTGGGTTACTGCTTTGCTGTAGAAAAGCTTCAAAGCAAGATTAATCGGATATCTGTCTTTATGATAAAAAAAATTTTAGTACTACTCCCATTTGTCTTCTACCCTCACACCTATTTAGAATTCTTTACAATTTGTGGGGGTGAAATTGAAAAGATTTCCTCTCCTTGCCCTGTCATCTGGTCTTCTGGGGAGTGAAGTACATGATGGGAGAATTAAAACTGTATTCATAGTTACATTTTCCCTCACCCACATCATGACTAAGATCTGATGTGAACAAGTACCTTTTATCACTCAGGGGACAGAATATTTTATGTCAGACGGGGTGATAAAATTCAGGAACAGTGATTACTATCCACTTCTACTTTCTTCAAGGAGTTGCAGCTTTAGTAGCAAAGAGTAATTTCTTAGGGTAAAGAAACACATCAGCACTGCAAACTGTAAATATTTGTGTCCACTGTTGGTAACGCATATGTGTGCAGGCCTTGCCAGGCTTGTGTGTTAATCTTGCATCAATGAATATTTGACTAACACATGCTGATTCTACTGTTCAGTTAAGTTTTTTTTCTTAGAATCAGTATTTTCTTTCTCAAATAATTTAAGTTTGTTCTTTTTAAAATGTAATCCTTCTCTTTTAAAAGATACATTTCTAGGATTTTCTTAGACATCAGTCCACCAACTTGTTTGTAAAACACCTTGGCAGCGAAAAGTTTTAAAATGTCATCAAATTTAAGAACACCACAGGATTTACCACTAATTTACATATAATGTTTATTGTCTCAAATTGTGGTTGTTGTTATAACCAAAATATTTTTACCCCTTGAATATTTTGTGGATTATATTTACCTATTCTTGCCCCTTCACCCACACTTCCAAAAGAGGGGGGAAGATTGTTGTTACATAGTTTGGCTTTTATTTATCTTCATTATTTAATCTCAGCAAGTTGGTACTTCTAAATATGAAAGTAAGTTTAATTCTGTGGCAGTTTTTGACTTTTTAATGCTTCAGTTTATTTAGTGGAATTAACGGATAATTGCTTGTTTGGTGTAGATAATTTCTCTCTCTTCCTTTATTTGCATTTATGCTAAGGAACTGCCTTTAGTGCAGTTCTTGTTGCCACTACTTTATGATAATTCATGCATATCAAGCTATTTAATGCAATTTGACTTACTTCTAAATTAATATATTTCTCATTTAAAATTTGGACTTTTGGGTTAAGGCATAAATATTTAATGATTAGTGTAATCTGTTGCTTTTGTATGTCTGTTTGGAACTGCCCATTTCATAGCATCAGCCAAAAGGTATATCAGATCATGCCAGGTTTCTGCTTTTCGTGATTCCATTTTCTACAGAAGAGTTTTAACTCCTTAGCATGTTATTAATACATCTTTTATAATCTGGCCCCAACTGGCCTTTCTGTTTTCATCTCTCAACATTCCCTGTCCCCTCCTTTCCCATGCTCCCTCCCAAAACATGTGTACATACACACAACAGTTGAAGAGCACCATTAGATTTGCAGTTTCCTAAATAATTCATTTCTTTTGCTTCTCTTCCCCAGACGCTTCTCCATTGGGCAGTATCTCAGTTCAGATATATCACTAAATGATGAGTTATGGCATACCTAGTTGTGTTTGCTTAGTTTGCCTCACCAAATAAGGTCCCGGAGAGCATGGACTTGTCTTACTTACTTTTATATCTTCTATACTTAGCACGTGCCTCAAACACTGTAAGTTTTCAGTAAATATTTGTCCACATAAAGATGAATAAAAGAAGTATAATTTTATAGTTGATATCAATGTGATTATTATTAATCTGTCCTTTGGATTATTTAAATTTTTTTAATTTTTCTTAAAGAATACAGTTACCAGGTATATAAAATAATATTTCTTTGGACATGTATACTGTTGCAAAAAGGATATTGTAAAATAGGTCATGGACCTTTATAAATATTTTCTATCAGAAGTTCTTCAGCAAATCTTTTACAGGTGCTTTCTAGTTGCTGATGGTTGTAATTGCTTGAATAAACTTATTATTCAGATTATAGTCGTGGCTTTCCACAGTTCTAGCTATAGAAGTTCTGACTGCAGTGTGTCATTATTTTCCTTCAATATCTCAGATTTATCTACAGGCTAATCCTGATCATTGATTCCAGTTTCAGTTAGCAATTTTTTTTTCCCATATAGACCGATTCCACTTATTACAATTGGTTTATTCTGTTTGCCAGTTCAGAATATTTGGCAGTAAAGGCGGCATACTTTTTCTCATATGTTTGCTATTATAAAGTTTTATGATTTACCATATTCAAATAATGCCATAAACTTGTTTTCCTCTCTGATCCATTTAATACCTCTTTTTGGACAGTTCTTTTGGTTATTGGCAAATTTGTACTTAGAAAGTAGTTTGAACTTGCAGGTGCCTTAAGTTAATGTTGATTTATTGTGGCTCTGGTTTGTGGCATTTCCACTCATTCTGCTTCAAGCAATAGGAAATCATTGTTTCACTTAGTTCTTCAATATTAAGGAACAATTAATCAACACATTGTAAGAGTCACAAAAGTTACTTTTGCATTTATCTTCCTTAGATACCATATTGACAGACTGTGATTTAATTAGTGTTGAAAGGCATATTAAACCCATCATTATTTAATTATTACCATCACTAATATGGGTCTTGTGTTCAGTTATGAAGAGCAGTGTTTTTGCTGTACAGAAGAATTTCTGAAAAGTTTTTTGCTCCCACTATATCATATCATGTATTATATCATTTCCTTAATATCATAACATGTATTTTTAAGTGTTAAGTTTATTTTTTAAGTAGCCAAGTAAAAAATATTAATAATTTGGGTACCTTATCACTTTAGCATGTTTATTAAATCCTACTTTTAAATATAAAAAGGGCTTCTATTTGTTATAGAATTATTCTCTACCTCAAATAGTGGAAAATATTCATTATTAATAACGAGAAGCTATAAATACAGAAGTGACCAACTTCGGGGAAACATCATTTAGAAAAATCCAAAAATCACTGAAGTGATTGTTTTTATTTTGAAGAAATACCATGTTATAAAAAGGTTTACTAGTGTTCTTTTTTTAGTTACTTTGTTTGCATGGCCACGCACCAGGAATCGAACCCAGATCTCCAGCATGGTAGGCGAGAACTCTGCCTGCTGAGCCACCGTGGTCCTACTAGTGTTCTTTTAGATAATTAAAATAGGACTTTACCAAAATTCAGTGTACATACAAACAGATCCAAAGAATGTTCCTATATTCTTACTATATCTGTAGAAATTATCCAAGTGAAAGAGACAGAGACAGAAAGAGAGTGTTTGATGAAGAATTGAAGTCTTTTTTTCCCCTAAAAGTTAGCTGTGTGTAAAGTTTCTATTATCCATCTTGTTTCAATGGGAAGTTTTTTTTTTTAATCTTGGAAGGCTTGTTCCATGTGACCAGTAATAAGTTCATTACAACCAATAGAATAAAATATCTGATGTGACATTTTTCACTTGCACTGCATAAGAAAAAGAAGTGTTTGTTAGAAGATTTGATGAGTCCTAAGAGGACTGACATGGCAAATATATAAAAAAAATTAGGATATACTGTGTGTTCTCTGAGGCAAGAGACATCTACAGAAAGATATCATTTGTAATACATTTTAATAATACTGGATCTCATTTTCTCTCTCTGGAAACCAAACCAAAACTGTAAAAATGCATCACATTTTATTTAAGATGGAAAATGTGTTTTGTTTAAATGAACCATAAATTAGCCAAAGGTTGCTTGGGAGTGGAGAAATAGACAATCTCATATATTACATAAGTTGATATAGTTTTCTGGAGAGATGTGTGGCAATATCTAATCAAAGACATTTTTTTAAATATATATGTGCTTTGATGCAGAAATTTCATTTCTAAGTATTCTTCTAAAGGAATAACTGAACAAATGCTAAAAAAGTTTTTTTTAGATATTTTCATTCCATTAGTTCAATAGCAAAATGGTCTTTCTTGTTTCTTGTTCAAATAATGGAAATGTTAAAGTTGTAAACTTTATTCTTACTATAGCTTTTAATATAGCCCAGAGATATTTAAATATGTAATATTTTAGGATTTAAGTATTATTTTGTGAATATCTTTAATTGTACTTTTGAATTTCCCTTTGGCCTAATTTAGTTAGAATATATAAAATATCTAGATATACATTTCCCAAATGATTGCATGTTTGGTTTGTTTCTACCTTTATTAGCTGCTTACCATTTTTTAATTGCATAGTAGTCAGATTGTTGGCTATATTGTCTTCAGTCTTAGGAATTTATTAGAATTTTCTTGGTTACCTAGTATGTGCTTATATGGTGACTTTTTAAAAATGTTCCATGGATAAGTTAGGGAGATTTCTGTGTACTAATTAGATCATCATTATTAGTCTTTTTTGTCACTATAGTGTCCAAATGTCTTTTAATCATGGACCCTAATAAAAATTGGGGAGCTTACATTCATACCTGCCCTAGTAAAGCTCCTGCCTGCTTAAATCTAATTCTTTGCCTATTTCATAGCAACATTATGTCTGTTCCTTGATAGCCCAGAACACAGTCATGCCAACTAGTCTTACTTCAAAATTGTAACCATAAATCTCAAATAGACCAGCAATCTTAATACACATGCTAGTGTATCCATTCTCCCCCGTCCTTAATGATGCTTAAACTTTCTCTTCTTCTCTTCTCAAGCCTTTAGCACTTCCTCCTTTCTCCTCACTCCCTGATACCTTGCTCCCTGTTTCACTGAGAAAAGAGAAGCAATCAGAAGAAAACTTCATAAACTCCTACCACAGTACTGATACACTGTTGCTTCTGTACCTTCTCTTTTATTACTATGAATAACATCTTAAAACCTATCCTTCTGTTTGTGTACTAGATTCCTTTACTCCAACAATTGTCCCTTCTTCCTTCTGTATTATTAGTTTCCCTATTTTGCTTACTCATTTCTGTCAGCACACAAAAATGCTATAATTTCCCCTCTTTTAAAGCAAATAAACAGAAAACCTTCCAGCAACATTTTTTGCGCTCTTTTGTAGTAGAACTTTTAAGAGATTGCATTTCCTGTTCGTCCTTTCTCTTTAGAACCCACTTGAATTAGGCTTTTATCTCCACCACCCATGAAATTGTTGTTGTGGTCACTAATGACCTACATTGTTGCCAAATACTTTGGTCAATTCTCTATTTCCGTCTTTCTCCAGATACCAGCTCTTAGTGTCCCTGAACTGGACGATCATACTGCCACCCTGAGACTTTTACACACGCTGTTTTATAGCTCTCTCACTTCCCTTCTATCTCTGCTGAAATATCACTTCAGAGAAGTAATCTACAATCGTGCCATAGAAAAGAAAATCTCCAACACTCTGTCCTTCTCTGTCACCTTACTCTTCATTTTATTGTTCATAGCTTATCATTCTTGATCTTTTATATATTTATTTGTTTATTGTCTGTCTTCCCCCACTAGAATGTAAGCTCCAGAAGAGCAGAGGCTTTGTCTAACTATAGAGGTATTTTAAAAATGTTACATAAACAAATTAATTATAATAAAACATTTCCAAACATCTTTAGATGATAGATGTTTCATTTGGAAAGCACTTATTTGCCCACCACTTCTCCTTAAAAGAATATATAGGGCAGGCCACAGTGGCTCAGCAGGCAGAGTTCTCGTCTGCCATGCCGGAGACCCAGGTTTGATTCCCGGTGCCTGCCCATGCAGAAAAAAAAAAAAAAAAATTAAAAGAATATATAAAATGTGTTTTTTTTTTTTTCAAAAATATGTTAGTATCCAGTGGTCATCACAGAAAAGTTCAACAAATTCGTAGCACTTGTTTTTTAAAAATGCTCATTTGTCTCTTAAGTTCTATAGCTCTTTTAATTACCTTGCCTGGGAATAGCCTGTATACCTTAAGGTAATATAAAAGATTTTTATATTAATTCTACCTCTCAATTCAAAGTATTACAAAGATTTTACTATGATGGTCTTTTTTGTTGTTATTGTTTTTATCAACTACAACAGAAACATCCTCCTATACTAAGTTAAGTGCAATAAATTACAGTATCCTCAAAGGGAACAAATGCATAGCTGTGCCACCATCTGCCCCTCCAAGTGCAAGCACTACTCTCCATGCTGCTTCACTTTCCACATGTGACTGTTGGACATATGAACTGAGTGACGACAACAATGTTAATCCAGTGCCAAACTTATTTACTTTTTAGATTAAAAATAAATCTAAATAGGTATTCTATTTCTTTCATATTCCAGTAAGTAATTGGGAGGATCCACATTTTTTTCCCTACCTAATCAAACTGAAAGATAAATTAAAAGAAAATCTTCCTTTCCTGTGAAGTTTCTGTAATATCTCTATTAACTTCCAACCATTTTGCTTCATATATAGTCCAGGGCTCCTACATTAGGAGGAAGAAGTTAGAGTTTTATGTATTGTGGATGGACCCTTCATCAGTAAAACTGGTTCTCTTGTTCTAATTAATACCTGGACTTGTTAAAGCTGTGCCTATCTTTACTTTTAATCTTTAAGCCAAATGGTTTGGGTTATGATTGTTTTTAACAGCTGTGTAGAGTAGGATTTTGCGTTTTGCCCCAACCTGAAAATTTTTATTTATGTAATGAGATTATCCTGTTTACCTTTATTGATGTGTAGCAGATATGTTTGGGTATTTTTTTCATCTTACTTTATTTTTTCTATTTTCAGTGCTTCCCTGCCTAGTTCTTTATCCTTCCTCTTATAATTTCAGAAGCAGAGATCTTGCTTTTTAAATCTTGTAGTGGTTGTTTTTAAATTCTGAAGAAATTTAAATCTATGTTTGAACTTTCAAGCTGAATTTGTATTTTATTCATTTAATAAATATGCTTTGCATGCCCATTAGGAACCAGCTTCTGTACAAGGGTCTTGGGAATATAGAGTAGGTGTTCACAATATAATTATTTCCTTCACAGAATTAATAATCTATAAGAGAAATAGACATAGTAGTAGTAGTAATAGAGTCTCCTGTAATGCTTACTACATGCAAGACACCATTTTAAACCTAAGATATGTACTGTCTCCTAAATTTATTCCTCACAGCCTACCCATGTGCATTCTCTTACTATCCTCGCTTGACAGATGAGGACACTGATGCACAGAGAGATTGAGTAACTTGCCTAGAATCAGTTACAAGGTAGACAGTGCTCAGAAGGAAAAGTCATAGGTGCTTGCACAATCTAGAAAAAGAAAGTAGTGGGAAAGTTTCATATTTTCCAGTCTGGCCTTTATTGGAAGAAGTTCTCTGAGTTTTGTTATACATGATTACTAATCTCCCTCATATCAAGGCTGATAAAGATATTTTGCCTTTCTATGGCCATTTCAGTTGGTTTATGGACAGAATCACACACATAAGAAAGATGAACAAGTTAAAATATTTTGTTTACAAATGTAAGCCCTCATTATCTTAAATTCACAATTTTCAAAACCATAATTGATAAGAGATTACTGTATTTTTCACAAATCTTAAAAATATCTTAAGGTTTAAGAATGCTTAGTTATTTAGATATTGGCATGGATAAGATTTCTTACCTTTCAATCTTAAAGAATTATGGTTGGCAAAGAGTAGAGTTAAGGTAGTTTTGATCTTAGAAAAGTTTGAAGAATAGGGAACATTAAGTAATGTGCCATATTGCATATTTGTGGGAAAGAGAAAATTAGGAAGAAAGATGCTAGGAAGTTAAGAGAATTTCAGAAATAAAGTAAGAAGGTAACAAAGGCTAACTTTACATTTTCATAAATTTGCCTAATACTGGCCTGTATGGAAAGAGGACAAAATTCTCTTAATCATGCCCCTTCTGATTCCTACACAAACCCAGTATATAGTCCAGGTACCAATGGAGTAAAGAGATTTTTGTGAATTACTTGCGACTTAACCACCATTTCAGACATCATTTCTATAAGAAGATGCACTCTGAATTTAAAACTAACTTTTTGGATGCAACATATTTGTAAGTTGGGATAGTCCACATTTTAGTTATAAAGATGAATTTTTATGTGTTTGCAAACTTTCAGTGAAACACAACTGCTTGTCATTTCTAGAAATTCTTTTGTCAAGCTTGTTTTCTCTGGAAAAAATAGTATTGGAGGTCAATAGTAAATAAAATTTGACACTTTCAACCTGATTTCTCATAAGATTATATGAGGAGATCATGTTTTCTACTGAGTGAAGGACTTTGTGCTAGTTTTTCGCTCTCTATGTAATTTATGTTCCAATTTCTAGCAATGTCCTGATGGAAAGTTAAAGAACTGTTTGATTATATTTGCGGCTAAATAAAAGGACTGTTACTTATGTATAGGAAAGAGGTCAGTTTTTTAGGATGAGGAAGCAAAGTTGTCATGGGAGTTGTTTCAATAGGAGTTACCTAACACTTCTTCCTGTGATTGGTTTATAGAGTATTCAAAGATCATGGATTTCTAGAGAGACTGGGAATCACAAGCTAAATATATATTCACTTATATTGTTTGATGTAGTTTTTAGGAAAATAGTTAACTCGGCATATAGACAAATTTCTCCTATTTATAAGTGTATCTTCCACACAACCCATGAATATGAATACAGCTGGGCTTTAGGAACTACAGCTCAGATACCGATGAAATCAGTTTTTGGTAACTGTTTCTGATTTCTGCTTCTCTCTCTTTCTCTCCCTACTGACCAACTTTCTTTACTTGGAGGATAACATGCCACCAGAAGCTCCCAAGTGAGTTTCATTACCTAGAGAGAGGCAGGCCCAACTCTCTGGATTACCAATCTCAAATCTCAGAAAATTGCCTCAAATTGACCCATTTAGGTCTGGTGCCCAGTCCTGCATTTGGTAGTGTGACTAGAAGGCAGGGTTATTCATCCACTCAACATTTATAAGATGCCTACATATATACCAGGATTAATCTTGAGAATATCAGTATTTTACTTCAAAAATTATTTTTGTAATCTAAATCTAATTTCCTTTAAAAAGCTACAGAGGCTGCTATACAGTTATCTTAGTTTAAAGGAATAATAGCTAATGAAAGAGTAAATATAATAATCCCACTAAAATTCTCAGAATGACCAAGGAGAAAGTAAAATGTACTTGCAGCCAGGCCCTTTCTCTTAACAAATATCCTTACTAAAACTTTAAGACGTTTCAACAAAATCGTTTCTTCAACTATGTTATTTTAAATACTATATTACTTAAATAAATATTTAAATACTATGTTAGTTTCTCTGCATACTTGACTTGAATTTAATTTTACCTGTCTGCCAAGAATGTCAAAACCCCAAATCCGTATTCATTTGCCAGCTTAAATGTTTATTTTGTTTTCCCACATACTATGCTCTTTAAAACTGTCACAAGCATACCAAATATGATTTCTTTTCAATAAGGACATGGTAGTTTTTTTTCTTTCTTCAGTTAAATGGGATAGGATATGCTTCTCTCAAGAAATATGTAAAGGTATGTTCACTTTCCTTCCCTACTGAAGGTACCTACTACCTTCATTAGCTATTGGAAAACAGACTTGTCCACTAAATTTACATGCATTTTTGAAGCTTCACTTTTGTTTCCTTATAAGCAGAATACCAAAGACTTTTCTTATACTGTAGAATGTTTAGTTTTATTTAACAAATGATTCTGCATAGATTAGTACAAGAAAAAACATGAGCCTTTGGTGATTTAAAATAATAGATATTTTTTGATTATGGGATTCCCCTTTTCTTCTTCATTGAAATTTTTGTTCTTATTTTCAAAGAATATTTGTATACATTTGAATTCCACAGTTTCTTGGATATTCTTATTTTAAAATAACTGTTTGCTAATGGTTTTCAACCTTTATCTTATTTATTTTTAAAATATTAAATATACAGCCTCTCTACATAAATTGCATAGTGGTATCTTTTGCAAAGTTCATTAATCAAACTTACTCAGTTTCTTGTATTGAGCCTCTTGAAGAGTTATTTCAAGACATAATCATGGTGTTCTGTCCTTTAACTTTTCCTAAAAAAGTACCTGGAATTCCTTTTCCATTCTCTGTCTATTAGAAAAATACAGATTCTTATGAATGCCACAGTCTCTATTCCATCATCAGTATCACAGTAGTGGGAGGTACAAACATTTGCAGAGTACATCCATGTACACATAACTTTCACATACTTAACATGCACATTATATGTATTAATATAGGTAAACTAATATACCATCTTCAGTTGCATAGCTCTTTATATGAATTATCTCATTTTTCATTATAATTCTAACAAGAACATAATAAGATAGGTGAGGAACATATTATTATCCCTATTTATAGAGGTAAAAAGTGAGGGTCAAAAAGGTGCCATAAATTGTTCAAAGCCACATAAGAAATTAGTAAAAGACCTAAAACTATGCCCAAACCTCCTGATTTCCTAAATCAAGTGCCCTTGTATGTGAGAGATGGGAGACATAAAGAAAGTTGAAGCAATAGATTAATTAACTGTCACATTGCTACAGGTAAAGTGATTCTAACACACACTTACTGTTTTGAACATATGTTGCCCAGAAGTTTGTAACTTCCTGAGTCCCCCAGTAATATTTCTTCTCTATAAAAATCATTGCAGATGGCCTGAGACTGTTTTCCGTTGCAGACTGAACAGGTTGTCTGGTCTCCTAAATCTTAGGACATAGGGCCCTGAAATAGTCCTAAATATTACAGAGTTTAACTGAGAAACAAAACACAAACAAAAGCACAAACTATCAGAGTTATTTTAAAGTAGAGAGAGGCTCAGTTACAATGAGGTGAAGTGACAATTTAAGAGATGCCCATCGTGGGTTAAAGGCAAAACCAAGACCTAGAATGCAGGTCTCCCCGTTCCCAGCTCAGCAGTCTCTTCACCACTCTCTTCACCACTCACTCCAATCTTTCTTTTGTGGTACAGAATGTCTCTCAATATAATATGAGAATATTTCAAAGCATTTAGATTATGGTTAAAATTCAGCTGTCTCTGTTCAGCGCTGTTGATTTAGAATATATGGGGCATCTGTTATAATCCTATAATGTAACTCTATCTGTTCCTTTTCACATAAATCTGGGATGAATCTTAGTTATTTTGTATTTGTATCTTTCTCATTAAAATTATATGGTGCATAAATGCAGAACCTCCTGAAAGGTCTGCAAGGTTTGCATTTTTTTTTAACAATGTCAAGCTTTCTATTAAAAAATAAAGCAGGACATTGGGGGGGGCCAAGATGGCGGCTTAGTAAGGTTCGCGTGTTTTAGTTCGTCCTCCAGAGCAACTACTAAATAACCAGAAACAGTACAGAACAGCTCCCAGAGCCACAACAGAGACCGGACACACAGCATACCCCAGTCTGGACCAGCTGGACCGGCTGCGAGTCTCCGCAACAGTGAGTCCCCCAAGCTGCGGTGGCCAGCGGCCAGCGCCCCTACCTCACAGACAGCTTCCCGGACCGGCTGCGAGTCTCGGAACAGCGAGTTCCCCAAGCCGCGGCAGCCAGTGACTGGCGCCCCTCCCCCACAGGTGCTTCCCAGACTGGGGGCGAGTCTCCGGACTGGCTGTGAGTCTCGGAACAGCGAGTTCCCCAAGCCGCGGCAGCCGGCGACCAGCGACCCTCCCCCACAGGCGGCTTCCTGGACCAGCTGCGAGTCTCCGGAACAGCTGTGAGTCTCGGAACAGTGAGTTCCCCAAGCCGCGGCGGCCAGCGGCCAGCACCCCTCCCCCACAGGCGACTTCCTGGACAGGCTGCGAGTCTCGAAACAGCGAGTTCCCCAAGCCGCGGTGGCCGGCGACTGGCGCCCCTCCCCCACTGGCAGCTTCCCGGAGGGAAAGGAAAGAGTCTCCAAAGGTAGCAGGGACTGAGTCCAACCAAACACCAATAGTGGCATTAACAAACAAATTCTGACTACTAAAAATAGGCCCCCAGCTCAGGCGAAACTGATCAAGGCAGAAGTTGCCTATTGGGCTAACTGAAAAAGAGGAAAGGGGATGAAACAGAGCCTTCTGCGACTGTTTCTACTGAAGCTTGGTTGCATCTGGACTCAACGTCGGGAATACACAGGCTGCAACTGCCCCAAACGCAGAAACAGGCTGCTTTCAGGGCTGTCTACCACCTGAACCTTCCCCACGGAAGGGGAGAAACGCAACTCAGGTGGAATCCCTCTCTCAAGGAATTCAGATCCCAGGGCTTCGCAATTTGAAGCCATTAAAACCAACCTACAACCTTTCCTCTGTCTCCACCACACCCCCAGCAGGGAGAGCCTTCCAAAGTTAAAGGAGCCATAACATATTTTGCTGGTGGGACCCGCAGACAGACAAGCGCCACATACTGGGCAGGATAAGAAAAACAGAGCCCAGAGACTTCACAGGAAAGTCTTTCAACCTGCTGGGTCTCACCCTCAGGGAAAATTGACGCAGGTGATTCCTTCCCCCGAAAGGAGGCCAGCTTAGTCCGGGAAAACCCGGCTGGAGACTGTAATACCTATGTAGACCCTCCTACAGGTAGGGAAGGAAAAGACACCTTACAAGCAGGACAAGAAACAAGAAAATAAGAACTGAAAATTTACGCTCTGTTAAACAAAACTTAAGCTAGAGACCTAGGAAAAGCTGAACTGAAGGTCAATGAAAGCAGATAGACAACAAACTCATCTAGCAAGAAAACCCTAGGTAAGATAAGTGAAAGCAATCTCCAGAATAAACTAATTAAGATAATTAAATGTCCAGACGCCAGCAAAAAATAACAAATCACACCAGGAAAACTGAAGATACGGCCCAGTCAAAGAAACAAACCAATAGTTCAAATGAGATATAGGAGCTGAGACAACTAATTCTGAATATACGAACAGAAATGGAAAACCTCTTCAAAAATCAAATCAATAAATTGAGGGAGGACATGAAGAAGGCAAGGAATGAACAAAAAGAAGAAATGAAAAGTCTGAAAAAACAAATCACAGAACTTATGGGAATGAAAGATACAGTAGAAGAGATGAAAAAACAATGGAAACCTACAATGGTAGATTTCAAGAGACAGAGGTTAGAATTAGTGAACTGGAGGATGGAACATCTGAAATACAAAAAGAAACAGAAACTATACGGAAAAGAATGGAAAAATTTGAGCAGGGGCTCGGGGAATTGAATGATAATATGAAGCGCACAAATATACGTGTTGTGGGTGTCCCCGAAGGAGAAGAGAAGAGAAAAGGAGGAGAAAAACTAATGAAAGAAATTATCACTGAAAATTTCCCAACTCTTATGAAAGACCTAAAATTACAGATCCAAGAAGTGCAGCGCACCCCAAAGAGAATAGATCCAAATAGGCGTTCTCCAAGACACTTACTAGTCAGAATGTCAGAGGTCAAAGAGAAAGAGAGGATCTTGAAAGCAGCAAGAGAAAAACAATCCATCACATACAGGGGAAACCCAATAAGACTATGTGTAGATTTCTCAGCAGAAACCATGGAGGCAAGAAGACAGTGGGATGATATATTTAACTTACTAAAAGAGAAAAACTGCCAACCAAGACTTCTATATCCAGCAAAATTGTCCTTCAAAAATGAGGGAGAAATTAAAACATTTTCAGACAAAAAGTCACTGAGAGAATTTGTGACCAAGAGACCAGCTCTGCAAGAAATACTAAAGGGTGCACTAGAGGCAGATACGAAGAGACAGAAGAGAGAGGTGTGGAGAAGAGTGTAGAAAGAAGGAAAATTAGATATGATATATAAAATACAAAAGGCAAAATGGTAGAGGAAAGTATTACCCAAACAGTAATAACACTAAATGTTAATGGACTGAATTCCCCAATCAAAAAATGTAGACTGGCAGAAGGGATTAAAACACAGGATCCTTCTATATGCTGTCTACAGGAAACACATCTTAGACCCAAAGATAAACATAGGTTGAAAGTGAAAGGTTGGGAAAAGATATTTCATGCAAATAACAACCAGAAAAGAGCAGGAGTAGCTATACTAATATCCAACAAATTAGACTTCAAATGTAAAACAGTTAAAAGAGACAAAGAAGGATACTATCTACTAATAAAAGGAACAATTCAATAAGAAGACATAACAATCATAAATATTTATGCACCGAACCAGAATGCCCCAAAATACGTGAGGAATACACTGCCAATACTGAAAAGGGAAATAGACACATCTACCATAATAGTTGGAGACTTCAATTCGCCACTCTCATCAATGGACAGAACATCTAGACAGAGGATCAATAAAGAAACAGAGAATTTGAATATTACAATAAATGAGCTAGATTTAACAGACATTCATAGGACATTACACCCCACAACAGCAGGATACACCTTTTTCTCAGGTGCTCATGGATCATTCTCAAAGATAGACCATATGCTGGGTCACAAAGCAAGTCTCAACAAATTTAAAAAGATTGAAATCATACACAACACTTTCTCGGATCATAAAGGAATGAAGTTGGAAATCAATAATAGGCAGAGCGCCAGAAAATTCACAAATATATGGAGGCTCAACAACACACTCTTAAACAACCAGTGGGTCAAGGAAGAAATTACAAGAGAAATTAGTAAATATCTCGAAGCGAATGAAAGTGAAAACACAACATATCAAAACCTATGGGACGCGGCAAAGGCAGTGCTAAGAGGGAAATTTATTGCCCTAAATGCCTGTATCAAAAAAGAAGAAAGGGCAAAAATTCGGGAATTAACTGTCCACTTGGAAGAACTGGAGAAAGAACAGCAAACTACCCCCAAAGCAAGAAAAAGAAAGAAATAACAAAGATTAGAGCAGAAATTAATGAAATTGAGAACATGAAAACAATAGAAAATCAATAAAACCAGAAGTTGGTTCTATGAGAAAATCAACAAGATTGATGGGCCCTTAGCAAGGTTGACAAAAAGAAGAAGAGAGAGGACGCAAATAAATAAGATCAGAAATGGAACAGGAGACATAACCACTGACCTCACAGAAATAAAGGAGGTAATAACAGGATGCTATGAACAACTTTATGCTAATAAATACAACAATGTAGATGAAATGGACAAGTTCCTAGAAACGCACGAACAACCAACTTTGACTCAAGAAGAAATAGA
Organism: Tamandua tetradactyla; assembly: GCF_023851605.1. NCBI lineage: Eukaryota > Metazoa > Chordata > Mammalia > Pilosa > Myrmecophagidae > Tamandua > Tamandua tetradactyla. The sequence goes on along the minus strand of NC_135331.1, from coordinate 102,596,879 downwards.
TGACCTCAACAAACCAATCACAAGTAAAGAAATTGAATCAGTCATTCAAAAGCTTCCCAAAAAGAAAAGTCCAGGACCAGATGGCTTCACATGTGAATTCTACCAAACATTCCAGAAAGAATTAGTACCAACCCTGCTCAAACTCTTCAAAAAAATTGAAGTGGAGGGAAAGCTACCTAATTCATTCTATGAAGCCAATAATCACCCTCATACCAAAACCAGGCAAAGATATTACAAAAAAAGAAAACTACAGACCAATCTCTCTAATGAATATAGATGCAAAAATCCTCAACAAAATTCTAGCAAATCAAATCCAGCAGCACATTAAAAAATTATACATCATGACCAAGTAGGATTCATCCCAGGTATGCGAGGGTAGTTCAACATAAGAAAATCAATTAATGTAATGCACCATATCAACAAATCAAAGCAGAAAAATTACATGATCATCTCAATTGATGCAGAGAAGGCATTTGACAAGATTCAACATCCTTTCCTGTTGAAAACACTTCAAAGGATAGGAATACAAGGGAACCTCCTTAAAATGATAAAGGGAATATATGAAAAACCCACAGCTAGTACCATCCTCAATGGGGAAAAATTGAAAACTTTCCCCCTAAGATCAGGAACAAGACAACGATGTCCACTATCACCACTGTTATTCAACATCATGTTGGAAGTTCTAGCCAGAGCAATTAGACAAGAAAAAGAAATACAAGGCATCAAAATTGGAAAGGAAGGAGTAAAGCTCTCCCTGTTTGCAGATGATATGATACTATACGTCGAAAACCCTGAAAAATCTACAGCAAAACTACTAGAGCTAATAAACGAGTACAGCAAAGTAGCAGGTTACAAGATCAACATTCAAAAATCTGTAGTGTTCCTATACACTAGCAATGAAGAAGCTGAGGGGGAAATCAAGAAACGAATTCCATTTACAATTGCAACTAAAAGAATAAAATACTTGGGAATAAATTTAACTAAAGAGACAAAAGACCTATACAAAGAAAACTACAAAAAACTGTTAAAAGCAATCACAGAAGACCTAAATAGATGGAAGGGCATACCATGTTCATGGATTGGAAGACTAAATATAGTTATGATGTCAATTCTACCTAACTTGATTTACAGATTCAATGCAATACCAATCAAAATCCCAACAACTTATTTTTCAGAAATAGAAAAACCAATAAGCAAATTTATCTGGAAGGGCAGGGTGCCCCAAATTGCTAAAGTATCTTGAGGAAAAAAAACAAAGCTGGAGGTCTCACGCTGCCTGACTTTAAGGCATATTATGAAGCCACAGTGGTCAAAACAGCATGGTACTGGCGTAAAGATAGATATTTCGACCAATGGAATTGAATAGAGTGCTCAGATGTAGACCCGCTCATCTATGGACATTTGATCTTTGATAAGGCAGTCAAGCCAACTCACCTGGGACAGAACAGTCTCTTCAATAAATGGTGCCTAGAGAAGTGGATATCCATATGCAAAAGAATGAAAGAGGACGCGTATCTCACACCCTATACAAAAGTTAACTCAAAACGAATCAAAGATCTAAACATTAGGTCTAAGACCATAAAACAGTTAGAGGAAAATGTAGGGAGATATCTTATGAAACTTACAATTGGAGGTGGTTTTATGGACCTTACACCTAAAGCAAGAGCACTGAAGAAAGAAAGAAAGAAATGGGAGCTCCTCAAAATTAAACACTTTTGTGCATCAAAGAACTTCATCAAGAAAGTAGGAAGACAGCCTACACAATGGGAGACAATATTTGGAAACGTCATATCAGATAAAGGTCTAGTATCCAGAATTTATAAAGAGATTGTTCAACTCAACAACAAAAAGACAGCCAATCCAATTACAAAATGGGAAAAAGACTTGAACAGACACTTCTCAGAAGAGGAAATACAAATGGCCAAAAGGCACATGAAGAGATGCTCAATATCCCTGGCCATTAGAGAAATGCAAATCAAAACCACAATGAGATATCATTTCACACCCACCAGAATGGCCATTATCAACAAAACAGAAAATGACAAGTGCTGGAGAGGATGCGGAGAAAGAGGCACACTTATCCACTGTTGGTGGGAATGTCAAATGGTGCAACCATTGGCGGTTCCTCAAAAAACTGAATATAGAATTGCCATATGACCCAGCAATACCATTGCTAGGTATCTACTCAGAGGACTTAAGGGCAAAGACAGAAACGGACATTTGCACACCAATGTTTATAGCAGCATTATTTACAGTTGCAAAGAGATGGAAACAGCCAAAATGTCCATCAACAGAAGAGTGGCTAAACAAACTGTGGTATATACATGCGATGGAATATTATGCAGCTCTAAGACAGAATAAACTTATGAAGCATGTAATAACATGGATGGACCTAGAGAACGTTATGCTGAGTGAGACTAGCCAAAAACTAAAGGACAAATACTGTATGGTCTCACTGATATGAACCGACATTAGTGAATAAACTTGGAATATGTCATTGGTAACAGAGACCATCAGGAGATAGAAACAGGGTAAGATAATGGGTAATTGGAGCTGAAGGTATACAGACTGTGCAACAGGACTGGATACAAAAACTCAGAAATGGACAGCACAATGCTACCTAATTGTAATGTAATTATGTTAAAACATTGAATGAAGCTGCATGTGAGGTATAGTTTTTTTTTCTCTCTATTATCGTTTTATTTCTTTTTCTGTTGTCTTTTTATTTCTTTTTCCTAAATCGATGCAAATGTACTAAGAAATGATGAATATGCAACTATGTGATGATAGTAAGAATTACTGATTGTATATGTAGAATGGAATGATTTCTAAATGTTTTGTTAGTTAATTTTTTTAATTAATAAATAAATAAATAAATAAAGCAGTATTTTTCAGATGTTATTATCTCTTCATTAAAATCCACCTTACATTTGTTTATATCCAGCTCTGAAAATATTCTGTTATTTTCAAGTTTCTTGTTCTTTACACCCAGTAGTCTACTTGAACCATCTTTTTCTCTCTTAGAGGAATGTTGAGATTGATCATTTTTTATTGTCTATATCTAGGTTGCTAGTAAAAGGTTAAGGATGGAACACATCAAAACTAATGTCCCCATCCTGCTAATCAGCATTTTTACAAAATATGTAAATAAGAACTTGCAAGACATTCAAGTACCCATTGGAGGAAACTGTCATATCACCTTCCTTGAATTATCATGCTAATCCTAAAGTACAATAGATTAAATTCGGCTAAATCTATTCTTCCCAGACTAGTGCTTCTCAATCATTTTGTAGTTAGGGCAATATTAATAGGTATTTGTTTGATTTAATGCTGCCCTTATCCCCTAAAAGCACTCCGTGAAGTTTAAAATTACATAGATTAATGTTTTGAAATTTTTGATGAGTGATGTGACAGAAGAGAATCCCTACCTTTTTGCTTATAAATGTGACTTTTTTAAGGCCTTTTATGCCCCTGTGACTTCTAAAAACAGATCTGGAAATCAGTATATTAGATCACATACGTGTAATGGATTTTGTACCCCAACCATTTATGCTGCCATGGTAGAGATAGCTGCTTGCCACTCAGTATTCATTTCCCCTTCTTCCTTTGTAACAATCAATTAACAGTTATAATACATTTGTTTATGAGTAAAGGCTGATTAAAATTTGGGAACTGACATCTAAGAGGGGGGAAATTCCCATCATCAACTATTTTAATAGAAACTATTTTATTGAATAATCATATTTATAGGTTTTACATTTATGAATTGGGGGGATTTTGCTTTTCCTCATTCTCTGAAGCCCAACAGGCACCCATAGCTTTCAGGCTACTTGAAATACATATACTGAGTCAAAATACGGCTGAGGCTTCTTCAAGAAAAAAGTTCCTGTAGGACTTTATCATTTAAAGGGTTTGAATCCATAAGTACTATAAAAATGATTTCTGTTTTGTGGGGATGGGGGATGGGCAGTGGTTAATTAGTTAATTAATTGGCTGTTTTAGATAAGGTAAATTAAAATTGACTTTTTAAGGTAAGAAATGAAAATAGACATCAGTTTTCTGAATGTGTGGCTGTTTCTACTTTTTCCTGTTAGGTGTTTTCATTAATACATTTGAAATGAAAGCCGTTTTGATTGCTTTGATTACTGTTATATTCTCATGATAGTTTGTACTTGGTCATGTCTATCTGGTTTTTTTCAGTGACTAAATCCTGACAAACCAGGAAATCTTTTTGTTCCTTTTATTTTGTATTAACTCATGCTTTCAGCTACATCAGTCTCTGTGGCAAATTTCTTTTGATGAACTTGCTCATTTCTGACTCATGAAAACAACTCAGCCAAATATGAGAAAAGAAACTTCAGCTTTAAAATGATTAGGAGCATTCTCTTTAGGGGATAAATAATTTAATTAGGTTTGCTTTGTTTCTAATGTTAACTCAGATGGTGTCCAGTTATAAAGCCTATTTTTCTTCTATAATATGTTCTTCAGAAATTTTCCTAGACTATTGCTTCATTTTCTCACTGATGCATAATGTAAGAGACTTCATTATTCATCTTTTCATAGTTTCATCTTTCTTTTTGAATTTTAAAGCATGTATCATTCAGAGTTACTATTAAACATGTTTTTGATATCTCATTTTCAAAGCTTATTTATAGCAGTACTTTCTTTCAACTGAAAATTCCTAAATGAGTAATTTAACCCTTTTATTAGTATATTTCCTGGTTACTGTATAGAGTTTTAAGTTTTTTACTTATTTAAAAAACTAAGAGATTGAAATTAACAACATAAATTATTGATAGTTAAGACTATAAACTGAACATTTTAATCTATCATTAAGCCAGTAATCTCTGCAGTTCTTTAGCATTTCAGGCAGCAGTGTATAGCTTTCAGATGGGGTATAGGTCTCTGACTAGAGGGAAGGAGAGGTCTTATTGTATTCGCTCAGGAGAGTTAAAAATTCTGACCAACATTTGTCTAGTCTGGACAGATTGCTGAATTTTATAAATGAGGAGTTGGATGTGGTCTCTTGAGATTATGAGATAGGGTGCACTGAAGGTATTTCCTAAAATAAAATAGTTCCAAATGCAACACAAAATACAAAAGGAATATTTATTGGAATCCACAGGAAAAGTAAATGATTGAGGGAATACATTTACTTCAAAAATCCAAAGGGATTTAAACATTCTGCGGTTAGCTTTGTAAATTAGAATGTTCAGCATCAACTCCCAGATTAAAAAGGAAATTCTAAGTAAATTTTTGCATCCATTTTCCAGTGAAATAAAGATTACCTGAACTAACAAATAGAAATATAGTAGGATCACAGTAAAATAATTATTCACCTAATATTGTCAAAGAAAAATTATTAAGAGGAATTCTGGAGAGTTTAGCACTTGTGACATATTAGAAGTGATGACTGTGGTATTAAAATGGCTGTAGAGACAAACATTCATCAAGAACCCTGCGTAGTAGAGCTGAAAGAGTAAATGTGGTAGCAAACATAAGCCTGCCATTTTTACAACAGAGTGAGATATCAGAACCAAAGGAGCTTTTGATAGAAATAACATACCATAGTTTACATTTTTAAAAGATCACAGGGATTAATTGTTACCTCAGTATCATGGCTGTCCTGTAAGTTTCACATGTGAAATGGCCTCTGTTTTGAACCCAAATATAGTCACAGTACTTGTTCCTTGAAGGGGAGGAGGCATTAGATAATACAGTGGTTTTTAAAACTGCTTTGCAGCTTTTGGTGTTTCAATAAGAAATACCTTGCAAAGAAAATAGAGAATTAGAGGTTTCTAAGTCTATTTCCACACTTCTATGAAAGCATCTCTGCTTTTACCAGTTTCATTTATCAGGGCTCCATAAGGTTGCTTTTAAATTTATATTTATGTATATAAATTTATACACACACGCACATATCAAAACCCTCTGTGTACTCTGTGTAGTAAAAAAGAGCGTAGGCTTTGGAGTAAAACAGACCTGGTTTCAGATCACAACACAGCTTACTCACTTAGCATACTTGGACAAGTTACCTAACATATTTGAGCCTTAGCCTCTTCATTTTTAAAATAGGAATCATACCTGCCAGTTGGGTTTATTTAAAGAATTCAAAGAAATAATGTAAAGTACCGAGCATAGCACCTGACACGTAGTATTACGTCAACCAATGTTAGTCCCGTTTCCTTAGATTAGAAATTCTCAAGTGAGGATTACTTTGTCCTCTAGGGGGGATGTTTCGCAATTTCTAGAGACATTTTTGGTCTTCATAACCCAGGATTGTAGGCTGGTGCTACAAGCATGTAGTGGGAAGAGGCCAGGGATACTATTAAGCATCCTACAGTGCATAGGACATTCCCCACTACAAAGAATTCTCCAGTTCAAAATGTCAGTAGTGCTGCCTTAGCAGTGTGTGTGTGTGTGTGTGTGTGTGTGTGTGTATCCTACTATGTGTCTATCTATGCTTTGGGAATTTACCAGTGAATAAAATGGATGTAGCCTCTGCTGTCAGGGAGCTTACATTCTTGTTAGGGAGAGAGTCAATAAGCAAATAAATATTTAATGTCTTTATGCCAGTGGTGGTAAGCGATATGGAGAAAAATGAAGCACAGTAAGGGTAGTGAGTGACCTGGGAAGACCTGCTCTAGAGTAGTCATAGAATTTTTTTTTTTGGCATGGGCAGGCATTAGGAATCGAACCTGGGTCTCCAACATGGCAGGTGAGAACTCTGCCACTGAGCCACCATGATCTTTGAACAGAGATCTGAAGGAAGTGAGGAGGCAAGCCACATAGTAATATGGGGCAAGATATTCCAGACAGAGATACAGCAAATGCAAAGGCCCTGAAGTGGAAATGTCTTTAGCTCTTTCAAGAAACAACAGGGAGGTCAGTTTGGCTGAGGTGGAATAAGTGAGAAAGTGATAGGAGATGAGGTTAGAGAGATAGTAGGGAGCCAGATTTTGCAGGAACTTGCAAGACTTAGAATGGACTGGCTTTTAAGTGTAATGAAAAACTATGGGAGGTTTCTGAATGTGATCAGGTTTCCATCTTTTAAAAATTTGCTCTAGCTGTTGTATAGGTACATAGACTGGCAGCAGACGAGGGATAAGAGGGGAGCAAGAATGGAAGCAAGAAGTCCTATTAGGAGACTATTGGAATATCCAGGAGAGAAATGATGATGATGGCTTGGACCAGACAGTATTAGTGAAGATAGATGTTGATGAAGTGGTTCATTCCAGTCATAACAGTAGAGCTGATGGGTCTTACTTTAGAAGGAAATAGTTAATGAATTACTTTAAGGTAAAAATTTTATTTTCAATGTAAAAAAATAACCTTTCTGGAGGGTGCACGAGTAGTTCAGTGCTTAGAATGCCTGCCTTTCATGCAGGAGACCTGGGACCATGCACCCAAAAACAAAAAAAAATAGTAACCTTTCTGAAAAAAAATCATATGTATCTCATAATGGCAATAGAGAAAAATTCAAAGCAGGACGCTCTCATTCTGTACAGAGTTCCACATAGCTGTGAGGAGGATATTGAGAGCCATGTCCACTGACAGGCGTCTCCCTTTACATGATTTCATTTTAAAAGGTACCAGAATTTCAGACTATGTAAGTGACGCCAGGTTCCATTGGGTATGCATATTTAACTTGGCTAAACCAAAATGGAAAGGCCTCCAGTTCTAACCCAAGGGTAAAGAGAAATTTGTGCAACAGTTGTTTTATATATGTATTTTCCTGGTAGTATCCAAAGTTTCACCCTAAATGTCCAAAATGCTTAACTGTATCATTGTATGTTTTGCTAGATTAGAAAGCCATGTTGACTTATGCTGTTTGCATATTATATTAACCTATGAGAATTTTTAGGAATGTTTTTCAGAGTACTGGAAGATCATACACATCTTAGCCTAGTATGTTCTCTTTTTGGTATAAAACCAAATTAAAAACCAAAGAAAAAAATTACAACATCCTCAATCATGAAAATAAAGAGGACACTACTTCTATTATTACTTTAAATGAACTAAGTTAGGCACAACTCACATAGTTGTTGTTGTTTTTTGTTGTTTTTTTTTTTTTTGCCAACTTAGTTATCCCAGAGCATGTTTACAGCTTCAATAAAACACTAGTAAAAGTTAACACTAACACGAAGCATGTGGATATACAACTGAAGTTGGAATAATTAGGTTATATGGTTTTAGGTCATTGAAAAGAATACTTTTCTTAGAGAGTGGATATTTATATAAAATATTTCCACAGCAGGAAATATTTTACTGTGTATAATCTGTTCCTACTACTAGCTTAGTAAATTCAGATTTAAAAAATTTTTAAAGATATGAAACCATTTTTAAATGTACTGTTTTAATTTAAATGATAACTATATATTTTATTATATAAATGATTCATACCCTTTCCTGATAGTTTAAAATAAATAGAAGAGGAAAAATTCTTATATTCACATTAATATATTTATATCCATGGGGTGTAGACCCAAAAAAGAATCCAATATCTTGAAACAACTCTATTATGAACTAATTACACAGATACCCCTTTGTGTATTTCTCAATCACTGATGCTTTGTGTTTGCCAGGAAGTACTCACTTATTATCAATACAAAATCCCTTTAAAATCCTTTGTAATATTCTTCTAGAGCCTGCAGCTACTTCTTAAGGAAAAAACATGATAACTGTAATATATCCTTAATTTGTTGGACACTGGTATATTCTGAAAGCCATTTTGGGGGTACAAAGCACAATTGGAAACCTTTATTTTTCAGACTGTGAAATAGAAAACATGCTATATTTTTATTCAATTTTATAATTCAGAGAAAATTCTGGATCAAACTTAAGTGAACTGCTGATTTTACAACTACATCAATCAAGATTCTGAATTGACCCCTTAAATATTAAAGTAACACTTTTTCCTTTCATTTTCTCTTTTTTTTCAGAAATCATATTCAAACTTGTGCTATTTCTGTTATTTTCTGCCTTTGAAGTAACTCTTTTGATTGTGTGTGTGTATGCATGTACATGTGGACATTTAATGACCTCCTGTGAGGCAAGCCAAATTAGCCCAAGAGGAACACATTACTTTATTCATTCATTTAGTCAAAAATATTGTCGGACTTCCTGGAAGATGGCGGCTTAGTAAGATGCGCGGATCTTAGTTTCTTCTCCAGGACACCTACTAGGGGAGTAGAAACAATACAGAAAGCGCCCAAAGCCACAACAGAGATAAAAAAGACAGCGTACCCCATCCTGGAACGGCTGGCTGGCTGAGAGAAGCAGCTCGGGTGAGATCGCCGAGGCGCACGGGCCTTACCGGGCGGGTTGGCAAGCGGCCGGAGTTACTCCCTTCCCCCTTCCCGGGCCAGCTGGGAGAATTGCAGAGGTGGTCCCCTGAAACCAAGGCGACTGGCGCCCACACCACGCGCAGCCCCCGGACCAACTGAGAGAATTGGATCGGAAACCCCCAGGCCGCGGAGAACGGTGACCCCGTGACTCCCGGGGAACGTGCACTCTCTCGGGCGGGTCGCTGCCGCTGGCGCCCTCCTGCCACGCTTGTTGCCCAGGGCCGACTAGGAAATTCGGACGGGCTCTTTCCCTGGCTGCGGCGACCAGCAACCCTCCCTGCGTTCGGACACCCTCCCTGCGTTCGGACCCTGGGCCGGCTCAAGCCGCTTCGGCTAGCGAACCCCCAGGACGGCGAGAGTTTTCCAAAGTTTAAGGTCCCACAGCACCTTTTACTGGTGGGACCCGCAGACAAACGTGTGCCACGAGCGCCACCTACTGGGCAGGATAAGAAAAACAGAACCCAGAGATTTCAAAGAAAAATATTACAACCTTGCTGGGTCCAACACCAAGAGAAATCTGAATAAATGCCCAGACGCCAGCAGCAGAAGATAACTGTCCACGCTCAAAAGATTGAGAATATGGCTCAGTCAAAGGAACAAACCAATAGCTCAAATGAGACACAAGAGCTGAGACAACTAATGCTGAATATACGAACAGAAATGGAAAACCTCTTCAAAAATGAAATCGATAAATTGAGGGAGGACATGAAGAGGACATGGGCTGAACATAAAGAAGAAATAGAAAAACTGAAAAAACAAATCGCAGAACTTATGGAAGTGAAGGATAAAGTAGCAAACATAGAAAAAATAATGGATAGCTACAATGATAGATTTAAAGAGAAAGAAGATAGAATTAGTGATTTGGAGGATGGAACATCTGAATTCCAAAAAGAAACAGAAACTATAGGGAAAAGAATGGAAAAATTTGAACAGGGTATCAGGGAACTCAAGGACAATATGAACCGCACAAATATACGTGTTGTGGGTGTCCCAGAAGGAGAAGAGAAGGGAAAAGGAGGAGAAAAACTAATGGAAGAAATTATCACTGAAAATTTCCCAACTCTTATGAAAGACCTAAAATTACAGATCCAAGAAGTGCAGCGCACCCCAAAGAGATTAGACCTAAATAGGCGTTCTCCAAGACACTTACTAGTTAGAATGTCAGAGGTCAAAGAGAAAGAGAAGATCTTGAAAGCAGCAAGAGAAAAACAATCCATTACATACAAGGGAAACCCAATAAGACTTTGTGTAGATTTCTCAGCAGAAACCATGGAAGCTAGAAGACAGTGGGATGATATATTTAAAATACTAAAAGAGAAAAACTGCCAACCAAGACTCCTATATCCAGCAAAATTATCCTTCAAAAATGAGGGAGAAATTAAAACATTCTCAGACAAAAAGTCACTGAAAGAATTTGTGACCAAGAGACCAGCTCTCCAAGAAATACTAAAGGGAGCACTAGAGTCAGATACAAAAAGACAGAAGAGAGAGATATGGAAAAGAGTGTAGAAAGAAGGAAAATCAGATATGATATATATAATACAAAAGGCAATATGTTAGAGGAAAATATTATCCAAACAGTAATAACACTAAATGTCAATGGACTGAATTCCCCAATCAAAAGACATAGATTGGCAGAATGGATTAAAAAACAGGGTCCTTCGATATGCTGTCTACAGGAAACACATCTTAGACCCAAAGATAAACATAGGTTGAAAGTGAAAGGTTGGGAAAAGATATTTCATGCAAATAACAACCAGAAAAGAGCAGGAGTGGCTATACTAATATCCAACAAATTAGACTTCAAATGTAAAACAGTTAAAAGAGACAAAGAAGGACACTATATACTAATAAAAGGAACAATTAAACAAGAAGACATAACAATCATAAATATTTACTCACCGAATCAGAATGCCCCAAAATACGTGAGGAATATACTGCAAACACTGAAAAGGGAAATAGACTCATATGCCATAATAGTTGGAGACTTCAACTCACCACTCTCATCAAGGGACAGAACATCTAGACAGAGGATCAACAAAGAAATAGAGAATCTGAATATTACTATAAATGAACTAGACTTAATAGACATTTATAGGACATTACATCCCACAACAGCAGGATACACCTTTTTCTCAAGTGCTCATGGATCATTCTCAAAGATAGACCATATGCTGGGTCACAAAGCAAGTCTCAACAAATTTAAAAAGATTGAAATCTTACACAACACTTTCTCGGATCATAAAGGAATGAAGTTGGAAATCAATAATAGGCAGAGTGCCAGAAAATTCACAAATACGTGGAGGCTCAACAACACACTCCTAAACAACGACTGGGTCAAAGAAGAAATTGCAAGAGAAATTAGCAAATACCTCGAGGCGAATGAAAATGAAAACACAACATATCAAAACTTATGGGACGCAGCAAAGGCAGTGCTAAGAGGGAAATTTATTGCTCTAAATGCCTATATCAGAAAAGAAGAAAAGGCAAAAATTCAGGAATTAACTATCCATTTGGAAGAACTGGAGAAAGAACAGCAAGCTAACCCCAAAGCAAGCAAAAGGAAAGAAATAACAAAGATTAGAGCAGAAATAAATGAAATTGAAAACATGAAAACAATAGAGAAAATCAATAAGGCCAGAAGTTGGTTCTATGAGAAAATCAATAAGATTGATGGGCCCTTAGCAAGATTGACAAAAAGAAGAAGAGAGAGGATGCAAATAAATAAGATCAGAAATGGAAGAGGAGACATAACTACTGACCTCACAGAAATAAAGGAGGTAATAACAGGATACTATGAACAACTTTACGCTAATAAATACAACAATTTAGAGGAAATGGACGGGTTCCTGGAAAGACATGAACAACCAACTTTGACTCAAGAAGACATAGATGACCTCAACAAACCAATCACAAGTAAAGAAATTGAATTAGTCATTCAAAAGCTTCCTAAAAAGAAAAGTCCAGGACCAGATGGCTTCACATGTGAATTCTACCAAACGTTCCAGAAAGAATTAGTACCAATTCTCTTCAAACTCTTCAAAAAAATCGAAGTGGAGGGAAAACTACCTAATTCATTCTATGAAGCCAACATCACCCTCATACCAAAACCAGGCAAAGATATTACAAAAAAAGAAAACTACAGACCAATATCTCTAATGAATACAGATGCAAAAATCCTCAATAAAATTCTAGCAAATCGTATCCAACAACACATTAAAAGAATTATACATCATGACCAAGTAGGATTCATCCCAGGTATGCAAGGATGGTTCAACATAAGAAAATCAATTAATGTAATACACCATATCAACAAATCAAAGCAGAAAAATCACATGATCATCTCAATTGATGCAGAGAAGGCATTCGACAAGATTCAACATCCTTTCCTGTTGAAAACACTTCAAAAGATAGGAATACAAGGGAACTTCCTTAAAATGATAGAGGGAATATATGAAAAACCCACAGCTAATATCATCCTCAATGGGGAAAAATTGAAAACTTTCCCCCTAAGATCAGGAACAAGACAAGGATGTCCACTATCACCACTATTATACAACATTGTGTTGGAGGTTCTAGCCAGAGCAATTAGACAAGAAAAAGAAATACAAGGCATCAAAATTGGAAAGGAAGAAGTAAAACTATCACTGTTTGCAGACGATATGATACTATACGTCGAAAACCCGCAAAAATCCACAACAAAACTACTAGAGCTAATAAATGAGTACAGCAAAGTAGCAGGTTACAAGATCAACATTCAAAAATCTGTAGCATTTCTATACACTAGTAATGAACAAGCTGAGGGGGAAATCAAGAAACGAATCCCATTTACAATTGCAACTAAAAGAATAAAATACCTAGGAATAAATTTAACTAAAGAGACAAAAAACCTATATAAAGAAAACTACAAAAAACTGCTAAAAGAAATCACAGAAGACCTAAATAGATGGAAGGGCATACCGTGTTCATGGATTGGAAGGCTAAATATAGTTAAGATGTCAATCCTACCTAAATTGATTTACAGATTCAATGCAATACCAATCAAAATCCCAACAACTTATTTTTCAGAAATAGAAAAACCAATAAGCAAATTTATCTGGAAGGGCAGGGTGCCCCGAATTGCTAAAAACATCTTGAGGAAAAAAAAACGAAGCTGGAGGTCTCGCGCTGCCTGACTTTAAGGCATATTATGAAGCCACAGTGGTCAAAACAGCATGGTATTGGCATAAAGATAGATATATCGACCAATGGAATCGAATAGAGTGCTCAGATATAGACCCTCTCATCTATGGACATTTGATCTTTGATAAGGCAGTCAAGCCAACTCACCTGGGACAGAGCAGTCTCTTCAATAAATGGTGCCTAGAGAACTGGATATCCATATGCAAAAGAATGAAAGAAGACCCATCTCTCACACCCTATACAAAAGTTAACTCAAAATGGATCAAAGATCTAAACATTAGGTCTAAGACCATAAAACAGTTAGAGGAAAATGTTGGGAGATATCTTATGGATCTTACAACTGGAGGCGGTTTTATGGACCTTAAACCTAAAGCAAGAGCACTGAAGAAGGAAATAAATAAATGGGAACTCCTCAAAATTAAACACTTTTGTGCATCAAAGAACTTCATCAAGAAAGTAGAAAGACAGCCTTCACAATGGGAGACAATATTTGGAAATGATATATCAGATAAAGGTCTAGTATCCAGAATTTATAAAGAGATTGTTCATCTCAACAACAAAAAGACAGCCAACCCAATTACAAAATGGGAAAAAGACTTGAACAGACACCTCTCAGAAGAGGAAATACGGATGGCCAAGAGGCACATGAAGAGATGCTCAATGTCCCTGGCCATTAGAGAAATGCAAATCAAAACCACAATGAGATATCATCTCACACCCACCAGAATGGCCATTATCAACAAAACAGAAAATGACAAGTGCTGGAGAGGATGCGGAGAAAGAGGCACACTTATCCACTGTTGGTGGGAATGTCAAAGGGTGCAACCACTGTGGAAGGCAGTTTGGCGGTTCCTCAAAAAGCTGAATATAGAATTGCCATACGACCCAGCAATACCATTGCTAGGTATCTACTCAAAGGACTTAAGGGCAAAGACACAAACGGACATTTGCACACCAATGTTTATAGCAGCATTATTTACAATTGCAAAGAGATGGAAACAGCCAAAATCTCCATCAACAGAAGAGTGGCTAAACAAACTGTGGTATATACATACGATGGAATATTATGCAGCTTTAAGACAAGATAAACTTATGAACCATGTAATAACATGGATGGACCTAGAGAATATTATGCTGAGTGAATCCAGCCAAAAACTAAAGGACAAATACTGTATGGTCCCACTGATGTGAACGGACATTCGAGAATAAACTTGAAATATGTCATTGGTAACAGAGTTCAGCAGGAGTTAGAAACAGGGTAAGACAATGGGTAATTGAAGCTGAAGGGATACAGACTGTGCAACAGGACTAGATACAAAAACTCAAAAATGGACAGCACAATAATACCTAATTGTAAAGTAATCATGTTAAAACACTGAATGAAGCTGCATCTGAGCTATAGGTTTTTGTTTTGTTTTGTTTTGTTTTGTTTTGATTTTACTATTATTACTTTTATTTTTTTCTCTATATTAACATTCTATATCTTTTTCGGTTATGTTGCTAGTTCTTCTAAACCAATGCAAATGTACTAAGAAATGATGATCATGCATCTATGTGATGATGTTAAGAATTAATGATTGCATGTGTAGAATGGTATGATCTCTAAATGTTGGGTTAATTTCTTTTTTTCCGTTAATTAAAAAAAAAAAAAAAAGAGAAGGGATAATTGGAGATGAAGGGATACAGACTGTACAACGGGACTGGATATAAAAACTCAGAAATGGACAGCACAATACTACCCAATTGTAATGCAATTATGTTAAAACACTGAATGAAGCTGCATGTGAGGTATAGGTTTTTTGTTTTTGTTTTTTTTGTTTCTTTTTCTTTCTATTATTGTTTTAATTCTTGTTCTGTTGTCTTTTTATTTCCTTTTCTAAATCGATGCAAATGTACTAAGAAATGATGAATATGCAACTATGTGATGTTATTAAGAATTACTGATTGTACATGTAGATTGGAATGATTTCTAATTGTTTTGTTAATTCTTTTTTTAATTAATAAAAAAAAAAATCAAAAAAAAAAATATATTGTCTGTCATATATTTTATACCAATATAGTATTTTGGAGGAATTACAAGAAAACATAAAATAGGATCCTTCTTATCCAATTTAGACAGTTTTAGGCAGTTTTCTTGTTGGTTGGTTGATTTGGCTTGGATTTCTTTACTTTTTCAAATCTTTTTAATTTTTCTGATGTTAACTCACTGTACTGAAATCTATTACTGAAAAAGTAAAAGTTCCACATTGTGTTAGCTAGTGTTCTCTAGAGAAACAGAATCAGTAGGAGCTATCCATAGATACAAAATTTGTAAAAGTGTCTCACGTAACTGTGGGGATGCAGAGTCCAGGGTCTGTAGGGCAGGCGCAAGTTGGCAACCAATGAAGGTCCTCAAAGAACTCTCAAGAGAGGCTGGATGGGCAACCATGGGAATGGAAGAGTCCAAAATCCATAGGGCAGGCTCTGAAGCTGGTGACTCCAACGAAGGGTCTGGGCAAACTTCACAGGAGAGGCTCACCGGCTGAAACAGGAAGAATGACTGTCTCTTCTGAATCCTCCCTAAAAGCCTCCCAGTGATTGGATTAAGCATCACTCATTGCAGAAGACGCTCCCTGTAGCTGATTACAAATGTAATCAGCTGTGGATGCAGTCAAAGTAATCATGATTTAAGTCCATGGAATGTCCTCATAGAAGCAGACAAGCCAACGCTTATCCAACCAGATGACCGGGCACCACCACCTGGCCAAGTTGACACATGAACATGACTGTGACACCCATAATCCCACCCCCAAAGATAAATGCTATTAGAAGTTAATATATGTCCTTCCAGACTTTTTTCTTATGTTCATGTGCACATGTGTGTGTTTAAAGACAAATGGAATCAAGTTACATACATTCTAGTTTGCAACTTGCTTTTTGTTTTTCAGTTTGTAATACATTCCCCAAAGCATTTATAATCTTTGAGGAGAGACAAAAACAGCCCACATAGAAAAGTACAAGAGTATACTATCTAGAAAAACTATCTTTCAGAAGAGAGAAATCAGTGTGTATACTTCTAGAAAAACTATCTTTTGGAAGAGAGAAATCAGTGTGAGCTTGGGTCTTCAGGAAAACTTCCTGGAGGAGTGGGAGCCTAAGCTCAACCTTGGAGAAAAGGATTTAAATTACCATGAGTTTGGGGTAAGGGTGGGGAACACTTTGATGAGGGGGAGGAAAGGGTCAGCAAAGCAATGGCAGGTGAAACAAAGAATAATCTGACTTAAGCAAAGAATATTTGTTAGATTGTAGTGAGAACAATGGGTGACTAGGTAGAATGGACCAGATTATGGTTTTGTTTGGAAGCCAAACATTTGAACTTAAATTTGATCAGTGATCAGCTGAGAACCATTTATTTAATTTTAAGAGGCAGAGGAAAGAAAGTGGTCTGGGGATGGAGGAGGCCTGCTACAGTGAAGTTTTATCATGTGCCAGAGCCTTGTCTATATGTTTTTCTTTATAGTTGCTGTACCCAGGGTGGTTTGGGAGAGGAGGTATATATGGAAGGAACCAGCCAGGAATGTGTTGCAGTACTCTAGGCCCAAAATGATGGCCTTTGCAATGGGGTGTAAAGGAAAGGGAAATCTGACAGGTTTTTTTTTTTTTTTTTTTTTTAGGTAAACTCATTTGACTCTTGGGTAAGGGACTCTACTCAGTTGCAACTCACTCATAAAGCAGAGTGAGCAGTCACTGGGGTACCAGGTTGTCTCTGTAACTATCCACACAGATTAATTCTTGAACCTTTTCTGCACCTCATCTTCAATACCAAAAGTGTGTCAGGATGGTTCCTTAGTTTCTTCAGCATTCTGGGAATTTACTAATCTGTTAGTAGGTATTCTTCTGCAAAAGGATCACAACAAACATACATAAACCTACACAGGGCAGTGCGACGGTGGCTCAGTGGCAGAATTCTCACCTGCCATGCCAGAGACCTAAATTCGATTCCCGGTGCCTGCCCATGCAAAAAAAAAAAAAAAAAAAAAAGCCTTACATGAACATTCTATAATTCAGATGTTGTCATGTTGCTGGATGCTGCCACCAGCCACTTCATTTGATTTTCAAGTTTTCGAGTTCAGCAACCAATTCCTGTCTAACATGAGGTACTCAATGATTAACCATTAGCATTGTGCCTTTTACATGCAGAAAGGACTTCGTATTTCAATTTTAAGACTAATCAAAATAATAATAATAAAAAAAGCCAAGGTGGAAATGAGAGCAGATAAGCTTTCATCCTGGTTTGAAAGTTATGTTCTGTGATTCTGTTTTGCTGAAAAAAACATAAATGTCATGTGTCTTGACAAACTGCCAAGAGGTATGCCATCACTAGTTTCTATAGACTTTAAGTATGTTTCAGTGAAAGCATGCAGAGAATTTAAATGGAACAGCATGCTACATATGTAATTCAGCTTTATATCTCAAAATGGTAGAAGCAGGGGCAAACAGTGATTGTCATTGCCGAAAATATTTTTCAAAGACACAAACAACTTCAGTTATGTCAAGTGAAGTCAAAACTTTTCACCAAAAATTCTATGTGACAGATATATCCTGAGAGTCTGTTGTGTTCAAAATACTGAGCAAATGAGTTATACTAGGTATTACATCTGTAGAGATGAATGCTTCCCTGTTTTCATTTTAGTAAGACCCAGAAAATAAATTCATCTGGCATATTTCTTTCTTCTAAGTTTGCTTTACAATAACCAGAAAAAGCTATAACTTCTTGGTAGGGAGATACTAGTAGCATATTCTCTTTTACATTTTTTAAAAGTTATTCCAGTTGAATTTTAAAGCATTATTGAGTGTTTAGAAAATTTTAGGGACAAATTTTTCAAAAGTATTTTTTCCATGTATGTTCCTATAGTTTAATACTTTGCTTGCTATTTAAGTTCAAACTGAGAAAACTCTCTGAGTATGTTTGTATATTTTTATGAGTATTCAAGAGCACTGTTGGTGAAACCTAAAGAAACCAAGTAGTGGTCTGCAGAACTGACAAGCACAAGATGAGCTGGACTTGCAGATATAAGAGCATGACTAATCTGAAGATGACCTTACATTTATGTGGCAGTCCAAGATGAAGACAGCATTGCACAATTTGAGAACATTCAGTAAGAAGAAAACTGTGATAAACCTTCAGTGATTGTTCAGACCTTTTTATTTCAGTGTTTAGTGTTGTCAGTGTCCTGTGTATATATCTTTTTTATTCCAGTTTTTTATTCCAAATTTTACTTCTAGCTTTGCCTGTTATTAGCTATGTGCTTTTAAAGTTATTTCACTTTTCTAAATCTCAAAATCCTCAACTATAAAGTGGAGCTATTAAAACTATTTATCTTAAAGATTTTTAGAGGATCAAGTGAGATCACATTATATATGAAGAAATCTTTCGTAAATTATGCTGCTCTATGTAAATAGTAAGCATTGTTACTCTGATTGTGCTGATTTACTAGGATGATTTTTTTCCTTACATATTTTTCCAAATATTTCTTACAGTACCAGGAATAGAAATGGACCACAATTGTGCATTTAAATATGGATTGGAATGGGTAATCTGAATGGAGGCATCACAGAAGATAAAAGCTAGATGTATTTACTGTTTGGCCAATGTGTTGATGTTTTATGGGTCTTTGGCTTTAAAACAGCCTACCTTCTTTATTATTCATATAATTTGATGACAAAATTTGCAGTCTTGGTCTTATATCAGCCAGTTAAGGATTTAAATGCATTCCTTAATTAGTCTATCCATGTATCCAGTCATACAACAGCCAGCAAAGGTTTCTTAAGGTTCAAGTAAATCTAAACTAGGCATTGGTCTGGCACTGAGATTATAAAAGTGAAACATAGTTCCTCTCTTTAAAGAAACATAGACCATGAAGATTAGATGTTTACTGCCTTTTCCAGCTGTTACGATAACAGTTTATGTTAGACTGTGTTCCAGAAGCCTTGATTCTTGAAGACAATTGTATAGCAATAGAACTTTTACAATGTGACTGTGTGATTGTGAAAACCATGTGTCTGATTCTCCTTTTAACCAGGGTATGGACAGACGAGTAAAAAAATAAGGATTAAAAAAATAAATAAATAATAGTGGGGAGAAGGGGTAAAATAAACTGGGTAGATTAAAATACTGGTGGTCAATGAAAGGTAAGGGGTATGGGATGTATGAGATTTTTCTTTTTGCTTTTTATTTCTTTTTCTAGATGCAAATGTTCTAAAATGATCATGGTGATGAATACATAATTATGTGATAATATTGTTTGTACAAGCCACTTATTGTACACCATGTATGAACTGTGTATGTGAAGATTTGTCAATAAAAATATTTCTATAAAAAGATAACAGTTTAAAGAACAGAGATAATCAGATACTGAATGATTTAGGTCCTTCAATAAGACCAAATTTGGTCCCTTTCTTGTGGCTTTTGAAATAATTCATGGGGACAAGGGAGAAGTAAACAGAAATTAGCATGATGAGCATATCTGAGTCATCCTAAAATTCTAGCTAGTGTACATAACTAAAAAAATCTCTGATTCAGTGTTGGGCTTATTTGACCATGCAGTGAATAGCATGCACATGCTATATCATGTAATAGTAAGGACATTAGTATTAGTGGAAGTGCTTCCTAACTTTTTTTTACATCATAGCATACATGAAAAATGATAATATTTTTTGGTAGATTGAGATAAATGTCCAAGGCAATTCATAGCTAGACACCACCCTGTAGGCTCTGCTGCCTCAGCCTTGCCTGACATACACAGGGCTGAGGGAAGTCAGTTTCTCTACACACATGTGACATGTTTGCCACACACTAATGCACTACCAGATATAGTGTAGTTTGTAAAGTCTGCATTGATTATCTCTAGGTTGTATATTCTTTGCTGACTCAAAGCCTTACTAATTTATTTTTCTCAAGAATATTTTGTGCATGTTAGTTCTAGTGCCAACATGGTATTTTTGGTAAGATGTATGGAATTTAGAGGATCCCAAAGGAAACCATTTGAGTAAAAAAAATTAAAACAAGTTGGAGATAGCTTTTTATAATGAAAGTAGGCTGACTCAAGAATTGAGAGTCATGGGCTTCAGTCTTGGTTTGGTTACTTTCAGCAAATCCCTTCTCTCTTAACTTTAATTTCATTATCTTTAAAATAAGGGGAATTGTACAAGATGAACTTTAAGCTGTCCTCTAGTTCTAATATACCATGATTTTGTACTGTCTATAAATCTTTGCTATTATTGAGTCAATCACTTTACATTGAGTGTTTCTTTGCTGAGTTCAAGGCTCTGGATAACTGGCTTCTAATGCATAACCTTGGCCAGTTTCTTGGGGCTTCTTAGATCAGTTACTGCTTAGATACTGAAAGAATTTAAAAGAAACTAAGGGAAGGAAACAGGACAAGATGGTGGCATAGGCAGGTGTAAAATTTACTTAGTCCTCCAAAGCAGCTAATAAATAGCCAGGAACTGTCTGAAACAGTGGTTTGGGAAGTTATCCATAGCTGGACACACATTGTACCCCAATCTGAAATGGGTGGAAGAGCAGAGATACAGCAAACAACCAAACTACCAAACTTGGGAGGCTGGTCCTCCTCCTTCACTGGCATGGCAGACTGTTGGAAATACTTCCCATTGGGAAAAAGAATCAGTTTCTACTAGGAGCAAAGGAAGGTAGCTCAAACAAGCTCTAGTTTTGGTTTTAATTAACAAATTTGTACTGCTGAATATAAATTCTGAGCACAAATAAACCCAAAGAAAGCAAGAGAATAACCTTGAGGTCTCTACCTGCAAAGAGGAGAAGGAACAGATGATAAGTAACAAGAACAAAAACAAAAGCTTGTGGAATCAGTAGAGCTCAGAATACTGGAAAAGAGCTGTGCCCCAAGAAAAGGGGCACATGGAGCCAGATGCCAGCTCTGGCTCTTGACTAGTGAACCCTGGAGGCTGGGGACTGGCTCTGAAAAGTGATTTTATTTATTTTCTCTCTTTTCTTTTCTTTTTTTTTTTTTTAAGTATTCTCAGTAGCTCATTAGATAAAACCTTATACATTTTCAATGGTCAGTACTGACCCAGGCAAGGGCAGTTAAAATAGGTCTGAGAGATAAAGTACCAAGTCAAGTGTAGGAGATAATTCCCTAAAGGATGTGTCTTCCCCAAGAAAAGGGAGGAGTCAGCTCAAGTTGTTGCCCTCCTTTAGAGAATTCAGACCCCAGGGGCTGGGAATCAACAGCCTAAGCTTGCCTTCCACCTCAGCCTCTGTCTCAGCCACAACCCAGGCAGGGACAGAAGTAGCTGAAAATTAAAGGCACCATACCACTTTACACCATGTGGGGAGCATGGGCTAACAAGCACCACCTGATGGGCAGGATAGGAAAAGTACAGAATCTAGAGGCTCCACAGTAAAGTCAGACAACCTACTGGATCTCATCCTCAGGGAATCTTTATACTGATTACATCCTCCTCGTGAGACCTGGACCTGCCTTGTCTGGGAATATCTGATTGGAGTCAAGCATATCTGGGTAGACCCTCCTCAAAACGTTCTATATAGGCTGGGCAAGAACCAGAAAAACAAGAGCTAAAAAATTCTCATCAGTTAAACAGAAGCTATGCTAGAGGTCTAAAATAAGTTGAACTGAATACTAAAGACCAGATAGAGGACAAAGTCAACCAGGAGGAAAACCTTAGGTAAAACAGTGAAAACAACCTCCAGAATAAACTAATCAAGAAAATCAGATGCCTAGACACCAGCAAAAAAGTGTGAATCATACTGGCAAAAAAAAAAAAAAAGATGTGGCCCAGTCAAAGGAACAAACTAACAGTTTAAAAGAGATACAGGAGTTGAAACAATTAATTAAAGATGTTTAAATAAGCATGCTAAATCAGTTAAAAAGCCAGATCAATGAATTGAGGGAATATGTGGTGAAAGAGATGAAGGATATAAAGTAGACATTGGGTAACCATAAGAAGAACTCAAGAGTTTGAAAAAGCAAGTGGCAGAACTTATGGAATGAAAGACTCAATGGAAAAGATGAAAAACATAATGGAGACTTACAACAGCAGATTTGACAAGGCGAAGAAAGGATTAGTGAAGTAGAGAACAGGGCATCTGAAATACTACACACAAAAGAAAAGATAGTGAAAAGAATGGAAAAATATGGGCAGGGTTTCAGGGAATTGAATGGCAACATAAAGCATACATATATACATATTATAATTGTTCCAGAAGGAACAGAGTAGGGAAAGGGACAGAAAGAAAATAATCACTGAAAATTTCCCATCTCTTATGAAAGACATAAAATTACAGATCCAAGAAATGCAGTGTACCCCAAACAGAATGGATCCAAATACACCTACTCCAAGACACTAATCATATTGTCAAAAGCCAAAGGCAAAGAGAGAATTCTGAAAACAGCAATGGAAAACTGATCCATCACATACAAAGGAAGTTCGATACGACTGTGTATATAGCTCAGCAGAAACCATGGAGGTGAGAAAGTAGTGGTATGATATATTTAAGATACTGAAAGAGAAAAACTGCCAACCAAGAATTCTAAACCCGACAAAACTGTCCTTCAAAAATGAGTGAGAGTTTAAAATATTTCAGACAAACAGACACTGAGCAAGTTTGTGAACCAGAGAGCTTCTCTACATGAAATATTAAAAGGAGCACTACAGGCAGATAGGACAAGACAGGAGAGAGGTCTGGAGAAAAATATAGAAATGAAAACTATCAGTCTATTTTTAAAAAAGAATTTTTAAAAATTAGATATATCAAAGTCATGATGCATGCAACAATATGGATGAAACTTGAGGACATTATGTTGAGTGAAATTAACCAGAAATGAAAGCACAAATATTGTATGGTCTCACTGATATGAACTAACATTAATAGCAACTTTGAGAGTTCAAGTCACAGACACTTGTTGTGCCAGTTTGAATCTGTGGTGGACCCCAGAAAACCCATGTCCTTTAATCCTAATTCAATATTGCTGACTGGAAGCTTTTTGATTGTTCCCATGGAGATGTGGCCCACCCAATTGTGGGTGGAAACTTTTGACTAGATGACTTCCATGGAGGTGTGTCTCTACCTATTGAAGGTGGGGTTGCTTACTGGAGCCCTTTAAGAGGGAACCATTTTGGAAAGAGCTACAGAGACCTTTGGAGCTGAAGAAGGAATACCCCCCCAGGGGAGCTTCATAGGACAAGAAGCCGGGAAAGAAAGCTAGCAGACACCATCATATTCACCATGTGCCTTTCCAGTTGAGAGAGAAATCCTGAACCACAGCCTTCTTGAACCAAGGTTGCCTTAGATTGGACATTTCTACAGCCTTGCTTTAGTTGGAACATTTTCACAGCCTTAGAACTGTGGACTTGCAACTTAATAAATCCCCCCTTTTAAAAGCCATTCTGTTTCTGGTATACCGCATTCTGACAGCTAGCAGACTGGTACACGTTATCAGAAGAGGGTAGAGATTGGGCATTTAATGCCGAAGGAGTACAGAATGTTCAACTTGTATGTGATGGATCACTTTTTTCTTGCTGGTTTCGGAATTCTCTATCTTTTCATTTGACAATCTGATTAGTGTCTTGGAGTTGTTCTATTTGGACCTATTTGGTAAAGATCCAGAAATGTATAGCACAGTTCTACCTAATGGTTGCACAATATTGTAAGTACACTGAACAAAACTGAGTATGAGTATGTTTGTAAGAGGAAGGCCAGGGGCATGAATGACTCTAGAAGGAAAGAGAGAAGATAAAGGCTGGGACTGTGTAACTTAGCAAAACCTAGAATGGACAATGAGGGTGATTTAAATGTACAAATATAAGAATGTTTTCACATGAGGGAGAACAAATAAATGAATGTCCAGGAGTATAAGGTGTTGAAAATGGGATGGGATACAGAAAAATATAATAAGTGCAAACTGGAGTATATAGTTATCAGTAATATCGTAATATGCTTCCATTAAATGTGACAAAGTTAATATACCAAAGCTAAATGTCAATAAAAGGGGAATATAAGGGAAGGGTATGGGATTCTTGGTGGTTGTGGTGGTTTCTCCTTTTTATTTTATTTATTTTTGTTCCTCTTCTTTGCAAAGAAATGAAAATGTCCTCATAGATTGTGGGGTGAATGCATAATCAATTATTATTGATTGTTTACTTAGGATAGATAGTATGGTGTGTGAATTAAACAGTTTAAAAATAAACAGAAAGTTACAAGTGCTGAAGAAAATGTGGAGAGAGTGGTATACCTAATCTTTACTGGTAGGGAAATAGAATGGTGCAGCCCATCTGCAGTGTGGTAGTTCTATAGATGGCTAAGTATAGGGTTGCTATATGATCCTGCTAACCCATTATTAGGTACATAGTTGGAAGAACTGAAAGCAGGGGCACAGAGGGACATTTGCACATTGGTGTAATACAATGTTCATGATTTGCAATGGATGGAGGTGGCCCAAGGGTGCATCTACTGATGAATGGAAGGGTGAACTGCAGTATATACATAAAATGGAATGTTGAGTGGCTATAAGAAGAAATGAAGTTATGATGCTACTAGATGAATGAACCTTGAGGACAGTATATTGAATGAAGTAAGCCAGAAACAATAAGACAGATTTATAATGCCCCACTAATATGGACTAACTATAATGTGCAAACTCTGAGAATTGAATTCAGGAGCCTAGGTTATCAGGGGAAGGCTTATTGTAAAGGTTCCTAGATTGTAAACTCTTACAGCAGTCACATCTGTTCCTAAATTGTAACTGTTATTTCTAAATTCTGAGATGCTGAACTCTTTGTGTTTAATCTGGTCATTCTCTGGAACTTTGGGTATGTGTTTGACACCGAGACTTGGAGCTAGAGTTCTGCAGCAATGAAAGTCAACCTTACCCCATTCAACAACTGTTAAAAGAGCTGAAAAGGAGATCAGTCTTCAGTTAAAGACATGAATGAAGATTATCTGGTTAGGATTAAGGTAAATCAAAATACAGGGTAAAGGATGATTGCGGTTTGGCCCAACCACTAAACTATCGGGGAACCTCTACTCCTCAGCTTTTCACTGCTTGCTAGACGACACTGCCGCACGCAGAAAAGGGGCTCGAGCCGGGGGTCTGGGTCCAAGGGGCGCGCACAGGAGACCTCGCTGCGGGTCTAAAGGACTGAAGGCCAAGTCAATTAAGGCATGAAGCGAGGTAGCTTTATTGTTGGTAGACGCTTATGCCAGGGCCGCCAGTAGCTAAAGACCAGGAGGCTGGGTGAGCCCTGGATTATATACAGTTTGAGGAGAGGCGGAGTTAGGGCGTGGCCTCCAGGGGAGGGTAGCCAATCACACAGGGAGGACGGATGAGTGACTGTGACCATAGAGATGCTGTTCCTGAGTGTACTTGTAGCAGTGGATGTTGGGCAGGTGGAGGACTAAGGAGAAGGCCAATAGGGTTAAAGAGACAAGACTGCATCATCACTAGTCACCGGTGAGGCTTGTAATTCAGAGGCTTAGAAGAACCGGAGGTGCCAAAATGGCGAGGGAGGGAGACAAAGAGACTAAGCTACCAGGCCAAGAATAAAATTATGCCACAGATGATACCTGTTGTATTTTAAAACTTCAGCTTCTGTGTGAGACCAAAGGAAGAGATGGTGCAAAATTTGTTTTCTATAGCACACTAATTTAACTTGTATGGTCAGTTTATATGAGCACCATAATTACATGGAACTTGAATAGGGAGTGAGATCTTGATTTGTACAGGTTGGTGTGTTGCTCCAATACATCCCATAGTAATCTGGGCAGAATACCAAAAAAAAAAAAAAAATGTGTTTGCAAAGCCCCCTTGAGGGACTGGGGGAAAAGGTGGAAATATGAAATTTCCCCACCTGGGGAAGACTTGATATTTTTATAGGCATTGGGGATTACCAATTTAAAAGGTCAAGCCCTAGATTTGGGGGCTTGCCTTAATGAAATTTATTTCTGCCAAGGAGAAACTACATATAATTATATGACTACATATAATTATGCCTAATAGTCACCCCCAGAGAACCTCTTTTGTTACTCAAGTGTAGCCTCTCTCTCTAGGCCAACTCTGCAAGTAAATTCACTGCCTTCCCCCACATAACTCCCAGAGGTGTAAATCTCCCTGGCAATGTGGGACCTAATTCCTGGGGATGAGCCTGGAGAGGTGTGAAGGAAGCAAAGTTAGCTGTAATGATTGCAAGTCTTTCAGATGTGAATGGGTATCTTTAAAATAGATGATAGGCTTTGCAGTTTAAAATCTTCAACTAGCTAAACACTTCATTTAGTTAAAGTTAACTGGTAAAGTTCACTTAGGTAAAGTAACTCTGGTAACCTTAACCTCTAAGTTTTCCTTACTTTCATTTCCAGAAACACTTATTTTCAACAAGAGTGCCAAGTACATTAAATGAGAGAAAGAACAAATAATCTTGGGAAAACTGGTTGCACAGATGCAAAACAATGAAGTCAGACCCCTATTTCACATCACATAGAATAATTAACTAGATATGGATGAAGCACCTAAACATAAAAGCCAAAACCATATAACCCTTAGAAGAAAACATGGGAGAAAACCTTCATTACCTTGGATTTGGAAATGATTTCTTAGATATGATATGTAAAACAAAAACAACAAATGGAAAAAACAGATGAGCCAACTTCATTAAGTTAAAAATTTTCATGTACCAAAGGACATTATCAAGAAAGTTAAAAGATAACACATAGAATGGGAGAAAGCAAAAAGACAACCCAAATAAAAATAGGCAAGTAACTTAATAGACATGATTCCTAAGAAGATATACAAATGGCTAATAATCACATAAAAATATGTTCAACATCATTAGTCATCATGAAAATGCATATCAAAACCTCTATACCACTTCACAAACTAAAAACAAAGAAAGAAAAGAAAATGAAAGTGTTGGCCAGGATGTAGAGAAATTGGAACCCTTATACCATGTTAGTGGGAATGTAAAATAATGCAGCCACTGTGGAAAAGTGTGTCAGTTCCTCACATAAACAGAATTGCCATATGATCAGGCAATTCTGCTTCTGGATATATACCAAAAGAATTGAAAACAAGAACATGAACAGACACTTGTACACCAATGTTCATAATAACATTATACACAATAGCCAAAAGGTGGAAATAGCCCAGTTGTCCATCAGCAGTTAAATGGAAAAACAAAATGGGTATATACATGCAATGAAATATTATTTCAACCATAAAGAGGAATGAAGTTCTGATATATGCTATGAAGTGGATGAACCTGAAAGAGTTTATGTTGAATAAAAGAAGCCAGACAGGAAAGGACAAATCTTGTATGGTTCCACTTATATGAAATATATAGGTAAGCAGATTCATAGAGGCAGTGAGTAGATCCATGGTTACCAGGGGCCAGGAGGAGAGGGTCAGGTACCTGCTTAATAGATACAGAGTTTCAGTTTGGGGTCATGAAAAAGTCTTGGTAAGGTTTGTGAAGATGATATCACAACCTTGTGAATGTAATTAATACCACTGAAATGTACAGTTAAAATAGGAAATTTTGTATTATGTATGTTACCCCAATTAAAAAAAAAGAATCCCTTTAGAAACTTCATCTTTTTCTTAATTATGTAAATCCTCTCTAGCTAGTATGTATTGGGTGTATGATGAGGCAACCTAGTAATAGAGAGTAACATAGAAGACCTGAAGTAATGTGTTGATAAGCAAGGACTGGCTGCATTATGGTGATAGCTATTTGTCCAGCTCGTAGAATAAAGCAGTAGCATTCCTCCATTCAGCAGTGTTTATTGCTTCATTACCTTGTGTCATTTTCTAGGATTTGGAAATTCAAACTCGAAAGGTTTTTGCCATAGTCAAGTGTGTGTGTGTATGTATTCACACATACAAATATATATAAATGATAGTTTTTATCAATCGTGGGGTTTTTTAATAAACATATTAGTAGCTGATTTATTATATCCAAAACACATAAATAAATTCTCCCCTCCTTGCTTCCTACGTTCCATCAGCAAACTTTTATTGAGTCATGTTAGGCACATTAAAAAGGACAAAACTAAATCATTCATTCAGATATCAAAAAACTAAGTACATAAAAATTCACCCAATTATATATACCCTCAAGGACACATAGTATTTCTGTTACATGCACAAGAGGGCACATTTGCATGTACACATGTATAACGCTTGCTTGTACATGCTCCAAAACGATATTTGAACCTAGAGGGTAAATAAGTCAGAGAAGTCTGGTTTTGTGTCTGCCGGTGCTTATATGTATTTACGTGAGTATGTGTATGTGGGAGAGAAGGAAGGAAAGAAAGTTGAAAAGCAGGAAGGAAGGGAAGGAAGGAGGGATAAACAGTCAGTGGTCTTAGGAAAAAAACATTGTAGTGAGTAAGTTTTACCTTAACTTCCACCACTCCCCTTAACTTTTCTGTACTGATCTGCAGCTGGTCCACCATTATTCATTCTGCGAATTGACTTCTCATTAAAATTGAGTACTCACTCAAATCAAGCAAACAAACAAAAAAAGGACTAACTTCAATTTAAAATAAAACACAGCAGTATCCACAGAAGTTATAAATAGTGCTATTATATGCTCCAACAACTACAGTAAAGGTAATTGGTTGAAAGCCCTTCCAAAGCAGGAAAAAAAATTTAAATCTCAGGGATATTTTTTCTTTTACTAGTCAGAAACTCATTCCAAGAAGTACCAGCCTGTCTCATTTCAAAATGCTTCCTTTGCCAAGGAAGTGGAAGTGGTCATAATCTTTCCCACCAAACTATGAGTGAATTATAATTATCCTACCTCTTGTGGAACAATGAAGCAGCAAACATCTGCTATACTGAATAAAAAACCCACAAGTGAAACTATACCGGTGTGAATCATACCTGGACTCAGATTAAAGGATTTGTATTTTACCTTGTTTCTTTTCTTTGTAATTTTAAATAGGGATTTTTTAACTCTGGCTTCATGTTCTCAGGGGAAATATATGAATTTCACTGGCTAACTCCTGTTTTAGCATTGAAATGTCATAGCTTGAAGGCATATGGACAATTGTAGTAATAATGTATCTGTTTGGTTTGCTATTATCACAAGATGGTTTTCTTTTTCTTTAAAAGAATGGTACAGTTAAGAGAATTTACTTTAGTTTTCTTTTCCACTCTAATGACAATAATAGAAGAACAGAAAATGGTGTTTTAAACTTTATTTCTAAAGAAACAAGCTTCACACCCACTATTACTTGATGATTTTATACATCATGTTAGTTATGGTAGTCCTAAACTTTTCACCTAGAGTACAAAATAAAAATGGTGCTTCATTTCTAAGATTTAGCTGTGAAAACAAAAGTAGTTGTCACCTTGCTCTAAAAAAATGCGGGTCTTTTTATTTTTATCTATTAGAGAGCAGAAAGACAAACACGGGTGATGGATTCAGCGCAATATGCAGAATTTTGTGAAAGTCGACAATTAAGTTTTTGTAAGTAAACATTTAATTCTGCTTAATTATATGTATGATAGACGTGTTTTACAGATGTGCTGGAGTATTACCTGATCTCTATTCCTTAGAAATTGGTGGATTTAATATATGCATAGTTATGACTGGCACAAAAATAGCCTCTCTATTGTGAAAGGAGCCTATAAAAGATTTTGCTTCACTCTGCTGTTTTGCAATTAATAATATAAAAGATTATAAAGAGTGCTAGTAATACAAAGGGAGCCCCATGTTAATTACTCACATTGCTTTTGGTCAGAAAAAAAATCCATTTTTCTTAATATTCCCATTTTAATTTCTTTTCAACTTTCTTAGTCATATTTAGACTACTGTTGCTAATTGTATGTGACCCACAATGAACCTTAATAGCCATGACATTTAAAAATCTTATATTAATTAATACATTTGAAAATTTCCCTTTATTTATGAGTACTCATTCCCACAAAGGAACATATCAGTAGTCACTTCCATTTTTGTCTGTAACCTCCTTCTGTGGCATGCATTCAATATTAGCCAAATTCATTAGTTCATGCTCTTTCAATACTAATAACATAGTGATAAAATTAGTGCTCTCCTATCATTGCACGCCAGCTTACTAAAAGTGCATAAAGGCTCATGATAAATCGTGGGCTAGATTGTGTAACAAAACATCCTTACAGCAATAGTTCAGTGATGACTAAGGCTCCTGGGGTAAAGGCCAAAGAGAGAATGTGATAAAAAGTCCAGTTAAAAATATGACAAAATAGCGCATGACCCTGGTCTGAGGGATTATACACACAATGATGTCTTTAAATGAAAAGCCATTATGTGGTCACAATACAATGTATTTGATTTGGAAAAAAGAAAATGAAAGCTTCATTTATAAATCATAAAGTGCAAATAAATGATACATTTCAAATAGTGTCTCATGTAAATGTCAGTAAAATATAGGAAAATATGTTTTGGAAGATTTTTTTCTAACTAAATATATTTTTTAATGTGACTAACAATTTGGCATCATATATCTATGAAGCTTAAGTAAATGACACTTCAGATTATGGAAATTTCAGCAAATGAGAGGTTTTTATATTATAACTTTTATGTTTAAAGTGGCATTCAAAAAAATAAAGTAATTAAAAAATGGCATTCAAGTCTTTCATAAGTATAAATCTCCAGTATATAAAGTAACATTAAGTGATAATGATTTTTGTCATATTTTTAAGTTAATTCACTTAGAGGAATAGAAATGCTATTTCACACTAAAACTAATACTTTTAATTTCCTGAAGTCTGAAGTATCCTAATATTCCTTTTATTTGAAAGTCAGATTTTTAGTAACACTTCAGCTGTTGTCTTTAACTCAATAATAAACTATGGTAGATTAAAATGAGTGATTTCCATTTCTAAATAGCTATAGTATAAACATTATATTATTCTCCTTTTTTTTTCTTTAAAGGAGATGAGTTTAGTCATTTAAAAATATTGTATGGTGCCAATAGC
The DNA here is from genome assembly GCF_023851605.1 of Tamandua tetradactyla. Taxonomy (NCBI): domain Eukaryota; kingdom Metazoa; phylum Chordata; class Mammalia; order Pilosa; family Myrmecophagidae; genus Tamandua; species Tamandua tetradactyla. The sequence goes on along the minus strand of NC_135331.1, from coordinate 102,565,351 downwards.
TGCTTCATTATGAAATCTTGATGGAAGAATTTGTTTCATATGCCAAAATGCCATGGTTGGGAATGCTACAATTCAAGTGGGTCAGCAAATCAGAAACCATTCCCACACTAATCAGAATGTTAGACTCTTTACTTTCCTCTCTCATTTTGATAAACTTGAATATAGGAGCCATAATCCATCTATATGTCATAGCATTTACCAATTGAGATTACTGGTACATGTTTATTCAGTAACTCTGACTTTATAGGCTAAGCTGCTTACATTTACCAGTCTTTTGTTTTTATATTTATATGTCAGATGGTCATTTCCCTTGCAGTCTTTTTTAACATGATATTAATATTGCTTCACCAGTTTTCATTTAATTAGAATTTGTCTAGTAAATCTCCTTCCAATCCTTTGCTTTCAACCTTTGTTTTATATGTAGCTTTTCTAAACTGGTAATATCTAGGTTTCCTTTATAACTAATCTGATGAATCTGTGTATTTTTTATTGATTAATACAGTTAATTTATTTAATAAATGATACATTTGGGTTTATATATGCTGTCTTATTTTGTATTTTCAATTTGCTGTGTGTTTTATTTACTTTTTCTATGTTCTCTTCCTTTTCTATATTCTATTTGATTGATTGGGTTTTTGCTCATCATTTCCTTTTTCCTCTACAAGTTAGGATATTATACATTCTATTTCTATCTATTTTGTTGCTTCCTTAATTTTTTAAAATACGTATCCCTTATGTATCCTTTTAAATCCCTTAAAATTTTAAGATTAATGTTTTAGCTTCCTAGGCTCCCCAAAACAAATAATGTGAAAAGGGTCAGGTTAAACAATGGGAATGTATTTGCTCATGGTTTTGAAGCTATGAAAATATCCAAATCAAGGCAGTGCTTTCTTCCTGAAGACCAGCTACCAGCAATCCGTGGCTCCTCTGTCAAATGACAAGACTCATGGTAGCATCTGCTGGTCTCTCACTTCTCTTCCAAGTTTTGATGCATTCAGCTTCTTGGTTCTGTAGCTTTCTCTCTGTGTGTCTGGATTTCATTCTCTTATGACAAAAACCCTCTAGTAATAGGATTAAGAGCCATCCTTATTGAAATGGAACACACCTTACCTGAAATAACCTTATGAAAAGGTCCAACTTAGAATGGAATCATACCCATGGAAATGTATTAGATTTAAGAACATGTTTTGGGGGGTACATATAGCTCTACACCACAACAGATAACAAATACCTAAACTTCCCTTCTCAACCCAATTTTGCTTTTCCTGAAGATCTTTAAGTGCTTAATGCAGTCATTTTTGTTAGAAAACAGCCTTATTTGGCTCTCATATTTGAATGATAGTTTAGCTGGGTAGGAAATTTTAGGCTGATAAAACATCATTTTATTGTCTATTAGCCTCTGCTGTTGGTAAGAAGTCTGCTGCCAGTCTATTATTCTGTATTTTGCCTCTGGACGAAACTGAGAAAATGAAGGTAGTACCACTAGACCCTTTAGTAGATGGGATATGAAGGAATGAATAGGATGGCAAATAGTTCGTACCTAATAAATATATAGAGAAGGAAGTGAAGAAGGAACCTCTACTACAGAAGATTTCAGGGAAAGCTATGTCCTCTGAGGAAGTTTTTAAGGCAAAAAAAAAAGAACTTGTTTTTGAAGAGGCTGAAGTTGAAGAATTTCCTTAGAGTGCAATGAACATTACAGAGGGTCCTAAGGGAAGAATTGGGAGTGGAACGAATAATGAGAAAGGGTAGGTTAGAAATCATGAAATAGTATAAAGGAGTGAGAGAATGGAATACTGAAACAAACTAGAATTTTGCTGGTAAGACATTTTGCCTTCTCAATGGTGAATAAGAGATAAAATTATGTGAGTTTTTTTTTTTTTTTTTTTTTTTTTTTGCATGGGCAGGCACTGGGAATTGAACCTGGGTCTCTGGCACAGCAGGCAAGAACTTAGCCACTGAGCCACCATTGCCTGCCCTATGTGAGAATTCTAAAAACTTAAAAATCCCATGTGAAATTGTTATGTAAAGTTGTTTTAATTCTAGCACAGGTTTAAAACACAAGCAATACCACCAAGCTCATAATACAGGTACTTTTGGCCTTTGTTTAGAGAATCTAAATATCTAAATTGTTGGTCAATTTCTAAATTACCCTTTCTCCTGATATGTTGGGAAGAAGGGGGTGGAGAAGGAATTAGTTCATTCTGAGGTCCCCTTACCTTTTAATGGAAACAAATTGTAATGGCTAGGTTATCTGTGCCTCTTTCTCTGAAACCAGCAAAACCTTATAAGAAGAACTCTCTGAAGCAATCCTTCTTCCAGTTATGGGAGAGGGAATTAGCTCAGAGAATCTTCACCTGTTACTGAAATAGCAGTAAACCAAGAGGTTTAAGAGGTCTCTGTTCATCTTTTTTTTCATGCACAGAGAAGTTCGGACCCTACCCATTTATTAAAGAAATATATTCAGTTCATTCATTCATTTGTTCATTCATTCATTTCTTCCAGAAATATTTGTTGAGAGTCTGCTAATGCCAGGCCAAAAGTGCTAGGAATACAATGATGTATATGGTCCTTGTCCCTGGTCTCTCAGTGCTTACAATCTAGTGAGGAAACTGAATCTGTGGGTTAGATGGAAAGATCTGATTGAATATTAAATAAGTATCCTTTTCCTCACTTTTAAAATAAGGTATTTAGGACATAGTCACAAAGTAGTCTGTTTCTATGTTCCTAACAATCTGTCAAAGGGATAAGTGAATTAGGTGCATTTTTTTTTATCTTGTCAAATTACTGCCTGTTAATTTTAAATTCAGCAGTATTCCACAGATGTTAAACTAGTGTTTGTGAGCCACTGCATCTTACTAATTAGATGGAATGTTACATGTCAGAGATTATTTGGAAAATTAGTTACTTTAGGGAGATGTCTTTGGGGAAAATTATCATAATCCTGTCACATTTGATAGTTCTGGATATATACACTTTGAGAAAAAGACTAAATGTCATCTGTGATTTATTTAAAAGAAAACTCTTCTGTTTGTGGAATCCATGGAAGTCTGTATCTATAAGGATCGAAACATTACGCTTTGAGTTACTGTTAAGTATTTTATTAGACCTATAGGATTAGATTAATCAAAGGAATAATTAGTGGATTTTTTTAAAAACTATTATTTTATATAGTTCGTAAAATCTTTACTACCTTTTATTTCTAGGTTACTAGCTAACTTAGTAATATCTAATAAATGCCCTATATCAAATTAAATCCTGCCTAGCCTTGTGGCAGTTTAAAGATATTTAGCTGAATGTTCTACATTTGTTTTATTCCATATGTGCTTGATGCAGTTACATACACAGTGAGACATGAGGCACAGTCTTTGCCAACAAAGAATTTAAACTATGGTTTAAGAAATTATAAGCAGGTATGAAAAGATATTTGATGATATGTGTCCAATATGGTTAGAGAAGGGAGGTATTCCATTGGTCTCTGTGGTCAGGATTCACATGAAGAAGAGTGATGGGAAAACATTCTGTGGAGGAGAAAGAGTAGTGATGAACACAGAGAAGATAATACTTGAAGCCATGTGACAGTTTAATAAAGAAGAAATAGATTATTTAATTGTAAAGGAGGTTAGAATCCGTTTAGATGGTTTTGACAATCAGGCTTAAGAATTTGGACATCATTGAATCCAGGAAATGAACCTAAAGGTTTATATCAGACCAAATGTCAGTTTATTTTATTTAATTCTTAATCCCCTGCCTTGAGCCTATTCCAGTAAAAGAAACATTTTGAAAGGTACTAAAAATGCATTTTCAACATGTTCCTTTTTGCATCATAGGTTCTTTTTTGCAGGAATTTCTTTCCACAAGAATAAATTAAAGTTATGTCAGGCAGAGTAATCCTTCTGACCATAGGTGTAAGGTGAATTTTGGCCAAAGGTAACTTACTCTGAAGCACTATGAATAACAGCTAAACATCAAACGGTTTAGTAAACTACATCTTAGAGCATAGATGCAAAATAAAGTACCCTAATGCGTAAAGGATTTCTTGAAAGCAACTATTATGTTGCTTTTGAACTGAGGGTTAAAACTTGGATTTCTTGGGGCCAGAATATCTAGATATCAATAAAATTTTGGAAACATTGCACTTTTCATTTTTTCACATGTAATTTTCAGGAAACTTAGTTTTCATATTGTGACAGTAATATGCAATATTAAAACACTTTTTAAAAATTAAATTTTGTGCCCTAGAACCATGGGATCAACAATTCCATCCTGACCAAAGGGGAAAAGAAGTTTTTCAGTGGCAGAGAGAGTTGAAATAGTCGAGAGCTACTCTGGAGGTTGCTCTTACGCAAGCTTCAGTTAGACATTGATACCTATCATAACTGCCAAATCTCAACCAGGACCATTCCAACCAATCCTAAAGAACACCTAGGGCAGTATATAAGATTCCTCAAGGGTTCCATATACTAGAGAAACTTTCCAGAAACTGCAAATGGGCCCCTGGACCAAATAAGTCTTGAAACCTAGAGGGCCTAGCCTCTCCAGACCATCAGGTAGGTCCATCTCCCTACCCCATATTAGTAACAGACCCTTCCAACATGAAAAATTTAGAATAGCCATAGCCCACAACGCCCCTAAAGAGAAGGATAGAAGGATCAAAGGTGATGGTGAAGTTATACAGAGAAGACAGAATTTAACAAATGAATATGATTGCTGAATCATTTTAGTCTCCAGTATCTTAGAGCAGCTAGAAGTAAAAACCTAAAATTACAGTAACCCATGTCAAAGTCTGAAATATGTTCTACAAGTAATTTGCTGGGCTTTGAAATTTATTGCTATTTTGTATACATGTTATTTTTTACAAAAAAGAAAGAAGAATGTTGAGTGAGGTGATAAAAAAATATTTAAGCCTTCTAGCCTCCTATATTCTGGAGGAGCTAGAAGGAGAAATCTGAGAGGATCATATGGTAGGCCATGACAAACTCTGGGATCTGTTCTGTAACTACTTGTTGAAGAGTGCTTTGAAAACTATTGCTTTTTTATTTCTTTGCATTGTATATATGTTATACTATACAATAAAAAAAAATTTTTAATAACTTTTCTGTACTTGTTTTTTTGATTGCTAGCCAAAAAAGCCTCCAAATTCCGAGACTGGTTGGACTGCAATAGTATGGAGTTAAAGCCTAATGCTGTTGCTATGGAAATTTTAGCATATTTAGCATATGAAACTGTGGCACAGGTAAGAATATAATCTATCATATCAAGCCATACATGGTCATTAAAAGTTCATTAAAAATTTGACTGATTTCTTGCTGTTCCTGGCTATAACCAATTCCTCTTCCACTTGCTGTTCTACTAGGAATGAGAGCAGTCATAAGTTCTCTCCTGTGACAGTCTTATTTTCTGGAATTCAGTTCAATCACGTTTCTTTGCATTCGCAGCTCTTATGAATGTTAGGATAAAAGTAACTGCCTCTTGCAACTTTATCCTAACCAGAAATGAAGTCCCTGCATACTTTTTCTTGACATGGAACTCTAGGTCCACATCTGTTCTGTTAGAGATTACCTTTGAGGTTTGTAAAATACCTTTCTGGTATGTGAGATCTCCTGAGTGCTTACCAAATTTAGTCTGGAATTAGAGTTTCTTAGAGTGAGGTCCTTAGACCACAGACATCGTCATCTCCTTTGTTCTTGTTTAAAATGAAAATTTCTAATCTACATCCCTTAGCAATCCTATAGAATTAGAATAATTGGGCCTGGAGCCCAGAAATCTGTATTTCAAAATGCTTCCCTAGTGATTCTGAAAATAAAGTTTGAGAACCACTTCCCTAGAAAGTCAGAATATCTCATTTGTGTTCATGTACAGATCCTAGGACAGGTCCATTCACCATTCAGTGAAAGCATGTGCTCATGTACAAAATACAGATTTTTAACGAGACAGTATTATCAATAACATTTAGAATATATTTCTTTTTATTTTACCACCTCAGTGGTTTTCATGACTATTCATACCACACAACCTTATTTTTATTTCCTGATCTTCTAGTTGGTGGATCTGGCCCTTCTTGTGAGGCAAGACATGATAACCAAGGCAGGGGACCCCTTCAGCCATGTCATTTCTGCAACTTTCATCCAGTATCACAACTCTGCCGAGGTAATTATAAAAAAATCCATCTTCTTTGACAAATCTGTGGTTTTGTTCCTAAGTGTGGTATTTGTATTAATGCTTCTTTGGAAAAGGTTATGTTGGAATATATGGCCTTCAGTCAAAGGATCTTAATGCATTCAACATTTAACTGGATATTTATGGAGCACCTACTATGTGCCAGACCCTGACAATCCACTGAACATATTGATTTTTTTCACCCTTTCCTTGACTTACTTAACTTTCCCTGCCCTTCAGTGAAAGATGAATAGTTGCAGAGAACTTCCCGTTTTCATAGGAGATGAAAAATTGGCTTAGGTAATTGAATGATGTTAAGAAATGTAATTTATTTCTTTGTGTCTCAAGAGACGAGGGGGTCATTGTTACTTATATAATTCCTGATGTTATTGGTAATTTTCAGTTTCAATTATTGATCCATCTCTAAACCTGATTTTAAGATGTGTAGCCCTCGGGCCATGGTGGCTCAGCAGGCAAGAATGCTTGTCTGCCATGCCAGAGGACCCGAGTTCGATTCCCGGTGCCTGCCCATGTTAAAAAAAAAGATGTATAGCCCTCTTCATCCTCAGTTTTTAAATTGTTCCTATCATGTGAAGATCACATCCTTTTCTTATCTGGATTATGCTGCTGGGATCTCCAGCTGTAAGGACCAGAAAGTCTTTCTGCCAACTTTAAGGCTTTATGTAATAATTATGAACCACTTTTGTCATAAAAAAAACATACTCTGTAAGCAATGTATATCTAAAAACCAGATAGTAATATATTGAAAGAGTTTGCTAATATTGCTTTTTTTTTTTTTTTCTCTCTGTGGGCAGGCACCGGGAATCAAACCCGGGTCTCCAGCATGGAAGGCGGGAACTCTGCCTACTGAGCCACCGTGGCCCACCCTAATATCGCTTTTTATTAACAAAAGCAGTAGTTAATGTAATTCGGTCTAATAACCTTAGAGAAACAGCGGGAAGGTTAGGTTAGCATCTGCATATCAAATGTGAAGTGAGTTTTAGATCAAGTTGGATGAAATATAAAACTTGACAATGTATAAGCCCCACTTATATCTATACCTTATCACAAATATCTGCTCCCTGATATTATCTGTGGGTGAAGATGGTGGCTTAAATAGTCTTTAAGAATTAGATATAACCTTTTTTAGGTCACATACCCCCTTTGAGAATCTGATAAAAACTGTACACCCTTTTTCCGTAAACATATTCACAAATTTTTCATGCAGCTTCAGAGATGTGTTGAAGCCATTCTCTGAATCTAAGAGATCTATGAACCCAATGGACTCCATGTTTAAATATTTTTGCTGTGGCATACTTACAAAATACATTAAGATATATGCCTTTATAGCATCTTATTGCAAGCCAGAAGTCATCTTGACACCTTTTTATGGCCTTTAGAGAAACAGATTAGATTGGGATCCAAGTAGGGCTCAAAATGTTTATATGCATTAAAAATCCATTTTTTTCCTTGAAAAGAGTCATACATCAGTATCAGTCAATGCACTTCAAAACTCCCTAAAACTTACCCAGTTGATTAAACAATATTTGTTTTCTTTTTGTTACAAACGCAAATTATGTCAAAGAGCACTCTTTAAAATGTGTTTGTTTCATGTTCGCTTTATGAATATGTATATATATGTATGCTTTTCATTAACATCAGACAAATTTGCTGTAACATTCTAATTGAAGAAGTTAACAGTGAACATAACAAGCTGAGTTTTTACCTTAAACGATTGCTTGCAAAATTAAGAAAAGCTCTTATTTTATCCCTTTCTTGGTTCTCCAGGGTGGCCAGACCGCCCTTGGGTCCTACTCAGCAACCACAGCCACTATTCCCAGCAATACAGCAGTTGAGAAGAATGCCCTGTGTATGCTGGATATCCTGGGCTCTCTGGGAGTGGGAGCATGAGTGTCACAGAACATCCTAAATATGTTAGTACAAGCCTCAAGCTTTTCCCTAGCCTTGTAGGTCCCCCCTACCCTCACCCTCTTTCCTGACTAAGCTTTAAGGGAGATTGGATATCTTCCTTCCTCCTATTACTAGCTGACAGGAAACAAAGAGAACTGGTAACCAGTAGGAATGTAATAAAGTCGGAATCTTACTCATCAACATCACGAATCAACAATGAGCATTTTCAAAGCCCGCTTTAAGAACAGTACCAAATTTGCTGCAGAGGAGGACTTTGGAGACTGATATGATTCTGTGTTCAGGGTGACAGAATGTTTTTTTAAATAAGTAATTTAAAAAAATAATAAGCAAAGGAATGAATGAATAAACAAAACAAATAAAGCAAGATAGTATACGCTAATTTCCAAATGAGTTGCACAGACAGAAAAGTCAGAGATAAACTCCCTAGTTACAGTCAAAAAGGATTTCAGAGAGGATTTGGGACTTAAGCTGGGCATGGAAGGAAGGATAGATCTTTGAGGAGCAGTTAGAAATGAGCTGCAGAGGCAGCATAAGTACAGTTTACAGAAAAAGAATCCTGGTTAAAATATTAAACAAAGGATTAATTGAAGAGGAGTAATAAGAACTTATATTAGAAAATTAAGACCTCTAAATCTACCCCAAAGAAGTGAAAACCCTCCTGTAACCAATAAGAGTCAAACTAAGTTCCCTTTTATCTCCATAAAAATAGCTTCCCATCCCTATAAGTTCAAAGCTTCTTCCACTTTGGCAAGTGATTCAACTTTTTGTTGCAGCAAAATTTTGGAGTCCCAAATAAAATGCTCTAAATCTGTAAAAAAAGAAAAGAAAATTGAAGCCTGAATTATGGAGGGTTTTAGACTTCTAGAGTTATTAAAGAACAGTTGAAGGTTTCTTAACTGAGGGGTGATAAGTTCAAAAAGGTGTTTTAAGAAGATCCAGATGGTGGTTCTATGTATTGTGGATTGGAATGAGAAACTCAAGGTATGGAGTTAATATACTGTACATTGTATTTTAACACATAATGTTCTTGAATACTAACCATAAAGGGACTGAACTAGTTACACTTGGGTTACTCATACTAGACTAGCAAGTTTAATATCAATTCAAGTTAATTTCCTAGTTGTTGTGTGTATATATATGGTTTATGCGCAGGAAGCAATGATCCCTAGAAGTTATCTTGTTTTTCCAGGAATAAGTCATGCCCGATTAGTCTAATTTACTCTTTTTTTTTTTTATTTTCTAGTTTTATTATTTCATTGTATTTATTTATTTTTATTTTTTCTTTTTTAAATATTTTATTTGTGTATCTTCACACAATATCATCACATAGTTGTGCATTCATACCATGATCATTTTTAGAACATTTGCATCATTCGAGAAAAAGAAAAAATTCATACATACCATACCCTTACCCATCCTTCTCATTGATCATTAGTATTTTCATCTACCCAATGTATTTTATCCGTTACCCCCCCATTATTTATTTATTTTTTTTACTCATCTGTCCACACCCCATATAAAAGGAGCATCAGATACATGGTTTTCACCATTACATCATCACATTGTAAAAGTTATATCTTTATACAATCATCTTCAAGAATCAAGGCTACAGGAACACAGTTCGACAGTTTCAGGTACTTCCCTCCAGCCACTCCAATACACCACAAACCAAAAAAGAATATCTGTATAATGCATAAGAATAACCTCTTGCCTATTTGAAATCTTCCAGCCACTGAAACTTTATTTCATCTCATTTCTCTCTTCCCGCTTCTTGGTTAAAAAGGCTTTCTGAGTCCCATGATGTCAGGTCCTGGCTCATTCCAGGAGTTCTTTCCCACATTGCCTGGGAGATTTATATATGTGGGAGTCATAACCCATGTAGGGAGGAAGGCAGTGAGATTACCTGCCAAGTTGGCTTAGAGAGAGAGGCCACATCTGAGCAACAAAAGAGATTCTCTGGGGGTGACTCTTAGGCATAATTTGAAGTAGGCTTGGCCTATCCTTTGTAGGAATAAGCTTCACAGGGGCAATCCCCAAGATTGATTGATTTGGTTGTTCCCACTGCTTGAGAGAATATGAGAAATTTTCCAAATGGGGAAGTTGAATATTTCCTCCTCTCCCTGGGCCCCTAAGGGGACTTTGCAAACATTTCTTTATCCACTTCTCATGTTACTCTGGTATACATCTGAGCATCACACTAATCTGGACAAACCAACAAAATCTCATGCCCTATTCAAGATTCCATGTACTTATGGTGTTTAATTAAATTGACCATACAAGTTAAATTAGGTAATGCACTACCCAAAATTTAAATTTTGCACCAAATAAACATCTCTCCCTTTGGTTTTACACAGAAGTTGAAGTTTTAAAATACAGACAATATCATCCTTTACTCTGTATTCTTATCTACCTTAGTCCTATCCAGATCAGCTTCCTTCGTATCTTTAGTCAAAATCTGATTACTTTTTTACCCTTTTAAACAGTTCTTCTATGGGATACTGCTGAGTACCCCATAGCTTCAGAGCTCTAACTCTGAGTCTCATATGTCACATCGATACCCAAAGCTTCTGGGAACAACACAGGTTATAAACAAATAGCTCAGTATCTCAGAATTTAGAAATAACAGTTACAACTCCCGAATATATGTGACTGCTGTAAGAGCTTACAATCTAGTATCCTTTACAATAGGCCCCAATCTAATAACCCGTGCTCTTGACTTCAGTTTGCTGAGTTTTTATATTATAGTTAGTCCATATGAGTGAGGCATGATAATGTTTGTCTTTTTGTTTCTGACATTTCATTCAATATACGTTCTTTAAGGTTCATTCATCTAGTTGCATGCCTTAATTTCATTTCCTCTTGTTTGATAGTGTTTCTAAGCAGGTCAAAGAACTGTTAAAACCAATATCTAAATTCCAGAAGATGTTCTGAAAAATCTGGCATAATACTTTTTTATACTATCAGCTATAGGCCAGTTAATAGTATTGTTAGTATGGTTGATCAGATAGAATGAAGAAAATGTAGATTAATAATAGCATACATGAAAAAGACTTAATAGACTTTTATTTACCTCTAAATTTCTTAGAAGCCAATATTGAAATGTGACTGATAAGAAAAAAATATTGGCTTTTGTTTGGGTTTTTAGGCATCCTCCTTTGGGGTAGACTTTGACATGGTAGAGAATATCTAAAGAAGAGTAACCAATGAGGGTGACCTAAAACATGTGTCATAAGTAGTTGAGGGAATTTGAGTTGTTTGACCAATAAAGAAGAGGCTGTGAAATGTAGCAGTCTTCAAATATTTGAAGTGCTTTTTCCACATGGAAAAGAGAACAGACTTGTAGACATAGCCAAAGAAACCAGAAATATTTTAGGGGTATTAGGAAGGAAGCATACACTTGTTGTGGGAAGATATGGAGGAGTCTGTAATGACCCTAAAACATTGAATTTGAATTTCTGGAAGAATGCTGGTTACTGTTGACACAGTGTCTGGAAAGGTAAATTGTTTGCAGAGGGTGGGGGGGTGATGGTAGTTTTGAGACATATAAATTTGAAATGCCAGAAAAACTTCTAGTAGAAATGTCTATCTGACAAGATGAGCAAAAGTTTTAGAAGTTGTATGTGAATCCTAATTTTGTCTAAATGATAAGGCAGATTAAAATTTAACATACTTAGACTCTCAGAGGCAGATGGCGGCATTATTTCTATGGATTGGATAAGAATAAATTGTGGTTTTATATTTCTAAGCTTCAAGTAGTATTATATTCACGAGATATTACACAAAATCTAATGTTAATAGAAGGCCTGGTCACTTGGCTACAAAACCACATCTCTTTGGGCAGGGTTCTTGCATGAAGTCTAGTCCAGACTCCCCTGAGAACACGCCTCCTCCTACGCCAACAGCTCCATCATCTGGATTACAGCACTCAGGAAAAAACACCTCAGGATCCCTAGGAAATGGGAATGCTGGACAAGACTCAACTAAAACCAAGCAAAGGAAAAGAAAAAAGGTCAGTGGTAATTTTTTGGGGGGTAGGGGGAGGTGGGTTGGGGGGCAGGGTATTTTCAGTTCACATTTTGGGGATCATCCAATTTATACTTAACCATGCTTAATTATTTCCCTCATACTTTTTTAACAGCTTTTTTTCTGAATAAAGTAAGATTTTGATTTTTTCCTAACATTTATTTTTCAAAATTTCAAACATACAGTAAAGAGAAAAGAATTAGAGTGAGCACTCTATATCTACTGTCTAGGTCCTACATTTTACTATATTTCTTATCACATATCTATCCATCTATCAATCTAACAGTTCCTTTGTCTACCTTCCAGTCCCTCTTTTTTTTAAATATACACTTTTTCAAAAAATAAACATTACATTGCAAAATAAGTTGTAGACATCACTATATTTCATGCCTAAATACATCAGTTAGTGTATTTGTTTATGGTAACCTTTTTTGAGGGGGAGAGAACAAATTTATACACAGTGAACCACTCAACACTTAAGTATACGATTTGGTGAGTTTTAACAAATGCATAAACATGTTTTGTTTTAAAACCCTATCAAAATATAGAACATTACCGTCAAACCATCAGCCCATAAATTTCTCTAGTGCTCCCTTCCAGTTAGTTCCTGCCATGGTTGTCAGAAAGGCAACCATTGTTCTGATTTTCTCAACATAGATTAGTTTTATATGTTCCAGAATGTCATATAGATGGAATCATATAGAATGTACTCTTTCATGTGATGTTTCTTACACTCAGGATGTTTTTGAAGTTCATGTTTTCTCAGTATCAGTGTAATTTACTCATCTTTATTGCTGTGTAATATTCCATTGTATAGCTGTATCACCTTAGTCTCAGGTTGATGGACATCTAGGGTGTTTCTGGTTTTGAGGTATTATGAATAAATTTGATCTGAGCATTCTTATTCAAGTCTTTGAGGATAACTGCCTTCATTATTCTTAGTTAAGTACCTTGGAATGACATTATTGAATCATGTGTATTTTTAAGAAATTGCGTGTATGTATTTTTAAGAAATTGCAAGAATTTTTGCAAAATGATATACGATTTTATACCCCCAGTAGCAATATATAAGAGTTCCAATTGCTTCACATCCTCATCAACATTTGATGTCATAATTTATACTCTTACCATTCTAATGAAAATTTAGTGGCAAGTCATTATAGTTTGAGCTTACATTTCCCTGATTTCTAATGATGTTGAGTAATTTTTTATGTACTGATTGGCCATTCATATATCTTCCTCTGTGAAGTGTCTCTTCAAATCCTTTACCCATTTCTTTTCAAGTTGTATTATCTTTTAGTACCAGTCTCTTAGAATTTGTTATATATCCTACGTAATAGTCATTTGTCAAATACGTTTTTCACATTTTACCCAGTTTGTGACTTACCTATTCATTGTCTTAATGGTGTCTTTTGACAAGCAGAAGTATTAAATTATGATGAAGTCTAATTTCTCAAGTTTTTCCTTTATGTTTATTTCATTTTATGTCCTGTCTAAGAAAGCTTTGCTACTCCCAAATCATGATGATACTTTCCAGTGTTTTCTTATGGAAGCTTTATAGCTTTAGCTTTGATGTTTGGTTCTATTAATGAGATCAGATTAACTTTTGTGTATGGTAGCAGTTGAGGCTGAGTTCACTTTTTTCCATATGGCTATTTACTTATTCCACAGCTTTTATTGAAAAGACGGTCTTTGAAATCAATACAATACAATCAAATGATTGTATATTCATGTTTGTTAATTTCTGGAATTTCACTTTTCTTTCACTGATGGATCTGTCAGTTCTTTTTTTTTCTTGGCATGGGCAAGCACCAGGAGTCAAACCCGGGTCTCCAGCATGGCAGGTGAGAACTCTCCCTGCTTAGCCACCGTGGCCCACCCTTTTTTTTTTTTTTGTCCTTTTAACAGTAAAATCTAGAGATTACATTGCACATCCTTAAATTTTCAGTCGAGGGTGGGCCACGGTGGCTCAGCAGGCAGGAATGCTTGCCTGCGATGCCAGAGGACCCGGGTTCAATTCCCGGTGCCTGCCCATGTTAAAAAAAAAAATTTTTCAATCTACTTGGAATCAATATTATACTACATCACTTACATAATATGTAATAATCTCATATTTGTATAGATACATCAACCTCACTCTTGTCCTTTATGTTGTTACTGTCATACATGTTACAGCGACATAAAAAATTATAATTTGTGCCTTAGATAATCAAATATATTTCAGTGAAACTAAGAAAAAAAATAAAGCTTCATGTTGAACATTTCCATTGTTTGTTTGTTTGTTTATTTTTGGCTTGGGCAGGCTCCGGGAATTGAAACCGGGTCTCCAACATGGCAGGTGAGAATTGTGCCACTGAGCCACCATTGCACCACCCTCGGTTGTTTTTTATTTCTTTGTGTTGATGAAAAAATTGTTGTGGTGTTGCTTCCCTTTGGTTTTCTGCTAAATTTTATTTAGCATTTCCTATAGTGTAGGTTAGCTGGTAATGGAATCTCATAGTCTTCATATTTCTGAAAATATCTTTGCCTTCATTTCTGGAAGATATTGTTGCTAGGTATAGAATTCTGATTTGACACTTTTATTTTTCAGCACTTTAATGATATCATTTCACTATTTCCTAGCATTTATCATTTCTGATCATAAGTCAGTGAGTTCTTTTTAATCTTTTTTTCCTGTATGTAATAATGTATTGGTTTTTTTCTGGATGCTTTAAATATTTTATTTTTATTTTATATCTATAGATATGGTTTTCTTTGTATTAGCCTGCTTCAGGTTCACTGAGATTCTTGAGTAGGTAAATTTATGTTTTTTTTGCCAAATTGGGGAAAATTTTTGAATTATTTCTTCATATATTTTTTCTGCCTCATTCTCTTTTTACTCCACTATCATGACTCCAAGTGCACGTGCATTAATTTCTTTGATATTATTCCACAGCTACTGAAGACTAATTTCTCTTTTAATATTTTCTCTTTATTATTCAGATTGGATCATTTCTAATCATCTACTTTTATGTTCTTCAAACAACTCCAATCTTCTTTTATACCCATTTAGAATTTTTTTATATCTGATACTGTATTTTACAGCTTTTTGGTTCTATTTGATTTCTTTTGTAATTTCTGTTTGTCTGCTGATATTTGTACTTGTATATTATAAGTATATATTCTTTTAGGTCCTTGAGTACATAGTAATAATAGCTGCTTTAAAAACTTGGTTGTAATTTCAATATCAGGGTTATTATAGTCTGCACTGAGTATAGGTCATGTTTTCTTGTATTTCTCCAGGTCTAGTAAGTTTGAACTATATCTGGGGCATTGTGAGTAACATGTTGTACATAATTGGTATTCCTTTATATTCCTATAAAGAGGGTTGTTGTTTTCTGGTGTGTGTATGTATCCGTTTTAACCAGGCAATTTACTTAATCTGGATTCAAACTCTAAACTTCAAACTCAAACTCAAACTCCATTTAGCAATAGCTACAATCTCTCTTCATGCTTTTAACTTCAACTGGACTGCTTAAATTTGATATCATGCAACAATTGTTAAGTGGTTAGTTGAAGATTTAGGTAAAGTTTATACAAATTTATACACTGAATTTGGGACTTCTCCTTTTTGATTCTGTCTTTTCAGCATTTCTTTCCTCATTTTCCAGCTACCGTGGTTACCCTGAACTCTGGCCTCTAGTTGTTTAAGCACTTAAGGCTGTGTTTTAACCACCATGTGCCCATCGAAGCCTGCCCTTAAGCAGTAAAAATGGGAAGCTAAACCCATTACCATTTGTTTCTTCTAAGTGTACACATTCCTCTTCCAGTTTTCATCTGGTTTTGATCATTCTTCAGTGGTTTCAGGTAGTTGTTTTTTTATAATTTGTCAAAAATTTATAATTTTATCTACAAAACAATTGGTACCATCAGAGCCATCTGTCATTACTAGGATCAGAACCATGCCAAGATATAATTTTATAATTGAGGTAAGTAAATTTAATTTCAACATTCATTTACAGTTTTCCCTTTCATTTACAAAACGGCAGAACTTACTTCTTTGTTATTAAGGGAATATCTGAACTATAGAAAATGTGCATATTGTAAAGTAATTTTTAAAAATTTCAGCTATAGACCTCTCCAACTCATTCAGTAATTAAAACTCATGTAAACAAAATGTCACCTAAAAGAGTTCTTTAGTGGTCTTATTTTACAGAGTATATAAGAAAGGAGTTGTAATTAACCAACTAATTTTTTAAATATAATTAATTTTTTGGTTTTGGAAATTCTTGAAATTTTTTCTTACAAGTATTTAGACATTTCTCTCCTAATCTTGTTTAAAACTATTATATTTGAGTTATTTTGCAGAAAAGATTTCCTGTGTGAAGTTTTAGCCCCGTCCATATCTAAATTCTCCTAAATTCTAATTTTGTAGCATCAGAAATAATAATATCCCACTTCAAAGCCATTAATTATTTCTCTATTTTATTCCATCACTTATTTCTACATTCACACTCTTAATACATGTTGATTTTCACACACTGAAAACTTCAGCTATGGAAATAGCATGTTATAATTAAATCAACATAAAATAATAAGGCTTCTACTGTATGCCAGCTATGTGAAGTAGAAATCAAGAAATTTGACATAAAGCCATATCTTTGATACTAACTAACATAGTAACTTTGGGCAAGTCACTCATTATTTCTCTCATCTGTAAAATGGGATAGGAGTTGGGAAAATTTAGACTAGATTATGTCTTGTGTTCCAGCCAGATGTATTAGTATTTGAATATTTGAATTCAATGATTCTCTCTTGCTTCTTCTTAACTAACTTTTGCTTTTTAATTTTCTTAGTTAAAAAAAGCTTTCCCTACTTATACTAGAACTACAATTTTAACAATTAAAGTCTCTATTTAACTTTGATATATGAGAATTAACTGAATCACAGAAAAAAATCAAAGAATGGCCCATCTTCATCCAAGAGAAAATATTCTAAGAGCATGAAGCTCTGGGAGGGCTGAATGTACTACAGCAAGGAGAAAGGGAGGATCCATGCTTGGCTAGTCAGATTATATATCAACTTTTGTGGTCAGTGAGTGAGTGATAGGTGTATAGTTGTACTTACCCTTAGTTTATTCTAGTCTGATATATATATATATATATATATATATATATATATATATATATATATATATATATATATATATATATATATATATATATGTTCCTTCTCTGTAAGATTTAAGATTTCAAGTTTAGCGAAAGATCCAGTCCACCATTCTGAATGTGGAAGGAATAAGAGACAACTGCCTGAGATTCCAGATCCTTCTTAAACATTGGGTTCTCTGGCCTACCAGCTTTGTGAAGGGGAAGGACAGGGCACTCTTACCTTGCCGAGTGCTTTTAAGTTGGGAAGAAGAGAGTCAGGACAGGTATAGGCATTTTAAATTGATCCAGTGGCAGCAGAAATTTCTTTGTTAGTTACTTGTACTGCAGTTGAGGATTCAAACTGCTGAGTGATTTTATTTATTGTAAACCAGCAAAGACAAGCAGAGGGTTAATACTCAAATATCAGAAATGTGTAGAATTGCATATGATACTTCAACTTCCGATATCCAGGATCAGTTTCTGGTAAAGTTATATAAATGAAGACAAATGGAAAAATACAAGAATGGAATATAAATGCAGCTATGAGGAAAAGAAACTGACATATGAAGAAGTGATTTACCAAGTGTCTACTACTTATGAATATACAGAGTTTAGTCCACACAGAGAGTTCTGCAAATATTCTGTGGAAAACAGGACTCAGAATTTTGTCAAATAAGGGGGTTAGTTTTTGAAAAATTTAAAACCATCCTATAATGTGCATATAATCAGGATGAGAAAGATGAATTGATATATGAATCGAATACTCTTCCCATGTGTTTACAGCAGACATAAGATTCCTTAATATCAGAGAGCAGATATGTAAATTTAGTGTTAATTCTTCTTAAAGACTTTGAAGAATGTTACAAGGATATTACAGTCCCTGTTAAATTTAAAATTCTAAACTTGGGATGGACTTTTAATTTGAACAGATTGCAGCATCTTGGTGAAACTGGATGTTGACAGATGATAGTGGTATTGACAGAGATGTGCAAATATTTGATGAGATGAAATCAATGCTGGGAATACCACATTTTAGATTTAAAGGCTCCTTTCCAAATAAGTCCATGAATATATCAAGAAAGTGTAGGAGTACACATGGTAACTTCATTCATACTGATGTTGGTAGTTGGTAAAGCAAACATGAAATTGACAAAGTGGAAAATCTAATGACATTTTACACAAAATTGAATGTTTTTATTTTTAAATAAGCTAAGCTTCACCTTTTTGGCAAAGATTAGATTAAACCTGACTGACTTACTTTTTTCCATAGCTTGCAAATAGGAACCACAAGGTAGTTTCTAACTTATGCATCCTACTTTAGTATTCCCAAATCCTATTTGATTGCCATGCCAGATGTTCTGAGAGATTTTGACCAAAATGTTCCATTCCAAAACCAATTTTATTTAAGAAAGTAGAGGAAGAATAGACTTTCTATTTCCCATGGAGAAAAGAAATGAGAAATAAATCCAATTTGGGAGAAGAAAGGAATAACTTTAGTTGAAAGCCATAGAGAAGCACACAGAAATTCCCTCCCTACTTAGTACAGAGGATACAGACCCTCTTGGTATCTCTTTTTCTTCTGTATTTATACCTGGACTTCCATTGGAAAACTTAACACTTTAGATTCCAAATCTAGTAAAATATTTGCATGCATTTCCACAAAAGGGTAGAAAGCCTCAGCCTACTTCATAAACATCTATTACACCTAGCAGATGAACGAGTCTCTATTAGTCATATATATAATGGAGCAGAATGGACCCACTGAAGTCTTTGCCTTCATCTGGGACATGATAATTGCATTTATTGTATTATAGTCCAACCCAAACAAAGTATTGAAAATGAAAATGAGAAAGCTCCGAAGAAATCCTTGTGCACTTTTATAATAGTGCCAAAATGAGGGGTTAGGATAATATAATCCTTGTTATTGTGGGCAAAGCAGATATGTTATTTAGGGTAGTGTTGGAATGAAATTGAGGAAGATAGTGTAATTTCATGTTCAGTTTATTTCACATCTTATTAAAACAATAAAAATAATCAAGATCTGTTTTGTTTTATATTTTAAGTCTTATTTCAGATTCAGCTTGGATAAATAGCAGATATTTTCACTTTGTGTGAATTTTTTAATTATCTTAGTTTGTAATAGGAAATGCATGCATGGGTACTAAAAGTATATTTAAATACAGAATAGTGTACATTGGAAAGGAAGCCTTCTTTCAACTGCTGTCCTCTAATCACCTGTTTACCCTGCAAGAGATGAGCAGTGTTCTGTTTTTAATGAGTTTATAATGTTCAGTTGTTTTTTTAAAACAAGTAATAACAGTGCCAGGGCACTTTGCTTTTTTCCTGTATAATATGTCTTAAAGATAGTTCCAGATAAGTATGTATGGAACTGCCTCATTCATCTTAGTGGCTCCTGTGGTTTCTGTTTAACTGAATGAATGCATAATAATTTATTTGACTAGTCCCTAACTGATGAGCACTTAGTTCATCAATCCAAATAGTGCTGCAGTAAATATCCTTGTATATAGGTTATTTTGCACCTGCAAATATCTTTAGGATTAATTCCTAAAGGTGAAATTGTTGACCATAGAGATTATACTTTTTTATTTTGGTAAAATTACAACCAACATAATAGCTATCCATCGAGGTCATGCTAGTTGTACCCCTACCTGGAATTATGAGTAATGATTTTAATAACAGCATAAAAATAATCTTAATTATTAACAGAAAATGACTTCTAGACCACAGTTATCGTATACAGAAATGAGCATTTCTTTCTTTTGCTACTTTAAGATTGATGACCAGGCTTCTGGCATACCTATTGTACTTTAAAACCAATTAACTTACCATTTCAAGAACATAGGGATGCCATTTTTAATATAATATATATATATTATATATATATATATAATAACCTAATACCATTAATAGCTAACATGTGTCAAGCAGTGTTCCAAGTGATTTACTTATATCAACTCATTTAATCTTCACAACAATCCTACAAAACAATCATAATTACTATCACAATTTTACAGATTTTTGAGGAAAATGAGGCCCAAAAATATCACATAGCTTGATAGAGCTGATAACTAACAGGTCTGGGATCTGGATATAGGTACTTGGAAGTCAAAGCCCGCAACTGAACCATCAGACTATAATTCCCTTTTGAGCGTTTTGATTTTGAATAAAATCATGTTTTGTATTTCTGTACACACACATCTATAATTTCTTAAGTTGATATCCATACTCTCATTGCAAATAATCTTTTCCTTCTTGTCTATTTTTGTGCTTTCAAATCTGCCTTTTACAGATGAGGCACATTTTAAAAGTTTTAATGTGGAGGTTTTTTTGTTTTGCACTTTTTTTTTCCTGAGGACACCTACAGAATTAGGAATTAAGTTGAAATGGTCTTTTAGGATTGTCCCTTAAATTATAAATAAATATATAGCAATTTTACATTTTTCAGTTTAAAATTGATAGCCCTCTAGCTATTTCAGAAATATGCCCAAGAAGTTCCCAAGAAATGTTTCTAATAATAAATGTTTAAAATGTTTTTTTTTAAACAGCTTCCTGTGGCTCTTTCAGTAAGCCTTCATGACACTTTCATCTGTGTGCAAGTGACTGTATTTTCCTGTACTATGACATGTAAACCTAGGTGAAATATTGTGGGCATAAAAATTGCATTTGGTAGTTCTGTTAGGTAGGGGTCATGTAAAAGTCATCTTTGATTTGATGATGGAACCTTTTTTTTTTAATGTAGTGTATGGCAGTAGTGATGTGTATCCTAAGGGAATAAATGGCCCATTTTATAGAAGTTTATTTTCATATTTTATACACTGTAGTTCTGTTGTGTGTTTTTGATTTAGTAACAATTTGGGTGTTTTTCTGTCACAGAGCACTGCAGCCTGTGGTGTAGAGGCTCACAGCGATGCCATCCAGCCCTGCCACATCAGAGAGGCCATTCGACGCTATGGCCACAAGATTGGCCCCCTTTCCCCATTCACAGTATGTAATAACAGAGTTATAAAAAGTTATATTTATAATCTGAAAGAATTTTGATTTTCAAGTGGTCAAATGAAGAAGCAATGGAATTGTTGAAAGCAATTTGTGGTCTCTGTAATTTTGTTGTATAAAAGTGGCATAACTCTCTTGGGAAATAAAAGTTAGTCATTTTTGTCTCTTTTTGGAAGGACAAATTTTTTTCTCAAAATATTATTTTCTTTCAATTACAAATTATGCTTTTTTTGTTGAGGCTTGTATTTTCTAATTTTCAAAGCTTAGGTTTATAAAACTTTTTGTCAAATTATATGCATCCGAGTATTGCTAGAAGCACTTTATATTCTAAAATTGGTTAGATTGGCAATACCACTTCTGTCAGATGTTCTGCTCCTAAACATACTTTGAGTTGGAAAAAGAAGAAATGATTTCTGTACTAGCTTTGAAGAAGGCTGAAATGCAGAGTCTTTCACATCTTCAAATGATTTGAAAGCTTGTAATCAGACTTTTTTTAACTGAGATTAAAATTTGATAGTTTGCAAGCCTAAAGAAATTATGTGTGTATGTGTGAACATTTTAGTGAAATGACCATCTGCATCTTGTGACCCCTTTTTTTTCAAATCTTCATGTTAATAGAAGTTTCTCCAAGTCCTTCCCTGTTTATAAGGAATTGGTTTGATTTTCAAAAAGTGAGGTTTGATTTATATAACCAAGGAATTGTAGAATTTACTCTTTTTTGGCATTCACTTTTTTAACATATCAAGGCAGAATATGTATATGTATAACATATTATACATACATAGATAAATATGTGTAGCATAATGTGCTTTTTTTTCTGAGTGGATTTTACTGTTACCTATTTGTAATACTTATGATTTCATCTAACTTTTTTATCTCCTTTTTACCTGTCTGTAGTTAAAAGGAAAAGCTTTCTTTCCATTCTTTATTCTCATTATCTTTAATTGTATGATGACATGTAATTAATTCTCAGCAAAAATATGTTTTCATATATGTCTCCAGAAGCTTTCTGAAAAAGTGACTATTATTTTCACCTTGGTTTGATATTTTTAAAAAGTCTTCTAGAAAAAAACTTGTAAGAACAAGATTTTGTTACTGTTGTTTAAAGCTACTACATATCGTTTTGCATGAATATTTGTAGATTCTTACGTTTGAAAAACAGAATGAAATCATGTACCCCAGTTTTATTTATTTTTTGCACGATAAATAAGGTTTTTGTAAGCAGATAATGCCTAAAGGAATATGAAGTTTAGAAAAATGAGATTACTGGAGATAAGAATTCAAAACCATCTAAAGTAGAACTGACTTAGAAGGAAGGATTAAAAATATCAGACCTATAGATTAGAGCCAAATAGTGAGTAATGCATTGGGGCAATGAAGTGAAGAAGAAAGAAAAAGGAGGCAATGCTGATAATAATGTACAAGTAATGGAAAGGTAGCAAGGGGAAACAGGATTTTTGAGAAATAGCCTAAGATGTTAATCAAAGTAATGGATAAAATTACGTAAGGGAAAATGCATCTAATACAAGGGGAAACTTCATAATCATGAAGTCTACAGTATTTTCTTAGCAGCTGCTTCATATTTCAAGTTTTTTGCTTTTAAGTAGACTGGAGGGTGCATGGATGGTTCAGTGATAGAATACCTGCCTTACATGCAGAAAACCAGGGTTCGATTCCTGGACCATGCACCAAAAAAGAATGGAAAGATCATTTGGAAACCATCATGGCTGATGGCACTATACGTACACATATATATGTATGTGTACGTGTTTGTGTCTATTTTTCCCTTTTCTAATCTGGTACCCTGTTATTCTTGTACTGTTGCTTTTACAATCTAAGATTTTGTAATATATGGTCAAAAAATGTACTTGAAACTAGATTCATATATAGTTTAAGCTAATTTTTGTCTTATGAGCATAAAACCAAGCTGCTTTTTATGACTACAATACGGTTAAAGAATGGTTCATTTTAATATATCTGGAAAACAGAATAAATAAATCATGATATGGAAGGTTCACATAACCTCTTTCTAGAGCAAGTAGATAAAATCAACAGCAAATGGTAAAGAACCTCTCTCCTCCAAGGGTCACTGAAGTCTTATCATTCCCCAAAAAGGCCCAGCCTTAGAAGTTTTACTCAGTGCCTTGAAACCATGAGTTTGCCCAACCTATAGGTCAAAGTTAGTACAATCATGAATATGTCTTCTCCATTTTATATCACAAGTAACATGACTAGGGAGACATTGTTTCATATATATATTACAATACATAAATCTGCCTTTTAAAATTAAAAATTCTTTAAAGTGAGATAGATTTCCACACTGTGCATGTCAACAATGTAGCCCATGCTTCCCTGACTCCCACATACCTTCAGCTGCTAAAATGAGAGGCTCATGGTAGAAACTTCTTGATGCTGGAGGGTATTGATGTTCAGCTCCCTGATGTTCTCCCCCTGAAATGGTACTTGAAGCTGCAGAAGGGACACTTTGCTACCTAGCCTCTGAGCTTCAACTCCTAAGAGAAAAGAAAGAATGTGGGTTGACCTCTATATTAACCATAGATAGAGACCTAAATTTTAGTACCAAAAGGCTTAGCTGACTTATCTCCAGGGTAAAATTTCCTTTGTAAACAAAAATGTCAATAAACCACTAGTTTATGTTTATGAAGCATATAGATTTTGTCTTTGTAGCATGGCATTCTGAATCCAGAGTGTTTGTCTTATGTGTATATAAGTGAGATATTTCATTTGGAATATTAATTAATACCTTGATGTATATACATATATATATATATATATATATATATATATATATATATATATCCAATTGCCAATAATTTGAAATTGATTTAGGAAATTAAAATAAGCAATAGGTTATGTGGAAAATTTTAATTTGACACAAGTCAGATAGACTTATAAATCTGCTTTTAGTGAGGTATCCTTCTGTTTTCTGTATGACTTCCGAAATCATTTCATACAAAATTATAGCAGGATCTATTTCAGGAATACAATTAATTGTATAAAGAATTGTGAGTTTACCTTGGAAATTGCTTCATATGAGAAAGGAATGATTAAAGCCACGTTAGGTTGTGGAAAGGAAAAAGAGTACAAACAGAATGCTTTGCACTGTAGTAGCTGCTAGGGTGGAAAGGGAGAGACTGCCCTAAAGATCAGTGGCCACTTGCTTACCTGTGAACACTGGGTTCATATAAACCATTCGTCCCTCCCTCAGCCAATTACAACCATAGTGTTTGCATAGTAATTTTAATTGGTGATTTCTTTCCCTTTTATTCTCGTATATTCTTAACCCTATACAGAAGATAAAGAAGAAGATGTACCTGGAAGACTTAAATAAATTCCCTGGAATTAAGCTATTTATTAGATTGAATGATCGAGTCAGAGCAAGAATTCAGGCCTTCAAACCATAAGGTCCAAAATCTTTCTCCTAGAACACAAACTTTTGCAACTATCCCTACCCTATATACATTATCTGCTTCTGTACACACAATCTAAAGAACCCTTAAAGAAGCTAATTTTACATTTGGTTCTTGTTTATTTTACAAAATAATTCTGGATATCACTTCAGAGTTTGTGATTTTTAATGTATGTTTTAGAGTACTTATGTAACCTAGAAGATCCTAAATTATTTTGATGCTTGCTATCTTATATTGTCCTTTTTTTCATGTAGTTGTTGCTATTATGTGAGGTTATATTGTATGGTAATTAAGAATGTTGATCCTGGAGCCAAATGGCCAGGGTCCAGAACCCAGCTCTGCCATCTACTAGCTGAGTTAACCTTAAGTAAGTTTCTTAACTTCTCTATGGCTGAATTCCTCACCTGTAAAATGGCAATAATAATAGAACATAACTCATGATAGGATTTAAGAAGTACTATGAGCTTGACATATAGTAAGCTCTCAATAAATTACATTAATAATAATAATGGCAATAGTAGTAGTAGTAGCTGTAGCATACTTTCTAAAAGATGCAGAGAATTCTACAAACAGACTTAAGTACAAACTGTTCCCCTTACAATCACACACATACACACAGAGGACATTTAGCCTCTCTTTATATTCCCAGAAAATAAAATAATGTGATTTCCTTACAGACTAATAGTTTATACCATTAAAATTTAAATACCATTTAAAGATTATTATTCTTAAGAATAAATGTCCATTTTACCTTTTGGATTAATAATGATTGAAGAGCATTAATGGTTTTGTTAATCACTGAAATAATAAGAAATAAAGTTTCATTAATCAAAAGTGCGTAGTTGTCATGCGATTTTGCATACTAGCCACATTTTAATTTTCTCCTGTCAAACAGAAATTTAAATAACAGATGAGATAGCTTCAAGTTTAAAAAACTTCTTCAATTTCACTTTATCGGTGTTTACATAGTTGTATAAGATGTTTAAATAAAAGAGGTTTTCAGAGACTATAGAATATACTGAAATTGGTAATAATTTAAAAAATAAAAGATTGGTAGCCCCATTTTCCTCAGCTTTTAGTTTCATTATTTTACTAATTATAAAAGAAGTGCTAGTATGTTAGAAAATTAAAATAATTTACAAAAGTAAAGGAGGAAATAAAGCTTATCAAGACAACTACTGTTAATATATCATCCATTGTCTTTTCACCCTGTCTTCTGTGTATAAGCATATTATTAATATAAGCAAAATTCAGATTATTGTAAATTCTTTTTTTTTTGTGGTGTACATTTTCCCATGCCATTATATATTCCTTAAAAACATGGCTTTTAGTAGCTTCATAATCAACCTTATATATCTGAATGTACCTTAATTTACTTAACCCTTCCCTCTTGGTTCACCATTTAGATTATAAATAGCAGTATTTACATACACACTCTATATAAATCTTCATCCATTTGTACAGTTGTTTCCTTAGGATAAGTTACTGGAAGTGAAATTGCTAGATCAAAAGATTGGTCCTTTAAAGTTTCCTGATAATCTTGCCAAAATGATTTCTAAAAAGTTTGAAAAAAAACTTCTGGACCTTTAAGAGCTGTGTGAGAATATAAACTTTTATCAGCATTGAGTATTATCATTTTTATTTTTCTCAGTATCACAGGCAAAAATAATGTAGCAATAATAGCAGCTAATATTTCTTAAGCACATATGTATCATGTCCTGTTCTAACTTCCTTAATTTTCTCAACAACCTGAAGTAGAAACTATTATTCTCATTTTATGGATTAAAAAAACTAACAGCGTTAAGTAACTGTCCCAAGTTCACATGCAACTGGTGAATATTACATTTTTGCTTTAATTTGGATTTGATTACCAATGATATTGAACATTTTTGTATATTGATTGGTAATTTGTTTTTGTTAGAGCACTAGGAGTTTTATCTGT
This sequence comes from Tamandua tetradactyla, assembly GCF_023851605.1. NCBI lineage: Eukaryota > Metazoa > Chordata > Mammalia > Pilosa > Myrmecophagidae > Tamandua > Tamandua tetradactyla. The sequence continues at coordinate 102,538,721 of NC_135331.1, read as the reverse complement.
ACTAATTTCCCCCTTCTCTGTTTCTTTTTTTTTTCAATTAGAGAAGTTATGGGTTTACAGAAAATTTATGCAGAAAATACACAATTCTCATATACCACTCTATACACACACACACACACACACATACACTCACATACACGGTTTTCCTATTAGCACTTTACATTAGTGTGGTATATTTTGTTACATAAATGAAACGATATTGTAATAATTATACTATTAACTATAGTCCATCAGTAACGTTAGGGTTCCCTGTTTATGTTGTACAACTTTTTTTTTATTTTCTTTTCTTTTAGTAACATATATACAACCTAAAATTTCACCTTTTAACCACATTCACATGTATAATTCAATGGTGTTAAATCCATTCACAATATTGTGGTACCATTACCACCACCCTTTACCAAAACTTTTCCATCACTCCAAACAGAAACTCTTTACCAGTTAAGCATTAATACCCCCTTCCATACCCAAACTCCACCTAGAATAACTTGTATTCTAGTTTCTGATTCTGTGAATTTGTTTATTGTAATTATTTCATATTAGTGAGCTCACACAATATTTGTCCTTTTGTGTGTGGCTTATTTCACTCCACATGATATTTTCAAGGTTAAATCCATAATGTCGCATATATTGGAACTTCATTCCTTATTTTGTCTTGTCTGGATAGAAGTTTGCTTTGCTCTTGGATGTTCCAGAATGGAGTGAAACTAGGAGAAAGCACAGGACGTAGAGGCTTATTTGGTATAATCTTCCCCCTCATTTTTATCTTCACCATCAGTAGGAGGGGCAGCATACTCACTTGCAAAACTAAACTTAGAGGCTGGATTTTCTTCAGTTTTGTTTGGCTCAGGTTGCAGGTCTGGAGTCTTGATCCTTTTTGCCATCTTTCCTATCAGACTCCTTCCAGTGGTCTTTGCTACCTCCATCTCCTGGACCACAGATGGAGTTCCCAATCTGGCCTTTTGGGACACTCGCCCATCTACTTGGTTTTCATCATTCCTTGCTGGTCCTTCCTCAGATGGTTGAGCTGAAGCTGCTTTTCCCCCATTTGTAGGAAATTGATGCTCTGTGTCTGAGCTCTGAGATTGAACCAGAGGATTAGGACTTAACTTCACCCAAACATTCTCCTTTGGTGGAGGGGCTGGCATTATCTTTAGAAGCTGATCATATTCAGGAGGCTTAGAAGTTGAAGAGTAACTGTCTTCTTCCTTACTGAGTGTTTCATTTTCCAGATACTTCTTACTCTCTTTCCTTTGTGCATTTCTGCCAGATGTGGCAGAGATCCCAGTCTGCAATGACTTACTTCATGTCCTGGACTGTTCCTGTTCCTGAGTTTCTTCACTTCACCAATTTAAGTGTTTTTCCTGAGGCCTTACTAGTTTTGACTCATCACCTGATGTTGCAGCTTCTCCTGTTCCTTCTGTAGCCACTGGGTCAACAGATTTTGCCCCTCCAATGATAGAAGTGACTCTATTGGACTGTGAAGTGCTAGCAAAGGCATCATCTTCCTTAGGAGTACACAGTATTTAGATTCAGTTGGGTATGTGAGCTGACCTCTAGCATCATGCCTGTAATCATCTCAAGAGTAATCATCTCTGGAGCTCCATGACTGATCATCCCATCTGTCGTATAGGTCTTCATAGCAGTCCCGCCTCCTCTGTAGTCATCACCCTTATGATATTCACTATCAAATGCTTTTCTGCTGCTGCCTACCCTGGAGACATAGCATCTATCATAGTATCTGCTGCCTTTGTCATCATGGCAGTCCCATCCCCATATTGACCCATATCCTGGTATGGTCTGTCACAATACCCTTTACAATACTAGCCTGAATCATAATGATCACAATACTTGTCTCCAAAGCTATCATCACTCTTCTTGGCAATTAGTCATCAAAGCTGTCTGTGGCAGGATAGGCCCTCCAATCACTATGTTTTGTCAGAATCCTGATTTTTATCTCAGCCAAAAGAATGATTATCCCTGTCTTTATCTTAAGCTTGATCAGCAATGTCCACTTGAATTCTCCTTTTACCTACAGACTTCCTTGAGGCTTAGGCACTGAACAGGGAATCCAGATCCTCAGACTCAGCATAACCAAAACCTTTCAACCTCTCTGGATTGCTGGGTTCATGTGGTCAAAATGCAGTGCACTGATGTTTAATCCTTTAAAGAATTCCTTAATGGGTCTTCTTTCACATCATAGGTTCCCTACAAAAGCAATGTAGGGTGGCAATTTGAGAAGATGGCTTCAGTTGATCTGGGGTTCTTGAGCAGTCTAGAGCAGTGGGAAGGATGAAACAGTCAGTTGGAAGTGCCCTGTATACATTGTCATCATTATTGTGCCAAGTGGTTGAAACATCTCCTGCTAGGTCATCTACTCCATCAGCCCAGCTGACTGATTTGGGAGCATAAGTGCTTCCTCCACCAGTCCTTCCATTCTTAGCCAGGAAGTCTTTTAGGGAGATAGTCTTCCTCTTCTTATTCTTTTTTGCTGAGGCTGCCATGTTTGGAGAAGGAGAGCTTCGTTCCTTTTTTTAGCTGAATAATATTCCATTGTATGAATATGCCATGTTTTGTATATCAGTTCATCTGTTGATGGGTACTTGGGATGCTTTCGTCATTTGGCAATTATGAATAATATCTCTGTGAACATCAGTGTACAAATTTCTGTTTGATCCCTGCTTTCAATCCTTTTGGGTATAACCTAAAAGTGGGATTGTGAAGTCATGTAGTCATTCTATGTTTAACTTTCTAAGGCACTGACAAAATGTTTTCCACAGTGGCTGCGCCGTTTACATCCCCACCAATGATGAATGATTGTTCCTGTATCTCTATATACTCTCCAACACTTATTATATTCCACTTTTTAATAGTAGCCATTCTAATGTTTTGAAATGGTATCTCATTGTGTTTTGATTTACATGTCTCTAATGACTAATGATGTTGAGTAGCATTGCATTTGCTTATTGGCTATTTGTATATCTTTTTATGAGAAATGTCTATTCAGGTCTTTTGCCCATTTTAAAGTCAGGTTGTTTGTTGTGGTTGTTGTAGTTTTTCTTTATGTGTTCTGGATATTAAACCTTTATTGGATATGTGTTTCCAAACATTTTCTCCCCTTGTGTGTAGGTTGTCTTTTTGTTTCCATATGAAGGGATACACTAAAGTTTTTTTTAATTGTGATGAAGTTCCATATATCTGCTTTTTTTATTGGGTTGCTTATGTTTTTGTTGTAAAATCTAAGAAACTGTTAGCTAATACCAGCTCCTTAAGATGCTTCCCTGTTTTCTTCTAGGAGCATTATAGTTTTGATTCTTGTATTAAGGTATTTGATCCATTTTGAGTAATTTTTACATAAGGTATGACATAAAGGCCCACCTTCATTCTTTTGCATATGGAAAGCCAGTTTTCCTTGCACCATTTGTTGAAGAGACTATGCTTTCCCCATTGAATGATCTTGGCACCCGTGACAAGAAACTGTTGGCCATAGATGTGAAGATTTATTTCTGAACTCTCAGTTTGATTCCATTTACCTTTATTTCTGTTCTTATACCAATACCATGCTGTTTTGATTACTGTAGCTTTGCTTACTAAGTTTTAAAATCAGGAAATGTGAATCTTCCAGCAGCATCCTTCTTTACCAAGATGGCTCTGGCTGTTCAGGGTCCCTTACCCTTCCGTATAAATTTGATGATTTCCTTTTCCATTTCTACAAAGAAGGCTGTTAAAATTTTGATTGAGGTTGCATTGAATCAAATTGCTTTGGGTAGGGCGGGCCACAGTGGCTCAGCAGGCAGAGTTCTCACCTGCCATTTGAGAGACCCAGGTTCAATTCCTGGTGCCTGCCCATGCAAAGAAAAAAAAATATTACTTTGTGTAAAATTGACATCTTAACAATGTTCTATCTTCCAATCCATGAACCTGGACTTTCCTTCTATTTATTTAGTTCTTCTACAATATATTTTAGCAGTGTTTTGTACTTTGCCATGTACAAGTCCTTTACATCCTAAATTTACTCCTAAATATTTGATTCTTTCAGTTACTATTATAAATGGATTTTTCCCTTGATGTCCTCTTCAAATTGTTCATTACAAGTATAAAAAAACACTACTGATTTTTGTATATTAATCTTGTACCCTGCCACTTCCCTGAATTTGTTTATTAACTCTAGTAGCTTCGTTGTAGATTTTTCAGGTTTTGCTATATGTAGAACCATGTCATCCACAAATACAAAAGTTTCTCTTCTTCCTTTCCAGTTTAGATGCCTTATATTTCTCTTTCTTGCCTAATTGTTCTGGCTATAACTTTCAGTGCAGTGTTGCATAGCAGTGATGACAGTGGGCATCCTTGTCTTGTTCCTGATCTTAGAGGGAAAGCTTCAGTCTTTGACCATTGAGTATGATGTTAGCTCTGAATTTTGCAAATAGGACCTTTCTCATGTTGAAGAAGTTTCCATCTATTTCTTGTTTCTAAGTGTTTTTATCAAGAATGGGTTCTGGATTTTTTTTTTTAATACCTTTCTGCAGCAATTGAAATGACTGTGTGTGTATGTGTGTCTATGTATGTATGTTTTTCCTTTGTTCTATTAATGTGGTGTATTACACTAATTCATTTTCTTATGTTGAACCCCCCTGGCATACCTTGGATAAATCTCTCTTAATCTTAGTATCTAATTCTTTTAATGTCTTGTTAGATTAGGTTTGTTAGTATTTTGTTGAAGATTTTTGTATCTATATTCATAAGGGTTGTCAATTTGTAATTTTTTTTTTCATGTAATGTCTTCATCTGACTTTAGTTTTAGGGTAATGTTGGCCTCATAGAATGAGTAAGGATGTGTTCCTGCTCTTCAGTTTTTTGGAAGTCTTTGATCAGGATTGGTGTTAATTCTTGGAATCCTTGGTAAAATTCACCACCAAAGCCATATAGTCCTGGAAAAACTTTGTGGAAAGTTTTTGATTACTGATTCATCTTTTTCTTGTTACTGGTCTGTTGAAATATTCTATTTCTTTTTGAGTCAGTGCAGGTAGTTGGTGTGTTTCTAGGAATTTGTCCATTTCAATTAGGTTATCTAATTTCTTGCATATAATTGTCCATAGTATCCTGTTAAAATCTTTTTTATTTCTGTTGGGTTAGTAATAATGTTCTTCCTTTCATTTCAAAATTTAGTTATTTGTAGCCTCTCTCTTTTATTCTTTGTCAGTCAAGGGTAAAGGTTTGGTTATTTTATTGATCTTTTCAAAAAAAATTTTTGATTTTGTTGATTCTATCATTTTTTCATTCTCTATTTCATTTGTCCCTGCTCTAATCTTCATTATTTCCTTCCTTCTGTTCTAGTTGAGTTTAGTTTGGTCTTGTTTTTCTCAATCCTCCAGTTGTAATGGTAGGTCTCTGATTGGAAATCTTTCTTCTTTTTTAATGTAAGCATTTAACTGTAATTTTCCCTCTCAGTGCTGCCTTTATTACAACCCACAAATTTCATTATGTTATTTTCATTTTCGTTCACCTCAAGATGTTTCCTAATTTCCCTTGGGATGTCTTCTTTGAACCACTGGCTGTTTAAGAGTATGTTGTATAATTTCCATATAGCTGTGAATTTTCCATTCCTCCCTTTGTTGTTGATTTCTAGCTCATTCCATTGTTGTTAGAAAAGATATTTTTAAGCTTATTGAGATATTTGTTTTGTGATGTAACATACGGTTTTTTCTGGAGAATGACCCATGTACACTAGGGAAAAGTGTGTATTCTTCTGCTGGGTGAATGAAATATTCTATGTATGTCTGTTAGGTCTCTTGGGGTTAAAGTATTGTTTGTCTTCTATTTCCTTATTGAGCTTCTGTATAAATAAAGGGATGTATTGAAGTCTCCTACTATTAATATCAAACTGCCTATTCCTCTCTTCTACTCTGTCAATATTTGCGTCATGTATTTTAGGACTCAGACATTAGGTGCATGTATACTTATAATTGTTATGTCTTCTTGTTAAATTGACCCCTTCACTAGTATATAGTGACCTTCTTTGTCCCTCGCAACAGTTTTTTATTTAAAGTCTGTTTTATCTGCTATTAGTATGGCTACCCCAGCTCTCTTTTGCTACTATTTGCATGGTATTTTTTTTTCTGTCCTTTCATTTTCAACCTGCTTGTGTCTTTGAGCTTCAGGTGACTCTCTTGTACACAACCTAGAGTTGAGTCATGCTTTTTTTTTCCATTCTGCCAGTCTCTGCTTTTTGACTGGCTTCTTCAACTTAACTTTTTCTTATACTGCTTTAGCTATCAGCAAGCTGCTTCTGACTGCAAGACAAGTTCTGAGAGGGTGTTCCAGAGATGAATTTCCTGGTTCATTCTTACAGGTTGCCGCCTACTAGATCGGCACCAACATATGAGCATACCAGTCTACGTTAGGAATTACTCTGCTCCCTCTGGAACGAGGCCCATGACCCACAATGGGAACACGGTTGACTCCACACTGCCCTTGGAAGGGGTTGGGGGAATGGGCCAGCAAGAAGACCACAAGCTTCTCCTAACATTTTTAAAGCTGTGTTTCCTTAATCTGATACTCTCTAGTTACTACAACCCTTTAACTGTTTTCTGGAGTTTTAAGGAAGATGGCTTTGTCCATTTTTACTTTCTGTTCAAAGATTCTTTGGAGAAATAGCACTCTGGCTTGCCTTATGCCACCATCTTAGTTAATCAGAAGTTTTATTAATTTTAAAGTCATCTGTAACTTATAGACATTAAAATGTTAATTAGATTTATTGCCAATATTTTTCCAGTTCTTTCTTACCTTACCTTTTAATCTTTTTCTAGTTTGATTTTTTTACAATATACAAAATTTTATGTAGATAAATCAATATTTTCCTTTATAATTTTCTACTGTTTTGTGATCAAAAAATCATTTCATATCCTGAGATAATTAAAAGTATCATTTTTTTCACTTAACTCTAATTCTACTACATTTTGCTCTAATATAGAGAGCTTATATAGTGTGAAACTAAATATCAAAATTCCCCACCTAATTAAATGAATAATCCATCATGTTCCTATTTATTAGCCATGTTATATTTATCTATTAAATTATTACATATTAGTATATATTGTATATTTGTTTATCTCAAGTCTTTCTGTTTTCTATTATTTATTATATTCCAAAATATTTGTGTTATCATGTTATTGCTTAAATGTATGAAGAACAAAATTAAGGAGGGGGTGGGCTCAGGGCCAAAATGTGTGTAGGAAGAGCTTTAATTGAATTGATCTTACAGAAAATTAATTGGCATTTTATTTTTGAGGAGTATTTTCTTTACCCTAGAGTTCATTTAAAGTTCAAATATGGTTGGCAATGATTTTTTTTTAATATTCTTAGAATTTTCTTCTGTAGTTTTAGAAGTAAAGAGCATATTAAAATTTTACAAATGTTGTGGACTTTTATAGTTAGTATAGTTTATTTTTTCCTCTCAGAAAATACCCCACAGGGTAACCCACTGTACTAGTTCTCTGTCATATAGAAGATTGTCAGACTTATGCTTTATTTAGATCCAAACTGTAGGTGGGTTCCATCCTTACCCTCTCTGAAGCTCAATCTCAGCTCTCAAGGTGCATATGTGCTGCACGTGGTTGATACAAAACCAGGAGTATAATTTTGAAAGCCTAGAAAGAAAACCATGTTCCCTGAGTGAAATGATGTATTCAACTAGTATTTAAATCTATTTTAGTTTCTTCTGGTTAATATTCACAGTAGAAATGGCAGCTTTCTACTGACCTAGTATAGTGAGGCAATAAAATTGCCCATTTAATCTATGTAACATCTTAAGTGCTTCCCTAGAAACAAGTCTTTTCATTATCTACAAAATTGGCTTAAATTCTAAGACAGAATCATAGCATTTAAAAACTTGTGAGGATGTGAGAGAGTTAATCTCAATCTCAAAGAAATTTTTGAGATTTGTATTGTACCCAAAGGTATCTTGCAAGTAAATGACAGACCTGACCCTGGAACCCAGCCTCCTGCCTCTTGATTCTATTTACTCTTTCCACTATTGCCATTTATTTTGATGTGCATGTATCTATTAAGAATGCCAGAAATCCTTTCATATCATTAATTATTCAGTAATGTCAAACATTAGACACCCAAGGGTCAACAAAATGAAATTCACTTTAAAATTCTTCACATTAAATTTTTTCTCTCCTTTGAAAAAGCTGAAGTGGCATTCAAATTGCTTTGACTATTTTTATCTAGAATCTTACATTCATTAATAATTATTTTTTGAGAACATTAGGTGTCTGCAGATCTCTGCATTTTATGTGTTCAACCTGAAAGATTAAATATCATGAAATATTAGAATAATATTCAAATGTAAACACTGGGTATAAACTGGATGAGAATTCTTAAGTATTTGTAATTTTACTGGAAAATATCTCAACAGCTTTTCAAAGCTCTAAATATATCATTATAGATTGGTGCCAAGTACCTTTTTCTAATTGTGGACCTGATTATCAGAAAAAAAGTTAACATATGGCATATTTGTCATATAAAAGTAGCCTAAAAGTGGGTATTCTCTAGAAAAAGATGAAACTTTTAATTTAGTTGTTTTAGAATTTATAATAGGGTGGGCATAAAACTTTTCTGTTACAAAATATATTAGATCAGATCAGATCGTATGAAAGTATTGATTCTCTTGGACCAAAACAGTTGAATATCAGAAATTTTATATAATTCAACTAATGTAGTGTTCAATTTAGGATTATTAGGGGAGAAAATATTGGAAATGGAGAAATTAAGCAGTTGGAAGAGTTAGGAAGAAATCATTAGAAACTGAGACAAGTGTTGGTTGATCAAATAACATGTAAAGTTATATAATAAAGGGAACTTTCACCTACGTTATCTTATTTCATCCTCACAACAACATACCAAGATTAGTGTTACTATCCCAATTTATAGATATTCAACCCGAGGCCTGCTCTGACTCTAACTCCAAAGCTGGCTGTTTTTTATGAACAAGAGCTAAATACTTTGTGGTTCATTGGAACCCTGGGTTCAATGAATTCTCACTAATCCTACTCATTAAACTGCCTCTTTGCAGTCTGACCTCTGTTCTTAATTCATTAAGAGGTCTTATGTAAGACAGAATTTCCTAACCTGCATTGTTATAAAAGACAAATATTCTAGGGTGCACGGGTAGTTCAGTGGTTAGAATGCCTGCCTTCCATGAGGGGGACCCAGGTTCAATTCCTGGACCACGTACCACCCCCTCCCAAAAAAAAAGTATTCTAAGAGGCAATAAAAGATGTTTCACAAGAAAAGAGTTTCTTTATCATAGAAACCCTGTATGTTGTGTATAGATGATACACTCCTCTCATTTAGTAAGAGCAGTAATAAAGATGTTTTGAAATCACAGTTGCAAATATTATGTCACAACATCTACTTTATTACCATATTTTATTTTAGTTACCGGATGTTGAAAGGATTTTGATTCACTCATATAAGAGCTTTTAATAATATTCTACATATGCCTGAGACATTCTTGGCTCAAAAGAGGAATAGTAAGAAATTTTCAAAGTCCTATTACTGCAATATTGAACAAGTACTCAGATTTCTAAACTGGTAAATGTGTAGAGGGAATCAGTAGATAGGTTTCTTATCCAACATAGTTCTTCATAGTTTTCTGGGAAATATTTTTTAATATATATTAAAATATTATAAGCTACTCAAAGATGTCACAGAGAAAATCTCATTCACCTGAGGACCCTTCTCAGACAGATATTTAATTCAAGGTCAAATTTATTTTGCTTTGCCAGTTGAATCCAAACTTAGATATAGGAAAAAAGGTATAACTGACACAAAAGAGGAACTTTTTGAGCAGAATACTCTAGAAGAACTAAATGTGGGGATTTAAGCATGTTTATTATAGGTTACAGGGATTTGCGGTCTTCTGAGAGAATGTAAGATAGAATGACAAAATCTTTTGAATGACTCCCAAAAGAAAATTCTCTCTTCTTTTTTTTAAAAAAAGTGATAAGATTCTTTTAATTTATAACTTCACAAAATTAGGGGGAAAATTAGTTTAGAGAAACTTAAGTTCAGGTATTTCTAAAATTAAAAATTGTGCTCTAAAAATGGCAAATAAAGAAAAACTTCTCTTGTTCTATGAATAAGCTAGAAGATCATAAATACTGAGCTAGACATACAACTCAGTCAGTATATTAAATCGCTCATGTTTACCTAGTAAAAACATTCTTTAAACTTTTCAGTTGTTTTAGTTGCCTCGCTGCTAAAACAAGTACTATGTAATGGGTTGGCTTAATAACAAGAATTTATTAGCTCACTCTTTCAGAGACTAGAAGACTTGCTTCCTCCCAGGATCAATATCTTCTGCTGGCTGGCATTCTTTGGGATTCCTGTCTTTTCTGTCACATGGTGATGAATATGGCAGCATCTTCTTCTTTCCCTTCGGGATTCCATTGACTCCCGTTCTGGCTGCTCCTTCTGGCTGCTCTTTCCGTAGCCCACTCTGTCAGGCCTCCACTAATAGGATTAAGACCCATCCTCATTCAGCTGGGCCACACCCTAAATGAAGTAACCTAATTACAAAGTTCTGTTTACAATGTTCAAACTGACAGGAATGGATTAAGATTCAGAACATGTTTTGGGGGTTATACCAAACCACTGTATCAATATTTTATGTCTAAATTAGGTTGGAAAAGAACACATTATTTTATATTTATTTATATTTACATATTTATTTACCTTTGTAGGAAATATCTAACATTAATAATCACTTCATTTAAGTGAAACATTTGTATACTATTTTATTGATGACATGACAGAAACCTCCTCCAGACAGAAACCTCCTCCAAACACCCATACTTAGCACCTGTTCAATTGGAGATAATTTACTTTTTGGTGATTTCTTAAATAGTATTATATATTTTAGTCACACGAATATAATCATTGTGTGTCTCTGCTGAGACATTGAAAGTCTCTGCTGAGACGATGGCCGTAAGCCATTTAACTTACTGATGCAGTTTTGTAAAGTTGATCCCAGAATATAATAAGTGGATTGTTTTAAATGGAAAATTTACACCTTCCAAATATGAAATTGATACCTCTCCCTAAACCATGGCAACATGTATTCAAGGTAAGAAAAATATGCAGGAAAAAAATAATTATGTTTTGTTTTCCTGGCTGGTGTTATAATTATGATTTGAATTAAACCAAATTCCCTTAGCTCTGTACGCACAGATCAAATGTTCCACTCCCACAGTGCCTCTGCATGACCCCATTCTGTAAGAAGAGAAAATTCATAGCCCATATGCCTGTCATATGTTAGTTCTTGCCCTGGCACCTGTATAGGCTCTCCCACCTGATTAGAGTGCACTTGCATTTCTGGGCATATGCCAAAATGTGGAGTAGATTCTCCATATCTGAAAATAATCATATTTGGCAGAGGTCATGAGGGCAGAGGCCAATGTCAGGCTCTGAATTACCCAGGTGTGTTGAAGGTACCAGTTGGGCAGCTGTGTCTCTGGTGAAAATATCAAGAAGGAGGTATTTGAGTTGATTCTCTGGCTCCAGAAGTTCACAGCCTGGCCTACAGGATTCTGTCAATTCCAATTCAAACACTTGTGCAGATTTTACAGTTTCCAGAAGAGAAGTTAAAGACTACATTTCTGGCTCTGATTTAACTCTACATTACTGATCTAACTTGAAACACCCATTCCTGTATTCAAGACTATTTAGTTAAAAGCCTAACAAGTAAATAAGTTAGAGTAGACAAGCATTCTTTATCCAAGCAGACTTTCAGTATTAAAAAGAAGAAAAGGAAAGAAAAGAAAACAAAAGACCTAGGGTCTATGCTGTGCTTTTCTCTGAAGCCACTGTCTAAAGAAAACATTATTAGAGGTTGATCTTTATGTGGGTGGACTAGCTTCACTTTAGTTTTTAATAGCAAGCAATATCTTTCACCCACACAACCAACTCATAAACAGTTAAAATAAAAATTAATAAGGAGGCAAGACAAGACTATGAACTGCTAGGAGTCAGCCTGTCACCCAGCACTGCTAGAAAAAGAATTCAAAGCACATGCCTTCCTGATAGAAAGAAAGTATTCTTCACATACAAAGGACAGCACTTAATGTCTTTAGTATGAACTAGGTAATAACAGTCCATTTGACAGAAACCATATTTGTACAACTGAACTACATATGATTTAGAAATGGGTGAACCAGTGTTAACATCTGTCTGTGTCCTGAGGATGTTCTGATCTCTCCCATTTATTAAATCAATACAAATTTGCCAAACATTGTGTTAGAAATATGTTGGAAAGGGGGTATGGAATATGGAGAGGTATAGCTGGTTGTTCTAGTATAGCAAAGAAGATGAACATATCAGCAGTGTCACATAATTGGTGCTGTAATTAAATAGTGAACAAGGAACTGCATGTACAAGAAAGGAGGGCACCGTCTGCCAGTGGAAGTCACAGAAGCTTATAATTGATATTTGAACTGAGTTTGGGAGATACAGTATGAGGGGGAAAGTAAGGATTTTGAAAAATAATCAAGGCAGGAATAAAATGAAAGAAAGAGAAAAAAGATTGATGTGCAAAAATAGCATGGGCTATTCATGAAATGAAGCATCAAAGGTAGGTGATGTCACTTTGAAGAGGATTTTAAATTGCAAGCCAGTTTGCTTAGACTTATAATGTAGGCCAGCAATGGAGAAATCTCTAGTTATGTTACAGAGATTCTACAAATCATAAAATGTTTTCTCTAAACTGTACAGATCTAAATGTTTATCTCTGATGTATATTGGGGTCAACAGTAAGATTTTGTTTAGAAATTTTCTTTTTAAACAACTATTGTGCTCATCGAGGACCTATTCAGATTTTTTTTTTTCTGAAAAATAATATTTATATAAAAAAGCAATACATTTCAAGGCATAGCACAATTAGTTGTAGAACAGATTTCAAAGTTTGGCATGGGTTATGATTCCACAATTTTAGGTTTTTACTTCTAGCTGCTCTAAGATACTGGAGACTAAAAGAAATATCAATTTAATGATTCAGCAATCATATTTGTTTGTTAAACCCTACCTTCTCTGTATAACTCCACCATCACCTTTGATCTTTCTTTCCCACTCTTTAGGGGTATTTGGGCCCTTGGCCACTCTAACTTTTTCATGTTGGAAGGGGCTGTCAATAATATGGGGTAGGGAATGGAACTACCTGGTGGTCTGGAGAGGCTGGACCCTCTAGGTTTCAGGACTTATCTGGTCCAGGGACCCATCTGGAGGTTGTAGGTTTCTAGAAAGTCACCCTAGTGCATGGAATCTTTGTAGAATCTTATATATTGCCCTAGGTGTTCTTTAGGATTGGCTGGAATGGTTTTGGTTGGGGCACCTGCTCTTTTTTTCATACTGCCCTTTCTTGCTTTATGGTTTCTACTCCTTACTTAGGACATTTTAAACATACTTATTTTAAAACCAGATTATTTTATTCTTTTATTACCTACAAACTCTTTTATTATTTACAATTCTGGGAGTGCAAATTCAACGATTTCTTGCATCTGATAACTTTCCTTCATGGTGGTTTACTTTTTTTTTTTTTTTTAACTTTTTAATTAATCAAAAAAAAGAAAAGAAATTAACACAACATTTAGAAATCATTCCATTCTACAAATGCACTCAGTAATTCTTAGTATCATCACATAGATGTATGATCATCATTTCTTAGTACATTTGCATCGATTTAGGAAAAGAACTAGCAAAACAGCAGAAAAAGATATAGAATGTTAATATAGAGAAGAGAATTAAAATAATAATACTAATAAAATATATATATATAAAAAGGAAAAAGAAAAAAAACAAAAACAAAAGATACAAACACACAAACAAACAAACAAAAAACCATATTTCAGGTGCAGCTTCATTCAGTGTTCCAACCTAGTTACATTACACTTAGGTATTATTGTGCTGTCCATTTTTGAGTTTTTGTATCTAGTCCTGTTGCACAGTCTGTATCCCTTCAGCTCCAATTACCCATTATCTTACCCTGTTTCTAACTCCTGTTGGTCTCTGTTACCAATGATATATTCCAAGCTGATTCTCGAATGTCGGTTCACATCAGTGGGACCTTACAGTATTTGTCCTTTAGTTTTGGGCTAGACTCACTCAGCATAATGTTCTCTAGGTCCATCCATGTTATTACATGCTTCATAAGTTTAGTCTGTCTTAAAGCTGCATAATATTCCATCGTAGGTATACGCCACAGTTTGTTTAGCCACTCGTCTGTTGATGAACATTTTGGCTGCTTCCATCTCTTTGCAATTGTAGATAATGCTGCTATAAACACTGGTGTGCAAATGTCCGTCTGTGTCTTTGCCCTTAAGTCCTTTGAGTAGATACCTAGCAGTGGTATTGCTGGGTCGTAATCCATTCTGCCATTCTATGTCTTTTGATTGGGAAATTCAGTCCATTAACTTTTAGTATTATTACTGTTTGGATAATATTTTCCTCTACCATTTTGGCTTTTGTATTATATATATATATCATATCTGATTTTCCTTCTTTCTACACTTTACTCCATACCTCTCTCTTCTGTCTTTTCGTATCTGACTCTAGTGCTCCCTTTAGTATTTCTTGCAGAGCTGGTCTCTGGGTCACAAATTCTCTCAGTGACTTTTTGTCTATAAATGTTTTAATTTCTCCTTCATTTTTGAAGGACAATTTTGCTGGATATAGGAGTCTTGGTTGGCAGTTTTTCTCTTTTAGTAATTTAAATATATCATCCCACTGTCTTCTAGCTTCCATGGTTTCTGCTGAGAAATCTACACATAGTCTTATTGGGTTTCCCTTGTATGTGATGGATTGTTTTTCTCTTGCTGCTTTCAAGATCCTCTCTTTCTCTTTGATCTCTGACATTCTAACTAGTAAGTGTCTTGGAGAACACCTATTTGGGTCTAATCTCTTTGGGGTGCGCTGCACTTCTTGGATCTGCAAATTTAGGTCTTTCATAAGAGTTGGGAAATTTTCAGTGATAATTTCTTCCATTAGTTTTTCTCCTCCTTTTCCCTTCTCTTCTCCTTCTGGGACACCCACAACACGTATATTTGTGCGCTTCATATTATCATTCAGTTCCCTGATCCCCTGCTCAAGTTTTTCCATTCTTTTCCCTATAGTTTCTGTTTGTTTTTGGAATTCAGATGTTCCATCCTCCAGTTCACTAATTGTAGCTTCTGTCTCTTTAGATCTACCATTGTAGGTATCCATTGTTTTTTCCATTTTTTCTTCTTTGTCCTTCACTCCCGTAAGTTCTGTGATTTGTTTTTTCAGATTTTCTATTTCTTCTTTTTGTTCAGCCCATGTCTTCTTCATGTCCTCCCTCAATTTATTGATTTGGTTTTTGAAGAGTTTTTCCATTTCTGTTCGTATATTCAGCATTAGTTGTCTCAGCTCCTGTATCTCATTTGAACTATTGGTTTGTTCCTTTGACTGGGCCATATCTTCAATTTTCCGAGCGTCATCCATTATCTTCTGCTGGTGTCTGGGCATTTGATCAGATTTCCCTGGGTGTGGGACCCAGCTGGTTGAAAGGTTTTTCTGTGAAATCTCTGGGCTCTGTTTTTCTTTTCTTGCCCAGTAGGTGGCGCTCGTGGCGCTCGTCTGTCTGCACGGCAGTCGGCCCGGGAAACCGCGCGTGGAGGCGGGGGTCACTGGCCGCTGCGGCTTGGGAGAGTGCCGGTCCTAATTGCCCAGCTGGCCCGAAACGCCAAGCGTGACGGGAGGGCCCCGCTATCCAACGTTCCCAGTCAGACCGGGGAGCCACGTGCGTGGAGGGGACCCCAGTTGCCAGCCGCCCCGGCCGGGAAAACGCGCGCCCCTCGGGTATCTCACCGCAGCAGATTCTCCCTGCCCGTTCAGCCGTTCCAGAATGGGGTACGCTGTCTTTTTGGTCTCTATCGTGACTCCGGGAGCTGTTTCGTATTGTTTCTGTTTCTTTAGTTGCTTTTCTGGAGGAGGAACTAAGACCCGCGCGTCTTACTAAGCCGCCATCTTCTCCGGAAGTCCCCCTATTCAGATTTTTGAGCAAGGGGCAGATAAAAACAGACCCATATTTCAGAAAAATCGCTTAAGTGACAGTGTAAAGGAGAGGCTAGAGTAGGGAGATATAAGAGTTAAAGAGACCAGTTAGGTGGCACTGCAATATTCCAGCAAGAGTCCAGAAGACTCTCTGCTGAGGCAAAGGCAATAAGAAAGGAGATATTTAGCACATAGAATAAGTAGAATAGACCCTGAATAAAAGATGGTAAGTTGATAATTTGGGTCAGTGCATAAACCAGACAACTAAAAATGTTCTCAAGACTAAATTCAGGGTGGGTCATGGGGGCTCAGCAGGCAAAGTTCTCACCTGCCATGCTGGAGTCCCAGGTTCGATTTCTGGTACCTGCCCATGCAAAAAAAAAAAAAAAAAAAAAAAAAAAAAGACTAAATTCTGTGCTCAGATGCTGACAAAGAAGGCATGAAGTTTAAAGATTCAAACAAGGAATAAGTTTCAAGAGAGTTTCCTGGTGGGAGTGGGAGTGGGGAGGGGAAGCTTAATGTAACAATCACCAAACTTAAAAAAAAAAAGACTTTCTACCTTTCTGTGTTTGAATTTCAGGGATATTTATATATATGACCAGAAAATCCCACCTATTACTCTGCTGTTTTTATGAACAAATTGACTTCTAAGCCACAAATTAATATGGTCATGCATTTCTGAAAAATGACTATAATCTGACCAGATTTTGAAAATGTTTTCATTGTTAAAGCAATGCCTACGATAGCTTTGTGCAGTATAAGTTCAAAGCATCATTTTTCTAAGCTTTGATTAGCAGCTTTCATCTCTGTGTGAACCCATCATCTCCAGTACCATCTCCCCCCACCTCAGAAAGAAAAAAAGCAAATCTGTAAGGAAAGTATTGAGAGAAACACTCAGATACCAAATTTTATAGGACTTATGGAATGAAATGCTGTTAGCATTTTTTTTCTAGTTTAACAAAAAAACAGTCTTACTGATTGTAGTGATGCTTCTAAATGAAGGTACACTGTGTACAGTTCATCACCCACACATTTATTCCATCTCAACAAGCACTTCCAGTCTGTAGGAAGCTCAGTCTTAATTTGAATCTTCTTACCCTTCCCTACTAAGAGTCTCTCCTTCAGATTTATGAAAGAAAACATTTCTTTCTGTGAAAGGTTTTTGTACCCGCATCTGGAAGTGTTTATTTCAGTGGCATGTAAGCTATCTGTGGATTTAGTTAGCACCAGACCCCCTTTTGTGTACTCCTGCCTTAAAAATTTTATAAATGATCTTATTGAATTTGTGCCAGTGTGCACATGGTTTGGCTGATTGCTGCATATATCCTTTACCTGCCAGTCACCTTTGATTTATGTTTCTTCTGCTAAGCTTTTGCCTTCCAAAAATGGTGCCACTGAACTGTCCTCTAAATCATCCTATTGGTTAAATTACTCCAAGATGAGTTGGTATGTTTTTGGTTGCCTACAGACAGATGAATTTATATTTTTCTGCCCTCACCCGCTTCTAGTAAAGCCACTTATAGAGGAGGATTGGACAAGTTATGTCATCGATCTCTTTATTCCAAATGAATACCATCTGAAACACTGTGCCAAGTCAAAGCTAAAATGATAAAGAAGTATTCTTTGGCATCTGCCTCTGTTATGAGTCCTTTTGCGATTAAGTCTGAATCTGATGTGGTGACTTTCTCTTTTCAATTTTCAGAAAAGGGAAAACAAAGTCTCTCAGACAAAATAAGTAGAATTAATCAAAAATCAGATTTTGTAGGCTTTATAGAGCTGAATCTGATGTGGTGATGTGGTGACTTTTTCTTTTCAATTTTCAGGAAAGGGAAATGAAGTCTCTCAAGATAAAATAAGTAGAATTCATGAGAAAGAGATTTTGTAGGCTTTATAGAGTTTTATGGACGTTTCATAGAAGATTTTTGATGCTTCCTAGAGAAAAGCAGGTGGCTTTTGTGGTAGCACTTTCAAATTTCTGTAGAGAGATCCAAAAAAGATAATTCTTAAAATGCGTCTACCAAAATGATACATCATTTTGAACTTATTTTCCAGGAGTTCCATAGTCAGTGAACATGCCATTTAACTTGATATTGCAGGTTACCAGCTATTGCCACTGGGGGTATCCTTAATTCTTAAAGAATTTGCCAATGAGGAAGCCAATACTATGCTGAGAAAGCCTGGCATTACTAATATTTTTAAAGTAAGTTTTAGGTACTCGGAAATCTCACTTAAGTAAGCTTTGTAAAGAACTGCTCTTTTTCTGTTCTACCTGATGGTAGGAAAGTATTTTTAAATTCTTGTGGCTGTGCTTGAAATAGTGTGGAAGCATTTAAAATTCTTGGATTACACACATATCAGATCATAATTCACAAACTATTGTGAGCAAAGGATAGAACTTTTAGGCTGCTTGTCTGTGGTCCTACCAAGCCTGGAGGAATTTATGCCAAAAGACTCATGAGGCTTCATTTATACTCCTAAAAATGTATGTGGAACTCTCTATGTTCTACCAAGGTGAAAGCCATTTCAGGAGTGTGTCACTTGTATTTACGCAATTTAGTCAATTGTAGTACTGACATGTTTTCAGAGAAGCCTCACATATAGAACTGAGTCGTGTATATAGCACTGAGCCTATATGCTTGAGCCCAGTTTCATCATTTATAAAAATTAACAGTTTAGTATTTATGCTTGAAAGCTCCTAGCATAATGTCTAAGATATAGAATATACTAAAAAAAAACCTGCTAGCTGTTATTTTTAATTACTAGGAATGGAATCTTTTGAAAAGATTATCATTATCATCCTAAAGAAATTCAAGTTTGCCAGTACACCCTTCTGAAGTTGGCAAAGGGAGGCCCAGCCTGACATCTGATCATGGAACAAAGTCCACGCCTCACTGACTGACCTTCCTTCTAGCCTTCAGAAAATTCCCTCATGATTATGTACCCATTTTTGTGTGAATAAAATAAGTAATAATGTGTTCTTTATGGCAGAGTTTGAGAGTGTCTTGAAATCCATGAACATTGGGCTCATATCCTGCCCCATATGTCTGCCCTTGTGTGGACAAACGGGCCCATGCTGTGGACCATTTTACTTCCTGTGGTGGTGGCATTACTGACTACATATAGGAAAAGACTTAGATGAAGAAAGGGTATGGTAAAAAGAAAATAAGCTACTGAAAGTGTAGGTTCCAGAAAGTAACTGCCAAAAACTTTCCAGGATGAGAATTTAAAGAAATTCGAAAGTTTAGATTGAAAGGAAAAAATGAAAGATATAGTGCATTGAGAATTGGTCTTAATTATGAGTTTCCAACTTGAAAAGCAGAGAAGAACCCTTACCCAAAATAACTGTAAGCAAGTTAATAAAGAATTGCTCCTACTTTCACTGATTTCTTAAATTTCTGCTAGCAGAGAGTCATTGTCCCCTCTCAAAATATATTTTGTATACATGTGAAACGTTAATGTTTCATACATTCAAGTGAGAGAATTCATAATTAAAACCATTTGGTGATGATAGTTTAAGCTGGTAGCTATCCTGATTTGGGGTTCATTCCCTTATTCTATTTCAATATGACCTTACTTAACTTATTCAAGACAACTGAAAATTTTTATTATTTTCAAAAATCTCCTAAGAATATAATTGTGAAATCTCTATCCCCAGGTTATTTCATATCTGATAGTTATATACTTTTGCTTTGACCTAAGTTGAAGTTTTTCTTTATTTCTCCTCAGTGGAAAGAATTATATTATTATATAATATGAACAAACTTTCCAAGACCCTTCTAATTTTGGTAACAGTATTTCTCATGTACTTTGTTTGGAAGAATTTACCACTGTCTCCATTTGAATCTCAAGGCAGCTTCTGAGCATCCATGCTTCTTTCAGAGATCAGGATATAGAGAAAGAAGCCTTTTTAGATTTGGACGCATCTGGACCCAGGGAATTCCTGGTGATGCAGGGTATGTTGGGAAGAGTTCAGATTCTATCTCTTTCTTTTTTTTTTTTTTCCTTGACTTTCTCTAAACTATTTCCTCCTTTTGAATCCACTCCTAAACTTTGACCCACTTCCACCGAGATACATTATATGTCCATTATATTTCCCGGTGTGAATCAAACCTGGTAAAAACCTATCTACAAATAGGCCCTTAAGGGATTGTATCTTAATCACCTTAATGTCTCCCTAAAGTATAATGCTTTTGTTCATTTGGAGCTCAACATAAAAGTTAAATGATGTTCAGATGATCTGAAGAGAAAACAACCTTCTAATGAACGAAGTCCATTTTTAATCCTAATCAGTTTTAGATCTCCAAAACTCATTTGCCCCATATACATGGATACTCTATCACCTATGATTAAACAGTTTATAGATATCTTTGGGGCAGCAAAAAAATAAAAAATAAAAAGACAGGATTGTTTCATTATTTCTATCCAGAATTGCTCAGGAAAGTAAGGGAAAATCTACCTCAAGAGAAACATCTGTTGAAAAATGAATATATTCAGTGGTAGTTATGTACCAAACATATTGAAAAATCCTAAGTATGCTGGGACAAGTACGAAGCTCAGCTCCTAGCATCGTGTTGGAACCATAATTGGAGCTTACAAATAATTGTTTCATTGATTAACCTTTGCATTCACTCAACACATCAGTCAGCACTGAGGATCTAAGTTCAACAGACTCTTACCAATGAGAAGAAAGTTTGCTAGCCATTATAAATCTCCAAGAATTGTCTTTTAACATCAGTGAAGAGACTATTCAATCATTTTGAGTGTTAGTTAGAAAATAAGACAATATGGGTAAAATATTCAATCCTATGGTTATTTTATCATGTAAACCAATCATTTTTTTTACCTAATTGCTTTTGATAGCAATTTTTTATATATCCAAGCAATGTCCAGTTATTGGAACCTGAAAGTAGCCGTGTTACAGAAAATTATTTTTTGTAAAGGTACTTGGTGAAGTAAGATTTTATTTTTATTTACATGACTCTTATGAGATATTAAACTGAAAATATTTAATGAAGACTGTAATTGCATTTAATAAATTCTATTAAAATGACAATAGTAATAAATATGAAATTATAATATGGTAGAGGTGGGAATGAATCATCACTACCCATTCAGGAAGATTTTGTCTGAAAAATTTTAGACACCAGAAATAACCATTTGGAAAACAGGATTTGAAGAACCCAAAATAGCAGAATAATTTAGATATTAAGACATCTATTTGTTAGATGATTCTGTGTTCTCATAGACACAGCCTAATTCTTCTGGAAAAAAATGCCTTTGTTAGTGGTATGTTCCTGTACTGTTTCAGACACATTTTTATGATACATTTTTATGCATGGCAATCAATTAGGAAAAGAGTCTAGACACCTTGTTTTCACATTTGGAAGATCTGTTCTCTTCTTGGGTAACAATCTCACGTGCTACTATGAAATATGTCAGGTTTCCACATAAGCTGTAGGTATCTCCATTCTTATTAAGGAGCTTCTCTTACCCCATAAAGAAATAAATTCTCAATATATAGTATTTTGTGCTATATGATTAAATATAAGAGCTGGACAGCTTCTGGCTAAAGATGGGGCTTTACCAGGGGAGAATGCATCTTTCTTTTTATGCCATCCAAAAGCAGACATTGATAGGGATGCTATAATTTTACTTTCCATGGGAAAATTAAAATTCTCAGGACTGTAACAGGAAAAATAGTGCAAAGAAATGTGTCCTGATTTAAATTGTCAGCCGCAAGGATGATAATTCTACTCCAAAGGTGGATGGAGATAAAACTTAGAAGAGAAAGGGAAAGAAACCTCATCTCTAGCTACAATCAGGAAACCCCATTCTCTGAGCCTCCATCTTTTCCTGTGGGCTATACAAGTAGAGTCCTGTACAGTCCCCCTGTCACTAGTCAAGGTAATCATTTTCCCTATTGGGCAAGGAAGTATAAGGGTCATGAGAAATTTGCACATTTTGTTAGGAAGAATGCATTTTTCCAATCAGTCAATCAGGAATAGTTTTGAGTTTCTGGTGTATGGTTAGGGTCATGTTAGACACTGGGGAAAAGGAGGCAAAAAGCAAACATCTACTGCAGGCCATTGTCTAGCCCATTAACTGGCGCACTGAGAGCCAGTGTTCATTTGCTTCTCTATTAACCACAAGCCCCAACACCTGGCTTGAGGAAGCTTGCGGGAAACAGTAAACTCTTTCTGTGGATAAATGTTAAACTTTCCTTCGTTGATCACGGGCACTATAGGAATTCAGGAAAGACATAAAACACAACTGAAATAATCAGGACTCTCCACCAGTGATTCTTGTAGGGCAGCAGTTCTGCTCTTTGACCCAGGCAAGAAGGGTGCCTGTCCTGGGTCCGACGTTATAGAGAGCGCCTCTTGTCACTGTTTAGGACCCAGGGAACATGTCTCCACATCTCTTACACTATGTCCTGAAACAAAAAGTAGCACGGGTCTGTGAATTGTGCTGCTGCCACTGTCATGGATGGACACTTCTTCCAGAGGGAGGGGCAGATTTCAGCTGCAAAAGCTCTTAAATAAGAGAAAAGGTGAATTAATTTAGCAAATCCTTCCTCTCAGATAGCAAGAATGCAATAGTCATCATTTCCCAGTGGTGCCAAGCATCCATTTTCTTCTTCCATTTCATATTCCAATGCAAAATGCAGAATTGCCCACATTAATGCAGGTTCATAACAGTTGCACATGGTGAGTTAAATAGTAAAAGTTCACATGCTCTCAAATTTGTATATATATAGTTCTGTATACAAGCCTATTCATTCTTTGTATTGGCCACAAGATGCTTATTAAACATTAGATTTTGGAATACTTTTCTTGCCAATTTTTTTTAAAGTAGGTTAGGGATTTACAGAACAATTGTACATAAAATACAGGATTCACACACACCACATCAACATCCAGCATTGGAGAAAATTTGGAATACTTTTGTTTTTTATAAAAATATTTTAAATTTTTTTCAATTAAACTTAAATTTCCACTTTTATTTAAATCATTTAAATCCATCTCAAGGGCAAGATTATCACAATGATACTAGCATGGCAGGCAGAGGAAATGTTATACATGCCAGAATTTTGGCAAACATTTTTAGAGCATTTTTTTTTGCCTTGAGCAATGCATAGTCTTTTGAATTTGTTACTGATAGTTGTAATCATAAGTCTACCAATAATAATGACATTCTTTGGAAAAATTTAAACGTTATGATATTTTCTGAATTTTCCCAAAGAGAGAACATCTTGATGAAATAGATATGAAGATGGACCTTGCACCCACTATTAAACACATGATGGGAATACTGACTAAAAACAAAGTGATTAGGTTTTATTTTGACAAGATACAGGATGTATGAAAAAAGTTAGAACAATAAAAGAGTCTCAGAAAAGTAAACCAAGGTGGGCAGGCCACGGTGGCTCAGCAGGCAGAGTTCTCGCCTGCTATGCAGGAGACCTGGGTTCTATTCGCAGTGCCTGCCCATGCAAAAAAAAACCAAAGTAAACCAAGGTCTTTGAAAGAAAATGAAAACAATTTTAAATTGTACTATCTATAATTATTTGCACGAACCATTGTTTACTACTAATAACGTTAGCAAAAGCTTACCAAAAACAAAATAAAACAACAACATTTGCATAATTATTAAGGAGAAGACTCACAATCTTCAAACTAATTTCTATAAAGAAAGTGTTCTGGTCTTTATAGATCAAGATATAATTTTGATTAAAGAGAGATTTGAACAAACTAGTAATATGGTGGTATTTTTTATTTTCTGTATAATGTCCCAATCACTGAAAGTACAAAAAAGAATTTAAGAAATGTTGAGTGGATAAAGATACTGCTTTCAGATGAAGGAAAAATCACATTATAAATGATAGCACTCTATATGATGAAAGTAAAATAATTTGTGAGATTTTTTGCAACAACTGTAATTTATCATGTGACCACATTAGTACATTTGATCATGATATGTTACATTTATTATTCAATTCTGAATATAAGTATTGTTGTAAGAATTTTATTGCTAATTGTTGTTGTTACTGCCTCAGCAGAGTGATTTTTCTCCAAACTGTAATTAATATAAACCTAGCCAAGAATGGCAGTGACTCAAAAAATGATTGCCTGAACTGATTAGAAGTGTTGCCTATTTTGAAAACAAATTCTATGAAAAAAATCTTAGTTATAATAGTAACTTTGCAGAAATAAAAGCAAAAATATTTTATTGAGTAAATATACAACATTTAATGAAATTTGTATTTTATATAATCTGTTTACTTTTACCTTAATTTATCATTATTCATTCAAACTTTCAAGCCCATCAACAGAAGATACGATGTATAATAGTCTCAAAGTCATATTTATATTTTGCTTGTTCTTCAGTCATTTAAAACCATGACTTCACAGATAGGCTCTTGTATTTGTCAAGACAGGAGGATAAAACATTTTATTTAACAATGAATTGGCTTGATTTACAACTTTTAAATATTTAGATATGTAATATGTGGGTCTCCACTATACCCTTGTCCCAGGCCCTGTAAACGTTAGTGGCTGACTATGGACAGATACAGGCAGAAGAGGGTATTATTTTGAGAAAGCCATTTCAGAGAATCTTTTATCTTTTGTTGTTATCTCTTGCAAAGATACTGAAATTCTGTGGGATGAGTGAGGAGATATGCATTGCTTAGAAAAGGTTGTTCAATTTTATTACTTAATTTTACTTTTGGAAGATGAAGACAATCCTTTTTAATTTTTAAATATAAACTGTAGGAAGTAAAGTAAATAATGGTCTCCTTCAGCAGGATATACAGAAAAGAAACTGGGAGAAAATACCAGACTGGAAAGGTAGCAATGGCATGTAAGATTCAGAAGCTTATGCAAGGTTATGAAACAGAGGAGGTGTGGGTTCAGGCTGTAAGGGAAAAGGATAGCAGCAGAGAAAGGAAATTCTGCAGATGAGGAGAAAGATGAATGAGCTTATAGGCACTCAGAAGTCTGTGAGGAAACAGGCTCAACTGGAACAAAGGATGCAAGTCAGTGAGTGGAGGGAAACCTAGGCTGCAGCCCAGATATCTCAGCACAGTTTTCTTCTTCCCCTAAAATACTTTAAGACCTTTGGTATGTATTGTCCAAGTGTTTTCTAAAAGGGTTGTACTAGTTTACTCTCCCAGCAGTTGTAAGAGTTCAAATTCATTACATTCATGTCAGCAGTCTTGTAAGGTTTAAACTTGGTTGAAAGTTTGATAGTTTGATATCCTACCAACATTTTTAAAACGGTAGCATTGCAGTAAAACTACTCCTGTTTTTAAAGTGGTTCTTGAAGACTCATGGTGCACTCTGCCTTTGGTATAGTGGAAAGAGTCCTGGGCCAGGTGTCAGAGCTCTTACCTCCTGACCTTGGACAAGTCCATGAACCTCTCTCTCCATCTTTAAGTGAGAGTAATAATGTATGCCCTCTTAGTTCCAAAGTGTTTAAGAAGATTAAAGGAGATGACATAGGTGCACGTTCTTCATTAACAGGAAAATACTAGATAAATATAAAGTTTAAGATAATTTGTATATGTTATTTTAGTATAGCATATAGTCAAGACTAACCTGAGTACCTACTTCATGGGATTGTGTGACTCAGACAAAGATGCATTACTTCTGATCCCAAAATCAAAATTGGTGTGGTGGTGGGGGGGAGGGGATTCAAAAATTTATATAGAAAATCAAATATATAAAAAGAAAGAGGAAAATCTCAAAAATTATAAACAAGGGATACTAACTAGCCAGACCAAATATTAAAATATTACAAAGCTGTAATAATTCAAAGTTTGATGTTGATATGTAAATGGATTGATTGAACAACCCAGAAATACCAGACATACACCCAAGTATAAATGCTGAATTTCACATAGGTTAAAGAGATACAGTAAAAGTCTCCAAAATATATTGGCAAACAAACAAAACAACAACAGAAAACAAACCAAGGTGTGGAGCAGCAGAAAGACATATTCTGCTGCTATTTGTATTAAGAGGGGTGATCAGAGAGGAGAGCTGTTTATAGATACACATCTGTATCTGTGTGTACGTACTGATATATGCCTAGCATTCTCCCAAAGGACCCATATAAAACTAGTAAAAGTGTTGCTGGGGAGATGAATGAGTTCAGAGGTCAGAGAAGAGCATACTTACTGTTCAATATATACCCTTTGCAACAGTTTAGGGTTTTAAACCAATTTCAAGTATTAACTACTTGAAAATTGTTTTAAGAAAATATTTATCTCAGATTAAGACTGAGCCAGTGGATAGTCCTACAAACCTACTATCTAATTGATTTTTTAGATTTTTCACTCAGGTATTTTAGTGTTCAGATGTATCTAACTAATGTATTAGGAGTTATATAAACATACCCTGCTGCAGTTCTTTGCATGGTTCTGGGCACGGAATTAGCATGCAGTAAAGACTTTCTGGAATGTAAAGGTAATTTTCCTTTACTACAGAATGGGTCTAATTTAAGAAACAGGATTGCATAGTTGGCAGTTCTCTTAAATACTTGCCCTATAGTACCAGTGTGAAATATAAAACTTTTGGCAGCAAGGAAAGTTCCATACATTCATGTGTGGTGTTTCTTTTCTGTTTAAATTAGGATCTAATGCCCTGTGCCTACCTTTTAAAAATTATCTTTCTGAGAATCTTGCTACATTTTTGTACTGGTTGAAGTGAAGCCTGTTGGACACATGGGGAGTTGTTAAGATTTCCTCCATTGGAAAGTCATTGAAACGGATTTCAGCAGAGATTTATTTCTTGCTGCTCTTTCAGATTCTCTTTGTTGTTTTGGCCCTCCACAGTTCCTCACTGCTATAGGCAGAGCCGCAACATCAAAATTTATCTTCAGAAACAAGCTAAGCATGTTTTCCTTCCTTTTCGTACCTTTTAATTTAGCACTGGGGAAAATATAAACATCTATTACCAATAATTTTAGCAAAACAGGAATTTTTCAAGTCAGTATCATCAGCATCTCATAAAATGTTGTGAACTATGTTGTATGTATTTGAGGCCCTGGTGGTTAAGCAGTATGATTGTCTCAAAGAGATCACTTCCTAAAGCAATTACGCCTACAACAACCAACTATAAATTAGAATATGATGATTTGACTTTTGGCCTTTTGGTCAGCTGTGATAATTGATAATGGCTTGGCCTATAATAGCTGATAGAATGATAGTGATTCATTATAACAACAGAAGAATGGTAAACTGTAGCATACTCTCAAGGTTGACAGTTACATTATCTGTTGTATCTGTCATAAATAACCCCAGAACTTATTGTCTTAAAATATCAGTAATCATTTATTATCTCTGCTGATTAACGTGGGCTAGGAATTTGGTAGCAGCTTGGCTAGGCCATTCTGGTTTGGGGCTTCCCATGAGATTACAGTCAGATGTCAGCCAGGGCTGAAGTCACCCAAAGTCTTGACTGACGCTGGCAGATTTACTTCTAAAGTAGCTCATTTACATGCCTGACAGATTAGTGCTGGCTCTTGGCTGGGAACCTTAGTTGCTCTCCAACGGACTGCTTAAATGTCCTCTTTGTTTACCAACTGGTTTACCCTAGAGCAAGCAATCCAAGAGAGCAAGGTGGACCCAATGCCTTAGGGTCCCTAGCCCCTAAGGTCACATACTATTATTTTCACCAACCCTGATTTAGTGTAGGAGGAAACTACACATGGCCATGAATACCAGTAAATTAAAATTTACCATAGGCCAACTTGGAATCTAACTACCACAATAGCTCAAGCAGGATATACTCTTTGGGAGAAGAATAATTTGAGCTGTTAATTAACAAAGGACTTCAAAGAATCATAAGATGCAGATTCTCAGTCATTTCTCAAAATTGGTTAGGCAAGCTTGTTCTGGAATTATAATCCACATATGTGACAACTGGAAGGTTGTAAGATTTGGGGAGTAGAGTGGTCCCTGATCTCTTTGGGTGTTTTTTTTAAATGTCTTTTATTTGGACATGCCAAACAAAGTGCAGTCTTCTGACCTAAACAATTTAAATCTAAATCCTATTTTTAAAGAGTTGACAGGATGGTTGTAGATGAGGCTGAGGGCTCAGCAAAGAGAGAGGTCGGAAGAACTAGTGAAAAACATAGCAAAGATATCCTTGAGTGGGGGAGATGAAACAATAAGCTGCACTTGAGTTCCATAAAGCCTGGGCTCATGATTATATCCCCAGGACCCAGCACACATTTGGCACAAGTAGATATTCAGTAAATATTTTTTTACTAATGGTGGGAGTGGAAACTAGGGTTCCTGAGTTATGGATGGTGTGCAGAGAGTTGAAAGATCAAGGAATGAATGGGCCTTTGCTGTAGGGTTCCATGATGTTGCCTGAAGTGATACCCTAGTACATTATCAATAAAAATATGATACAAAGACATTCCTCTCTTCTCCATAAGTGCAAAACACTGAAAATTAGGCTATATTGTATACAGTAATGATGATTTGAAAGGAGGAAATTTCTACTGAATAAAGGATCACAGCCAAATGAGTATAGTTCAGATTTTTTCCCCCACTAAATTCTAAGCGAACCCTTTTCTAACATCAGATTTCTGCAGGATGACTAATGATCTGTACGGCAATTTAACCATTGTTTTTTAAAGTTTGGCAGCTAAACCTGAGATTATGCTGAAAGAGTTGAGGTTAACCCCAGCTCTTTCAAAAAGTACTCTGGGGCCTGTATGTGTCCTCACTGTAATGGGAAGGCTTTTGTTCTGATATCTAGCCCAAAGCCCACACTAATCTGCCTGGCCTTCAGTTTATCCTCCTTAGTAGGACCTTGGTCTGAGTCAACACAACTGGGATTTAGAATCTTGACTCCAGGAAGTCTGTGTTTTGTAAACCTCAGGCTTAGCCATTCTCTGATTTTTAACAACTATTAATATTTGAGCTCATGTACTCAAGGGTAGATTTAGCATTCAATGAGATAATGTGCATAAGAGGATTTGGCACAGTGCCCTAAATAGACCCAGAATACCATAAGTGAGATAGAAGCACAGCCAACCTCATCATGTCATCATCATCATCACGATCAGGTAGTCGACCTTGACCATCTGTCCAGTACTACATGCTGACTTTGAAGTATCCTGAGTTTTTAATCTGGTTTTGTTTTTTTTTTTTAAAAAAAAAGGTAGAAATGATAACTCTTCCCTATTTTTCTACCCTAGAGGAATTTTATACATACAAAAATAATACATGAAGAATACTTAAAGAAAAGCATTAAAAAGAAGTGCTTTTAAAGTCCACTGCAATAACAGCTGGAAGACCTGGGTTCCAGGTTGATATCTGCAATTAACCAGCTCTTTTGTGAACCTTAGATGCTTCATATTTTCTGTTAGAGTTTGGATTGGATGATCTCAAAGTTCCCTTCCATTACTAATCATCTTATTTATTTGTGTTTGATCTCACAGCAACCCTATGGAGTAAGTTTTATTACCTTTAAGTTGCTTAATTTCTCTGTGACTCAATTTTGTCATGTAGATAAATGTGACCAATAATAGTGCCTTCTCAAGAGGTTGTTAAGGATTAAATGAGTGAAAATATGTAAACCTATTACAACAGTTCCTGGAATATAGTAAACACTCTAAGTATCAGAGGTGAGGAGGAGGAAGTAGTGGTAGAAGCAGAAGCAGAAAGAGAAGGAGAGAAGTTTTTGCAGATGAGGTAGCTGAGATTCATGAAAGTTAATATTCCTGAGGTAACAGTAAAGAGCTGGAACCTGAATTCATGTCTTATGAATTCCTTTAAAACACATTGTTTGCACATAATCTTTCCAACTTTGTTACGTATCTATTTTTGAAATGTTATGATGATCACAGCGTACAAGATGACTGGAACCCAAGCAATTATTATAGGTAGTTTTACAGAAAATGATAAGGACAAGAAGTTGTCTTACATGACATAGGACAATGACTCCACAAAACTAGAAGGCCTACCAAGGCATCACCACCTAGAAAGGTCAAAGAGAATTCTGCTAATTTCCCAAGAACTATTTGTGACTGACTCCATTCTTCTGACACTGCTGTCAACAGTCTCTCATTTTACCTTACCTTATTTGTCTCCACGTTTCTCATTTGTTTAGATAAAGAGATTGAATTTCATTTTACATTGCACAGCCTATTAACGCAGTAAAATAATGATTTTATTTTTAAATAGATTGTTCTTTCTCCAGTCTTTTCCACTTTTCCAATTCTGGTTTTGCTTTGGATGAATGTGTAAAAAATAAAATCTCATTCATTAAATGAAGTTATTCCATTAAGCTGGACCAGAGCCCCAGACAAATAAACGTTGTTTTTGCCATCCTGAAAGACAGGTGAATCTATTAAGTAATTTGACTAGTTTTGTTGTTCTTTTTGCTTAGTTTCTTATTGTTTTCATATAAAATAAGCAGAGCATTATATCTCAGAAACTGTCTCTCAAAACAAAATGTCCTTGACTGTCTCTATAATTCTTAACAGTGCTTTTGCCCGAAATATTTTTGAAGCTACTTTTTAATGATTATCTTTAGAGCTTTGCAGCACATTCTTTTAAAAAGACTCAGTGGTGACAAATCAGTCGCATACTTTATCACACTATATAGCTATAGAATCAAACTACTACCAACCTGAATGATGGAAAAGAAATAAAAATTATGGATTGGACCATCTTGTTTTTCAGTTCAGTGGTTGTGTATAGTGAATCTAAATGGAGGAACAAAAGTAAAGAAATGTTAAAGAAATTTTTTGGTGTATTGAGTGGCCATAATAGATTATTATATTGCTGGATATCATTGACACATTTCCATTGTGTCACCATCATTAAAGGTCTTTGTTTTCATATCCTCTAAGTTTACTTAGTGGAAAAATGAAATTAAAAGTTCTGTAGGAACTTTTTTTAACAAAATAACATTCAATCATTTTATTTTATATATTTTCCCCAGTGCCTTCCCCCCCATGCCTTTTCACCCTGTGCCTTTTTATATTATTTTTAAATGTTATAAAAATGGATTATTTATTGTCCAAAAAAGCACACATGCCTATTAACCTGGTTTTCTTAGTCTATTTATAAGGATGTTTTTAAATATTATAAAGATGTGATACTTTGCTAAATTAGACTATAAATGATTAATTTGGAAAATAACTACATTTCATTATGTTTCTAAAATGCTTTCTATTTTATAATAGGCAGCAATTAGGAAGTAAGATGTCATCTATGTGCAAAATTGTTGTCATTGGGCACCCAGACCTCTCCCTTACACTAATAATTAAGTCAGTAGTTGTCCAAATTTATATATTGGGTTTTGATTTGTTTGTGGTTTTTTTAGAGTTTTTTTGTTTTTGGAGTTGACCTTTTTTATACTTATACACATTTTGTGTTTTTCCCTACATAGGATTCAGTAACAGAAGACTTCTCTATATAGTTTTTCTCCTATGTGGGTAAATCAGCTTGTGGTAAAAAAAAAAAAAAAAAAAAAAATGAGAGAAAGAGAAGTGCAGCATCAGAAAAATGGAGCTGAAGTCCTGAAAAGAGATTTCATTTGAAGGAAAGAAAATAGATTTTGGCTGTGTAGCATGGTAGAAAGAGCAGAAGTCACGAGGCCTAGGCTTAAGTCGTTGGTTCTGCCACTAATCTCTCTGAAGGACCTCAGACGAATAGGAACTAGAAGTGGAAATGGCACTTTGATCATACTTTTTCCCCATATTTTATTATGAAAATATTGCCACATACAGGAAAATTGATTTAAAAAAATTTACAGTGGACATCCTTTACCTACCACCTGTATCCACAGTTACTATTTTACTCTTCTTGTTTGGTTACATGTATACCTGTCAATCTTCTATCCATCCATCAACTTTCTTTTTTAAATGCATTTCAAAGTAAGTTATAGGCATCAATACTTATGACTATAATTAACTAAAGTTCAATATTTCTATTTTTTCTTTAAAGATAAAATTTTCATACAATGAAATGCACAAATCTTAAGTGTACCATTTTTGATGAAATTCTTTTTGATCTCCATCTTAAATCTTGATATATTCTATATACATGTTAATTAACAGGGGCACTGGTCAATTAGCAAAAACCGTTTATAATATATACTAGTTGTTGAAAGCACTATATTTACCAGACTGAGGTTAAGTTGCTATAAAGGGCCAAGATGGGAAGTGGGAGAATGAAGAGAAATATTGAAATTCTTCAAAAAAAACAAAAAAGCAAAATTGTCAGGTGATTGGTAGAAGACTAGTTATAACATTTCAGCACTTTGTACACAGTTACTTATAAAATTTACTTTCTACCTTTACCATGTAAGTTTGAGGACAGGAAAACGGAACAGAGATGCTGTTTCTCTTCTCCACTTTCCTCTCTCCATACAAATTCTTCACGTGGTTCCTGACATAGGTTTGAGAGTGAAGGAGTGAAAAAAATGAATGTCTACCCTTAGCAATCAGAGGGTCCTTTCTAGGGGCTCCCTAACTGGTAGTTATGTGATATATACTCAAATGGATTTTGATACCATACTCTATAAAACTGTTAGAGCAAAGAATTCAAGGCAGGTTAGGAAAGGGCTTTCTCATTTATGGGTATAGGGCATAATTGGTTTAGATTTCTTTGCATTTATGCATACATGTACATTTTATCTATTTGTATATCATTACATAATTATACATAATATATATTTTATATATACAAGCATACTGTAGTTATGTGAGCATATTGGGGATGTTTGCCAACATGCTTATCCTGCCAGCCCTGTAATTTAGTTGTAGATTTCTCAGAACAGTTGCAATATAAGGTCTGTCATCCACTGGGGCCCATGTTGATCTTAGTGGTTTATGTCTCAGCTCTTTGAGAGTCACCCCAGCATTTAGCAACATTCATGACCATTCTTCTCCAGACCAGAAGACATTGTTTGTATAGGAGACAGATGGCATAGAAAGGATTTTTTTTTGTTTTTGTCACAGTCCTTGGGGTATGATATGCTATTTGTCTTTCCAGGGAAGACCTTGCAGGGGGGAAAAAGGCAAATCAACCTACTCTCAATGTTAGTAATGGTTTACTTTTCAATATTTGGACAAGATCTGGTACTGCTAGAAATGTTCTTTTTATACATTGCTCATGCCATCCATGAGGACACAGAGTCTCCTTAGTACTCCCATACTACTGCTGATGTTCTCAGACTGTGGAAATGAGTAATAGAAACACCAGTGAGATTTGGCTTTTTTATTTAGAGCAATCCAGAGCAGCAGGGAGGAGCCAGGATCAGCAGTAGCTTCACCATCAGAGGCAGTACAGACACCAAGAAAATATCACAGAAGCCGACCTGGAAGCAAAAGCAAAGGTTTTAGGCATTGCAGCTGTGGTATGCAGCTGTGGGCTTCAGCAAGAGACAGCACTGGGGGTCCAGGCAGAGGTGACAAGGAATCTGTTCTCACCAAGAAGTTGGGGCAAACATCAGGAAATTCAGCAAGTGGTTGCTTTGGTGAAGTCCAAGAATTCAGGCAGCCTTAAGGAGCTCCTGAAAGGAGGACCCAGGCAGAAAATCTATAGGTATAGCAACACACATGGGAAGAAATGATCCCTGGAAGAATCCCAGCAGCAGGGTCCTCAAGGGAGTAGTGGAGCAAGGTGGATGGCCCAGCAACTAAGCCGAGTCAGTGAAATGACCTGTGCAGGGCAGGCCTAAGCTGAGAAAGTCACCTACTCACAGACAACTTCCCTGTCATCCTCCTAGAGAGAAGCACTGTGAAGATGTAGCCTCATCCAGGCAGGTGGATGGTGACATCATCCTTAAAAGGCTGAAATGGATGACCCCATCCATAGCGTTTTTTCTTTAAAAAAGTATAATTATTGGGTCAAGAAAAGCTGTTTTGAACTTGGTTTTTAAATCTTACTTTACATTTTTCTGGGGGTTAATTCTGTTTGCTTCCAGCAAGATCCAAATACCTACTTCAAAGCAAACATTCTAACAAGAACTTGTTAAAAGGAAGGGAAACCAGCTCCTGTGGCTTTTTGTATACCCACTATGGAGGCACTCACAGAACCACGTTTGTGAGTTGAGTGTAAATGAATCCGAAACCTACAAATTAGATTTCCCTTGAAATACACATGGGTTTAAAACCTTAACGGGAAAAGAACTTGGCAAATCAAATCTGACCATATTCAGTAAAACCTCACTAATTTGCACTAATGACCAAGAGACCCATTGAGAATTACTGAATTTTTGTGTGTGTTAGCATGGGAACAAATACTAAATCAGGGAGAGAGAGGGGAGGTTGGTTAAGCTGGGAGAGAGGTGTTGGGAAGGCAGCAAGAGAGGGAGGGAAAAAAATCAAAGTTCCAGCATCAAACAAACATACTTTATGGTACAATGAAGAATGTATTTGAATCATTACTGGAATGAAACTCAATAGCTTAATGAGTGCCTTGCTGTGGTGTGCATGCCCACTGGGGAGGCGGCCGTGTCATACAGCCTACCTAAGCCAGCAGCTAATGTGCACTTAGGTAAGAGGCCTTTGCTTTATTGAAAATTGGGGGGGTTGTGGGTTTTGCAAGGGGGTCAGCCATTGAGATTCTACCATGTGTCATGCACATTTGTTACAAGCTTACACATGCAGGCTGTAATTGTAAATCAGCATTGGGGATATGATTGCTTATTACCTCTTTAAAAAAAAAAAAGGTGAAAACTTGCTAGAAGAGATAGCAAGGGAAATTGGAATTCTGTCTAGCTGAATCTTCCTTAGATGTTAATGATCATACCTGTAGCAGAAGATATTTAGTTTACAACATTCTGAATTGAAGACTGAATATTTGATAGCCCTTTATTGTGAAGTGAATTTCATTAAAAATAAAAGGTATACCTCCCCTTATAAGCAACTGTCTAAAAACTTCCTTAAAGAATTATTCAAGGCCCACATTTTGGTAATCATAGTGGCTAGTTTTAATTTATTTCATTTGAAAAATAGAATACTTTTTTCTATTTTCCCCCAATTGTTACTATTTCAACTTGTTCTGTTAAAGCATGGTAATACTTCCTTTCCTTTCCCTTTCCATAACATCTTAGAATATCTAGAGTCTGGATATTCTTTATAACTGTGGAATATGTACTGATTAAATTGACTATTCCTCTGCCTTCAGAACAGCCCTAGTAATGATTTGTGTGTGTACTGATTTCAGTCCCTCATTCAGACTTTTCTTACTGTGAGCTAATATTTTACTAGCTGAAGAATTTAGAACTTCCACCCAAGCAGCCATGAAGGCTGTAGGAAACAATATATATAGCCAGAAATTTCTCTGGGACATAATTGATTCAAAAGGTTTCAGATTTGTGGTACTGCCTCTGGACCAGGAAAAGAGTACTCACAGAAAAAGACCAAATTTAGTTTAACACACAGTAGAGCCTTTTGCTTTCAACATTTTAAATCTTTATTCCCATCCCCCTAGTTAAGCAGTAAAACAGGAGTCATACAGACCTTTCAAGCCATCTCCCTTCCAAGTCGGGGTCAGGGTAGTAAATTTGAAGGACTTGTTCATTAGCGTTACTATGGGAACCATACAAAATTCTCCACTCTTCCTGTGACACCCAGACAGGTGATCTGTTTGTGATCAACCCATCCAAACCAACATAGACTTTCTGAATTATTTTTTTCTTCACCTAAAAATTTCTGTATCTTAATGCGTTTTTTCCTTTCTTAGACCTGTTTCTAATGGGTACTAAGACGTACCCATTGCTTTCTTAAGCAGGACTCTAGAAACTCCCCTTCTTCTTTTTCTCTCTTTCATGTGAACAGACTTCAGCCTACTCCATCCTTGACAATAAAGATTACTATTTGTTCTCCTGCCCTTTTAGAACAAAACTTCTTAGCGGGTAGAAGAACATTCTACATAATATGTTTGATGTACTCCAGATTTTTACCTCTGAGGCCCTTCATGTCTTGTACCTGACAACGTCTCTTGACTCATCTCTCACAGCCCACTCTCTTGCTCGTTCTACTGCAGTCACACTAGTCTCTCTCCTATGCCTCAAATATTCCACTTTGATCCTGTCTCAGTGCCTTTTCCCCTTGTGGTTCTTCCTACCTGGATTGTTCTTTTGCCATGTATCTCCATAGCTTACTTATTCCCTAATTTTCTATAGGTGTCTCTGATCAGGTGTTACCTTAGCAGAGAGGCCTTCCCTGACTCTTTATATAAAATAGTAACTCCATCTCCGTAGGAATTCCCAATACCTTTTCCAGCTTTTTTCCCACAGCACTTGTTTTATCCCTATCATAGATTATGTACTTATTTGTTTATCTGTTGTATATATTTCTCTCACTATAATATACATTTCTGGAGGTCACAGTCTTTGCCAATATTGTTCACAGATGTATTCCCAGCACCTAGTAGAGTGATTGGTAAATAGTGGGAACTCACTAAATAATGAATGTTTGGATGAAGGATATAATATAGATACATGTAAACATTCAACAAATGTATACTGATCGTTTCTCTAGATAATTATTATTTTGTTTTGTTTTTAATTAAGGGCTTTTCAGTTTCTTTTTCAAGGGAAGTTTTTCTCACAGTTTTTAAATGGGGTTTTGCACTTTCTTCCTGAACCCTCTTACTGGTTCATAACAAGCAGTAATCATATCAAACATTCAAATCCTTGAGACTTATTTCTGAATTTAACATGGAAATAAGGTGTTCAGAATAAAAGAATAAGACTTCAAAGAGATAAACTGAGCAGTATCAAGAGTATTTTCAGAATTTTTTAAAGTAAGTTTTTCAATCAAGTTCAAGAGACAATAGTAGAATTGTATCATGTCATTATAATGTATTTTACTGCAAAAATCAAAATCCTTTATAGGATGAAATGGGA
The DNA here is from genome assembly GCF_023851605.1 of Tamandua tetradactyla. Lineage (NCBI taxonomy): Eukaryota > Metazoa > Chordata > Mammalia > Pilosa > Myrmecophagidae > Tamandua > Tamandua tetradactyla. Next base: position 102,501,765 of record NC_135331.1, on the reverse strand, counting down.
GCAAATAGAGTATATTTCATCCAGTTCCGGAGTTCAGAGAAAGGCTTCTTAGAGAAAAGATTGCCTAAGCTGAATCTTGAAGGACAGGAAAGGTTAGCCAAGCTGAGAGGGAAGGAGATGCAGAGGGAACATAAGCAAAAATAGAATTCCAAGATGTGTGAAACAGCATTGCATGGTCAGGAAATTACCTACATAGTAGAATTATGAAAGGTTGAAGCATGGTGGGGAATGGGTAGAGATGAGAAGAAAAGGAGGGATATAGAGGCTAATGAGTGAAGAATGCTATACTTTGGAGCTTGGAATTAATCCTTGACCGGGTATCCTAGGAAGGCTTTTTTTTTTTTTAAGTTGTGGGCTTACAGAGCAATCATGTATAAAATGCAGGATTCCTATATATCACCCTGTGTCAACACCTTGCATTGGTGTAGTATATTTGTTACAATTGATAACACATTTTTATGATTATACTATTAACTGAAGTCCATGGCTTAATTTAGGGTTCACTGTTTGTGTAGTGCAGTTCTATGAATTTCTTTTTTAATTTTATTCTATTATCATATATATAACCTAACATTTCCCCTTTTAACCACATTCATATATATATTTGAGTGCTATTAATTACATTCACCTGGAAGGACTTTTAAGCTTGGACTTGAACATCAGAATTAGAAGGAATTTTATAGTAGTTACTATATTTTCTGTGGTTTTAAAACTTTAGTCACAGAACTTGTTCTTCAACCAAGATCTTATGTATTAGTTTAATATCAAAATCAGATCAAAGTAGAAATGTCAAATTGAGGTTGGAGTGGAAAACTCAGAACTTCTTAGCGTGGCCTCCCCTCACTTTTCTCTTAAACCCTTTTGTAAGCTCTCAGGACACCTTCACTGAACCTCTAGAGCTTTTCTGAGTACACTTAAAAAAAAAAAAAAAACGAAAAACAACTCTATCACTTCGTAGATCAGAAAACTGTGACTCAGAAAGTTAGGGTAGGCTCAGTGAATTAGTGGCGAAGCCCCAAAGAAGACCAAGTGTCTTGATTCCCAATCTAGTAGGGTTTTTTAATAACAATATATATAAATATATATATAAATACATATTGTTATATAACACACTGTTCATGGAGAAAAAATGAATTATTCATACAACAAAAATTCCTTGGTCCTTTTATGCAGATGCAGTAAGTAAGATAAAGAAAAAGATTGTCCAAATTAGAGTATATTTTTAACATTTAATACATGCTTACTAATCTTTAGGCAGGTTTTTTCTTTTTAACCTATCAGATTCTTTTGGAATTGGTTTGTTGTTCCTATGACATTTCATCCTTTCCTTTTCCCTTCTCATACTAGCTGAGAGAACAACAAGTTATGATCTCTCAACTTGAATTTTTAAGAATTAGGTAGGGGAAGTGTTCTATTATAACCTCATTGTTAATGGAATCTCTTCCCTACAAATCTTGAGAACCTTGGTTTACTGACCTTGTCTAGATTGTGTTCTCGGTGAAACCTGTTCTAATGGCACAAGCAGTGGCATAAGAGTCAGGGGAACATGTTCTACTTCCAGTCTTGATACTAAGTATCTGGATAACATTTGGAAAAGTCACTTAAGCCCTACTGTACAGGGAGAAGATTGAACTAAATGACCTTTAAGGCCTTTTCCAGCTCCTACAGTCTGTAATTCTAATTACTGCACATGTTGTATTTTATCTGTAAGAGTGGTCACATTTTTTAGACTGCTATTAGCTTTCATTTTTGGTGGCCCTCACTACTCAGGACAGTTGAGTGCACAGAAGCAGTTGATCATGATATCTCTAAAGAAGAGCAGAAGTGGGTGTTTTCCTCATCATAGCAAAGGATACATGCTAATGGAAAGTGTTATTTTACTTGCAATTATATTCCCAAGCTGAGAATTTGAATAGCTTCACTGAAATTCTGGTATAACATTCCTCATGATCTTATCAGTGAACCACTCTGCCTTGAACAATCAACTTAGCAGTTAGGAGAATGTTTATGAAGAGCGCTGCTTATCTTGGTGGGAATCGTGGTATATAAACTCAGGACTCTCAGAATTGTAGAAGTCATTCAGAGTCTTTTTCTCAACTCCTCATTCTGTATTTGATTCCCAGTATCATTTTTTTGCAGAAGTTCTGTCAATGTGCCATTTAAAGTATTTTACATCCCATTACCTTAATAAGTGTGATATAACAAACAATAGCATTATTATAATGTAAGGACTAGAAATAGGGGTAAGTCATAAAGCAGAACATTTTTATTTACACAGCAGTGTTTTACTTTAATAACCAGCAAAATTTTGGAAAAGAACTAGAAAAATAGTTAAAAGATAAATGGACTTATGTTTCAATGTTATGATTTTTCACATACACTAACATTCATTTTTACTTGTTTTAAATCCTTGAAATTCAGACTGGACCCTGGGAGAGTTGTTGGCATCCTTTGGTCAACACATTTATCAGGATATTTTCTTTTTCCAATGTCCTTCTATGGTTCTATTAAGCAATAACCTCATTAGCAACCCATTCTGAGTGGTATAGTATGATAGCTTTACTACAAAGACGTTCTGTATTTCACTTGCCAGGATATAACACTCTTATGACAGGGGAGAAAAAGAAAACTTACTCTGAAGGGGAAGCTTAGACATTATTGACTCTAAATATTGGAGTTTTCCATCTGAAAGTTTATAGAGGCTGAAGAATTGTTGAATTTGGAAATTTCAAAGTAAAAATCTCCAATGAACTCTAAAAATGCACCTCGAAATAAAGTCCTTTACCCCTCCCACCCAGCCAGCCCCCATGAGCATTTGCTTTACATACCTTTGGATTGGCCTATAATTTATTTTCATCACAAGTAGCTTTCACTAAGAGACCCAGTATCACCCATGTCTTAAGTGAAACAAATAAAACCTTCTGGTCTGAGGGCTGGGCAACTTGAAAACAGACTGTCAGTTGTGTAGACAACTTTGTAGCAACTTTTTACTGCTTTGTAGCAAGTCTGTTTTTTAGGCTACATCAGGTTAGAGTAGTGCAGACTCTGCAAGTCCCAAATCTAAATTAGCCCTGGCAAGATTCCAGAAGTCCTGGGAACTGGCAAATTTAAATCATTTTCAACTCCAAACCTTTTTTTTTTTAACTTTGAGCTTTATGTCATCATATATGAGTTGAAACTATGAAAAAAAAACATATTATTACTTACTTTACCTCTTTTGGGGCCTTCACTTAGTCTGCACAAGCAGAATGCATTACAACCAATGTCAGTGTTGAGAGAAGGGTGATATATAGCAAAGATATTGTTAAGTCTCAAGCAACCACAGAAACAATGCTCTTAGACACAGTTAAAAAGAATTCTGTGCATAAATGCCTTCTCTGGTTCCTATCCATGTACCTGTCACTCTCTAGCTTGACAGTATGTAGGAGTGTGCCCCTTTTTTTGAGCTGTGAGTAGATGGAATAGCGAGCAAGGGTGAATACTGCACTATATCTGAACTCAGTATATTACATTGAACAATATGAAATTGCTGTATTTGTAAGCAAAAAACAATTGAATGTCAATGATTTCATATGGTTCCACCTAATAGTTATTTTGATCTAATAATTAGCAGTCACCCTTCAGTTCAACTCTGTTCCCAACACATAAACCAAATTCACCTAAATTGACAAGCCACTAGCAAAACAAAATGACTCCCAGAACAATGCAGAAAGTTCTCTGTAACTCATTTTCGTCATCTATGAAATGGAAATTATAGTGGTACTTGCCTTGTAGGGTTGTTGTGAGAATTAAATGTAAAGGGCTTAGAATAGTGTTCATCCCATAATAAGCACTCACCAACTTTAGCCATTTGTGGCATCTTCATAATTATCAGCACACTACTAATTTGTTTGCCCAACAAATACTTTTTACTTCCAACTACATGGCAGGCTGAGTGTCAGGTACTGGGACCACACTTTTGAACAGACTGCAGTCCTTATACTTAAGTAGTTTACAGTCAAGTATATGGGCAATTATAACGTAGCCTAGTAAGTGCTACTGTAGGGTCAAAAGGTGTTGTGAATGCACATAGATGTGACCTAACTATTTCTTAATGATCATATAAGGTGCTTTATATTGGATAAAGCTACTAAAAATGATGCCCTATTTCTTTTGTATTTTCAGAATGCCTGGATTAAAAGATAAAAAGGGTTAACAATGTGGGAGAAGTAAAATATAAACAATAAAAAAGAAAATGTGCAAATTAATATCAATATCTCACTGTGATTTTGATTTCAAATCAAGAAATATATTTCTTTGAATTGAAAATACCTGCTTATTGTTCAGCCAGAATGTTTTGGATTGGTTTATGATATAGAAAATTGATTGAATTGAAATGTATATCTTTCTCCGTATAACAGCATACCAAATTCTATACTTATGAATGCTAAAGTCGTCACAACTTCTTTATTACAGATTTTATTCTCATTTATGAGTTCCATGTTAAACTGTTAAATCAACAGAATCATCACCTTAGCCTTAAATTAGCATAGCACATCATTAGAGAATGCAGTGCTGTACATTTAATTGCTGTTTTTAAAAGTTATGTCATGTTGTCATGCCCTACATTTATGTTCACATGTTACCATGTTTAATTTATAAGGAGTTTTTTTAATTTACAGCAAGCTTCTGGGCCACTTCCTGTTGGTCATTAACTTCCTCAAAGCCCAACTATTTGGTAATAGCAGCTGCTATTGCTATGTGGATATTTGAAATATAGTGAAACTAAAATGATATAGGATAAGAGGGCAAATGTTAGGGAATTGGAAAAAATAAAAAAACAGTACAGCATGAAATGTCAAACCATATTTTAGGGCACTTTTACTATATTTCCATAAATGCATGAAGGAATTATGTTGCAAATACTTGAAACTGTTTATTTTCATTTGAGTCTGATTTTATAACATTGAAGAAACCATGTCTAATGATCTTGAATTTTCTTAAAGAAAAAGAAATTGTATTTTACCTAATGGTTTGCATGTGTGAATTCACTCTGGCAGATGCACTATAATTAGTGTGTCCTCCCTCAGAGAAGAGACTGTCTTAAAGATGCAGTGGCCACATTTGTCTGCAAAGCTGAGTGTAGAATATTGTGATTCTGTTAAAAGATATACACACCATCCTTTTTCACTTATTCATTCTCTCTCCTTCCCACTTCTTTGGTTTTAGCAGGAAAAGCAAAGGACAGCTGAGTACAAACATTTTCTTCCTTCCTCATTCAGCAATCCATAGAGAAAGATCTTGGCTTCTTGACAGTAATAACTTTGCTTCAGCTCCACTTGGAACTATTTGGGCAGCTTTTAAAATGTAAAAGTTACAATAAAGGAGAACTCAACTTCCTGTTTCACTCATAAAGTAGCAGATTCAGCTGAGACTCAACACTTCTCTGGGAATGGCCATACTCTTCCCTGGGTACCCAAGATTATAGAGTATTATTTCCTTACAAAATTTTTGTTGAAACTATTAAAAGCAATCAGCTTGAATAGGCATAGTGGCAGGCAATATGAAGCTTTTCAATCTTGCTATTAAGCAAAAATAATGGCGATATTAATGTCTGGCTGCCTTTTAGACAGTCAAAAATGTCCCTGATCAGAAGAAGAAGGAAAATATCTAAGGGCTGTCTTTGTACCAAAATAGAAAAAAAAAATATGAACACATATATATTGGTGTGTATGATATATGAGGGTTCTGATATGTACATTCTAATCACATGCACACACCATCTCTGCGACAGTAGTCTTGTTGTATGTTAACTCTTCATTCTCTGCAATATTTGAGAAACTGGAATTGACCAAGGTCAGCATCTGTGGCTGCACAGTAGGAGTAATGAAAAAATATTAAGAAACTATATACCATATAAAGATGACAATTTTGTTAGGAGAACAGAATAATAAAAACTTGTCTTCTGATTCTGTTTTGCATTAGTTTACATTCATTTCTGTGTGTACTAGAGACGGAATGTCTGCTACCCTTATCTGTTTCAGTGTGTGCCTTAAAGCCTGGGAGGTGAAAAATTTCTGCCTCATTAGAAGCATCTGCTAGTCAAACTGGACAGGCCCAGAGATGGGGCACAAGCCCATCAGCACTTCCCTCCTCCACAAGAAGGGCCAGGAGAAGGGGGCAGAGTTAAGTGTGTAGTTTTATATGGCCCTTTTTAGAAAGTACAATACTTTTTAGGCAATTTCACATGATGGAGAGAGACTAAGCTTTGAAATCGGAAAATGTAAGCTCCTTATTTGATACCAATTGATCTTTGATAGCCCAAGAACTCCCAGTTGCATAACCGAATGGAGAAGAATGCACTGATTCTCATTGTAATGTGTACCTCATCAAGAACACATTTTGTGCTTCCTCCTTTTTGTTTTTATCTTTGGAATAAGGAAATACTTTTATCTTTGGGTGTCTTCTTGGAATAGGAAAATTTTCTCGGGATGGGTGGATTTTCTGGAGTTTTCTTAAGGGCAGAACTAATCCCATTTAGTGATTGACCTTGAAGTATTTAAAGACGACTATCCTATTTTCAGATTTTGTTAGAAATCTTGCTTAAAATAGTTATCTAAATGGTCAATAAGTTTCTACTTATCTTTTATACAGATAGTATCTTTTATAATCACATTTTAGATGTATTTAAAGTGCTTACATTTTTGCTTTAGTGTGCTTTTTATCACATGTAGAGAATGGAACAATAGAGGGGTGCTGGGTCTTCAAGGAAAATAAGGAGAACTCTGTGGGGGAAGAGACTTAGTGAGGAGGGAAAGAACCTCAGTAGAGGGAGGCTGGTCAGCAATGATGACCCCCCACTGGGATGTCCCACTTCAGAACCATGTTGAACAGAGGAGCGGAATGCCTCACAGCATCTACTGTTTGGTGTGTGTTTCCTGACTGGCCTGGTTGCTTCTTTTCAGAGTAGATGGTGAGGGATCACTCTGGAAAGTGAGTATACTTTAGTCAGAAGAGAAACAGGGAGACCAGTTGGGGAGCTGCTGCAAGAGTCCATTGAGAAATGACAGTGCAGTGTGTTTTGCTTGGGGAAAGTTGATTTCAGCCAGTTCTTTCTTGGTTTTTATCATCATTCCTACATTCAAATTGCCCAGTTTTCTTCCCCTGTTTGGGTGCTGTCTCTGTTTTTACCTTTATCATTTGCCTTGTATGCATTTCCACGCCCCAAGTGTAATGTAATCTATTTGTGTAAACTATTTGTTTAATTTCTTCCGATAACTGAATGCCATGCTGGTGAGGCCTGTGTCTGTCTCGTTCATTCTTCTATCCCTGCAGGCGAGCTCAAGATCAGGCATTAAGCAAGTACTCAGCGGATATTTACTGGGTGCATGCATTTATTGAATGAATATTTCCTGTGATGATTTTAGAGTTTTCTGACAGTGTCACTGAATCCCAGCCTGTACAATATGGTGCTTCAAACATAGTCCTGAACAAGTGCCTGAGTTCACAGCCGGACTGCACCACTTAGTAGCTGTGTGACTTTGGGCAAGTTATATGACATACCTGATAGTAGCCACTCACAAGGTTGAATGAATTAATACAAATGAAGTGTTTAGGACAGTGCCTGACACAGTATAAACACAGTGTGTTAGCTTTTACTATATTATCAAAAACAAACATTTAACTCTCTTTAATCTCCAGAAGATCAAGTCAGCAATTGGTAAAATACTTTCTCCAGCCATTGGGCATTATTTAGAAATGCTCAAGACATCAATCTATAACATTCAATTTAGAATTCAGTTCAGTTTTGCCAGGCAAATAGAACTCCCTAAAGACAAAGTATAAAACCAAATTGCTGTATAATGGATGATACTTCAGTATACCTTCTCTCTGCCTTTGCTCTAAGGTAAGCTTAAGGGAACAAAAACAAATATGTAAGAAGTAGCATGAACTTTGTGTGAATTAACTATTTATTTTGTGGAAGAACAAAAGCATTTATTTGCTGAAAGATTTTTTTTGTTTAATAAAACCCTAAAAGGTAGTAATACAGAGAATTACCACAGCTGTTGTTCCGTGAAAATAGTATGTTCTCCAAATTAGAAGAATGAGTAAATGTAGCTTAAGGTTTTTGTTAATGTTTTCATTCTCTTCTAACGTTTATGAATGTTGTTTTCCGTGTTGTGGCTTTAGAGCGGGATGGGTAAAGAAGCAGAGGCACAGGAGAAGGGAGGGCACCACTCAGGTTTTCAAAGGATTAAGTTCTTCAATCCCTTAAAATCAGAAGAGGTTAAGTAAAACTATAAAAATGAAGCCTCACTGAAAATTGCTCTCTAAAGCCTTTTTGAGGTGCATATTATATTTTCCCTGCTTTATAATATGGTTTTCAGTACAATTAATGAAGTCGAGCAAGGTCTGAGAATGTCATGAGCAAGTATAATGCATAATTAGGGGGGAAATTTTAAAAATGAAATTAACTGAAAGGTGAGAGATAGCAAAATGAAAAGGTGACTAAGGTGGGAAGTTAGTCTAGTGCCACCAAGAATTACTTTTCCTCAAGTACCCACTGCCTAATTTTGGCGAAAATACTTATAAATACTTGATTCTGAGCCTCCTTCTTCCTCATTAGAATACATCAAAAATTAGAAGCAACTCTTTTGAGCTTCCCCAAGACTAGAAAGTAGACAATATGGTGTCATTACCATGGATTGGTCTTCTAATGCCTGAGGATGGTGCACTTTCCATTACATTTGGTACATTTGTAGGAGATGCCGTTGGGACCCCTCTTCTTTAAATAGCAAGTCAATCTTCCTCTCTTTGGCAGGTTAAGTTCCTGGAAAAAGCCCTGACAAGTCAAAATGGTCTGAGTCAATTTTTCATTTTCCCATGAAAACAGTGTTCAATAGGGGTTTATGTTTTTGTCCAAGGGCTTGATGCCCAGATTTTTGTAGAAATAACTCCAGGCACTAGATTTCATCAACTAAGTCAATTAGAAATATAACTTAAAACTTTTATGTATTTTTACTATAAGGTCATAGTCAATCATGTGGAATCCTTTTTTAAACATTTTCTATCACATTTTTGTCTTGAGAAACCGGAAAGTGACATGTCTACCTTAGTAGGGAAATTCAAAAGGCTATTTGGGAAACATTTTGACAATTTTCTTCAAGGAGACCTAGGACCACCCGATTATGCCTCTTTGATAAAGGAGTCACATTTTTTTTTATTATTATTTCCACTATAATCAGCAGAGGTTTTAGAAAATAAGTATTTTGGTAGATCAATTTGAAATTGGATTATTTCCTCATCATTGCCTGATGAGTCTGTGTGTACTGCTTGCCGTAATTGTGGTGGGAACTAACACAAGTGTAACCCCTGCTGTGAGTTAGATCAGAGTCCCTCCAAGACTGCCTGTTTATCAATGAAAGAAAATCACTTGTATCTTCACTTTCTACTCATCCCGGCCAATTCTGGGGGATTCTTTTTTATTCCTTAGTGTATGGCTTTATTTTATTCCTACATTTAGGTGAATTTTATACATAAATATTTCAAAAATATATTTTAAAAGCCTTATTGAAAAGTATTCAGGATTATTTGGAACCATTCCAATGAGGAATGCTGAAAGCTATTCCCTTTCTATGGCCTCTACACATGGAAAATTACTCTTAAGATGTTGGTTATATATGGAACTCCATCCGTGAATCAAATCCAGTGTCCATGTACACCATCTGTCAGTGATCACAGCCACATTGCTAGATCTTGATCTCCCAAGAAAGAGAGGACTTGGTCTACAAGCGTGTTTCCGACACTAGCAGATCTCGAACATAATCTGCATCTCTGCTTCCATCAGAATCAGTAGCTTATTGTGAATATAAATGTGACTATGCAAGAGGTAACTGAAAGCCATGATAAGTGGTAATTTCACAGACACATACAAATATGGATACATATTGTAACTATAGCTATAAGTATATTAAAAACAATAACAAAATAATCCTAGCTTCCCTAGACTCTGACTGACTGAAAGCAAAATAATTGAAAAAAAAGACAGCTCAGGATTTCAGTCATTAACTTCCAAGATTCATTCCTATCTGAGAGTGTTTTTGTCTTTCTAACCACAGAGAACAGTTGGAGCAAATGGATCATTTTATTTCAATTGCTTCTCCGGCACTGGCCCTGAGAGACAGACTTGATGATCTAAAAAAATAGGTCTTTTCCATCTCTAATATCCATAATTTTGGCCATTCTGTAGCGGCTTCTTATTGCTTTAAATAAGCCATCTTGATTCAAAAACCATACATCTACCTAATATATGTCAAGAGGGTGTGTGTCCCTTCGAAGCCCCACTAGGAACTCTGAGAGTCTAAAGAAACTGAAAAGAAGCAAGAAAAAGGAGTTAGGAGGAGGGGTAGGGGAAGACTAGAAGCCAAACAATTTACTGTTTATTTATTTATTTATTTATTTTTAATAATGAGATTGTCTTCAGGCATCCTTGAATCATTGTTTGGCTAAAATTTAATCTGAGCATTAGTACATTCTTACTTTTAGGTGTTTCAAAAAAAAATGTTGATTCTGTTTTTTGAAAGTTGTCCTACCATTAACTAGCACTTTGTTTCACAGATTTTAGTCATCATCTCTGACCAGTTCTTGGACTCATATTCATTCTGCAACTTCCCAGACTTGAATGTCTGAAGAGAAGGTGATATCTATGCATTGCTCCAGATGTCAACCAGTGGTGTTCCTCAGGCCAGATGTGTTAGGAGCATTATTGCAAGTACAGCAAAGTGCATCACCAACACTACGAATTCACTTTTATTAATGTGTAACTATGTAGCCTCTACAGTTGTACTTCAGGTCATACATCTGGTAGTTCTGCTAGAATAGCTATCCTTTCTTCTTCCTGCCCAGTGATTTTAATTCAATATGTAGGGCTTGTAAGCTGCTTTTGGTTGATACTTTCTCTTGCACATATTCTGTTACTTCCTGACATTATTCCTACAAACAGGAAGACGGGAGAACAGTGCCTGTGTGTCTTACTGTCTATCAGTCTGTCCCTCTTTTCCTCCAAGACTATTTCAGCCTGAATGCTGAGTTACTTTTTCTGAGTCTTTCTCCAGCTCTTTAGAATTATAGGCAGATCAAACCAGGATAAACATTGGAAATAGTTTGTAATGCTTATCTCTACAACTGTGCTCTGTAGCAGGGTTTTATGAGTTACCACAAATCACAAATAAGTGGAGTTTTATACATTTATTCATTCGACAAATATTTGTTGACCACATACTCTATTCTCAGCATCTTACTAAATTCCATTAAATTGATCCCATATATGGTACCAGTGGTTCAGATATAACCTAGTCTCTAATGTCACATTTGAATTGAAATTAAAGCTGTAATAATTAATTCGTTCATTAGTTTAGTTATTTAGACTAATATGCCTTTAAAAAGATGATCACCTCCAACTCTCCTCTATTCCCCTTCATAAGAAGGTCAGATACAATGAAATAGTGGCTGGTGTGCAAGGTTGGGTGTCAGATGTCTTGGCTCTGAGTTCTGGCTCTGTCACTGAACTTTGAGACTTAAGCAAGTCATGTGACCTCCCTGAGCCATAGTTTTCTTATCTAAAATAGTGATAATAATCCCCTTATTCTGCTTTCCAGAATAAGGGTGAGATTCATGTGAGATTATGCTTACAGAGGTAACTTGTCAACCTCAAACGACTGCAAGTATGTACATAAAACTTTTGTTATTGATACCAGCTGCAACTAAATGATGAAGAAAAATTGGGTAAAATGTCTAAGGAGCTAGCAGTTTGGACTTAATATCTTATCAGCTCTGATAGAAAAGGCTCACTTGTCAGCTAGCTGACAGGAAAACCCTGATTAGAAAGGGGCATTTCAAAGATCCTCATGACAAATGTACACAGAATACTACTGTATTATTTTCCTTATTACAAGGGATGAAGACAGCAAGGAATTGACCTGAAAGATAAATGGAGGTTTGACGGTTTTTTAGCTAGATCAGTGGTTCTCCACCCTAACTGAACATTGGAATTACCTAGGGAGCTTAACAGTAATGCCCAGACCCCACCTCCAGAAATTAACTGGTCTGGGGTACAGTCTGGGGTTCTGGATTTTTTTAGAATTCCCCAGGTGATTTTCATGTATAGTCAGCCAGAATTGTACTAAAGAGATTCCACCCACTCACCCACCCCAAAAAAACCTTCAAAAGACTAGTTGTAAAGATAAAATTTATAGGCAAAAAAATGTTAACTGTCAACACTAGAAGAATATATTTGCCTAACGACTGGCAGAGAAAATTGGTGGGACCCATTGGTTTCCAACAATAATCAGTAGTAGCTTATGCTGTCATTTGACCAGGTGGAAAATAAGAGCAGGAGAAAGAAAGCCAGAGTTACAAAAATCTTCCCATAATTGTTCAAGTTTCCATTTGAAAATTTGTTTCCATCCAGTAATGTGATAGTGATAGAGTGAGTCAAGTGACCATACATATACGTAAACGTGTGTTGTTTTCATATTTCTTGCTTCCTGTAGTAAATATTTATGTAACAGCTAATCTGAGCTGTTATAACCAGTGATGACTGATTTCCCTTTAATGTGCAGACACTTTGATTCTGACCAGACTTGTAGTCCTTGGTCATTTACAGAAATTAAAATTAAAAAAAAATCTTTCCACAAGAAGCACAGTGGCAACTTATGCATAGCAAATAACTGTATCAGCAGTTGAAAAACTACATAGTAATTAGCAAAGTTCCAAAATGAAATGCAGTAACAAATCATTAGCTTCTCATTGTGGTGCTCAATGTCCGGTTTCCAGAGCATTGTCCTGATTGATGCCCAAAGGTTCAGTCTGATCCTCAATGTCAGTTACTAGTTCTGTTTTAAAACACAGAAAAAGCCAAGAAAGTCAAAGAAACTGTAAGGCAAAAACTGTGTTTCTAATGTGGAAAGGCATTTTTACTCTTCAAAAAATATTTTCAACTGGGGAAAGATAAAGATGTTCAGAAAGGCCCAGCCTCCCATGTTCTCTACAAAGACCCTTCTCAGTTTCCCTAACCATATACATATCAGCCCAAGTCTTACCTCATTTTACCCACTCCTCCCCTCCTAAAGGCTCTCATTGTTTCTTTTGTCATCTGCTCCACAAGGTTTACTGGAGAACGCTGAAGTTCCTCTCAAGGATGTTTGGTGTCTGTACTTTGGAGCCTCTTGTCACTATCTCTGTGGTTAGCTCATTGAGATATTTAGAAGTCTAGCTCTTGAAGAGAACTCTGAATCGAACTGCTTGTATCCTTACCTAGTCTTTTACATTAAGTTGAGGAAAAGTTCATGGTTGCCAAATTTATAGCGTACAAAGAGAGCTAAGTTGGAAAGCAAAGTGATAAAAGGGACCCAAGGGTTGGGGATTGTCTCCAAAACAATTTTTCAAAACCTGATACTTAATCCACCTTTAAAAAAGTATAGTTCTCCAAAATTATTTTGATAAGTTTTCAGGCACTCCATAGAGAAATACTGTTTCACAACTTTCTGGTTGATTGGCATTCATTTCCATTGAGAGCATATGAATGGATGACTTAGACCCATGACATCATGGGCCCCTGGTACCTTCATGCCTCAGATATCTGTTTTTCCTGAGCCTAGTGCCTAGTCCAATGCCTAGTACATAGCAAGCATTCAAAAAACTTTTGCCAAATTGAATTCAATTAATTTTACAAACATATGCACTGTTTGCCTTGGTCTTAACAAAATAACTCAATATAATTTTTCTATTCAACTGAATTTTTCTAAGGAAAACAGTTTGGTACCAGATGATAAACCAACAAATTAGAGATTTATTAAGTGTTGTTTTTCATTTCCTAGCACTATAGAAGTTCAAATAGTCTTCCTGTCTGTGATGTGCAAATCTTGGCCATAACCAGAAAAGCATCATTGTTTTATTTTGTTTTGTTTTACTGAGGTATAATTTACACTCTATAAGATTCACTTGTTTAAAACTTGATGTATTTTGACAAATGTATGTGGTCATAAACACAAATATGGAATATTTCCATATCTTATTGCTCAAAAAAATCTCTTTTTAGATTTTTAGAGTCAATTTTCTGCCTGCTCCCATTCCCAGATCTTGTCAACTGCTGATTTTTTTTCTGTCTCTTTAATTTTGCCTTTTCTAGAACGTCATATAAATGGAGTCATATATAAGCACCCTTTAAGTATGAGTTCTTTCAGTAAGCATAAAGCATTTGAAACTCATCCATGTTGTTGCATGTATTAGTAGTTCATTCCTTTTTATTGCCAAGTAGTATTCCATTATGTGGGTGATTGATGTTTATCAATATAATGGTCATTTGGGCTAGTTCTAGTTTGGGAAATTATTATTAAAGGTGCTGTAAACATTTACATGTAAGTCTATGTAGACATGTTTTGATTTCTCTTGATTTTGTGATTTTGAAGAGGTCTATATTGTTAATTTCTTCTTTGTGTATGTGTGTATTAGCTAAGAAATCTTTGCTTATCCAAGGTGACAAAATTGTCTCCTATTTTTTTGGAAGTTTTATAGTGCCTTATTGTTTGGACTGTGATTCATCTCTAGTTAATATTTATATATGGTGTGAAATAAGGATTAAGGTTCTTTGTTTGTTTGTTTGTTTGTTTTGCATGTGGATGTCTGTGCCCACACCCATGAATTTGCTGAAAATAAGTTTGCCATATAAATTGTGGATCTATTTTTGGACTCTGTCTTGTGTTTCATTGATCTGTATCTCTGCCTGGATGCCAATACTACATGGACTTGATTAGGTTTTTTTTTTGGCTGTACATTCTTTTATTATCCTTTTTTAAAATTTTTTTATTAATTTTAAATTTAAAAATATGACAACAAAGAGACACAAACATTCTTAATATATAATCATTCCGTTCTACATATATAATCAGCAATTCACAATATCATCACATAGTTGCATATTCGTCATCATGATCATTTCTTAGAACATTTGCATCAATTCAAAAAAAGAAAAGATAACATAAAAAGAAATAAAATGAAAACAGAAAAAAAAATTATACATACTATACCCCTTACCACTCCCTTTCATTGATCACTAGCATTTCCAACTGAATTTATTTTAACATTTGTTCCCCCTATTATTTATTTTTATTCCATATGTTTGACTCACCTGTTGACAAGGTAGATAAAAGGAGCATCAGACACAAGGTTTTCACAATCACACAGTCACATTGTGAAAGCTATATCATTATACAATCATCATCATGAAACATGGCTACTGGAACACAGCACTACATTTTCAGGCAATTCCCTCCAGCCTCTCCATTACATCTTGAATAACAAGGTGATATCTACTTAATGCATAAGAATAACCTCCAGGATAGCCTCTCGACTCTGTTTGGAATCTCTCAGCCATTGACACTTTGTCTCCTTTCATTCTTCCCCCTTTTGGTCGAGAAGGTTTTCTCAATCCCTTGATGCTGAGTCTCATTCTAGGGTTTTTCTCAATCCCTTGATGCTGAGTCTCTGATCATTCTAGGATTTCTGTCCCACGTTGCCAGGAAGGTCCACACTCCTGGGATTCATGCCCCATGTAGACAGGGAGAGGGTGGTGAGTTTGCTGGTTGTGTTGGCTGTGGAGAGAGGCCACATCTGAGAAACAAAAGAGACTCTCTTGGGGGTGACTCTTAGGCCTAATTTTAAGTAGGCTCGACCTATCCTTTGTGGGGTTAAGTTTCATATGAACAAACCCCAAGACTGGGGGCTCAACCTATAGCTTTGGTTGTCCACACTGCTTGTGAGAATATCAAGAATTCAACTAGAGGGGGTTGAATTTTCCCCTGTTCTCACCATTCCCCAAAGGGGACTTGGCAAATACTTTTCCACTCACTGATCAAATCACTGTGGGATTCATCGGGGCATCACTCTGGACAAACCAACAAAATCTCTTGTCCTACTCAAGGTTCCATGTACTTATGTTGTTCAACCAACTATCTACATAAGTTATATTAGGACATGCACTAGTCAAAATATAAATTTTGTACCAAATAAACATTTTTTGCTTTAGTCAGTCTCACACATAAGTTGAAATTTTAAAATATTAATTACCATCAATTTTCAGCACTCTGCAGTAATGATATTCCTTTGTTCTTCCTCATGCAAAAACATTTTTTAAATTTGTACATTTAGTCACTATCAGTATACGCTCTAGGCATTCCTAGATTATACCATCTCAATCTTTATCGTCTATTTTTCTTTGTGATTTCGTTTGTGCCTCCAGCCCTCCTCCCTCTATCATTCTCACATTCAGCTTCATTCAGTATTTTAACATAATTGTATTACAGTTAGGTAGTATTGTGCTGTCCATTTCTGAGTTTTTATATTCAGTCCTGTTGCACAATCTGCATCCCTTCAGCTCCAGTTACCCAATATCCTACCCTTTCTCTATCTCCTGATGGTCTCTGTCACCAATGAAATATTCCAAGTTTGTTCACTAATGTCAGTTCATGTCAGTGAGACCATATGGTATTTGTCCTTTCGTTTTTGGCAAATCTCACTCAGCATACTGTCCTTAAGGTCCATCCATGTTGTTACATAGTTCATAACTTTATTCTGTCTTACAGCTGCATAATATTCCATCGTATGTATATGCCACAATTTGTTTAGCCACTCTTCTATTGATGGACATTTTGGCTGTTTCCATCTCTTGGTAATTGTAAATAATGCTGCAATAGACAGTGTTGTGCAAATGTCCATTTGTGTCCTTGCCCTCATGTCCTTTGAGTAGAGACAACATATAGATGGGTCCTGTTTTTTAATCCATTCTGCCAGTCTATATCTTTTGACTGGGGAGTTTAATCCATTAACATTTAGTGTTATTACTGCATGGGTAGTACTTTCTTCCACTATTTTGCCTTCTGGATTTTATATGTCATATCTAATTTTCCTTCTTTTTACCTTTACTCATAGTCTTTCTTTCTACACTCTTCTCCACACCTCTCTCTTCTGTCTTTTCATATCTGTCTCTAGTGCTCCCTTTAGTATTTCTTGAGAGCTGCTCTCTTGGTCACAAATTCTGTCAGTGATTTTTTTGTCTGAAAATGTTTTAATTTCTCCCTCATTTTTGAAGGACAATTTTGCTGGATATAGAATTCTTGGTTGGCAGTTTTTCTCTTTTAGTAATTTAAATATATCATCCCACTGTCTTCTTGCCTCCATGGTTTCTGCTGAGAAATCTACTCATAGTCTTATTGGGCTTCCCTTGTATGTGGTGGATTACTTTTCTCTTGCTGCTTTCAAGATTCTCTCTTTCTCTTTGACCTGTGACATATTGATTAGTAAATGTCTTGGAGTACTTCTATTTGGATCTGTTCTCTTTAGGGTACACTGTACTACTTGGATCTGTAATTTTAAGTGATAAGAGTTGGGAAATTTTCAGTGATATTTTCCTCCATTAGTTTTTCTCCTCCTTTTCCTTTCTCTTCTCCTTCTGGGACACCCACAACATGTATATTTGTGTGCTTCATATTGTCCTTCAATTCCCTGAGTCCCTGCTCATATTTTTCTGTTTTTTTCCCTATAGTTTCTTTTTCTTGTTAGATTTCAGATGTTCTGTCCTCCAGTTCACTAATCCTATGTTCTGTCTCTCGAAATCTACCATTGTAGGTTTCCATTGTTTTTTTCATCTCTTCTACCGTGCCTTTCATTCCCATAAGTTCTGTGATTTGTTTTTTCAGACTTTCGATTTCTTCTTTTTGTTCATTCGTTCCCTTCTTTATATCCTCCCTCAATTCATTGATTTGGTTTTTGATGAGGTTTTTCATATCTGTTCGTATGTTCTGAATTAATTGTTTCAGCTCCTGTAGCTCATTTGAATTGTTGGTTTGTTCCTTTGACTGGGCCATATCTTCAATTTTCCTAGTGTGATTTGTTATTTTTTTGCTGGCGTCTAGGCATTAATTACCTTAATTAGTTTATTCTGAAGATCGCTTTCACTTCTTTTACATCGGGTTTTCTTGCTGGCTGAATTTGTTGTTTATCTGTTCTTTGACATTCAGTTCAGCTTTATCTGGACCTCTAGCTTAGGTTTTGTTTAACAGAGGAGAATTTTTCAGTTCTCGTTTTCTTGTTTCTTGCCCTGCTTGAATGATGCATTGTCCCCCCACACTTAGGAGGGTGTACTTAGGTATTATAGACCCCAGCCAGATTTTCCCAGACCAAATTGGCCTCCTATCAGGGGGAAAGAGTTACCTGCGTCGGTTTTCCCTGAGGGTGAGACCCAGCAGGTTGAAAGACTTTCCTGTGAAGTCTCTGGGCTCTGTTTTTCTTATCCTACCCAGTATGTGGCTCTTGTCTGCCTGCGGGTCCCACCAGCTAAGATGATGCGGTACCTTTAACTTTGGCAGACTCTCCCTGCTGGGAAAATGGTGGAGACGGAGGAGAAGTTGTAGGCTGGTTTTAATGGCTCCAAATTACCAAGCCCTGGGGTCTGAATTCCTTGAGGGAGGGATTCCACCTGAGTTGGGCTTCACCCCACCCCTGGGGAAGGCAAAGGCTCCAGACAAGCTCTCAAACAACCTTGTTTCTGCCTATCTGAGGCAGATGCAGCCTGAGAAGTCCTGCCACTGTATCCAGAGGCAGTCAAGCCTTTATAGAAACACAGCCACAAAAACCGTTGTTTCCTTTTTTTTTTTTCTTTTTTCCGTCAGCCCTGCCCCCTCGGCTCCGGGGCAAAAATGAGCGACATCCACTTTGACCAGGTTCACCTGAGCTGGGGGACTATTTTAGTGGTCAGAACTTGTTAATTAATTCCACAATTGGCGTTTAGTTGGGCTCAGCCCCTGCTGCTGGTAAAGTCCCTTTCCTGTCCCCTCTGGGAAGCAGCCTGTGGGGTAGGGGCGCTGGCCACCACAGCTTGGGGAACTCACAGTTCTGGGGGGGCTCACAGCCAGTCCAGCTAGTCCAGACTGGGATACGCTGTGTGTCTGGTCACTGACATGGCCCAGGAGCTGTTCTGTACTGTTTCTGGTTATTTAGTAGTTTTTCTGGAGGACAAACTAAAATGCGCATATTGTTAAGCTGCCATCTTGACCCAGAAGTCTTGATTAGTTTTATAATGTTTTGAAATAAAGTAGTATAAGTTCTCTAGGTTTGTTCTTTTTTCAGAGTTTTTTGGTTGTTCAGGGTCCTTTATGTTTTCATTTAGTATCAACTTCTCACTTTACCCAGGAAAGCCTGGTGGAATTTAGAAAGGAACTGCACTAAATCTATAGATAAATTTGGGGAGAATCAACATCTTAACGGTATTGTCTTCTGATCCATTAACAGAGTGTTATCTCTCCACTTACTTAGATTATTCAAAATGCTCTCACCAGTGTTTTGAAGTTTTCATTATATAGGCTTGCACATATTTTGTTAAAATTTTCTGTAAATACATCATATTTTTTCATGCTTCCATAATTGGTATTACTTTCTTAGGTTCAATTTTCACTTGTTCATTGTTAACATACAGAAATACAATTGATTTTCTTATGTAGGCCTTGTATCGTACAACCTTGCTAAAAACATTAGTTGTAGTCACTTCTTTGTAGATTCTTTGGTATTTTATATGTAAACAATCAGGTTGTCTGTGAATAATGGCCACTTTATTTCACCATTTCCAATCTCTACCTTTTTTGGTATTGAGATGAATAGGAGTGGTTAGAGTAAACATCCTTGCCTTATTCTTTTAGGGGAAAACATTCCATCTTTCACCCTTAAGATTTATGCTAGCTGTGGGTTTTTCATAGATGCCCTTTATCAGGTTGAGAAGCACCATTGTTTATCATCTCTCTGTTTTCGGATGGCTTTCTACCTTGTGTAGGAATGTCTAATACTCCTTCATTTATTTCACTTAGGGCACTAGTATAAAACAACTTACATTATAATTTGGTGCCACTAAGATCTTTTGTTAGCACACCAAACTATCTTTCCTGAAACTAGGTTTTTCTTTTTTAATATTTCTAAGATTTCTGGCTGTGTTGGATACTCTTCTATCCAATCTACTCTGTCAGCTAGGTGGTCACAATGTGCCCAGTAAAATTCAGCTCCCGTATAACATGTCTTCTTTGCAAAAGTCGGTGAACATGGTCTTTTTCATTGAACAATGTCTCATTGCTCCTGCCAAAAGCGTGTGGCATCATTGAACATTCAGTATGATTCATTCTGATGTAAGCATTTATTCACTGTCTGCCCTGTGCTGCCATATGGTAAGGTGACAAATGGTCTTCTCCTATCTCACAGAACATTGGATTAACAGGCCTGTCTGTCACCACAAAGTAATCATGTTCTCCTTGCATCAAAACAGGCTATCAAACTGCTCTTACATCACTAGTATCTAAAAAAATAATTTTTCTTATCTTTATATATCATCTTGGTATTTATTGTATGTATATGCTTATATAGTAATGGGTACATGACTGCATGGGAAGCCTTTGAATGATTTATAGCTTGTATTGTCTCTCTTGCTCTCTTTCCATTTATTTTCTTATTTTTAAATCCCAAGGCATTTGTGTGACACTGACCAGCCTCATGATCTCATGCCCTGACAGGTTTATTATCAAACTTATAGCCTTTACCTATTTTTGTAGAGGAAACAAAACTTTTGCATTTATTTTTAAACCTGAGCTACTTTAGATGAAACTTCAAATGGCTGTGGCCCAGCATTCTCAACAATTACTAAAATATCCCCAATGACTCCTATTGAAAGACATTGTATGATTTCGTGGCTAAATGATCTCCCAGTAAGTCCTCAAAAGTAAAAAGGTAGCAGGTCACATACACACATACATGTATGATGTACTTTGAGATCCTTATAAAGGTAATATATCTGTGCTGCTTTATCAAAGCCAAGATTGCAAGTGACTGCCTCGAATATACAGCATCTCTTTTCCCAGATGGCTGTCCAGTAATGAACAAGATCAGCACACATTTCCATCATGGCATGTAGGTGTTCACATGTGGTATGGCACTGGTAGGTTTAGGACTTTCTGAGGCAAATGTATCACTGAAATCTAACCTTTTCTCAGAAAAGATAGTTCAACTGCTTGAATCATATTTAGAGATTAAAAAAAAGGAAACGGAAAAATGTGTTGGGAAGATTTAATTCTTATTTGCAAATATACGTTCTTAGAGCTTATACTCAGAGTCCTTGCCAGTGAGAGCATTAAGCACAGACCACTGAAAATCAGTTCATCTTCCTTTTTTTGGTGTTGAGTCATGGCACTGTCATTCACAGTGGACTGAAAAGTTTGTCTTTGATAGTTTGATGTGTGCGTAAGTGCACGTACATCTAAAAATCTTTCTCCCTCTCCCTACCCAGAACCAAACTATGGTTGTTATGTAACGAGAACCATAACTGTTTCACTGCCTTCTCAGAACCTACCATTTCACCCAGGATATACACAGGAAAATGCTGGAAGGAAGACAGGCTGTTCTCAGTGTTCCATCATCGTACTAAGGTTTTCCTTGTAAATGGGATTTCAGTTATGCCTCCACACTCTGCTGTTGTGTTACACAGGGCACCTACACATCAGTATCTGCGTGGCTCCCTCACTCAATTCATTCAGGCCTTGGAATGTCACCTTAGCAGAGAGGAACACCCATGCCATTTCTTTCTGTTCCCTCACCCTGCCTTATTTGTGTCCACAATACTTATCACTGCTTTCTTGTTGTATATTTGTTTCTTTATTGGCTGTCCCACCCCACTAGAATATAATATTTATTCTGGATACTGATATATCCCCAGCAATAAGAACAGTATAGGGCATATAATAGGCACTCAATAAATGCCCATGAATAAATAAGCAAACAAATGAATAAATAAATGTAAGCCAGAGAAGCATTTCCAAACCTATGGCCCTCAATTTCCTGAGGTCCTCATAGTTAAGAGTGGGATGACCCTAATCTCAGAGACACATTCAGCATTGTCTGTAAAGGGAATAACTGATATATCTTAATGTGTCTTTCAACTGTATGTAGATATTATTGTGATTCACAAAATTTATTTAAACGTATTATTGAATGCTTTTGATCATTACATATTTTCTCAGTCATCAGCTGCCAGAAATACAGTAACTCCTTACAATTTGGGGTGCTCTTAAAGGTTTTTTTGTATTTCCACATACACAAATTTTTTCACCATTAAACATGCTTTTTGGCAGGTGGGGTGGGTGGTGCATGGGTCAGGACTTGAACCCAGGTCTCCAGCATGGCAGGCGAGCATTCTACCACTGAACCACCCATGCATCTCCTTGAATATGTTGTTAATATTCCCTTATAAATAGGAATTACTGATCCTAGGGTTTTCTTGGCCAAAAATAATTAGTAATTAGTAATTTAGGTTAATTTTAAAGAAGAAGGTTCACAGTGTGATGGCCATTATCAGGAACTTAACTTTTAAAACATTTCAGACCTCTTTCTTTAGGGGCCAGTGCTTGATACTCTATTTTTTTTTACATTTTCACTCAGTATTTTAGATGAAATTGCCATATTCTTGGGCATATCACTTAAATTTTTTCACCCTCTTGATTTTGCACTTAGGAAAGCTGTACTAAAAAGTACATTTGGAGGCCACTCGAGGTTTCTAGTGACTGGGGTGCCCCTGTACCTGCTGTGAAAGCCAGAAAGGGAAGAGATCCTGACTGAGACTATGAGATATGCTAAGGGTAGAGGCAGAACTACTCTCATTTTGACCATCTAGTTCCAGGAAATTAATGATTTCAACATAGAAAAAGCAATGTTTCTACTTCCTTAACTGATTTATGCTTTTGAAGACTCAAAAGTGGCCTTAACTTCTCTTATCTTAAAGCCATGCATAGCTATATGCATAGCTATATGAGAAAATAGTATGGGTAGGTGGGTTACCATCTAATTGACATCATATCAAGATGTTATCTGTAAATAAAATTAGCCCAGGCATATGACCATAGAATTAGCTCTGTTGATTTCATTATGGTAAAGCAAATTACTATAAAAAGAAAAAAATTCAAGATACACATTAAAG
This sequence comes from Tamandua tetradactyla, assembly GCF_023851605.1. NCBI lineage: Eukaryota > Metazoa > Chordata > Mammalia > Pilosa > Myrmecophagidae > Tamandua > Tamandua tetradactyla. Next base: position 102,478,727 of record NC_135331.1, on the reverse strand, counting down.
TGATGGGGTAAACAAATTTGGTATCCTTATCTCTATGTTATTAATAAGGAGTCTCAATGTTTTTAAAGAATATACTACCTAACTCTAAAACAATGCAGTAATGGAATACCTCCACTTCACCCACTAATTTATACTAGCGGTTGGCTTGTCTTCAAGTGCAGCACTGATCCTAAGCTAACTGAGGGTGCTCAGGCAAATTGGTCTTGGTATACTCTGATCTTTCTGTACCCAGCACTGAGAATTCCCATTTGCCTATGATCTGAGACTCTAAATTGGAGGTTTTAGAAGCGTGGCACCCAGCACCAGCTCTCCCAGGTTCCTTCTGTCCATGTGAGAACCTTTCCAGTAATACCTGATAATCCCTACCTTACCTTCTTGGCCCACCAATGCTATGGGACAAGGCCAATGATACACAATCATTTTGCATATGAAGACCCCATTTCACATAAATATATTTTATGAATGTGTCCACTCCCTCCCCCAAGAGAGCAGTTGTGTAAACCTTAATTTAAGAAAAGCTACTCTGCATTGTTGTTGTAGTTGTTTTAAACTTTTTTATTAATTAAAAAAATTAACAAACAAAACATTTAGATATCATTCCATTCTACATATACAATCAGTAATTCTTAATATCATCAGAGTTGCATATTCATCATTTCTTAGTGCATTTGCATCGATTTAGAAAAAGAAAGAAAAAGACAACAGAAAAAGAAATAAAATGATAACAGAGAAAAAAAAGACTATACATACCATACCCCTTACCCCTCGCTTTCATTTACCACTAGCATTTCAAACTGAATTTATTTTAACATTTGTTCCCCCTATTATTTATTTTTATTCCATATGTTCTACTCTTCTGTTGATATAGTAGCTAAAAGGAGCATCAGACATAAGGTTTTCACATTCACAGAGTCTCATTGTGAAAGCTATATCATTGTTCAATCATCATCAAGAAACATGGCTACTGGAACACAGCACTACATTTTCAGGCAATTCCCTCCAGCCTCTCCACTACATCTTGAACAACAGGATGATATCTACTTAATGCGTAAGAATAAGCTCCAGGATAACGTCTCGACTCTGTTTGGAATCTCTCAGCCATTGACACTTTGTCTCATTTTACTCTTCCCCCTTTTGGTCGAGAAGTTTCTCTCAAACCCTTGATGTTAATTCTCAGCTCATTCTAGGGTTTTTCTCAGTCCGTTGATGATGAGTCTCGGCTCATTCCAGGATCTCTGTCCGAGGTTGCCAGGAAGGTCCACACCCCTGGGAGTCATGTCCGGCGCAGAGAGGGGGAGGGTGGTGAGACTGCTCGTCGTGTTGGCTGGAGAGAAGGGCCACATCTGAGCAACAATAGAGGCTCTCTTGGGGGTGACTCTCAGGCCTAATTTTAAGTAGACTTGACCTATCCTTTGTGGGGTTAAGTTTCATGTGAACAAACCCCAAGCCTGGGGGCTCAGCCTGTAGCTTTGGTTGTCCACACTGCTTGTGAGAATATCAAGAATTCAGCTTGGGGAAGTTGAATTTCTCCCCGCTCTCACCATTCCCCGAAGGGGCTTGCAAATACTTTTCCAGTCACTGATCAAATCATTCTGGGATTCATCGGGGGATCACTCTGGTCAAACCAACAAAATCTCATTTGCTACCTGAGATTCCAAGTACTTATGACATTCAATCAAACCATCTACATGAGTTATATTAGGAAATGCTCTAGTCAAAATCTAAATTTTGTAACAAATAAACATTTTTTGCTTTAGTCTCACACATAAGGTGACATTTTAAAGTATTAATTATCATCTATTTTCAGCACCCTGCAATAATGAATTCCTTTGTTCTTCCTCATGCAAAAACATTTTTAAAATTTGTACATTTAGTCACTATCATTATACACTCTAGGCATTCCTAGATTATACCATCTCAGTCTTTAACATCTATCTTTCTTTCTGATTTCATTTATGCCCCCAGTCCTCCTCCTTCTATCATTCTCACATGCAGCTTCATTCAGTGTTTTAACATAGTTGTATTACAGTTAGGTAGTATTGTGCTGTTGTCTGTATCCCTTCTGCTCCAATTACCCAATATCTTACCCTATTTCTATCTCCTGATGGTCTCTGTTACCACTGACATATTCCAAGTTTATTCACTAATGTCAGTTCATATCAGTGAGACCATGCAGTATTTGTCCTTTAGTTTTTGACTAGTCTCACTCAGCGTAATGTTCTCAAGGTCCATCCATGTTGTTACATACTTTATAACTTTATTCTGTCTTAAAGCTGCATAATATTCCATCGTATGTATATACCACAGTTTGTTTAGCCACTCGTCTGTTGATAGACATTTTGGCTGTTTCCATCTCTTTGCAATTGTAAATAATGCTACTATAAATATTGGTGTGCAAGTGTCCGTTTGTGCCTTTGCCCTTAAGTCCTCTGAGTAGATACCTAGCAATGGTATTGCTGGGTCATATGGCAATTCTATATTCAGCTTTTTGAGGAACCGCCAAACTGCCTTCCACAGCAGTTGTACCATTTGGCATTCCCACCAACAATGGATAAGTGTGCCTTTTTCTCCACATCCTCTCCAGCACTTGTCATTTTCTGTTTTGTTGATAATGGCCATTCTGGTGGGTGTGAGATGATATCTCATTGTGGTTTTGATTTGCATTTCTCTAAAGGCCAGGGACATTGAGCATCTCTTCATGTGCCTTTTGGCCATTTGTATTTCCTCTTCTGAGAGGTGTCTGTTCAAGTCTTTTTCCCATTTTGTAATTGAATTGGCTGTCTTTTTGTTGTTGAGTTGAACAATCTCTTTATAAATTCTGGATATTAGACCTTTATGTGATATGTCGTTTCCAAATATTGTCTCCCATTGTGTAGGCTGTCTTTCTACTTTCTTGATGAAGTTACTTGATGCACAAAAGTGTTTAATTTTGAGGAGCTCCCATTTATTTATTTCTTTATTCAGTGATCTTGCTTTAGGTGTAAGGTCCATAAAACCGCCTCCAATTATAAGATTCATAAGATATCTCCCTACATTTTCCTCTAACTGTTTTATGGTCTTAGACCTAATGTTTAGATCTTTGATCCATTTTGAGTTAACTTTTGTATAGGGTGTGAGATACGGGTCCTCTTTCATTCTTTTGCATATAGATATCCAGTTCTCTAGGCACCATTTATTGAAGAGACTGTTCTGTCCCAAATGAGTTGGCTTGACTGCCTTATCTAAGATCAAATGTCCATAGATGAGAGGGTCTATATCTGAGCTCTCTATTCAATTCCATTGGTCGATATATCTATCTTTATGCCAGTACCATGCTGTTTTGACCACTGTGGCTTCATAATATGCCTTAAAGTCCGGCAGCGTGAGACCTCCAGCTTTGTTTTTTTTTCCTCAAGATGTTTTTAGCAATTCAGGGCACCCTGCCCTTCCAGATAAATTTGCTTATTGGTTTTTCTATTTCTGAAAAGTAAGTTGTTGGAATTTTGATTGGTATTGCATTGAATCTGTAAATCAATTTAGGTAGAATTGACATCTTAACTATATTTAGTCTACCAATCCATGAACACGGTATGCCCTTTCATCTGTTTAGGTCTTCTGTGTAGTTTTCTTTGTATAGGTCTTTTGTCTCTTTAGTTAAATTTATTCCTAAGCATTTTATTCTTTTAGTTGCAATTGTAAATGGAATTCATTTCTTGATTTCCCCCTCAGCTTGTTCATTACTAGTGTATAGAAACACTACAGATTTTTTAATGTTGCTCTTGTAACCTGCCACTTTGCTATACTCGTTTATTAGCTCTAGTAGTTTTGCTGTGGATTTTTCAGGGTTTTCCACGTATAGTATCATGTCATCTGCAAACAGTGATAGTTTTACTTCTTCCTTTCCAATTTTGATGCCTTGTATTTCTTTTTCTTGCCTAATTGCTCTGGCTAGAACTTCCAACACGATATTGAATAACAGTGGTGATAGTGGACATCCTTGTTTTGTTCATGATCTTAGGGGAAAGTTTTCAGTTTTTCCCCATTGAGGATGATATTACCTGTGGGTTTTTCATATATTCCCTTTATCATTTTAAGGAAGTTCCCTTGTATTCCTATCCTTTGAAGTGTTTTCAACAGGAAAGGATGTTGAATCTTGTCAAATGCCTTCTCTCCATCAATTTAGATGATCATGTGATTTTTCTGCTTTGATTTGTTGATATGGTGTATTACATTAATTGATTTTCTTATGTTGAACCGTCCTTGCATACCTGGGATGAATCCTACTTGGTCATGATGTATAATTCTTTTGATGTGTTGCTGGATTCAATTTGCTAGAATTTTGTTGAGTATTTTTGCATCTATATTCATTAGAAAGATTGGTCTGTAGTTTTCTTTTTTTGTAATATCTTTGCCTGGTTTTGGTGTGAGGGTGATGTTGGCTTCATAGAATGAATTCGGTAGCTTTCCCTCCACTTCAATTTTTTTGAAGAGTTTGAGGAGAGTTGGTACTAATTCTTTCTGGAATGTTTGGTAGAATTCACATGTGAAGCCGTCTGGTCCTGGACTTTTCTTTTTGGAAAGCTTTTTAATGACTGATTCAATTTCTTTACTTGTGATTGGTTTGTTGAGGTAGTCTATTTCTTCTTGAGTCAAAGTTGGTTGTTCATGCCTTTCTAGGAACTTGTCCATTTCATCTACATTGTTGTATTTATTAGCATAAAGTTGTTCATAGTATCCTGTTATTACCTCTTTTATTTCTGTGAGGTCAGTGGTTATGTATCCTCTTCCATTTCTGATCTTATTTATTTGTGTCCTCTCTCTTCTTCTTTCTGTCAATCTTGCTAAGGGCCCATCAATCTTGTTGATTTTCTCATAAAACCAACTTCTGGTCTTATTGATTTTCTCTATTGTTTTCATGTTCTCAATTTCATTTATTTCTGCTCTAATCTCTGTTATTTCTTTCCTTTTGCTTGCTTTGGGGTTAGTTTGCTATTCTTTCTCCAGTTCTTCCAAGTGGACAGTTAATTCCCAAATTTTTGCCCTTTCTTCTTTTTTAATACAAGCATTTAGGGCAATAAATTTCCCTCTTAGCACTGCCTTTGCTGCGTCCCATAAGTTTTGATATGTTGTGTTTTCATTTTCATTCACCTCGAGATATTTACTGATTTCTCTTGTAATTTCTTCCTTGACCCACTGGTTGTTTAAGAGTGTGTTGTTGAGCTTCCACGTATTTGTGAATTTTCTGGCACTCTGCCTATTATTGATTTTCAACTTCATTCCTTTATGATCTGAGAAAGTGTTGTGTATGATTTCAATCTTTTTAAATTTGTTGAGACTTTCTTTGTGACCCAGCATATGGTCTATCTTTGAGAATGATCCATGAGCACTTGAGAAAAAGGTGTATCCTGCTGTTGTGGGGTGTAATGTCCTATGAATGTCTGTTAAATCTAGCTCATTTATTGTAATATTCAAATTCTCTGTTTCTTTATTGATCCTCTGTCTAGATATTCTGTCCATTGATGAGAGTGGGGAATTGAAGTCTCCAACTATTATGGTAGATGTGTCTATTTCCCTTTTCAGTATTTGCAGTGTATTCCTCACGTATTTTGGGGCATTCTGGTTCAGTGCATAAATATTTATGATTGTTATGTCTTCTTGTTTAATTGTTCCTTTTATTAGTAGATAGTATCCTTCTTTGTCTCTTTTAACTGTTTTACATTTAAAATCTAATTTGTTGGATATTAGTATAGCTACTCCTGCTCTTTTCTGGTTGTTATTTGCATGAAATATCTATTCCCAACCTTTCGCTTTCAACCTATGTTTATCTTTGGGTCTAAGGTGTGTTTCCTGTAGACAGCATATAGAAGGATCCTGTTTTTTAATCCATTCTTCCAGTCTATGTCTTTTGATTGGGGTGTTCAGTCCATTAACATTTAGTGTTATTACTGTTTGGGTAATACTTTCCTCTACCATTTTTCCTTTTGTATTTTGTATGTCCTATCTAAATTTCCCTTCTTTCTACACTCTTCTCCACACCTCTCTCTTCTGTCTTTTCATATCTGTCTCTAGAGCTCCCTTTAGTATTTCTTGCAGAGCTGGTCTCTTGGTCACAAATTCTCTCAGTGACTTTTTGTCTGAAAATGTTTTAATTTCTCCCTCATTTTTGAAGGACAATTTTGCTGGATATAGGAGTCTTGGTTGGCAGTTTTTCTTTTTTAGTAATTTAAATATATCATCCCACTGTCTTCTCGCCTCCATGGTTTCTGCTGAGAAATCTACACATAGTCTTATTGGGTTTCCCTTGTATGTGATGGATTGCTTTTCTCTTGCTGCTTTCAAGACCCTCTCTTTCTCTTTGACCTCTGACATTCTGACTAGTAAGTGTCTTGGAGAACTTCTATTTGGATCTATTCTCTTTGGGGTGCGCTGCACTTCTTGGATCTGTAATTTTAGGTCTTTCATAAGAGTTGGGAAATTTTCAGTGATAATTTCTTCCATTAGTTTTTCTCCTCCTTTTCCCTTCTCTTCTCCTTCTGGGACACCCACAACACATACATTTGTGTGCTTCATATTATCATTCAATTCCCTGAGTCCCTGCTCGTATTTTTCCATTCTTTTCCGTATAGTTTCTGTTTCTTTTTGTATTTCAGATGTTCCATCCTCCAGTTCACTAATTCTAACCTCTGTCTCTTGAAATCTACCATTGTAGGTTTCCATTGTTTTTTGCATCTCTTCTACTGCATCTTTCATTCCCATAAGTTCTGTGATTTGTTTTTTCAGACTTTCCATTTCTTCTTTTTGTTCATTCCTTGTCTTCTTCATGTCCTCCCTCAATTCATTGATTTGGTTTTCGATGAGGTTTTCCATATCTGTTCGTATATTCTGAATTAGTTGTTTCAGCTCCTGTATCTCATTTCAACTATTGGTTTGTTCCTTTGACTGTGCCATATCTTCAATTTTCCTGATGTGATTTGTTATTTTTTGCTGGCGTCTAGACATTTAATTACCTTAATTAGTTTATTCTGGAGATTGCGTTCACTTATCTTATCTAGGGTTTTCTTGCTAGATGAGTTTGTTGTCTATCTGTTCATTGACCTTCAGTTCAGCTTTTTCTGGGCCTCTAGCTTAAGTTTTGTTTAACAGAGGGTAAATTTTCAGTTCTTATTTTCTTGTTTCTTGTTCTGCTTGTAAGGTGCCTTTTCCCTCCCCACCCATAGGAGGGTCTACATAGGTTTTACAGACTCCAGCCGGGTTTTCCCGGACTAAACTGGCCTCCTATGAGGGGGAAGAAGTCACCTGCGTCAGTTTTCCCTGAGGGTGAGACCCAGCAGGTTGAAAGACTTTCCTGTGAAGTCTCTGGGCTCTGTTTTTCTTATCCTGCCCAGTATGTGGCGCTTGTCTGTCTGCGGGTCCCACCAGCAAAATATGTTATGGCTCCTTTAACTTTGGAAGGCTCTCCCTGCCTTCCAAATTGCGAAGTCCTGGGTTCTGAATTCCTTGAGAGAGGGATTCCACCTAGGTTGGGCTTTACCCCTCCCCTGGGGAAGGGACACATGGGAGATAGCCCTGAAAGCAGTCTGTTTCTGCCTATTCCTGGGGCAGTTGCAGCCCGAGTAGTCCCATCGCTGAATCCAGAAGCAGCCAAGCCTCCGTAGATAGCCACAAAAACCTGTTTCATCCCCTTTCCTCTTTTTCAGTTAGCCCAATAAGCGACCTCCGCCTTGACCAGTTTCGCCTGAGCTGGGGGTCTATTTTTAGTAGTCAGAATTTGTTTATTAATGCCACAATTGATGTTTGGTTGGACTCAGTCCCTGCTACTGTTAGAGTCTCTTTCCTTTTCCTCCAGGAAGCTGCCTGTGGGGGAGGGGCACCGGGCGCCAGCCTCTGCAGCTTGGGGAACTCACGGTTCCGGAGACTCGCAGCCAGTCCAGCTGGTCCAGACTGGGGTACACTGTGTGTCCGGTCACTATCGTGGCTCCGGGAGCGGTTCTGTACTGTTTCTGGTTATTTAGTAGTTGTTCTGGAGGACGAACTAAATCGCGCACATTGCTAAGCCGCCGTCTTGGCCCCTCCCCTCAGCCTCTTGAAATATATATATCTCTGCATTGTTATTTTATTAATCACAAGTATATATTAAAATGATAATACATATGTTTCAGAAATAAAAATTCTCAATCTGTAAAATAAAAAAAATCATTTTGCAAATATGTGTTTTTTTAATGGTTTCTTTCAACGTACTCCCCAAACTTAAATAGTCTTTTACTCATTCACTAAATATTTATGAGCTTCTAAACGTAAGACATTATGGGAGCTATAAAAATGACTAAAATCAGGTTTTAAAGGTAGATGTTATTAATTTAGTTAATAATATTAATATTTACAAATAAAAATAAGAATTATTAGAGAATTATAACAAAAGTGCTTCTGGAGTAAAGAATATGCATTTCAAAGAACATACCTTTGTTAAAATTTAAAATTCTCCAAGCATATGAATTAATTACATTATTTCATTTATAACTGAATTGAAAATATATATTGTATACAAATACAAACACCTTACACTTATTATACAGAGCTTAGCATTTTACTGAGTGCCTTCATGTCCATTATCATAGCCAAACTCCCATATCTCTCTTCTCCAGTTAGATTACACCATGTCTTAAGATATTACAGCCTTACTTGACTTTCTTTCATTAAAAGTTTGACTCTTTAAAATCACCATATAATTATGTTTACATGAAGAATTGGACAGAAAGCAGAGAGTCTCCATATGTTCATTTCAGCCTGGGTGGCTAAATGACTTATAACAGTCAATGCATGAAAATGGCCTAGATTGAATAAATTAGCAAAATCACAAAAGGAAACCACTGTAGGAAATAGTTTTACACATGTAATTGCTGAAATCCTCTAGTGAATGTGTCAGTCTGTACTAACTAAATAAATTTGTTTATAGACATGTTCTGTATTAGCTTCCACTCTTTCATAGCCCCTTGCCAAACAAAATCCCACTAGAAGTAGGATGTTCACACCCGAGTAGGAGTTTCTTGGATAAATATTTTTACTATATGGAGACCAAAACCACTTCTACAAATTTCAGACTTTGATTGAAATACTATATTTCTTTAATTTTTTTCCCTCCCATCTCTTCTGGCAGCTACCCATGCATTAGCTTACCTCCTCTCACCTTCCCCAGCTGTGGTGAGTAAAAAGTTGGCTTTATGCACAGGGGGTCAGTTGGCCCTGAGAGTGATGGGGTCAGCCTATCCAATCACTGCCACCACCAGTTGGACTGGAGAGACAGATAAATGTCCATTTGCAAAATAGCTTTCTTCCTCTCTCCTAAAACCTAGCTGTAGTGATTCATTGAATTAATTTGTGCAGCAATTATACATCCCAAGACTCAATTTTGGAGAATGCTTGCCTGCATTTTATTCAAGTGCTACATGAATAAAATACATAAAAGTAGAATTTATCTAGCCCTTCCTCAAGAAATCATTGTAAGAGTTATTGAAATATAAGAGCGACATTCTTTCCTAAGGATGACTCTGATATCAAGTTTTGCCAGCCAGTTTGGAGCAAGAATCTTGCTAACTCTCAACTAACTTCTTAATTCTCTCGTCCAAAATTGATGCAGAGTTTTTCATAGGTTTTCTAAAGATTTTTTTTTTAATTTGGCTGGTGACTAATAAAATAAAAAGTATTTTTATTATTGATAGACTCTGTTAAAAGTGAAACTAAGAGCATTTCTTTTTGATGTGCTAAGCTTAAAACCTCTCACAGTTTTTTAGACAATATGGGCAGTATGCAGTAGGCTTAGCCAGTAGTGTGAGGGAGTGTCATGGGGAGTGCAGTCCCAGGTTTCTGGGACCCAAATAGCTCACCTTTTAGGGTAATTCGAATAACACCCAATAAAATGAGCAGTGTCATTGCTACGTAAGTAATATATCTTATCTTGTGTGGTTCCATACTTCAGGAAATTTGGTCATTTCATTTAATATGATAGCTCTGTGTTGTTCGAATGATCTTTCATACCAGAGGAGACAATTTGATTATTTCTATAATTAGAAGGTAAATTTTCAAAATGGCTGAGGTAGACTGTAAATGTCCTTGTAAAATTCCACCAACATCCTTCTATTATAGACATGTAGGCATGTAATATGTACAAGGTAAAAGAATATGTTCATAGTACCTCAAGAACTCCTGCCTCTGGGGAACAAGAAGCATAGGTTTGGAGTAGGCAGTCTTATAAGACATTGTTACTTCTCTATTCACTTCCATTGTCAGTCCACAATAGTTCAGTTTTTTTAAATAAATGCCAAGAGAGAGTATCCCAGCTTACTGTAAAGAGTTTATAGTTTATACGAAGCCCTAAAGCAGTTAAGTTTGTATGAAACCCTAAAGAATTGTTCAGTGCTTCTATAACATAAGTATTTCTTACCTGTATTTTGATAAATCCTTTAGCATTAGGTAGCCTGTGGTGGTGTGTTACATTTAGTATTTACTGACAGGCACTAGCCTCTGGACTGGAATTTGGGAACAAGGTAGGTGTAGCTCTCTTTCCCTTGGGTCTTGTCTAGAACACTCTTCTGTCCCCCTACACATCTCCTCCCATCCCTAACTTGGGTCTCAGCTAAATGTCACTTCCTTCAAGGGCCATCTTTGATCACTATCCACCCATCTCTACTGCCTTCCTGTATGGCCCTGTTATATCCTATTCTCAATTTTTAAACTCTCATCACTCTTGTCGTTTCTCATTCAATATATGTGTCCCCCATCACTGTTCACCATGGAGGGCAGGAACCACATCTGTTTTGATCACTGTAGTATCTGTAACACCTTGTATTCTGTGTTTATTGATGAATGAACAAATGAATGACTGTAGGTTCTTATGGACATATACCTTCAAAGGTGGTTACCATATATAAATGATGCTTACTATTGTCCCCTGATCATTTTATTTCTTAATGTTTAATATTCATTGTCTTCAAAAAATTCTTGGAAACCTTAATAATAATTTATTAACTACCCCAAAGTGGTATTTTGACTATGGGAAAACAGCTGTTGCTACCCATGCTCTTACTGCTTGCAGTGTGATTTTTGATGTGGCAAAACTGATGAAATAGTGTTTCTTTTCATTTTCATCTTGTATCATTATCTAAGACCTTGAAAATACAATTGAGTAACATTAGCACAAAACCAAGATTTTTTTTAAAAATTGTACTATCTACCAAAAATGTAGTATTTATTATGATTTTCGGGAGCAGTATTTGAATTTAAAATGTTTAGACACAACAAAACAATTCAACAGTCTGTTTTAGAAGACTTGGATACTCTTTTCCTGGCAAACAAGGCAATTGACTTGATTGATGCAAAAGTTTTTATTCCTGACACATAATCTAGAAGGAGAAGCCCAGAAATGATCCCACCGGGAACTCAGAACTATCAGAGTGTTTGCTTTGCTGCATTGCTAATGGTTAGGTTATCAAGGTTACTAATTTATTTTTTTGTAACAATTGCTGCTGATGGGTATCTTGTGGGATGATAAGTGTGTGGTCTAGCCTAATTTTAGGCACTGGGACCATCCCAGCGCCTGTTCTCCTGGTGAACACATGTTAGCATTTCTCATTCTCCAGAGAAAACTAAGCTACCCTTTAGTCAAATTCATTCATTTATAAAATGATTGTTTATTGAATTGCCTACTTATTTGCAGGGCATCGGGTTACACCTGGGAAGTAAGAGATAAGTAAAACAGCAAAGTCTCTGTCTTCTTGAACCTTTGGATCAATCAAGAGAAATGACAACTTTTGTTAGAACTGAGCCCCCCCAAAATGGAGATCTGATTTATTAATGCCTATCGGTTTGTCACTTTTCACATATATACTTATAAGTGTTTGTAGTTTGGAATGATTTCTCACATCTGTGTTTTGATTGTTTATAATATAAAGTAGCTGAAGAAGAGTTTAACATTATTGTCATAAAATAATTATTATTAACCATAAATGTATTTAAGTACATGCAATGTCATGGAAAGAATAATTTATACATAGAAATGCTACATTTTTGGCCCCTTATATGAAGTAGGTAAAGATAACATTCACCAAAAAAGCTTTTTTTCCTAAAATACAATGTTGTTTGTATCAGCTACTTAATTATTTTACTCAGCAACAACAAGAAAAATGTAACTCCCACGTGATTTGACTGAGATGACTTAGACAAAGAACGGGTAAATTTTTAAACTAAATTTTAACTTAGAAATTTTTGTATTCACAATGCAGAAACTACTTGGTAATAAACCAAGAATTTATAAAATCCCAGCATTAGTACTCTTTAATAAAATGAGGAGACTCTGACACAGTTAGAGAAAGGCATAAATTAAAAAGTTCCTCAAGTTTATAGACTCCAGGTTACTTGGAATAGAATGAGAGTTAATGCTACATCTTTTTTTCCCGTTCTACCAGCCAGAGAAGACCTCTTATTTAAAGGGCAGGGCTCCCTCCACTGTTCTTAAATAAAGGCTTTTCTGTCTGACAAACTGCCCTCAGTGATTTTCACAGGATATTTATAACATTGGGGAAGTATACAAAAAGGAAAATGTTTAATGAAGAGTTTTGCATGTTACAGTGCTATACATCATCTGGTTTAGTTTAAATTCTCTGAAATATCAGAGTTAGAATGAAATTATCAAAAGGGGAAAAGTCACATGGCAATGGTACAAACAAGATGTGCCTATTTATATTTATGTTTGCTAATGAAATTCAGCCATGATTCCCACTTTGATTTTAAGAGTCTTAGACCACCATTCAACTTTATTCATTGTAATTAAATCACTTGCCCACACGCAGACACAAGGGCAGCAAAGAAGGGGCACATTTTATCTTTTCAAAAGCTATTGCAGAGCTTTGATATGAAGCTCCAAAGCTGCAGAAATGTGTAGTATTAAAGCAAAGCAGTATGTCTGTCAGGCACAGTCACCTCCGTAAGCAAATGGAGGGGCCAGAAACAGGCTTGGACTCTGAATGTAGTGACCCACTGAGGGCTGGGCTGGACTTGGGTGTCTAGGGACAGTGGAATTTGACATAACTTGGTGTAGTCTCTCATTTTGCTGATACTTGTGAGAGGTAGAAAAAGACTGGTTAAAGTACAAATGGATTTTACTATAAAGTTTGGGGGTGCAGTGGGGCAGATAGGAAGACTAATTTAGCTAACTTTGTAAAACAATGTATATACATGAAATTCAGAGACGTACCTATCTGCCCATACCCAGCTCAAACAAGTAAAACAATAAAGCAAACATTTAGGTTAACTTAACAAGTAAAGACTCTAGTGAAAGTCTGTTGCTTCTAGTTTACTCCACTACCTCCCTACATTTTTCTCCCAGCAAAGCCATTAGCTGTGGAACCTCGGTGTTCTGTGCCCTCATAAGTCCCGGGGACTGGAGAACATTCAGGAAACCACCAGGCTCTGGGTAACCAGATGCCTCGTTGGCATGCAGAGAATCCAAAATGCAGTCTACCCTACACTTAATTCATTGGATGTTAAGGGTAGTTTGGGAGAGGATGGGTGTGTGCTCCAAATCTTTTTATTGTCCTTTTTACTATTAGATTTAATCCAAATTGTCCAACTCCAAACACATCCAGGCCACATTATTTGCTCAGTACAAAATCACTGAGCACAGACTTCAACAGGAACACATGGTATATCAGCCCCTTGAAGACCCTAAAGATGTGTACTTTTGCCACAGAACCTTTTAGTGGGGTTTCTCTTATTTTTGACATTTTATCTTAATTTTGATATTTCGTCCAGTTTTCAAAATGATTCTCTTGGGCATGCAGACAAAATAGTGATTCTTCAAGGGAGAGCTAATTGGATAGCAGAACGGCCAGAAGTAAAACTAAAAGCTTATAATGGCCTGACTTGTTCTAACTACTCAGCTGTACTGTTTTGGACATCATTGTGCCCCTCTCCCCAGGTCCTTCACTTTTGTTCTGCTCCCCTGGACTCTTAATCCAGAAAAACAATTTCTTTCCTACATCTGTTTTCCCCATTAAGGTTGGAGAAGCAAAACACATAGCTTTGGGCAGAATCTGGGCCATCTGTAAAGAGCCCTAGACTGAGGCAGGAATCCTGGGTTCTCACATAACCCAGGCATAAACATAAACATGGACAGGCCACTCTCTCTGGGCATTTGTTTTTTCATCTTTTAAACTTCAGATTGGGCAAGAGAAGCTCACAAAGATCCCTTCCAGTTCCAAAGTTCTATTGTTCCTTGCGTCTAGGTGTTAGCAAAAGGTTTGTTCAGTTTGGTTTAGTTTAGTTTTGAAATTCTTTTTTCATTATCATATTAAGCATGGTGCTGCTGTGAGACAGGCTGTTGCTCCTTAGCTGTGGCTTCCAGTGTCTAGGAAGGAACAAAATCAAAGGCTTTACAGGTGGATCACAAGAAACAGAAATACAGGTAACCTGTGTGCTAAAAGGTATAGTCTGAAAACCTTAATTTCTATCTCTTCCCATTTAAATGCGAACATTAGGATTTCTATTTAGAAATACTTTTTGCCTCATAACTATCTCCGATTCTGGAAGGGTTCCTATTATTACCAAAACCATTTTCTAGTCCTATCAGGGTATGCTCATCTCCTCTCCCTCTTTTCTCAGCCCTCACTATGCATGCGAATCACTGGGGTGATTTTAAAACATTACAAAGCCTAAACTCCAGTCAGACCAATTGACTCCAAAGAAGTGGGGCGTAAGTATCTGTATTTTTAAAAGCTCCCAAGTGATTTCAGTGCACTATTCTCCACTGTGTATTAGTCTTAAAGTTATTTTAAAAATAAGTACTAATTGTGTGTGACTGTGTGATTGTGAAAACCTTGTGTCTGATGCTCCTTTTATCTAAGGTATGGACAGATGAGTAAAAAATATGTATAAAAAATAAACAAATAATAGGGGGAACAAAGGGTAAAATAAATTGAGTAGATTGAAAAACTAGTGGTCAGTGAGAGGGAGTGGTAAGGGGTATGGGATGTATGAGTTTTTTATTTTTTCTTTCTTTTGCTGGAGAGATGCCTATGTTCAAAAAAGTGACTGTGGTGATGAATACACAACTGTGTGATGATACTGTGAGTCACTGATTATACACCATGTATGGAATGTTTGTATGTCAAGAATATTTGTTAAGGTTTACAATAAAAATATTTTTTAAATAATAATAATAATAATAAGTACTAGTTGAGAAATGCCTCCAAAGTGAAGCTGGTTTGGATTCAAGTCCCAAATCTGCACTCTGAAGTATTGTACAAGGCTGATCAGTTTAGATTTGAAGCAAAATTTTAATTTACCCTTTGAGTGATGTTTACTAAGAATTGAGTTTGTTAGGATTGAGAAATATGTGTGTCTGTAGAAATCTAGGTTGAATAAATTATGCCAGATTTCAGGAGGTTTTTTTTGTTTGTTGGTTGGTTTTGTTTAATGTAAGAAAATGTGGTATAATGAAAAGAATACTAGACATGGGGTTTGAATCCTAACTCTACCACTCACAAGTCATATCACTTTTAAAAGGAGAAAAATAAGGCCTTATTTTTACTAGTTGTGGTAAGGCTCAAATTAGATATGGACATGATTTCACAAACCATAAAACCATGTTTCTCAGCATTTTTTAATCTTTGCCCTTCCCAGCTTTGAGAAATATACAAATCTCATGCCCTTTTAAAACACTATCTGAAATTAAATATTGTTATTAAAAGCAAAAAAAAAAATAAAAGCACACAAAAAGGCTGTTTTGTTTCTTCCTGCTTCCCACCGTTGAGAATCACCTGTCAATTCATATTACTTGTGGTAGTTAAACGTAACATTAAATTAGAAGCTTAGTGAGGGTAGGAACTGTCTGACTTATCTTTGTGTCCTTAGCACCACCAAGTACACAGGGTATGAACTCAGTAAGGATTTGCTGAAGTCAAATTAAGCCATATATTCAAAAATTCTTTTTTTTTTTTTTTTAGGCCTTTGAATAAATGAAGTGTTTGTAAGTGAATTGGCATCAGCTGTAGTGGCATTCTTATGTTATTTTACTAAAGTAGGAGAAAGCAGAAAAGAATAAGGAAAGGTAGTGATGAGAATAAATATGCCTGACCTGGGAAGAAGGTGTGATATTTGCTATAGTTAACTCTTTATTAATTAAGCTAATGGCACAAATAACACCAACACACAATCATATTTAACATTTTATCTTCTTTTGCTTAAGATAAATATTAGCCTTCTGCTTTTTAATGTTAATTTGTATTCCTTAAAATGTATCAATTGATGATGACTCATAAGAAAGCAGAAGTAAGCCAATTTTGGCTTTAAATGTTTTCCATATAAGGATAAGCAAAAAAATAAATTTTAAAACCACATGATTATGAATTAATTTCTCTATGATGTCCAGTGCAGTTGGTAGAATCTGTGTCCGCTTATCTGAGTAGGCTGGCGTTCTGTTAAGAGGTCATATTTTGGAGCTGAATGAATAATGAATATGAAAAATTGGGAACTCGCTTGATTCTCAATTTAAAAAGGATCTAAGAACTATACAACTAGTCCTTTAAGAAGCTAAATATCATTATTGCTGATAACTTTGAGAGTTGCTAAAATGCCTGAGCTTTTTAAAAAATTCACATTGGAGTAACTAGTACTAGGGAACAGAACTTTATTAAATAATAAATAAAGCTTAAGTTGTATATAGCTATGTAAAAGTTTGTTAAGGAAGTCCGATTTTGTTATTGATTAATTTACAATTTTCAACAGTTGGTGTAGGTTCTGGCTTTTTCTAGTTGAGTTCTGGATTTTACTAACTAGGAGTATCTATTAAGATATGGAGCTGGGAATCATTCATAGGATCTGACAGAAGAGAGTAAGCGAGGTCCAAAGTGTTTCATGGGAATGTGGCCTCTGGAAGGTCCTCACACCAAGCAGTGTTTAAATTTAGTTTCAACATTCACAAGAAAAATAGAGAGAAATTCATAGTTGGCACAAAGATGGGTTGTCTTCATTCATCTTCATTTAAAATTGCTTACTCTGGAAAGATTGCCAAATTTGGGATGTTCCCATAATTGCCTTACATAGACAGCATATATCCTTTATACATCAGAAGGAAAAAGAGTGACTCAGGATGGACACTCGGGGATTGGTTTGCTGAAATTGCTCTTCACTAATTACACATGCTTGTATTTTCTTTCTTTATTTTAGAATTGTAATTGGAATAACTCATCCCGAAAAGCTAGGTCAGCTCTGAACTTTGGTTCTCTCAGACTTGGCTACTTGAGAATATATGTTATTAAATAAACCTGTACTCTTTAGTTGTGTGCAGAGAATGGTGATAAATCATCTGTGAAGACAAATTGATCTTTGAAAAGTGATGTTTATGCTTGAGAGAGCCATTTCATATTGCCCAGATTGGAAAGGTTAAACTTGGTTATTTCTCAGGTGAGCTCAGCCAAAATTCAGCCTTCTGCTGTGCCAAAACCTCTTTCCCAAGCAGGGCATGCTTCAACCATTTACCTTTAAGAGGAATCCAGTTTTACTCCCAGGTCCATTTATCTCCATGTAAACCATCCCTGACTTGAAATACTATGTTATGTTAAAGGTTGTCACTGTGATTGTAAAATTTTAGATATCAGGGTCAAGAAGCTGAGAATATTACTTTGGCAGAAGCCTCTCCAGGGCAGCAGTGGTGGTAGGGGCTGTTTCAAGGCCTCAGGCTCCCCTGCCTGTGGTTGTGGGAGGACACTCTGTCCATTCCTGCAAGTGATTTGTGGCTCTCTGAGGAACTCATTTAACACTGTTCTCCAGTGCAACAGTCTTAGGAGACTTGAGATGGAAGTTTCTAGTCCTTGTTAGAATGTTTGCTTCAATCCACAAATGTTCTGTAGCACAAAACGTCTGATGGTAAGGAACGAACTCATAGAGAGAACACGAGGTATGAAACTTGAAATGTGCCACTGTTCCCATCCTTGATACATTGTAGGAGTCACCTGTGTAGCAGCATAACCAACCGGTGAAACTTCAGCCAGGATTCCAAATCCTGACAACCATAGGAAATCCCTTGTAAGCCAGGATATTTGGAGAGAAAGTTTTCAAGATAATTGAATTTTATGGTTAGCTGAATTTTATCTAGAAAACCGTTTTTGTTTTCCCTCTTGTTGGTGGAAGTGTTTCTAAAAAACTTGGGTCTGTCTTCCTTTTTTTAGTATAATGGAAAATGTAATTTAATTGTTTTATTACAATTCAGACTCTTCAGTGCCTCAATAGCAATTGTCTTGATCATAAAAGCCTATTCTATATTTTCCAAAACATGGCTGTTAAAAAGTAGAGTTAATGGGCTGAAAGTGTACAAACTCCAGAATAAGCCCGGTATTATTATTATGAGATTTTCTTGTCATTTTCTCCATTTTTTCAGAGAACAGATTATAGAAAATTCCATCTAATTGAGGATTATAGATTTTCCCAATGTGACTGTTATAGTTTTAAGTAATGAAAAATATGGTGGTAAAAAGGAAATTTATTCCTAAATCCTAGATTTTAATTTTGCTTTACTCTGGGTCACACTGTGAGATTCAGGATGAGTCACAGAGCCCTATGTGGTCTGGTTCTTCCAACTCTAAAACGCAAAATGTATTTCTTCGGATGAAAGTGTTACTTTCTTTACTGGAATATATCATGTTATTGTATACTAGAATCTAGTTCCCCATTTTCTTTTGTAGGAAAACTTTATCCCATTATGCATATCCCTATATGCATCCATATATACATATATGCACATAAAATTACATAAGATTACATAAGATCCAAGTTGTCTATAATGTCTGTAATGTACAGATCCGCTTTGAGATCACCCTATTTGGGAGGGAGAAAAGGCCTCTTTTAATGTCTGTTCCTATAAATTAGGCCTGGAAAGGCTATAATGAGCCAGTAATTTATAGACTATTAATATACTTACTTAGAAGTGATTTTTTTAGCGTGTCGAATAGAGAACACATGTTTATAAAGGACAAGCAGATTTGAGCAACATCTCTTTGGCCTAACCAAGTCCAAATCAATTAACAAAAGGGATGTCTTATTTTGTGTATCTCCTGCTCCCCCAAAATAGAATCACTAACCGCTTGTAACCACACTGACTTTTTTAATAGAAAGAGTGGTTGCTATAGCTGTGCCACCAAAAATGTTCAGATTAAGCACCCTATTAGATTGTAGCCAGCAGACTACAAAACGGGAAGAAAGTTCTGCTTGATTTTTTTTGCCTCCTTTCCTTGTTTGACTTGATGTGATAATTCATTACAGATTTCTTTTTCTCTGACAGAGCGCCTACCGCAGAAACGGGATGGCTTTCCTAGCCTGCTGATGTGGCTGCGACTACAAAACCAGGAAAGACAATGTTATATTAAGATGGTTTCTTTTCCCCAGCTTGGAGAAAATAAAATACAAGTTTACCCCCTCAGTGTCCTAAGGAATGGACTAGGTTTGTTGTGATTGTCAATTGGCTGACTCCAGCTCTTTTCCAGCCCCCTCAGTGCTTAGCTTTGTTTACTGGATGGGCCATTTAGCTCATGAATGGCAGGATGTTTGGGGTAGTGTGTAGGTGGACAAGAATGCAGATCACACAATTTTGAAATTTTGATTTGGAATGGATTTACCACTGTCAACTCACATATCTTAAAAGTAGTATCCTTTTTTTGGTGTTTAGTCTGTTTTATTTGATATATTTTGTAATCTGGGTTTGAGACAGAGGAAACAAAAGGAAAGTCAGTTTTCCTCTCCCATTGTCCTGCCATCTTTGCTTTCCTATATTTGTTGACTATATCTACATGTATTTTAGTTAGTACTGATCGAAGACCTAATTGACCTGATGAGCTGCCTGTTCCTTTTCTTCTTTCCTTCACCCCATTTACAGTATATGTATCATTTTTTCATGTCTTCTTCCCAACTTGCTGCATATTCGTCTGTCATGTGTGTTTTACCGCACATACAGTTTCTTCCTTCCTCTTCATTTCCCCCCTTTTCCCTGTTTCTCCAATCCCTAGGCCTACCACTACCATGCATACCATATGTTTAGAAGCAAAGAAATCAGGATCAATAGAATCAATAGAAGCCAAGCAGAGTTATTTCTTTAATTCTATAGGAGTTTTCTGTAATTTTACTTTTATCATGGTTTTTATATTCACTTAAACGGTTTTTATAAAGAATTAATAAAAACAGAAATGAGGAACATGAAAGATTTTCTTCTTGTGACCAAATCATTGTAAGACTCAGTTAATATGATTGTGCCATATTATTAACATTTGTCAACTGTCATTTACTGTCCTATGTTAGTCCTTCTGGAAAAAACCTGCATGTCAAGAACAAAAACACAGATATATAGTATTGAAAAATTGCTAAGGGTTTGATGTTCCATCTGTGCTTGTTGAAATGTATGATTAAACTTTTCTTTTTATCATCATTCTTACTTCTCTTGGCATCCCTAATCATGGAAAATTATAACCTTGCAGTAAACATCCCAACTTCTAAAACGACAGCATTTATCGTATTTCATTTTGATCTGCCAGACCTATAGATGGTAAAAAATTTTCAGGGGCTAGCTATTTACATCAAAATTCCTTCTTTCCCACATTATACAGTATTTTAAACTATGCACAAGGCAAAAAATATAGGGGTTCATTTTTCCCTTTCATTTTATTCTACCTGATCTCATAGTCCCAGAGAAGGAAGACTCAATGTACATTTCTCTCGGAAATATGACAGGTCTATGTTTTTGTTGGTCTGGCGTATGTTTGTCTATCTTGAACGGTCTGACAGGTAATTATTTATAAAATCTGGTTTTGCCCAGTAAGTCCATATAATAACCTTTCACTTTTCATCATAAGCCAGTGAGCTGAATTTAGACTTAAACAAGGTCATTTATGTCTTTCCTGAACCAGTCTAGATGTCCCCATAATTACTCAATATTAATTTTTTCAGTTCTTTTTTTCCCTTCATTGCTTGGGTTCTTTCTTTGACACTTTCCACAACACTAAACTTGAAGTGAAATAAAATATCCTTAAGCAGTGATAAAGAGAAAAAACAAAATTTATAAAGGAAAGTTTCAGGAAATGTGACTTAAACAAATTGCTCTCTCAGTGCTGTGTAGAATCGGATGTTAGAGCAGAAGATGGTCTTAGATTATTTAGAACAACCACGTATTTTACAGATGAAAGAAACAAAGCCTAGAGAGGTAAAGGGACTTTCCCAAGCTTCCCAATAATGATACTGACAGACCAGAAAACAGAATCCAGGGTCCCTAACTCTCAGTTTAGTATAATACCCCACTGGATTAACATCTGGATTTGCATAAGAATATTACCAATAAACATCAGGATTTTATGACCTGTTTTTTCTAGACAATAAGCTACATTTATAAGCAGTATATTAATCCTAAAGCATAAATATTATTTATTAAAATCTCATTCATAAGGACTGTGGTATAATTAAATGATCTGTGTTCTCTTATACATCAGGCTCAACTCTAAATCAAATGTGAATACACAAAACTAGTTTCTATTTTTGTAGCCTGTGCTTTGGAAAGTAAATAAATAAATAAAGCTGCTCTCATGGGAAATTGACACTGTCCCCTAGATTAGAAGGTAAAGGAAATGGAAATCTCTACCTTCACCTAAATTTTGAAAGTGTGACTTTCCAAATATACCGATTTGAGTCTGTGTCGTTAATCTTCCTGCCTCCGCCTATTTGCAAGGGTTGAGATTCAAAAATAATGTTCCAGTTTTAGAACCAAGAGTTTTTATTCAAGAACTATCAGAAGTGCAAATATTTTCTGAATGGTGTGTATAATTCTGGTATCTGGGGAGAACTCTTCATTTATTACTGTTTGTTCTTTGTTTCTATAAAATAATAAACAGGCCACTTTTAATGCTTCTACCACATAGAAGACAAATAAACATAGCTGGTGACTCTTGGTCTGAAAGGAAGTAAGTTTACTTGTCTGGAAATTATAATTTTAATTTTATGGAATTTTTTTCAGATAGCCCCCAAATCAGGAATTTCTTTCCAATTCATATGACTCCTTGTGTAAAACTGAATCACTACAGAGAATGTATTCTCTCATCTACCCTCCTGGAATTTAGATAGAACCTTTCCAGGTTGCATTTAGAATTCTACTATCAACCATGTATATACCTCATAAAAAATTTTAGAGTTTCCTGTATGTTCTGGCTGAACATTTCATAGTACATAAACACTTCTACAAATAATATAAGGACATCAAGTTGAATATGTCACAGTAGTGACCCCCCAGAAAGCTAATTCTCCAGCAATTTGTTTTCTTTATCTTCATATTTTAAATCCAAGATGAAGTTTTTGTATTTTGCTGTACAGTGAAGGGTGAGCAAGGGACTCGAGCAGTTTTGGTGGACTTGTGTTCATTACAGCAAACAAAGGCTTTCAACAGAGCACATCAAGCCAAAGCTTAGACAACAAAACCATTCCTGCAGAAATTGAATGTATATGTGATGGTTAAATAAAGGCCAGATCCTTTAACAACTCAAATATTAAAAAGTCATATCTCTTAAAGTAAATCTCTATTGTTATGTGTATGATAGTGATAGCATGGCACTTATAAAAATAAGAAAGAAACAAAGAAAGAGGCTTATATTTGTTTCATGGAACAAAATATCAAATGTTCAAGATGTCATAGGTCATGGAAATTTTAGCAATTGAAGCATATTTTAAAATAATCAATTCTTACAAAGTCAAGAGAACCCCACATACAATATTTCATTCTTGGAAACCACTGTGATTCTATATACAGCATTATATTCATGATCTCTTTCCTGCTTATCACCAGCCCATATTCACCATTCATTTTTTCTTTCAGAGGAAAGTAAAAATAGAAAACAATGTAGGAAAAAGATAATCAAGAGTGAAGATAATCAAAACATATTTTGTCTTATACCGTGTAACACTTAATTTGCTATAAAAAATGACAACATATTGTATCAGCATTTTAATAGTAAATTTGACATAGAATTCTAGTTCACTGTGTACCAAGCACTGTTTGTGATTATCTCATTTAATAATCAATGCCAGTATGAGATGTGCACTGTTGTTCTTTCTCCCTGTTGTCCGTAGGCAGGAGAAAGGAAACTAAAGACAGAAAATTCAGTACCTTATGTGAAGTTAGCCAAATGGAACTGGTGTTTGTTCCTTTGAGCCCAAAGCTCATGCTCTTAACCACTGATACACAGGGAGAACTGTGATCTAGAGTAAAAGATTTCTAATAAAATATTCAAGAGAATTGCTGCCTGGCCCTGAACCTAGAAATATTTGCACTCTGTGCAAAATACTTGATTACAAAAAAATTCCATTTGAACTTACCATTCCTTCTCTAGCGCCAAAAGTTATGTATATAAAAGAACATCATATAGTGTATAATAAGAATATAATAATATTGAATAACGCCAATTACTGTATAATGTCTTAAATCTAAAGATGAATACTTATAATTAATGTACATACTAAGAATCCCTCTATGAATTAAGAGAAAAACTTCCTCAAGGATCCCTGGGTATAAAGTTTCTCCTTTCTGAAGTCCAGATTACTCCATGAGGTTCTAATTACACAATGTGTGATTTTATGCTTCCACGCAAGGTATTTATCCCATGATATTTAACAGTCCTTATCTTGTTTACGTGGCAGACGCAGAAGTACATATGACAATGCCCTGAAACTTTATACAAATACCCCCCGTTTAAATGTTTGCTTATTAATTATGAAGTAATCATAGTTTTTTTCTAGCCCAGGACGCTTGTGTGTTCTATGCGAGATAGGGAGGCAGTCGCAGTGGACAGAGATGAAGAAAGTCAAAAGACAATTGTGGGGCATAATTTTAATTAGAAATCAATTCACAGCATCCCATGCAAACATGGCTAGTTTCTTATGACCTTTGTGAATAGATCATTGACTTAAGTTGTGTCTGAAGTGTTTAATGACCTGGTAAGCACAGACAGTCTCAGTCACATTTGCAGTGTTAAAAACCTAAGAGCCTCTTATCCCTTCTGAATCTGTGCGAACTTTAAAAAGGCAGAATTATAGACTTTACTCTTTTATCTTTACATATAGTTCCACCATTGAAAACCCACTATGTTTCCCACAAATTTACTGTAAAGCTGTGAGCCATTTTAGGATGAGATTTGCCTAAAGGTAATAGGAATAACATGTACGCTAAACTTGCAACAGACATGAAGATCTACTTAGTCTGGAAATAATGAGAGTTTTGTGAACTGGAAGCAATGGTTTATCACCCAAAAGTAGTATTTAAAATGTCTGTTTTCTGTAGCTCTGTTTACTCATTCAAAAACAAACAAACAACAATTACAAAAATAAAATAGCACCTAATGAAAACCAAGCAATCACAGTGCCCAAGCAATGAGTCAAGGACCTCTGAAGAACCATGGGGTTACAGAAAGGGGCTCATGAGGCCACCTAGAATTGTCTGTAGCTTAAGTAAACAATATGTCTTGCCCAAATAGATGATAGTCTATTTTAAATATATGCCTGTGTGCCATTGTGATTTATAAAATATAACTTCATTTAAAAGTAATATCAAAGTCCAGTAAAAACTGAAAAAAAAATCTAGTAAAAACAAAATTGTGGAATTGTAACCCATACCGAACTCTGAAATCTGTTCTACAACTAATTGTGGTGCAGTGCTTTGAAATTTATTGCTTTTATATATATATGTGTTATTTTTCACAAAGAAGAAAAAGAAGGTCAATTGTGATGATAAAAAAAAATTTATGCCTTCTAGCCTCACCCCCAGAGAACCTCTTTTGTTGCTCAGATGTGTCCTCTCTCTCTCTCAGTGAACACAGCAAGCAAACTCACTTATATTCTGGAACAGCTAGAAGGAAAAATCTGAGAGGATGGTGTGGTAGCACATGACAAACTCTGGGATCTGTCCTGTAACTATTTGTTGAAGAGTGGTTTGAAAGCTATTGCTTTTTTCTTTCTTAGCTTTGTATATATGTTATATTATACAATAAAAAGTTTTTAAAAAGTGGTATCAAAATCCTAGTAGCTCTTTGACATTTTCTTTTTCATTCAAGAGATAGTAAAACTACAAGTTACATTTAAGGATCGGTGATTTTGTTTATGTTGAAAACTGATTCTCTCAGAGCTCTGAAGCTGTGAAAGTCAGCAGTACCCCATACAGGAACTTTTTTTTTCAAAAGTTGAAAAGGGGGTCTGACTTTGAGTGGAGATATGAATGAACCTGATTTGGACTGGGCTAAGGTAAATCAGAATACAGGGTAAAGGATATCATCATTCATATTTCAAAACTTTAACTTCTGTGTGCAACCTAAGGGAGAGATGTTTATTTGGTGCAAAGTTTATATTCTGGGTAGTGCATTTCCTAATTTAACTTGTATGGTCAGTTTAGTTGAACACCATAAGTACATGGAATACACAATAAGGTATGAGATTTTGTTGGTTTGTCCAGGTTAATATGATGATCCTATATATCCCAGAGTAATTTGGGCAGTGAATAGAGAAATATTTGCAAGGTGTTCTTGGGGCACTGGGTAGAAAGGAGGAAATATTCAACTTCCCTATTTTGAGAATTTCTGATATTCTTGCAAGCAGTGGGGACAACCAAATCAATAGGACGAGCCCTCGATCTTGGAGTTCACCCCTATGAAACATTCCAGCAAAGGATAGGCTAAGCCTACTTAAAATTAGGCCTAAGAATCACCCCCAGAGAACCTCTTTTGTTGCTCAGATGTGGCCTCTCTCTCTCTGGGTGAACACAGCAAGCAAACTCACTGCCCTCCCCCTCTCTACGTGGGACATGACTCCCAGGGGTGTGGACCTTCCTGGCAACATGGGACAGAAATCCTAGAATGAGCTGAGACTCAGCACCGAGGGATTGGGAAAACCTCGACCAAAAGGGGGAAGAGAGAAATGAGACAAAATAAAGTGTCAGTGGCTGAGAGATTTCAAACAGAGTTGAGAGGTTATCCTGGAGGTTATTCTTACCCATTATATGGATAACCCCTTTTTAGTTTATGGTATTTTAGGGTAGCTAGAGGGAAGTACCTGAAACTGTAGAGCTATGTTCCAGTAGCCATATTTCTTGAAGATAATATAGCTTTTACAGTGTGACTGTGATTATGAAAACCTTGTGTCTGATACTCCTTTTATCTAGGGTATGGACAGATGAGTAAAAAATATGGATTAAAAAATAAACAAATAATAGGGGAACAAAGGTGAAAATAGATTGAGTAGATTGAAATACTAGTGGTCAATGAGAAGGAGGGGTAAAGAATATGGTATGTATAAGTTTTTTCTTTTTTCTTATTTTGCTGGAGAAATGCAAAATGATCATGGTGATGAATACACAACTATTTGATAATGTTATGAACCGTTGATTGTACACCATGTATGGAATGTTTGTGAAGATTTATCAAGAAAAATATTTTTTTAAAAAACTGATTCTCAAAACTCCAAGAAAAAGGTAAAAATTGCTTTCTGTACTTTAACAGTTGCTACTTTTGGCTTCTTGATTCTTCATTGGTGAGTATATTATGACTTCTGAAGGTTTGGGGCTGCCTTAGCTTAGATTTAAGGGCATTTTTTTTCGTTTGACATTAAGTATCACCTGAACATCTTTTGTATGTCTTATTTGGGGAAAAATTTATGGTCTTTTTAACGTTAGGAAGTTTTGCTTTTCCTGACATTTTATTGCTTTGAGTATTTGAAACATTTCAATCCCAGACAATAAACCCTATGTGATTATTGTTTTCATATGGGTAGCTATTTCCTGTTTTTTCTAATCCCTATCCCAACTAATAATACCCAAAAATCTGTTACTACTAAAACTGTGCCATTCAGCTCCCCCAGAATCATGTATAATGAAAACTGAAAGAACAGGTTTAAGAGAGGAGGGTAGTAATAGTTAAAAAATAAATTGAGCTGTGTGGTTTTCATTCATTTGTATCTCACGTTTTTCTTGTTCAGTTGAAATGATTGTATTAATTTGGTAAATCATTTCTATAAACTGTCATAACTAGTTACCACTTTTAAGTGGTATCTTATGTCATTATTACAGCAGCTAAATGGGTCACCACAAAGTAGATGGACATTAACTGATGTACCTACCAAGAGTACACAGTGTTTACTAGTATCCATTTGAAAAGCTCTCCTCATGCTTCCCTCACCTTCTCTAACTACCCTTTTAAAAATTGAAACTCTTCCCCCACCCCAGTACACCGTATCCCCCTTGCCTGCTTTACTGTTTCGTTCTAACACTCGCCATCCTGTAGGATACCATTTCATACACTTACTTATTTTGTTTCTCCTCTCCTCTTTCTAAATGTAAACCATGAGGTCAAAGATTATGGTATATTTTGTCCACTGCTGTATCCCAAAAAAGTGCTTGGCACAGAGTAGATGCCCAGTTATTATTTACTAAATGAATGAATTGTTGATCAGCCCTGAACTGTACTCTCTGCTTCTTCTCCATCCTTTAAGTGTTTCTTCTTACTTCTGGCCTGGCTTGTCATCTTACTCTGTGCCTCAACAACGAACTTTCCCTTGACCTTCCAAAGTTGTTTAAGCTTCTACTGTGGTTCTCAATATAACTGTTTTAAAAATGTTTTCACATTTAAATATTCCCTAAATCACAATGGATCTTCTAATATAATGAGAAATTTGGCTACCAACACCAAGAGTTATGATGCATTAGGCTTTAATTAATATTATATCAAAGTTTATTTTGACATTCTGTTTTACTACTTTTCTTATTCAACTTTTTTTTTTTTTACCAACTTCCAGGCTAGCAATTTCTTATATTTAGCACTTAGAATGTTACAGTAGTTTTTTTCAGGCAGGGCACATAGATTATATATCTTTTTTTAAATTAGTTTTATTACAATTTAGTTTGTCTATGTGTATATGGATGTACAGTAGAGCCCAGTAACTTGACAAAATGAATGCAATCGTGTAACCATCTTCACAATCAAGATACAGGAACCCCAAAAGTTCTCTTTGTAATTCATAATCCCTTTCCCCATTCCCAATCTCTGGCAATCACTGATCTGATTTCTGTACTTAAGGTTTTGCCTTTTCCAGAATATCATTCAATGTGAAACCTGTTGTGTCTGACATCTTTCGCTTAGCATAATGCTTTTGAGATTCTTTCCTGTTGTGTGTATCCATAGCTCATTTCCTTTTATTGCTGAGTATCATTCCATTGTATGGAAGTACCAAAATTTGTTTATCCGTTCACTGTTAGGTAGACAATTTGGGGCTATTAAGAATAAAGCTGCTATGAACATTGTTGGAGCAATCTATGTGGACATATGTTTTCATTTAAATTGGGTAAACATGTAGGAGTGGGATTACTGGGTCATACGGTAAGTGAAAATTAATTGTATAAGAAACTAGCAAAGTATTTATGAAAATGGCTGTGCAGTTTATCACTCCCTCCAGAAATAGGAGATTGCTAGTTTTGCTATACCTTCCCTACCACTTGATATGATCTGTTTTGTTGTTGTTTGTTTGCCTGTTTGTTTGTTTTGTTTTAATTCAAACCATTTATTGATGAATAGTGGTATCTCATTGTGGTTTTACTTTGCATTTCCCTTCTGACTAATGATGTAGTACATCTTATCATGTTGCTTATTTTCCATCTTTATTTCTTCTTTGGTTAAGTAGTTGTTCAAATCTCTTACCCATTTGTGCTGGTCTGAATCTGTGGTGGACCCCAGAAAAGCCATGCCCTTTGATCCTCATTCAATATTGCTAGGTGGGAGCATTTTGATTGTTTCCATGAAGATGTGACCCACCCAATTGTGGGTGCTAACTTTTGATTATGTGATTTCCATGGAGGTCTGTCTCCACCCACTGAAGGTGGAGTTGCTTACTGGAATCCTTTAAAAGAGGAAACACTTTGGAGAGAGTCCCTTTTCGGTAGAGCCACGAGAAAGCCAGCAGATGCCACCATGTTCACCATGTGCCCTTCCAGCTGAGAGAGAAACGTTGAACGTTGCTGGCCTTCTTGAACCAAGATATCTTCCCCAGATGCCTTAAATTGGACATTTCTATAGACTTGTTTTAATCGGGACATTTCCTCAGCCTTAGAACTGTAAACTAGCAATTTATTAAATTCCCCTTTTTAAAAGCCATTCTCTTTCTGGTATATTGCATTATGGCAGCTAGCAATCTAGAACACCATTTAAAAAAAAAAATGATTGTCTTCTTATTGTAATATGAGTTCTTAATATATTCTTGATTTAGGACCTTTCACAGAAATGAATTTTGAAAATACTTTCTCCAAGTCGTGAACTTATCATTTCATTTTCTTAAAGTGTCATTGGAAGAACAGAAACTTTTAAATTGGAAGTAATCTATATATCGATTTTTTTCTCATGTTTCATGTCTTTTATGTTTTATCTAAGAAATCTTTACCTACCTCAAGCTCACAAAGATTTTTTTGCTTTGTTTTCTTCTTGATATTTCAAATTTGAGCTTTTACATTTAAGCCTGTGATCTATTTTGAGTTTATTTTTATATATGGTGCAAGGTAAGGATTGAGGTTCTCTTTTATTTTTTAGCTTATGGATGTCTGGTTGTTCCAGCAGCATTCATTGAAAAGACTGTTCTTTCTGCATTGAATTATCTTAGCACCTTTGTCTAAATTCAATTGACTATATATGTGTAAGTCTATTTTTGGATTTTGTTCTGTTCCTTTAATCTATATGTTTATCCTATGCCAGTACCTCACTTTCTTGATTGTTATAGCTTTATACTAAATAATGAAATCAGGTCTTATGAGTCTCTCAACTCTAGTCTTCTGTTTCAAAATTTTTTGTTTATTCTAGGTCCTTTGCTTTTCCATATTTCTACTAAAAGTTTCTGAGATTTTTATTGGGATTGATTTAAATCTAGAGATCAATTTGGGGAGAATTTTGACACCTTAGCTATATTATGTCTTCCAATCAGTGACATACAACATATAATAGCTCTCCATTTATTTTGATCCTCTAATTTCTTTCACTAATGTGTTATAGTTTTCAGAATTAAAATCTTAGACGTTTATTTATCCATGGGTCTTTCAGCTTTGGTACTATAATAGAGGTTCTTTAACTTTCAATTGTTTTGTTGCTGATATATAGAATTAATTTTTTTTCTGTATTAGCCTTCTTATCCTTAAACTTTGTTAACCTTGTGTATTAGCAGTAATAACTTTTTTGATAAATTCTTTGGAGTTTTCTACATAGATAATCATATTTGTAAAAAAAAAAAGTTTTACCTCTTTCTTTCTAATATCTGTACTTTTTATTTCTTCTTCTTTCCTTATTGCATTGACTACGATCTCCAGTGTTCTGTTGAATAGAAGTAGTGAGGGTACACATACTTTTTCCTGATCGTATGAGGAAAGCAATCAATCTTTCACCATTAAATATAGTAGTATAAGATTTGCTTAGATGCTTGTTTATCATGTTGAAGAAGTTTCCTTTTATTCCTAGTTTTCTGAGTGTTTTTATAATGAATGGATATTGAACTCATCAAATGCTTTTTTCTGTATACTGAGAGACAATCATATAGTTTTCCCTTTTTTAGTATTAAATTACATTGATTGTTTTTGACTGTTAAACCCAACCTTGCATTCCTGGGCTAAACCCCACTCGGTCATGATGTATTAACTTTCTTATATATTGCTGGATCTTATTTACTAATATTTTGTTAAATATTTTTGCATCTGTGTTCATGAGGGATGATCCGTAATTTTCTTGTAATGTCTTTCTCTGGTATTTATATTAGGTAATCTTGGCCTCATAAAATGAGTAGGGAAGAACTCTCCTCCTCTATTTTCTGGGAGAGTTTCTGTAGAATTAAAATTTTTACTTTCTCAAAAGTTCAGTAGAATTCACAAGTGAGGCTATCTAGGCCCGAAATTTTCTTTCAGGGAAGGCTTTTAGCCATAAATAGCCTTAGATATAAGGCTAATCAGGTTATCTATTTGTTCTTGAGAGAGTTTTGGTAGTTTATGCCCTTTAACTTAAATTAATTGGCATAAAGTTGTTCATAAAATTCCCTTAGTATCCTTTAAGTTTCTTTTGGAGATGAAGTGATGTTCCTCTCTTTAATTCCTGTATGAGCAATTTTTTTCTCCTTCCTTTTCTTCTAAATCAGTCTGATTAGAGTTTATCTATTTTATTAATTTTTCAAAGAATCAGCCTTTGGTTTCATTGTTCTCTGCTGTTTCTCTGTGTTCAATTTCATTAATATCTTTTATTTTTATTAATTCTTTCCTTCTCCTTGCTTTGTGTTTAATTTGCTCTTCTTCTTTGATTTAATATCTTTCTTCTTTTCTAGAAGTATTTTTAAAAAGCCCTGCTTTTGCTGCATCCATAAATTTTAATGTGTTATTTTTCATTTTTATTCATTTCAGAGTGTTTTCTAATTTTCTTTCTAATTCTCTTTTTGATTCATGAGTTAATTAGAAATATGTTGATTAATTTTTAAATATTCAAGAATCTTCCAGATATCTTCTTGTTATTATTTTACATTGTAGTCAGAGAAGTTTATTTGTATGGTTGCAATTATTTTAGGGTTGTTAAAGTTTGTTTTTACCTCCCAGAATATGTCCATGTGCGCTTGGAAAAATGTGTATTCTGCTGATGTTATATAGTATTCTATAAATATCATTTAGGTCTAGTTGGATGATGGTGTTGTTCAGTTCTTCTGTGTACTCACTGATTTTATACTTGTTTTATTAATTACTAAGAAGAGTGTTGAAATCTCCAACTAAAATTGCAGATTTTCTCTTATAAGTTTTATTAGTTTTTGTTTAGTTTATTTTGAAGTTCTATTCCTAGTTGCATATAAATTTAGGAATGATGTGTCTTCTTGGTTAATTGTGCCTTTAGCATTATATAATGTCCCTTTTTATCCCTGGCAATATTTCATGTTCTGAAGTCTGTTTTGTCTGATATTAGTAAATCCACTACACATTTCTTTGTGTTGGCATGATATATAATCTCCCATCCTTTAACTTTTAGCTTATCTAATTTCTTTATATTTAAAGTATGTTTCTCATTGGGTCTTGCTTTTTCACCCAGTTTGAAATTATTGAATAATTTAATCTAATTAATAATATGCTTGGATTTAAATCTACAATCCTGTCCCCATCATAACTCTTAACATGCTAATTTGTATTTCTTGTTTTTAACTTATTTTTTCTCATTGTATCTCTTAACTTATTCTTTATAGCCCTTTTTTAACTACCAAAAAAGTAGACATTTGTTGCAAACAAAACTTAGAAGATTCAGAAATGCACAAATAAAATCATTTAAATTACCTACAGTCCTTTAACATTGAGACTAAATGTCATTGACATTATAATACATACACACACAATATTTTCATTCAGTACAAACTTCTTTGTAGCCTATATTAACACCTTCCCACAATATTGTCTATTTTCCTGTAACTTTCTCGTGACTGCCATATATTTCCTACTAGAGCTGATTCATTTTTAACTTAATTGTATCCTATTACTGTATATTTAGATTTCCCCAAAATTCCTTCCATTATTATAAAATATGCATAGTATTATAGTTATTATCAGATTATTTCCTTTGTCTTTTGCACTTTCATCATTTTGGTTGTCAGCGTTATTGTTGTAAAGGTAATTTGTCTGCTTTTGTCTGGCTGAAGTTTGTAGAACTTCTTGAATCTGCAGCTTGATATCTTTCATCAATTTTTTAAAATTCCTAGCTGCCTTTCTTCAAATATTCATTCTTATCTTCTAGGACTCTAATTATATGTTTGACATACTTTTTCACTATATACCATATGTATTAGCTAGTGTTCTGTAGAGAGACAGAATCAGCAGGAAATATCAATAGATATAAAATTTATAAAAGTGTCTCACATAACTATAGGAACGTAGAGTCCAAGGTCTGTAGGGCAGGCCACAAGCTGGTACCTCTGACAAAGGTCCATAATGAACTCTCATGAGAGGCTGGGCAGCCATGCGAATGTAAGGGTCCCAGGTCTGTAGGGCAGGCCACAAACTGGTAACTCCTTTGAAGTTCCTCAACGAATACTCAAGCGAGGCTGGCTGGATAACCGTAGGAATGGAAGAGTCCAAAATCCATAGTGAAGCTGTGAAGCTGATGAAGGGTCTAGATGAACTCTACAGGAGAGGCTTTCTGGCTGAAACAAGAAGAGTGACTCTCTTCTGAGTCCTCCTTAAGAGCCTTCCAGTGATTAGATTAAGAATCACTCATTGCAGAAGACACTCCTCTTAGCTGATTAATAATGCAGTCAGCTGTGGATGCAGCCAATGTAATCATGATTTAAGTCCATGAAATGTCCTCATAACCACAGACAGGCCAGCACTTACCCGACCAGGCAAACGGGCACCACCACCTGGCCAAGTTGACACATGAGCTTGACTGACACCATATATCTGTCTTCTTTCTTTATTGTCCTTCTTTCTTTCTCTCTGCTTCAATTTGGATATTTTCTACCAACAAATCTTATCTTCACTGAGCATCTCTTCTGCTACACCTAAAATTCTATTAAGCTCATCTATTGAGATCTTTATTTGAGTTTGGTATTTTTCAGTTTTGCAATCACCATTTGATTCTTTTTTAAAAAATCCAGTTCTCTCTCTTTTCTTCTATTTTTTTTTCCTTGAACCTATTGAGTCTCTAGTTGATTACTGCAACCTATTGAACCTATTGAGTCTTTAGTTGATTACTCCAATATCTGGATTGCTTGTGGATCTTTTCTATTTTCTGGGGTTTTTTTTCTTCTTAGTTTTCAGTGGTGTGTTTGTTTCCTGCTATGCCTAGAAGTTTTTATTAAATGGCAGATGTTATACATGAAAAATAGAGAATCTCTGGATGATGACTTCTTCCAGAGAGGATTTAATTTTCTGGCAGATGAGATATGTTCAGATCAAGATTGATCTATGTCTGCTTTGCCCTTACTCCTAGAAAGTATTCCTAGGTTTTCAGCTCAGTTCCTGAGGTATTTACCAGAGTCCATCAACATTGGTGAGCCCTGAAGTCTAGCCTCTGATTCCTTTGGGCTATAAGATTGATGAAATCTTTGCTCACCTCAGCTGCTGCTCTCACCTCTCACATGTGCAGCTTGGAGTTGACATATACTTCAAGGGAAGATTGAATGCAGAATTATAGGCTATGCTGTTTCCTCCTGTATGGGATTTTGGTCCCTCAGCTACCTTGGCAGCCTCAAACTCCAACCTCTGTTTCTCCAAAGAAACTACCCCAAGCCCCTTACCACTGCTTCCTGCTGGTCCTCCCTTCCTCTTACAGTTAATTGGCCAATTCCCTAAGAAAGAAAGTGAACTTTCCCTTAAATACTGGTTACCTTGTGCTTGTTTTTGTTTTCTGATGCCTTAAACAATTTTGGCCCCCTCCAAAGATGACCATGTTCCTATATGATCATATGACATGACATTACATTATGACTGTGAGTATATTACAACACATGGCAAAAGGAATTAAGGATACAGATAGAGTTAAGGTTGCCAATCAGCTGACTTTAAGATATAGAAACTATCCTAGATATCTGAGTAAGCCCAGTCTAATCAGATGCCCTCTTAAATGCAGAAACGAGAGGCAAAAGAATGGGTCAGAGAGATGCAATGTCAGGAGGACTTGACATTGGCTGCCGTTGAAGATGGGATAAGTGGACCATAAACTGAAGAATACTGTAGTGTCTATACCAGCCCTGACCTTACAGCCAGTAAGAAAATGAGGACCTCAGTCCTACAACCTCAGGGAAGTAAATTCTTCCAACAACCTAAATGAGAAGGAAATATATCCTCCCCTACAGCTTCCAGAAAGGAATGGAGTCTGTCAACACTTTGATTTTAGGTCAGTAAGTCCCATACCAGACTGCTGCCCTATAGAAATATAAGACAATAAATTTATGCTAAGATGCAAAATATTTGGTAATTTGTTACAGAAGCATAGAAACTAATACACAATAGTTTTTTTCATTTTGTCCAGCATTTTTAGTTAACTCTTAGTTGAATATATCAGACAGGGTACAGAACAGAATCAAAATCACTATGAGTTATGGGATATGGATTGTATTATGGAATCAGACTTTACACAGTTGTGGGAAGAACTGGGGTAATGAAAGTCTAGCAGGGAGTTGGAGGATCAGAGAGTCACCAACCAGTCAATCTCAAAAGCAAAGCACAATCAGCTTCCAAAATGGAACTATAAAGTGAAACCTCATGTGAAAGTCTATAGGAAGTTGTGCTTTCCTATAACCTCTGTGGATCTACTACCAGGTGTCTACTACTAAGCTGGGGCCACTGTTGATCAACCAGCTTGGCAATCAAGAAAAAACTGGATATAGAGTGGAGGAGAGTGAAGGAAAAGTGAAACCTGCTGACACCTCTGTGTGTCTTTTAAGAATACTTAACTTCAAAATAAAGGTAATAGCAAAATCATGCCTCCACCTAATATGACGCATGCTAATGCTTTCCTCCAAAAAGATGATAAATCTCTTTGTGGTATTATTCCCCAAAATCCATAACCCCAGTCTAATCATGAGAAAAATATCTGACAAATCACAATTAAAGGCGTTCTGCAAAATACCTGACCAGTACTCCTCAAAATTATCAAGATCATCAAAGACAGTGTGAGAAACTTTCAGCCAAGAGGAGCCTAAGGAGACATGATAAATGTAACACAGTATCTTGGATGGGATTCTGGGACAGAAAAGGGATATTAGGTAAAAAAAACTAAAGAAATATGAATAAAGTATAAGCTTAAGTTAATAACAATGGATCAATATTGGTTTATTAATTGTGTGACAAATGTACCAAACTAATGTAAAATAATAATAGGGGAAACTGAATGTGGGATGCATGGGAATTTCCTATATCATCTTCACAATTTTTCTGTAAATCTAAAACTATTTTAAAATCAAAAGTTTATTTTTTTAGAAGAGGGATATAAAGTCCCATATGTCACTTTATCCATTCTGGTGTGATTTTTTTCCTCTCTTTTGCTAAATTCCATTCCTCCTTTGATAGCTGTAACTTAAATACCGAGAAATATCAATTATCTGCATAGATCACATCTTGTATTAGATAGTAGAAGAATGAGAGAGGAAGAAAATAAAGAAAAATAATTGTTTTACATATAAACAAATATGCTGTGTTCGACATATCAAAGAAATACATACTTGTAATCACTATTGTCATCATTTCTGTAACTACTCCAGTGGTCATAGCTAGTATTTATAACTTCCTCCTTCCACTATCCAGTCCATATTCCCTTTGCCCTCAGCAAACACCTCCACTGGTTGTAGTTCTTGCCTAATGGGGTGATCCTGCCTCTTCCTATTTCAGTTATCTTTTGCTGTGCAATAAAAAACCCCAAAACTTAGTGGCTTAAACCAATAATGATTTATTATTTCTCACGATTCTAGGGGTCAGGAATTCATATAGGCCTTGATTAGGCGGTTCGTCTGCTCCATGTGGCATCACCTGGTCATTACTCAACTGCATTCAGTGGGCAGCAGAGCTGGGCTAGAAGGATCAAGAAGGCTTCACTCAGAAGAGGCTCTTCTCACACAGGACCTCCCTCTTTGCCTGTGATCAGTTGGGGCTTCTCCATAGCATGGTGGTCTCAGCATAGTCAGGTTTATAAGGCAACTGGCTTCCAAGAAGAAGAAAACTTCTCCTTCTCTTTTTTGGCCTATAAGTTCCACAGCATTACTTCTGTTACACTTTAGAGTCAAATCTAGTCACAAGGCCAGTCCAGATTAAAGAGGAAGAGAAATAAACTCTACCTCTTGATAAGAAAAACAGCAAAGAATTTGTGGCCATCTTTACCCACCACACTAGATGTGGAAATCCCCGCTGATTTCCTTTAGAGTAAATTCCTAGAATTGGAATTGCTGCATTAAAGATATTCCCCATTTTAAAAACTTGACACGTATCCAAATGACCCTCCTTTCAGGCTTTACCAATTTGCCTTCTTATTAGCAATGCTGGAAAATGTCACATTCTCTGTGCCTTTACTATACTAGGTATTATTATTATTTATAATCCTTTCCAATTTATTGACAAGGAAAATCTCATCGTTGCATTTATTTGCTTTTTGAAACAGTTTTCATGTGTTTATTGGCCACTTGTAGATGGTAGGTTTTTTTCAAAATTCCTTAATTGTTTACTTTCTTCTCTTGGTCTGTTTCTTATTTGAGTGTTGATGTTGGTCTGATATCTGGGTTATTAAAGTTAAATTGACCTCAGACAACCCTACTAGGTTTTTAAATGATATTAATTCTCTCACCCCAAATAATCTATCTTCATTTCCATTACTTTATTCTTTATCTTTATTTCCCTGGATTGTATTACCATTTTTCAGCCCTTTCTGTTATGTAGTTCACAATGTTAGAACAAAAATTGCCTCATTTTTCAATTGAGATTATTGACACCAAAAGAGGGATGGAGTCTTCTTCGGAGCTTCTGAAGGAGGGGTAGTTGACCCGAAACTACCCGTAGAACCAGTTTATCTTCTGGTCAAACAATGCAATTGGCTTCTTCTCAACAAGGTCATCCTTGGGTGAAGAATCCAATCTACCCAGAACTCTCACCTAGTAACTAATTTGGATCCTAAATTTCCCCTGCCCCTAACTGGCTATATGACATTAGATAAACTGCTTCAGCTTTGGGACCATGGATTCCTCATCTAGTAAATGGGAGCACTGAAATTCTGCTAGATGACTTTAAGGCACAGTTTCTTTTACTCTTGAAGTCTGTTATTTAAAGGGACATTTATAGAGTATATACTAAGCAAGAACCAAAAGTAGAAGTCAGACCTTTAAAGACTGTAGTTCAACCTGGAGTGCCTATTTTTGAAGGTGTTCTAATCAAAACCTGTTTTAAATAGTTTTTAATTATAGGTTTGCAACTGTGTGTTATTTGTAATACCTTTTTAGAAGCATGAAAATAGCATTTCTCTCTGAACCAACTTTGTGCTTTTCCATCTTGTAAACACTGATTTTATTTCTCTCACTGCCTGTAAGAGTAAGCCAAGTCAGCTCAGTACTTCCTGTTTACTTCCTTGTCATACATATTGCAGATGGTAGCAGACATGTTCTCAAAATAAGTTTCCTCGGTTAATTCTGCATTTTATGGTTAGGCAACCTGTCAATACTTGAACAATGAAACAGTTTGGCTACTGAAGACTTATCTCCGGTATTCCCCCTTAAAATTATTAGTGGAAAGGAAAGCCACTTAATGTAATGGTAGGAATAGTTTGTAAATGGCAACATCACATAGTAAACAACTTTCAACTCAGAAAATCAAAGCATCTTCAAGTCTTAAACATGATTGTGTGTGTAACACAGGTGAACCCAAGGATAGTAAATGACCTGATTTCCTCTGGAGATGCTCAGTGCTCGAAATAACTTTTGTTTTTTTTAAGTGAGAAAATTAAGCTTCATGTGTATTGAGTGACTAAAGTGTAAGCTTAGAAATATTTTATGTTTCCATCATAGTTTATTCTGCTTAGCATAAGTCATCAGAGCCAACTATAACTTACCATTTGCTAGAGCTTTTGCAGAGTCATTTTGTATTGCATTCATGTCAGGCACACCTTTGTACCAGTCCAGGTCAATGGTTTAGAAGTTCTGCCTCTTCAAACCCCTTCCCCACTCAACAATTATGGAAATATCTGCTAATTGCAACAGATGCAGCCTACCCAACTAACAGAATTAGACCATTCTTAATACAAGATTGATGAGAAATAGGTTTAGGAAAAAATGTTTCAGAAGCAGGAAGAGGGCAGATGCCAAGTAAAAGCAAACAACCCTCCTGGATCAGTCAGATACCAAGCTTTGCTTTCCTTTTACTTCACTCAAAACAATTGAAGAAAGAAGAAATCCTGTAGGGCTAGCTTTGCTCGAGCACTATTGCCACCCCTCTGACTCAGTATAGCTGGCTCTCCCACCTTCCCTGAGGCCTCAACTAAGCAGTCACCATTGTGGAAAACAAGACCACAGACTCAAGATTTAGTTAGGACTCTACACACTGTTTCCTAAGGTGGCATGCAATAAGGTTCAGGCACAAACACGCCCTAGGTGACTTACCTTCATTCATGTCTGGCCTTTGTAGGTGTGTGATTTATATCTACATAAGAGGGGATTCAGATATAATGGATGTGGAAAGTCACAGATATTGGCAAGAAATTAGATTTGTGATGTTGATTAAACCATGTGTTTAGTAGACTTTAAGAACCATCAGGAGAGATGCTAACATGTTTTCGAAAGGGGTTAGAGAACAGTATTTGCTTAGAAGGAGAAAAGCCCAAGGATCTTGCTGAGATGATAATTGGCATACTGCATGACATACCTATATTGTTGGGGTAGAGGAGCCAATTTCCTCTTATATTTCCAGCCCTTTCAGGAACCAGAGGCAGCCTTCAACTCTGGCACATGCTCAGCTCTTTAAAAGCACCCTAGTTTTTCTAAAACTGGCCTCATACCTTTAAAAAGTGATGCTCTTTCATACCTAACTCCCAGTTTTCTGAATACCATTTTCCACTGGTAGTCAGGGCTCCTTGGAGAAATGACTGATTCCAGGACCAAGGCAGGGAAGGATGCCTGGAAAAATGAGCCTTAGAACATCTTATTGTACAAGAAAGTTTGGAATTACTCAGAGAACCCTGGGGACATGTCAAAAATGGGAGTTTGAAGCAGCTCCCCCTGGCCACATGTGGAACAATCTGAGCATCAAAATATGTAATAAAAGTAGTGGGTTCTCTGTTACTATAGAATAAAAGAAGTATCCATGCGTCCATATAGTATAAATAGCTAAATAAATGGAGGAGAGGGGAAAGCTCTTCTTTACAATAAAATGCCAACTCATAATTGTAGAAGGAAACATGGCTTTAAAAAGCAGTGGATATTTACATCACCTCAAAGTTGTGTCCCCACAAATTATGTATTATTTCAAAGGAAAAACAGTAACAAATAAAAAAAAAAAAGCCTGGTGCTCTGTCAACTATTTATTTATCATACATACCGTTAATTAAAATATGTGTTGTTGTCTTGGGTCATAAATGGTTGCCTGATTCTTTTGCTTAAGTCTTGTTTTTCTGCAGGCCGTGCCATTAAATAAGAAACACAGAAGGAGAGAAATTAATTTGTAGTGGTTCAAAGAATATCTTCAACGATGGCAGTTCCTTTGATAAAATATACTTTGGTCAAATGCCTATGTCAGCTCCTTTGGGTCATTTAGTCCGAACTCAGTCTGGATCTTCTCCCTGCCCCACCCCATGGCCGGAGCAAGCTCACGGGCCACGCAGCGGGGCCTCCAGGAGCAGCGTTCTGAGCGGGCGCCACGCGGACAGCCACGCGTCCTGTGGCCAGGAGGTGGCTGCTAGAGGCTGGCACTGAACTCTTACCTGCCCTACTGAGGACGTTCTTTAGTTCCCCTTTTATTGCCTATAGAAGCTACAACAACAACAAAACCGTGTAAAACAACGATAACTGTTTTCAGTTATTGTGATGTGAGGTATCTGAGGCAGGCAGGAGGCCAGAGAGGACAGACCAGGTAAACAGGAAGCCTGGCCAGTGCACGCTCAGCTGGGCCCAGGGCCCTCTACCGGTTACGTGATGACCCCCCTCTAATGTTCCCTGGAGACTTGACAGGCACCCCGAAGACTACATGCAGACGTTAAAATACACACACACACACACACACACACACACACACACAGGAGCCAGCCCAGACCTCTAATCATACTTTATGACCAAACTGTAATTACATTACAGCAATTACTTGAATATTACATTTTTATTGCTGTTATGTCATTATGTCTACTAGGGCAAAAAAAATATGCCTACTTTAGCAAGTAAAATTCTTAATGACTCACTTAAGCTGTGTCTACATGAAATCCCTGACTTAATCATTTTGGTCAAAATAATTTTTAGGGCCTGGGGCAAGAAGAGAGTTGATGTACTTATTCATGTTTGCCACAGAAAGCAAGAAGATTGCCACTGGTAGATGAACTCCTAGAGGCTCAAGAGTTCCAGCCAAGGCCAATCAGAGCGTGTATGAGGGTTATGTTTAAGAGGTGTGTTATAAAGCCATCAATTCTTTATTGTCTGTTGATCAGTTCCAGCTACTAACAAAAAGTCCAGATAGGAACGCAGAAAATATCCATGTCCCCATTCTCCAAATACATGTAGGTGCATTTTATACACTTCCAAAATGTCAAGTAGGCCGGACTACGGAAAGATTTAGAGGCCAGTTTTCAACCCTTCCTCTGGGAGCCAGTGATTGCTCAGAACTCACTTAAGGACTCTCTCCAAATGAAGTTTGGGATTAAAAATTATAATCATTTATGGTTTTTTAAATCATTTTAGTTCAATTTTACTTCATTATCTCTCTTCAGAGTCTCATTCTCCATAAGCCAGTGACCCATAGAGTTTATCTTGATGAAAAAATCCAGGCTGTTAGATTCCGTGCAGTTTCTCTGCAGGGGGGCCTCTGAAGCTCACCACCTTCCAGCTTATCCCAAATCATTTCCTTTCTCAGGCAGTACAGGCCCAGACAAGCATCAGATGCTGCCTGTCCGAGAAATAATTCTTTACTTTGGAAGCCAGAATCCAGGCCCTTAGATTTGGGGAATTTACCATATGAACTGTCTGAGTCAAAATATCCAGATTTAATCACTTCTGAAAGTTGTGCTTTTTTTTTTATATATATATATATATTTTTTTACATGTGCATTTTCACCCCAAATATTCTATACATTAAACAAACATTTTCCTACAATTAAATGAAGTGGCTAACAGATTTTGCTTCCCCTAAGTAAACTAAGCCTAAGGCTTGGTTTTGTTTCATTTTCTAAGAATCCTTTTGGCAAATGCATATATTCTGTATTGCTGTATAAAATTCAGTGCCTAATTCTAAAGTTATGTGCATCTGCTGGACATATATACCGTTAAACATTCATGACTGCCTACAAATGTGAAAAGTATTACCAGGTCTATTTTTAACATTGTTTTGGCAAGGCTGTTGCTATGGAAAAAAATTCCTATAGAATCTTAATGAGAAAACTGAATGATTCTTTGAAATGTGGTTCTGATTCCCTGACTTATTAAGTGGTGATGTCACTGGTGCTGAGAAGCAAGAAACAAACAGTAGAATCACTCATTTGCCAGCACACTCTAGAGATGCAGCAGGAGGGAAATGGAACTCATCTTGAATGTGGTTTGTGCTAAGCTGTGCCTGCAGCCTCAGCTCTGAGGGTCACACACGTCCCTGCGCAGGACATGTCTCACACACGTGGTTTGTCATCTCTGTGAGCCTACCTAATGGGGCGGTGCACTGCTTGCATGTGTTTTTTGTAGAACTCAGTCTGCTCACTGGCGTTTTTCCTGTACATTAACCACATGTTCTTTCAGAAGAGAGCCATCTTGCTTCAGCTGTTGGAGACACAGGTCTCCTCCGGCTCACCTGAGTCCCCTCCCCCACTCAATTAGCACTTGGAACTCACTCAAAGAAGGATGGGAGATGCGCTGAAGTCTTATGAATGAGGCCTTTCCTCAAATCTTTCCCCAAGCCCGGTCACTTTCCCACCCCAATTCTCTTCAGACCTCTTCCTCACCCCATTTGAGTCCCACCTGTCCTGTCCTAAGTGGACAAGGCCCTAACAGGGACAAGGTCTGAGGCTATTTGAGGTAAGACTGGACAAGCTTGTCCGGACTGAGCCCTGTCAAAGGCACCAGGCAGGAGGACACATGTGGGGGCTAAAATGCCACTTGAGTTTCACTCACCAAGCCTTGTGTATTAGCATAGAGCTGTGTCCACTCAGAGGGAAAGTTATTTGCTAATTTCTCTACCTAGCTGAGGGGGCAAGTTTGTAATTCTTCTGCCTTGGAAGAGCACAGTTTTCTGGTTTATACATAGCCACTGTATGCGCTTACAGAGGCCTGGAGGCTAGCCCTGGAGGAATCAGGACATGGCATATTGAAGGGGGAGAGTGCTGCAGCTAAAATGGGGACTGTGCTGTGTCAGCGGAGAATATAATGGATATCATTGCTTCTATGGAAAAAGAGCTTTAGCGTGCTACAGGATGAAAAGTTCTTCCATCCTAGACAGCTAGTCTGGAACATTTTAAAATTCCAAAACTGTCTATAGCTTCAGGAGGAACAGCTTTCATTCAGCCAGAAGCCTGCAGAGTTAGCATCTACAGAGAGAGCCGTGTGTTCCATCCAAATTAGGGGCTCAGTTTTGTTCTGCATTTGGAGAAATGGAAGATGAGGGGTGGCCTAGCTATTCTCCATAGCGATACCACAAAATCATGGAAGCACTGAAGTTTAGAGCAGGAAAAAGTCTTGGGCCATCTAATATCTGTTCACAACTTTCTGCAATAGATACAGAAACTTGAGACACTGCCCTTTACTATCCCAAAGGCAGAATCTTCCTCAGCCAAGGCAGCCTGCCTCTCCCTCCTCGTCTATTCTGTGTTCATCCTGATGCACCAGATCTTTGGGGGATTCTCACTCCCATCCATGGGCACACTGGTGTTCCATTTCCCTGCCTACATCCTTTGCTATTGATGACCTGATTGATGTCCGTCATTTGTATGGAATGACTTGATGGCTCAAATCATCCTCACTGACTGCCCATGATTGCCACAGCCTTCCAAAGGAATAAGAGTCAATACCTATAGTCTTAGTTCAGCCCAGTCCCTGCCCCAGCCCCAGCCCCAGCCCCAGCCCCAACCAAGCCTGGCACAATACTCAGTGGCAAGCAGTCTGCATTTCTACACTGGCTTCCGGGAGGGGGTCCTTTCCAGTCAACTGGGATGATACAAGAACCTCTCTTGTCACTCCTTTACGCCCTCCTTCCAGG
This sequence comes from Tamandua tetradactyla, assembly GCF_023851605.1. NCBI lineage: Eukaryota > Metazoa > Chordata > Mammalia > Pilosa > Myrmecophagidae > Tamandua > Tamandua tetradactyla. The sequence goes on along the minus strand of NC_135331.1, from coordinate 102,434,797 downwards.
ACACTGTTTCCTGCCCCTTTGCCCTCTGGCTGAGATCCAGCTTCAGCTTGGAGAGGGACCCTCTCTTGGAGTCACCCTCCTGACTATTGCCTCTGCAGAAACTCCTTGTGGGCCCCATGAGCAGCCCCATGGGCTGCACAGTAATTGAGGCTGGTGCCAAGCTTCCATGCAAAAGAGCCCTATACTCCAGTTAGTTCCCAGCCCCTATCATCACACGTCCTTGATAATTTCCTTCTCCCCACAGGAATCCCAGCATGCCTCGCCACTCAGGATACAGGGGAGCTGATGCATGGCATCTGACCCCACTCTTGGAAGTTTCTTTGTGTCTTCTTTACAAGAAGTATGTTAACTTGGCAGGTTAATATGGTAAATCTATAAATTAAAAATGGGGACTCTGACTTCAAACTGTTCCATTTACAATGCCACATATTGTTTTAGCAGATTCCACAGTAATAATTCACTCCTTGTTACAATAAATTGTTTTTCTAAACTTCAAATCAACATTAGCTTTCCTTTCAGAGACTGCATATCATACATGACTATTACATTACTCTGAACCCCAAGTTCCCCTAAGGCCTAAGCAACGTGGCCCCGGGACAGTCCCTCAGGGCAGGAGGCCATATTGCTCCTCTCTGCGACCATTGCATGTGCTGCAGCCACCTCTGTAGCCAAAGAAACCGTCTCACCCCTGATTATCACTTGACTCTTTAATTTTTGGCAAAACCCTCCATGACCTTTCTATTAATTTGCTATTGCCACATAACAAACACCCCAAATCAGTGGCTTAAAGTAATAAGCATTTATTATTGCTCAGAATCTAATGATCCTACAGTCTCAGCTGGTTTCCTCATGCTTTTGTGGTTTGCTGCCGGTCACGTAGGCACCTCTGTTGATGCTGGTTGGTCTCTATCATCTGTTTGGGGGTCAGGTAGCTGTAGTTGGTTTAGGATGACCTTGGCTAAGACAACTGGGTGCTTCTCATGTCATCTCTCCTCCAACCTGGGCTTGTTCATGTGGAGGTGGCAGGATTCCATGAGAGAAGGGAAGCATACCAGGTCTCTTGAGGCATAAGCTCAGAACTGGTGCAATGTCATTTCTACCATATTTTATTGGCCCAAACACATCACAAGGCCTACCCAGATTCAAAAGGTGGAAAAAAAACAGACTCCACCTGTCTTACTTTGCCTGATCTGTTATCACAAATACCACAAAGTGATTCTGGCTTGACAAACAGGAATTGATTGTTTCACAGTTTCAGAAGCTAGAAGCCCAAAATCCAGGAGTTGGCAAGAGGTCTGTGGCCCTCTGGTGCTGGCTGCCAACAATTCTTGGAGTTCCTTGACTTTCCCAGTACATGGCAATGTCTTCTCCTTCCACTTCCAGGTACCCACTGATGTCAGCTTCTCTCAGTGCCTTCTCTGACCCTGGCTTCTAGCCTCTTTTTTAAGGACTCCAATAATCTGGATTAAGGCACACCCTGCTTCAGTTGGCCACACCTTAACTAAAACTAAAATCTTCAAGAGTTCCTGTTTACAAGAGTTCGCACCCACAGAGATACAGATTCAGATTAAGAACACGTCTAAATTGGGGTACATAATTCTTTCTGCCATACCACCTCTGTATGAGAGGAATTTAAAGCAACATTATAAAGACTATGGATATAGGTAAGGGTGACAAATTGTGAACATTTTTGCCGTCAGTCTACCAAGGCTCTATTAATGGCTTTTATTTTCCTCATTTTCACTCTAAATTCAAGTGACTAATTGTCTTATTTGTTTTATAATTTAAAAACTCTTTCTCCTGTATTATTTTATTCGATATGCTCAACCTATATGTTTTCCAGAAGAGGACACAGAGGTTCTAAGAGGTTAGATTGTTTGCCCAGAATAGTAAGCTAAGCAGCAGTCTCAGGACTAAAATTCTGGTCTGATATCAAGTTCAGAGCCAATTCCAGTATGTCATCCTCAGATGATCCCCTTTGGGCTAATAGTGGACGCTTGAAAGTGGGTTAACCTAGAGGAGGCAGCAATCTATAGCCATATAATGGTGCTGGGGTGGGGTTTGTGATCCAGATGCCATCTGAGCCCATGCCGTGGTCTCCTTATCTCCCTAGCTCAGTGTTGGAATGCGCTGGGCCAAATCATCCCAGCAAAGGTGCTGTACCCTGCACACCCTCAGATACTTACTTACTTCCAAACTAAGTGTTTTCGTGGCCCTTGGTCATTTTAATTTTCTTATGTCTATTAAATCTTCTCTCCCAACTGACTCCACCTTGGCACTCTTCTCTTTTTCCACTGTCACACTTGAGTCTTTGGCTACATATCCCAACCCTAGATCTGTGGCTTGCCCCTTGAATCTATTTCTCCCCCTTCTCCTGATATCTTCTTACTCTCTCAAGAGTGTTGGGTTTTTCCCCCCAGGACTACAGCCCTCATCCAGGTTTTACAGGACCAGCTGGTGACCTCATACACTCCTCTTGACTGAGCTGCAATCCATTTAAATGCAACCAGTGGCCTCAGAATTTTAATTAGAAACCTGACCTAGGGAGCTCCCGGTTCTGTGGCAATTTGGTGGCAGCCCCATACCTGCTAAAGTGTTGCTTCCCCTCTGGCCTCACAGAAGGATTGTAAAACCTTAGAGTTTTGAAAGTTTGAGCAGAGGCTGTTGCAGGCAGGCCCCTGGGCCCAGGGAGGACAGCCTCGCACGAGCCAGGCCCCACCTCCTTCTTCTTGAGTGCTCGAGACAAGCAGCAGCAAAAGGGAGGCCAGGTCTGGTGGGAGGAGAAGAGGTGAGGAGGCCGTGCGTCACTCAGAAGTTGCCCTTCACCCCACTCACCTCGTGCAGCCATCGCCCGACTGCCTAGCCCCACCTTGGAGGCCTGAAGGATGGCCGCAGACAGAAGGGGGCTGACTCAGAAATTCCCTTTGCAGTTGTTTTGCCAAAACAGACCTGGGGTAGCAGAACTTTATCTTTCAGAGGGTCACTTTGGAAACTGCTGTGTCTTCTGCTTCTAACAGCGGGTTTATGTGTGTGTCCCCTTCTAAGAGGAAACATGAATCTTCAAGATTTGCCCAGGACTGAATAATGACACTTGGCAAGTTTGAAAGGAAGAATTCTTAGCTGCTCACTTGTGGCTCTCAGATTCTCTCCTCAAAGATATGTAGTGGTGAGGACAGGGTGAGGCAGTGAGAACTGCTTGTTTATTTGGAGATTCTTCAAGGGTTAGTAAAAAAAAGAAAACAAACAAATAAACAAAAAAAAGTTTGACACTCGATAAATAAATCTTTTGCAGTAACCTAAGATGAAGTGTTCCCGGGAGCTCCGGCAGGCCCGTCTGTTTGTTGCTGTTCTCCAATTAACCGAGAACGCCTCCAGATTGTGCTAACACAGCACTAAGCCCCCATGCCAAACACCTTCTCAGGTTCGTTCCCCTCTGCATTTTGCTAATCCCTGGATGAAACCTAATCGCAGAGAAATGTTCAAGGTTGGACGCGAAAGGGAGGAACTCAGCGTTGGCTCCCACCCAGTAGAAATAACATGCCATTGGAATCGACAAAGCAGAAATCAGGATGTTAAACAAATAGAGTCTCTCCCCAACCCTCCCCAGCAACAGTGTATCGCTCTCTGCAGAAGCCCTGAATTTCCTCAAGTTGTTCATTCTAGGCCCAGGTTTCGTCACCTGAGCTGTGTCTTATAAGAAAGAAATAGGTGGGGAAGTCAATGAACAAAAACTGCAATCAGGAAAAGAATGGAAAGAGAAGTTATTTATTCCCCTCCTGGGTCAAAATAAAAGTAACAACACTATTTCTGTATAATGACGTGCAATAATTAAACTCCAGCAACTTACAGTCATCAGTCTTTTTCACTTTCTCTCAAACCAAAGGAGAACATTTCTTCCAATACTGACTTCAAATTAAGATTTCTGACTTAGAAGTTCCAGGTTTTGACTAACTCCTATTTTCTGTGTTTTGAAGCTTTTATGGGAAAGGAAATCAAAGAATGGGACAGAATTTTGCATACTGAAAGAAACTGAGAAAAAGCAAAAGCTGTCCAAAAGTTCTTATAAGATATTATTCCTAACAGATATGCATGTATTTATACCTCATTTAATCCTTACAACCACCCTAAGAAATTAATACTATTAATCCTGTTTGGCAGGTGAAAATCTGAGATGCAGAGGAGTTTAAGTAAGACCACTCCGATTGAAACATGGAGTGAACTGGAGATTCCTGAGTGGGTTCCGAGACAGGAAAGAGGGCTGAGAACAGCTTAGGAGAAGCAACATTAGAGGACAGAAAACAGTGACAGAATTGTAACCCACACCAAACTCTGAAATCTGTTCTACAACCAATTGTTGCAGTGTGCTTTGAAATTTATTGTTTTTATGTATTTATGTTATTTAAAGAGAAGGAGTATAACAGAGAAGACAGTATTTAGCAAATGAGTATTTCTGTTGGTCTCCAGTGTCCTGGAGCAGCTAGAAGAAAAAACGATAAATCATGGAACTGTAACCCATACCAAACTTGAAAATCTGTTCTATAACTACTTTTAAAATGGACTTGGAAATTATTGCTTTTTTATTTGTATGTTATAGTTCACAATTTTTTAAAAAAAGTAAAAAAAAAAAAAAAAAAAAAACCAATGACAGCAGCAAACCTCCATGCTTTCAAGTGGCTTTTAAAAGGTAGACTAGTAATAGAATTTGTCTAAAGTTCTAGGCCTTTTCCTAAGGAGCTTAGAAAGTGCTCAGCGGTGAACTTGTAACCCAGTCCGCTTCTAGTCGCCAAGGCCGGCACCGTAAATGTGTGCTGTAGCCCCACCTGGAACCACGTCTCCCCGCTCCTGTTGATCCAGCTCTCAGGAACCAGGAAGAGCATTAGCATGTTTTACCTAGCCCTGGGATGAAGGTAAAACAGGAGCCTTTGTTACCGCACTTCCCCAAGCTACACATTAATTTCTCTGCACCTCCACAAGCTATAAATTAATTTCTCTGCCTCTGCGTTTCTTATTTAATGGCATGACCTGCAGAAAGACAAGACCTGAGCAAAAGAATTACTGAACCATTTGTGACCCAAAACAACCAAACATATTTTAATTAACAATATGTATAATAAACAAATAGTTGACAGAGCACAGAGATTTTTTTCTTTGTTACTGTTTTTCCTTCCAAAATAAGTAGTCACCAAGAGCCAGACATTCCATCCAATCCCTGGTTCTTTATCTCCCCCTCCCTTCCTCCCTTTCTTGCTTTCTTCTTCTGTTTTTCTCTCTTCCTCTCTCTCTCTTTATTTCTTTGTTTCTCTCTTTCTGTCTCTCTCCCTCTCCCTCCACCCCTTCTCCTTCCTTCTCTCCTCCTTTCCTCCTTTCTTTTTTTTTTTTTTTTTTTGGTTGTTTTTTGTCAGATGATCTTCAGAAAAGTGCTGTGCCTGACTCCTGGCCAAGTATATTCCTGACCAGCTTCACTGAAAGCCTTTGACAAAGGGGAACACACTTCTGATAAAATGACACCAAGAAAGAGAGTGGAAGAAGGGACAATAAGAGCCCCTTCTGTCTGGAGACCCTGTTACTGGCACAAAGTTCTTTCACATCTGCTGCTTCAGTTCACCCCACAACAATGCTGAGAAGTGATCAGGGCTGAGATTTTACAAATGAAAAATCTGAGGTTCAAAAAGATTGTGTGGCTTGCCTTGAGGTGTGCCTTCAGTATGGTAAAGCCAGATGTCTACAGCAGGTTAACGCTCCTTTGATCACAGGGAACCTCCTCTGGGAAAACTCCTTTTTACTGTTGTAAGCCAAAGGCAGGGAGACTTTATGACTATGGCCTAAGAGTGTGGGGATGGAGTGGCAGGGTGACCTGCCTGCCTTCCTCCCCACATTTGCTGGAAATCTCTCACTATGGCTTCCTTTTCCAAGTACACAGGGCGTGAGGGCCTCTGTTTCTATACCCAGGAGTAGAAGTTAATGCAAATTTGGAATCATTGGAAGTAAAAATGTCACTCTTGGTGGGCTCTGGTCTCAACCCTCTAATCTCATGCTATGTCACAAAACCACCCTCCGGTCCTCTCCTCTAAGCTTTCTCTTTCTCCCTCCCTCTCTGCCCTCCAGTAGTTTTAAAAACCCTTTTATTATGGAAAATTTCAAACAAAAATGTAGACAGAATCGTATAATGAACCTCAAAGTACCCATTTCCCAGCTTCACCAATTATTGGTATTTTTCCCCCAGCTCCTTCCATTGTGTGGGACTGAATGGCACCAGCCTAAGATCTTCCCCTAAGCAAAGACAGTGGTGAAACGCTGCTCTCTTACCCCCAGCATGCAGATGACCTCTCCAGACCCTGAGTCTCTGATCCATCAACTGGAGTCCCTGAATCTCAAGTGCTCAGTCCCAGGAGAGACAATCCCATTGGCCCATCTTAGGTGAGGGGTCTACACGTGTGCCTCTCATCTGTGGTGGGGGTCGATCCCATGTCCGCCGCACCCTCTAAGGATTCTGGGAGTACATGCTCTGATTCCTCCCAACTCCAAAAGCTGCTCTTCTCCAGTCTTCCCCTTCTCTCATCGAGGTTATCACTGACCCTCACACTGCCAAAATCAATTATCATTTCTCTCTTCTTTCTTTACCCCTCAGCAGCATTTGGCACAGTTGACCACTTCCTCCTTTTTTATACCCTCTTCTCTTGACTTCAGTGGCACATCACTGCCTGGCTTCCCTCCTACCTCACTTACTGTTCCTTCCCAGTATCCTTTGGTAGTTTTCCTCTTCGGATCAAACATTTAATGTTAAAATGCCCAAAGCCCATCCCTGGTCATCTCCTCTTTTCTACCCAAAGTCTCTTCCTAGAGGATCACATCCTGTCTTAACAGCTTCAAAAGCTGTCACTTTGCCAGTGACTCTCAATTTACATCTTTAGCTCTTACTGCTCTGAGCATCAAACTGATATATAGAACTGCTAACATGACATCTTCATTTGGATTTCCAAAAGGTATGTCAAACTCCACATGGCCAAAAGTTAACTCTTCATCTTCTACCAGAATGTGTTCTTCCCCATTTGTAAAATGGTCCCAACATAAATTGAAGGGCTCAACTTCAAAATATAAGGAATCATCCTTAATTATCCTCTTTCCCCCAAGCCCCACATCCAATTCATCAAGCCACTTTCTCCATCCCCACAGCGACAACCTTAATTCAAGCTCCCATTACTTCTGACCTGAGCTGCTGGAGTTATCTTCTTATTAACTTCCTACTGCCCTTCTTACCTCCTGCAGTCCATTCTCACCACAGTAGCTAAGGTACTTATAATAAATTCTCCAGTGGTTTCATATTGCCCACAGAAGAAAACCCAAACTCTTCCCCTTGATCTACCAGGCCCTACAGAAGCAGCTGTCCTCGTCTCCAGCCGTGTAATCCATCCTTCTCCAACTTTCACTCTACCCAGCACATGGCCTTCCTCCTTGCTGCCTCGAGGACTTCACCTTGGCAGTTCCCTCTGGGGCACAGCCAGCTCCCTTTTGTCATTCATATCTCAGCTTAATGCCAGCTCCTCAGAGAGGCCTTCTCTGACCTCCACTGACCCAAACCATCTCTACCATGTTACACTATTTTATTCTTCATGGAATTTATTCAACATTACTTATTAATATGCTTGACTATTTTCTCTCCCTCCCCCCATCAGAATGTAAATTCCAAGAGAGCAGGGACCTTCTGTCCCCAACCCCTAACCCAGTGCTTGGCTTTCAATAAATATTTATTAAATGAATGAATCCACAAGGTTGTATATAGCTGGGGACAGTCTTTCTGTTCCATGCAAGCCAAAGTTAGAAGTAGAGGACGAGAGTAGGTAGAGGACAGAGAGAATCCTGTGTCCCAAGCTAGATGAGAAAAAATGTCTAGGGAAGAAAAACTAGATTTCAAGGTCTGGGACAAGAGACAAAAAATAACAGTGCCTTCCGTCTCATGGAAGTTTCACCGGTATTATCTGATTTTATTTTCACGAAACCCCTTCCTTAGGAAGAACAAACATTATTATTTTCGTTCATTTTACTGAAAAGGGAACCAGAGTTGAAGCGATTCCAAGGTCACCAGCTAGTTAATGCGATTGGGTTCCGGTGACCCTGTCCCCAGACTCCCGGCCCACTGTGCCCTCAGGACCGCATGCGCGTGCGTTCATGAGTGCTTAGAGCTCTGCTAAGATGACAGCTTGAGGGCCTGGGCAGGTTAGGGGGTTCCAGCCAGTCCTGGGCTGGCTTTCCATTCTTCAGTCTCACTGATGCTTGCTCAGGAAGCTTATTGCATAATCCCCAGCAGGCTTCCTTTCAGATCTTCGAGTCCCAAACAGGATGTTAGATGATCTAGTCCAAATCTCTCACTCCACAGATGGGGAAACTGAGGCCCAAAGAGGGATGTCACAGTCACCAAAGCACACAGTGAATTGGTAAAAGAACCAGGCCTCCTGACTCCCAGATTAATATTCTTTTTTGTTGTTGTTAAATTATGAATGATTCAAGCATCCAGAAAAGTAGAGTGAATAATACACCCACCTCCAAACTGTGTCCTTTTTTTTTTCATTTTGCAAAAGTTGGCTACAGTTTTGTTTTTAAATGAAACATTATGATAGGGTTGAAGACCCTCGAGTGCCCTTTGCCAATTCTGTTCCCTACCTCTCCTTCCTGGAGGTCCCTACTGTCCTGGATTGGGGTTTATCATTCATTCCCCATGTTTTTATACTTTCACACCATATGTATGCATTTCTAAACGAGTGTAGAATCATTTTATATGTTTTTAAACTTTATGCAAACAGCATTATACAGCACAGGTCCTTCTGCAACTTGCTTTTCTTGCTTTACGTTATGTTGTGAGATTTAACTGTGTTATAAATGAAGTTTGGTTCATTCGTTTTAAGACTCAGATACTTTAATTATTTTTATCTTTTTAATGATGGACATTTACATTCTTTCCATTTTTTTCGCTGTTACAGATAATGTTGCAATAAGCATCTTGGGGACACAATGTGGTCTGTACTCGCGTTTATGAACTTTTTCCCCCCAAATTTTAACTCTCCAGCAATGCTTCAATGTCTCCTAGACAGAAGCCCGGATCTCCTCTAGGTAATTTACCGGGGGAGAGACTTCTGGGCTGCAGGACACGCATGACTTGAGCTTTACTAGATATTGCCAATTTGCTCTCCGAAAGTGGTTGTACCGATTTACACATCCCACCCAGTTCAGTAATCTTTCCATTGTGCCAAGCTGCTGCCTTATTCTGCTTTCAATTCTTCATAATTTACAAAAGGAAAATATAAAAGAGGTGCTATTACCATATTAAAAAATCCAGCTTCCTTTCCCTGCAGAAAGGAGAGGAGAAAAGAAGGGCAATTGCATATTGGATTAGGTCCTGGCATGCATTCATCAACTTTATAGTAGCGCCGGCTCGGAATTTGGGTCTCCTGAGGGAGGGGAGTTGGGGCCACTGGAAACAAGAGACACTTTCACCACAGCCTTCTCCAGGAACGCAGATATAATTTACTCTAAGGTACAAAAACGTTTGCACTTACAGCCTCCCTGGTTCCAATCAGGACAGAAAGGGAAAGTGCCAACACGCCAGAGAATAAGCCAGTTCTCATAAACTTTCCAGCCAAGTCCTGCAAGCCCTGGGAGGTAGGCTCGGGACTGCTAATGAACTTGAGTGTTCAGGCCAGGTCAGCTTGGAGCTCGTTTGGATGGTGACTGGGCAGGGCCTTGGGCCTCTCCCACGTACCACCCTGACGGCCAGCCCCACCCACCCACATCTGTGCGAGGTGCCCCCCACCCCCACCCAGGCTGGGCACCCTCCTCCCCGGGAGTTTTGTTCAAAAGAAATGCATTCTCCCAAAGGCCTGTGGAAGTCCGCGGTTCTGCAGGTCTCCTCTGAAACCCTCCTGGCTCCCCAGGCTGGACGCGCGCTCTCTCTCTCTCTCTCTCTGTCTCCTCCAGGCCCGGTGACGTTGCGCGCATCACTATACAGTGCCGGGTTCGGTGCACCTGCCTTGAGCCTGCCCGGGGAGCCGACCCTTTGTCCCCCGAGAGTAGGGGTCATGTCTCCCTCCCCTTGGTGCCCTGCATGGTATGCAGCCACCGTTTTGCTCTAGGAGTAAACAAAAAAGAAAGATACAATGAGAACAAATCAAAACATCAGTTGATCAGACCCCTCCTCGCACTCGCCTCCCTCCCGCGTCCATGCCGCCCGCACCCCTCCGCAGGGCGGTGAGTTTTTTTGCTTAGCCGGCTGCCCCCCCTTCCCGCGACCCCGTGGTCACTGCACGGGGCACACTGGGGGTGACTGACTCCGACAGCACTGAAATTTGACTTTGGGTTTCAGATCCGACCCGGTTCCTCTTGTCTAATTAGCTACAGGTATGTCTTGCTTGGTGAAAAGAAGATGGTTAGAACTGAGGGTGGAAGGTGAGGATAAGAGCCCTGCTGGCTCCCAGGGATGGAGACTGAAGACGAGAGAAAGCCTGAGGGGAGGACGGAAGGGAGCCGTTTTAATTGGAACGCTGTTTTATTTTTTTCTTTCCCCTTCTCTTCTTGTTTTTAAGTTCCAGTCTTGGATCCTAGAAATTACAGGCTCCTTCAGCATCGCCTCTGCGGTTGGAAAAAATGCTCATTTCACTTTTTAAAACAAACAATGGAAAGTTCCTTTTAAAGGAAAAATCTTATTAGCCCGAGTCCAAGGAAATCTGCCGAGAGTTTCGGTCAGATCTGCAAGGATGGCTCAGGGGGCAGCCGGGGGGAGGGGCCATCTGATCCCCCGCCATGGGCACCCCTTCTCCGGAGCCCACCCTCCCTGTGGAGCCCAGAACTGCAGAGGACCTCACAGGGAACACACGCAGAAGGAAACCACTCAGACATGAAAGGGAGGAGAAGATCTTACCCAAATAAACACCCAGGGGAAGATGCAGAGGGATGCGCGACCCATCACACTAAGCCACAAATTAAGATCACAGGAGACTGGGCTTGGGATCCGGGCTCTGTCTTTAAAACCTCTTCCAGGAACTGCCCCTGGGCCAACCCTGTCATCATGCCGGTCCCTCTGTTGGCGTCAGGACATGACTGGCCTTACAGTGGGCATCTGGACACGCGCTGAGTAAAGCACAGTGACGCTGGGGAGGTGAGAGGGCCTGATTGAGTGGGTTCAGGGGCTTAGGAACGATCATTTAAGGTCAATGATGTGAAAGGGACACAAGATCCTGGGTGGCATCCGAAAGAGAAAAGAGCTCTGGCACTAGAGCTAGCTCTCCTTTCCTGACAGGGTGCTCTCCCCCCACAAGCAAGGCTTCAAGCCCTATGCAAAAACTTGCATGTGACTACACCTCGGGATTCAAAAGTTTTAAATTGGCTCAGCTAGTTCTTCTCACTGTTAAGCTGCTCTTCCCTCTCCCCTGCATGCCCCTCGACATGAGGGTAAGTGGGTCAGTCCCAGGAGCATCTCCCCTGAGATGCCAGCTCTACTTGCATAGCGGAAACAGTGTGATGGCTTTTGTTTGTCACTAGAAGGGCCACCTGGCCTTTTCTAAGTGTCCCAGTGCTAGCATATGAGGATACAGGAACTGCTGAGAGAGTATAAACTGGTACAGCCATCCTGGAAAGCAATCTGGCAATATTAAGTGCATGGTTCCCAAGCCTAGCAACAATTTTTAAACAATTCAGTAAGGGGATAGGTACAAGAAGGCTCTTCATGGCATTACTTTGGCAATGGAGGTCAACATTAGGGTACACGAAATTAGGGTACATTACCTGTAGGGGAGTGAGGTAGCTGCCTAGATACTAGGCAGTTACTCTGTCTGAAATGGTGTATGCAGCTAATGAGGTACTTAGAGGGAGATTCATAGCTTTATATATTTATGTTAGACAAAAACATGAAAAGCTCAAAATTGATGAGCTAGCTTAAGAAGTTAGAAAAAGAACATCACAAACCCAAAGAAAGTAGAAGGAGGAAAATAATAAAACTTAAGGCAGAAAATAAAGAAAGATACAATATAATAAAGAGAATCAGCAGAGTAAAAAGCTGGTCCTTTGAGAAGAAATTAAATTAAGAAAAAAAGAGAGAAGGCGCTGAAACATTTAGAAACAGAAAAGGGCGCAAACCTAGGTATTGTGCAGAGATTAAGCAGACATAAGTAGACATTATGAACAACTTTACACCAATAAATTTTAAAATATAGATGAAATGAAATGGATAAACTATTTTAAAAAATACAGCTTGCCAAAAATGGCTCAAGCAGAAATAAAGAACAATCTTATAACTATTAAACAAATGAAATTACTAATCAAAAGTAGTTTTAAACAGAAAACATCAGTCCAGAAGATTTTCCGATGCATTCTATAAATCATTCCAAAAATTGCTAATTCCAGTGTAAATCAAGGAATAGAACAGAGGAAAGGCTCCCTAGTTTATTTAGAGGCTTGGAAGATACCAAAGCCAGCTAAGATAGTACAGGAAAGGAAAGTTACAGCACAACTTTACTCCTGGTGCATAGTTCTTCAACAAAAAATTAGCAAATCAAAGCAGAAATGTATTTTAAAAGATAGTACATCTCAACCAAGTTAGAACCTTTTAATTACATAATTATGCTAACAACGTAAAAAAGAAAAACTCTTATGATCACTCGTTGCTTTTTTTTTTTTCACATGGGCAGGTCCTGGTAATCGAACCCAGGTCTCTGGCCATCTCATTGCTTTTTAAAGCAAAGAATGATTATAAAGTTTTAGATAAAATTTGAAAACTCATAATGAGAAAACAAAAGCACTCTGCAAATTAGGAATAGAAGAGTTCTTCTTGAATCTGATTAAATATATATATATATATCTACCACAAATCTGCAGCAAGTGTCATACTTTGAAATCCCAGAAGCCCGCTCTTTAAGATCAGAAAAACAAGAGAATGTCTACTCTCACTACTCCTATTAAACTTTGTCCCAGCCATCTCCACAGAACAAGAAAAAGAAATGAAATGTCAGGGTTAGAAGGAAACAAAATTATCATTATTTGAAGATGATTTCATCTCCATTAACAACCCAAAATAATGATTATAACTCATATGATAGATTTTAAAGGTGTTATATAAATCAATTCTATCTCTATACGTCAGAAGCAATCAGTTAGAGAATGTAATAAAAAATCATTCACAATAGCAACAAAATAGCATTATATTATACAAATATAATATGCTCAGAAATCCATGAAAATTTGAAAATTTCCTTTACAGGTAAAGTTTTACACATGTATTAAGAGATACTAGAGAAGACCCAATTAAATTGAATGTATCTACTTGGATAAGAAAATTTCAGTTTACTCTCAAATTGATGTGTGGAGTCAATGCAATTCCAGGTAAAATCCCATAGGATTTGTGTCCAGGCAGGGCTGGGGAAAGTGGCACTTAATAAGCTGATTCTAAAATTTATGTAGAAGGACAAAGTGTCAAAAATTTGAAAAAGAAGAACAAGGTGGGATAGGGTGTCCTACCAAATATCAAAGTTTATTAAAAAGTTATAAACATCAAGACAGTGTGGTATCAGCACAAGAAGAGGCAACTGCCGCATTGGCACAAAATAATAAACCTAGGACAAACCCAGGACAAAGCAGGCATTGCAAATGGAATAACCAATATAACAAAGACAACTTATTATACATGTGGAAAGTAACAAAATTAGATCCCTACCTCATACCCTACATTAAAAATCCATTCAGGTGGATTAAAACTTGTGAAAGGCAAAATTTTATAATTTTTTAGAAGACAATAGAGAAAATATCTTTATGACCTCAGAGTAGGGAAGGAATTCTTGAACAAGGCATGAAAGTGCAAACTATAAAGGATAATATTGACAAACTTCACTACATAAAAATAGCACAAAGAGAGTGGATATTATGCAATAGTAGGAAGCAATGAACTAAATGAACAATACAACCACATGTATTCTCCCCAAAACATAGTGCGGAGTAGAAAAATGAGAAACTGAACAAAAATGATAACATATTTCCACTTACATAAATTAAAAACATATCTACACAAAACAGTACATGTTTTAAAAGTATACAAACACATGTAAGTACCTGTTTTAGTTTGTTAAGTTGCCAGAATGCAATATACAGAAATGGAATGACTTTTAAAAGGAGAGTTTATTAAGTTGCAAGTTTACAGTTCTAAGGCTATGAAATTGTCCAAAGTAAGGCAATAGCAAGAGGTTACCTTCACTCAAGAAAGGCTGATGTCACCCTGAACACTGGGAAGTCATGTGGCACCACCTGCTAGCTTTCTTTACCGGCTTTTCATTTCATAAGGATCCCCCAGGGGTGTTTTCCTTCTACATTTCCAAACATCTCTGGCTGTGTGGGCTCTAAAGCTTTTTTCCAAAATGGTTCTTCTTAAAGGACTCTAGTAAGCAACCCCACCTTGAGTGGGTGGAGACACACCTCCATGGAAACCACCTAATCAACAGGTACCACCCACAATTGGGTTGGTCACATCTCCATGGAAACAGTCAAAAAGACCCCACCCAACCATATCGAATGAGGACTAAAGAACATGGCTTTTCTGGGGTACACAACCCCAGAAAACTAACCCTAGTTAGTTTCTAACTAGCAAAGTACCCTTCCATTACATTAGAGGCAACACCTATGGGGAATAAGTGAGAATGAATAAATTAGAATGAGAGAAGGGCCTTGCTCATGCAATTTAAGGACAGCACACTATGGACTGGGAATATGATGACCTCTGTTCTGGTCCTGAAGTCCAACAGGGAAAAAAAAAATCAAAACAAAGGAAGAAGTGTTGTCAACATTACCTAACAGAAGCCCTTGAACTTGAGATTCAAGGCTGTTTCAAATCCTTCTTGTTCGTGGGATCCATGATGAGTTCACAAAATGTTCCAAAGTCCCATTATGAAAAGAATGCATCTTGAATGAGCACTACTTTATAATTACTAAGAGTCTGAATCTGAGTTTCCTAGAAGTAGGGCCTGAGAGAGTGCATGAAGAAAGCAGGACAATGAAAGAAGTTAGTTAAAGAAGTGGGTTCAGGTGAAGTCTAGCCTCAGACTGAACCCACAGAGAGCTCTGGGGCATGAATGAATACCAAAGAGTTATCCCATTTTGAGGCAAGGAGACTAGCCTTTTGTATTCCATTTTAAGTGAGGGGTTCTGCCGGCCATACTGGTAGAAGCTGTAACCTACCACGCATTTCCAGGTGCAGTGACTCTGAGTAGGGACCATCTTTGAAGCTGGCCACCATAATCTGCCCTCTAGCCCAGTGATTCATTACCATCCCAAAGCAAAATACACTCATCCCCTCCCAAGGTCCCCAAAGTTTCAACCCATTGCAGCATCAGTTCAAAGTCCAGAACCCCATCATCGAAATCAGGTCTACGTGCAAAGGAGTGTCCTCCTTGACTGTAGTTCCTTAAGGATCTCCTGAATACAGTTCCTCTGGATTTTAAGACCTCCAAACTAGAGATACAAGTTAACTGCCCCTCCCACACACACATATCCTGCATACAATAACTTTTATTAGCATTCCTGTTTAAAAAGAGGAAAATGGAAGGCACAAAGAAGTCATTGGCCCATTGAAATTCCAAAATTCTGTGGGGCAAATGTTGGTAGTTCTTTAATAGGCACTCAGTCTTACTCCTGCTGGAAAATAGTTCTCCTTGGTTCTTAACCTTGCCTTCCAGGTTCTTAGTTCTATTCTCCAGGGCTCTTGGTTCCATCTTCTGAGTCATCCTTTCTTTTCCATGCAATTTTCTCAGACTGCTTCCTGCCGGCAAAATCTGGGGAGTACAAAGTCTTTTGTTTATTTTGTATCATTCCAGTCCCTTTCAGTCCAGGTTGGAGGTATTTTTATGAATATAATGAGCTTTAAAATGTGTGATTGTCTCTGAATCTTACTGGTATTTTTTTCTGTTAGACAAAAGCCTTGCCACACATCTCTTTGAAATAAACCCTTCTCTAGCTTGGGCTTCTGCTATGATGGATGAGGGAGGAGGAATCTAAGCCTCTGAGAAACCCTATTTGGTGGAGAGGATCTGTGAGGTGCATCCTTCAACACTTGAGAGCACCTTTGGTCTAGCTGAGTGCTACTCTGGGTACAACCTCAGATCTTTCTGAGGTCTTAACAGCCACATTCCCAACTTCATTTTTGAACCATGTTTTCTTGGCACTGTCCTTGATTTGATCTTTACTTAAAGGACATTTCTTAATTTTACCATCACTCAGCCTCTGGAGATGCTGGGAAGCTTCTAAACCCGAAGTTCTGGCTCCTTTTTGTTTGATAGTGGTCCTTTTAGCTTGTCTTTCTCATGTTGCATTTCATTATAAGTAGCAAGAAGAAACCAAGCAAAATCTCTAGCACTTGCACTGGAAATACCCTAATCTAGACCACTCAGTCCATTGGGTGCATTTTCTGCTTTCTGTATAACCACAGGTGTTCCTTATGTACATCTTAACTTCCCCCTCAGCCCCCACTCCACCCCCAGCAGCCTTCTCAACAGCTAGACCCCAACTGACATTCTTTTCAAGGCAATTGAGGTTTTCACAGACATCCAGAAGGGTGCATGTCCTTCTAGCATCCGCTCACACTGCAGTTCCAAAACCATGCCCAGATTCTTAGATATGCCTTATGGCAGCACCCCACTTCTAGGTACCAAAAGTCTGTATTAGTTATCAACTTTTGAGTAACCAATTATCCCCCAGACATTTATTATCACACTGTTTATGTGGTTCAGGAATCCAGGAGCAGTTGAGCTGGTTGGTTCTGCCTCAGGGCCATTCACCAAGTCTTGCTCAGGGTGCAGAGAGGGCGGCAGTCATTGGAAGGCTGGCCTGGGGCTCCCTGATGGCTCCCCCACATGGGTGTGGGCGGGCTGCACTCTGTTCCCCATCACGTGAGCCTACCCTAGGCTGCCTCCATGTCCTCATGACATAGAAGCTGACTTCCTCCAAAGCATGTGTCCTCCAGGGCATGTGATTGAAAAGCCCGAGTTAAAACTTTACGTATTTAATAAGAATCACTCCGACCCTGCATGGAAAATAATCTGCAGGAGGCCAATGGTAGAAACAGGGAACTTATTAAGAAGTTAATCAAGTACTAGAGGGAGAGATGGCATGGCTTAGACAACAGAGGAAGTCCTTGGACAAGAGAGGAGATGGTAAGAAGTGGTCAGATCCTGGACGTATTTTTTATCTTTCAAAGGCAATGAATGCTGGTGGGGTTTGCTAACAGATTGTATAAGGAGTTTGAGAGAAGGGGAAGGTCCAGGAGAGCTACAAGTTTTGGGTCCCGAGCACATTGGAGGAGAGGCATCTCCATTTGCTAAGTGTGCTGGTTTGAAAGGATGTATGTACCCTAGAAAAGCCATGTTTTAATCAAAATCTCATTTCGTAGAGGCAGAGTAATCCCTGTGCAATACTGTATGTAATCAGATCATCTCCCTGGAGATGCAACCTAATCAAGATTGATTGTTATATTGGATTGGGGGAGAGGTGTCTTCACCCATTTGGGTGGGTCTTGATTAGTTTCTGAAGTCCTATAAAAGAGATAACATTTTGGAGAATGAGAGATTCGGAGACAGCAGAGAATGCTGAAGTACCATGACGCAGAGAGTCCACGAGTCAGTGACCTTTGGAGATGAAGAAGGAAAACGCCTCCCAGGGAGCTTCATGAACCAGAAGCCAGGAGAGAAGGCTAGCAGATGATGCCGTGTTCGCCATGTGCCCTTCCAGCTGAGAAAAGAACCCTGTGTTCACCATGTGCCTTCTCACTTGAGAGGGAAATCCTGAACTTCATCAGCCCTCTTGAACTAAGGTATCTTTCCCTGGGTGGATGCCTTTGATTGAACAGTTTTATAGACTTGTTTTAATTGGGACATTTTCTCGGCCTTAGAACTGTAAACTAGCAATTTATTAAATTCCCCTTTTTAAAAGCCATTCTGTTTCTGGTATATTGCAATCCAGCAGCTAGGAAACTAGAACACTAAGATAACCACCCTCCCTGTAGTTACAGGAATCATTATTATCCATATGTTAAAAGTGAGGAAAGTGGGATTTTGAGTGCTTAAATAATTTGCCCAAGGTATCCCAGATGGTAAGTTGTATAGCTGGTCTGAACGTGTTATATACTTCAGAAAAGCCTTGTTCTAATCCTGATTCAATATAGTAGGGTAGAACCCTTTGATTAGATTTTTACCATAGAGATATAATCCACACAATTGTGGGTGTGGCCTTTTGATTAGATGGACATGTAACTCCACCCATTCAAGGTGGTTCTGGATTAGTTTACCGGAGTCCTTTAAAAAGGGAAACATTTTGGAGAACCCTCAGATGCAGACGCAAACACAGACACTTGGAAATGTAGACGCTGCAGGAGACAGTTGCTTGAGAGTACAACAGACATCACCATGTGCCTTCCCATGAGATGCTAAGCAAGCCAGAACCGAGTTGTGTCCCAGCAGAGCTAACTGAGGGCTTAGAGAGGAAATCACTGGCATCAGAAGCTGGAAGCAACAGAACCAAGAACAAGGAGCAGCAGACACCAGCCACATGCTTTCCCATGTGATAGACATCAGCCTTTCTTGAGTCACAGTATCTTTCCCTAGATGCCTTAGTTTGGACATTTTTATGACCTTAGAACTGTAAACTTTTAATGCAATAAATTCCCTTTTAAAAGCCATTCCAGGGCAGGCCGTGGTGGCTCAGCAGGCAGAGTTCTCACCTACCATGCCAGAGATCCCAATGCCTGCCCATGCAAAAAAAAAAAAAAAAGCCGTTCAATTTCTGGTATATTGCGTTCTGGCAGCTTTAGCAAACCGCTAAACAGTCGGTTCTTAACAACTATACATTATTGTCCATTGAACAAGAAATACTACAAGATGGAATCACTTGTCACCGTACTTCACAAAAAGTAGCTGGTAGATGCCCATGTGGCTTGCAGATGGCTGGCTTAGAACAGTGGCAGAAGAGAGATCTTCCACACAGAAAATATGCTCACTGCCTGTGTCCTGCCACCCTGGGGCCCTGACCAGGGACACGTGCTGGATGTATGTCTAGCCCACGTGGAAGCTTCCAAACATGTGCCCAGTGCTCCAGAGAGGAGGCAAAGGTCAGGGGAAACCTCTTCCTCACATGTCACCAGGCTGCTTGCTTTACGGCTGGGGGATGCTAGCACCACTTTAAGAATTCACCGCCAGGACAGCTCTGTCATGTAAACACTGCTACTGGCTTTCCTCTAGATGATGCAAAGGGGCAGGAGCCTGAAACATTAGGCCAGGTCCTGAGGGCAGCCATTTCTGCAGCTGTCTACATCTGGACTGCCTGCAGAGACAGCATTCAGCTTTTTCTGTAGCTTAGGTTCCTTTATGGAGAACGTGGCTTTTTTCTTTCTCATCTAACTCAAATTTCCACCCTTACATCCTAAGCTACATTCCAGTTCCTGATGAAGAGGAGGAAAATTTAGGTGGCTTCCCTGGGGATAAAGGGATCTTGTTTCTAAGTTGCTCCCCATTCACTCTATCCTTGCTTGAGAATCCTTTATGGTTTCAGGGAGCGAGAACGTTTTCTTTTTCTCTTTCTTGTCTTTCTCCTCCTCGATAGGAGAATATGTAATGCTTATATATTCTTATATATACCTGGTCAAACTGACAGATAAGATCTAAAAGAAATGGTGAATTTCTGTCATCTTATACAAAAGAACAAACCTCTAAGGAGGAAGAAAGAATATTTCAGTGGTTTCACTCGGGGCCTAATTAGGGAGAGTTTCCTTGGGGTGAACCTGGAAGGAGAGGGTGTCTGAGACTTCCCCACTTTTCTCCTTTCAAATAGGAAACACAGACATGGACCAAGGGGAGGTTCCAAGTGGGGACCATGGACCTAAGAGCAACTGAGACCCAAAGAGCTGAGAGAAAGTGTCCAGTGGAGGAAAAACATGTCAAAACAAGTCTCTGTGTTCAACTGTCACTTCAGTGAAGATTGTTTGAAACAACAAACAAGCCCAGCACTGGCGAGGATGTAGTAGGAGAGTTATTCCCACAGCACTTGGGAGGATAAATAGGTCCAAGCTCTTGGTAGGCAGCTTGGCTGTTTGAACCAGCCATCCCTTAGCTGCAGGTTTACCATAGAGAACTACTTCTGGATGCACACAAGGCTTTGACTAAAAGGGTGCTTGCAGCAGCTTTGCTTTGTAGAGAGAAAAGCTGGAAACAATGAAAGGAAATTGGTTCAATAAATCAGTATGCATCCAAATGCCGACATTAAAACTTGTGTTGTAAAACCAATATTTAATGATAGAGGGAAATAAGCATTGTATGCTGTCAAATAAGAAAGCAAATACAATAAAAGACTATGTATGCAATATAGACATATATGCATAAATATTTCCCAAAACAGCATAACAAAATGATAAAGAGCTCCAACTCAGTATTCAGATAATCTGGGGAACTTACTCTTTTAAAGCCTCAGCTTGCCCACTTGTGCAATGGGGTTAAAAGAACTTCACGGAGCTGTTGTGAGGATGACATGTGAAGCCAGCAATGCAGGCCTTTGCAGGGTAAGAGCTCAGCAAACAGTAACAGGGCTGCGTCTCTCCACCAAAGAGTGATGAGTGGAACCTCTGGATGATGGGTTGATGGTTTGTGTGGGGTTTTATTTTTCAGTTTTATTCTTTGTGATTTCTGTCTTCTCTACATCTTGTGCAGGAAACATGCTATTAATTACTTCTGCAGCCAGAAGATGAAATAAATCTTACTAACCTCAAGAGGGGTGGTGAGGACGTCAGGAAGCCCAGGGACCAGAAGGCTCTGGAAGGCTCCCTGGCTCACTGGGCCCTGGCTTCAGTCAGCACTGGGTTGGGAGGGCACAGCCCCTTGCTCACTGTTCTAACACCAGGGTCCTAGCCCCGTCTCCTTGCATGCAGCAATAATTCAGCCAGTCCAGGGACTCTCCGGCCAAGCACTGTTGGGCAATCACCGCGTCCTGTCACTGCAGAGGAAGAGGTGGCAAGTGCCGGCTGGAGCCCAAGTCCCCGTCGTACCAGGGCCCACGAAGTCCCCTGACCCCGGTGGGCTCACCTGCCCGGAACACTGCTTTCCTCTCACCTTCTCACCAGACTGCCCAGATCCTCTCCACCGTTCCTCCTCGTGCTTCACCTCCATCGAGAAGTCTCCTTGGACTGCCTTAGACTCCCAGTCTCCACCCTCTCTGCCCCCCTCCCCCAGCCCTTGCAGGCCAGCTGAGCTTCCTGAGCACCCGCAACCCCCACCTCGGGACACTCTACAACCCCCCTCATCCCAATAATAAACTTGGCTCCTTGTGCCCGGTGGCAAGTGACCCCATCTCTCTGGGCCTTTGTTTCTTGTCTGTGAAATGGCAACAATCATTCTGCTTTCCCGGGTTGTTGCAGGCATAAGAAATAAGACGTGAAAAGCAGGGGCCACCTGTGTAGGCAGCGGTGCGCGCTCGGTGAATGGTAGATGCTGTTACTGAAAGCAAAGTCTATGTCACTTTTCTTTTTTAATTCACTCTCCATGTTTACGGATGCATGAGCAGGCTGTGCACGGAGGCCTGGGGAGGACAGCTGTGGGCAAATCACATGACCTCTAGTACATGGGCTCCTGGGAGGCTTCAGGGATTTTCTGTTTCCTTCTTGGTTCTCAGCTGAGAGTAAGGAAGGGGATTCCCAACTTGCTGCATGTCTTAACAATTTTACACAGGTTCCAGTTCCCCTGTCGGAAAGGGTATTTCACATCCAATGCCACATGCCCTGAATTTCTGTAAAACTCTCCAGTACTTTCCAGGTTTTGAGAAAGCTGCCCTATGACAGAATTTCCGGCCTTGGGTGAGTCAAAGTTGGGAAAGTGGCATTGGCAGAGAACCTGTATTTCAGGCACAAATAAGGATCCAGAATGTGACTCCTGTAGGGCTCACCAAGTTGTGTAAATGACCATCTAACCTCTGTCAGAGATGGGCAGAGAGCCATCCGGGGGAGGATGTTGGGGTGGGTTCCAAGGTCAGAGCCTGAGCGACACAAGCTTTAGAGGCTTGAGCTAAGAGAGGGCCAGGAGAGTCACTTGGAGGCTTAAGGATCTCCCAAGCTGGGTGTGGCCACATCTGAAGTTTCCCCAACAGAGCTTCATTCCATTGGGTTCCTTTCCCTCTTTAAATATGAGCTTACTCTGGTTAGGGGTACATGCTTACTTGCACTAAAATGTTGCTGCAAAAACCAAACGACCCAATAGAAAAATGGCCAGAGGAGTGATTTCATAGAAAAAAATATATAAATGACCCCAAACTTGTAAAGAAATGGTCAATTTCACTTGTAATAAAAGAAATACATGTTAAAATTCCATCAAGGGGGTAGGAGGGTAGTTCAGTGGTAGAATTCTCACCTGCCATGTGGGAGACCCAACAAAAGAAACCAACAAAAACAAACAAACAAATAAATTCAACAAATTTTGCTTCAGTAACAGGTACTCACATAGAAAAAGAATGAAATGTGACCCCACCATACTGCATACCAAAAAAATAAAATGCCATTGATACACCATTTTTTACCTATCAGGTTATCAAGTTATTGGTTTGAAGCTCCAAATCTACCACCTCTGCTTGGCCAGCTGCTCCTTTTTAGACTCTGCTAGACGGAGGCTGCAGGGGTGGAGGGAAAGGATGGAAGTTGCTCCTTATTTTGCTTCCAGGAGGCCTCCTGCTTGTGTCTCATTTTTGAGAGGATCGTGCCTCACCCCTGACTCTTAAGAATTGGCAAAACTGGTGAAAGCATGAAGCACTACAACCCTTATTTCAGGCAATTGAACAATATCTAACTAAATTCAATTACCATTTGGCACAGCAATCCCTTTTCATTCTAAATGTTACATGTTCAAGGCTACCTATTGCAGCCCTGTTTGAAACAGCAAAAAGTGTCCATGTCCGTGGGGCTGGCTGAGTCATCTACGGTCTGTTCATATATTAGACACTCTGCAGCAGTAAAAAAAGAGTGAGAAAAACTATGTTCTGCTCTATGTAACAAAAAGGGTGAAATTAGAATGCATACTCCTATTTGCTTGTGTTGAATATAGGAAAACTGGAAGGATACATAAGAAACTAATAAAAGCAGTTACCCAGGTGAGACGATGCAGGGACATAGGGAGACAAATTTCTGCTGCCTTCTGAGCAGAGGCCCTGACAGCATTTGTTCTAGATAATCTTTTCAAGGATGCTTTTACAGAAACATCTTTAGAAGATGGAGATGAAATTTCCCTCTGGAGCAGAAGACTGGTTTGTTTACTGGCCAATAAAATGAAGTTAATGTCTCTCTCCAGGGTAAAGATTGGTAGGTTTGTTCTCAGCCAGTCTAAAAGATTGAGTTCTTCTAACATAGGACCCCTT
This sequence comes from Tamandua tetradactyla, assembly GCF_023851605.1. Taxonomy (NCBI): domain Eukaryota; kingdom Metazoa; phylum Chordata; class Mammalia; order Pilosa; family Myrmecophagidae; genus Tamandua; species Tamandua tetradactyla. The sequence continues at coordinate 102,411,394 of NC_135331.1, read as the reverse complement.
GACTGTGATGCAAACCCACTGAGTGTGCAGGACCCACCTGAACCACCCCACATTTCCTCCATGGGTCTTGGGGAGGATAGAGAGCCATGTGAACATCATACCCGTGTTAACTGCTGTGCTCTGGGTAATGAGGTCCTTTGTCTCTGATCTAATCGTCTTGTGTCTTCCGCTGGCACCCATGAAACAGCTACAGGGTGCTTGCTAGCTTGCTAGCAGCATAAAATCTTAGCCCTTCACAATTCTTGCAGAGAAGAGGGGCAAGGGGATAGATTGAGACTTCTTACTGTACAGATTTTCATATTATTATGAGTTTCAATCACAAAATTGTATTGCCATTCAATCATCAATAATATTTAATTTGAAATAATTTAATTTGAAACAAAAGGTTAGAGTGCTAGACTTAACCAGGATATTAGAGGGCACCAAGTAAGACCCTGGCCTCTTGCAAAGGAGGGCACAAAGGCAGAGGGATGTGAAATGACTTATCCAGCCAGTTATTGGTAGATCCTGGATGAACTCAGGTCACCTGACCCCTGGTCCTGTGTTCTTTCCAGTGTCCGGGCCAGATCACAGGAGACCATGAAGTGTAGATGGAGACAAGGATGTTCAAAAAATAGAAATGAAGACCATGACTTTGACCTCACAATTTAGCCCTGCTTGAAATTCTTCCACCAGACTGTCCCAAGGAGCTCTCAACCTTTTAGTCTACTGCAGAGCATACTCTTAAAGCCAACGACCTCAAATTCTATTCAGAAGGAACAAAATATTTAAAAATGTGTGCTCTGCCAGTATAGCATAAAACACACATCCTCCCTAGTATAAGCAATTATGTAGAGAAAGCAAGTCCAGCTCTCCCTGGAACTCCCCCAGATTCCTCATTAGACAGTGGCAGCATAAAATGGAGAAGAAAAACGTTGTTGGGTACAGAGGTTGATTTATAGGGATTCTTCTAGGAAGACATTTAGAGGCCAAAAATTCGCTCTATCTGTTCAAGGATCTTATCTGACCCTTCAAAGGCAGGGTGGCTACAACATGGGCTTAATAAAGGTGTGTGAAATGAATAAGTTTGAGATGTAATGCTGTTATCACTCAATTACATTTCTAGAATCAAAAATATCAGACTTGTTCATCCCTGAGAGCCAGAGAAAGTTCATACTGTTGTCCCTGTAGCTGTGGAGCCTGATATGGTGCAGACGAAGGGTAAAGCGTGGGCTCTGAGACCATTTCCACTTGATTACATGATCCATTATTCAATCCATCTGTCCAGCCATCCACCTATCCATCCATCTATGCATCCAACCATCATCTAACCAATCCCTGTACTCTGGGAGCTTTGAGTCTAGATGGAGGGAAGTTGTGTAGATATTATTAAAATGCAGTCAGAGAAGTGCCACTGTATTTATCACACACATGCATGAACTTGAAGGGTAGTGGCAGGTGTTTGTCTGTTGGCCTGTCTGTCTCCCTCACTAAACAGTGAGCTCTTCAAATGCAGTGAACTGTGCTTTCTTCATTTCTGTATCCTCAGGACTTGGGACAGCCCAAAGTAAGCCAATACATGTTAAATGAAAGAATGAGTACACGTGATAGAGAGTATCTGTCAGGATGTACAAGATTGTGCTATGGTTTAGAACAAAAAGCAAGCAAAAGATGTATTTCTTGTTCATGAACCATGTCCTCTAGGGGTTGGCTGAGAGCTCTACTCTGAATTGTCATCATTCTGGACTCCGGCTGATGGAGCAGTCACCTTCTGGAACAGTGCTGGCCATCACAGCAGAGGGAAAGACAGAGAGTGGCAAATCGTACACTATCCAGAAGTAACCTTCATCACCTCCATTCACATTTCATTGAGCAAAGCAGGTCACGTGGCTGCACTCCAAAGAGGAAGACAACAAGCTCTGGTGCCTAGAATGAGAGCCAGATATATTTGTGACTGAGGAGTGCTAATATGTACCATAGTCTGCTCTTCTAGTCACTCTCTATTCACAAAGTATTGGATTCACTCTCTTTACTCCAGGAAAGATTGAGTCTCATTGTCCCTGACCGAGGCAATCCAAACGCCTGGTTCCGTCCCATCCAGACTGCAGCTGGAGGCCAGGATCTCTGATGAGACCACATCACCAGGTCTGAACGTGGCTCTTCCTGATCCAGATGCCTGTGGACATGTCGTGTGCCCCCCACCCCAAAGGAGCAAAGGGACACAGAGGCAGAAGAGCACTCCCATCCTGAGAGGGGAGGAGGGAGACCACAGCAGTCACTGAGGCGCAATGCAAACATTTTTAGGACACCTGCCCTAAGGGTGGGGATTGTGTCTTGATGGGGCCCTGATTTCTGGTTTCATGATCTAGAAGCTCCCCTTTACCATAGCTCTCTGTGGCCCCTAGATCAGCCCTTTAGGGTGTTCTTTCTCTGTCATTATTTGTTTTGGTCATGTCATAAGTGGGCTTGGGGAATACATCCCCTTTGGAAGCTGAGCAGCTTTCTCTGAGCTGATATATCTGGTACCTTGCCAGTTGCCATAGCAAAGGGAAAGCATAGATGTAGAAAATCACACATTGGCTCTCCATGCTTCTATCCAAATGTGACATATGCCACTTTGGTTCACATTTTATTGGCAGAGGAAGTGGCATGCCATGCTTAGCTCCTAAGGGCCAGAGGAGTATAACCCTCTCAGGTGCCTGGGAAAAAAACTAGAAATGTGGGGTAAAGAATATTACAAAGAGATGTGTTTCCTCTAGAGCATTCACGCTTTGCAAAGGTCAGCAGGTCAGAACAGACCGCCAAACAGAAAACGTTGTTTGGTTAATGTAGAAAAGGTGCAGCCAAGGGCGGCTTTGACCACGAGGAAGCAGAAGAGAAAAGGAAGCCTGACTAAGGGGCCTGCTGGCTCAGAGCGCAAGGCAGAGACTGGGCGACAAAGACAATTGAGACATAAAGCTAGGAGGGGTGACATCCAAGGAGAACAGACCTGGAACTCGTGTCCCCACCCTGCCGTGAGTCTAAAATGGAAAGTTCTGCCATGCGAAGCTGCAGGGCCAAGTTCTGACAAACGAAAGGAAGGCAGTTTCCTCGGCGGGAAAGCATGGAACCCAGGCACCCGGCTGGGGAGCTCACGGTGAACCGACGTCACATCTTGGGTGGCACGTTTGAGGCCTGGGACTCAGGAAGCTGCAGATGTTGAGAAATGCCCCTACTGCTGTGTCCCAGCCAGAGTCCCCTCACTCTGCCCCTGGGGCAGGAAATCAGGGGGAAGTGGGGCTCATCTGGGTGGTGGTTCTCAATTCTTATGAGCCTGCTTCACGTCAACTAACAGGAAGTAAGTGGAATTTATAAAACTCTCAATTACAGACCATTCTTAAAGCCACCAAACACTGTTTTTCCTGAAATGCAGTTTCATTCCTTTTGAGGAAAACCGGTAACCTGAACCACTATTGGCAAGTAGCTTTAGTGCTTTTCTTTGGTGCAACAATGAAGAATGGGGTGGAATTAGCACATCAATTGGCTACATGTAAACGACATGTCTAAAGTGCTTAAAAGCTATTTGTTTTCTTAAGTGGGTTGAACAGACCTTCCTCCTTCTTTTTCTAACCCCTTCCTACTTAGGTCTTTTCTGCAGTCAGTAAAAAAGGCGAGCTCTGGCCTGGCCCCTGGACCACTTATCACCAGTTCTCCCGCTGTGGATTCTCACTAGCTGAGGTTTTACCCGACTAATAAGTGTCATTTTCTCCGGGCTGGCTTTTGCACCTTGCCCAGAACTGTCTTAAATCATAGGCTATTCCTGTAATTGGCAACAAACACAGATGTCTGGGGCCTCTGCTCTTGATTTTCAGAAAATGTAAAGCATCACATCCACGCACGTTGTCGGAAAAGGCAGCAGGCAGTGGGGGCCTCTCTGGAGTGAGGAGGTGCTGGGAGGAGGTGAAGGAGCTCAGGAAGGAGGCTTTGCGGGCCCTTCCCTGAGCCCTGGGACCATGGAACTGTCCTCCCAAATGTCCAGGGAAAAACCCTTCTCTGTGCAACCCAAACTTGCCCCAACCCCCCTTTACCTGAGCCATTGGAAGTGATTTATGTGAAGGCGATGGCAGAATAATTCATGGAAATTTTTGTTTATGCTGTACTTTTCCCTCTCTGCTCCTACAACACTTTGGTGTTCTTGCACATTTGGGAAGTCTTAAGGTGCAGGTTGGGTGTAAAGGCTGCTTGAATAACCCACCTTCCTCGCTTTTGCCTTCCAGAAGCCAGAGCAGCCTGGGGGGCATCATGCAGGGGGGAGAGGTAGAGGCGAGGGGGGAGGGTCCCCCTCTCAGAGGAGCTTGTGGAACTCCTTTAGTGATTGGAACTGTAGCCCCCTGTTAAGGTGACAGAGCCCTCAAAGGACCTGGTCACTTGGTGCACCTGGGGAATGCAAGGTGGGAGTGGGAGACCCAGGGTTCAGGTTAGCCCAGAACAGAGGGGGTTCTCTGGACAGCAGATTTTTAATGTTAAAACTGAGATGAGTTGGTCAGGCTCGGTGGGACAGGGCATCCCAGCTGACACCAGTGCTTTGAGCCATGGTCAAGAGAACCCAAAGGCGAGGCTGCACCTGGCTTCTGCCCCACAAACCTCCAGATCCTTGTGCCATCTCAGGAAAGGGGCCTCCTAGTTATGACCAAGCATCAGTGGGGGTTTAGGGACAGACATTTTACTTACAGCAAACAGGATTTGATGTTTCATCTGTGCCAAGCCTCACACCCCTCTAAGACCCCCGTCTCCCCTCCCCTTTCTTCCAGTTGTCTCCTTATGTCTTTCCGCCTCTATGTCACAGTTACCTCTCCTCTCCTCTGTCCCCATGTTTAGACCAAATGAGATCTCCTAGTGGCTCCGTGGCCACCTAAACGACCAAGGACAAATCTGAGCCTCTGGCTTCCCTCATGGTCCCAAACCTAGAGCCTCACTCCCCCCACCCTCCTCGCATCCCACCCTCGCGGGTGTACCCCCCACACACACACAGCGGTTAGGGGCAAGGGGGCTCCGTGTGGGCTAGAGAGCTGGCGGCATCCCTGCAGCCCTCCGTGGGGCCCTGCCGTACAGACATTCATTCCGACAGGAGGGAATTCCTCGGCAGCCCTCACTTGCTCAGATAACCGGCCGGGTCCGGAGGGCGTGCCAACACTCAGAGCAGACATGAGCAGAAATCGCTTCAGCGTGTGCTGTTTATTTTCTGAGGCTTTGTCTGACACTCACAGGCTGCAGTGGGGCACGGAGCTGTCAGAAGGCATTAAGCAATGTGCCAGGCATCCCCACGCTCTGCAGAAGCTGCCCTCCCCCAACCCCCGCCCCGGCTCTCCTGCACGGACGCACAGAGCAAAGTGCCAGAACCCACCCTCCAGCCAACGCCAGGTGGGGCAGATTGCCTATGGGCTCAGTTCCCCCCAGCTGGGAGCTGGAGCCATGTCTCTGAATGTGTCTTATGAAAGAGGCCCTTAAATACAAATCCCTGTAAAGGTCATTGCCATTTGTCCCAAAGATGTGAAAGGCAGTGTGACTCTGTTACATGTTACCTGTCCCTAAAGATCCGGACCTTATCAGCTTGAGTCCTGAATCCACCACCACCCCACCTTGGGATGTCCAATGTCCACCCCAAGACTTCTGGTTGTTCTTGGACATTCGTGTTTCTTCTGGCTTCCTTTGGCTCTGGCTTTGGGCTTCTGCTGAATTGTTCATCTCTCTGCCTTCTGTAGCTCTTTCTGTGACTTCTCCCCAGCACTGACCCAGAGGTGAGCTGATCCTTTTCCTGATCTTCCAAGCCTGTGCACGTGGGCAGCCATGGAAGTTGGATATAGAGATTTTCTGAAGATTCGGGGACAATAGCAAAAGGCGTGCATCTCACTCCAAGCTGCAGAGAATATTAAAAGTGGACCCGGAGGTTCTTAAAGAGTCCCTCGGCTGTTTCTCTCCCCTTCAACTTCAGTTGCATATTGTTCCAGCCTCTTCCCTAAGCCAACCCCCAACCCTACTCTTAATTTTTGGTACCTTCTGCAGGCGGGGATAGCTCCTTATTCCTTGTCTTTCCCCAGCTTCCCCCAGAGCCCCCTTCTACTCCTGAGTGCCTTATCTCTGCATTTTCCTGATGGAAGACAGTCCCTTTTCTAAGCAAATCCCTGAGGCAGGTTGGGTTAAAATAACAATTTCTAACTCTGAAAATATCATTATTTTTCTGGATGAGGACATTTGGGCTTAGACAGTCTAAATAATCCATCAAGGTCACAAAGCAGGTAAGGAGCAGAGCGGGGGAAACTCCTCCTTCCATCCATCTTCATGCAAAAAAGCTTTTCCTCTAGGGCAAGACTCTGGGCCTGGCCGAGGCCTTGGCCTGGGGTGCTGGGGGGGGGGGGGGCTCTCCCTCAGGAGCAGGGGAGAGCTGACTGTGCTGTGGTTCTGAGAAGGGGTCTGCACAGCCTAGGCAGGAAGCAAGGGAGCCATGGCCCCTAGGTCCAGAAGCTGCATCCCCTGTCGTCCTGAGGGAACAGGCAATCCTGAGTTCCGATGAACCCCGAGGCCAGGAGCATCTTCCCAGGGTCTATGTCATGTGGATGGATCAAGACCCCCAGGCTGTGTGTGGTGAGGGGCTGGCACAGGTCCAGGCCACAGCCTCAGGCACCACAATTCAACATGGAGGGAGACAGGCATGAGCGCACCACGGGAGAAGCCCTTCGCACTGAAACAATAGCTGTCAGTCCCTGGGCACCAGGAGCTGTGTTTGCTCCTTTACACCCCTCATTTCTAATCCATACAACCAGGCTGAATGGCAGTTACCCTCCCAATTTACAGATAAGGAAACTGAGGTTCAGAGTGGTCGTGTGACTTGCTCAAAACCCACCACATGCAAACAGCCAATCATGATCCAAATTGGGTGTGCCTGTTTCCAAGGTCTATGACTCTTCCTCCTCTCCACGTAGCGTGAGCCAAACAGAAGTGAGGGGCCCGGGGCTTGGTTCTGAACCTTGGCCTGGGACAGGGAGACCCCAAGTTACTTAGGCTACTGACTCCCAGCAGCTGGCTTCTGCTGTCTACACTGGCAGCGTCTGCCATGTTGTTGTGGGGGAATGCACAGCTGCTGGAGGTTGGTAAATTGTGTCTGAGCTTTGCCTTGCTCTGGAATACTCTCCCTCTCGATTTTAAGAAGGATGGCCCCCTCCTGTCTCTGGGACTCAATTCAGATGACACCTCCTTTGAGAAACTTCCATGACTCCCCAATCTAAAGGAGCCCCCAGGCCCTCTCCATCTCCTCACTGTGCCACATTTTCTTCATGGCACTTACCTGAAATGTCCTCTTTCGTCTATTGCTTATTGTTCGCCCCTCCTGTAAACAAGTTGTGAATGGCATGAGATTAGACAATGTCTGCCCTGCTCCCCTAAATCCTCAGCACCTATATTAGTGTCCCCACACAGAAGAGGCTCACCAAATATTTGGTGAAGGAGTGCATGAGGGTAGCAGAATCTAAACATCACCAAAAGGTGTCTCTTGCTCAGTCAGGACATCCCCTCTGCACCCCCTCAATGGTTGCTTTTCTGTTCCATTCCCTGTGAAGCATGCAAGAGAAATTACCTCTTGACCACAGGTCACCCAACAGGCGTCTCAGATGGGCTCCGCAGCCCTGCCCAATTGGTCTCCAAACTGGCTGAGCAGCCTTTGTCCCCAGCACCCGATATGACGTCCTTCACCCCCAACTCCTTTTCACCCTATCTTCTGCTCACTGACCTCGAGGCTTCAGGGAAACAAAAATAGCTCCACCCATAAAGTCATCAGGGTTCTAAAGGTTAAAGTATATTGGGTAGTGATCGATGAGAGGAAGGGGTAAGGGGTATGGTATCTATGAGTGTTTTCTTTTTTCTTTTTATTCCTTTTTATGGAGTGATGCAAATGTTCTAAGAAATGATCATGGTGATGAACATACAACTATGTGAGCTGTTGATTATACACCAAGTATGGAATGTCCATGTGCAAAGAATTTTTGTGTTTGTATGTTGCTTTGCCAATAAAAATATTTTTTAAAAAATCATCAGGCCTCTGATTGCAGGTAGCCAAACCGTTGGCACAAAGAGGAAGGGATGCAGGGCCCCGGAGTGGCCCCGCTGCTCGGAGGCCAGAGAGCAAGGCCTGGAGCCCGGAACAGATGCCAGGCCCCTGGTCGCCTGTGCAGCCGCTCAGATCATGAGGCCATGTGAAGTCCTCTTCCATCCCACGGACTCTGCAGGCTGAATGCAGGCCGGGGGGTCAGTGGAACACGAAGTCAGAAGCATGCCTGTGTTTCTCCGATGAAGAGCCCCACGTCTGGAGAGAGATTCACGGCCGCATCGCTCTTTGCGCAGGTCAGATTGCTTTGTCTGGGAGATTTTCGTGTGGACGTGAGGTTTCGGTTTCAAAGAAAAAAGACAATTTGTTTCAGGAATCTATTAAAGGTTTTCTCTGAAGAAACAGCCTCCGCCCAGCCCCGAAATGTTGGAACTCAGGCAGAGCTGGCCAGAGCGGAGCACCCAGCGTGCTGGCCATCCAGTTCCCAGCCTGCGGCCACAGCCCCTGAACCTCCCACTGCCTCCCTGGTGGCCGAGGGCAGCCCAGCGCCACCTTGCCCGCGGGGACCAGCCCCGCGGGGCCCAGCTATGAATCAAGCCCGCTCTCTCGCTCTGATGCGGGAAAATGGGATGATGAATTCATTTCCATCACCACACTGCCCATAAGTCACGTCTTGAAGTGCCTTTTTTTTTTAGTTTCCAATGACAAAGATTTCATTATATGAAGCAATAATTTTTAACTAGAGTGATGCAAGATTTCATTCTACCTGAATTAGGCCCATATGTGAGAGGGAAGTCCTGAGAAGAGACATCAGTGTCTGGAGGTGCAGAGGGAAATGGGGGAGGGGACGAGGAGGGGAGGGGGAGGGGACGAGGAGGGGAGGGGGAGGGGAGGGAAAGGGGAGGGGGGAGAGGAGAGGGGAGGGGGAGAGGAGAGGAGAGGGGAGGGGAGGGGAGGGGAGGGGAGGGGAGGGGAGGGGAAGGGGAGGGAAGGGGCGGTCTCCTTCTGGGTTCTTAGCCCTCTCCCGGCCCCTCCATTCTTTTTCTTTTTCTCTGCATAGGTGTTCACTTTCTTTGTTCTGCTCCCTTCTCCTGAGCAGCCCCCTTTCCTTGTCTTTTGGCAGCCCCATGATCCGGTCCCCAACGCATGCCCCATCCTCCGGGTACAGCAGTGCGTGACTTTCTCTGTTCCCTCTGTCTGTTCTCCTGCCCCCACCCCACCCCCACCCACATCAGAGCCAAAGATGGCCACGAGTGGCCTGCCTTACCCCTCTGCTCACGGCACAAATTCCCAGCATTATTTTCAGACGGAGACTAAAGGGCTTCCTTTCTAAATGGAAAAGCAACTTCAAACCCACTGAAAGAATGTATCCAGGGGGCAGCTCACTGTCATGCTCTGGAAGTGCCCCCTTCTGCCAGGCCCCATCTTTCTCTCAGTTGGTTTTGTGCTGAAGCCTTGTCTTCCCAAAGCCAAGGTCACTGGGAGCACAGAGAAGACTCTGGAGGGGGAACCTTGGAGAACTGCTGCAGTGGCTCAGGGAGAACCAGGACAGGGCCTGGGGCTCTCAGCCTTCCTGGAAAACAGCATTTTTCATTTGGGATTTCTTTTCGGGGCTGGCCCAGCCTGGCACCGCCAAGAAGGGCGTACCGTGGGGTAGGATTGGAGGGCCTCCGGCAGCTGTCGGAGCTCCCACTGTCCACATCCCAACCTCCTTCCTAGCCACGGCCCTGCTGGCGAATGCTTTCCCTGCTGGACGTGCTGTTCCCACCCGTCCAGGCCCAGGTCCCATCACCCATGCCAAGCCCTGGACACAGCCTTCGGGGCTGGATCTAAGGGAGCCACCACCAGCGGGCCTGCGTTTGAATGGCAACTCTTACCTACTGAATATTGACTAAGTGCCAATGCAAGTCACTTCACTACAGAGCAAATGCAAAATACGGCTGAAATTAGATTTTTTGAACCACACATTAGCAGTTTCATAAGACTGACCTCCATCTCTGCGTGGGAAGAGTAAGTAACAAGGAAGAGGCCCAGACAGTTGCTTCGGGAGCTCAGGGGATGGAGGGAAGGAGGAGGGAAACTGAGGCTGGGGGGGCGTGGGGGGTCCTCGTGGAAGATGTGGTGCTCAGATCAGTGGAGGAGAGCACCGCACCCCTGGAGGGCGCCACAGGAGTCTGGGTGTGGAGGGGGTAACAGCGTGGAAGGGCTCAGGAGGGGCAGTGGGCTGTGTGTCCCCTAGGGGCGGGAGTGGAAGTGATGCTGGGAGCTAATGGGACCCAAGCTGGAGATTTGGGACTTCACAAGAGTCCCCAGTTACTCACAAAGGGTGTACCCGGAGACCTCCATGATTCCCCAAACTCTCAGCAACCACGATTACATATTAACTCATCCCACAAAGCTTGGTAAAGTACATCACGTGCGCGGCAGTGTGCAGGAGAGGAGGGGCCGCGGCGGGGGGCATTTGGGTGGGCCGCCTCATGGCCCCAGCCCCTCTGCAGGCCAGTTCCCCAATTCCTGCCTTGACAACCTCACAGTCACCTCCTGGCACGAATCTGGAGGCCTGCGCGAGCAGCCAGGGACATGGATGGGATGTGTGGACCAGAGTGCTGCTAGCTAGGTGGTGGGGAAGGTTTCTATTTTAATTGTCCAATGTTTAAGTTTTTTAAATTGAGGTGAAATTCACGTAACATGAAGTGAATCATTTTAAAGTGTGTGACTCAGGGGCTGGATTGGAGGGAGCCATACCAGCTCAGGTCGGGGTCAGTACATTCACCATGTCACACAACCATCACGTCTAATTCTAAAATATTTCATCATCCCCCAAACGAACTGTGACTCCCAGCAGCTCCCCGCCTCCGGCCCCTGGCCACCACCAAACTGCTCTCTGTTCCCGTGGATTTACCTATTCTGGAGGCTGCAGACAAATGGAATCATGCAGTATGTGACCTTTAGTGTCTGGCTTACCTCACTTAGCGTGTTTTCAAGGTTCATCCTCATTTTAGCCTGTGCTGGGGCTTCATTCCTTTTTAATAATATTCCATTGTATGCGTATACCGCATTTTGCTTATCCATGCGTCAGCTGATGGACGTCTGAGTTGTTTCCACCATTAGGTTCTTGTGACTCATGCCGCTATGAATATACGTACACAAAGTACTCCTCTGAACACCCATTTTTCGAATCTTTTGGATATATACGCAAGAGTGGACTTGCTGGGTCATATGGTAATTTCACGTTTAGTTTGTGAGGAACCACCGAACTTGTCCACTGGAGCTCTGCCACCGGTGGAAATGGCCCTGAGAATTCCCAGGGTGGTGCCCTGTGGGGATTCTGCTGAGGTTTTAGGTGACAGGGGTCAGGGCTGGGGAATGCTGAGATGGGAGCTGCTGTATGGCGCTTGCAGGCAGCCAGGTTTCCCCTGCAGTGCGGGGACAGAGTGCGGCTCTGAGCGGACACTCGGAGTTTGAGGGGTGAGGGAAGGGGTGAGGGAGGGCAGAAGGGGCAGAGGGGCGCAGAATGGGAAGGGGGTCATGATAAAGTTTCTGGGACACAACACGGCAGAGCCGCCACACTGAAATGCCAGTTAAAGCCCAGCACTTCTATCGGAAAATCCAAAAAAACTCAAGACGAGCTGTCAGGGACTGCATAGGCTCCCCACCTGGGCTCCTCTCCAGGCTGCAGAGCTGGATTGCTCTGCAGAGCCCATTACTGGAGATTGGGTTGCAACATGAAATGATGAAAATGCAAAACATGAGGGAACACGCTGTAAGTCACTTGTTGGCGGCTTGCCCCACCCCCACCCCCACCACACCTGATCCCAGCAAAACGCTGCAGCCGCTCAGGATTTCTACACCAGCCTGGATGACCTGAGAACTAAAACCACGTGAGAAAAACACCCTCGGGGGACTGACTCATTCTTTTCTCCAGCGGCTTCCTCCAGGCATGGGGCCCACCTACCCTGAGGCTCTGGGAAAATCCCTTCGTCCCTCGGTGCCTGCATTTCTCTGATTTGTGAAATGTGTAGAATTCCTAACACAAGTGGCATCCTGCAAACATGCAATACAAGTTATATGTCTCTGTAAGCAAAACCCAGGTTAAAAATCAAACTGAGATAGAGAGTGAAATGATGGACTGACTGCCAGCTCCCCAGTGTGCTCACCTGAGGAGCCCCGTTAATGCTTTTTTTAAACAGGATTGCATCTCCATGCAGGTTTGCAGTTTCATGAATATTGTCTGTAGGGCCTTCCTTCAACAGGGTGGACTTTCGCAGCCCGTTTGAAGTGATCCCCTTCTGGCCCAGCGTGGATTGACCATCGAAACAAGCCCTGACCAGGAAGGCGTGGGCAGGAAGAGAAGGAGGGCGCAGAAGCCAGGACCTGTGGGTGCCCTTGCACTCTGGCCGGCACAAACGCCGGGAACGGAGGAGTATGTCTTTGTGCCCTTCCACGGGTCCTTCTCATCTCTGGGCCTCAGTTCCCGCCTCTCTACAGGGAGGACAGCAGAACACATAACCTCTCCAGCTCGGATGTTCTAGGATTTAGGTCTGCATGGAGCAGCTTCACAAATTACCATGAAGCTCTGAGCAGGCCTGTCCCAGCCAGAGCCAAGCAGAGGCCCAAGCACGTGCCTCCCCGCTCCCTACTCCTAGGAGACAGTGTCACGGAGCCCACACAGCCGAGCTGACAACTCAGTTCCCATCTCATCTTTCCTCTTTGTTCCAAGGATCCGTGCAAATTGTTCACTTTTAAGTGCGTGGAGAATGAAACGTCTTTAAGTGCGTGGAGAATGAAACGTCTTGCCATCGTAGAGAATGAAATGTCTTGCCATCTGAATAGCATTTAGCAAAGGTGCAATCTAGAGGTATTGTAAAGGCTATTTTTATGATAAAGTAAAAGATCAAATATTCAACCATTCTATCTCTGTTTACCAAACATGTCAGCTACAACAGCTTTGCTGTGAGGTATGTTAGGGGCTGGATTGGAAGCCCAGATACCTTTCCTTGCTTGTGTAACAAGTTGAGCTTGCTGTCCTTCAGTCTTATGGAGGGGTAGCAACCTCATCTCCCCAGATTCACACTTCTTAATTAGGATCCTTTTATGTTGCCAAGGATAAGACCAGGAACACAGTGGGTGCATGATATTTGGGAGTGAATTTGTTTTCAATATCTGACCCAACAAAGTAAAGGCAGTATTTCAGTTGTGTGTGGCTGCAAAACAAACCACCCACAGCTTAGTGGCTTAAAACAACAACAATTTATTATACCTCTTGAATCTCTGTGTTGACTGGGCTCAGCTGGGCAGTTTGGCTGGGTTCACTCAGCAGCTCCTTTCACCTGGGAGCTTGATTAGGGCTGGAATGACCAAGATGGCCTCCCACCTTCCAGAGGCTCTCCCCAATGGCTTCTCTTTGTTCAGAGGTCTAGCCTGGACTTTATTACAGCCTGGTGGCTGGGCTCCAATTGGGACCTTTCTGGAAGGACAAGCCCAATGCACAAGCAGTCATCAAGCCTCTGCTTGCCTCATATCTGCTAATGTGCCATTGGCCAAAGCAAGTCCCATGGCCAATCTCAGAGTCAGTGTGGGAGGGAACCAAGCAAAGGTACTGACACTGGGATTCGTGATGTCTTGGAAGTCACCAGGCAGTCATCTATTCCAGCTAGTGATTCCTCCTGGGGGATGCACAGCCGTGATACTCTGAGCCCTCCTGCATTTCAGGTCGCTCCATAGTCAGTCCCACTTCCCAGGGAGGCAAGGAAACCGTCACCTAGTCTCAGCATGAGGGAGAAGATTACTCAAGTCTTAAAACAAGCACACAGGATTTCTTTTCAGATCTTAGAAGAATAGAGGGACCTGTCACTTGCACTCATTCATTCATTCATTTATTCCCAAAACATGGTGCCTGAGCATGCAGCGATCAGGGTGCATCAGGCCACTGGCAGGAGCTGACCTGCCAGCAGGAGAGGAGCACACACGGTTCCTCCCACGGCCTGGCAGCTGCGGGGATCACCTTTTTCTCACGGGTGAGCGGGGACTCTGCTGGCAGTTGGCTTGGCTTCGGGTTCCACCTCTGCCACACAGCAGCTTCCTGAACTTGGGCATTTTGCCCAGCCTTCCCGAGCCACGCCTCTGTCATCTAAACTTTCATGAGGGCGAAGTGGCTCAGTCTCATTTAACCCTCATGCCTGGCCTGAAATAAACACCAGGCAAACATTTGCTAATATTAGTAATGATGAATTCTTACCTAAAATTTTAAATTTAGATTGAAATGCTGGTGATCAGTGAGGGGGAGGGATGGGGGGTATGGTATGTATGAATTTTTTTCTGTTTTCTTTTTATTTCTCTTTTTGAATAGATGCAAATGTTTCAAGAAATGATCATGATGATGAATACGCAACTACGTGATGATATTGTGAATTACTGATTATATATGTAGAACGGAATGATCAAAAGTTACAAATGTTTGCATTTGTTTGGTGTTTTTTGGTATTTATAAAAAAATTAATTTAAAAAAATGAAAATGTTTTTTTTAATTTTGATGAAAAAACACAACAAAAAACTTTGAAATATCTGAAAAAGAAAGAAAGGAGAAATCTCACCCCACAACTCTCCATCCAAAGAGAAAAGTACTAACTGCTTAGAATATTCATGCTCATTGTTTTTCTGTGAAAAATGCACACAGATCTGTCTTTTCTTTGCAAAACTGTCTCAGGCTACTCATCTATGTTTGTAGCTTAATTGACCAATTTGACAAATTTAAAAATATGTCAAAAATATTTGTCATAAATATTATTCTACAACTTTATTTTATTGACTGCATGTATCTCATTATTTAACTGGTCTCTTATTGTGGGACAAATACGTGGTTTGTGAATTTTTGACTCATCCATCACATTGGATAAATATCCTTATACATATCTCTGATTATGTCTGCAGAATGAATTCCTAGACAAGGAAATACTTTTTATTCTGATATTGCTGGACTGGTCTAGGAATAAGGAGAAGGCATAATTTTTATCAGGAACGTGGACAGGCAGGGATGAGGCTGCTAGGTTGGTGGGGTTTCTCTCCTCCCCACCCCTACACACCCCTCACATTATTTCTAGCCCCTCACTGATCTCCAGCTTCTAAACCCATTTACCCACAGTCACTGACACTTGCCCACAATTACCCTGACCCCTTGAGTCTACCTTTTCTCCTCCACCTTCTGGTTTTTTTTTTTTTTTAACATGGGCAGGCACAGGAATTGAACCCGGGTCCTCGGGCATGGCAGGCAAGCATTCTTACCTGCTGAGCCACCGTGGCCCGCCCTCCTCCACCTTCTCTACCCCTGTGAACACTTACAGACCATACTAAACCATCAAGGTCCCTGAAGGCTCATATAGCCTAGAATGGTTGTTCCCTAAAAATGGGGGGGGGGGGGGGGAAGGCCAATATGCTAATTCTGTCATAATTTTGAACCTGTTTAAATTTGTGTGCCTCTTAATTTGGTTTTGAGCTTCCCATTCTTGAATGATGGTGCTAGTGAAGGGTGGTACTAAGCATTTACCATGGTGACAGGCACCTGTCAAATCTCCGTGCTTTTTGACATCAAACATTTATGTGTCACTCACATGGTGGGAGGACTGGGCGTTGACTGCAGGTCTCTCTCACCTGACTGCTTGTTCTAGGACCGAAGAACAAGTTCTCAGAGCCCAAGAGATGGAGTCTACCACATGATCACATTTAAAGCTTCTGCTTGGAAGCGCTACGGGTCAAGCCTCCTCCCATTTCATTGGCCAAAATGAGACAATGGCAGAGCCCAATGGGGAAGAATATTCCGCCCCAAGAAAAATGGCAAAGGGTGAGATGTATGATGGTATTACAGGGGTTGAAGCTGGTAGCTGAGGACATAATCTATTATAGTGCTATGGTTTTAATGTCCTTGCCTGGAAAAATATAAAGTTGGCATGATAGGATGAATTTGTTACCCCAATGAAAGACATGCTGCTGTGGGTGTGAGCTTATTTATAAATAAGACCTTCTGACGATATTATTTTTAGTTAAGGTATGGCCCAAGTGAATGAGAGTGGGCCTTAATTTGTGTCACTGGAGTCCTTTGCAAGCAGAAGAAATTCCTGACTTCAACATCTACTCTCCAGCAGGTGACCCCAAACCTACCATCTGCTCTGACACCTTCCTTCAGGCATTACCAGGCCTGTATCTCTGTCTGGCTGTCCCACGAGATCCTCAAACTCAGCTGGCCTAAACTACCCTCCTTGCCTTTCCCATAAACTGCTTCTGCAAGATATTCGAACAGCTGCATAGGCTTTGGAGAGGGAGGGCTCAGACAGCCAAGGTTTGACTCCTGGCTCTGTTGTTTACCAGCTGTGTGACTCTGTGCAAGTGTCTTAGCCTCCCTGAGCTGCAGTTTTGCTCAGCTGCAATGAGGATTGCAATCCCTGCCTCCCTGAGCTGTAAGGATTCAGAGAGTATAACATCAGGCCCTGGCACAGAGTGAGTGCTTAATAAGTGGTAATAAGAGCACTATTTATTATGTGCTCAAGTTGGAAACCTCATGGATTCCTGAGAATCCTCCTCCTCTCTCCTCCCAGGGTTTTCACTCCTCCACAAACTCAGGAACTGACCCTCAGATATAGCCCCTGCAGACCTCCTCACTGCCCTGCTCAGGGCACACACTCATCAAGGGGTTGCCCTGCTGCCCCCTCCCTCTCTGACTCACAGGCCAGCACACAGTGGATGCTCAGAAGCTGCTTAAGTGAAATGTGTGCTGGTCCCAGCTCGACCGAGGCAGATCATTTCCTCTCTCTGGACCCCATTTCCTTGTCTGTAAAACTATCTCTGAGGGCTTTTGCTGCCGGGAATCGCTGTACTTCCCATCGCTTCGCTGGTTCCCTGCCCCAGAGATCCAGCAGCCTGGCTGCATCGCCTAAGCAAATCAGATTCTGAGTGGGAGAGGAGCGAGAGGACAGCTGCAGAGATAACTCCTCTTTTTATGTCCTACACCATCAGACCCTCCCCCAGCCTTCTGGACTACTGTCCCTTGGCTGGCTCAGAAATTTATTAGCTCTACCAATATTTTCTTTCTTAGTTCCGTAAAGCAAGCTCAAACTCGGCAAGCACAGCCTATGCAAAGACCTTAAACCACATGTTTATTTTCCTGAGCTATAAAAAGTTTTAAAGGGGAGCTGGACGACTTGCCCAGCACCCTACTCAGAATCACTACAGCATTCCACAGAAAGACAGAGGGCTCTGTGTCAGCCCAGGGCAGGGGGCGGGGGGGGGGGGGTCGGAAAAGTAGGTGGAGCACATCAGTCCAGCTCCAAGTGAAAAGGGCATGGGGCATGGGACAAGGGATTTGCAAACTTCACAGGAGGCGGTGGGGGTGCAGGGAGGTTCCAGTGTGGTGGCAGCACGGATGCCGTCAGAATGCCGAAAGGTGGGGCCCATCCCAGTCTTCTGTTCCTGGGGGTCTCACCCCTGTTGAAGTTGCAGGGAGGACACTGAGTCAGCAGAAGCAAGGGGCTGGCACTGGCTGAAGCCCACCTGCTCAAACAATTGCTCTACCCTAGAGTATGGAGTCATAGAAGCTTGACTCTGGAATGAACTACACCTTCGCTTGGTTGCCCTCCAGTTTTATGCTGGCCCCAGCCTACTATTTAGTCCTTTCCAAATAGTCCAGTGCTTCATGAGAATCAGATGTCTGCAGTGCCAGTCAGAATTTGGGCACCAGGACATGTTCTGAGACAAGGTGAATTTGTCCGTCCACTTGGCATTTCGGGGATTTCATGGACTGAACCTCTGAGAGCATTTCCACTTAGAATGGGGGTCCAGGCTTTCCCAAGCTGGTGTTGAGTGGTAACTGGATGACATCTTGGGGGCCCTTGCACCCCAGCACCTACCATGCCTCCTGCCAAAACCCCTCTAGTCTCTCTGAGTCTGGGGCCCTGGTGCCGCAGCCCCTTTTCCCACTGTGTCCGCCCAGGACCCCACATGGGTGATACCAGGGGAGGAAGGAAGCAGGAGGAGGTGTGTGACAGCTCCGGCTTTGTGGCATTCATGGGGGCTGAGGTGTGGAGGCACCGGGTGGCCTTCAAGCTCTCTTCCAAACCTGAAATCCCATGAATCTTAGGGAAAAAAGGAAACTGCCATTTGCTCAAAGCAATGATTCTCAACCTTCTCAAATACATCTCTTTTCTATTACAAATAGCTCAAAATGCTCCTTTAGTACACGGAAATGACAGTGAAATGTACTACAATGTATCTACACACATAATTGAAAAATATTGACATCTCAAATATATGAAATACTAAAGCAACTTATGATAAATTTACATGCATTGTGATATGCAAATGCCCGGCTGGTGGGCTCTGCAGGCTGGACGGAAGGACCGGAGGCTATCCTCCCAGGGCTCCCGGCACCCACTGCACAGACAGACTGAGCCATGCAGGGACTCAAAGTCTACCAGCAGCATTGCTCTCTGGGACAAGTTTTTCCTAAACTGCAAACATTGTTGAAGTACAACCTTATCTAAATGTATGCAGTAATACATTCCTGGAAAATCCAATGAATTCTAAACTTCACAAAAGATAATTTGTATTGGGGTCTGTAAAAGGTAATAATAACAGGTTTCCCGGCTTTAGGAATGACATTTGACAGCTGTGTAGGGCATGACACAATTCCTCATTTTATAGGACAGTCCCAGGAACGACAGATGTCTGGAATCCTATGGTCCACTTTGCTGGTTTGAAAGGATTGTGTGCCCTAGAAAAGCCATTTTTTAATCCTGATCCAATCTTGTGGAGGCAGCTTCTTTTAATCCCTGTTGAGTGCTGTGGATCAGAATGTGATTAGATTATCTCTGCAAAAATTTGACTCCCCGATTGTATTAACCTCGGATTAGAGGGAGATAATGACTCCACCCATTCCAGGTGGATCTTGATTAGTTTACTGGGATCCTTTTAAAGAGGAAGGATTTTTGGAAAAGGCTTGAGATTCTAAGAGAGCAGAGCAGCAGAGAGACAAGAACTGCAGAGCCCACACAGGGAGAAACCTTTGGAGATGAAGAAGGAGAATGCCCCCAGGGGAGCTTCATGAAACAAGAAGCCTGGAGAGAAAGCTAGCAGATGCTGCCATGTTCATCCGTTGAGAGAAAAACCCTGAACTTCATTGGCCTTCTTGAACCAAGGTATTTTTTCCTGGATGCCTTAGATTGGACATTTCTATAGCCTTGCTTTAATTTGGACATTTTTATGGTTTTAGAACTGTTAACTTGCAACATAATAAATTCCCCCTTTTAAAAGCACTCTGTTTCTGGTATATTGCATTCCAGCAGCTAGCAAATTAGAACACCCACCCACTAAGTGCCAGTCGTGGCCCCCCAGTGGAGCTGGGGGTCCCAAGCTTCACAGGTTTGTGAGCAGCCAAGGAACCACCACAAGGCCTCCTTCAGGAGGTGGAGAGACATCGTTCAGGCTTGAGGAGGCAGCACAGTGGTACCCAGGTTGGACCATTGCAGATTTACTCTAATCTCCTCTCCAACTCCAGCTTTGTCTCTCCCACGGTCCTTGACCTCTACGCCAGGCCCAACAGCTCAGATCTCATTCAGCTTTAAACTCGTCTCTAACCCAGGCAGCCCGGGAGGCCCAGAGTGACCTTCTCTTGCCTGGGATGCTTTCAGAAGACCATGGACATCCCAGCTTTTGCATGGGACACCACCTACACACCATTTTTGTAGTGGTTGTTCTCCCCCACCCCCTTACCCGAATCTAACTACAAAGCGTCTTATAACCAGAAAATGGAACAGCAAAACAACAACAACAAAAAAGGTTTTGTGACCTGGGTAAGTTGCTTAACTTTTCTGTGCCTTAGTTTCCTCATCTGTAAAATGGGGATAATATTATGGGATAATATTAGCTTCATCAGGTTGTTGAGAGAATTAAATTAAATGATATTTATAAACAGTTTTTTCAAACTCAAAAACACAAATGTAGTGTGTTACTCCGCTTTTTATTTTGTGGTAATATTAAGAACACAAGCTCACCAAGCCTTTGGAGGCTGGCTGCTCCCTCTGCTCCTGGGCGGGCTCCCAGCAGATGGCCCAGGACAGCCAATGGGGTCTCAGGATCCGACTTGGTTGTCTTGAGGCATGAGCCCTCCCAGAGGCTGTTCCTGGTGGC
This sequence comes from Tamandua tetradactyla, assembly GCF_023851605.1. Taxonomy (NCBI): domain Eukaryota; kingdom Metazoa; phylum Chordata; class Mammalia; order Pilosa; family Myrmecophagidae; genus Tamandua; species Tamandua tetradactyla. Next base: position 102,391,164 of record NC_135331.1, on the reverse strand, counting down.
AATGGAAACTGACAGCAAATGATGACAATGGCAGTGATGACATAAATTTGATGTGGCTTCACAGGGTAGAAAGACTTTGATTCCATTTTCTCTGTGAAGTCCCACTACAATTGTCTAAGGGAGGCGGGCAGATATAAAATTAGACCCATTTTTACCTGAGAAAGAAGCTGAGGAGTTAACTGGCTGCCAAATGACCAGGCAGCTATTCCCAGGTGCTCCAGAGCTCTTGGCTCTTCCAGAGGGCAAGGCCAGGCTTGGGACATCCATTCCAGGGCATGGTTAGTCCAGGAGTTTCCTCGCAATGCAGAGGGATGCAGTGAGCAGGAGGGGAGAGGCAGAGAGAACGAGACCAAAGAGACAAGCTGGGACCACATCACCAAGGGCCAGAGAGTCCTAAAGAGAAAAGGAGAGAAGAGGACCCGGCCGTCCAATCTGCATTTCGGCCCTGAGCATTCCTTGGTGTCACGGCCTGAGCCACTTATTTCCCCCAAGCAGGTAGCTGCCTCAAGACTGGCTCAGACTGCGGCTTTCCCTTCCTCTCCCCTTCCCCACATGGTCTCTTGACCTCCCTCCAGTGGCCTGGCCTCAGCTCCCAAGCCCTCCTGCCTCCCCCGGGCCCCTGACCGCCCTCTGGCTGCCACACTGCAGAGGAGTCCAGTGCAGCCCCCCGGGCAGGCTCTGAGTGTGCAGGTGCGAGCTGGTCCCAGCAGTGCCCCCAGGGCTCCGCTGCAGTTGTCAGCTTCTCTGGATCCTGCCTCGCTGGCCTCAGATAAGGGTGTGGTGGCCTCATCCATGAGGGGTCTCTGGCTGGCAGAGCTGGTCTCATTGTGTCCTGCCTCTCCGGCCTTGGCTCCATGAAATTTCCACCTAACTCTGCTGTGGCTGTTCCCAGCCCATACACATTTGTCATTAAAATTGGAGCACTTGACTTCCGGAGAAGATGGTGGCTTAGTAAGGTGTGCACGTCTTAGTTCCTCCTCCAGAATAACTACTAGATAACTAGAGACAGTACAGAGCAGCTCCCGGAGCCGCAACAGAGACCACACACACAGTGTACCCCAGTCTGGGACGGCTGGACCGGCTAGGAGACTCTGCTGCAGTGAGGTCCCCGAGTGGCATGCGCTTCCCCGGGCCTCGGCAACTGGTGGCTGGAGCCCCTCCCTCCCTCCTTCCCGGGCCGGCTGGGAACTTCGGATCAGCGGTTCCCCAAGCCGTGGCGGCCGGTGCCCCTTCCCCACATGCGGCTTCCTGGGCCAGCTGGGAGCCTCGGATCAGCGGTCCCCCGGGGCCGCGGCGGCCGGTGACAGGAGCCCCTCCCACACATGCGGCTTCCCGGGCCGGCTGGGAGCCTCGGATCAGCGGTTCCCCAAGCCGCGGCGCCCCTCCCACACACGCGGTTTCCCGGGCTGGCTGGGAGCCTCGATCAGCAGTTCCCCAAGCCGCTGCGGCTGGTGCCCCTCCCCAACAGGTGAATTCCCGGAGGGGAAGGAAAGAGTCTCCAACAGTAGTAGAGACTGAGTCCAACCTAACACCAATAGTGGTATTAATGAACAATTTCTGACTACTAAAAATAGGCCCTCAGCTCAGGTGAAACTGATCAAGGCGGAAGTCACCTATTGGGCTAACTGAAAAAGAAGAAAGGGGGAGAAACAGAGCCCTCTGCGGCTGTTTCTACGGAGGCTTGGTTGCCTCTGGGCTCAGCACTGGGATTACACAGGTTGCAACTGCCCCGAATGCTGAAACAGGCTGCTTTCAGGGCTCTCTACCACCTGAACCTTCCCCGTGGGAGGGGTGAAACGTAACTCAGGTGGAATCCCTCTCTCAAGGAATTCAGATCTCAGGACTTCACAATTTGAAGCCACTAAAACCAATCTACAACCTTTCCTCTGTCTCCACCACACACCCAGCAGCGAGAGTCTTCCAAAGTTAAAGGAGCCACAACATCTTTTGCTGGTGGGACCCACAGACAGACAAGCACCACATACTGGGCAGGATAAGAAAAACAGAACCCAGAGACTTCACAGGAAAGTCTTTCAACCTGCTGGGTCTCACACTCAGGGAAATCTGATTAAATGCCCAGACACCAGCAAAAAATAACAAATCACATCAGGAAAATTGAAGATATGGCCCAGTCAAAGGAACAAACCAATAGCTCAAATGAGATACAGGAGCTGAGACAACTAATTCTGAATATACGAACAGAAATGGAAAATCTCTTCAAAAACCAAATCAATAAATTGAGGGAGGACATGAAGAAGGCATGGGATGAACAAAAAGAAGAAATGGAAAGGCTGAAGAAACAAATCACAGAATTTATGGGAATGAAAGATACAGTAGAAGAGATGAAAAAAACAATGGAAACCTACAATGGTAGATTTCAAGAGACAGAGGCTAGAATTAGTGATCTGGAGGATGGAACATCTGAAATCCAAAAAGAAACACAAACTATAAGAAAAAGAATGGAAAAATTTGAGCAGGTGCTCAGGGAATTGAATGATAATATGAAGCGCACAAATATACGTGTTGTGGGTGTCCCAGAAGGGGAAGAGAAGGGAAAAGGAGGAGAAAAACTAATGGAAGAAATTATCACTGAAAATTTCCCAACTCTTATGAAAGACCTAAAATTACAGATCCAAGAAGTGCAGCGCACCCCAAAGAGTATAGATCCAAATAGAAGTTCTCCAAGACACTTACTAGTCAGAATGTCAGAGGTCAAAGAAAAAGAGAGGATCTTGAAAGCAGCAAGAGAAAAACAATCCATCACATACAAGGGAAACCCAATAAGACTATGTGTTGATTTCTCAGCAGAAACCATGGAAGCAAGAAGACAGTGGGATGATATATTTAAATTACTAAAAGAGAAAAACTGCCAACCAAGACTTCTATATCCAGCAAAATTGTCCTTCAAAAATGAGGGAGAAATTAAAACATTTTCAGACAAAGTCACTGAGAGAATTTGTGACCAAGAGACCAGCTCTGCAAGAAATACTAAAGGGAGCACTAGAGTCAGATACGAAAAGACAGAAGAGAGAGGTATGGAGAAGAGTGTAGAAAGAAGGAAAATCAGATATGATATATATAATACAAAAGGCAAAATGGTAGAGGAAAGTATTACCCAAACAGTAATAACACTAAATGTTAATGGACTGAATTCCCCAATCAAAAGACATAGACTGGCAGAATGGATTAAAAAACAGGATCCTTCTATATGCTGTCTACAGGAAACACATCTTAGACCCAAAGATAAACATAGGCTGAAAGTGAAAGGTTGGGAAAACATATCTCATGCAAATAACAATGAGAAAAGAGCAGGAGTAGCTATACTAATATCCAACAAATTAGACTTCAAATGTAAAACAGTTAAAAGAGACAAAGAAGGATACTATCTACTAATAAAAGGAACGATTAAACAAGAAGACATAACAATCATAAATATTTACGCACCAAATCAGAATGCCCCAAAATACATGAGGAATACACTGCAATTACTGAAAAGGGAAATAAACACATCTACCATAATAGTTGGAGACTTCAATTCACCACTCTCATCAATGGACAGAACATCTAGACAGAGGATCAATAAAGAAACAGAGAACTTGAATATTACAATAAATGAGCTAGACTTAACAGACATTTATAGGACATTACATCCCACAACAGCAGTATACACCTTTTTCTCAAGTAGTCATGGATCATTCTCAAAGATAGACCATATGCTGGGTCATAAAGCAAGTTTCAACAAATTTAAAAAGATTGAAATCATACACAACACTTTCTCGGATCATAAAGGAATGAAGTTGGAAATCAATATTAGGCAGAGTGCCAGAAAATTCACAAATACATGGAGGCTCAACAACACACTCTTAAATTACGAGTGGGTCAAGTAAAAAATTACAAGAGAAATTAGTAAATATCTCAAGGCGAATGAAAATGAAAACACAACATATCAAAACCTATGGGATGCAGCAAAGGCAGTGCTAAGAGGGAAATTTATTGCCCTAAATGCCTATATCAGAAAAGAAGAAAGGGCAAAAATTCAGGAATTAACTGTCCACTTGGAAGAACTGGAGAAAGAACAGCAAACTAACCCCAAAGCAAGCAAAAGGAAAGAAATAACAAAGATTAGAGCAGAAATAAATGAAATTGAGAACATGAAAGCAATAGAGAAAATCAATAAGACCAGAAGTTGGTTCTGTGAGAAAATCAACAAGATTGATGGGCCCTTAGCAAGATTGACAAAAAGAAGAAGAGAGAGGACACAAATAAATAAGATCAGAAATGGAAGAGGAGACATAACCACTGACCTCACAGAAATAAAGGAAGTAATAACAGGATACTATGAACAACTTTACGCTAATAAATACAACAATGTAGATGAAATGGACAAGTTCCTAGAAAGGCATGAACAACCAACTTTGACTCAAGAAAAAATAGATGACCTCAACAAACCAATCACAAGTAAAGAAATTGAATCAGTCATTCAAAAGCCTCCCAAAAAGAAAAGTCCAGGACCAGACGGCTTCACATGTGAATTCTACCCAACATTCCAGAAAGAATTAGTACCAACTCTGCTCAAACTCCTCAAAAAAATTGAAGTGGAGGGAAAGCTACCTACTTCATTCTATGAAGCCAACATCACCCTCATACCAAAACCAGGCAAAGATATTACAAAAAAAGAAAACTGCAGACCAATCTCTCTAATGAATATAGATGCAAAAATCCTGAACAAAATTCTAGCAAATCGAATCCAGCAACACATTAAAACAATTATACATCATGACCAAGTAGGATTCATCCCAGGTATGCCAGGATGGTTCAACATAAGAAAATCAATTAATGTAATACACCATATCAACAAATCAAAGCAGAAAAATCACATGATCATCTCAATTGATGCAGAGAAGGCATTTGACAAGATTCAACATCCTTTCCTGTTGAAAACACTTCAAAGGATAGGAATACAAGGGAACTTCCTTAAAATGATAGAGGGAATACATGAAAAACCCACAGCTAATATCATCCTCAATGGGGAAAAATTGAAAACTTTCCCCCTAAGATCAGGAACAAGACAAGGATGTCCATTATCACCACTATTATTCAACATTGTGTTGGAGGTTCTAGCCAGAGCAATTAGACAAGAAAAAGAAATACAAGGCATCAAAATTGGAATGGAAGAAGTAAAACTATCACTGTTTGCAGACGATATGATACTATATGTCAAAAACCCTGAAAAATCCACAACAAAACTACTAGAGCTAATAAATGAGTACAGCAAAGTAGCAGGTTACAAGATCAACGTTCAAAAATCTGTAGTGTTTCTATACACTAGCAAAGAACAAGCTGAAGGGGAAATCAAGAAATGAATTCCATTTACAATTGCAACTAAAAGAATAAAAGAATTAGGAATAAATTTAACTAAAGAGACAAAAGACCTATACAAAGAAAACTACAAAAAACTGTTAAAAGAAATCACAGAAGACCTAAATAGATGGAAGGGCATACCGTGTTCATGGATTGGAAGACTAAATATAGTTAAGATGTCAATTCTACCTAAATTGATTTACAGATTCAATGCAATACCAATCAAAATCCCAACAACTTATTTTTCAGAAATAGAAAAACCAATAAGCAAATTTATCTGGAAAGGCAGGGTGCCCTGAATTGCTAAAAACATCTTGAGGAAAAAAAACAAAGCTGGAGGTCTCACACTGCCTGACTTTAAGGCATATTATGAAGCCACAGTGGTCAAAACAGCATGGTACTGGCATAAAGATAGATATATCGACCAATGGAATCGAATAGAGTGTTCAGATATAGACCCTCTCATCTATGGACATTTGATCTTTGATAAGGCAGTCAAGCCAACTCACCTGGGACAGAACAGTCTCTTCAATAAATGGTGCCTAGAGAACTGGATATCCATATGCAAAAGAATGAAAGAGGTTGCGTATCTCACACCCTATACAAAAGTTAACTCAAAATGGATCAAAGATCTAAACATTAGGTCTAAGACCATAAAACAGTTAGAGGAACATGTAGGGAGATATCTTATGAAACTTACAATTGGAGGCGGTTTTATGGACCTTAAACCTAAAGCAAGAGCACTGAAGAAAGAAATAAATAAATGGGAGCTCCTCAAAATTAAACACTTTTGTGCTTCAAAGAACTTCATCAAGAAAGTAGAAAGACAGCCTGCACAATGGGAGACAATATTTGGAAATGATATATCAGATAAAGGTCTAATATCCAGAATTTATAAAGAGATTGTTCAACTCAACAACAAAAAGACAGCCAACCCAATTACAAAATGGGAAAAAGACTTGAACAGACGCCTCTCAGAAGAGGAAATACGGATGGCCAAGAGGCACATGAAGAGATGCTCAATGTCCCTGGCCATTAGAGAAATGCAAATCAAAACCACAATGAGATATCATCTCACACCCACCAGAATGGCCATTATCAACAAAGCAAAAAATGACAAGTGCTGGAGAGGATGTGGAGAAAGAGGCACACTTATCCACTGTTGGTGGGAATGTCAAATGGTGCAACCACTGTGGAAGGCAGTTTGGTGGTTCCTCAAAAAGCTGAATATAGAATTGCCATACGACCAGCAATACCATTGCTAGGTATCTACTCAAAGGACTTAAGGGCAAAGACACAAACGGACATTTGCACACCAATGTTTATAGCAGCGTTATTTACAATTGCAAAGAGATGGAAACAGCCAAAATGTCCATCAACAGACGAGTGGCTAAACAAACTGTGGTATATACATACGATGGAATATTATGCAGCTTTAAGACAGAATAAACTTATGAAGCATGTAATAACATGGATGGACCTAGAGAACATTATGCTGAGTGAGACTAGCCAAAAACTAAAGGACAAATACTGTATGGTCCCACTGATGTGAACCGACATTAGAGAATAAACTTGGAATATGTCATTGGTAACAGAGACCATCAGGAGTTAGAAATAGGGTAAGATAATGGGTAATTGGACCTGAAGGGATACAGACTGTGCAACAGGACTGGATACAAAAACTCAAAAATGAACAGCACAATACTACCTAATTGTAATGTAATTATGTTAAAACACTGAATGAAGCTGCATCTGAGCTATAGTTTTTTGTTTGTTTGTTTTTTGTTTTTTTATATATTTTTTGTATTTTTTATTTTTATTTTTTCTCTATAATATCATTTTATTTCTTTTTCTGTTGTCTTGCTATTTCTTTTTCTAAATTGATGCAAATGTACTAATAAATGATGATCATACATCTATGTGATGATATTAAGAATTACTGATTGCATATGTAGAATGTAATGATTTCTAAATGTTGTGTTAGTTAATTTTTTTTTTTAATTAATAAAAAAAAAAATTGGAGCACTTAAGAGGACATAGCCAGAAGAGAGTGAGGACACTCGAGTGCAGACAGAAGGGAGATCGAAAGGGATAGTCTGGCTCATTAGCCAAAGCCTCTCTCCCTCAGACCAGGGTAGGCGTGGAATAGTTGAGATGAAAATTGGTACCCAGGCCATAAAATCACTGAAGAGAGTGGGTCCAAGATGGAAAAGAACTTGGTTTTCTTTTTTGAAATTAAATTGCACTGTGTCCTTTCTAGAAAGTAGGTGCTTTGTGTATTCATGAGGAGATACTAGGATCTCTATTTCACTGATGGGGAAGCCGAGCCCCTGAGTGGGTAATAATGTGCCCAAATCCAGTTGGTAAGCAGCAGAGCTCAGATTGGAACCCAAATCTATCTCCTGCAAAAACTTTTCCACTTTCAACTACTCTAACTGGCCTCCTTGGTTTAAAGGGAGATGACAAGAAAGAAGGAATTGTGAAGCCTTTCTCCCCAGCAGCACTCGGCTGGCACGTCCAGGGTAGCGTGTGGGTCCTTCCATTCCCTGCAGCTCCAGTGTTCCAGCGACGTATCCATCCTTCACAAAGAGGCCGTGGGCTGTGTGTCCCCGAAGTGCTGGAAGCTCAGCCAACAGCCAGCCTCTCGCACAAAAATGCAGTTCACATTTCCCGTTTCCTCCTAAAAATATCTGTCATGTTCGCTCTCTACTCCATAACAAATCCATGCTTCCTTTCATGTCAAATGCCTGAAAGATGTAACACACTTGACTAAAGTTCATCTTCTAGGGAGTCATTCTTGTCTATTTAGGTACCCAGCCCTGAAGCCCCCCAGGAAGTTTGGGGAGCAGAGCCATGGATCAGATTTTGTTTATTTTTTTTAACTTTTTTTTATTGTAAAATATGTAACTTATACACAAAGTAAATAAAGCAAAAGCAATAATTTTCAAAGCACACTTCAAAAAGTTGTTACAGAATAGATCCATAGTTTGTCATGGACTACCATTCTACCATCTTAGATTTTTCCTTCTAGGTGCTCCAAAACACTGGAAGTTAGAAGGAATATTAATATATGATAGTCAGCTGTCTTACTTGTTTGTTAAATCTTATTTTCTCTGTCATACCTCCTCCTTCTCCTCTGATCCTTCTCCTAACCTCTAGGGGTCTCTGGGCAATGCCCGTTTGGATCAGGGGTTCCTAAACTTTGTACACCATGGGCCCGCTGGCCACCAGCTGACGCCCAGGGACCCCTTCCTAGAATAACTTTTTAAATGCATCAAATAAAACTCAAAGGGTTATGAAAGAAACCAGCTCTATCAAAATACAATTTTTAAAAATTGCAAAAAAAAAGTGATATAATTTTATATGTGCTTCTTTTTTGAAAGACCTTAAATAACAAGATTTCATGATATAGCTTTTATGTCTACCCCAGTACTGAAGTAGGGATGGACAGAAATAATATTTCAAGATATGTACAACGTAATATGAAAGTGTCTTTATTTCTGTTGACAATAAAGGCAGCATTTGATGGGAATATTAAATTTCAGAGAAAGATGTCATTTTTTCTTCATCTGAATTCATCGATCTCCTACCCTGCAACATCCCAGGGGAAGATCCTAGAAACTTGACAGGTTGATGCTAAAGGAAAGGCTTGACAGATCTGAGGGCAGAGAAGCGAGGTGACTGTGGGCCGAGCCATCTCACCCCTCCCCTGTCCTGGTGAAGTGACAGTGACCTGGTGGGTAAGTGTCCTTCCCTTTACTCCATGTTCCTCCTCGGCCATTGGACGAAGTCCAGGCATGGCAGGAGTCACCGACCAGCCTTCACAAACCCACCGTGTCTGCCCACTCTGCCCTCGCCGCCCTCTGCCCCGCTCCTGAGCCTGCTTCTCTGAAACTTGACCTCCACGTTGTGCAGAGCAGCTCACCCCCCTGGGTCCCTGGGGGGAGCCCCTCTCTGCAGTGAATTTCTCCACCATGAGAAATGAGGCCGAGCCTGGGAAGAGCCTTGCAAAGCCCCAGAAATCAATCACCCCAGCCCTCCCGGCCACATCTTGAAGCATTTTTACTATCGAGAAGAATCTGTATGCAAATTTCAGAATCTGTCTTTCGGTTCTCTTTGCAAAGGTGTTGGAACAGTGGCACGAAAGGAAATCCAGAGAGACAGGGTAATGGGCGTGGAGGACTGCTAACGGGGCCTTCGGGTCCCTGGGCTGTCGGTCCTGTCTCCCTGAAGCACGCATTTGGAGCTCAAGTTTGGCAAGGTGGAGGTGTGTTCTGATTTGTTGATTTCTCGGGGAAAAAAAAAGAAGAGAAAAACCCAAATCACTCCTCTTTTGGAGGCTTTGTGTTTTAGAAAAATCAATACTTTCACTATTCATATATTCAGTGAAGGCAAGAGCTTATTTTCAAACACTAGTTTGGGAAGGTGTTATGATCAATTTCCCTCATATGCTACAAATTATTTCTTTGTGATCTGCTACACAGAGTATGTACTTGGAAAGAAACAGTGACCGTGCTTGCCGACAGGAGGATCCTTCTTTACAACTTCTGTTACTGTTTAAGTTTTCAACAATTTTTCTTACTCAAGATGCAAAATCTACTTTTTAAAAGAAAATTAAACTGAAAATTGTAACAATAATACAATTTGGGGAAGCCTGGCGTTCCAGTTTGAGAGTCAAAAAATAACCCCTTGATACTGTCTCCAGGGTGATGCTTGAGGCTCCAGGATGTCCCGAGTTGAGTCTCTCTCAACCCCCTCCCTCCCTTCCCCTCCCCTTCTCTTCTATGTGGAGAAAACCCCAATATGTCAATCCAGCTGCTCTCAGCAGAGCCTGCTCTGAGGAACGGGAAAGATCCTCTGCCTGCAGCCACTGCCTTAGTGCAGAAAGCACCTGGGTTCTGTCCCTGCCTCTCCCAGGCTTCATTTCAGGAGGCTCATTGCCTTCTCCTGTCCCAGAACCGTGGCCTGGGCTTTGGATCCATCTTCATTAGTGTCCACAGTTTGAAATCTCAGGGTGAAGAGGCCTCAGTCTAGATTCTCCCAGAATGCCCGGTTGCCATATCCAAAATTTACCCACATCTTTGCCGCATCTTCCCAGTAAGTTTTAAGTCAATCATAGGCAAGCTTCCAGATTGTCTATGTAAGTAGATGGTGACAGAAAGCATATCTGTCACCTTTTGCTATGTAATAAGCCACCCCATAGCTTAACAGCTTAAAATAAGACCATTTATCCACTCGTGATTCTGCAATCTGGAGGTTCAACTGGGCTTGAACAAATCAAGAAAGTTTCACTCCATGTCTGGTCCTTCAGCAGGGGTGGCTGGAACCGTGGGGAGCTGACAGGGCCTCCCTCTCTAGCAAGGTAGCCGGACTTATTCGCATGGTAGCTCAGGGCTCCAAGAGAGCAGAAGTTGCTAGGTCTCTTAAAGCCTGGGGCCCAGCAGTTCCAGAATGTCATTTCCACAAGGTCAGCCCAGATTCAAGAGGACAGAAAAGAGACCATGCCAGTAAGGAAGGGGAACAATGGTTGGCTATAATTGCAGACAATCTATCCCAGTTAGAATAAGCCTTAACCCTGGACAGTTTGCCAGAAATGACAATTGCTCCTCAAACTGGCATGCCATGTTGCTGCCTGCCTGAGACAGGAGCTGGCCCCTTTTCTGCGTCCATGGCAGTTGAGAAGTGTCATCCAGTACTTGTTCCCAGGGTATGTCTCAGGGCAGGACACAGGGACCACCATGGGGCAAGGTAGGGGCATGGGAGGACACCAAGGCTGCTCTAAAAGGCAGGGTCTCGGGAGCCCTCTGTCTGCCACACTCCCCTCCCCAAGCCAGCTTCAGATATTGGCTTCAGGAAGCCTTGGCAAGACTAGAACTGAAAAAAAGAAAAAAACACTCGTAAGCTGCAGAAGCCGTTTTGTACATTGTGAATTATTATCAACTTTATAAGTAGTTAAGGGAAACATGATTTTAGTTAATGGATAATCCAGCCTGGTCAAAGGCAGTATAAGCCATGGATCCCCCGAGCCCCTCCCCAAACAAGGGCTGCAGTGAAATGGGAAACATGGGCAAACAGGTTATATAAACTGACTTTTTGGCAAATCAATCTGTTTCATCTGCAGAGAGCTTTATGGTTTACAATGTGTTGCTCATTGCTGATCCTTATTTAATAGGGCCGATTTAGATTCATAAACTCATAACTTGGATTACTCACGGCCACTATTTACCTTAATGAAGACAAGCAGAGGAGGCCTAAGTTAGAATTCGGGCTTGCCTGGGTGTGTCTGGGGAACTTAGGGAGGGTCCCCAGAAGTGCACGTGACCAAAAGAACAAGGAGGCCATGGAAAAACAGAGTGCAGAGAACAAGCAGCCACAAACGACCAACTTAACCCAGTTAAAAAACAACAAACATTACTGGGGTTAGAGGAAAGCCACAGTTCTGAAGCGGGCTGTCACTCTGGATTGTCACCTCTGAACGGCACATGGCTTTGTTTCTGAGCCTAAAGGTGATAGAAGGCTGAGGGTAAACAGAAGGGACATGCTGTAACTAGACTGCAGGCAGGAGTGGTAGGAGCCTTCGACAGGGCCAAACAACAGGGGGGCGGGCACACTTCTGCCCGCCCAGAGGCGGGGATGTTATGGGGGCACCTCCCAGAATCACCCTGGGAGACTCTATGGGTGCTGAAGTTCTTTCCAAGCAAATGGGGGTGAGTCAGGGAAGTGTGGGTTCTCACCGTTAATGAGGCCTCCATCTGTGCTAAACCAGGGTACCACGAATAAATGATTCATCTTGAAAAAGCAATATAAATAAAATCACAGCACATGCATTTACTAATTATTCATCTGTGTGATGTGCATAATCTCTAGTAATTCTCTGTGATGACAAGAAGGAAAATGAGAAACACCCTACCCATTTGAATGATGGATCACCAGAGATTTCCTAGGAAATTAAGGCATCCCATTCAGTAACAGGTCACCTCCTGAAGACGAGACAAGTCTAGAGTCAGAGCAGGACAGCAGATGTCAGGAGCCCTGGGTGTTTCTGGTGCTTTCCCCATGTCATCCAGTGCTGGGGAAATTCACTTCACCTCACTGGCTCAAAGTAGTTGGGGGAAATATTATGGTGGGTGAATCCACCACTCTGCAAATTCAATGTCTCTGAAATAGTGTGAGGCAGATGTTAACAATTCGTTAGTGGGCATGAACTTAGAGCAAATGGCTTCTGAACTTTCAGGTCGGACCTAGTTCTGCTACAGGTCCCCACAACCAGCCCGAGCTGTGCTCTTCAATAGAAAGTCAAAACCCAACCCAAATGCAAGCCTTCAAACTTTTCCAGAAGTCCAACAAACCCAGTTTGGAAAAATAACTGAAACTGTATAAATTAAAAAATAATAAAAATAAAAACTGGAACTGGAACAAAAAGAAAACATGAGAGTGCTCTCCAAATTGGACAGCTATTTTACTTGGTTCAAGTATCTGGTGAATATAAGGTCATAGTCTGAATTAAGCTGTAGAATTCAGCCAGAAAAAGCCTGTTTCTTATAATAACAACCATCTTCCAGGCAGTTATATGACTTGTCATGCTTTAATTCATTGAATCCTCCCTATATTTGTGAGACAGCTTCCACTATTGTCCCCGTCTTACAGAGGAGGGAACTGAGGCACAGAGAGGTGAAGAAGCTAACCCTTGACTAGCTAAACCACCTGAGCTAGGATCTGACCACCTCACTGTCCTTTCCCAGTGAGATGGTAGTGGGGTATTACAGAGGAAGAGGCTCTTTGGCAGAAACATTGGCAATGAGGTATCTTTCATCAAATGTGGAATATGAAATAATATTTTTATTACCAAATCATTGATGTGGGTTTTTAAATTAAGCAGCTCAGGAAATAGCAGCTTATAATTTTGTAGCGCATATTTAAACAGATTTGGCACTTTGGGAGACCCCTTACCTCCCAAGAGCACAACCACAGGCCCTCCTCTGGCGCTCCTGGGGACCTCCAGGATGTGCCTCCCACATCTGCTCCATTCTGCTCCCTCTGCCTGCTATCTCCAGCTGCTGACACCACTCACCACCCTGCCTCTCAGGACAGAGGCTTCAGAAGGACCATCTGTTTGGTTATCCTTACTTTTGCATGGAACGACCCATTCAGCTCTGCCCCAGCTCCATCCTGCAGCCTATGGATCCTTCCTAGACAAGGAAACCCCTCTCAGAGGAGACCTCAGGAGAATTACCCAAACCCGTTGGCCAGGAGGAATCTCTGATAATATCACTGAGGAACTCAAAATACATCCCCAACATTGACTATTCCAAAGCCACATCTCTGATGCCAACGTTGCTTTATTCACCTTGGAGAAGGAAACAGGATCTTCTGATGAGGCAACCTGGGTGAATGAAGATGAGCAAAACAGGTCCTAGGCCTTAAACTCAGGAATCCCAGAAATACCTGGACAGGGAGGATGATGTCCTGCACTTTTACACTGGTAGGGGCTTGGAGCCATCAAAAGTTAGATATTAATGTTCAAGAGGATTCATCTGCACCCCATACTTGTTAGGGTGGGCTAAATTGTTGTAACAAATAGACCCAAACTGTAATGTCACAACACAATGCAAGTTCATCTCCTGCACAAATAATTGTTCTGGATAGGTGTTGAAAAAGGTCATGAATGACATGATTCTGTTCCATGTCACTCAAGGACCCAGGCTCCTTCCATTTTGTGACTCTGTCATCCTCTAGACCATTGTGCATCCAATTGGTGGAAGGAAAAAAATATGGAAGACCATACATCAGAGATTTTATGCCAGGTCCGGAGGTGGGATGCCTCACTTCCTCTCACACTCCATTGACCTAAACTCAATCATATGACACATACAACTGCAAGGGAAGCTGGGAAATGGAGTCCAGCTGAGTTCGCAGGACAAAGGGGAGAAAGGATTTTGGTGAGCAACTTATCTCCACCACATACCTACAGGCTGATGAGACCTCCTGCAAATATTCAGGTTTTACTTCAAAATGAATCGAAGGGGAAAAAAAAAAAGACCAAGAAAGTAACAAAGATATAAAAATGATTACTTTACTGGTGACAATGAACTAAATATGACATCATACTTCAGATATGACTGGCCCAGCCTAAAGAATTTATCCAATCTACCCTGAGAAAGTCACCCTAAATCTTTTATATAAAAAATTAATGTTACTCCCCACTCTATGTATAATTAGCCATTCAAGATAACATAAATCCCTCTTCACAAGGGAAAAATAAACTGAATCTTGGGTGTATCCATCCCTGTAAGAATGATATCCTCAGTAACTAGGTAACAACCTAAAAAATGCATAGGTTACAATGTTAAATGGAAAAAGCAGGAAAGAAAGTTGTATATATCCAGCATGAAAGCTGCTATGTAGCACTATAAACAACTTTCAAAACTGCACAGAGGACGATGCGACGGTGGCTCGGTGGCAGAATTCTCGCCTGCCATACCAGAGACCCAGGTTCGTTTCCCAGTGCCTGCCCATGTAAACAAATAACTCACGTAAACAAGTAAACAAACAAAACTGCATAGAGAAAAAGCAGGCAGAAATGTATCAAAATAGATGAATGTATAATGACATAGGTTTCGCAATGTGACTGTGTGAATGTGAAAACCTTGTGTCTGATGCTCCTTTTATCTACGATATTGATAGATGAGTAAGAAATATGAATTAAATAAATAATAGGGGGAACAAATGTTAAAATAAATGGAGTAGATTGAAATACTAGTGAACAATGAAAGGGAGTGGTAAGGGGAACAGGAAAAAAATAGGGTAAGAAAGGTTAAAATCTATTGAGTAGATGGAAATACTAGTGGTCAATGAGAGGGAGGAGTAAGGGGTGTGGTATGTGTGAGTTTTTTCTTTTTCTTTTTCTGGAGTGATGCAAATGTTCCAAAAAATGATCACGGTGATGAATATACTACTATGTGATGATATTGTGAGCCATTGATTGTACACCATACACAAAATGTTTGTATGTTAAGAATGTTCATGTTTGTGCATTGTTTTGGTTTGATAATACAAAATAAATTAAATTTTAAAAAGAAATGTATAAAAATACAGTAGTCATTTTTGGATAAGGAAATCCTAAGAGATTTTTTCCCCCTACATCCTCAATTTTCTGTAATGCTTAAAAGTTTCAAGTGAGCATGTGATAAGGACAGCTGCTAGAAGAGAAGAATCAAATGCCCTGAGAGGCGTCCCTTCCCCTTGTCCACCCTCAGTCGGGCCTCCCTCCCGTGCTCTCTTTCACTCCTACAAAGTCCAGCAGGTTGATCTGGATCAGACATTACTGTCCTATCCCCTAAAAAGAACAGGCAGTCAAATGAGCTGACAGGGTGTGATGCGATGCTCACTTGTCCCAATTCACTCTCCGTTGACCAGGCACGTATCCCCACATTCTCATCCTCCACCATCAGGAGAGGGGCCCTTCCTCATGGGACCCCCAGGGCAGGTTCCCTGGGCTGTGCCCGCCCACGGTGACAGGAGCTGTTTTCCCGTGGACAGGTGCTCATGATCCCCAGCTCTGCTCCCGCATCTCCCCTCCCCAGTGCCCTCCTTGCCAGGGTTGGATAAATGAGTGTTAACGCATGTGTGTGTCAACAGCTTCCTGCTAACGAGTGTCAAAGACCTAACAGAAATAAAGATCTACAGCCAGGACACTTTGCTGTTCTCTACTCCAGTCAATGTCTGATTTACATTAAGGTCTTCAGGCTTTGGGATCATCGTTATTGACCCTAACAAATGGTAGGAGATGAGCATCTTGAGAAGGAGCCAGTGAAGAGCTGCAGAGAGAGATTTCCTTGATGGGTGCGTGGGAGAGAAGGCCCTGAGGTGGGTGTGAGCTGGGGGGGGGGGGGGATGGGCGGTAGCTGGAGCCCAGGAGGAGGGGTGGGGTGCAGAGGGGAAGCAGGTTTGGCTCTCACAGGGTCTTGAAGGGCACAACGAGAGGGTTGGATTAACTTTAAGTACACTGGGAAGTCACTAAACCATTTTAAGCAGAAAAATGGCATGATCTGAATGATATTTTGAGATGAAAAACCAGTCCCCAGAGCAGCTGTGTGGAGAATAGATTGGCGCTAAGATAAGAGAAGCAGTGGATGGAGATGGGGGCATCTGGAGGTGACCGAGGCTGTCCAGCAGAAGGAGCTGGTGGCCTGGGTGGGCAGGGACAGTGGCAGTGTAGGTTTTCAAAACATATTCTGGGTCTGGGAGTCACATTCCCAGGACTTCCCATAGAACTGGATGTGAAGAACGAGCAAGAGGGAGCAATAGAGGAGGATTCTAAGATTCCTAGCTTGAGGAGATGACAGAGCCACTTGCTGAAATGGTGAATACCAAGGCAGTAAGAGAAACAAATGGTCCAATTTTTGATGTGTTAAGCATAAATTCATAAATTAATTCATGCTTTTGATTTTCTTGGGAGGAACCACCATTGGGCCCGTGATGGAGAGTCTAAAAAACTCTCTGTTAAATATCAAATTCAGAGTAGACTCTGAGTGATCCCCTCTCATTTTCCATTTTGGTGACATTTGCCAAGTATCAACATCCCACACGGGAAAGCAGGTTCCTCCTCTGAACAACAAAGATAGATGCGTGGCCCGGTGGTGGAGGCTGTCACAGAGTCAGTGCCATTTGGGGTGGGGTGGACAGACACACCACAGGACAGACGGAGGCCTTAGGAAGGGCGCAAAGGCCTGCCAAGGGGCCACGCTGCTGCCACTCACACCTCCCCCTCCGTTCCCGCATTTTCAGCTCAGCACAGCCCCAGATGCATTTGGGCCCCCACCTCCCTTTTTCCTGCATGGCAGTCCCTACATATTTCAGGAAAATCTGTAACCGATTTGTGAACAATCTGCCTACCCCGGAGCAACTTTGTCACAGAATAGAGTGTGCGCGCATTCTAAAACCACTGACGCGTTCGCTCCGGCACCCAGCCCGCCCCCCATCAGGCCTTCTGTCCACAGATCTAACTGTTGCAGAATGGATGCCAAACCCAGCAAATGGTTATCCCCAAAATAATTTCCATCTTCCATGGGGCCACGTGCTCCAGGGGAGCAGTTAGGGGAAGGTACACCATAAATTGGAACGGCTTATTTTCAGAAGCCATGTTTTAGAAACCTGATAGCAGCTCCGTGTTCCCGAAACCCGGGCCCCGGGGAAGCGGCGCGCAGCCGTCTCAGGGACGCCCGCCCCAAGGTGGCTGGGTGAGCGGTCGTCGGGTGGCCCAAGCCCATTTTCCTGTTCATTGGGCTCATGGAAACCCCAAATGCTTTTCGTTCCCCGCCTGCCCCTACTGCCCCTTCCTGCTGGGTTGAAATTCTGTGTGTTTCAGCGAAACTGTATCCATCTGTTTCTGATTCAATTATCCCAACTAACTCATCAAGATATTTGCTTTGCAAGAGACAGTCAACAAGTAAAAAGTTATCTTCAAGTTCTTCGTGGAGAAAGACTTGTCTTCTCATGTACAAAGGGAACATCTGCTCTTGTATGTGTTCCCGAATCCCTAAAATATAGTCAATAAAGAAGTCACGATGGCGAGAATAAAGGCTCAGAATCTGGGTACGTGTTGCATCCCCATTTCTGCTAAATCCCAGGTGCTCAGGGATCAGGAAAAGAAATACCCATATGACATTCCAGGCTTTGTTCCTGGGTTGGGAGAGGGACCTGCAAAGAGGAGAAGGAGGAGGAGGCGGAGGAGGAAAGGAGATGCTTCCCAGGGACCACCCCTGGAGTCACACGCCACGTCAGTGCTACTTCCCGAGGTGCGGGACACGGACACTCGGACACTCAGCACGAGACACCAGCCAGCCTCATTTCAGAAGGGATTTGAGGCTGCTGATGATAATCCTTCCAGCATACTGGTGGGGCCTTGGAAGCACAAAGCCCTCCTGCTGAGTTAAGATAGCCTCTCTCTCTGGCCAGGCCCGTTGCTCGGATTTGGGACACACCCATGCCCAGGAGCCTGGCAGTGAGCACAGTTGAGGAAGGTGATCCCAGATTAAGGAGGCACCTGAGGCCCCAGGGGCCCCCAGTTCTAGAGTCTCAGCCAGACTGCCGGGGAGGCTTGGCCACACTCTGAAAGGAAAGGGCTCTGGTGGCCCATCATTTCCACGAAGCACACTGGGTTCTGTGGCCGTCTGTCCCTCTGCCGAAGGTCCCTTCCTCCTGCCGCCCCCCTGCATCAGGCTGCAGCGCTGGCCAACGGGCCGAGGGTCCGGCTGCCGGCACCATCAGCGTGTCTGGCCGGCCAGGGGCAAGCATGCGGGAAAACGCCAGAGCCGAGGCAGAGGCAGGGGCAGGCGCCATCTGGGAACGATTAGTTACAGGCTGACTTTTATCCGGAGGCCTCCATAAACCATCCATCAGGGAGGCAAGGAGAAAAAAAAACACAACCTCTCTCCCTTTTTATTTATTTATTCTCTGCTTTGTTTATAGTGACAGTGGTCGCAGTTTCCCTGAAAGGAAATCACTGAAAATTACAGGGTGTTTGCTTGGCCTTTTTAAAAATTAATTTCCTCTATTTTTGCAAGAATTTGATTTGCTCTCATTCCCGTCCACTAACTCATACATAGTGAAAAAAAATCTCTTTTGATTTGCTCTTAATGTGGAAAATGTTGGCAGCTCAACCCGGTGATTGGGAAAAAATCCGAGGCGCACAGACCAGGTAGAGCTGCCTGCTGTCCTCGCTGTCTGGGGCCAAGGAGACACTCTCTTCCAAGGAGGCCCTGATGCTCCTTCTTATCTAACCCAGCACCGGGAGGCGCTTGGCGTGGAGCCTCCTTCTCCGCTCATGTCCCAGGTTTCCTCCAGTCAAGCCAAACATTGGCTTTGGTTCTTTCCCCTCTTCAGGGCTCCCTTCTTTTTCCCTATCTGGTCAAATTATCTTTCCAAAAGCATATCCCCATGAACGACCCACCTCTCTTCCAGGGTCTGTACCATTGGCCCCCAATTGGAAATTCACTCTTCCTAAGTTAGCGCAAGACTCTGCCTCCTGAGCTGGGACTTCTACCAGGCCACAGTGATGGGGACTTCAGGCTGCAAGGTGGGTCCTGCCTCTCGGTTCTTCACTAAAACAAAACTCCTTTATGCCAGGCTCCTGAGCAGGCAGGGACACCCACACAAAGTGCCAGGAGTTTCTGATGGAGAGTGCTTGTCACACACACAGGCCTTGGCAGAGGCCCATTGGGGCCTAGAGCTCTGCAGGGACCATCAGAAACCTGGGTTCAGACCCGGTCCTGCCGCTCACCAGGGTTGGCAGCTCGGATGGGTCACTTCACCTTCCAATGCCTCAGCTTCCCTGTGGGACATTTTCATTTTCTTTATTCTTGTCATCCCATCTATGTATGGACCCTGCACCAACTCTGCTAGGTTCCACTTACACTGCCTTATTTCATCCTCATAACAATGCCCAGGGGTAGGCATCCTATTTCCTTTTTTTTTTTTAATTGGAGAAGTTGTAGGTTTACAGAAAAATCATGCATAAAATACAGATGTCCCATATACCACCCTGTTATAAACACCTTGCTTTCATAGAGCATTTGTCACAAATCATGAAAGAACATCTCTATAATTGTACTATTAACATAGTCCATTGTTTACAGTTGGGTTCACTGCTGCATTGTACAGTCCAAGGTTAGGTTTTGTTTTTTAAATTTTTATTATAGTAACATAAATACAACCTAAAATTTCCCCTTTTAACCGCATTCCCATGCTTAATTCAGTGCTGTTAATTACACTCACAATGCTGTGCTACCATCACCACCATCCTTACCAAAACTCTCAATCAACCCAAACAGAAACTCTGTACCATTTAAGGCTTAGCTTCCATTTCCTACCCCCAGCCCCGATTCCTGGTTACCTATATTCTAGATTCTGACTGTATGAGTTTGCTTATTCTCATTATTTTACATCAGTGAAACCATGCAATACTTTTCCTGCCAGGAGGCAGGCATTTTTATCCCTATTTTGAGGAGGAAACTGAGGCTCTGAGAGATTTAATTGTTTTTCAAGGATTAGCCAGCCAGTGAGAGACAGACCTGGAATTCAAATCCAGATTGCCTGATTCTAAAGCACAGGTTTATAACCACCACTGATTTATTCTGCACACACTCCTATGTAATAGGCATTTTATTGGTTACATGGACAATACTTTCTTAGGTGTTACAATACAGGCAGTATTTCTTGAGCATTTATGCCTTTCTGAGTATCTTTATGTTGCTGAAGTCACACAGCTTTCACAAATCCCTTTGAGTTAGACCATCAGGAAGGGCCGGAAAGGACTGGAACCGGGCAGGGACCCCGGGCACACACTCCAACCTGCAGCCGTGATATGAGGCGACGGGTGTCATGTGCATGCTTCTCCCTATTGTTATTTTGAAAGCAAAGATGGCCTGTCCTATGCAGCAGCCAAGGAGTCTAAGGTCTAATTCTTTGGCACCGATGGGCCTCTTCAAAGGCCGTTCTACAGAAAGCAATTTAAACCAAATGCCCCATGAGCCAGTTCTCAGCTCCCTGGTGGAAACTGCACCCATGAAGCCCAGCCCTCAGGGCAAGTCTGAGCAGGGTCTTGGTGTTACTTTACTCATGTCCTCCAGCTTCCTCTCCATCAATAGCTTGTGGAAATGAGCCCTGAGCTCCAGGGGCTGAGAGAGATCCACAGCAGGTGCCGCCAGGCTCTGGGCCGCGCAGGGTGGAAGGCACTGCCTTATCCCCAGCAGGGTGGAAGGCACTGCCCCATCCCCGTGCAGGGTGGAAGGCACTGCCCCGTCCCCGTGCAGGGTGGAAGGCACTGCCCCGCCCCTGGCCAGGCAGCCTGCTTCAGGTCTCCAGCCCATAATGAGGGCCTCAGCACCCAGCTGGCTGCTGCTGGCTGTAGGTCCATTTGCAAGGCCAGCCTTATCTGGACAGCACCTCCTTATGTCACCCAAGGAAAGACAGGCTTCGGTTTGGTCTGGGCACATCTTTCTCTCCCACTTTCTGGCCATTTTATTGTGGTAGGTCACCCCTCACTTGTCCCCAAGGCCAAAAGCATGGTTTGTGAATTACTAAGGGATGGTACAGACACCCCAGGCATACCTGGGACCTGAACAGGACGCTCTCCCTGGGCTGCGACAGTGCTGGATGGGGTGTGTGTGTGTGTGACCCACTGTCCCGTTTGCAGGTTCTGGAGTCTGCTCTGAGCTCAGAAGGTGTCCCATTCAGGCACAGGTAGCCCAGGTGTGCCTGTCACTGCAGAGGAGATGAATGCACTTAGGCTTTGCAACCAGAAAGTTCCAGGCCCAACCCACTTGCTGTGTGACCTCGAGCATGTTACTGATCCTTTCTAGGCCTCAGTTTCCTCATCTGTAACATGGGGCTAATAAGAACTACCTCTGTTAAGCACACATTGCGCTTGCTTGGTGTCCAGCACTATTCCCCACACATCACGTACAGTCACTCATTTAGCCTCACATCAGCCCTAGGAGGTGGGTGAAGCCCTGGCGTCAGCTGAACACAGCAGCCCACTGTCCTACCACCAGCTTCGAGGGTGCTGAAGAGTAGTATGGATGGTGACAGCTTCCTGATCTCGTTTCCTGATTCCTGCGCTCAGTTTCCAAGGTGGTTCAATGGCTCTTGGGATGGCCTCCCGCTGCCCTACTTTCCCACTCTCCTGGATGGCAGATCATGTCTGCAGTGTCCTGGGAATTACTGCCTGACGTCCAGCCAAAAGCCCACCCCCCAATCCCTCCAGTTATTTTATTTTATTTTTTTTAACCATATGATCATTCCATTCTTGTTATAAAATCAATAACTCACAATATCATCACATAGTTGAATATTCATCATTATGATCATTTCTTAGAACGTTCGCATAAATTCAGAAAAAGCAATAAAAAGAAAACAGAAAAAAAATTCATACATACCATAGCCCTCACCTCTCCCTTTCATTGATCACTAGCATTTCAATCTACTAAATTTATTTTTTTTCCCTCCAGTCGTTTTTTAAGTAACGAATTGGTGGTTTTAAAACGTGTCCTGCTTAAAATACAGAGGGGTTTCTGTTTCCTACACTGAACCTTGACTACTAAGCCATGTTGCAGAAACAGGTCTCTTGACAAACACAGCTCAGCTCAAACACCTTTTAGTACAATAGCGATAGGATGAGCAGGTGCTCTGGAACTAGCCAGCCAGGCTGGGCTAAATCCTTCTCCGGCTTTGTGTCCCCGGGAAAGCAGCTCATCTCTGAGCTTCAGCTATTTTCTTCTGTGAAGTGGGGTGACAATAGTTCATTCACAGCGTTGTTAGGGAGTGAAATGGATTAATATACGAATCATTCCTTGCACAGAGGAGGAGTTCAGCAAGTTTTAACTATATTTTCAAATAAGATTTCTTCAGAGCAAAATTTTAAGAGGAATAACATTTTTAAATACAATCTTAAGCTAGTATTTATCCCTTGGTGCCCACCCCCACTTTTTTTTTTTAACCTTTTTAACAGTCTCTAAAATGAAGCCTTCTAGTTCTTTCTCCAGTTCAGCAGTTTGGTGTTAAAACCTCTCAAAACAATCAACTCTTGCTATAAATATTTATACTTAGCAAAGTATTGTCTTCTACCAGCTCTCAAACCAACTTGGACCCCAGTTCTCTTAGACTTAATGGAAACATGCAACAAACTGGGGCATAGTTAGCCTTGGCCAGTGTTCTCACATCTAATGCACCATCACACAGAATCACCAAATCTCTTTAGGAGAATACATCACTACAAATGTGTTGTGTGCAATTCAAAATAGATGCCGAGCATGGAAATTTCGGGTACACACAATGAATGCCTCTTCTTCTCTTACGTGGATGTGGCCTCTGGACACAGAGCCCCGCACTCACTCAAGTCACAGCACCTGTCATCGGTCAGTCTGTGCAAGGTTCACCTCTCATTTGGCTGATTCCCTTCTATCCCCATTTTCTGCACCCACTCCCCTCGTATCACAGACAACCACTCAAATGAGTTTCTTATGTATCCTTGAATTTGTATAGATACTTTTAAATGCATACTAAGGGATTTAAATGTGTAAATATTCACTTTACATAAATGATATTGTCCTACGACCCCCATGTTATTTCCTAATTCCCCCTCACTGAGCTCCATGCCTTTAAGATTTATCCACGTTTCTCCAGGCTTCTTTGTTGTATTTTGAGTCCACCCCGTCCTGATCCACACGTAGGCTGCCTCCTCTCCTGGCTTCCGCACATGCGTGGTCACCACACTCGCACAGGCTGCCTGCGGACCTGATGGTGAATTCATTAGGCTGCACATGCAGCAGGAGGCTCACTGCGCCACAGCGCGGGACACCCCTGCATTTGACTGAGTGTGGCCAGGAAAAGTGCACGCATCTGCACTTCCACCAACAGTGCAAAAAGTTCCCATTTCTCCAGATCCACACAACCTTTGGCATTTTATCCAGCTTTCCATTTTTGACATTCCAGTGTGTGTAAAGTCGTATAACATTGTTTATTTAAATTGCATTTCTCTGGTTTCTGATAAGTTTGAGCACCTCTCCATATGTTTGTTTAGCTATGTTGGTCTCCCTTTTCTGTAAATTGCCTGTCCACATAGTTTGCCTGTTCTTTCATTGGATTTCCTTTGTAATTTATCTTAATATTTGGTAGACAGGTCTCTTCTCCTTGCTCATCTTCTGTTGACTCAATTCCTGATGGACTTCTATGTTTCCATATAAACTTTAAATAAATGTATGAGTTTCTCAAAAAATGCAATAGACTTTTAATATTTGGATTGCATTGAATTTGTAGGTGTTTGGGGGAAAATATTTGACCCTTATAATGTTATAACATCCCATCTAGGTGTATGGAACAGCTTTTGCAGTTATTTAGATGTTCTTTCACATCCCTAAGTAGAGCTTTAACTTTTATCCATGGTAGTCTTGCATATTCTTTAAATTAAATTCTAGAAATTTTACATTGCTGTTGTTATTTTTATTTTCTATTATCTTGTTAGTTGTCTATTAGCAGTCTAGGAACAAAAAACACTATTGATTAATTTTTTGTAAGGTAAACCTGTAGCTAGCAATCTAGCTATGCATGCTGATTAGTTCTGTGAATTTGCTGGTTCTTTTTTTTTCTTATTTGCAGGTAAGAACAGTTATACCTTTCCTTCCAATTTTTATATCTTTGTTGTCTTATACCATGTGGGTTGTTGTTGTTTTTTTTGGGGGGGGGCAGGGTGTTTATAGTTTTCACCAGGACTCTTACCCTGAATAAGCTGCAGCAGTGAAATTGGGATCTCTGCTTATTCCAGCATCAATGTGAATATTAACCTCTAAATTTACTCCATTAAGTATGATGTCTGCTTCTGAAGCTTTTTGGTATTTTTGTGGCAGTCCCTACCTATTTCTAGATTGTAAAGAGGTTTTTATGGTTTCTGATGATATGTTAAGTGTTGAACTTTAGAAAATGCTCCTTCTGCATCTAGACTGAAGTGAGAATGTGATATTTATCTTTTTAGTCTATAAATGTGAAGAATTATAGTGATGGATTTTCTGATGTTGGACTATCTTTCTTTTCATGGGCTAAATGCTTCATAATTGGAATGTGTGTGTGAGTTTAATATAAGCCATTCAAATTTGTTGGCTAATATCTTATTTGAGATTTCTGAAATTTAACCTCCTTGCTGAATCTATTCTTTAAGAATCTATATTGGAAATAGGGTTTCAAGTCACAAAACTGTACATCATGGTTCTTGTTCAATTTTAGAAATCTTAGAACTCATAGATGAGGATCTGGCAGAGATTTAAGAATAGTGAAGGACGTCAGTGTCACAGTAAACCAAATAAATGTATTATATATATTGGATGTGGTGTTCTTTTTGACAGAGAAAAGCCGATGAGAGAAAAGCTAAGAGACAAAAGGATAAACATTCCTAAACTGATCAAAATGTGCTTTTTTCCAACTGTGCCTTTAAATATAATCAGTCTCATGTTTTGCTATCTAACATCTATTTCTTCTCATTTTGATGCCTCATATTTTTTCATCTTCCTTAAAGATCAGGGATTATGAAATAGTTCCAACTTCAGCTGCATGTTCTAGAAGACGGGGTTCTGGTTGGGCAGAGAGATAAACTCCTCATTCCCAGCACCTCCAAGAGCCGCTGGTCTCCACCCAGTTCTGCCACCCACCCTGCGTCTGAGACTCCTCAGAACCGCCGAGCCCCCTCTGGGCCAGAGCTCAGAAGTCAGAGAATGGCAGCGGACAGAGGCAGCAACCTGTCCCTTCCTCCTTTGTGAAAGCAGCACTTCCCCGTGGAGCAAGGACGCCCTACCTGGCCATTGCAGGCTGCTCCCTGCCCCTTGTCCTCCAGCCGGCCGGCCGTGCTGTGGTAGAAGTTCACAAACTGCTCCTCCCAAGGGGCCAAAGCCGTTGACCTGTCGGTGAGCACAGTTTCTCTTGCACATCAACTCGGTTCTAAAGAAAAAGAAGGACCACAATACAAAGGTTTTATTTTCAGTCAAGGAAGTGGACTCTCTTGGGGAAAAAATAACAGCTCTTTTTCTCCTGGATTTCTCTGGTATGCTCTGTGTCCCCCAGCTTCCCCCGGACTTGTTCCCACAGGCCCCGCTGAGATTACCTCTTGGAAATGGCAGGAAGCACTTAAGGAGAGGGGGAGGTCACTGCATGAAAGCCAGCTTTCAACGCATCTCTTCCTGGGTGGAGAATCTGGAGACTTTACCTCAGCCAGTGAGCCGCATACTGCTACGTAGTGACAGATGCCCCAAGCATTGTCTCAGAGCCGCTTCACAGAATCAGGCACTGTGCTAAGAGCTGGAAGCCATGATATCATTTCATTACTTTGGCTGACCTGAGAGGCAGGTCTTATTATACCCATTTATCAGATGGAGAAACTGTAGCTCAGCAACTTTAAATAACTTGCCCCAGGTCACACAGCTGGTATGTGTTGGAGTCTGGATTTAAAACCTGAGTCTCGAGGTCTGTTTTACTGTCTCCCTTAGGCTTGAAACAACATTACTGAGTTGTGCAGACATCTCATAAGAAAGAGCACTCGAAAGGAAGTCAGGAAACCCAGAGTGCCATCCCACCTCTGCCCTGACTAGCTAGGGGACCCTTTCTAAGCTTCAGTTTTGTCATCTAAGTCAAGCACGCAGACAGAGCTCTCCTAGCTGTGGTTCGAGGGACCAAAAGCATATCACACGCTGTTTCACCCTAAATCAGCTAAATCCCTCCAGCCCAGGAACAAGTGGGCTGCATGGAACAGCCCCCAATTAACAGCTCGGTGGGGCTGGGTTGTGAACAAACGACTTCACAGGACGAACAGGCCAAAACCATCTCCACAGGCAAAGACCACCGCCCCACTCTCCAAACTTGCGTTCTTAGTGGCTGGCCATGATGGAAATCTGCAATTAGCTGTTTTAATCCCTAAAATAGCTAGCTACTGTTGTATGTAGTCACATAGGAAAAGAGAAAACTGGCGGCCACCACAGCAAGGCTGGGGGGTGCTGGTAGTTGGAAATCCAGGGCTCCAGGCTCCAACCTTCTATTTGAGTCGCCTGTGGTTGCAGATAATGCTCTGATTTTCAGTGAGCTGACAGCTCGGATGAACGGCTGCTTAACCTGATTAGATATGCCTCAGCCACAGACTGCAGGGCCACAGACAACTGCTCATTTGAGATGCATGCCACTGGCACCCGTCTCAGAGAATAAAGGCCAGCCTCAAACAGACAACATATTCTTGGATGCAAACCTTATGGTTTCTTCGCAGAAAAAAAAAAGGTTTATAACCGCCTGGGGTTCGTTTTCACTGAATATTCTTTGTTGAAGAATGTTTAGAACAACTTGTAACTTTAGCACTTTACTGTAATTGCAGCTTGTCTTTAAGGACCCATTGGTCTGTGCAGAACCCAGAGAGAGGGCAGGAGGGACCCAAGAGCTACCGAGCGCCGGGTCGTGAATTGGCTCCCTCTTCAGTCCGCCCCTGGGAGGCAGCTCCTGACCGTCCCCATCGGGACCCCCTTGGTTTGCCACCAGCTGGGTCGCTGCCCAAGGCCGGGGATGCCTCCCTGAGGCTGCACGGGCCGGCCCCGCCCCGCGGTGAAGCTCGGCCGCGCTCGTCAGTGCCCGAAGCCCGGCGAGGGTTCCCGAGGTCCCCGTCAGCTGCGGCGGCGTCTGGCGCGGCACAGCGGGAGGACAATCTGAGGGTCACAGGGGCTCCTTCCAGGTCCCCGACCCTCCTCCATCATCTAAAATGTGGCGATCCTTGGCCTCAGTGAGCTTCCAGTCATTTCATTAACCCTGGGGGCGGGGTGCTCTTTCGGGTATTTTTATGGGGTTCGTAAATGGAAAGCGCAAGTAGGAGCACAGCGGGGCTCCTTCCGCTGGGGGTTGAGGGCGGCCCCTCTTTCGGTTTCCTCCGGCAAGTTTGGTCTCCCGGGGAAGTGCGGTGGCCTTCTGTCCATGTGTGAAATGGAGGTGCCCGTCACAGCCCTGGGAGCCACCAGGGATGGATTCCGTCCCAAGCCAAACATCGGAACCAGGGCACACGTTAAAGCCTATCAGTCATCCCGTACGCTTGTAATATTTTTCAAAATCGGAAAATACTCAAATACTAACTATAAACTCTGAATCCTAAACCCTGGTGTTTGTTTCCCTCCAAGACATAGACTTTTGGTGAAAGCCTTTTACTAGGTCTCCCTGCCTCCCCTCTTGCCACAGCCAGGAAGAGCAGAGACAGGAGGATATCTAACTTGGTTCGAATTTTAGCTCCGTCTGAGTCTGTTTCCTCCTGGATTCATTGAGAATAAGGTATCTCCTCACAGGGTTGGCATGAGGTTAAATGAGGTATGGTGTAGAATGCACTTAGCACGGCAGCTGGTTCACACAGGGCTCAGTCATTCTGAGCTATCATTATCATGATTAATAATTTGCCCTCCCCTCAATCCTCAATTTTTACCTTGCTCGACATCCTCTTTGATCACTTTCCTGGCTCAGGCTCTCCCTGTGGAGGCGGTATTCGGCCCTGCATTATACTCGCCTGGACATTTGGCATTCCCATTAGCAGAGGATAAGCGTGTTGGTGGCAAGGGTTGGGTCTGACTCCCAGCGCAGTCCTTCTCACCTAGAACGCACTGATGGCCGCGCCAGGGCCTTCTGCGTGCGGCCAGGCGCCTCCCGTGACATCTGAGGCTCGTCATCTTGAGTCCCAGTCGGCCCTATTAACTCTTACTCTATTCCAAACATACTTTGAATTCCTGTCCTCCCACACATGTTCTTGTGCTGTTCTGGTTCCCTAGAATCCGCTTCCACACGTCCCCCTTTTGAACTTCTATTTGCCCAGCAAAGCCCCATGTAAATCACACTTTCTCAGTGACATGTCTCCAAACTCCACAATCAGGTATGGGCTTCTTCCTGCGCTCATTGCCTATAAAATTTGACTTTAATCTAGGGATCAGCAAACTCTTCTGTAAAAAGCCAGAGTGTAAACATTTTAGGCCTTGTAGGCCACATGGTCTTTGCCACAATTCTGCAACTCTGCGAAAGCGGTTGTAGACAGTACATAAACAAGTGGACATGAAATAAAACTTTATTTACAAAACAGGTAGTGGGCCAGATTTGGCCTGGGCTCGCCAAACCCTACTCTGGTCTCTCATGGCCGTCATCACATGCTGCCTTTACACGGTGGTTATTTGAGGGCAAATCTCATCTCCACTTTGAAGAGAAATTTCTTGGGGGGCTAGAGACAACATTTTTCTGTTGCCACCACTAGTAAGGGGCACATAGAAGTTACTCAATAGGAATTTGAAGAAAGACTCAAAGAATGATGTGGGTGAGAGGGCTGGGAGTGGGGTAGCGGAGACTTACAGAGAGAGACGTGCACAGAGGAGTGGAGGAGCTAGAGAGACAGTCAGACAGAGACAGAGACAGACAGAAACCAAGACCAACCAGATGAGAAAATGGCCAGAATGTACCTGCAGAGGTGTAGACAGATTAAAAACAGAGGAATGCTAGTTAGAAAAACAGAAAAGGAAGACCTTGGTAAATGCTAATGATTTCAAACACTTTGCCTGTTATTTCTCAAAAGACTACAGGTTTCTGCAGACATTCGAGTTTTTTTTTTCTGTCATGGGGTGAGAGTAGGGCTGGATTCAGTTTCCAGATCCCGGGTTTCAAGTTTGTAGCTTCAGGCTTGCATTTCTAATATCGTCAAATCCTGATGATTTGGGCAAATGCTGTCCTGGCCAGTTGCCCCACAGTTTTCCAGAAACATTTCTTACATGTCCACTCAAACTTAATCACCTAAATACCTGCCATTTCTCATGGACTTTTGAAAGGTTTTGTTTGCTCTGTAGAGTTTAAGGAAAACATTTGATTTTTCTCCCCTTGTATAAACTGCAGTTGGGAGGAATAATTTTATTTTCCTCACCAGGTTTATTTTATTTAGCTGAAGCTGTTAGAAATAACTTCAGTTTTGCATTTTTCTTCAGTCTGCTTGCAAAGTGTGTTGACACAGTGGTTGAATTTCAATGGCTTGGATTGTTTTGAATGACTTCTGTGTTTTTGTTCCCCATTCCTCAAATACTGGTTGCTATCTAAATCACCATGTAAATTAGTTAACTGTTAAATAGGTATTTTCACTAGGAGTAAATGTGTACAGTGAGTTGAAAACTGATGCTCCCGTAGATGCAAGGTCAACTTGTGCACCAAGAGACCTAGAGACAAGTGACTCTAAGACATCTCAAAGTCCAGTCTTTGGGGCATGTGCTTTGGCCTCCATCACTGGAAAGCACGTCCTCTACTAGGTTAATATCTAAAACCACCTGGAAGGGTCTAACAGTCACATCTCCCTGGAACCTGTCTTCTGGCACATGGTGCAATAGGAAGTTTCAGACTTGACGGGTGTAATTTTCAGATATTTATACCAGATTTCAGACTTCATTGTATTTTCCTAACAATCCTGTTGAGTTAGGTGCAGTTAATGTTATCATCAGCCCATTGAGCAGATAAGGAAACTGAGGACAGCATGCCTTATCTTTCAGTTACGTTTGTGACCATGCTTTGCCAACAAAGACTTTGTGGGTGAAGTCACTGAAGGTAGCAACTGGGTGCTTCCACACCTTTATGTCTTCCCTAGGGTGCCTTGTAATATTCGAAGCAGCATCGTAATTCTCAATGGTACTTGCAATTTAACAGAATATAAACCAAAATGAGCAAAATCCTTAGCAGAGTGATTTCAGGAATTGGTGCCAAAATAGGCAGTGTGCAAGAGATTTTCAGTCTCGAACTTTCTTAAAAGCACTCCTAAAATCACACTACAACTGTGGCAGCACCCCCTTCACAAAAGTCTATCCCTATAAATGTGTCCTAAGGTGTATATACCTCCTAAAAAGCTGAGCACAGGTCCCCTGAGGTGACAGGATGGGGGGAGCTCCCTCAGAGAAGGCGAACCCGGGCTGTGCGGCTGGCCTGCTCCTCACAGAAAGATGCCTTCTCCTTGGCCAACCAGCAAAGCCCTCCAGGGTGGCCCTGCTGAGATCACCTGGCATGGTCCAACTGCCGAGGGGGGCTGTGTCCTGGAGATACTGTTCAGGAGACAGTCATTAGGATTGATCCTTAAGAGGAAGGTAAATCTTGAGGGTCAAGAGTCAAGACCCAGAGACGCAGGGACCTCCCTACCAACGAGAAGGACCTCCCCCCTTTTGCCTGTTCTGAGGCTCCATTTATTGAAGAATCCAAATGTATATAGACCACACATCAAATGAGGAGAAATGCCTCTGCCTTAAGCAGTCCTTCTGGATCAGGACTGTCCCTCTGCAGGGCTGTTCTCTTACCAACTTGGAAAGCTGTGCTCTCCAGATGATGCTTTGCAGAAACTCAGTGGATGTGCACAGAGCTAGGGTCCTCTCTGGCCTGGGGCTGATGCAGCGGGGGCTGCAAGCCCTCCCCCCAGTCCACCCTCACACCTGCGGCTCCCTGATTTAATGAAGGCTGTCAGGATTATCAAGTCATGAATTTACTTGCATCCGCCAAGCGCTCGTGAATGAGGCATTTTGTTCAACTCTTTCTCGCTTTGTGTTTTTTGGAGCTGACTCCAAGGGAAAAGGCAGTAAGTAAGCGGCTATTTTGGGGCCAGGGTCTAATATTTGAATATTACATGATGAAATAGTGGGCCCATCAAGTCTGTTATTTTTGTAACTTTATTTTCTCTCACTCCTCCTCCCACCTCAACTCACCCCACCTCCACCCCCACCCTGGCTGTAAAACACTGCTGTGTCCTTGTTGGGGGGTCGGCTACAGTAACTCCACACTCAGTGAGTCACTGCAGCTCAGCAACAGAAACAGAAAATAGCTGCTGCTGCAAATCCCCTGATGAATGGTCACCGGAAGCTGGCCCTGTGAAGCAGGGGCTGTTGGCCAAGATTTGAGCTCCCTGAGCTGGGCAGATTTAGAGTCCAGCTCAGCCTGAATCCTTCTTGATCCAAGTTAATTTTCTGAAGGAAAGCCAATGAGGAAAGGCCTTATGATTTAGTGGTGTTTGAGCTTAAAAAACATTGGTCAATTAAAAAAATGGGTGTTCCATTGCCTTCAGTTGACAAAACTTTTATCATGGAGGAGTCAGAAATAATTCAGAGTGAGTGAGGCCCTTTTACCTGAGAAAACAAACAGTAAGAGCTCAACCGAGCCAGCCTTTTGGCCTTCAGGCAGGACTCTCTTCATTACAACAATAACAATTGCTGTTGTTGATAACAGTTAGGAAAAAAAAAGTATTCTTTGACTCTTTTTCTAGCTATCACCACAGAGAAAACCAAAGTCCTTCACTATGGTTGAAGAGAATACTCTGATAGTTGCATTCTCTTCTAACTCCCCATACAGCCTGTCTTGATAAGTCTTGAGTGGGGTTTTATAGTTCATGGGATTCTTTCACTCATGTTGTAAGCACAGAAAAATTCTAAGTTTAAAATTTTCTCCAGCATTTATATTATTTGTCTATCCACACTGTGAGGAAATATTTCCTTCTCAAAATATACCAGCATCCGGGAACCCCTGAAAGAAGGCCGTTGACTGAAAGATGGATGGAAGATGGAAATCAAAAGGTAAGTCTGCCTGGTGGTTCACAGGTAAGAGGTTGAGAAGAGAAGGAAAGAATTCATTGTTGAGTTGGTTACTATCAAAGTAGGGTCCCAGGGCTAAGGCAGCCGGTTACAAAGTAGCTCTTTGTGGCTGTAAAAAACTTCTCTGGACAAAGTCTACCCAAAACCACAAGAACATTCAACTTAGAGGCCCTCCAAAGGCTTAAAAGACAAACAAGGAACTTTTTGGCGTACCCTGGCAGCCAGTGGCTGTTGGCTACAATGAACATGGTGCCTGACCCTTGGAGGCCAGAGGGAGGTGCCTCCTTGCTATTCAGTTTGGGTCTTGGCACTTGATTCTGTAGTTGGGGCCCCAGGTTCCAGGATGAGAATGAGTGTGGCCATTTGTAGCTGGGCCTTGTGGCTTAGATTTCTTGAGATTGCTATGGATGGAGTTGAGTTTACTGTAGTGTCATGTAACCAGGATTGGTTGGCAGTCCCGGAAATCTGAGGGTAAAAATAGCTGCCCAGCCGCCAACCCCTGGCTGGTGGTGCCACCACCGCGGAGAAGAATGGCGGGTTGGAAAGTGCTGAATTTCATTATCTTTTCTTCCTTCCGGTGGTGGGAGGTTCCCAGAATAAGAAGATCTGGGCTTTGGATTTCCCCCAAAAGTTTTCTTGGTGCTTCCCAGGCTTGCTGAGTCAGTGTAATTGTGTTTGGGTGAGCTTTCCAGGAGGGCTGTTGGTTTTTGAGAGAGGGGGTGATGGGAGAGAGCCAGTGCAAGCTCAGGGGTTGGGGGTGGAAACCTCGAGTGGGGTCAACAGGTTGCGGCTTCCCATCGTCCTAGCACTCTGTCACGGAGTGTCCCTGACCTCCAGCCACCTTCCAAAGAAGAGACACCTCAGGGCAAAGTCTCTGACTTCATCTTTCTTGCCTCTGGCCTACTCTGCCTCTAAATCTGGCCATTCTTTGACTAACATCTTCACTCCAGAGTTTTCCTTTTATCTTCCCGGGAAATCTGGTTAAATTCCAGCTCATTGGCCCAGTTTCCCTTCCTTTGGTACCATCCCATGTGTTCTCCATTTGATATGAACTCTGAATCTCTCTGCACTGTGTTTTCCACATTTTTCTGGTAAATGTTCATTGCAAAAATACTCTGGGACCCCCTGAGAAATGAAAACATAATCTTTCTACATACAGCCTACAGAGAAGCTGCACTAATTTGGACTGATCTAGAAAGATGCATTTGAATTAGATGCACATCTAAATGTCTCTAAAAGGAGAAAACCTTTTTCTTTTTGTGCTCTCCTATTAACTTCAACTCAGCTGATAAATGTTAAAGTGGTCTCAGCTCTTTGGCAACCTGCTTTAATAGTTTAATGAGGATGATTTTTATCATTATATCAGTTTTTCAAATAAAAGGTACTTCTGAAGGGAGTAAGTCTCTGAAAATAGTTGGTTGACCCTTAGGCTTTTCTAAACCCTGCCACACATAATTCATCTCTTTTATCACTGTCTGCATGCAAAATTTAATTTTTTTAACTAAAAATATATTTATTATTTGGTGTAAGAGCACTTGCTTGCATGATTCTAAGTTGGCCCTTTAAAAGGGACCAGTTTCATTCAGTTCTGTATCTCCAGCACCCAGTAAGTGCTTATGAAATGTTTACTGAATTGGAGAGGATTACATGGATTAAAGATTCTTCTGGGAAATCTTGTTTGCATTTTTAATTTGCTTGACAAGTTCTTTCTTTCTAGATAGCAATAAGACACACTTCACTTCCAGCCCTTGTCCAAATTTAAAACTCCTGTGTTCATGAGGTTCCATCATCTCTTAGTGTATCTGTGGCTGGATGTCTCCAATTGAGTCTTTATTTCTTCCCAGAGTGTTCTGGCGGGGGGGGGCAAGGGGGATTCCAGCTGCAGCAGGCTCTGTTGCCTGGAACATTGTGCCCATGTGGCCAGGATCACACGTTCCCCTGCCATGGTCCACAGAAGCCCAGGCTCTGCCCTGCTCACCTGGCCCAAGTCAGCCACCCATCTTGCACTTTGTCCCGGCAGGCAGGACAGGGTTGGAGGGGGCTGCTCCTCTGGCCTCCCGT
The DNA here is from genome assembly GCF_023851605.1 of Tamandua tetradactyla. Taxonomy (NCBI): domain Eukaryota; kingdom Metazoa; phylum Chordata; class Mammalia; order Pilosa; family Myrmecophagidae; genus Tamandua; species Tamandua tetradactyla. Next base: position 102,356,602 of record NC_135331.1, on the reverse strand, counting down.
GGAGGGGGACAGTGTTTAGTACAACATGGCCTTTAGCACTAAAACTAGCTGGTTCAAATCCTACCCCCCACCCCCTGTACTTTCTAAGTGTGTGGCCTTTGTTGTTTCAGTTAATCTCACTAGACGCTGTTTCCCTTTCTGTAAAATGAAGAAAATAATATCTTACCTGTAAGGGTGCTGAAAGAATTGGAAATAAAGTATGCGAAATGCTTATGGCAGGGCCTAGTAGCTTTCACTGGAGAATAAAACATTTAAAGATGTTCCTTCCAGACCATGGGGTGGTCACGTCATTGTCACAAAGGCTAGCACTTTTAGTCTCAAAGAGTCGTAGGCCAAGGAGATGCTGAAGAGTCTAGAGGCCAGGACTAGTTTGCAGCTTCTCTGGCCCAAGATGAAGCCTTAGAAGGCTGATGGTAGTAGCAAATGCGAATTAAGTTCTCACATGTGCAAGCACTAGGTCAAGTGCCTTAACATGGAATACTTTATTAAATCCTCACAGCCCCCTTTTTACAGATGAAAAATCTAAGAAGCTAAGCAACATGTCCAGGCTCACCCAATGAGCTTAAGTCAGGCATTGCACCAGGGGTGGGTTCCTGCCAGGTTCAGCCTTGTTGCGTCCATGGGACCCCCTTGGCCTCCTCAGGTTGCACCTTCACTGGGTCCTCTAATCGACGACAGACACAGGGTTAAAGGGATAAACAAGTCACCAAGTGGAGCTCGACGAACCGGGAAGGACCCAGACTTCTTTCGTAAACCCTCAGCATCCTCGTCCTGACTCATGCCCAGTATGCTTGCGGGGAGGGGGTGGGTGGGGGGAAACTGACAAAACCAGTGATACAAAAAATGGAATTGGAACATTTTAGCTTCCTTCAGGAACAACTATGAACCGCGTCTCTGCCTGCCAAGCCCTGATGGTCACACAATGGTGGAGTCCTTAGTCAGTGTCTGCCCACCAGAGGGGCTCGTAAAGCAATTACAAGAATCCAGCGATAATCTCTTCCTATTTACAGCTTTCCATTTTTATTTCCCGGGCTTTCCAGAATTTGCCCTCATTAAATATCCAAGCCCATGCTTCCCTTACCCCTGAGCCCACGCCAGCCAAAAAGGCTTTTCAGCATATGTTACTGTCTGCCTCTGCCTGATTCTATTACGTGGATCAAAGTTCCAATGCAGGGTCCTGGGGTTTTGTGTCAACTTCAGAAAGATCTAAAGAGAGAAAGATGAGACTCTAGGAATTAACAGCCCATGAACTGTGAGCTGAGCCGCCCTCCTCGCTCCGGGACATTTGCATGTCTGAGATGGAGAAGGAAGACCTATCCTATGAGCAGTCTGACATGGTGTCCCTTCTATACCCTAGCCTGGCTTCTCAGAGATCGGATCCTGGAGGAGAGAACTCTGCTTTTCACTCTTGTGTTCCACCTACCACACTTTTGTATTGTTTTTTTGCAAAATATGCCCTCTCCAAAGAGTGACTGTAATTGAGTAGTAATCCCCCTTCTGACATGGTAGCTGGATTAGGCGAAGCTACCATAACTGAAACCCCGATCAGACTGCAGCATATTTCCATCACATGACAGTTTGAAGACAGGGGCTCCGGGTGGCAGGGAAATTCTGCTCCATGTGGCCACTCAGCTCCCAGGTTTCTTCCATCTTGATGCCCCACCATCCTCTAGAGGGTTGTCCTTATCCACGTGACCAAAGCCAGCCCACCAGCATCTCGGCATCCCTGCTCCAAGAACCAAGGCAAAGCCGAAACACAGGCAGAACAGAAATTTCCACTTAAGCCCCTGACACAGAAGTGACACACCTCAGTTCTGCTCATATTCCACTGGTGAGAACTTAGTCACCTGGCCACACGAGCTGCAAGGATGCTGAGCAAAGTGGTTTCTAGGAAGGTGAATGAATGTCAAGAGTTTAAGTTTTTGTATGAAAGTATAAATATGGAATCTCCATTTAGAACACTATACAGTGAGAACTGTCTTAGAATCATGACACACATCGATTGATTAATTGATTGATTGATAATCCATTGAATATATGGTGGAAAGATGGACAGGAAGATAGACTCAAAAGTAAAACATCTAGTAAACTGACTATTTTTTCATTCATTCAACAAACATTTATCAAGCTCCATCTATGAACCAGGTGCTGTCTGGGCAGTGGAAATACACAGATGTCAAAGGAATGTTCTGTGACTTTGAGTAAGCTGGTCTGTGCCTTCCAAATTTGCCAATCCACTCTCACTCCGAGAGAGAGAGATGAACTTATTTTTAAACAGTCCTCAAATGATGTTCCTCAGCCGTCTTTGTGTAATTGAAGGGTGTCCTAAGATTGCAAAGTAATTAAAAACCATTACATGTCTTCTGAATTTGTAGCTACATGTCTTCTGAATGACCTACAGCAACAATAACAAATGCAGAAATAAACTGAGTGCCGATGTTGTTACAACTATAACTGTCACCCCAACCCAAAATTTCAAGTTTGGGGCCTATCAAAACTGTATCACTGAGTTCTTTTATTGACTTTATAATAAGTCAGTGTTACAAATGAACTTTAAAGAAAATACCACTCTTGGCAATTTCATTTTCTTTTGACAAATTTACTAAGAAGGCTTGAAGGTGCATGGACTCAGGTTTCTCTGAGGTCCCTCCATTACGGAAGTTCTGTGGCTCCCTTATTCTCTCTGTGTTGCCCTGCCACGTGAAGTTGAGATATAATGCAGAACTACTGAGAGGCAAAATCTCACACCACCAGGGGAGGAGGCCCAAAAGATGGGCTTAGCCTGGCCGCGTGTTGAGGACAGTCACCGCTAAGAGTTGCCGGGCCTGGGGGTGGGCGAATCCGAAGGCTTCCCTCCCTGCCTTCTTTGCTGCAGAACCACACTGGACAGGAATCTGAAAATCTGGTAGGAATTGGAAAACCCCAGGGCCAGGGTTCCTCGTCTCCTGCAGCTGCCAGATTTGTGTTAAAGGAAAATGATTTTCCTTTCAAATATGGGCTTGCCACCCCACAAGCTGCCTTGCACGTGGGCTGGAGCCATAGTGCGGCAGCCTCTGACTCAGCCCCCACCCACCAGACACCCCCGTGGTGAACCATCAAGAGTCTGGCTTAAAGGACCCAACTAGTTCATTGTCAACAGATTGTCACTCTCCAAAACATCAAGAGCTGGAGGGAATTTGCTGCGTTTCAAAGTCATTAGCGTCTGTTCACAGTCATTAGTGTCTGCTCAGAGTCATCAACCCTTAACTCCTGGAAAGACTTGCCAGGTTACCTAGGACAGCCGCCGGGTTTACAGACGAAAGGAGCCGCCCAGCACCACACAGCGAGTTAGCAGCAATGTCCACATTTAAACCCAAGGTTCCAACCTCCCATCCCATGTTCTTTCCAACATGATAATGGTCTTGGTTGACACAAACCTATGTGTGGTTTAAGGGGCAATTGCAATGGCAGTGACAGCCTGTATGGCCAAAGTATCATTAGCTCCCCAAACCATTTTAATTGTGCCTATATAATGCCACAGTTCCTGCCAACCACCTAACAGGAGAGATGGGGGCAGATGAGCCACTCGGCTTCAGAGGAGGTGGGATTGGGTCACCGAGAGTGTACAAGCTTTGGCACCAGCACACGCTGTTGGTAAATAACCAGGATTTGAACCAGGTCTCCGGGCCTTGGCCCGGGCACTCCCCTCTCCATTTCTCGGCTTCCTCATTAAAATAAAACAAAAAATGAAACTGTCTCCAGAGACATCTGCAGCCATAAAGCCATTAGCCAGGGCTGGGTGGTGCCGCGCCAGCCCCCAGCTCGTCACAAGGCTGTGTCTAGTGAGTCTCGCCAAATCTTTGCAGAGCACGCGCTGTGTGCCAGGTGCTGTGGGGACCGTGCAAATCAGGCCCCTACCTGCAAGGAGGGGGAAGAGAACTGAGAAAGGAGAGTTAGGGCAGCCACCTGGGGTTAAGCCCCTGGGGAGTATTCTCTCCTTGATTCTCAGGGTGAGTGTAATTTTCCCCCTTTTGCAGAAGAAAAATCTGAGGCTCAGAGAGGTTCCTCGACGCCTGAGGTCATGCAACTAGTAAGTGGCCAAACTGGAATTTGGGGACCTTGGTCCATGTGATTCATGAGCTTTTGGGGCTTAGCATTGGGCCTGGTCAGTGGATGTTCAGCAAATGCCTTGAGTGAGCGAACGGTGATCCCAGACCCGGCGGGGGAGAGAGGATCACTGTAGGTTCACGGCGCAGTGGATGAAGACCGTGGCCATCACCAAGACAGCAGCAAGCGCTGTGGAAAAGGCCATTGTGGTGCTGGGGGTGACCCCAGCCACCAAGGAAGGCCCAGCCCTCCCGGCCTAGAGGACACAGCTGGGAAAGGCCGTGGTTTCTCTCTGCTCTGCTTGGGGCCATCCTCCACCCACCGGCTGCATTTTCATGGACATCACCCAGAGTGGGGGTGCTGCCTGCCTCCTCCACACCCCAAACGTCCCCTCACCTGAGACACAGAAGCCCTGACTTGCCCTGCAGAGTCACTCCCCAGAACCTGCAACTCTCTTCTCCAAGGAGCAGGCCCGGCTCACGCTGCCGGCGTCTGCTGGTCTTTCCCTTTTCCATGGATGAGGTAAGAAGGAGCAGTGTGAGGGGAGCAGCCCCCGAGGCCCTGGGCCCACCTTCCGAGGCGGCCGACGGCAGCGCGGGGTGGGGCGCCCACAGCCGGCCTAGCCGAGACGCATCCGCAAACTGCGGGCTCAGCCTGAACTGTCTCTGAGCCTCCTCCTGGGGCAGCCGGGCCTGGCCGTGCGGTTCTAAATGGCTGACAGATTATTCTGTGTGCTTGGGAGAGGCCCCGGGGGATTATAACTGTCTGCCCCATCTATTACCCCTCCAGCTGCCTCTGCCCCCGGAGAACCCCTCTCCAGTATATAAGGATGTCATCACAGCCACATTAAAAAAATTTGTAAATGACATTTTCAGAACACGAGCGTGGCTGGTGTGTGTGTGTCTTTAAACCATGAATCTATTAACTATCTCTCTCCTGTCTCCCAGGGTGGGTTTCCCGTGGGTGGGAGCAAAGGTTGAAGCGATAAGCAGAAAGCTCCTTGGGGTCCCTCCAGCTCTTGGCCCTGGGAGGGGTGAGCGTTTTCTCTCTCAGAATCCTGCCCCCACCCACTCACCCCCACGCCTGGCATGAAGGGAATCTGTAGTCTGAGAGCCCGCACTGGGAAAGGCACTTTGGGAGACCCGTCTTCCAGAAGGTTCTGCCGGAGCTGTGGCCCCAAGGCCAGCACAGCGCGGTGGGGCTGCTCGCAGCGCACCCTGCCCCCCAAGCCTGCTGCACACCCCGGAATGCAGCCCTTCCTGCCTTGTACCTCTCTCCCCTTCCGGTCCCTTCTTACCCTTACAGGGGGTTCCCAGAGGCAGAAGACTTCCCTCGCTCAGAAACGTCACTAGATCTCATGTGGAATTGCTGCCGGCATGCCTCTGGGTGCAGTCTCCAGGAGGCTTGTTGGGATCGCTGTAGGATTTTGGGGGTCCCCCATGAGCTTGGCAAGAACTCCTCAAGCCAGAGGGAGAGTCCTGTGCGAAGAGGGCATTCATTCGATGGTCTGAGACCTCCAGCCTTGCACACAGTCCTACATCATCAGAGCTCTAGCACTTGAGGAAGGGTCTGGACCCCCAGAGCTGGGCCTCCAAGGTGGGGCGAGATGAAGAAGCAGAATGCCAGCAATTTTGAAACCATTTGCTCTCCTGGAGACCCGAGAGCAGACGAGGAATGCTCTCTCCAGGTCCTCTCCTGCCGTCCTCCGCCCCATTAGAGCTGCTCTCCTCAAAGCAGTGCAGGGCCCTCTGTGTTTGAAGTCAGGGGTATGTCTCCATTCCCAACTGTAAGAAATGTGATCTGCAATAGTCTAGAAAAATCACGGCTCCTGCTTCCTTCAACAGTTTGTAAGTTTTTCATACCCTGTGATTCTATTCCAATGTCAGGCCATGGCTGAAAGAAATCTGAATATTTTTTCATTAAGAGAAAAAAATCTAAAAGGCAAGATTGTGTTGTTTTTATTAAACTCTCCCCTTATATAAACTGTTTTCTGTCATCTGTTGCTCACAATTCCTATCAGGAGCATATGCCGGTTAGAAAGGATTATGTTCCCTAGAAAAGCCATGTTTTAATCCTGATACATTTTGTGGAGGCAGCTGTTTGTTTTAATCTCCATTCAATTCTGTAGGTTTGGAAACTTGATTAGATCATCTCCATGGAGATGTGACGCACCCACTTGTGAGTATTAACCTTTGATTAGAGGGAGATGTGGCTCCACCCATTCCAGGTAGGTCTTGATTAGTTTACTGGGATCCCTTAAAAGGGAAGCTTTTTTTTGGAAAAAGCTTAAGAGCCACGAGGGCCCATACAACCGGAGAGATCTTCGGAGATGAAGAAGGAAAACGCCCTTGAGGGAGCTTCATGAGATATGAAGCCTGGAGAGAAAGCCAGCAGACACCCTCATGTTTGCCATGTGCCTTTCCAGCTGGGAGAGAAACCCTGAATGTCATTGGCCTTCTTGAATCAAGGTATCTTTCCCTGGATGTCTTAGATGGGACATTCCTATAGCCTTGCCTTAATTTTGACATTTCCAAGTCCTTAGAACATGTAAACTTATAACTTAATAAGTTATTATTAAGTTATTATTAAGTTAGTTATTATAACTTAATAAGTTATCCCCTTTTTAAAAGCCATCCCATTTCTAGCATATTGCATTTTGGCAGCTTGCAAACTACAACAGAGCACAAGCCCTTACATCGGCTCTGCTGCCTGTAGAGATCGTGTGCAGCACGGGCACTATTGGAGATAAACAACCACTGGAATGGTAATAAATTATCAATATATAAATTATAAATTTAAAAACATATCTTTTATTACCAAAAGTAGGCCATACTGTAAATAATACAAAGCTATTAACTAAGTTATAGAAGTTGTATCGTCAGTCTTCAAGCCAAAAATTTCAAAACCATTTGTGGAGTTTAAAAAATTGTTGGTGTGGTCTTTTCTTTTTTTACATTGCTGTCATTGGCCTAAAGATGAACATAACTACCTATTTTTTTTTGGTGTATGGAACCATATCAAACTCTTCATTGCATAGGGAGAGAATTTCTCTTAACGTCATTTATCTTATTCACAGTAATGAATCCTCTCTTGGTTTCTCCTGAACCCATAGCACCCCATTATCATTCTTTTGGCCCTTGTGATACAGTTCATGACATTTGTATATTCCACCTCTCTATTATTGAAGGAGTCATGCAAAATTATTGATCTGTGTGTTAATTTTCTAGTGCTACTACAACAAATGACCACAACCTGGGGAGGGCTGGAAAACAACAGAAGTGTATTCTCTCAGATGTCTGGAGGCAGGGCAGCCCCTGAAGGCACTGTGGAGGCTCTTACCTTGCCTATTCCAGCTTTAGGAGGACCAAGGTACTTGCCAGCTTGTGGTGGCATCACGCCAACCTCTGCCTGCCTCTGCCCTCATAGCCACCTTCTCCGTCTCTCTAGGTCCTCACCCCTTCTTATAAGGACAGCAGCATTGGATTTAGGGCCTGGAGAGCCAGGTTATCTGAGCATGTAAACACCATGCTAAAATGGTTGCCTAAAGAACTTCCCAGTCTATTAAAAGAATTATACATCATAACCAAGTAGGATTCATCCCAGGTATGCAAGGATGGTTCAACATAAGAAAATCAATTAATGTAATACACCATATCAACAAATCAAAGCAGAAAAATCACATGATCATCTCAATTGATGCAGAGAAGGCATTTGACAAGATTCGACATCCTTTCCTGTTGAAAACACTTCAAAAGATAGTAATACAAGGGAACTTCCTTAAAATGATAGAGGGAATATATGAAAAACCCACAGCTAATATCATCCTCAATGGGGAAAAATTGAAAACTTTCCCCCTAAGATCAGGAACAAGACAAGGATGTCCACTATCACCACTATTATTCAACATCATGTTGGAGGTTCTAGCCAAAGCAATTAGACAAGAAAAGGAAATAGAAGGCATCAAAATTGGAAAGGAAGAAGTAAAACTATCACTGTTTGCAGACGATATGATACTATATGTCGAAAACCCGGAAAAATCCACAACAAAACTACTAGAGCTAATAAATGAGTACAGCAAAGTAGCAGGTTACAAGATCAACATTCAAAAATCTGTAGCATTTCTATACACTAGTAATGAACAAGCTGAGGGGGAAATCAAGAAGCGAATCCCATTTACAATCGCAACTAAAAGAATAAAATACCTAGGAATAAATTTAACTAAAGAGACAAAAAACCTATATAAAGAAAACTACAAAAAACTGCTAAAAGAAATCACAGAAGACCTAAATAGATGGAAGGGCATACCGTGTTCATGGATTGGAAGACTAAATATAATTAAGATGTCAATCCTACCTAAATTGATCTACAGATTCAATGCAATACCAATCAAAATCCCAACAACTTATTTTTCAGAAATAGAAAAACCAATAAGCAAATTTATCTGGAAGGGCAGGTTGCCCCGAATTGCTAAAAACATCTTGAGGAAAAAAAACGAAGCTGGAGGTCTCGCGCTGCCAGACTTTAAGGCATATTATGAAGCCACAGTGGTCAAAACAGCATGGTATTGGCATAAAGATAGATATATCGACCAATGGAATCGAATAGAGTGCTCAGATATAGACCCTCTCATCTATGGACATTTGATCTTTGATAAGGCAGTCAAGCCAACTCACCTGGGACAGAACAGTCTCTTCAATAAATGGTGCCTAGAGAACTGGATATCCATGTGCAAAAGAATGAAAGAAGACCCATATCTCACACCTTATACAAAAGTTAACTCAAAATGGATCAAAGATCTAAACATTAGGTCTAAGACCATAAAACAGTTAGAGGAAAATGTAGGGAGATATCTTATTAAACTTACAATTGGAGGCGATTTTATGGACCTTAAACCTAAAGCAAGAGCACTGAAGAAGGAAATAAATAAATGGGAGCTCCTCAAAATTAAACAGTTTTGTGCATCAAAGAACTTCAGCAAGAAAGTAGAAAGACAGCCTACACAATGGGAGATAATATTTGGAAATGACATATCAGATAAAGGTCTAGTATCCAGAATTTATAAAGCAATTGTTCAACTCAACAACAAAAAGACAGCCAATCCAATTACAAAATGGCAAAAAGACTTGAACAGACACCTACCAGAAGAGGAAATACGGATGGCCAAGAGGCACATGAAGAGATGCTCAATGTCCCTGGCCATTAGAGAAATGCAAATCAAAACCACAATGAGATATCATCTCACACCCACCAGAATGGCCATTATCAACAAAACAGAAAATTACAAGTGCTGGAGAGGATGCAGAGAAAGAGGCACACTTATCCACTGTTGGTGGGAATGTCAAATGGTTGCAACCACTGTGGAAGGCAGTTTGGCGGTTCCTCAAAAAGCTGAATATAGAATTGCCATACGACCCAGCAATACCATTGCTAGGTATCTACTCAAAGGACTTAAGGGCAAAGACACAAACGGACATTTGCACACCAATGTTTATAGCAGCGTTATTTACAATTGCAAAGAGATGGAAACAGCCAAAATGTCCATCAACAGACGAGTGGCTAAACAAACTGTAGAATATACATACGATGGAATATTATGCAGCTTTAAGACAAGATAAACTTATGAAGCATGTAATAACATGGATGGACCTAGAGAACATTATGCTGAGTGAGTCCAGCCAAAAACTAAAGGACAAATACTGTATGGTCCCACTGATGTGAATGGACATTCGAGAATAAACTTGGAATATGTCATTGGTAACAGAGTCCAGCAGGAGTTAGAAACAGGGTAAGATAATGGGTAATTGGAACTGAAGGGATACAGACTGTGCAACAGGACTAGATACAAAAACTCAAAAATGGACAGCACAATAATACCTAAGTGTAAAGTAATCATGTTAAAACACTGAATGAAGCTGCATCTGAGCTATAGGTTTTTTTGTTTTGTTTTGTTTTGTTTTGTTTTACTATTATTATTACTTTTATTTCTTTTCTCTATATTAACATTCTATATCTTTTTCTGTTGTGTTGCTAGTTCCTCTAAACCGATGCAAATGTACTAAGAAACGATGATCATGCATCTATGTGATGATGTTAAGAATTACTGATTGCATATGTAGAATGGTATGATTTCTAAATGTTGGGTTAATTTCTTTTTTTTCCGTTAATTAATAAAAAAAAAAAAAAAAAGAACTTCCCAGTCTGAACTTCCGGGAGAGAATGACTCAGCACTTGTTATATAACCATGATTCAGCAGATGTTATGTAATCTTTTTGGCATATTCTACCTTTGTGTAACAATGGTATAAAAACCCATCCTTGCATAGGTTGCAGTGTGGAGGGGAGTGATTAAAGCCTGACCATTCTACCGAAGGCCCCTTGTACTTCCTTTCAATTCGCTGCCAAGCCAGAATGACTGAACCTTGAGCTGGGACCTGATGGGGCCAAACCCAATCCAGGATAATTTCATCACAAGATTTTTAACTAATTACTTCTTGTTACCAAGACTCTACTTCCCAATAAAGGGTCCCCTCTGAGATCGTACGGAGACATGATTTTTGTTCCGTTTCAACCCAAGCATTGTTGAGCCATGCTTTAGGATTCAATAGCTGTGAGAGTTTAAGCATTCGTTATATTTTTCATTTTTTGTTACCAGTGAACACATTTTCTTTCTTTTCTCAACAGTCTAATAGTTTTTCTCTTAGAATAGATACTTGATTTGTTTGTTTGTTTATTTCAAATGAAATATGTATCAGTCAGGGTCCCAACCGGGTATACATTCCACATTCAATTTAGTTAGAGTGAGGAGAGTGAGTGTAAACCCCAGGGCTACTAGAGTAAGAAGCTGTCTTAGTTTCTAGGGCTGTCGTAGCAAAGCACCACTAACTCGGTGGACTAAAACAGGAGAAGTTCATTGCCTCCCGGTTCTGGAAGTTAGAACTCTGAAACCAAGGTGTGGGCAGGGCTGTGCTACTTCTGAAGTCCTCAGGGCTCTGGTGATGGCTGAGCTGGCGATCCACAGCATTCCCTGCCCCTGTCCGGTGCTGGCTTCTCTTCGAGGGTGTCTGAACTTCCTCCCCTCTAAAGGGCACATTGGACTAGGGCAGTCACATTGGACTAGGGTAGGGTCCACCCCGCCCCAGTTTGGGCTCATTTTAAATAATAACATCTTCAAAGACCCTGTTTCCAAATAGGATCACATTCATGAATCCAGGGGTTAGGAGTTGAACATATTTCTCAGGAGGATAAAATTCAACCCGTAACAGGAGCCATTACTAAACCTAGGCCTAAGGGGCAAGAGGCAGGAGCTGTCCGGGGACGAGGAGGGGGTCTGGCTTCAAACACTTTGTCCTCACAGTTCTGCCTCTCTCAGATTCCTTGCCTGTGCTCTGACTGGCAAACCCACCTGGCAAGCCAAGGGCACGGGAGCCCATGGATTCGTCCATGCCAGAAAGTCAGTCCTGTCGAGGCAGAGAGCAGGGCAGAGAAAGAAGGAGGAAATCTGGAGGCGCAAACAGAAGAAGCATATTTCTTTGTTGCAATAACATCTTCTGCTTCTCTTTCATAGTTTCCTAAGTGTCCTCAAATTAACCGCCAGGGAAACTTTTCCTTCTTGAGAAGTTAAAGGAATTGATATTTTTGTTGGGATACCATTTATTAAAACCAAATCTCTTAAAAACAATTTCATTTTCAAAATGTTTCAACTATTGCCATTTCATAATTTTCGTTAAAACAAGCAAATAACCGAGCCTTGACACAATTTCCAACCTGCTTTTGCTGCTCTTACACTGTAGACTGCTTGTTGAAGCCTGAATATTCTTCCAGTTTTCATTATTTAAATTCTAGGCTTTTCAAATACGTTATTTAATCCCCATTAATGTTTTGTTTGGAGAAGGTGGTGAATAGAAAGTTTATGAAGGAAAAATTTAAAGTGATTTACTTTATTTACATCTTTCATTGCATCTTCCAAAGATAACTGAACACAGAGACTTTGACTGTACCAACGAAAACTTCTAAAACATTTTCTAAAAACTTTGGTCGAAATCTCAGATTTTCTCCTTAGCATTACACTGGTACTCTCTGTGCAAAATGCAATGAGGTTTTCATGTAAATATTTCTTATTAAAAATCATTTTTCTCAAGCATCAATGATAAACTTAGGTTATTTCAGATAACCTACTTCTAACTCCATAAGATCAACAAAATCCATTAAACCATCTTCAAAGTCTTAAATTTCACATTTAAGTAAATTCTTAACAACACTTTAATGTGAAACAGTTGAAGCTTTGATAATAATAGTTGACATTTTATTGCCTTCATGTATGTTTTACAAAAAGCAATTTTAATGTTTTAATACATAAATGTTTTTTACTAAGCAGGACCATAAATCTAAATTGTAATAATATGTCCATATTGAAATTATTGTTTTTTAAAGTCCCATTAAATATTTCATATCTGAAAATGTTCACTTATTTTTAACTAAACGCTTGATAGTGTTACAAAGTCTAACAGTTCTTTCAAAATGTTTTGCATGTCTTTTTTTTAATGTTAACAATTTAACATTTATTATGTAACCAAGTATATCCAAAATATTATCATTTTAACAGGTTTTCAGTGTCTTTAAATTATTGAGATCTTTTTGCATTATCTTTGTATTGGGTCTTCAAAATCTGGTGTACACAGTAAAAAAAAGTTAAAAAAGAAAAAGTAGAATTATGACCAAAAATAAAGTGCTATCATCAACTGAAGTTTTTCCTCACCAATGCAAAGCGTTGTTGATGAGGAGATGTACTGGAGCCCTGTATCTCATGCATGATTGTTCTGTAAACCTGAAACATCTCTAGTTAACAATTTTTAAAAAGCTTGTGTGCATTGTTACATTAGAGCACATCTCAAGACAGCCTACACATACTCCAAGTACTCAGCAGGTAGACGTGGCTAGTAACAGCCACATTGAATAGTGCAGCTCTAGTTGTCTCTCTTTTTTTTAATTTTTATTAATAAAATCAATCAACATACAACACGAACATTCTTAACATCCATACTTGGTGTGCAATCAATGGCTCACAATATCATCACATAGTTGTATATTCATCACCATGATCATTTCTCAGAACATTTGCATCACTCCAGAAAAAGAAATAAAAAGAAAAAAGAATCACTTTGCCTCATCCCAAGTTTTGTAGAGCTTTTCTGAAGAGTCCTCCCTTGTGACCATAATTTTGAAATCCCCACGTATTATTCTTATTTTTATTGTGTTTTGGTCTGGGCCATTTATATACATGCAGGAAGTGTTAAATGGCATGCACTGGCATCCAATCCAGAGCTCTGAAGTACTATGGTGGCCAGAAAATTAACTCCTGTCTGAAGACCTTATAAAGAATTGTATTTTCAGTAATCTCTATTACCCCAGAATTTTAAAAATTGCTCTTATTTGCTCTATTCTTCCAAAGTTAGGAAACCAAATCTAAAAAAAATTGTTTCTGCCAATTTTAACCACAGTCTTTATAAATGTGGGCACATTTCTTCTTTCTTGAGGTCCTCCACATCTGCTCAGGTCCCTGGACTTCAAGGAAATGACCCTTCTATAAGCTACAGAACGTGTCCCAGACCAATTTCCTGGGAAGACTTGTGAGTACTGGTTCCACACATGAGACAACTCTTGTTTCTTAATAATGGGCTTTTCATACCTGATTAAGTGATATTAATTCTCAAATACAACACTCCTGAAAACACCATACCCCTTACTCCTCCCTCTCATTGACCATTAGTATTTTCCTCTACCCAATTTATTTTAACATTTGCTCCCCCTATATTTATTTATTTTCTAATCCATATTTTTTACTCATCTGTCCATACCGTAGATTAAAGGAGCATCAGAACCAGGTTTTCACAATCACACCGTCACTTGTGAAAGCTATATCATTATACAATCATCTTAAAGAAACATGGCTACTGGAACACAGTGCTACAGTTTCAGGCACTTCCCTGTAGCCTCTTTAATACACCTTGAACTAAAAAAGGTGATATCTATATAATGCAAAGAATAACCTCCAGGATAACCTCTCGACTCTATTTGGAACTCTCAACCATCGACACTTTATTTTGTCCTACATAGAGAGGGAGAGGGCAGTGAGTTTGCTTGCAGTGCTGACTGAGAGAGAAAGGCCACATCTGATCAACAAAAAAAGGTTCTCTTGGGGGTGATTCTTAGGCCTAATTTTAAGTAGGCTTAGCCTATCTTTTGCGTGGACAAGTTTCATATGAACAAACCCCAAGATTGAGGGCTTGACCTATTGCTTTGGTTGTCTCCACTACTTGTGAGAATATCAGGAATTCTCCAAATGGGGAAGTTGAATTTTCCCCCTTTCTTGCTGTTCCCTCAAGGGGAATTTGTAAACACATTTTTATTCACTGTTCAAATCACTCTGGGATTTATCGGGGCATCACTCTGGACAAACCTACCTAAATTAACCATCACTTTCAAGCATTCTTTCTTTCATGCACTTATAAATAGTTTGTTCTCTTCAATTTTCTGTGAGCCAGCCTCACCCTCATGCTGGCTCCATTAATGATATGTTGTCACTTAGCAACACAAAGAAAAAACTGGACACTCAAATAACAAAAATGCTCTGGTTGCACAAATTGTTTAAATATATCCTGGTGAAAAAATAGGTGACATTTTAATTTTATCTATACAAATTACTATATTACCATAAAAGTGAAGAGGCTCAGTAAATGATATTTGCTCCTGAATTGAGAGGTCAGTAAAAACAAGGCAGCATTTAAAGAATGTTTTTTTATTTCAGTTTACTGAAACATAGACTACCAACTTGATCAAGAAAAGGAAGAGGATTCTCATGTCTCCATAATAAAATAAAATACTGAACATGAAAATGAAAGCAAACAACCACCATTAGATTATCCTAACTGTTCATTCCATCCTACACAACGCACGCTTGTTCCCCTGGATCTTTGTCTGCAGCCTGCTTTCAGGAAGCCATCTGCTTCTGGACTAAAACGAGTCCTGGAAATCCTGACTCTGAAAATTATCTAACTGACATCAACTTGGAAGCCATGAGTCCATTCCTTGAAGAAGTGACAGTTAAGGAGTAGCTGGTACAGTCCTTTGCACGGAGGTGCTGAGACTGTTCTTTATTGAAGACCCACTCTCTAGCTTGTAATTTGTAGTAAAACCTCCAGCAAGCAGGAGAGAAAATCTGAAATTACCTGTCAATGGTAAGAATGGAGAAGAGTGAAATCTTTTAGGGTATAATACGTAACTGTCTCATAAGGGTTAGATCAGTGTTTCCCCTGAGAGTATCCCCAGAGCCTCCCTATAATGCCTGCAACCTTGAAGGCACATTTACATTAATAATATTTTACCCAAACAAAAGTAACCTGGGGAAAGTGAAGTTCAATCTTTGCTCTGCGACACTTCACATGCAGCTTTCACTATAGTGTTTGATGACTTAAGAAATCTGGGGCATGTCAGGCAAACTGAATCATTTTTAGCATCCATCCCTCTTTTCATAGGGCACAAGAACAAAAACTGGTGATTTTCTTTGGAAAATCTCAGAGGTCATTTTAGGGTAAAAGACATCCGAAAATTTTATTCTTTTTAAATTTAAGATGTGATCTTGGGAAGGCAAAATCCAATGAATTATCAGAGGAAATTTGATTACTAAATTAAGAATGAACATATGTGTTTGTGAATGAATGGCTGTAGCTCTGTTACCTATGGATCAAAGTGATAATACCATATTTTAAATAACACGGAAAAAAGTAACACCTTGAGGAAGAAAGAGTTAACACAGCAGATCTAGTTGCTCTTTCCTCACACGTCTCCACCGGAAGCTGGAACATGACTGACCCTGGGCCAGTCCCTGGGAATGTGACCATTGGAAAGTCCTTTGTGACGATTATTTTGGTGTGTGAACCTGGGTGCTGGGCCATGGTTATCAGAATTGCTTTTAAAGCACCTCTGCTCTTTCCAAAGTGAGAAACTTTTGTAGTTTGTTACGTTAAAAATAACCAAGAGCAGGATAAAATTAGTCCAAAGCACAGAAAGTCATTCTGAAATATAAAATCTCTGCCCTCTGGAAGGATTACACAGAAGGTAGAGAAAGACTTTTATTACCACTTGTGAAGAGGGGACTGAATAAGACTAATTTGTCACTTTAATAGAGAGAAAAACAAATTCTTTTTTTTTTTTTTTGCAGTAAATGATTCACAAGTTCCTTCTGAAAAATCTCATGAATAAACCCATAAAACTGAACCAGCTTTGGGAACATTTTTATACATTTCATTGCATTTTTTGAGACTCATTATTTGTAGGTATCATAATTCGAGGTAAATAAAATTCTCCTTTCGCAAGCTTTCTACAACTTTCTATAACCATCCTCTTTCACATGCTGGTTTAAATAGCCAAACTCTTTTTTTTTTTTTTTTTGGACAAAATTACTTTGTTTTTTTCCTTAATAAGCAAAAACACTCTCCCTACCTTGCATAAACAGACATACTTCTCTGCCACTATTACTCCTGTTATCGCCCCAATCACTCATGTTAATTCTAACTTCTTCCACAGTGATAACTGGGAGGTGGGTAGTCTGTTATATACAAACATTATAGCACACCAGCTGAGCTCTTCAATACATATACCATCACCCCTAACAACCAAAAATTTAGGAGTTCTCTCCCATATGCAGAAGGTGGGGCTGTGAAGGGCAGAGCAGCTGAGAGACAATCAAGAAGATGCAGTTTCTCTATCCATCTGAGTCAATTTGCGAACCTGGTTCACGTGTAGCATTGTGACTGCTATATAGGCATTAGGACATGGAAGAGATGGGTCATATTTCAGAGTTGAGTTTGGCCAAGTAAGAGATTCTAGATAAATCCCACGCACACTTTGGTACTGGAAAGCTGGTCTAAGGTGTGTACATCCTGCAGATGCAGATATGCTTGCACATATTTGGGAGTTTTTTCTGAAGCAGCTGCCTAGAGCTCTATTCACAGGAGAGGCCAAGGGGGGGCTTCTGGAAGGAATTCTTTATACAGAAGAGTCCGCAACCTGCCTTCCATCTCAGCATCCTTGAAGTGATGTGGTTCAGTATAACGACGGTCCCCGGAGATGTGGCGTGGATGGGCAGACGAGCACCTCTATCAGATCCCGTAGGGTCGCCGTTGGTTATATATAACAGCAAGCATGACCAAACTATTGTTAACATAAATTAAGGGTTTTAATTGTCTTTTATCTCAGAAGAGGCCATTCCTAGTATTAGATCAGGGGTTTAGAGATTTCAGAGCTGAGCGTTCTGCAATTTCCTTGGCCTTTTCCTCTTGGTTCCAATGGGGCTGTTAGCCTTCCATCCACTATATTATAAGTCCAAGTTCTGGGTGGAAAGCAGAAAATAGGAGGAAAGAGAAAGAAACCACAAGGAAGGAGGAAAGTGAAACATATCTCCCAAATCCCTAGTAGACTTTTGCTTATGTTTTATTGGTCAAAGCAGTGACATTTGGACATTTTAGGTGATAAAATCAGGGTTCTATTCATAAGGAAGAGAGCATGAAGTAGATATTAGGTATGTGTATCAGTCAGAAAACAGAACCTATTTTGGAATTCAATACAGGAAATTGGGTGCTTTAAGTGTATAGTAAGGGCTAAAGGAAGGTCAGAGAAGGCTGGTGTTAGGTCTGAAACGCACAGCTACACTAGGGCCTTAGGAAGTGACGACCACAGGAAGCCAACGCCAGTGATAACAGCCACCTGCAGCCCAGAGGCAGGTGACTCAGGGGAAAACCAGAGGCAGCTCAAAACCTTTGCCTGCCAAACACAGTGTGTCTACCCCCACTGCTGGAGGGGAAGATGGCCCGTTTTTGCCTTATGCCTTCCAATTCCCAGGTGTGTGTCTCTCATTAGAGCATGTAAACCAGAAGCCTGCTGGCAAAAGATTCCAGGAAATGTAGTTCCCAGGCTTCCTGCCCCCACACTACAGAGGAGATGAGGCCCCAAACGGGTGAAGATCACCAACAGACAATCCGGCTCAGCTTACAACTGGCAGTGTTGGCTGCATCTATGTAGAGTGGAGAAAACAGAATCTCTGTGTGGCAATCACTTGTCCCCTTCCTCCTCATCAGAGGCTCCTAATACAGGATCACCTTTGGGCCTCAGTACTCTAAGAGAGAGAGTGCAAAGGCATGTGCCTGATGCATGGACAACGGGTAACCTCCAGAGGGGCGAGGAAACTCTGAAATTAGTTTTGAATGGGGGCCACTCAAATCTTCCTCTCCTTTTGCATGTCCTTTGCCTGGTGCCCTCAAACACGGCTTACACAGATCTGTGCCAGAGTTCCCAAGACAGGAGCTAGAGAGAGAGCAGTAATCTGTCAGGGGGGTCAAGGCTGGTCACCTAGGAGCTGTTGAGGAGGCGAATGCTGCTTTGCTCACTCTGGACCATCAGCATTTGGAACAGAGACAGGGTTGTGAGTGTGCTGGAAGCAGCAGCGACACAGCAGCCAATTTCAGGAGTAGAAGAAAGCCTCAGTTAAAGAGCCACTGAGTCACCATGGCCTCCACCTGGAGCAGCAGCCTTGGAGCCCAAAACCTAATGGCCAAGACACAAGATGATATCACTGAGTGGCCAATGCTGTCACTGAGTGGCCAGGGGTCTGGGGCAAAGTTGTCACAATTCTGAGCTACAGGAATACTGTTCTGTCAATATTAGTGTAGACCTATGGGCCCCTCCCAGAGAGAGGAATAAAATGCCATCAACCTAGAAGCTGTCACACCAACACTGATGAGCTGCTCCTGGCAGAAAACTAGATCCTGAAGGAGGGTGAGGCTGGGAGGGGAAGTGGGAAGCATAAGGAACGGGTGATGAGCCCCTCCTCTTTGCTCCTGATGTGCCCTGCCAGCAGCTGAACTTTACTATTGCTTTCCATGTTTTGAAAATGTTAATATATTTAAGGGGGATTTGAAAAATACTTGGTTGGCGGTTGCAGAGATTTCTGCAGAAGGGCTCCAAGGAGCCAAAAGCACCATGGGCCTCTGTCCTTTCACTTGGAACATTGTGATGGCCGCCGCACGAGCCGCAGGTGACCGCAGAGGCTGGGGAGGATTGCAGAGAGAAAGGAGCTCTTTTTAGGTAATATGGAGTAAGCAAGCCGGTGGCTTTGGAGCCAAACCCTAAAGTGGATGTGAACTCATCAGAGGAGCCAAAGCGGAGGTTTTTAGAACAAGGGTGATGTCATGACTGCCTGGACTTCCACTCAGTTACATGGTAGTCTGGCTGCAGGTCTGAGTTTCGGCTGGAGCACTGCCTCTGCTTCAGGAGCCAGAGCAGAGGGAGGAAGGGAGGGGACCGTCGAGGGAGGGCAGGAGCTACGAGAAAGAAAAGGAGGGAGAGGAATTGACAGCACAGAGCCTGCCCAGAGCCTGGCTGGTGTCGTGGTGTCCCTCCTAGAACTGATGGCTGAGGGCCGAGAAGAGTGAGCTTTGACTCCTGACGGTGGGAGCCAGGCCTGCAGCAGATTCTGAGGCTGTGGGTTGGGGCCCTCCAGGAGCTCCCAGTGGTCATCTCCCCAGGATGGACAGAACTGGCAGTTGCTGCCATGGGCATTAATGGTGGAGCGTGAGGAAAAGGACTCTCCCTGCTGAGCCCTCAACTAGGGGCTGTTGAGACTGGCCCGTCTCTTCCCCGGAAGGCATGGGGAACTCAAGCGGGTCCGGACCCGCTGGCCCAGGTTGCCTCTCCCAAGTCAAGACACTGGCTAATGAAATAGCTGAATGGCAGCAGAAAACAGAAGGAGACAGGGTCCCTTCAATACTGGACGCCTCCTTGGTGGATGTGTGGTGGGGCTCGGGAGGTGGTCCCCATTGGAGGAAGGAGCCAGAATCTGCCAGGCACTCTTCCCTCGCCGGCGGCATTCGGGTTCCACTTGAGAAAATTCAGAGTTTCTCGGGATTGACCTTCAGCAAACCACAGGATGACCCAGAGACCACAGGGCTGAAATCGGAGAGCAGGGACAAGTTGGGACAGAAAATTTGCATAGACTTAAAACAGCGGCTTGTCACAGGGGGCCTACACTTGATGGGTCAGGCCAGGAGTCAAGTGGCAGGGTATAAATCGCAGCTGAGGACGCCTAGATCTGCTGGGGTAGTGGGGAGGGGGGCAGGGGGCAAAGCAAAAGCCAGAAGAGAATGAATAATAGGACCCAGCTGCATACGCTACTGCAGTGAAGGGAGGAGGCTGGGGAAAGGCTGCAAAAATAAAATAAATAACTGCTGCCTGACCGCCGGATATACCGCAGTTGGTTTTTCCAGTCAACAAGTACGAAGCACCAACAACGTGCAGAGATGTTGGGGAAACAGCAATGAGAAAACCAGACCCAGTCCCAGAGTCAGATACAATGAGCCCAAGAGTAAATGGTGTCCTAGGGGTGACCAGAACACAGCCCTTTCGGGTGCCTACTGGATATCTGCTATACATGCTGCCATGTGCTCTCTCATCTATCATCACGTCCCACCCTTGAGGAGAACTTTATTGTCCTCATTTTAAGGATGAGAAAACTTGAGGCTCAGAAAGAGTAGAGTAAGATGCTCAGATCTTACAGCTGGTCAGCAGAGGGGCCAGGAGGATTGTGCCACACCTTGAAGACCCTGCCTTGGTTTAACAACTCCACGCTGCTCCCTTCCTGCTTCACACTGGAGAAGAGGGAAAAAACAGGCTTGTGCCTCCCCTCCCCTTCCTCCTCCCTTCCAGAACTCATTGCTGATATCTTTACATTCATTGATTAAGCGTTTGGATCATGACTCCTAATGCGCAGCCTCACATTAGCCTTGTTTAGGAGTCGAGAAGGAGGTGGGGGTTAGGGGGATAGGAGAAGAAGAAGACGAACCCTCCGACCCTAAGGAACTTAGAGTCCCTTGGCAAGGCTGACTGCACACCTGTGAACTTAACTGAGGCTGGCTACAAAGCAGCAAATCCCACAGGTGGAAAATAAAAAGCACACCTACTAAGTGGCACCAAATAATGGAGCATCAAGGTGGAGCTGGGTTAATCGACGTAGGCTTCTTGGAGGTGAGTTTTAAGGGAATTTTAGAAGATACAATATACCCTGATTGTTGCAGACATGAGAAGCCTGTTTTCCAAGAAGGTGTGTGCTAAAATGGGGAAGGGTCTGCAGAGCAGGTGGTACTGGAGGGAAGAAATTTGATTTGGGTAACTTTGAGCAGATGGTTCGCAGAGGAGAGTAAGCAAGCACCGGCTTGGAGAGACCGTGCAACTGCAGCTGGAAGAGGGCTGTACATGTCTCCTGGGGGCCAGCTGGCAAGTGTTCTTGTCTCTCTAAGAAAAAGAAGCCCTGATTAGTAGTAGTTGCCCATTTCTGTAGTGTAAATACTCCTGCCATGGCTTATTTCAAGTCACCACCGTGAAGCCACAGACTGCAGAGTTGGAAAGAGATGCGTGCCATTGGCTCTAACAGGCTAGTAGCAGCTGGAGCTCAACACTGCCTGGTCCCTTCCCCCAGGCCTGGCAGTTTCCACTGCTCCCTCCACGCTGGCCTTTCCTGGTCACTCCCCCCAACTCCATCCCGGACCAGACCAGAGGCACTCAGAGCCCACAGCAACTCTGCAAATGTCTTTCTTAGCATCAATCATGATGGACGATGGTACCTTTATTTGTGCAATTCTCTGTTATCACCTGTCTCCCCTCTAGATTATTAGCTTCATGAAGACAGGGCTCTGTCTGTTCCCCAGCTCAGTGCCTGGCACTTAGACAGGACTAATGTGTAATTGTTAAAGGAAGGAACAGATGAATGGAAGAATTCAGGAACTATATACATCCTTTCTATGGTTTAGTACAAGTTTCCCTCATTTACAGGGTCACTGTCACTCCCGCCTCTCGGACTGCTGACCTGTGACATGACCATATTTGACTCTCAGGGGTGCCACCAAGGAGGTATAGGCAGATGAGGATGCACAGACAGCAGAGTGGGAGAGGTGAAACAAGTGAGAACAGGTAAGAAAGAGAACAATGACCCTCCATGGCAAATGAGTTAGGTTTCTCGGATCTTGGCTGGGAACTTGTCAGTGGAATAACAGATCAAGCAAGAGGTAAGTTGTGTGTTGTAATTGTCACTGTTGTAATTGTCGCTCTTCGTGGTCTCGGCTCAGACACAGCCTTATATCTGAAACAGAGGTCCTCTTTTTCCTTGAAAAAAAAGAAAAAAACCATGTGGGAAAAGAGCATGCACCACCTCCTTCTCTCTGCTTTCCATGCCGAGGTGTGAGGATGTGAAGGTCAGAGTGTGGCCACCATCTTGTGGAGGGCAGGAACCCAGCGCTGTCAGGCTGAGGCTGGCAGAGGAGTGTGATGGGAAAAGCCGACGTCACCCAGCCACCAAACCCTAGGGCCACCTATCTCTGGGCTTCTTGTTCTGCAAGGTAATTGAATGTCTTTGTGGTTTAAGCTTCCTTTTAGTAGGATATCTTGTTGTTTACAGTCAGGTCCATGCCTGACTGATCCATCCCATTAAGTGGAATCAAATGCCTCCATCACTTACTAGACTATTTTCATGGTGTCTGATTTACATAGTGGGGTCTCCACGGGTTAGGCAGAGACAGGTGTTGGATGGAGCTTTATTTAACCTCTGGGCAGGAGAAGCAAGGGAAAGGTTGGACAAGGGGAGCTGCACCAGCTCGTGGGAGGCTTCCAGCATGTGTCTTCCCTCTTCTCTCCGAGCTGCCGAGTCACACGGGGACCCAGACCAGGACGACGTGGTCCACTAGGGGCCTCCAGTGAGGAATGGACAGGAGAGAAAAGGAAAGGGGAAGGAGGGATCTTGGCACTAGGCCCTGGTATGTGTTGGAGACAAACAGGCCCCAGAGGAGCAGTGTGACACCAGAGCGGCCCCATGTCACCCAGCCCGGGCAAGCCCCTGTCTCTCGCAGGTGTGATGTGACATCTGGCTCCTAGTTCAGAAGTGGAGAAACCGCCTGGCACGTGAGAGTAGTGTGGACAGTGCAACCCCAGTGGGAAGGAGCCAGGGGAGCGTGTGCTCGTGGGGTCCTGACAGCCCGCGTCGCCTGCTCCTAGCAGTGCCTGGCACAAAGGTACCGCAAGAATGAGAGAATACTATTTTGTCACTGTTATGGGGAAACGTATACCCCTAGACTGGGGTGGCTTGTAATGATAATCACAGCATCTATTCAGCACTTGTTACATTCCAGGAACAGTTCAATAGAAACATCCAATATCTCATTATATAACCATTGATTGAACCTATCCACCTGCAAACCAGTTCTCTGGGAGAACTAGTGTATTAGTTAGTGTTCCCCAGAGAAACAGAAATGACAGGATGGATGGATAGATAGACAAATAGATAGACAGACAGATAGATAAATTTAGAGATAAATATACATATCTATGTGTGTGTATGTATATGTAAATATTAAGAGATTTATTATAGGGGTTGGCTCACATGACCGCAGGGATTGGAGACCACAAGCTGAGACTCGGATGAAGATATTGGTGAATTCCCCAGGAGAAGCAGGCTGGCTGAGGGAGAGATATAAATTCTTTCTTTCTGACTGCTGGAATCATCAGCTCTCCCTTCAAGGACTCCAACACATGGATTAAGACCTCTCACTGCCGAAGGCAATGTCCTTTGTGGATTGTAGATACAATCAGTCATATACACAACCAACTGCCTGATGATTTAAATCCACAAAATACCCTCACAGTAGCAATCAGGCCGGTGCTTGCTTGACCAAACGACTGGACACCACACCCTAGCCAAGTTGGCACATGAACTTAACCATCACATCTCGTAATTGCCTTCTCGCTTTCCATCTTCCTCATAAGGAAAACTGGCCCAACATCCACAGCCTCTCATCAGCTTCTCGTATAGGATCTAATGTTTGATGAAATGGCTGGAGATCGAGAGTCACCCCATAGAAGGCAGTTCATCAGAAGGTGGGATCCCTGGTCAGGGCTGGAATTCCCTGCTTTCTCATCTTCAATCCAGTGGTAAAATGGGGATTCTGGACTTGAGCAGGAATTGCTACAATGTGTCACTTGTATCATCTCCTGGTCTGAGGAATGGCATGAGAGGGATCACGCCAAACGCAAAGATACCTCCATAGTCTTTATCCACAGGAAACAAGCCTATAGGTGGCTTAGCAGCTACACAGAAGGAGCAATAGTCTTTATATTGCATATTATCCTCAATAAATTCTCCTGTGTGGTGACAGTGAGACCACAGAACTGAGAGACGAAATGCCTGCATTCGGGTTTACCACTGTATAAGGTTGGCATTTCCTGTCTCAGTCTCCCCTCTAATACTAGGGGGTAATACTAATACTATTAATACTAGTATTAATACTCCTTCCTCTGCCTGCCTCAAGAGGTTGTAGAGAAGGTTAAGCAGGAAGCGTGTATGTAAGTGTTTGGGAAAGTATAAAGAGTACCTAATATGGGATGGCGTGATTATCAAGAGGGCCTGTGATCTTTGGTGAGAGGTCAAACCAACTTCAGATATTCCCAGGAAAATGAGTTGCTGACAGGGAAGTGTATGTGTTTGCATGTGCATATGAGGATGTGCGTGTGAATGTATTTATATGCATTGTGTGCAAACAGATGTGTTTGAGTGTAGGTGTGTGTGTGTGTTCATGTGTGCGTGCATATATGGCTAAGTGCAGATGCATGTGTTTGTATGTTTGTGTGTGCACATATGCGCATGTGTGCATGTATAGAGTCATGTGTGTCAGCCTAAGCATGGATGGATCAATGTATTTCTGCCAAATGTATCACTTGAGATAGGAATACTAATTATTTGCGACTATCACTGAGAATAAGGAACTGCACAGTCACAGCATATTCTATCACCAATCACCTGTATAGACTGTGGGACTCAGCAGGACAGGCCCTGGGACAAGCTATGAAGGAAGTGGCATTTATTTAGGCTTCACGCTTTCTTGCCCAGATGTACAGTTCTCCCCTTCTTTGATATAGGCAGGATATTGGCACCCATAACCTTTGTCCCTGGTGTCACACCTGTGAATATGTTACTTTACATGACAAAAGAGACTCTGCAGGTGTAATTAAAGTTACAGACTTAAAATAGGGAGATGATCCTGGGTTATCATGCGGGCCCAATCTAATCACATGAGTCCCTAGAAGCAGAGAACTATCTCTGGCTGGAGCCAGAGAGATGTGGCAGAAGGAGACGTCAGAAGACTCAAAATGTGAGAAGGACTTGACCCACTTTTGCTGGGTTGAAGGTGGAGGGGGCACCACTGTGAGGCTTGGGGCTGCTTCTCCATTGCCAAGCTTTTGAGAGAAAGGTGTCAAGAAGTCCAGCCTTCCTCCGGGAGAAGGTGGCCTGTCTGCCTGGGTTCAGGGTCATGTCCATCACCAAGCCTTTGAGCGGAAAAGCAGGGCCGTTGATCTGTGAGGGACCGTTGCCCTCAGAGGTGCCAGCTCCACTCTGAGAATTTCTCTGGAGCAGAATTAGATTTGGAAGACATCCACGACTAATCCCACGTGAAGGGTGGAAAGGAGATTTGCATACAGCTAGGGCGTGTCTCTGTGGGTTGGATTAAGCCTATTTAGAAGTTTAATACTATTCTCTCCAACAGGGAGACCTCTGAGCCTGTTCATATCTGTCCAGACGTTTGGTGTCTGGGGCTGACTCATCTTTCCAGCACCTCAGGCAGTTTTCGAGAAAAGCACCTTCCTTGTGAAGTTCAGATGCTGAGGTTTGCTCTCACCTATAGGCTAGGATGGCTGCTCTACTTTGAGGCTCCCAGCATAGCTCAGGACAAAGGCCCTGATCTCCATGAGCTCGCAGCATCTTTCTAAACCAGAGCAGTTGAGCTGGGGCTCTGCCACAGTCTCTTATTCTACCCCCACTTCTCTGCTTACCCTTCATTGCTCAGCTCTTGGAGCTGCTGAGAAGACTCTAAGTGTCCAAATGCCCATAAAGGCCTTCACAGATTTTTGTTAGGAAATCTGGAGCAAATGGGTTCTTCCTCCTGGGTTCCCCTTTCAGGAAAAGTCACCAGCCTCCATCCAGTCCTTTCCTTCCCCACTCCTGTCCTTGATACATTTTGTCCCTCCTCTATTTTTCCTGCCATGCTACTCCAAGCCATAAATATTTCTCTCTCAAAAACCCTCATCAAGGACTCCTTGCTTCCATGCTGGCTCCTATCTATTCTCTACATAGCAGCCAGAGGATATTTTTTAAATACAAATCTGATTGAGTTGCTTTCCTTTAAAAATCCTCCAATGACCTCCATTGCCTCAAAGATAAAAATCCAAATCCTTAATCTAGCCAAGGAGTTTCTACATGATTTGGTCCTTGCTCCAGCTCTCTTTTAATAAAACCCCATTTCACCCCTTACTTGTTCTTCGCTACACAAATCCGAGTTTCCAATTATATAATGATGGGATGATTTGATTAGAGAGCAGGCAGGGCACTTTGTGTGCCCATGCAGGTTGTGCACGGCACAATTCTAGGTGGAGGAGGGGGAGCATTTACAGTGATTAGGATGTGACTAAACACCTGGCATTGTGCAGTGCACAAACTACACAACCATACGTGGCAGGCCATTTTGTTTTCAGCTCCTGGCAGAGCACTTAGCACTCGTTAGGTGCTCAGTAAATATTTATTCAACAAATACATATTGATACAACTCAAACTAACTGGGAGAATAATGTAAGCATTCTATAAATCTTAGTAAATCCCATTTATAATGAGATCCTAGAACATTAGAGACGCAGTGCAGAGATACTCTTCCAATGGAGCAATGGCGAGTCATCAAATACAAATGTTTGTGTGGCATTATCACAATAATCACAGTTATGGTCACCTTTTAATCCCTAAAACAATCCTCGGCTCCTTTACTGAGTGCATCGTTGCAAGGATTGAGTGCACACTTTATTGCACTCAGTCCTTGCAACGAACCCATGAGGTGAGCCCAGTTACTACTTTCAGCCCCTCAAATTCAGAAAGGCCCAGAGAAGGCTGGTTGGAGGAGATATTTCATGAGCCAGCCTGCAGGGGATTGCCGCGTTAGGGCCTTTTAGAACCTCTTGGCGTCCAGATCCAGAAGTAGCTGTATGGAAGGCCCAAGAATCGGGGAAGCAAAGCAAAAGGGGTGTGAGCGCTGAAGGAGTGGAGGGGGTCAGGAGGCTGAAACAGGGGGTTGTAGGGTGAGGGAAGGGATGGGGTGAGGAGGCTGAGAGGTTATGGGCTCAGATTGGTTAGAAGTGATGGGGATGGGAGGGTGTGAGAAGGAAGGAAGAGGAAGACAGGGTGAGGATGGGGAAGCTGAGAGGTGAGAGAGTAAGGGAGTGGAGATGAAGACGACCAAGAGGGTGAGGGAATGAAGTAGGTAGGAAGTGAGAGAGGCGAGGGATGAAGGCATGCCTCCCCTGGGCTGCCCCAGGCCCGCTGGCGGCCTGAACTGTCCTCGGCTGCTCGCCAGTCCGGGGCTGCTGGGCGGGGCGGGGCTTCCGTCAGGGGCCTTGGGGAGAAACCCCGGGTGAGAACGCCGAACCTGTTGACGTAAATCTCTGCCTTCCAAGCTTTCAGTTCCTTGTTGCTTAATTAGAGGAAGCAAGCCCTGGGTTTTCAGGATCCTTGTTCCAGAGAACTAAACGTAAGAATTCACCTGCTTTGAGGAGAGGGAGGCTGTTTGGAATTAAAACGCGCCCTCATTCTTGCCTCTGCCTTTTGCCCAGAGTACCTGTGGGAAGGACGTGGGTGGGTCTCCAGCACGGGGGGGGCCCCCAGGGGTAGACGTGGTTTATGAAAATCTTGAATTACAAAAGAGAGCCGAGGCGGGTGTGATCACAGAAGCTTCTTCTGGACGGTGCCACGGTGGCTGGCGGTGGTGCAGTGGCAGGGTTCTCACTTGCTGTGCCGGAGACCCGGCTTCATTCCCAGAGCCTACCCATGCCAAAACAAAAGGCTTCTTCCTATGACAAAAAGTTTCTCCAGGAGACATTTAGATTCAAGTGTATTTAAAATTGGTCTTGGGTTACAGAAATCTGATCCCAGTTTACAGAATCCATCACTGTTGGTAAGCAAGGCACACCCAAAGATAGACAGTGCCCAACGACTCCTCAAGGAGAATAGTCTCAATTAGACGTCTCTGCAGTCCCTCACCTCAGCGTCTCTGCATATAATGTTTCCTAAGTCACATGTCCAGCGCCCTAAAACACCACAGCTGGAGTGCTGGATTTCCTCTGTGTAATAGATACACATGGCTTTTTCCCTTCACAAGTCCATCCTTTATCCAGAACTATCCCCCAAATTTTCAAATTATGGAAAAGTGATGGGCAAATTAAGGATCATAACCAAAGCTGGCTGTGTGACCTGAATTATGTTTCTTAACCTCTCTGAGTTTCAGTTTGTTCTTATCTGAATGGGGTAGACTATATCACAAGGCAGTTGTGTGTATTAAATAAGGAAAATGTTTGTCAAATCCTGACATACAGTAGATGAACAAAGTATCTAAAGAAAAATTCTGTGCCATGAGTGAAAAGATGGATGGGCCAGGGTGCTTAGTTGCAGACAATAGAGTCCACTTGGCTGGCTTACACGAAAAGGGACTTACTATCAAGCATTAGGGAGCTCATAGAATTTCCTGGATGGCTAGGGAACCAAGCCAGGGTGCTTGCTACACAGCTAAGAACAGTGCAGACTGAAGAAATAACCAGTCACACCACAAGACAATTTTGGCTGAAACTCCACACCTCTGATGTCGGATACCAGTCAGGACAGTTCCAGAAAAACTTAATGTCTTCTGCAGGGGTCTGACATCCCCACACTCAGCCACTCACCACGCCTCACGTGGCTGTACCACTTGGTGGAAACTGAGCTTTCAATCAAACTCTGGTGGCAAGAGGTTGGCCCCTTGAATTCAGGAAGGCTCAGAGAAAGTTGGTCGGAGGGAGTGTTTCATGAGCCAGCCTCCAACATGTGCCACATTAAGATTCTTTGGAGCCTCCTGGCATCCAGGTCCACAGTGGCCACCGTGCTGTGGACAACCGATTCTATCCCCTTCGCTGGTCTGCAGCTAGGAGCTCCAGTTCTCATGTCTACGGGGCTCCTTCCCCTGGCACCAAAACCTCCCAGAATCGCTCCAACCAAGTTCCATTGCCTTGTCTTTCATCTTTCTTTACAGGAATCCTCCCCTCCAGGCAGCCCAGCCCACTCACCAGTTTCTGCTACTGTGACACTGGGACACATGCCTCGGTTTCAATTTCCGACTCTATTATTTGCTGATTGTATGACTCCAACACATCATTTCCCTCTGGGCTTTACATTTCTCATCTACCAACAGCTGCTCATCATCACACCTGCCCCTGTTGGAGACTCCAGTAGAGGAAGGGGTGTGACAAGTCGCTAGTTGGGGGCAGAGAGCTCGCATGGCCGCTCGCAGCCTTCCCGTCCACCCCAGCTCAGCTCTAGGCTGACTGCCCCTGCCAACCCTGCCTGGAGCCCAATCCTTCTAGAACTGCTCTCAGAGCTTGCTCGGAATTCTTGGAAATGTCCTTCAAAGGTTGCTAGTTTTCATCATTTGAGGGTTGATCTGATATTTAGAAGCAATTGAAAGCCATTTGAAACCAATCCCAGGGAATTAGGTGAATAATCAGACTGGGTAATAAAATTTTTTGGTCAATAACAAGGTGGGACAGAGTGGTTTATTTTTTTTTCCACAAATGGACTCTGCAGGCAATTCCAAAAGAGATGCCCAAAATTTCCTTGAGTAATGGCAGCTTCACTGGAATAAGGATGGAGCTTTCCAATGGAATGTCTTTGGAGTCCTAGTGTGTTTGCTGAAAAAACACAGTCATTATTTTATAATCACATCTTGCATAAACATCAGCTTCTTTCTCCTGGCTCTGTAACTGGCATATATAAACAATGTTCCCTCAATTTATTTCGAGCAAATGGCCATACTCAACAAACAAAAATCTATAAAGCTGGAATATATGTATGTAGAATTTTAGTGCTATAATGAAATAAAACTCACAGCAAAGCTAATCTGATACATATTTAATCGTTTGCAAAGTTCTTGCTCTGTAGTTTGGTAATAAGGCACAAATGCTCTCCATGTAATTTTGGCACAACAAATTCAAGCATTTTGATGTCAGCTGGGATGGCTAGAGAGGGGGCATGGTGAGGGGTTGTCTCCCCTCTCTCGGGAGGTCTGATCTTGGGATGGGAGCCTGCCAGTCTTAAGCTAAGATGTGTTCCCAATACTGAGCCTGTGGGTCAGCGCTCTGAGAAGCCCTGGGGGCATTGCCAGTTCTGTCTTCGGGAAGGAGAAAAATGAGTTAGAGCTGGGGAGGATGCTCCTGGGTCCTGGCAGCAGGCAGCTCCTGCCCTGCATGCTGGCTGTGGAATCCGGGCAGGACGCTGGCTTCCTCGCCCTCTGGGTGTGTGGCCTGGAGCTGCCTATTAACCACCCTGAGCCTCTGCAGCCTCCTGGATTAAACTGCAGGGTTCTGAGGAGTATAAATGTGTAACTTTGGGTGCATGGCAGATAAAATAAATAAAATAGGACTGTGGTCCCCTCTACCCGCTTTTCCCGGGGGAGGGAGAGGGAGACCAAAAAAGCCCTGGGAGTGAAGTCAGGGCAGCTGGACAGAGGGGTGGGGGTGTGGAGGTTGCAGAGGTCAGAGGTCGTTTTTTCCACCCCAGCCATAACTGCAGGGGTCCGTGGGGAGGCTTGGTGCAGGTGTCCTATACTGAGCTGTTCAAATGTGAAGCCCTCTTCTTTCTCTTCCTCCCCCTCCTTCTCTCACCAGATTAATTCTTAAGGTGAGAGTTAAGAGAACGGGTACTTTAATAGGGATGGAGGAAAGAAGGGATTCTCTCCAGAAAGACCAATGAATGTTAATTATTTCTGAAATTCACAGTGGCTAAGTCATATTTGAGGGAAGGGGTCAGGCTTGGTGGGGCCAGGAGAAGGGGACTGGATAGACAGCGGTAAAGGGGACTGGATAGACAGCGGGTGCAGAGGTACAGGAGAAGAAGGGGCCCACGTGGAGAGGGGCAGAAAGGAAGGCCCCAAAAGTTAAATATGAGGGTCTTCTGAGCTTTCTAGAAGACAAGAGGCTGTCCTTTAACCCTCTGATGGTCGAGCTAGTTCTCATCACCCCGAGGGCTTGCCATGGGTTTGGGGAGATGACCAAGCACAGAGGTGGGGTTGGGGGGAGGGTGGGGGCAGAGGTGTGGCTGGGGGAGGGGGAGCTGTGCTGAGAAGCCCAGGGCCCCAGCTAGGCCCCGAGGGCAGAGAGGCGCTGGGTGGAGTGGCCCCATAACCACTCACCCTCTGAAGGTCAGAAGAGCTCAGCACTCAGCCCTGTCACTTGACTAGGTTTTCTTCAAGGTGGGTGTCTAGTCCTGGGAGCAGGGGGTGGAGGAGGAGAAAGGAGTCCAAGTTGTGCTTGTATTGACAAGACAGATCCCTTCTCTGGAGACAGAGAGAAAAAGAGGAAAACAGCAACAGGCCTGAACAGTCAAAAATGCCAGAGAAAATGAGATTGTCAGATCCCCAGCCCTCCTTTGTTCCCCCTTCTAGAAGCATAATACAGGCCTAAAGATGACTGTGACTCATTCATTAATTTGAAGAGAAAACAGGGGAAGAAAACAACAGAATAGTCCAGACACGAGCATTCTTCTAATGCCTTCCATTCCCCAAACGCACATTTTAAACCAAATTCCTTTGGCTTCCCAGAATGTCTTAATTTTATGCTTTCATGAGTCATTAGAGAGAGGAATCCTGAACCCTATAGAAGGAACAGCAGTCAACGCAGTTATTGATACTTCAGGATGGAAGTGCTGAGACAGGCCTGGGAGAAGGCCAAGCCCGGGGTCCCCGAGCTCACGCCAGCTCGGCCCCATTTGACACCTGGGGGTCCCTGGGCTAGGAGACTGGCCACACCCTCCCTTCTTCCCCTCCTCCTCCATCTTCTTAGCCCCCTCAGTTCCCCTTCTCTTCCCTTCCTTTCCTCTTTCTTTCTTCTCTTCCTCTTTCCTCACACGATTTATTAAAGCCTTTGTCTCCGAGTCACTTGGGTCACCGGGACACCACCCTTTCCCTTGTCCTACAAAACTCTGGTTCACAAAAGTTCCACCTATACCCAGAGGACCAGTCTCTGCCCAGCCTCCTTTGCACTGCAGAACAGACTTACCCGTCATACGCACGGCTTAACCAATTATTTTAAAAAGAAACAATCAACTAGGAACACTAGGTTTTTCTTTGAGAAGGACTTTTCCTTTTGCATTTTCTTTTGCCTTTCTTGCCAGCGTCTTCTCCTACCATCCCTAGCCCCATCTGTGTCTCTCCTCCCCCAAATGCTTGCTTTGGCTTGGGGGAGAGGTTTTCGATATCTGACACCTCCTGCAAGTGTAGTTTGGCAAAGGAGAATCGAAACGCACTCCAGCCAGCCAGGCCTGCACTAGGGGCTGCATAGAAACACCTGGGCACCTCCCCAGGCCCGACGAAAACCAGGCCTCCTGGCTACACAAACAACAACCTGGCCTTTCCACCATCCTGCCCCTTGCTCCTGAGAGCTGAAATTACTTAAAAACTCCAGTAGTTTTAAAAGCAGGTGGTGGAAGCAGGCAGGAGGAGGCCTGGGTAGGTTGGGGGCATCTTGCAAGAGAGGACAGATGGAAAATGTTTTGGGGTTGGCTTGTTCCCTGCCCCTCTCCCTCCGCCTGGCCCCACCTCCCACCTTTTGCAGCCCCCTTTCCCCCACTGCCCCAACCCCATATACCCTGCCATACTATCAAAGCCTTGCAGATGTGCAAACTGACTCAAGACATTCCTGGAAACGATGGGGGAAACTGTCAAGGTGTCTTTAGCAGGCCTCACCAGAGAAGGCTCCCAGCACCTCTGGGAAAGCAGTTGCACTTGGTACACCCCCTCTCCCTAGAAACCCAAACTATTTTCCAAGGCCTAGATGTGGGCTGGGTTTCAATTGCCCCATATAAAACGCAAACATCCCGTCTAAACAAAACAGTTTTCAAGGTGCAGCAGAACACATCATAATGCAGAAAACTGTGGGAGGGCAGGCATGGTGGGGCGGATGGAGAAACAGGATGGAGGTGTGAACTGTTAAACCAACAGAACGGTTAACATGTCGTAGCACTGGGCAGAGGGAGGACCCCTCCCCACACAGACCCACACACAGAGTTGTTCCAATTGCACTCCTGGGTCCACACGTGCACACCTTCCCACACACATAACGGCACACACACATGCAACAGTGGCAGTGAAGGAATTCTGCATATGTGATTCACTATGTCATTGTACACTTTAGATAATATTTTAAAAGTTTCCCTCCGGGTATAAGCTACTAAAGAAAATGAATTCCAGCCTCTGTCAGAGATGAGTCACGTTGCTCAGAAGCATTTTCTATTGCCCCAGTCCCACTTACAAGACCCTTCCTCTCCGCAGGGCAGGACTGGATCCTGCAAAGGACCCCTATGCTGGGATGAGATGTCTGGGTTCTTTCCTGACTTCCCCATGAACCAACCAGCTGGCCTCAAGCAAGTCCCTTCTCTCTGGACCTCAATTTTCTACTCAGTTATAAAGTGGAACAGCGAGATCTGATGGTCTCTTGGAGCTGTTCCTGCTTTGATGTTTTAGAATCATAAAAGCACAAGCTTTGGTCACTTCACAACTTCCCTGTGGCCCCTCCTTGCTAGCAGCCCAGCCCACTGCCTTTGCTTATGAGTTCTGATGTAATTAGATGGGGCCCCGCAGGTGAGCCTTCCTCTAGGAAGATCTGCCCTTAGAGCTTTAGGAAGGAACGGGAGGGGGGCAGCCAGGCGGCCTCTGGGGAACAGCATTTGCTTCTCCTCGTCCCCAGGGCCACTGGGCAGGCACCGGCTCCAGGGGGCAGAGCCCCGAGGACCGCACCCCTGCTGTCTGTCAGGGCTGTTTGCCATCTGTTAGCTTTCTCATTTATCTAACAAAAGTAGCTGCACACACAGGGCCCGGGCGAAATGTTGTGAGCTCCGTTCCTCTCTGGCTAAGTCCTTAACTTTTCTTTGGCTGCAGACACTGGCTCAAACACGGGGGTTTACATATAGACATATCTATTTGCACCTAATTTGTCTGAGCCGTTATTATCCTGTAATTGGGTTAAATACTGCTGTGTAGGCAGCAGCATACCAAAACTATTGCCCAATCCGAGCACCGCATCGGACCTCTCTTCGCCCTCCCTTTTTCCTTCTGCAGCCCTATTGGTAGAAACATAAATTAAGGCAAAGAACATATTTCTTTCTTGGAATGAGCTATTTAAAGAACAAGCCAGATGGTGCGCAAAGAGACATTTTCCCCTTGCTCTTTATATTTTAAAGGCGTGTGTGTATGTTAGAGAGAGAGAATGAGAAAACGAGAGGGAGGAGGCGGAAATGTATCGTTCTCTGTCCATGGAGACCGCCGCACTTTTCCATGGGAGTGGCTCTGCTGATGGATCCGTAGTTGCCGGCTTTGCCCGGCAAGCCCCGAGCCCCTGGCAGTGGGTCCTGGTCCGTGTTCCCCACACAGGCTTCTCCCAAAGGCTTTTCACCTTTCCATGCGTGTCCAGGTCAGACACTGCCCATCTGCGGGACAGCCTCCCAGCAGTGGTGTCCCCCTAGGAATGATGGGGCCACTCCAGGGTGGCGACAATGTCAGCTTTTACGGCAACCCTCTTGGTGTTGTACAAATACCAGCTCCGTGGGTGGACAGGTTTTCCATGGCGAAGGCACTTTTTGATATTTTCATCATTTTATGGAAATCTTTGGACAGCGTGAGTTTTGCTGCCTTAAAATATCGTGTGTCCCGTTGAGCATGATTTAACCTGAAGACATAAAATAAAATGGAGCAAAATGAAGGGTGACCCTGCCAGCCTGGAGCAAATGTGGAGCTGGGGTCAGAGCCAGGCTTAAATCCAGACTGCAGCCCTTACCACCCTAGAGTCTGTCTCCTCACAGAGAGCACTTGTTTTAAGTCTGTAGAGTGTAGGGAGAATTAGGCGAGATAATTCGACGGTCCCTTCCCTTCCTCTTTGCCTCCACGGCCGTCATGCCCCCTTTCCCTGGCTGCCCTGAGTTGCCACCAAGCCTCCACTTTTGACCTTTTCTGCTCTCTTCCCTAACACTTCTGGCCTGAATTATCTTTCCAAAATGCAAATCACATTATGTGTCTCCCCTGCCTATAATCTGCAGAATTTCCTGTGGCCCTGAGAACAAGTTTGATGAGCTCGTTGGCCGCACAGAGCACCGGCCCCGCCCTGGCCCCTCCACCTCCTCCCTGGTCCAGTGCCGCTCTCCAGGGCACACCCCTTGCAGTTTGGAGCTGTCCTGTCCTTTCTTTCCTATTCCTCCTAAGCCTCAGCTCAACCGTCTCCTCCAGGGAGCTTTCCCTCAGTCATAGAATTCATCTCACTCTGTTAAAATCCTTCCTGCCTGCCCACATTAGCCCCTTAAAGGTTGCGGCTGAGTCCTTTCCCTCCGCTCTCCAGCACGAGCATGGTGGGTGATGGACAGGGAACTGTCAATCCTTGAGGCTGCCTCTCCCCTCCTCCCCTGCTCTTGATGACCAGGCACTCAGCACTGGCGATGGTCATCGTAATTACAACTCCAGGGTCTGCAGAGTTGAGTAAGGCTGCTGCTTTCCACCCTAAATAGGCCCAGGCCATTGTGTGTGTGTTGGGGGCGGGGGTGTAAAAATAGTCCTTCCGTTTGTTCTGCTGTCAGCTCTCACCCTTGGCTGCTGACTGTGTGTCTTTCTTTATGCACAATTGTTGGTGCGAACCTCGCCTGTCCTAAAAATTAAATTGCAGGGCTCTGAGCTGCTTTCTTCACCACGCTGAAGGCTTGCTCTGTAGCTTTGCTTCCGTGACCTTGACATCAGTCGTTGGGATGGCAGGAATGTGGCTTTTGGACAAGTGGTGGGGAGGCTGTGTGGAGAGCGTGTGAAACGCTCCGTGCAGAGTAGGGCCAGTGTGGATGGACAGTTTGCCAACTCCAGAAACAAGAGCTTCCAGGTCGTTTCAAAGGTTAATTTGGTTAAGAAAAAAACCTTAATGCCGGGAACCTTCTTTGAAAGCTTGCATCTGTGTAAATGTCAAGTTTTTTAGTGTCAAGTTTAAAACCACAAGAGGATCGATGTTTTGCTCAACTGGAGGATAACCGACCTTGGCAAGAGGAAGGACACACGGGGAGGCTGCCCGGGTGTCCTGGGGAGCGCCTGTCCTCTGACACCAGGGCTCACGCAGCGCTGCCCCCACGCAGAGACAGGCCCACCCGGCGCAGCGAGCTGCACCTCCGGGACCCTGCAAGAGCCAGCGCGGCGCCCGCTGGGTGAAATGCCTCCGTATTGAGAAGCCCAAGCTCAGCGTCCGCCTTGAGAGAAATGGGGGGCACCCCAACCTCCAAGTTACAGGAAGTGTGGTGTTCAAAGGGCCGTGTCGAACCACGCCGTCGGGATGCAGAGGGCAAAATCCACAGCACGGGAGCTCTGCAGGACGCGCAGGAGCGCGGGTTTCCTCAAATACATTGTAAGAGAGAGAGAGCTAACGAGGGAGAGTGTGATGGAGGGGGGGCTTCCAGATCACAGTTTCTCAGCCCGGACATTTCTGACAGTCAGGGCTGGACTGTTCTTTTGGTGGGGACTGTCCCGTGCATTATGGGATGTCCAGCGGTACCTCTGGCCGCTCACCAGTAGCACCAGCCCCCTGTTGTGACAACCCAAACCCTTGCCAGACAATGTCACGTGTCTCCTTAGGAGCAAAGTGGTCCCCAGTTAAAAACCACTGCCATAGATTGAAAGAGGTTCAGGAAACATTTCAACCAATCACCACGTATGGATTTTATTTGGAAACAGAATCAAACAAATAAGCTATCTAAAAAATGTAAAAAGAGAAACATTCATGAGGCCATCACAGAACTGGATATTTGATGATATTAAAGAATTATTGCTAATTTTCAGATGTATAACAGCATTATAAGTATCTTTTTAAAATGCCTTTTCTTTTAGAGACAGCAATACATATGAATGGAATAATATGATGTCTAGGCTTTGCTTAAAAATAACCCAGAATGGGGGCAGAGTGACCAAGACTGATTTAACGTGATTTAAAGGTAGTGGGTGGGTAATGGGCTGTGGGGTACATTACCTCTCTCTACTTTGGTATGTGTTTAAAATTTTTCACATAAAAATATGTGAAAGGAAATAAAAAGAATAAAAGAAGGGGAAATAGCAGCTGGGATTCTGAAGCTGGAGACATAAATTCTTTCCCTCAAAAAAACTGCTGTCTCCTTCCCCCTGGCTTTTCCAAATCTGCCCTTTAATCAGATCCCTCCGGAACCCTATGCTATGTGCTCACCACCCTAAAAAGCATCAAGCTGTGCAAAGGTCATGTTCAGCGGATGCCTGCTCAGTGAGAGTGGTGGTAGTAAATGTTATCTGCAAGACCCAACTTGCCTGAGCAGTTCTTTCCTTAATGGGTCTGACAGTACAAGGTAGGGACCCGACAAATGGGTTTTTGCGTGTAGAGGTACATGAATGAATGAATCAGTGAATGGGCA
Source organism: Tamandua tetradactyla (assembly GCF_023851605.1). NCBI lineage: Eukaryota > Metazoa > Chordata > Mammalia > Pilosa > Myrmecophagidae > Tamandua > Tamandua tetradactyla. Next base: position 102,318,913 of record NC_135331.1, on the reverse strand, counting down.
TAGTTCAAGGTGGTCTGTGGGAGAGCTGTGGGCCTCAATAAGTCATGTCCCTGCCCTTGAGGACATCACTGTCTACTGAGGACTAGAGATGTTTGAACCACTCATGCTAAAATAATTCAGGCTGAAGTCAATGCAAAGCAGAATCTAAGCCCTGTGACAGGGCATGGCCAATTTTAAGAAACGAAGAGAGCAACGTCCCAGTTATAACCCTGGGGAATGGATCTCAAAAAGAGCAGCACAAATTCTTATGGCATCCAGTTGGTTTTTTTCACTTCTTTCTGTTATGAAATCATAAAAGCTGCCCTGCTCTAGCAGATTCACTGGGGGGACTTGGCTTACTGCAAAGGGGAAAGTCTGTTTACATTTTTTTAAAGAAAAGGAAAGAAAGAAGTTCAACTACTGGAAGAAAACCAAAAATCAGAAAAAGCTGTCGATAGTTTAATATGCTCTTTAGCGGCTGCAGAAGATTCTGAGTCATGCCTTTTCCTAATATATCTTCCCATGTCAAAATCCACCACCTCAAAGGGAAACGGAAGATGGTCTTAGGGAGACGGCGCTCACGACGGCCGCATGTGAACGGTGCCAGTATGTGAGCTCATCGCCTGGAGCGCAAAGGCCTTTTAGGAAATTGATTTTCCTTGGATAAAGTCATTTCCCCTCTCTGCACCTCAGTCTCTTCCACTGTAAGATGAAGCAGTTGGACGAGATCAGGCGTGGCAAATTGGTGGCACACTTGCCACTCCAAACCACACATGCCTACAGCAGACATTGCTAACAGACCTCGCACCCTTCCCTGCCGGGCCCACAATTCTGGGGTACGGAACAGAGGGCTCCAGGCAGCCACAACCCATCAGAGAAGCGATGCCTGCCTCAAACCTACTTATCTTATCATCTCTGGACTTGAATTTTCAAGAATTCTAAGGGGGCAAAAATGCCCTGACAAAGAATACCTCCTGCTGTGGGTGGGGAGACAACCCAAGCACACGATTCCATCGCACCTTTGTCATCAATTACCAAGACGTGATGGAGACGCTCCTGCTCTCTGAGAGCGTAATGAGAGCTGAGATGTGGACAGGAGGCATGGCTCACTGACCCCGCCTCCTCCCAGGAACTAAAGGGCTATGATTTGGGTAAGGAGAGAGAAATTATGGAGGAAAACGAACCAAAGCACAGCGCAAGGGAAGGTGAGTGACTGGACACCCAAGCTGCAGGAATGGAAGATGGAGGTGATGTGGGGGAGTGTGGGGGAGGCAGCTGGGACAAGTTTGCAGGGAGGAGAGACTTGATTTGAACCTCGAAGGTCGAGCTGAGTTGATACAACAGCCAAAAGAACCAGTGTCACCCAGAAATCGGGCCCCTGTTCTGGCATTCCACCAGCTCTAACTCATAAAAAGAGTCACTTTCCCTTCTTGGCTTTTTCTTCAAACAGGCTCCACGTCTAACCTGTTTTCCCCAAGATGCAGCATCCACAGGGATTTAGGTGGTGAGGTCTTCCCAGCAGCACCCAGTAATGGACAAGCAGTCAACTGAGAATCTACCAGAGGCATCTTTCCTTCCTTCAAACTTCTCTGTAAGAAGTTTATGGTGTGTGTGCGTCTTACCCATTTTCCCACAGATAGGCTATTCTCGGCACTGAGGATGGAAATGAAAGGATTGGGGAGGCTCCTAATCTGAACTGCGTAGTCACAGGAGCTTAGAAGCCTGGATGTCTGTACACTCCATTCTTTTAACTGGATCTCTGTTTTCAAAGCTGCTGCCCCAAGCCTTCATCTAAGAAATAAGGCTAGCCAAGACAGAATCTGCAGATTAAAAAGTCTGCATTAGTGGCGTGGGTAATGGGAAAATGTAAGACAATTGAACATCATAAGGTGTGATTTAATGTATGTAAAGTGAAATATATTTTGAACTGTTATTGAGTCCTAAAGAGGAGTGATTGAAGAATGTGCCACAGTCATACTGTAGAGGAATATATCAGAGGCCTCCTTCTGCATTTCTCTCTCGAGTCCGACAACAGGTCAGTTGGGCAGCGGATTGGAAGGCATGTCCCCTCTCCACAGGGGCCGGGTTTTGGCACAAGCTGGAGCTTACCAAGCCCTGGCACAGTGAGCCCTTAGTGAGCCCAGGCTGATAGCAAACCATCTCGAGCAGCCAGAGCCCCAGATCACCAGGGCTTCTCCATGCTGAGTGTCCAGGTCTCTGTCCCTTTGCGTGACAGAGATTACAGAGGAAGGGATGGTCAGGAGGTGGGTCTTGACAAATGCCCTTGTGGGCAGGGGAAGTGGGTGTCCATGGGAGCCGAAAACAGGGTGAGGGGGCACTAAACCTTGGAGGCTGGTCTGGGCTTCTCTGACTGTATGACCCTTTGCCCATAAAGCACCCCAAATTGTTTAGAGAGAGAACACTCAAAGACGTGCATTTCTTTTTCAGCACCACTTTGCCTTTACTCAGCTTTCCCTTACCATACCCCAACCACAGTCTGTCTGAATGATTAAAACCCTCAGGGGTCACCTAGTCTAATCCCCCTCACCCACCTACCCATGCGCCCAATCCTTCTATTTTGATTCTTTTAATCTGCTGTTGTTTGAGAAATCAGTACAAGTCTCAATTGTTAGACTTGTATGTCAATTAAAAACACACTACTTGAAAGCTGGAAAGTACCTAAATACCTATGAACAAGTTGAATGGATACAGAATGGAATACTATACAACCATGACAATGAAAAAACTACAACCATACACAACAGGACAAAAGTAAGGCATGAAACAGAAGTCGAGATAGTGGTTCCCTTTGGGGAACAGGGCTGGGGGGCGGTGTAAGGGGGCTCTGGGGTGCTGGTAACATTCTGATTTTTTATCTGGGTGCTGGCTGCCGAGGTGTGGTCTGTTCATGAAAATGGATCATCTGTACAGCTGAGGTCTGTGTACTTCACTGTATATGTATTGTACATCAATAAATTTTTTAAAATCTATATGTTATCCAAGAGGTCATATACTGTATGGTTCCACTTACATGAAACATCCAGAACAGCTAAATCCATAGAGACAGAAAGGAGACCAGTGGGTGCCAGGGACTGGGGGTAGGGGAGTGATGGCTCAAGAAGCATGGGGTTTCCTTTTGAGGTGATAAAAATGCTTTGGCACTAGACAGAGGTGATGCTGCGCGACACTGTGAGTGTACCCAGTGCCCTGGGGCTGTGCACATTAAAATGATTGCTGGGATGCCTGGGAGGCTCAGTGGTAGGATGCTCGCCTTCTGTGCAGGAGACCCGGGTTTGATTCCCGGACCATGCACCACCCCCCAAAAAAAAAAGATTGTTGTTTAATTTTATGCTATCTAAATTTATCTCAATGCAAAAAAACAAAAAGAATCTGTGTCATGGATAGACCCTTCTCTGAGAGCCAGAGCTTTAGCAAGCCATCTTCGGTGCTGTTATTTCTGCAGCTCAACAGCTTTGCCTTCCCTCTTGGCTAAGATTGGGGGTGCCCTGGCTCCAGAGAATGGGGGAGTTCCAGGATAATGCCCAGTGAACTGTTACCATGGAGTGACCTTATAAGAAGCCCTCTTGGGGCCTTGGATGGCAAAGTCTGAGCCTGCTGAGTGCCGAGGTTCAGCCCCATGCCATCAACCCACTGAGCTGGAGGCTTCCCGGGCCTTGGGCTCGTCCTCGCCCCTGTCCCAGACAGAGCAGGGTTTGGAACGTTTCCCATCAGCCCTGGGAGGAAACTGGAGTAAGTAGCAGCATGTGCACCCTAACTAGAGAGCGATGGCCGCTCACACTGTTATCCCTTTCGTAGCAATAATGTTTAGGTTCGGGAAAGAGTTCCAAGATATATATAATGCCTCATGCTGAGTAGGGGCTCCAGCCTCGCTCTGCTGCTGCTCGGCTACTGCTCTCTCCAGGAATGTTATTACACCAGCCGCTGGCCCGGCGTGGGACACGGGTGTCTCTCAATGTCCTCATTATATGCTCTATATTTTTCAGGTCATGTAATTCAGCTGTAAAAATTTGCCCATGGCTGCACCTGGCATAGGAGTGGCACTGAGTGGTGTGTTTGTTTTTTAAGGTGCTGTTAAAAATAAATTTAATAAGAGAAAGAGAGAGGAAGATAGGGTGAGAGACTGAGGCTGTGTTTAACAGATTTGAGCAAGGGAGAATGAGATATGAAGAGAAAGGCTGCCAGCCTTGGACGCGTGTGTGTGTTCACGTGTGTGTGTGTGTGTGTGTGTGTGTCAGTGAGCATGGGTGAGTACACATTTCTCTGTGTAACTCAAAGCTGACTTGTTTATTAAACAGATTTTCCGGATCATTAGGTTGTGATGTGGCTTGGGGTTATACTGTGCAATATCCCACTTTAAACACGCGCAGGTACGTATGTGAAAACCAACTGAGCTACTGTAATTAGGAAGAGTATGGGCAGCAATTAACTCTAAATGAACATTTTCATGAGTTTATTTCCAACTCGCCTTCCTTCCCTTGGCCATGTAATTAACGAGTCTCTGAATGGACCCAGTCTCTGTCTATAGGACTAAAAGATTTGGGCTCTGGAATCCAGGACATATAAATGGAGAGAATGCAAGGTCTCTGGGCTGAAGGCTGAAGCCATAGGTGGCCACCTTTCCTTGTCGGGGCTCCGTGGGTGGAGAAGGGCCGTCTCCCCTTCCCCACCCCCAGCTCCCAGGAAGGTAAAATGGACCATGGGTGACTTTATTACGTAAACCCAAACCCAGAACGTTCAGTCCAACAGAGGATTTGCGCACCTACTTCTGGCTGAGAGAAGCTGTTTGAGAGTGGTCATGTTGAATACTGGGCTTTGTAAGCTATTTCCAATGACTTATGAGAAAAATTGGAATGTTTGAAATTGTCATGTCCTGGAAGAACAGAGAGGTCCCCGTAATTAAGAGGTGAGGACAGGAGAGGAGTGGTGTTTCCACTTGAGTTATCTTGCCAGGATTTTTTGGCATATCCATGTCCCCTGGAACCCAAACAACCAAGTTTTAATTCATTCTGCCACATTGAAATCAAGAATCAAGGCTCAGTTAACAATGAGAGACAGAATAAGGCCATAAGTAGGGAGGGGTACATAGTGTAGTCTGAGGAGCAGAACAAATGTCAGAAAGTTTTCTCCTTCCTGCCAACTGTAACAGAAAGCTTGGAAGTCTAACAAGGGCCCATCCTACGTACTCCTACATATGCACTGATGTCCACCCAGGCATGCCCTCCAGGATGATGCAAGGTTGCTGAGAAGGGCTGAGGGGGGCCTCTCAGAATGAATGCTGAAAAGAGGGTCACTTTGATGAACAGAAGGAGAACTTCCTGCCTCACACTCTCCATTTCTCCACCCTCTACCCCTCTCCCTTCTGCATGGAGGGACCCTCCACCACCACTGACGCCCCTGCCTTGGTCACCCTGCAGTGTACGGAGGAAACAAGGCCTCAGGTGGCTTAGCGTTTAGATAGGGCACCCTCACCAAGATGCCATATGGCTGTGTCTAGGACACCCGTCTTTCACTCAGGCCCCTTAACCCACTCCATTTGAGTTGGTCGGAGCTGTTCCCCTCAGAAATCAGCGCGTTATGAAACTCAGCATTTGGCCTTCCTCGAGCGCCACCTGGTGTCCGAGACAGTCACAAAAGGTGGTTTGGACTAACCAAAGAGCACCGGAGTTTTGATTTTGTCCTTACTTGCCCTGCTTTTCTTTTAGACCCAGAAAGGGTGGGTGGCGAAAGGTAGGTCTGTCTTGATGACAGCCTCCAAACAGGCACAAGTAGACTTGGGCCATTCCCTACTCTCTTACCCGCTCCAAAGACCTTGGCAGGTTTTCACATGACAATAAGAAGTTCTTCAAGATTGTCAGTCAGTATTTCAGGGTTTTGGTTTTGGTTTTGAGAGAGAGAGAGACTGGAGAAGAGATTTAGAGAGAGTAGACTGGTAAGGGGGCTGGCTGGGTTTCTTTCCTATATCTCAGCCACCCGCTAGCTTGTGTAATCATGGACGAAGTTGCTTTCTTCTCTCTGAACCTGTTTCTTATCTATAAAATAGGGATGCAATGCTCACTTCAGAGGTTACATGAGATTTAAAGTGAAATGATTATTGTTAAGTTCCTGACAACTGAGGGTATTCAGAAAATGTTAGTTTCTTCTTTTCTAAGCAAACATAGGGAGACCTAGATAACCTTACAGGTAATAACATTTAATTACACAAAGAACATAAAATAGAGCTTTTTTTCTTGGTGTATACTGGGATGGGAAGAGCAATTGAGGGCTGAGAACTTCTCTGTTCTTGCTTTCTCCGAACTCCTCCAGAGTTTTGCCTGGTGAGGAAGAGAAGTCCAGACTGATTGCCGCTCTGGCCGGTGATGCCGGCAACACTGTCATCGAGGGAGCGGATGGCAGGTCTCCACCGCATGCTTCCCACAGGAATGCTCAGAAGAAGGCAGGTCCCTGTCGGCTGAGCTTCCCGGTCACCTGAGGAGACACAGGATCCTTTACTGAGCCCCTCCTGCAGGAGAGGCACACTCAGGTGCACTCCTCATTATTCCAGGTAGTTATAGTCTATAAACAACCTGTGGAATCGAAGTCGCGAATGTTGACCCGTTGCCGTGAGGGGAAATGAAGGACGAGGTTCTTATGAAGCTCTGGTCACAACATTTTCATCAACTGATCAAAACAGACCTTGTTTTATGTGTGTTTCTGTTTAAAGACAATTTATTTATATAGATTGCCAAGTCATGAACCTTGGACTCACAGCCAGTAGCGCAAGATCTCACATCTGGATGCCGCAAATCTAACATGCGTTTTCTCCGTAAGGGGCACCACGGCCCTCTTGCTCTCAGGAACACTAGACAGAGCCTCAGCGCTACACTAGGAGCCACTTTAAATAGCAAAATCACCAGCAGAAAGCACCACAATGGGGGGAACGTGGCACAAAGGATACCACAAAAAGGATGCTTGTTTACAGCATGAGAGGTGAAACAAGACGGCAGAACGTCTCCTCATTCCACCTCAGCTGGGGAACGCCCACATCAGGCAACTCAAAATTCCCACTACTCCACGCGTGTCTGCGACTGACTGCAAAATTGCCACGAATATAGGTTTTGAGGTTGATAAACAGATTTTAAGGAGTAGGCAAATTTGCCAACACAGAATCTGCAAATAATGAGGCTCAACTGTATTTTGCAAATATTGCTTTGATAGTTCCTGTAAGAACCATTCGAGGTCAGTGCTCTTGTACCCATTGTGCAGATGAGGACATTGGGGCTCAGGGTGTTCAGGTCATACATCCAGGAGGCAGTGAGGTCGACACAGTTCCAAATCCAGTCTGCCTGCTTCCTGCTTCTCCCACCTGCCCCTTCAGAGTATCCTCCTAGGGATCTTCTGGAGTGACAGCTGCCCCTGAACCAACTAGAAATAGATTTCTCCACCAGCCCCAGCCCCAGCATAAATCAAGTCTCAGTTCCTGCCCATGGGTCATTTGGTCAGGCTCCCAGCCGTCTTCCAGGTCGTTCCTGGAGTGTGGGTATATTAAAAATGTGAACTATAGCATTGGCACTTAAAAGAGAAGAAGAAGAAGATGATGAAATACTCTTAAAGAGTCTAATGTCAGGTCCAGCCAATGGTCATAAATCAATGTCAGTAAATTTATAAACAGTTCATAAATGTAAGTGCCTTTTACAAGGCTCTTTGTTATTGTGCTAGGCTGAGACAGGGCCAGGATGGGTGCAGAGGGAAGCGCTGAGCCCATTCTGTCTGCCAATCGGAGCCACTTGGACCGCCCCACGGCGGGAGGGACAGGGGGAAGGGATAAGCTCTGGGTCAAATAACGAAGTCCAGGAGGTTATATCCCGACAGACCCTCACAGGACGGTGACGTGGGCCAGCCTGGATGGCAGGTGGGCTGAGCCCTGACTTGAATTGAATATCTAAGACATACACAGAAATAACAACAAGGGGTGCAAGGGCAGCTCAGTGGTAGAATTCTTGCCTGCCATGCAGGAGACCCGGGTTCGATTCCCAGTCCATGCACTTCCCAAACCAACAAAAATATTCAACGAATGATGCTACAATGAGGGGATACTTACATGGAAAAAGAATGAAATGTGACCCCTACCATACAGGGTACGAAAACAAGAACAAAAGCAGAAACTGAAAGTTTCCCCAGCTTCCCCTTTTTACTTTTCTAAGTATTCTGCTGCTTGGAACTCTGATGTGCGCTGACTGAAGTGAGTGGCATAGGAGAATACTATAAAACAGAGAACAAAGATTCCTTGCACCAGTTCCCAGCTCACTCTGATGACACTCTCCTTCCCCCAGCCCACACCACGCCCTCACTCAGCTCCAGCTCTGGCTCTGCAGAGATGCCTGTGGAGCGTCTGTCTTGACCTGTGCTTGCCAGACAGCTGGCTGGTAAGGACGGAGGATGCCAGGTACCAGCCCGTGAGTCCCAGCCACCCATTTCTAAGCTCTGACCCTAGGCTCCTGAGCTAAGTCGTGTTTATTTGGCCCAAAACATCCAGGAGGACCTGGAGGCTCAGTCAAAGCTGGGCCACATTGTGGTTTTGTTGTAATGCTTTCCGAAGCTAATGTCCATGAATCTTTCTTGAATGATGTATGATGGTAGACCAAAGATGACGTGACTTCTGGAAGTTTCTCCCATCCCGATGCTGAGACACATATATTTCTAAGTGTGAGCGACTTTACCCCAGTAAACAAGGCAGCTTTTCTTTTCATGAGACCTTTAAAAAATGCATTTGCCCACTTCTTGTAAAAGTTGTCCAGTTAGGCTATAACCTTGCCCTCCAATTTCTCGGAGGCCCCAGGTCACTGCACACTCTTCAAGAGGCTGCGGGGTCCGAGAGAGCTGCCTTGCGCAGGCAGAATTGCCCGTGAAAAATCCCTTAACCAACTGCACCTTTCCAGGCCGGCACTAAACAGGGATTTCATTTATTTGAAAAGTAGGTATTAAATATGTCAGATATAGGAAGTTAAATGTAATGGGCCCAATTCCACACTCGGTTCCATATGCGTAAATCCCACTGATGGAGAACAGAGAGTGGCTGGAGCAGCAAAAATGAGGTCCCTGGGCTGTGGGAGGAAATTGCACTCATGATGGATCTTAGCCGACATTCTAATGGACATGGAATCAAGACTGTCAAAGCTGGAAGGAGCCCTGAAGTTCCCCCGCCACTTTTTTTTTTTTTTTTTTTTTTAGCTTTAGGAGTTGTCACATTCTTCCTGCTTTATTCATTGACTTTGCTCTAAACTCTCAGTAGGCATTTGTCATTTCCGCTATGAGCTTTGGTTCAAGTGTGCTTATGCTGAGTTCCAGAGGGGTGGCTGGGTGCTTGGCCAAGGAACAAGCAAGCGTATCAGAGCCCAAGTTTGGGAAGCAGCTTGAAAATCCCTCACCACTGAGACAGCACTGGAAGTCTTGCTATTCCAAGCGTGATCCCCTAGCCAACAGGATCGACATCCCCTGGGAACATGTTAGAAATGCAGGGTCTTGGGCCCCACCGCAGACTCACTGAATCTAAATCTGCAGTTTAACACAATCCCACGTAATTCATGTGCACATTACAGTTTGAGAAGCACGGGTGAGAGAACAGAAACTGGATGTGGCCCTGTCTTTGACGCAAACTCACAACCAGATGCTACCTTAAGAACTTCACGAATTAGCTTCAGATGATTGCAGTAACTCTCCAGGGGTGACTGACTAGCCCAGTGGTTTTCTTCCCTGGCTGTGCATGACACTCACCCAGGGAACTTTATTTTAAATGTCCATGTTGTAGACCCAACCCAAGAAATTGCAATTCATCTGGTTTGGGAAGGGACTCGGAAATGGTATTCGTTTAGAGTTTTTTCTGGGGTGATTCTACTGTACAGCCAAGGCCGACAGTCCTCTAATAAAATATCCCCTTGTGTAGCTGGATTTCTTTAGCAATGGGAGTAATGTAATCTGCCTAGCATGCTGGGCCCTGTGGGTAATACAGAAATAGAAACCATCGCTGAGCCAGGAGCCTGCAGGTCAGGTGTGGGATTGATGTATGTGTAAGGTGAGGCAAAATGCATAACATGAGGCACCACCAAGTGTGGTTTTGAGAAGTGCCCTGTGTTCTACAAGGGCAGACTGAGGGCGGGAGTCCACAACAGTGGGGAACAGAGAGAGGACTGAGCATAGAAAGCTGGAAAGTACTGGATCCAAGAAGAGAGGAGGGAAGGTGTGGGTAACGCAGCGATGCTGTATGTCAGAGCTGGAAGGGATGCTGGGAATCTTCTGGTTTTACCATGGGATACAATAGAGCAAAGTTTCCCAAACGTAGCACTACTAACGTTTTGGACCAGCTCATTCGTTCCTATGGGAGCTGCCCTGTGCATCGTAGGATGTTTAGCAGCACCCCTGGTCTCTGCTCACCAGACGCCAGTAGCATTCTCCCAGTGTAACAACCAATGTCTCCAGACATTGTCAAATGGCCCCTGGGGGGCAATATCACCCCCATTTGAGAATCTCTGCCCTGGAATATTTAAGAAAGAAGTCACTAGGTCTTCTTGGAAGGAACTCCAAGGTATGTTAAAATAAAAAGTAAGATGCACAAAAATGTGACTTCTAATCCAAATGTCTTTTAAAAGGTTGTGTATATGTGTATGTACAAAAATATGTGCAAAAGGGCTGGAAGGCCTGTGCCCAAACTGTGGAATTGGTGCTTTCTGTCTAGTGCTGGTGCTGGTGCTTGATTACCTGGGTTCCAAACCTAGCTCTGCCATTCACTACCTACCCCAGTCTTAACCTCTATACACCTCAGTTTCTCCATCTGTAAAATGGGACTACCAGGGCCAACTTCAAGAGGTTGTAATTAAAATTAAGGTTAATCACTCTATATAGGTAAAGCATTTATGGCAACGCCTACCACAGAGAAGCAGTTGACAGGTATGAGCCTCAGTTAACGTTGTTAACTGTGAAGAAGCGAGTGGAAGGCAGGGGCAGAGGAAAGAGGGGAGGCCTTCAGGTTTTGTTCCGTGAATGTCTGTGTTGTTTTAATCCTTCACAATGGGATCACACTTAAATCCTGACTGCATCATAAACACACACACAAAAGAAAGAAATGTCCTAGTGAAACCTAGCTCATCTTTTAAAATGAATTTTGTGTGTTTGAATAGCTTTAGATTTACAAAAATGTTGCACAGATAGTTCAGAGAGTTCCCATATGCCCCTCACTTAGTTTCGGTTTCCCCTAATCTTATTATCTCACATTTCAGTGGTGCATTTGTCAAAACGAAGAAACCAACGTCGTCACTTTGCTATTAACCACACTCCAGGTTTTATTTGGATTTCACCAGTTTTCTCACTAATGTCCTTTTTCGGTTCCAGGAGACCACATCGCATTTAGTCATCATGTTTCCTTAGCCTCCTCCAGACAGTGACAATTTCTCACCCTTTCCTTGTTTTTCATGACTCGGACACTTTTGAAGAGTACTGGCCAGATATTTTGTAGAATGGCCCTTAATTTGGGGTTGTCTGATATTTCCTTCAGATGGAACTGGGGTTATGGGGAAGTCAAGAGAACTGAGCTGTCCTCATTGCCTCATGTCAAGGGGTACCTGACACCAAAGCGATTTGTCCCTGGGAATGTTAACCTCCATCCCCAGCCAAGGTGGGATTTGCAGGATTCTCTGCTCTCAAGTTACTTCCCTCCTCCCCACCTTTCCACACTCCACCCGCTGGAAACAAGACACTGGGTGCCATCTATACTTGGGAGTGGGGGAGAGTAAGGAGAATTAGGCTCCTTCTCCTGGAGAGGGAAATATCTACATAGTATTTGGAATTCTTCTGTCTCTTCTCCCCCATGTATTTATTCAATCATTTATCCGTGTGCATGTCTAGGCACATGGATATTTTATGCTTCGGATTATAATCCAATTCCGTGTTATTTTATTGCTCAAATATAAATGTGTGTTTTCTACAGTGGAGAGGCCCTGGATGGGCTGGCAGGGATGATTTGTGACTCAGGGGTTTCCCCGGGGATCCAGCTCGGGGTCCTTAGTTGTCATCTGTGGAAAGTGCCGGCCGAGCCCACACGCTGGCAGCCCAGTCTGGACCTCAGAGGGAACAGAGGCCCGTGACCCGTGGCGAAGGTACAGAGAAAAGGAATTCGCATGCATGGGACACGGGTACAAGGCAAGGTAGAGCTCAGGTTCTGAGAATCTCAGGACTGGCAGTTCCTTAGTAGCAAATCCACACGCAGCCTTGGAGCCACTGATTCTTCGGGAGGCAGCTGCCCCGACAGGGGGCACAGGGAAGGGGGATTTCAAGGGTTAAGGATGTGCGCAGGGGGTCCGGGTGTGCGATCTCAGAGTGTTCCCCAACTGTAAAATCCTGGGGATATGAAGGTCATAATGAGGACAAGACAGTGACACTGTGGAGACCTAGAACTTTCCCAAGGACCACAGAACAAATAACATAAAGCAGCTGTTGGGCTGTACATTACTGGAGAGGAATGAGGCGCGAGCATGTTGACATCCCAGCATGGGGGTGTGGCAGAGAACACCGTGACAAACGTGCCATCACGGACTGTGATGTCAGCAGGGGATGAGGCTAGAACAGCCTTGCTACCATTAGTCAGTGGAGCTCACACCAGGAGTCCCTAAAGCGCACAAAACAGCCTTTGCTTTGAGGATGAATCTTATCATCTGTCTGAAATGGAGCCCACAGGAGTGTGGGAGGCGCTCTCCTCCCTCTGTAGCCTCGTGGTGTCTTTAAAACCCTTTGCTTCCTCCCCCAGGGTCCTCCCGCCTCTTCTTTTTTCTGGTTCCCTTGTGGGGTCTTAGACAGGAGGCTCACTCTGGCCGCACTGTTCCAGAGGGGAGGGGAAGGCAGGAGAGAAGAGGCGGGGGTGGGGGAGTGGGATCCGATGAGCAGACCAAGTGAGAGAGCCTGACCTTTCCCAGCCCCAGCTGGCCTCTCCTGCACAGCCCCTGGGGGACTCAGGCATGCGGGCTCCTCTTTACCTTGGTGCACATCTCCCATTGCCTCTTCCACCACCTGGCTTCCCTGTGTATTCAGGGAGAGAGAGTCATAGGGGTGAGGGAGGAACACCTGTTCTTCCCCAAATGCTTTTTAAACATCATAATACTGCTTTGTATTAGAAGAATGAAGACCACTTATTGTTTCTATTAATTGGGAGACAAAAAAGAAAGTTCTAATATCTCTTCTTGGCTAATGGGCTTGTGCCCAGAAAGTGTCTGTTGACAAAATCAAATTAGGCAACATATGCAAAATGCAACATAACTATAATTCATAATTAGAATCGTTCAGTGTATCCTTTGGTGGCAAGAGAAGAGGTCATGGGATTTATAGATTTATTGAAAGCCAAAATGGGTTACAAACCAAGTACAGAATTTAGGTCTTAGTTCAACCCTCCATGTGGGCAGGTGAAGGGACAGACCTGTTGTGGAGGGGGCTTGGCCAAGGTCTCTCCTAAAGCCCCTTTACACGTGTCATCCAGCTAACTGGAAGCTGTGGGTCCCTCCATGACTTCTTCCCTTGTTGTCTGGCTGGTCAAGGCAAGAATAACTCGTGCTGGAAGAAGAGGTGAGTCAAAGGGAATGAGAGTCCAGGAGTGAGTTGAGCAGACAGCCTGACCACAGGCAGGCCCCCTGGGTCAGCTTCAGTCTCCCACGCACTGCTGGGAGAGCCTTCCTGGAAGCCAGAACCCTTTGGCTAGGAAATTTAAAAATAAATAAATAAATGAACCACATCTGGGTCCTGAGTTAGACTTTCAAAGATGAAGGGAGGAGGAGGGGTGAGAAAGGAGGAGAAGAGGCTGTGATGCAAATGCACTGTCCACAGAGCAACTCCCGGAAACCACAGTCCATGTCCTGATGGCCATGCCATGTAGCTGGGAGGACACTCCCGAGTGCAGGAGAGGGACTTTAGTCCGACTTGGCCAAGGCTTGGCTCCCCTCCTGACCAGTTCCCTGCAAGAGAGAACACAGCCTGGTCACTCCCCACTAAGAGGGACGTCCTCTGCCCAGCTGTTCTTTTGGGAGAAGAATCAAGAAGACCCATGGTTTATGTGCCTGGCAGAAGAGGCCAAAGGTCATCTTCTCTGGCAGGCCACCATGAGCAGGTGCTCAGGAAATGCCTGTGGGCTGATTCTGCACAGCATCAGCAGCCCGTGACAGGAGCTTTTTGGGACACAGACGGCACAGTCTGCCTGCCAGGGACCTACCATCTAATTGAGGAAACAAGCCTGGCCCGGGAAGTAGCACAGTCTGGGGGTTCAAGGGAATGGCCCACAGCCTCAGCTTAGCTATTTATGGGATGCTAACACCCCTGCAAAAGATGTCTCAGTATCTTCTCCGCATTGTAGATTAAGAAACAGACGTAGAGAGGTTCAAGATTGGCCAGACGTGAGGGCTGGGAAAAGGACCAAGGCAACATCACCAACACCTTTCTCAGTGGACTGCAGAGGCCGGCCCTCCATGGACGCGAATCTGGTTGGGAAGTGACAAGTCCTCCTGCAAATCAAACGGCCATCATCGCTGCTTGGGACACAGTCCAAGAAGCCCATCAGGTTTAGGGCAGGTGCCCTGGCAGTTGTGACTGTGAGGACGCTGCCCTCAGCGTCGGGTGGGAGGCCCGGTTGCCTGAGGAAGCCTGCTGTTCTGTAAGGCCCCTCCTCGGAAGTTGCCCCATGGCTGGGTGGAGCCCGCAGCTTCAGCAGCAGGTGGAAGCAGGGGCTCTGCCGTGATTCCCTTCTCCCCTCCTGTCCTGCGGAGACGGCTCCATGGGGACAGGACCAGGTGCTGTTCAGGGTCTGGAGCTCCTGCCCAGCTTCTCATCCATCCTGACCCCAGGAAGCCTGGCCTGGACGTTCCAAGGACGTTCCCAGACTCTGGCCAGAGAAGAAAATGGCTATTAATATCCCTCCAGTGTCCTTAAATACAAAATGCATAGGAAGCCTACAAGGACCCAAGAGGAACAGGCCTTGGTAGAAATATCTTCACAAATACCTTGCGGTGATTTGCTGTTGCTGAACTGATCCTGGCCCACAAAAACCCAGAGAGACACATAGGACAACCTATAACTGAGAGGGTCGAGGGAGAAGCATTTCTCCTGTTCCTACCCAACTCTATCTTTTTCTTCCTTGTTCTTAATTTTTTTTTTTTACTCTGGCCATGGTAGAAGTCAATGGTAGAAATCTCTGACAATAATGACCATATCAGTGATAATAGCTACCACGTATTACATACCTCCCTATCTGAACCACGTCCTGGGCTGGGCGCCTTGCCAATATCATTTCTAACCCTTACAAGAACCACACAAAATAGGTGACATTAATCCCATTTTACAGATGTGGAAATTGAGGATGAGAGATGCTAAATAACTGGATCAAACTCATATAGTTAAGTTGATGGCTGAGCAGAGATAGGAACCTAGGTCTATCTGACCCCAAATTCTTAATTTTTTCACTAAATCATACTGACAGCTTCACCCAAATCCTATGCTACAAATGTTTCCCCTTAGGCCCTCCTGAACTTTTTCACTTTGGGGAACACGTAGGGAAGGTAAACATGTGTATGGTACAGGGAGGCAAAGAGATGAGGCTACTCAGGGAGGAGGTACCATGCCTGGGGCTCCAGTGGCCCCACGTCTGGCTCAGCAATGCGGATCAGTGACCAAGATCTCTGCAGCCCAGAGAGATAGCGAGGCAGAAAATGCACAAGAGATTAAAAGCCACCAAGGAGAGCATGAGACATAAGAAATGTCTCATCAGTTTCAAAAAGTGAGGAAAGAGAGATTGGAGCAGAGGCAATCTGAAGATATGACGTCTGAGAATTTCCCAGAACCTATGACTGACACCAAGCCCCAGATTCAGAACTTGAACTGTCAGAGAGATAGAAAGGGTGGCAATTAGGGGGTGCAGAGGGGAGGCATGTGAGCAGCAGTGTGACCAAGGAGCATGCTGGAGTGACCCATGGCCTGGACCCCGGGAAGTAGCTTCCTGCAAATGACTGGAGGTCCAGTGTCTTGAGCGGGCCTTGGGCAGAGTGTGACTAGCACAGACTTGTACCATTTCCAGTAGGAAACTTGCCCTACTTCAAGGTGAAACATTGGCAAGAACAGCAGGTAGCTCTGAGAAAGAGAGAGAAGAGACATTAGTAGGCCCATTGCATGGATTAGGGAATCGAAACCCAGAGAACAGTCAGACAACAGAACTGAAGTGGCAGCACCCATATCCGAACTCCTTCTGTGGATCCCTGGGTCATGAACACAGATAATCTGATTTATAAATTTGGCACACCAGCCCCAGTAAGGGATGGAGCTATGGTTTTGTTTTCAGGCACGGTGGGGACTTTCAGAACTAAGGCAAACCACAAAAGAACATTGTTGTGCAATAATCGTCCATCCTAGCCAGGCCTGGGTCTGCATCCCTTTCACAAGCAAGGCCCTAATTACCTGGGACTCTGCACCTGATGACTCGGCCCCCCATGGACGCAGTGTTGTGACATCTCCATGAGTGATGTGTGCATGAGTAAATGTGAGACTAATAGCCGTCACTGGGAAACGAAAACGGCTCTGACACATTTTCTTCTACGCACAGTGTGGTGAAACAACAGATAATAGCACATTGGCGCCATATTGTCTGAATCTGCCCAGTACCCATCCCCCCTCTACCTTCTTCTTGGTAACTCCGAGATGATTTCACTCGGAGAGAGGAGACAGGTAGTGGTATACCC
Source organism: Tamandua tetradactyla (assembly GCF_023851605.1). NCBI lineage: Eukaryota > Metazoa > Chordata > Mammalia > Pilosa > Myrmecophagidae > Tamandua > Tamandua tetradactyla. The sequence goes on along the minus strand of NC_135331.1, from coordinate 102,302,180 downwards.
TCCAGCTCAGCTGAACTCAGACTACAGCTCTATGACTTTCATGAGCTAACATCTCTAAGGCTCAGTTTTCTTCCCTGTTCAATGGGGTCTGTACTACCTCTTGGGAATTGCATGAGGATTTAACAAGCTTACATCTGTTCGTCACATTTACCAATAAATGATAAATATATTTATCAGCCTTATTCCTAGTATTCCAATATTATAATTGAGTTAAATGGGTCAAAGGATTCACTCCCCTCTAATTAGATAGTTTCTTTTGGCCTAAGTTTTTTGAAAGAAGATTAGAAAATTGTCATAGAATTAAAAAAAAAAAAAAAAAAGGTAGCAGGAATGTCCAAATAGAAAGGAGAAATGCCTAAGGGGGAAAAATAAACGAGTTACAGGTTTCATTTTCTTTAGATCCATGTTTGACTGTGATTCTCGATGGGTAGCCAGACCTTTTTCTGAGTCTCAAAGACATCCTTTCTCTTTTGCTACTTTCTGGATTTCCTTACCCCACTATGCTAATGTTGGCTCAGGGAGCTGGGGGTTGAGGGCCAAGGGCCCTGCAGAAAGTATGGTGGTGTTTGTCATAGGTACATGTGTTAGAGAATCTAAGGTGTGGATTGAGCAAGCTGGAACTGGAGTATGTCCAAATCTGAGGGTTAGGACCCCGCTGCCCCCTTGTGCCACCTTCTGCATCACCACAGCCACTGCTGGCAATTCAAAAGTGTGTCATAGACCAAAGAATGTTGGGAAATTCTGGTCTACACTTTGGAAGAGCAGGCACGGTGGGTGGTCCAAAGGTATCCAGCAAGAACATGACAGTAAGAAAAGAAGGAAAGGAAGAATTAGGTTCAATAAAAGAAGAAGAAAAAAAAAGATTCCAAATAGTGGGTTCATTCTGTTTGGCTGCAGAATAACCCCTCTGGGGAACATGGCGGAACTTGAGTCATTTGAACCTTGGCTGGAAAATGTCATGGAGGATGTCCAATAGACAAGGCTGGAGTTTGGATTAGTCTGGTGGTGGGACCAGGAGACCCAATAGGTGATTTTAATCTCCGTTGTTCTGATTCACCAGACATTCCACCCCCTGCCGCCAGTTTCTGCTGGGGAGCTGACATGGGACATCTTGATGCACGTGAGTGAATGCGTGTGTAAAATGGAGTTGTTTTCCAAGTAACTATTGCCTCTTTGCTTCAGACTGACTGGGATGTTTGAAAAGTTAGAATGCTCACTTGCATAATCAATTTCACATTTCTTGCAGGGAGTTTGTTTTATGGAAAAAAAAACAGAAGCAGGGGAAGGATATTCTATTTGAGTTTGCAGGAAATAATCTTTTTAATTAGAAGGCTGCCATACATTTTGAATTTTCCTATAGTGCTTAAAGTTCACTACAGTCATATGTATATGTATTTTTGGCAAAAGTACACTACAATTGATTGTTTTTCCTAGAAAGCACTGGCTAAAATGTGATTTCTGTGATATTAGGTCATTTGTCATTATCCTTGGGATCAATATTTGGTTAAACAGCATTTTCTGGATGGTTTGGTTTATAAAGTTATTTGAAGCCAGGATGGTGCAAACCATGTTTTTTACACTGAGTGTCATCCATACCTAACACGATACTGGGTAAACAAAGAATTCTCAAAAAATGCATGGTGACTGATTGATTTGGAAAATTACTCAAAGTAATAAACCTTCCAGGGGCTATGTGGGGAGCGTCGTGATTAAATCCAAGCCACTTTTTCAAAACTACTTTGTCTTCCATTTCAGAAGCATGTAAGTATGTTTTCCTAAGACAGAGGAAGCAAAGCAAAGCAAAAAAAAAAAAAAACCTGAGCTTTCCGTTAAGAGACCTGATGCCAGCCTTCTCACGACTTATCCATGAGACTTAAATAGTGTCCCACCAGCAATGCCTGTCTCAGTTTCTGGATCTATGAAACAGGGGAGATGGCCTCTGCAGTCCCCTCCTCACCACGCCAAGCCTGGTTTTGCCCAGCAACAGCCAGAGCCAAGCCACACGGTCGCAGGACCCTGTGCCCAACTGCCCAGGGGCTAATGATGGGTAGCGCTGCTGCCACGTCTGGGAAAGAGGAAGTGAGGGTTTTCACAAAGAAGAAGATGGGTTATCCGGGGAGCTAGCATCAGTGCAGCAGAGTGGGGAGAAATCAGGGGTAAGGACACTTGGGTTCTGGTTCCAATTCCGTTTTTGACCCACTTTGATCTATGATCTTTGACGGTTCCTTCAATGTGTAAGCCTGGACCAATGTTATACAAACATCAAAGGACATTATTAGAAGTAATTCATTAAGAGTATATTTTTGGCTTGTTTGTTTGTTTGGCCATGTCAGCCCATCTTGTTCCTTTTGGGGGCTTGGAATCTGTGGTGCTTTTAAAACATATCCACAAAGTTTTTACTCTCCTCCCATAAAACGGTGATGTCTGACTCCCTCCCTTTAAACGCAGCCAACCTGAACAACTCACTTCTAACTGAGCGAGGTACGGAGTACAGTGGAGGGCGTTGCATGGTTTCCTGAGCCCCCCTGCTGGAAAGACCACATAGGGAGAGTGGCCGAGACGGGTTGGGGGAGGTGCCCGAGGTGTTCAAGTGTTCCAGCCCATTTCCCAGGTAGGTCAGTGCAGAAGCCGTCAAGATGGCCCTAGACCCAGCAACCATCTGACTGCAACCTCATGAGAGGCACCAGATGACAGCACCCAGCTGAGCCGTTCCCAAATTTCCGACAAACAGAAACTGTGACTGCATGGTTCATGCTGTTTTAAGCCACAAAATTGTTAAGCCACAATCGATAACTAAGACGGGGACTTCCCATCTTCTCCTCCCCCAGGAAGCCCTGAAGGCCAGTGCTGTTCAGGAGTTGTCATGCAGCAGTCTGTGACCGGAACTACCTCCTATTATTTTTCAGAAGCAGACATGGGCATGGATGGACCAGCGATTCCTTGCGTTGATACTGATCTTCAGTTCCTCGGGACCTCAGTTTTACCTCCTGTCAGAAGAGACCCATTCTCCTGTCTTTTACTCCCCAGGAGTATAAATGATGAAATCTGGAACTCTCAGGCAGATGAAGCATTTTGAACTCTTTGGAGGGCCTTGTTTAAATTCAAGTTATGTCGCGCTGCATCTTCCATATCGGTGCCCCGCACGGGCCTCAGCACTCTCCTGGAGGCCCCCGTTGTAAGAATAGGCTGGATCCGTCCTCCTGCTCACACTCCCTCCAGCCCTCGGCCAGACACCTCACCTTCCCTGTAACATTGGTGGGTTGGCCTACGTGCCCTCACTCCCTTTCCAGCTGCTACAGGCCTATGTGCAGAAAGGAAGAAAAGATAGTATTCCTGCCTTCCGAGTTCCGCCAACCCAGAGAGAAGGCAGCCCCAACCACAGCGAACACCAGAGAGCATGAGGCAATTTCATGCCCAACGGGGTGGTGCCAAGGTCTGGGGTACTGGAAAACTTGCACATCCACAGAATTTGGAGACCCCAGAGCACAGTGATAAAAAAAAGTCATTTCTTCAGTTGCCGTTGAAAAGTGGTCTATTGGTCACAGTTGTGAATTGTAGACAACAGAATTCATCCTGGTTCATTTAAGGGGAAAAAAAGAGGAGTTTAATGAAGACAATTAGAGAACAGACTCTGAAGCTATCAGCCATAACCAATAACCACTACAAGGGGTTTCTTAGAGTAAGCTCCACGGCCATGTGCCACCTGGGGGCCCCGGAAACCAGCTGGGTCTCTTCCGCATGCTCAGGAGCCCAGACGCCTCTGCCATCCCTTTGCCAGACAATTGATGCCATCACCTCAAACCCAATTCTCCTGTGGACACATCACATATAATACATGGCAAAGGAGTCCAGACATGGGAGTTTTGGAATGTGGGAAATCACCAAAATGTAGGGGACAGGAGGTTCAATGCCAAGCTGGGATCCTAAGTGCCAAATGCCCCCCTAAGATGGGTAGAGAGTAAGCAGAGGATGGAGGAGAAGTCCTTTCAGGTGAGGGAAGCAGCGTGAGTAAAGGGCTGGGGCAAGAAAGGAGCTAGCCAACAGGAGCAAACCTCCCCTGGCTGGTGCAGGAAATCAAGCTGAGCGGCTGAGGGCAGGGCGGAGGGGAGGCTGACGACGACGAGCCCTTCATTCTAAGATGCCTGTCGCCTTGCTGTCTGCACCCCTTCCTCCTTGCTCGTGCCAGCCCTGCTCTGCCATTTGGAAGCGGCCACTCTTCACAGAGCTGGCGTTTTGCAGTTGGCAGGGAGCGCCCTGCTTTCTCTCAACAGCCGTCCGTCTTCTTGTCTTCCCCTTTCCAACAGGGTGAATATATTTCTCTTCTGCGGTGCATGCCAACATACCTCGAATCTGCTGGCAGCAGGCACTTCTCATGTATTAGTTTTGGAACCCGTTTGGAATTTGTCCGATTTCTCTTCCATCTGGATGAGAAACATGCCAACCAGGATTTCTCTGCATTTTTTTTTTCTTAACCTTGGCTGCGACCCAAGGGACTCTGTGTCCAGACCCCTTGGGTCTCAGGCTCTACAATGACCTCTCACACTCCTCCTCCTTCCACAGCTCTGCTGGGCAGCCAGGCCATCAAGCCCCCTCCGGGTGGAGCCCCAACTTGTGGCGACCCCCTCGAATGCAGTGTTCATATGCTGGGTTATTACAAATGGACACTTGAGCTCCCCCTGGAAATTGGTAATATATATTCTTGGCAGCAGTGAAGACAGGCTGTGAAAATTCTTTTAATCTTGGCCTTCATTTAAGGAGTGCAGTTTCGCTGGAGCGCACTCACAGGCAGTGGAAACTGGTGGGGGCTGTGTAAGGGGAAAGAAGGCTGGAGTTGGAGAAGTCAGAGCCTGGCAGGTGGAACCCAGGGCACTGTGTCCGGGGAACATCGGGGCCTGCTGCATGCATGGCGGGATAAAACGTCGGAGAAAGCGATGTACGGTGACACTTTTACCCCCATTCCTAGGCCCAGTCATCAGTCCCTCCGGGTCCACCTCTGTAGGCTTCCTCATGTATTACTCCTGCTCCCCTTTTGCAGCAGCCCTTGACCTCGCCCCCCAGGCAGCTGACCCAGCTTCCTCTCAGGTCTCCGGCCTCCAGACCTGGGCCCCTCCAGGCCATTCTGCACTGAAGAGCCAAGGTTTATCTTTCTAAAAAGAAAACCTGCTAAATGTGGGGCTCTGGATTAGACCCTAGAACCGAAAGGGAAATTATTGGAAAAACTGGTGAAATCCAAATAAAGTTTGGAGTCTAGTTAATAGTAAAATGTTGGTGTTAATCCCTCAGTTTTGACAAATGTACCATAACGTGAAAGGAAACTGGATGAAGGGTGGATGGAAACTAATATCTTTCAACTTCTCTCTGAATCTACAACTATTCCACCATAACAAATATATTTTTAAGAAAGCAAATCTGATCTCCTGCTTAAAACCAGAGTGACCAACTGTGGTGGGTTGAATTGTGCTCCCCAAAAATATATGCTGAAGTCATAACCCCTGGTACCTGTGAACATGACCTTATTTAGAAATAGGGTCTTTGCAGATGTCATTGAATTAAGATGAGGCCATGCTGGATTTGTATGGGCCTTAAATCCAATGACGGATGTTCTTATAAGAAGGAGATTCAGAGACACAAGAGAGGCCATATGAAGAAAGAAGTGGAGATTGGAGTGATGCTGCCTCAAGCCAAGGAACCCCAGGAGTCACCAGAAGCATAAGAGACAAGGGAGGATTCTCCCCTCGAGCCTTTGGAGGTGCATGGTCCTTCTGACACCTTGATTTCAGACTCCTGGCCTCCTGAACAGTGAGGGAATGAGTTTCCGTCGTTTTAAGCCACCCCGTTTGTTGTACTTTGTTACAACAACTGAGAAAGGTCCTGAGCAAAAGGGGATGGTAAATGACCTTGACCCCTCAGCGGGAAAAAATCCAAGTCCCTCAGCCTGGCTTAACTAGACCTTCCAGAACCTGTGCCCCACCCATGCCCCCAGCTGCACAGCCCTGTGAACAGGCCCCTCCGGGTTCTCCAATCCTGAAAACAGAACCCAGGAGCTCTGCCCCAAGGCTGCTTCCACCAAAGGCCCCACTGGTTCCTACGTTAGCAAACCAGGCCCATCTTTTAGGCTGCTGCTTACATGACATCTCTGCAAACCTGGATGCTATTGGCCTCCCTGTCTGAGCCACTTCTGCGCTAAGGGTAATAGCAAAGCAGTATGTGAGGGGGGGAGTGCATGAGCTTCATTTGGGAGAATCTCACATGGTGATGCTCTGTACTGGGACAAAGTGTGAGAGCATGGACCACGGACTTCTCATAAGGCAGCAGCCCATCTCTATGGACAGAGAGTAAACCTAGAAAAAGTCCACACTGCCCCAGAAATCCTTCCTAGCTATCTGTTTGCATCCTCAGAATGTATCAGTATTTGAAGCGTGCATGCCCTTTGGCCCTTTAGCCCAGGAATTCCAGTTCTGGGTTTCTACTCCATAGACATACTCATGCATATGCACGCAGACATAAGTGCAGTCTGTTACAGTCAAATACTGGGAAAAACCTACCTGTATGTCAATAAGACAATGGCTATATAAATTGAGGTGAATTCATTCATTGGAAAACTGGATAGACTTGAAAACCATGGGATAGATCTGTGTGTATTAACAGGAAGAAATTTTCAAGACATAATCTAAATCAGGAATAAGCAAACTGTCGCATAAACCAAATTCAACCCACTGTCTGTTTTTGTACAGCCCACCAGCTAAAAAAAGGTGTACACGTTTTAAAATGGCTGAAATAAAAATTTTAAAAGAGTATTTTCAGACACATGAAAATCATATGGAATTTAAAATTCATAAGCAAAGTTTTTATTTTCACATGGTCACGCCCATTTGGTTGCCTTTTGGCTATAGCTGTTTTCATGCTACAACAACAGAGTTAAGTATTTGCACCACAGACCACGTGATTCACCAAGCCAGAGAAACGTACTGTTTGGCCTTTTCCAGAAAGAGTTTGCTTAAAAAATGGAGTCATGAAATACTCCCACAAAAATCATGTGCACGCAATATTAATATCTAGGTATGGAAATTACTAGAAAAAGGTATGGGAGTTTACATCAAAATGGCTAACAGTGGTTTCCTATGAGAGAGGAATAGGATTGGAGAGACGAAGAACAATAAAGGGGATTATCTGTTTTATTATTTTTAAGTTTTCTACTGAATATATCCATGCATCTATTCACACATCAGTTTCGTGCTTACCAAGTCTATTAATACTATGTTTAGCGGTTGCCCCTGGCCCAGCGTTGCCCCAGAGCCTGTCTTCCGGGCAGCCTGCGGACAGTCTCTAACCGATGCTTCATCTCAGACAAGATGGGAATGTTCATTCTACATGAGTGATCCAGCCTTCCAACAGAAGCTCCCAGAGGTCTGAGACATCGACGGGAAGCCGAGAACATGCTTCGACCTCCTCATAGCAGCTTCCCATTGTTGAACGGCAGGTCCCCAGCATCGGCGCCTCTGCGGGACGGCAAAACTCTGCAACCACCCACAAGACACAGGAACGCTGCCCGCAGGAACAGTCAGCCCAGCCTGGCGTGTCTAGGGGAGAGTTTGCCTCCTCTCCCCTCGGCCTCCATCTCTTCACCAACTCATCCATTCGTTCACACCATACATCCCTCCAGTTCTTGCATTTTGTTCTCCTCTTGTGTCCAGGGCAGGCTGAGAGGTACAGCATCTTGTTCCATTTTGTTCCTTCTTCCCTTGTCACTGCTGCCTTCCAGATGGAGTGAAGGCCACTGTTGGGTGAGCTGGCTGGGAATGAATTTCCAACAGGGCACCCAGGCTGGCCATGGCACGAGACTCCCCCGCAGTGAGACGAGCCACTGGGAGGGGATGCTGGTGATGGGCACTGTGGGCCCCCAACTCTCCCCCTCCAGCTTCCGAACCTCCCCCCGGAGCTGCCAACCAGCAATTCACTGAGCAGCTGGATGTGGAAAGGGAGGCTGGGAGGCTGCTGTGGAGAAGGTAACACGGTCAGGCAATATTGTTTCCAGGCGGAAAAGCCACTCGAAACTCTCCTAAAATGAAAAATGTGAATTCAGCACCGCACATGGCACTAAATTATATAGAATTATCTATTGTCTAACTGATTTTAAATATCTTAGGCTTGTCTTCCCGCCAGCTTTTTAGAGTCCTGTGACTGGAATCATGTCCTCCTGCCACCCACCCAGCATGCTCCACAGTCCTTATAGAGTAGTTTTAAAAGGACTTAGGAAAATTCAGAAGCATTTAATAGGTGCACATTAGAGCTGTGTTCAGCAAGGCAATAAAACAGGGAGGAGAGACATACCCAGGTCCATAGTAATTCATGGCCTGATCTGAAGATTCTAAAGTTGGACTCAGAGCATCAAGGTTGAGGATGTGAGGTCTGAACCTTAGAGAGAGGACACCCCACCCCCCACCCCCTCGTGGGCTCATGCAACGCTCTGTTGCCATCTTGTGGCCATCTGGTGGCCTCTGTCCTCTGGTTGACTGCTCCAGACCCTCGCTGAAGAGCACGCTCCCGCAGGCTGCCCTCTGCTCCAGGACGAGCAGTCTCTCCTTAGGGTTTTGGCCACCAGGCACCTCCCCTAGGAGGGTGGGACAGAGACCAGGCCCTGGGCCAGCCATCATCAGTGACTCGCTGTTTGGCCCGGGGAGGGCCCCTCTGGGCCCCGGTCCCTCCTCTGTAAAACTTCAGGCTGTCCTGGCGTCACCCTCAAAGCCCTAAAATGCCTTCCAGTTCATACTGTTTTGTGCAAGGCACCGTGGGAGACAAAGAAAACTGCAGGAGCCACTTCTCACCCTCAAAGCTGTCGGCCTTATACTGGGATTACTGAGATGCTGAGTCCCAGGCAGCCCCAAGGCAGTAGGAGCCTCTCTTGCTCTTTCACTTCCTGCAGTCAATCCACCTTAATAAGCAAAGGGACCTGAAGCGGGAAATGTGTGCATGTGAAATGGGAAGTGTGTGTGCCTGCCTTCCAGCACAAAGAAGGAACATGATGTCTCTACATATGGTGGCTGAAGGACCAAGCAGACCTGGGAAAGGGGATGAAGATTTGTGTGGATGCTCTGTGTGTGTGCTTGCATGTGTGTGTGTGCGTGTGTGTGTGCATCAGTGTCTCTTTCCTTACAAAAAGAGACAAGCTTGGGGCAAGGCCAGAGGAAGAGGGAGGAGGACAGAGGAGCTCTGGGCCTGTTGCTTCTGGAGAAACTGAAGTTCTGGCTTTCCTTGCATAGAAAGCAAGGCTGGGCCTTGGAAAAGGATCAGTTCCACTTTCCAAAGCCTGCCTCAGAACCTGGAATCTGTGGTCTTTGTGACCACCGTTATATTGCCTATGACAGCAAGAACAGAGTGCCCTACTACAGACCGCCTGCCCACAACAGCAGCACAACCATGCCTTCCTGAGCCCCTGGCAGACCCTGGTCCTCCTAGAACACATGGTTCAACAGTAACATGATCAGTATTGCATGATCAAAAAAGTAAGTGCTAAGGTTGCTGCTGGCAGCCATTTTGCAACCATGAGGGGAGACGAAGACAGGGTAGATCACAGGAATACAGAGTCAGAGCCTTGATCACACCCTACCTGAAGCTCTGGCTCTGTGATACTCAATAGATGTTGTTATATGCTCCATATTGTTTAGTTTGGTTTGCATTGACTTTTCTGTTCTTTGTATCCAAAAGCATCCCAATGGGTACATCTGGATGGCCACACTTCACCCACGTTAGCCACTTGACTTTTCCTTGCCTTCTTCCTGCCTCTTGTCAGAGCCAAGTCAGCACACTTTGAAAGCCGGAACAAACTAAATGAGTTTTCTGGACACCACAGATGTCTCTTGTGGTATCATAAGACTTTGAAAACTGTGCAGGGAGTTGTGGCATTGCTCAGCCCTGCTTCCCATTAGGATAAACACATCCCTTCTATGCAGGAACCCATGCACATCTCCAGAAATAGCCTACCCACCAGAGAAAACGCACTTCATCTGACAGCTTCCCACAGCCATATCATTATCATATCATCTCTTTTATCCACCCCTTTTCCCCTGCCTGGAACTCAAACTGCATCTTTAAAATATCTACATAACAGTCTGATGGCTTTCTGTGATGCTGTGCTGGATCCTGAGCTGGGAAATCAACTGCAAAAGTCCACCTTCAAAGAAGTCTGGGTGTGGGATGGAAAGGACGACTTACATTCAATTATTTTTCTGTGAAGAAAGGTGTGTTGAACATACTTGACAGTGATGAGCTTTCAATGGCCAAAGGTCCAGTCTTCGACTTCCAAACCCACAGCTTTGACCTCACAGACCTTGCCTGAGCACCTAATGGACAAAGTTCTGCCCTGGGTATAGGGTGGCAATTCCTATTTCTGGCTCCTCCTTGCAGGGCCTGGTGTGGGTGTGGGTGTAGCTGCTCTAGGAGCTCCAGAAGAAATCAGGCAAGATGCCAAGGGGCTGCCCCAGGAACAAATGGATGCTAGTATCTAAAAATGGCTCTATCAAGGTACAGCATCAGAACTATTCCCGTAGGGCCTTCCCAGGGCAGACAAAGACAGCATCAGAGTAAAGCAAGGTAAGCACTCCAGGGGAAGCTGGAGTCTGCACATGGGGTGCTGAGGGCTGGAAGATTCTGCCCTGGCTCTTTTGGAGATGTCTAAGCAACTCCTATTCAGAGCTGGCTATGAGCAGAACTGGGAAGCAGGTGAGGGTTTGTTTTCTACGCTCCCCTGCTGCCTGCTTCCTCAGTGCCCTGCCTGGGTAGTAAAGCCTCCACTCTTTCTTCTTCCCCCCACCAAAAATCTGCCCCAGATCTTCGTGGGCCTGAGTGACAGATTCCGGCTCCAGGTGCTAAGGCAGAGGGTGGAGGAGGAGCAGGGAGTAAGGGTTGGGAACGGGGTACTGGCTATCTGAAAGGGAAGAAAGCCTTCCTCCTGCCAAGACCTCTTCTGGCAACTCAGGGGAGGGCTCGCGGGAGGCAGGAGCACAGGGCCTCTAATCCCTTGAGCACTCACTCTGTGCCCCCATAGAGTGCACACTATCTCCTTGCAGCCTCACAAGAGCCACACATCATGGAGATTGTTGGCCCTAATTTACAGATGAGAAAACTGAGGCTGAACGGAGTCAAGGAACTTTCCTTGAAGCTTGTAGAGTGGCCAGTCAGGGCTCAATTCTAGGTCTTTCTGTCACCTAGGCCCGGTTTGTTCAACTGCTGCTTGAGTGAGGTGGCCTCTGACTTAATGTGGAAATTCGGCTTCCTTCTTGCCTCTTAAACTGATCTAGGGAAGAAAATAACACAAAAGCTGCTCACTTCTCCCCTTGTTAGAGCCCACAATATGTAGAATTAGGCTAAAATAGAAAGTTTCCCTCTTCCTGCAAGTTACTCTTGTCGATGCTGGGAAGCAGTGGCCATTCCAGGAGAAAGAGCAATATAGAACTTCCTAGAAAAGCACTAAATCCATGGGTCCACAAGGGGTTGTTGGCGCATTCCAAATTCCCAAACATCATCCCCTGTCACTGTTTCTCTTCTCAGTTGGCAGCCACCACCTTCTCATACCTTCCCTCAGATCCCCAGATTTCTCCTCATCTCTTCAGAAACCCCTTGTCCTTTTCTTCCCATCATCCCATCCTCCCAGCAGAGAAAGAGAGAGAGCAAGAGAGAGAGAGAAAGCAAGAGAGAGCAATAAGTTCCTTTTGAGACCAAAATACATGAGTTTATATAGCCACATTTTCTTCTAGATTTCTGGAGTACTAATAATAAGTCATTATCCCTACACTTTTGGTCGAGGAAAATTTCAATCATCAAGATGAAGTAACGGAGAAGCAGAGCAGATCTGTTTCTAATGAAGGCGGCTTTTCTGTGGGCACACGTGTGTCCTGGGCGGTTTACATTTGGGTGCATGTGGAGGGTGGGCGTCCGTCCGGCGTGGGTGTGTGCCCTGTGCGGGGGTGTGTCTGAGCATGTGTGCCAGCAGACCCAGAAGCCCCAGAGCCCCTCAGCCAGTCAGAATCGGGCAGCAGAAAGGCTGCATCTAATTGCAAATGTTGTAAAAATAATCAACAGAAGGCCAAGTGAGCATTGAAACTATGCGTCCTTTGACTTACTGCCTGAGTGTGGGACATCTTTCTACTGAAATGCTTATAAAGCTATAAACTACACGTCAAAATCTCTTCAAGACCATGTCTTCTCTTGTTATGATGATTTTACTTCTGAGGGTGTTCCCAGCCTTTCCCAGGAAAAGGAGATGGGGTGCGGGGGTGCAGGGCTCTTGGGGGGTTCGTAGGGTTGGGGGTGGGGACAGGGAGGCCACCTTAGATCTGTCTTAAAGATGTCTTTGTTTTCAATTATCCGTGTCTTGGAATCCAGAGATTCCTCTAGGATTTAAACTCAGATAACATGCTCTGCTGCGCCTTCCCTCTACCTCCCAGTCGGCTGCCTTTTCCCATTTGAAGATTATTTATTGCTTCTCAACCACCTTTCATGCTGCTAAATGATTCTCCATGCTTAGTGAAGAAAACAGCCCAGAGGGATTTTATTTTATTTCCAGGTTGAGCTGAATGCTCCCCCCACCCTTGCTTCCCAGGAAGCACTTTGGAGCCAGCAGCCAGCGCACGCTCTCCCCCCTCCCCTCTGCGCAGCTCTGTGCCGTCTGCCTCTCCAGGGAAAGGATTGAGTCCCCTTTCACAGGGCTGTGTCTGTACTTTGAAAAGACAGGGGAAAATAAACTGCTTCTAGAGGATTGCTGAGAAGGAGCTCAGTCCGAAATGTTTCCTTTCCAACCCTCCCACCCCTCCCCTCTCCTCCATCCCCCCTCCCCCCAGGATATCCAGTAGGTGGTCACTCCTGGTGGACTTTCAAATGCAGAATTAGCCTAAGTGGGTTGATGCCAGCCTCTTCCCGCTCCCCACCCAGGTCCAAAATAAATTCACACCTCCTCATTTCTGTCCTGTGAATCAAGTCAGTTGGGGAAAAACAAGCCAGCCACCTCTGGCCGGTTGGACAGAGACAGGGAATACATGTTTTCAGATCTTTTAAAATTAATTTTATTTCCTGCTCCGAGTTTTAATTTTGCTTCCGTTACCAGAATGCAACCTTGCTATACCTCTTGTAAGGAAAATTGTAGATTTCATAGTTAGACATTTTTCCCCCCAGAAATTTAAGGCTTTATTTACAGACTTTGCATCATTGTACCTTAGACTGTGACCCTGGGGAGAGGGTGTCCCCAGGTCCCTTCTCCTTCAGGATCTAATTTGCAGTTCCTTCCTCTCCCCTCTACCTCCCAACCACATCCTCATTCCCCCAAATGTTTAGAAGAAACTAGAAATAAAATAGGGATCAGGAGAGTGGAGTCTTAAACACAGGGAACTGCTAATATTATATGATTCTACCTCTTGAATAAGATATTTTTTCTAATGGGGGAAAAGTGGCTCTTATCATCTTTATTTGTACAGTACTATCTTGTTGATCAAGAGGCCAATTACTTAATGACCTCAACTACCATGTCTCAGCCAAGAACTGAAAATGTTATGTAAAGCAGCCTTTTAGAGACCAAAGGAGATGCCACAAAATTCAAATCCTGAAGCTCTGGAGGAAAGCACCCCCAGGCCCAGACGGACTTTACAGACAGTTCTAACAAGCCCACAGCCTATTAGAAACGACAAATTAGAAAAAAGTGAGTATGGACCATAAAGAGATGCTAAGTTAAATGGCAGCATCATGCCTAGCCATACTTGCGGCCAAGGTAGGCAAGGTTTGTGATGAATTTATAATTAGCATAGTGAAATGCTCATGTTACAACGATAACTGAAAATAAGCAGGATGCAAAATGATGCCTGCAACACGACTACAACCATGTAAATAAACTCAACTCAGAAACATAACATGCAAAAAGATTCTGTGAGAATATATGAAGATACAGTGATCTCTGGACACCATGGGTGATTTTTTTCCCTTTTTCTCTCTACTTTTTTATTGTAGGTTTTTTTTTTCAACTTTTCTACAATGTGCATGTATTCTTTTTATAATGTAAAGCTCCCAGTAAACTTTAAAAAGAGAAATGGGAAAAGCGAGAAACAGAGAAAGAAGGCAGGGATGCAAGAAGATGGGAGGGAGGGAGGGCCAAGGAAACCCGGTGCAAGTCAAGCAACTGGTAATGAGGGAGAAGAAGAGAAACTATTTAATTCATGACCAAGAATTCAAATACCCTGACACTTCACAGGCCATTTCCTAGAAGGGCAAATTGCTCTACATAAATCGATCCCCTTTGAATATCTTGCCAGATAATCAGCTGGCAAATAGAATAATTACTATTAATCATTTGCCTCTTTCCAGGGAAACCAGTCTCATAGGGACCAGGTGAGGGAGGTATGATTTCCCTGAATTTACCCATGAAAACCCGAGACACAGCAAATGATGTTTGCTATGGTAAAAGTTGGATTCTGTACACCATGCCAGCTAAGAAGGCCAAGAAGCAAGAGACAAAAAGCAGACACATTCCTATGTAAAACGGTTAAAATGAATGAAGACGTTTTATTATTTAAAAGGGTGTGTTTCAAGTGAGAGAAGAAGTTACTCAGCTAGCACATCACATTCCCCGGAGTAGTGACAAATGAGGAAACTCCACGTGGGGCTCTGTAGAACTCCAGCCCCCACACCTGCAGCTGTCAGAGTGTGTGTTCTCAGGCGGCTGCCCAGGTCCTGCCCTCTGACACCTCCTGGAACAAGGTGTACGCCTTCTTTGTCTGCCATAGCCCAGAGTCCCGTACAAAAGAGGTCTATGGGAACGGAGGAGGGAGAGGAAGAAGGGAGGGAGAAAAGAGGGGAGAGGAGGAAGGAACTGTGAACGGTGAGCCCACAACTCGACTCCGATACCTCAGTTACCGACAGGGCTTCTATTAAAACATAAATAGTATCGAGGAAGGGCTGCTTAAGCTATTAAGATTTGCTCTGTAATGAGCGCAGCGTTAAGGGAGCGGAACACAAAGGAAGAACTGGGCGTGCAGCTGGGGAAGGCAGACTTTGAGTCCTTTCCTTAGACATTCAGTTCTTTTTTTTTTTTTAAGTTGTTTTCATAGCATCATAACATTTTAGCTCGGAAAGGTACCTTAGCCATCAGGTAGTTTCTAGTTCAAGTCCTTTATTTTACAGCTAAAGAAACTGAGTCCCAGAGAGGGAAATTTACTGACTTGGAGTCACTTTGCAAGGCTTGGCGGAACTTGAAACAGAAAACTCTTCCCTAGATCCTTGCTAGGTCAAATTCGTTTTGAAAAGTAGGAACCTAAAGCCAGACTGCACAGAACGAAGCCCAGTTCATCCTCTAAAGCTTGCTTGATGCTGCTGTCGAGGAGAGAAACGCCACCCCCTGCCCGTGGGTTTGCCCCTCTCCATTCAGAGCCCTGTCAGGGTGGCCAAGGGTCCCGTCTGTGGCCATGGGTGAAAAAGAACCCTGAGTAATGTCCACCCAGCTGCGCCTGCATATTTGCTTTCCCAGGAGCGCGTCTCCTTCCTTCTCTCCTCCCCATTCCCTCTCTCTGCTATCACATCATGCTAATGGCTAACAGCTGAAACTTCTAGGGGTCAGAGAACATTTTGATACGTGGTGTCCTCTTCTCCTTCAGCTGTGTTGAAAGCATATCCATTTAATTCTGGTTCATAATGGCTCACTAGGAATGTTTTGGAAAGATTTTATTTCTTTTGGTGGTTTCCTGAAAAAATCGGTATTTGGGTTGGGTGCAGGTTAGGGTGAAGTCAGAGTTGAGACTCTGGTCCGGGTTTTACAGGATGGTTGGTCATTTTCAAAACTTTATCTCAACCCATCCCAGCCTGATAAGGCCGAGGGAGGCGGCCTGGGAACCCACTCCATGGAGAACTTTCAGTAAATGATCAGAGAAGAAAACTGCATGTTTGGCGCTCCCCCGTCTCTGCCTGGCATAGCCCCGTGTGGCCCAGGGTCCCAGATGCAGCGACTCTCACGGAGGCCATTAGGGCTCCAAGGGCATCTGGTGTGCGGTCGCTGACCTGGGGAGCGCCTTCTGCGGCCACACTGGAAGGGGGACCAGCATTAGTTTGCTCTCCAGTGGCAAGCCCGGCAGCACAGCCTCACTGCACTGCTGCAGGAGCATTCAAACTGCCCCATCATCCGCCACTGCGGGTGGGGCACGATTTGAGTTAACTACCCCTGCCCGAGGGGCTCCAGGTGCTCCATGAGACTGATAACGTCATGTTGGTGGATGAGAGCAAGGAGCCAATCACCCAGAGATTGCACGCGTGGCTAACTGGGCTTCGACAAGACACAGGCCCCAGTCCAGCAGGTCACCTTCTCAGGCAGCAAATGGGCCAGAGCCCAGTGCCAGATCACTGACCCAGTGCAGGACAAATTACAGATCCTAAAGCTGCCCGTCTCCAAAAAGGAGACCCAGCGGTTACTTGGGCTATACATACACTGGTGACACATATTCCTCATCCTATGTCCTCTGGGCACTTCTAAATTGTGTGATACAGCAAGCGGGCATATTTCACTAGGGAATGGAGAAGCAAACCCTGCAAGAGGAAAACTTGGCCCTTTCAGCCACTCTTCTTCTAGATCTTTGGAGCCTGGATCTCCATTTGAGCCTCAGGTTTCTGCTACCCAACCCACACCGAGTGGTCCCCCTGGCAGAAAGGTGGTCCCATACACAGCCTAACACTACTGCCCCTTCAAAAGGTAGCTTCTGACGTACTAGTGAGCCTTGGTGAAACAGAAAGGATCATCGGGAGCTTTCACATCCTCCTAAGACCAGAAATCCCCATTACTTCCTGGGCCCTGGGTGATCAGACACTCACCCAGGCAGTGCCCAGCGACAGAGCATCACCAAACAGAACTGGTACATTCAGGATCGTGCCACCCAGACGCCCGCAAGGGACCTGCCTCCACGAGCAGGTGGCAGAGGTCCCCTCAACAATGATCCTATTGCAACACCAGACGAGGTCCCCCCTACCTGCAATGGCATCCTGGGGAACCCAACTCAATGGCACTCCACCAGATGCCAAGTACTGGCTCACAGATGGAGCAGCCAAACTGAAGCCATTTGGCATCTATTGTGCAGCAGCCATGGTTTCTCATGTCTCAGGGAGACCACAGACCAGCATGGGGCACTGGAAAAAATGGGAAGGCCCATGTACCTGTGTATTGACTCATGGGCTATCACCAATGGCTTAGTAGGTTCACAGAAGGGACGTGATTAGAGAATCCCAGGTACCCCAGTGTAGGAAGGGATCTTTGGAAACAATCTACCATGTGGAAGTCACCATCTATGTTATCCTCTAAAATCATATGCAAATTTGTGAAGAGAGTACATGCATTTCTGCTATTTAGGGAGGACAGTCCACACTTTTATCAGACTTTCAGAGGGGCCCAGTCCCCAGAAAGATTAAGAACCACTATTAGTCCAGGACTGTTGTGGGACAACCTAATGAGATGGTCTCTGCAAGAGAGCTTTGGAATCCCACGTGTGGCACCTCTCCAGTGGAGCTCCTGGAACTTGCAAGACATTCTACTTTCACATCTCACCCAAGGATAATGTCATAACCACCTTCATTTATTGAGGGGCTGTTAGATACCAGGCTACTCTGTAGTATTTGCTGCATTAAAGATGAAGAAATCAAGGCACAAAAGAGAGGAGTTGGGCGGGCCACAGTGGCTCAGCAGGCAAAGTTATCGCCTGTCGTGCCAGAGACCTGAGTTCGTTTTCCGGTACCTGCCCATGTGGAAAAAAGAAAAAAAGAGGAGTTGACTGAGTCACCTGAGAGTGGCAGGGCTGGTCCTGAATCTGGGCCAGGCTGATGGGGACTCCACTTTGAAGTCCTTGTAGATCTTCTGAGGTGGCTCATTACACACATGCATATAGGACAGTGGTGCCCCGACACAGGAGGGACCCTCAGTCAGGAAGCTCCAGAGGTCCCAGCCATGTATACAGAGTATGTGTGCGTATGTGCGTGTGTGCATATCTAACGAGGGAATGAACGGTGAATGGACAG
Organism: Tamandua tetradactyla; assembly: GCF_023851605.1. Taxonomy (NCBI): domain Eukaryota; kingdom Metazoa; phylum Chordata; class Mammalia; order Pilosa; family Myrmecophagidae; genus Tamandua; species Tamandua tetradactyla. Next base: position 102,284,150 of record NC_135331.1, on the reverse strand, counting down.
ATAAATGAGTAGATTCCTCAATATGTGGGGGAAAAGGGATCTCCCTCCAGAATGCCCCCACCTCACCATTACCTTCTTCTAAATGTTAATCATTCAAATTCATAGGTTTGGCACAGACTGAATCAAACTGATACAGCCTGATTGGGAAACTATGAATCAAACAGGAAGGCTGTGCTCTCTTTTCTTCAAAAGAAGGGCGAAGGTGTGAAAACGTATATGAGATTTGAACTCTAGTTCTGTCCCCCGTGCCACATTCTAATCTTTTACACTTTTATTTCCCCACCAAATGGAGACAAGTAAGTAGGGTGGTACTGGCATGGCAGGCGAGAGGGAACACTACTCTCAGCTGATGGCATGTTGCCCAGCACACGACTTAGTTCTCAGGACCTTTTCTCAAATTTTGTAGACCGTTCCTGTTATTTCTCCCTTAAGTTGTTCAATTGATCAGAGAAACAGTGTGTAACTACAGATTTGGTGAGGAATCTGTAAAACAATTAAAATGTGTCTATTGCCAGCACAATGCTTATTCCATGTCCATTAGACATGGAAATTCAGAATTTTTTCACACCCAATAGTGTAACAAAGTCATTTTAGAATATTTAGTTATCCTTTAACAAAACCTTTAAAGAAGAATGAGGTAAACTGCTTCTTAATTCAAACTTCTGTTCTCCAGAGATTTTCAATTGCTTCTTTATTTGTTTATTCTCAATGAAAGATTAACAAAATCAGAAAGCCTAGGTTCTGGAAATCCAGTTGCAAAGCACCTTCTCCCAATTTCTAACATTACCACTGAGCAGCCCACAAGCCTTTCCTGAGACCTGAGACATACTGGACCCCAGAGTAGACTCCCTAAGGTGGGCCCTGCCCACAGGAGGTCTACAGTCCAGCATACGGAGGGCTAAAGACTGGCCGACAGAGAAAGGCCCGAGTAATGATGCTGGAGAAGTTGCAACAACAGCTAAATGGCAGATACAATGATGGGAAAGAGTTTGAAAAGTCAGAACAATAAAAATGGACCAATTAAAATGAGTAGTAGCTTGAAATTCAGGCTTTGCCCAAGTCAAAGGGAACTTGAAACTCAAGTTTCCAGTTCGCATCTAAATTTAGAGCTGGCGTTTTAAGTGGGTTTGAACTGTGGCCAAATTGCCCATCTTTCAGATTCAATTCTCTTGGTAAGCTTGATACATTTGAAGCCACATGCGTAGCCTTTCGAAATGGAGGAACCAGAAGCCACAGGAAATCAGCTGGGTGGGGCACTGCGATCATTACTGTCTCCCAGTCCAGCAGGGACAAGCCCGGCCCTCAGCATAGGTGAAAGACGGGCCCGTAGTGCTTCAGATGTGCTTTCCATTCATTTGTGACCACAGCCAGGAGCAAGCCCTGGGCTGGCGGCTATTGACCACTCACTGTGTGCCAGGCCGTCGGCTACCTCTGTGACAGCTTCCTGTGGGGCCTGCACCATAACGTGCCCTGGTCAAGCACAAACCAGAGCAAAGTAAGTAAGCCCACACCTGCCAGACCGAGCCACCGAATGGGTAGACACAGATCCAGAGGCAGAAGGAGCCCAAAGCAGTACATTCTATACTTCACCTTCACTCACACCTGTCTATTCACCCACAAATCAACTAATTCTTTAATAGTTAAAAGTGAAATGTGGGTGCTGAGAAAATGCCCTTTGAAGGCATCTGCTGCCTCTGACATGGTACTCCTCAGTCCCTGAGGCACCCGCAGACAAACTGACTAATGTAAAGTCCTGGCACGGAGAAGAGATGGGCGTGATGGTAGCCCTGGCTGAAGGGAGATTCAGAGATCTCAGAGAGTGTGTGTGTGTGTATGTGTGTGTGTGTGCATCTGTGTGTGATATGGGGGGTAAAGTCTTCCACCAGAACAGCCCTGGCCCTCAGAAGGGCTGCCTCTGCGGTAGGAACCTGGCGGGGCTTCTCCCACTCCCAGCAGGAAAAGTGGGAAATACTAATTAGCAATTCCCAGGGTGCAGACTGATTGCTTAATGGAGCTTAACAGCCAGCAGTTGAGTAGCTTTGCTCTAACACATGCATTTTTTTTTTAAATTGTCAAACCTTAACAAACAAACACATTAACATTCTTGACATGCAAACATTCCATACATAGTGTACAATCCATGGCTCACAATCACATAGTTGTGTATTCATCACCATGATCATTTTTTGAACACTGCACCTCTCCAGCAAAAGAAATAAAAAGAAAAATTCATACACACCACACCCTTTACCCCTCCCTCTCATTGACCACTAGTATTTCAACCTACTCAGTTTATTTTAACCTTTTCTAACACATGCATCTTAATCACTCCACCAGGTAAACCACAAATCACTCAGGATGACCAAACGACTTCATTCAAACCTCCCTTCTAGAAAACTATGAGACTGTTGGTATCTGGGGGCTGATGGGACTAGCCTGCAAACAGAAAAGGCATGTGCCACAGGATCTCCAGAAAAAAGCACAGAATTTCTGGAAAACCTGTATTTTTCTGGCTGTCAGGGCGAAAGTGTTAACATGAGCTTAGGTCACCCCCTGAGATGTAGGGAATCCCAGCTTTCAGGTAGGAAGAACCATTTTTGAATGTAGGTATTGTTGCTAGAGAATATTCCTAAGGACGAAAAGTTACTAACAATTCAGTAATATGTTTCAATTAATTTGCATTTGGTTCCTAGCGACAGGATCCACACGTCATGGACATATGTGCAACATCAATGTTATCCAATCTCCGCAAGGTACGTTAGCTTACTTTACGTGGAGTCATTTAGTTTGTTGGCCCTGCCTTGTAGCTTTCATCAGCTTGAACTTTGGTGCGACCAAAAGACTCAACTTAAATCTGGTTACACTTCCTGTTTACCCTAGAATTTAAATTTTCGTGTCAGAACATTCAAAAAACAGTACATTGACCATGAGAAGCCCTGCAAAAGCTCAGAAAAATCAAGAATTAAAACTGTAAATGGCACAGTATAAGGGAGAGATCTCATCACAGAAAAAAGAGAAAAGTCATCACAAGATTTCTGAATGCCCTAAAAAAAGTTATTTATTAGGCATAAATAAAGTAGTACTACTACAAATAAAAATAACCCCAAGTCCATTACTTATGCCCGTCATTTGGGAAGCAGTAGAGTGTAATGGTTAAAAATTCAGACTGGAAAAAACCTTAGGTTGCCCTGCCACTTATTACCTCTCTGGCCTCAAAAGTTTTCTCGGTCTCTGAGCACCGGCTCTCTTGGAGATGTGTATGTTTTCTGTTGCTGCATAACAAACTGCCACAAACAGGGGCCTGAGATCACATCCATTTACTGTCTCACAGTTTCTGGAGGCCAGAAGTCTAGGCAGGGTTCTCTGCGTAGGGACTCATTCATAAGGCTGAAATCAAGGTCTCAGACAGGCTGCGTTCTCACCCGGAGACCTGGGAGAAATCTGCCTCCAAGCTCTACCAGGTTGCTGGCAGAATTCAGCTCCTTGCAGCTATGTGATGGAGGTCCCCATTTCCTTGCTGGCTGTTGGACAGGACTATGCTCAGCTCCAAGAGGTTGCCCTCGGGATCTTGCCACGTGGCCCCCACCCCAGGCAGCTCACAACATGGCAGCTGACATCTTCAAAGCCAGCAGGAGAACTTCTTCTCAGTCTGGTAAGACAAAGGCTTATATAACCCACTTGTGAGAATGACCATCCCATCACCTTTGCCTTATAACATAGTCTAATCATGGAAGTAACATTCCATCAGATTCAGAGGTCCTGCCTACACTCGAGAGGAGGGGCTTCTATAAGGCATGACATATTGGGGCCATCTGAGAATTCTGTCTACTCACAGGAGATACTAGCTTTGCCTTAGGCTTATCTTGGGATTAAATAAGACACTGTATATCAAGTGCTTAGCTTGGTGCTTAGCCAAGAGTAAGCCTCAATAAATGATGGCCATCATTGTCACCATGGACATGTTATATATTTTATCAGGCTAAAGAAAAACATTAAAATGACAGTATTTGGGGTGCATGTTGATTTGCTGACCATTTATAAAAGCTGGCTGAGAAACCCTCCCAAAAGAAAGTGCCAGGTCTGGCAGAGAACAGTAGAGAAAATGGAGCTGAAAAGACAGTGGTGATACAGGAGCAGGCTGGGAGGGACATCTAGTTTTTGCTAAATATTTGATGGTCTATCTTTCAAAGGTGGACTTAGGTATGTGTAGGGTCCCAAAAAGAGATCTACTGGGTGGATGCTGCTAAAATTCAGCTCTCAGCTTAGCATGAGGAATTCTTACTGGCAATTGATGATTACATCAGTTAGGAGCAGATTCAGCCACATATAAAAGAGACCACAACTAATAGTAGCTTAAATTAGAGAGATGTGTTTTTCTTTCATGTTAAATTCTTTCTGGAGGTGAGCAGTCAGGGCTGGTTTGATGGCTGCATGATGTCATGGTTTCTGGCCCCTTCTCCCTTGATTTGCCGACCTACCCTAGTTTGATGCTGTCACCCATATGGTTCAAAAGGATTCAGCTTCACATCCACTTCCCAGGCAGTAGGAAGGACAGAAAAGGATGCAGCCTTTAAGTTCATATCCCAGAAGTTGCACTCTTCATTTTTGTTCTCATCGCAATGGCCAGAACTTAGTCATATGCGCCCTCACCTGGCTGCAAAGGAGACTGAAAAATGTCATCAATACTCTCAGTGGCCATGTGACCTACTAAAAATTGGAGGTTCTATTGCATGGGCAAGAAGAGGAGAATTGATATTGGAGGAACAGCCATCAGGCTCTGCCACAGTGATGACTGTATTATTGGGGAGGTAAGGAATTTCTCTCTGTGTTGGACCCTCACTGTTCCGGCACCCCAATAGCACCCTGATTTCCACTTGGGAACTAACCTCTCTCTCATGGAACTGCCTGATGAGACTATTAATGGAGGTGTTCCTCTCTCATAGCCAACAGCCCCACCATTCCTTCCACCACCAGCCCCAGGGAGAGACTGCTGACTGGTTCCTGTACCCTCCGTTTTAGTTTCCTGGCTACTAAATCAAATTCCATGCAATGGGTTGGCTTAAACGATGGGAATTTATTGGCTCACAGTTTTAAGACTAGGAGAATTCCAAAATCAAGATGTCATCAAGGCGGTGCTTTCTCCCTGAAGACTGTGACAGGCTGGGGGTGGCTGCTGGCGATCCGTGGTCCTTGACTTCTCTGTCACATGGCAATGCACACGGTGGCCTCTCCTGTCCTCTCCTGGCTTCTCACTTCTTTTCTGGCTTCCACTGACTTCCAGCTTCTGGCTGCTTCTGGCCTTTGCTCTGTGTATGACTTTCCCTAGGTCTTCGGTAACAGGATTAAGACCCATCCCACTTCAGCTAGGCCACATCTTAACTGAAGTACCTCATCAAAAGGTCCTATTTCCAAGGGCTCACACCCAAAGAAATGGATTATGTCTAAGAATATGTTTTCCTGGGGTACATAGCTCCAAACCACCATGCCCTCCTTGAACTGCCTAGTTCCTGCCCTTCCTCAGACTGTTCTCAAACCTTCCCTTGTCTGTCCAAAAAACAAATGTCCTTTTGCTTGCAACCTAAGAATTCCCCCTCTCCTCAGAGATACACTCTCACCTGGGTCTTCTAGCAGAAGCCTGCTCCCTCCTGGCGGGACTGGAAGCAATCCTATTGTAGGGAGGTACATCTACCTTTCAGTGTTGCATTCAAGACCCAGAAAGCAAAACACCCACTATATTAAATGAATTAAACAAGTATTTATATTGTCATCTATGAGCTACTCAGAGATAAGTGGTCCAGCATTGGAGCAGGATACAGTGATCTCATTAAGCAGGGGCTGCAAATTTTACCTGTTGGAGACACAAATAGAAAATATTTTAGGCCTCGCAGCCAGAAAGTCTGAGTCAAAACCACCCAACTCTATCTTTTTAGCACAAATGCAGCCACAGACAACAATGCATAAATTAACAGACGTTGCTGTGCTCCAACATTTTTATTAACAAAAACAGGTAGCTAATCAGATTCAGCCCTCCTCCACTCTCTTCCTGCACTGCATCATGAATCCTTTTGTATCACACTTGTTTTGTCATTGTCATAAATGACTATGCACCTCTGGTGTCACCTCCTTCTAAAGAGTCTTCCTAGATTCCACCCAACGACTTCTATCAAATCTCTCTGGCCCAAACCTTGCCAATGACCACCTCTATCATTCAAAAAAAAAAAAAAGGAGGACGTGTTACTTTTAGGGGAATACTTCGCCACCCTGAATAAAATCAGGGTTCATCATGGGAGTAAGATGGGCTAAAGGCAGGCAGTGAGCAGTGTCTACCACAATCCGGGACTGTGTCTCATTCATTTAGTGTTCCCAGCACTGTGCACCCCCAAAGCGAGGAGGAGGAGGAGGAGGAGGAGGAAGACAAGCAGGAGGAGGAGCAGGAAGAGGAGCAGGAAGAGAAGGAGGAGGATGGAAACCACTCTTGAAGGCTTCACAATGAACCAGAGGCTGGGTTAATCAACCTCCATACATTTGTTCACTTAATCCTCAAAACAACCCTGTGGCCTTGGTACCATTATTTTTCCAGTTTTATAAGTATGGAGAGTGAAGCTCAGAGAAGTGAAACAACTTGCCCAAGCTAAGAAGTAGCACAGCTGGGAATCAAACCTACAACAGCCTGATGGCAGAGCCAACACTCAAAGCCACTGGACAGCCAGGATGTGTTTATGGAAAGATTGAGACTAAACCAGATGACCTTGCTGGGCTCTTCCACCCTGACAGGCTGTGATAGCTACTGTTGCTTAAACAAACTGAAATGGAGCTTCTCTGTGGTTTCCACCTCATATTCAGAACCAGGCTCCAATTACTGTCCTTTTCAATTTCTGTCTCCCCGGTTATGCTGACCATATTTTCTGAAACAAGTATCAGGACACACTTGTCTGGCACAAGTCTGATACATGGTCTCCCAACATGGCAGGCTGTGTGTAATCTAGACGTTCCTGGAAATTCTGGAACACAGAGTTGCTGTCCCAAGGTCCCTGTGAATCGGAGAAGCAGGCCCCGCCCAGTTGAGCCACAAGGACAGAGACACAAGGTCAGGCAAGACCGGGAAGAGGGAGGATGGCTGTGGCTATTTTGGAAGTTACGGAACATGGATTTTTCTGCCTCGGGGAACCACACTGATGATCAGAACATGGGAAAATATGGGTTTATGGATCCCCAAGTCTAGAGTATGAGGTATTGTTTCACTGAGGCAGAGATCCTCAGAGAATCAGAAAGTAAGAACCTCATAATTATCACATGGGTTCAAGTTTTGTCTGTCCAGCACAGAGTTCTCTGGTGAGCCAGGAAGGAAACCCACAGAGACCATAGTTCAGAGGAAGCTAGCAGGGTGGACGGGCTGGTTTGGCCTCACTCAGCCTGTTGGCCAGGCGTAGGAGTGAGGAGAACTGTGGCTGCCTCCATTTCTTTGCCAGCGTCCTCCTCACCTTTGGAAGCAAGCCCTTGTCTGCCCAAGGTAGCCCAGCCTCCTCCTGGAAGCTACCTGGGTACTTTCTCCCAACAAGCTCCTTCCCTCCTCACCAAACAGAGGCACTCCTAGTCTAATGCTTACACCTGCCTTATAGCTGGGAAAACAGTTCGTAGAGATCTGGGGATGTCCCACTGCAGCCCAGAAGAGGGTTTGTAGAGTAAGGCCTGGGACATCTCCTCTCCCCAGAGGCCTGTTAGTCTCCTGCTCCCACCCTGAAAGCAGATCCAGAGGGAAATGAGAAGGGCACGGTAGCTGGGGCATGTGTGCCATGTACTGTTATGAGAATGGCGTGGAAACTAATAATGGGGTTCCCGCAGCCCTCCCATGCTTGAACTGAGCAAAGAGAAGGCAGTCCATGCCTCATCTTCCCGCAAGTCCTACTTTCCTCATGCCCCAACCTGCAGATTCCCCAAACAGCCATGATGTCTCAAAGCTTCTGCCCCTGCTGCTCCCTCTGCCTGGAACACTCTTCTCCAGAAAGGCCTGGAGGAAGGGAGAAACATTGAGTGATCCAAAGGGCACTATTCCCATGTATCAGTCGGGAGGGGATAGCTGCGCTCTTCCTCACACAACTGCCAGGAAGATTCAACGAGAAGATATTGGGTCTCAGCTGCCCCAGGCTCACAGGAGCCCCCCTGGCGGGAGCCCCACACACAACCTCACTGCTGAAGGTCAGGCATGTGCCAAAGTCTGCAGGTTCTGGGTGACCACAAAAAGAAAGGGACATCTCAAGAAGGCAGGATGGGGGTCTCCAAGTCAAACTGCACCCATGTCACAAGTTTTACTAGGGCAAAGGAGGGTGGAGTTCATTTCCAGCCTTACTATCAATTTTACCTGTGGCAGGGCAATATGACAGGGTGGTTTAGAGCACAGGCTCGTGGCTTCAGATCTCAGCCCCACCATACGCTGGCCGGATATTCAGCCTCTCGGAACTCTATTGAACCACTCTGTGTGTCAGTCTCCCCATCCACGAAATGGAGCTAACAGGATTAAATGAGCTGTGGTGTGCAAGTTGCTTAGCAGGACATGAGGCACTGGTAGGCCTCCGGTGTATTTAATAGCAGCGTTTACTATGGTTACTCTGACAAACATTAACAGCCATCATTTCTTGAACACCAACAATGTGACAGGGACAGGGACAGGTGTGTCTCCACCCCATAGCTGAGAAAGCCCAGGCTCAGGGGGAGAGATGACTTGTCCAGGGCCATCCAGCTGGAAAGACTGGGACAGAATTGCCACCCCTAATTTTCTGGCTCAAGAGCTGACACCAGGGCACACGACTTTATAGTCACTTTGGGGAGGCAGGTTAAAGGGAACCAAAATCCTTCCATTCAAGTTCATAACTTTCACCCTCTATTTCTTACCTCCCCACGCATAAAACGGTACAGAACAAACCGGAACAACTCTCAGGGAGCTTTGAAAATCAAAACAGTAAATTTCTTAAAAGTTGACCCAAAAGTCAGGACTGGTTCTTAGTTCTCTGTCTTACCCCCAGCCCATTAGGGCCCCTTCTAGGGCTTCCTAAATAAACCCCATCCTCAGAGCTGGGGAGAGGAACCATGGTCTCCCAAACACACCTCTCGTATCAGTGGGAGTCTGGCCTCCTGTGAAGTGACTCTGTGCTAAGGAGACGTCCCACAGCCCCTCTGTCTGCTGGGCGCCCTGTCCGCCCCTACCCTGTGGGCTTGTGACTGGCCTTGGGTAGAAGTTGGGGATGTGGTGCCACATCAGTTCCACCTGTCCCTGTGTGAGGGTTCTCCCTCCGTGAGTGTCCCCAAGGCCCTTCCTGGGATCATATTTGCTCATACTCTGTCTCACCCTCCTTCCCTCTTTCTGCATCCTTGCCTCCAGCTACACCCTTTTCTCTCTAAACCCATTAATGACCCTTGTCAGTCCCAAGGTTAACGCCTCTACAATCAGCCCCCAGACACCTGGTGCTGAGGCCACGTCTGGGGACCGGTTCTGCCTGATCTCTGCCAAAAGGCCAAAGATAGGCACATTTTAATCAGGTGGTGTGGCCTTTAGTGAGGGCCTTGAAGGGAAAGACGTGGTCGTATTTGGCTCCCTCTCTACTTTCCCCTTCCCTGCTCTCAGCCACACTTCTCCCCAAAGAAAGGCTCATCCCCTCTCACTAGCAACTTCCAGAATTGCAACCTACCCCCAGGAGCAGCCCCAGATAGCTGGGATTTATTCTCTATACCCAGATGTAACACCTTTGAAGAGGATCTGCAAATGGGAGTCATAAAACCAGAGGCTGCTATAGTCACCCAGTGTTTACCTGGCCTTTTAGAGGTTCTGATCTCCCCATCACCAAAGGGTTTATGGGTCCAGTAGAGGAGGAGCCAGTGGTTCCAGGCTTAGAAAACACATCAAAATTCCACACTGCCCAGGCCACACCATGGAGATACTAATTCCATACAGTTGTGTGGGGCTCAGGCACGTGAATTATCTTAATGTTCTTGAGTCACAGTTAAGAGCCTTTGGGTTGGACCATCACTCCTCATTAAAGATTTTTAAGGGGTTCATGTTAGGGGTTGATGGTTAAATGCAGCTTAATCCAACCCCCACTTACTGGGCACTGCTCCACTACATAAACCTGTGTGAAGACATATGAAGGTAAGCAAGGCATGACTATTGCCCACGGGGTCCTCATAGGCTCACGCCTGAGAGTGAGCAACTGAAATAAAGACCTCTCGACCCCTTCAAACCCGAGACCTAGGGTGCAGCCTCACACAACTCCAGGGGGCACCCTTCACACTGTGGAATTTACAGGCGTCTCCAGAGGTGCCACCAACATGCATATCGACCATGCCCTGCAGCCGTGCAACACAGAGCTCCTGCTGACAATGCCTGCTTACACTAGCGGAACCTAAACACGCTGAGCGCAGAGTGCTGGTCCACACTTTGGAAAGACATCGATGAAATAAGCCACACCCTAACTGCAGTCCAGCTTTTACTCTCTCCACTCATCCCAAACATGGGAGCTGCTTACTTTTTCCAACTAGATTGGGGGTTCCCCGAGAACATGTTTTATACTGAGGATGAGCATATAATTTTCGTCCAAGTCAGGACGCTCCTGAGAGTCAAAGGATTAATAATTCTTTTAAGATTCTATTAATAATGTATAATTCTATTAAGAATTTCACCAGGACAACAGGTATATGCCAAGACTGTTCCAGGCAAGTGGAGCGTGTGGCCCCCCAATTTACATTCCTCTGCATCCCCCTCAATACCTAGCACAGCATTTTGCGAAAAGGAATATGAAGAAATATTTTTATTGTTTGATGGGCTTACTTCCCTCAGCAGCGGAACCAAATACAGAGACAAACTTCATTTTGAGAATGTCCCACTTTACAGCACCAGGAAGGAAGTCCATCCTTGGAAGCTCCCTGCATTGAATTAATTTCCATGGTAGACAGGGCAAAACTATGTTCCTCTTTTCTTTATCAACCAAATCGTATAAGGAAATAATGGCATACATCTGATTTGCCACATCTCCCAGCAAATGCTCAAGCCAGCGAAGTGATTGCCCAGTCCCTCCAACTTGGAGAGTTTCTAGATAATACCTGGTGTCCAGTAGGACTGGGGGAGATGGGAGCTGAATGTTTACTTCCCTTATAGAACGTAAGTAGCTTGATAGGAGACCATTGGCAGAATCATTAGTGAATTATTAGTTCAGTGACATTTTGAACCAATTCATACCCCCGAATCCGCAATCAGTCTTGGACAAGACTGTGACGTCAGTGGAGCTGGAGCCTGTCGCCTCTCTGCACTTCTCACTACAATTTCTCTAGATGCCCGGTCCCCAGGCTGGCCCTCCATCTAGAAACTTCCTCCCTCAGGTGCCCCTCCCAGGCAAAGCCCCAGATATTTTCCTGTACTCTTCTCCATATCGAAGGGTACCTGTGCATGTTACATGACTTTAACCGTGAGACACACACACACGCGCGCACACACACACACACACACACACACACTGCCTGCATGGCATCAGCACCAGCTAATGGTAAAGTCAGTCACCCATATATGATTGATATTTCTTTTTGACAGGGGCCTTCTTGACACGAAGGCACACCTCCTATGAAGAGAATTTCTATTTCAAGCCAAGGGATAGTTGGGCATTTTGAAGCTCTTAAAATTACACCCTCGGTAAGTGGACACTTCTCTGCTGGCCCACAAAAGCAGTGATGACAGAGGCCAAACCCATCAGTAGCTGAGAAGTGGAGCTATGGGGCTCCGGGTATGTTCTTTGGTTTTGTTTTTTTTCTTGCTCACAGCCCAATTATGAAAATAGATGCTGTCAGTCCCTGCGGCTTCTGTGTGATTGGTCCTGCCACAGAGTCTGTCTGAAATGACAGACACCATTATAGAACGGAAAAGGATGGGCGCACATTGGGATCCTGGCGGGAGGAGGGGAGGGGGTCTCGGAACACAGGCCAGCTCGCAGGTATCACGTTCCCTGGCAAATGCAAAAAAAGAAGGGGGAGAGGGACAGCAACTGAGATGGCCAAGGGTCTCCTTGCTGCAGGGTTAAAAGGCAGGGATGGGGCCTCTCTTCTTGTCTTTTTCATTGGCCCTCTTCACAGCTGGTTTTATTTTTCCAAATGTACTGGAATTAAAATGCTGATTAGAATTAGAGTCCCCGTTTGAGGCTTCAAAAAGGACTTTCTCTCTCTCTAATTAGGGAACTGAATCTCATCAACTACTCAGCAAGGAACACATGGTTACCACTTGCCCAAACAGCAGATGGGAACAGGATGCGCCCTGCCCCAGCACACTCTCCCTTTGCAAATGCTACCAGAGCCCCGGTAATAACTGGCCTTCTGCACTACCCAAGAGCCCTCATTCTCTGAACTGCTTAAGAGCTCCCTGTCACCTCTGGCACAAGACACCATCAACCCATCTCTCAGAGCCTCTTCCTTCCCACTGCAGTGCTTTGCCCTGGGTTCGCACCACCCCACGACATGCCACCTCTCCTTCCAGGAACTGCCCCATTCTCGACCTTTCTTAGGGAGAAGAAATACTTATTGAGCACCTCAGTGTTCCTGGATGTCTGCTAAGCCCCTTGCATTCGCCATCCCATTTAACCCCAACCACCCAGACACAAAGAGGCAAGTCACTTTTCCGTTTACTGGAGATGAAATTTGAAAAATCTCTGTAACTCCAAAGCCCATGCCAACTGTAAATCCCTCCTTCCATACTTTCCCCATTCAACACTTGGCTTTTAAATCCTGTAAGTCTTACTCTATAACAATCAAAAAGCCAATAAACTAATAAATGGTAAAACATTAATAATTACACCTGACCCTTGGGCTACAGGGCCTTGGTGCCCTCAGAGTTGCTGTAAACAGTCTACAAATCCATTCACATCCCAGGTTGTGCCGGTACATTGCGCCATTTAATATAAAGAGAGAATTTAACATGGGGCCTTGTCCTTTTCTGTTCCTGACTGATGAAGCCCAGATGACCAATTTTTCAAATGCATTTAGATTAATAAAATACAAATTTATCTAAAAGCACTATGTACTTTCAAAGTACAGCCACTGTCATAAAAGCAGCTACAAATTTTTTCCGCTTAAAAGAGGCCTGCCAACACAAAAGTTTGGGCATTGTGGATTCAAATATGATGCAACCCCCATCCCAACCCCAGCAACCTCAGGCTATAGACATTTAGTTAATTCAACAAATATATAGAGAGCATCCACCATATTTCAGGCCCTCAAGTTGTACTGGTCAACACATGGACAAAAATCTCTACCCTCTGGGAGGAGGACACAAAACAATAAATAAGCAAAGTGAATGTTAGCAGGTGAAAAGTGCATTAGAAACAAAACAGAGCAGGATAAGGGAATCAGAAGTTTCAGGTGACAGGACCACAATTTTCAACATGACGGAGATCTCACTGAGCTGTGGCTTTGAGCAAGGGAGAGATTTATTATGGGCCTTCTAGAAATATTCTCAAGTCAAAGACTTCACTTTTGATAGCGAATTCACTATTTTAGAAGGGTGACGGGGGAGATGTCGGGGCACCTGGGGAAGCTTTCTGCACCCCGCAAAGATCCCTCACAGCATACCACATGGGTGCGGTCCATTGTGCCTGGCCTCGGGGAAGTATGAAGGGACTGAATGACTTTGAGCTTCCCATTTCCTCAAAATGAACTACAAAATTCCTTCTTATCTGGCCTCGAGTGTGAAAGCATAAGTCCCTGTCATGTCTCTCCTGGTTGGTTTAAAGCAGGAGGCCAGACCCACACCGTGGAGCCAGCCACAAATGATAGCAGCTGCCCACCCCAGTTACTCACCAGGTCCAGAACCATCTGCCCTGCCCACTTCTGCTGTCCGGCTGCTGTCTGCCTGCATTGGCTTGTCCACGGACCCAGGCCTGGCACTGCTTCCGGTTCCGTTGCTTCCTCCTGGACTGTGCCCTCGCCTGGGCCGTGTTCTTTTCTGTCCTGCCTGGGGAAGCACAGATGCCCTGGACGTTCACAGATTCCCAACTCCAAAAGGTAAAAAAGCCTTTTTACAGGCTGCAGACATTGAATTTTCTAAGTTTTTTCCTTTTGTTTTTTTGTATGCTATATTCCCAGGGTCATATTTCATTCTTTTTCCATGTGAATATTCCATTATTGCAGCACCATTTGCTGAATTTTTGTTTGTTTTTTCTTTCTTTGTTTTGCTTGTTTGTTTTGGGGAAGTGCATGGGCCGAGAATCGAACCTGGGTGTCCCGCATGACAGGCGAGAATTCTACCACTGAACTACCTTCACACCCCTTCTGAGTCTATTCTTATATTCCAAGTTAAACCACCTTCTAGACCATCAGCAAAATTTTTCCTCGAAGGGTCTCTTTGCACCAAGAAACAGAGGCACTGAGCAGCACCCTCAGGGGAGAACAGCCAGATGCACGTGACTCCCTCTTCGAGACCCTTCCCTCTGGGCTCTTCCCAGGGCAAAGCAATGCAAACTTTGGCTTCAGCAAGTTCCCTCCCTGCTTACCTCCCAGCCACTACCCAACTCCATAGGCTCCATCTGCGAACACCAAGGGCCGGCCACGTGGAGGCCTCCTGCATTGTACCCTCAGTAGAACTGCCAGCCCAGGGCAGGACCCCAGTGTAAGATTTCTTCCCTTGCAGAAGGGAACTAAAGCCTGGTGGAAATTAGGGATCAGTAACTGAAAACAAGGTGCCATAGTGTAGAAAGGAGGGTTCTCTTGGCCCTGGGGAAGAGGAGAAAGTAATCTTGAGAGGGCCAAGAGAGGACTGGAGCAGAGAGGAGAGTAGACCAGGGAAACCAGTAGCCCCAAGAGTCCAAAGTTCATATTCTAGATTTCTCTAAAAAGAGTTCCGGCTCCATTGGGCTTCACTCCCAGGCCTCAGTGCTGCGAGGGGCCCCATCCCACACCCCTTATTGGGACTGGTGTTAAGTGGGTTTCTGTTCCTTGAGTCTAAAATAATCTTGCACTGGGCCCCACCCAGGCCCTGAGGGTGTGAGAAGCAAGCCGCTGCTGAGGGCTGTTGGGGCTGGGCCTGGCCGTGCTCTGAGCCAGGTGCTGGAGGGGCCACAGGCTCACTGCCCCCTCCCCACCCCACTGCAGGGCTGCAGTTTGGCCTGCTTCCTGATTTGCCCACCTGGTCTCCCATCTTGGCTGGGATTTCAGGGGTTCTAACTCCCTTTCTAGCACATTTCAGTCCTGGTCTTGAATTTGTCCACATGATTTTTGTTTATTATAATAGTAATCGTCTTCTGATCATGAAATCAGTACTATGGTTATCTCCAGGAGACGCATCAGCAGGACACCTCTGGCTGTTGAATTTTTCCTTTTTTGACCTGATGGGGATTGAACGGGAGTTGACTTCAATGGAAACAGCGTGCATGAGTTAGGCATTTTTATATGTGTATTCTCTTACAAAGAAAGTAATTTCAAAACCAAGGACTTCGCAGGGGCTGGAAGAGGTTGCCGTCTCTGTGGGAGCAGGAGGGGCCACGGGAGGGGCCAGGCAATGCTGAGGCGCCAGTCCCTCTGCTCCCTCCCTGCTGCCCTTCCTGCCACCTGGGGGCAGCGCCTGGATCATCTTCTCCTTCTCCCCCTCCTCAGCCAGGCTTTGATCTTGGCCCTTCGGCTTTCTCTTCCCCCTCGCCTTCCTGCAGACCTCTGGTAAGCCGCAGTCCTCCTAAGATAAAAAGCCGGCCCTTTCCTTTCTATCTCTGCTGAGATTGCCCACTTTCAGTTCTGGAAACCCAGGTGGTGCTCTCTTCCCACCTCCACAGGCCCTTCCCTCGCCTCTCTCGGTTGGTGGCAGACCCTCCCCTTTCCCTCCCAAGCCCCAACCCAAGTACCACCTAAGAGCTTTGGCTCCAAGGGAGATGCGTGGAGACTAAGCAGGCCCTTAGATGGTTCTGTCATTATGAGCAGCTTAATGACGTTATGTACATTTGGAAATATTTCTATCTTCCAAAGATAGAACGTCTTCCATCTTTAAACAGCCAGAGAAACTTCCCAGGACTGACTGGGAAGGGCAAGAGAAGAATTGAACAGATGGAAAGTCACACCACAGTCTTGGATAGGAAGACTTAATATAAAAAATAAAAATAAAAATTTGGCAATCCTTCCTAAATTAACATTTAAATTTAATGAAATTCCAATAAAGATGACAACATGTATTTTTTAACTAGATCGTCTGTTTCTAAATTTCATATGGAAGAATTAACAAATAGAAATAGCCCAAATAACTGAAAAAGGAGACAAAAAAGGTGCTCTAACCCATCGGATATTGAAACATGTTTAATAGTTAAAGCAATGTCGTACCAGCACAGGAATACATGAATAGATAAACCGGTGGAACAGAATGGAGAGACCAGAAATAGGCCCAAAGACAAGGTTTCGGTATGATAAAGGTGGCATTCCAAGTCATTAGTGAAAAAAATAGACTATTCAACTAATGATATTAGAATGTCTTGGGGACAAACTGTACAAATATAACTTGGATCAATACTATATGAAAAATTCAAAATCGATTAAAAAAAATCTGAACGAAAAAATAAAGAATAACAGAACATCCAGATTATTGAAAGACTGATCTGACTACATAAAGAAAATTACACAGCTCAGTTCATTGGCAAAGAACTGAACTCCCTAATAAATAAAGATCACCCACAAATTAATAAGAAAAAGACTAAGAAAAAACATGCACAACCTTACTTTTGTTTGTTTGTTCATTTGGTTTTGGGTTTTTGTCTTTTATTTATTTATTTATTTACTCTTTTTTGTATAACATATATACAAAGCAAAGAAAGAAAAAAGCAATAGTTTTCAAAGTACTCTTCAGCAAGTAGTTACAGGACAGATCCCAGAGTTTGTCATGGGCTACCATACCATCATCTCAGATTTTTCATTCTAAAGCTGCTCCAAAATATAGAAGGCTAGAAGGAGTAAATATTTTGTATCATCACAATCGACTCTTTTTTCTTTGTGAAAAATAATATATACAAAAAAGCAATAAATCTTAAAGCACAGCACAATTAGTTGTAGAGCATAATTCAGAGTTTGACATGGGTGACAATTCCACAATTTTAGGTTTTTACTTCTAGCTGCTCTAAGATACTGGAGACTAAAAGAAATATCAATTTAATGATTCAGCTATGATATTCGTTTGTTAGACCCTGCCTTGTCTGTATAACTTCACCCTCACCTTTGATCTTTCTATCCCACTCTTCAGGGCTATTTTGTACAACCTTCCTTTTGATAAGAGAAATGTAAACTAAAGCTATCCCACTTTTCTCCTACGAGAATGCCAAAAATCTGAACGTTTGAACAGTTTGTTGGGGAAATTGTAAAAATGACACTCATAGACTACTGGTTAGAGTAAAAACTGGTACAATTCTAATATGGAGCAATTTGATATCTATCAAAATTTAAAATGCATGTACTGTTTGACCTACCAATTCCACTTTTAAGGATTTGTCCTACATCTATACTTGGATATATGCAAAATGACATGTGGAAGATGTTCATTGCAGTATTTTTTGTAATAGTAAAATGTTGGAAATGGTCTAAATGTCTACCAATAGAGAATTAGTTAAATGAATTGTGATAAGTCCTTACAAGGAAAGACAGAGAGAGAGCTGTTTCTCATTGGATGGAAAGACTTCCAAGATGTATTAAGTGGTAAAAGCAGTACGCAATACAGTGTGGCAGCAATCATGAGGAAAGCAAGAGCAAAGTCATTCATATCTCAATTTCTTACTGATTTACCAAATAAAATCTGAATGGAAATAATAAACTAGGAACAATGGTTACCTGTTGGGTGAAATGGGAACTGAACATATAGGGGAAAAGCATGGAACAGAACCTTTAAACTATATACCTTCAAATATTTTGAATAACAATAACATTAATAGTTCAAAAAAAAATGTAAAACAATACAGAAAGAGAAAAACAGAACCAGCACTTAGGTGGCTTAACTATAAAGGATGTGGCTGGTAAACAGGCATATCCCAAAGAAAAGCCCCAAAACATGTTGAGCAATAACAGCCTTGTTAGCATAAGGGGGGCAGTTTCAGGGCAGAGCACTCACGTGGGTATGTCCATTCTGCCATGTTTCATTTTGTACAAAATCCCATAGATTTTTTTTTGCATGGGCAGGCACCAGGAATCGAAACTGGGTATCTCTGGCATAGCAGGCGAGAACTCTGCCACTGTGCCACCATTGCACCACCCAAAATCCCATAGATTTTATCACTACACATTCCTATCCAGAGCACTCGTAGACCAGGAATGAGGATTACCAAAGATGTGATTTCTTGGTTCTACTTCCTGATGTTGGGTGCCTCACTCAGGGCACCCCCTCTCCCCCAAAATTTCGGGTCCCAAGCCTGCCATGAAGATAAAGATATGAAGGGAAGATGGAGGTGAGATTCTCCTTAAAGAACTTCCTTCTCTCTTTTTTCTATCCCCATCTTGGTCTCCTACTTGGCTCTTGATACCAAGTGGGATAACCTCTTCATTTCACTCTCGTCTTACCTGTACTTCTACTTAACCTTCAGCAGTCCCATCTGCTTATTTTCTAACTTCATGACCCTGGACAAGTCTCCGCTACAATTTCCTCTTCTGTAGAATGGTGAGAAAGCAAATGATTTTTTGAGGTTGTTATGCAAAGACAGTGATGTTATACAGCTGACCAGATTATGTTGATACAAGTGGTTGTATTAATCAAAGTAATCAATGCTTGCTGCCACAACTCTAACCTTCTCATGCTCAGTGACGTAGCACAATATAAAGGTTTATTTCTCCTCCAGAAAACTCTGGTGGCAGGTTGGGAAGCCTTGCTCCATGGAGTACTTAAGCCATCCGGAGTATGTGGTCTCCAGGGTTGCCATAGCAGGGGACCGGGGGATGGAAAAGGCACATTGGCCGGTAATTACATTGGCCCAGCAGCGATGCATATCTGTAGGCCAGCCTTACTTCACATGGCCCCATCTTCAGAGAAGAGGCTGGAGAAGGTGTGAGGAAACGTATGGGGAACAATTGGAATATTCAGGAGCACTGCTTCTGCTTTAGCCTTCCACCATCACCCTCATCCTATCACCCCCATCAGGCCTTGTACTTTGCCACTCAGAAAATATCCACCTAACTTTTCTGTCCTGAGACCTGGGCAACAATCATGAGAAAATGAAATGCCAATAATGAAGAAGGTCAAAGAAATCTCATCCTTGCTGACCTGCAAGACAATGAACTCATCACAGGCTTCTCCTCCAGCCCCTTCCACACAGGAGATGCAGAAGGGAGGAGGCAGAGCAAAGACTCATGCATTAGTGTGGGGCCTAGATGAACATTTTATTTTGGTTTATCTGGAGTAAGGTACTACTGAGCAGGAGAGCCAAGTGGACAGGTGTGTGGCACCAAGAACCAGATCAGTAGTGACTGTGCTAGGGACCAGAAAGAGATGAAGCAAAGTCTCTTTGACTTTGACCTCCTATTTCCTTGCCCACAGTGGCTGCAGTTGGCCCTGACTTCCAGGGCAGATGTGGACGTGCCCAACTGTTAGTGATACCTTGACACAAGGCATTTATATAGGACCATGTGGTCCACAAGGGTCTGTCATGCACCTTATCTCATTTTCTCTCCTTTACAGAATCAAAGGGAGTCCCATTAGGGACTCCTGAGAGCCCAGCCAGAGAAGCCACTTGTGTGCTGGACCCAGGAGACATTTCAGGAGAGTGGTGGGGATCTTTCTTTAGGGTATCCCTGCCTTTCTCTGTGAAGGTCATTTTTCCACTTGGAGACCAACATGCCAGTAGGAAAACAGTATGTCAGAGAGATAAAGTGGAGAAAACAAAGCAAACTCTGCCCCAGCTCCAGTTCCAGTCATCACACCTCCTCCTTCCCAGAATAGCCTTGGCAAGAGAAAAGAAAAGGGTAGAGAAGAGCGTCTTTCTTTCTTCCCTAGGACACTCTGCAGCTGCTTGCAGTCCCCGGTGACCAGCTGCAAGGGGCTGCTTCCTCTCTTGTGGGTACATCCTCCCTCAGGCTTCCTGGGAGGGTGGTGGTTTCTGTGAGCCCCATATGGGAAGAGCACTTCACGTTCACATCCCAGATCACCTTCTCTGACCTGCTGCAGCCTGAACTACCAGGCCTTGCAACCCCCTCCTCAAGATCCAGGGACTCCCGGGAGGTGTCTATTCTCCTGTGGCCGCTGTCTCTTTCTGTGACCCCCTCTCCCTCCACCATGGCCACCATGGTTCCTCCTCCATTCCTCAGAGTACCATGAATCCACACCTACTGTGTGCGGTGGATTGAAAGTGAGAAGACAGCAGCCAGAATGCAACAGGAATCAACACCACATCCAATGCGAAACGTCACTGCTCCAGGGGACCTCCATCTCCCTCCCACCCAACACACACACACATGCACACACATTCAAAGTTGCGTCTCATGGGCTGTTCTTCTCTCCAGGCCTGACTGCATCCTGGTCTCTCTCTTATCAGAGCTCTGTTTCCAGGGCCACATCTTCTCGCCTTTATAGAACCCCTTATCTACTATCCCCTGAACAAGGAAAAGTTCAAAGTTCCACGTTGCTTTATCATGAAGAGTAATCTCTTTCTCAAACATCACAAAGAGGCAGAGCAGCATAATGGTTAAGAACACGCAAACTCTTGAGCCAGATTCCTGGGTTTCACATCCCCAGCTCTTCCACTTACTGACCACGCAACTTTGAGCAAATTACTTTACCTGTTGGAGCCTCAGTTTCCTCACATGTAAAACAAGGATAATGATATTACTTACCCTATGGGATAGCCACCGTATGAGAATTAAATGAGATAATGCTTGTAAATGACTCAAACAGTGTCTGGTCCATTGGAAATGTTCAGTAAATGTCAGGAATTATTATTATTGGACCAGAATGAACTGTTCATTTAAAAGAGTAATTACTGAAAGAAAATTAGAACATAAACCTATTTTGCTAAACCAAAGGGACATCATTTCCCGGCCTCACCTTTGACAATACAAAGATGCTTTTTAAAGCTTTGACATCTCCTTCTTTTTAGATCAAATCCTTAGACTGAGCTCCCTTCCCCCACCAACCAGAGGTTGGGTGGACTTTTTCTTCTTGTCACATTCCAAGAAATCCCTAGCCTGTTCTCTTGGTGAACTAGAGGCTAGACTCTTGAACTGCACTGGGCTGAACTCTTTCTGGTGAATTTTATTGCCCCAACCCCTTGCTCCAGCCAAATGAGAGGACTTGCTATCTCCTCTACATTGCCCATGCTTTCCCACCTCCCCACCCCACCCCCACGCCCTGTGTCCATAGTATTTTGAGAGACTGGCATAACCCTCCACAATTTCCACATGTTCCAATCTTACACACCTTTCAAGACCCAATGCAGACACTACCTTCTGCAAACCATTCCCTGACAGGAGAGATTTAAAATTCTCTTGGTTCCTAGTGTCTCATTTTGGGCACTGACAACTTTCTAGTATATTCCAAGCTTTCTGCCTTCACCTCGACATTCTGTGTTGACATCAGCAAATCAGTTCTTGGTGACTCTGTCTGAAAATAGGGCTAACAATATCTTTGATATTGTTTAGAGGAGCTTTTTATTCCATAGGTAAAAGCCAATACATGTCTAGGATCAAACTTGAAAAAGATCATCAGCAACTTCTACACAGCTTTACCTAATAAAGTTCTCTCAAATGCAAAGCATTTTCCATTATTTTTCAAAATAATCTTTCATCCACAATCTCATCTTAACAACCTTGTGAAGAAGATAGGGCAGGGACTACTATCCCTCTTTAACAGATAAGAAAATTAAGTCCTAGAAAGATTCAAATTCAACTAATATTTATTGAACACATTCCACCTGGCAAGCATTGAACTCAACACAGTCACATCACATTTTCTCAGGAACCCTCTGAGATATGTACTGTTTATCCCCCATTTTGCAGATGAAGAAAGTAAGTGGCTTAAAGAGGAAAAATGACTTGCCAAAGGTCACTCAGCTAGTTAGCACCAACATTGTGACTTGCACCATATCTTTAGGCTTCCAAAGTAAGGATCTTGCCACGATCTACATTTCTAGAGAGTCATGTGGTGATTTAGAGTCAGAATGGAGGACAACTCTACTTCCGAGTCAAATTTACTCAAGAAAGTTGCTTTCTGTGATTCCATTTCTCCATCTCTAAAATGGAAGTGCTTGTACAAATATCTGGAGAACATTGGCTTCCATGGAGATGAGTGACATCCTGGTTAGTCGGCATGCTTGGCACTGGGGTGCCTGGACCAAATGACAAAGAATGTGAAAGCGCTTTGTAGACTGGAGGGAGCTCAGTGACTGAAAGTTAAGTCTCCAGTTAGTAAAAACATCACATACAGATTTCCACTTTGTAAAAGAATCAAAATCCACAATGTTAAACCCATTTTCAGCATGGAACAAAAGTCACAAAACACAGGTTTGAAAATGGCCCACAATGGATACATCCATCGGTAACTCCCTGAACCTCAATTTTCTTATTGATGAAATGGGACTTACTGCTAGTTATCTCTCACAGGCATTTTTCAATTGCTTGGAAGCCTGTGATCTTGGGATCATTTCTCATGGACAGGGGTACTGCAATTGCCCCAGTCCAGCACAGTCCTGGGAGAAGAACAGTAGAGATGTGAAACTTCAGCTGTCATGCTGTCTTGGTCACTTAATACCTGCAAAGCTGTGGGCAAGTCTCAGTTTTCTCACCTATACAAGGGAAACTTGAGCTCTACTATTCATTTCACAGGGCATTGGGATGTTGGGAAGAAATGAACCCATGTCTGTAATAATATTTTTTTTTAAAAATTGACAAGGGTCCTGGACCAGATAAGTCCTGAAATCTAGAGGTCCCAGCCTCTCCAGAACATCAGCTAGTTCCATCTCCTTACGCCATATTATTGACAGCCCTTCCAACATGAAAAAATTAGAATGGCTGAAGCCCAAATACCCCTGAAGAGTAGGATAGAATGATCAAAGGTGATGGTGGAATTATACAGAGAAGTTCGTGTTTAACAAACGAATATGATTTCTGAATTATTAAATTTATATTTCTTTTAGTCTCCAGTATCTCAGAGCAGCTAGAAGTAAAAACCTAAAATTGAGGAATTGTAACCCATGCCTAACTCTGAAATCTGTTCTACAACTAATTGTTGTGCTGTGCTTTGAAATTTATTGCTTTTTTTGTATATATGCTATTTTTCCCAAAAAAAGTTGATCATCATGATAAAAAAAAATTTATTCTTTCTAGCCTCCTATATTCTGGAACAGCTGGAAGAAAAACTCTGAGAGGATCATATTGTAGCCCATGACAAACTCTGGGATCTGTCCTGTAACTACCTGTTGACGAGTGCTTTGAAAACGATTGCATTTTTCTTTTTTTGCTTTCTATATATGTTATATTATATAATTTAAAAAGTTAAAAAAAATTGACAAGGGACATCCATTGTTACCACCTCACATGCTCTACTCTGCTGCCAGGTGTTAAAAATTATTTACGAAGGTGTCCAGGGTCCAGGGTCGTTAGACACCACAGAGGGCAAGACTGTGCACAGGTAGCTGAAGGGAGGTCGCCAGGACAGAGAGGCAAGGCTTGCATGTGGCTTTGGTTTCAAATGTTTGCAATGGAGGAGATGATCCTTGCAAATGTAGTGGCCTCACCAAAGGCTTATGGGGCAGGATGCTGTGAGATGAGCTGGAATTCAGCATTCTTGAAGTTCTGAAGCCTGTCAATTTTTATGTTTTAAATCCACTCCCTTATTTCCTGTTACCCTATTCTTCCTGGCTGTAATCTTACCTATTAACTCAGGAGCAACATGATTTAAAGGGGACTCGGGATTTCAAATAGTTTCAAGGTGCTCAGAGTTTTAAACAAATCACTCAATCCCCCATCCCTGTTTTTTTCTTTTGGCAACCCAGAAAAATCTGGGTTTGTTTTTTTTTCCCCTTTCAGCACTTTTTGATTACAGATCAAAACAGAGGTTTTTTTATCTTTTTTTAATAACGTTTAAAAAGACAGGCTACCGATAAATGCCAGAGTGATTGAACAGTGAAAAAAAAGTATTTGCAAAGTGCCCTTGGGGGAATGAGAAGAAAGGGGGAAAATTCAACTTCCTCATGTGGAGAATTCCTGATATTCTCACAAGCAGTGGGGACAACCAAAGCAATAGGCCAAGCCCCCAGTCTTGGAGTTCATTCACATGAAACTTATCCCCACAAAGGATAGGCTAAGCCTACTTAAAATTAGGCCTAAGAGTCACCCCCAGAGAACCTCTTCTGTTGTTCAGATGTGGCCTGTCTCTCAGCCAACAGGGCAAGCAAACTCACTGCCCACCGCCTGTCTACATGGGACGTGACTCCCAGGGGTGGAGTCCTAACATGGGACAGAATCCTAGAATGAGCTGGGGCTCAGCATCAATGGATTGAGAAAACCTTCTTGACCAAAAGGGGGAAGACAGAAATAAGAAAAAATAAAGCGTCAATGGCTGAGAGATTTCAAACAGAGTCAAGAGGTTATCCTGGAGGTTATTCGTACACATTATATAGATATCCCCTTTTTAGTTAAGGTATATT
Organism: Tamandua tetradactyla; assembly: GCF_023851605.1. Lineage (NCBI taxonomy): Eukaryota > Metazoa > Chordata > Mammalia > Pilosa > Myrmecophagidae > Tamandua > Tamandua tetradactyla. The sequence goes on along the minus strand of NC_135331.1, from coordinate 102,259,536 downwards.
GGAGAAGCTGGAAGAAAATGCCTGAAACTGTAGAGCTGTGTTCCAGTAGCCATGTTTCTTGAAGATGATTGTATGGTGATTCAGCTTTCGCAGTGTGACTGTGTGATTGTGAAAACCTAGTGTCTGATGCTCCTTTTATCTACGTAATGGACAGATGAGTAAAACATAGGGATTAAAAATGAATAAATAATAAGGGGAACAAATGTTAAATTAAATTCAGTAGATGAAATGCTAGTGATCAATGAAAGGAAGTGATAAGGGGTATAGAAAAAATAGGGGAAACAAAGGCTAAAATATATTGGGTAGATGGAAATACTAGCAATCGATGAGTGGGGGAACAAGGGGTATGGTATGTATGCATGAGGTTTTTTTTATTTCTTTTTTTTGAATTGATGCAAAAGTTCTAAGAAATTATCATGGTGATGAATATACAACTATGGGGTGATATTGTCAGTTACTGATTATATACCAAGAATGGAATGATCATTTGGTAAGAATGTTCATATTTGCATGTTGTTATGTTTAAAAAAATTTTTTTAATTAAAAAAAAAAAGACCAATAAGGACCAGAGGCAATTTAGAAACATAGAGGATAGAATGAGGACAGTTAACATGTGTCTAACTAGAGTCCCACAAGGAAAGAAAAAATAAGATGGAGAAGAGGCAACAGTCAAAGAGATAATGAGTGTACTTTCTCTAGAACTGATGAAAGACATGACTCTATTTGTACAGGAAGCACAAAATACACCAAGCAGTATGAAAAAGATCCATACTTGGGCATACAATAGTGAAACTATAAAGCACCAAAAATAAAGAGAAGGTATTAAAGCATCCAGAGAGAGAAAAGACAGATCATCTAAGTAAGGCATAATCAGAGAACATAATTTTTCAAAGCAAATATGGAAGTCATATGCAAAATGCTCAGAGAAAATAATCATCTACCTAGATTTGTATATCTAGAAAAATTATATTTCAAAACCAGGGTGAAATAAAGACATTTTCAAATACATAAAAATTAAAGGTGAGACCAACAAGCCATAAGCTAAAACTAAAAATACATTTTTAAAAAAACTTCTAAAGAATATACTTTGGGAGGAAGAAGAAAAATGACCTTGGAAGATCTAAAATGCAAGAAGGATTAATAAACAAAGAGATTGATAAACATATTTATAAATCTAAACAAACATTTTCTATATAAATATTACAATAATATCTACTTCATGGGGTATAAGAGAGGCAGAACTAAATATTGACCATAAAAGCATGTAAGTCTAGAGGGTGTGTGCAAACAGTGAGAATCTTAAAATATGATTGTAATATTTGGGAAAAGGGTTAAGCTATTAATTAACTTAGACTTTGTTAAATATGTTAAATATGCATGGTCCATTTTCAATAAAAGATTATAAAGCATTATAACATCCAAATTAAGCAGGGGTGGGGGGTAAGAAAGCAAACAATCCACAAAAGGGGAGCAAGAAAAGAGAAAGAAAAGAATCATAGAAAAAATAGGACAAATAGAAAGCACAAAGAAATAAAATGTAGGCACAAATCCAAATATATCTGTGATCACAATAAATGTAAAATAAAAAGATTAACCTTATTACTTAAAAGATAGGGATTATCAGACTGGGATCTTTTTTAATCAACTATATGCTTTCCTGGTTCAGGAAGGGGGACTGCTCAGCCATCATATCACTCAAAAGGGCAGTTTGCAAATTTTACACAATGAGGATATCCTTATATTTTCGTCTTTGTTCAAAGGGATATATTGAGTTTTTGGAGAATGTTCAAGTTCAGATTCCCTTAAGCCATCTGCTTTGAACAATTACAAACTTCTCTGTAGTATATAAAATATAAATTGAACACAACCTTCCTTCCCTTCTGGAGCTGCTACCCCAGAATGCAAGCTGCCTTGAATATACACAGCCGACTGATATTTGCCCATGGAGTCAAAGTCAGAATTCAACAAATCCAGATTCAGCAGGACCTGCCCTCTTGCTGTTCACACCCCACATCCAGTAGGCCACAAAAACTAAGTTAGAGCAGCAGTTGATGTAGCACTTAGAAGCAACAAGGCTCAAGTGAATTACTTGTGGCTTGTGACTAATGATAAAATAACAAACTGCCACCTTTTACAAAATGTCTGGAAGTAGTAAAGAAGATGACAACAGCAGACATTTTTAAACCTAGCTGTGTGCAAAGAGATGAAAAACGAATTTCAGAGAGGGCAAAGGGCTTTGTACCTTACTTCTGCTTGAGGCTCTGTTGCTTCCAGAGTAGCCTCTGTTCATTACATTCTTCTTACTGACAGAGGGACTGGATCTGCTAAATTCTTTCAAGATTCTCGGCCCTAAGATTTTAAATAAGAAGCAGTCTCTCGGTCAACCAGTTTTGCAAAAAATTTAAACACAGCCCTTTCCTCAAACCTGAAAGAGACTACATAATTAGGTCTAAATAAGTCACTTCAGGGTCCTAAAGTTACGTTTTCATTGGCAAGCATTTAATAATAATAATGACAATATCACAATAAGGCAACACTTTCAGGCCATACTTTCTTGTGGGATTATCTCATGGTCTGAAAACAGTGTTATTATTTCCTAAAATTAAGAACCTGTTATCAAGCCAGGACTAATGGTTTAATGAGCTTGTGCAAGAAGGCAAAAACTTCAAGGACATGGAAGTGGACTTGGGTTTTGGTATGGCTGGCAAGAGGAAAACAGAGTTCCGTGCCCCTCACTGCTATGTCTCATGCAAGACTCCCAATCATAAAAGTTGACTGTGCTGTGTCTCACTCCCACAGGATTGCCTTTTCTTCTAGGTGACAAGTCTGAGTTGACCTCTATCCATGCAACAAAGGGTTTTAAAGTGTTATTCCTTCTAGGAAACACTGGCAGGGGACTTCTCCTCATGAGTAAATCCTATTTGTTCCAGTTGAGACCTATCTTGCATACAGGAGGGGTAAGTAGAACAGACCTAGAGAGAAGGTAGAGGTCACAGAAGGCATGGAGCCACCTGGCTCTCAGAGGCTCCCTCATGGCCAGGTCTCCTCCTCACCTCCCTCCTTTGGGGAACCTGCCACTCCTTTCTCTCCCTCATACCTACTCACCCTGTGCCCCTGGTAAGCTCAGCCAATCACAGCCCCCCACCCTCCTGGCCTCAGCCATTGGTCCAGGGATCACATGACCAAAGCCATTTCCTTGGACTTTTTAAGCCAAACTAAAGAGAGAGGACTTTTCCTTTTCAATGCTGAATCTGGGAAATGTGAATCCAGAAGAGGCAGCAGCCGTGGTCCCGACTACATGGAGAAAGCCACTCAGAGGTAAGGGAAAGTACAGTCAAGCCACAGAGAGACTGCCAGGGACTTTGAGGCTGTGCTTGCCACTTTCCCCAGCGCCACTCCAGCCTGAGCAATCAAAATGAGAAGGAAAAAAAAGTCCCTTTTTGTCAAGACTCGTTCCAGTTGGGTTTCTAACACTTGCAGCCTGGAGTCCTGATTAGCATAGGAAACAACCTGCTCAGGGTTCCCAGCTTGTCAGTGACTGAGCTGAAATATGAATCTAAAACCTGCTAGAGGTTAGAAAGGTGAGGTTATTAGGAGCTCTGGGACAGACTGGCATGGATCAGGTGTATATAAAATCAAGTGTTTTTTTGGTTACAAAATATGTCACCCCAGACTAAGCTTGTGGAAAATCAGATGACCTATGTTGAAAAGAGCCAATAGCAGTGGTTCAAGGTAGATTGTCCAGAAATAGCAGGGGCTTTGAGGACTTCATTATGCAGATACTTTGTGAACAGATTGGAATTAATGGGACAATAAGCAGAGAGTTAGAAACTCCTGTGACTTGGGGATTTCCACTCTTACTGGCCTAGGTGACAGTAGAGGCTGAATGATTCTTGATCAACAGGAGAGAAGCACCTTCCATGTAGGTGCAGTTCTGCAGCATGGTTCTGGGATGTTCTGGAAGCTTAGGCTTGAGTGTGTTTCTCCAGCCCTCCCAGCAAGTCTGGGAACTAGCCAGTATCTCTTAACATTCCTTATCTGCCAAAGTAGATTCTGTTGCTTGCAACTACAAATCACATGTACTTGTCCATATGGTTGAATGGAGCTTGGGGGGGAAATACTAACCACATGCCAAGAACTATAGATGGTACAAACATGATCTTGTGTATCATCTCCTAAGGATCCCATAAGAAAGACACAGTTACTGTCATTGTGCAGATGGTAGTACAGATGAATGAATCTAAGGTCAGAGAAGTTGGGTAGCCTGTCCAAAGTCACCCAGCAATTAGCAGAACCTAGATTCAAATTCAATTCTGAATCACAAAACTATGCTCTTCTCTCTGCTCCGGATATTTCTCATGCATGTTCAGTAATTCACTTCATTAAAAGGCCAATTTTCATGTTGTTTAAACCTAATTTAAGATTCAATCTGATAGAACCAAGAAATGTCCAGGGGATGTTCCAACACCACATGGCCTCCCTCAGCTGATGGACCATGTGTCTCTGTGTTCCAATTCCCTCAGAACTCTGGGTAAGCAATTGACCTGTCAGGTCACCTAGACCCTGCATGACTGGCCTCCAGCCTACCTTTCAATTCTTGTGCTGTATCACTCTCCCCACCCACTTGCACTGCTTCTCACATTGGCGTTCCAACATTCTGAGTTCTATAATCTTGGTTCAGCCTTGTATCTCCAAGACCAGCACAGAACCTGACATGAAATGCTCAATAAATATTTAGTGAGTGAATGAATGAATAGGTGATTCCTCCAAGGAGGTTTCTGTGTTGGGTCTTATTATATGGCAAAGGGAGTTTGGAAGAATCAAGTTCTACTCCCTAGGGTTCCATGGCTAAAGTGCTGTGACTTTTTCCCTTAGACTGAGGGGAAGAGATGGGGGGGAATGCAAAAAACAAAGACCTTCTGAGATTTTCCCAAAGTTTCTCAATGATCCTGTCTATTGGGTTAATTCCTTTCCATTCTTGAGTGTTCTTGGACTGAGTATATGTTTGAGGAGGTTGTAATTGACGGGAAATAGGAGTCCCAAGATGCTCTCCTGGAAGTAGTCCGTTAGTACACTATTCAATTCTGTCTAACAACTGTGTGTATACACATGTTCATGTGAATGTGTGGCTATACACAATGACTAGTTTAACCACAAGTCTCATGGATGGATGACAACCCTTCAGGAACGGGGAGGAGAGATGATCAGATGGAGAACTTAACTGCTGGAAAGACATGTAAACGCTCCATATCATTTCTGAAGGGGCTTTTTATGGAGCTGTGTCCCAAACAGCAACTATGCATGTCTGGTCCCAGAGACCTTCTCTGAGTATCTCAGAGGTGGCCTCTCTGAATCCATCCTCATCCCTTTTCACTCCCACTCTTTCTGGTGGTGGTGCTGTGAAGTGAGCATCATCAAAATCGCATAGCCCATCATGGTTCCTTTGTGGTCACTATCTAAAAAAATCACAGCTTCCTTGGAGGTAATAAATGATTTATTTGCATTCTTCTTAAGTAACAGAATAAATAAATTAGCTTAAATGTACAAAATACCTTAGAGAGCACCTAATGTGGTCTCTCTTTATTTTAGTGTTGAAACTATATCCCAAAGAATAGAAAACTTTTGCCCTTAGTCACACTGATGGTACAAGCAAGCCTCAAACCTGATTCTTCCACACTCTGTCCAGGTCTCTTGTCACAGCACCGCACTTCCAGCCACCCAGGACCACGGGCCTGATTTACACAACAGCCTATGAGCTTTTACAGTCTCCAACTTGCATTCCCCTCCACCCCGCCCGGTCTGGATGTGGCCCTTACCTCACACGTTGACTTCAGCAACACTACCCGATTGGCTGCTCTGCCATAGAGCCCGAGTCTCCCATTGTTAATCATATTTTAAAATAGTTTAACATCTGCTGCATGGAAATTTACTGGCCTCAAGTTACCGGCTATAATTTTGGTCATTTGGGGGAAATAATGATGCCTAGAGTCGTCACTTTCCAAATGTTGCAGGAACCTGACCTGAATCAAGAAACCTCTCAATAAATCAGCTCAAAAAATGGCATCAATTTCTAGCCTCATTCTTTAGAATGTTGCAGCACTGAAGCAGTGTCTGGGCTGGAGAAAGCATCCAATTCAAGGCCTGTAGATTTGAATAATAGTTGCCATTGTTCGAGGGACTCTGAACTCTCAATGGACTCCAGCCAAAAATCTTGAGTCAGACTTTGTATTTATGTATGCTTGGATGTACTAAGTGCTCTACAGGTTTCATGAGTGGCTCTTTCAATATGGGAGCTACTCAAATCTCCAAGCCATGGTCCTGCTTGTGGATATTGCCCTGGCCAAGCCCTCTCTGCTAACAAGCTTTTATGTCTTCTTTGGCCCTTGATTTATGTACAGATGACCAAGACCATTGTATATCATGAAAAAGGTCATTAATGATATAACACCTAACTTTTATGGAGTGGTTGCTCTGTTCCAAGAGTCCCTTTATTAATTCATCAAATCCTATCAGGCAGATACTACTATTATCCTCCTCCTACATATGAGAAAACTGAGGCACAGAGTGGGCAAATGACAAGCCCAAGATCACACACAGAGTAATCAGAAGTGTTGGGGTTTGACCTTAGGCAGTCTGGCTTCAAAGTGTCTCTCACTCTCTTTCTTTCAACAGCTTTATTGAGGTAGTCATATAATATAAAATCCACTAATGTAGAGTCTTCAGTGGTTTTTAGTATATTCACAGAATTGTGCAACGATCACCACTAATCCCAGAATATTTTCATCACTCTCCCAAACAACCCTGTACCCATTAGTAGTGGCTTCCCATTCTCTCCTGCTCACAGTCCCTGGCAACCCCTAAACTAACTTCTGTCTCATTGGATTTGCCTTTCTGGATATTTCATTTCAATCAAATCATATAATAAGTGGCATTGTTTACTGGCTTTTTTCAGTTAGCATAGTCTTTTCAAGGTTCATATGTGATGTAGCATGCACCAATATTTCATTCCTTTTTGTGGCTTAATAATATTCCACCATGTGGATGTACCACATTTTGTCTATCAGTTCATCAGTTAACAGACATTTAGGTTGTTTTCAGTTTTTTACTATTAAGATTAATGCTGCTATGCATATTCACGCACAAGTTTCTAGGTGGACATATTTTTCAATCCTCTTGGTGTGACAGTTTGAAAGGATTTATGTACCCTAGAAAAGCCATGTTTTAATCCTAATCAATCTTGTGGGAGCAATGGTTTCTTCTAATCCCTATTCAGTACTATAGGTTGAAAACTTGATTAGGTTATCTCCACCAAGATATGGCTCAATCAATTGTGGGTATTAAACTTGATTAGATGGAGACGTGTCTCCACCCATTCTATGTGAAACTTGATTAGTTTACTGGGATCCTATAAAAGAGGAGACATTTTTGGAGAGAATGCCTTTCGAGAAGGACAAGAAAGCCACAGCAGAGCCAGCAGAGCCTCAAGGCTAAGAGAACCAGAGTTCACCAGCCAGCAACCTTTGGAGATTCTGAGAGAGCAGAGAAGGACAACAAAATGACAAGAGCCATGGGGCAGAGTCCCCCAGTCAGCGACCTTTGGAGATGAAGGAGAATGCCCCTGGGGAAACTTCATAAAGCAAGAGGCCTGAAGAAGAAGCTAACAGATGATGCAGTGTTCACCATGTGCTGTTCCAGATGAGAGAAAAACCCTAACTGTGCTCGCCATGTGCCTTTCCACCTGAGAGAGAAACCCTGAACTTCATCAGCCTTCTTGAATCAAGGTATCTTTCCCTGAATGCCTTAGATTGGATATTTCTATAGACTTGCTTTAATTGGGACATTTTCATGGCCTTAGAACTGTCAACTTGCAACTCATTAAATTCCCCTTTAAAAGCCATTCCATTTCTTGTGTGTTGCATTCTGGCAGCTAGCAAACCAGAACAGTTCTTATATACCTAGGAGTGGAATTATTGGGTCATATGGTAACACTATATTTAATCTTTGAGGAACTGCCAAACTGTTTTCCAAAAAGGCTGTGCCATTCTACATTCCCACCAGCAACATATGGGGGTTCCAATTTCTCCACATTCTACCCAACATTCGTTATTGTCCATCATTTTTATAATAGAATTTTTATCCTAGAAATGGTATTGCATTGTTGGTTTTTGTTTCCAGCAACTTAAAACCACAAACATTTATTGTCTCACAGTTTTTTTAAACTCAGGTATTTGGAAGTAGCTTAGTCATGTGGCTCTGGTTTAGGGTCTCTCAGGAGGGTGCTGTCAAGATGTTGGCCAAGGCTGCCATCATCTGAAGGTTGGACTGAGGCTGGAGATTCTACTTCTAAGATGGCTCCCTCACAGGGCCATTGGCCAGAGCCCTCATTTCCTTGGTGATCGATGGCAGGAGACTTCATCTTCTCACCATAAGTCTTCCCATGGGGTTGTTTGAATGTCCTCATGATGTGGCAGCTGCTTTTCTCCAGAGCCAGTAACCTGCACAAATTCCTTCAAGGTGCAGGGAATAGGAATCATAAGTGCATCCTCCACCATTGCAAGCCACCAGATCTGCTCATTGCATTTTCCTATCTTTTTGCATTTCCTTAATGACTAATGATGTTAAACATCTTTTCATGTGCTTACTGACCATTTGTATATCTTTACAGAAATATCTACTCAAATTCCTTGCCCTATTTTTTCTTTTTTTCTTTTTTGCATCGGCAGGCACCAGGAATCAAACCTTGGTCTCCAGCATGGCAGGCAAGAACTCTGGCTGCTGAGCCATCGTGACCAGCCCCCCCCCCCCTTGCCCTTTTTTAATTCAATTATTTTTCTTTTTTATTGTTGAGTTGTAAGCATCATTAATACATTCTGGATACATGTCCCCTATCAGATATATGATCTGCATCCAATCTCCCATTCTGTGGTTATCTTTTCATTTTTTTGATGGTATCTTTTGAAGAGCTAACATTCTTTTATTTTGATGAGGTCCAATTTATCTACTTTTTTCTTTTGCTTCCTGTGTTTTTGGTGTCATATCTAAGAACCATTGCCTAATCCAAGGTCAGAAAGATTTATTTCTGTATTTTCTTCTGAGAGTTTTATAGTTTCAGAGCTTACATTTAGGCCTTGGATCCTAAAGTAGGGGTCCAAACTTACTCTTGTGGATATTTAGTTGTTCCAGCACCATTTGTTGAAAAGACTATTTTTTACCAATGTTGAATTGTCTTGGCATTCCAGAGGCCTTCTCCTGACCACTGCACTCAACTGTCTATCCTGAAAGCTTTTGGTGAGTGTGCGTGTTACAAAAACAGTTGAAACAAACCAAAGCTTTGAAATAAAATGCTGACCCTCGTTAAATCACCAAATGTCTGAAAGTTTTTAAAGGATAAAGAACATGGCTAGCCAACCTAGCTTTCAAATTGAAATAAGACCAAGGCCATATTATCCATCCAACCTCTAAAAGCTGAGACCTACCATTGGTAAAGAGATAAGGTCATAGTAAATATTTGAAAAATGAAATTTCCCCAAGGAATAAGGAAAGAAGACAATTCAAGTGTAAAAGATACCACCTAAACTCAGACATCTTCTGGTCACTTCATGGATGGGATCTCGTGCTCTCTTCCCAAGACACATTCGAATGAATTTTTAGAGTCAGCTGGAGTCAGTCAATGGTGAGATTGGAGTTTCAGATCTGCGATGACTTCTATCCATCTCCTCTCTAAAATCTTAGGGTTATTCCCTTCCTTGCCACAACTTAATACAACAACTTCCTGCCCATCAAGCTGGGTTCTTCCCCAGCATCGATTCAGGGTCTCCACCTCCTAGCTACTCCTAGAATTGAAAGGCCATGATTTTATTGCTATGCTCCTTTCATAAACACCTCTTCAACCTCAGAAGCAGTCCTATCATTATCTAGTTAGCAATTTATTTCCTCTTTTACAAAGGCAGTCCTTCACACATGAGAGGTGCTCAGGTACTTGGAAAGCCATGACTTTCAGACATGATTCCTTGGAGATTATTTAGATGTGGTCAAGCCCCAAATATTCTACCTTGAACCCTTATAGGGTCTGTTTTTGTCTCCTCTATCTTTATCATGAGCCATTTCCTCCCACTCCACATGGCTTGTGTAAGTTAGGGTAAGTAACATTAGCTGCTGTGGCAAACAAAGTCCAAAATTATCATGGCTTAACACAATTACCAGGTCATTTCTCGCTACCACAGAATCCAGTGTGAATATTCCTAGCCATGGACAGACTTCCATGTGGCCACTCAGTGACCCAGGGTCACTTCCATATTATATCTCTGCCATACTTTTAGGCCTCTAAATGCTCTGCTTAAGTTTTTCCATCCAGCCGGCACTCAATTGGTGACTATAATCCAGACCTGAAGTGATGTGCATTGGCTACATTCCATTGGTAAGTAGGCTTCACCGTGAGGCCATGCAGGCATGAACGGGAATCACAAATAGGTTCAACTTCTAGGAATATTCCTAGAAGCTCATTCTCAGTATCTGTGGTTTCCAGTGAATTGGAACCCCAGTACTAAGGGATATTAAAAGGTTATAAAGGAGAAGTGTTTAATTAAGTGCGCGAAACACTAAATTAAATAGAATGAAAGGTTTCTTCATAGCAAAACATCTTGGAACTTTTAATAGATTAATATGTGTTGTGGATCTCCAAGAAAGTAGGCAGGCTTTCCCTAAATTTTTGGACCTGGGAGCCATTTTTCATGAAGCCCCTTACAGACCTCATACATTAGGAAGCAGTGTTCAGGAAAGGCTGGTCTAGACAGATGCTGGATGACACAGGGGAGGGAGGGAAGATCGGTTGTTATCCAGCTTTAAATATGGGCTTGGAGGGACACACTGCATGCAATCACAGAACTAATATTCACATGAGTTACCTGCTTTGTTCTTTGCAGATTTGTATCCATTCACCACACCCCTACCCAGCCCCTTGGATGACTACTTTAGTTGGAGAATCTTCGGGGCCCTTGTTTCTAGCTTCTCTTTCTGAAGCCACAGGGAGACCCTTTGACAAGACAGGTTTTAGGACATCCATTATTTCCTCTTCCTAAACAAGGAACAGTGGTGTACTGAAATGTCTCAGTGATCCCTGAACACCTGTGCAGTGTAACAAGTCTTCCAAGCCTGAGGCACAAAGCTAGGGGTCCCTGGGACCAGGGTTGACACAAAGATTCATCTTCCCAAACACACAGGCATCACAGCCCAGGGATGGCAAGGATAGCTCTTGGGTACTGTCCTAATCTAGCGGCAGCTGTTTCCAGATAACTGCGAGGCACATACTAAAACTCCATAAAGACGAAAAGAAGAAGTGGCATTTCAAATGCGTCCTCCAGCAGCAACCCCTCTTGCCTGTGATGCAGGATTTCTGCAGGAAGATTTACAAGATGATATCAAAATGTCCTGTGTCCCCAAGACTTAATAATATCTCAGCCTTCTTTCTGTGACAAACTTTGGAAAAACTGAACTGAGACTGGGCTGGAGGAAGCTCCCTGAGCCATGTCCCAAGGCAAAGCCTGTGAGGAAGTGAGAGAGAGAACAGCCAGTACCAGCTCTTCCCCTATGGCTCCTGTTTTCTCTGCCACCTCCAGCAGTTCTTCCTTTCAGCTACGGCTCGGGTGAGAATTATAGGATTGCTATTATTACCCTAGCCCAGCATCCAGGTCTTGATGGCTGCTGTCCTGGCAGCTCCTGCCCAGAAGGGAGCCAACTGAAATGACAATAAAACAAAGTCCTTGGCAGCGGAAGGCCTCACTTCTGCATGCTTGGGCCTGACAAGCAAGATGTGGGGCCAGCCCTGACTCTGGCTCCTTGGGAAGTCTTGGAGCTGGCCCATCAACTCCCCAGCATCTGATTCCAAAGGCATTTTTCAGCCCAGCTGGGAAGGCTGTGACAATCTCAACAAGACTTACTTTATTGACCCTGAGAAATAAGAGTCTCAAGGACTTGGCTGTCTGTCCAGACAATCTTCCATAGGAGGAGATAGGTCTGCTGTAATTTGGCTGGCTTTATCAAGCCACCAAACAATCAAACAACCAGCATTCAAAAAGCCCCACTACATGCAAGGGCATTGCTCATCATTCATTCACAGTAAACCAGAAGGTCATGAAGTGTTATAGGGGAAATGAGAGCAGGCTCAGAGGACTGGGAATACAGACGGGGGTGCAGTTTTAAATGGGTGGTCAGGGAAGACCTCACTGAGAAGGTGACATTTGAACCAAGACTTGAAGGGGGTAAAAGATCAAAACACAGATCCCAAAAGGATCATCCAAGAGTTTACCCTCTCTGAGGAAGAGCAGATTCATTCACAGATGACTGTAAAAGCAGGTTGCCTCATGAGGTCCCAGACTGAGAGTGGAGGAAATTCAGAGTAAAAAAATGACCTTAACCCCCTGTGTTAGTTAGATTCAGTTGTCAACTTGGCCAGGTGAGCATACCTAGTCTTGTTGCTGTGGACATAAGCCAACCGTAAGTGAACCTCATCTGTTGCTAATTACATCTGCAGTCACTAGGAGGCATGTCTGCTTCAATGAGTGACGTTTGACTTAATTGGCTGGTGCTTAAATGAGAGAACCCAACGTAGCTCAGCTAAGCAGCTTGGCATTCCTCATCTCAGCACTTGCAGCTCAGCCCAGGCCTTTGGAGATGCAGAAAGAAGTCACCCCAAGGAAAGTTGTTGGAACCCAGGGGCCTGGAGAGAAGACCAGCAGAGACCATCTTGTGCCTTCCACGTAAAAAAGAACCTCAGTGGAAAGTTAGCTGCCTTTCCTCTGAAGAACCAACAAAATAAATCCCCTTTTATTAAAAGCCAATCCGTCTCTGGTGTGTTGCATTCTGGCAGCTAGCAAACCAGAACACCCCCATAACCGTAAGGAGGAGAATAACTCCTCCTTGGCATGGTTCTCTGAAAGCACTTCCTTGCTTGAAACGTGAGATGCCTGAGACAGGTGGAATTGCAGCTGGAGTGTGACTGGAACTATGGGGAAGGGAGTTACTGGGGCACAGGAAAGCAAAGTAGGGAACATCCAGGAGAAATGGCAAGGCCAGAGGCCTATCCAAGTGGGGATCCATCCAGAGAGGGGAAATACCTGGACCCAGGAGATCCCCCTTCTTCCCACAACGCATACTACTGAAAAACTCTCAGATCTGTTGATTATTCTCCTAAGATCAAACTCTCTAGCCAAAAAGGATCTCAAACTAGCATGATAATCAGACTCACATGATATTTAATAATGCAGGTTCCTGGGCCTATCCTAGACTCAAATCAGGATTTGTGTTTTTTAAAAAGCTTTGCAGATAGTTCTGAAGACCAATCAGGTTTGGGGTCCACTTTTCCGACCCTATACTGTCACACTTTTACTGCTGGAATCATTTCAGAAGAGCTCAGGTAGTAGGAAAAGCGTATCAATAGCTTTATCAACTGAGTGGGGAGCATATCTTCACGTGTCAGTCTCTGCAATGAGACTGTGAGTCCCCTGAGGACAGAGACTGTGTTACTTTTCTGTAGGAAAACTCAGAAACTGAAACATAAAAGGCATTGATAAAAAAGGAACTGAACTAAGCTGAAGCCTGGCTGCACCAAGCACTAGCCATCTGATTTTGGTCCTGATATATGATTTCTCTGGCCTCTGTGTCTGCATCTATAAAATAGATATGATGATTCCTGCCCTTTGGGTTGCTGAGAGACCCAAAATAAGGCAATTTGATAAAGGGTTTTTGTATACATGCAAGAGCTAAGTTGGAAAGTTTCTTTAGGAATTCCCTGTGGAAGGGAGGCTTAGCACAGATGATCCAAAATAGCAAATAATCTTAGCCTTGCTTGACCTTAAACTCCATCTTATGTACTCTAAGTTTACCTTCCTGAATTTTTTCTTTCACTTTAAATAAAACTCATTTATTTAACAGATCAGAGAGTTAAAAAGAACCTACTATATGCCAGGCACCACATTTGGCAAGGGGAACCCACAAATAAATGGCATAGCCCTGACTGTCGCAGAGTACACATTCGAACTGGAAGAAGCAATCATAGACCAAGAGTGATGATATAAGCAAGTGGGAGGGAGGGTTATGGTCAAAGTCTTCATTACTAGGTCTGAAATAATGAACAGAAGAAAATCTCTAACTCAAGGCAGAGAGGACATGATGGCCAAAGACAATGAGTTGGAAAATTAATAGTTTTTGTTTGTTTGTTTGTTTTTGTGCATGGTTCAGGAATTGAATCCAGGTCTCCTGCATCGAAAGTCAACATTCTACTACTGAACCACCGTGCACCTGAAAATTAATAGCTTTTTAAGGACCAGCAAGACAGGCGATGTTACCAGGGTGAGAGGTACCGGAGTGAGAGGTGGGTACAGAAGACACATAAAAAGGCAGAAATGGTAGGTAGCCCCTAAAGTGGCCTCCAGTAAACCTGGAATTCATGCCTTTCCATACTCCCCTCCCCTTGATTGCAGACTGGACCTGATAACTTGCTTCTACAAATAGAATATGGGAAAACGATGCAATGTTCCTCCCAAGATTAGGTTGTAAAAAGACCATGCTCCTTTCTTTCTCTCTCACTTGTTCACCCTAAGGAAAGTCACTGCTATGTTACAAGCTGTCTTGTGAAAAGAACCATATGGTTATTTAATAATAAATAATCAATTAATTTAATAAATTGGTATCTCCAGTCAATAGCCATTGAGGATCTGAGACCCTCACTCCAACAGTTTTTAAAGAACTGAATCCTGGCAACAACAACATGAGTGAGCCTGGAAGCAGATTCTCCCCTAGTCGAGCCTTCAGATGACACCACAGACCAGCCACCACCATGAATGCAGCTTTATGTGGCCCAGAGACAGAGGTCCCAGCTAAGCTGCACCCAGATTCCCGATCCACAGAATCTGTGAGATAATAAACATTTGTTGTTTTAAGCTGCCAAGTTTGGAAGCAATTTGTTACACAGCAATAGATAACTAGTACAAGTGGCCAATGGAATTTTCAAGGGTAAGAATGAAATAATGGAACATAATCTTTAATTGTGATGAGGGATCTCTCTAAGAATCCCAGCAAAGAGTTATGGCAGCTTGAACAAGCAGTAGCACACAAAACCGAGAAGAATGAATGAGAGATATTATGAGGTATACTTGACAGTTCTTGGGTTCAGGAAAGCCAAGTGACCCATTCACTCCATTACTCAAGTCAAAACCCTCAAAGTTGCCATTGATTCCTTTTTTTTCCTTACACCCCACATTCAATCCACTAGCTAATTCCATCTTCTTCTCCTACTTTTTCCTCTATCTCCCCCTCCACCACTACCACCAATGATAGCCAGACCATTTCACTTCCCTACTCAAAATCCACCAAAGACTTCTGGCCACACGTAGCATCAAATCCAAAGTCCTTCTGTGGCCTACAAGGGCCTATATGATCTAGCTTCTGGCCACTCTCTAACCTCATGTCTTCTTTCTCCACTCACTCAGCCCTAGGCAAATTGCCCCTTGCTGAGCCTCATCTGGAATGCTCTTCCTGCAGGTTCTGTGTCTGCATGGCTCACTCCTTCCGTCACTTCAGGTCTGCACAGATGTCATCTCCTTAGAGACATTTTATGACCACTCTGTTCATCTGTTCACAGGAGTGCCCCACTCTTGAAGGCAGGCTACAATTACGTGCTTAAATGTTTATTCTGTTTTCTCCATGGGATTCTAAACTCTTGGGGCCAGGGGTCTGGTTTCACTCACTGCTCCATCTCTGGTACCTAACAGACCCTCACTATTCTAGATGCTTAATAAATAAATGTTGGAGACCGAAGAGGGGTTGGGAAGTGCAATGAAAGGAAGAACACAATAAGGGAGGGAGATGAGTTAAAATTTTCCAGTTTGAAATCCTGAGTATATGATAAAGCCAGTAATTGAGATGGATAATATAGAAGTAGGATGGGTTTTTCATGGCGGGGGTGGGGGGAATTTAGAGAGCTATTTTTTGGTGCCTACACAAGAACCAATTAAAATGATTTTGCTTTCTCTGAGCCCAAAGGATCGAATTGAGGTGAGGAAATTGAAATAAGTGGAGTAGGGTGGAGGGAACTTCCCGATGGACATGCACTGCCTAACCAAGGGGTTAATTTTTGTTATTCATCCACTTATTTGTTCCTTCAAGAAATATTCATTGATCCCCTAATAAGCAATGGGCACTGTGGTGGTGCTGAGGATACAGAAGCAAACAAGTTGGACATCTCCCTGTCCTCAATGTCCCTGTCCTCACCTAACAAGCCATAAAATAAAGGGTGGAGCATGGCCAATATTCAGTCAGTAAACATCCTACCACAATACAAGTCATTAAAAGCTTGAATTACTTCCATACAGGTTGATAACAGCCCTGCTACCAAAGTCCCTAAGAGTCCTTCCCCACTGCTCAAGCCCCTCACACCCTCCCCAACATCCCCTTAAATTTCTCGTGATCCAGCAACCAGTGGAACACCCGGCATCCTGCTCTACTCACTGGCCACTGACTGCTGTGACTGGACCGTATCAGTACCTTCCTGTCTGTTAAATAATTGCTGACCATCACCCCTGGGTAGTGGCTTCTAGGAAGAGACAAGCAGAGGGTCTCTGTCACGGGACAGAACCTAGGAGGTCAGAAATAGCTTCTTCATGAGAAGGCACTTAGGCTGAGATGCTAAAGAGAATCCATGGAATCTGCTATCCTGGGTGGCTTAGGAAAATTGGCCTCATTCCTTCAGTCACATCGCCTAGGGCAGGATTAATCATCCTGGGCATAAGGAAAGCTTTCTTACTTGAGGCTGGGATGGTGGAGTCATGGCATACATGGAACATCTTGGTAACAGCCCCTCACACCTGTGGTGGCCTCCACAGCTCCTTTCCATCCACCACCGAGCTTGGTGGTCCTCCCAGCCAGTCTGCAGGGAATATGTTCAGATAACTGAAAGGTTGGGGCAACAGAAGCACCAAGTGGTAAACGGACTTGTCCCAGGGTTTCTCCATTCCCAGCTCAGGGTTGCACCTCCTCATCCTTGGATCTTCCAAACAATGAGAGCTGGATAGGAAAAACTAAAATAAATCTTAATAAGGAAATAAATGACATATAGAAAGAGTTTTGTCAATTGCTATTCATTTAATAACTCTTTTCGCCTGATGTGTCATGGGTTTGAGGCAATCAGTCGTTAAGCTAATCTTCATTGGTCACCTACCAGCCATGTTGTCAGCCGCTGTGCTAAGCAGCGGATATTCACTCTGAGGACACAGTACGTGTCAGGGCATGGCCCGAGGGGCCGCTCAGTCAGCTGGCCCAGGGCAAGTGGGCCTGGAGGGAACACGGCTTCTGGGCCAGTTGCCCCGCTAGGCTTCTTCATCATCAGCCTGGTGAAGGGTCTTCACAACCCTCTGCAGAGCCACGGCCCTCCCTCCACTCGCAGCCAGCACTGCTCTGGGCTCCTAGGAGGCCTCCTGTGGGGCGCTGGACGCAGCCAGCTGGCAGCAAGTCCCCAGCAAGCGCAGTGACGCGCTGTTGGCAGCAGTCAGGGACAACGTGGTAACGTGGAACGGCTCCATGGGGCGACCCGGAGTGCCCCCTCTCCCCAAGTGCTCCGACACATCACCTCCTTCCAGGCCACCCACACTGTCCTAGAAATGCCAGCTCTTCTGTTTCCACTTTTTCCCTACGGGCGGAAGAAAGACCAGGAGGTGGAAAAGCAAAGGAGCCAGGTAGTGCCGCAGGGAGGCGGCAATTCGAGAGCCAGGCGGGGCTGCAGCTGACCTGCCAAGCGCCACCTCCCAGAGGGCCTCAGGGACAAGGCCTTCACATCCTGGGCCCAACTCCCGTGCTGTACTGAGGCCCTCGGGCGCCCTCAGCCAGAGCTGAAAGGGGCCTTAAACCCCATCTCACCCAACCTTGGTTTTAAGTCAACTGATGTCCAGAATCGCCCGTGTTCATGATTAAGCCAAACTTGTTATGGCCCCTGAGAATGGAAGAGAAAGTTGAAAAAATAGTTACCTTGGACAGAAAGTCTGCATTCCCTTAGGCAAGTCTCAGTTTCCTAGGCAGGGGCTTTCTCTGAGATTCCCCTTCTGCCATAAACGCTCAGGAAAATGCTGGCTGAAATTAGGCAAACAGAAAAAAAAAGACCAGCAAGCCAGCAGATGAAGTCGATGAACTGAGTAAATGAGGAGCAAAGAGACACCTCTTAGGCTGCCTCCTTTTAAAAAGCAAAATGTACAAGCAGTGCAGTATAGTGGAAAAGCACCAAATCATAGATAATTATAATAATGTCATTAACAATTTCAAGATGCGTACCTCATGTCACATACTATGTCTTCACAAGAACTCTCATTCACGGCCAAGGACTGCTGGCGGGGGCAGGCTCAGGCTCGCACGCACCCCACCTTACCTCAAAAGTCTTGTGATAAAAGGAGGAATCCTAAGGAGGGAGCAGAATCTCAAGCAATGCCCAGCAAATTCAATTTCCACAAATGCCTTCAATGAAAAATAGCATCTTGCAGTCCCCGCTTTGTGTTTATCAGACTGTCCAAGGGATGTGAGAAGTTTGAAAAAAAAAGCCTGGTCTAAAAATTGCCATTGATTTTTTTTAAGTCACTGTTTCAATGAGTTGAAAATTTCATAAATTATCAAGAGAGAGCGCGAGATTGTTTTTTTGTTTGTTTGTTTTTAGGTTCCTCAGAAGGAGGTATGAGTCAGAAGTGTTGAGAAACTGCACACACATCTGCACCTGCACAGGGCACAGTCCCCACACCCGTTTGACTCCTGAGGAGCACAGAAGGGGGTATGCTTGATTTTCCTTTCCTTACCCTCCTCCTCACACAGGTAAAACAGTAGTCCTTCGTATTTACTAGGGAATTGCTCTCACCCCCCTTGTTTATTTGATTCTCACAATATCCCTGTGAGCTGGGCAGAACAGGGGCAAAACTTAATCCAACAAGAATGCAGAAGAGAAGCCTGCTGTGAGCGAGGAAGGGCACCCAGCAGACGAGAAGACTAGCCCAGAAGGGTTGAATGTAGAGTTAGAAGAGGAGATTGAACGGTCTTTCATTGCCCAGATGAAGAAAATGAGACCGGAAGACGAGAAGGAGTTCTCTGTCACCCAATGAATGCCAAGTCCCCCAAATTTTCACAATCCAATTCTCTGTCCACATCACACAGCCCCTTCGGCTGCCTGTGCCCTAGAGAGGAAGGAAGAGGAAAGCGGAGAGGGAACTCACCTGCATTGAGCACATGCGTCCGCCAGCAGTAGTCCTTCACTCCCATCCGTACATTTATCAGAGATGGTCGACAACTATCTTCTGTGCTTGTGCTTTCATATCCATGAGGCATTTTCATCATAATCCTGTGATGGCTCAGTCTTTTCATCTGTAAAATGGAGATATCAGTGCATGATAGATGATATTTATCATATCAAAATAAATGTAAATAAAATATCAAAATATGATATTTTGCTGGGGAGGTGGGAGTGGAAATCATGGCCTTGCAGCGCCAGCACCATGGCCGGTCCACCCTCTCCTGGTCAGCTGCAAGTGGTCTACGAGAGGCCCTTTTCGCATCTGAACCACAAATGTGACTTGCTTCTGCCTGTCGGTGGCAGCGAAGCCCCTGACTCCAGCTAAGGGCCCTTCCCCTGCACCTGCCATGGAACTAGCTTTCAAAGAGCCTGGTTTTTCCTTCTTGGGGGCACAAGGGAATTCTAACACAAAACGCAGCCGCCTACCCCAATTCCCCACTCAAACTAACTTAGAAAACAACAATCATTAAATGAGGCCAGGCATTTTATTTTCAAAATCCAGGTTTTATTCGTGCGGCGTGCTTCTCTGTGAGGTCCATCTTATGCACTTGCGATTGCGTTTAAGGTTTGGAAACTCCTGCTGGGACAGCAGGATACTGACCGTGACCAGGCCACATGTCTGCACAGCAGTCTGGGCTCTGACATCAGCTGATAGTTCCCGTGCCATTTCTCACATGTGCCCAGGCACATCCACTTGCTCTAGATATTCACTCTGGTAATCCTGCTACAGCAATGGTCCAACGGGCTGCAAGTCTGGGTGGGTTTGCTCCTCAGTGGTTCATGATGATGGCTGACAACCTAGAAAACCCCACTCTATGTCCAGCATTGTCTAGTATCAAGTGTAGTGATTTTTATCATTTTCTAATTCTTTGAAAACTGGTAAACTCCACAGGAAGTTTCTAGTTACTAAAATATAAATTTTTAACTTAAAGAAACTCATTTTCCACCCCACTGATACCAGAATGTGCCCTAGCTTGGCGCTCAGTTTGTTTCCTTCTTTAAACAACCCTCTCCATGGTTCCTGCCAGGTCTGTTGGGTGGCTCCTGGGAGTAGCTCATTGCAAACAAGAAGCTTCCAGACTTTAGGAAAATGTTCGCACTTCACTGTCTTCTTAGAATATAGGTTAAGGCATGTCTAGTGACTGAAGAGGGCAGTTAGGGGACAGTGAGAAGAACATGGCTGGGGTCAGGTCATTGGGCTGTAGTTCCAGCCTTGTAACTCGGCTGTGTGACTTTAGGCAAGTTACTTCTCCTCTCTGGGCCTCAGTTTCCTCTTACGCAGAACGACCTGCTTGTTAGAGATGAAATTCAGGTAATCTGCCTGCTTTGAGTTCATGACTTGAGGGGGCCTGAGCGAGCAACTGGGAGTTGCTCAGACCCAGCAATTGCTGTGAGATTTAGGGTAAGTTATTTAAACTTTTAGTGCCTGAGTGTCATTGAGCTGATAATAGTAAAATACCAGCTGCTCTGGATTTTGTGAGTACATGAATTAATACTCACATAAACAGTTTAGAATAGCACCTGGCACGTAGTACGCACTTGATAAGTATCTGTTCTCACATTTGTCACTTCGACAACACAGAATGGGACCTCTTTGAGGCAAGGATGTGTCTTACTCATCATCTCATCCTCAGCAGCTAATGGGGGACCTGGCTCCTGCCGGGGAAAGGCAGAGTGAACAAAGGTCTAGCTCTAAATCAAGTATATGAAGGGGAAAGGGGAGGTTAAAGGGAGGTGGGCAGCTATTCCAAGAGTGACAGATATTTTCCCTGGCCCCAGCCCTCTGAGGTGTGTGTGTTGGCAGCGGGAGAGGGGAGATGTAAATACCTTCGCCCCTGCCCCCAGCCCCCACCCCACCCGCCCCCTGGCCTCTGCTGCTCTGAGAGCCTGAGGAAAGTCCGGCCTCCCAGATGCCTGGTCTGAGTTCTCTCTGCACAGTCCATGCCCCCAGCCCAGCCCATCTCAATTGCACCCGGGTCTTCTTTCATCCCATAGTTCATCTTCAAACTCAAGGGAAACAGTAGTCAAAAAAGAAACAGCCTCCGCCGCCCCAAAGCCCCTGGCCAGTAATCTGAGCTGCAGAAGGAAAGGGGCAATTATGGTTTGGGGTTTCTCCCCGCTCCTTTTCCAGCTTCTCGACTCACTTTTCATCTTTCTCCTGCCTTCTGAGAGCACAACATTGAGCTCCACGGGGCTGCATTCCGGGGGTGGCTGGAGGTGGGGGCGTGGGGGTGGGGGAAGCAGCAAAGCCCTCCACTTCCTCCAGAAAAAGACTGGGGCGGGAGAGCAGCAGCCCTCGGGGCCCCGTGCCCCTCCGCTAATCCACAGCCCGGTGACTCTCGCCAAGCCCCTGGCAGGCTCGCCCTTCTCGGCAGAAGGGAATTTATTAGCAGAGGCTGCGGCGAGGGCTGGGGTTACTGAGACTTCATTACTCTTACAAAATATACTATGGGACGTTTACTAGTGTCCCGTGAAGTGTGACCATAAATCAGGGGCTCCGCGGCGTCTGTCAGGAGAAAAGCGGAAAGTGTGTTCGCACGCGGGGGCCGGGCCTCGCCGTCCACCACGCGCCTGTCCCCAGGCACGGCCACTGCCCCCCAAGGCCCCCTCCCGGCCCTGGCGCCGGGCACGGGTCTGTCCCGGGCGGCACGTTCTGAATGCAAATGCCATTCAATTGCAGACCCCCACGGATCACACATTGAGTCCCGCCTGAAAATAATATTTCCTCTGCCAATTTTATTCACCCTGCCCTAAGGACCTACAAAACTTCTATGCTGCATGATCTTGTTCTCTTATACATCTATATATGCAGTGAATCTCTCTAAGGAGAATGATTACCACTAATTTTTATTTACTTCTTAAACTTTTTAGGACTGGATTTTCTGCACCTTTTTAAAAAATGGGTTATTTTTATCCTAGAAAAAAGTTTCTTTTATAAAAGAACCTTGAAAAATCAAGAACTAATCATAGGGAAATATGAATATGTTCACGTTATTTATGAAAATGTAAAACCAGAAACAACCAAAATGTGTAATATTATTCCACATCTACAGGACAGACTATCTTGCAGTCATTTAAGTACTAGTTATCAAGAGGTGGGGATATGCTCATGATCTAACACTTAGCAAAAAAAAAAAGGCGAAAATTGGGCCATTTGTGTATGCATATGCTGCACTAGTATATAAAAATATACATAATTAAAACACCTACCGTTGTATGAAGGAATGGGCTTCTGGAACATTTTCCTTTTCTCTTTGCTGATTTCCAATTTTTGGGCAATGTGATTATAGTTCTTTCGTAATTGTTAAGTACGTGAAAAGAGAAAGAAAAATGCAGAGACCTGGTCTTGGGCTCCCGCTCCTCCCATTCCACCCGGCTCCCCCCATCGCCAAGTACCACACACGTATCCTGCCCGCACATTAAAGCACAAGGCCCGGGGTGCTGTGGTGGGCTCAGTTCCGATGGGAAATCTGGAGCAATCAGCTCCACCAATGAACTTTTTATGGAGTTTCTGACTTTGAAGCTAAGTAATGAGACTTGGCCCTGGACCAGGCCTCGAATTGTTCCAAGTGCCCTCCCCCCATCGATTAGCTTCTCTGCGGTGCCCCAGCGGTAGGTCGGGGGGGGGGGGGGGGCAGTTGGGCAGGCGGCAGAGGCCCTGGTTTATGGAGTCCAGTGGAGAGGTGGGAGCCCCTGCCTGAGACCAGGGGTACAGTGAGGACATCCCGTCCAGCCACAGGCAGACCCAGGGGGCTTCGGAGGGAGCCCCTCCCCCAGCTCCGTGGCCGGTCTGACATTTGGGGGGACTCCAGAGAGGGGGTGGTGGTGAAGGGCTTTTGGAAATCTGGGGGCTCTGAGCTGGTGTCTAATCCTGCCAGAGGAGTGCTCCGTTCAGAAATGAGACTTCTGTGTGAAGGAAACAGGCCTGGTCTCCAGCACCCCCTGCTGAGGGTCACCTCCAGCGCCCTCGCCTAGCCCAGGCAAGAGGTGCCCGCGCTGGCCTCTCTGCAGAAAAAGTCCCGGGGAGTTTCCAGATGCTGGGTACAAAGGAACTGTCCCTTGTTCTCACTGTAAGAATTTTTAAATAAATTGATCTTTCTCAGTGAAGGGATCCTTAACCCTAGGAGAAAGGCTTGTTTTGCTGAGTTGGCTTTTGGGGTTTTCGGTGGGCTTTCTCCCCTTATGTTTGATAAGAAGTCACTCTCTCCAAATGCAAGGCAGGGGACGGCTGGGAGGTGAACCTCTGGTCCTCCCCGGATCATAGCTTCCATTCCGCATTTTGAATGGGTCGCACCGCATTTGGATTTCAGGGGCATTTGGTTTTGATTTTTAAAGGCGGAGCTAGGGGGAACCTTTAGCCTTGAAGCAATGAGGAGTTCTCTTGGCAGCTCCGGGGCGCCTGGCAATGCTGAGGTCTTTACTGGCAGGATTGAGAAGATGAGCCGAGTCGTTGTGGTGTGTTTAGAAGTTTCAAACTGCAAAAAGTCAGGGAGAGGGTTTGCGGGAGGCGGGGAGGGGTGGCCTGGGCCTGAGGAGGGGAAAGGACCTCCAGCTCTGTTCTCCTCTCTACTGTAAATTACAAGCCTGCTTTTTAAAATTTCCCTTCCCAGAACAATGTTATTCATTCAATTCCAAAATAAACATCGGGCTTAGATACTCAACAGTTTGGGAGAACAAACTGTCCTCGTTGTTAGGGTCTTTACCTGTCAGGGGCCTGATTAAACCCATATATCTTCATGGCAGCTCTCGGCAGCCACCGTGGGCCCGGAGGAAGGACCGGCCGCAGCGCCCGCCCTTCCGCCCGCAGGAGGCAGCCCCTCCGCGCCGCTGGCGGCCCCGCGCACCAGCGCCCCACAAGCAGGGTGACTGCGCAGGGCTGGGCCCTGACCCTGAACCTCTGGGGCACAGAGGGCAGAGCAGAGGAAACGCTGAGGCCCCGGAGGGCACCAGGAACGCGGAGGAGGGGGGGGGGAGGGGAGGAGGGGGAGGAGGGGGAGGAGTGGCGAAGGCCGAGTTTCAACCACCTGCAAAGTGATAGATGCTCGTTCTGGAGCGGAGTCCGTTTGGGGAGGAACACAGGCCTTCGGTAGTAAATCATGCAGTCCGCTGTCGGTGCTAAGAATATGGAAGCCCATTTCCTTTCTCCTAGGGGAAGGCCTCTTAATTAAGAGAACTCCGGGTACTCAACTTTCCTCATAAATTTTAGAGGGCTGTAAAACTCAGCTCCGGGGGCGCGTGCCTGTGTGTGTCTGCGCGCGCACGGCGGACGTAGAACGTAGAGTTCTGTTCAGCGTGGCACGCATATGGCCTCGTTGGGCCTCAGTTTCCCCGTATTGGGGGTGGCAATGAGATTACCTTTGACATCCCAGCTTGCAGGCAGGTATCAAGATACCAAGTTGGAAAAGCACAAGGCACCCTAATTTTGTTGAGTGAATGGAAGGGGGCGTGGGCGCCCACAGGGAGAGAAGGGGAAGGAAGGCGTGGATCCCGATTGTGTATTTTTGGGTGGGGGGTGAACACCGAAGCCAGACCCCAGGCCCCATCCTCTCCAGCCCTTACCCTGGGGATGTCCCAGTTTCTCTGTGGCTAGAATCTTAAGTTTCCTGCTCTCCTTTAAGGAATATTTAATTTCCAAAGAGCATTCTGCTTCTCTTCCAGAAGAATTCGTTTCCCTCCTGGCTCATCTGATTGTGGGTATCTCAGGGAGCAACTTGTCACCTATCATTTTCTACAGAAGTGAACATTAGCAGTTGGGGAACAGGGAGGGAGTCTCCTGTGGAGCCAGTGATGCCAGGGCTGGGGCAGGTTAAAAAGAGGAGTCAAAGAAAGGAGAAAAAGCAGTCTGTCCTAAAATACACAAGCTAAGTCCAATTTTGGCTCACTTAGAAAATATTCTTGTGTGGTGTTTTCCTTTGATAACACACTTTAAATCTTTTTAAACTTGGGTCCTAAGATGCCCCAGTGAATGAATGAAAGGCCAGGACTGTGCCCCTCTGTGCTGCAGAAGGGAAAATTGAGCCAAGGATAGGTAAAATAGCCTGTCTTAGGTTCCACTGCTAGAGATTGGTGAAAGCAGCCCTTGAACCCACCTCTGCCTGGCTCCAGACTAGGTTCTCTCTTCATATTGGGTCAGCCAGGGAAAGCATCACCCACACGGGGCTACAGCTTATTGGGGTTGGGAAGAGTTTTTATCCAGTTTAGGACTCCACAATAATGGCCCTTGTCTTAGCTTCCTAGGAATGCCATAAAGAGTTATCACAAATTAAGCAGCTTTAGAAAACAAAAATTTGTTGTTTCACAGTTATGAAAACTGGTGGTCTAAAATTAAGGTGTCAGCAGTACAATGCTCACTCTTAAACTTCTAGGGGAGAGTCCTTCCTTGCCTCCTCTAGCTTCTAGTGTTTGCCAACAATCCTTGGTATTCCTTGACTTTTAGATGCATCTGTCTAGTCTCTGTCTCTGTCCCCACCTGGCCTGTGTCACTTCTTTTCTTATAAGGACACCAAGTCACATTGGATTAGGGCCGACCCTAATTCAGTGTGACCTCACTTTATCTTGAATACATCTTGAAAGACCCCATTTCCAAGTAAGGTCACATTTACAAGTACTAAGGGTTAGAATTTCAACATATCTTTTTAGGAGACACAATTTGATTTGTAACAGCACTGTAAAACATTATGTGATAAATGTATGGTGGTTGCTCTGACTTCTGGAGCTCTGGTGCCCTTGGTAAAGGACACGTTCATGGGGGTGATTTCCAGGGCATGGTATGGGCTGGGTGCACTCTCAGCTCAAGGCAGGGGACTAGACCAGACGACCTGCTTAGTTCGTTTAGGCCTTTAGTTTTCCAGACTGCTATAGCAAATACACATGATAGGTTGGCTTAAACAACAAGCATTTATTTTCTCATAATTTCTGAGGCTGAAGTCCAAAATCAAGGCATCAGTAAAGCTGTGCTTTCTCCCCAAAGTCTGTAGCATTCTGGTGCTGGCTTGCCACAATCCTTGGGGTTCCTTGGCTTGCATCTCTGCCTCCCATCACATAATAATCTCTTTCTCCTTATGACTGCTCTTTGGTTTTTGATGACTTCCAGCTTTTGACTGGGTGGCCTTCTCTGGCTCCTGACTAATGATTTCTTCTCTTTATAAGGCCTCCAGTAATATGAATTAAGTTCCACCCTCATTTAGTTGGGTCACACCTTAACTAAAAATAACACCTTCAAAAGGTCCTATTTAAAATATGTTCACACCCACAGGAATGCAGATTAAGGTTAAGGGGGGGGGGGTCTTTCGCTGGGGAACAGAATTCAATCTACCATAGCCCTTGTTTCCATTTGGTGGTGATAGCTGGTGAGGACCAAATTTCACAATGTCTGTGAACTCATTGGGCACGGAGCAGCCTCTCTCAACACATCGGTTCCATTCTTGCAGAAAATGGGAACATGCATTTGGATTAAACTACCGGCAAATGCATATTCCCAAATGAAAATAAAAGCTGGGACCAGGTTTGTTCATGGTGATCCTACAAGGATAAAAAAAAAGCTCAGGATACAGAGACTGGAGATCAGGACACAAATGTGAGGTCTGGGGTTACAGGAGGGGAACAGAGCATTCCAAAATACACCATCTCCTAAGTATGCTCTCCTGAGGTCCAGGGTTCCATCACATTGCCACTGAAATTTTCTTTTTCTTTTTTTTTAATGTTATATTTTTTTCTATAATAAATAGTCATTACATGAATACGTGAAATAAAAATGTTTTTTAAAAAAGAATCACATTTAGGGCAGAGGTGAGACCCCTATTTCTTTTCCTTGCCAATTTCCTCGGAGAACTCCAGATCCCACCTGAGCTGAGGGGCTTTCGATCACAGGACCTTACAGCTTGAGGCAACCTTGGGAATTGCATAGGCCAATCCCTCATTGGGCAGATGGGCCAACTGAGGCCAGAGAGGGGAAAGGATTTACCCAAAGTCACATAGATTAAAGGCAGATTAAATTTATGAAAAGTCTACTTAGACAAACCTTTCTGGAACAGCACTGGGACATGGTTCAGTCAATAAGCATACACTGACCACCTTCCATATGCCAGACTCTGCACCAGGGTCTGGCAACACAGGGATGGATAAATCACTACCCTGGACCAACACCACCTAAAAAGCAAAGCCACGCATGTTCTTGACACCTTCTGTCTGGAGACCGGAAGAACCTCCCAAATTCCTGCCTGGCCAGATGCGATGTGCGAGAAAGAGACCAGGAGTAGGGGAAGGATTTGCAGTCTTAATTGTGCTCATCTAGGTGTGACTTTGGTAAATCCCTTCCCTCTCTGTGACCTCAGTTAGCCCATCTGCCCAATGAGAGATTGGCCTCCAGCTCTGTGGTGCTGTGATCCAAATTCCCTCTGCACAGGGGTGGTCTGGAGTACCCCAACCAGATGCCTAAGTCCAGGGCTTTCCCCAACATCCCATCCAGCCTACTGACATCCGTGATTTGAGTAGCATAGCTGGCTTTCCTGGAATGGGATTGGTCTCGGTCTACTAAGCCTGGCCTTTACAGAAGGTGAGGGATGAGCCTGTGCTTCTCTCCTCACCCCATCCCTGACACTACATGCTCTGTCCATTCCGTGATAAAGGATGAAGGAGAAACCACATATGAAAGATAGTATAAAAAGACATGAAACACTTCCAACTTAAAGAAAATATGAATCAAAGGCAGAGGAGGAGAGGAGCCCAAATACAACCCACAGAAAAGGCAGCAAGTAGAGAGTCAAAGCTGGGTGAGAGAACACAGGTCTTTGCTGGATTCTGGAAATATGGGCTATAAAGTTTCAACTAGACATCATGCCTTGGGATGAGAAATTAGAGATACCTATCTCAGCTAGTATTATCTCCCTAACATTTAGCAACATGCCCCTTTGCAATCATGCACCCATCCAAATGAGATATATCCATATATCAATGTGAGTGGAAACATCTCTGAACTGGAAGACCTGGTCCAGGTTCCTGTACTGACTAAGTGGATGACTATGAGCATATCCCCACCCTCTTGGTGTCTCATCTCAAGTCTTCTTTTGCACATTGGGAGAAACTTCCACATCTGCCTTGTTTTCGCCCTGACTGCTGGGATATACAGGGAGGATCCCCTGCAGGTGAGGCCACTCTACTGACACAGCTTCCCCAGGATGTGAAGCAGTGGGCTCAGCTGGCCTCTAAGGCTCTGACCAGCCCACCACTGGGCTGCTTGGTGGCATGGTTCAAGGCTCTGCTGTCTTCCATGCTGCATGTTATAGATGCCTTCCCAGAAACCTTTGAAGGCTAGCATTGCCTCTCCTTTCCTCTGATCCCAGTAAAATCAACCTGACCATATGGAAAAGCTTTTAAAGGATATCTAAATCTCCATGTGGGCCCAGCCAATTTCCCAGAGGTCAGCTGCACAGTTGACTTCTCTTGGCCAAATTTGCCAAGGTCTGGCCTGCTGTATGCCTTTTGACCCCACATAATTATTAGCACTGCTTCCTTTCACACGCAAAGGTAACCCTGACTGGAAACTAGTTGCATAACCATATGCATACCCATGAGGCAGAGTGGACTTCCTAGGAACAAGAGTTTGAATCAACCCCCACCAGGTCCAGTGGAACAGAACTCTCTAGGCCAAAATGTGAGGATTACCATAGAGCCACCCAAGCCCCGGCCATGTGTCCTCTCCTTCCTAGTGATAGGTATCCTCAAATTTACCTGTCCCCACTGGTGGTTATCAAAGTGTGGCCCCAGAACAGTAGCATCTGCATCACCAGAGAAAGTCTCAGTCTCTACCAGATCTTCTAGACCTAATACAGTAGAAACTCTGAGGGTGGGGTCCAGAAATTTGTGCTTTAAAAAAGCCCTCCAGGGAATGCTGGTGCCCACTCAAGACTGAGAACCACTATCCTAGGCTATCATAATGTTAGAGCTGACCTAAAATTCCCTAGGCCTGTGGCTCCTCCACCTCCATTTTATAGACAGAGAAGTTAAGGGCAATGGAGGCAACAGTTACCCTGAAGTTGCACAGAAATGGCCCCTGCACCCTTGCCTGTATTGCACCTGGTGCCTGCATGTCAGTTCTCTCAGGAATGAGATACCAGATCGCTCAGTTGAGCTAATTGTGTAATCTTAACAAAACACGTTCTCCTCTGGACCTCAGTTTCCTCATCCATGCAATCGAGGGACTTTCTTAGTTGATCTTTAAGACCTCTTCCAGAGCACACGCACATGGCAGGCCTGAAGACTGGAACATGGTGCTGAGCAGGAGGTTAGCATGGCAGCCGAGTACAAGACCAAGTTGTCCAAGAATCTGCTGCACATGAAATTCATGCAAAGTGGATTGGACTCAGAAACCAAGGACAACTGGAGAAGGCAGAGAAGGAAGAGAAGAAAATCATTAGTGAAGAGCACTGGCACTTGGATTTGCCAGAACTTAAAAAGAGAGTTTCATAATTGAAGAGTGGAGTTTTTGCTATGTGAAGACCTTTATGGAAGAATGTCATTCAGACGATTTAATTCTGAGGTTCAGAAATTAATGCTTCAGATGAATGCTAAGAGCAAAGCAGAAGACTCTGAAGATGAAACAGCAGAGCTCAATGAGTCTGATGTAGAAATGGCTAGAAGATATGGGACCTTGGTGGAAACAACTGAAAAAAGTTTATCAAGAAAAGAGACCATGTCAATTATGAAGAAGATGAAAATGAAAACATAGAACCAATTAAAGTAAAGGAGATGCTCTTAAAGCCCCAAGATTAGAATGAATGCCCTAAGATATGGTTCCAGGGTGCCCCATGAAAGTTATATTTTATATTTTAGAACTCATTCAAATTATTTCCCTATACTATTAATACTATAGTGTATATTTGTAAAAGAATGTACAATTTTGGAAGCATGCTGTTTTTGAAACAGATGCTTGATGGATGTTATACATCTTTTGTTAAGAGTATCCATCAGGAATAGGTTTTTAGCCCTTAATCTTCAGCTGTACATTATGTACATGTATGTCTCCTAAAGATTTTTTTGGGGGGGTGCACGGTCCTGGAATGAAACCCAGGTCTCCCGCATGAAAGGCGAGCATTCCACCACTGAACCACCCGGGCACCCCCTAAAGATTTTTTGACTGCAGCTTTTTAAAATATAGCTCTTTAGTCACTGACTTGGATTAGCTCAGATAATATCAGTGTTTAAGTTGCCCTTATGTTATATTCTACTTTTAATTATTTATCAGGTTAAGACCAATTTGTATATACAATTTTGAAACCAAATGTGTTATGAGAAATTATTTTATGTAAATTTATCAAGAATAAACAGGCCATTCCAATCTGAATTATTTTCATGCTGCCAATTCATTGTCAGATTATGGTATTATAATATAATTATTTGCTTAAGGCAAATAATTAAAATTAATTAAAAATATATATATTCTGACATTTAAAGAAAGACCTCTTCCAGGTCTGATACGCTCAAACAGCGTACCAAATTAATTGTTCATTCATTATCCACCAAATAATGTCTTCATTTCCATGGGGACCTCAGTGACTTAACCAGGAGAGAGTTCAGACAATGTCAAGATGTTTATAGAAGATATGTCAAGGCAGAGCTCCTTCTCATGACCCTCAAATCCATTTTGGAATCGGCCTCTTAAAATTGAAAGAGGCTTTAGGGCAGGGTCTCTCAGCTTCGGCACTACTGACATTGTGGGTCAGACAGGCTGGGTGACTGTCCTGTGCCTTGTAGGACATTTAGCCAACCCTTGCCCTCTGTCCACTAATAGCACCTGCTGCCCAGTTGCAGCAACCAAAAGTGTCTCCAGACAAGATCAACTGTCCCCTGGGAGGCAAAATCGACCCTCACTGAGAACAACTGCTCTAGAGATTCTCTGGACAAACCGTTCTACAATCCTACTGGGAATTTTCTCCTGATCTTCTCCCCAGGGCAGGAATCTCCACTGCTGGCTCAGCTGACAGGGTCTCAGAGCTGCTCCCACTCCCACCTCCAACCCACACAAGAACTTTCCGCCAATCCAGTTCACAGCCAAGGGTTGAATTATCCCACCTGCACCACTTCCTAATTATGTGACCTTGTACAAGCTGCTCAGCCACTGAGAGCCGCACTTTTCTCAACTGTAAAGCAGGAATACCAGCACTGAGCAGGTTAAGACCAATTTGTATGTACAATTTTGAAACCAAATGTGTTATAAGAATCTATTTTATATAAATTTATCAAGAATAAACATGTCATTCCGATCTGAATTATTTTCATGCTGCCAAGTCATTGTCATTATTGTAGGGCTGAAGGGTAGACTCAGGAAACCCCAGCCTGGTGGCCGCGCAATCACAGCCCGTGTTATTGTGACGAGTAAATGGGAGGAAGATACCCTGTGCTAACATCCCTTTCTCTTCTTCTGTCTCCAAATGGCAACTTCATCTTCACTCCACAAAAGCAGTTTGCTCATGGAGGAGGGAGCCCCCAAGAGAAGTTTCATTTATTTGGCTTGCCTTCCCCAGTCAACAAAGCTGCCTGCTGCGGCTGGTACAGGTAAAGCTGGAAGGGCACCTCTCCGCAGCATTTGGGGTTGAAGGGAACTTTGTATGTGGATCTGTGCCTGGCCAGCCCTGAGGAAAAGGGGAACCCAGGTCACAGACTGTGGGCCTCAGGGCCAGACAGGACGTGAGGAGGGGCCATGGCCCGGTGTAGAGCAGAAGGGCCCAGAGACCCGGGCAGAGACAAGGTCCCTTTTTTTAAAAGACTCTATTCAGCTCTAGACAGTTGTTCCACATGGGGATGTGAAAATAGAGTTGTCACAGCTTCCAAATTAGTCACCATAAGTACATGGAGACTTGAATAGGGCATGAGATTTTGTAGGTTTGTCCAGTGTGATGCCCCAATAAATCCCAGAGTGATTTGAACAGTGAATAAAGAAGTATTTGCAAAGTCCCCTTAGGGGAATGGTGAGAAAGGGGGAAAATTCAACTTCCCCATTTGGAGAATTCCTGATATTCTCACAAGCACTGGGGACAACCAAAGTAATAGGCCAACCCTTCAATCTTGGGGTTTGTTCATATGAAACTTGTCCCCGCAAAAGATAGGCTAAGCCTACTTAAAATTAGGCCTAAGAGTCACCCCCCAGAGAACCTCTTTTTTTGATCAGATGTGGCATCTCTCTCCAGCCAACATGGCAAGCAAACTCACTGCCCTCCCCTCTCTACGTGGGACATGACTCCCAGGGGTGTAAACCTCCCTGGCAATGTGGGACAGAAATCCTAAAATGAGCCAGGACTCAGCATCAAGAGACTGAGAAAACCTTCTCGACCAAAAGGGGGAAAGAGAGAAATGAGAAAAAATAAAGTGTCAGTGGCTGAGAGACTCCAAACAGAGTCGAGAGGTTATCCTGGAGATTATTCTTACGCATTATGTAGATATCCCCTTTTTTGTTTAAGGTGTATTAGAGAGGCTAGAGGGAAGTGCCTGAAAATGTAGAGCTGTGTTCCAGTAGACATGTTTCTTGAAGATGATTGTATAATGATATAGCTTATGCAATGTGACTGTGTGATTGTGAAAAAAAAAATAACTTAATATTCATGCAAAGCAATCTTATAAAACAGGTGCCGTAATTGTCCTAACTTTATCATGAGAAAACCGAGGCACAGAGAGGTTAAATAACTGGCCCAAGGTGATATGGGCAGAAGAGGGGAATGGAGATCCCAGCACAGAAAGGGTTAAAGAAGGAGCTACAGGCTCTTGTGTTAAATAAAAGGAGACAGAGCCAATTTTTCTACCATAATAGTAAATTGGCCCCAAATTAGACCAATACCCGGTTCTTATTGCTTCTGCAAAGAATTAATAAACCATGACATCTTCTGAAATGAGAAAAGGCCAGCAGCTTAGAGGGATGTCAGAAAGCTCTTTACAGGGTTGGAGATTCTCAGCCTTAGTAAGTAAGATGATCATGCCACAAACTTGCAGAGAAGGAAAGACAGCCGAGGCTGCTTGTGCCTGTGCCCACTACGGGCTTGGCTCAGAAGCAAGGCCACCGCTAAGAGACCAAGCCTTGCAGTAGCCAGCTTTGGGGGCATTAATGGCTGTGGCCTTCCTGAGAACATTCTGGAATATTTTAGGTTTATATTTTGCAGATGGTGTGCGGAGTCATTCTCTCATCCTGCCTATTAGATGGTTAGTTTCCTTTTACTAGTTAAAGGATTAACTAGAATTATCAGTAATCATGAGTTTCCCCCCAAGGACAGGTCAAAGGAAATTAATGGAAACTGCAGCAATAGAGACATGGGTTAGCTCCTCAGAGGGAATTTCTGATTGGGAGAATTTATCCCTGGCATGGGTTACTAGAGGGCAGAATTAGAACCCGTCACTAAATCCAGACAGAGCTGGAAATTCCTACAGGCCTTGGCCCAGAGTAGAGGTTACAGGTAATAAGCAGAGGGAGGGAGGCTGGTTAAATTCTTCACTCTGAAAAATTCCACTCACAGCTGAAGGGAGCCTTTGAAATATTCCAGCCTGACACCTTACTTTTGATGGGAAAATTGGGATCCAGAGCTGGACAGTGACTTACTAAAGGTCACACAGCTAAGTAACAGCAAAGCTGGGACTCAAGGCCTGGGCCATAGCTTCATATGTTTGATCTAGCCAGAGTAGAATAGTCTACAAATGCTCTATATATCCACCTCTCAGATTCAACAGTGAACACGTGCCATATTTGATTAGCCTTGCAGAACCCAGCTTTCTAATCTACTTGGATTGTGGCTTGTGGCATAGAGATGTCTTATCCAGCCCATCACAGAAATGGTACCCATAAAAGCTAAGCCTCAGGAATTTACTGAGGGCCTACTGTGTGGCCCTCACTATAAAAGTCCCGGTTTGTGGAGCACCGGGCTTAGCGCATCACTGTGCAATTGTCTATTTGCACACCTTTCTCCCGCTCTAGGCTGCGGATGAAGGCCTTGGAGACAGTGACAGCGACTTCCTCATCTTTGTCACCAACCACACAGTAGGCCCTCAGTAAATTCCTGAGGCTTAGCTCTTATGGGTGCCATCTCTGTGATGGGCTGGATAAGACATCCCTATGCCACAAACCACAATCCAAGCAGATTAGAAACCTGGGTTCTGCGAGGCTAATCAAGTATGGCACGTGTTCTTTGCTGAATCTGAGAGGTGGGTATATGAGCATTTGTTAGACTATTCATTATATTGCAAAGTATTCATTAAACTTTTCTGTTGGTTTGAACATTTTCATAACAAATAGTCAAATTTTGTAATCACACAACCTTGCTGCAGAGCTAAAGCCACACATCCTCATGAGACCTAGTTCTAGGGACTAGCGACGTCATACACTCAGAAGATATCTATTGTTGCAGAAGGATTGTGCCAGATTCTTTTGTGGGACAAAGATGATGGAGACTCAGCGCCTGTCCTTGAGGAACTTGAGGGGAATCAAACTCAGGCCGACATTGCCACGAGACAAAGCAGATGCGAAGGCAGGGGACACACGCAGACAGCTGGGTGGGCAAAGGCACAGCGCCCTCTGCCGGCTCTTCCACCGACCTCACCCCGACCGGCACAGCCAAGACCAACCCGCCACACACCCAGTCACACCGCAGGCCCATTTTGGGGACAACCAAAGCCTGGCTAACAATCAGGGGCCACTGAGGGGAGTTTGGAGCACCTCACTTCCACCCCCTCCTCATTTCCTGCTATGGAATCTCTGCATGCATGGCCCATGAGGAAAATTTAAAGGAAATAAAGGGGGAAACAAGTCAAAAGGGGGGATGGGGAGCAGCCTGAGGTGCGTGTGTGTGGAAGGGCACACGCAGACTCACTGCCATGGGGCCTTGCTTTATGACGGGGAGGGGAGCATTCTTTGTGAGCTGGTAGCATCTGTGAGTACACTGCCAACAGCAAGGCACCCCAAGTCCAAGGCCATGATTGATGGACATATTTGTAAGCCCTGGGCTGTGGCTGGAGGAAATAGAAAAACAGATTTAGAGTCAGACAACGCTGGATTCAAATCTGGACTCTACCACTTACTGGAGGTGCTCGGCGAGTGGGCTTAGCCTCACTTTTCCCCATCTGCAAAATCAGGGTCACAGCAGTCTCATTTAAGGAATTAATAAGATCATGCAGATGGAGTACCTAGCACAGCTTGGAATAGAGTAAGTGCTTCCTTACCCACCCACTCCAGCCCCCCTCAAGTACAGCTGGACAACATCATACACACAAAGAAGTAGAGGGGCACTGGCCCAATTTTCTGACTCAGATACCCAAGCCATCTTCTGTAGATTTTCGCTTTGGGCCCTCTGTGATAACAACCACTGCTCGTGTTGTGCCCGTTTGAAAATATTATGTACCCCAGAAAAAGCCTTGTTTTAATCCTGACCTAATCTTGTGGAGGCAGCTGTTTCTTTTAATCCTAATTCAATATATAGGGCAGAAACATTTGATTAGACTATCTCCAAGTGGGTATAGCCCAACCCATTCCAGGTGGGTCTTGATTAGTTTACTGGAATTCGCCAGAAATGACAGAAGCTTCACAGACAACAGAGAGAGCAGATATAGGTGCTTGGAGAACGGAAACTTCAGAGAACAGAGACATGGGTGTTTGGAGATGCTTGGAGCCCAGCAGACATCACCATGAGATGTTAAACAAGCCAAAACCTGGAGAGAGCCAAGGGAAGCCAAGAGATGAAAGCCAGCCCCAAAGAAGCAAAGTGAGGAACCCCCACAGGACCAGACACTCAAAGCAATGGAGCCCAGGAGCAAGGGACCAGCAGATACCAACCATGTGACGTCCCAGCTAACATAGGTATTCCAGGCCCATCAGTCTTTCTTGAGTTTAGGTAACCTCTTATTGGTGCCTTAATTTGGACACTTTCACCTTCTTAGAACCAAAAACTTGCAGCTTATTAAATTCCTCTTTAAAAGCTGTTCCAGTTTTGGTATACCACATTCTGACAGCTTGCAAACTAACATGGAATTCAGTAACAGAAGTGGGGTACTGCTGCAGTTTGCAAATACCAAAATGTTGGAGCAGCTTTTTAAATGGACAAGGAGAAGATTTTGGAAGAGTTGTGGGAGTTTGATAGAGAAGGCTTAGCACGCTTTGAAAAGACTATTGGTAGAACTGTGGACTCTAAGATACTTCTGATGAAACTTTAGACAGAACTAATGTACATGTCTTTGCAAACTGGATGCAAGACTTTCTTTGTGAATGGAAGGCAGAATTTGAGAGTGATGAACTGGGATATTTAGCAGAAGAAATTTCCAAACTAAATGTGGAAAATGTTTGGTTGATCCTTGAAGATTATAATAAAATGTGAGAGGAAAGAGATAAGTTGAGAACCAAACTTCCAGGTTCAGAGAAACCAGAAATTGGTGTTCTGGAAAATCCTGGGCTTCCAAAAAGTGAGACCCCAGTGAACAGGGCCCCGCATGAGGATTTATCTAAGTAAGCATGAAAGTAGTCAGCCATTGCAGGACAAGTGAGGATTGTAGATGGAATTATCTAGAAAGGATTTGTGAAGTTCCTTTTGTCTGATGGGCATAATCCCAGCATATTGTATAGAAAACCAACAAGAGTGTTGTGGACTCTGTATAAATGGAACCACTACCAGTCTGGACTAAAAGGGACAGAAAAAAGGCAAGGTGAAGGGAAAAATGTCTTCAGAGGCAGAACCATGGAGGATACGGTCTGGAACACAGGAAACCTCGGGCCAGGAGAGCAGGATCCATACATGTGGAGAGGGTAAGTTTGCCCTGGAAACAGAGAATTTCGTTGTTCAGGAAGAGCTGTGCCACCTCAGGCCCAAGAGAGGGTGGAGACAGTCCTGAATAGCTTTGGAGTAGGTGATCTATGGCAAATTGGATGAGATGCCGGACCTAATCTGGGAACCTTTCACACCTAGTTTAGCTGACTAGAAATGAGTTGGGATGGCTCTTAGCATGGAACAGAGGAGATCCAGCTCCAGGAAAAGAAACTGAGGATGGAAATGGCAAAGTCCTATCTGTGTGGAGAGAACCTCCAGAGGTCACAAAGTCCATCCTACTGCCTTTTGGCAAGACCATGCTTAAGCCCTTTCAGATGAGAACACAGGCTATTTTTAAAGGTCTGCAAAAGCTCCGATCACCCCTGGCCTGCGCACTCTAAATGACTAACCATACTGTCATAAAAAGTCACACACACATATGCAAGCACACACACAGACACAGACAACAGATACTAGTTTCAAGTCAAATCAACCAAGTCTCAGCTGAACAGACAGTTCACGTGTTTGCAGGGAGTGGGTTTCGGCCAAGACCTGCGGGAACTGCCTATTCTCCGCCAGGGAGAGCCAGAAGGAGCCCCTGTCGCTGCCTCCTTCCTCTGGCTTCAGGCTCACTGGAGATGGTGAACAGCTGTTTGCTATTGGGAGTGGAGGAGCCTTTCATATACTTGAGACGTGGTAAATCATCTCTTAATGATGGCTAGGCAGACTTCTTATTATAGCTACCGTGGATACAGAATGACGGCGCACGCTGCCCTGTGTTGAATTCATCTGGGCTGCAGACCTGCAGGCCCGAGGTGGAAAGTGTGCAAGTAGAATAGCCTTGTTTTTAACGCTTTGCCTACACGTCTTTAAAAGGCTAAAATGTTAGCAGCAGTTTAGTTCTGGGTGCTGGAACAGTGGGTGAATTTTATTTCTATATATTTTCTAAACTATCTAAATGAACATGAATGATTTCTATAGCCAGGAAAAAATAAATGCTGTACGTTTACAAACAAGTGGGTTTTGAAAGCAAGTTGTCTAAATTTACACCTGTTTACATTAATTTATACCTGCTGAGACTTTAATGCAGGGCTGTTTCTGAGATAGTGGCAAGACTAAAGTAGCAAGGAGGCCAAAGGAGATAAGCCCAGAAGGAACAATAAAAGAGACTTTCCTAACAAGCCACCTTACACGTAATAGACACTGGACAAAGATTTGGGGAAGCATTAGTACTTGCCCAATATGCCTTAAACTCAAAGAGTTTCATTTTATTTCAGGGAAACAGTAGCTTGCAGGTAGACATGGCATCTCCTAAGGAAATTTTAGAAGCAGCTGTGTGTGTCAGCAAGCCGTTGATTCTTACCACCGAGTTAAAACGTGGCTTTGGTTTTTGCAGTAGGACTGACATTTGCAGAGGATACCTACATTTGCAGGGGTTGGAAGAAATTCCCCAAACATGAAGTCATGCACCAAAAAAGCACAAACAAAAGATAAAACAAACCAAAAAAAAGCCATAAAATACTATACATACTATGAGCACATCTATGAAAAAAATGTATACATAGAGATAAGGGCTCAAAAACAATCAAAATAGTTGATGTGTTGAGGTACTTCAATTATAGGTAAGCTTTAAAAAAAAACATAATGTAACCATTGGCTATTCGGGTTTTTTATCCAATATTTCATTATGAAAATCTTCAAACATATAGCAAACTTGATAGAATTTTACAGTGACCATATTTTTACAATGGTACATTTCGCTTTGACAGTGACCACCTTTTTGGATTACATCTTTAGTTGTTGTGCAGTTGTTAAACTATTTTAGTGTTTTAAACTCTTTTCCTATTAAATGATGTTTGGAACAGACAAAAGAACATTATGCTACCTGTGTGAGTTATAAAAAGTAATTATAAAATGAACACCTGTGAACCTATCAGTCAACTTAAGAACCAAAATATCGCCTTCACCCTTGCACCTCCCTGGGTATACCTGCATGCTCCCAACCCACTTACCTTTCCCCAGGAGTAACCATATCCTGAGGGTGGGTTTATCATTCTCTTCCTCTCCTTTCTTACAGCTTTCATGTATTGGTCAGGACAGGACAGGTCATGCTGCAGTAACAAAGCACTCTCAAATCTCAACTGCTTTAACATGTCAAAGATTTGTTTCTCACTCACACGAAATCTACTGCAGGTCCAGGTGACACTCTAGGACAACTGTCACCCAGGTGACAACACCACAAGCCAGGTTGCTTCAGTCTTGCAGGTCACCAACTAAATATGCGGCCTCCCCAGGATCAAGTAAACAACAATTAAATGCTTCTTCCACTGGCAGCTCATCAGCCAGAACTAGTAGTGCCTCAAGTCCACAGCAAGGGGGCGTCTCACCTGCTCAGGAGGCGAGAACAGGAAGTGATCATTAGAAATCTCTTCCATATCAGCCCCAAGCAACATCTCGTTTAGTTTTTACCTGGGTTGCTTTATTTTTTGAGCTTTATTTTTTTAAAGAATCTCATATGTAGTCCTCTGCAAAATGCTTTTTCTTATTTGCTGTTATGTCTCTAAGATTTACCCAGGCTCTTGTAGATAGTTGTATTTTCACTATTGCATAATAATCCATTGCATGAATAAGATTTTTTTAATTCATTTTCTTTGGGAGGGACATCAGAGTTTCCAATTTTGATTTCTGTTTTCACCGTGATGGATAACAACTGTTATGTGCAGTTCCCCTGGTGCTCAGGTGCAGGAGTTTCTCTTGGGCAGAAGTCATTCCACTTTTCATTATTAAATTTTTTAATGAAAGGGAAAGAAAGAGAAGCAGCAAACCGTGGGAGCTGTTGGCACTTATCCATTTTGCAAGAGAAGGTTGGGGCACAGAATTTTAGAAATAGGCGAATGAAAGAAGACAAACACCAGGGAGAAAAAGATCAAAGCTTTATGTGTTGTTCTTTAAAAAGGGATAGGTTGCACTGAGGAAGAATAAGTCAGAGACTAAATAAATGTTTTGCATAGAAATGCAAATTTACAAAGAAGAAACAATAATGAACGTGAGCAGCTGTTTTAGATAGTTAGGAATGTCTGAGGTGGCATTTCTCAATGCCAAGATGGTATCATTTCA
This sequence comes from Tamandua tetradactyla, assembly GCF_023851605.1. Lineage (NCBI taxonomy): Eukaryota > Metazoa > Chordata > Mammalia > Pilosa > Myrmecophagidae > Tamandua > Tamandua tetradactyla. The sequence goes on along the minus strand of NC_135331.1, from coordinate 102,219,336 downwards.
AGAGACAATCTGAATTCTCAGAAGATTTTAACACAGAGTTAATTTTAATTTTCTTCCATTTTTAAACTAAATGCCATGCTGTGATCTTTTTTCCCTTTTTTGCTGGAGGGAGACACATCTTGGAATCAAAGAAATAATGGCAAAGTATTTCAACTCCCCCAAAGATTGGTAATCACTGGCATATGGCTCTGGAAGAAAATAAATGAGGCAGGGGAAGTAAGGCTATTGGTGACAGATTTTGACTTCGGCTAATGAAGGAACAACATTAATCACATAATTCATCCTATTTAATCCCTGACACATCCATCATGTTAGCTCTGGCCACAAGCAAGAAACCGTGGCCTTGATGAAATCTATTCGTTTTATTTTCAATTTCTTGGGGGTCATAGAGGGAACCTGGTGACCCACCTCTTGACAGGTCAAGAGACAAACTGAGAGACAGTCCTGAATAGCTATGGAGTGGATGATCTATGAGCAAATTGGAGGAGATGCTGGACCGAGTCTGGGAACCTGTCACACTTAGTTTGGCTGAAAAGAAATGAGTGGTGTGGCTCTTAGCACTGACCTTAGAGGACCAGGGAACACATTTGGCCTTGTGACCAAGGACAGAGCAAAAGTATCCAGAGGCCAGGGCTCCTGCCTTGGGAGTGTGAGGATGACCAGCTGCCCATGAATGAGTAGGGGCCACAGCTGTGATTCCACGACCGAAGAATGGGGCTTTATCAAGCTGAAACAAGAGTAGGTGCATTGTTCGTTTTTGCAGCCACTTACAGATCGTTTCTAAGTGCCAGCCTCCACACCATGCCAGCAAAGTAGATGCAGTTATCACTCACGCTTTTTGGTAGCAAGTAACAGAAATCAACTCTGGGTGATTTCAGTAGAAAAGTAATTAAAACAAGAGGATTTGGGGTTACTCAGAAAATACTGGGACTGCTCAGAAAATGGGCAGGAGCCAGGGGAAGCCAGGATTTGAGTTCAAATCATGAATTAATGTCATCACCAGACATTGCATATGCCTAGTGCTGCCACTGCTAAGTAACTTCTCCACCATCCTCGGTCAATGCACTACATGCTCCAGAATCAAAGCCCTGGGTATAAGGGTTGGCATATGCCAACTATATACCAGGGCCGTGGGGCAGCAAGTGGGGCTGGGGTTGGTGGCAGAGTAGGGAAAAGCAAGTGTCTATGCTTTAGGTTTTCTTACAATGAAGCACACCTGCTTACAACCAACACCCAGATGGAGAGAAATTCCTCCACTTGGAGGAAGGACCTTCAGATGCTAGACAAAGGCAAAAAATCAGGCCAATGTCCCCAATGGTCAGAATTATTATTATCCCCATTTACAGATTGGGTGAGCTGATATTTTCTTGTCCTTGGCATCATACCCGGATCGCTGTGATGCCACATGATTTATGGCTGCCTTAGGCTGGCTCTGGGGAGGAAGAACTAAGGTGCTCCAAAATTAAAATGAGGCACTGTGTTAACTGTGATCACTGATATTGTATGGTGCTTTGGAAAGTGCATTAACCTAGTTGTTTCACTTAATCTATACCAAAAGCACAGGGCCTGATGGGTAAAGAGGTCAGGCATTCTTTCCCTCCCGTTTGACAAATCAAAACCAAAGCCAGGCGAATTCAATGACTGGCCTACAAGTACAGGCTGAAACTTAAATATGTTGACCTCAGTTTTGATGTTGTAGCGTGTCATTGCTTAAGTACTTGACTGATTTTACTTGGCACTTCTCCATTCCATGTTTGTAAAAGTATTTAGAACAGGGCTTATCAAAATTCAACATGCTCACACATCACCCCTGGGGGTCTTTTTAAAATATAGACTCTGGCTCAATAGGTCTGGGGTAGGGCCCAAATCTGAATTTCTAAGCAGCTCCTCAGTGACACTTTTGTGGTTGGTCCCAGGACCACACCTTGAGTAGCAAAGATGTAGAGAGTCAGTATCATGCAACTGCAAGATTTTAACAACTTGGTGAAGAATTGTTTATGACAGCTGATAATTTTCATTTTTTGTAGTATTTCCTAATTACGTTTAAAGAGGAGATTTGTGTGAAATTGAGAGCTATGTTTTGATCTTTTGTGTTCTTTCTTAGGTTTAAAGAAGGAGGTTTGCAGGAGAGCGGTATTTCACAGATGAAATGGTCCATGTTTCATTTTTCTTCTGCTCTAGAAAGAGGCACATGCAGAGGTCAATATAGTGGCTTGAAGAGCAGACCAAGTTTGGAAGTAGAGCTTTCCTGCTCAGAAATCTGCCAATCATTAGAGCAGGAATTTCACAGATAATATATCTCAGCGTGCAGCCTAAGAAATTCAGAAGCAATTCTCTGATTTCAAAAGTAAGCTCTCCTGAAAAGTTTATAAACACCCAATAGTGCGTGGAGAAACACAAATAGAAGAAAAAGAAAAACTTCACCATGAGAAATGGAAACCACGCAGTTCTGAGGGCCCCAGTCAAGCCTGAAGAAGCCCCTGAGTCAAGTCAAGCCATGTGGTCACCAGACTCAGCTGGAAATAAACAAAGCCCCACATGCGTTATTGGAAGCAGGTCACAGAACAGCAGAAAAAAAGGTAAGTGAGCAAACTGGGACACTTCAATGGAAAACTAAAACAATTGAAAAACCTAAAGAAAACAAGGGAGGGGGGACCAAGAATACTGTCTCCTTGTGAACATAAACAAAGGCAAAGTGAAAAAGAAGCAGCCAAGAGAAACCAGATGCAAGGTTTGCCTTAAACCCCAGCCACGGTGGCAGAGCAGGGGTAGGGGACAGCTGCAGCCATCAGCAGCCAGCCAGAGGAAGGGAGGAAGTAAGACCGGGAGAACATCAGATGCGGGGCAGGAGAGAGGGTGCCACAGCATGTGCGGTCTCCGGGAATCGAACCCGGGTCTCCCCATCCACAGCATGTGTGGTCCCCGGGAATCGAACCTGGATCTCCCCATCCACAGCATGTGCGGTCTCCGGGAATCGAACCCCGGTCTCCGGCATGGCAGGCTAGAATTCTACCACTGAGCTATTCTTGCACCACCCGGGGTTTTGATGAGCAAATGGGAAATTGGCACCAACCAGCCGGCAACAGACATATTTGGGGACAATTATTAGAAGGCCATTTTTGTGGTTTCCTTTGTCTCTCTGAGCCACAAGCTGAAGCTGCCCAGGTGTTCATCAGTTTTGGAGCCTGAGGGGGAAAAAAAAAAAAAAAAACGTTATTTCACCAAAATGCTCAAGCTTTTAAAAATAAAAAAACACCCTTCTACAGCTTCCTCATGTTGTTTCAGTTCTTTTTTTAAATAACGTATTTCGTTTCAAAAGGATATTACTTCACAGCTTGGTTTATTTCCCTTCTCTTTCCAACTAGAATGCCTCATATTTATAGGTTTTGGGGGAGCATGGTGGTTCTCACCATCAGGTACAGTGCTATCCACTTGTCCTGCAAATGCCAGCCTCCTCAAAGAGCAGCCCTTCCCTCTGCAGTGCCCACATCCCCCCTCCTCCCCTTGATGGCCTTGGGTTGTGTGATGATCACGTTCTGGTGTTAACTTGGCCAAGTGATGAGGCCTAGTGGCCTCGTCAGGCAAGCACTGGCCTGAAAGTTGCTGAAAAGATATTTCCTGGCTGGTTCATAAACCAGAAGGCTGGTGTATTAAGTCATCAGTCAGTTGATTGTATCCGGGACTGATTACATCTGCAGTCAACTAAGGCGTGTCCCCCACCAATGAGATAATTTAGTCAGTTGAAGGCTTTTGAGGGGGAAGAGAGAGACTCTTTCACTGCTTCTTCAGCCAGTGAGCCTCTCTTGTAGAGTTCATCCAGACCCTTCAGCAGAGCCACCAATTTCATAGCCTGCCCTAGGGATTCTGGACACTTCCATTCCCACCACTGCCCTCTCTCTGGCAGCCTGTCCCTGCCCTTTCACTCACCAGCCCAGCTCCTATGTTGTCACCAACCAGGGTTCTCATCATGTGTCTTACCCAATATTTAGGAAAGGGAGGTTTTTGCCCCCACCCATCTTATACACATGTAAACTCCATGAATGATTTTTAAGATTTGTTTAATAGCTTCCCAGACTCTGCACCGTGGGCCAAAACTGATGGGTGCCATGGTTTTGGTGCCCTAGATACTTACCCAGATTAGACTTTAGACTCTTGTCCTGTGGTATCAAGGAGGAATATAAGGTGTGAGGGTGTCACCCAGCAGGCTTTCCCCCACAAGCCTCTGCTCACAGCATTTTCCCACCATCTTCACCCTCCTCTGATTCAAATCCTACCGTTCCTCAGATCGCTTTGAGCGGCAGCTCTCCCTACCCGCGACGGTGGCCTAAGCTCGCCAAGGCTCTGCGTCCTAGACATGAGTCCCAGGAACCCTCTGAGTTTGGGAAAATCCAGAGCTCACTTCATGCAAGACCCACGAGGGTACTTGGATGCTGTGGTCTCAACACCCCAATTGGACATGTCTCAAATCTATAACCCTTGAGCTGACTGCTGCGTGGCTCGACATGCCTAAAACAGCCTTTGGCCCTGGCAGGGAGTCTTTCTGGGTGTGTCCACCCCAAATTCTGATCTTTTCATCAGTGGGGAGTAGGGGAAGAGGGTCTGCAGAATTGGTTTGATTTCTGGGGAGACTGCCAGCCATGGTTATAATATGCACTCTTGGCTTTTATTTTTCTCTAATCATATCAGAGAGTGGAATGGCATGATCTTCTAAGGCACACACACACAGAGGGGTAGCTGACCCATGTATACTCTGCCCAGCACCCTCATCCTCCAGGAACCCTCCCTTGACCCCAGTCCCTACAGATATCTCCCTTCTGGACACCCCTAGAGCAGGGGTCAGCACACCATGGCCCACAGGCCTAATCTGGCCTGCCCCTGTTTTTGTAAATAAAGTTTTATTGGAACAAAGCCATGTTCATTCATTTACATATTTTCTATGGCTGCTTTCATGCTACAATGACAGAGTTGAGTACTTGCAATAAAGACCTATAGCCACAAAGACCAACATATTTTCTATCAGGCCTTAATGGAAAGAGTTTGCCAGCCCCTGTCACAGAATATCTTCTACCCCAATTGAACACTTAACATTTTGTCATTTTCTGTGTATTTATCTTACTTCTCCAATAAACATTTAGGAGCCTCAAGAGCAGTGTTTGTATATAGTATGTGTTCTATTGCTTGTCTCTCCTCTGAACACTTAGCACAGCGCTAGTAAGAATAAATGCTTATCAATTATTAGATAGCTGGTTCCGAATGCTTTCCCCTTCAAGATAAAAGAACTTCTTGCTCAGATTTGCTTAATAATCAGAGCATTTATCATTTCACTGAGTGGGAAACCCAGAGGTAGAGCAGAGGTCAGCGTTGGTGAGTCCAGTTGCTCAACAAGTTTCTTGCCATTTCTCGGCTCTGTCAGCAACAGTGCCGGCATCAGCCTAACACGGTTTCCCCTCATGGCCTCAAGAAGGCTGCAGCAGTGCCTGGACTGTGCTTCCTGGCTCGCACCCAGCGAGGTAAGAGGAGAGGAGCAGGTAGACTGGTTTCTCTGCCCAGAAGCCCGGATCAAGCTTCCCCTTTACGCTCCTTGGTCCACATCAGCTCCTACCTGCCTGGCACAAAGCCAATTGCTGGCAGGAGGAGGGAATTAGCCTGATGGGCTTAGACTAGTTTGTCATCTGGAGTATAACAGATGTGGGGAGCCGACTGCAATGTCCCTACAACTGAAACTTTCAAAAATTGTCTTGTCATGCCTTCAGCTGCCAGTACAACTATGAAACATTTCAAAACAAAAGCCAAAGTGGAATTTAATCACTAAGAATGCTATGGCATTTCCGAAACAGCTATGGGCATCCACTTAATGCTGCCATCCCAGCACAGGCCCTGCTCTCCAGGAATTAGACCTAAAAAGACCCCAAAACATATGCTGTCCACATAGTACACATTTCTATTCCAAACCCAAAACACCCAATCCCAATATATTCCAGAACCTTTAATTTGCTAAACTATGGAGATTTCCCCCAAAGACTTCATTTCCAGAACTTCGAATCAGCACCCTTCTTCCCGACACCCCATGCTAACTAGAATCCCAAATGGCCCTGGCAACCATCTAAAAAGCACAGGAAAATACATGACATGCCCACGAATGAGATGCTCATCCTGCTTTAACATTCTCCCTGACCAGCTCAAATTTATCCCCGAGGTTGCTGGAATCTTATTTCATTCCTAAAGAAAGAGAAAGAAACAAAATACAAAACAAAACAAATAATTCCTTCCAGAAAAGAGCAAAAGGAGCAACCCCACTGTGTTTTGCCCATTACATAATGACATGAGGAAACACGGGGGCACACATGGACACACATGGCAGTGATTTCAGATACCAGATGCATGTCAAGGAAGCTGGTAGTGACTGAAAGCTCTGTCCCGTACAAGGTCAGTGAGGCCATGACCAAGAAACAAGAAGGGCCTACAAACCTGGGATAAGTAAATGGGTGTCCCTTGTCTGTATGCATTGCCTGCAGCAAGCCACCACTCGTGTCCCCACCTTTAGGGGGCCGGGGGCTGCTCTGGAGAAGACCCAGGCTGAGTCCTGCCGAAAGAGCCAGCTTATATTTCCTCCTTAAAACCGGGTAGAGCTGAAGCATTCAGGAACCGGGAGCAGCGCTGTGCTGGTGTATACTGTAAAGCATGTCGGTGGCTGCACCCTTGTGAATTGTAGGTCGGGGACCTGACAGGCGTCTTCTTATAGGGAAAGGGTGTGAGCTTGCCTCTAAGGGTCAGTCCCCTCCTCCCAGAGAAGCTGTATGTCTGTCCCCAGTAAATCCTCGCTTCTGTGAGGGAGAAGAACAATTTTAAGTTATGTCACTTTGATATAAGGGCCCCGTCTAAGAATTCAGCATTGAATCATAGTGTGCTTGGCCCATACAATACAAGGTGAGCTGCCTGCGTCCCATGGGTGGGTCAGCCCAGGTCCCGGCTCCTATGCAATGATGACATTGCTGCTGACATAGGTAATAAGATTAATTTATTTGTTAAACTCCATATTCCAGGCAGACGTGGTTTATGGGGCTGGCTACTTGCAAATTGCAAAGCAGAAAGTTTATGGGGCTGATGCATGGAAAAGATGAAGGGCTGCCTTTCTACATAGGACGCAACTAAATGCCTCCTAAGGCAAGGCAACTTTCATCTCACTAAGACGTCTGTAAGGAAAAGGAAAGAGAGGCGGGCCTGTGCACTGTGCTTTCCCTTCTGCTGATGCCATGTCCCCATGGCCCACCACAGCCCTGCCGTCATTGCTTCTGTCGCCCACTGTTAGGTCCTTGCCTCCAGCAGCATTGTCCTCCCCTCCACCACAGCCCTGTCACCACCATCACCATCTCCATCATCAGCTCACCGTGACCTTCAGTGATACCACTGCCACCACCTGTAGAAGCTCCACCAGCAGCTTCAACGTTGCCTTCATAATATCCTCCACCCCTTTGGAGAGTCATAAACCATCTCACTTTCTCCAGCACGTCTGAGAATGGGCTGTTCTAAAGAGAAACAGCTTCAAAGACACAAACCACAAGTGTTTCAAGCTCATTTCTTGATAGACCCATAAACCCACTCACCAGTTAAGGTGTCCTGTGGGCATAAAATCATGTTCTTTTTATTACATCCAATCCAATGGAGGCTCCAGGAAACTAGGGTGCAACCCTCAGTGGGTCTCACATGTCACCAAGGTCTTTAGTGGCTCTGGGCCCTCTGACTTCCCTGGTTTGTACATTTCTGACCTTTTCAGATACCATCTTCTTCTTCCCACTCCAGACCATTAATTCTGTAAAGCCTAAGAATGTTGCTAATGTACAGAAGGTCTGTCTGAGTTGCGAGCTCTTTCCCCTTCAGGAATTACTAGAGTTATAGCAAGCTGTGCACCCTCATTGGTGATGTCCTTATAGCCACCACCGTAACCATGACCATTTTCCTCGTCTCCACCATCTTCACCATCAACATTGACGTGCTCTTGATCGCCAGCATTGGCAAGAAAGATTAGGGATGAAATTGCGCAAAGCACTGTGCTAGGCACTGCAAAGGAAATTTCAGAGTCCTACTTTCTAGAAGAACAGTCCCCAAAGAATAGTATTAAGAAAGTAATCCCAGGACATATGCCATATTTGGGGGGAAGGGTGGTAGTTTCATGAGTAACAGACTTTGGGAAATGATGCGTACTGCCAGTGTACTTTAGTACATTAAAGGCTCTTAGAAGTCCTGCAGAAATTCATTGAAGGTTATCTGGCCCAATATATTTCCCAGGTATATTTTACCATGAAATCATTTTTCTACCTAACTTCTATTAACAGCACAATGAGCCCCAGTTCCACGGAACATACATTAGGAAGTGCTGCTCTGAAAGCTTAAATCTACACCCGCAGCAGTGGCTCAGATACAGACATGCTCACAGGCCACTGCTCTGAATCCTTCTCAGGTGCATGTTCTAGTCCCAGTCTCAAAACGCATTCTTCCATCCTGTTCCAAAGGGGCGATCCTCCCCAAGGGCCTAGGGGATGGAGCTTGCCACCGTCTCACCATCTCAGCCTCCACTATATTCCCTGAGTATCTCCGGAGGACCTGCTGGCTACAGCCTTATTCACACTGTGCCCCGCACACCCAATTTCTCCTCCCCTGGTGGGGGACATTCCGTAGCTCCCAATTGCATTTTCAATGGCAAAAGGTAACTAATGAACATCTCGCTGACCACTAAGCCCTGACAAGTGCAAATCCCCCTGCCTCGGACTGCAGAGACCTTACCGCCAAATCCCAAAGGAAAGAGAGGGGCCAGGCTCCTGAACTGGAAAGCTCAGTCCTGCACCAGCTATTATCTGCTATTCAGGACAGCTTCACAAATTGCATATTGACAAAAAATAAAACCTAAAAACATTGACACATCTGGGGAAAAAAGCATTCTGACAAATCTAAAAGCATATTGAGAATAAATAAAATCTAAAAACAAATCTTATATCCACTATATTCTCCTTAGTCCTGCCCACAGCCTAGAGCACAAAATCATGAGGAAAGTGTCAGGTTTGGCTTCAGACAGTCCAGGGTTCAAACTCAGGCTTGGCTCATACCCTCTATGAGCCTCATCTGCAACAAGGATAGTCAGACCACCTTGTATGCGGTAGACACAAAGAAGCACTACCCAGATTCATCTTCAAGGATGCATCACTGCCCCAGGTTCTGGGGTACAGTCAGCAGACAGCCTCCAGCTCCTTTGGGATCTGCTTCATTCAACGTCACGCCCTCTCTGAGGCAGCCTACATCTGTAACAATGACAGGCGAGTGTATATACCCAGGATTTTGGACCAACACTGGGCACTCTGATGGGTAGTTCTTGCTCTGAGCATCCCACAGGAGGGCCAAGACTTTGTCAGGCCAGAATCATAGTTAACTTCCTCAAATGCACATCCTGCTTTCTCCACCATCCCTGTTTCACGGCCGTTAATCCCTATTAAACATCTTATGCCCCAAACTCCATCTCAGCATCTGCTTCCAAGAAACCAACCTGTTGCAGAGGTGATGAGAATTAAAATTTATGCTGCAAAAGTACCCAGAAGCATGCTACTGACACGTAGTAGATGCTCAAAAGACATCGCTTCCCTCCTTGCCCCTCAATAAGGAATGAATGGAATGCTCAGTGGGGGCAGCTTGAGCTGAATCTCTCCAGCGAGGTAGGAGAGCCTCAAGAATTCCCATGTACCAAGTTCCTGGAGAGACTGGGCCAGAGGGGCCCAAACACAGAGATCTGTGTATAAAGAGACAGAAGTGGATTCAGATGGCTAGGAAATATCAAGACTCACCATCACAAGTAATAGCCAGGGATGAGTGGAAATCTATACGTGGAGTTAATTTTTTCCAGCTCCTTAAGGCGCTGCTATCCTGCAGACTTCTGCTGTCTGCCCAGGAATAGAGGACTGCTCAGCTTTGAGGATCTTTTTTTCCTACAAAAATAGCCCCTTGGCTATTATTCTTTGCAGTGTGAAGTAGAAAATTACCTGGGATGAGGTTTCATGCGAAACAGCAAGTTGTAGAGACAGCTGGAGGAACTTCTGAGCTGAGAGCAAGATAGGAAGCAAGTTCTTGGAGAAGCAGAACAAAAGGGAAGAAAGAAGGAAAAGAGGAAGAGGAGAAAGAAGAGTATGGATCTGATCTCAGGGGTCTGGTGGCCCAAGTTTCCTTGGCAAGAGAGACTGAGGTTTGGTCATCAACAAGCTTCTCTGCCTATATTTTAAGATCCCTTCATCTGCACTTGCTCCAACTCTCCAACCTGGACAACCCATAGGGTAGTTTCTATTAAGGACAAAACAGAGGAGGCGTGACCCAGGGAGAAAGCACCACAGATATAAGCACAGTCTTTAGAGCCAGATATCTCCAATCCAGCCTCAGCTCTGTCACTTCTTAGCTATGTAACTTTAGGCAAGTTTCTTAAACTCTCTGAACCTCACTTAGCTATTATTGTCTATCTTATCATGTTATGCTTGTCATGAAAACTTATAATCTCTGGAGAAAATGATGAATATGGCTTGAAACAAAAGTGCATTGTGTGTTCTACCCAACTGGAGTGCACAAGAGCCCAGTATGGGCTGGGATGGAGCAATCAAAGGGGACTTTTGGACTTTGAGGTAGAACTTGAGCAGAACCTTTAAGAGTGGGCTTTGGATGACCAGGGGAAAGAGAAAGGGAGTAAAAGACATAAAATATATGGATGAAGTTATAAAGTCAATCACAGGATGTTTATGGGACAGAGAGGGCCAGGGGGAGCATGTATGCAGCATCTGTTGTGCTGGCCTGAGGGTCCAAAGGGGAGTAATATGTAGTCTAGAGCAGGGAAGAGAAATGAACAGACAGGTGAGTTAGGGTCAGTCAGGGAAGCAGAGACCCTCAGAGGCCAGTGAAGCAAATCAGATTAGCAACATTCAGGAACTAGAGTCACCTGGTGAGAGCTGAGACCATTGAGGAAATGCAGACCTGCCAGAGGCTCCACCAGTAGAGGTAAGAAGTACCCACCAGCTCTTGCCATGGCCTCGGATTGATGGAACTTAACCAGAAGCCACAATTGGCAAGGCAGGGGAGTCTGGGAAATGTGGTTTGCAGAGGTCAGGCCATGTGATATGGAGCTGAGCAGATGTATGGCATGGATGATACAGCAATGACCAAGACAGAAATACTCACAGGGGCTATGAGAGTACTTGGCAGGGGTGCCTACCTGGGCTGGAGGTCTTTGAGGGCTTCCTGGAGGAGGCAACACCAGATGAAGTGTCAGTTGAGATACTGACATGGAGAAGAGAGGGAGGTTCTGTGCCTGGCCAAGGAGCAGCTCATAGAGGACCAAGCAGTGAGAGAAGGACTTATGCTTTGAACCCAGCTGGCCGGGCAGGGCTAGGGCCCAGGGAAGGTGAGAGTGGGCCAGAGGCCAGACAGCAGAGAACCTTCTTGGGGCATCTGGGCCCAGCCCTGGAGACCCCCCAGAACCCTAGAGGTTTGGAGCAGAGAGACCCAGTCACACCTGAGTGAGAATCACACTGGCTTCATGGAGAACCCTGGATTTGGTGGGGGCAGGCTGAAGGCTTGGACACCAGTGGCAAGGCTGATGGGGTAGATCTTGCACGGAAGGAATGGTGCTTGCACTAAGGGAAGGAAGAAGGAGCTTGCAGAGAAGTGGCAGAGTTTAGGGGTCTGGGGGATGGGGAGGGAGGCACGGGAGACACTGTAGGAGTGACAGCTTTCGGACTTGAGCATTCAAAAGCTACAGCATCTTCAACACAGCATCTCACTTAATCCTTCATGTCTCTGTGTTTGTCAGTGTTGTTACAGGTTAGAATGAGCCTCAGAAAGGTGGGTTTGCTGGTTCAGTGAACCAGCTAGAAAGAGACGCACATGACTCCAGAGCAGGGTTTCTTACCCCGGGCTCATGCGTGGGGAAAATCACATCTTCCCTTGCAGTAAGTTCTAGCTGACATTTTGCATTTCTTCCATCACAAACATGGGTCACAAACTTAATCGTGTTAACAGCACCTGAGACTTTGTCAGCAGTAGAAATCTTGGATATTACCAGACCATCATAGTTCTTATAAGCATCTCAAAATATTATTTATGCTCATCAAGTCTTCAAAATCGTCCTTGTTGGGCGGGCCGCGGTGGCTCAGCGGGCAAAGTGCTTGCCTGCCATGCCGGAGGACCTCGGTTCGATTCCCGGCCCCAGCCCATGTAAAAAACAAAACAAAACAAACAAAATACAATAAAACAAGAAAATGTAAAAAAAAAAAAAAAAAATCGTCCTTGTTTAAGACCTGCCATGAGATCTTGCTGTTCAATAGGCTAATAATGAAGCACACACATTATTCTATCACAGTTTTCTATAACTGTATTTTGATATAATTGGTTTACTTTGTATTCCCTTGTATTTTATTTTATGCTTTTAAAATCATTGTTCTGAGAAGGGTGCATAGGCTTCACCAGATGGCCAAAGAGAAAGTTGAACTGAAAAATGGACTCGGTTGCAAAGTCAGGGTTTCCCAGGTCTGAAGAAAAAAAAAAAAAATGGACTCAGGGCAGGCCACAGTGGCTCAGCAGGCAGAGTTCTCACCTGCCATGCCAGACCCAGGTTCGATTCCCAGTGCCGGCCCATGCAAAAAAAAAGGACTTTTTCCACTACTCCACAATTCCTTAATTTTCATGGCTTTTGGATTTAATGGGTTTTTGTTGTTTTGGTGTTTTGTTTTGTTTTGGGGAGAGAGGGGACCCTAATACTTGTATCGGAAAGTATGATTGGAAGCAGAGAGACAGACGGTTAGGAAAGAACGGTGGACATTTTTATTTCAATTCACACCTCATGGATATGTCAGCTTCGGCTCCCCGACTCCTCAGCTTGTCCCCAAGTCAAAACATATTTGTCTCTCTTGGACCACGTGCCCCAGATGGGGCCTGAACAACATGGCCACAGGACACAAGGACCCCTCAAGTGCATGAGCAGCCCCCAACTACCGCCAGGAGGGGGAGAAGGGAGAGGAAACGGGAGATGGGAGAGGTCATGAAACTTGCCCAGGACTGGCCTCCCAGGCTTCCCCAGATGGCGGGAGCAGGTCAGGCTAGGCTCTGCCATGCTCACGCCGCCTCCCGTAGCGTCCACACTTCCGCAAGGGCACCCAGAGCCTGTGTGGAAACTGCCTCCCGGGCGGCCAGCCCTGCCCAGCCACCTGCCTGGCCACACTGCAGCTCTCTGCCGAGGTTTTCAGGACCCTGTGCCTTCCACACAGGGCCTTTCCCAGAAAGACCTCGATGGGTCTTTCTGCCTCCTCTTGACTCCCTTCAGAACAAGGCATCTTTTGTCTACATTGCGCTTCCCTGCCAAGTACAGCTTCTAAAGGAGGCTGGAACCCCCTCCCCACCCCACCCCACTTCATCCCCACTACCCCAGCTGCCCGCGGCCCAGGGCCATGCAGCACAAGTGTCCATAGGCAACCCCCAGCTCCTCTTCCCCAGATCACTCCCGAGACCCAGTAGGGATCTCCTGGGATTCAGAGACCTAGTAACAGGGCCCAGAAAGAAAAATAACCTTGCAAGCGCAGGGCCGGTGGCCAAGACAGAGGCAGGCACACTGTGAGTCCCTGAGGCCTGAGTGGAGAGTGGTCAGCGCCGTGCCGGGCAGGTCCCTGAGAGAGGCCTGGGGCCCACAGGTCTGAGGAGGGCTAAGCACACAGCGCCAGGCTGGAGGGCCCCTTAGACCATGCTGGCTGCTCCAGACCACCCTCTGCTCCCCAGGCTAGAGACACTCGTACCAGTGTGTCCTCACAGTCTCTGTCCTAGACAGGGTTGGCAGCCCCAGGAACCAAAAGCCCACGCCAGAAATGCTTAAATCCACATATGTACAAAATACAGATGAGCAGAGGAGAGGATGGTTCACCTTCCTGGGAGGGGCTTGGGAAGCCTTCCGTGGTGGACACTGGGACGTACCACCCAGACCCCCCTTCAGGGAAAGGCTTCTGCTTCCCCAACTGCTGGGAGCGGTGTCAGCAGCCGGCCTTGGCTGTCAGCCCTGCAGCAATTGCCTCAGCTGCAGAGTGCTGCCTTGCCCAAGGTCAGGTCCTTTCTGAGGCCACCCATAGCCTATGACTAATCAATATTGGGGTGCTCTGAAGAGCCACCTCAGCCACCAGCAGGACTAATCTGGATGGGCTGTGCTAGCTCCTGATCTGGCTGTGGGGCCCACCACGGCCGGCTGCTGGGATCTAGAGCCTGCATTGCAGCTTGACTTCTCCCTCTGCCTATTCCTGCTCCCTCCCCTCCCTTCCCCAGCCACCCAAGGGCCCTGCAGCTAAACTCCTCTCAAGGTCTGTTCCCCAGGAAGCCCAGGCTGCACAACTTTCCCTAAGGAGGTGGCAGCGTTCCCGTCGCGCTCAGGCTCCAGGGCAGAGCACGCACCCTGGGGGCCGCTCCCCTTGGCAGTGCGGTGCTGAGCGGGGCACAGCCCCACAGCCACAGAGCCCTGCCCAGGGGCCACCCGTGTACGAAAGGCAGCCGGAAGAGGTGAGCGATAGATTCCATCATAGATGGAACTCGGCTTCAAAGGAGGAGAAAGAGCCCACAGGCAGAGAGGGAGAGAGGGGTAGATGGGGGCCTCCCCTCTCCCACATGTTTGCTTCATCACAGGGGTAGAGACGACGGAGGCCTGTTCAGGACATTGTGAGGTGACGATCAGGGAGATGTTTCTAGAAAGGCAAGTGGAGACCAACCGCAGGGGCCTTGTCTGCACTTTATGTTTTGGACACACGGGAGGTTTTGAAGGATTTTAGACAGTGGAACATCAATATTAGACACGTTCTCTGGGGAAATAACTAGGGTAGCAGAGATGGAAAGCTGAGAACCCAGTTCCAGGAACCGAGGGAGAACCAACGTGGGATGAGCTAAGAGAGAAGTGGGGACCGAGGGAGGAGGACATGTCATGATATTTCAGAATTAGTACTGACCAGCAGATTTCAGACATAAGAAGCCTGGGTGGGAGCCCCAGCTTCACCCCTTTTCTATAGTTCTGAGACTTCTGTCATCTCCTAACCCCTTTGAGTCTACACCGCGGTAAACGCCCAATTTCCAGGACTGTGTGATGAGTAAACTCCACAGAAAACCCAAAAGTGGCCGGCGTGCAGCACGTGCTCAACGCCCTTCACTTTTTATCTCGTTACTTTCCAGGCAACAGAGTTCTGTCATTCCAGGCTGCGGATGAAGAAACCACCACCCTGTAAACAAAGACGAGTTCTGACAATATATGGAATGAGTGCCCCAGGCTCCGGGCCTAAGTACCCTTCACGCCCGGCTCTACCCACTGGACCCCACCCACCTCACAGCCCGGCAGAGGGGGGCGCAGAGCCGGTGGGGTTGGCTGGGGGACAGCGGCACTACAGGAACTGCCTTCTTGGCTCGGCCTGTAGCTCAAAAGTGTGCAAAGACGGGGAGAGGTGTGGGAGTGGGTATTCCACGCGGAACCGGAGCCTGGGCAGGGGGGCTGAGAAGAGCCTGGAGGGGGCCGGTGGGGAATGGGGAAGAGCAGGGGAGGGCCACTCCCTGCCCACTGCCCATCACTGCTGCCAGGACTCAAGGAACCTAGGGGCCCCAGAGTGGGAAAGAACAAGCAGGGAAATTAGATGCAAAATGTGAAGTTAATAAAAATACTACATCCAATCAAACTCCTAAATCAGCTGCAACCCTGAAATGGCAGCCAAAGTCGGCTTTCTGATCTTTTTTCTCTGGCTAATCATCTAATGCCTTGCAGGGCTCCCTGCCGCCTTATGACTTGCACGTTTTTCTGTTTCTTTTCTCCCCCACCCCCACCTACCTGCCCCTCTCAGGGCCTCACCCTCTAGAGCCTGCCCCTCCTCAGAACCACCTCCTCTTTGTCAAGGGGATGCTGGGTGTCAAGGGGAATCTTCTGGGCCCTGGTCTGGTTCGGTTGAGCAGGCGCTTTCAGGGAGTAGAAAGAATTAGCGATCTGGGTGCACAGATGCTGTCAGGGTGGGGCAGGTGTATTTTCATTCATGCTCCAGGCACAGAAGGTGGCTACGTCTTGGTAACCAGCCGTGTGATGGGGGCTGTGACCAAGGTGGGTGCCATCATCATAGGGAGTCGAGAATCATCGCCAGCTATGCGATGCTACCAGGACAGCAGTGATGACTGTGCTGGCTCAGCGGAGGAGGGTAGAGTTGTTCCAGGAACACAGAGCAACTGGTGCAAAGCGGGAGAGGAGCAAGATGGCATGCTGATGGGGGGAGGGGGAGGGCGTGAGGATGGCAGGCGTGCCCGGGGGGAGTGGGCAGCCAGGACCAATTGCCAGGCTGGTGGTCAGAAAAATTGCTAGGGCAAAAAGATCTTTAGCCAGTTTGCTCTTGTAAGGAGCCTCAAATCAGGCCCTGGGATGGAAATGGAACCAGGTCTAATTTGAGAGGTGCCACACAAAGGGATAGATCTTTACCCTTTGGGCAATGGGAATGAGATATTGTCCTGAGCTAGATATGCAGAGAAGCAGACTCAGAGACAAGGATTTGGGTACAAGTAATTTATTTGAGAGGTGATCCCAAAAAGCAAGGGAAAGTGAATCAGGAAAGGGAAGGAAGCCAGTTCAGTGTGTACTCATGAGCAGGTTGCCACTGAGGGCACATGGGCCGCAATGCCGCTGGGACCCCTGAGAGTCTGTGAAGAGCACGCCTCAGCTGTCCCACCTGAGGGGTGAGGGAACTGGGGTATTTAGGCACCGACTCCTCCACTGGCATCAATGGAGGGCTGCTCCCTGGACTCTGCAGCCAAGCCCGTGGGCAGTGAGTCACAGGACACGGCCACTGTGGGGGGCAGGTGAGAACTGAGGGTCTGTGGGTGAGGCACCCACATTATCCTGTACAGATAAGCCCACGGCGTCAGCTCGCCTTAGCAGCCGTGGTACCCACGACAGGCAAGTGGTCCAGCTGAAAACGCGAATGAGGGCTGAGGGAGTGCAGGAAGGGGGATGGGAACTGCCTCTTGAGATGCACATAGAATTCAGACATGCAAGAAAGAGGAGAGGAAATTTTACACAAGAGTGAACGTCCCAAAAACAGATCTGTACTGCGGTAGATTGAGTCATGTACCCAACAGAAGACCAGTTCAATCTTAATCCACAGAGAGTGGCTCGCACTGACTGCATAGGTTGCGTGGCAATGGAGGGTGGCAAATGGCAATCACTCTTGGACAACTGGTCTGACCACGGAGTGGGGAGAGGAAGAGCCCGAGCATCTGCTCGAGGTTTCAGGGAGACTGTGAGGTCTTCCAGGGTTCCCCAGGCTATGATTTGCCTGTGACTCCACACACAGTATGCACTATTGACAGTAAGGCACCAAAGAAACCTTTATTATTATCCCCCCCCCCCCATAGACCACAGAAGTTTGTAAGTAGAAGAGTCTGGATTTATGCTCACATCTGTTGAGCTTCAAAGCCCATGCTCATTTTCTGATGCATGCCACCTCTCTCAGACTCTAAATGTCTACTCCTGTGTTACAAAATCAGTGTTGGTCACTCAGCCTTTCCAGAAAGTTAAAACACATCTACTGTCTAGGAAATAATACCTGTGAATGCTTTCTGGCATCAGAAGCCAAACAAAGGACTTCGCGAGGCTGGGAGCCGTGTTTTCCACCTTCTACATCACAGGCGTTGTTATCACACCTCCAACATCACCTTTTCTTCATCATCTCTTCTGGCTGAAGAGTAGGGTTTAATGGCTAATAGAGATTTCTTTAGATATTGCATTTGGATTGCCAGTTTTCTAACCATTAAAATCATAGTTGTTAGAGCTAAAAAAAAAAAAGATGCGGAAACTATTAAAAATCTCCATGCTCGGGCGGGCCGCGGTGGCTCAGCGGGCAAAGTGCTTGCCTGCTATGCCGGAGGACCTCGGTTCGATTCCCGGCCCCAGCCCATGTAACAAAAACGGAGAAACAGAATACAATAAAACAAGAAAATGTTTAAAAGATGTTTCCCTTTCTTCCTTCCTTCCTTCCTTCTATCCTTCCTTCCTTCTCTCTGTCTTTCCTTTAAAAAAAAAAAAAAAAAAAAAAAAAAATCTCCATGCTTCTCACTGAACTGATGAAGAAATGATGACCAGTGCAATCGTCCTACAACCAGTTGCTGAACCACCATCCAGGTCTCTTCTCCTGGCCCAGGGCCCCGCCCCTCCCTAACTCTGCCTTTTCTGGAACACGTGCAATACAGTTCATGCTAGAATTGTACCAAGCATACTTTTGAGTACAAATTTTTATTTTTATTTTTCATCCAGTAAGCACTTCTATGTTTTTGGTGGGTAGAAACAAACCTCCTAAATTCTTAACTTCCTCATAGAAAATATCCTTCACCTCCTGGTCCCACCTAAAACCCTGAGCGCCCCTAAAGATGCTATTTCCTTTGAACCCTGTCAAGTAAAAATCCATTCCTCCTCACCCCCAGTGGACCTGGGGCTTGAAAGTGTTGGGAAACAGTTCTCTATGAGTTCCTCACATTTCTGCACACCTTGCCAAGAGAGACACTGACATCTTTGATCCAAACTTTCTTTTCCTGGTGTTTGTACAGAGACTAGAGTTGAAAGATAGAGATAGCGTTTCCCTCAGGGGCAAAGGGCAGACATGCTTGCTGACCAGTATAATAAAGGTATTGTGTCCCTCAGGAGCAAGGGCAGGCAGACTTATTGCCTGTTATAAAAGATTCCGATTCCCTAATCTGATGTAGAATTTCCTGAAATGCAACCCACTTGGTGTGCAGGTTAACCCTCTTTGCATCATCCTGTAGGAATCAGGGTCCAAAGAATCCATCCAAATGTTGATATTCTGCCTATTGCTATTGCTGTGAGTAATGAACTGTCTTTGTCTCTGACCCAAGAGTCTCAACTCTTCTGCCAACACCCATGAAACTATAGCAGACTAACCTGTTAGCTTACAAGAAGGGTGAAATCCCAGACCCTTCACGGTTCTTGATAGAAAGGTGGAATCCATCCTCCTTACTCCCCAGTGGCCCTTCTAGGCTACTTATTTCCCACTCCTGTTAGAATTCCTTGCTCCTTTAAGTTTTGATCCCACCTGGTAAGACTACTCTCTATCTCTTTTCATCTCTGCCATCTACTTCACTTCCTCTCATCTAGTGAGGTCATTAACAACTGCCTCCCCACTCCAGGTCCTGCCCTAATTCTGTGTGGCTTTATAGATCATGTGAACAACCCACACAACCCTTCTGCCTCTCAGCTCCTTCATTGCTTCAACTCTTATGAACCACTCCTCCGCTCTACCTTAACACAAACTTCCACTGGCCACACTCCAGATTGTGTCAACCAATAACTGATCTACCTCAGAAACCTCAAAAAACAAAAAAATCATTCTCTATTTTGATTATTATATTTTCAACTCTGAGTTCTATTTGATTTTCAAATCTATGTCATTTTTTATACTTTCGTATGTCCTGCAGATATTTATAAGCTTACTCTTATTTCTTTAAACATACTAAGCTTAGTTTTTTTAATAGTCTGTGTCATAAAACCAATATCTGAAACCTTTGAGTAACTGCTGCATCTGTGGGTCCCTCAGGTATCTTATTTCCTTTATGTATTTAATTATCATTAATTGTGTGCTGGTCACTATACTTTAAAAATCATGTATGAAAGATATGCATCTAGCAAACTTATTTTACAAATACAAAATACACCTTAATACAAAATCAAGACTTGAGTTTCCCTGGATCACCAAGTTGGTATAAATCTGAGTGGCAAGACTATGTAAGAGTTGATTTAATTGGGTTCACCCCTACTTTAAGGAAATTGCCTGCTTATGATGGGGAAAGCCTATTAGATTCTATACTTTATCCTGGCTTTGACTTTGATTTTGGGCCACATCATCCCATGAGATAGACAAAACAGAAGTTAGATGGTTTTGAGATGTCAAATTCCCTCAGCGAAAAAGCAGATTTTGTGCTCACTTAGCTGTCTGGTTTCTCCTCTTCCTTTCAATGCTAATTGGTGATTCCTTATAATCTTGTCAATGCTTATTTCTTTTAAGATGCTTTTATAGCTTATCCAGAATTCTTCATTGTTTTCAGCATGAGGGTTAGTCCAAATAACCTCATCATTACCTGGAACCAAAGCCCTAATAGTCCATTATCTATCAAAGACCATCTGTCCTTCCAGCACCTTTCCAGCCCATTAATGTCACAGCATCTGTTTTTGTCTTTATTTTAACATATATACTCCTCCCCCTCCCTCGTCCCCTAGTTAGCCTTAATCTACTTTCTGTCTCTGTGATTTTGCTATTTCTCTACCTCTCTTATAAGCAACATCATACAGTATCTGTTTTAACCTTATTTAGATCTCTGTATCCCTGGCTGGTTTCTCCATTTCCCCCAATCTATCACCACTCCCTTCTTTGTATCCTGTGATCCATCACTTCAATCTCTGTCTTACAAAAGCTCTTAATCCCTTTGCCCCATTTTTCTTCCTTATATCTACCTGGAAAAAAGTAACCCTAGACTGAGCCTTCTCTGCTCCTGTAATCATGCTGTTGAATACTGCTGGGGAAACTCACCCAACCAGTTACTTTGATGCTACTCTTCTTTGTTCCTGGACAACAGCTGGGCCCCATTACCACCCAGGAGACATCCAGGTAAAACCAGCCCCCATGCCAACTCTACCAAGCAGTTTCATTAAAATTCTCCCTTCTCATGAAGCCCTTTGCCTCCTCACCATCCCCAACACTTTCCACAGATGCTCACACATCCTACTTCACCCAAAGCAGCCTCACATTCCCATTTCTCCACCTCGGGTCCTTGTGATTACCATGCCTGTGTCCACTCTTCCCTCTTCTCATCCGTTTCATAAGCAGGGTTCTCCTTCCTGATAAGGCTCATACCACCACATGGGTGTTGGCTCTGTCCTCTTCTACCTTCTTAGGAACCTCAGGCCAATAATTGACCTCAATCCTTCTTTTCATCCTCTCTCTTTCTGCTGGCTCCTCCTCACCATCTTATAAACACAGTCCATTTCCTCTTATGTCAAAAAAGAGTTCTCTCCTTCAACTCTCTAGTCCTTCCAAGGAATCTTCCTGACCCTGCTCCTCCAGTATGGGACAGCTGTTCCACACACATGTTCCCATTGAACCCCAAGCTTACAGTCTGTCTCCTTGTATGTAATCCCACCCCACTCCCCCCACCCCACCCCAAAAAAGACAATGAGTTCCTTGAGAGCTGGGACTTTGTCATCATCACTGTTGAATCCCCAACACATAGCATAGAGTTCATAGAAGGAATAAAAGAATGAGACCTGGGATCATTGTTCGATCCAGCAGTTCCCATTGATCTCTGTGTGCTGGTTACCTAAGAATTCTGCTTTGATGTGAGGCCAGCTGGCAGAGTTTTAACTTTAGAGTATTACTGTGTTATGTAATTCTTTTCAGTCTATGGAAATTCTG
The DNA here is from genome assembly GCF_023851605.1 of Tamandua tetradactyla. NCBI lineage: Eukaryota > Metazoa > Chordata > Mammalia > Pilosa > Myrmecophagidae > Tamandua > Tamandua tetradactyla. The sequence continues at coordinate 102,197,848 of NC_135331.1, read as the reverse complement.
GCCTACTTTAGTTGGCTTCTAATTTGTGGGTTAAAAAGTCTTTGTCTGAGGGTCTCGGTGCACAGCACAGGGCTAAGATCACCTCTCTCAGACTCCCTTGAGGTTTAGGGTGGAGGGATGAGTGTGTTTTGAGGTACTGACTCTGCATAACTTACAGGATTTCAGTCTGGGTGTATTAGTCATTAGAGTTTATTTACCTTTTGTGGTGGCCTAGAAAAAGCCAAACTTAATTTAGTGGTTACCAAAAGCCTTTAACATCATATTTTCCACAGAGTTCATAAAAATATTGACAGTGGACTTAACTGCCACATGCATCTTTCAAAGTGATGAACAAAAATAATATTAAGCATATTGATTTTGTTTTATAAAGCCTCCATAGCAAGAATCCTGGAGTGCTCTCAGTCTCCACAGCAAGGAGGACCTTACAATAGACAGTGGGTAAATTAGCTACTTAGCTTTAGATAGACACTGCCCCTCTCGGGGCCTCAATTTCCCAACTGTGAAATAAGATGTTTGGAACAAACAAGCTAAGGTTTGTGCCTGCTTCAGAGTAGAATAATGCTATTCTTTCTAAATTCACTCCCAGGACAGCACACTGTCTTTGCTTTAGAGGGAGGGAAAATGGGGAGTATTAATTTTATCTCTGATAAAATCAGCATAGATGGCCATAAAACTGGGGTAAATGGTGATGGTCGTCAGGGCACAATTTACTTGTTCTCCCCAGGTTTTCCTGGTTCCAGCCATATGTGCTGTAAGTCCACTGGTGAAGATGTCGATGATGAGATGATGATGATGATGGGGGAGGAAAAGAGGAAGGAGGAAAAAGAGAAAGAATAAGGAGGAAGAGGAGAATTAGAAAAAGAAGATGAGGGAGGAAAAGGAGAAAGAGGTGAGGATGACGTCAGTGATGATGATGACGTTCATGATGACAAAGGTGATGTGCGAATGGTGAAGATTATGGTGATTATGACATGGGTAGTGAGGATGCTGCTGCTGCTGATGATGATGATGATGATGTGAGAAAGACAAAGACGTGATGAAAGCCAGGCTTGGTGCCAAACATCTGACTGTAGTAACTGGAGATGGTATGTACTGAACCACGACTCAGGCCCAGATCTGCCTGACTCAGCAGCCCACATGCTTAGCTCCAATGGGCTCCACAGTTGTGTGGAAAGAGTCTGGACTGGGAGCCCAAGAAACTTGTTTCAACCTTCTCCATATATCAGAATCACCAACTGCTGAGGCCTGGAAGCTAAGCATAGAGTTCCCTTACAACAGGGCAGTCCCACTACTTGGAACATACCCAGAAGATCTGAGAGCAGGGACCCAGACAATTGCACAACAATCTTCACAGCGACACTATTCACAATTGCCAAAAGATGGAAACAACTCAAGCGTCCATCAACAGAGGAACGGATACACAAAATGTGGTATGTACACACAATGATATATTATTCAACAGTAAGAAAGAATGAAGTCCTGAAGCACACAACAACATGGACGAACCTTGAGGACATTAGGTTAAATGAAATAAGGCAGACACAAAAGGATAAATAGTACATGATCTCAGTGACATGAACTAACTATAATATATAGCTCACAGATATAAACTCTAGAATACAGGTTGCCAGGATATAGAATGAGGCTAAAGAATGGAGAGCAGTTACTTAATATGTGCAGAATGTTTAACTAGGTTGGAAGTGGACAGAGATGATGGTAGCACATTATTATGAGAATAATAACACTGTGAATGGTGTGTGAATGCGGTGGAAAGAGGAATTTTAGAGTAATGTATGTCACCAGGAGGAAAGTTGGAGGCTAAAACACAGGAATGTATAACAGAGTGAATCTTGTGGAGGACAACCTCCATGATTAACTGTATAAATGTAAAAAGTTCCTTCATGAACTAGAGCAAATGTACAACACTATATACAAAAGAGCCAAAAATAGTGAGGTATATGGAAAAATTTTATATACTGCAAACTATGGACTATAGTTAACAGTGATATTTTAACACTTTTTCATCAACAGTAATAAATGTACTACACCAATATTATGGGTAAATAATAGGAGGGGATTTCCTTTTTCTTTTTTATTTTTACTTCTTTTCTGGAATAATGAAAATGTTCTAAAATTGATCATGGAGTTGTTTATGTGATAATACTGTGAGCCAGTGATTGTATATTTCAGATGATTGTATGGTGTATGAATGCATCTCAATCAAACCACATTTAAAAAAAAAAAAGAGTTAAAAAAACTGCATTAAAAAAAAAATTACTGAGGCCTGAACCCCAACCCTGGAGATTCCTATTCATTTGTTCTGAGATGGAGCTTGCATATCAGGATATTTTATTCAGGTGATTTTATGAACCACTGCCCAGATGATTGCTAAGGTTTTTAGCCAGCACTATTGTAGGCTTCGCCCATCGTCCTTTACTCCCCCTACCAAGGAGGCTGCAGAGAAAGCTGGCAGAAGACACAACAAGAACTGAAGAGAGCTGGAAAGGCACAAACCAGGCAAGCCAGGCTATGACATGTCAGCACTTCCCTTTCAAAACTCAAGCTATTTCATTGCCTTGGTAAAATGCTAGGCTGCCTGAGCCTTGCCAGTGAGTAGAATAAGGATCATCAACTGATAAGAGTAGATTTGGGGGACATCAAGAAGTACTGACTATCCCCAAACATGTATCCCACTGTCCTTTCCCATGGCCTTTCCACTATTAAAGATTATCTTCCTTGGTCTTTGAAAATGGTAGTACTTGCAGTGCTTACAGCCCATACTTGGGCAAACGACGGAAAGATGGTAGGAGGAGAGGGGAGGCCCAGAGTTGAGAACTTTCACTTACTTATCCATCTTGACACCGACCAACGGGCTGTGGACCGGGCCCTGATGAGACCCAAATATGAAAAGCAGCCCTTCTCATCTACAGAGGAGGTGTCTCCTCTAGAGATAGGACCAGAGGTGGAACATCCACACCTCTCCTGCCAGCAGTCACAGAGTGGGAGTGTCTTCTAGGAACCGCACCCAGCCACGTGAAGCCCAGGCCCACATCTCCCAGGAATTAATCATTTACAGAGTCTCTGGTCTGGCTGCAGAGTAAGAGGGCTGGACAGAAAGCCTGTCTGCCCCCACATGCCATCCCTCCTGTCCCACACTGTGCCACCCCCTACAGCCCCCCCACACACAAACCAGAGACCTCTAGATCAAAGCATCACCTTTGAACATCTGCTGGGTTCTCTAACCCAAAGTTGGAGTGCGGGGGTGGGGGGCTTTCTCCCTGGCCAGGTGGGTCTGAGGAGGTAAGGCTGAGCTGAGGGAGGGTGACAGGGGCTGTGGACTCTGTCAATAAGCAATTCTCAGTCAAGAGTGACCATCAGAAGCCCCTGTGGAAACGCCTGAATTAGACCCCGAAATGAAGATTTGGGTATATGAATAATTTGAAAGGTGATTCCAGAAAGTATAGTAAGGGTTTGGGAAGAAAATTAGGGAAGGAAGGAAAAACAATAAAGGAATTAATGAGCAACTTAGTGCAAGTGGGACAGAACGTCACTGGGGAACTCCGAAGAAGAGATAGGATAGACCACGCTTCAGAATCACCTCCCGGGCATGGGGGAGGGGAGCACTTGTCCATACACTCCTGCCCCTACTGAGGGTCACTCCTGGAGTGCTCCTGGCCTGCCCTGAGGACAGAAGACACCCTGTCCAGGCAGAGAGACACAGAAGTCCTAGGCATGGAGGGAACTGTCCGCAGCCATCTCTGATCTCCCACAGTGTCTGCTCAGGGCACACTGCCAGGACAGTCTGTTATGATGTGGTCAGGCATTTGAGCCTCACTTACCCAGCCTCAGTTTCCCGATCTGAAAAAAATTACAAGAACATTAATAATACTAACATTTACTCACCCCTTACCATGTGTCAGGCATTGTTCTAGTGCTTTATAAGGATTAGCTCATTTTACCCAAACAACGCTATGAGATAGGTAGGTGAGAACCATGCCCATTTTACAGGTGAGTGAACTGAGGCACAGAAAGCTTAAGTAATTTGCCCAAAGTCACACAGCTAGGAAGTGATTTTTTTTAAAAAGTGTGAGGTGTGGTTGATAATAGTAGTGGCAATTTCCCAGGGCAGCTGTGAGCACTCACTGAGCTACAGGACCAGCACCAGACAGAACTCTAGGCAGGGAGGATGAACGTTCTCGGCACCCACCCACCCCATTTCAAGCCGTAGCCCCCTCTTTGCTCCTCACCCACCCTGCACGGTCACATATGCACTCACGTACATCCCCCGCACGAGTGTCTCTCTGGGGTAACACTGGACTTGCTTGGGGACTAGGAGTTAAAGGGAATTGGGGTCTAGGATGGCACTGAAGGGTCAGGTCTTGCCTCTCAAGCATCAAGCACAGATACTGGGGCCAACCCTGGCTGGGTCTACCCAAAATCTATGCTCCCTTCTGCCCACATGATGGAGCCCAGTTTTATTCAGGAAGCAACATGTCCAGGCCCCCAGAAAGAAAACTGAAATCACCTGTTTGTGGCCACCCTGTTTACTTTTTCGTAAGGTGTGGGAATGCCACCATCAATGAGATGTGAGGACAGTTCTCTGATCAATGAGATGTGAGCACAGCTGTCCAATCAATGAGATGTGAGCGCAGCTGTCCAATCAATGAGATGTGAGGACAACTCTCTGGAGGCTTCTGGGAGAGATTTCCCTCCCTGGTAAAAGGTGAGGGCAGCATGAGAGAAAGAACTTGAGGCCTCCCTGCCCTCAACATCCTGCTCTGAACACTGCATGCACTGGTAGGAGGTGGTGGCCACGAGGGGTGGCCTAGAGGATCCCAGAGGCACTCTCGCCCAAACATCCCTGAGCTCCTGCACACAGTCCCAGAACCCACACCTCAAGGCCTGCCATGACAAAGCGGCAGGAGTGCGTAGTGCCCAGGAGTGTGGACACGATGGCAGAACTCCTTGGAACCCCAGGGAAGCTGGCTCTACCACTCATTGGACCTTGGACTAGTGGCTTAAGCTTTCTCAGGCACCGTTTCTTCGTTTGTGATGTGGTGGCCATAACAACACCTCCCTCATGGTATAAGAACTAAATGTATAACTGTGTATAAAGCACTTAAAGCCTGGTTGGTAGTAAGTGCTACCCAAGGGTTTGCTATGATTACATGACACTATTATTTAAGCCATCAAGAATTGGGGCTTCTATTACTTGCAGCCAAATGCATCTAAACTGATACACACGCCTAACGGCTATTGCTTTTTAGTGGGCTGAAGCTGAACATTCTTTCTTGGGAAGAGAAAGAAGTTCTTTTAATTAACCAGCGAATGAGTATTTATTGAGGAGTCAGCACATGCAGACATGTAAAAACCTGGTCACTGCCTCCAAGGACCTGGGAGACCATTTGGAGAGAGAAGCCATTCATGGGAAACAACCCCAGACAGGTGACCCTGAGAGCTGCCCAAGTAGGTGGAATTTCACTCGTGGATCAACCGGCTCTGACCCATTGTACACAGACATGCCCTGGGGATGGGTTGGAGAGCCTGCCCTAAGTCCAACAGGGAAAACAGATGAACCACATAATAGGTAAAATAGTGCAACATGGAGAGCCCAGCAGGACACTGTGCTAAAGACATAAAGAAAGGACCCATTTGGGAGAGTCAAGGAAGGTCACCATGAGGAGGTCACATTTAAACTGAGACCTGGATGATGGGAAGGAATCAGCCAAAGATTAGAGAAGGGGAGTGTGGTTCAGGCACAGGGAAAGGTTCTGAAGCAGTAAAAAGTTTCACTTATTTCAAGAACATAAAGAAAGTTCCATGACTTAGGGAGAAAGGGAGAAAGCTGACGGCTAGAGCAGAGTAACTTACCCCTTAACCTGTGGATCGTGATACGTTTAACTTTTATCCCAAGTGCCACAGGAATCCACTGATGGATTTAACAGGGTAGCAACAGCTAGTCTTTGGGTAGAGAGAGGAAGGAGTGGCCTGTGGGAGAAAGTAAAGTTGTCAAGAAAAAAAAAAAAAGCTGGAAGGCCTGGAGGATTGTCCTTGGGGACTCTGAATGCTAACCCAGGAATTATCCACAATGTTACTAAAACCTTACAAAGGGCACAGGAACTGCAGTGTTTGGGCTGTTTTAAAGCTCCCCCTCTCTTCCAGAGAAATCCTTGGAAATTTTAAGCTCTAACAAAAAGAAAGGATGCTGAAGAATTTTAGGGGACTTTAAACAGTTTGCACAATTAAAAACCACCCTCAAATCCAATAATCACATGTCTCCTGATAAATGTCAGCTGGAAAGCAATTCACATTGAAGCCATGGCAAATGACAGGGGCTGGTCGCCCAGAGATATTACAGAAAGGTAAATACTTCTCCCCATGAACCAAGAAGACAAAACTCTCCACCCTATGCTTATGTAAAGTTCAGTGAGAGTTTGAAGATATTAGACCAGGATTTATGGAAGCCATGTAAAAATAACCACATGCTGCTGCTAATTAATCTTATTTCCTGGCTCTTTCCAATCAGACTCTGAACTATAATCCATCTTCATTACACTTCTTTTAAAGCAAAAATGATGCGTTTCCACAAGTGTAATTAAGGAAGGAACATTACAGGGCCTTGGGTCATAACTTTCTCTCTATCACATGTGCACACCGATTATACAAAACACACACTCACAGTCTCCATGCTCTGTTTATTTGCAACTAGTGGACAGGCCACGTGAGAGCCCAGGGATGGATGAAATGGCTGAGTGGTGACCATCACAGTCACTGTCACTGTTGGCCAGTGACCCTCCCCACTCAAATGCCCCCACACTTGCACACATCTACCCACCATACTGCTAAACACACACCCTGGAGGGCAGCGATGGGCTCAGGGAAGGGCTACCTGGCCTCCAGCCCCAAGGGATAGAGCAGGATTAGTCTAAGCCAGGCATAGCAATAGATTGGTCTTCTATGGTTGTTAGTTTTAGGACAGCATTTGATCTGCTTCTTGCCAAGGAGATAAAAGGAAAAGTTTGTTGGGGGGTTCTGGGAAAGACTTTCTTCCATGATGCAAACAATGAGCATGGTGGAAAGACCTGCTTTCAGCCCAGCTCTTCTTCCCACCCTAAAGGTGCTTGTGTACGGGTGAGATGCTTGTCTCTGCAGCAACCAAATAGTGAAAAACTAATGACCGTAAGGAGAAAAGTCATACTTAGGTAGACCTGCCAAAGATGTGGATTGAATTTGGGGAAACTTGGGGAGAAAGAGTTGGGAAGAAGCTGCATCATCTCTGAGAACTTGTCTTGTTAGGATGGCCTAACTCATGACTTGGGATCCTGAGGAAAGGTTGGAATGGGTCCAGGACTCACATCTGAGCTGGGCTCCACACTGTGAGACCAGGTTGAGAGTCTGGTGATAGGAGTATCCCAGCTAATGATGGGTCCTTTCCATGGACACATTCTTCATCCCCACCCCATCACCACCTCCACCAGCCTGGATGAATCATGAGGTGGATCTGAGTGTTTTCAGTTGTTGATGATTGGTGGTTTCCGACATGCCTTCCACACATTTTACTCATCTAATTTCATAAAACTATTGACATTTAAGAGGCTTCTGTGAGATTTACTGACCTCTCACTCCTTCGTTAATCTTGTCATTCACACATATTCTCTCTGTCCCCCATCACCCACCCCCCACACCTCCACTTATCACAGCAGCTCCTATCAGTCAAATCCTGGAAGGACCTCTAATTCCAGTTGTCAACTAAATTAGACAGTGTGGGAAGAAATACGCCAGGCCTGGAATTTCCTGCTTGGAAATTTTAACAATCCATCCAGATGAGTCCCACTCGTCATATGACCAGTCCAGTTCAGAGGTAGTGGTCTTGACCAACACCTCCTCATTAAAAGAACATTGCTATTGCAGTTTGGAAGGTGCCTGAGTACATGACTGTGGCTGGTATCCTCTTAGAGACTGTCTTCATACACATAGGTTGTTCGTATTCATGGCACACATGAGACACAGCCAGGACATCTTCAATACGGGGTGGGTAGAGAAGGTCATTGAACATTGGATGCAGCCAGCTGAGTGCAGTAGAGTTTGAAGAGACCTTAAAGATCAGAAGGACTGACTCCCTCACTCTACAGATGAGAAGCTGCATCCAAGATGGAAAGGGGCTTAGCCAGAGTCCCCAGGCTCTGAGCTTAAAATAAGTGAAGACAAGTGAGTTAATAGAGGTGTTGAGGAAGCTGGTTTCCTGTATAGTGAAAAGGTAAGCATGTCTTTGTACACTACCCAAGGTTAAGATTTACTGGTGTGGTAGAAGTTCAAAGAGTACCATAGTCACCTTTTGGGTGGCTGCCCAGCTCACTGAAATTCTCCCTTCGGTGGTAGATACAAACAGACATTTTGAGTTCGGCCCCAAAAGCCATGTCTCTGCCGCATGATCCTGCTACTGGCCATAGCTGACTGACCCCACAACAACACATGACCCAAGCTGGGTCAGGCACATTTTGCTTCTCAGGAATTTGAGATATACATCAACACACATAGGCTGGAAATCTTCCGGGCTGGCTTAGGTTAATGGGAACCCACTAAGGAGAGGATCTGGGAGCTCCTGCTGTTGAGGCATCAGGAACAGCCTTGTTTCTTTCCAAATAGTTGTTGGACCTTTGTTTGATTTATGAGGTACTCCATAATCCATCCACTTTCTTTTCTTTGCTTAAGCTAGTCAGAGGAGTTTCTGTTGCATGTGCTAAAAACAAAACAAAACAATAAAAAATGCTCAGCTAACAGAAAAAGCTATGTCAGAGTCCCATGGGTGCTCCAGTTTGCTGCTTCCTCAATGGCATGTTTGAGAGTTTAATGGAGCTAAACTGAGTACAGAGAGTTGTATTGCCTTACATTTCCCACTTCAGATGGGACAAAATAAGTTAATTAAATTACTAAAGCTACAAAGCATCATCAACCTACCAGTTTGAAAAGCATGTTGAGATTTATTGAGACTATTTAACACTATACATAAAAACTCTTCCAAAAGGATGACCGCTTTATTCATAAAATGATCAAGTTCAAGTAGCAAGGATAAGAGAGATGAGTTAGCTACTAAGGGAACGCTGGCCAAATCTCCAGACTCTGAACCCAGCACTATTTCCATGTCCCATGCACCAAAGAGTTAGGATATTTTATCTTTAATCTTTATTCAGCCACAAACTCACCTTGTGGCTTTAAATAGGTCACTTCCTCACAATGGGATCAATTTCCTTTTCTGTAAAATGGTAGTATAGAATTAAATTACTTCGAAGTTCCCTCATAACTACAAAAATCCCCCAATTTTATTAAAACATTGGTTACACATCTTTTTTGTTTATTCAAGTTTGGACACCAATTCCAAAATGGTCCTTCTAGAGCTCACTAAATGAGTTACACTGCAAAATAGATTATTGTAGTGAACTGGGCTAAGGCTGCTGCAATAGCCAGCCTCAAAGATGGCCCCCTTGAATGAGTCTTGCCTCCTCCTCTTCGTGCTGTTTTGTCATCTCTTCCTTCACTGAGTCAGGACTGATGTGTGGAGGTGGTAATGTGTGACTTCTGAGGCTAGGTTATAAAAAGCATTGTGGTTTCCTCCTCAGTCTCGAGTCACTCGCTCTGAGGGAAGTTGATGGCCATGTTGTGGGCACACTCAAGCAGCCCTGTGGAGAGGCTCATGTGGAGAGAAATAGCACTACTGTCAACAGCCAGTACCAACGTGCCAACTATGTGAGTGAACCATCTTGGAAGTGGATCCTTTAGGAATGGCTTAACAATTATGATCTTTTTGAGGATAACATTTCTCCAATATAGAAGAAATACGCTTTCAGTCAAGCTTTCAGATGATTGTGAGCCCAATCAGTTTCTTATCTGCCTACTAATGAGAGATTCTAAGTCAAAACCACCTGGCTAAGACACTCTGAAATTCCTGACCCACACAAACTAAGAGAGATAATAAATGTTTATTGTTGCTTTAAATCACTTAGCTTTGGGGTAATTTGTTATACAGCATCAGAGAACTAACATAACCTTTAAAAAACTATATTTGATTCTTCTTTATGAAAATTAGAAATTCTGATAAAGATAACAATAATGACAGAAGACTGTTATGTAATTTTTTTCTTCTAAAAATGCAAATGCTTTCATATATCTGTCATGATTTGCCATGGGCAGTTGTATGAGATAAGCAGGGAAGTATGAGAAAATAACCCTTTTCTTGCTACCTGACAAATTTGCATATTGTTTTTAAATTAATAGATTTGGGAAGACATTGCTAGGCTGGTGGATATGTGAAGGTTCATTATGTTATTCTTTGTATTTTGTCTATATTGGAGAAATGTTATCCTCAAAAAGATCATAATTGTTAAGCCATTCCTAAGGCTGGAGGGAGAAGAACACTTTGGGCAATAGGTCTTGCTTGCCTCGCCATCTTTATCTCCTACCTGTCTAGTCCAGCTTCACTCTGCTCTAGCCACACTGTTTTCCTTGCTCTTTCTTGAGCTCAGCAAACTGACTCCTCCATCCGATCATTTGCATTTGCCCTTCCCTCTGCCTCAGGCAGAAACCGCTAGCTGTCCACCGAAATCCATCTACTCCTTGTTCCTGAGCACAGTAGACATTTCCCAGGCTCCCTTGCAGTTAGGGGTGACCACGTGACCAAATTCACTCCAATGAAACGTGAGCAGAGGCAATGTCAGTCACATCCAGACCTGGCCCACAGAAACTTCCCAAGATGCTCCCTTAAGCTCTTCCCGCCGACTGGTATGGTAGTGCCAGGATGACCTTAGAAGTTAACATTAGAAGATGGCAGAGCAGCCTTCAGCCTGGGTCCTTAAATGAATGTATAGAGGAGAGCCATCCCACCCTCCTGAACACCCACCCTGAGAGATAATGTGAAAAATAAACTTATTCTTTAGGCCCTTTGATTTTGAGGGTCTACTTGTTGTGTCAGCTCATCCTGCAGCTGACAACCCATATCGCTCCACTCTTCACATCATTCAGGCTTCTCCGAGTCACCTGCTCATACGTCAGCCTTTCCATCAGCCCATCAAAATGGCTCCTCCTCACCGTCTTTCACATTACCCTGTCTTCTTCTGCTTTACAGCTCCTACTCCTGCCTGAAACTATACATTTATGTTTGTGGCTGTTCACTGTCACCACTACTAGAAAATAAAAGCAGGGGCTTTACCTGTATCCCCAGCAGTGCCCAGCATATAATAGGTGACTATGCCAGTTTGAAAGTACTATGTACCCCAGAAAAGCCATGTTTTAATCCGGATTTGGTCTTGTGGGAGCAGTTATTCCTTTTAATCCTGATTCAATACTGTAGGGCGGAAATGTTTAATTAAATTATCTCCGCAGAGATGTGACATAGCCCAATTGTGGATGTGACCTTTTGATTGGATGGAGATGTGACTCTGTCCATTCAAGGTGGCTCTTGATTAGTTTACTGGAGTATTTTAAAAGAGGAAATATATTATATTTAGAAATAGGGCATCTCAGGATTTCTGAAATTTGCTAGAAAAGAATTGGTGGAAGGAGAGAGAGGTTGCACAGAAATGGAGTAGAGCAATAGAGATGAAGCAATATGTTAATAGTTGCTGAAGTCTGAGTAATGGATTCATCATATTATTTTCTCTACTTTTGTACATAGTTGACTATTTCTATAATAAAATTTGTTTCCCCCCCCCCCAAAAAAAAAGAGGAAATATTTTGGAGAGAGTGCAGAGCCAATGTAGACGTTCGGAGATTGAAGCAAAAATAGCCCAGGTGCTAAGCAAGGATTCAGAGAAATAGCCAGAATCTGAAGAGAAGAAATCTCTAGCCCCGGCAGATAATAAGCTAAGAGATGAAACCCAGAGTTTTGTACTGGAGCAGCTAAGTGATGCCCACAGACTCTTAGAGAGGAAATCACTGGCATCAGAAGCTGTAGGCAATGGAACCATGAGCAAGGACCAACAGGTGCCAGCCATGTACCTTCCCAAATCACTGTTCCTTAAGCCAAGGTATCTTTCCCTGGATGCCTTAGTTTGGTCATTTTTACAGCCTTAGAACTATAAACTTGTAACTTATTAAATTCTCTTTTTAAAAGCCATTCCAGACTTCCAGAGAAGATGGCGGCTTAGTAAGGTGCGCGTGTCTTAGTTCCTCCTCCAGAACAACTACTAAATAACTAGAAACAGTACAGAACAGCTCCCGGAGCCACGACAGAGACCAGACACACAGTGTACCCCAGTCTGGAACGGATGGACTGGCTACGAGACTCCGCTGCGGTGAGGACCCCGAGCGGTGCGTGCTTCCCCGGGCCGTGGCAGCTGGCGGCCGAAGTCCCTCCCTCCCTCCTTCCCGGTCCGGCTGAGAGACTCAGATCAGCGAATCCCCAAGCTGTGGACCAGCAACTGGAGCCCCTCCCACACACGCGGCTTCCTGGGCTGGCTGGGAGCCTCGGATCGGCGGTTCCCCAAGCCACGGCGGCCGGCGACCGGAGCCCCTCCCACACACGCAGCTTCCCGGAGGGAAAGGAAAGAGCCTCCAACAGTAGTAGAGACTGAGTCCAACCTAACACCAATAGTGGCATTAATGAACAACTTCTGACTACTAAAAATAGGCCTTCAGCTCAGGCAAAACTGATCAAGATGGAAGTCGCCTATTGGGCTAACTGAAAAAGAGGAAAGAAGGTGAAACAGAGCCTTCTGCAGTTGTTTCTGCGGAGGCTTGGTTGCCTCTGGGCTCAGCACTGGGATTACACAGGTTGCAACTGCCCCGAACGCAGAAACATGCTGCTTTCAGGGCTCTCTACCACCTGAACCTTCCCCGCGGGAGGGGTGAAACGCAACTCAGGTAGAATCTCTCTCTCAAGGAATTCAGATCCCAGGACTTCACAATTTGAAGTCATTAAAACCAAACTACAACCTTTCCTCTGTCTCCACCACACACCCAGCAGTGAGAGTCTTCCAAAGTTAAAGGAGCCACAACATCTTTTGCTGGTGGGACCCGCAGACAGACAAACACCACATATTGGGCAGGATAAGAAAAACAGAGCCCAGAGATTTCACAGGAAAGTCTTTCAACCTGCTGGGTCCCACACTCAGGGAAATCTGATTAAATGCCCAGACATCAGCAAAAAATAACAAATAACACCAGGAAAATTGAAGATATGACCCAGTCAAAGGAACAAACCAATAGCTCAAATGAGATACAGGAGCTGAGACAACTAATTCTGAATATATGAACAGAAATGGAAAACTTCTTCAAAAACCAAATCAATAAATTGAGGGAGGACATGAAGAAGGCATGGAATAAACAAAAAGAAGAAATGGAAAGTCTGAAAAAACAAATCACAGAACTTATGGGAATGAAAGATACAGTAGAAGAGATGAAAAAACAATGGAAATCTACAATGGTAGATTTCAAGAGACAGAGGCTAGAATTAGAGAACTGGAGGATGGAACATCTGAATTCCAAAAAGAAACAGAAACTATAGGGAAAAGAATGGAAAAATTTGAGCAGGGGCTCAGGGAATTGAATGATAATATGAAGCGCACAAATATATGTGTTGTGGGTGTCCCAGAAGGAGAAGAGAAGGGAAAAGGAGGAGAAAAACTAATGGAAGAAATTATCACTGAAAATTTCCCAACTCTTATGAAAGACCTAAAATTACAGATCCAAGAAGTGCAGTGCACCCCAAAGAGAATAGATCCAAATAGGCATTCTCCAAGATACTTACTAGTTAGAATGTCAGAGGTCAAAGAGAAAGAGAGGATCTTGAAAGCACCAAGAGAAGAACAATCCATCACATTCAAGGGAAACCCAATAAGACTAAGTGTAGATTTCTCAGCAGAAACCATGGAAGCTAGAAGACAGTGGGATGATATATTTAAATTACTAAAAGAGAAAAACTGCCAACCAAGACTTCTATATCCAGCAAAAGTGTCCTTCAAAAATGAGGGAGAAATTAAAACATTTTCAGACAAAAAGTCACTGAGAGAATTTGTGACCAAGAGACCAGCTCTGCAAGAAATACTAAAGGGAGCACTAGAGTCAGATACGAAAAGACAGAAGAGAGAGGTATGGAGAAGAGTGTAGAAAGAAGGAAAATCAGATATGACATATATAATACAAAAGGCAAAATGGTAGAGGAAAGTATTACCCAAACAGTAATAACACTAAATGTTAATGGACTGAATTCCCCAATCAAAAGACATAGACTGGCAGAATGGATTAAAAAACAGGATCCTTCTATATGCTGTCTACAGGAAACACATCTTAGATAAACATAGGTTGAAAGTGAAAGGTTGGGAAAAGATATTTCATGCAAATAACAACCAGAAAAAGAGCAGGAGTAGCTATACTAATATCCAACAAATTAGACTTCAAATGCAAAACAGTTAAAAGAGACAAAGAAGGATACTATCTACTAATAAAAGGAACAATTAAACAAGAAGACATAACAATCATAAATATTTACACACCGAATCAGAATGCCCCAAAATACATGAGGACTACACTGCAATTACTGAAAAGGGAAATAGACACATCTACCATAATAGTTGGAGACTTCAATTCCCCACTCTCATCAATAGACAGGACATCTAGACAGAGGATCAATAAAGAAACAGAGAATTTGAATATTACAATAAATGAGCTAGACTTAACAGACATTTATAGGACATTACACCCCACAACAGCGGAATATACCTTTTTCTCAAGTGCTCATGGATCATTCTCAAAGATAGACCATATGCTGGGTCACAAAGAAAGTCTCAACAAATTTAAAAAGATTGAAATCATACACAACACTTTCTCAGATCATAAAGGAATGAAGTTGGAAATCAATAATAGGCAGAGTGCCAGAAAATTCACAAATACGTGGAGGCTCAACAATACACTCTTAAACAATGAGTGGGTCAAGGAAGAAATTACAAGAGTAATTAGTAAATATCTCAAGGCGAATGAAAATGAAAACACAACATATCAAAACCTATGGGACGCAGCAAAGGCAGTGCTAAGAGGGAAATTTATTGCCCTAAATACCTATATCAGAAAAGAAGAAAGGGCAAAAATTCGGGAATTAACTGTCCACTTGGAAGAACTGGAGAAAGAAGAGCAAACTAACCCCAAAGCAAGCAAAAGGAAAGAAATAACAAAGATTAGAGCAGAAATTAATGAAATTGAGAACATGAAAACAATAGAGAAAATCAATAAGACCAGAAGTTGGTTCTATGAGAAAATCAACAACATTGATGGGCCCTAAGCAAGATTGACAAAAAGAAGAAGAGAGAGGACGCAAATAAATAAGATCAGAAATGGAAGAGGAGACATAACCACTGACCTCACAGAAATAAAGGAAGTAATAATAGGATACTATGAACAACTTTACGCTAATAAATACAACAATGTAGACGAAATGACAAGTTCCTAGAAACGCATGAACAACCAACTTTGACTCAAGAAGAAATAGACGACCTCAACAAACCAATCACAAGTAAAGAAATTGAATCAGTCATTCAAAAGTTTCCCAAAAAGAAAAGTCCAGGACCAGACGGCTTCACATGTGAATTCTACCAAACGTTCCAGAAAGAATTAGTACCAATTCTCCTCAAACTCTTCAAAAAAATCGAAGTGGAGGGAAAGCTACCTAATTCATTCTATGAAGTCAACATCACCCTCATACCAAAACCAGGCAAAGATATTACTAAAAAAGAAAACTACACCCAGTCTCTCTAATGAATATAGATGCAAAAATCCTCAACAAAATTCTAGCAAATCGAATCCAGCAACACATTAAAAGAATTATACATCATGACCAGGTAGGATTCATCCCAGGTATGCAAGGATGGTTCAACATAAGAAAATCAATTAATGTAATACACCATATCAACAAATCAAAGCAGAAAAATCACATGATCATCTCAATTGATGCAGAGAAGGCATTTGACAAGATTCAACATCCTTTCCTGTTGAAAACATTTCAAAGGATAGGAATACAAGGGAACTTCCTTAAAATGATAGAGGGAATATATGAAAAACCCACAGCTAATATCGTCCTCAATGGGGAAAATTGAAAACTTTCCCCCTGAGATCAAGAACAAGACAAGGATGTCCATTATCACCACTATTATTCAACATCGTGTTGGAGGTTCTAGCCAGAGCAATTAGACAAGAAAAAGAAATACAAGGCATCAAAATTGGAAAGGAAGACGTAAAACTATCACTGTTTGCAGACGATATGATACTATACGTCAAAAACCCAGAAAAATCCACAACAAAACTACTAGAGCTAATAAATGAGTACAGCAAAGTAGCAGGTTACAAGATCAACATTCAAAAATCTGTAGTGTTTCTATACACTAGCAATGAACAATCTGAGGGGGAAATCAAGAAACGAATTCCATTTACAATTGCAACTAAAAGAATAAAATACTTAGGAATAAATTTAATGAAAGAGACACAAGACCTATACAAAGAAAACTACAAAAAACTGTTAAAAGAAATCACAGAAGACCTAAATAGATGGAAGGGCATACCGTGTTCATGGATTGGAAGACTAAATATAGTTAAGATGTCAATTCTACCTAAATTGATTTACAGATTCAATGCAATACCAATCAAAATCCCAACAACTTATTTTTCAGAAATAGAAAAACCAATAAGTAAATTTATCTGGAAGGGCAGGTTGCCCCGAATTGCTAAAAGTATCTTGAGGAAAAAAAACGAAGCTGGAGGTCTCACACTGCCAGACTTTAAGGCATGTTATGAAGCCACAGTGGTCAAAACAGCATGGTACTGGCATAAAGATAGATATATCGACCAATGGAATCAAATAGAGTGCTCAGATATAGACCCTCTCATCTATGGACATTTGATCTTTGATAAGGCAGTCAAGCCAACTCACCTGGGACAGAACAGTCTCTTCAATAAATGGTGCCTAGAGAACTGGATATCCATATGCAAAAGAATGAAAGAGGACCCGTATCTCACACCCTTTACAAAAGTTAACTCAAAATGGATCAAAGATCTAAACAGTAGGTCTAAGACCATAAAACAGTTAGAGGAAAATATAGGGAGATATCTTATGAAACTTACAATTGGAGGCGGTTTTATGGACCTTAAACCTAAAGCAAGAGCACTGAAGAAATAAATAAATAAATGGGAGCTCCTAAAAATTAAACACTTTTGTGCTTCAAAGAACTTCATCAAGAAAGTAGAAAGACAGCCTACACAATGGGAGACAATATTTGGAAACGACATATCAGATAAAGGTCTAGTATCCAGAATCTATAAAGAGATTGTTCAACTCAACAACAAAAAGACAGCCAACCCAATTACAAAATGGGAAAAAGACTTGAACAGACACCTACCAGAAGAGGAAATACAAATGGCCAAAAGGCACATGAAGAGATGCTCAATGTCCCTGGCCATTAGAGAAATGCAAATCAAAACCACAATGAGATATCATCTCACACCCACCAGAATGGCCATTATCAACAAAACAAAAAATGACAAGTGCTGGAGAGGATGCGGAGAAAGAGGCACACTTATCCACTGTTGGTGGGAATGTCAAATGGTTGCAACCACTGTGGAAGGCAGTTTGGCGGTTCCTCAAAAAGCTGAATATAGAATTGCCATACGACCCAGCAATACCATTGCTGGGTATCTACTCAAAGGACTTAAGGGCAAAGACACAAACGGACATTTGCACACCAATGTTTATAGCAGCATTATTTATAATTGCAAAGAGATGGAAACAGCCAAAATGTCCATGAACAGACGAGTGGCTAAACAAACTGTGGTATATACATATGATGGAATATTGTGCAGCTTTAAGACAGAATAAACTTATGAAGCATGTAATAACATGGATGGACCTAGAGAACATTATGCTGAGTGAGACTAGCCAAAAACTAAAGGACAAATACTGTATGGTCCCACTGATGTGAACCGACATTAGAGAATAAACTTGGAATATGTCATTGGTAACAGAGACCAGCAGGAGTTAGAAATAGGGTAAGATAATGTGTAACTGGAGCTGAAGGGATACAGACTGTGCAACGAGACTGAATACAAAAACTCAAAAATGGACAGCACAATACTACCTAACTGTAATGTAATTATGTTAAAACACTGAATGAAGCTGCATCTGTGCTATAGTTTTTTTTAATATATATTTTTTGTATTTTTATTTTTATTTTTTTCTCTATATTTTCATTTTATTTCTCTTTCTGTTGTCTTGCTATTTCTTTTTCTAAATCGATGCAAATGTACTAAGAAATGATGATCATACATCTATGTGATGATATTAAGAATCACTGATTGCATATGTAGAATGGAATGATTTCTAAATATTGTGTTAGTTAATTTTTTTAATAAAAAAAAAAGCCATTTCATTTCTGGTACATCGCATTTTGGTGGCTTTAACAAACTAATATGATCCTCAATAAATATTTGTTAATAAATGTAGTAGGTCATTTGGGAACCCAGTGTGGGCAGTACTAGCATATAACTGAGCTTAACAAACTGGTTTCCAAATCTCTGGGGGCTTTAGTCACTGGGAGGGGCTTACTAAAAGCACCAAATCCTGAGTCCCCTGTCCTCAGATTCTTAATTTTGGTTCTGGCCACAGAGGCGGGGCGGAGCAAGCCTCTGTGGGTTCCAGCACAGATTTGGGATCCACTGCTCTGGCTTTGGCCAGGATCAGAATGTGCCCCTCCAATGTGAACTCATGGAGGATCCACACGTGGAGAGGTGATAGCCTTCATCTGACCTCCAGCAACTGGGGGAGGGGGTGCAGCTCCCAAGGGAAAATGACACTCCTCGTGGGAGAGTGGGTATAGGATATTGGCTGTTTCACAGAGACCACATCTGATAGTAGCTGTCTTGGTAGCAGCTGATTTGTTTCTGTAGTAGAAGTCTCAGTTGGAATGTCAGCTCTGCTCATCGGGCCCCGCCTCCTCCCATCAAGCCATTCGGCCACTGCTCACATGGTCAGGAAAGCACTCCACCATGTCCACAGGGCAGCCAGCATGGCGGGGAGACACACTCTCCTTTCCTTCCAAGAGCATGGCCCAGGCATCGCATACATCACTTCTACCCAGATTCCACTGGCCAGAACTTGGACATATAGATGTACTTGGCTGCAAGGAAGGCTTGTGCTTGCACCACAAACACAGCCAAAAGTTCTATGAAAGTGAAAGAAGGCAGGGATGGATACCAGGGGGCAACTATTTGTCTCAGCCATGTGACTGGAGAAAAGAGAACCAAATGCTGGTGCAAAATTACAGGCTTGGAAGCCAGGCTTCTAATCCAGCCTCAAGTCTCTGCCCTCAGTGCTCATAGGCCACTCAGGAAAAAGGACAAGTCAGTGAGCATTACAGAATGCACCATAGGTGGATTCAAAGGCCTCTGGGAAGCAACCCTGGGAGTTGGGAAGGTCGTTCCCTATGGAGATGGCTCTACTGGCAACCAGGGGAGTGGAACCTTGGGGGAGGGGGACAGAAAGTCAACAGGAAACCCCAGCAAGGAAACCAAAACATGCAATCATCAAGATGCATGGAAAAGCCTGGGGTCTTCAGAAAAGGGAGATAAATTCTGTGTTTCACTTCTAGGGAGTATGGGGGAGGGACAAGAGGTGAGGCTGGAAAAATAGAGTCAGCCTTCATAGAGCCCACTCTCAGAGGGCAGGCTGCCTGGGTTCCAATCTCGGTTCTCCACTACCTACTGGCTGTGAGACTCTGGGTAAGTCAACTTAACAACTCTCCAAACCTCAGAAACTTTCTATTTCTTAGAAATAAGAAAGAGCACCAACATCCTAACATTGTTGTGAGGATCAAATGAGCCAGAATAGGTGAAGATCTTAGGAGAATGACTGGCCCAGTGTGTCTGTAAGTGCCAACAAAGGCATTTACTTTATCCTTGGTTTCTTAATAAAGTTCCAACCTCTCTCGGAGGCACGAGAAGGAAACAGAAATGGGCTTGTTCCCCCAGACCTATGTCTAGAGCACAGAAGGGGCCAGTTGGCAGTGATTCACAGTACTGATATTTTGGGACGCCAAGAAGAGGGAAGGAGGGACAGGGCACCCCAAGCAGTTCCTGTCTGCACTTCCTTTGTCCCCCAGAGCTTGGTGACTTCTTGGGGATTGATTTCCACAGTGCCTCAAGCTGCCCTGTGCCAGTTCCATCAAAGAGAAAATACTGGTGCAAACTGAGTGTGGCCTCCAACACCTGGGAAGAGGAATTCTGACATGCTCTGCTGCTCCTTGGAGATCTGAAGAAGAGTCTCCGGAGGGATAAACAGCTGAGGGCTCTTCATTCATCTGCTTAGTTTTCCTGCTTGCATTTGAAAGGCTCTATGTATTTTTTTGCACTGGGTGAGACCAACCTGCCACTGAGCGGTGAGAGGGACAGAAGGGGGCAGCACCTGCTCCATGAAGCAGCAAGAGCAAGGCCCTTGGAACCAGAAAGGCCCAGGTTCAAATCCCAGTTTTCCTACTAAATAAATATTGACTGAGCTTGTGCTGTGAGCCAAGTTATTAGCAGTGAGACATTAAGTCATGAAAACCCTCAGAAACCCCATCTCCACCTCTATAAAAGGAAGGTAATAGGGCTTCACAGGTTCTTGTTAGGGATAGGATGAGATGATGTACCCAGCAGGTGACCAGGGAAGGACAGCTGGTCCTCAGCATCCAGCAGGGATTATTCAGTTCTTTGGGGAAGGGAGCTGGGCCTGAGCAGGTGGGTTTCTGGTCCCCTGTTGGATGGGGAATCAGCCTACTACCCACCCACCCATTTCCAGTGGGTCAGCCTGGCCAGATACAGCCTAAATGGCCATATCTGGAATGGGCCAACCCAGAGCCAAAGAGATTCTGAACACCATGACATCGAACCACCCACAGGCACACAAATCCCCATGGATTGCCATGGAGTGGCAGCTCTGGCGCTTTGCAGAGAGACCCTCTCCATCACATTCCCAGGTGGAACAGAACACATCCTCCTGAGAAACTCTACAACTGCCCTGTTTCGCTCCATTACCAGATCTTACAGCAAGTAAGAGAACAGGCTTTCCACGTGCATGTTCTCCCCAGTGAGCAATAAAAAACCTCTACACACAAGAAGGAGTCAGATGTGCCGTATGTTGAGTTTTCTGTCCTCCCCCAGATTCTGAGTGTCCGCCAAGCCCCATAAATTAGGCCAACATCTCTGGCTCACTAGCCCCAGAGAAAGTATCACATGCAGCCAGAGCAAGAGTCCAGAAAAAAGGAGGATAAATGCAGCGTAGGGTTAGTCATGGGAAGGGAAGTTCTGAATCCCTGAATTTCCCTGAGCGGTCCTCAAGAGAGTTTTGTGCCACTTGCAATCCTCCAGGGTAGTGGCTTTCAAAGCATGGTCCCCAAGCCAGCAACAGCAGCAGCAGCAGCACCTGGGAACTTGCTAGAAATGCAAATTCTCAGGCCCCACACCAGACCCACGGAACCCATGACTGGGGCCGAGGCTGACAATGTATGTTTTACTTAGCCCTCCTGAAATGACGAAGCTTGCTAAAGTTTGAGAAGCATTGACGTAAAGGTCTTCTTGAGAACCACTCACTTAAAGGCCCTTCTGCTTAAAAGAAATCAGCAACACACATACTCACAAGCCTGGCGGCCAGGAGTGGGATGAGGCAAGTCCTTGGGTGCCGACTTAACAGGAGGTGATCTTTTCCAATGCCCACCCTGTACTTGCAGGCCCCTGGAAGCCAGTTCTTCCTGTTCCCATCCAGCGTGGCAATAACAGTAATTTCTGCATGGGGGAAGATGGTAGAGGTTGGTAGGCGGAGCCGGGTTGGAGGTGGGGAGGTGGTCCTCATTGGGGGTTTCAGGGCCTGGGGGGAGTTGTGATGACTGGAACCTCCTCTGTGCTAGCAGCTGGAGAGGTGGGGAGGGTTGACGTGGCGGGGACGGTTGGTGACAGCAAGCCTCGGTGGCGGGAGGGCATGGCCTATAAAAGTGCCGGTGCCCACACTTCAAGGCCGTTCTCCCCTGACACTCACAGCACCACCGTCCCACTAGCTGAGGAAGAATCTGAGGCCTAGTCACTAGCTCAACGTCATCCAGCTAGTAAGCAGCATCGCTGAGGGTGAAGCCAAGCTCCAGGGCGGTGTCTGTGCCATCGTGCCCACTGGGGTAGGAGAGAAGATGAAGGAAGGAAAGGGGGAAACTGCTGGTTGTCATTCTGTGCTCCCTTCAGGACCTTTTCTGGATGGTTTTTAAGGCCTTTTCTTGTCTCCACACACCCCAGTAGGCAAATCTGAAGTCTTGGCTTTCACACCTACGATTTTTGAAGTCAGACCCTGAACTACTTCTTTTCTCTTCGCTTCCTCCTCCCTCTGTCCTCAGGCCCCCAGTGCCACGTGGACACCACTGACTCACAGAGGGAGGGCCAGGAAGAGGCCAGGGAGCAGAACAGAGAGCAAGACGTCAAAAAAAGTCAACTCACCATGTCTGTTTAAAACACAGAATTTTTGAGCTGAAAAGAACCTCAAAGATGGCCTTGTCTAACTCACTCATTTCATACCCAGGGTCCAGAGTGTGGCTTGCCCAAGGTCATGCAGGGGATGGGGACCAAGCTTGGGCTGGGGCTGGCGTCTGGGCCCAATGCCGTCCTGCAGTGAAAGACACATTCCTCCTGGCACTGTTGACCATGGCTAAATGCACGGACAAGGAGAAAATATACCTCCTTCTCTGTGATGGCTTCGTTATTCTATCACACCATTTACATTGCGTTATTGTGGGCATCTTTATCTCTTCTAAAACAAGAGCTGTGTATTAGTCAGCATAAGCTAGGTTTATGCTGTAGTAACAAGCAGCCCCAAAAATCTCAATGCTTTAACACCTACATACTCATTTTTCTCTTCCAAACCCCTCCCCAGTATTCCATGTGCTCAGGAGACGAGACCTGGGTATGTCCGAGTTCTGGTGAGATCTACCACAACCTCTGACTGAGTCAGTGCCTTCACTGTGTGAGACACACAAAAACCACTCAATAACTATGAGAAAGTGTGAACGAACAAATAAATGAAACAAAACAAGAAAAAATGGAGAGGACACAGCAAGGATGGAATTTCTCCCTGGGCCAGACTCTCTGCTTATCAGATATATGTTATTCCCCAGGCAGGAGGAGCAAGTAGAAACAGCAATAGACTCAGGATGCAGAAGCCTGCAGTAGAGTCCTAGCTCTGCTCCCAACCTGGCTGGGTGGCTTTGGCCAGGTCACTTTCCTTCCTAGGCTTCAGTTGTTGTATCAGTGACATGATGCATGTGGTCTTTCAGAAGATGAGGTCTAAGGTCTCTGCAGCTCTAACATTCTGTAAGTCTGTGACTATAGACCACCAGGAAGAAGCCACAGGATGAGCTCCCTGCCATGAGACTGTCCAGCTGAGTCTTAGGGGAGCAAGTACAAGGAAATGTATGAGGGAAAAATGACCCAGACTCTATGGGTTGTAGACCCTGAGTTAATGACCAATTATGACTCAAGAATTCCTGAAGATAATGCAAATGTGCCCTTTGCTCCAAAAGACTAAGCATTATTTAGAAACGTCCTGAAACAGTATCCTCTCCTGGCCCTGGGAAAGTCAGGCCTGGAACACAGAGTGCAAGGTAACACAGTTGCTGGAGAAGACTTGGAAAGTATAGAAAATTTTAAAGGCAAATACTCACCGATGAGCCCATCGGCCGGAAACAATCACAATCGACATGATAGAATCTTTCCTTCCAGCCTTTTCAGAACAGATAAGGTAGCCAGGCTACTAGAAATGAGTAGGGATCTTGGAAAAGGACCCACTGAACACTGGTCCAAACCAGGCTCAGTGCCAAGTGCTGTATATAAATTGTGTATAGTCCTTACAACCCCCTGAAATGTCCCTCATTTTGGAGTTAAGAAACTGAGGCTCAGAAAAGTTAGGTTAAATGTTTTGTGAGCTTCCACTATGGATTTGCACTATTCTAGGTTCTGGGGACCCATCTGTGAGCAAAACAGACCCAAGTCCCTGCCCTCATGTAGTGGACATTCTAGTGGAGAAGAGAGACTGAATAACTGGAACATGGAGCCCATTGGGCGGCAAATACTATGGGGAAAAAAAATAGCATTTGGGAAAGCAGGGATAGAGGGTGGGAATGCATATGGTGGGAGTAGAGAGGAGGCGAGGGAAGGGCTTCACTGAGGTAACACTGAATCAGGACTGTACAAAAAGCCTGAAGCACGCAGCCGTGAGAGGAAGAGTTTCCCAAAGCAAAGGAGCAGTAACTGCAGGGCCCGAGGCTCCACTGGGGGACAGCAAGGAGCCCAGCGCATCTGGAACGGAGGTCAAAGGGCCGAGAAGCAGGAAGTGACATCAGAGAGGTTGCAAAGTTCTGAGTAAAGGAGTGACGTGTTCTGACTTAAGTTCTAACAAGATCACTCAGGGGCCGAGGGTGAAAGCTGGGGCCAATGAGGAGGTTACTACAATAATTCGGGGAGAAACACAGGTGGTGGCTTGGATTAGAGACGTGGCAGTGGAAGGAATGAGACGTAGTTGGGTTCTTAGATAGAGTTTGAAGACATCCAACAAGAGTTGCACACGGACTGGAAGTGGGTGTGAGAGAAAAAGAAAAGTCAAGAATGACTCCAAAGTTTTTGGCCTGGTATCTGGGAAGACGTGTTCTGATCATCTATAGCTGAGTAACAAACTATTCCGATACCTAGAGGCTTGAAACAACCATTATTTTATTCATGATTTTGTGGCTCAGGAATTAGGAAAAAGCTCGACTGTGTCGTTTGTCTCTGCTCCATGCGGTGGCAGCTGGAGTAAAGGGTCCACTTCCGCGATGGCGTCTTCACTGGTATTTGGCACCTCAGTCTCTTTTCTCCCCCCCTCTGTCCTTCATTCTCTCCCTCCCTGGTGGTTTGGTGGTCTTGCAGCACGATGGTCCTTCAGCCATTGCAACTCTTACACGAAGTAGGAGCTGCCAAGCTAGACCAGAGCTGTACCCAAACCCGCACAACCCCACTTCTGCCCTATTCTATTAGCCAAAGCAGTAAGAGCATGAAACAGGGCCTGGTCTATTTCAGGAGGTACAGATGAGCTCCACCTTTTGATGGAAGAGTGGCACGTTCACATTGGTGAAGAGCGCTGGTGGTGGTGGAGGGTCAGGGGACAGATTTTGTTATGTTGTCATGTCCGTCTTTGGGAAATACGCTCTGGCACAGATGGACTGAGCATTTTCTAAGAGGGGGAAGATGGTGGGAGGAATAACTTTGATGGGAGAAGACCAGAGCTCAGTCTTAAGCATGTTATATGTGAGGTGTCCATTAGCCAGCGGAGATGGGGGACACAGCACGGAAACTTCCTTTATCCCGCCTGCCTGCCCATCTGCCATTTTCTTACGCAACAGCCAGGACATCTATAGTTGGCCTTTTGGTGGTTGAACAGTTTCAGAGAATTTTTATAGCTTTCAGCTGGGGAGGATAGAAGACTGGAGATAAGGAGGGAGACTAAGACAGCTTCCTCCGAGGCAATGTCAGGCCATTTGTAGTCACAATAAACCCTTCTGCTGGCTCCATTCGAGGCCCGGCACAAGGTGTTGTAAAAAAGGCTTTGAGTCAATGTGAGACAGCTGGTTGAAGCGTTTCCCAGTTTTTCGTATGACTCATAAATTTGTTACATGGTGAGGAAATTCCCTGAAAGCTTTTTGGCAGTCTTATCCAGTCTGACCAGTAGCTAAGAAACACATAACCTTCCAGTTAAGAAAAGGAAAGAAAACACACAAGGCTTTGACTCAGAGCTTAAATGGAGGGTCACTTTAAAAGCTTTCCTTCCACTGAGTTCACAACAGCTTTCCAGGAGAGGTCAGGGGTCTGTTAGGAAGGTTTGCAGTAGCAACCAGCCGTCAGTCTGTAGCTAAATCATAAGTGTGTGTGTGTGTGTGTGTGTGTGTGTGTGTGTGTGTGCGCGCGTATGCACGTGCGTGCGCATGCACCTATAACCAAGGCTGGCTGGAGCAGATAAAGTAGCCTGGCTGCTGAAACATCCATGGCCTTCTCCCAGACACATGGACTTCCACACCTACACCTAGCCAGGTCAGTTCCAGGATGAGTTGCAATTGTGGAGCCAGCCTTGTCTCTCTCGTCACTGTCCTTTCAAGAACACTGCCCACCCTTGGGCTCACATTACAGGATGGGGTAGTAGAAACGGCACTAGCCCCTTTACTCACACTATAACTTCCGGCATACCACCTCACCTTTTTATTAGAAGCCAGGATGATGGTGACCTTTGGAGAGTGGGGTGGGGTTAGCCCCTGGGAGAGCACAAGGGGGCATTTGGGGTCACCAATGATGTTCTGTTCCTTGTGGTTGCTAGTGGCCAACAGATGTCGTCACGTCATGATAACCCATCAAGGTTTTCCCATATGGTATGTACACCTCTCTCTATGCATATAGGTTATATTTCACTAAAAAGTTTATTAAAAAATTAACTTCACTGCCTGAGCCACACTTTCATCATCTGCAAAATAGAAATAGTACTTAACACTTCACGCAGTTAGGGTAAGATTTAGAGAAATCGAATGGAAATTGTCCAAGATTATCCCACCACCCAGCTGACACCCACACCTGCTGAGACTACACATGACAAAAGGAGCACACACAGGGGTCTCCTGTGACTTGACAGGAATTTCACAGTAAACCGCAGGCCTCCTCTCCTCCCTTCCTCTCTACTCTCAGCCACCAACTCCAAGTTTTCTGTTAGTTGTTTGGCATTTGTATGATTTCACAGATTAGATTTTCAAACTCAGAATTACAAGGTAAAAGGATAAAGAAAAACTTTGAGGGTGTGAATATATTGGTGACTTACATTGCATTTAAAGATAAAAATCCTAGAAGACCCGATGAGTGTTGCTAATGTTGAATAAGAAGTAGTGAGTGAGGCGGGGCCTAGATTGTAAGCTTTTAGAGCAGACATATTAAGTCTGGAGTGGTGATTATTATTTCTGGATTTTGAGAGGCTGTTTTATACATGTAATCTGGTGTTTAGAGATAAGAATGAAGCCGAACAGGTTGGAGTTAAAGTAATTCAGAACATAGGGGTAAGGAAGACAGTGTCTATATCTTAAAACCACACATGCTATTTGAGACCAATGGAAGAAAGGTTTATTTGGTCTGGAACTGAAATTTTCTGTAGTACATAATCTAATTCAACCTATCTGTATAGCTCATTTGAACAACTGAAACACAGAGAACACAGAATGAGAAAGAGCTCCTTTAATCCTGTATAGATTATTGTAATGCCTGGAAACATCCTACAGTATATTAACCAGATAATCAAAAAGTATTGGTAAAGTGGTAAAGTCCCCCGAGGGAGGGGAGAAAGACTTTGGAACTATTAAACCTTACCATCAGGGAATCCCCTGATACTGTGTCAAACTTTAGGGACACCCAAATCGATAGGCCATGCCCTCGATCATGAGGCTTACTCTTGTGAAGCTTAATGTAAGTAGCGGAGAAGCTTAGACTACCTATAGGCATGCCTAAGAGTTACTTCTGGAGGACCTCTGTTGTTGCTCAGATGTGGCCTCACTCTCTCTAAGCCCAACTCTGCAAGTGAAATCACTGCCCTCCCCGCTACGTGGGACATGACATCCAGGGGTGAAAGGCTCCCTGGCAACGTGGGAAATGACTCGCAGGGATGAATCCAGACCTGGCACAGTGGGATCAACAATTACATCCTGACCAAATGGGGGGAAAGAAGTATAATTAATAAAGTATCAGTGGTAGAGAGAGTTCAAAAAGAGTCAAGAGGCTACTCTGGAGGTTGATCTCATGCAAGCTTCAGATAGACCTCGCTACCTATCATAACCTGCCAACCCCCAACCAGGACCATTTCAGCTAATCCTAAAGAACACCTAGGCAATTTATAAGATTCTACAAGGGTTCCAGGCACTAGAGTAACTTTCCAGAAACCTAAAACCTTCAGATGGGTCCCTGGTCCAGATAAGTCCTGAAACCTAGCCCAGCCTCTCCAGAGCATCAGATAGTTCCATCTCCTTACCCCATATTAGTGGCAGAACCTTCCAATATCAAAAATTTAGAATTGCCATAGCCCAAACAACCCTAAAGAAAGGGATGGAAAGATCAAAGGTGATGGTGGAATTATACATAGAAGACAGGACTTACCAAATGTATATGAATGCTGAATCATTAAATTGATACCTCTTTTAGTCTCTTTAGAGCAGCTAAAAGTAAAAACCTAAAATTGTGAAATTGAAACCCATGTCAAAGTCTGAAATATGTTCTACAACTAATTGCGGTGCTGTGCTTGGAAATTTATAGCTTTTTTGTATATATGTTATTGTTCTCAAAAAAAGAAGGAAAAAAAGTTGATTGTGATGATCAAAAAGTATTTAAGCCTTCTAGCCTCCTATATTCTGGAGCAGCTAGAAGGAAAAATCTGAGAGGATTGAATGGTAGCCCATGACAAACTCTGGGATCTATCCTTTAACCACGTTTTAAAAGGGGTTTGAAAACTATTGCTTTTTTATTTCTTTACTTTGTATATATATTATACTATACAATAAAAAAACTTAAAAAAAAAAAGTAGTGAAGATGTTCTAGCAGGAGAAACTTCTTGTGCAAAAGCTTGGAGGTACAGAGGCAAGGAAGGGTCGGGAATGCACACAAACAGTGGGAGAAGAACATTAGTGAGAGCAAAAGTGATAGGACATGACGGTGAAGAGGCAACCTTACATTTCCTAGAACAGAGTTTGGATTTTACTTGGAAAGCAGAAGGGAAGACTCTGAGGGCTGGAGTTGCAATTCAGACAAAAAGGCAGTGTGGAGGGTGGGAACTGAGAAGAGGGTGCAGATTCAGGAAATATTTAGATCAGTTTGATAGCTCATTGACCTACTTACTGGGTGTGGGGTTGAGGAGGAGATGGGAGAGAGGGATGACCCCAGGTTTTAGGGTTGAAAAATGGGTTAGGTAGTGGTGCCATTCACCACTTTGAGGGATACAGGATACTTCAGTCATCTATACCTCTTAACAAACCACCCCAAAACTCAGCGGCTTAAAACAACAAAGATTTATTATTGCTCATGGTTTGGGAATGGTTTCTCTCCTGGCTTTATCTGTTTTCATTCATTTAACTGCATTCAGCAGAGGGTCAGCTGGGCTAGAAAGTCCAAGATGGTCTCACTAACAGGTCTGGAAGTTGGTATGGACTGTCAGCTGAGGCACCTCAGTTCTCCTTCTCCTCTCATCCTTCAACAGGCTGGACCAGCTTCTTACATGGCAGCTGGATTCTCTTAAGACCTGGGCTGCAGAAGTCTTAGATGATCATTTCTATCACATTCTATTGGTCAAAAAAAAGTCATAGGGCCAACCTAGATTCAGAGTTGACCGTTTTAACCTACCACATAAGAGGAAGGCCAGGTTTAGAAAAGAAAAGAATGAGTTTATGGTCAGCGATGTAGAAGAGGAAGTGGAAATCAACTCAAGAGAAAAGATTTCCCAACCCAAAGCAAACCATAACAATCAAAGGAATTTGTTATAGGTGTAATAGATGGAAGAGATAAGCCTAAAGAGACTGGGGTGGGGGGGAAGAGAACCAGGAAAAAAGCTATCTCCTAGAAACTAAGAGAAGAAAGTGGATAATAGAATCATATGCTGCCAAAATATCAAGAAGCATGCAACTTGCTTAAAATGAGAAAAAGAGATATGGTGATTGAAATTCCCCTAATGATCTCAGGAAGTTTTGGTAGAATGCTAAGAACAGATACCACACTGCTCCAAATGGTGAGTCTGAAGGCACTGAATGTATCCTGATATACCCAGGACGTATTACATTGGCAAATGGAGATGCTTGTGGAAGACCTACTGGAAAGAGGATTATTTCTTCCTACCCCAATGACATCAGGCTTGACCTTCGGCCGAAAGAATGTGAATGGAAGTGTTGTATGCCACATCTGAGCATCAGCTTTGAGAAGCGCTACATGGATCTACCATTGCTCTTTTTCTCCTTCCAACTTGAGAATGGCATGTCCCAGGTGGGAGTTGCTCCTTCAACCTGGACCCCAAAATGAACAGGCAGCACCACCGCCAGCCTAAAGCTGACATACATGTTTTGTAAACCACCAAGATGTTGGGGTTGTTTGTTGACAAATCATGACTTGGCAAAAACTGACTAATATGGTACTTGGTAGACATTTGTTGAATTCTATCAATTAGACACAAAGCAACAGGAACCCAGAAGTGGGAGGGCTCACTTGTGACTGAGGTGATGATCAGAGAGGGACCCCAGAGAAGGGACCTTTTGAGCTAGACCCTGAAGGGTGGCCAAGATTTAAAGAGAAGGCGATTGGAGCAGGGAAGTGCTCATATCCTAAAAATCAAGGCCATGCAATCTTAGATCTTATGTCATAAACTCTGCATATAGCTATGCAGAATTAGGAATTCTAGTTCCTAGGAGTATTTGTTTAATAGTAGGCTTTGGTTCCCTTTTGAAATGAGTTTCAAAACCCTGTAACAGCAGACAGGGGCTGCATATTAATGGCTTGGCCCAACCTACACATAGGAGGTCCAAAAAAATTGGCATTTCAGAGTGAAGAAAATGAAGAGGGATCTGAAATGCGCCCCAGATTCTTGCCTGGAAAACATCTCTTTTTAAGAGACAGACATCTGATGCCCAGGAGAAGAGCATCTGCGGAAGCTGAGATCCCTTCGGAATGCGGCCTCCCCGCGCCTGGCAGGGAGGGTGGTTGGTTGACAGAGCGGGATAGGACCCGGCCAGCGGCTTCCCTTTCTTTCTCCCCCCACCTCCAGTTCCCTTCTCAGGGCCTAACTGTCTTCAAATTGCAGCAGGAAAAGGCACGCTGTGAACAGGTTAGGAGTGTAAACCCTCTGGAATTCGGAAACCATCCCAAACCCTCCGAAGGGTGTGTTCCAGGGCCTCGGGTGAGCAGATTTGGTGGGGGTGGCTGTGCATGTGTGTGCGCGCGCGTGCATACACGTTCAATTTAGCAGAGGAAGTCAAGGCAAATAGTTTAATCACAACCATCCCTTGGGGCAATTTGGAGTAATTTTCTCATTAGAGGATATAATGTGCAGCATGACTAATGTTCAATCAGACTGTAGCTTCCAGTCCCCAGCTCACTGCCGGTACCCAGCCTTGCACTGATTAATGAGGGAGGGGTGTCTGCCTTTCCTCTTCGGGGGCGGTGGCTAGAGTCCAGCGATGAGGAGAGAAGGGGGGAGGGCAGGGAAGATCTTTTTCCAAATATAAACACGAGAAATAAAATAACGGGGCCCCTCAGGGCTTGGGGCAGAGCTGATTAAAGCTAGAAGCAGCTCATCTCCTGGGGGCCAGGACGCTGGGGCAGGGCTCCAAGCTGCATGCTCCAGCCGTCAACGGAAGCAGGGCTGGGATGCTCCACTTCTCCCTTCGCTCCCCCTAGCTCTGCCCGACACTTTGTCTGCGGTCTCCCCACCTGTCTCCCTCCTACTCTCCGGGTCTCACGTCTCTCCACCCCCAGGCCTTCTCCGCTGTCTTTCTCCTACATTCCACATCCCTCACTGGGTCTGCTCGTGTTGACAAGGCGCCCACGGCCTGTTTGCTGTCCTTTCCGGGTATGACGTGTGTGAGAACTTCGTGGCCACAATAGCTGTTTGTTTTAGGAAAGCCTTAAATGCGAGGAGCCCAGCTTCTATATTCACGCCATGGAACCGTAGTCCAGGATGTTCATGTTGAAAGGGAGATTTTTCTAGAGCTTTGCGACTCCAAATGTGGTCTGTGGACCCGCCAGGCATCGCCTGGGAGCTGGTTAGAGATGCGGATTCTCAGGCCCCTCCCCGCCCCAGCCCCCGATCTGCTGAGTAACCTGCATTTTACCAAGATCACCAAGAGATTGCGATGCACATCGATGTCTGGGTCCCGCTGACCAATCCATTGCCTCATTTCAGAGGCGGTGCCCGAGACCCGGAGTGATACAATCCGTCCCAAGTTAGACATTGTCACAGCACCAAACCCAGGACCCAGCCCTGATCCACCATAGTCCATGTCCCCCCCAGCCCCCACCAATAATAAAAAGCCATATTATCACGGAGGTGTCTCTCATTTTAAGATAGCCAGTTTTCAAACATCCTACAGAGATCTGTCTACAGAAGGACGCATAATTCCCAATACAAAGGGATTTGTGCCTTTGTAGGAATACTTCTTCCCCACCCCTCTCCTCCAATGCATTTAAGTTGTTGGCATTCAGAAAATCCAGTAACATACACATATTTTAGCCATATTGGCTACAGCAAAATGCACCCATTTTCAGGCCATGAGGGAGACCCATAGAAAATCAGAGCTTGTTCCTTGCCCCCAAGAAACATTCATTCCCCAAAGGTCAAGGGCTGTGTTCTGTCCCATATACACCAATGATTCAAACTCAACCCAAGTAATTGTGAAGGGCTCCCAGGGGCCACACACACACACACACACATGGGAGCTAAATAAATCGAATGATTAGACCAGAATTGAATGGCTGGGGCAGATACACAATTAATCAGACCAGACTTCCCTAGAGCTGAATTTCTGAAAACTCTCTTGGAAGTTGCTCTGGGGTAAATCATTTCCTCCGGTGCCTCAGTTTTGCCAAATGTAAAAAATGCCACAGCATAGGCACAGCTGTAGTGTCCGCTGTACTCCTTCTCAGAAGTCTGAGGTCTAATGAAGCAAGAAACAGTGAGACAGGAGCAGAGAAAGAGCAAGACAAATGTGGGAGCATTCTTCCAACATCTGACCTAAATCCTGCAGATTAAAGCAAAGTGGAAGAAGCAGAGCTCTGGGGCAGGCAGACCCGTTCAATCCCAGAGAGCCTCTTCTGGTGTGTAGAATTTGGATGCATTCCCTGACTTCTCTCAGCCTTGGTTTCCTCACCTATTTAAAAGGAAAATCAAGTACATGAGGCCGTGAAGGCCTTAGCAGTATGTGTGAATACAGTAGGCGCTCAACAAGGGGATACTGACCAACAGCTGAGGGAGAAGGGAGAAGCCCGGGTTTGTTTTCAGAATCTAAATATTTGGGGGATCCCAGCTCCTCCAGACCTCCTCCAGGCACCAGGAGCCCAGGTAACAGGTAAACCTTAAGCGGGTGCAGGATTGATTTTCATTAAAAAGTGATGGGGCCTCTGGAGACGCAGCAGCTGGACCAAGTGAACTGCAACATCAAGGAAGCTCATGAGAAGCTGGAAATGGAGATGAGGCTGGATTTGATGAGGTGCCAAGAACAACTTGAGAAGCTGCACAACCAAGAGGTACACAAACAAAAGCAACTGGATTCAGGCAGGAAGAGGAGCACAGAGGCCGTGAGGAAGAGATGCTACAGGCAGCAGGAACAAATGATGCGGTGACAGTAGGAAGCATTCAAGGGAACCTTTTCTGGTATGAGAAAGCTGGAGATACAGATGGCCCAGATGACCACGGGAGGTGCTGGGCATAAACCAGAGGTGCCCTGCCCCTGCTCCTTGCCAGCTGGTCCTCCAGCTCCTCCAGGACCAGCCACCATGATGCCAGGTGGAACCTTGGGATCGACCCCACCAACAACTGGACCCTTTGGCCAAGCTGCTACCACGGAAGGGATTGGGGCAATTGGTGGAAAGCCGCCTGCATTCAACCATGCAGGTCCTGGACCAGAATTTGCTCCAAATGTCGCCAATAATAATAAAATTGCCATGTCTATTTTCCCAAAACTCTTAAAAGAAGGACCCTTTTTGGACAAGCCAGAATTCTTTCCTGGAAGAATATTAGGGATTCCTCCCACTAGTTAGGTTTTCCCTTTCTGTGTTACTGTAGGGAGACCTAGGGCAAGGGAGGGAGGGTGGTATTTAACACATCGGTTAAGTGTGGTATGTTATTTAACACATCAATTCTGTCTGGTGCATTCCTGAAGTCTCAAATGTAATTGATGTCGAGGGACTGGGAGAAACAGGGCAAAAATGAATCCAGTTAGAGCCCTATTAATCTTGCTCATTCCATTCCCTGTCCATCCTGTTCTGTTTGCTTTTTTATCCTTACACTCCCTGTTCCCCAACCTGAGACATGGCCACATACACCACAAAAACCAGATGCTACGCCGCAACCTTGGCCCCACTGCTCCATTCCCTCCCAGGTCAGAGTTCACACAAGTCTTCACAGAGATCACAGATGGCATAATTCGGTTCTGTTATATCCCATGTATTACCCCTTCATGTCCTAAAGAAGCTTTCTTATAGATTTTCATTTTAGTAGGTCTTTAAAAATATCTTGTGTTAACTTGCATCCACCTTTTTCTTGGGTGAGGATTGCCCAGGAATGGCCCTTTTTTGCATCTATAATGTTGCTGCCACAGCTTTTCTTGATAGGTACAATCCTGGGAACAGGGTTGCCGTATGCTGAAGGTCTGACAGTAGCTCTTAACCTTGCCTATCTTAGGTAGCTAGCTATGCAATTTTTATTCGTGTACCATGTTTTATTTGTCTCTGATCCCTTAAATTTGGAGTTTTTCTGAGAAATGGAGCAGTAATATAGCATCAGCTTATTAAAATGCATTTTAAGCCTTTAAAAAACTGTAAGCCAATAAATTCCCACTGTATACACACACAAAAAAAGTGATGGGGCCTCCAAGCCCTTGATCTTGAGGCTCACTCTTGTGAAGCTTACATATGTAGCAAAGCTTAGCCTACCTATAGGCATGCCTAAGAGATACTCCTGAGGACCTCTTTTGTTGTTCAGATGTGGCCTCAGTCTCTCTAAGCCCAACTCTTTAAGTGTGAAATCATTGCCCTTCCCTCCCACCCCCACCCATGGAACATGACATCCATGGGTGAAAGTCTCCCTGTCAGCATGGGAGATGACTCCCAGGGATGAGTCCTGCCCTGGCACCATGGGATCAACAATTCCATCCTGACCAAAATGGGGGAAAAGAAGTGTAACTAACAAAGTAGCAGTGGCTGAGAGTTCAAACAGAGTCAAGAGGCTACTCTGGAGGTCACTCTTACACAAGCTTCAGTTAGACATGGCTACCTACCATAACTTGCCAAACCCCAACCAAAACCACTCCAGCCAATCCTAATGAACACCTAGGGCAATATATAAGATTCTACAAAGTTTCTATGCACAAGGGTAACTTTCCAGAAACCTACAACCTCCAGATGGGTCCCTGGACTAAGTAAATCCTGAAACCTAGAGGGCCCAGCCTCTCCAGAACTTCAGCTAGTTCCATCCCCTACCCTATATTATTGATAGCCTCTTCCAACATGAAAAAGTTAGATGGGCCATAGCCC
Organism: Tamandua tetradactyla; assembly: GCF_023851605.1. NCBI lineage: Eukaryota > Metazoa > Chordata > Mammalia > Pilosa > Myrmecophagidae > Tamandua > Tamandua tetradactyla. Next base: position 102,162,526 of record NC_135331.1, on the reverse strand, counting down.
AAATACCCCTAAAAAGAGGGATGGAAAGATCAAAGGTGATGGTGGAGTTATACAGAGAAGACAGGATTTAATAAATGAATATGATCTTTGAATCATTAAACTGATATCTCTTTTAGTCTCCAGTATCTTAGAGCAGCTAGAAGTAAAAACCTAAAATTATGGAGTTGTAACCCACGTCAAACTCTGAAATCTGTTCTACAACTAATTTTTGTGCTGTGCTTTGAATTTTATGGCTTTTTGTATATATGCTATTTTTTCACAAAAAAAAGGAAGTCGATTGTGATGATAAAAAAAATATTTAGTATGATTTCTAAATGTTGGGTTAATTTCTTTTTTTTCTTTTTTCCGTTAATTAATTAAAAAAATAAAATAAAATAAAATATTTATTCCTTCTAGTCTTCTAAATTCTGGAGCAGCTAGAAGGAAAAATATGAGTGAATCGTTTGGTAGCCCATGACGAACTCTGGGATCTGTCCTGCAACTACTTATTAAAGAGTGTTGTGACAACTACTGCTTTTTTCTTTCTTTATTCTGTATATATGCTATATTATACAATTAAAAAAATGTTTTAAAAAAAAAAGTGATGGAGCCTTCACGATCCACCGGGCCTGCCTCCCCTGCAAGGAGCAGGAGCCGACTGGGTTCTACCACCTCGCAGTTTACAGAGCCCAAGTCACAGGAGCCAACTCAGAGCCACTCGGTGGCAGCACCGCCGGCTCCTGCAGAAGTTTTGGGGGAGGAAAGAAATCAACGCCAAGGAAACCGCTCTTCTCCCCACCAGCTCTGCCAAAGCCACCGGCCAACCCACACACGTGTACTTGGTGCAGCCCTGTGAAGAGGGTGAGATAGCTCTGGTGCCCTCCCAGCCCCTTCACCATGTTTACACCTTTTAGGCAGGCACCACCCACTGCAACACCTCACAAACACCCTTTACTCAGCCTCCCTCCTCCTGAGCCCCCATCCAGAATCCTCAAGCTCCCCAATTGTCCAGACACCCACCCTGACCTTAACGGGGCTCTTGATAGCCCTCAAGAAACATCACTGACTTTACTGGAGTTACCACCAGCTTAGTAAGGGATTGATCTTTTAACTGGCTCATTTGAGATTATTACACCAAAGTCATGACTTCAAAAACAATAATAATTCAACCCTAAATTTGAGAGGAAGCAGTGCACAGAAGGCCAGCCAGAGAGCTCTGCAGCACTCACGGCTGGGCAGGAACCTTTAAGCTCCACCACTGGAGGTCCCCTATCAATCTCTGCTGGGGTGTGAAATGGCCCTCACAGAGAAGTGGACTCTAGCATCAGCTCTGCCACCAGGTCCCTGTATGACTTTGGGAAATATCTTCACCATTCTAAGCCTCAGGCTCCTTTCCTACACAGTGAGGGACTAACGTCTCTAAAAGCCCATTGCACCTGCTAGTTCCAAATTCCTTGAGTCTTGAATCACCTGGACTGTGAGCACTCCCATGATGAACCCTCCAAATGAGCTTTCCCATAACCCCCACCCTATTGTCCCTTCTGCCTCTGAGGTTCCAGGTCTATTTAATGCCTTCAGCATCTCCCCTTCCAGAACCAGCTCCAGGAAATGACTGCGGATGAGGTACCGTCTAGCTGGGGCCTTAGAGGGAGGTGACTTGGCTTAGCCACCATCTCTCCCAAGGGTCCAATCTTTGATTTTCAGTATAAATGAAATCAAAGAAATGAACATGATTTGGAAACTGGGAGAATTAGAGTAATGGTCTTAGAGTTAGTTGTATCTTGGCTTATCTCCCCATCATGAGGACAAGAATCCGGATTCATTCACCTTTGAATTCCACCCCCACCACACCCCCTGCCCACATTCCTCGCACATATAGATCAACAGACATTTGTTGAGTGGATGAAAGAATGAATGAATGAATGTCTGGGAGAGCACATCAGGCATGCCAGCAGGCAAATGGGGATTGGCTACCAAGCCCCATGAGTGTCCAGCACTCCTGAGGATGGACCCAGCCAGAAGGTCTAAAGCCCAGTAGAGCATCTCTGTGCACAGATAAGAGCGTGCCCCAAGATCATCACTGTCCACGACCCCACCATAATCCCCTACCAGCTCCTTAAACCAATCTCTTCAGTCACAACAGTGAGACATAGGAAGAAGGAACTCGAACCAGGAATGGACTTGGGACCAAGACCCAGCAGCTATGCTAACCAGTCTCTGGCATACCTCAGCCTGCCCACACGGGTTCACCATGTACAAAGAACTGGGTCAGATCTGAGTTGCACCATCTTGCTCAGCTCTGGTTCTTGGTTTTTCCATAGGCAAGTCAATCTCCTCTCTGGACCTTGGTTTTTGAGGATTAGCTGGTCTTTAGGGGCCCTTCTAGCTCTAACGTTGTGTGATACTGTAAGTACCTCTAGTCTTTGGTGTTTGCTGTATTGGATCATTTCAAGAGTGGCTGCCCACATGCCTACTGAACTGGACATCCATGAAGGTGCAAACACCATAAGCATCTCCCCTGGGCTTACCTCCACCTACCCCTTTAAAAGCCTCCAGACACTTGTGATTTTATCTAAACCAAAGCCTCACTACTCAATGTATGGTCCTTACCAGCAGCAGCACCACCTGGGAGCTTGTTAGAACAGCAGAGCTCAGGCCCCACCCCAAACTTCCTGACTCAGTGTCTGCATTTAACAAGGTTCCCCAGTGGTTCCTTTGCATGATAAAGTGATACCCCTCAATAGCGGTGGCCTCTCTGCCCGATGCACTCAAATGACCAATTCCTGAGACACCAGGGTTTCAAAGAGAGAAAGAGTTTATCACTAGGTGCAAAACAGGAGATCAGGTGGCCTATCAGCTCAAAAATCTGTCTCTTGAAACTGCAGTAACTTTGATCTTTTTATAGTATCAAAAGATGGGCAGACTTTAGAATAATGAGTACAATGGCCCAAGGAGACGAACTTAGAGATGATCTAATTATTGAGTATGCACAGAGTGGTGACATGCTTAGTCACAGAGACGAACTTAGAGATGATCTAATTATTGAGTATGCACAGAGTGGTGACATGCTTAGTCACAGAACGTGTGTAAGAAAATAGCGGCCCTAAGATGATGATGGGTGTGATTTTTTTAAACTTTTTTTTATTGTGAAATATAACATATATACAAAAAAGCAATAGATTTCCAAGTACATTTTAACAAGTAGTTATAGAACAGATTATAGAACAGATTTTAAAGTTTGGCACGGGTTACAGTTTCACAATTTCAAGTTTTTCCTTCTAGCTGCTCCAAGACACTGGAGACCAAAAGAAACAATATAATGATTCAGCAGTCATACTCATTTGTTAAATCCTATCTTCTCTGGTGTACTCCTTCTTCTCTCTTTTTTCTTTTTTTGTGGAAAATAACATATATATAAAAAATCAGTACATTTCAAATTACATCGCAACAATTAGTTATAGAACAGATTTCAGGGTTTGGTATGGGTTACAATTCTACAATGTTAGGTTTTTACTTCTAGCAGCTCTAAGGAATCAGACTTAAAGAAATATCAATATAATGATTCAGCACTCATACTCATTTGGTAAACCCTACCTTCTCTGTATAACTCCACCATCACCTTTGATCTTTCTCCCACTTTTTAGGGTTTTGGGGCTATGCCCACTCTAATTTTAGTTAGTATTGTAATGAGGTACAGATCACCTGTAGGTTAAAATTTAAGCTACTGTGTACATCAGGCGGACCCATTTTGGTTACAGTCAGCTTCGTCTAGCAAGATAGCTTTGGAATCGGGGAGGGTTGATTCTGGGCTGACCCAAGGCCGTTCACTAGTAAGCATTAGAGGCTGTATTTAGTGATCATAAGACTCTAAAGTTGAAAAACAGGATAAGGAGTACAAGTGGGGGTAGGTCGCGTGGTTTTTACAATCACAAGATAAAGGCTACATAGTTATACAATCATTATCAGAACTCAAGGCAGCTGGATGACAGTTCAGAAATTTCAGGTATTTCCCTCTGGCTGCTCCAATACACCAGAAAGTAAAAAGGAAATATCTATATAATCATTCAGTTATCAAAACCATTGGTTAAATCCTAGCTTCTCAGGTACAAAAGTCTAAGAAGCGCTGGTAACGCCCTCCGTTCCCTGAAGAAGGCGGCTGTGAGGCAGTGGAGCGGGCGTCCGCCGGCGCAGGCCTCCAGGTGGACCAGCGCTGCTCCTCACTCCGCAGTATCAGGAAGCGTTTGCCCATCTGTGCTCAGTTTTTGCATCTGCAAAGTGGGTGTATAATGCTTGCCCTACACATATCGAATACCACATGGAAGTTACCCAGGTATGGCTGTCACCCCGCAGGCACCGGAGTGTTCCCTGGACCGTTGTTTAGTACAGCAGGAAAACGGGATAAATTTAAACATCAGTCAGCAGTAGATTCCTATAAGAACAATGCAATACAGAGCCACTAAGTAGGATAAAACAGATCTGTATGATCATGATCTATTGCTGAGTGGAAAAACTAGAATTACGTAATGTGTAGTGCGATACCATTACAAAAACACCAATTACACTCACATGGAAAAGTCTGGAAGGATATAACTCAAACTGCTAACAGCGGCCAGCCGGGAGATAGGAAGGTTCTGGGGGGGGGGGGGAGGGGGGGCAGGGGGGGAGGCAGAGAGGAGGCTTTCACTTTTACAATATTGCTTTAAATGTTAAAATTAATTAGATTAGTTTAGCAGCTCCTTTTGACTATTTCTGATCTCCAATACCTACTGAATCCATTCCTTTTATTAAATTCTCTCTGTTAAAATTTTTTTTAAAAAGGTAATTAGAAAAAATGTAACGTGCTACAGAAATTTGAGGTATTTTTATCATAATTATTCTTGAAGTGGAAAGAATAGTGCTAGGGACTTTAACCAGAAGAGATGGCACATCCAAAAAGTTGTGCCTCTCTCCTCTGCGTTACTAACACCCCAAAAACCCAAGACATAGGCTGAGGCTGAGGAACGTCTCAAAGTCAGCTCCTGGAGGTGGGTGCTTGAGTGAAACAACTCCCAGAGGCTAGAACATTTGCAACTATGAGTTCCCTCCTATCCGCTCGTCTCTACTAAAATGCCAATGATGTATAGCATACTTATAGGTTAAAACAGCATGCAATTTAGAACAATATGATGTTGTGCTCAGTCATTTTGAGCTGAATATATCTGTGGAGTGCCCAGGGCTTGCAGGGCAGCTAGTGGAGGGCCTGTGAGGGCTTGAGAGGTTGCTGAAGGCCCAAGGGCAGGACTAACCCCAGGAGAGAAGGGTGCCCTTGGCCCACCCTCCTGCCCCCAGCTCAGCGACGCCCCAGAGGCACACAGCTCTGTGTAGTTCATCAAAGAAGGGGAGACATAGACAGGGGTACCTGGGGCTGCCCGAATCACACCAGCAATCACACCACTCTTCCACCTGCACAAAAGACTGATCCTGGAGGAGCAGAGGAGGCCAAAGAGAGGCTAGAGGGGTCAGTCCCCATGGAGAGTAGGAATTCACCCCCTACCCAGGGCCTCCGTGGCAGGCTACCTGGGGACAAGTGTTGAATGCCAAGGACTCAAGCCAGAGAAGCTTTTCCAAATATGCTGCCAGACGTGGAAGGGATTGGGAAAGGGCTGCAGGCTGCGGAGAGGGAACCAAGGTATGGTTCCTAGCCAGGAATTAGGAGCAGGGTAAGGACGAATAAGCAAGAGGGTAAACATGGAGACGGGGATGTGTGCCCATGGCCCAGCACACAGCAGGTGTTCAATAAACAGCAGGGCGTCCTCCTAACCCCCCACTGCTCCAGGGCCTCCTCCCTCCCGACACTCACAGCCTGTCAGTACCTAAAGGGCTGTCTCCACGAGCCCTGATTTCCCCTAAGAGAAGGACCCCTCTGTATCCAAAAGGAAGGAGCCCTGAGGAGTCATCCTGCCAGGGCCCATTCAATGTCACGTTCACATGTTCCATCTCAAGTAGCATTGCCTGATAAAATAGTACAGGATGCACACCTACACTAGAAAAATATTGGTTATTCATCCGAAATTCAAATTTAAGTAGAGGTCTCACTTTTGTTGTTTGGTTTGCTCCTTTGTTTATTTGTTGCTAAATCTGGCTAACCTAATCTCAGGACAGTCTTATGAGCTGACAGTGAAGATACTATCATCCCTCCACTGCTGAAGAGGAAAGGAAAGTCCAGAAGTTTTTTATTGCGCTCAAGTTCCCAGAGCAGGCGAATGGGGTAGGCAGGAAAAGGACCTCAGGGTGGGTCTCTGCTTCCCAGGCTGCTCTTTTCCCCACACTAATAGCTCCCAATCTGCCCACACAGCAGAACCACCGCAAGAGCTTCATAAAAATAAAAATGAGACTGAAGAAAAAGGTGTGTGAGGATATGCCCCAAACTGATGGCCGCTCAGGGGCATGGGCTTGGATGGGGAAACCTGAGGACTGCTGGCTCTTCTTTTATCCACCTTTATAGAGTTTGACTTGTTCTTGAACATGCAATGCTTTTGTGATTTTCAAACTAGGAGTATAAATAAACAAGTGCTCCAGGGGTGGGGGGCAAAGCGTTCGGGGAGTGAAGCCCAGCACAAGGAAATGAGCTAAGCTAAGTATTTAGAAGTCTACTCTAGACCTCTCTCACACACCCAGGAACTCATCGTGAGGAAATAATCAGCAAAACAGACAAAGAGTCCCTTATGTGTGTTCTGTACAAACCATGTTTTCAAAAAATATTGAATATCATGGGAAAATATTCATGGTGCATAAAAGGAAAGGACACCAGTCAGAGAGCATAGAACTGATCCAAATATAAAAGTATGTACAAGGATGAAAACTGGAAGGAAATGTCCAAAAATACTCAACATGACCATATAAGGGGAAGAAAAATTATGGTTGATACTTTCTCAATTTTCTCAATTTTATGAATGAACATTCGTGCTTAAGAATTTTTTTTTAATAAAAATAAAGAAGCTTGAATCCCAGCTCAGGGAGACTGCACCAGAATTTCCTAAAGCTGTGACTCCTAGAATCTGTATTTTTAAAGCCCTGGGCACACACCACCCTCACCCAGGCCTGCATCATGCCAGCGCTTTGTAACTAACCACTGAGAATCAAAGGCCAGAAGGGTCTCCCGCCTCTCTCTGCAAGACTCTGTCCATCCATCCATTTTGCCCCTCCAGGTGTTTCTAAGGGAAGAAATGGCTGGCGGCTATGGGGAGCCCACTGTGGAGAAAGGTCACCTCACAGGCAAATGTGGTGACATGCTTTGATTTGGAAAAAAACAGAGCTCTCTGGCTCCATGGAAACGACTTTGCAAACGCCATGGAAAACAGGGCCTTGCAGACGGCCAAACCCACGAAACACAGCAAGAGCCCCCCTCATTTGGAAACACAGTTATAGCCAAACAGGGAGCACCAGCAGGTGTCATTCAGTCAGGGTTGTACCTGTGAGCTGAGAGCATATCAGAAACATTTCATGGGCCCATGCACTTCCTGCCTCCAAAAAGAAAAACTTGAACAAATGGTGCTGCAATAATAGGATACCCACATAGAAAAGAATGAAATGTGACCCCCCACCACACGGCATACAAAAAAAAAAAACATTTCACACATCACTCTGCGGTGGGGCTGCCATTTTCAGAGTCCAGGAAGTCCCTGTGCTACCCAGGAAGACAGGCGTTTGAGCACACTCAATCCTAGTCAAATACTAGGCAGGCTTTACTGGCTTTAGCCAGAGGTTTGGTGGTGCCCTGACAGAACAGGGGCCAGAACAGGTGAGTTTTGATAGCTAAGAGCAAATTGACTCCCAAAGTCTACCATCCCCCGCCCCCCTCCTTGGGGCCTCTCCTTCCCCAAGCCCATCCACAGACATTCCAAAGTGTCCAGAACTCAAACCCTCTACTTCAGGTTCCACCAAGCCCAGCCCCACCCATAGTCCTGTTTAGCCAAATTTACCCCTCTCTTAATGCTTTCACCCAAACTGTTAGCCTTTCACTGGGCAGGGCCCACTACATTTTAAGCAGAAAGAAAAATGATCGGCTTCCTTCCCACATTAAGAGGTGATTGGCCAGTGAACTGACTCTTGTCAACCACAGAATTTCGGCAAGCCCCGACCCCCATTTGGCTCTGTGACTCCCAAGTCTCAGTGAAAAGTTCGGAAGACAGCAGGTTCTTCTGGATAACCTCAGCCATCTAGAAAGGATGCTTCTTCCTGGGCCGCCTCAGTGAACACCCACAGGTCTGAAGGCCCAAGGAGAAACGCGGGGCAATTACATCAGCACAGGACGCCTTTGTTTTGAGCTGAGGCTGGTTTTCCCACAAGCGACTGAAATAAATTAGAACGTTTTCAACGAGGGCGGTTGAAAGCGGCACTCTTGGAAAAGTCTCAGCAGCTGCTCTTTATTGGATTATAACTAGGAGCAAAACACCCCAAACCACACAATCGCCTGTAGAGGGGCGGGAGTGGGGGATCAAATCAAATACAACATTGTTGTAGGGTCTGGAAAATGTTTCCCCAGGAAACCCAGCCTGGGAACCTGGTCAACGTTCTCTTGCGCTGCTGCTTGGGGGGACAGAAACTGCTTCTCGGGGGTCAGATACAGTTTGTCTGCACAGAGGCTGCCGGAGATGCGAATGGCCAGCCACGCAGGCCGGAGACGGGGGACCGGCGGCCGGAGCCATCTACCACCAGAGGGACGCACTGAGCCCGAGGAGAAGGTCCTGCCACAGGAGCCAGACAAGCAGGGCCCCCTTTGCTGAAAGGTCTTTAAAAATACATGAAACCCGGGGGTTACTTTCTAGAAACCTCCAATCTCCAGATGGGTCCCTGGACCAGAAAAGTCCCGAAATGCAGAGGTGCCAGCCTCTACAGAGCATCAGCTAGCTCCATCCCCCTGTCCCATATTACTGACAGACTCTTCCAACACGAAAAAAATGGCCATAGCCCAAATACCCCTAAAGAGTGGGACAGAAATATCAAAGGTGATGATAGAGTTATACAGAGAAGGTAGGGTTTAACAAATGAGTATGATTGCCGAATCATTATATTGATATTTCTTTTAGCCTCCAGTATCTTAGAGCAGCCAGAAGTAAAAACCTAAAATTATGGAACTGTAATCCATAACAAATTCTGAAATCTATTCTACAACTAATTATTGCAGTGAGTTTTGAAATGCATTGCTTTTTGTATATATGTTATTTTCTACAAAAAAGAAAAAAGTTGATTGTAATGATAAATGCACAGCTATATGATGATATCATGAACCTTTGATTGTATACTTTGAATGGTTACATGGTATGTGAATATATAATATATATCAATTAAAAAATAGGTGAAACCATCCTGCCTCCAGGATGAGCAAATCTTAACATTCCTTGGAAGCCAGAGGTGGGATACATTCCCTAAGGAGCCCGTGGAGAAGGCAGTTCCTTTGTTAGTATCCAAATAGGCTGATGGTTTGAGATGGAAACAAAGAGCCCTAGGCTGGGGACCAGAAACCTGGGTAGTTCTAACTCAGCCACTACTTAGTTCTTTGAGCTCAAGCAAGACATTTGTATTTCTCTGAGCCTCAGTTCTCTTATCCACGAAGTGGATAGCATCTTATTTGTTCTCCCTTTCCCCAGGGGGGCAGGAGGTGGGTGTTTATAAGCCTCAAATGAAAAGCAAAGGAGACAGAAATCAGAACAGTGCCTGTTTGATGGAGGCAGGGATGGTCTGGGAAAGGTCCCAGACGGGGGAACTCTGAGCTGATGGAAATGCACCATAGCTTGGCTGGAGTGCCAATCGCTCGAGTATATAAGTTGTTGAAAATAGATCAAGCTGTACATCTAGGTAAATTATGCACCAACTTTTCCTAACTGAGAAGCAAATTTAAAGTGCTGAACAAATGAAAGATAACCCCTGTCATAAAGGAGGCTTTATTGGCCTGCTGTGAATAGGACATGTTCAAGTCAATAAAGTCGCACTTTGGCCTCGGATAGGAGATTATTTTGAAGTTCAGGTTCAATAGTTTCAGAAAACACATATGTTTGTGTCTAGTTCAAATTGGTCTGGTAGGTATTTTAAAAAAAACATTAGTTCAATTCAGTATTCCATCGAAAAATAATAATATTTGGATTCGGTTTTGGGTTCAGTGAATCAGGGCAGTGTTTGCCGACTGGGGGGGCCACAGTTCGGCTCAGTTCAAGTTCTGGTTAGAGTAGCCCAGCTTGAGCTGGCCCCTGGAAACTGGCCCACCGGCCATTGTCTGCACACTTTCATCCCTTCCAGGTCAGCATCAGTCAAGGAAGCCTTTTCCAGCCGCTTTCCTGTGCTGTGCCTTCCAAAAAGAGAAGCCAGAACTTGAGAGAAGAAAACAGCTCACTACTCTGGCTGTAGAAAATCAAACCTACAAGGGTGCACGGGTGGTTCAGTGGTAGAATGCTCGCCTTTCATGAGGGAGACCCAGGTTAGATTCCCAGACCATGCACCAAAAAAAAAAAAAATCAAACCTACACCCAGACTCTGGCACACGGCACGAGCTGGTCCCTGACATGCTGCTGCTCGGCAGGAGGAAGAGAAAACAGCCATGACATCTGGGCAGTGGATGCCCTGGCCACAGGGTGAGGGGGGGGGGTCGCAGTGCCCCTTTGTAGGTGGCAACACAAGGGAAAGAGAGTGCACCCTACCCAACCGTGCTCACCCCCAGGTCCACGCACGCAGCGGGCAGGGCACAAACTGTGGCCAGGGCAGCGCTGCATCCCCACCCCCAGGTCCCCTTGACAAGTCCTCCGCTGGGCATTGAATCACAGCCCCAACAAAAGACATGATCAACGCCCCATCCTATAGGGGGGACCCATTTTTAAATAGAACCTTTGAAGATGTGAAGAGTTAAGATGTGGACTCATCTGTAAATAGGACCTTCAAGGATCCTATTTAGATGACATCAAATTCGGGATGGGCCTTAATCCATATGACTGGAGTCCTTACAAGGTAGAGGAAATTCTGTCAGTAAAGGCCAGAAGTCAGCAGAAATCAGAGGAGAGGACAAAAGGAGAGCTAGGTGGCCAGGTGACTGAGGATTGCTGGAAAGCAAGCCCTGCCAGTACCTCGATGTTAGATTTCTAACCTCCGAAATCATGAGACAATAAATGACTGTTCTTTTGTTCAACCTATTGTATGGTATTCATTAGAGCAACCCTGACTAACTATGGCATCTTCCCAGACCACCCCAAGCACAGGGCCTTTCCCCTTCCAAGCTCCTTTGCACTCTCTGTCCCCCGTTGGGCTCAGAGGGCACATGTGTGGTGTCACAACTTTCTTCTTCCGCTTTGGCATTTCTCCTTGAGAGCAAGACTCCCAACTTCCTCTTCCAAGACTCCCAGCAGGAGCTGGCACAATGAGCAGAAGACTCAGCTCAGGACTACTGACGGATGTTTCTGAATTGTCATCTAATGTAGCATGGGAACAAATGTCTAAGGGAGTCTACAAAAAAAGAAGGCTTACCTCCCTTGCTGTCCCCTTCCCTCCAGTCAGGCTCATCCTGTCCTGGCTCCACTACAGAACAACCTGCAGAAGCCCAGGCCTCTATCTCCTGGACCCTGCCCACTTCTTCTGCCACTATCCCTACCTTATACCTCACTCTCCAGATCACCTGGACGTTCTATGACTCTGTCCCTTTGCACATTCTTCCACCCAACAGGGCCTTCCTCCTCCTGTCTTCCTGAATAACTCCTCCTGGGTGCTTCCCAGGCAGACCTGACCACTTTGTAGACAGACAGACCAGGTGAGGAGCGCATCACCTGGCTTTCAAACACCTCCAGCTTTACTCCTGTGCATGCTCACATCTAGCACACTCTGCTTTGCTGATTAATTATCTCCCAAAGAGTTCCTCACTGCCTGACACACAGGCTTCCGTTGGCAGGACTGCCATGTACAGTTGTGCAGGTTACTTACTGCACAAATGTGCCTGGCCAAGAGGAACTAATGGGAGCTGAACCCTGCTTACCAAGCATGCTCCTGGGGCTGCCTCTGTCCAGACGTGGTACCTTTCCCTCATTCTCTCCCATGAAGACAGTTGCAGCCCTGTCCATCAGGCCTCTCCCAGCAAGTACACACAGATCCAGGAGAGGAGAGTTGGCACCTTGGACAGCCATCTGGCTAAGCTCGTCCCTCCCGCATCCTGGTTGCAGCGACTTGCTGAGGAGTCTGTCTGCTGCTGGACCCGCAGCTCTTGCAGGCATGGCCTAGAGAGCTAAGGCTTGTCTCTGTAACAGTAGCCCTGAGCACAGCCCTCGGCGTGGGCTCTTGCCCAGCTAAGAACTGGTTTTGCTGAATGAATCTAGGAACATGTGAATCACCTCAGATTGGTTTCCATGCTCAGGTTAAGTGTTTTTCTAGCTTTTTCTGTCAGAACCAGACGCCATTTCATGACGAGCTATGCCTGCTGTCCCCACCCGCATGGCAAGGGAAAGCACAGTGAACTTCTATCAGGATCTGTCTTCCTGCCACCCAGCCCCTGCCCACTTCAGCCAGATGTACCCTCTTCCCTGTGTTCCCACATCAGGTCCCAAACTCACCAAGCGTGGGGTTTGTTCTTGTCCTAAAAGATATTTTAGATAACCTGGGCTGTGCAAGAGGTAGATGTGGTTACCAAGGCCTCTTGCTAGTGTGGTCTTTCACCCACCCTCCCCCAGTGGTGTCATCACCCCCTCTAGACCTTAGTACCCAGACATGCCACCTCAGCATGGCCCAATGTCCTCTCTCCTGCTCCCTGTGCCCTGCCCGGGTTCCCACAAGCCCCATCTCCTGACATGCTGCTTCCCCCAGAATGTCAAGCCCTCAAGGAGATCCTGGGCTGCTGACCCAGCTCAGACGACCACCCAGCACCCTTCATAACTGTCCATGCCCATGACCCATAGCTGCCTACCACCTTGGCTTCACATACTTGCCAGCAAAAGCAACTTCTCAGCTCACAACCTCAGACATCCTGGAGACAGCGGTGTACAGCAGAAGCACATGGGTTTTGGAGTCAGGGAGACCTGGGTTCAAATGTCAGCTTTTCCCTCCCCATCCTAAGGTTTTGGCAGCTTGTTTAACCTCTTTGAACCTCAGTTTCTTCTTTTGTACAGTAGGAATGATAGTACTACCACCGATGTATATTCAAAGAGATAGAGAGCCAGCAAAGCGGCTGGTACTCAATCAGGGTGACCAACTCGTCCAGGTTTGCCCAGGACTTTCCCAGATTTAGCATCTAGGAAATCCTTAGCCCTGGGTTTCCTGGAGACCCAACTGCTGAGTGATCCCACAGCTCCTGGCCAGGCCAATCAGGGAGGGCATAGCCCAACAAACCTCCATGGAGTCCTCCTCTGACCTTCGCCTTCCCAGCCTCTTGAGAGAAAATGGAAAGGGATTTCACTCCTTTTATTAAGACAGTAGGGGGGGGAGAACATGTTTTTAACTCCGAAACTTCAAACGTTAAACCCCCACCCAGCCGGAACAAAGCGCAGCGCTCAGTGCACGCGGCGGGGCCCGGCGGCGGCATGATTGGCTGATGCAGCAGCGACGCCTGCTGGCCACGGCCAGGCCCGGGTTCGAGCTCGCTCGGGCGCCTCTCCGCCTCGCTCTGGATTTCCTGCGGAGGCCCCATTATTTGCTGCCTGACCAGGCTGTCCAGGCCCCAGGTGGCTGCAAGGAACAGGCCGCGCCTCCTGACCCTCCACCCGGAGCCGGGAACGGGCAGCCCCGCAGGCCCCGAGGTGCAGGGGTTCGTAGGCGGGTGGGGCGGGGCGGGGCGGGGCTGGCGGTGCGGGCCGCTCGCAGCCCCTGGGTGCCTGGGCGGGAAGGACAAGCGGCCGCAGCGCCTGTGCTCTGAGGAACGCGGCCTCCCTCACAGCCTTCAAGAACCAGGAGGCCGAGGAACCTGGGCAGTGCCGAGGGGTCCCTGGCCCAGCCACCTACTTCCTCTTCAGTGCTCCTCAAATGTCCTAAGAAGACATCATTTCCCCCATTAAAATTATTAATTCTGACAAAAATCATCACTTTCTCAGAACACTTCATTTTCTGTTTGTTTCAATGCAGTACTGGCTTCAGGGTTTCCTTGGGGAAGAAATATTTTGGCAGCTCATGGGCATGATGGGGACATGCCCGCAAGCGTGGAACCACAAAAGCATGTCGAAGTGAGGACACTGGGTGTCAGCTGCCTCCCTGGCAACTAACTACCTGACCACAGCCCGTACTCCAGCCTTAGAACAGGCACTATTCGAAAATCAGCAAAATCACGGCCAGTACATGTCTGAAGGGCCAATGGTCTAGTTTGCTGTTCCCATTTGACAGATGGGAAAACCGAGGCTCAGAGAGGTGCAGTGACTTGCCCAGCGTTCCACGCCTGGTCTCAGGGTTTGCGCTCATCCTCTGTGCTTTCCACTGCTCTATGCTACGCTTCAGGCTCCTGAAAGGAGTCATAAATATGTTTGGGAATGCCATGGCACCCAAGAGAAAAGCTGAATACAGCCTTAAATGTTCATCAGTAGGAGGACCGATTAAATAATGTACACCAGACAATGGAATATCACACTGACCTCAAAAAGGAGATATATTGCATATATGTAAATGTGTGTATGGATATATATTTGTATATGCATGTATATGTATGTATATTTGTGTACATATATGTGCACACATACATAAACACATGCCAATTACAAAATAGAATCATATGGACTTATTCTCAGTTAAGATCCTGGAAAGCCTGAATGGGGTGATTTGAGAGAGTTTAATGAACGGATTTATTTATAGGGTTTAAGAAAATCAACAAGGGATCGTGAAGCAGCCAGAGACCAGTAACCATGCTTAGGGCTGCAGAGTAAAGGGAGGAGGCAGTTATGGCGGTCCACAGGGGTAAGCTATAGGGAGGGGCTCCCTGGCAGGCACTGTGGCCGCCAGGGGAGAGCAGCATCCAGCAGCTGAACTGGCGGGGAATAATTGTCCCAGCCCAGTCACACTTTACATTTCTTGCCAGAGGCAGAGCCTGTTGATGTGTCCACCTCCTGGGCAGGGGGGCGGTCGGGGAGGGTGGGGAGTAGACCAGGAGGAAGGGGCCCAGGAGGAGAGCCACGCCACTGAAACCATGTGCAAATTAAGAGTCAAGAGGGTCGAGGGTGTTCCTCTTGGGGGACAGAGGACCCAGAATTGCCTGGAGAGAGGGAATGACACTATGACTATTTGACTTAATAGCACCTAGCAGATACGAAGTTTATAATCACCACTAAAAAGCAAAATATTTCATTTGGGTGGGGAACAATACTTAGAATTCAGTGTGCTCTAGTGGAAAGAGCCCTCGTGGGGGGAGAGGGGGGAGGTCAGCTGGCTGGAGCACTGTTCTCACTTCCTTCAAATCCTGTCCCATCTTCCCACTCCAACCCACCCTCATGTCTCCTTGCTCCTAGCTCCGCGTAGACGTCACGTTGGAGGGCTAGCGCCCACTTTGGGCTGTACTATACTGCCCCATTTAAACAAGGCATGTGTATCCACGGCTAGACAGCGTCCACCTCAGGTCCTTGGCAACAGCCCAGCAGTGGGCACAGAGTAGGTGCCCACTGACCACACGGTCATGACAGACTGATTGAATGCACCGGCTCCGCATCTAACCAGCAGGAGGTCCCGCTGCCAGAAGTCATTGAACTTCAGCGTCCTCATCTCTCAGGTGGAGAGATTGATGGGGCCTCGCTCACCTCCCAGGGCTGCGGTGATTCGGAAACTTTGCGAAAGGGCTAGCACACATGCGAAATCTATGTGTCAGGAGGAACACAGTCGGACTGGGGCACCTTTGCAAATGCTTTTCTTTTCCTTATTAAAAAAGAAAAAAATGTGTTTAAGAAGAGTGATCACGTCTCTTCATTTCCTGCCCTCTCCCCTCTGCAGGAGCATGAGACATTTAATTCAGGGTCGCAGACTCTGTTTCCGTCTGGGGGAGACAGGCCTCAGGGGAATGGCCCCCTTTAGGAATTTGTACCGGCTGGGAAATATAATCCAGTGTTTCCCAGCCATCATTTAGCAGAGTTGTCATCAGAGTGGTTTGCTCCCACCCGGCCCTGCCCCCCCCCCCACTTCCCCGCCCCTCACCCCCAAGTCCCTGAAGGACCGACTTGGTGACTCTCTTCATACTTAGGAACAAGCAAATCTGCGAAAACTTAGGAGGCCTCAGCTGAACCGAAACGTTTTTCAAAGAAACACTTTCCAGCCCAAGAAAGGTAATATCCTGGAGGGCTGCCCGCCTTCCTGCAATTAACTAGAATACCACCCAACGGCGCTTTTGTTGGCTACCATTTCCCATGGAAATACCTCAAATGCTTTTCCTCCTGGTGGTTCAGCAACTAGAGACATGGAAACAGACAGCAGCCCTAAAATGGGACCTTTGTCTCTTTCCTGTTCAAGCTGCGGAAGGGCAGCCAGGACCACAAGCCCTTCCTCCACCACCCACCCCACCTGGGCACCGTGGGCGAGGGGCAGGGAGCCCCTGAGGATGGGGGAAGGGCGCTGTCTTGAGGAGGGCCCCAGGGGCTAAGGCTCTACCAAATGTGCATTCAAGTCCAGCCCCACCAATTAATAGCTCTGTGACCTTGATCAAGAGACTTCACCCCCAAACCTCCACTTCCCTATCTCTTAAATGGGGGAAATAAACCTTGCAGGGTTGTTGTGGAAACTCAATGAAGTAACATTTGTAAAAACTCCTGACACACAGTAGGCGCTCCTTACAGGGTAGTTTTCGTTGTACACCTTGGGCTGAAGCGCTTCCCTGTCCTACTACAACGCTGTCCCCTTTTCAAATCTCAATACTCCAGGAAGGATTAACCTTGGGGGGTCTCTAGGAGCCCATCAGGAACCAGAAAGGAAGTGCTTTGGGAGCAAGTGGAAGGTTAAGAAGAGGGGTCAGCAAAACCAAGTTGCAGAGCAACCAGTCTGTCACATCCGGACCAGTGGGCAGGGGTCCCCCAAAGCAAGCTTTTGGGACATCTAGGCCCCCTGCACACTAGACGATGCCCCCTCTGATGCCTGGGTTGCAGGAGCCGCCTCCCGTCCCCGCCCAGCTGTCTGCGCCATGTCATCAGCGGCAAAGGAGCTCAGATTCCCCCAATAGCGGGGCCGAGAAAGAGAACTGGCTTGCTGGGCCCTGTCCTCCATCATCAGGCCAGCATGTACTTCCATGAGCTCAACACATGCTCACTGCCCTTCTCTCGGACTCTCCCCTCTCCTGCTCTGGTGACCTTCCATGGTGACAGGAGCTTATTGGGACAGGACTTCTCATTTCGAGAAGGCAGGCAGTTGTCACCTAGTGTAGCTGTCGGCCCGGGAAAGGCCTCTTTCCCCAAATGATCTGTTCCAACTGCAGTGTCGGTGTCCGAAACTAGCCACTGCCTCAATTTCCCAGCTGCAAAAGCAAATACTCATACAAATACTTAAACAACAGGAATTTATTGGCTCCTGGTTTTGAGGGTAGGAGTCCAAAATCGAGGTGTTAGCACGGTGATGCTTTCTCCCAGGCTGTGGCCTTCTGGAGCTGGCTGCTGGTGAGCTTTGGCCCTTGGCTTTTCTGTCACATGGAGATGGCTTCTCCTTTCTCCTCCAGGCTCCGCTGACTTCCGGATTCTTCCGGCTTTCTCCCTGCACTTGCCAGAAGGGTTCCAGTAATAAGACCAAGACCTATCCTGATTCACTCGGGCCACGGCTTAACTGAAAAAAAAATCTTCAAAAAGTCCAGTTTACAATGGGTTCACACCCACAGGAATGGATTAGGGTTAAGAACATGTTTTTTTCTGGGGTACATAACTCAGTCTGTTACGGCCATGTATTTCTGTAAGCAGGAAATGCACAATTTTGAAATTTTTCAAACCAAAGAGGAAATAGGATGGCAAGTAAAGAAAGAAAAGAAGAGGTGGGGAAAGGGGTTTTGTTGTTGTTTTGCAGGGAGATTGGAAATGTACGAGTAAAATAATTGTGTTATTTTATGACTCTGATTTGTGTTTTATTTTGCTCAATAAATCATCCTGTTTAGTATTGTATCTCTCTGATCCACTTTGAGATAAGACAATGTATAAATTGGTTATTTAATACAAGGCGAATACATGAACTCTAAATTTATAATTCGGTCAGAGAATAATAAATTTGCTGGTAGATTTTCATTTTTAACTTTTTAATTTTTTGTTAAAAACATACTTCTTGGCTGCCAACCCTTTATAAATCTAGCTTTTCACTTTTGTGAGTTTCTGAGAATAAGTCAAATCATAATACAAGAAGAAATTGTTGCTAAAGGAGAGCAAAACTTTGGATATAAGATCCTTCTGACCTTGTCAAGGGAGGAGTGATTCTGAGCCCCAAAATAAAATAGCCAAGGGCTGGGAGAAAGAGGAAGAGACCCTGGGCATCTGTCACTAACCCACCTTATTGTACAGAGAGATCAAGAGTGGCAGAATGGGGAACAGCAGTAGCCACAGAGACGGGAGTAACAAGGGGTACAGGGCAGACACTGGAGTGAAGAATTCTGATGGTTAAATTTACCCAATTTGCAATTGTGCTTAAGAAAGTCCCGGTGTCATTAGATTTATTAGTTATGCTGTGTTAAAAAAAATTGTCATGCAGTTGAGTCTTTCAAGAAAGTGTCAGATGGTCCAAGTTTTCTCTTTTTGAGAGCCTTCTGTTTGTTCAGTAAATAAAAAAGAGAGTTGAAACAAAAGAATCGGTCAACTAAAGCGATGTCAACCCACTCCAATACAGCGTTGCCAGCAAAAAGCAGGACTCGCGCAAGCTCTGACGGAAAGACGTTTTCCTCACCCGGAGCGGAGAAACAGCAAGGCCAGCGTCACTAGCTGGTGTCGGCTCTCCGAGGCCAGCAGGTCTCAGTCCGTGGCAGGGAGGCAGTCTACACGCAGCACTCCTCTCGTTTGTGTGTCTGTGTATGTGTGTATATGTGTGTGTGCGTGTGTGTGTGCGTGTGTGCGCTGCCACAGTGCTCCCTCCCCAGTCAGGGACAGACATAGCACCGGGTGTGAGCTGGACATCATGAAACACAGCACCAGAATCAGGCTGTCTCCAGCGAATGTCAACATGTGCTCAGGACAAAGGGGAAGGAGTGTCCCGGCAGTCCCCTTATCTACTAAGGAATTGTGTTTTAGCCAGTCAGGCTGGCACATCTGGTCCTGAGGGTCTCAGGGAAGCTGGAGGGCCCCGCTAGGACAGCCCCCTCCCACAAATAGAAACTATCACCCATTTTTGCACCCCTGAAATAAGAGTTGTTCATCCTCACAATGAATATAACTATGTGGATTGAAGTGTTATGGTCACACGCATTTCACAGACGCGGATACTGAGGCAGAGAGAAAGGGAGTGACTTGCCCAAGGACATACAAGTATTGTGGAGAAATTGGGTTCAAATACAGTTTGGCTCCAGTGTCCTTACACTACCTCTTTTTGCGTCTCTTTTCTCACAAAGGCTCTTAAGGAACACTTCAGATAACGCAAAACGACACTTTAATTGCTGCTCACGCCCCATCCCCTCCCCCTCCATCTCTCTTCCCCAGAGCATCCACCACTGTGTGTCTCTCTTACAGCTCATGTCCTTACAGCTTGGCTACTTGACCTCCTTGTACCTCTGTTCTTCCTCTAGGACAAAGATGATAAAAGCTTCTCCCTTGTTGGGTTATTGAGAAGATTAAATGAATCGTGAGGGTTAAACGAAGATGGCCTCAAACGGGCTTCAGCTTTTACTACATATCCTTGATGAGGGCACGTATCTGGTGGTGTCCGGGTGTATTGGTTGGTAAACAAATGGAAGCTATTAGGTGCCGGTTGGTGACTAACCCTTGCCACGCAGGTCCTTCCCTGGGACTCCCGTACCTGCCCACCATCGAGCAACTAAAGGGTTAACACCTGGCTCAGCAAGGGGCTTCCAGGACCTAGGTGACTGCCCCTCAAGGCCTGGGGAGCCCCGGGTGGGGATTCCTGCACCCACCAGCCCTCCGAATCCCCTGAGTGCAAGCCCTCATTCCCACAGGCCTTCTTGGCCATAGCAGCCCGAACCCCTTGGCAGTGGTGTGGACATCCTGGCATGGAATGACCACCTGTCCTCCCTAACCCCTCCCACCCCAAAGGTTGTAGCTGCCCACTGCCTGGAGTAGCCCTCCCATGGCCATGGGTAGAACTGCAGCGTCTTCGGGACTGACCCTAACAGAAGCTGGAGAGCAGGTGGGCAGGCAACTTTAAGGACCAAAGTAGGCACCCCTGTGACAGGAGGAGGTGAAGCAGGATGGCCCAGGCCCAGGGGACAGTTTTGGGGTCAGAGGCCACCTGAGAGTTGGTCCCTCTTTCTACAGTATCTGTTGAATTTCACTTCCTTTTAACGGGACACACCAATTAAAATTCATTAAGCACCTGGCCATCAGGTCAATTTAAGCAACAAAAATGAGAGCTAATACTGACATGGTGCTTGCTCACTGCTAGGCACCATTCTAAATGTATTATACCATCGATACCACCATCGACATCATCGCCCCGTTTTTATGGGTCAGGAATCTGAGAGCAGGGGTATTTTAAACTTAAATGTCAAAACTAGGCAATCTGACAACAGAGTCCACAGATTTAGCCACCAGGCTGTATCACCTCCCATCCACCTAAAAGATCAGAATTGACCTAATTACATAGGACATTTCAAGGAATTAATTTTAATAATTTAGTCGATACTAGAGATATGGAATATATGAAAAGTTCAGGCAAGTAATTGCTGTTCATTTAGCAGAAACTGAGAGAAGATAACTTCATTTATAACTTCATGGGTGTTCAGAAACATTTTCTTAGTAAAGATACAAGTCAATCAATGACTATCAATTTATTAGGGAAATTGTTGGAAGTGTTTGATGCCATTTTTTACATGAAATTTTGGCCCAAACAGGCGTATCATTCAACCAGGGTCAGCCACAGCATAGAAGAGCTCACACACCAATAATTTCTAAAAATTACCAAATAATTCAGAAATTGTGAGATTTCTTTGATATACAATCTGTGCTATGATTTAGAGAATATATTTTTAATTTTTGATGGCTATCTTGACATATAATTTATATTATCATTCCAGTTACACATTTGAGAATCACTGCTGTCCCTCACCAATAAATAAGAAAATTTTACCTGTGGGTTGCTAAATTTTCATAAACCTATCTCATAAGTGTATCTTTCTTCATTTGTTTTTCTCATCCATTTCTTTTCATTACTGCACAGCAATTCCTCTTGAGGCTCTTCCATGTTTTATCCACTCACTTACTGATGGATGTTTAGGTTTTTTCCCACCTTATACATTTCTCCTTGTGTACAAGTTGAAAAGTTTCTCTAGGGTATAAATGCTGAAATAGAATTGCTGCACCGTACGACCCAAACATTTTCCATTTTATCAGGTTCTGCCCACTTTCTCTCTCCTACCACCAGCCTATTAAATGATAATTTTTCCTTTCATCCTCATCAATGCTTGATACTGTCAGACTTTAATTTTTTCAGTCTGTGAAAACAGCATCCCATGTTGTTTTAGTTTTCATTTTCTTGATTACTGGTGTGGTTGGGCATCTTTCCATATGTGTATTAGACATTAAGAAATCTCTTCTGTGAATTGCCTCTTCATATCCCTTGCTACCAGGACAATTGTCTTCTTCTTTAATTGAATTGGAGTCCTTTATAAATTCTGGCTAGCAATCCTTTATCTGCTATATATATCACAAATCTGTTCTTTGTATTTTCGTTTTTACATGGTGTCTTCTGCCATCCAGAAAACAAAGTCAAATTTATCGTTCTCTTTGTTTTTGGTTGGGGGATGAAGGTAGTAATCTTATTTAAGAACACCTGTTTTATCATAAGACCTTAAAGATATATTCCTTTTTTTCTAATAGTTCAGAATTTTTTTTTTATGTTAAGTTCTTAAAGCACCTGGAATTTATTTTTGCATATGAGATGAGTCAGGGAGATAAAGCAAGGAGACACACAGAAGGAAACTGAGGAGGCGAGGAGGCAGCCACTAAAAATAATGTTGCAGAAAAAAAATTAACATCATGAAAAAATTTACCCATACATGAGTCCCATCTTTTTAAAATTTCAAAATTGCATTTTCAGCAAACATCTATGGTTAATTTTTGAAGGCTATGTCCATGTCATCTTTCGGAGTCCTACTCCTTCCTCTCCATCACCCCTTCCCCACCAGAGTCAACGTCTCCTCCCCCTGTACCCCCACTTCCTTTTGTCAAGTCCAGTCTTTTCTAGTCTCTGGGAAGGGAAAAAGTGTTTCCCCCATAATCATTCTTTGACCTTTGATCTGTGATGAGATGTCCCAGTTTGCCTGGACAGTCCAACTTTCTCTGATTGTCCCAACCCCCCTAAATTAGCATATTTGATACCCAGTACAAATTGTTTTTTTAAACACCTTTAAGCTTTTTATAAATTAAAAAAATCACTGATTGAGCTAAAATGTGCACTAATCAAGCAAAAAAGATTACAACTCATAATCAGTTTCCCTGATTAAATTTTTTTTTAATTTCCCCTGATTAAATATTAAATGCAAACAAAAGCTCAAAGTTGTCATGAAGAATGAAAGAATTCAAGTCATTCAAGTTATATTTCTCCATCTTTACAACCACTGTGCTATCATCGTTTGTTTCAAATATATTGTTTAAACCCAGGAGTATCCCAACAGAGGTTGAAGACAGAAATTCCTCCCTGAGCTTGAAGGATTTTGACTGTTGATGAACTTATTCTCCAAAAGAAGGTGTTGAGTCACCACGTGTCAGGGGCCCACTGTATACCTGAGTGTTCTCCGAATTAACTTCCACGTAGAAATCAATATTTACCACTTATTAAAACATGCTAATTTGAAGCTTACATACCTGTTAAAACTCAAAAGTAATCATAGCAATTGTTTAGGACTTAGACCAACAAATTTTTTTTATTTTAAAGAGAAGTATGTTATCACCGATGGGGTTCAGAATTGTCACTGGGTGGTAATAATGAAAAGCAAACCACGGCAGGGGACAAACTGATTTTTAGTCTGTTTTATTATTGTTTTCACATTTTTAGGAATGTTTTACTATTGCTGGACTTCTTCCACTACCCGCACCATTTTCACTTTCAGGAATGTTCCAGCTTAGATGATAAATTATACGAATCTTTGTTTTTGCCTAGAGGTTGGGGGAAGGAAAAAGGCCCATGGGTCAAGTGAGAGAGACAGACGCTCAGAGATATACAGAGGACAGTCAGATTAATACTTTAAGACGTAGCCCTGCACATGCTTAATGGGCAGGAATCTGTCTCTGCAGGACTGCCGCCTTGCTTCTCTAAGCCTCCTTCACGTGCTAGCCCTTCAGGTTGAAGAGGGACCCGATGTTATTTCACTCCCATCGCACCAGCCCTTCCCTCAACCACACTCCCACATGGGACATATCACCATGCTTCCCACATCATATTCAGAACTGGAGCACAATTCCCCCGACAATCTTATACTGAGGCTTTGGTCCCCAAATCAGGCAGAGTCTTCCATTGATCTTCATTTAATTTTCCATATTATTACCTTCATCTCCTCATCCTGTCTGGTTAAAATGTTTTTGCGTCTAGTAATACTATTTGAAATATCACTCTTCTGACTGGTTTCAATCATCCCCAAATGTAGCAAATGTATGCTTTTTAGATGTGTGCATACACATAGAAATGCTAAGGAGTGCCAGCTCAAGCCAGAGCCTGGGGCACACCACAGATCCATCCTTGAGAATACATCATTCCCTTAGTCATACATTATGTGCTGAACTTGTATCTTCCTGCTTTTATTTCTTTAAACATAGTCCTATCTTGAACGGATTTTGTAAAACAAAGGTAGCCACTAAGTCTTTCTCCAGACATTTAATGTTATTTAATCAAGAGTTCTGCTTTATGTGAAAAGTAACACTGACTGGAGTAGTTACTCTTTCTGCTCTCTCATTTACTCACACAGGCCCCTAACCTCACCAGGTGCTACCACACACCTGGTGACACTGTCTGAAATTTGGAGTACTACATTGGGGAAAATAATCAGCTTCCTGAAGGATGTCTTTGCACATCCAGAAGGTTCAGAGAGCATCAAGTAGGGCTGATGTGGCCTGCCCTGGTGCTGGGGACCAAGGGGCCTTCTATGGCTTCCATTGTCAGCCTCTTCTTTGACACGATGGCTACTGAACCAGCCATCAGGTAGCAAGGAGAAAGCGGGTAAGAGGGGCTCACACTCTTTTTAGGAACAGGTCTCCCAAACAATGGACTTCCATCCCACTGGCAAGGACCCCATCATTTTTCATATGGGCTTTGGAAACTGGTTGTTAAACAGTACTGAGAATGTTAATTGAGAGAAAAGTAGTGATTTTTGGGAAAAAAAATACAAACAGGCTTAAAGGCTAGGCCATGCGCAGGAAGTAACTTTGAATTCCTTTCCTAAACAATACAGGGAAGTTATTTGTAAAATATATTTGTTGGGATTATCTAATCTGTAACAGTAACCACCACCCCACCCCACCCCCAAGTAGCAATGGTTTAGTTCTGTTTCTCATTTCTGAATGTATTAAGTGATGGTAATACCTACTGTAAGAAAATTAAGTTTAGCTAATTAAGTTTAGCTAAAAATTAAGTTTCACACAAGATGGCACAGGAAAGGGCTGCAGAACAACTCAGGCTGCAGGCAGGGAAGGAGAGCGCCTCTGACATAAGCCTAGAATTGGCGCACCGAACAGGGAGAAACAAGTTTAAATAACACCCAGGGTCATCGAAATAAAAAGCATAATCAAAAGTGGGAAACTTCCGCCAGAAATTTGGATTAGTTAGGTTTCCAGATAGGCTTAAACTCTGGAGTATCCAATCAGCGGAGAAACAGGAGAGGGTCTTGCGGGTTAGATAAATATCACTGTTTCTGCTTGCCAGCACACCGACCACCATTTTTCAGGTAGGCGCCCGTTCTTGCAAGATTGTGAATAAATTTCTTCTCCACAGTCGGGTGAGGGCTTATTCTCTTTCAAGTATGGTGTTCTTTCTAACACCTACCATTTACTGGAGGTCTGTTCTGTACCAGGCACAACCCTAGATACTTCACAATTAACCTTCACAAAACCTTATGAAGTAAGTCCCCATTTTACAGGTGAAGAGACTTAAGCTCAGAGAAGGTAGGTAACTTTCCTAAGGTCACACACCTTCCTGGTGGTAAAGCCTGTGTGAGTCCAAAGCTCTTTCCACTCTGCCTGCTGCCTGCTCCTCAGGGGATGACAGGTGCCCCTCTCACTTCTCCTCTGTCAAGACTCTCTAGGGAAGGAAGAGCATCACCCAGAAAACTACAGAATCACCGGAAGCATGTTCACCAAGACCGGCTGTGCTGGTTTGAAATGATGTATGCACCCTGGAAAGCCATGTTTTAATCCTAATCCCATTTTGTAAAGGCAGCCGTTTCTTCTAATTCCTATTCAATACTGTGTGTTTGAAACTGTAATTAGATCATCTCCCTGGAGATGTGATTTACTCAAGAGTGGTTGTGAAACTGGATTAGGGGACGACATGTGTCCACCCATTCAGGCAGGTCTGGATTCGTTTCTGAAGTCCTATAAAAGCGGAAATATTTTGGAGACTGAGAGCGATTCAGAGAGCAGAGCAGAACGACATAGCCATGAGAAGCAGAGTCCACCAGCCAGTGACTTTTGGGGATGTAGAAGGAAAATACCTCCCGGGGAGCTTCATGAAACAGGAAGCCAGGAGAAGAAGCTAGCAGAACACGCCGTGTTCACCCTTCCAGATGAAAGAGGAGCCCTGACCATATTCACCATGTGCATTTCTTGAGAAAGAAATCCTGAACTTCATCGGCCTTCTTGAACTAAGGTATCTTTCCCTAGATGCCTTAGATTGGACACTTCTATAGACTTGCTTTAATTGGGGCATTTTCTCAGCCTTTGTAAACTACCAACTGATTAAATTCCCCTTTTTAAAAGCCATTCTGTTGCCGGTATATTGCATTCTGGCAGCTAGCAAACTAGAACACTGGCTTTCAGAACATACATGTTAATAGCTAAAAACTAAAACTGAAAAGTGTTTCCACACTCGTCACCCCATGCTGCTCTTCCCACTGATTTTTTAAATACCACAGAACCATATGTTTTGGTTGTCCTTCTGCTTCACTGAGTACAACTGTTCTAGTTTGCTAGCTGGCAGAATGCAATATACCAGAAATGGAATGGCTTTTAAAAAGGGGAATTTAATAAATTGCAAGTAATAGTTCTAAGGCTGAGAAAATATCCCAATTAAAGCAAGTCTATGGAAATGTCCAGTCTAAGGTATCCAGGAAAAAATACCTTGATTCAAGAAGGCCAATGAAGTTCAGGGTTTCTCTCTCAAGTGGAAGGGAACATGGCAAACACAGTCAGGGTCTCTCTTTCATCTGGAAAAGCACATAGTGACCACGGCATCCTCTGTTAGCTCCCTCTCTGGCTTCCTGCTTCATAAAGCTCCCTAAGAGGCGTTTTCCTTCTTCATCTCCAAAAGTCACTGGCTAGTGGACTCTCCAAAATGCTTCCTCTTTTAAAGGATTCCACTAAACTAATCAAGACCCACCTGGACTGGGTAGAGACACGTCTCTACCTTATCAAGTTT
Organism: Tamandua tetradactyla; assembly: GCF_023851605.1. NCBI lineage: Eukaryota > Metazoa > Chordata > Mammalia > Pilosa > Myrmecophagidae > Tamandua > Tamandua tetradactyla. The sequence continues at coordinate 102,135,889 of NC_135331.1, read as the reverse complement.
AATACCCATACAGACTGAGTCACATCTCATGTGACTTGAGATAACCTAATTAAGTTTCCAACCTATAGTACTGAACAGGGATTAGAAGAAACTGTTGCTCCCACGAGATCAATTAGAATCAAAACATGGCTTTTCTAGGTTACATGAATCTTTTCAAACTGGCCAACAACTAATCAGCACACTCACTAAATGCCAAGGACGTCTGAGTCAAGACTCCACAGAACAGTGTGTCTCCAGGTGCCTGTTCCTTGCTGGCCACCCCACTAAGTCCCATGTGCCTTGGCAACTACCATGTATAATGGGTCAAAACAATCAAACCTGTGACGCTGAAACTGGTGCCAGGCTCTCTCCCGTTTCTTTATACACAAGCAAGTCAAGAAGTCTTGAAAATGGTGATCAATACATAACTATGTGATGACATTGTGAGCCACTGATTGTACACCATGTATGAATGTATGTGTGTGAAGATTTGTTAATAAAAATATTTAAAAAAAAAAAAAGAAGAAGAAGAAGTTATGAAAAGCATGGGTGTAAAAAGACTCTCCCTGTTTGGGGGATTGGCAGCTCACTGGCCTGGCTCTCCTGACAACCTTTTACCTGAACAGCGATACAGATAAGTCAAAATCAGAGAGTGTAGGTAATTGGGCCCAAGTCACGCAGCTTAAAAAAATAGCAGTCATGACTCAAACTGGGACTTCGGACCCTTAGAACAAAGTTTGTTCTTGTTCCCGAAAGTTCTCTCCTCAGTGTCTCCTGTCCTCCCCTCCCTGCCCTGTGGAGCAGCCTAAGTCACTACCTGGAAATGACCAGAGTTAAAGTTCAGCTACTAGTGTGGGTGCCGGGGGAGGGGTGGCGCCTGACGAGGGGATCTGATGTGTGGGGGTGGTGCCCTGGGTTGGAAGGGGAGGGAAGGGGGAGAGGGAGGAGTCCCAGAAAGGGAAGAGGAGGGAAGGGAAGGGAAGGGAGGACCAAGGGAAATAGAGAGGTTAGTCCTTCAGGGTATGTCGAAGGCATGGTTTCCAAAACCTTAGATCTAGTTACAGAGCCAAGAGATGACCCTGGAAGAAACCACTAACTAACACAGGAAGAGGCACCTAAGCGACAGAGCAGGGCAGCGGTGGACCAGGGCGGTGGCCCGAAGCCCGGACGCGCAGAGAACCCGCGAGGGCCGGCGGGGAGCGAGAAGAGCCGCGACCCCGACGAGGAGGGAATGAATGGAGCGCCGAGCTGCAGGCCCGCGGGCAGGGGGGCAGCGGCTGGGAATGGCGCCCACTGAACACGACGTGGGGCGGGGGATTGCGACCACTGTTCCGGTCTCATGTCACTCTCACAACAGTCCATGAGAAGGGACTGGTATCCGCATTTTGCAGTTAGGAAAACTCAAAATCGGAGAGGCTAAGTTCCCTGCTTAGCGTGCCAGGCTGGAAAGTGGCCTGACTAGGCGTCACCCAGGACAGAGAGCCCTTGACCTTCCACCCAACCTGTATGGCCTTGCCCATCTCTTGCCACCTCCACGATCACTTGGTGATTAGTTTAGGGGTCTTAACCCAAGGTCCAGGATGTGGACAGGGCCCCCCTCCACTTGCTACCCCTCCCCCAGAAAAAGACTCAGTAGCATCTTGTTCAAGTGTGTGTATCTGACCACCGCTTTGAGGGTTCTCACATGCGCTGTGATGCCGAAAAGAGTAAAAACCCTCCTGCTTCTTCCAGCTCAGAGAGGTGGTTACTTTGTGTTCTGACTGTGGAGTTGAAGAGTTGTGGGTATATTAAGTTTAAAAGCTTATCCTGGCCTTTCAAGCTAGTAGGGAGCCTGTGTAGGTCTGTTAACTCCACATACACTCTTGAGAAAATTGAACAATCTCTCTCTCTTTTATCTGCTCCCGGAAAATGTTCAGGATTTCAGATGCACTGTCCTTCCCAGGGCTTGTGTAAATAGTGTGGGGGACACTGGACTCTGGCAGGAACCATCTGTATCCCCAGGTGACCAAGCAGGTGCAAGCCCAAAGGACTGACAACTGGGGCGGATATAGATCCCAGGCTGAGCCACCCAGGTCTCTGCTGCCCTCAGGACCTTTTTGTAAATTGTTGACACCAATTTAGGCATTCCTTACCTCTCTCATCCCCTTCAGTATTGCGTAGACGTTTGTACTTTGTTCATTTGTCGGTGATCTCAACTGAGTTTGAAATATATTAAAATATCCTATCAAACCAATGCAAAATGTTTCTTGAAGATGATTGTTTAAGGACATAACTTTTACAATGCGACTGTGTGATTGTGAAAACCTTGTGTCTGATGCTCCTTTTATCTAGGGTATGGACAGATGAATAAAAAATATGAATAAAAGTAAATAATGGGAACAAAGGTTAAAATAAATTGAGTAGATTGAAATACTAGTGGTTAATGAGAGGGAGGGGTATAGTACGTACGAGTTTTTTTTTTTATTTATTTATTTTGCTGGAGAGATGCAAATGTTCAAAAAAAAATGATCATGGTGATGAATACAGAACTATGTGATAATGTTGTGAGCCACTGATTGTATACCACGTATGGAATGTTTCTATGTTTGTTAAGGTTTGACAATAAAAAAAAAAGGACCAATGCAAAGGCATAGAGTTAATTCTTGGCACGCTGTCTTATTTGTATACAAGGAGAACCAATCCATAGGGCTAACTCAAGTCAAAAGAAAAAGTCTTGGTGACAAAGAAAACACTGCAAGGACAAGAGTGCTTTGAATTTTAGGCAGGAAATTTATAGACATATTTTAGTATCTTCAAGCCCTTACAAAAAATGTTACACTAGAGAAGAAGGCAAAAACCTTTGTGTTTTAAAAAATCATTTTGCAGAAATGCCAAACTAAGGTTTTGTCATGTTATGCAGCTTGCATCAGGGTGAGTTCCAAACCTGTTAAAATTAAATTTCAAAAGTAGTACTACAAATGTGTACAACTCAAATGAAATCAGAAAGAAAAATAGACAATAAAGACCGAGATGGTATAATCTAAGAATGCCTAGAGTGTATAATGACAGTGACTAAATATACAAATTTTAAAAATGTTTTTACATGAGGAAGAACAAAGGAATGTCATTACTGCAGGGTGCTGAAAATAGATGCTAATTAATATTTTAAAATTTCAACTTATGTGTGAGACTAAAGCAAAAAGTGGTTAATTGGTACAAAATTTATATTTTGACTAGTGAATTTCCTAATATAACTTATGTAGACAGCTTAATTGAACACCATAAGTACATGGAACCTTGAGTAGGACATGAGATTTTGTTGGTTTGTCCAGAGGGATGCCCCAATAAATCCCAGAGTGATTTGAACAGTGAATAAAAAAGTATTTACAAAGTCCCCTTCGGGGAATGGTGAGAACGGGGGAAAACTCAACCTCCCAAGTTGAATTCTTGATATTCTCACAAGCAGTGCAGACAACCAAAGCTCTAGGCTGAGCCCCCAGTCTTGGGGTTTGTTCATATGAAACTTAACCCTACAAAGGATAGGTCAAGCCTACTTAAGATTAGGCCTAAGAGTCACCCCCAAGAGACCCTCTGTTGTTGCTCAGATGTGGCCTCTCTCTCCAGCCAACACAACAAGCAAACTCACCACCCTCCCCCTGTCTACGTTGGACATGACTCCCAGGGGTGTGGACCTTCCTGGCAACGTGGGACAGAAATCCTAGAATGAGCTGAGACTCAGCATCAAGAGATTGAGAAAACCTTCTCCACCAAAAGGAGGAAGAGTGAAATGAGACAAAGTGTCAATGGCTGAGAGATTCCAAACAGAGTCGAGAGGTTATCCTGGAGGTTATTCTTACGCATTATGTAGATATCACCTTATTAGTCAAGATGTAATGGAGAGGCTGGAGGGAACTGCCTGAAAATACAGAGCTGTGTTCCAGGAACCATGTTTCTTGAAGATGATTGTATAATGATAAAGCTTTCACAGTGTGTCTGTGTGATTGTGAAAACCTTGTTTCTGATGCTCCTTTTATCTACCTTGTCAACAGATGAGTAGATCATATGGAATAAAAATAAATGATAGGGGAACAAATGTTAAAATAAATTTAATTTGAAATGCTAGTGATCAATGAAAGAGAGAGGTAAGGGGTACGGTATGTATAATTTTTTTTTCTGCTTTCGTTTTATTTCTTTTTCTGAATAGATGTGAATGTTCCAAGAAATGATCATGATGATGAGCATGCAACTATGTGATGATATTGTGAATTACTGATTATGTATGTAGAACGGAATGATCAAAACAGGAATGTTTGCGTTTATTTGGTATGGGGTTTTTAGGCATTTAAAAAAATAAATAACAATTTTTTTTTTAATGTGTACAACTTCATTTTCTCATACAATTAAAAAAGAAACTTACCTCTGTCATGTTCACCCTACATTTTCTCCTAGAGACAGTACTATGGACATTATCAGAAGTGTGGGGAGACAGGAGTGTTTTATTTTTTGCTTAATTCTGTTTTTGCTCTTTTACTTAATTAAAATAAGGATTCAGATGGTTTTCACCTTTTAAATCCCATGTGTGATTCAGAAACTGTCTTTCTCACTTGTACACATGCACACCGCTAGTCAGTGACGGATTCTGCCCGTGCATAAAGAGAGCAAATTTCCAGTGTGACATAAGGAAGGCAATAAGGTCGGATCTTCCGGCTTTTGGCTTAGATAATGGTCCACAGCAACTCATTGATTCAATAGAGAAAATGGGAACAGGGGCCATTGGTTCATTTACACATTTCAAAGTATCATAGGGTAGAAAGGCCCACCCTCCCACCCAGCCTAGGGAAGACACCCAGACTTTGGAGCCCTCCCTCTTGGCATGTGCAGTTCAGTTTCAAGTTAGAAATAAATCACTACAACTTGTAGCCAACATGCCTATACCCCATATGACCTTCTACAATAGCGCCATCCAATAAAACTTTCTAGGATTATAGAAGGATGCCCATTGAGCACTTGAAATGTGGCTTGTGCAACTGAGAAACTGAATTTTTAACTTCATCTTATTTTGGTTAATCACAATTTTAATTTTAATAGCCATATGTAGCTAGTGACTACCAGATTTGATCATGCAGGTCTATAAGCACCAGCACCTTTCTGAACTTTTATTTTACCTTAGGTTTCTCTGCCTCTTTGTCAAAGTGCGAAAAAGACGGGAACCGCAGCCCAGCGCCCTTGCTCTTCCCACCCGCCCCCAAACTCCTCGTGCCCTTTCTACTGTTACTCCCTCCGCCTGGTTTCTGTAGAGTTTTCTAGGACCAAATATTATTTCTAATAACAGAGCTTTCTCGTTTCAGTTTTAATCACAAATCCTTCTGGGGAGAAAGTCTTATAGAGCCACAAAGGGTCTATCTAAAGGTTTCAGAAAATTACTTTTTAAAAACGCTTGCAGTGGAAGATGCCGGGGAATTAAATAAGAATCAGGTTGGTTTGAGTAAGTTTTCACTCATGCCCCGTGAGCTTCAGGGCATGTTTTCAGAAGTCTATTTTGGCGGGTTCCAAAATTGTTAATATAATGAGTGATCGAAGGAAGTGCCGGTTGGCAGCTCTCGGGGCAGGAAGGCCTCCGCGGGGAGAAGATATTAATTAAGCAGGGCGATCGGAAGGAAAACAAGCTGCTCCTTCAGGTATAAGGCAACTCTGCTCCCGGGGAAGGCTCCAGCAGTGTTTCTCAAACTTTATTGGGCAGGCCAACCACCTGGGAATCATGTGAAAATGCACATTCTGATTCTTTGGGGCCTGGGGCGGAGCCTGAGGTCCTGCATTTCTAACCCGCTCCCAAGTCCCGTCCAGGCTGCAGGTCCGGGTCCTGCACTTTGGCGCGTAGGAAGGCTCTCGGCCCCAAGGCCCCTGAAATCCAAGGCCCCTGAAATCCACGGAGAAAGGCGGCTGAGAGCAGCTGCATCTGGGAGCTGGCTGCAGCGGCCAGCCCAGCCCCACCCTGCCTACTAAAGGCTTGCTTCTCTTGAAACAATCATCTCAGAACCTGTCTCCTTCTAGGAATTCAGCCTTGCTCTTGAAGCTCCACTCCTGCAGCTAGCAGAAGTTCACGAAGTTGCCAGAAGCTACTCACAGGAGAGAGAAAGGCTGAAGCCCTGAAAGGCTGGACTTTCCAAGGACCATCCAGTCTCCCACACTGTGCCTGTGCCTGTGCCAGGCAGAGGACACCGACAGTGGTCAGAACTGAACCGATCAGTGGTTAGGTGCATCTGGCAAGAGTGGGGGGCCACCATTTGGAGAATTCCTGATATTCTCATAAGCAGTGGGGACAATCAAATCAATAAGCCAAGCCCTCGATCTTGGGGTTTGTTCATATGAAACTTATTCCTGCAAAGGATAGGCTAAGCTACTTAAAATTAGACCAAAGAGTCACTCCCAGAGAACCTCTTTTGTTGCTCAGCTGTGGCCTCTCTCTAAGCCAACTCAGCAGGTGAACTCACTGCCCTCCCCTCCTACGTGGGACATGACTCCCAGGGATGTAAATCTCCCTACCAACGTGGGACAAGACTCCTGGGATGAGCGGGTACCCAGCATCAAGGGATTGAGAAAGCATTCTTGACCAAAAGGGGAAAGAGAGAAATGAGACAAAATCAAGTGTCAGTGGCTGAGAGATTTCAGAGTTGAGAGGTTATTCTTATCCTGGAGGTTATTCTTATGCATTATATAGATATCCCTTTTTAGTTTGGTATATTGGACTGGCTGGAGGGAAGTACCTGAAACTGTAGAGCTGTGTTCCAGTAGTCTTGATTCTTGAAGACAATTGTATAAAGATAAACTTTTATGATGTGACCATGTGATTGTGAAAACCTTGTCTGATGTTCCTTTTATCCAGGGTATGGACAGATGAGTAAAAAAAAAAAAATGGATAAAATAAATAAATAATGGGGGGACAAAGGGGAAAATAAATGGGGTAGATGGAAGCACTGGTGATCAATGAGAGAAAGGAGTAAGGGGTATGGTATGTATGAATTTTTTTATTTTCCTTTTTATTTTTTTTTCTGGAGTGTTGCAAATATTCTAAAAAATGATATGGTGATGAACACACAACCAGGTGATGATATTGTGAGCCACTGATTGTACATCATGTATGGAGTATGTGTGTATGAAGATTGTGCTGGTTTGAAAGGAAGTATGCTCCCTAAGAAAAGCCATGTTTTAATGTAAATCCCATTTCATAAAGGTAGAATAATCTCTATTCAATACTGTATGTTTGAAACTGTAATGAGATCAACTCCCTGGATGATGTAATTTAGTCAAGAATGGTTGTTAAACTGGATTAGGGGACAACATGTCTCCACCCATTTGGGTGGGTCTTGATTGGTTTACTGGAGTCCTATAAAAGAGGAAATATTTTGGAGAATGAGAGATTCAGAGAGAGCAGAGCAGAACAACATACCCACGAGAAGCAGAGTCCACCAGCCAGTGACCTTTGGAGATGAAGGAGGAAAACACCTCCCGGGGAGCTTCATGAAACAGGAAGCCAGGAGAGAAAGTTAACAGATGATGCTGTGTTCACCATATGCCCTTCCAGCCAAGAGAGAAACCCTGAACTTCATCGGCCTGCTTGAACCAAGGTATCTTTCCCTGGATGGATGCCTTTGATTGGACATTTCTATAGACTTGTTTTAATTGGGACATTTTCTCGGCCTTAGAACTGTAAACTAGCAATTTATTAAATTACCCCTTGTTAAAAGCCATTCTGTTTCTTGTATTTTGCATTCCAGCAGCTAGCAAACTAGAACAAAAATTAATCAATAAAAAAAATAAAAAGAAAAAAAAAAGAATGGGGTCAGCAGGGGCCATAAAATTCCAGGGCTTGCTAACCCCTCTCCACAGAGATAAGGAAACCAGAGTCTCAAGAAGGGAGTGACTGGCCCAAGGTCTCCTAGCCCTCAAGCCCAGTGCTCGGCTCCCTCCCCTGTATTCCACCACCCACAATAGTGTCATCCAGAGAACCCCTGCCTGCGTCTCTTTAGCTCCGCAGTTCTCAGTGGAGTGTACTAACCCTGAGTGTGGCATTTGAGTTGGGGTGGGCTACTAGCATTGCATATCGTGGGGACCAGATATTCCAAACATCCTACCATAGGAGGAACAGACCTGATCAACAAAAAGTTGTCCAATATACTGAAAATTAACATAGGTGAGGAGGAGCCAAGATGGTGGCTTAGTGAGGTGTGGGATTTCGTTGTCCTCCAGAACAGCTACTAAATAAGCAGGAACAGTACAGAACACAGTCTGTCACATCAGTGACCAGACACACAGCATACCCCAGTCTGGAACAGCTGGACCAGCTGCAAGCACCCCCAGAGCCGTGAGTGCCCCAAGCTACAAAAGCCGGTGCCCCTCCCCCACAGCCTGCTTCCCAGAGGGGAAAGGAAAGAGACTTTACCAGCAGCAGGGGCTGAGTGCAACCAAACGCCAATTGTGGAATTAATTAACAAATTCTGACTACTAAAAATAGGCCCCCAACTCAGGTGAACCTGTTCAAAGCAGAGATTGCTCATTTTTGCCCTGGCCCTAAGGGGGCAGGACTGGCGGAAAAAGAAAAAAAAAAAAGAGAGAGAGGTTTTTGTGGCTGTGTTTCCAAGGAGACTTGGCTGCCTTTGGATATAGCGGCAGGACTTCTCAGGCTGCAACTGCCCCAGGCATAGGCAGAAACAAGCTTGTTGGAGAGCTTGTCTGGAGCTATGCCTTCCCCAGGGGAGGGCTGAGGCCCAACGCAGGTGCAATCCCTCCCTCAAGGAATTCAGACACCAGGGCTTGGTAATTTGAAGCCATTAAAACCAGCCTACAACCTCTCCTCTGTCTCCACCACGCCCCCAGCAGGGAGAGTCAGCAAAAGTTAAAGGTACTGCAACACTTTATGCTGGTGGGACCTGCAGGCAGACAAGCTCCACACACTGGGTAGTATAAGAAAAACAGAGCCCAGAGACTTCACATGAAAGTCTTTCAAACTGCTGGGTCTCACCCTCAGGGAAAACTGATGCAAGCGACTCTTTCCTCCTGATAGGAGGCCAGTTTGGTCTGGGAAAATCCGACTGTGGTCTATAATACTTAAGTAGACCCTCCTAAGGGTGGGGGAGAAAAGGCACCATTAGGTAGGGCAAGAAACAAGAAAACAAGAACTGAAAAATTCTTCTCTGCTAAATAAAACTTAAGCTAGTGGTCCAGAAAAAGCTGAACTGAATGTCAAAGAACAGACAGAAAACAAACTCATCCAGCAAGAAAACCCTAGGTAAAAGAAGTGAAAACAATCTCCAGAATAAACTAATTGAGGTAATTAAATGCCTAGACACCAGCAAAAAATAATAAATCACACTAGGAAAATTGAAGATATGGCCCAATCAAACGAACAAACCAACAATTCAAATGAGATACAGGAGTTGTATCAATTAATTCAGAATGTATGAACAGACATGGAAAACCTCATCAAAAATCAAATCAATGAATTGAGGGAGGATATAAAGAAGGTAAGGAATGAACAAAAAAGAAGAAATCGAAAATCTGAAAAAACAAATCACAGAACTTATGGGAATGAAAAGCACAGTAGAAGAGACGAAAAAAACAATGGAAACCTACAATGATACCTTTAGAGAGGTAGAAGATAGGACTAGTGAACTGGAGAATGGAACATCCAAAATCCTACAAGTGAAAGAAAATATAAGGAAAAAAATGGAAAAATATGAGCAGCGACTCAGGAAATTGAATGACAGTATGAAGCTCATGAATATACATGTCATGGGTGTCCCAGAAGGAGAAGAGAAGGGAAAAGGAAGAGGAAAAACTAACGGAGGAAATTATCACTGAAAATTTCCCAACTCTTATGAGAGACTTAAAATTACAGATCCAAGAAGTACAGTGTACCCCAAAGAGAATAGATCCAAATAGACATACTCCAAGACACTTACTAATCAGAATGTCAGAGGTCAAAGAGAAAGAGAGGATCTTGAAAGAAGCAAGAGAAAAGCAATCCATCACATACAAGGGAAGCCCAATAAGACTATGCATAGATTTCTCAGTAAAAACCATGGAGGTGAGAAGACAGTGCGATGATATATTTAAATTACTAAAAGAGAAAAACTGCCAACCAAGACTTCTATATCCAGCAAAATTGTCCTTCAAAAATGAGGGAGAAATTAAAACATTTTCAGACAAAAAATCACCGAGAGAATTTGTGACCAAGAGACCGGCTCTACAAGAACTATTAAAGGGAGCACTAGAGGCAGATACAAAAAGACAGAAGACAGAGGTGTGGAGAAGAGTGTAGAAAGGAAGACTATCAGTAAATGTAAAAAGAAGAAAAATTAGATATAACATAAGAAATCCAAAAGGCAAAATGGTAGAAGAAAATACTACCTGTACAGTAATAACACTAAATGTTAATGGATTAAACTCCTCAATCAAAAGACATAGATTGGCAGAATGGATTAAAAAACAGGACCCATCTATATGCTGTCTACAGGAAACACATCTTAGACCTAAGGATAAACATAGGTTGAAAGTGAAAGGCTGGGAAAAGATATTTCACGCAAATAACAATCAGAAAAGAGCAGGAGTAGCTATACTAATATCCAACAAATTAGACTTCAAATGTAAAACAGTTAAAAGAGACAAAGAAGGACACTATGTATTAATAAAAGGAACAATTCAACAAGAAGACATAACAATCATAAATATCTATGCACTGAGCCAAAATGCTGCAAATTACATGAGGCAAACACTGAAAAGAGAAATAGACACATCTACCATAATAGTTGGAGACTTCAATTCCCCACTCCCATCAATGGACAGAACATCTAGACAGAGGATCAATAAAGAAACAGAGAATTTGAATAACACAATAAATGAGCTAGACTTAACAGACATTTATGGAACACTACACCCCACAACAGCAGGATACACCTTTTTCTCAAGTGCTCATGGACGAATCTCAAGGATAGACCATATGCTGGGTCACAAAGCAAGTCTCAATAAATTTAAAAAGATTGAAATCATACAAAACACTTTCTCAGATCATAAAGGCATGAAGTTGGAAATCAATAATAGGCAGAGTGCCAGAAAATTCACAAATACGTGGAGGCTCAACAACACACTCTTAAACAACGAGTGGGTCAAGGAAGAAATTGCAAGAGAAATTCTCGAGGCGAATGAAAATGAAAACACAACATATCAAAACCTATGGGACGCAGCAAAGGCAGTGCTAAGAGGGAAATTTATTGCCCTAAATGCCTATATCAGAAAAGAAGAAAAGGCAAAAATTCAGGAATTAACTGTCCACTTGGAAGAACTGGAGAAAGAACAGCAAACTAACCCCAAAGCAAGCAAAAGGAAAGAAATAACAAAGATTAGAGCAGAAATAAATGAAATTGAAAACATGAAAACAATAGAGAAAATCAATAAGATCAGAAGTTGGTTCTATGAGAAAATCAATAAGATTGATGGGCCCTTAGCAAGATTGACAAAAAGAAGAAGAGAGAGGACACAAATAAATAAGATCAGAAATGGAAGAGGAGACATAACCACTGACCTCACAGAAATAAAGGAGGTAATAACAGGATACTATGAACAACTTTATGCTAATAAACATGACAATGTAGATGAAATGGACAACTTTCTAGAAGGCATGAACAACCAACTTTGACTCGAGAAGAAATAGATGACCTCATCAAACCAATCACAAGTAAAGAAATCAAATCAGTCATTAAGAAGCTCCCCCAAAAGAAAAGTCCAGGACCAGATGACTTCACATGTGAATTCTACCAAACATTCCAGAAAGAATTAGTACCAATACTGCTCAAACTCTTCAAAAAAATTGAAGAGGAGGGAAAGCTACCTAACTCATTCTACGAAGCCAACATCACCCTCATACCAAGCCAGACAAAGACATTACAAAAAAAAGAAAACTACAGACCAACCTCTCTAATGAATATAGAAGCAAAAATCCTCAACAAAATTCTAGAAAATCGAATCCAGCAGCACATTAAAAGAATTATACATCATGATCAAGTAGGATTCATCCCAGATATGCAAGGGTGGTTCAACATAAGAAAATCAATTAATGTAATACACCATATCAACAAATCAAAGCAGAAAAACATGATCATCTCGATTGATGCAGAAAAGGCATTTGACAAAATTCAACATCCTTTCCTGTTGAAAACACTTCAAAGGATAGGAATAGAAGGGAACGTTCTCAAAATGATAAGGGGAATATGTGAAAAACCTACAGCTAACATCATCCTCAATGGGGGAAAACTGAAAACTTTCTCCCTAAGATCAGGAACAACACAAGGATGTCCACTATCACCACTGTTATTCAACATTGTGTTGGAAGTTCTAGCCAGAGCAATTAGGCAAGAAAAAGAAATAGAAGGCATCAAAATTGGAAAGGAAGAAGTAAAACTCTCACTGTTTGCAGATGATATGATACTATATGTTAAAAACCCCGAAAAATCCACAGCAAAACTACTAGAGCTAATAAATGAGTACAGCAAAGTGGCAGGTTACAAGATCAACACTCAGAAATTTGTAGTATTTCTATGCACTAGTAATGAACAATCTGAGGGGGAAATCAAGAAAAGAATTCCATTTACAATTGCAACCAAAAGAATAAAATATTTAGGAATAAATTTAACTAAAAATACAAAAGACCTATACAAAGAAAACTACAAGAAATTGTTAAAAGAAATCACAGAAGACCTAAATAGATGGAAGGGCATACTGTGTTCATGGACTGGAAGACTAAATACAGTAAAGATGTCAATTCTACCTAAATTGATTTACAGATTCAATGCAATACCAATTAAAATCCCAACAACTTACTTTCCAGAAATAGAAAAACCAATAAGCAAATTTATCTGGAAGAGCAGGGTGCCCCAAATAGCTAAAAGTATCCTGCGGAAAAAAAATGAAGTCAGAGATCTCACGCTACCTGACTTTAAGGCATTTTATGAAGCTACAGTGGTCAAAACAGCATGGTATTGGCATAAAGATATACTGACCAATGGAATCAAATAGAGTGTTCAGATATAGACCCTCTCATCTATGGACAATTGATCTTTGATAAGGCAGTCAAGCCAACTCACCTGGGACAGAACAATCTCTTCAATAAATGGTGCCTAAAGAACTGGATATCCGCATGCAAAAGAATGAAAGAGGACCCATATGTCACATCCTATAAAAAAATTAACTCAAAATGGATCAAAGACCTAAACATTAGATCTAAGACCATAAAACTGTTAGAAGAAAATGTAGGGAAATATCTTATAAATCTTAAGATATTTATATTTATATCTTAAGGGGAAGAGTGAAATGAGACAAAATAAAGTGTCAATGGCTGAGAGTTTCCAAACAGAGTCAAGAGGTTATCCTGGAGGTTATTCTTACACATTAAACAGATATCACCTTGTTAGTGAAGATGTAATGGAGAGGCTTGAGGGAACTGCCTGAAAATGTGGAGCTGTGTTCCAGTAGCCATGTTTCTTGAAGATGATTGTATAATGATATAGCTTTCACAATGTGACTGTGTGATTGTGAAAACCTTGTGTCTGATGCTCCTTTTATCTACCTTATCAACAGATGAGTAAAACATATGGAATAAAGATGAATAACAGGGGGAACAAATGTTAAAATAAATTTAGATTGAAATGCTGGTGATCAGTGAGGGGGAGGGGTGGGGGTATGGTATGTATGAACTTTTTTCTGTTGTCTTTTAATTTATTTTTCTGAATAGATGCAAATGTTCCAAGAAATGATCACAATGATGAATATGCAACTATGTGATGATATTGTGAATTACTGATTATATATGTAGAATGGAATTATCAAAAGTTAGAATGTTTGCATTTGGTCTTTTTTGTATCTTAAAAATTAATTAATTAATTAATTAATTTTAAAAATGTACATCGAAGGGCATAACTATTATACACAGCTATGTACCTTCCACCAAAATCAAGACTGAGAAAGTTTTCAGTATTCAACAATTCTCTTTTATGCCCAATCCCATTTTATAGCTCTCAGAGCCACAGCCATCAATCTGACTTCTAGCATGATAAATTAATTAGGTTTGATTTTGAATTTTACATAAATTAAATCATACAGTATATACCCTTCAAGTACATTGGTTCTGTGAGATTCCTTGAGGTTGGTGCATATAACAGTAGTTATTATGGTTTTATTCATTGTTATATAGTATGGTGTTATATGAATATAAAAACCTGTATTTGACTCCTTGTCATTGATGTCTATTAAGACAGTTTTCAGTTTTAGATTATTATTTAAAAAGCTGCTATAAACATTTTAAAAAGATTAACATAGGTGAAAGAAATGTTATAATTATCTGGGCTCGAATCTAGCTCTGAGATGTACACATAAATGTATCTTCTTCCTGTATTTCTCATCTAGGTGAGAAACCGGGACGTTCTCCATCAGGCTGCCTGTTCCTAACACCGCTCCTAACGCTCCTAACTTCTCTGCCTTAACACCTCTCAAACCTGCTAGCATTTCCTTCACACTGCTGCTGCTACCCTTTTAGATCTCTGCTGTCTCTCTGCTCACTCCTAACCTGACCTTCAGCAATCTTTTGACCTTTGCCAACCACTCCTCCATACACTGTGCTGGAAACTCTCCTTCTTGTCCTCTAAGTAAAGTTTTCTACCCGTTTTTCTTTCTGTCCTTGATCTTGGCATTAGCTAGAACAGTGGTTCCAAGAAATCAGCCCACAGAAGTCTCCAAGAACCAAAGCAGGTTTGCAATTAGTTTTTAAGATCATGGATGCAAGTCTGAAGCCACCAGGCTTCTCTCCAGGTCTCATTTATGTCCTTCTTCTGAAAGAGCTTTCTTGGTTCTTCCATGAAAATTCAGCAGCCCTTCAGCTCCTGGATTTGCACACACATACAGCTACTGAAGGAGGCTCAACTCTTTGTTACATTTCTAGATTCCCAGTAGAGAAAGTTGTATGTACCCAGATGGGATCAAGAGTATCAAATCAACTTTGATTCATGGAGACAGGGAGCCTGATACCCACTTCTCTCAATATATAATTCCCCTTGGCTGGTCACATCTCCATCCCTTTCCTCATTCCCCTGTGTGGAATACCTTTCCTCCTCTCCCTGCTGTCCAAAGCCCACTCTCCTTCAGGATAACAATGGGACTTCATAGGCACCGTTTTCTCAACTTCCTGTCCTGTCTGCAGCTCCCTTCTTTGCATTCTCATAGACCTTGATTCTTAGCTCTACTTTACTACACACTAGATGATACTGTCACTATATTCCCATGCCTGAGGTCCCCTCCCCAATCCACCAACCAGCCTGAGGTCCTGTGATAGGTCAGGGACTATTGTCTAGCTCCTCTTTGGAATGCAGGGCCTACATCACACATGCTCCCTGCAAGTTGGTCACATTGAGCAGGGATGAGGAACTCTCCTCCAAAAACTCTGGTTTCTAAGAGGAGGGTTTTCCCCTAAATTCTCCCAGCCTCTTGCCCAGAGATGGGAGAGTAACTGGGCTGGTGGGTGATGACAAAAGTCCTAAAATCAAGGATGAGGCCTCTTTCTCCTTTTCTTTCCATTCTGGACCAGTGAGAGGCCATGGCCTGGGTGGATATCATCTGCTCTGCAAACTCACACTGGCCCACGAGGGGACCATCCGGAGGCCTCGGGGTAGTGGAAACACTAGGAAGCCACTGTTAGCATGAACCTAAGCCTCACCCTCAAGTCTGGCTTTTATCGATAATAATGTTGATGTTTTCATCTCTTCCTTCTTGTTCCATATTCTCTTACTTAATGCCATCTATAAAGTGGAGAGGACAGAGTGCCTACACCTTGGTTTTATGATTAAATTAGATAATGCATAGAGGAGTTTAACATCGTCCCTAGTATGTCTCTAAATGCAAGTGGCTATGATTACAGGTACTTAAGACATTTGTTCCATAAGTAAGTACAAATCTGTCCCCATTAACGACTTTCCTCTTGACCTCTAGACCCACTATACAATGCCTGCTTGATGTTTTCACTAAAAGCAAAACCTTCATCTTTTTTCCAAAATCAGTTCCCCTTCCCATCTTCTGTCAGCATTATCATCATTGCCCCGTCATAAATGACTTAGAGCCATTTTTTTTACCTCAATATCTGTGTTCTAGTTTGCTAGCTGCCAGAATACAATACACCAGAAACAGAATGGCTTTTAAAAAGGGGAATTTAATAAGTTGCTAGTTTACAGTTCTAAGGCCAAGAAAATGTCCCAATTAAAACAAGTCTATAGAAATGTCCAATCAAAGGCATCCAGGGAAAGATACCTTGGTATCAGAGTTTCTCTCTCAAGTGAGAAGGCACATGGTGAACACAGTCAGGGTTTCTCTCTCATCTAGAAAAGCACATGGTAAACACGGTCAGGGTTCCTCTCTCATCTGGAAGGGCACATGACAAACACAGTGTCATCTGCTAACTTCTTCTTCTGGCTTCCTGTTTCATGAAGCTCCCCAGGAGGCATTTTCCTTCTTCATCTCCAAATGTCGCTGGCTGGTGGCCATTGCTTCTCATGGCTACATGGTTCTGCTCTGCTCTCTCTGAATCTCTCTCCAAAATGTTTCGTCTTTTATAGGACTTAAGAAACTAATCAAGACCCACCTGAATGGGTGGAGACATGTTGTCACCTAATCCAGTTTTACAACCGTTCTCAATTACATCACATCTCCAGGGAGATGATCTAATTACAGTTTCAAACATACAATGCTGAATAGGGATTAGAAGAAACGGCTGCCTTTACAAAATGAGATTAGGATTAAAACATGGCTTTTCTAGGGTCCATACATCATTTCAGACCCGCACAACCTGGTTACCAACACTTTCCACATCTGCCTTCAAGAGGCCTCTTGAATCCACTCACTGTTCTGTCTCCATTGCCCCCACCCTCAGTGCCTGTCCTTGGACTCCTGTCTCATCAGTCCTCCTGCCTCCACCTCTTTCCTTTCCAACCCCACTGCATCATTGGGATACTCAGAACAATGTGCTCTGCAAGGAATCCCAATAAGCAGTTCCGAGAAGGTTTTTAAGCAATGGCAGCACTACTGGAGTGAGTGCATGGTTTCCTTGGGGACTGCTTGGGAAGAGCCAAACACATGAGCTCTGATTCTTGTGAAATTGCTCCGTACTCAGTCATGATGCCTTAGAGCCACTACAGCTACTGTCACACCTCGTCAGGTCTACCATGGAACCCCTACTACAGCTGATGCTGAGACTTTCACAGTGATATCAATTAAAGGTGGGAGTTCTCTGCCCCATGGGCTCAAATGACCAATTCCTGAGACTTGAAGTTTCAGAGAGTTTACTACTAAGCACGAAGCAAGAGATCAGCTGGCCTATCGGCTTAAAATTCTGTCTCTCTAAACACGGCAAGTGAACTCACTGCCCTCCCCCTCTCTGTGAGACATGACTCCCAGGGGTGTAAACCTTCCTGGCAACTTGGGACAAAAATCCTAGAATGAGCTGGAACTCAGCATCAAGGGATTGAGGAAACCTTCTCAGCTGAAAGGGGGAAGAGAGAAATGAGACAAAATAAAGTGTCAGTGGCTGAGAGACTTCAAACAGAGTTGAGAGGTTATCCTGGAGGTTATTCTTATGAATTATATAGATATCCCTTTTTAGTTTGGTGTATTGGATGGTTAGAGGGAAGTGCTTGAAACTGTAGAGCTATGTTTTTGTAGCCATGTTTCTTGGAGATGATTGTATAATGATATAACTTTTACACTGACTGTGTGATTGTGAAAACCTTTAGTCTGATGCTCCTTTTATCTAGGGTATGGACAGATGAGAAAAAAATGTGGATAAAAAATAAACAAATAATAGGGGGAACAAAGGTTAAAATAAATTTAGTAGAATGAAATATTAGTGGTTAATGAGAGGGAGGGGTCCAGAGTACGCATGTATGAGATTTTCCTTTTTTTTTATTTCTTTTGCTGGAGTGATGCAAATGTTCAAAAAAATGATTGTGGCATAATTTTATTCTTGGCCTGGTGGCTTAGTCTCTTTCTCTCCCTCCCTCGCCATTTTGGCACGTCCAGTTCTTCTAAGCCTCTGAATTACAAGCCTCACCAGCGACTAGTGATGATGCAGCCTTGTCTCTCTAACCCTATTGGCCTTCTCCTTAGTCCTCCACCTACCCAACATCCACTGCTACAAGTACACTCAGGAACAGCATCTCTATGGTCACAGTCACTCATCCGTCCTCCCTGTGTGATTGGCTACCTTCCCCTGGAGGCCACACCCTAACTCCGCCTCTCCTCAAACTGTATATAATCCAGGGCTCGTCAAGCCTGGTGGTCTTTAGCTTCTGGCGGCCCTGGCATAAGCGTCTACCAACAATAAAGCTACCTCGCTTCATGCCTTAATTGACTCGGCCTCCAGTCCTTTAGACCCGCAGCGAGGTCTCCTGCGCGCGCCCCTTGGACCCAGACCCCCGGCTCGAGCCCCTTTTCTGCGTGCGGCAGTGTCGTCTAGCAAGCAGTGAGAAGCTGAGGAGTAGAGGGTCCCCGATAGTTTAGCGGTTGGGCCAAACCGTAAATGATCATGGTGATGATATTGCCAGCCACTGATTGTATACTTTGGATGGAATGTTTGTATGTCAAGAATGTTTGTATGTTTGTTAAGGTTTGACAAAAATATTTTTTAAAAATCTGTCTCAGTGAATAAAAAAGTATTTGCAAAGTCCCCTTAGGGGAATGGTGAGAAAGGGGGAAAATTCAGCTTCCCCAAGTTGAATTCTTGATATTCTCACAAGCAGTACAGACAACCAAAGCATTAGGCTGAGTCCCCAATCTTGGGGTTTGTTCATATGAAACTTAACCCCACAAAGGATAGGCCAAGCCTACTTAAAATTAGGCCTAAGAGTCACCCCAAAGAACCTCTTTTGTTGCTCAGATGTGGCCTCTCTCTCCAGCCAACACAACAAGCAAACTCACTGCCCTCCCCCTGTCTACATGGGACATGACTCCCAGGGGTGTGGAGTGGGACAGAAATCCTAGAATGAGCTGAGACTCAGCATCAAGAGATTGAGAAAAGCCCTAGAATGAGCTGAGACTCAGCATCAAGGGATTGAGAAAAGCCCTAGAATGAGCTGAGACTCAGCATCAAGGGATTGAGAAAACCTTCTTGACCAAAAGGGGGAAGAGTGAAATGAGACAAAATAAAGTGTCAATGGCTGAGAGTTTCCAAACAGAGTCGAGAGGTTATACTGGAGGTTATTCTTATGCATTATGTAGATATCACCTTGTTAGTCAAGATGTAATGGAGAGGCTGGAGGGAATTTGCTGAAAATGTGGAGCTGTGTTCCAGTAGTCATGTTTCTTGAAGGTGATTGTATGATGATATAGCTTTCATAATGTGACTGTGTGATTGTGAAAACCTTGTGTCTGATGCTCCTTTTATCTACCTTGTCAACAGAAAAGTAAAATATATGGAATAAAAATAAATAATAGGGGGAAACAAATGTTAAAATAAACTTAGATTGAAATACTAGTGATCAATGAAAGGGAGGGGTAAGGGGTATGGTATGTATGAATTTTTTTCTGTTGTCTTTTTATTTCTTTTTCTGAATTGATGCAAATGTTCTAAGAACTGATCATGATGATGAATATGCAATTATGTGATGATATTGTGAATTACTGATTATATATGTAGAATGGAATGATCATATGTTAAGAATGTGTTTCTTTCTTGTCATTTTTTTAATTTAAAAATTAATTTAAAAAAATTTTTAAATCTGTCTCTCCGAACTGCAGTAACTCTGATAGTTTTATAGTATAAAAACATGGGCAGGTTTTAGGATAATGAGTGCAATGGCTCGAAGTGACAGAGTTAGAGATTATCTCATTATTTAGCAAACGCAGACTGATTTCATGCAAAGTAACAGGATGTATATATAAGTGGCAGATTTCATGTGATGATGAGCATGATTTTTAGTATTATAATGAGATAGAGGTCAGTTATGGGTTAAAGTTTAAACTACTACATGTCAGACAGGCCAACTTTGGTTATATCCAGCTTCATCTAGCAAGACAGTTTAGGAACTGGGGTGGGTTAGTTCTGGACTGGCTCAAGTTCTTTCATTATTAAACATTAGGAGCTGTCTTTAGTGATCATAAGGCTCTAAAGTTGTAAAAAAGATAAGGGGGTATAAGTGGGGCTGGGCACAAGGTTTTTACAGTTACAAGGTTATACAATCATTATCAAATATCAGGGCAGCTGGGCTACAGTTCAGCAACTTCAGGCATTTCCCTTTGGTTATTTTACAATATAAGAGAAAGTAAGAAGAGCATCTATATAATAATTCAGTAATCAGAATTATTTTTTAACTCTTGGTTTCAAAAACCCAGGGCAAGCCCAGTCAGCATCAGGCCGGGATGAATTTCTATTTGTCAAAGAGCCCTGGTTTGGTTTAGGTTCTCCCTCTACATACCGCTGTGGTTTTACCATCATGCAAATGTACTGCCTTTGCTTCTCCACTATCTGCTTGGAATTTTAGGCTCTAGGATAATTTTGTAATTTATCTAGTTCAAAATAAATATTTCAAGAAAATAAAATTTGCTTGAAAACAGGGATGACACTTGAGAATGAACATGTTCTACTTCTCAGATATGAAAGTCAGAAATTCTCAACCCAGTTGTTGGTCTCTTGGCTAGCACTTCCCATTTTGACCACTAGGTGGCACTCGAGCCATGGTACGCTGAGCCAGCTGGCTGGAGTTTAGGACCACACCCCCTTGGTCTTTGATGGAAATTGATGGAATTTGGAAGAGGTGTACCACCATTTCCTTAAACCACCATGTAGGGCCATGTCATTTCAGGATTGATTCTTATTAAAGGCAAGAACAAAATAATTGGCTACTATCAAACCAATAGCTGAAAATAAACAAACCGAAGAGGCAACTTGGAACATAATCCCAGACTGTAGCTCACACAGGGCTCTACCTATCATAATTCCCCCTAGTGCCATCCATCCTCTAGCTTTCTCCCAGACAATGTCGGCTTCTACATAACAAATTGTGAAAAAAATCCCCTTAGTTCAGTACCTGCTCCCTATTTGCTGACTCATCACTACTACATCCCACCTTCCCTCGGAGCTCAGTGCTCCAAGGCTCAGTTATCTGTTCCCTAGAGTAGCCTCTTCTAACTCATTAAAGAGGAGACTCTGTGTTTCTAGCCAGCTGGACACGAAACTGAAGCATGGCTGCCATCTTTCCTTTCCTTTCACCAGATTTTCTGAACCAATTAAGAGAATTTGGGGGGCTGATTCTGAAAACATATTTGGATGTTAAAAACTTGTCTAGATTTCTCAAAGAAGGAAATCCTAAATTTGGTCAGGTTTTCTTAACCTCGTCTTCCTCAGGTAAAAAGTCTTAAATACAGAACCATACATGGCAACTCTGACCTTTTCTCATTAGGTGGCACAGAGTTCTCCTTGAAGTAATAAAACCAAATAACCATCACTTACATATTTTGAACTTGCAGTCAGATATTAAGTTTCCCTACAAAGGCTCCTCTGAGAACAGAGAGAAAATTATATGTTTAATCTTCCAATTTAATCCATGATAAATCTCCTAGAGGCAGGCCATATGCATCACTTTTAGAATCTGGTCCAACTTCTGTTGTTTAGACTTTCCATTACATAAAAACAATCTTCAGATACTGTCAACAAAATATTCTCTCCCCGTAGAAGTGGGGAAAGCACATGTATGAAGTGATGTTTGGTGGGAAAGGATGACAATTGCCCTTCCATGAATTCAGTTTCAAAGCACAAAATATATTCCCCAAAATACAGAAAGAACCTCCCATAACTATGCATGAATTGAAAATGTGGATTCCTTTATTCCTTCAGTTGATGCCAATTTTCAGGGTAATGAGTTCCTTGGGTTTACTAGGCACAGAATATAAAATGTTGCTTTATTTAAAGATTAAAAAGTGTTCTAGGATTGGTCTGGTTTGGGATTTCAGATTCTGTGGCAACCAGACATAGTGAAAAAATAAGGCCTGACTCTGTCTCAAACTCGACACCAATTTTGTTATCTGGGCAACTCTCTGCCCTCCTGAGATTTCAGTCACTTCATCTGCAAGTGAGATCTCATTGTGCTAACTGTGTAGGGTTTCCTCATGACTCTATATTTTGCTCACCTCTTAAGGATCACGACAGATCAATAAAACCACACAACAAAATCCAACTGGTCACTCCTGCTGCTTATTCAAGCTGAAAAACCTTAGAGAGAACAAGAGAATAAGGAGAGGACAGCAGCTGCATGCAGACATACCACCAGCACCGCCCCTTCCCAGACCGATGGTAGGGCTGGAAGGAGCTAGGAGAGCAGGGCGCACTAAAGCACTTCTCCTGACCAGAGTAAAAGGACAAAATGCAGATTTTCAGGGCAGAAGATGTTATTTTCAGCTAGCAAGTTTAATCTTAATCAGTGGTGGCCAAACATTTTGGTCTCTGGATCCCTTTACACTTTTAAAAATTGAAGAGCCAAAGAAAGGTTTTATGTGGGTTACCTCTACTGGTATTTACTTTATTAGAAAGTGAAACTGAGAAAGTTTAAAATAGTTATCTAATTCATTTTTAAAAAAAACAATAATAAACACTTTACATGTTAACATGAATTTTTATGAAAAATAACTATATTGTTCCAAAAAGCTTTTAGTGAGAAGAGTGACGCTGCTTTACATTATAATGTCTCACTTAATAGGAGACGGTTGTGTTCTTGTTCCTGCCATTCAATCCTTAAGATATCATGCAGGATTTCCGGAGAAGATGGCGGCTTAGTAAGACGCGCGGGTCTTAGTTCCTCCTCCAGAAAAGCAACTAAAGAAACAGAAACAATACGAAACAGCTCCCGGAGTCACGACAGAGACCAAAAAGACAGCGTACCCCATTCTGGAACGGCTGAACGGGCAGGGAGAATCCACTGCGGTGAGATACCCGAGGGGCGCACGTTTTCCTGGCCGGGGCGGCTGGCGACTGGGGTCCCCTCCACGCACGTGGCTCCCCGGTCTGACTGGGAACGTTGGATAGCGGGGCCCTCCCGTCAGGCTTGGCATCTCGGGCCAGCTGGGCAATTTGGACCGGCACTCCCCCAAGCCTCGGCCAGCGACCCCCGCCTCCACGCGCGGTTTCCCGGGCCGACTGCCCCGCAGACAGACGACCGCCACGAGCGCCACCTACTGGGCAGGAAAAGAAAAACAGAGCCCAGAGATTCCACAGAAAAACCTTTCAACCAGCTGGGTCCCACACCCAGGGAAATCTGATCAAATGCCCAGACACCAGCAGAAAATAATGGATGACGCTCGGAAAATTGAAGATATGGCCCAGTCAAAGGAACAAACCAATAGTTCAAATGAGATACAGGAGCTGAGACAACTAATGCTGAATATACGAACAGAAATGGAAAAACTCTTCAAAAACCAAATCAATAAATTGAGGGAGGACATGAAGAAGACATGGGCTGAACAAAAAGAAGAAATAGAAAATCTGACAAAACAAATCACAGAACTTATGGGAGTGAAGGACAAAGAAGAAAAAATGGAAAAAACAATGGATACCTACAATGGTAGATCTAAAGAGACAGAAGCTACAATTAGTGAACTGGAGGATGGAACATCTGAATTCCAAAAAGAAACAGAAACTATAGGGAAAAGAATGGAAAAACTTGAGCAGGGAATCAGGGAACTGAATGACAATATGAAGCGCACAAATATATGTGTTGTGGGTGTCCCAGAAGGAGAAGAGAAGGGAAAAGGGAGAGAAAAACTAATGGAAGAAATTATCACTGAAAATTTCCCAACTCTTATGAAAGACCTAAAATTACAGATCCAAGAAGTGCAGCGCACCCCAAAGAGAATAGACCCAAATAGGCGTTCTCCAAGACATTTACTAGTTAGAATGTCAGAGGTCAAAGAGAAAGAGAGGATCTTGAAAGCAGCAAGAGAAAAACAATCTGTCACATACAAGGGAAACCCAATAAGACTATGTGTTGATTTCTCAGCAGAAACCATGGAAGCTAGAAGACAGTGGGATGATATATTTAAATTACTAAAAGAGAAAAACTGCCAACCAAGACTCCTATATCCAGCAAAATTGTCCTTCAAAAATGAAGGAGAAATTAAACCATTTATAGACAAAAAGTCACTGAGAGAATTTGTGACCAAGAGACCAGCTCTGCAAGAAATACTAAAGGGAGCACTAGAGTCAGATACGAAAAGACAGAAGAGAGAGGTATGGAGTAAAGTGTAGAAAGAAGGAAAATCAGATATGATATATATAATACAAAAGCCAAAATGGTAGAGGAAAATATTATCCTAACAGTAATAACACTAAAAGTTAATGGACTGAATTTCCCAATCAAAAGACATAGAATGGCAGAATGGATTACGACCCAGCAATACCACTGCTAGGTATCTACTCAAAGGACTTAAGGGCAAAGACACAGACGGACATTTGCACACCAATGTTTATAGCAGCATTATCTACAATTGCAAAGAGATGGAAACAGCCAAAATGTCCATCAACAGACGAGTGGCTAAACAAACTGTGGCGTATACCTACGATGGAATATTATGCAGCTCTAAGACAGACTAAACTTATGAAGCATGTAACAACATGGATGGACCTAGAGAACATTATGCTGAGTGAGTCTAGCCAAAAACTAAAGGACAAATACTGTATGGTCCCACTGATGTGAACCGACATTCGAGAATCAGCTTGGAATATATCATTGGTAACAGAGACCAGCAGGAGTTAGAAACAGGGTAAGATAATGGGTAACTGGAGCTGAAGGGATACAGACTGTGCAACAGGACTAGATACAAAAACTCAAAAATGGACAGCACAATAATACCTAAGTGTAATGTAACTAGGTTGGAACACTGAATGAAGCTGCACCTGAAATATGGTTTTTTGTTTGTTTGTGTGTTTGTATCTTTTGTTTTTATTTTTTTCTTTTTCCTTTTTATATATATATTTTTATTAGTATTATTATTTTAATTCTCTTCTCTGTATTAGCATTCTATATCTTTTTCTGCTGTTTTGCTAGTTCTTTTCCTAAATCGATGCAAATGTACTAAGAAATGATGATCATACATCTATGTGATGATACTAAGAATTACTGAGTGCATGTGTAGAATGGAATGATTTCTAAATGTTGTGTTAATTTCTTTTCTTTTTTTTGATTAATAAAAAAAATTTAAAAAAAGATATCATGCATTGTGCTAGTTATCTTCAACTTAGTGGCTTAAAACAACACACCTTTGTCGTGTCACAGTTTCTGAGTTGGGAGTCTGGACACAGCTTAACTGAGTGCTCAGCTTCAGGGTCTCACAAGGCGGTAAACAGGGAGTCGGTCAGGGCTGAGGTCTCAGTAAATGCTCGACAAGGAAAGGATATGCTTCACGTGATTGTGGCGGGATTCAGTTCCTTGCTATCTATTGGACTGAAGGCCTCAGCTCCTCTGAGATCACTCTCAGTTCCTTGCCCCATGAGCCTCTCCAACAGGACTTCTTGCTTCAACAAAGGGTGCAAGCTAAGTCAACAGCAAAGCCGAAGTCACAGTATTACATAACTTAATGGAAGTGACAGCCCATCACTGTTTGCCATATTCTATAGGTTAAAAGAAAGCCACAGAGAGTATTTTTTAAATATCTGCTTCATGATCTCAATAATAAACAATATGCAGCCTAGTGTTTTCTCTCTGTTATTTAGATTGAACAAAATTTCAATAGACTGTCCAGCTATTTTATCCCTAAGGACATCATGATAAATTAGCTACTGTCAGATATTCCCGTGAGCCAATTAATTTGATTACAAGTTCATCCTGCTGCCCTTTTTGGTAATTGCACCCACCTTGACTTTGATGATTAAGTGTTGTCCCTGGGCCTCGGCTATTCCATGATCCATTATCCCCTTTGAAATCAGGGAGCCACATCTCAATGGTGGCATGCCATCGAAAGCAACCACAACAGCTTTTCAGATGGAGATGTTTCCCTCGCTAATGTATTTCTCAATGCCTTAGTGGACATAGTGTCTTCTTGGGCTTTCTTAAGGGACACAGTTGAAGGGCTGGGTATGCAGTTAGCACATAATGAATACAGTTCAACATTCCAAACTCTCTAAGACTTTGAGTTCCTTTCTCCAGATTATGCCAGGCAAGCTCTGACTTATCAACTTCGTTAAGTTGATAAGGTCCTCATTGAGGCTGAGTTTCATTCAACTGACCAAGTAAGTGGTTAAAGCCACCTCCAGGTGTAAGAACTAACACATTAAATCCAGAATCTCCCATATCATTGAATTCAATCCAATCTAGTATTACATTTCACTGGCCTTGGTTTAACACCCTAAGAATTTTTTCCAAAATCACCAGATTGCTACTGTTACATATTAACATCATCTTGCAATTCTTTCAGTGTATAAACAATTTCTTTTTGAGACCCCAGAGCATGTTGTCATTTAACCCTAGTTATGGGTCCAGAAGCAACAGGGAATAGTTTTATGGTGGGTCTTGAAAAGAATGAATATCTCCTTGCAAAGCATTTGCTCCTAGAGAGGCTATCATAGGGTTTTTAAGCAGAGGGAGGATAGTTTCTCAGATTCAGAAGAGCAAGCTACTTTCATGTCAAATGACACAGCACTTCAACTGGCATGGAGTTTTGAGATTGTCAGTTTCATATGAATCCAACTAGATGCCCTATCCCATTCTTTCCCAATCAATGCCCTAACTTCCACATGATGAATACAGCAAGGTAGTGTGAACTTAACTGATGTAATTTAGCAATCCATAAAATTACATTTTGTTTCATTTTAAGGACTAACCCTGTGGCTTTAGTAACCAATTTGTGATCTGGTATGTTAAGATGTTCCAGGTTCATCTCATACATTTCCTGCCCCAGACCTGGACTCAATAATTACTCTAAGAAGCCCCTATTTCAAAACCACAATCTGAATGCTGAGAAAGCTCAGTGATACTGGGATGGCCATGATTTCTAGGCATTTTCAGGATACTGCTAGTGTGTGTGTGTGTGTGTGTGTGTGTGTGTGTGTGTGTGTGTGTATCTCTACATATGTGCCTTATAATATATATTTAAAGATAAAACACCCGGGCGGGCCACAATGGCTCAACAGACAGAGTTCCCGCCTGCCATACCAGAGACCCAGGTTCAATTCCCAGTGCCTGCCCACGCAAAAAAAAGAAAAAACATCCATGCATGCATAATGATTATTTCCAATTTTGATTCTGGATAACAGGCTTTTTATTTCACCTCTTCTATATTATAACTGTATTATAACTCTTTTTATCCACCTTGGACATTATGGTTCTTAAGGACTAAGGTAGGGGATGATAGTACCAGCATAGCCCATACTCATTTGCATTGTACAGCTTCAGACATACAAGAATCTCAGAAAACCATACTAACACTACCAACACCAATTACAACTAGTAAAAAAAAAAGTTGAAATAAACACTTTGCATATGCTATTCCCATTTCCCCATTTCTTATAATTGTACTATATATTGTCATATCACATAGCTATTACTCTATAATCACTCCCTTTTAAACCTCACTTGATCTTATTTAAAATCAACTATATTTATAAAATAAAAGCATAAGTTATTATACATTTAAAGCCTGCTGTCAGTCTTAATGTTGATGCCTTTCTAGTCATTTTGCTTGTCTGACACTCATTCTCTAGGACAGGGGTCAGCAAACTATGGTTCATGCCCATTTTTGTACATGAAGTTGTACCGGAACACAGCCACACTCATTTAAGGGTTATCTGCGGGCAGTTCACACTACAACAGAACTGAGTAGCTGCACAGAGACCACATGGCCTGCAAAGCCTAAAATATTTACCATCTGATCTTTACAGAAAAGCTTTGCCTACCTCTGCTCTTGTGGATTCCTCAGGAAGGGAGCATGGAAACAATATTCCCCAAGTTATTACATGTTGATGAGTTTGTGCCCTTTACACCTGGAAGTCAACTATGCCAGATATAAAATCCTTGGCTCACATTTTCTTTAGTACCTGAAATATGTGGCGCCATTTTCTTCTGAAATAGAGCCTTGCTGTTGAAGTCTGATTTTCTTTCTCTTAATAAGTCACATGCTCTTTTTTTCGCCTAAGTACCAAAGAATTGTTTCTTCTTTCAATTTTAGTAATTTTACTAGAATGCATCTTGTTCATTTTGGTTTCATAGTGAACTCTTGGCAATATATAGTTACATTTTTTTTTATCTCAGTAAGGTTTTTTTGAATTACAGTTTTTAGGATTTGTTCTATTTCCTTGCTTTGATTTTCTTCTTCAGGGAACCCTATTATATGTAAGTTGCATCTTCTTTATCTACTGTATCATTTTCATTTTTGTCAAATTTTAAAACTTTTCCTCTCAGCTCCTGTTTGAGGTCATGACAGATTTTTGGTATGGACTTGGCTTCCTAATGAAAATAAGAAAATGTATAAAATGTACAAAACCACTATTTAGAGACATTGGATAATAGTCAGCACAAGACTGTGATATTAGAGAAGGGAAATAAATGGAGTGAACCCTACAATCATCCTGGTTTTCTGCCTAGAGGAAATTTTCCAGGCTGTAGCCCAGGAAGGGATAACTCAAACAAAATATGGCAGTCTTCCTGAGCTGTGAAGATAGAGAATGGTGTCCTGAAATTCGTGGAGCAGAGTACTTACTAGAGAGGAAAGAGCTATTCAGGGAATCAGCTCCAGAAATCTGCAAGGGCATCTGTTGTGGGTTGAATTGTATTCCAAAAAAAGATATGTTGAAGTCCTACCCTCAGTACCTGTGAACATGAACTTGTTTGGAAATAGCATCTTTGCAGATGTATTCAAGTTAAAATGATGTCATATTGGTGAGTGGGCCCTAAATTCAAACACTGGTGTCCTTATAAGAAGAGACACAGATGCAGACACACAAGGAGAACGCCATGGAGGGACAGAG
Source organism: Tamandua tetradactyla (assembly GCF_023851605.1). Lineage (NCBI taxonomy): Eukaryota > Metazoa > Chordata > Mammalia > Pilosa > Myrmecophagidae > Tamandua > Tamandua tetradactyla. The sequence continues at coordinate 102,106,896 of NC_135331.1, read as the reverse complement.
GCAGTGACTGGAGTGATGTGTCTACAGCCCAAGGGATGTCAAGGATTGCAGGCAACCAACCAAAACTAGAGCAGCAAGGAAGGATTCTTCCCTAGAACTTTGGAGGGAGCATGACCTTGCTGACAACTGATTTCAAGCTCCAGAATTATGAGAGAACAAATTTCTGTGGTATTGAGCCCTCCAGTTTGTGGTTATGTTACAGCAGCTCTAGGGTCCCCTTGTGTCTTTGGCTGAATACCAAGTCACACATGCTATAGGAAGAGATGCCATGAAGCTGGGTTAAACACAACTACCAGGGCAGTAATTACTGGGGAACAATAAACTGAACAATTACAGGAACTTGTATAGGACTGAGAGGCAGAGTTCAAATTAGCCAGGGTAGAAAAACCACACTGAATACCTTGGGCATTTAGTACGGATCCCAGAGAGCCCACACCTTAGAAGGATTAAACTAACCCTACAGAAGAGGTTACTCTAGATCACCATAATAACACTTAAAAAATAAGCCTCAAAAGGATCAGGCTGAGCTGCAAGTAATTATCTGCTAAAACAAGGTGCAACATTACTTAAAAGAAAATCTAGTAATGCAACGTTCACAATACATACGACTCTTTGTAGGTACTAGATCTACAAAGAACTGGAAAATGACCAATAATCAGGAGAAAAATCAAATCCAGAAACAACAAGTAATGTAATCAGCAGATAGGGACATTAGAAACAGCTATTATAAACATGCTCCATAAGCTCAAGGATGTTAAGGGAAACATGAATATAATGAGAAAAATAATTTTTTAAAAATAGAACTGCTAAAGATGAAAAACACAATACCTGAAAATAAAATTTCAATGGAAAGGATTAACAAAAAATTAGACATTGCAGGAAAAAAAATCAGTGAACATAAAACCCTGCAACAGAATTTATACAAAAGTGAACAATATGAGGGGCAGTTCTATATATGTATAATCTAGTATTTAGAGATAAAAATGAAGCTGACCAGGTCGGGATTAAGGTAATTCAGAATACAGGGGTAAGGAAAACATTGTATTTTAGAACTTCACCTACTCTTTGAGACCAAAGGAAGAAAAGTTTATTTTGTCCAGAACTTAAATTTTCTGTAGCACATAATCTAAACTCAACCTGTCTGGATAGATCATTTAAACAATTCAAACACAGGAAGCCCAGATAAGAATGAGGGCCTTTAATCCTTTGTAGCTTAATATGATGCCTGGATACATCTCAGAGTATATTAAGCAGATAATAAAAAAGTGTGGCAAAGTCACTTGAGGGATAGGAGAAAAATTATGGAACTGTTAAAATTTACCACCAGGGAAACCCCGGGTACCGTCTGAGACACTCAAATGAATAGGCCAAGCTTGCTTGAGGCTTGCTCTTGTGAAACTTATGTATGTAACGGAGAAGCTTAGTTTACCTATAGGTCTGTCTAAGAGTTACTTCTGGAGGACCTCTTTTGTTGTTCAGATGTGGCCTCACTCTTTCTAAATCCAACTCTGCAAGTGAAATTATTTCTCTCCCCGCTACATGGGACATGACATCCAGGGGTGGAAGGCTCCCTGGTGGCATGGGAGATGACTCCCAGGGATGCATCCATCCCTGACGCCAAGGGATCAACAATTCCATCCTGACAAAAAGGGGGGAAAGGAGTGTAACTAACAAAGTATCAGTGGCTCAGAGAGTTCAAATAGAGTCAAGAGGCTATTCTGGAGGTGCTCTTACGCAAGCTCAGTTAGACATTGCTACCTGTCATAATTTGTCAAAACCCGACCAAAACCATTCCAGTCAATCTTAAAGAACACCTAAGGCAATATATAAGATTCTACAAAGGTCCCATGGACTAGGGTAACTTTCCAGAAACTTACAACCTTCAGATGCGTCCCTGGACCAGATAAGTCCTGAAACCTTTGACGGCCCAGCCTCCCCAGAACATCAGCTAGTTCCATCTCCCTATCCCGTATTATTGACAGCCCCCTCCAACATGAAAAAGTTAAAATGGTCATAGCCCAAATACCCCTAAAGAGTGGGATAGAAGGATCAAAGGTAATGGTGAAGTTATATACTGAGAAGGCAGGGTTTAACAAATGTATATGATTGCAGAATCATTAAATTGATATTTCTTTTAGCCTCCAGTATCTAAGAGTAGCTAGAAGTAAAAACCTAAAATTGTGGAACTGTAATTCATACCAAACTCTCTGGTATCTGTTCTACAACTGTGCTTTGAAATTTATTGCTTTTTTGTATGTTATTTTCCACAAAAAAATAAAAAAACAGTCGATTGTGATGATAAAAATCCTTCTTTAGCCTGCTATATTCTAGAGCAGCTAGAAGGAAAAATCTAGAGATGATGGTATAGTAGCCCATGACAAACTCTGACAGATCTAGGATCTGTTCTATAACTATTTGTTGAAGAGTGCTTTGAAAACAACTGCTTTTTTTTCTTTCTTTGCCTTGTATATATATTTTACAACAAAAAAAAGTTAAAAAAAAAAAAATCCCAGGGGGAAGGAAGATGGAGCAAAAACTGACAGAACTGAAATGAAACATATGCAAATCCACATTTATTTGGTGATTTCAACATTCCTCTCTCAGTAACTTATAAAGCACATGGAGAAAAAGCAATAAGGTTACAGAGGACCCAAACTCTATCAATTGATGTGAAATGATATTTATAGAACATTACATTCTGCAAAATATACTTTATTTTCAGGTGCACTAGGAACATGCACCAAGATAAACCACATGCTAGGCCACAAAACAAGTCTCAAACTTAAAAGGACTGAAATCATCCTAAATATGTTTCTCAGACCACAACAGAATTAAATTAGAAATTAACAAAAATTACAACAGTGCTGAACAGAAATAAAATGCAAACCAGACATGTAACTTAACATTTTTACTAGCCACAATTTAGAAAGCATAAACAGGTGAACTTCATTTTAATAATATATTTATTTAAACCAATACAACCAAAATATTTCCTTTTTAACATGTAAGCAAAAATTATTTTATTTTTTCTATACAAAGTTTTTAAAATCAAGTTAAGTATTTTATACTTACAACACATTTGGATTTGAACCAGTCACACTTCAAGAGTACTCAATAGCTACATGTGGCTACTGACTACCATAACCTAATAGTACCGCCCTAGATAGTAAGTTGAAACAAATGTTTTATAGCTGGTGACTTTACTACCCATTGATCACTAAATCATTGAATTTTTTTTCAAAGAAAAAAATCTTGCCTTGAGACATGACTTTTGAAATACTTAGATTTAAAAAAAAAATGTCATGTTAACACATTAATTACCAGGGTTGCTAATCTGCCTTCAAACTTTTACTCCCTTGCAGTCACGCACTACTCGGGTGAGCAAAACCCTTCCCAGTTATTAGTCACTGTTCTCAACTTTGTCCACAACATAACCCATGTGATTAAATATTGGCTAATTCAATGTTCTTCCCATTTTCTCAGGTCTGTCTGACGTCCCATTGCTTTCCCTCTGCTTTTTCCTGCAAAGATTCAATTATTGTGCCTGTTGATAGTTTACCCCCACCCACTCATATTTTGGAGTTCATGAGGATAACATGTCATCTAGTTAGAATGCAAATGTGGTCCAAAGATTCTTGGTTACTATGCTTTTGGGTGGAGTAGGAATAACCAAAAAAGGGTGATATGATGGTGGCTCAGTGGATCACCTGCCATGCTGGAGACCTGTGTTCGATTCCCGGTGCCTGCTCACAAAAAAGAAAAAGGAAAAAAAAAAATAGCCAAAAACTGTCCCAGCTGTCACCATCTCCCCAAAATTTGATGCTGTAAACACATATATGTATTACTCTGACAAAAAATGAACATTTTTGAGAGAGATGTTATCTGAACTTTCCTCCTAAGCTTTACAGTACCTGAAAATGTGACATAAAGGAGGCCCAAAGAAATAATGTAGGAGTGACTGCAGGCAGGGTTAAGTGTTTTAGTTTGCTGATGCTGCCAGAATCCAATATGCCAGAAATGGACTGGCTTTTATAAATGGATTTATTAAGCTACAAGTTTACAGTTCTGAGGTCATAAACATGTCCAAACTAAGGCATCCAGAGAAAGATTCCTTGACTCAAAAAAGGTTGACAAGTGTCTGGAACACCTCTGTCACCTGGGAAGGCACATGGCTGGTGTCTGCTGCCCCTTCCTTGGCTTCTGGTTTGAAACAGCTTCCCTGGGGGCGTTTTCTTTCTGCATCTCCAAATGTGTCCATCTCTGTTGGCTCTCAGCTTTTTCCAAAATAGTTCCTTCTTAAAGGACTCCAGTAAGCAGATTAAGATCCACCTTGAATGGGCAGAGACACATCTCTGTGGAAACCACCTAATCAAAAGGTTCCACCCATTATGGGGTGGGTCACATCTCCATGGAAGCAACTTAATCAAAAAGATCCCACCCAAACAACAGGTCTGACCCCACAACACTGGATTAGGATAAAGAGCATGATTTTTCTGGGGTACATAAGTTTCAAACCAGCACATAAGGAACCAAGGAAATTCTTCTTACAAATAACCTAAGCCCAGGCAGAGATGGATCCAGATCACCAGGGACAACCACCAGATGAACCATATAAATAGTTTTGGGTAATAAAAAAGAGATTCCCCAAAGGGACAGATATGGACATGAATGGAACTAAAATGGGTTCAGACAACTGAACAGAGCATCATTCTTTACTCAGATGCTCAGAAAACTACAGGCTTGAGGTTAATTTTGAAATACAACGGTTATTACACCATCTTCAAATCCACCCTTTTACCCTTTTTGTGATACTGGAGTTGTATTCTCTAAGCATTTCTCCTTTGCTGGGGGCACAATATTAGGTATTGTTAGTAAAGGGCATTAGAGGGACATCGCGAGTAGAAGGCATTTCACTTCCAGCACAGATATTTTCCTTCTAGATTCTCTGCTGGCTATGTTTGGGAGACCCAATGGCACACTCTCTCCACAACTTTCCTCTAAGTTTCACAGGAACCACAGTAAATGACTTCCTCGCTAGTTTCACTGACATCTACCCTGCCCAGACTGTGACACCTCAGCAAGCTTCTCCACCTAATAGACCAAACCACTGCATACCTTCTTCAATGAGGTCTGAATATCTGCCTTGGAGCAATGTTATCTTTCAAGTTTGTTTCTTTCTTGGGTACTCTTTCTCAGACAGAGGTAGTGGCAGCTCCACAACTCCTGTATCCTTTTTGTTCTTCTGTATCCTCTTTGCTCTTCTCAGAGACAGTTAATCCTCTGTTACTAGTTAATAATTCTTCTTATTGAATTTTCCCTGTTCAAATTACTGGTGTGGTTTCCTTATACTGACTGGACCCTAAACAAAATGGTAATCATTTGTAAAATTTGGTACAAGATGTGACCTTCTAAATCACTAAGAAAATTAAACTACAAACCACTAAGGAAATTATAGGAATTGTTGAGAAAGCATAATATATGATTATAGAAAACTTAAATCAGTAATTAGCAAAAATGCAAATGTATTAACTCCTCTGTTAAAATGCAAAAACTCTCTAAATTAGTTGAAATATAAATCCAAGAAGATACGTTGTGAGACGCAACTAAAAGTGATTTATTAAAGTTAGAAATAAAAGGACAATTTATCAAGCAAACATAAACAAAAAAAGATGAGAAATTCTAATATCAAAGAAAGCAAAACTCAAGGCAAAAAGCATAAATAGGAAAAAAGAATTTTAGACTAGTAGTCCTTCTTATGGATTGTACCTACAGATAAAAGTTATTTGATGATACCAAAATATATAAAACAAAAGCTCTAGACAAACGAGGCAAAACTGAGAGAAGTAAGTTTAACATAATACTATTAATATACAGTAGTATATAACCAAAAAAAAGAAAATGGAATTTGAATAATATAAATTGCCTGAATAGAAACACATTGAACTCTCTCCCATACAAACTGAATAATCCACAAGATTCTCTTAAAAAATGGTTAGATGCCAGCCCCCAAAACTTCAAGAAATACTCAAAACTATTAACTATATAAGTCATACTTTTCTTTCCACAAGGTAAACATCCTACAAATAGCAAAAGTTAAAAAAAAAAAGTCAACCATGCAGATAGCTTTTTAAATTCTTAATTATTGAACCAAAAAAATAAAAATACAATGATAAACTACTTAGAAAACAAGATTTCTACACATCAGAACGGCTAGAATGTGAACACATTTATACTTAGAGATAAGTCAGAAGCCTTAAATGTATTCATCTGTATACAAACAAAAACAAAATAAAAAGCACGAGACTCAAAAGTTACAGAGAAAAATCTAGAAGACACAAAGGAAATAATAAACATGAAAGGAGATATTAATACATTACAAAACAGAAAATCAAAATTGATAAATTCAAACAGTTTTTGAAGACAAAAAAAAAGATCTCCTTAGCAAGTCTAATCAACGAAAAAATAAGAAATAGTAGAACTATGTACAGGTAGCTTTTTTAGAAGAAATGGAAAATTTAATAGAAAAGGGATTTTTAAATCCCTTTCTATTACAATTCTCTGCTAATAAATGTTTAAATTTCAGTGAAATGAAGTGTTCAATGAAGTTTTCTAGAAAAGTATAAATTTAGTAAATAAATATAAAAGGAAAACTAAATCATTTTAAGACAAAATTTCAAAAGTATTAAAAGAAGAACAATCTCCATCATGTGAAAATGCAAAATTACTAAATAAATGACAAATCAAATTCTACAGTACTGAAAGGGTAGTTATTTTAGCAGTAATGCATTTCTGAGAACATCACAAAAAAAAAATAGGGAGGATGCATCACTGGACAGTGTAGGTCTATAATCACTATTATCACTGTAGGGTATTTTTTTCTTTGACAATGTTTTACATTATTTCAAATAGTTCAAAGAAGATGCTCACTCATGGTAGTAGTTTCTTATGGCTCTTTATCACATCCATTTTATATCTCAAAGTTAATGAGACTTGAACATACTTTTCATACTAGCTTTAACACTAGCACTTAATGCCTGTGAGTAAATATGATACATGTGAAAGCTAAAATACTCACCAAAATCACTCTGAGTAAAACAACACTGGGCTTTACACAATACCAACAAAGGATGACAGTCAGGTATTTACCAATTAAAGTGGTACAGTTACATGGCAAAAGCATAAACAGTTCACAATGCACTGAAACTGCCACTTTTGAAATGATGCAATGCTTAGTGATTTTTTTTAGGCTAGAAGTATGTACATTATTTCAAATTTTGAGTACCAAGTGAGTTTTTATTAATATTATTGTATCGACTATTATAAACAAGTATGATTTAAGTCTACGTAAAATGCAACTGACCTATAAATCTTTAAAAAAAAAACAAAAAGCAATCTACCTGATTCCAGGATTGCAAAGATGGTTTAATGTTGGAAAAGCTAGTAATATAACAATCATCAACAAATCAAATGAGAAAAACTACATGATTATCTTAACAGATGCCCAAAATGTATATTTGACAAAATTCTGAAACAATTCCTAACTCAAACTCTGAAGACTAGAAATAGAGGGACACATCCTTCTTGGATAAAAAATACACAGCCAACTTAAAGGTAACACTATGGACACTTCCACTAAAATAAGAAATAAGAAAATCTAGCACAATCACACTGTTATTTAACATTGTTCTACACAGTTCAGTCAATAAAACATACAATAAAAATGAAATAAAACTATACGAAGAAACACAATTATTCATAGATGTTATCAAAGTATTTTCTATGAGAAATCACTGAAAAGAGTATTATAATTAAGTGAATAGATAACTAGAAAATAAAAACTTATGGTCTCATGACACAACAGAAGTCTTACCTCTCAAATCTGTTCATTTGCTGCTATCACTACTGCCTCGAACCAAGTCTGAATCACTACTGTTGCTTGCCTGGATCACTGCATCCAGCTCCTAACTAGCTGGCTTCCCTGTCTTCAACCTGGTGAGAAATGACACAGTGCAGCCACAGGGATGTTCTTAAAACCAAATCTGATCATGTTATCCCCTTGTTTTGAATCCTCCAATAGTTTCCCATCTACTTAGAACAAGACTCAAATTCCTTAGCAGGGTCTTATATACGGTTCTATACAACCATTCTTGACACTTGAGACACACTGCTCTTCTATTTCTCACACCCACCAAAGGGGCTTTGTATTAGCTATTCACTCTGTCTGGGATGCTCTTCCCTTGAACCTCACAAAAATGGCTTCCTCTAAGATGTCAACCACATCTTATATTAAATGTTACCACTTGAGAGCTTTTTTCATCACCAGTCACTATTTCACACCACCCTATTTTAATTCTCTCCATTGAATGTAGACCTCATGGCCTGATACTTTTCCCTTTTATATATATGTATAGTAAGTATCTCTTCCACTAATGTCACCTTCATGAGAAGAAGAATTTTGTCCAACATCTAAATATGTGCCTTGCACATAAGAGGCATTCAATAAACATTTGAATTATAACAATCATTCCCAACACCGGAGACTCCACTGAACAGAAACGATGCCTATCTTATACACTGTTCTATCTCCAGGATACTGGCACGCAGTATATATTCAGTAAGCATCTGATGAATAAATGAATGAATCCTTCTTCCCCTCCCTTTGAGCTCCTAGTAATTTAAAATCAGACAAACTTTCTTGTTAAATTCAACACATTGTTGGCCTATTTTGAGCATGTAGCCAACTAATATTCTTCTAATCATTTCATATGAATTGCTGTAAAGTTCAATCTTCCTACCTCTACCCATTCTCCAAATTCTACCCTTGTGTGATTGATCTGTTAAGCTAAAAGCAGAAATTTTAATAAAGTTTGATGGCCTTGATGAAATTAACATTTAAAATGCCTCTGTTAAAAAAAAAATTTACAAGAAAATAGCTGGTGAAGAAAAATAAAATCTTTTGAGTCCTAATACATAAACTGTGTGAGTTGGATGGGCAGAGAAGAGACCTTCCTTATCATAGTGACAAAAATCTTTGAGGTATAGGAAGTTAATCTACATTGTGACAATATGGAGAAATGACCAATCATGAGGTCTACCAAAACCAACAGACACAAAAGGAGTGCCTCTAGAGCATTTAAAAGTTAACATATTGGATTGCCATTCTGATTACCAAAGAGTGACTCATTAAATATGACAGCACATATTTGCTGCTTTGTAGGTAATATCTAATGACCTCAAACAAAAGGCTACATTCTTAAATTTTTAATGTTATGTTTTTATTCAAGAATTTATGCACAGGCAGCACTTTAAAATCAGGCTTTTAAAATTAAAGGCCAAAACTAAAAATTTTGCAAATATGACACTGCTAAAAGAATGATCGTCTTAATAACTTAAACCCTAAAATGTCCTGTGAAGTTAAAGTCTTTATACACAGAATTTTTAAGACGGATATCTTTTAAAATAAACAACCGAAAAACCACAGATCGTGGGTAAATTTGTTGATGGCGATAAACATCAGTCTCAGCCTTCCAGAGTAAGAAAAACAGCAATTAATTCATCTTGTGACCGAATATAAACTCTTCTTCAGTATTTTGACTTTAAAGTCTCTTTCTCCAGCAGCAAATCAGCATATCTATGCTGAAGTTCCTTTTCTCTTTCCTGTTGCCGCTGAACATCTTCTTTTAAACACTTGAAGAGACGAAAATATTAAATAATTATTTCATATGGAAATACAATGAAAATTTAAAATGAGTTTATTCAAGACTCCTAAGAGGTAAGAATTCCCCCAAGAGAAACAAATATAGTCATAGTTTTGTTACCTCAAATAAGCCTTATTGTGACAGTAGTATACCAGCAAATGCACCTACATATGCTCTGATTGCTCTTTTTCTGGGCAAAACCAACTATCATATACACTGAGGAGATAAACCTAAACATTTCTACCAAACTCACCAAAGGAATTTAATGCTCTGGAATAAACTAGCTAAGTTCCCAGCATCCTAAGTTACAAAACAAAAAGACATTGCTTTAATTTACAGAAGAGAACCATATGAATGGGTTGCAATTACATTTCAGGAAGACAAATCCTAGGGTTATTTATTCTATTTTATAACGTATCTATATACAGAACAGAAAATTAGTAAAGGAAAAGACTTTGAGCCACCATTTGCCTGGTCTATCCATCTATACACAGGCCATTCGTGACTAGAAAGTCAAAAACATTAGACTCTCATTGAAAATAGCCAAGAAGTATCTATCAACTTCAGAGAGAGCCTACATTCAGAGGAAAAACAGAAAAGAAATGCCCTGATAATGCTTTGTAGCTCTCTTTCTAAGCAATGCTGCAAGGCAATACATAATATTACCTCTAGTCTCCGGGGAATAGCAGAATCTTCATGTTTCTTGAGTTCTTCAAAAGTACGCAACTCCAAGTAAGCCTGATCAACTTGATCCCACAAGTCATTCAACTGTTTCATGAGTCCCATAGCACGAGACTGGTAACCCCCAAGCAAAATTTTCATCTTCTTTTCCATCTTTGCAGCTCTCTTGGCTTCTGTCGTCATGTGACCCCTATTTATCTAGTGGGCAGGGGGAGATCACATCAACACACATGAGAAGAGCAGGCTAAATAAAATAGCAGGGCTAAAAGAAACCTGTTGGTTCATCTACTTGCCTCAAGACAAAAGTACACTAGAGGTCCTTATTATTCAAAACCTATTAACACAAAATTTGGGTTAAGAAGGGTTTGTCTTGCAACTAAATTATAGATTAGCCCTACGTAATCTACTTATAATAATGTAACCTATGATTCAAACACAAAACAGGCTTGAATTTCACAGTACGGGAAAAACTCATCTCTACTGTCTAAAAATTAATTCTGGTACATTCATCTACACTGATTTTGGGTCTGGCAGCAACAACTGATCTTCAGCACCTATATATATCAACAGTGCATTTCTGTATTATAAATCTAATACTTTTTAATAACTGAACAATATTCCATCCAGTTAATGTACCACAGCTGTGGTACATAAACTATAACCCCCTCAAAGTATAAAATTACTAGGAGACTATTTTTATAATATTATAATTCTAAATTTGACATACCGATAAAGAAAAAGAACATCACATTTGGCAACAATTTTTTTTTTTTTAATTTCTAAGGAGTTGATGGGATACCATTAAGTTAAGAGAAGTAACAGTTTTCCTATTAAAGATATATATTGAACACACACAGGCTACCTCTCAAATCACTCTACAATTACTCTTGAATAAAAAAGGTATAAACTCAAAAAAGAACGATTAATACAAGAATTCTGCAGACATGGTAACTGATACAGTTAAGACAGAGAAAGCCTCAGCTTACACGGTTACAGAAGGAGAAATGAGTGAGGAAGAAGGTATGCACAGCAGAATGCCATCAGTATAACATTCTTGAGGATATATTCTACATCTCCACAATATAATCACTTTATATTTTAAAAATGATCTGCAAATGCTTGCTTGCAACTTAGAACATTTAAAATTGTGAAGTGAGACCCTTAGGAATAAGTATTAAATCCATATTAAGTTCTTTACGTGTGTGTCTCTCCCTTTTTCTCTCTCAAGCAGATTCCAACAAGTGACTTCTATAAGCAACCAAAATTAGGTAGTGTCATGGTCAGGTTCATGTGTCAACTTGGCCAAGTGGTGGTACCTGTTTGTCTGGTTGGGCAAGTGCTGGCCTGTCTGTTACAATCAGGACATTTCATAGAATTAAATCATGATCATGTCAGCTGCATCCACAGCTGATTCCATTTGCAATCAGACAAAGGGGAGTGTCTTCTGCAATGAGTGATGCTTAATCTAATCACTGGGAGCCTTTTAAGGAGGATTCAGAAGAGACAGGTTTTCTCTTCCTGCTTCAGGTGGCAAGCCTCTCTTGTGGAGTTCATCCAGACCCTCCATCGGAATCGTTGGCTTCACAGCCTGCCCTGTGGATTATGGACTCTGCGTTTCCATGGTCACATGAGACACTTTTATAAATTTTATATTTGCGAGTGTTCCCTGTTGATTCTGTTTCTCTAGAGAACCCTAACTAATATAGGTAGTTTCAGGATAATGTACACCCAAATGATACTCTGTAATTTAAACTAATGCAACTGAGAGCACCCCATAACAAGGAAAACAGTATGATAAGTTAATATTTTCTTTTCTGAGATATTAAATGTGGGGATAAGGGTAAATAAGCAAAAATGGTACCATGGGGAAAATACTGTCAAGTGCCAAACACTGAATATGAAAATGTTCAAAAATCTTTAGACAGAATATTATCACCAAAACAAATATATAGCTTTCCAACTATCAACTTTGATAATATCTACTTCAATGTGTAACATTTGATATTAAAAAAAAAAAAACCATTCCATTTCAACGCTTTATGGTAAGAATATATATAAGAAGGTCAAGAAAAAAAGTATCCCATAAAATATACATGCAGTACTATGAGCTATGACTGGAATAGTAGAATTTCGTATCTATCCATCTCCTGCTTAGTTTTTTTTGTTTTTAAGTCAAAGTCAAATAAGCCTAAAGTGGGGTTGGGGTAGTATGCATATATGGGCCTTAAGGGCTACAGGTGAGTATAGAATTAATTTAAATAAAGATCCTTTAAAACTATTTATATCTTCAGCATTTTATACATTAATAAGCCTTTGTTCCTCTGCAATTTACTTCAAGGATAAATTCAAATAAATAGTTACTATCCTTCATAAAGGAATCACTTCCTGGAAAAGATAAACCAAAGTAAGCTCTGTAGCAATGACATGTCTTCTAAGACAGAGTGAGGAACTACTGAAGGCAGGTAGCACAGTGTAGTGGCTAATATGTGTCACTCTTACTACACAGCCCTGCTATTTGGGAGCTGTTCTGAGCTGGTACAAGCTACTTAACTTCTATATCTCCATTTCTCCATCAGTAAAATGGCAATCATTGCTAAAAGCTGTTACAGGGCTTAAATAAGGTAATATACTGCAATTACTATTTTAAAGGTACTAAGAGTTTAACCATTTTGCTCCTCTTTCTAATGTCTAAGTATGACATTAGAAAATCTTCTTTAAATTTCAACTTTACTGTGAGCCACTGATTGTATATTTTGGACGAATTGTATGTTGTGTGAATATACCTCAATAAAATTGAATTAAAAAATGGTTTAACAAGCAAGCTCACCACCCTCCTCCTGTCTACGTGGGACATGACTCCCAGGGGTGTGGACCTTCCTGGCAACGTGGGACAGAAATCCTAGAATGAGCTGAGACTCAGCATCAAGGGATTGAGAAAACCTTCTCGACCAAAAGGGGGACGAGTGAAATGAGACAAAGTGTCAATGGCTGAGAGATTCCAAACAGAGTCAAGAGGTTATCCTGGAGGTTATTCTTACACATTAAGTAGATATCACCTTGTTATTCAAGATGTAATGGAGAGGCTGGAGGGAACTGGCTGAAAATGTAGAGCTGTGTTCCAGTAGCCATGTTTCTTGAGGATGATTGAATAATGATACAGCTTTCACAATGTGACTGTGTGATTGTGAAAACCTTGTGCCTGATGCTTCTTTTATCTACCTTGTCAACAAACAAGTAGAACATATGGAATAAAAATAAATAATGGGGGAACAAATGTTAAAAAAAATTTAGTTTGAAATGCTAGTGATCAATGAAAGCGAGGGGTAAGGTGTATGGTAGGTATAATCTTTTTTTTTACTGTTTTTGTTTTATTTCTTTTTCTATTGTCTTTTTATTTCTTTTTCTGAATTGATGCAAATGTTCTAAGAAATGATGAACAGGCAACTAAGTGATGATATGGTGCATTACTGATTATGTATGTTAATGTTTTATTTTGTTTGTTAAATTTTTTTAAATTAATAAATAAATTTTTTTTTTAAATGGTTTAAGGGCAGTGCAACAGCGGCTCAGTGGCAGAATTCTCGCCTGCTATGCTGGAGACCTGTAATAGATCTTAGTGCAATTCCTGGAGGCTGCCCATGCCAAAAAAAAAAAAAAAGGTTTAATTGCAACTTTAATAAAAGACCAAGTGGATCTACCTATTCCTTGAAATAAAGCAAGGAAAAATAGGCAGACTTTCCTTTTCAGTGAACCATTTGTCTCTCTGAGGATCACCAAACCAACTGGCTGTATTAAACCTCTTCCTATATATAATGTAATGCAATTAGAACGTGGCCTTGTGGTATCCCCAGCATTATGATTAGACTTTCTAACCCTGAAGTTCAAATTCAGGCTTCAGTGAGAAGAAGAAAGTATCCAAGTACATTTGACCCAGCAATTCCACCCCTGAGTATATATCCAAAGGAAATGAACTCGTAAATCTATACAAAAAAAAAAAAAAAAAAAGTTCAGAGTAGCATTATTCATCATAGTCCTAACAACCCAAATGCCCATGTCACGGTCAGGTTCATGTGTCAACTTGGGCAAGTGGTGGTGCCTGTCTGTCTGGTTGGGCAAGTGCTGGCCTGTCTGTTACGATGAGGACATTTCACAGAATTAAATCATGATCACGTCAGTTGCAGCCACAACTGATTCCATCAGCCAAAGGGGAGTGTCCTCTGTAAGGAGTGATGCTTAATCTAATCACTGGGAGCCTTTCAAGGAGGATTCAGAAGGGATAGGCTCTTTTCCTGCTTCAGTTGGCAGGCCTCTCCTGTGGAGTTCGTCCAGACCATCCATCGGAATCATGGGCATCACAGCCTGCCCTGCGGATTTTGGTCTCTGCATTCCCACGGTTACATGAGACACTTTTATAAATTTTATATTTGCGAGTGTTTCCTGTTGATTCTGTTTCTCTAGAAAACCTTGATTAATACAGTCCATCAACTGGTGAGTGGGTAAACAAAATGTAGTCTACCCAAACAATGGAATATCATTCTACTATAAAAAGAATGTAATACTGATACATGCTCCAAAATGTATGAACTTTGAAAACACTACGCTAAGTGAAAGGAGCAAGTCACAAAAGACAAGACATTAAATGAGTCTATTTATCTGAAATGTCCAGAATAGGCAAATCTATAGAGACTGAAAGCAGATTAGTGGTTGACTACTGGGCAGATTGGGGGGGAAAGGGTGGGTGACTGCTATTGGGTACCAGGTTTCTTTATGGAGGTGATGAAAATGTTCTAAAATTGATTGTGGTGATGGTTGCACAATTCTGTGAATATATTAAAACACAGTTGTTTTAGTTTATTAAAGCTACTGGAATGTAACATTACCAAAAATGGAATGATTTTTTTTTAACTTTTATTGTGTAGTATAACATATATACAATGCAAAGAAATAAAAAGGCAATAGTTTTCAAAGCACTCTTCAACAACTAGTTACAGGACAGATCCCAGAGTTTGTCATGGACTACTATATGATCCTCTCATATTTTTCCTTCTAGCTGCTCCAGAATATAGGAGGCTAGAAGACTTAAATATTTTTTTATCATCACAATCGACCTTTTTCCTTCTTTTTTTTGTGAAAAATAACATATATACAAAAAAGCTATGAATTTCAAAGCACAGCACCACAATCAGTTGTAGAACATATTTCAGTTTAATATGGGTTACAATTTCACAATTTTAGGTTTTTACTTCTAGTTGCTCTAAAATACTGGAGACACAACGAAATATCAATTAATGATTCAACATTCACATTCATTTGTTAAATCCTATCTTCTCTGTATAACTCCACCATCACCTTTGATCTTTCCATTCCTCTCTTTAGGGGTGTTTGGGCTCTGGCAATTCTAAATTTTTGATATTGGAAGGGTCTGTCACTAACATGGGGTAGGGAGATGGAACTATCTGATGTTCTAGAGAGGCTGGGCTAGGTTTCAGGACTTATCTCAACCAGGGATGCATCTGGAGATTGCTGGTTTCTGGAAAGTTACTCTAGGGCCTGGAACCCTTGTGGAATCTCATATATTGCCCTAGGTGTTCTTCAGGATTGGCTGGAATGGTCCTGGTTGGGGGTTGGCAGGGTATGACAGGTAGCAAGGTCTAACTGAAGTTTGCATAAGAGCAACCTCCAGAGTAGCCTCTCGACTCTATATGAACTCTCTCTGCCACTGGTTCTTTATTAATTACACTTCTTTTCCTGCTTCTGGTCAGCATGGAATTGTTGATCTCCCGGGAATGGCTTTTTAAAAGGCAATTTACGAAGTTACAAGTTTATAGTTCTAAGGCTGTAAAAATGTCCAAACTAAGGGATCCAAAGAAAGATACCTTCACTCAAGAAAGGGCTGATGAGGTTCCAGGTTTCTCTGGGAAGGCACACAGAAGACAACTGCTAGCTTTCTCTCCCGTATTCTCCTTCAAATAGCTTCCCCAGAGGGCATTTTCTTTCTGCATCTCCAAAGGTCTCTGGCTGGGCAGGCTCTGAAACTTTTTCCAAAATGGTTCCCTCTTAAAGGATTCCGGTAAGGAACCCCACCTTGAATGGGCAGAGACATATCTTCATGGAAACCACCTAATCAAAAGATCCCACCCATAACTGGGTGGGTCACATCTCCACAGAAACAACTTAATAAAAAAGATCCCACCCAAAATATTGAATCAGGATAAAAAACACAAGGACTTTTTGGGATACACAACAGTTTCAAACCAGCACACCAGTGAACCGTACACTTTAAATGGATGAGTTGTATGGTTTGTGAATTCTCTCAATAAAGCTGTTACTAATAATAATAAACTTTAAAAAAAAAAAGTTGAAAAGAAATTCCTAATCATTAATATTGCTGGGTATAAAAATCCAAAACTTTTTTTCCCCGAGAAATTAAACACAATACTGAGTCTAAACTTTTTAAAGGTGTTAAGGGGAAGGAATAAAATTTTTAAAAGAAAAACTAAAACAATTTTACAGTACAATCAAGGAGAAAGGACAATAATCTGTACTCACTTTCTTCCAATTCAAATATTCTCAGGAGCATGTCTTTTTTAAGTCTGGTTTTCAACGCAGCCTAAATATTAAAATTGCCTGTGGAGCTGTTAAAATCTACCTATGCCCATGCCCTACCCCTAGAGAGTCTTCTCAGGCTTTTTTTTTTTTTTTTTTTAAGCTGCTAGTTGATTCTAATAGGCAACTGGAATACAGAACCCCTATTTTAGCCATAGTCATTACAGAACTACACCTACCAAAAAGTTCTCATTCCTAGTAAGTAAAAGACTAAATCCATAAGTTCCATCAGGTTCCTTATGTTCTAAGATTTCCCACATTAGACCTTCACAATCATACATGGATTCAAATACACATTCCAAAAACCTTAACAAC
Source organism: Tamandua tetradactyla (assembly GCF_023851605.1). NCBI lineage: Eukaryota > Metazoa > Chordata > Mammalia > Pilosa > Myrmecophagidae > Tamandua > Tamandua tetradactyla. The sequence goes on along the minus strand of NC_135331.1, from coordinate 102,089,596 downwards.
ATATGATTTCAAATATATACAATACTTTTTAAAATTAGCATACAAATCATTATTTTCATTGGTTAAAATAACTCAATTAGCCATATGCTGACTGTGCACCAACTGATTTTCAATTTTCAACAGCATAATACCTAGGCTCACAGGTATTACTTGATTAATTAGTAATCAATTTTGTAAGAACTTTCTACTTGATATTTTGAGAACATTCAGTTTTGACAGCTGATCAAATGGTATCCAAGTTAGTGTCTTATACTTTAGAATTTAAGAACTTTGCTATCTGAATATGTAGATTTTACCCTTGTTGCCTTAATTTTAAATTGGTTTATGAAACTTACCATGCAAACACAGGCTTTACAATGATTATATGGATACTTCAAATATGCCTATGGTTAAGCTACGATATCCACTGTTGGTGGTTCTGAGCATATTGTTTGTTTCCTTAAAAAAAAAACTGGTAATCAAGGTATATTTAGTATTATTGCTACCCTCTATCTGGGAATTACCTTCCTTCACCTCATTTAGTTAAGTCACTTACTATTCCCAAATTACCAGAAACTTTAAAACTGCAAAGTTGCTAGCTTCCATTTAATGCCAACAATTTCACTTAATTTAGCTTAAGCTTCAACATGCCTTTTGGCTCAAACACTGGGCTAAGATTTAAAGCAAATATGAAAATAAACTATAGAACAAAAAATTTAAGTATAGGAAAAATTATTTGGGTCAAATTACTATATATATATAGTCACGAGAAATATAAAGAAGAAACAGAATATAGTCTTTAATAGTCAATTTTAGCTTCTTGGAAGTTATATCTGCCATGTGACCTATTAAAATATGAAGGAAGACATTTATGAGCTCTGTAAAACACTCAACCTATGACCGCCCAATATGCTTAAGAAAAACAAATATCTCTCAGAAATATTTTAGGAGGGTGAGGGAGGTTACATTCAACAACTTTTTAAGAAACAGAACAGAATATAACTAAAGTAATTACTTGGAGATGTCATCAAAGTTAATCTTTGCTATTGACTTTAAATGAGAGCAAGTGATTAGGTTTCTCTTTTTCTAAGAAATTATATTAACTATATTACACTATTAAATGAAAAATTAGTACAGGATGATCTCAATTTAGTTTGTTTTTTTTTTTCCAATTTAGTTTTTATATAGCTTCTTTCCCTTGCCCATACATAAGGGAAAAAAGTAATTAAAACTTATATACATTATTGCTTTTTTGTGTATATGTTATTTTCTCACAACAAAAAAAATCTTTTAATTAAAAAAAAAACCTATATCCATACCAAAATGTTCAAGTTGATTATGTCTGGATCACAGGCTTACAAGTCACTTATTTTCTTCTTTGTAGTTTTCTATTTCTTTTACATTTTCCACAAAGCACAGGTATTATTTTTAGAAAAATGCCTACACATGTTATTTTTTAAAATACATAGAAGAGAAACTGTCTTAAAAAGACTGGCCAGAGACCAATGGAAAACTGATGGTCCCCAGGAGATGATTCAGTGGCACCATAAGTGTTTCCTTGGGTCATTACAAAAGGGGGCTGTATGGGACTTATAAAAGTGTAATTGTTACTTTCAAGCTCACTAAATTTGTTAAGGTTACTAAGCTTTAGTGATTCCAAAATAAACACATTATTCTTGGGTCTCCACTACTGTCTTTAGTTAAAGTCTGTTACAGTGAGGTTCAAAAACATTACGAGTATCCCTCACTGAAACTCTTGCTTAGGGACCCAGAGTATAGCTTTATACCCCTAGAAATAGGAGTTTAAGGATACCCAAAATAAATACAGTTGATGGCAGCTCCATTTCCTAGTCCAACATTCTACAATATGATCTCTATAATAGTAAAGATGTGGTTCAATCACCACAATACAATATAAAACATTTGCTAGTAACAAGATTCCATGGTGACTCTCCAGTATCTATACTATTCACTAGCATTAAGTTTTATCAGCGAATCTTCTCTGTATTAATGAGGTCCAGATCCAAGTGAGTGGTTATTGTCTGAAGCTAACAGAATTACCATCAGATAGCAACCTTGCAAAGCAAGCTAAGTAGTAAGGCAAATATTGCCTAATTTCATGAAAGCAAATAACTACTGCCAAAAAAAAAAAAGAGAGAACTAATTGGCAATTACTCTGTAATAGTAACCAACTGGTTTTACATTAATCTTAGAAGAAACTCCTAAAAAGCTCACACATATCGTAAGTTTTCCAGTCTTCAATAGCCTAAAAATCTTTCCAAGAACAGTAATTACTAACAAAACAATGCCAAGAGCATTTTGAATCTGTGTAAGATAGGATGTGAAATACACACCAGCATGAAACAAATTTACCTCAATGTTGAGGCATAACAGAATCAAGAAGGTTACAGTAAAGAGATCTCTGGTTCAGCTTTTAGAATTATTGCTAGAAACAACCAAGAAATTTGTCCACGTCTTCATAGCAGAACTTAGGAAAGAAGAGTTTTCCAAAGTACTATGAACTCCTCTCACACCCCATGCCATACCACTCCACCCCCCCAACACATAGACACACACAGCATAAACCTGCTGACATACCATAACATATAACCCTCTACACAGAACTGCCAGCCAACTTAATCCTTACCCTACGTTTTCACTCTTTAAAATACTAAGGGAATTTTCTTACTGTGTAAAAATATCTGACTCTATAATGAAAATCACTGGGAAAATAGGATCCACTGTATAGCCAATTTTGCTGAAATACAACCATTCAGTAGAGCCAAGGGTCCTCTCAGAATTCTACAAATACACTGTGAATGATTTTGAATGCATTGTCTGTTCTTTAAGTTACTTTATTTCTAAGAAGTTAGTGTTACATAATTATTTCTTGACTAAGTTGACTGCGCCAGTAAAATAAGGAGAGAAGTATTACTTCTGAACTTAGTTTCTACCTCTTTGGAAAAGCCTTCCCATTTTTACAGCTAACATGACAAAATCTAGTTTTCAGCCAAATTTCCTCAACACAGCAGTTTAGATACTATTTCAAACATTATTAAATTTAATGGCACGTCTAAATTCAAACTTCTCGTTTCACTTTTACACCTACTGGAAATTATTTCACTCAAAATAATTATGTCTTCAGACAATTTCCTATTTCCACTTAAAGTGGAAACAAATTAGAACACTTCAAATTCTCTTTGCACTTCCCAAGTACAATAATGACTCATTTATTTGGCATCATCAAAAATGAGGTTCTCCACATTAAGCATTTTCCAGATAACTAAAATCCACAAGAGCAGAGAGCTCATTTGCCTTATTCACTGCTGTACCACCCTAGGGCCTAGAACAGTGTCTGGCACGTAACAGATGCTCAGGAATATTCACTGAAAGCATGAATAAATTAGGTACTAAGGCTCTTTTATTTTTAACCATTTGATGAAAATTTTTCTAAAATGAATTTAAAGCATCCCTCCTTCTTTTAAAAACCCAACACTGAACCAAACTTAAGCTTTCCTTATTATTATGGGGGTCTCACTAAAAACAGCACCTCTCTACTCTATCATATACCTGTAATGCCCTAAGAAGCTATTAAAGTGCAGAGAGCTTTTTGACACATGTTAAAATGGCTTCAGCATGCTATGCTTTTATAACTTTTCCTTTTCTGACATTAGCTGTCATTTCTGTGTTTGCTGCTCCTGCCTCATGCCTCATTTTACACACAAATGTCTGGCAAAGTTCTAAAATTAATTCTGCCTCCAAAGCAGAATAAAATACATGGATTTGGTTACAATTCAGAAGTCTTTCCCACTTACTTCTGATCTATAACTACATTCCACACAAAATCTGAGACGGTTCTATTAGTTTTAAATGATTATCTTAAGGATTTTCATCTAAGTTCTAAGTTTCAAATATTAATATGAGAGGGGGGATCATAAGTAATGGCTCAAAGACTAGTTCCAATATAAACCTCAGGGCATATTTTTTTAATCCATTTGAGAGACACCAACCACGACAAAGCTGGATTTCATCTTGCTTGATAGGCTATGATAGGGTCATAATTTAGATTCACTGTTCCAAAGTTCATGGCAACAAAAATCAAATACACTGGCAGCCATGGTGAACTGGGCTTGCACAAAAAACTCTCTCTCTGAACCTAAGAGTAGAGAGGATAATTTAAGTATAGCATTTAGTTTATATAATATAACTGAAGTTCCTTCCCCACAACAAACTTTGAATAATGTTTATAATTTAGCAATCAACTGAAATGATGAAAGAATTACAAGTGAAATAAAATATTTATGTATTTCAAACCAGTAGAACCGTATCTTCAAAAGCTAAAATAAGCTAAGAAAAACGCAGCTCTGAATTAGGAATGGATACAAAGAAAATAGAGGATTTGTTTGAGTCTTCTGCGTTTCTTTTCTTCTTTTGAAAGATTTAATGAATTCTCATTTTAAACAAGTGTAGCTTATTAAATTAAAAGATTTGATCAAGTATTCTTTAAAAGTTACTAGTAACTGGTAAAAGTAAACAATAAAGTAAGTTATTCAAGAATCAAGAAAAGAAAAATTACTTCAGACTGTTTTGTGAATATTCTTCCCAAATCACCAATCCCTCACATAAATAGTTCAACGGAAGATTTCAGTTCCTGGTATTGAACTGAACAAAGAGAACCACATGTTTTTAATGGTTGCTCATAAACGACCCAAATAAATCTCCAAAAGAACAGTGGTGGTTCTTTCTGTATTTTTTCCTTCAAAGCTCACAAGACCAATTCAACACAGAACTAAAAATTACTGTATTTTATGGCACTACTCACTTTGTGACACATTTATTTGCTGCCATTGAAAGTTACTGCCTCAACAAAATAAATGAGATTTAGGGAAAACTTTTATATTTTACACAGCACAAAATATTCTTGCCATCTGAGGCAGAAAGAGTTTCCTCAACTCAAACAAGAAACTTTTCAAACTAAGTAAGAAATATATTTATATATAAATGTTACTAGGAAACTTTCCAAATAGCTTTCCAATCAAGTGTGATGTTGACCTTAGATCAGAATTACAATGCTAAACACCATTTATAAGAAATGAAGCCTACACAATACAAAATATAGCTTACAATTTAACCACTGATGTTCTACTTTTCCCACTTGAACTCTGAATTAAAACACAGAGCAACAGCACACCCTGCTGGGAGCTAATAAGTACAACTAGCATAACCTGTAGCACTGGATCACCAAGATTTCACCCAAGATGAGAATTACTTCAGAAGGAAATCAAATTCTCACTAATTGATAAAAGAGGCTCGCTGGTATTAACTATCAGGTGCCAACACTTATGTTCTTAAAGGCACAGCTAAGACATATGATAATTTTTAAATTAGAAGACACTGTTTTTTCCTGACCATTTCCCCAGTCCCACATGGCCCCAAACTCCCCACACATATGATTTTACTATTTTTAATTTTAACCTAAAGAAAAATATTTTCAAATCTGCTTTCTCTAAAAGGGAAACTAGAAATCACATGAAAGGTGAAATTGGGGCCATTTTCTGCATGTGCCTACCTGAAGCACCCTTTCTCCTTCCCGTCCCATTTTGGCCTCAGAAATATCCCTGAAGACCACCACTAAAAATCCACAAAGTATTCTGTTGGTCTGTGAACCACAATTTACACGCAAATGGCAAAATGCCACACAGATTCTAGAATTCAAAACATTTAGATATTAAGAAACCGCATGCCATGAAACTGCAACTAGTACATTCCAATGTTTTCAGAGACAAGCATGAAAAATCACGGAAGCCATAGTATGGGTAATGCAATGAAAACTTCTTTCTGTAACTTAAAATTACAGGAATCAGAAAATGGGCAGAAATGCATCATGGTTTTATAAATTTGCTTTCTTGGCTATAGAGGGAAAATTCTTTGATACCCTATAGAGGGAAAAGAGATAACAGGTCTCTCCTTTGAGAAATAAGGCTATCCTAGTACTGGACTACATAGTTCTGAGTAACTACTGTTAACTTTTCAGCTCCTTACTCCTACACCTAAAAGGTTCTGATTGACCTATGGCCAATTTGGAGGGCACCCTTCAGTCATGATAGCCAACAAATTCTAAAAAACCAATATACAAGGCCAAGGTAGGCCAAATACATCAGTTAGTTTTCCTCAAAAATGGCAAAGGCAGTAATCACCTTTTCCAAAATTGTCTACAGTGGAATTATTTGGTTTAGTATGTTATGTGGTTCATTATTTCAATCAAGGTACATTTAAATAAGAATTTTAAAGGATACCAACCTCAAGCCTCTTTTCAAGTGATTCAATTCTGTCCTTTTTGCTAGCTAGGTTGGCCCGTGTGTAGCGGCTCTGCCCAGGAAGGTATAAAACTTGACTGTAGCATTCTTCCCACACCTGGTTATAAGCTTCACTTGAGAGTTCTCCGTGGCTCATTCCTTGTTTTACCACTTCCATCTCCTGAACCAGAACATCCTGGGCCTGTTTAAATAATATTTTCTGTAAGTTTGAGTACTACAAAAGACTTGCCATCACCAGAGAACTTAAAACAGTAGTTTTTCCTCCGTTCTTGGGCAAAGGCAAGGGGTTTTGGTTGGTTGTTTTTTGGATGAGGGGGCAGTCACAAACGAAGCAAAATGAATTAAGAAGACTGTAAGTCAATGCAGACTGATTAAAATAAAGTCAAAATGAGAAAACCTTCTCAACCAAAAGGGGGAAGAACGAAATGAGACAAAATAAAGTGTCAATGGCTGAGAGATTCCAAACAGAGTCGAGAGGTTATCCTAGAGGTTATTCTTAGGCATTAAACAGATATCACCTTGTTAGTCAAGATGTAATGGAGATCCAGGTGATGCCCTGATGAATCCCCGAGTGATTTGATCAGTGAGTGGAAAAGTATTTGCAAAGTCCCCTTCGGGGAATGGTGAGAACGGGGAAACCTCAACTTCCCCAAGTTGAATTCTTGATATTCTCACAAGCAGTGTGGACAACCAAAGCTATAGGCTGAGCCCCCAGTCTTGGGGTTTGTTCATATGAAACTAAACCCCACAGGGAATAGGTCAAGCCTACTTAAAATTAAGCCTAAGAGTCACCCCCAAGAGAACCTCTTTTGTTGCTCAGATGTGGCCTCTCTCTCCAGCCAACACAGCAAGCAGACTCACCACCCTCCCCCTGTCTACGAGGGACAAGACTACCAGGGGTGTGGATCTTCCTGGCAGCGTGGGACAGAAATCCCAGAATGAGCTGAGATTCAGCATCAAGGGATTGAGAAAAACTCCAGAATGAGCTGAGACCCAGTATCAAGGGATTGAGAAAACCTTCTCGACCAAAAGGGGGAAGAGTGAAATGAGACAAAGTGTCAATGGCTGAGAGATTCCAAACAGAGTCGAGAGGTTATCCTGGAGGTTATTCCTATGCATTAAGTAGATATCACCTTGTTATCCAAGATGTAATGGAGAGGCTGGAGGGAACTGCCTGAAAATGTACAGCTGCGTTCCAGTAGCCATGTTTCTTGATGATGATTGTATAATGATATAGCTTTCATAATGTGACTGTGTGATTGTGAAAACCTTGTGTCTAATGCTCCTTTTATCTACCTTGTCAACAGATGAGAGGAACATATGGAATAAAAATAAATAATAGGAGGAACAAATGTTAAAATAGATTTAGTTTGAAATGCTAGTGATCAATGAAAGGGATCAGTAAGGGGTATGGCCTGTAAAATTTTTCTTTTTTTCTTTGTTATATTTTTCTGTTGTCTTTTTATTTTTTTTTCTGAATTGATGCTAATGTTCTGGGAAATGATCATGATGATGAATATGCAACTATGTGATGATATTGTGAATTGCTGAGTGTATGTGTTGGGAATGTTTCTTTCTTGTAATTTTTTTAATTAATAAAAATTAAAAAAAAAAAAAAGATGTAATGGAGAGACTGGAGGGAACTGCCTGAAAATGTAGAGCTGCATTCCAGTAGCCATGTTTCTTGAAGATGACTGTATAATGATATAGCTTTCACAATGTGACTGTGTGATTGTGAAAACCTTGTGTCTGATGCTCCTTTTATCTACTTTATTAATAGATGAGTAAAACATATGGAATAAAAATAACTAACAGGGGGAACAAATGTTAAAATAAACTTAGACTGAAATGCTAGTGATCAATGAAAGGGAGGGGTACGGGGTATGGTATGTATGAATTTTTTTCTGTTGTCTTTTTCTGAATTGATGCAAATGTTCTAAGAACTGATAATGATGATGAATATGCAACTATGTGATGATATTGTGAATTACTGATTATATATGTAGAACAGAATGATATGTTAAGAATGTTTGTGTTTCTTGTCATACTTTTAAAAAATTTAAAAATAAAAAAATTTTTTAAGTAAATAAATAAAGTCAACAATTCACGCCTTCCCAATAAAATCAACATCCTTTGCCTTCACTCACTATAATAGCAGCTACCACTTGTCAGGTATCTACTATGTTCCAGAAACTAGGTTTAAAGTGCTTGCGTGTGCTCCTTCCACTCTACCATTCCACTTTACATTCAGGACCTCATAGGATTCCATGATGTGTAACTTAGCATTTTTTTTTTATACTTGTACCTTTTTTCTCATTCCAAAGAATGTCTCTGACACCACCAGAGAATAAGACTGAGGGCACAAGTCAAATAATGATGGGCCATAGTTCAATATGTTAGTTTTTATTCACTAAAGAAACAGTTTAAGATGACAGAATAAGGAGGATGGAGTAGTACAAGCCTGGGTTCAAACAACAGCTTCTCTATTTAAGTAGCTCTCTGAATCTGCCTAATTTCTCTGGGCCCATTTCTCATCTCTAAAATGGAATGATACCTATTTGACATGTTTGTTATTAGAATTAAGTGACACGTATGTGGAGAGCCTAGTCCAACACCAGACACACAGAACTTCATGAGCACACCACAGAATCTTTTCCAGCCCTTTGCTTCATGGCTCATGAACAAATCTCTTGCACCCTATAGAAGGCTTCCAATCTTTCTAATAATGTTGGAAAATAAACACAGACATAAATATCAAGAGAAATGACCAATACAAAAAAAATCTGAACAAAATAATGGAAAAGCATATCCACAGAAGTCACAGAAAGAAAATGAATACTTTTAAACAAGATGTAATGGAGAGGGTGGAGGGAACTGCCTGAAAATGTAGAGCTGTGTTCCAGTAGCCATGTTTCTTGATGATGATTGTATAATGATATAGCTTTCACAGTGTGACTGTGTGATTGTGAAAACCTTGTGTCTGATGCTCCTTTTATCTACCTTGTCAACAGAAGAGAGGAGCACACGGAATAAAAATAAATAATAGGAGGAACAAATGTTAAAATAGATTTAGTTTGAAATGCTAGTAGTGATCAACGAAAGGGAAATGATCATGATGATGATGAATATGCAACTATGTGATGATATTGTGAATTGCTGAGTGTATGTGTTGGGAATGTTTGTGTTTCTTGTAATTTTTTTTAATTAATAAAAAATTTAAAACAAAATAATGGAAACAGCAATTTTAGCATACTTACTGAAAGTCTGCCATTTTGTTATTAAAATGGCTATTTCATTCTGAAGCTGTACTACGTACAAATTTACAAGTTCAGATTTTATAATCATTAAAAGTGTAAACAAGCTGTTACCTTTAATCTGTCCATAAAAAATGTGATCCAGCTTCTTTTTGCAAGAAAGAGGAATATAAGCAGATAAATGCAATATTTAAACTAGTTTGCAATGGGTCAAAGAATTCCAACACACCACCTATAATTATTTTCCAAAATTTGCATAGAATTTACCCTTTATAGACCTCTATAAGCAATGTTATCCATATTTCAGGATACCGTGTATACCTTGTTACCAAAATTAGTTTTCTGTCATATTTTCACTTTAAAAGAGAAAACTGTGCAAGTATCAAGTTTGTAGACTAATTCTTAATCCCAATTCAGAATTGTGCTTTGCCACAGAGAAGCCACTCAACAAGTATCAGTTTTCATATCCCATTTACTAAGGAAGTTACACAGAAATCAGGGATAAGATGTTGAAAGAAAAATCTAAACCCTCCTTCCAATCTCTGTTTTCTAAAAACAATGTAATAAACATGTATTACTCAGGCAAGAAAGAAGACAGAAAGTAAGAAAAAGAGAAAGAGGGAGACACAGGAGAGGAGAGAGAATCTTGTTTGTTTTCTCCCAAGTATGCAGCAACCCATTCCAAGTCTATGGGTCTATCACTGCCCCTCAGAGCTAAAAGATTCAAACTAAGCTAAAATATATACCCAGATATGACAAATCTCTGATGACTACGAGGACAAAAAGGAAAAAAGAAAAGAGAAGAATGGTGGAAAATGAGTAAGAGTACAAGAGATGAAAGAATATGTCCTTGCTCAGTGCCCTTTTCCCATTCCAGCAGACATTATGCCTTTAAACTAACTATACTGCTGTGATAGACCTAGCACACCCTCCCTGTATGAAGGCTTCCCAAAGAGATGAACAGAATGGCAGCTGAAGAAAAAACACTTTTAAGCTAATGACTGCCCTGCTTCCAACTAGAAAACCAACATGGAGGGAAACTGCCTGAGAGGAATAGAGTAAACATATATATATATATTTCCTCTCTTTGAATAGGTGAAAGCTTTAATCTATAAATGTTTTTAATATATTCCTGCCTTTTCACATTAGTCTAAATAGTGAGGTTTCATTATTAAATATATGTAATACTCAACAACAAAAAGACAGACAAACCAATTAAAAGGCAAAAGACTTGAAAAGACATTTCTCCGAAGATCTACAAATCGCCAATAAGCCCATGAAAGATGCTCAACATCACTAGCCATTAGGGAAATGCCAATCAAAATCACAATGAGATACCCTGGCTATTATTTAAAACAAACAAACAAATAAAAAAAAGTGCTGGCAAGGATACAGAGAAACAGAGGAACCCTCTTCCATTGTTGGTGAGAATGTAAAATGGTACACAGGTACTATGAAAACACAGTTTGGCAGTTCCTCAAAACGTTAAACACAGAACTATTGATAAGATCCAGCAATCTCATTTATAGGTATGTAACCAAAAAAATTAAATGCAGGGACCTGGACAGATATCTCTACACCAATGTTCATAGCAGTATTATTCACAATAGCCAAAAGGTGAAAGCAATCTAAACGTCTATTGGTAGATGAATAAACAACATGAGGTGTGTGTATACACACACACACACACACACACACACACAGACACACACACACAATGGAATATAACTCAACCTTAAAAATGAATGAAATTCTGAAACATACCACTACACTGATGAACCATGAAGATACCATGTTCAGTGAAGTAAGTCAGACACAAAGGGACAGGTGTTGTATGATTCTACTTATATGAAAAGGCTAGAATACGCAAATGCACACAGACAAAAAGCAGAATACAGGTTACCAAGGGCATGTCAGGGAAAGAAAATGCATTAATGCATAATGGTTACACTGGGTTTCTATTTGAGATGATGGAAAAGTTCTGGTAATGGATGGTAGTATGAGTATTGGGAGTGGCTGAGATGGGTAAGTTTACCATTACGTGTATTTCCACCAAAAAAGAAAAAAGAGCAACTGAAGAAACAATGACAGGCCAGAGATTGTCCACCATGGGACAGGCCTCAGAGTGGGGGGAGTGATCACCCCTTTGGGAGTGGGAAAAGCCAGCCCACACTCACGGTGTCTGGCAGGCCCACCAATACTGTGGATCACCTGCTCAGCTGATCCCCCATGTGCTAGTCGGCTCCCCGATGCCCTGGCAGAGACCCACCGGCTGGATGTCCCTGGTGGGGCAGTCTCCTGCTGAGCACACAGACCTCAAGTCACTCCAACCAGGAGGGGCAGGGCTGAGGGAGGAGATTCACACGCTCCATCTACTGGCCAGATGCGGTTAGTGCAGGTCGGCTGCACCAGACAGGGAGGAGAGAGCTTGAGCCTCATGGTCATCATCTCCTGGGAGAAGGGGCTAAGAGTTCAGCTTGGGTCTACTTCACGGTAGTCAGCCATTTTGGCACTGGAGTCCGTGTGCAACCTGGCCTACCTTATAACCTTAAAATGAATTGCATCTCCTACATGAGATCTGGACCTCAACTGGGCAGAGAAAAACTGATAAAGTGCAAAAGGAAACATTCAGCAAAAATTAAATAAATACAAAACTTCAGAAGAGTGAAGGAAACCAACTTGCATAATAACCATATCAAGATAATCAAATGCTCAGAACACAACAGAAAATCATAAAGCACACAAAGACCCAAGGAGAAATAGCCAAAACAACCAAATCAAAATTCCAGAGGGGCCACAGAATATGGAACAACCCAAAGATGTTTATAAAGAAATAAAGGATATCAAGAAGACACCAGAAGAACAAAAAGAAGTATTCTGGGAGGTTGAATAGAAAAACAGCAGATCTCACAGAAACTGAAAGATACAGTAGACCAAATAAAAAATATACTGGAGCTTCCTGGAAGATGGCGGCTTAGTAAGACGCGCGGATCTTAGTTTCTTCTCCAGGACACCTACTAGGGGAGTAGAAACGATACAAAAAGCGCCCAAAGCCACAACAGAGATAAAAAAGACAGCGTACCCCATCCTGGAACGGCTGGCTGGCTGAGAGAAGCAGCTCGGGTGAGATCGCCGAGGCGCGCGGGCCTTACCGGGCGGGGTGGCAAGCGGCCGGAGTTACTTCCTTCCCCCTTCCCGGGCCGGCTGGGAGAATTGGAGAGGCGGTCCCCTGAAACCAAGGCGACTGGCGCCCACACCACGCGCAGCCCCCGGATCAACTGAGAGAATTGGATCGGAAACCCCCAGGCCGCGGAGAACGGTGACCCCGTGACTCCCGGGGAACGTGCACTCTCTCGGGCGGGCCGCTGCCGCTGGCGCCCTCCCGCCACGCTTGTTGCCCAGGGCCGACTAGGAAATTCGGACGGGCTCTTTCCCTGGCTGCGGCGACCAGCAACCCTCCCTGCGTTCGGACCCCGGCCGGCTCAAGCCGCTTCGGCTAGCGAACCCCCAGGACGGCGAGAGTTTTCCAAAGTTTAAGGTCCCACAGCACCTTTTACTGGTGGGACCTGCAGACAAACGTGTGCCACGAGCGCCACCTACTGGGCAGGATAAGAAAAACAGAACCCAGAGATTTCACAGAAAAATATTACAACCTTGCTGGGTCCAACACCAAGAGAAATCTGAATAAATGCCCAGACGCCAGCAGCAGAAGATAACTGTCCATGCTCAAAAGATTGAGAATATGGCTCAGTCAAAGGAACAAACCAATAGCTCAAATGAGACACAAGAGCTGAGACAACTAATGCTGAATATACGAACAGAAATGGAAACCCTCTTCAAAAATGAAATCGATAAATTGAGGGAGGACATGAAGAGGACATGGGCTGAACATAAAGAAGAAATAGAAACACTGAAAAAACAAATCGCAGAACTAATGGAAGTGAAGGATAAAGTAGCAAACATAGAAAAAATAATGGATAGCTACAATGATAGATTTAAAGAGACAGAAGATAGAATTAGTGATTTGGAGGATGGAACATCTGAATTCCAAAAAGAAACAGAAACTATAGGGAAAAGAATGGAAAAATTTGAACAGGGTATCAGGGAACTCAAGGACAATATGAACCGCACAAATATACGTGTTGTGGGTGTCCCAGAAGGAGAAGAGAAGGGAAAAGGAGGAGAAAAACTAATGGAAGAAATTATCACTGAAAATTTCCCAACTCTTATTAAAGACCTAAAATTACAGATCCAAGAAGTGCAGCGCACCCCAAAGAGATTAGACCCAAATAGGCGTTCTCCAAGACACTTACTAGTTAGAATGTCAGAGGTCAAAGAGAAAGAGAAGATCTTGAAAGCAGCAAGAGAAAAACAACCCATTACATACAAGGGAAACCCAATAAGACTTTGTGTAGATTTCTCAGCAGAAACCATGGAAGCTAGAAGACAGTGGGATGATGTATTTAAAATACTAAAAGAGAAAAACTGCCAACCAAGACTCCTATATCCAGCAAAATTATCCTTCAAAAATGAGGGAGAAATTAAAACATTCTCAGACAAAAAGTCACTGAAAGAATTTGTGACCAAGAGACCAGCTCTGCAAGAAATACTAAAGGGAGCACTAGAGTCAGATACAAAAAGACAGAAGAGAGAGATATGGAAAAGAGTGTAGAAAGAAGGAAAATCAGATATGATATATATAATACAAAAGGCAAAATGTTAGAGGAAAATATTATCCAAACAGTAATAACACTAAATGTCAATGGACTGAATTCCCCAATCAAAAGACATAGAATGGCAGAATGGATTAAAAAACAGGATCCTTCTACATGCTGTCTACAGGAAACCCATCTTAGACCCAAAGATAAACATAGGTTGAAAGCGAAAGGTTGGGAAAAGATATTTCATGCAAATAACAACCAGAAAAGAGCAGGAGTGGCTATACTAATATCCAACAAATTAGACTTCAAATGTAAAACAGTTAAAAGAGACAAAGAAGGACACTATATACTAATAAAAGGAACAATTAAACAAGAAGACATAACAATCATAAATATTTACGCACCGAATCAGAATGCCCCAAAATACGTGAGGAATATACTGCAAACACTGAAAAGGGAAATAGACTCATATACCATAATAGTTGGAGACTTCAACTCACCACTCTCATCAAGGGACAGAACATCTAGACAGAGGATCAACAAAGAAATAGAGAATCTGAATATTACTATAAATGAACTAGACTTAATAGACATTTATAGGACATTACATCCCACAACAGCAGGATACACCTTTTTCTCAAGTGCTCATGGATCATTCTCAAAGATAGACCATATGCTGGGTCACAAAGCAAGTCTCAACAAATTTAAAAAGATTGAAATCTTACACAACACTTTCTCGGACCATAAAGGAATGATGTTGGAAATCAATAATAGGCAGAGTGCCAGAAAACTCACAAATACGTGGAGGCTCAACAACACACTCCTAAACAACGACTGGGTCAAAGAAGAAATTGCAAGAGAAATTAGCAAATACCTCGAGGCGAATGAAAATGAAAACACAACATATCAAAACTTATGGGACGCAGCAAAGGCAGTGCTAAGAGGGAAATTTATTGCTCTAAATGCCTATATCAGAAAAGAAGAAAAGGCAAAAATTCAGGAATTAACTATCCATTTGGAAGAACTGGAGAAAGAACAGCAAGCTAACCCCAAAGCAAGCAAAAGGAAAGAAATAACAAAGATTAGAGCACAAATAAATGAAATTGAAAACATGAAAACAATAGAGAAAATCAATAAGGCCAGAAGTTGGTTCTATGAGAAAATCAATAAGATTGATGGGCCCTTAGCAAGATTGACAAAAAGAAGAAGAGAGAGGATGCAAATAAATAAGATCAGAAATGGAAGAGGAGACATAACTACTGACCTCACAGAAATAAAGGAGGTAATAACAGGATACTATGAACAACTTTACGCTAATAAATACAAAAATTTAGAGGAAATGGACGGGTTCCTGGAAAGACATGAACAACCAACTTTGACTCAAGAAGACATAGATGACCTCAACAAACCAATCACAAGTAAAGAAATTGAATTAGTCATTCAAAAGCTTCCTAAAAAGAAAAGTCCAGGACCAGATGGCTTCACATGTGAATTCTACCAAACGTTCCAGAAAGAATTAGTACCAATTCTCTTCAAACTCTTCAAAAAAATCGAAGTGGAGGGAAAACTACCTAATTCATTCTATGAAGCCAACATCACCCTCATACCAAAACCAGGCAAAGATATTACAAAAAAAGAAAACTACAGACCAATCTCTCTAATGAATACAGATGCAAAAATCCTCAATAAAATTCTAGCAAATCGTATCCAACAACACATTAAAAGAATTATACATCATGACCAAGTAGGATTCATCCCAGGTATGCAAGGATGGTTCAACATAAGAAAATCAATTAATGTAATACACCATATCAACAAATCAAAGCAGAAAAATCACATGATCATCTCAATTGATGCAGAGAAGGCATTCGACAAGATTCAACATCCTTTCCTGTTGAAAACACTTCAAAAGATAGGAATACAAGGGAACTTCCTTAAAATGATAGAGGGAATATATGAAAAACCCACAGCTAATATCATCCTCAATGGGGAAAAATTGAAAACTTTCCCCCTAAGATCAGGAACAAGACAAGGATGTCCACTATCACCACTATTATTCAACATTGTGTTGGAGGTTCTAGCCAGAGCAATTAGACAAGAAAAAGAAATACAAGGCATCAAAATTGGAAAGGAAGAAGTAAAACTATCACTGTTTGCAGACGATATGATACTATACGTCGAAAACCCGGAAAAATCCACAACAAAACTACTAGAGCTAATAAATGAGTACAGCAAAGTAGCAGGTTACAAGATCAACATTCAAAAATCTGTAGCATTTCTATACACTAGTAATGAACAAGCTGAGGGGGAAATCAAGAAACGAATCCCATTTACAATTGCAACTAAAAGAATAAAATACCTAGGAATAAATTTAACTAAAGAGACAAAAAACCTATATAAAGAAAACTACAAAAAACTGCTAAAAGAAATCACAGAAGACCTAAATAGATGGAAGGGCATACCGTGTTCATGGATTGGAAGACTAAATATAGTTAAGATGTCAATCCTACCTAAATTGATTTACAGATTCAATGCAATACCAATCAAAATCCCAACAACTTATTTTTCAGAAATAGAAAAACCAATAAGCAAATTTATCTGGAAGGGCAGGGTGCCCCGAATTGCTAAAAACATCTTGAGGAAAAAAAACGAAGCTGGAGGTCTCGCGCTGCCTGACTTTAAGGCATATTATGAAGCCACAGTGGTCAAAACAGCATGGTATTGGCATAAAGACAGATATATCGACCAATGGAATCGAATAGAGTGCTCAGATATAGACCCTCTCATCTATGGACATTTGATCTTTGATAAGGCAGTCAAGCCAACTCACCTGGGACAGAGCAGTCTCTTCAATAAATGGTGCCTAGAGAACTGGATATCCATATGCAAAAGAATGAAAGAAGACCCATCTCTCACACCCTATACAAAAGTTAACTCAAAATGGATCAAAGATCTAAACATTAGGTCTAAGACCATAAAACAGTTAGAGGAAAATGTTGGGAGATATCTTATGGATCTTACAACTGGAGGCGGTTTTATGGACCTTAAACCTAAAGCAAGAGCACTGAAGAAGGAAATAAATAAATGGGAACTCCTCAAAATTAAACACTTTTGTGCATCAAAGAACTTCACCAAGAAAGTAGAAAGACAGCCTTCACAATGGGAGACAATATTTGGAAATGATATATCAGATAAAGGTCTAGTATCCAGAATTTATAAAGAGATTGTTCATCTCAACAACAAAAAGACAGCCAACCCAATTACAAAATGGGAAAAAGACTTGAACAGACACCTCTCAGAAGAGGAAATACGGATGGCCAAGAGGCACATGAAGAGATGCTCAATGTCCCTGGCCATTAGAGAAATGCAAATCAAAACCACAATGAGATATCATCTCACACCCACCAGAATGGCCATTATCAACAAAACAGAAAATGACAAGTGCTGGAGAGGATGCGGAGAAAGAGGCACACTTATCCACTGTTGGTGGGAATGTCAAAGGGTGCAACCACTGTGGAAGGCAGTTTGGCGGTTCCTCAAAAAGCTGAATATAGAATTGCCATACGACCCAGCAATACCATTGCTAGGTATCTACTCAAAGGACTTAAGGGCAAAGACACAAACGGACATTTGCACACCAATGTTTATAGCAGCATTATTTACAATTGCAAAGAGATGGAAACAGCCAAAATCTCCATCAACAGAAGAGTGGCTAAACAAACTGTGGTATATACATACGATGGAATATTATGCAGCTTTAAGACAAGATAAACTTATGAACCATGTAATAACATGGATGGACCTAGAGAATATTATGCTGAGTGAATCCAGCCAAAAACTAAAGGACAAATACTGTATGGTCCCACTGATGTGAACGGTCATTCGAGAATAAACTTGAAATATGTCATTGGTAACAGAGTTCAGCAGGAGTTAGAAACAGGGTAAGACAATGGGTAATTGAAGCTGAAGGGATACAGACTGTGCAACAGGACTAGATACAAAAACTCAAAAATGGACAGCACAATAATACCTAATTGTAAAGTAATCATGTTAAAACACTGAATGAAGCTGCATCTGAGCTAAAGGTTTTTGTTTTGTTTTGTTTTGTTTTGTTTTGATTTTACTATTATTACTTTTATTTTTTTCTCTATATTAACATTCTATATCTTTTTCGGTTATGTTGCTAGTTCTTCTAAACCAATGCAAATGTACTAAGAAATGATGATCATGCATCTATGTGATGATGTTAAGAATTAATGATTGCATGTGTAGAATGGTATGATCTCTAAATGTTGGGTTAATTTCTTTTTTTCCGTGAATTAAAAAAAAAAAAAAAAAGAGAAGGGATAATTGGAGATGAAGGGATACAGACTGTACAACAGGACTGGATATAAAAACTCAGAAATGGACAGCACAATACTACCCAATTGTAATGCAATTATGTTAAAACACTGAATGAAGCTGCATGTGAGGTATAGGTTTTTTGTTTTTGTTTTTTTTTTCTTTCTATTATTGTTTTAATTCTTATTCTGTTGTCTTTTTATTTCTTTTTCTAAATCGATGCAAATGTACTAAGAAATGATGAATACGCAACTATGTGATGTTATTAAGAATTACTGATTGTACATGTAGATTGGAATGATTTCTAATTGTTTTGTTAATTCTTTTTTTAATTAATAAAAAAAATATATATATACTGGAGACGGGTCAAGACGGCAGCTTAACAACATGTGCGTTTTAGTTCGTCCTCCAGAACAACTACTAAATAACCAGAAACAGTACAGAACAGTTCCTGGGGCCACGTCAGTGACCAGACACACAGCGTACCCCAGTCTGGACCAGCTGGACCGGCTGCGAGCACCCTCCAGAATCATGAGTTCCCAAAGCTGCGGCGGCCAATGCCCCTCCCCCAAAGGGCGCTTCCCAGAGGGGAAAGGAAAGGACTTTACCAGCAGAAGGGACTGGGCACAATCAAACGCCAATTGTGGAACTAATTAACAAATACTGACTACTAAAAATAGGACCCCAGCTTAGGTGAACATGATCAAAGCGGAGGTTGCTCATTTTTGCTCCAGCGCCAAGGGAGCAGGACTGACAGAAAAAGGGGAAAAAAAGAGAAGGAAACAGAGGTTTTTGTGGATGTGTATCTACAAAGGTTTGAATGCCTCTGGATACAGCAGCAGGATTTTTCAGGCTGCAACTGCCCCAGGCATAGGCAGAAGTGAGCTCTTTTGGGGGCTTGTCTGGACCCTGTGCCTTCCCCAGGGGAGGGGTGAAGCCCAGCTTAGGTAGAATCCCTCCATCAAGGAATTCAGACACCAGGGCTTGGTAATTTGAAACCATTAAAACCAGCCTACAACCTCTCCTCCGTCTCCACCACGCCTCCAGCAGGGAGAGTCTGCCAAAGTTAAAGGTACCACATCATCTTATGCTGGCGGGACCTGCAGGCAGACAAGCGCCACATACTGGGCAGGATAAGAAAAACAAAGTCCAGAGACTTCACAGGAAAATCTTTCAACCTGCTGGGTCTCACCCTCAGGGAAAACCAACACAGGTGACTCTTTCCTCCTGATAGGAGGCCAGTTTGGTCTGGGAAAATCTGGCTGGGGTCTATAATATCTAAGTAGACCCTCCTAAGTGGGGGTGCGGGGGTGGGGGGAGGCACCACACAAGCAGGGCAAGAAACAAGAAAATAAGAACTGAAAAATTCTCCTCTGTTAAACAAAACTTAAGCTAAAGGTCCAGATAAAGCTGAACGGAATGTCAAAGAACAGATAGACAACAAATTCATCCAGCAAGAAAACCTTAGATAAAAGAAGTGAAAGCAATCTCCAGAATAAACTAATTAAGGTAATTAAATGCCTAGACGCAAGCAAAAAATAACAAATCACACTAGGAAAACTGAAGATATGCCCCAGCCAAAGGAACAAACCAACAATTCAAATGAGATACAGGAGCTGAAACAATTAATTCTGAATGTACGAACAAACATGGAAACCTCATCAAAAACCAAATCAATGAATTGAGGGAGGATATAAAGAAGGCAAGGAAAGAACAAAAAGAAGAAACTGAAAGTCTGAAAAAACAAATCACAGAACTTATGGGAATGAAAGACACAGTAGAAGAGATGAAAAAAACAATGGGAACCTACAATGGTAGATTTCGAGAGACAGAACATAAGATTTCAAAACTGGAGGACAGAACAACTGAAACCCAACAAGAAACAGAAACTATAGGGAAAAAAATGGAAAATATGAGCAGGGACTCAGGGAATTCAAAGATAATATGAAGCACATGAATATACATGTTGTCGGTGTTCCAGAAGAAGAAGAGAAGGGAAAAGGAGGAGAAAAACTAATGGAGGAAATTATCACTGAAAATTTCCCAACTCTTATGAAAGACTTAAAATTACAGATACAAGAAGTGCAGCGTACCCCAAAGAGAATAGATCCAAATAGACATACTCCAAGACATTTACTA
Source organism: Tamandua tetradactyla (assembly GCF_023851605.1). Taxonomy (NCBI): domain Eukaryota; kingdom Metazoa; phylum Chordata; class Mammalia; order Pilosa; family Myrmecophagidae; genus Tamandua; species Tamandua tetradactyla. The sequence continues at coordinate 102,068,905 of NC_135331.1, read as the reverse complement.
ATCAGAATGTCAGAGGTCAAAGAGAAAGAGAGGATCCTGAAAGCAGCAAGAGAAAAGCAATCCATCACATACAAGGGAAGCCCAATAAGAATATGCACAGATCTCTCAGAAGAAACCATGGAGGCGAGAAGACAGTGGGATAATATATTTAAATTATTAAAAGAGAAAAACTGCCAACCAAGAATTCTATATCCAGCAAAATTGTCCTTCAAAAATGAGGGAGAAATTAAAACATTTTCAGACAAAAAATCACTGAGAGAATTTGTGACCAAGAGACCAGTTCTGCAAGAAATACTAAAGGGAACACTAGAGACAGATATGAAGACAGAAGAGAGAGGTGTGGAGAAGAGTGTAGAAAGGAAGACTATGAGTAAAGGTAAAAAGAAGGAAAATTAGATATGACATATAAAATCCAGAAGGCAAAATAGTAGAAGAAAGTACTACCCATGCAGTAATAACACTGAATGTTAATGGATTAAACTCTCCAATCAAAAGACATAGTCTGGCAGAATGGATTAAAAAAAAGGACCCATCTATATGCTGTCTCTACTTAAAGGACACGAGGCCAAGGACACAAATGGACATTTACACACCAATGTTTACAGCAGCATTATTAACAATTACCAAGAGATGGAAACAGCCAAAATGTCCATCAACAGACAGTTGACTAAACAAACTGCGACATTTATATAAGATGGAATATTAAGCAGCTGTAAGACAGAATAAAATTATGAAGTATGTAACAACATGAATGGACCGTAAGGACATTATGCTGAGTGTGATTAGCCAGAAACAAAAGGACAAATACTGTATGGTCTCACTGATATGAACTGACATTAGTGAATAAACTTGGAATATTTCCTTGGTAACAGAGACCATCAAGAGATAGAAATAGGGTGAGATACTCGGTAATTGGAGCTGAAGGGATACAGATTGTGCAACAGGACTGAATGTAAAAACTCAGAAATGGACAGCACAATACTACCTAACTGTAATGCAATTATGTTAAAACACTGAATGAAGCTGCATGTGAGAATGATAGAAGGAGGAGGACTGGGGGCATAAATGAAATCAGAAAGAAAGATAGATGGTAAAGATCGAGACGGTATAATCGAGGATGCCTAGAGTGTATAATAATAGTGAAATGTACAATGTACAAATTTTAAAAATGTTTTTGCATGAGGAAGAGCAAAGGAATGTCATTATTGCAGGGTGCTTAAAATAGATGATAATTAATACTTTAAAATGTCACCTTCTGTGTGAGACTAAAGCAAAAAATGTTTATTTGTTACGAAATTTATATTTTGACTAGAGCATTTCCTAATAAAACTCATGTAGATAGTTTGATTGAATGTCATAAGTACTTGGAATCTCAGGTAGGACATGAGATTTTGTTGGTTTGTCCAGAGTGATGCCCCGATGAATCCCAGAGTGATTTGATCAGTGACTGGAAAAGTATTTGCAAGCCCCCTTCAGGGAATGGTGAGAGTGGGGAGAAATTCAACTTCCCCAAGTTGAATTCTTGATATTCTCACAAGCAGTGTGGACAACCAAAACTGTAAGCTGAGCCCCCAGTCTTGGGGTTTGTTCATGTGAAACTTAACCCCACAAAGGATGGGTCAAGTCTACTTCAGGTTTGGGCCTAAGAGTCACCCCCAAGAGAGCCTCTTTTGTTGTTCAGATGTGGCCTCTCTCTCCAGCCAAAATGACGAGCAGTCTCACCACCCTCCCCCTCTCTGCGTGGGACATGACTCCCAGGGGTGTGGACCTTCCTGGCAACGTCGTACAGAGATCCTGGAATGAGCTGAGACTCAGCATCAAGGGACTGAGAAAAACCCTAGAATGAGCTGAGAATTAACATCAAGGGATTGAGAGAACCTTCTCGACCAAAGGGGGAAGAGTGAAATGAGACTAAGTGTCAATGGCTGAGAGATTTCAAACAGAGTTGAGAGGTTATCCTGGAGGTTATTCTTATGCATTAAGTAGATATCACCTTGTTGTTCAAGATGTAGCAGAGAGGCTGGAGGGAACTGCCTGAAAATGTAGAGCTGTGTTCCAGTAGCCATGTTTCTTGATGATGACTGAACAAAGATATAGCTTTCACAATGAGACTCTGTGAATGTGAAAACCTTGTGTCTGATGCTCCTTTTAGCTACTACACCAACAGAAGAGTAGAATATATGGAATAAAAATAAATAATAGGGGGAACAAATGTTAAAATAAATTTAGTTTGAAATGCTAGTGGTAAATGAAAGCGAGGGGTTAGGGGTATGGTATGTATAATCTTTTTTTTTCTCTGTTATCGTTTTATTTCTTTTTCTGTGGTCTTTTTATTTCTTTTTCTAAATCGATGCAAATGTTCTAAGAAATGATGAATATGCAACTATGTGATGATATTAAGAATTGCTGATTGTATATGTAGAATAGAAGGATATCTTAATGTTTTGTTTGTTAATTTTTTTAATTAATAAAAAAAGTTAAAATATATATATACATACTGGAGATACACAATAGCAGATTTGAAGAAGCAAAAGGAAGAATAAATGAGCCAGAAGATAGAACAATAGAACTAGAGCGCACAAAAGAACAAATGGCAAGAAAGACAGAAAAAATGCAACTGGACCTTAAGAAAATGACGGACAACGAGAGGCACAAAATATAAGAATTATTGTCTCAGAAGGAGAAGAGAAGAGCAAAGGGCTGGGAAAGTTAAAGATATAATGGGAGAAAACTTCCCGACCCTTATAAAAGACATGAATATACTCATCAAAGAAGCCCTGCAAACTCCAAATAGAATAAATCCAAACAAGTCCACTCCAAGATACATACTAATCCGACTGTCAGGTGTTGAAGAGAAACAGAAAGTCCTGAAAGCAGCACAAGAAAAGCAACCTACTAGATACAAGAAAAAATATAAGACTGATCTCAGACTACGCAACAGGTACCATGGAAGCAAGAAGGCAGTGGTATGGTATTTTTAAGATCCTGACTGAGAAAGGCTTTCACCAATAATTCTTTATCCAGCCAAGTTCTCCTTCAAAATTGAGGGAGAGTTTAAAATCTTCAAAGATAAAGAAAGCCTGAGAGAACTAGTCAAGAAGAGACCAGCCCTATAATAAATACTAAAGGGAGCCCTGTCAGCTGATAAAAAAAAGACAGGAGAGGAAGGTTTGGAGACGGACACAGAACTGAAGAATATGAGTAGAGGTAATTTAAAGAAAGAGAGGGAAGGAAAATAATATACAGATCTGACAAAAACTAAAGGACAAGATGGTAGAATCAAGAACTGCTTTTATAGTAATTACTTTGAATGTTAATGGATTAAATTCACCAATGAAAAGATACTGACAGAATAGATAAAAAAAAACATAATCCATCTATATGCTGTTTACAAGAGATACATCTTAGACTCAAGGACACAGATTGAAAGTGAAAGGACAGAAAAAGATCTTCTATGCAAGCTATAACTAAAAGAAAGCAGGAGTAGTTATACTAATATCAGACAAAATAGACTTAATATGTAAAGATCATTTACATTTCATAAGAGACAAGGATATTACATATTAATAAAAGGGACAATTCACCAGGGAGAAATAATCATAAATGTGTATGCTCCCAATCAAGGAGCTCCAAAGTACATGAGGCACATACTGGAAAAACTGAAGGGAGCTACAGACATATCAACAGTAATAGTGGAAGATTTCAACACACCACTCTCCACCACAGATAGAACAATCACACAGAGGATCAACAAGGAAACAGAGAACCTAAACAATAAGATAAATGAATTATATCTAATAGACATATATAGATCATTACATCCCAAAACACCAGGATACACATTCTTCTCTAGTGCTCATGGAACATTCTCCAGGATAAATCATATACTGGGACATAAACTGAGTCTCTACAAATTTAATAAGATTGAGATTATACAAGGCACTTTCTCTGATTACAACGGAATAATCCTGGAAATTAAAAATCATCAAAGAGTGAGAGTTTCTACAAACATATGGAGATTAAATAACACACTCTTAAATAATCAGTGGGCAAAGAAGAAATTGCTAGAGTAGAGATGAGTGATAATGAGAATACAACATATCAAAACTTATGGGATGTGGCAAAGGCAGTGCTGAGAGGGAAATTTATGGCCCTAAATGCCTATATTAAAAAACAAGAATGAGCAAAACTTGAGGATTTAACTGCTCACCTGGAGAATTTAGAGAAAGAACAGCAAACCCCAAAGCAAATAAAAGTAGAGAAATAATAAAAACTAAAGCAGAAATAAACAAACTGAAGAACAATATAGCAACAGAAACAATCAATAAAACTAAAAGTTGGTTCTTTGAGAAAATAAAATCTATTATCCCCTAGCTAGACTAATAAAGAAGAAAAGAAAGAGGACACAAATAAATAAAATCCGAAATGCGAGGGGGATTGTTACTACAAATCATGAAGAAATTTTAAAAATCATAAGGGAATATTATGAACTATATGCCAACAAACTAACTCAGATGAAATGGACAAATTTCTAGAAACACAAGAATTACCTATACTGACTCAAGAAGAAATAGAAGATCTCAACAAACCAATAAAAGTAAAGAAATCCAACTAGTCATCAAAAATCTTCCCACAAAAAAAAAAAAAAAGCCCAGGACCCGATGGCTTCACAGGAGAATTTTATCAAACTTTTCAAAAAGAATTGACACCAATCCTGCTCAAACTCTTCCAAAATACTGAAGAAAAAGGAACACTACCTAACCCATTTTATGAAGCTACCATCACTCTAATACCAAAATGGGATAAAGATGATACGAGAAAACAAAACTACAAACCAATCTCCCTAATGAACATAGATGTGAAAATTCTTAACAAAATAGTAGCAAAACATACCCAATGCCATGTTAAAAGAACTATACATGATGATCAAGTGGAATTCATACCAGGAATGCAAGAGTGGTTGATTGATAAGAAAATCAATCAACGTAATACCCCACATTATCAAATCAAAAGGGAAAAATCACATGAACATATCAACTGATGCTGAAAAACATTCAACAAAATCCAGCATCCTTTCCTGATAAATACACTTCAAAAGTTAAGCATCAAAGGAAACTTTCTCAATATCAAGAAGGGCTTTGTGCCAGTGTGAAAGGATGTATATACCCCAGAAAAGCCATGTTTTAATCCTAATCCCATTTTGTAAAGGCAGCTGTTTCTTCTAATCTGTATTCAGTACTGTATATTTGAAACTGTAATTAGATCATCTCCCTGGAGATGTGACTCAATCAAGAGTGGTTGTTAAGTTGCACTAGGTGGAGATGTGTCTCCACCCATTTGGGTGGGCCTTGATTAGTTTACTGGAATCCTATAAAAGAAGAAACATTTTGGAGAACGTGAGAGATTCTGAGAGAGCAGAGAATGACATAGTCACAAGGAGCAGAGAATGACATAGCCACGAGAAGCAGAGAGTTCACCAGACAGCAACCTTTGGAGATGAAGGAAAACAACTCACAGGGAGTTTCATGAAACCGGAAGCCAGGAGAGAAAGCTAGCAGATAATGCCGTGTTCACTGTGTGCTTTTTGAAGATGAGTGAGACTCCCTGTTTGCCATGTGCTGTCTCACTTGAGAGAGAAACCCCATCAGTCTTCTTGAACCAAGGTATCTTTCCCTGCGTGCCTTAGATTGGACATTTCTATAGACTTGTTTTAATTGGGACATTTTTTCTCAGTCTTAGAACTGTAAACTTGCAACTTGTTAAATTTCCCTTTTTAAAAGCCATTCTGTTTCTGCTATATTGCATTCTGGCAGCTAGCAAACTAGAATAGGCAAATATGAAAAAACCCATAGCCAGCATCATACGTAATGGTGAGAAATTGATAGCATTCCCACTTGAGACTGGGGACAAGACAAGGATGCCCACTGTTACTACTATTATTCAACACTGTATTAGAAGTACTAGCTGGAGCAATTAGACAGGAGAAAGAAATAAAAGGTATCCAAATAGCAAGGGAAGAAGTAAAACTTTCATTATTTGCAGATAACTTGATCCTATATTCAGAAAACCTTAAGAAATCTACATAAAACTACTTGAGCTAAAAAACAAATTCAGCAAAGTTGTAGGACACAAGAATAATGTACAAAAATCAGTAATGTTTCTATACACAACCAATGACTTATCTGAGGTAATAACTAAGGAAAAAATTCCATTCAGAATAGCAACCAGAAGAATTAGGTATCTAGGGATAAGCCTAACCAGGGATGCCAAGGACTTATACACAGTAAACTTCAAAAAATTGCTAAAAGAAATAAAAAACTGACCTAAATAGGTGGAAAGATATTCCATGCTCATGGATAAGAAGGTTGACTATTGTCAAAATGTCAATTCTACCCAAACTGATCTACAGATTTAATGTAATACCAATAAAAATTTCAAAAACCTACTTTGAAGACCTGAAAAAACTGGTCGTCAACTTCATATGGAAGGGAAAGAGACCTCAAATAGCTAAAGATATCCTTAAAAAAAAACAAAAAACAGCAAACTGGGAGGTCTATCACTTCCTGACTTTAAAGCTTACTATAAAGCCACAATGGTGAAAACAGCATGATACTGGGGCAAAGAAAGAAGGACTTACCGGTGGAATAGAATCAAGAATGTAGAGATTAACCACCAAATTTATAGACATTCGGTCTTCGATAAGGCCACCAAATCCACTGAATCAGGACAGAATAGTCTTTTCAACAAATGGGCATGAGAGAATTGGATTTCAAAAGCCAAAAGAATGAAAGAGGACCCCTAACCTTACACCCTATGCAAATATTAATTCAAAATGGATCAAAGGCCTAAATACAAGAGCCAGTACTATAAAACTTCTTGAAAAAAATGTAGGGAAACATCTTTAAGACCTAGTAATAGGAGGCAGCTTCTTAAACTTCACATCTAAAGTACAAGCTGTGAAAGAAAAAATAGATAAATGGGAACTCCTTAAGAAGAGCTTCTGTGCCTCAAAGGACTTTGTTAAAAAGGCAGCCAACTCAATGGGAGAAAAACCACATATCAGATAAAGGCTCGATATCCTATGCACACAAAGAAATTACACAGCTCACCAAACAAAAGAACAAACAACCTAATTATAAAATGGGCAAAGGAAATGAACAGGCACTTTTCTGAAGAACAAATATAGATGGCTAAAAAGTATATGAAGCGGGAGGGGCCAAGATGGCGGCTTAGCAATGTGCGTGTTTTAGTTCGTCCTCCAGAACAACCACTAAATAACCAGAAACAGTACAGAACAGCTCCTGGAGCCACATCAGAGACCAGACACACAGCATACCCCAGTCTGGATCAGCTGGACCAGCTGCGAGCCCCCCAGAACTATGAGTTCCCCTAGGCCTGGTGGCCGGCGCTCCTCCCCCACAGGCTGCTTCCCAGAGGAGAAAGGAAAGAGACTTTACCAGCAGCAGGGGCTGAGCCCAACCAAACACCAATTGTGGCATTAATTAACAAATTCTGACTATTAAAAATAGGCCCCCACCTCAGGTGAACCTGGTCAAAACAGAGGTTGCTCATTGGGCTAATGGAAAAAGAAAAAAAGAAAAGAGAGGTTTCTGTGACTGTGTTTCTACAAAGGCTTAACTGCCTCTGGATTCAGCGGCAGGGCTTCTCAGGCTTCAACTGTCCCAGGCATAGATAGAAACAAGCTCGTTTCAGGGCTTGTCTGGAGCCTGTGCCTTCCCCAGGGGAGGGGTGAAGCCCAACTCAAGTGGAATCCCTCAGTCAAGGAATTCAGACACCAGAGCTTGGTAATTTGAAGCCATTAAAACCAGCCTACAATCTCTCCTCTGTCTCTACCACACCCAAAGCAGGGAGAGTCTGCCAAAGTTAAAGGTACTGTATCATCTTATACTGGTGGGACCTGCAGTCAAACAAGCGCCACACACAGGGCAGGATAAGAAAAACAGAGCCCAGAGACTTCACAGGAAAGTCTTTCAACCTGCTGGGTCTCACCCTCAGGGAAAACCTATGCAGATGACTCCTTTCCCCTGATAGGAGGCCAGTTTGGTCTGGGAAAATCCGGCTGGGGTCTGTAATACCTACAGAGACCCTCCTAAAGGTGGGGGGAGAAAAGCACCATACAAGCAGGGCAAGAAACAAGAAAACAAGAACTGAAAAATTCTCCTCTGTTAAACAAAACCTAAGCTAGAGGTCCAGGAAAAACTGAACTGAATGTCAAAGAACAGATAGACAACAAATTCATCCAGCAAGAAAACCCTACGTAAAAGAAGTGAAAGCAATCTCCAGAATAAACTAATTAAGGTAATTAAATGTCTAGACGCCAGCAAAAAATAACACATCACACCCGGAAAATTGAAGATATGGCCCAGTCAAAGGAACAAACCAACAATTCAAATGAGATACAGGAGCTGAAACAATTAATTCAGAATATACAAACAGACATGGAAAACCTCATCAAAAACCAAATCAATGAATTGAGGGAGGATATGAAGAAGGCAAGGAATGAACAAAAAGAAGAAATGGAAAGTTTGAAAAAACAAATCACAGAACTTATGGGAATGAAAGGCACAGTAGAAGAGATTAAAAAAACAACGGAAACCTACAATGGCAGATTTCGAGAGGCAGAGGATAGGATTAGTAAACTGGAGGATGGAACATCTGAAATCCAACAAGAAACAGAAACCATAAGGAAAAAAAATGAAAAATATGAGCAGGGACTAAGGGAATTGAACGACAATATGAAGCTCAAGAATATATGTGTTGTGGGTATCCCAGAAGGAGAAGAGAAGGGAAAAGGAGAAAAATTAATGGAGGAAATTATCACTGAAAATTTCCCAACTCTTATGAAAGACTTAAAATTACAGATACAAGAAGTGCAGTGTACCCCAAAGAGAATAGATCCAAATAGGCGTACTCCAAGACACTTACTAATCAGAATGTCAGAGGTCAAAGAGAAAGAGAGGATCCTGAAAGCAGCAAGAGAAAAGCAACCCATCACATACAAGGGAAGCCCAATAAGAATATGTGTAGATTTCTCAGTAAAAACCATGGAGGCAAGAAGACAGTGGGATGATATATTTAAATTACTAAAAGAGAAAAACTGCCAACCAAGAATTCTATATCCAGTAAAACTGTCCTTCAAAAATGAGGGAGAAATTAAAACATTCTCAGACAAAAAAATCACTGAGAGAATTTGTGACCAAGAGGCCAGCTCTGCAAGAAATACTAAAGGGAGCACTAGAGACAAATATGAAAAGACGAAAGAGAGAGGTGTGGAGAAAAGTGTAGAAAGGAAGACTGAGAGTAAAGGTAAAAAGAAGGAAAATTAGATATGACATAAAATCCAAAAGGAAAAATGGTAGAAGAAAGTACTACCCGTACAGTAATAACATTAAATGTTAATGGATTAAACTCCCCAATCAAAAGACATAGACTGGCAGAATGAATTAAAAAACAGGACCCATCTATATGCTGTCTGCAGGAAACACATTTTACACCCAAAGATAAACATAGGTTGAAAGTGAAAGGTTGGGAAAAGATTTTCATGCAAATACCAACCAGAAAAGAGCAGGAATAACTATACCAATATCCAACAAATAAGACTTCAAATTTAAAACAGTTAAAAGAGACAAAGGATACTATGTACTAATAAAAGGATCAATTCAGCATGAAGACATAACAATCACAAATATTTATGCACCAAACCAGAATGCTCCAAAATACATGTGGCAAACACTGAAAAGAGAAACAGACACATCTACCACAATAGTTGGAGACTTCAATTCCCCACTTTCATCAATGGACAGAACATCTAGACAGAGGATCAATAAAGAAACAGAGAATTTAAATATTACAATTAATGAGCTAGACTTAAAAGTATATGAAGAGCTGCTCATCTTCACTGGCTATAAGAGAAATGCAAATTAAGACGACAATGAGATATCACCTCACCCCTATAAGAATGCTTGCTATTAAACAAGCAGGAAACTATAAATGTTGGAGAGGATGCAGAGAAGCTGGAACACTTATTCACTGTTGATGGGAATGTCAAATGGTTCAGCCACTGTGGAAATCAGTTTGGCGATTCCTCAGTTGCCCTATGACCCAGTAATACCAATACTTGGTATATATCAAGAAAAGCTGAGGGCAGTTACACAAACAGACATTTGCACACCAATGTTCATAGCGGCACTATTCATAATTGTCAAGAGATGGAAACAATCCAGGTGCCCATCAACAGATTAGTGGATAAACAAAATGTGGTGTGTGTGTGTGTGTGTGTGTGTGTGTATATACATATATATATATGTATATATAATGGAATACTAAGCAGCATTTAGACAAAATGATGTCCCACAGCACATGACACTGTGGATGAACACTGAGAACATAATGCTGAGTGAAATAAATCAGACACAAAAGGACAAGATACTGTATGATTCCATTATTATGACTGATAAAGCTGCCTGTGTTCTGGAGCAGTTAGAAGGAAAAATCTTGAGTTAAGGGCATAGTAGCCCATACAAACTTTGGGAACTGTTCTGTAGCTGCTTGTTAAGTGTGCTTCAAAAATTATTGCTTTTTTCTTTCTTTTCTTTGTGCGTGTGTGTATATATGTTTGTGTGTGTGTGTGCATATATATACATGTTACATTTTATAACTAAAAATGTTTAAAAAAACTATAAGCAGTTATAGCTGTATTAGATAAAACAAATTTCTGAAATAAATAAAAAAACAAACAGTATGGTACTGGCATAAAGACAGGCATATCAAGCCATGGAATCGAACTGAGAGTTCAAAAGTAGACTCTCACATGTATGAGCAACTGATTTCTGACAAAGCTGCCAAGACCACTCAACTAGGACAGAACAGTCTTTTCAAAAAATGGTGCTAGGGGGACTGGATATCCATAGCCAAAAGAATGAAAGAGGACCCCTATCTCACACCTTACACAAAAATTAATTCAAAAAGATTCTACAAGGTGACAATGGAGTTATACAGAGAAGGTAGGCTTTAACAAACGAATATGATAATTGAATTATTACACTGATATTTCTTTTGGTCTCTAGTATCTTAGAGCAGCTAAAAGTAAAAAACCTAAAATTGTAGAATTGTAACCCATGCCAAACTCTGAAATATGTTCTACAACTAATTGTGGTACTGTGCTTAGAAATGTACTGCTTTTTTGTATATATGTTATTTTTCACAAAAAAGAAAAAAAAATCGATTGTGATGATTAAAAAATGTTATTCTTTCTAGCCACCTACATTCTGGAGCAGCTAGAAGGAAACTGAGAGAATGGTATGGTAGCTCATGACAAACTCTGGGATCTGTCCTGTAACTACTTGTTGAAGAGTGCTCTGAAAATTATTGATTTTTTCTTTCTTTGCTTTGTATATATGTTATATTATACAATTTAAAAAATTTGAAAAAAAACAAAAATATTTAAGCACAGGAAAAAAAAATAAACAATGACAATTAAATGCAATACATGATCATGAACTGGATGGATCTAACAACAGAAAAGAAAAAGCCCAAAAGGACATCATTGGGACAAATAAAAAAAGTAGAACACAGATTGTAAGCTTTATATCAATGTTAAATGTCTTGAATTTGTTAACTGCTCTTAAGGTGATTATGTAAATGACTATTCTTATTCTTAGGAAACAGACATTGAAGTATTGTGTGTTTAAGGAGTAGGATGTATACAATTCACTCACAAATGTTTAGAAAATTGATAAGTTAGAGGGACTGAAGGATAAGATAGATGGATAGACAGAAGGATACAGGAAATGTAATAAAATATTAAAATTGGTGGATATGCTCTATCCCATATTATAGGCAGCTCTTTCCAACATGAAAAAGTTAGAACTGGCATAGCATCAAATACCCCTAAAGAGTAAGAGAAAGATCAAAGGAGATGGTAGAGTTATACAGAAAAGGTAGGGTTTAACAAATGAGTAATGATTGCTCAATCATTAAATTGAAATTTTTTTTAGTCTCCAGTATTTTACAACAGCTAGAAGTAAAAACCTAAAATTGTGGAATTGTAACCCATACCACACTCTGAAATCTATTCTACAACTGTTGCATTGTGCTTTGAAATATTGCTTTTTTTTATGTTATTTTTCACAAAAAAAGAAAAAGTCAACTGTGATGATAAATGCACAGCTATATGATGAAAAAAATTAATGTAGTCATGTACTGCATTAAAGAATACTTAAAATATTCTTAAAACTATTCAAAGATCTTTAAAAAAATTGCTGGACTGGTGGGTGTGGGTATCTGGGTGGGGTATGGGTGGTTTGTTGGGACTTCTCTGTATAGGTTATCTGCAACTGTCCTGTAAGTTTGAAACGATCTCAAAATTTTTAAAAGAAAGGCACATTCAATTATATTCAGAGATGAACAATACAGAAAATGACAATTGTGACAAATATCAACAACCCATGAAACAAAAACACTTCACCAAAGCACGTTTTTATCTGATGAAGGTCTATGGGGGAAGGGGGATTTAAAGCATGTCCTTCTCATGACACTTAATATGAACATTTATCTCCCAACCATATGTTTCAGTTGTTTCTCAATATCAATGTGGAAAAGTAAGTTAATATTTGTCTATGATAACGGCATTTAACAAATACTTAAATCTCACAAAAAAAATATTTCTACTCAATCATACCTTTTTCAGCTCTTCTTTGGAGAATTTTTCATAAGGATTATGTTCCAAATAAGCAATGTGCTCTGAATTATTGGTACCAAATCCTATAGTTTTCCCCTTCTTATTTCCAGATGGTTCGTAAGGGTGATGTAGAAGATCATAATGAAGCATTGTGATCATTTCTTTTTTAATTAATTCTTCGCTTTTCTGTAAATCTGTTAGAGGTGGTTCAACATTTAAAGGTCTTAGAATAGTTTCATTTACCTAAAATGTAAAAACAAATACAATTATCAAACACATCGCTGCAACATAACTGATGTTATTACTTGTGCTAACATGAATGAAATAGCAAATTTTTGCATTTTTAAAAGCAATTTTATTTTTTTTCTTCTAAATTCCTATTTGTACCAGTGAAGCAATTTTAAAGATTGGATTTGAGAATACTAATTAAATTTTCAAAGATTTACTACATTCCAGAAAGCAGATGGAATTTATTTTAGAGTCTTCATGAATGATATAAAAAAGCATCAACAACATAAATAGAAAGTTAAAACTTTCCAAGCCAAACATTCTAATACTTACTTCTGATGGTCTTGGAAGATCTTTCTGAACAGCTTTGTGCATTCGTTTCATTTCCTTTACACGCTCTGCATCTCGTATGGCCTAAAAAGTGATTTTTATATCCATTACTGGAGCTCTACAGGACTTGACACATCTCAATAAAGTTGAACACTAATATAGAAGATCATTTATATTCAAGTGCTAACTCTATAGAATTCTGTTTAAGTTTGTAGAAAGAATGTTAAGGCAACAAAAATTAACCAGTCTATTCATTCTCTCATTACAACAGTAACTAAGAATTTCCAGTACTTAGAGCATTCTCCAAATTTAGATGATAGGGAAAAGGAGTCCATCCATCAAATAATCATTCTTTTCTTTTCTAAATGAGATTCCAGACTTAGAGGAGACACTTGATTAGTCCTCCTGCAATACAATCCCCTTTCCTTTCACAAGAAAAACTATCAACTGTGAACTCAAAAATCCAGTCAACAGATATGTTAGCAGTTCTTAAATTATGTATACTTAGGGATAAGACTCAAAATTTCATGCCAATTCAGAAGGATTGAACACAATTCAAAGTACCTGAGGGCATCAAACACAAAAAGTATTATCCCACGTTTCCACCAAAAAGTACACGAGGTTTCTCTCTAAAATATGATTTTTTTAAAATTAATGCCATTCTCATCCCAATCCAATCCATTAGGATTAAAGCTTCCTAAAATCATACTGAAATCTACAGCAGCATGACTTAGCAAAAGGGGTCAAATGACCTTAGTTCTTGTTTAGGATGAACCAGTTAATGGCTCTCCCAGGCTGTTCAACCCTGTTCCCTTATTTCTAAACTGGAGCCTTGTCCTATTTACATCATCAGGTTGTTGTGAGGTACAAATGAGAAAGTAATTAACTATAAAATGTTAGTACAAGGTGTTACTAATAGTAATTCTGACACGTCTCTCCAAATTTCCAAATCTACACTTGTACTAGCTTACAATGACCTAAAACCATACATCCCAACCAATCCAAGATGTAATCATGTTTAAAATTGGGCAGTAACATCCTTTCTTAGCTAAAGTAAAAAGCAATGTCTAAAAGACTACTTATGTTAATGAATCTGACAGAGGGTTTTTAAATCATTAAATGCATACACATTTTAAGAATGTCCACTAAGATATTGTGAGTACATTCTTAATTATGGAAGTGTATATTTACCATGAATTATATAAACAATCTACTTTAGGATAACATCTTTTTTTAATACTGAAAAAACTTTTTAAGTAGATTTCAGACAGTTAATAGCTTTCTTCAATCTTTAAGACAAATTCACACTGTCCGGTACAGTTATCCACCTGCTTTCGTGCATCCACATCGGCAGCATCTTCAATATAAGTATCATCAATTTCACGGTCTTCCAGCTCCTTCTCAGCATTTTCTGGTAGAACAATTTCAAAGTCATTCTTTGGGGCAGGAAGGCCCAACAATCCTAAACGGAGATGTTCACGGGATTCTCTTTCCTGTAGAAAAGAATTGGTCTTTCTGAGTTCATACACATAATGCATTCAGCCAATATGCCATTAGAGTTTCTAAAAAATCAAATTAACCTAATATTAATTCTAGAAAAATAATTATGAACATCAGAGTTGAGACCAGTTTTTATGTTTAACTTCAATCTCCTTTTTTCCCTACATTAAGACCAATCAAAAATTTTGACTTGTTGCTGGAGAAGTTGTGGAGAAAGAGGCACAGTTATCCACTCTTGGTGGGAATGTCAAATGGTACAACTGCTGTTTGGCTGTTCCTCAAAAAGCTAAATATAGAATTGCCATATGACCCGGCAATACCATTGCTAGGTATCTACTCAGAGGATATGAGGGCAAGGGCACAGACATTTGCACACCAATGTTTATAGAAGCATTATTTACAACTGCAAAGAGATGGAAACAGCCAAAATGTCCATCAACAGACAAGTGGCTAAACAAATTGTGGTATACACATATGATGGAATAAATAATATGCAGCTCTAAGACAGAATAAAATTATGAAGTATGTAACAACATGGATAGACTTTAAAGACATTATGCTGAGTGAGATTAGCCAGAAACAAAAGGACAAATACGATATGGTCTCACTGATATGAACTGACAGTGAATAAACTTGGAGAATTTCATTGGTAACAGAGACCATCAGGAGATAGAAATAGGGTAAGATATTGGGTAATTGGAGCTGAAGGGATACAGATGGTACAACAGGACTGAATGTAAAAACTCAGAAATGGACAGCACAATACTATCTAACTGTAATACAATTCTGTTAAAACACTGAATGAAGCTGAATGTGAGAATGATAGGGGAGGAGGGCTGGGGGCACAAATGAAATAGAAAGAAAGATAGATGATAAAAGACTGAGATGGTATAATCTAGGAATGCCTAGAGTATATAATGATAGTGACTAAATATACAAATTTTAAAGATGTTTTTGCATGAGGAAGAACAGAAGAATGTCATTACTGCAGGGTGCTGAAAATAGATGGTAATTAATATTTTAAAATTTCAACCTATGTGTGAGACTAAAGCAAAAAGTGTTTATTTGGCACAAAATTTATATTTTGACTAGTGCAGTTCCTAATATAACTTACATAGACAGCTTAACTGAACACCATAAGTACATGGAACCTTGAGAAGGACATGAGATTTTGTTGGTTTGTCCAGAGTGATGCCCCGATAAATCCCAGAGTGATATGAACAGTGAATAAAAAAGAATTTGCAAAGTCCCCTTCAGAGAATGGTGAGAAAGGGAGAAAATTCAACTTCTCCAAGTTGAATTCTTGATATTCTCACAAGCAGTGGGGACAACCAAAGCTATAGGCTGAGTCCCCAGTATTGGGGGTTGTTCATATGAAACTTAACCCCACAAAGGATAGGTGTCAAGCCTACTTAAAATTATGGCTAAGAGTCACCCCCAAGAGAACCTCTTTTGTTGCTCAGATGAGGCCCCCCTCTCTCCAGCCAACACAACAAGCAAGCTCACCACCCTCCCCCTGTCTACGTGAGACATGACTCCCAGGGGTGTGGACCTTCCTGACAACATGGGACAGAAATCCTAGAATGAGCTGAGACTCAGCATCAAGTGACTGAGAAAACCCCTAAAATGAGCTGGGACTCAGCATCAAGGGAGAGAAAATCTTCTCGACCAAAAGAGGGAAGAGTGAAATGAGACAAAATAAAGTGTCAATGGCTGAGAGATTCCAAACAGAGTCGAGAGGTTCTCCTGGAGGTTATTCTTAGGCATTAAACAAACATCACCTTGTTAGTCAATATGCAATGGAGAGGCTGGAGGGAACTGCCTGAAAATGTAGAGCCGTGTTCCAGTAGCCATGTTTCTTGAAGATGATTGTATAATGATATAGCTTTCACAATGTGACTGTGTGATTGTATAAATCTTGTGTCTGATGCTTTTACCTACCTTGTCAACAGACGAGTAGAACATATAGAACAAAAATAAATAGGGGGAACAAATGTTAAATTTAGTTTGAAATGCTAGTGATCAATAAAAGGGAGGGGTAAGGGATATGGTATGTATGAATTTTTTTCTGTTTTCTTTTTATTTCTTTTTCTGAATAGATGCAAATGTTCCAAGAAATGATCATGATGATGAATATGGAACTATGCGATGATATTGTGAATTACTGATTATATATGTAGAACGGAATGATCAAAAGTTAAGAATGTTCGCGTTTGTTGGGTGGTTTTTTTTGGTATTTAAAAATAATAATAAAAAAAGTAAAGGGAAAAAAAAATTAATTTGACTTGTGATCCATGAAGATACCATGGGATTTTCTAATACAAAGTTCAGGAATTGCCTCTGTAGGTGCAGAAAAAAAATCCTCTAGGACCTGTATTTTCATTTAAAGAAATATATTTCAGACACTGAAATTTAACAGCAAATGAAAAGAACAAGTTCAAAAGGTTATTTGTTCTTAGATTAATAAAACAATCTGAAATTGTATGTGTGTTTTAATGAAAATACAATATCATATGTAGGCCAGAGAAAATAGAGTCCATACTTTCCAAAGGAATCTGCCAAAGTTTTCCCCAATACATCCTCAGCTCACCTTTTCAGTCTCACATTTCCCATTGATCCATTACACGTGTGCTAGGTGTGAGTACGAGTAGCTATGCCCACATGTCCCATGCTTACTTGTGTTATGCCCTCCATCTGGAACAGCCCCCGCCCTCCTTTTGCATACTTTCTCAATGAAGGCTTTCTTGATACCCACCCCACAAAGATTTTCATTTCTTTGCCCTAAACATGTTTGTTTTATGTAAGGGCTTTTTTTCTTATACTTATTTTGGGACTTCGCTTAGTGTGGCCAGTCTTCCCAGAGTATAAACTTCTTTAAGAAAAAGGATATCTTTACTTAACTTTAGATTCTCTGAAGTGTGCAGATCCATGCTTTGCACACCTTACATTCTTAATTTATTTTATTCTTAAGTAACCACTCAGCTGGCACTGGTTGATATCAATTTCAGCATTAAAAGAAAATTATAAACTATTCAAATCTATACAGGAAGTTGGGTGAATTAACTTGTAAACTGAAGTCAGACCAAAATGATTGGACTGCATTAAAATTAAAATTCACAATGATTTTCTGTAACATCAGACAATAAGGCATATTAGTGGAGTAATAAAAGCAGTAATTTAAGCAGAAGCAAGAACTGTAACTTCTACAATGGGCTGTCCACGTCACCTTGTAAAATATACTAAAGAAAACACTGAGATCAGCCACAAACATCAACCTAACTTGGCTTTGAGATCTAGACTGTCTTCTAAAGTTAAAGCAAACAGGAATTCAACACTCAAAATATAATTCATGAGGCATTCAAAGCTGAAAATTTAATTCTCAGAAATAAAAAAAAAATAACTTGATCATTCTTTCAAGAAATTATGAATTAGTAAATGATGAACATTAAAATCTTGAGATAATAAAAGCATTATTAGCATCACTGATATTTACAAACATATTAAAAATAGGAAAAAGTAGGTTTATGAGCCCAAAAGTTTCCCCCTTCATCAAATCCTACAAGTAGATGTATAGATTCTGAAGGTATATGTGATATACCTTCCCTTTCCGACGTCCATAGATGTAGATTCTGAAAATATACATGATATACCCTGGTGTGAAAATTTTAATTTGACACAAATGAGATTTAAAAAAGTATCAAAAGGGAATTCAGGGAGTGGTACAAGGGAAGTTCAGTAGTAGAACTTTCGTCTGCCATGCGGAAGACCCGGGTTCGATTCCCAGCCCATGCACTTCCCAAAAACAAACAAGCAAGTAATCTAACAAACAAAAACAATTCACAAATGGTGCTGCAATAACAGAATACTCACATGGAAAAAGAATGAAATATGACCCGTGTCATACAGCATACCAAAAAAAAAAAAAAGGGAATTGACATTTACCATCTGCTTCACATAAGAGGGATCACTGTAGTCTGCCATTCCATCTTCAGGATTAATGTTTAACTTGTCTCGAAGAGGAGTTCTACCAGGTGTGGAGTTAATAACTGGTTTGGGAGTTGTACCACTCCGGGGAGTCAGCCCTTCAGCTCCATGAGGCGTCCTAGAAAGACAGAAATGTAAATTTATAGAAGTATCACTTAGATTGTGCCTTCAAATATTTTCAAAATAATTTTTCATAATTATTTTCATAATATATTTCATAAATATTTTCAAAAAAATTTATGAAAACATAAATGACTTCATAAGGAAAGTAGAAAATAATATAAAAATAAAGAATCCAGAAATTCTGTTTCTCTATCTGGTTTTAAGATCTCTAAGTGAAAATGAAAGTTTAGTCCAGCTGCTATCTCAGCATTTACCCTTTAAGCACAGTATTTTTATCTTAATGACTTCAAATAAGTCATTTCATCTTACATTTTCTTGCCTAGGTTCTCCAAACATCATTTCAGCCTTTTCCTGATGTGTTAGGGTGGCTAAGAGCATACACTATATTACAATGGGGCAGGGTGATCTGTCACCACACTCAATGACTTCAGACGATTCTTTTGAGTTCAGGGTCTTCAGTTTGATCCTCTCTGGTTATCAAGCTGTTGGCTATCCCCTCAATTATCATTAATATGGCACACTTTAAGTAATTTTTCCCTTTTCATTTTGTTTTTATACCTGAAAACCAAGTTTTTAGATCCAGGTCTAAGTATGAATAGGCTGGGAGTGAGAGCTAAGAGACTCTCCTAAAAATAAAGTCAATAGACTTTGCAACATGTATTTTAATTGTTCAAAGTCTTTTGTGAGGGAGTAGTGGGGAAGATTGTTGCTTACTTCCTGTTTCTTTCTTGATTGTGTTCCAGACAGGTGGCGCTGCCAGATGCTGTTCCGGATAGGTGAGGTGTTATCGTATAAGACATGATCCCTGCCCCCAAGGAGCTTACAATCTAGTTGAGAGACAAGACATACACAGGAAAAGAGGGATTAGGCTCTCTGACAAGCCTTGCAAGAAATTTTAAATGTTATATAAGGATCTGGCTGCCAATTCTTCCTGATTCTGCTGTCATGTTGAGCTGCAACAGTCTGAGATGTTTCCCACATTATATAATAACTGGGAAGACACATCCTAATGCTTAAAATTAAACCACAAATATTTCTAATGCTTTAAAGTTTCATTTTAACACATCTTGCTTCTATACCGCTTATAGCTGAAAGATTATTCTTAAAAACCATAGGAGCTTAAAATAAAACAAAAGACTATAAATAAATATTGAACTCTAGTTAATGATATGTAAGTTGAGGTATTAAGGGATGAAATGGACTGATATCTGCAACTTACTTTGAAATGCACTAAACAATAAAGTGACTGATAGATATGTGATAAAGCAAATGTAGCAAAATGTTAACAGTCGTAGAACCTAAGTGGTAGGTATACAGATGTTTACCATTCTTTCAACCTTTCTAAATATTTGTAAGTTTTCATAATAAAAAGTTGAGGGAAAACACAACAATAACACATACATCAAAAGGTTACAATTTTTATAAAATTCATGAAATGACCATTAACAATGGACCAGTCTGTTCTTTTAAATCAAATAAAAGAATTCAGAAACGAGATGGTATTATCAAAGCTCTGAAAGAAGACAGAAGCTCCATTAACAGGATAATGTAGTATTTTACCATTCCCTGGATAATGTTATTTATTACTACGCACGAAGAAAAATCAAAGAGGCAACAGAATACATATTTCCATTCTCTGTCAACATTACTAAAGTAAACATATTGTTCAAGTCCTTAGATTCAAGTTTTTCTAAAAATACAAAATCTACTAATTTATGAGCAATACCTGAATGGGGTAGAAAGAACTGTGTTTGGAGTCTGTATAACCTGTCGCTGTGGAGTCACACCTGAGAAGTCGCTCTCGTGCAAAGGGGTATTAAGCCCACCTTTTAATGGAGTGTCCACATTGGTCAGGGCCATGAGGTTCTGGGCTTCCTGATTAACAAAAAGGTAAAGATATGCATTTAACAGTTTAAACAAGATAGCAGAATCCTCTCACTGGTCCTATTATACAAGGAAGTGGAATTCTTACACATTTGCTGAATGAAAATCAAGAGAGAAAAAGAGGAATACTGGGCCATAACAGAATTCAATACTTCCATTACCTCTGTCAACCTAATATTAGAAGTTTGAACTAAAGTTTTGTCAAGGCATGATTCTGTGGCCTCACGTATGAAATTACCATACCCAAAACCTTCTCCAATTCTCTTTACAGTCAAAAAGAACTAAGAATTCAAAATTCCCATTGCAACCTTAGGCTAAATGTCAGAACATGTGTGTTTTTGTCTGGCTTCATCACTAATTCATTCCTTATCCAGTCTTCATTAACCTGTCTGAGGCTCAGAATTCTACTGGGAATTCAAGATAATACTAGCTGGTCCATCCAATTTGTAAGAAAAAAACCTAAGACGACAGGCCCCTCTCTAAAGTCTATGGCCTCTCCAGGAAGGTTAGAACTATGACGTCTTTGGACCCTACCCTATAACCCTGTACTTATTACTATCATCTGTAAATCTCTCAATCCCAGTTAAGGCTTGTGGCACACTGCATTTTCCAAAGATGGTTCCAACAGTATTTCTTATCCCACAAGCTCTTCTTACAGTCCAGTCTTGATACTCCTTCCATGAACAGGGGGCCTCTGTCCCCTTCCTTTGAATCTGGATGGATTTATGACTGTCCTGTTACCGAAAGAATGCAGAAGTGCCACTGTTTGACCTCCAAGGCTAGGATAAAAAGGGCAATGCAGCTTCCCACCACACTCACTATAAAATTCACGCTAGTGCTCCAAGGCCAACAAGCTGTAAGAAAATCCAAGCCATATGGAGAAGGCACATGCACATGATTTATTCCACATTCCCAGCTGAGGTCCCATCCAACTGGTGGCATCAACCACCAGACAGGGAAAGAAGATACCTCCATATGATTCTAGTCCCTATCCATTAAATCACCCCCAACTGTTAAGTCTTTCTAACTGAGGCTCTAGACAACACTGAGCAGAGACAAGCCATTCCTTCTGTATCCTGTCTCAATTTCTTACCCAAAGAAAAACACAAACACACACACACACACACACAAAGGCTATTTTAAGCCACTAAGTTTGGAGGTAAACAAAGATAACCAGAGCAAAGCTCGTTCAATCATTATTCTGTATGTATTCAAGATCCCTATCTGTCTTCATGAGGAAGAACTTTGAATTTCACATTAAGAACTGTGTGTTTTTTGTTTCCAATTCCAAATATAAAGCATTTCCTGGAAAGAATTTATAGCTATGGGCTTAGAACTTCTGCATTAGAAAGAAGAGAAATAAGGAACAAATGGTACAGCATATACCCAGAAGAACGGATGTGATATGCCAATCCATATGTGCCAATATTACAAACAGGCAAAGCCAAAATATACACTATAGTTACAGACTCCTAAAAACGGTCTGGCCATGGAGATGGGAAGCGTAGTCTGGTATGAGATGGCCCAGTAAAATGCTGGTGCACCTGAGAGCTTTCTCCCACGTGGTGGACTGATGAACTGGTAACTTGGTTATACTGGGACATTTTCCATAATCCCTTCCCTGTATGCTTCTGGGTTAGAGTTCATCAAAAGTGAAACTGCAAAAGATTTAGAGGCAGAGGTCAACAGCAACCATTAGGTTCTAAAGGTTGTTGTTTGTTAAAGATAGTGAAAGACATACTGAGGTACTGGCAAGTCTGAGCGTGTCTTTGGAGATTCCTGCTCCAGGTCTACTTATTCCCAAGAGTCAACCAGCTCTGTGGGCCACAAGCAACTTCAGGCTCATCACGAGACTTCTAAGTGGAACTCACAGAAACAACAGCCACAGAAAGCCAACAACCCTCCACAGATTCTATTCCAGCCCCCTCTGAACCTAGCTTTCATATAGTCCTGCAAGCTCTGACACATTCACCTACACTAGGGCTGATTCGGCAACTCTTCTTTTCAGACATTTACTTCCCTAATTTTTCCCACAATTATATATAGGTCTAATTCCTATAAAAAATTCCTTATTCTGAAATATCATAATGGTTCTGCTCCCCTAACTGAATCTTGGTGGCTATACCCTATGTTATTCCACCCTGAATAAAAGGAGGCCAAGAGGCAACAGAGGACTCTTGATACTCCTGTGCTACACACAGTAGCAGCCAGGCACATCACCTATATTACACATAGAACAGACACATCCAACTAATAAAAGCTCACAACGTTAAGACCAATTTCTCAAACTTTTGCCTAAAAACTTAAAAGATACCACAGTTAATTAAACTTTAAACATCTGTCATTTCATCTTAAGAGATTCCACAGGTCTTCAATCAGCTGTGGTCATTTTCTAATGTCTTACTGTGGCAGAGACTGCAGCTTGTCCAGCAATCCATTCTCATCTTCCATAATAACAGAAACTTTTATTTTTAGCTGGGCAGCTGGCTTCCCAAAACAAAAACTAATGGTGTCCCAGTAGGTAGGTGTGGTTATGTGTCTAGGTTCTGGCCAATGGGATGGAAGCAGAAATGCGTGAAAGAAACATGTTCTTAAAATGGGAATAAGTGTGTCTTTCTCCTTCCTCTCCTCTTTGCTGCTGGTTGGAATGCAGCCATGATCGCTGGCTCCATAGTCACATATGAAAATGCCGAGAATGGAAGCCAAAGAAAGTGCCTATGTCCCTGACACCAGGGCATGCTACACATGCCACACTAGCCCCAGGATGACTTATCAACATTTTGAACATAAAACAGAAATAAACCTCTACTCAATTTGGGTAATTGTTACAGGTTTTCTGTTATAGCTACAATTAGCACTATCAAATACACTTACTTTTCAGGTAACTACCATATCTTTTAGAAGAAGAATCCAAAGCTACAAGCCCCAAACTTAATATATATGGCCTAGGTTCTACTCCTGTTTTGTTTTTTTCTAAATAATTTTCACTCCTTAATTAAGGTTTTCTCAGTACCTCAAAACTCTTAAACAGTTTTGTTTTCAAAGCTCATATTAAAAACACAAAAGGATACTACAAAGCTACAGTTATTAAGACATTGTGGTACTGGGATAAAGATAAACACATAGATCAATGAAACAGAATTAAGTGTCCCAAAAACATTCCTTACATTCATGGCCAATTCATTTTTGAAAAGAGGGACAAGATAATTCAATGGGAACAGAATGGAATCTTTGCTAGATGGTGCTGGAACAACAGGATATCCATATGCAAAATAATTAAGTTGAACCCCTACCTCTCACCACATACAAAAATTACATCAAGATGAATTCTTTCTGAATTGATGAAGATGTTCTAAGAAATGATCATGATGATGAATATACAACTATGTAACGATAGTGTGAGTTATTGATTATATAACAAGAACAGAATGATCATATGATAAGAATGTTTGTGTTTATATGTGGTTATGTATCATAAATAAAAATTAAATAAATTTTTTAAAAAAAGATGAATCCTATATGAAGCTGACCTAGATAGGACTAGGGTAAACCAAATTACAGGGTAAAGGATGATATGGTCCATATTTTTAAACTTCAATTTTTATGTGAAACCAAAGGGAGAGATGTTTATTTCGTACAAAATTTATATTTTGGGTAGCACATTACATATTTTAATTTACATGGTCAATTTAGTTGAATACCATAAAGACATGGAATCTTGAATAGGGCATGAGATCTCGTTGGTTTGTACAGGTTAGTGTGATGACATGACACATCCCAAAGTAATCTGGGCAGTGAATAAAAACGTATTTGCAAAGTCCCCTTGGGGGACTGGGGAAAAAGGAGAAAATATTCAAGTTCCCGTTTGGTGAATTCCTGATATTCTTGCAAGCAGTGGGGACAACCAAATCAACAGGCTGAGCCCTCAATCTTGTTCATAAGTGTCACAGTTCACCCCTATGAAACTTATTCCCGCAAAGGAGACACTAAGCCTACTGATAATTACATCTAACAGTGACCCCTCAGAGAACCTCTTTTGTTGCTCAAATGTGGCCTCTCTAAGCCAAACTGGCAGGTGAACTCACTGCCCTCCCCACTACATGGGACATGACTACCAGGGGTATAAATCTCCCTGGCTACATGGGACAGAACTCCAGGATGAGCCAGGACCCAGTATCATGGGACTGAGAAAGTCTTCTTGACCAAAAAGGGGAAGAGAGAAATGAGGCAAAATAAAGTTTCAGTGGCTGAGAGATTTCCAACAGAGCTGAGAAGTTACCCTAGAGGTTATTCTTATGTATTATACAGATATCCCTTTTTAGTTTATGGTATATTGGAGTAGCTAGAAGGAAATAGCTGAAACTGTTGAGTTGTGTTCTAGTAGCTCTGATTCCTTAAGACTGTATAACGATACAGCTTTTACAATGTGACTGTATGACTGTGAAAACCTAGTGTCTGATGCTCCTCTTAACCAGGGTATAGACAGATAAGTAAAAAAAAAAAAAAATTAGGATAATAAATACATAAATAATAGAGAGGGATAAAGAGTAAAAAAATTAGACTGAAGTACTGGTGGTCAATGAGAGGGAAGGTAAGGGGTATAATATGAGTATTTTCTTTTTTCTTTTATATTTCTTTTTCTGGAGTGATGCATATGTTCTAAAAATGATCATAGTGATGAATACACAAGTAGGTGATGACATTGTGAACCACTGATTGTATGCATGTGAAAACTTCTCAATAAAAATATATTTTTAAAAAAATGAATCCTAAACCTAAACATAAGAGCTAAAACTAACACTAAAAAAAAAAAAAACCTCTTAGAAGAGAACACAGCTATACTCTTCATGACCGTGGGTTGGGTAAAACCTTAAATGTGACAACAAATGCACAAGCAACGAAAGAAAAACAGAGAAAACTGTATTTCATCCAAATTTAAAACTTTCGTGAGATAAATGATTATCACCAAGAAAGTGAAAAGACAACCCAAAGAATAGGAGGAAATATTTGTAAATGATATATCCGATAAGGGACTTCTATCCAGTGTATGTAAAAACTCTTACAACTCAATAATTAAAAAACAAATAACCCAGGTAAAAAATGGCCAGAGTTTCTGAATAGCCATTTCTCCCATGGAGATATACAAATGCCCAATAAATGTATGTAAAGATGCTAGGTATCGTTAGCTATTAAGGAAATGCAAAACAAAACCACGATGTACATTGGTAATGGTAGCACAATATTGTGAATAATTAATACTACTGAGTTGTACAGCTGAAAATGGTTAAAATGGACAAATCTTTGTTGTTTATAAGCTACCACAATAAAATGTTATTAAAAAAAAAGCACAATATATCACTTCACAGAGCCCACTAGGATGGCTAGAATCAAAAAAGACAGATAATGACAAGTGCTGAAAAGGATGTGGAGCAATTGGAATTTTTATGCATTGCTGGTGGGAATGAAAAATGATGCAGCTGCTGCAGGAAACAGTTTAGTAGCTCCTCAAAAATTTAAATATAAAATTACCATATGGCCTGGCAATTTGGTTTCTAGGTATATACTAAAAGAACTGGAAACAAGGACTCAAACAGATACTTGTACGCCAGTGTTCACAGCACCATTACTCACAAAAGTCTCAAAGTAGAAACAACCCAAATGTCCATTAATTGATGAATGGATAAACAAAATGTGGTATAGCCATACAATGGAATATTATTCAGCCATAAAAATGAGTGAAGTTCTGATACACAGGGCAACATGGATAACCTTGAAAACATTATAAGTGAAATATGCCAGGCACAAAAAGACAAATACTGTATAACTCCACTTGCATGAATATCTAGAATAGGTAAATTCACAAAGCAGAGTAAGTTAATTGGAGTTTACCAGGGGCTGAAGGAGGAGGGGATATGGGGACTTATTCCTTACTTGTACACTTAAAAATGGTTATAATTATCAGATAAAGGTCTAGTATCCAGAATATATAAAGAGATTGTTCAACTCAACAACAAAAAGACAGCCAACCCAATTACAAAATGGGAAAAAGACTTGAACAGACACCTACCAGAAGAGGAAATACGGATGGCCAAGAGGCACATGAAGAGATGCTCAATGTCCCTGGCCATTAGAGAAATGCAAATCAAAACCACAATGAGATATCATCTCACACCCACCAGAATGGCCATTATCAACAAAACAGAAAATGACAAGTGCTGGAGAGGATGCGGAGAAAGAGGCACACTTATCCACTGTTGGTGGGAATGTCAAAGGGTGCAACCACTGTGGAAGGCAGTTTGGCGGTTCCTCAAAAAGCTGAATATAGAATTGCCATATGACCCAGCAATACCATTGCTGGGTATCTACTCAAAGGACTTAAGGGCAAAGACACAAACGGACATTTGCACACCAATGTTTATAGCAGTGTTATTTACAATTGCAAAGAGATGGAAACAGCCAAAATGTCCATCAACAGAAGAATGGCTAAATAAACTGTGGTATATACATACGATGGAATATTATGCAGCTTTAAGACAAGATAAACTTATGAAGCATGTAATAACATGGATGGACCTAGAGAATATTATGCTGAGTGAGTCCAGCCAAAAACTAAAGGACAAATACTGTATGGTCCCACTGATGTGAACGGACATTCGAGAATAAACTTGAAATATGTAATTGGTAACAGAGTCCAGCAGGAGTTAGAAACAGGGTAAGATAATGGGTAATTGGAGCGGAAGGGATACAGACTGTGCAACAGGACTAGATACAAAAACTCAAAAATGGACAGCACAATAATACCTAATTGTAAAGTAATCATGTTAAAACACTGAATGAAGCTGCATCTGAGCTAAAAAAAAAAATGGTTATAATGACAAATTTTATTATATATTTCTTCCACAATAAAATTTTAAAAAGTATTTCCAAGTGAAACATCCCAGCCAAATCACCCTACCAGGAAGCCAGAAGTCAAGAAGCCCTACCCACATCCAAAGAACTTCCATTAGCTTTTAACTGTACAATCCCCTCTTCACTTAGATACAGTTAGAGAGCCAAAGATCACCAGACATATGAGGAACAATTCAATATGAAAGACAGAGATCCAAACCAAGTAACTTAGATACTGCAAAGGAAAAGAAACCTTAAAAAATAAATAAACAAAATCATCCTAATGCCCTCAGAGAAGAAAAAGAGAATATACTGCATTTATGACGTAAGACTGAGATGTTTAAAAAACAAACAAAAGATACAACAGTAAAAAATTTAAAACTGAAAATCTAAAAATAAAGCAAAAGTCAATGAGACGGAAAACTAGAGAGGATTAATAAAATACCACACAGTCAGAGATCTTTGGAGATGCATGCAGAAGGAAAATGCCCTGGGGAAGTCTTAGGAAATTAGAAGCCAGAAGAGAGAGTTAGCAGACATCGCCACGTGCCTTCCTAGCTGACAGAGGTGTCCAGAAGCCAAAGACCACAGAGGCGCCAGCCACATGCCTTCACAGCTGACAGAAGTGTTCCGGACCCATTAGCCTTTATTGAATCAAGGTGAGGAGTGATGGATGCAGAGAAATAATGAATGTAAACAGTAACTAAGAACTTAAGAAGCATGAAAAGTCCAATCTGCCTGAGAACAAATGGACCAGTGTACAGAGGGTGCCCAAAGACAAGCCATCCAGATTTGCTGCACATTAATCTATCAAAAGAGATACCTAAAAAGCTAAAACCTAAACAAGGTGTTTTATCTTTCTCATCTTATTCTTTTTGTATGAGTTAAAAAAATAGAATTTACTTCTGTTACAGGCCTTGTTACTGGAAATTATTTACCATAGACTACCTTTGCTAGAAGTCTGAATGAGAGGATAACAGTACAGCTGTAAATGAAATGTTATGATTAATAAACTTTATGGAGAATTGGAAAAAAAATAGGAAACTCATAAAAATAATGTATTTCATTACAGAAAGTTCATAAAAATAATGTATCAATGGAAGGGAGGTAAACAAAAAAAAAATGTTCAAAGCAATTTCACAGAATTAATGGTCATGAGTTTCCAGAACAAAAAGATCCACCAAGTTCCTGGTACAGTGGCTGAAAACAGACCCAGACCCAGACCAAAGACAGGTACTTGGGAAAAAGAGGTCACAAGTTTCCAAATAAAGAAAAATGCAGGTTTCCTAACATGCAGGTTTCCTATAACCAATCTGCATAGCTCAACAAGGCTCAATAGCATGAATGGAAGCCAGAACACCTCTGAATGCAGCCTTCACAACTGTTAACAAAAATA
This sequence comes from Tamandua tetradactyla, assembly GCF_023851605.1. NCBI lineage: Eukaryota > Metazoa > Chordata > Mammalia > Pilosa > Myrmecophagidae > Tamandua > Tamandua tetradactyla. The sequence goes on along the minus strand of NC_135331.1, from coordinate 102,039,872 downwards.
ACTTCAATCTGGAATTCTCTACCATTGATTGATATACCATCAATCAAGTAAGGGGGTAAATTAGCAATTTTGAGATATGCAAGGTCTTAAAAATTCTACCTCCTATAACTCCTTCTCAGAAAGCTAATAAAGGATATCCTTCATTAATAAGGGAGTAAACCAAGAAAGCCAAAGATGGGTGCTAGGAAACAGGGAATGAAAGGACTCTCTAGAATGATGGTGAAAGGAAATAAGAGAAATGCTACAAATAATATCTAAATAGTAATCCAGATGACAGCATTCAAAAGGTTCTGGGAAAGACTTCTTAAAAAATATATAAGGGGGTACAAGGGTAGTTCAGTGGCAGAATTCTCGCCTGCCATGTGGGGGACCCAAGTTCGATTTCTGGTCCATACATTTCCCAAAAAACAAGCAAGACAAAAACAAAAAAAATCTGACAGAAAGTACTGCAATGAGTCCCCTAGGGGAAATGCTGAGAAAGGGGGAAAATTCAACTTCCCCAAGTGGAGAATTCTTGATACTCTCACAGGCAGTGGGGACAGCTAAGGCAATGGACCAAGCCTCCAGTCTTAGGATCTGTTCATATGAAACTTAATCCCGCAAAGGATAGGCTAAGCCTACTTAAAATTAGGCCTAAGAGAACCTCTTTTGTTGCTCAGATGTGGCCTCTCTTTCTTGGCTGACACAGCAAGCAAACTCACTGCCCTCCCCCTCTCTACATGGGACATGATTCCCAGGGGTGTGGACCTTGCTGGCAACGTGGGACAGAAATCCTAGAATGAGCTGGAACTCTGCATTAGGGACTGAAAAAAAGATTCTCGACCAAAAGAGGGAAGAGTGAAATGAGACAAAATAAAGTATTAGTGACTGAGAGATTTCAAACAGAGTAGAGAGGTTATCCTGGAAGTTATTCTTACTCATTAAACAGATATCACCTTGTTAGTCAAGTTGTAATGGAGAGGCTAGAGGGAACTGCCTGAAAATGTGGAGCTGTGCTCCGGTGGCCATGTTTCTTGAAGATAATTGTATGATGATACGGCTGTCACAGTGTGACTGTGTGGTTGTGAGAGCCTTGTGTCTGATGCTCATTTTGTCTACCTTATCAAGGGACAAGTAAAATATATGGATAAAAAATAAATAATAGGGGGAACAAATGTTAAAATAAATTTAGTAGATTGAAATGCTGGTGTTCGGGGAAGTGGAAGGGGAAGGGATATGGTATGTATGAATTTTTTTCTGTCTTCTTTTTATTGCTTTTTCTGAATTGATGCAGATGCTCTAAGAAATGATCATGATGATGAATATGCAACTATGTGATGACAGTGTGTGCTGATTATATAACAAGAACAGAATGATCATATGATAAGAATACTTGTGTTTGTATGTGGTTATGTATCATTAATAAAAGATAAATTAATTTTAAAAAGAAAGGGAGGGGAAAGGGGTATGGAATGTACGAATTTTTTTCTGTTGTCTTTTTATTTCTTTTTCTGAATTGACGCAAATGTTCTAAGAAATGATCATGATGATGAATACGCAACTGTGTGATGACAGTGCATGTTACTGATTATATATGTAGAACAGAATGATCATGTTAAGAACGTTTGTACTTCTTTGTTGTCATAATTTTTTTTAATTTAAAAATTAATTTTAAAAAGTGCTGCAATAATATGATACTTACATGGAAAAATAATGAAATATGATCCTGCCAAATAACATACAAAAAAAAAAGATGTAATACAGAGAATCCCTAAAGACTGACCAGATCACTCTACAGCCAGTGTAGAGTCTAGGGTTGAGTGCTAAGTAATTAGAAAATTAACAACTGAATCCATGAGGGAATTCCCTGTTACTGTGTCAAACATTAGGGACACCCAAATAATAGGCCAAGCACTTGATCTTGAGGCTTACTCTTGTGAAGCTTATGTAGGTAGCAGAGAAGCTCAGTCTACCTATAGGTATGCCTAAGAATTACTTCTGGAGGACCTCTTTGGTTGTTCAGATGTGGCCTCACTCTAAGCCCAACTCTGCAAGTGAAATCATTGCCCTCCCCTCTATGTGGAACATGATATCCAGGGGTGAAAGTCTCCCTAGCAGTGTGGGAGATGACTCCCAGGGATGAGTCAGTCCCTGACTCATCAAGTCCCTGGCACCAAGGGACCAACAATTCCATCTTGACCAGAAGGGGGAAAAGAAGTGTAACTAATAAAGTATCAGAGGCTGAGAAAGTTCAAATGGAGTTGAGAGGCTACTCTGGAGGTCACTCTTACGCACGTTTCAGTTAGACCTTGCTACCTACCATAACTTGCCAAACCCCAACCAAAACCATTTCAGCCAATCTTGAAGAATACCTAGGGCAATATATAAGATTCTACACAGGTTCCACGCACTAGGGTAACTTTCCAAAAACCTACAACCTCTAGATGGGTCCCTGGACCAGATAAATCCTAAAACCTAGAGGGCCCAGCCCCTCCAGGACATCAGCTGGTTCCATCTCCCTACTCCATATTACGGACAGACCCTTCCAACATGAAAACATTAGCCAAAAAACCCCTAAAGAGAGGGACAGAAAGATCAAAGGTGATGGTGGAGTTCTACAGAAAAGGTAAAGTTTAACAAATGAATATGATTGCTGAATCATTAAACTGGTATTTCTTTTAGTCTCCATTATCTTAGAGCAGCTAGAAGTTAAAAAACCTAAAACTGTGGAATTGTAACCCATACCAAACTCTGAAACCTGTTCTACAAGTAATTGTTGTGCTGTGCTTTGAAATTTATTGCTTTTTTGTACATATGTTACTTTTCATAAAAAAGAAAAAAAAAGTCAATTATGATAAAAAAAAAAAAATACTCCTTCTAGCCTCGTATATCCTGAGCGGCCAGAAGGAAAAATCTGGGAGGATGGTATGGCAGCCCATGACAAACTCTTGGATCTGTCCTGTAACTACTTGTTGAAGAAAGCTTTGAAAACTATTGCCTTTTTTCTTTCTTTGCTTTATACATATATTACACAATTTTAAAAAAAAGTTAAAAAAAAGAAAATTAGCAACTGAATAAAGCAAGTATTAACTCCAAGAAAAACAAAATATTGTGCAGTGAAGTAACATCAAGGCACTTCATGGCTCAGCAAATAACAGGATTTACAAAGTCATAAGGTAAAACGATTAAACTGGAGCTAACCAAAACTGATATAATTACAATAGGAATACAGGGGAATGGGAAGAATCTGTGTATGTGACAAAGGCAGAGGGTGTGAAGAATGTCCAATATTCAAATTTCTTGTGGAAAATCAACAAATACTGCCTAAAACTGAAAATAATAAGTATCTTAGCAATAAGTAGGTAAAATCAAAGAGTGTAACTGGTGCCGTTAGGGAACAAATGATGAAGGTAACCATTGCTTTTCTCACTAAGCCTTCTAGGACTGTTTGACTCTGAGCCTTAAAACTGCACTTCTGACTATTAGAGAAGAGGAAATGACATGTAAGGGTGCCAAAGGACTCAACAGTCGTTCAGCTCTTCTCTGGCATGCAGATACACTGAGAACACATAGATTTATATGTGTGTTCTCTTCATGTTTTGGGCAGAGGGAGGGATATAGTACTGCTAACATACTATGCCAAGCAAAGTATGTAAATGCAAGAAAGTTTAAAAAATTACTAACCACACATGTCTGATTTCTTTCCAGGATAGTTAGGCAATAAGAAATTCAAAAATGCTGTGCTTTACTGACAGCTACTAAAGACTAATGAAGGTAGAAAAGCTGGCTTCACAAAAACTATGAAATAAATGTAGAAATGAAACCACCTAATAACCAGATATGTTGATTTAGCTTGTCTACCAAAGACATGCTCTAGGATCTACGCTTTCAATATTTAGTTTCAAACTGTCTACCCAAAAGAAACACAACCAAAGCATTCAATGTTCTCCTTCATTAATACTTTGAGGGACAATAAAGTTAAAGGCTTATTCTACTACATGAGAGCTTACCTGCAGAATTCTGTCCTGGGAAGCTGGCGTTCGTGGTGTTCTAAGAGAGATACTGTTGTTAGTGACATTGTACTCAGACAGGAGGGTACTAGAAGCAGAGTTTGTAATGCCAGATTCCTCAGCAGTCTGACGTGCAATTTCACTTGCTTGGCCTACTTTTACAACTTCCTGGAGTTCTGCATCTGAAATCTAAAAAGACACAATTATCACAGTAACATTTTATACATATAACAGACACAGCTTAAAACTTCCGTATTCTTTTAGCGGTAGAATGCTTGCTTCCATGTAGAACATCCGGGTTCGATTCCCAGACCATGCACCAAAAAAATTAAAATAAAACTTCATATTCCACAAAGTTCAATTAAATTCACTGTACTCTTCTTTTCTGTAGATTTGGAAATTCTACATTTGGAAATTCATAGAAGATTTTAAAAGACTTCCCCTTATAATATGAAAAAAAAATTCCATAAATATACAGAATCAAGTTGCAGAGGTTTGTATTTTTGTACTGCATTTCATAAACATCAACCAACATACTAAAAACTAAGAAAATAAAATAAAAATATGTGTACAAAACTATTTGTCAATGGGGGACAGGGGAAACTGAAGGCCAATTAAAATATTACACAAAGAGAATTCCTAAGAAAATCATAAGAAGTTATTTTAGTAATTTTGAAGGGAAAAAAAATCCTAAAATGAACTAAGGAAAAATAATTTACAAGCAACATCTCAATTCAGGAAATATCAACTACTAGGAATGGCAGCAAATGAAAAAATGACTTTATGTTTATGTCCAAGAATCTTGTGTTGAGCAGCCAGTAGACTCAACTAAAGAAAGCTCCTCTTCTAGTCTCCTAAGACCATTCATTCACTAGTCCAATTCTAAAGAGCTATACTACCCAAAACAAGAAGCTACTCAAAGTTACAATGTTCCTGGCCAATTATAATTAAGTTCAAGGAATAAAGCTCATCATAAGCAAAATGAAGTAATGTTTTTATTTCTGTTCTCCAAAACTCCCAAATTGGTTTCCACAGCTACTGTCCTTTCAAAGAGAGAAGCAAAATACAACAAAATATTCCAGAAAGAAAGTAGCTTAAAGTCCACAAAGCCAAACACCTTTATCAGGGTCAGCTACAAAAAAGATACCTGGAGCGCTAAGCTGGTGACAAATTGCTACAGCTGATAACTACTTACTAAATCATCACATAAGCAGTTAAAGGTCTGATATAAGAATTTATACAAAGGAGTTGTTGTTTATAGAGGGAGGGCATTTCACAATAAAAAAGTCCCTAAAGTTAGAAGAAAGAGGAAATGTTAGTGAAAAATACTTAGAATCAAGTGCATTCCCTTTGATCCAGTATCTCTAAAGAATTACAGATCCGCATTCAGCAGGTAGTAAAATCTAGAAAACTGCAGAAATCCAGTATATTGACAAGGCATTACCCCTACAGAAGTAAAAGACCTTTCTAGGTAAATACTTGAAGAGTCAATAACCACTAATGAAGACGTTCTATTGGCTAGATCCCTCCAGCTACTCCTAGCAAAGAAAATGAGAATCCTCCCCAGCTTTTAAATTCGTTTCTTAATCAAGCTCTGAAAGCGATGGAGACTCAAAACTCAAAGCAAAGATAAAACAAACCCTGAGAAAAGTCAGAGCAAGTAAATATCAACTTAAAACCAACACAAAAATCATGTACATATAGTGATATTCTTAACTAATTTTACTTGAATCTGGGCCTAAAATTGGCCACCATTAACCTAGTAACATGAACTCGAGTTTGATCTGGTTATAAAATTTTTACACAATTGTATACTACTTACAGCATTTTTATTTAATCAGTTCCATAAACCTCATGTGAGAGAGTCCCCTCCCTTTCCTTATTCTTTCTCTCTCCTTCCTAAATCAGTATTACCTACTCTTAACCAGATACTCAATTTTTATTTCATTCATCCTAAGTAACAAAGCTAAGCTTTGAATTAAAACATCCTTTTCGTTTTTTTAAGATTGCATACATGATATCAGAATAAAAAAATTTTTTAAATCCATGGAACTACATTTCACAGTAAACCCTAAGTGAAACCATAGACTATGGTTAATAACACAATCATAAAATAGTACTCTTATCAATATTAACAAATGCTCCACCACACCAATGCAAGGTTTTAATAGATTGGTATATGGGAATGCTGTATTTTATGCATGATTGTTCTGTAAACCCATAACTTCTCTAATAAAGAAAAAAAATCATTTTTTAAGATGAAACAAATCACTACTTAATTCAAGTACTAGGTAATACAACCCTGTGGTAGTTAGATTCAGTTGTCAACTTGGTCAGGTGAAGGTACCTAGTTCTGTTGCTGTGGACATGAGCCAATGGTTCGTGAACCTCATCTGTTGCTCGTTACATCTGCAGTTGGCTAAGAGGCGTGCCTGTTGTAATGAATGACATTTGATTTAATTGGCTGGTGCTTAAATGAGAGAGCTCAACATAGCACCGCCAAGCAGCTCAGCATACCTCATCTCAGCCACTCGCAGCTCAGCCCAGGTCTTTGGAGATACAGAAAGAAATCAGCCCAGGGAAAGCTGATGGAACACAGAGGCCTGGAGAGAAGGCCAGCAGAGATCACCCTGTGCCTTTCCACATAAGAAAGAACCTCAGTTGAAAGTTAGCTGCCTTTCCTCTGAAGAACTAATGAAATAAATCCCCTTTTATTAAAAGCCAATCCGTCTCTGGTGTGTTGCATTCCAGCAGTTAGCAAACTAGAACCAGAACAAACCCAGATCAATATTAAGAATAATCAGGTATAAAATAATAAAAATAATAACAGTATATAAAGCCTCAACCTCATACTCTCCCAGTCTTGAATTTAACTACAAATTCAGGTGCAAAAGCAGTTCCATTCTCAAGGGCTACTACAAAATTATTTACACTAAATAGGATCATCACTTCCCCCAAAGTCCCCAAATTTAACAAGAATAAGAAAAACATAGTAAATTTAAAAATATTTATCTTGATTAGCTATTTGGATACTTTCCCTTCTATTACTATTCCCTACTATTTGGCTCACCTCTTAAATGGTAAATTTCTTAAGGGCACCCAGCACACAGCATGAGCGTAGCAAAGGGCCCTCAAACATTTGATGAATAAATAATATAAGCTCACATAACTAAAAAACTGCTTTATCAGATTACCTGAGGGGCAGGAAGTACTAATTTGCTTCTCTTTTTAGTAAATTCAGAAACACCACTAGTTTGAAGAATAGCTGATGGTAAATCAGATTCTTTTTTCCTTTTCAAATGCTGCTTATCTTTTTTTCTATCTCTTCCTTCTTTTTCACTGTCATGGAAAAAGGTAGAGAAGAGATTTTTAAGAGTTACATACAAACAATAACATTGAAAGTCATATAAATACTCATACCTTTTGACCAAAAAATACCATTTCTAAGAAAATTTTTAAAAAGACAAAAGCTATAAACACTCAAGTTGCTCACTAAACCATTACCTGCCCACTATATTCAAGAATGTAAACTTAAAATAGCAACAGAATTAAAAGAAAGCAGAGTACCCTAAGTCCATTAATAGAACAATTAACCTGTACACAAATGTGCATAAATGTTAAGATTGTGACTAGACTGTCCAAAAAGTGGCAAGTGTTGACAAGTGCCAAGAGACACACAAGCATTCTACATTAAAAACATGACAGCCATGGTCACTGGTTTTCTGAAAGGTGAAACTCATTAAATAAATAGAAGTCTATGTAGGTCACACTGTACTAAAGAATGAAAGTCCGGCTCTGACAAGGAAAATATTCAGCCCTCGATAAAATTTCTATATCCTTTTCCATTTTTTAAATAAGAAAGGGAACTTACGATCTTAACTCCCCATCAAGATCCTGTTGTCTTAATTTCCTGAAATCTGCATCAAGAGCCTGGTAGTTCTCCTCAGAAGTATCATAGAAACCAAGAGCAGGCTTTTTTTCAAATGGGATTTCAGCATTATAATCAACTCCTCTTTTCTTTTTTCTTTTCTTCTGAATTTCTATGCCAGCTGCTCGAAGTTCTCTTCTCTTTTGGAGTGCAGCAAGACGCCTAAAGAAGGAGATAGCAAAACTGCTCTGAAAATCACATACTGTGAGGAAACAATAGATTATCCAATATAGTTAAGAAAATTATCTGGTTACTTGGGAAATAGTTATTTAAATCCTCACCTCACACTATCCACCAAAATAAATTCCAGTTTTGAGTTAAAGGTACATACAAATATGCATAGATACATACATGCATACAAAATAAACCCAAAAGAAAAACCAGAAGGAACTGTAAGTAAATACGTATCTTATCTCTGGCTAGGAATGCACTTAATAATAAAATTGGAAAAATTATTTGCAATTAATATTAGGAATAGCTAGATATAAAAGAATCTATGTAAGATAAGAAAGAAAAATATTTAATTATAAAAAAAAAGAAAAAAGAATCTATGTAATAGTTTCTACCCCCAGGGGGAATATAACAAAAGGAAATAAACAGTTCACGAAAGAAAAATACAAATAGCTAAAATGAAAAAAGGCTAATTACTTCACTAATACTTAAAGAATCACAAATTAAATCAGCAAGTATCACTTCTGCATAACTAATTAATAGCATTCAGTTTTTTGTTTTAATGGTGAGAATGCAAAAAGCAGACATTCTCATGCATTAGCTCTTCTCAAGAGGAATATGGAAATACGTATTAAAATCCTTAAAGTTTTCACATCTTTTAACCTAGCAATTTCACCCCTCAATATTTAACTAAGGAAATAAATAAGAACATGAGCAAGGACTTAGTTATGAGATAGTTCAACAAGCACTGCTCTTAATAATGGATAACCAGGGCAGGCCACGGTGGCTCAGCAGGCAAGAAAGCTTGCCTGCCAAGCCAGAGGACCCAGGTTCGATTCCTGGTACCTGCCCATGTCAAAAAAAAAAAAGATAAAATAATGGATAACCAGACAACTATCTAAACAGCCAATAATTAGAAATTAAAATGGGTTAATAACAAAGCTATAGATTATATTAAAGGTTGTAAATCTACTCTGAAATAGAAAGATGTCCAAGACATACTTCTGAGTAAAAAGGAGGCTGTAAAGAAATGTAAACATTACATGCATATCTGTATCTGTCAGTGAATACCAGCACAGGAAGATGTGAAGGATGCCCGCCAAAATATTAACAGTGATAATCATTGAAGGAATTTCACTTTTGTAATTGTAGTTTTCCATCATGCCACAATTTCAGTGACTCACTGATGAGGCAAGTTATTCACAATACAGAAAGAGGAAAAATCAAACAGTATATAGGAGCAATTTCTGGCATGACAACATGAGGAGCTCCAGGAACCTGCTGCTAAGCAAAACTAACGAAAATTATTTAAAAAAAAAAAAATTTAACCCCTCTCTGGAGAGGATCCTAAAGGTCTACAGCAAATTATTAAAAATAATAAAAAACATTTATTTCAGAAAATCTACTAAAACTTAGTGAGAAAAGCAAGAATCTATAGCATCTGAAACACAACTTGCTCCTTCCCGCTTCAGTCCCAGCACAGGGAGATATAAACTGTACTCTGTCAGAGGACCAACTTTCCCAGGCAGGGAAGGATGTGAGCATATGTCATCCTGCCCTCATCTACCTGTTGCAATGGCTAAGTTCCAAGTGAATGCACCCAAGAAATGGGCGTTTCCTTCTTCTACCTAGCCCCCACTTGTCAGATACAAGTTCTACCACGGGCAGCATTGCTGAGAATACTGGGGCTCCGACCACCCTTACCCTGCATTGTGGGACAGAGGTTCCACACCAGGAGAGGCAAGCACAGAAGATTTGAGACTGCTGCCCCTCATCCCCACTGAGGACTAAGCAACAAAATCAAGGGCATCGCTCAGAAAGACGTGCACTACTGTCCCTGCCCCTATTTCCAGAGCCCAGAGGGAAAGCAGAACCTAAAACAGAGAGCTCTAAATCTATCCCCAAAGGAACTGACTTCATCTGCAACAGAATGTGTCAGGAGGGGTGAGGAGGGGGGTGGGGGAAAGAATGATAAACTTCACTAAAATAATCCACTAAATAAATAAATAAGCAAATAATAGCAAGCCCCTGATGGGGAGAGAGGCATCAGTACCCACAGTTGCTACAATATAATATCTAAAATGTCCAGTTTCCAACAGAAATCTACAAGACTTGCAAAGAAACAGGAACAGATGACTCTCACAGGAAAAAAGCAGGCAACAAAAATCACTTAGTAGTGACCAGCTATGGGATTTAACAGACAAACACTTCAAAGCAGTCATCATATGTATGATCAAAGAACTAAAGGAACCCATGATTAAAGAAGTCAAGGAAGGTATGATGGCAATTTCATATCAAGAAGAGAATACTAATGAGATAAAAATTATAAAAAAGAACCAAATGGAAATTCTGGAATCAAAAAGTACAACAATTAAAAAGAAAAATTCATTAGAGAGGGTCAACAGTAGATCTGAACTGACAGAAGAGATTATGCAAGCCAAAGAAAGAAGAAAAATGAACACAGCCTCAGAGAAACATGGGACACCATGAAGTGCACAAACATATGCATAATTGGAACACCAAAAGGACAGGATTGAAAGGGGCAGAATAAAATATTCAAAGAATATCTGAATATTCTTACTCATTACTGGCTGAACACTTGCCAAATTTACTGAAAAACATTAATCTAAACATCCTGGAAGCTCAAAATAAACTCCAAGTAGGATAAACAAAAATAATCCACAAACAGGTACATCAAGTTAAAATGCTGAAAGCCAAGGACAGGGAGAAAATCCTGAATGTAAGAAAAAAAAATGACTCATAACTTACAAGGGAACCCCATTAAGATTAGTAGATGACTTCTCAAAACAGTACCTTGTCTCGGTTTCTGCTTACTCTGTCAGGCCAGCCATACTCCCATTATAAATACTTTAGGCTGGTGATTAGCCAACTCTGCCAACAAGCACCTCAGGCATGAAATTCTTTATCCCAGGATCTGACATTTCAAAGCCAACACTGGGGAAGCCATCAATAATGCAATACTATTCATCAGGTCAAGAAGCACTTCCCAGTCTGAGGACCTCAGAAGGTAGCTATGTAGGCCAGAGAGGCTATTCCAATAGCTAAACCCCCAAAGCAATAATCTATATCCACTTTATCTTGGTTTCAGGATTATTAGGAACAATGTCAATCACATTTCCAACTCAAAGGAAAAAAGAGGCAGAAAGTGGAGAAAATCCTGGCCAACACCTAATATATATATTCACTTTTTAAAATAAAAATTCACAAATTTCTGTAAGAGCCTAAAATTCAGTTCAAGGCTCATTAACTCCACGTTCAGTCAAGTTTCCAGTTTCACAGCCCATTCATGCCCAGCACTAATCAAGGAAAGTAACTAACTGGCATCCATGCAAAAGTCACACAATCTTATGTGTCCTCCAGCCAACTAACTCCAAGATGGTTTACAACAAATGAAGTCTCCTATGCTAGCAGAACAAACACAACATGGTGATCTGTCTGGATATTACTTCTGCAATGTCTTACAAAAAAAAAAATAAATAAATTTATAGCTGTATTTTTTCTATATTCAGAAATGTTAGGGAAAAATATATAATACCTTTTCAAAGGAATAAAGAAGTTACAGAATATTAGCAAAATAGGCATTGTACAATTCTGATTATTACTCACCTAACAAAGTTAATAAATCACGCACTTTTACTGGCCCTATGTGATGCATAGATTAACTGTTGAACCATGGATGGAGGTAATCATACCTTGCTTCTTCCAACTGTTTCTCTCTTGCTTTCCTCTTGGCCTTCTTTCCCTGAGTATTAGCCAGGCGGGCTCTAGCTTCAGAAAGCATCTCAAGCTCATCTGCAAAAATAAACGGAAGAAAAATCCAGTTCTTCTCCAACAGATGCAAGACATAAAAGAGGCACTGAGTGTATATATATATATATATATATATATATATATATATATATATATATATATAAGACAATTCAAACATTTATAATATTAAGCTATTTCTAATGGTGCCAACAACCACCCTAAATACCCTAGTGCTTAAGACAAGAAAAAACATAAAAATACTCATATGGTGCAAAATAATGGAAATAGCTTGAGTTCTGAAGTCACAGAGACCTAGAATAAAAACCAGATCCAAAACTGGTACCATTAGTGGATCTGTGGATCTGGTGGGATAGGGGTATGTTGGGAGTTCTCTGTATGGGTTTGTATTATTTTTTCTTTTGCATGGGCAGGCACCAAGAATCAAACCCTGATCTCTGGCGTGGCAGGTGAGAACTCTGCCTCCTGAGCCACCATGGCCCACCCAAGGTTTGTATTATTTTTCCAACTGTCCTGTAAGTTTGCAGGTATTTCAAAATAAAGTTAAAAGAAAAAACAGGCTCACCACTTGCTAACTACATAATCTCCCTGAGTATATGAGTATGCTTCGTCATCTATAAAATGGGAACAACAACTTCTACTTTGCAGGGCTACCGCAAAGAGCCAAAATAAAATGAAAAACATTAGAGTATCTAGTAACTATTCCTCAAATGGTGGCTATGATAATAATCATATTCTTCATATCAGGATATAAAAACACGGCATAAATTAGACCTATTATAAAGACTATCATTTAATTATGAGGGAATTGTTCTTTTCATTACATTTTTCTTCTCATAACTATTTCTCCTCAAATACATTTTCCAAAGCTCTCCAAAGTAGAATTATAAATTTCATTACTGACACCTTAGATCAATTTCTATACAAGGCTATCCAACAAAATCACATGGGAACTTTTTAAAAATGCAGAATCCAGGATTGCCACCCAGACCTACTGACACTATCTCCAAGGGAGGCCTTATTACCTATATTTTAAAAGGTTTCCTATGTGACAATGATGCAGCCAGCCTAGCCATAAACTACGTCTGAGAACCATTACCGACAAACTTCTACATTTTAAAAGCTCAACAAATGCTTCATTACAACTCTGTGAGGTAAGGTAGTATTATTATTATTCTCCATCTGGCAGATAAATAGCTGAAACTCAATACAATTTATTTAAGACCAAATAGCTAGTAAATTACCAGACATGGGTCTAAAATCCTTTCATGTGATTGTAAATTTACTGCTTGACAGAATCATCTTAAATGTCCATCATGGTCTTGCAGTATTACCTTCTCATACAAATTAAATAACTTGCCTAAATTGAAAGAAGTAGTTAGTAGAAGGACTGGGATCCAATATTCCGACTTGTTGCCTCTATCCATGGAATGGCAATGAAAATACATGATCTTCAAGGGTTCATCCCTAGCTTCTACAAAATCTGCCCAGTAAATACTACTGGGCCTAATTTATTAAATGAATTGAAGAAAAAAGATAAAGAGGCACTGTACAAAAAAGAAACCACTCTTTAACAGGAGAAAGCATAGACATATTTGAAAAGAGACTTAGTACAACATATGCTGATAGAACTGGATTCTAAAATGTCAGGAGTTTAGACAGGAATTAAAACTTTAAAAAAGACCTGAGGAGTTAAAGGTTACCAAAAAAATAAACTCCTCACCATCATTCACTTACCCTCATCCATATCAATTGGATCAGGCCGTGCTGGTTTAGTTTCTGGATTTGGATCTATTTCTCCAGGTTTAAGTTTTCGTGGATCATCTGTTGTTTCTTCTTCATTATCTCTTTGAGCAGCTTTATCCCTAGAAAAGAGCCCAAATCAGTCAGTCATACTATTACACTATTTATTCTAAGAAATTACCAGATTTCACAACTGACACTTTTTTCCAAAATCCCAAGCAATGGGTATAAATAAAATAAACTATTTCTACTACTGCCTCATCTGAAAGAGATGGAATATTTTGTTCGTAACAGAGACCATCAGGAGATAGAAACAGGGTAAGATATTGGATAATTGGAGCTGAAGGGATACAGATTGTGCAACAGGACTGGATACAAAAACTCAGAAATGGACAGCACAATACTACCTAACTGTAATATAATTATGTTAAAACACTGAATGAAGCTGCATGGGAGAATGATAGAGGGAGGAGGGCTGGGGACATAAACAAAATCAGAAAGATAGATGTTAAAGATTGAGATGGTATAATCTAGGAATGCTTAGAGTGTATAATAATAGTGAAATGTACAAGGTACAACTTCAAAAATGTTTTTGCATGAGGAAGAACAAAGGAATGTCATTATTGCAGGGTACTGAAAATAGATGGTAATTAATATTTTAAAATGTCACCTTCTGTGTGAGACTAAAGCAAAAAATGTTTATTAGTTACAAAATTTATATTTTGACTAGTGCATTTCCTAATATAACTTATATGGATAGTTTGATTGAACGCCATAAGTACTTGGAATCTCAGGTAGGACACGAGATTTTGCTGGTTTGTCCAGAGTGATGCCCCGATGAATCCCAGAGTGATTCGATCAGTGAGTGGAAAAGTATCTACAAAGCCCCATTCGGGAAGTGGTGAGAACGGGGAGAAATTCAACTTCCCCAAGTTGAATTCTTGATATTCTCACAAGCAATGTGGACAACCAAAGCTATAGGCTGAGCCCCCAGTCTCAGGATTTATTCATATGAAACTTAACCCCACAAAAGATAGGTCGAGCCTACTTAAAATTTAGGCCTAAGAGTCACCCCCAAGAGAGCCTCTTTTGTTGCTCAGATGTGGCCCCTCTCTCCAGCCAACACAACAAGCAGTCTCACCACCCTACCCCTCTCTACGTGGGACATGACTCCCAGGAGTGTGGACCTTCCTGGCAATGTGGGACAGAGATCTTGGAATGAACGGAGACTCAGCATCAAGGGACTGAGAAAAACCCTAAAATGAGCTGAGACTTAGCATCAAAGGATTGAGAAAACCTTCTCGACCAAAAGGGGGAAGAGTGAAATGAGACAAAGTGTCAATGGCTAAGAGATTCCAAACAGAGTCGAGAGGTTATCCTGGAGGTTATTCTTATGCATCAAGTAGATATCACCTTGTTATTCAAGATGTAATGGAGAGGTTGGAGGGAACTGCCTGAAAATGTAGAGCTGTGTTCCTGTAGCCATGTTTCTGGAGGATGATTGAATAATGATACAGCTGTCACAATGTGACCGTGTGATTGTGAAAATCTTGTGTCTGATGCTCCTTTTATCTACCTTGGCAACAAACGAGTAGAACATATGTAATAAAAATAAATACTAGGGGGAACAAATGCTAAAATAAATTTAGTTTAAATGCTAGTGATCAATGAAAGCAAGGGGTAAGGGGTATGGTAGGTATAATCTTTTTTTTATTTTCTTTCCTGTGTTCGTTTTATTTCTTTTTCTATTGTCTTTTTATTTCTTTTTCTGAATTACTGCAAATGTTCTAAGAAATGATGAATATGCAACTAAGTGATGATATTGTGAATTACTGATTATGTATGTTGTTTTATTTTGTTTATTTTCTTAATTAATAAATAAATTTTTAAAAAAAATTCTCTCTAGTCTTAGTGAGTATTTCCATTCACTATATGACAGAGGAACCAAGCAGCCCCTAAATAACAAATATAGTACAGGCATACAAATGAAAAAGCTATTAATAAAGAATCATAATGTCCCAATGGTTAACTCTCAGCACTGTGACTGTGGGTGATTTTTTTCTCGTTTACTATTTTTTCCCCAATTTTATGATGAAAATGTATAACCTGTATACATTTTTTATTATTTTTTTAAAAATACATAATAGAAGACAATTTTGATCAATCACATAAGATTTGGAAAAGTATAAAAGCCAACAGCTTTTAGCTTCTTTGGCTTTACTCAGATCTGTAATTAAATGTTTAAAGACAAAAAATGTTAAAAGCCTATTCGCCTCTTACAGAAGATATGTACATTTTACACTGCTTTTGGAGATTCACTTACAGAAGAAATTCATAGTGCTCTAGGCACTGGGCAGCTGTTCTTCCAATGATCGGAGCAATGGTCCTCCACTGGGTTGGCATCAACTTAGCCAAGTGCAAGAGCTTTTCCTCTTCTTCCCTGGACCATTCTGTTTTCTTAATGCTTGGATCCAACCACTCATACCTATTAAAAAGATACCATTTTATACATTAATCAATCATCTAGCATGACTAGCCTATTCATTAGAATACATTGACATATAGTATCTGGAAAATATATGCTCTTATCCCTCAATTAGGAAAGCTGCTCTTTCTACAACAGAATATTCTGTTTTGTTAAACTCTGCCCAATCAAAATTTCCTATCTCACCAAACCCCACTGTATTTTTTTTTGGAAAGAAAGACAGAGAAGGAAGGAAGGATGGAAGGAAGGAAGGGAAACATCTTTATTTTTATTATATTTTGTTTGTTTGTTTTTTTTACATGGGCTGGGGCCGGGAATCGAACCGGGGTCCTCCGGCATAGCAGGCAAGCACTCTTGCCCGCTGAGCCACCGCGGCCCGCCCCACCCCACTGTATTTTAATAATGCAAGATATTTAATGCTTAAAAAAGTTAACTTCACTGAAATCATATACTTCTTTCTCATCTATCAATTGTTTTTATCTATTCTATATTTTTATTAGCAGTCTTAAAATTATTTAGAAATAAGACAATACCATCTCATATTTTCGAGTGTTTCTAGTTTCATAGCATTTCTCACGCTTTGATTCTCACAACTTCTTAATTCTTTAAGCACTTGACTTACACTTATTAAATGCTTTTCAAGGTCAAAACATCCTTTTTCAACATCCTAAACACAAACAGATGGCTATATTTACTTTGTTTTGGTATGATTTTGAATTGAGGTAAACTATGTCATCCTCTGTCTTTCCTAATATCCCACCCACCCACTATTTCTTCCACTCTTTTAAGCCAGATGAGAGGCTGACAAGAAGGATATAACCCATACAAAATATTGCTCCTGCCTTAACTCCACTCAGAGAAATGGAAACCTGAGCCATTTTTTCAAGGTGAGGACCACCTTTGAATTCCTATCTATACATTCTGTAGCTTTCTGCTTCCCAGGTGCCTAGGAAATTAGGAACAATCCAAAATATCATCCTAGCACCACATCGGTCAACTGTGGCACCAGACCACTTATGCCAAAAACACACGTAAATAGCTTAATGTGTCTACTACCCTGTGATTTAAAAGGGGCAAAAAACCACAGGTGTAATACTGGCTGATCTTATGGTTTGGGGGTGGCAAATATTTAATATTTCAACTGTATTATAAGGAAACTCACCTACTCTATCTAAGCTAGCCTAGAAAATTAACTGTCATAATTTATTTCTTTGGGAAAATATTTTCTAAACAACCAATTAATGAACTTTTGGAACGCAATCCATTTTATAAGCTGAGGCCCATTTGAACTTAAAAGTAGATTTATCTTAGACTTTTCAAAACCCTCTCAAGCATATTAACTCATTTGAGCCTTATAGCTCCGTGAGTTAGGGCCAACTATTATTACCAATTGTAAGAAAATGGGGTAAGGTCAGAGGGTTAGAAAAACGACTTACCTAAGATCACAAAGGAAGCATGTGACAGTGAGTCTAAAATTCAAATTCTCAACTCCTACATCATACTTTCTGTTATACCACCTTTAGTAAAGTTCAAAGAATAACATTTTTCCTCATCGTGATTAACTTTTCACTCATTAACTGGCACACAGTTGGTATATAACTTTCCACTCATTAATTGGTACATACCATCTAGCTTTGCACTGCTTTGCTGATTTTCTATGTAGTAGCGATGCAATCCTAGACCACTGGTTTTTCCCATATTTCATAACCGCTGCTTTTAAAATTTCATCCTAAAAAAATTGTCAAAGAAAGAGTATATTCAATGACCAAACTCCAAGGGAGAAAAGACAAAATTGACATTAACTTTGAGTATCTGAAGAACTAGAGAAAAAGAGAAAGACACACACAAATGGTAAATTTTAAAAAAAGTTTAAAAACCTCAGAATCAGCAAGCAAGAAATTAAGATGACAATCCCTCAGAAGGATATCCTACCTTTCCTCCTGCCCATAAATTGAGAGTGGAAACAAACCCACATGAGAAACCCTACTTGGTAAAGATTAACAAAAAATGTGCTCTGATGTGTGACTATCATTCTCTTCAATGGGTATAGCTCATCCACTCATTCACTTAAAAAAAAACATTTCATAAACACCTACCTCATGTCAGGTCTTGTATACTTGGAGAAAGAACATTAAAGGGGACACATGCCGGTGCTCAAGAGCAAGGAAACTCTGGTGAATACCTTCCCCACATTCAGGCTTTCTGCATTCAGCTCACCCATGGCACTTCCTTTCTAGCCCCTTAACCCCCATATAGACCCAAGAATCCACATCTCAGGTATAACCTAAAAATTAAGCATTTCTCCCCCCACCCCACCACTCAGATCACCAGTCACCAGACACTGTTTCACCAGGGTACCTATTCCCATACGGATTCACCAAACCCAGGGCAGTTTGACAGACTAAGCCACAGACACCAAGGATGATGGCACTATGGATGAATGCACTTGGGGCATTTTACTTTCACGCTTTTTTTCCCCCACATTAGACACTGTGCTTGACCATCCACTCCCTCCCCCCACCTCCAAAATCATGAGGTAAATGAAAAAGACTGCAGGGTTTGACCACTGCATAGGGATCATGCTGTCTGATTTTGTACATCTGTTTCTCCCCCAGAAGTCATCTCTTCTCCAATTTAAACAATCTGGTTCCCTCAGTACAAACTGTGAGGCAGGCTTTTCACTGCCTTTATTTGTTACTTTGCTGTACTTAAACACAAGGACAACTAAATACATATAGCAGTTATCTACTCTATTAGATTCATTCAGCAAACATCTGCCAAATAACCTACTTCATAATGCTTACTGCCCTAGGTCCTAGGGATACCAAACCTGGTCCTGTCCTCCTGCAAGGTTTCAAAAGAAAGAAGTGGCAC
Organism: Tamandua tetradactyla; assembly: GCF_023851605.1. NCBI lineage: Eukaryota > Metazoa > Chordata > Mammalia > Pilosa > Myrmecophagidae > Tamandua > Tamandua tetradactyla. The sequence goes on along the minus strand of NC_135331.1, from coordinate 102,020,893 downwards.
TTATTGAAAGGCTACTGTGTGCCACTCTGTTAAGCGTTCCAGATGTATTAACTCATTTAGTCATCAAAAAAAGTAATGTCATCCCCATTTAGACCAATGAGAATACAGAGGCTCTGAGAGGTTAAGAACTCACTCAGCATCACACAGAAGGATGCGATGTTTACAACAGGACAAAGCAAGCTATAACAAACGTGTGCAAGAAATGCCATGAGACCACCGGGAGTGTCAGGAAGATAAGGAAGTGACACCCTTGAGCTCTGTGGGGAGGACAGATGGGTTATACGTGATAAAAGACAACCAAGAGGGATGTGGGCATAACGGACTCTTCCAATCTGGCATTCATGCTGCTACACCTCTGCAAGGAAGTCAATGAAGGCACAAAGTTCTTGGCCACAACACTTCTTTAATTTTGCCTCCTTCTGAATATCAAAGCGAGGCGTGGGTGAGCAGACTGAGGGAGGAGGATACCCCAGAAAACCAACTCTAGCTGATGTCCCATCCCTCCTCCAAACTGCGAGTTCCTCCAGGACGCGAGGGGCGCGTCCTCAATTCACAAATGTTCACTGAAGGCCTAACAAGTGCCTGGCAGTGAGCTCGAGGCTGGGTAGCCCGCTGATTAAATCACAGTCCCCATCCTTGCGGCACGTAGATAACACTGGGAGGGACACACGGTGACTGCCCAGAGGGTCAGCCGACACGCTGCCCCCCAAACACACCCCGCAAGGAATCCTCCTCGCCGCCCTGACCTCTGCGCGCGTGCGCACAAGCGGCCGGATCGGGCGGAGGGCAGCGGACGGCGGGAAAAGGAGACTCACCTCGGTATTTCTCCACACTCCCCCCTTGATCATAATTCGAGGCATCTTCGCGGCGAAGAGTCTCGGCAAACGGCCGAGATAAGCTTCAAAGAAGTACTAACGGTGCTGCGGCCACGGGACCCAGTGCCGCCACTTCCTGCAAGCGCGACCGTCTGCTTTGAAGAGATCTGCGCAGGCGCAAGAGGAACTAAGCGGAATAGCAAATCTCGCGAGATCTCGGGTGGCAGAAAAGAAAAACACGCTTTAGTCAAGGAAGACTGACAGAAACCCATCAAACGACTCTGGGCAAAGCGCTCCGCACTCACTACTGTCCCTGACAAATTAGATCTTGCGAGAAGCCGGAGGCGGAGAGTGTCCGGGAACGTAGCGATGGGATTGGCCAGAACGTCACCCAGGGGCGCGGCGGGGCGTATCCGGGTAGAGTTTCAGCCCAGTCGGTAGGTAGCGAGCCTTGCTAAATTGTTACTTTGGCACTTTATTCGGCAATTCGTTAGTAGGAATTCATTAACAGAATATTAAGGGAAAGGCAACAGTTTATTTAAGCCTCAGTTTCCTAACCTGTGAAATAGAGAGAATAATGAAACCGACCTTGTGCCAAGGAATAAATGAAACAAAGTACATACGCCTAGCACAGTTCTGATACATAATATGTGACCGAAAAATGACAGCTATTATTAAAAGGAAAGCAATTGCAGCCCCACCACCCCCAAGTGATCAGTGGTTGCCCCAGAAATCCACAGAAATATCATGTCAGTTTTTCATTTATCACTCTTCAGCCAGTGTGGATTGTTAGCAATGATAGGCACTAATATTATACAGACTCAGGTTGGGTTGAAATCCTTACTCTCTCCCTCATTCACTGGGGTAAATAACCTTGCTGAATATCAGTATTCTTATATGAAAAGTGGTGCTAACCATACCTACCTCAAAGTTTGGGAGCAGATTAATCAAACCATACCTAATACACAATGAGGTAGGGATCGGCAAACTCTCTGCTCTCCCACCTCCCAGTTACTCAGTCTTCACCATTTCTGAACATTTCATTGCCATTCGCCCAGGAGGTTATGAAAATATTTAATGTCTTTCTCCTTCTATTTCTTCACTTCTTCATTTGCCTCTTCTAGAAGAGCTGCACAGAATTTTCCGATTAGATTTTTGTTGCTGTTTTTAACCTTGAAATGGGAAATTCTATCAAGAAAGTCACTATTTTATTTGAAAAGAAGCCAGCATAAGATTATGAATAGCACACAGACTTGATAAGATCTGGGTCTACTCCTGTCTTTGCTTCCAACTGCCTGTGTGACTGGAGACATACCATTTCCTATCTGTGGACTGCTGTTTGCAAGGCTTTCCTGTAAGATGTATGCCCAGTACCTCCTGCCCATCTTGCCCGTACTGTCCATTCAGTTGCTGTTTTTACAGTGCACTCACTCACTCGCTCACATACACCCACTGGCCATTTGACTGATCTGATCAAAGCTGAGCCATCAAGTCTCCTCTCCAGAAATTTTGACTTTGGGACGTAGAAGTGGTCCTTTTCTCTGCTGGCTGCTAAACCTCTAACATGTGACATCCAGTTTTCCACCACCATGTTTGTGCCAAGAAGAGAAGAAAGTCTGTCTGCAGGTGCACCAAAGTGGGAAGAAAGGAAAGTGAAGAAAGGGGCAGGTCCTTACTTTATCAGAGTCCCTCCATCCAATATTTCCTGAGGTCCAACTGTACTTTTTTTTTTTTTTAAGTCCTTTTGGTTAGTTCCCTGTTGGCTTTAGCCTGTTGGAGTTGGGTATCTGTTATTTGAAACCAAGAGTCCAAACAAATCCAAAGTTGGGCCAGAACTTTCTCAGCTCTTTCAGATCTAATATCCGAAGAGTCCATAATAATGTCTTCCCCTTCAACTCAGGGCCACCTCTAGCCCATATGTCACCTTTATGCCAACTAGAAAAATGTACCCCTTCCTCAAGACACTTTACTGCCACCAACTGGAAAACTTCATAGAATACTGATGTTTTGAGAATAGGACCCTCTACTACAAGAAAATTTAATTCCATATATGGGATGTGAATTGCACCCTCCTCAGGGTATACCCTGTACAACCTGTGCATCCAGATGGAGCAGCCCTGTCATATGTCCCTTGAGACTTATACATTTCTCCAAAGAAAATCTGCAAATGGCCAATAAGCAAATGAAAAGATGCTCAACATCATTTAGCCGATAGGGAAATGCAAATCAAACCACAGTGAGTTATGGGATCTATTCTTGTCACTAGATCTGAATACCTGAACAGACCAAGAGCAAAAAATGACAGACTCAGAGGATCTTCGTAAGGGTGTTCCTGTCACATCAGAAGGTGCGCCATTCCAGGCAAGCACCAGAGACATCCACAAAGGAAATGAATGGTTTACTGAAAAACAAGAGACATCCACAAAGGAAATGAACGGTTTACTGAAAAACAACTAGAAGATTTGACAATCTTATTCAATAAGAACCCATACCCAAACCCTGGTCTTCAGAAAGAAATGGCCTTTAAAATGGGTATACATCCAACAATGCTGCTAGTTTGGTTCAAGAACCATAAAGCAAAACTCATGAAAGCAAAATACAAGTATATTCAGCAAAAACAAGAAGGTCAACAACAGCAGTTACCTGAGGAAGGAGTCAAGATCAGTCCTTCCAAAAGAAATATGGACACGCCACACAGACCCCTGGAGAGTGTTTCCCCTATCTCCTTAGTTTATACAGATTATTCAGTATCCTCATTCCAATTTAGCATCTGTCTCAACTTTAGAGCCCCAACTGACAACTTTATTGGCCGCAAAATAGTCCATTTTGGCTGCTGCCAAGACCCAAACATATACTGTTTCCAACCCACTTTTGAATCCCAAATTCTCCCCCCAAACTTAGATTCTATTTCTTTTTATCTTCATCTCTACAAATAACTTAAATGGCATATTAAGTTCTCTCCATTATAACTTTTCTGTAAATCTAAAATTATCCTCAAATAGAAAGTTCATCTTTGAGTTCTGTTTTCAGGATACTCAGGCTAGGACATATCCACTAAAAGATAATCAAAAAAAAAAAAAGATCACATATCACATGGTATTCAGCCTCTTTAGAATTGAGTTATGTCCCCTACAAGGCCTTTTCAAGTCATCTATGAATAGGATCTTCAAAGATTCTATTAAGATGAAGCCAATTAAATCAGGTTGGCCTTAACCCTATAACACTGGAATCCTTCAGAAGCAAAGGAAATTTTGGCATGAAAGTAGAAGCCTCAATGGGAAACCAAAGAAGACAGATCACCATGTACAGAGACACACAAGCCACCACCAGAAAACTACAGACATCTGAGAAAGCATGGTCCACTGATACCTTGATTTCAGACTTCTAGCCTCCAAAACATCAATACAATAAATTCCTGTTGTTTAAGAAAAAAAAAAAAGCTACAACCTTACACCCACCAGAACTATTATTTTGAAAAAAGAAAATAATAAGTACTGACAAGGATGCAGAGAAATATGAACCCTTGTACACTGTTGGTGGGAATATAAAATGGTACAGTAGCTATGGAAAACAATTTTACAGTTCCTCAGGAAGTTAAACATAGAATTACTTCTAGGTGTGTATCCAAAAGAATTGAAAGCAGGGATTTGGACAGATATCTGTATGCCAATATTCATAGCAGCATTGCTCACAATAGCCAAAAAGTAGGAGGAACCCAAGTAAGTGTCCATCAGCAGTTGAGTGAATAAACAAAATATGGAATGCAGTGGAATATTACTCAGCCATAAAAAGGAGCAAAGTACTGCTACATGCTACAATATGGATGACTCTTGAAGATACCATGTTGAGTGAACTAAGCCAAACACAAAAAGACAGATGTATGATTTCACTTATATGAAATATTTAGAATATGCAAATTCATAGAGGCAGAAAGTAGATTACAGGTTATCAAGGGCAGGAAGAAGGGGGAAATGGAAAGTTAATATTTAAGGGGTTCAAAGTTTCTGTTTGAGAAGATGGAAAAGTTTTTGGTAATAGATGGTAGTGATAATAGCACAACATTGTGGGCAATAAATACAACTTGTTTACTTGAAAGTGATGAATATGGGAAATTTCATGTTATATATATGTTACCACAATAAAAAAATAAAAATAAATGAATAAAATGAGCCTTAAGGCACTTTTGGATGTACAAACCACTTGTCCTGCTTCAGGATTCAGAAAACACACCTTCTGACAGTCTCAGACTGTCTGAAATCAGTTTCCCATAGCCACAATCACCAGGGGCTGTCCTCTAGTATGGCCTGAATTGGCCAGTCTCCCCCACCAGGCACCCCAGTGTCACCCGCCAAGCCTGGGGTCCTCACCAAGAGGCCATGTCCACTTTAGGATCTCTGGTGGGGCAGTCTTAAGGAGCAGCCACCATCAGAACAATCCAGATTGTATAGTCGGTCACCATGAACCTCTGGGCAAAGTGCGTGGTCACATCTTCTTTCTCCTCACCTGAGGCGTTGTTTCCCAAGCGAGTTCCTCAGTACACCAGGCCTACACGAAATAAATGTTTGAATAAACTTCATGCTCTGTCCCCCTTTTGCAGAGTCACCAACTATATCCTGTAAGAGGTTATAAGATGAAGAAACTTGTCCCTTTTTAACATAGCAGTTCCCAAGCTAGTTTGACCCCGGGAAGTTTTTTCTTGTACTTACTGACATGGAAACACTGACCTAGGAAAAGGAGGTTGGAGCTCCAACCAACTTACATGGATCAACAAGAAATGTTTGCAGGAGTGTTTCTAGGTTGCCTTGCCTCCCTCCCCCTTTTCCTCACCCCTCATTCTTTACTAGAAGCTAGTTCTGACTGGGCTAACATTTACTTAGCTGAGGAAACAGGATCAAAATTCTAGTTTCCCTCATGTCCAGTTTTTTACCCCCAAGAAACTGTGCAGGAAAGGGCTAAAATTAGGGGCAAATGCCTTCGGCAGTACCAGGATGGGGCGGGGTTAGTCACCCCATAATCCCCATAAAGCCACTCTCCAAATAAACAGACAATTTCAGTAAAAACATTGTCTTGCTCTGCAAAGACAACTTCAAGAATCCTTTAGCCCCACCCCCCATCTACCCAGACTTTGACGCGAAGGTCCTCCCTCCCATATAGAAATTCCTTAGCCGGCCCTGGTGAAAGTTAATATTTGGGGGTCTCCTTACTGTCAAATGGAATTCATGTACTTTCATTCCTGGTAACTCATATGTTGTTAAACATGGTTAATCATCTAAATCGGTTTGAGTTTCATCTACTGACACTTCCTTGTGGTGGATCCAATTGTAGTTTATAATTTTTCACAGGAGCTCATCTTCATGAGCCTTATTACTAGGGAGATCCCCTAAGCCTTGAGATGGCAAAGTGTTTCCAAAGAGAATGTTTCCTCAGGCCCTGTAGATTCAAAGAATCTTTTTTAGTTCATTTCCTGGTTTGGAATCAATATTCCAATCAGGTAATGTACATCTGAACCCTGCACCCACACATCACAAGCTTGGGATTTACATTTCATAGGAGACTTTTTTTTTTCCACATGCATATATCTGGAGCCCAGACTTATATATCCGGCTACCTCCTGGATGGTTCCACTGATGTGTCTCACAAGTATCTCAACTCAACTTGCCCAAAGTTGAAAACCTGGTCTCCTCCAGCATTCCTTATTTCAGTGTATAGCACAGGACTTCCATGTATGGTTCTGAAAGAAGGGAAAATGGGGGCTGAAATCCAATTTATACACTGCTCACCAAGCCATGCATCTGAAGGGTTGTGTCTACCGAGAGCATCTTCCTCTAATTGTACAAAAATGCCACATAAGCTACAACTGGCCCTGACAACAGCACTACCATCCTGCTGCCATATTTCCTTCTCCCTTGCCTCTCCCCACCCTTACCCAAGCCATTCCAGAGTCTTATCCCTTTTACCTCCATGGTAGGTCGCCAGATTTAGCAAATAAAAACACAGGACACCCTGTTAAATTTGAATTTTAGATAAACAACAAATAATTTTCAGTATAACTATGTCCCATGCATCCATTCTGTGCCCCCTTCTAATAGAACCCCACGTTTTGCTCAAGTCCATAATGCATCTAGCCAGAAAAACACACTTCTAGTCAGATGATGATACCCATGTTCACAGCATTGCCACTGGAAGCTGTGTGTGAATGTGCAGTGCTTCTTCAACCTGTCCACATTTTGTGGGACGGACACATTCCTGAGAAAATGAGGCATTTGGGATATTGGGGTTTGTATTTGATAGGAGGCTGGACCCCTTCATGTTTATTCTTGCTGTATGTATTTCTTACACAGTCCAGATCTGGGAACCTCAGTGTTTACTCCTCAAGCCAGTAGTGGCCACCCCATTCTTTGGGGTGGACTTAGACCAGGAGCCCTCCTAGAGTTCCCCAGCACTGGAAGAATGCCAGGGGAACTTGCTCTGTTGACTCCCTGAAAGGTCTGCCATCCCACACTGGGCACATTGCTTAGTGTTGGGTCCAGCTGTCACTCTCTCCTGATTTTTCCAACTAAGAAGGACAAGCTGCTGTAAGTTGGAACCATGCTGTTGGGGGTTTCCAACTTTAAAATACTTCAAAAGGTCCAATTCTATAAACAATGTTCTTACCTACCTAGGTTTTGAGGCCAAATACCCAACAGTAAAAGGAAACAGTGCAACCAAACAAAATAGCTCAAATTAGAAATACAATTAACAGAGTCATAAAGAATATGCATAAATCCCTTGTAGAATTTCAGAAATTTAATAATATGCTTTAACATGCTGATAAGTTAGAGTGCAGAGACAATAAAACAGTCTTGAAATTGTCTTCATTTCTGTGACTTGGACTTTGGTGCAAGTATGACATAGTTTCCCTCCTGTACACAGTATCTGAAATTAGAATACCTCATGTATAGTATAAAGTTATTGCTCTAATAAATTTACTTGTAAATGTCATGTACAGGTAGTTTCTATTAAACCTTCAAGCTTCAGTTTTTGAAATCTAGAAAAAAGTGCATGCGTGCACACACACATGGACACTCATTTTTATTTACTAGAAAACTTAAAGCGAGGTGAAGGGAATCTTCGCATCTAACAGGTTCAGTCTATTTGGATCTGGAAAGAAAAAAGACCTGGCACAGCCACACCATCACATACTTTTCCCATTTAAGCTTTTCTTTTGGGCCTTAGTCCCTCCAACACACCCATGTGTGCATGTGCACACACACACACATACACACATACACACAACACAACTTTCCCAAAGACAATAATGGGACTCTTCAGCTGCCAGTTGTGAGCAGTGCTGTGGAATAAGGCAGTCTAATCCCTGAGATGTGCCCCCAGAGAATTCCAAATGCAGTGAAAATTGCTCTAATTTCTAGATGATGGAATGGGGCCCTGCAACTGTGAAAGTTCAATTATTTTTTAATAAATAGTATCTACCCAGGTATAGAAACTATCTATACAGGAATTCTCTCTCTTCAAACCCTAGAAACTTCTACAAACTTGCTTAAATTGTATTTTGGTTGTTTTCCTTAATGCTTTCATCATGTAGGACTCCTCTCCAAAACTTCAGAGTACCTTCTGAGAGCAGTTTCCTGTCCCACCAAAATATCAATTTTATAAAAAACAAAGGAAAGCATAGAACCATTCCACATTAAAGGAGACTAAAGAGACATAACAACTGAATGTAATATATAATTACTGAACTGGGCCCTTTAGCTGGTAAAAAAATACTGTTATAATAGAGGTTTCTAGGCCAATTGATAACATTTGAATAAATGTTTGAATACATTTGTATAAGAGGTAGTAGTATTGTATTAATGGTAAATTCGCTGAATTTGATATTTGTATTGTGGTTATGTTTGTGGATATCTTTGACTTTAGGGGACGCATGCTGAAGTTATGTAGGTGTGCCAATTTGAAACTATTATGTACTCCAGAAAAACCATGTTTTAATCCTGATCCAATCTTGTCAGACTTAGGTTGGGAGACTTTGATTGGGTTGTTTTCATGGAGATGTGACACACCCTGTCGTGGGTGTGACCTTTTGATTAGATGGAAACATAACTCCACCCATTGAAGATAGGTCTTGATTGTTTACTAGAGTCCCTTAAAAGGGGAAACATTTCGGATAAACCTCAGATGCAGACGCTTGGAGAACAGTTGCTTCAGAGCTGACAGACATGGATGTTTGCAGATGCTTAAAGAGCCAATAAAGCCAACATGAGACTCAGACATTTAGAAATGCAGAGCACAGCAGACATTGCCATATGCCTTCCTATGAGATGCCAAGCAGGAAGCTGGAGAGAGCCAAGGGAAGCCAAGATATGAAAGCCAGCCCCAGAGAAGTCAATTGAGGGACCCTATTAGAAATAGAGGCTGAAAGGAACAGAGCCCAGGAGCAAGGGACCAACAGATGCCAGCCATGTGCCTTCCCATCTCAAAGAGGTGTTCTGGATGGCATCAGCATTTCTTGAGTGAAAGTAACCTCTTGTTGGTGACTTAATTTGAACATTTCCATGGCCTTAGAACTGTAAACTTGTAATAAATTCCCTTTATAACAGCTGTTCCACTTCTGCTATACTATATTCCAGCAGCTTTAGCAAACTACTACAATAGGTGTGAAGAATTATGATGTCTGCCACTCATTCTCAAATAGTTCAGCAAAATAATAATATTAATTATAGGAGAGAGAATAAGGGCAAATTTGGACAAATGTTAACAACTGGAGGATCTAGGGGAAGGATACATAGGTGTTCATTGTACAATTCTTGCAACTTTTCTGTAAGTTCGAAAGTTTTCAAAATATAAAATTTTTTTAAAAAAGCAAAGTACAGTGATTCCTCATTAAAATCAAACATTTGATTTAAGACAGCAACACTGACAAAGACAAGCAATTGGAAAAGGCTTGCCAGAGTGCAAACAGTGCTTGATTTGTGGGTCTTTTTCTGCTCAGGATTGTCTTGAAATGTCCAAGGAACCTGTGGATAGAGGCATGGAGTTAAAGGTTGTGTTCCATTAGAAGACTAACAGTTGCCAATCAACACACTGACCCCACAATGCAGAGTCAGGACATCTGCCCAGGGTACCATCCACTCTGAGAGAAGTTTTTGCCTTCTCTCCTCTCCACTGCAAAGCCTCTCAAAAGCCTGCTCTTCTAGGCTTGCCTCCAGTTTTTATACTGTTTTTTGAAGGTTCTTTAACCCACCAAGAGGGAGTAAACCCTGTAGTAAGGGAATCGCTGGCTGCCAATTGTCAAGCTCCTCAACTTCTCTTATCTCATTCTTCAGCCTGTTGGCCTTCTCTTTCATCCAGAAAGGCAAGCTGTAGGGAGACAAGAATACCCTCAGGTTGGATTCGTCTGATGCAAAATTTACAAACACCTTCAGTGGATAGATCATTACATGCCTCAAAAGCAAGAAGATCTCCAAACCAAAATAAAATGCCTTGTTGGTTGTTAATTATTTGCCCCGCCCCAAAGCCAGATCTCTTTTCTGCCCTCCTCTGCTCTGTTTTCTGCCCAGGAGGCTGACCTCTACAGTTTGGCATCACCTTGAATCCTCCCTGCAACTCTGGAAGTTGCCCTCTGACTCTGAGTTGGGTTTAGCTAATGGAAGGCACTAACAGGAGATCAGAGGGTGAGAAGAGAGAGAGATTGATTAATACAACTGAAAGACACCGATATGAGAACTTTTAAAGAGTTTTGAAAGACACAAAAGTAGACTTGAAGCAGATGGAAAGACAGCTCTTGTTCCTTCAACTTGATACCACAAAGATGACAATTACACCCAAGTTAATATATAAATGTAACATGATCCCAATAAACACAGTGACGTTTATGATGCTAGCAACTTGATTTTAAATTTCATGTGAGAAACAAACAAGATATATATATATACACATACACATCCTGTTGGTTTTGTTTTTCTACAAAATCCTGGCTAATACATCCAGTCATGCCACAGGAATAAAGACCAAGTTCACCACTTATGTGCGTTACTACATATGACATAGTATGTGGTAACATACCCAACATAAGCAATGAATGACAAGTATGTCATGACTGACCACCTGTCCTACATGGAATGTAAGATACATCCTGATTTCAAAGTTGTTAAAATGCGTAAAAAAAAAAAATTAAGTGTCCCAATATAGATGCAAACTGAAATACTTTTTCCTTAGGATACATTAATTGGAATAGTCTTTCTTCTCTTCTCTATTGGCAAAGTTTACTTATCATCTAGGACCCAGATCAAATATCACCTCCTCTACAATCCATTCCCAACTTCGTCACATGTGTACAACCTTCTGTGTGCACATTGTACCATGTTCACTTTCAGTTATTTTAGGATTATTCATTTACTAATCTAGACTAATGGACCAAGCCTTACATCATAGTTACCTTCATGACCCCTGCCTCCATCATGCCGCCACTTTCCCACTTCTCCAACAGGCCAAGGGCATAAAAAAAACTCTATTGATATCTGTTGAGTTGATTAAACAATCTCTGTAGACACGTTGCAAATTAAAGGGGTTTTTTTCAATAATCTCTCCCACCTCATTTTTATTCTAATTCTGCCTCTGCCACTAACCAGCTAGGGAAGAGTTAGGCAAGTCATACAACATTTCTGGTTATCAAGTTTTGTCTACATCTAAAAATTGGAATGTTGCATTTACAGATTTAACATTTTAAAATCCTAAGCACAAATGGCAAAATATTTAAAGAGATGAATAACTTTATTGAGAGTAATAAACTTAAACAAAACTGAGTCCATCAAATAACAGGAAAGAAAAAAAAAAGAATTTTTTTATTCCTAGGTAACAAAGAAGGTTCTGGCTTCCAGCCACTGCGGAATAACCAAGGATAAGATTCACTCTCCTGCCTTAGACAACTAGAAGACTGGGTGTAATATATGAAATAGTTTTGGGGCATTAGACAACAGGTGACATAGGACTGTGACCCCAAAGAGAAGGAAAAGAAATGAGGAGAGCCCCATGATTGCCCAGCCTTTGCCCAGAGGCACATTCCAGATCACAGAAGAGTAATGAGTAGCCCAAACAGAGCACAGTGTTCTCTTGGAGTTTGATGAGCCAAAGATCAGAGTTTAGGGATGGCTAGAAGTTGGAGGGCAGAGTTCTGGAGAAGATGGATCTAGGCAGAAAATGAGCTTCAGAAATCTGCATAGCAGTCCTCTTAGGTCTTTACTAAAAACTAAGACTAAAACACAAGTTTAGGGTGAAATTTCACAAGATGGGGCAACAGAGGGACTGGGAAACTGTGAGCTGAGTGGTTCCCAGAGCTCACAGGGATTGGGCATCATTCAAGTTCTAACTAACTACAATGAAAATTCCTCACTGATCACTCGGGGCATTCAGCGGGCACCAGTAGGGCCGTGACTTAGTAGTGGGGTTAAATTCCCCCCACCCCCACCCCGAGTAAAGGCTACTTTATACCAGCCCTCACACATCTTGAAAACAAGCCTCGAAAGGATCAAACTGAACTGCAGGTGGCTTAGCTGCCAGCTTGAACAAAACCCAACACTCTTCAAAAGAAGATAATATAATCCAGACACTCAACAACTGAAATCACATATCCAGGACCCAACCAAAATTTAATAGATGTGCCAAGCAGCACAAAAATGTGACCCATAGGGATAAGAATCATTCAATAGAAACAGACTCAAAAACAACAGAGATGATAGAATTAGCAGACAAAAAGTTAAAACAGCTACATTAAAGTATTTAAATTAAAGAATGTGAAAATAAGGGGTGCACAGGTAATTCAGTGGTAGAATGCTGGCCTTTCATGCAAGAGACCCAGGTTTGATTCCCGAACCATGCACCCCCCCCAAAAAAAATTCTTGGGTGGTGCAGCAGTGGCTCAATGGCAGAATTCTTGCTGCCATGCCAGTGACCTGGGTCCAATTCTTGGAGCCTGTCCATGCCAAAAAAAAGAAAAAAGAAAACAGCGAGGAAAGTAGTAGAAGATATAAAAAGGAATCAAATGAAGTTTCTAGAGGTGAAAATACAATATTCACTGGATGGGATTCACAGCAGATTAGACTACAGACACTGTAGAAGAAAATATTAGTGAATCTAAGAAAAAAGAAATGGTAAATCCAACATCAGAAACTGAAACCAGAGTCTTTCTGTCTACTGCCATGATTAGTGACTAGATTTTTTCATCAGGGTGATTATCAGATTCCTGAAGAAAAGGCTTGAGTCTCCCAGTTCTCATGCTAGCCACAGCACAGAGGGATATGCTGGTCCTGCAACGTTTTGTCCTTCTTTAAAAAATACTTACTTTTTCAGGAAAACAAGATTCATTGGTATTCTATGATTTATATTTGTAAAAACATGTTTGCACGTGAAAAGCAATATATAAAAGCTAGAATAGGTGGCATGGTGGGATTACAGATGATTGCTATTTTGGTGGGGTAAGGGGCGGTACATGGGCTAGGAATCTAAATCGGGTCTCCCACATGGCAGGTGAGCATTCTACCACTAAACCCCCTGATTGCTGTTATTTTGAATATTCAAGAGTAGAGTTTATGCAAAGTATTCCCTGGGCAGTGCAACAGTAGTTTAGTGGCAGAATTCTCGCCTGCCATGCCAGAGAACCGGGTTCAATTCCCGGTGCCTGCCCATGCAAAAAAAAAAAAAAAAAGTATTCCCACTGAGCTTCAGGATTTGGTCCCCCAGCTAAACCCCAGTGGGTCAGGCTCTGGAACACTTATCCACTCTATCTGTATTTATATGGATGGTATCCAAAAGCCAGTTTTTTTATATGGACAAATATCTCTTTGTAGGTCAGGAATCATTTTGGGTGAATGAATGAGGCTCAGAATGGAGCTGAGCAGAAATGTAAGATCGAGGAATGATACTTCCCTCAAATACAGGAGTGCTCCATTGGCTTTCTCTCTGCCCCTTGAAACTCTGACCTTCCTCCCTTGCTGCAATCATTTGGGCATGTGTCCTTCTTTTCCAACAAACAATTAAGTTTGAGAAAGCAAGGACACTATTTTTTCCATGTAACCCTCCCATAGAGCAAACCCAGCACAATGCGTGGCACCTATTTATCATATCTGCTGGACACATGAACATCCCAGCTGCCAGATTCCACACACACTTGCCCTCCAAATATCTCTCCATAAAAAAAGATTAAAATAATTGATATTTTCACAAAGGAAGAATAATATAAAACACAGTGAAGGAACTCACGTGGGAATTTGTGGAAGAGGCTCAAGTGGAATAAACGTATCAAATTTCCTTTCATAAGGCACTCTGAAAAAAAGAGAATGCAGCCATAAAATTGGTGTGGCCTTTATAGCAAAGAGATCAATACATAATTGTGTTCAAGAAAATGGCTTACTTTCTGGTTTTAATTTTCCTATATGGACTTCAAAATAGTAAGGGTCATTATTTTTATTATTTTTTATCATTTTAGGAAGGAACACATGATTAGTTTTTTAAATAACATTTTAAATGTGATTAACCAACTTTTTTTCTTTACCAATCCTCCCTTTCTTCTCAATCACTTTGTTCTAAGGTTAGTTACAAGTTTAAGTCAACCCAAATTGGAGTCACTAACAATCTGATTTGGTATGAAAATTAAAAATTCATCAAATCTGTGATAATAGCAATAAGAACAAAATTAACAACCACTTCTATATTCTAGTCAAGATCCTGTGTATAATTTCAGTTATACACATGCATGCGTTCATTCATTCATTAATAGAAATGAATTTTTAAGGAGTTTTTCACCCAATCATGTCTACTGAGATCTATCCTCCTTTAAAAATTAATTTAGATATAGTGGTGAGAGATATAATCCCCTTAAAACTAACTAAATAACCCTAGTATTAAGATGTACTTACAATGAAAATTTCACTGGTGGAAGAGTTGATCCTGCTTTGTGGAAGCCTTTACTCTGTTCTGGGTACATGTATGGGTTATCCCCAGGAGTTAAATTTGGGATTCCATTCCTGGGATCGATATCTATGGAAGATGTTTGAAAATGAAATCATAAAAACAATTGAGGATGATCCACAGATTTGCTGTAAGTATTCACATGACAGTGGGAATAGGATAACACAGTGGTTTTTTTAATATAGTGGTTTTTTTTTAATTTTTTTTTTTTTTTTTTTTTTTTTTAAAGGAAAGACAGAGAGAAGGAAGGAAGGATAGAAGGAAGAAAGGGAAACATCTTTAAACATCTTCCCGTTTTATTGTATTCTGTTTCTCCGCTTTTGCTACACGGGCTGGGGCCGGGAATCGAACCGAGGTCCTCCGGCATAGCAGGCAAGCACCCTGCCCGCTGAGCCACCGCGGCCCGCCCTAATTTTTTTTATTAATCAAAAAAAAGAAAAGAAATTAACACAACATTTAGAAATCATTCCATTCTACACATGCACTCAGTAATTCTTAGTATCATCACATAGATGTATGATCATCATTTCTTAGTACATTTGCATCGATTTAGGAAAAGAACTAGCAAAACAGCAGAAAAAGATATAGAATGTTAATATAGAGAAGAGAATTAAAATAATAATACTAATAAAATATATATATATATAAAAAGGAAAAAGAAAAAAACAAAAACAAAAGATACAAACACACAAACAAACAAACAAAAAACCATATTTCAGGTGCAGCTTCATTCAGTGTTCCAACCTAGTTACATTACACTTAGGTATTATTGTGCTGTCCATTTTTGAGTTTTTGTATCTAGTCCTGTTGCACAGTCTGTATCCCTTCAGCTCCAATTACCCATTATCTTACCCTGTTTCTAACTCCTGCTGGTCTCTGTTACCAATGATACATTCCAAGCTGATTCTCGAATGTCGGTTCACATCAGTGGGACCATACAGTATTTGTCCTTTAGTTTTTGGCTAGACTCACTCAGCATAATGTTCTCTAGGTCCATCCATGTTATTACATGCTTCATAAGTTTAGTGTGTCTTAAAGCTGCATAATATTCCATTGTAGGTATACGCCACAGTTTTTTAGCCACTCATCTGTTGATGGACATTTTGGCTGTTTCCATCTCTTTGCAATTGTAGATAATGCTGCTATAAACACTGGTGTGCAAATGTCCGTCTGTGTCTTTGCCCTTAAGTCCTTTGAGTAGATACCTAGCAGTGGTATTGCTGGGTCGTAATCCATTCTGCCATTCTATGTCTTTTGATTGGGAAATTCAGTCCATTAACTTTTAGTGTTATTACTGTTAGGATAATATTTTCCTCTACCATTTTGGCTTTTGTATTATATATATCATATCTGATTTTCCTTCTTTCTACACTCTTCTCCATACCTCTCTCTTCTGTCTTTTCGGTTCTGACTCTAGTGCTCCCTTTAGTATTTCTTTCAGAGCTGGTCTCTTGGTCACAAATTCTCTCAGTGACTTTTTGTCTATAAATGTTTTAATTTCTCCTTCATTTTTGAAGGACAATTTTGCTGGATATAGGAGTCTTGGTTGGCAGTTTTTCTCTTTTAGTGATTTAAATATATCATCCCACTGTCTTCTAGCTTCCATGGTTTCTGCTGAGAAATCTACACATAGTCTTATTGGGTTTCCCTTGTATGTGACAGATTGTTTTTCTCTTGCTGCTTTCAAGAACCTCTCTTTCTCTTTGACCTCCGACATTCTAACTAGTAAATGTCTTGGAGAACGCCTATTTGGGTCTATTCTCTTTGGGGTGCGCTGCACTTCTTGGATCTGTATATTTAGGTCTTTCATAAGAGTTGGGAAATTTTCAGTGATAATTTCTTCCATTAGTTTTTCTCCTCCTTTTCCCTTCTCTTCTCCTTCTGGGACACCCACAACACGTATATTTGTGCGCTTCATATTGTCATTCAGTTCCCTGATTCCCTGCTCAAGTTTTTCCATTCTTTTCCCTATAGTTTCTGTTTCTTTTTGGAATTCAGTTGTTCCATCCTCCAGTTCACTAATTGTAGCTTCTGTCTCTTTAGATCTACCATTGTAGGTATCCATTGTTTTTTCCATTTTTTCTTCTTTGTCCTTCACTCCCACAAGTTCTGTGATTTGTTTTTTCAGATTTTCTATTTCTTCTTTTTGTTCAGCCCATGTCTTCTTCATGTCCTCCCTCAATTTATTGATTTGGTTTTTGAAGAGTTTTTCCATTTCTGTTCGTATATTCAGCATTAGTTGTCTCAGCTCCTGTATCTCATTTGAACTATTGGTTTGTTCCTTTGATTGGGCCATATCTTCAATTTTCCGAGCATCATCCATTATTTTCTGCTGGTGTCTGGGCATTTGATCAGACTTCCCTGGGTGTGGGACCCAGCTGGTTGAAAGGTTTTTCTGTGGAATCTCTGAGCTCTGTTTTTCTTTTCCTGCCCAGTAGGTGGCGCTCATGGCGGTCGTTTGTCTGCGGGGCAGTCGGCCCGGGAAACCGCGCGTGGAGGCGGGGGTCGCTGGCCGCGGCTTGGGGGAGTGCCGGTCCAAATTGCCCAGCTGGCCCGAGACGCCAAGCGTGACGGGAGGGCCCCGCTATCCAATGTTCCCAGTCAGACCGGGGAGCCACTTGCGTGGAGGGGACCCCAGTCGCCAGCCGCCCCAGCCGGGAAAACGTGCGCCCCTCGGGTATCTCACTGCAGTGGATTCTCCCTACCCGTTCAGCCGTTCCAGAATGGGGTACGCTGTCTTTTTGGTCTCTGTCGTGACTCCGGGAGCTGTTTCATATTGTTTCTGTTTCTTTAGTTGCTTTTCTGGAGGAGGAACTAAGACCCACGCGTCTTACTAAGCCGCCATCTTCTCCGGAAGTCCCTTAATATAGTGTTTTATTATGAGGTTTCATAAAGTTCGGTTTGTGCTTATCTTACCTTGAGGAGATGAAGAGAAAAGTGTGAATCTATGTTGGGGACATTTTTTTAAGAAGTGTTGTTATAACCTCACAAGAATAGGCTTAAGTTCGGATAGGATGTTTTGATTTAAAATCTAGAGTGAATCAGGTGCTCTGTGATCATTAGCGATATCTGATTTTAAAAATCTTTTCATTCTTGAAAACTCTAACCTTAAGACTTCTTGTCTAAACTTTGTATTAACTCTTCTGTATAGTAAAACAACATAATTACACCCATGAACTGAGTGCCTGCTGGATACTAGCTGCTAGGATTCAAAGCAAGGAGAATGGAGTGACCTTATCTTCTGAATCCCAAACCAGGACACTGACAAGTAAGGTCAGTGATGGCAAGAGGTAGTGTGAAGGCCTTAGACTTTGAAGTCAGTCATACCTGAATGCCAATCCAATTCTGCAATTTCTAATTCTGTGCCCTTGAGCAATTTATTTGTTAGCCTTAGTATCCTCATTTATAAACTATTTCAAATGTCTGTTTGCAGGGTTATCAAGAGTATTAAATATATTTTTTTCAACCTGGAAAGTACAATTGTCATGTAGCTAAGGCCTAATTCTCTCCCTTGGGAATCTTATCTAGTTGGGTAGACTAGATATGTATAAAAGAAGATAAATAATATTATAAGGCAGTGAATGCCATCCACTCCAGTACAGTGGTTCTAAAATTTTAGCATACCTGAAAATCATTTAAGGAGCTTCTTTTTTTCTTTTTTTAAAAATTATTTATTTTTTAATTTGTGTATTATATATTCACATACTATATAATCATCCAAAGTATATAATCAATGTTCACAATAGCATCATATAGTTGTACACTTATCATCACAATCAACTTTTTTTTCTTTTTTGTGAAAAATAAGATATATACAAAAAAGCAATATATTTCAAAGCACATCACAACAATTAGTTTGTAGAACAGATTTCAGAGTTTGGTATGGATTACAGTTCCACAGTTTCAGGTTTTTACTTCTAGCTACTCTAAGATACTGAAGACTAAAATAAACAACAATATAATGATTCAGCAATCATATTCATGTATTAAACACAACACTCTCTATATAACTCTACCATCAACTTTCATCTTTCTCCCACTTTCTAAGGGTTTTTGGCTATGCCCATTCTAATTGTTTCATGTTGGAAGGATCTGTCAATAATATTGGATAGGGGAATAGAACTAGTTGATGTTCTGGAGAGGCTGGCCCCTCTGCATTCCAGGACCTATCTAGTCCAGGGACCCATCTGGAGGTTGTAGATTTCTGGAAAGTTACCCTAGTGCATGGAACCTTTGTAGAATCTCATACAATGCCCTAGGTATTCTTTTGTACTGGTAGGAATGGTTATGGTTGGGGTTTGGCAAGTTATGGTATGTCTAACTGAGATTTGCATAAGAGTGACCTCCAGAGTAGCCTCTCAACTCCATTTGAAGTCTCTCAGCCACTGATATCTTATTTGTTACACTTCTTTTCCCCCTTTTGGTCAGCATTGTTGATCCCATGGTGCCAGGGCCAGACTCATCCCTGGGAGTCATCTCCCATGCTGTCAGGGAAACTTTCACACCTGGATGTCTTGTCCCACATAGTGGGGAGAGCAATGATTTCGCCTGTAGAGTTGGGTTTAGAGAGAGACCACATCTGAGCAACAAAACAGGTCCTCCAGAAGTAACTCTTAGGCATATCTATAGGTAGGTTAAGCTTATCTGATACATACATAAGCTTTACAAGATCAAGCCTCAAGATCAAGGGCTTGGCCTATTGATTTGGGTGCCCCTGATGTTTGACACAGTATCAGGTGTTCCCTGGTGGTAAAGTTTAATAGTTCCATATTTTTTCTCCCATCCCTCAAGGGACTTTGCCAATACTTTTTGATTATCTGCTTAATATACTCTGGAATTTATTGAAGTATTACTTTAAGCTATACAGAATTAAAGGACCTCATTCTCATTTTGGGCTGTACTTAGAGAGCTTTTTGAAAATGCTTAGTCCCAACCCAAGATATTCTGTTTCAGAAGGTCTGGGCTGGGATCAGGAACAAGCATTTTGTACAAACGCTCAAGTTGATTATGATGCAGATGGTCTGAGGACAACACTTAGAAATGTACCATTTTAAATCTCACAAGATAATGTCACCAAATAGAAAAAGAACGAATAACTTGGATGTAAGTATAAGATGTTACTTTTTGGAAAAAATCTAATGAGCACTTCTCAGATGACATGCTTGCTTAAGCTATAAGGGTTAATGTGGGGGTTGTTATGATTTCTAAATGTTCCATAAAAAGCAGATAGTAGTCCAAAGTGCTGAACACTCTGTATCAATAACTGATAGATACATAGCATATGAAAAGATGCTTACCATCTTAGTCATTAGAGAAATGTGAATCAAAGCTTCAATGAGATACCATTCCATACACACAAAGATGTCTATTATTTTAAAAACAGATAAAAGAAGATGTGAGAAATTGGGATGCAGGTGCATTGTTGGTAAGAGAGTGAAAAGGTACAACTGCTTGGCAATCTTCAAATTATTAAACATAAAATTCTCATTCACTTTTTTTTTCTTTTTTCTTTTTTTATTAATTAAAGAATAAAAAGAAATTAATACAACATTTAGAAATCATTCCATTCTACATATGCAATCAGTAATTCTTGACATCATAACATAGATGCATGATCATCATTTCTTAGTACATTTGTATCGATTTAGGAAAAGAACTAGCAAAACAACAGAAAAAGATATGGAATGTTAATATAGAGAAAAAAATGAAGATAATAATAATAGTAAAAAAAAGAAAAGGAAAAAGAAAAAAAAGACAAACAAACAGACAGACAAAAAAGAAACCTATAGCTCAGATGCAGCTTCATTCAGTGTTTTAACATGATTACTTTACAATTAGGTATTATTGTGCTGTCCATTTTTGAGTTTTTGTATCTAGTCCTGTTGCACAGTCTGTATCCCTTCAGCTCCAATTACCCATTATCTTACCCTGTTTCTAACTCCTGCTGGACTCTGATACCAATGACATATTCCAAGTTTATTCTCGAATGTCCGTTCACATCAGTGGGACCATACAGTATTTGTCCTTTAGTTTTTGGCTGGACTCACTCAGCATAGTGTTCTCTAGGTCCATCCATGTTATTACATGCTTCATAAGTTTATCTTGTCTTAAAGCTGCATAATATTCCATCGTATGTATATACCACGGTTTGTTTAGCCACTCATCTGTTGATGGACATTTTGGCTGTTTCCATCTCTTTGCAATTGTAAATAACGCTGCTATAAACATTGGTGTGCAAATGTCCGTTTGTGTCTTTGCCCTAAAGTCCTTTGAGTAGATACCCAGCAATGGTATTGCTGGGTCGTATGGCAATTCTATATTCAGCTTTTTGAGGAACCGCCAAACTGCCTTCCACAGTGGTTGCACCATTTGACATTCCCACCAACAGTGGATAAGTGTGCCTCTTTCTCCGCATCCTCTCCAGCACTTGTCATTTTCTGTTTTGTTGATAATGGCCATTCTGGTGGGTGTGAGATGATATCTCATTGTGGTTTTGATTTGCATTTCTCTAATGGCCAGGGACATTGAGCATCTCTTCATGTGCCTTTTGGCCATTTGTATTTCCTCTTTTGAGAGGTGTCTGTTCAAGTCTTTTTCATATTTTGTAATTGGGTTGGCTGTCTTTTTGTTGTTGAGTTGAACAATCTCTTTATAAATTCTGGATACTAGACCTTTATCTGATATGTCGTTTCCAAATATTATCTCCCATTGTGTAGGCTGTCTTTCTACTTTCTTGATGAAGTTCTTTGATGCACAAAAGTGTTTAATTTTGAGGAGCTCCCATTTATTTATTTCCTTCTTCAGTGCTCTTGCTTTAGGTTTAAGGTCCATAAAACCGCCTCCAATTGTAAGTTTCATAAGATATCTCCCTACATTTTCCTCTAACTGTTTTATGGTCTTAGACCTAATGTTTAGATCTTTGATCCATTTTGAGTTAACTTTTGTATAGGGTGTGAGATACGGGTCTTCTTTCATTCTTTTGCATATGGATATCCAGTTCTCTAGGCACCATTTATTGAAGAGACTGTTCTGTCCCAGGTGAGTTGGCTTGACTGCCTTATCAAAGATCAAATGTCCATAGATGAGAGGGTCTATATCTGAGCACTCTATTCGATTCCATTGGTCGATACATCTATCTTTATGCCAATACCATGCTGTTTTGACCACTGTGGCTTCATAATATGCCTTAAAGTCCGGCAGCGCGAACCTCCAGCTTCGTTTTTTTTCCTCAAGATGTTTTCAGCAATTTGGGGCTCCCTGCCCTTCCAGATAAATTTGCTTATTGGTTTTTCTATTTCTGAAAAATGAGTTCTTGGGATTTTGATTGGTATTGCATTGAATCTGTAGATCAATTTAGGTAGGATTGACATCTTAACTATATTTAGTCTTCCAATCCATGAACACGGTATGCCCTTCCATCTATTTAGGTCTTCTGTGATTTCTTTTAGCAGTTTTTTGTAGTTTTCTTTATATAGGTTTTTTGTCTCCTTGGTTAAATTTCTTCCTAGGTATTTTATTCTTTTAGTTGCGATTGTAAATGGGATTCGTTTCTTGATTTCCCCCTCAGCTTGTTCATTACTAGTGTATAGAAATGCTACAGATTTTTGAATGTTGATCTTGTAACCTGCTACTTTGCTGTACTCATTTATTAGCTCTAGTTCTTTTGTTGTGGATTTTTCCGGGTTTTCGACGTATAGTATCATATCGTCTGCAAACAGTGATAGTTTTACTTCTTCCTTTCCAATTTTGATGCCTTGTATTTCTTTTTCTTGTCTAATTGCTCTGGCTAGAACCTCCAACACAATGTTGAATAATAGTGGTGATAATGGACATCCTTGTCTTGTTCCTGATCTTAGGGGGAAAGTTTTCAATTTTTCCCCATTGAGGATGATATTAGCTGTGGGTTTTTCATATATTCCCTCTATCATTTTAAGGAAGTTCCCTTGTATTCCTATCTTTTGAAGTATTTTCAACAGGAAAGGATGTTGAATCTTGTCAAATTCCTTCTCTTCATCAATTGAGATGATCATGTGATTTTTCTGCTTTATTTTGTTGATATGGTGTATTACATTGATTGATTTTCTTATGTTGAACCATCCTTGCATACCTGGGATGAATCCTACTTGGTCATGATGTATAATTCTTTTAATGTGTTGTTGGATACGATTTGCTAGAATTTTATTGAGGATTTTTGCATCTATATTCATTAGAGAGATTGGTCTGTAGTTTTCTTTTTTTGTAATATCTTTGCCTGGTTTTGGTATGAGGGTGATGTTGGCTTCATAGAATGAATTAGGTAGTTTTCCCTCCACTTTGATTTTTTTGAAGAGTTTGAGGAGAGTTGGTACTAATTCTTTCTGGAATGTTTGATAGAATTCACATGTGAAGCCGTCTGGTCCTGGACTTTTCTTTTTGGGAAGCTTTTGAATGACTGATTCTATTTCTTTACTTGTGATTGGTTTGTTGAGGTCATCTATTTCTTCTTGAGTCAAAGTTGGTTGTTCATGTCTTTCCAGGAACCCGTCCATTTCATCTAAATTGTTGTATTTATTAGCATAAAGTTATTCATAGTATCCTGTTCTTACCTCCTTTATTTCTGTGAGGTTAGTAGTTATGTCTCCTCTTCCATTTCTGATCTTATTTATTTGCATCCTCTCTCTTCTTCTTTTTGTCAATCTTGCTAAGGGCCCATCAATCTTATTGATTTTCTCACAGAACCAACTTCTGGTCTTATTGATTTTCTCTATTGTTTTCATGTTTTCAATTTCATTTATTTCTGCTCTAATCTTTGTTATTTCTTTCCTTTTGCTTGCTTTGGGGTTAGTTTGCTGTTCTTTCTCCAGTTCTTCCAAGTGGACAATTAATTCCTGAATTTTTGCCTTTTCTTCTTTTCTGATATAGGCATTTAGGGCAATAAATTTCCCTCTTAGCACTGCCTTTGCTGCGTCCCATAGGTTTTGATATGTTGTGTTTTCGTTTTCATTCGCCTCGAGGTATTTACTAATTTCTCTTGCAATTTCTTCTTTGACCCACTCGTTGTTTAAGAGTGTGTTGTTGAGCCTCCACGTATTTGTGAATTTTCTGGCACTCCGCCTATTATTGATTTCCAACTTCATTCCTTTATGATCCGAGAAAGTGTTGTGTATGATTTCAATCTTTTTAAATTTGTTAAGACTTGCTTTGTGACCCAGCATATGGTCTATCTTTGAGAATGATCCATGAGCACTTGAGAAAAAGGTGTATCCTGCTGTTGTGGGATGTAATGTCCTATAAATGTCTGTTAAGTCTAGCTCATTTATAGTAATATTCAGATTCTCTATTTCTTTATTGATCCTCTGTCTAGATGTTCTGTCCATTGATGAGAGTGGTGAATTGAAGTCTCCAACTATTATGGTATATGTGTCTATTTCCCTTTTCAGTGTTTGCAGTGTATTCCTCACGTATTTAGGGGCATTCCGGTTCGGTGCATAAATATTTATGATTGTTATGTCTTCTTGTTTAATTGTTGCTTTTATTAGTAGATAGTGTCCTTCTTTGTCTCTTTTAACTGTTTTACATTTGAAGTCCAATTTGTTGGATATTAGTATAGCTACTCCTGCTCTTTTCTGGTTGTTATTTGCATGAAATATCTTTTCCCAACCTTTCACTTTCAACCTGTGTTTATCTTTGGGTCTAAGATGTGTTTCCTGTAGACAGCATATAGAAGGATCCTGTTTTTTAATCCATTCTGCCAATCTATGTCTTTTGATTGGGGAATTCAGTCCATTAACATTTAGTGTTATTACTGTTTGGATAATATTTTCCTCTACCATTTTGCCTTTTGTATTATGTACATCATATCTGATTTTCCTCCTTTTTACACTCTTCTCCATACCTCTCTCTTCTGTCTTTTCGTATCTGACTCTAGTGCTCCCTTTAGTATTTCTTTCAGAGCTGGTCTCTTGGTCACAAATTCTCTCAGTGACTTTTTGTCTGAGAATGTTTTAATTTCTCCCTCATTTTTGAAGGACAATTTGCTGGATATAGAAGTCTTGGTTGGCAGTTTTTCAATTTTAGTAATTTAAATATATCATCCCACTGTCTTTAGCTTCTTGGTTTCTGCTGAGAAATCTACACATAGACTTATTGGGTTTCCCTTGTATGTGATGGATTGTTTTTCTCTTGCTGCTTTCAAGATCCTCTCTTTCTCTTTGACCTCTGACAATCTAACTAGTAAGTGTCTTGGAGAACGCCTATTTGGGTCTATTCTCTTTGGGGTGCACTGTACTTCTTGGATCTGTAATTTTAGGTCTTTCATAAGAGTTGGGAAATTTTCAGTGATAATTTCTTCCATTAGTTTTTCTCCTCCTTTTCCCTTCTCTTCTCCTTCTGGGACACCCACAACACGTATATTTGTGCACTTCATATTGTCCTTCAGTTCCCTGATCCCCTGTTCAAATGTTTCCATTCTTTTCTCTATAGTTTCTGTTTCTTTTTGGAATTCAGATGTTCCATCCTCCAGTTCACTAATTCTATCTTCTGTCTCTTTAAATCTACCATTGTAGGTATCCATTGTTTTTTCCAAATTTTCTACTTTATCCTTCACTTCCATAAGTTCTGTGATTTGCTTTTTCAGTTTTTCTATTTCTTCTTTTTGTTCAGCCCATGTCTTCTTCATGTCCTCCCTCAATTTATCGATTTCGTTTTTGAAGAGGGTTTCCATTTCTGTTCGTATATTCAGCATTAGTTGTCTCAGCTCCTGTATCTCATTTGAACTATTGGTTTGTTCCTTTGACTGGGCTATATTTTCAATTTTCTGAGCGTGATCCGTTATCTTCTGCTGGCGTCTGGGCATTTAGTCAGATTTCCCTGGGTGTTGGACCCAACAGGTTGAAAGATTTGTCTGTGAAATCTCTGGGTTCTGTTTTTCTTACCCTGCCCAGTAGGTGGCGCTTGTGGCACACGTTTGTCTGCGGGTCCCACCAGTAAAAGGTGCTGTGGGTCCTTAAACTTTGGAAAACTCTCGCCGTGGGGGAGGTTCGCCAGCCGAAGCGGCTTGGAGGAGTGCCAATCCGAATCTCCCAGCCGGCCCGGGGATCCGAATGCAGGGAGGGTCGCCGGCTGCCGCAGCCCGGGAGAGCGCCCATCCAAATCTCCCAGCCGGGCCCCAGTGCCAAGCGTGGCGGGAGGGCGCCATCCGCCGTGGCCCGGGGGAGTGCACCGTTCCCAGCCGCACCGGGAAGCCACGTGTTTGGAAGGGACCCCGGTCACCGTTCTCCGCGGCCTAGGGATCTTCGATTCAATTCTCCCAGCTGGTCCGGGGGGCCGCGCGTGGGGAGGGCGCTAGCCGCCGCGGCTTGAGGGGACCGCCTGTCCAATTCTCCCAGCCGGCCGGGGAAGGAGGGAGGGAGGAACTCCGGCCACCTGCCACCCCAGCCCGGGGAAGCCCGCGCCCCTCGGCGATCTCACCAGAGCGGTTTCTCCCAGCCAGTCAGCCGTTCCTGAATGGGGTACGCTGTCTTCTTGATTTCTGTCGTGGCTCCGGGAGCTGTTCTGTATCATTTCTACTCCCCTAGTCTCTGATTCACTTTTGATATGATGTACTTGCAGCTGGCTCAGTTCTGGCTAGCATGACATGGGTGGAAGGAAGTCTCCTAAGGAGCATGTGAGAAATATTTTCCTTCCTTATAAAAGGAAACAACAAGAGATTTCCTTTTCTTTGTTTCTTGAATACAGATATGATTCTTGGAACTGCAACCATCATCTCATAACCATGAGATGACAAACATAAAGACAAACATATCCAACACTACTAAGAAAAATGGCACAGAGAAACAAAATGAGCCTATACTCTCAGTGATATTACTTGGCAACCAGCCCATCAAAGCCACCTAGTTTTCAATACTTGTTAAGTACACAATAACTATCCTATGGTTTAAGCCTCCACTTGTTTGTTTTTTTCTTACTTGCAGCCCAGAGCATTTCTAAGTAACATACAGCTAAATTTAGTACCTTCTGGGTTATTCTCAGTCATTTCAGATTTAGACCAGTTAGAGAAATCCTTCCCCTTCCACCCCATGGCTGCATCTCAGTTAGGATTAGAGATAAGAGTTGTGGTATAATGGGCTTACATGGCATCAAGGCTTTGTGTCCTGGGTCACTGTCTGCAGACTACACTAGTCCCTGCCATTCATCTCATCTCTGTTAGTCTCTGAGAGTGAGCATATATTTCTGCTGGTGTATTACTTAGGGTTCTCTAGAGAAACAGAATCAACAGGGAACACTCGCAAATATAAAATTTACAAAAGTGTCTCAAGTGACCATGGGAAATCAGAATCCAAAATCCACAGGGCAGGCTATGAAGCCAATTCTATGGAGGATCTGGATAAACTCCACTTCGCCAGCCAGAGCAGGAAGAGGAGCCGTCTCTTCTGAATCCTCTTTAAAAGGCTTCCAGAGATTAGATTAAGCATCACTTATTGTAGAAGACACTCCCCTTGGCTGATTACAAATGAAATCAGCTGTGGATGCAGCTGACGTGATCATGATGTGATTCTATGAAATGTCCTCAAGCAACAGACAGGGCAGCACTCGCCCAACCAGACAAACAGATATCATTACTTGGCCAAGTTTACACATGAACCTAACCATGACAGTCCACACCTTGTCAATTTGACAGCTGTACATATCACCTTAACTTCTACATTAAAACACACATTTTTTCTTTCACCTAACAATACTCAACTGTCCTGCATATAACTGGAAACACAAATCTCTCCAGAATAGGGCTCAAGTCTCTGTGTAATATTCATTCTCGAATTTGATATCTTACAACTTAAATAGTATAACATGAACAAAACAGCATTACAGTCCTACAGCATTACGGTTTCTGTAACTGATCACATGGTCAAAGTTCATATTTATCACTACCTTCTTCCACTACCCATTCCATGTACCCTTTACCCTCAGCAAGCACTTCAGCTGGCTGTGGTTCTTTGCCTGGTGGGGTGACCCAAACCTTCATTCCTGGAGTTTCAGAGCCATTGGAAGTCCTGCCTGGATTGGGTTGTTGCAGTTTTCCATTGATTTTAATCACAGGGCATGGTAGTACTAAAAGACACCCTAGGGGATCTCCTATATTCCAAGAAAACTCTTCTTTACCTCCATTGTGTAGTTGCAGTCCTATTTCCCCCTGATAGTCAGGGTCAGTCGCCCCAGCCAATAATGTAACCCCCTTCTTGGCTTGTTGATCCAGGGACATGAGTAGCCCAAAGTGACCAGGTAGCAATCTTAGATTCCAGTTCAATGGAATCATTGTTGTTTCTCCTGGTGGAAGCATTCCCCCTTTTGGAACTGAAACCTGTAGACCAGCAGAGCTCAGGGTCGCAGGGACAGGAAGCAAAAATTTTCCTAGTGGATTACTAGGAGTAATAGTGAGTGGGGCTACTCCCATTTCCACCCCTTGGTTCCTGGACCCATGGATCCTGGCTATGGGAAAAACAGCACCATACAGTGGACCCTGATTCAGAGCACATACAGCTTCCTGGAGAACATTACCCAGCCCTTCAAGGTATTGCCACCTAGTTGGCCCATAATTGAGTTTTCAAAAGGCCATTCCACTGTTCTATCAATCCAGCTGCTTCTGGATGATGGGGAACATGGTAAGACCAGAGAATTCCATGAGCATGTACCCATTCTCACACTTCATTTGCTGTGAAGTGTGTTCCTTGATCCGAAGCAATGCTGTATAGAATACCATGACAATGGATAAGGCATTCTGTAAGCCCATGGATGGTAGTTTTGGCGGAAACATTGCATTCAGGGAAAGAAAACCCATATCCAGAGTATGTGTCTATTCCTGTTAGAACAAATCACTGCCCCTTCCATGAAGGGAGTGGTCCAATGTTATCAACCTGCCACCATGTAGCTGGCTGGACACCTCAGGGAATGGTGCCATATCGGGGGCTGAGTGTGGGTCTCTGCTGCTGGCAGATTGGGCACTCAGCAGTGGCTGTAGCCAAGTCAGTCTTGGTGAGTAGAGGTCTATGTTGCTGAGCCCATGCATAACCCCCATCCCTGCCACCATGACCACTTTGTTCATGAGCCCATTGGGCAATGACAGGAGTTGCTGGGGAAAGAGGCTGACTGGTATCCACAGGACGGGTCATCTTATCCACTTGATTATTAAAACCTTCCTCTGCTGAAGTCACCCTCTGGTGTGCATTCACATGGGACACAAATATCTTCATGTTTTTAGCCCACTCAGAAAGGTCTATCCACATACTTCTTCCCCAGACCTCTTTGTCACCAATTTTCCAATTATGGTCTTTCCAAGTCCCTGACCATCCAGCCAAACCATTAGCAGCAACCCATGAGTCAGTATACAAATGCACCTCTGGCCAGTTCTCCTTCCAAGCAAAATGAACAACCAGGTGTACTGCTCGAAGTTCTGCCTACTGGGAGGATTTGCCCTCACCATTGTCCTTCAAGGACACCCCAGAAAGGGGTTGTAGTGATGCAGCTGTCCACTTTCGGGTGGTACCTGCATATAGTGCTGAACCATCTGTAAACCAGGCCCAAGTTTTCTCTTCCTCAGTCAATTCACTGTAAGGAATTCCCCAAGAGGCCATAGCTCTGGTCTGGGAAAGAGAAGGCAATATGGCAGGAGTGGACACCATGGGCATTTGGGCCACTTCTTCATGTAACTTATTTGTGCCTCCAGGATCTGCTCTGGCCCTTTCTCATATATACCATTTCCACTTTACAATAGAGTGCTGCTGTGCACGTCCAACTTTATGGTTTGGGTCAGACAATACCCAGCTTATGATAGGCAACTCAGGTCTCATGGTAACTTGGTGAAGCATTCAGTCTCTACTAAGGCCCAGTAGCAGGCCAAAAGCTGTTTCTCAAAAGGAGAGTAGTTATCTGCAGCAGATGGTAAGGCTTTGCTCCAAAATCCTAAGGGTCTGCATTGTGGAATCACAGCCTGTGGCCTGCCAAAGGCTCCAAAAGCATCTCTATCTGCCACTGACACTTCCAGCACCATTGGATCTGCTGGATCATACGGCCCAAGTGGCAGAGCAGCTTGTACAGCAGCCTGGACCTGTTGCAGAGCCTCCTCTTGTTCAGGTCCCCACTCAAAATTAGCAGCTTTTCTGATCACTCGATAAATGGGCCAGAGTAGCACACCCAAATGAGGAACATGTTGTCGCCAAAATCCCAAAGAGACTAACTAGGTGTTGTGCGTCTTTTTTGGTCATAGAAAGGGCCAGATGCAGCAACTTATCTTTCACCTTAGAAGAGATATCTCGACATGCCCCACACCACTGGACACCTAGAAATTTCACTAAGGTGGAAAGCCCCTATATTTTTGTTTGATTTATCGCCCATATTCTGACATGCAAATGCCTTACCAGTAGGTCTAGAGTAGCTGCTATTTCTTGCTCACTAGATCCAATCAACATTATATCATCAATATAATGGACCAGTGTGATATCTTGTGGGAGGCAGAAACGATCAAGATCTCTGCGAACAAAATTATGGCATAGGGTTGGAGAGATGATATACCCCTGAGGTAGGACAGTGAAAGTATATTGCTGACCTTGCCAGCTGAAAGCAAACTGTTTCTGGTGGTCCTTACTAACTGCTATTGAGAAAAAAGCATTTGCCAGATCAACAGTTGCATACCAGGTACCAGGGGATGTATTGATTTGCTCGAGCAATGATACCACATCTGGAACAGCAGCTGCAACTGGAGTTACCACCTGGTTGAGCTTATGATAATCCACTGTCTTCCTCCAAGACCCATCTGTTTTCTGCATAGGCCAAATAGGAGAGTTGAATGGGGATGTGGTGGGAATTACCACCCCTGCATCATTCAAGTCCTTAAGAGTGGCAGTAATCTCTGCAATCCCTCCAGGAATCTAGTATTGTTTCTGATTTACTATTTTGCTCTGTAGGGGCAGTTCTAGTGGCTTCCACTGGGCCTTTCCCACCATAATAGCCCTCATTGCATGAGTTAGAGGGCCAATCTGGGGATTCTGCCAGTTGCTCAGTATGTCTATTCCAATCATACATTCTGGAACTGGGGAAATAACTACAGAATGAGTCCGGAGGCCCACTGGACCCACTGTGAGACGGACCTGAGCTAAAACTCCCTTGATCACCTGGCGTCCATAAGCTCCCACTCTGACTGGTGGACCAGAGTGATGCTTTGGGTCCCCAGGAATTAATGTCACTTCTGAACCAGTGTCTAATAATCCCCCAAATATCTGATCATTTCCTTTTCCCCAATGCACAGTTACCCTGGTAAAAGGCCGTCGGTCTCCTTGGGGAAGGTTTGGAGGAAGATTAACAGTATAAATTTGTGGCAGTATAACAGGGCTGTCCCCCAAAGGGACCGGGCCTCCCCTTCATTCAAGGGGCTCAGGGTCTGTAAACTGTCTCAAGTCTGGAAATTGATTAAGGAGCCATGATTTGTGTTTTTGTAATTCAGGTTAGACTTCTGTTCACTCGACCTAGAACTCTTGTTTATACAGCTTGAACAAGAATTTAGTAGACTGCCCTTCTATTGTATTTCTAGGCACCCCATGAATTACTAGCCAATGCCACAAATCTTGGCGAGTCATATAATTTTGACTCCTGCTTTGAGTTTGCTGTCTATTATAATAGCCACATCTATCCTGTCTTTGGCGATTAAGTGCTGCCACCTGGCTTCTGCCAACTCAGGATCTGGTCATCTCCCTTGTGTTTAAGGATTCCAGCTAAGTGACAGCAGTTCCTACAGTAATATGTGATATACACAGAAGTGCAACTACAGAGCTTTTCAGGGATGATGGCGCTAGTCTCACAAATTTATTTCTCACTGTTCTGGTAAAACGTGCATCCTCCGGAAATTCCTGGGGTGTAAGAGCAGGCTTTGCATGATAAATCCACTCTAACATTCCAATCTCTCTAAGCCTCTGGATCCCCTAATCTACATTACACCAGGGCAGTTCTGGTATTTCAACCTCAGGTAATGTCGGCCACATTTTGATCCAATGTTTCAACCAACCATCCAGACAAACTGTTAATACCTTTTCTAACCCCTTATGCAGAATCTCTGCTTAGTGGGCCCATATCAATAAATTCAGCCTGATCCAGCCTTATATTCCTCCCACCATTATCCCACACCCTTAAAATCCATTGCCACACATATTCCCCTGATTTCTGTCTATATAAATTGGAAAACTCACACTGTTCTTTTGGTGTATAATGTTCATCCTCATGTGTGATACTTTGTACTTTAGGGGCCTGTTGGGATTTTAGCCTAGTTATAAGTCTGGAAGAAATGAGGGGTTGTTCTAGTTTGCTAGCTGCCAGAATGCAATATACCAGAAACAGAATGGCTTTTAAAAAGAGGAATTTAATAAGTTGCTAGTTTACAGTTCTAAGGTCGAGAAAATGTCCCAATTAAAGCAAGTCTATAGAAATGTCCAATCAAAGGCATCCATCCAGGGAAAGATACCTTGGTTCAAGAAGGCCAGTGAAGTTCAGGGTTTCTGTCTCAACTGAGAAAGCACACGGATAACACAGTCAGGGCTTCTCTCTCAGCTGAAAGGGCACATGGCAAAAACGGCATCATCTGCTAGCTTTCTCTCCTGGCATCCTGTTTCATGAAGCTCCCCGGGAGGCATTTTCCTTCTTCACCTCCAAAGGTCGCTGGCTGATGGAGTCTGCTCCGTGGTGCTACAGCATTCTCTGCTCTCTCTGCATCTCCTTTCTCCAAAATGTTTCCTCTTTTATAGGACTCCAATAAACCAATTAAGACCCACCCAAATGGGTGGAGACATGTCATCACCTAATCCAATTTAACAATCACCCTTGACTAAATCACATCATTCAAGGAGATGATCTGATTACAGTTTCAAATATACAGTATTGAATAGGGATTATTCTACCTTTATGAAATGGAATTTTGATTAAAACATGGCCTTTCTAGGGGGAATACATCCTTTCAAACCAGCACAGGGGTGGTGGGGATGGATCATGAAAACAATTAGAAATATCTTCCAAGCCATTTGCTTCAAGGCATTCATTTGCAGTTTCATCTGGTGAAACAGGATTAATCACTCTAGGGTTAATCCCTTCAAGAGGAGGTTGGGTGGCCAACTCCTGAAGGCAGGCTGGAGGTAGGGCAACTGTGTCCTCAGGGCAGACTATTACAGGGTTATCTAGAGAAAATTCAGCATGACCTAGGGTTTCAACCTCACCCCCGACATCATTATCAATCCGTATGTCACCATCCCATTTTTCAGGGTCCGACTCCTTTCCAATCAATGCCCTCACTTTAACGGCAGACACCAAGCAACATTGAGATTTCAGTTTATGTTGTAAAGTTGCTACTCTAACAGTAAGATTCTGAGTCTGATTTTCAGAAATCTCAAGTCTATGCCTACAGTAAATAAGGTTTTCCTTCAGGATACTCATAGAAACTTCTACGTCTGTCAGACGGTGCTTAAGCGTCTCATTTGAAGCCTTAAGCCCATTCCTATCACTCCTTAATGTATTCAGTGTATCTAACAACAACCAGTCAACATCTCTATACCTCTTATTTCCATAAAACTCCGTAAAGGTGTCAAAAACATTATCTCCCAGAGCCTAGCTTCGTACAAGGGAAGCATTAGGAGAATCAAATGGTGATATTTTGACTATCTCTTTTGCCAACTCACTCCACGGATTGGGAGTGTCATTCTGATTATGGGAATCAGAGTCCTTAGTGCCTTTGAGTCCAGTTAGAATAGAAAACCATTTATAAAAACCCATTTTTAAGATTCTGTTTCTTAAGAACCACTCCTGGTACCAAGTTGTATTAGTTAGGGTTCTCTAGAGAAACAGAATCTACAGGGAACACTCGCAAATATAAAATTTATAAAAGTGTCTCACGTGACCATGGGAATCCAAAATCCACAGGGCAGGCTGTGAAGCCAACAATTCCGATGGAGGGTCTGGATGAACTCCACAGGAGAGGCTCACCAGCCGAAGCACGAAGAGAGCCCGCCTCTTCTGAATCCTCCTTAAAAGGCTTCCAGTGATTAGATTAAGCATCACTTATTGCAGAAGACACTCCCCTTAGCTGATTACAAATGGAATCAGCTGTGGATGCAGCTGATGTGGTCATGATTTAATTCTATGAAATGTCTTCATTGCAACAGACAGGCCAGCACTTGTCCACCCAGACAAACAGATACCGTCACTTGGCCAAATTGACACATGAACCTAACCATGACAGTTGGTGTCTGCTAAAATATGTCATCCAGCCCAGTGCTCAGGATGCCATCCTTCTCCATAGTGCATCAGGTAAAACAAGTTTATTCTCATCTGATCTCTGACTTGGTGGTTTATGGTGCACAGCACATACAGTATGATGTGCTATGAGACATATGCAATCCTTGCTTGCTCTCTCTCCTTCTCATTCTTTCTCTTCCTAGGACACAGAAATGCAGCTGTTGTTCTACATCCCTTGGGGAGAGTAGGACCCTGTGCCTGGCCTTCTGCCTGCATACCACCCACAGCTATCACTATTCTTCTGCACAGAGTCATTCTAGATGTCATTCCTCTCTCACACTTGAGGTCTTCCCCAACCACAATTGGAGGCTGAAGCCCTAGCTACACTCGCATTCTATCACCCACAAGATTTTTATTTCAGGAGTTGAGCAAGGTACAGAATTCCCCCAAGACCCCCATATCAGTGATTCTTCTTCCAGCTCATCTAATCTGGCTTTTCAGCCATTCTCTATCCAAACAGAGCTTTGTTTTTCAAAACTATTTTTTTCAGTGATGAGTTTGAAAATCCATTTTAAAGCTCAAAAGATAAGACCTATCTATGTTTTTCTTTTTGTATTCTTACTATAGCAATCTTATTTGTTCCTGAAGCAATGGCTGCCTCCTGCACAGGTGTTTTTGAAGAAGAGTGGTCTATATATGGTCTGTTGGTTCTCCTAAGCTCTTCAGGGTCTTTCAGTAAATTTCCTATAAATTGAGGCAGAGAGCTCACCAAGTTACAAACCAAGGAGGACACATGTGCATGAGTACACATACACACACATATATATATCAAGCTTTTTACAAGCTTGAACTTATGAAATAACTTCAGGCTAAGATTTATGGAATGCTTTCCTCATGGAAAATGTAAAATACAATTTAAATGCACATGACAAGCAGCATCTATTCAGAATATAAATTATTTTCGTCGGACTTCAATGAGGGCTTCTATTAATATGAATCCAAGAGAACTAATCCAATGACTTAAATGTCACATTAGCATTTTATGAAATTCAGAGAAAAATAAAAAAATATGGATCAGCATATGTTGTGCGTTCTTTGCCAAAAAGTACAGCCTGCCAACAGTTCCCTTCAGTTTACTGTCTTTCAGGATATATTAGGATGACAAGGTGACCCCATGGGGCTGCCCCCAGCGTGACTCAGGGGAATGCTGGGCCTGCAGAATTACCACTGAAGTATGTTTTCAGGCAGTTCACAGTCAAGGACCAGGAGGAAAACATTACCGTATTTCTTTCTTCCCAAACATTTGTCCACCGTCCTCTCTGTTACAGACCTCCTGTTGCCAAGGAAAACCCCATTAAAGAAGCACTGCTTTCCAACATGGTAGGTGTGGACGTTACTGCTAAACCTCGGGTAAAACGTCCATTCAGGTCGCTGTCCATCTTCTGCAAGACATCAGAAATACTCCCATTTGTACTGCAACCGGCCTCATAGCAACTGATAGATGATATATCCAGTGCAACTGGATAACAAAAAGTTGTAAAATCTCCCCAGGAATTGAACAACCTTTATCAATGTGTATAATTCCTTGGTCCTACATCAGGGACCATGTTAACCTCCATAGGACTAGGCAAAAAGGTTGTAATCAGGGAAGTTAGGGGGAAAGCTACCTCAGAGGCCTCTGTTTTTCTTTTTTTATCTTTTCACTGTTCCTCCAAAATTAAAAACAGTTTTATGGCTCTGAGTCATGTATGGGCTGGGAAGCTCAGAAATAGTTGTGTAAGCACCTACGGTCCTTCACTCTGATAATTGTGCAGGATGAATAAGAAATGCCTATCACCCAGGTAATGGCTAGGCCAACCATGGTCTCTTAATTGGATGGAACATGATGTTGACAGTAACACTGGCACTTGCACGAGGGTAACACAGGGAAATGTATACATGCAATAATATAGAAGTAAAAGTAATGTGGCATTATTGCATGTATACATTTCCCTGAGTATACAGCTGAGAGTGCTCAGTAGCTCTGTATACTCATTTGTACTTCTCCTGTAAACTTGTTACAGATGATTTTAAACAATAAAAGATTCCTTAACAGTCTAGGGCTGTTTGAAAAAACATTTGGGCCCTGTGGTAGCCAATAAAGAAGATGAACTTTGAAGGAAGGCAAGTTTGAGTCCCAATTCCACTGCTCTACTTCCTGGCTGTGTGTACTCATATGGTTAACTGAACCTCTCCAGACCTCCTTTCCTTCTCTGTAAAATGGGTAGATGTATGTTATCCATATAGATCTATATGAATTGACACATAAAGAGGTCCATGATCCATTTACAGTTGCGTGAAAATAGTTCCTATAATATAACCATATATTGCATGAACATATATGTATATATGTACCTGTGCATATATAAATACACATACATACATATATATTTCAAAATTCTGGAAGAATATATGTAAAACTCTCCCAAATATGGGGTAGAATAAGAATGTTGTTGGAAAGACTACAGGAGAGGGGCTTCTTATACTTTATTTTATAAATTTTTATTTTAATATTTTGTTAGAGTACTTTAATATATAAAAAGGCATTTTACTTGCAGAAAACATATGACAGCTCCCCAGCAGAGTTGTTGTGAGAATTAGAGACGTAACGCGTCCAATGCCTAGCGCTACCACTTCCTAGTTCTTCAGCAAATCATCCCCAACAGCTTGGTAGACTTTGGAAAAGACCCTGTGGACGGAGGTGTGCGAAGGTACAGCTTGTGACTCACTCACTTGTCTGCAGCCTAAGCAGGCTGAACTCCTCAAGAGATTTGTCCTTTTGAGCTCCAGGCAATGGAGTTTCAGAGGCGTGATCAGAAGGCGAGGAAGAGGATCTCTGATCCAAATCTGCAGCAGTGCTGGGTAGAAAACCGAAGGATTAGATTCTTCTACATCTTAAATTGGTTGTTGGAACCTAATCACATCTCCTACACTAGAATTACCCACAGTTATGAGAACTGGGCCTACTCTTCCATAAATTTTGTGAGCATATAATTTATTTTTATTCACAATTTAAGAGAGTGAAACATATCTAAAAGGTGCATGTTGAATAAGACCCTGAACAAAATAAAAAATCAATAAGCATAAAGAGAAGGGGAAAAAATAATTTAAAAAACAAATATAGACTGAAATGGTTACAATAACTGAACATTATGTTTTGCACTGAACTTCCTGCCAGATAAAAAAGGCCCCAACTCATGTGCGTGTCAGCAGAAAAGGCGATCACTTCCGGCTTAAGTGGCTTTGCATTTGATAAATGGCCTTGGACAAAGCTTTTGGGTATAGTTATCCACAATCAAGGCACAGGATCTTTTCTCATAATATTGCATTACTCTTACATTTGAATAGTTTCAAAGCAACTCTATATGATATATCTCATTTGCTCCCCACTAACAATGCTGTGATGTAGGTAGGACTGTTATAATCATTTGAAAAGGAAAAGGACTCTCAGAGAAGTTGACTTCCTACGACAAAACACAGCTAGATAGAGTTAGAGCTAGCTTTGCAGCCAAATCTCCTAAATCTGGACTTATGTTGCTTAACTCTTAAAGAACCCTGGTTCAAGAACTCACTAACACTGTATAAATTGATCTCCAGTTTTACGTAAACATACATTTACTAATATCCTTGAACTTTTGTGGCTTATAGATAGAGCAAAAATACATAATTTAGTGTCCCCAATTCAGAACATATGATAAATTTTAAAACTGGAGTGAAATATGTCTCTCCTAAATATGAAAAGGAAAAGGCTTTACTGAGAAAACTGTATAGAAAAGATTGAGAGGATAAAAAAAGT
Organism: Tamandua tetradactyla; assembly: GCF_023851605.1. Lineage (NCBI taxonomy): Eukaryota > Metazoa > Chordata > Mammalia > Pilosa > Myrmecophagidae > Tamandua > Tamandua tetradactyla. The sequence goes on along the minus strand of NC_135331.1, from coordinate 101,983,039 downwards.
TTTCTGAAGAACTTTTGAAGTATCCACCTACTTTGCTTATTCACCAGATGCTTATTTGCTTGGGGGCAGGCACTACTCTAGACATTGGGGATCCCAATAATGACTCAACATATTCCCTACCTTCAAGGAGTTTAGGATATGGAGAGAGAGAGATGGACATAGGAATAGATGATTATAGAAGACTAGGTAAACACAATGATAAAGACATTTCCCAGAAATTAAGTAAGCAATGAGAAGGGGCACCTAATCAAGTTAGGTTTTAGAGGACATAGAAGCCATTTTGAAACATTTTGGAGGAGGCATGCCTGAACTGAATCTCAAAAATAGATATAAATTCACCACATGTATTAACCATGGATTTTGGTTGCCAGTGACAGAAATCCAACTCAAACTATGGTAGTAGAAGCAATTATGGGGATGTTTTGGTTCCCACGACCAAGGTAATAGCTTAGGATAGCTGGATTAGGGCTCCATGTCTCCAAGGGTGTCTCTCTCCCCAGCTTGCCTCTACTTGCTCCACATCTTGGTTTAATTTTTACCGGTTGCAGACCAGTTTCTTCACAAAGACAACAAGGCTATAATAGCCTCAGATTCAAATTTTCAGTCTTCCAACCAACCCCACCCCTTTCTCCAATGTGAAAATCTCAGGGAAGGTCTCTCATTGGCCCAGTGTGAGTGTCAAGTAGAGTCACAGAAGAATGTGGCAGATCACATTCAGAGAGTACTGATTAAAACCGGGCATGGAGGGGGAGAGAAACAGTTCCCCAGAAAAAGGAGGACAGCATAGATGAGACCACTAGGGAAGTTAGTGGGAGCTGAGCAGCATCTACAGTACGTGAACACAAGCACAGAGCATTGGGAGAAGGCACTCCAGGCAAAGGAAACAACATAAGCAAAGGTAAAGAGGGAAGAAATACAGAGAAATGAAGCAATGTGATGTGGCTGAAGTGGGAGTGTTGGTAATGAGGCTGGAGAAGCAAAGAAAGACAGATTTGGAAGATTTGCAGACCATGTGAGGGGTCTTGGATTTTCCCTGTCACATGCTTTAATAAGGTATCATTAAATAATGGTAGGCAGGAACATGACATGCTCACATATGGTCTGATTTCTGTTTTCAAAAATGTTAGAGGTTGCATGAAGAATGGACGTTAAAAATATAAGGCATCCACTTAGGAACTTGTGTTGGGAAGCCCCTAATATGACCACCAATGATCCCTGCATCCTGGTATTTATTCCCATCTGCAGCCCCTTCCTCTTGAGGGATTGGGCTGGACCTAGTGACTTACTTCTAACAAATAGAATAAGGCAAAAGTGATGGATATCACTTCGAGATTAGGTGTGTAGACTGAATTATGTCACCCCAACAAAAGCTGTGTTCTTAATCTTAATCCACATTCCTGTGGGGTTGAACCCATTTGTAAATAGGATGTAATTTTGAAGATGAATTGTTAGTTACAATGTGGACGCATTTGTGAATAGGATCTTCTAAGATCCTATTCAGGTGTGGCTAAACTGGTCAAGGTGGGCCTTAATCTGTATTACTGGAGTCTTTATAAGAGAGGCAATTCAGATACAGAAGTCAGAGAGGATGTTGCCATGTCTGCATACAAGAGACAGAAATGCAAACTAAGGAACCTCAAGGATTATGGCAAACTAGCACCAGAAAGCCATAATCTTTGGAGAGAAAGCAAGGCCTTACTGACACCTAGATTTTGGACTTCTGGCCTCTGAAATTGTGAGACAATAAATTCCTGTTATTAATCTAACCAGTGTGTATTTGTCATAGCAGCCCTGGTGAACTAAGACCTTAGGCTACAAAGAGCCTGTGGATTTGTCTCGTGTGTCCACTCTCACTCTCTCACTTGTTCTGAGGGAAGCCAGCTGCCATGTTGTGAGATGGCCTATGGAGAGGCAAGAAATGGAGGAAAGACTCCAGGCAACAGCCAGTGAGGAATGAGGCCCTTAGGCTAAAAGCTGCAAGGAATTAAATCCTGCCACCAGGCATGTGAGTGAGCTTGGAAGTGGACTCAGGTTGAGTCTTCAGAGAAGCCCGCAGCTCCAACCAACACCTTGACTGCATCTTCATAAGAAAGAACTTAAGACAGAGGAATACAGTTAAACTGCACCCAGATTCCTGGCCCACAGAAACAGTGAGATAATAAATGTTTGCTGTTTGAAGCCACTAAATTTTGAGGGGATTTGTTACACAGCAATAGATAACTAACACAGAGGACATTACAATGGTCCAGGCAAGAGACAACGAGAACCTGGAGTGGGACAGTGGTGATACCGATGGAGTAGAGGAGATGGACTTATAAGATATTCTGGAACTTGATCCCCAATTGGATGAGCGGGAGAATGCAAGTATGACCCCTAGATCTATACCTTTGGGAATGCATGGATGACAAGACCATTGATTGAGACAGAGAATGCAAGAGGAGAACCTGGTTTTTGTGGAAGGGTGATAAGTTTGGTTGAGTTATGTTGAGTATGAGCAGTCTGTGGGACATCCAGGTAGAGATCCGTAGAAGGCAACTGAACATTTCAGTATGAAGATTGGGGCAATATCTAGGCTGGAGGTTTAGATTAGGGTATACCTGCTATGACTGAATTAGGTGCTCTTTATACCAGGTATCATGAGAAAGAAAAGAGACTTGTTTATATGGAAGTTGTAGATGAAGAACTGGCATTGATCACATAGTCCCCATTCTCCAGGATGGGAAATCAACAATCCGCGTATTCTTTCCCTCCCAAAACATGGACCCATTGATGCTGTTACTGACATACATCTGTGCAGAGGACCTAAAGAGATAGAGTTTAAGAACTATGCCAAGAGCAGCTAGAAGTAAAAACCTAAAATTGTGAAATTGTAACCCATGTCAAACTCTGAAACATGTTCTACAACTAATTGTGGTGCTGTGCTTTGAAACTTATAGCTTTCTTGTACGTATGTTATTTTCCATAAAAAAGGAAGGAAAAAAAGTTGATTGTGATGATAAAAAATATTTAAGACCTCTAACCTCCTATATTTCTTCAGGTAGAAGGAAAAATATGAGAGGATGGTATCGTAGCCCATGACAAACTCTGGGATTTGTCCTGTAACTACTTGTTGAAGAGTGCTTTCAAAACTATTGCTTTTTTATTTCTTTGATTCATATATATGTTATACTATACAATTAAAAAAGTTAAAAAAATTTTTAAAAAAAGAGCTATGCCAACGCTTCCATGTCTGTTGCTGGGGATAGCAAGTCTATTTTAGAACAGATTTTATTATGGAAAGAATCACTTGAGTGACTTCCCTTACCTATGACTCAATAATTACATTTCTAAGAATTTGCCTTTATGATATAACTAGAAGTGGGCAAAAAACGAATGTACAGAGATACTCATCACAGCCTTATTTATAAGAGCAAAACCTTTGAAACTATAGAACACAAGTTAGACTGTGCCTATTCATGTAGTCATTGAAAATTATGTTCTGGAAAAACACCCAAAGATATGAGAAAATTCTCATCATATACTGTAGAGTAAAAATGCAGATTTTACAAGAAGACTATAATACAATCTTAGCTGTGTAAAACAGATATTTGTATCCATAAAAAAAATAGAAGTATATACGTGAAAGTGTTAACAATAATTCTCCACAAAGTGGAATTACTGTGGTTTTCAATTTTTATTTTGTTTTTAAACTTTCAAAATTTCTACAATGAACTTCAATTACTTTTATTATGAAATTGTTAGGTGTGACCAAACTGCACCACTCACTGTGAAAGAAATATAAACAGAGAAAAGTACATAAAGCACAAATGCAGTTTTACAAATAATATAAAGCCAACATCCATGAAATTACCAACCAGATCAAGAAACAGAAACATTGCCAGCCCTTCCCTAACCCTGCTCCCCAGAAATCATCTGCGTCCCTCGCTTACTCTGGATGGACAGACACTCCACAGAGGCCTGGGAGCTCACGGACATTGAGACCTGTTTCTGCAGAAGCTGAGGAGCTGGCCCTGCTGCCAGAGAATGCTGCATTGGCAAAGTGTTCCTTAGAGTCCAGAAAAACACTGCGTTTAGTACCTGCAACACACAGATATCACCGTTTATCTCCATTGCAGAAAACATCATCCACTGTGTCTTAATCCCTTTTAAAGAACAGCTAACATTTGTTGGGCATTTACTGTATACCAGGAATTATGCTAACTCCTTGCACACATTATCCCACATAATCCCTATAGCAACCCACAGACATAGGTATTACTTATTCCCCAAACTAAAACTCAGAAATTTAAGAAACTGGACTAAGATCACTCAGAAAAAACTGTCTAGTCCCAGATTTGATCACAGGTCTAGTGATACCAAAGTCTAAAGTTCTAACCATTATGCTAGACTGCTTGCCCCTCCACAACAGTTCACCAACTCTGAAACAAGTGGAAAAGATAAGATCCGGATTAAGCTATACCTCACTGTACATTGTATTGAGTCTGGATTCCAAACAGAGGTACATTTTTCAAAGGATTTTTCCTATGAGGACTCCTGAATATAGCTGATGATACTGAGTCATAAGACCACCTTTCAAAGCTTGCACAGCTTCCCCTCATGCTGTACTGTCATCATTCATTATTGTATATAAACGCCTACCCCACTAAACTGTGTCCTATTCATCTTAGTAGCAACCTGGCATAAACAGAGCCTGGCATAAATAGATGCTCAATAAATAATTGAATGAATAAATGATAAAGAATTATAGTTTCCAACCATCCACAACTACAAGTAAGGGAGTCCTGAAATTCAGTGATGGTCAAAAAGACAAGCGTGCCCAACATTTCCACTCTGCTGTACAATCACTAATTCCTTAGACTGTCTGTTTTCTCATCATTTTATATAGGGTGCGCCTTGTCCGGTCACCTTTAAAAATGTCAGATGCACTTATCCACTGTTGGTGGGAATGTCAAATGGTGCAACCACTGTGGAAGGCAGTTTGGCGGTTCCTCAAAAAACTGAATATAGAATTGCCATACGACCCAGCAATACCATTGCTAGGTATCTACTCAGAGGACTTAAGGGCAAAGACACAAACGGACATTTGCACACCAATGTTTATAGCAGCGTTATTTACAATTGCAAAGAGATGGAAACAGCCAAAATGTCCATCAACAGACGAGTGGCCAAACAAACTGTGGTATATACATACGATGGAATATTATGCAGCTTTAAGACAGAATAAACTTATGAAGCATGTAATAACATGGATGGACCTAGAGAACATTATGCTGAGTGAGACTAGCCAAAAACTAAAGGACAAATACTGTATGGTCCCACTGATGTGAACCGACATTAGAGAATAAACTTGGAATATGTCATTGGTAACAGAGACCATCAGGAGATAGAAATAGGGTAAGATAATGGGTAATTGGAGCTGAAGGGATACAGACTGTGCAACAAGACTGGATACAAAAACTCAGAAACGGACAGCACAATACTACCTAATTGTAATGTAATAGGTTAAAACACTGAATGAAGCTGCATCTGAGGTATAGTTTTTTTCTTCTTCTTTTTTTCTTTTTTATTTTTTTATTTATTTTTTTACTTTTTTCTCTCTATTATCGTTTTATTTCTTTTTCTGTTGTCTTTTTCTTTTTCTAAATCGATGCAAATGTACTAAGAAACGATGAATATGCATCTATGTGATGATATTAAGAATTACTGATTGTATATGTAGAATGGAATGATTTCTAAATGTTGTGTTAGTTAACTTTTTTTAATTAATAAAAAATAAAATAAAAAATAAAAAAATAAAAGTACAAGAAATAAGAGTTAAATCTCCATGATTCTTGAATATGTATTTAGACTGATCACTGTTCCATCTATATAGTATCAAGCTTCACATATATATGGTATTCACCCTGTGCCTACTGCAAATTCAACTATCAGCAGAACTGCTACTTAGCCAATTTTTTTTTTTTTTTTTTTTTTTTTAAACGAAAGACAGAGAGAAGGAAGGAAGGATAGAAGGAAGAAAGGGAAACATTTTTAAACATTTTCTTGTTTTATTGTATTCTGTTTCTCCGTTTTTGTTACATGGGCTGGGGCCGGGAATCGAACCGAGGTCCTCCGGCATAGCAGGCAAGCACTTTGCCCGCTGAGCCACCGCGGCCCGCCCTACTTAGCCAATTTTGTATCCATTTCTTTTTTACTCCTTCTGAAACTCATTTAGCAAGTGAGTCATATCAAGTTTCAACCATCGCCAAATCCTTCACTACTAAGAGGACTTTTTGCCTCCCACTCTTCAAAGTTAAAGTTTAAAAGCTACTTCCTCCCCCTGAAAATACACCCCATGCTACTTGATAAAATTTCAGACCCACTGAACTAGAATCTCCGCAGGTAAGGCCTGGGAACCTGTGTTCTTAATAAGCCCTTCCTCCAATAACAGACTAATATTTGGCCCTGTTACTAGAATATTCCAGCCCACCTACCTAGCTCCAGTTGCATAGAATTTCCTGAATTTCTGGACATGAAAATCACCTTGGAGCACTCATTTAACCTACAGGTTCCAGGGCTATGGCTCAGAACTACTAAGGAGGGATTAGAGAATTAGAGTGTTTAAGCATATCAGTTGATTCTTAGGGCTAGCCAAGGATGGAAAGCACTGTTCTGGAATATGTTCTGAATATGCCCTGGAGCCACAGCAGCCAGGTCAACTAGGTGCTTGAAGTACGAGTAGGAGGGGTGTGATAGAGTCCATCAGAGGAGGTAGAAAAAGAGCAGACCTGTGAGGAGAACAGGACAGGTCCCCAGCAGCCAAAGGAGGAACCACCCATATACTAAGCCACAAAAGAAGTATAACAAATATATATCACATTCTCTGACCACAATGCAATACAACTAGAAATCAATAATAAAAAGACAGCCAAAAAGCATCTACACGCTTGAAGACTCAAACAACATTTCTAAATAATTTATATAAAAGAAGAAATTATAATGGAAATTATGAGATGCTTTAAGATGAATGACGTATTATATATCAAAACTTGTAGGATTCAACTAAAGGAGTAATTAGAAATTTAGAGCCTTAAATGCATATACTGTATTATACTGAACATAAGATGCCATCAACTGTAGTAACATTATTATTTTATGTACCACAAAGAGCAAGGCTAAACAATTAAACCATAACACAATGATTTATCATTTAGAATTTTTTTATGTATTGAATCACTCTTGATTTACTTAGATCCAGATTTTAATATCACTTATGTGCATACATAGAAAAGGAAAATATAAGTGAAACAAATCGGTAAAGACATTCTTAAACTTTATTTACATTCAACAGTCTGCTTACTACTGAATCACTTTTCAACTCAATCATTTATATCCACATTTTCCATATGTATTAGTTAGGGTTCTCTAGAGAAACAGAATCAACAGGGAACACTTGCAAATATAAAATTTATGAAAGTGTCTCACGTGACCGTAGGAATGCAGAGTCCAAAATCCAAAGGGCAGGCTGCGAAGCCGATGACTCCGATGGATGGCCTGGATGAACTCCACAGGAGAGGCTCACCAGCCAAAGCAGGAATGCAACCTGTCTCCTCTGAGTCCTCCTTAAAAGGCTTCCCATGATTGGATTTAGCATCACTAATTGCAGAAGACACTCCCCTTTGGCTGATTACAAATGGAATCAGCTGTGGATGTAGCTGACGTAATCATGACCTAATCCTTTGAAATGTCCTCATTGCAACAGACAGGCCAGCGCTTGCCCAATCAGATGAACAGGTACCACAACTTGGCTAAGTTGATACCTGTCCCTAACCATGACACCATATATTATTGATCTCAGTCCAACAAGAACATGGGTGATGCAGCATTTCTTATAAGAGTGCTCCTTTATTGTCCCTGGAATTTTCTTCCAAGTCACTGACACCCTTTGCGTGTCCTGATGCTCGTATGGCCGAGTTGATGACAACTATTTCCCATCTGCTGCCAAGCCCACAGCACTAGTAACACCAATCCCAGCTTCAGAGATGCACACTGAAAAAAAATGTACATCTTAGAATTGATGGAATGTGTTTAAAAACATAGATTCCACAATTAAGGAGCTAAGCTTTCAATTCAAGAAATAAGGGTGGGAGGAGGATAAGCCCCCAAAAATGATAATGAGGGAAATAAAAAATAAAAGCAGAAATGAATACAATAAAGATTATCTGAAGCCAAAAAAAACCTTCATGGCCTTATGAAAAAAAAAAACTAATAATATAGATAAGCAAGTTTGAAGACAAAACACAAGTAAACAGCATTAAGACTGAACAGATATTCTCGCAATCATTGGGGCCCACCAATTTGATGGACCAGGCCCTCCACCTTAGGGCTTACCCTTATGAAACATTCCTGCAAAGAAGCTAAGCCTACTTATGATTATGCCTAAGAGTCACCCCCAGAGAACCTCTTTTGTTGCTCAGATGTGAACTCTTGCTCTAAGCCAAATCCACAGGTGAACACACTGTCCTCCCCACTATATGGGACATGACTCCCAGGAGTATAAACCTCCCTGCCAACGTGAGGCATGACTCCCAGGGATGAGCCAGGACCTGGCATCATGGGATTGAGGAAGGCTTCTTGACCAAAAGGGGGAAGAAAAATGAAACAAAGCAAAGTTTCAGTGGCTGAGAGAATTCAAACAGAGTCAAGAGGTCATTCTGAAGGTTATTTTTATGCAGTATATAGACATACCTTGTCAGTTTTTGGTGTATTGGAGTAACTAGAGGGAAATACCTGAAACTGTTGAAATGTAATCCAATAGCCTTGATTCTTGAAGATAATTGAATAACTACAGAGCTTTTAAGGTGTGAACATGTGATTGTGAAAAATATGTGACTGATAATCCCTTTATCCAGTGTAGGGACAGATGAGCGATAAAAAAAGGGAGAGACAAAAAAATAAGTAAAATATGGGGGATAAGGGGTATGGGATGTTTTGGGTGTTTTTTTTTACTTTTATTTTTATTTTTTTGGAGTAATGAAAATGTTCAAAAATACATCGTGATGATGAATGCACAGTTATATGATGATACTGTGAGTCACTGATTGTACATTTTGATTATATGGCATGGAAATATATAATATCGCTCAATAAAATTATCTTTAAAAATTTAAAAATCAAGGCAAAATTAAGATATATTAAGATAAACAAAGACTGGGGAAATTTGGTACTAATTTCCTACAAGAAATACTAGAGGGGATCCTTCAGGCTGAAATGAAAGGATACTGAACAGTAAGAGGAATCCACATGAACAAATAAAGAGCAGAACAGAGATAATTACAGATAAAAGAGAAAGAACTTTACATATAAAGAAACTGAGTCTCAGAAATGTCAAATAACTCGCTCAGGATTACTCAGCTATGGAATATAAATTATAAAATGTAGTTTAATATTATAGTACTGACACAGATCCTAACAGATCAATGGAGCAGAATAGAAAATGAATTGAATAAATTTGCATATGACATCAATGTCATTTTCTCTTAGTGACGAAAAGATGAATTACTCAAAAATACTGCTGGAACAAATAATTAACCATTTGGAACAAAAATTAAATTAAATTTCAGATGGATTATAGATTTAAATGTAAAATGTAAAATTTTAAATGTAACTGAAAAAATTATGGGTGAATGTTTATATAATGTTAGAGTGGGGATGTTATTTTAAATAAAGGTATCAAATACAGAAAACATAAAGAAAAGATTCATATGTTTGAATATATTTACATTACAAACTTCCATAACAAACCACAAAGTCGGGGAAATGTTATAACATACAAAATGGAAAAACAGTTAGCAGTCATAATAAATTATATGGTTTTATAAATCTCTAAGATGAAGATAAATACCCAAAGGGAATAAATGGGCAAAAAGCATGACCAGGCATTTCATTTTAAAAATGCATACAAATAGCAAATGTATATTCATTTGGAAAATAGCCAATATTTTTTTGGTTCTTCCTAGGAACCAAACAGCTTAATTTAAGACAAGATACCATTTTTGGGGGGAGGGCTAATAGTTTGGCAAATCTCCAGGTGTTCACAGCTTAGGGGAATGGCACTCCTGTGCTTTGTTGTTGGGAATGCAGACTCTCCCCATCTTACTAAAAAGCAATTTGGCCATATGTGTATTCTGAAACCTTTGACAAGTGCACACCCATGGACCTAATAGTTCTACTTCTAGAAATGAAAAAGGTACAAAATAGATGTATAAGGATGGAGAAAGTACCCATACACATGGAAAAGAAATGGGAACAGGGTATAGATATCCTCAAGGTTGATACTAGTATGTGAGTGTTCTAGTTCACTAGCAGCTGGAATGCAAAATACCAGAAACAGAATGGCTTTTAAAAGGGGGAATTTAATGAGTTGCTAGTTTACAGTTCTAAGGCCGAGAAAATGTCCCTATTAAAAAACAGTCTATTGAAATGTCCAATCTAAGACATCCAGGGAAAGATACCTTGGTTCAAGAAGGCTGATGAAGTTCAGGGTTTCTCTCTCAAGTGAGAAGGCACATGGCGAATACAGTCAGGGTTTCTCTCTCAGCTGGAAGGGCACATGGTAAGCACAGTGTCATCTGCTAGCTTCATGAAGCTCCCAGGGAGGCATTTTCCTTCTTCATCTCCAGAGTGCTGGCTGATGGACTCTCTGCTTTGTGGTGCTGCAGCATTCTCTGCTCTCTCTGAATCCCTCATTTTCCAAAATGTTTCCTCTTTTATAGGACTCCAGAAACTAATCAAGACCCACCCGAATGGGTGGAGACATGTCATCACCTAATCCAGTTTAACAACCACACTCATTTACATCTCCAGGGAGATGATCTAATTACAGTTTCAAACATACAATGCTGAATAGGGATTAGAAGAAACGGCCACCTTTACAAAATGGGATTAGGATTAAAATGTGGCTTTTTTAGGGTTCATACATCATTTCAAACCAGCACAGTGAGTTATGAGTTATATCATTTACTTATGGTAAATTTTGCCCAAAGGTTTTAATAGTGGCTGCCTTTTCATAGCATGTAAACATTCTAGTTGTATATCTGCTACCATAAGGCTTGAGAGTTCACAAAAGCAAGAAGTGGTTGGTGCTATGGATGATATCAGAGGGGACTCTTCACAAATTTGTTTTTGTTTTAGGGGGAAATTTTTAATTTATTACATGGCCTCGAGCAGCAATTTAATATATTTAATTAATTAAGTATATTTATTTGTATTAATTATAAATTATTAAATATTATATAAACATAAATATATTATATAAAATAAAATATACAAATAAATAGAAGTATTGTAATTATTAAATATATTTAATTAAACGTCTAGCAATTTAATATATTTCCTTGTTTGCTCAAGAAGCTTCATGAGGCCAATGCTCTACAAAAGTGATCTTTGACTGCATAGCAGGAAAGGATGAGTAAGGGCGGAAAGGGCAATTTCTGCTAAAGTTTGCAAACAGCACACGCTTTAGATCAAGCTGATTACGTGAATCTTCCTAAAAATGATTCAGCCTCATGTATGAACTGGAGATACTTAACCATGACCTTGAGTTGCCTCTCCAGGTCTCCTCAGGTAGAAATGTGCTGGGACTGCCAGTGTGAACCTTGGATTCTGAAACTGATGCTGGCAATGCTTAGAAGAACGTAATGTCACCCTAAGTCTAGCAACCTCTCTGAGTCCAGCTCCCTTGGTAAAGAGAAGTAATAATACCTGCCCCATTGGGCAGTGGTGAGAGACAAATAAGCTAAAAGATTCTCCCTCTTGAGAGGTTCACCCTTATAGAATGAGAATTGTTATTCAAATGCAATAAATGTCAAGTAAGCTATAAACCAGGAAATTCTAACATGTCACAAAAACTGTAAGATGAGAAAAGACAATGTAATAAAAAGGACCAAGATAAGGTTCTGGTGACCAAAAAAGGATTCAGGGGAAGAGGGAGAGTTTGAAAGAAAGTCTGTTTCTTTGGTACCATCTGTGGAAGCCAAGATAACTATTTCCGTTTCTTTAGGCAGGAATAACACCTTACATAACCGAGGCACTTTCACACACTCGTCATCTCAGCTGATTTACACAATAGCACTGTCTGGCGGGGAGAAAAATAATACATCAAGCCATGTTAGCTTAATGTGGCTACCCTTTTAGCCAAACACTGTTTCCAAACATTTGTTCCACAAATAAATGATTGCACAGAGGTTGTTCACCCTTGTAAACAGACCCCTCTGAGAAGTAATGAATGCAATGGGCCTTCTCTGGGGGGAAGCACGCATATATGTACAGCTGTGCAGGCATCTTCCACTGGGTGGTAGAAGCCCTTCCTGAATTCATGGATTTCATGGTAAACTGAGCTCAGATGTGGTCTCATGAGTAGACACACCTACAGAACAGGAAAGGAAGCCCTGGTCTTTAGTATTAAATATGGTCTGGTGATCTCAGGGCCTAGTGACTCGCTGGTACCCCAACTTAGAAACACTGATCCACTGGTACCCCTAAGTTAGAAATATAGTTAAGCTATTTCCCTTAACCCAGACCAATCTGGAAGCTGCAGTAAGGTTGGACTGAAAGTTAGAGTCCCAGAACCCTTTTCTCCCCACTGGCCCTGCCCCACTGGGCAAGTAATGGTTCTAACTCCTCCTGCTCTACCGTTCCCAGCTATGGAGTCCTGTAGGTCCTACCTGCTCCCACTCCCCACTTTTGTGAAGGAGAATGACGAGACCACAGACCTGGAAAATAAAAGACCAGGAACCAAGCTTTGATCTGATAAGGCAAAGACTAGACATTCTGCAACCCTCTTCTGCAGCATGGCAGGCCATTCACCTATAAAATGTCCTCGCCCTGAGGTTTTCTGGGACACTGTGGCATTGTTCTCCAAAGGCACATGTGCCCCCAAACATCCTCCTTAGTCTTAAGACCAATTATGGAGTTACCATCTGTTCTAGTTTGCTAGCTGCCAGAATGCAATATACCAGAAACAGAATGGCTTTTAAAAAGGGGAATTTAATAAGTTGCTAGTTAACAGTTCTAAGGCCGAGAAAATGTCCCAACTAAAGCAAGTCTGTAGAAATGTCCCATCTAAGGCATCCAGGGAAAGATAGCTTGGTTCAAAAAGGCCGATGAAGTTCAAGGTTTCTCTCTCAAGTGAGAAGGCACATGGCGAACACAGTCATGGTTTCTCTCCCAGCTAGAAGTGCACATGGCAAACACGGGGTCATCTGCTAGCTTTCTCTCCTGGCTTCCGGTTTCATGAAGCTCCCTGGGAAGCGTTTTCTTTCTTCCATCTCCAAAGGTCGCTGGCTCGTGAACTCTCTGCTTCATGGTGCTGCAGCATTCTCTGCTCTCTCCAAATCTATTTCATTCTCCAAAATGTTTCCTCTTTTACAGGACTCCAAAAATTTATCAAGACCCACCCGAATGGGTGGAGACATGTCGTCACCTAATCCAGTAACAACCACTCTTGATTATACCACATCATCCAGGGAGATGATCTGATTAGAGTTTCAAACATACAGTATCGAATAGGGATTATTCTGCCTTTATGAAATGGGATTTTGATTAAAACATGGCTTTTCTAGGGTCTATACATTCTTTCAAACCAGCACACCAACTATCATTTAATCTAAACCTTTCTTTAAATGTTCACAATTTCCACCTGATCTAGCCCCCTCCACAAAGCAGTGCCACAGGTCTACTAAAATCAGAGCAAAGAAAAAATGAAAAAGCACAGGCTCTGGAGCCAGGCAGACTCAGGTCCAATTCCAGCCTTGCCATTTATTAGTGGAAGCACTGACTGAGCAGGTCACTTTAACCTCTGGCTAAATTTCATTTGTAAAATACCTCTAATTACCTTTTTGTTCTCTCCTTTACCATATCTTGGGTTAACACAGACATAAGCTATGTCCAAGTAGTTCTTTTTATATGCCCATACCAGCCTCCCTTAAATTTCAAACAGCGCCTGCTGGCTCTAGCATACTTGGATATGACAAATAAATCCACACCCAGTCCTGGTAGTTTCTTGGAACTACAACTGTATCTCCTCTTCACGTTGATCATATCAGAGTTTGCTTTTTCTTGGACCTTGTTCAGCTCTCTGCAACGGGTTGATCTTGAAATGGAAGGGAGATGGCAGCTCTGAGATCCGTTTCCAATGTATATGGGCTCATCTAAGCACGTGGTGAGTTTAAACATTAAAAGCAACCGGGAAATAAAGAAAAGACCTTCCATAAGAAAAGTCAAAACAAACAAACTGCGCAAGCCATTTAACAATCAAGAGGGCAGGGCTGGCCTCCAAATCAGAGCCTCACTCTGGGGTAGGCTTCTTGGTTTAAATGTACCCAGAGCTCCAGTGAGTTCTCTCCCCACAACCCAGGCGGGGCTCGCTGTCGCACCGTCCCTTCCACCTCTGGGCCTTCCTACCACTTTCCCCCAGGGGAGGTCCGGGTCTATGCTCAGAGGCCTCCATGGGGTATACAGCTGAGATCCAGATGCCGACCAACTGGCAGCCAAACTGCAGAATGCCGGCACGGAGAAACCGAACCGAGAGCCAAAGGCAAGCGCTCTCGGAGAGCCGCGTTCCTGGGTTGCCAGGACACGCGCCCCAGCAGCGCCACCGCGCGGCTTCCGGCCAGGCCCGGCTTCCCGGCCCACCACCCTCGCTGCCTCCCGGGGCTCATTGGCCCTCAGTCCGTGTTGGAGTTTCTGGAGAGGCGCCGAAGCAGAGGTTCCTACCATGGTTGGACGTAGTGGGCAAGGACCGCTGGAAAAGTCACTTTGTATTTCTGCATTTTTAAAAAGGGGGTTATGTTTCTTTTTCAGGCAGTTTTCATGATTGAAACAGTAGTCACTGGCACCAGTGAAGGATGGGCCCCCACAAAGCTTGCAGATGCCCACTTATAATTGGCACTGATTAGACAAGATTCACCTACCACTTATGGCGTCGCTTTTCTGGGCCAGGCATGTGGTGGATGTTATTTTCCTCAAGCAGCCAGCTGCATTTTTCAAAACAGAAAACTAAATTTGAGCGATGGCTTGCTCAAGGTCACCCAGATAGTAAGCAGCAGAACTGAGATTCATTTGCAAGTCTCTTCATGCCAAATTCCCCACTCTTTCCATCATCTCAACTTAAATTTATTTTACCAATTCTTCACAAGATGCTAACAAATCTTGAGCAAAAAGCTATTCTTCGAGTCCAGTTTAAGTCTCTAAGTTCAAATTTAAACCTAGTTTCTCACTTGAAGTGAAACATCTGAATGTTTTTATTTTTAGTAGTTTTCATAGTGATTTTAAAAGAAATAGATTACTGTAGAAATCTTGGGAAATATAGGAAAGCATCTCTAACATCTATAATCCCATAAACCAGGGATTACCCACTTTTTCTGAATATCTCCTGCTGCATAGCAGATCATCCCCAAACTTTGTTGCTTAAAACAGTGAAATCTCAGGATTCTGCAGATTGGCTAGGTTCAGGTAGACAGTTCTGGCTTGGGGCCCCGTATGGTTGCATCAGAAGGTGACCGAAGCTTCCTTGCTAGTACAACATAATGGTGGTTGATGTTGGCCATTGACTAAGAGCGCAGCTGGTACATTTGGTCAGATCATCTGTGTACACATGGCCTCTCTATGTGCTGGGCTTCCTCACAGCATGGCCTCTGGGTCCCAAATGCAACCATCCCAAGGGAACCAGGCAGAAGCTGTATTATTTCCATAGTCCCAGATTCAAGGAGAGGGAACGTAAACCCCATCTTTCAATGGGAGGATCAAGGTCACCTTGTATGAAGTTCATGGGCGATGGGAGACCTTGTGGCGTCTTGGAAAATACTATCTTCCACACCACCACTAAGATTTAGGGACTACTTTCTCTCTGTTCTTTTTCTCTGCATAACTATTTTAATATAACTGGAACAAAACTGCATATCATGGTTTTTTTATTTAGCACTATATCATGGGTATTTCCTCTTATTAAAGTTTAAAAAAACATATTAAACATTTTATATGTTTAATTTTCTGTTTAGTTAGTCCTTGGTAGAAGAGGTAGCAGCTTTGCAATAGAAATCTTAGCTGGGCACCAGCATAAATGTCAATGGCTAATCCAAGATTCTGCAGTGCTGGGAGGGCAGGCATTTTTGTCTGTTTTATTCACTGCACCTAGTATATCTGGCACATGTTAAGTGCTCAGTAACCATTTGTTTACTGAGAGAATCAAGTGGGTGGATGGATGGATGGATGTGAATAATTAAAATGGCACTGAGCTGAGCTCCTTCCTCTCCTGTTTGCACCTCCTGGAGAAATGAGACCACGCCCGGAAGCTGCACCACTAAATTCCGTCCCGGGAATTGCAGAGTTGCCCATGAATTTCAGAGGATTGCAGATCCTCTGGTCTGGGGATTGCAGAGTTGCCCATGAATTTCAGAGAGGAAATACCTCTCATACCTGTTGAGTCCTGTGAATACAGACCCATAACATAAATCCTCCATTCTTCTGCTAAAACTTCCCAGGCCACTTTGCCCTCATCATTTGGGCAACTTTTAGATGATCCCTGCAGCAGACCTGCTCAAGCAGCTGGCCCCATGACTTAGGGGCCATGGGAACCACCTAAGAATTTCTCTGGGCCTCTCAGCCTCCTGCACAGCACATGAGTGCCCAGGACTTGATGCCAGAAGCCTCTGGCATGGGCGCAGCAGCAGCCCGGGACACCGGGGCTCCGCAGCAAAGGCAGGGAAAGTGTGCAGGGTGACTCCAGAAGTCCGAGGTCTGCTGAAGTTCCTCGGAAACCCTGCCAGTGTAGACGTGGGAGGGTAAACACGGGCAGGCAAGAAGGACTTCTCCACAGTTCTCTCGCCCTCCCTGCCTGGCACTAGCGGCTCCTCTCCTGATGGTGCAGACCAAACCAAGGTCACGTCAGAATGTGCTCGGGGACTGGGGGCCTTGCACAGGGAGTGATGCGGCTCTTGGGCCCCTGAGGTCAAAGCTACCTCGCCTCAGGGTTGGAGCCCCCTTTCAGTTCCACAGTCCGTAATCCTGAGGAGCCGTGAGACTGGTACTTCTGGTTCTGAGTATGCAGAGGAAACTTGGGGTCTAGGCCCGTGACGAGTATGTGCGTGTGAAGTAGTACACTGACCCATATGCAGATTGCCGTTTTTAGGTCAAAAGTGAGCACCTATTGGTGACTGCATACGGTTCCAGTTAGTCATAAAAGGCGCCCTTTTTCCGCCAGATGCTCTTCCAGGCTTACCGTGTGATCAGCGAAATATTGGTTGAACTTTAACCCCCGCTAACTCCTCCACCCTGTGGGACCCCACTTTGTGTTCACCGCCTGGGAACTTGCCTCTGGGAAGGATCAACTACGGCGAGACAGGGTGGTGGCTGCAGGGAGAGGAGGTGGGCCGATGCAGGTGCAGGACAGGGCCAGTGGTTCTGATTCTCCCCCCGCCGGGGCTATTCTGGACACCCTAGACCCTAGAAAGCAGCTGGGACAGCCATAAAAATTAGGTGCTCTGGGGTTAGAGAAAACCAGGGATCAGAGGGGAAATGATACCAAATAACCTCTACCCTGTCCTTCTGGGTCTTGGCAGAGCACAAAGTGCTGGCTGTCCAGAGAAACTTGAGTCTAGCAGGAGAGCACTTTTTGATGGCTCAGGGGTCAGAGACTTTGGTAAATAAATTTATGGTATTTGCTAAATCTCAGGAGTGCAAGCTAAATTGGGGGGTGGGGGTCTGAAGCATTATTTCCCTCCACCATCAGCAATGCAGTCAGTCCTTATAGGAGAGCCTCCCCAATGTCGAGAAAAACACTACCAGAAACTCTCATTTAACATGTTTGTCCCATAAATGCACACCAGAGGGCAGTGTAAAACCAAGACATAGGAAATAACAATCCGAGATTGTCTCCACTATTGCCATCAGACTAAGAGGCATCAGAGGGCCATGTAGAGTGCTTGGGGGAATAGGTGTTAAGTGGATTACTGATGCATGATCGCCTTTGAAAACTTTCAGAAGGTCTGGCAAAGATTCAGGAGAGGGAGCGTTAGCCATCTCAGAAAGGGCCTCACCATCAGTTCAGGTCAGGCAATAGTTACCAAGCCCCTGCCATGTGCCAAACGCTGGGCCATATGCAGAGATTCAATGGTAAGACACCGTACCGTCCCCTCCCTAGATGAGCGCCAGTGATATGCCAAGCTCTTTACACTCATTATGTCATTTAATCTTTATAACAGTGAAATGCTATTAAAATCATCCCCATTTTACAGAAAAAGAAAAGTAGATTCAGGGTGAAGCAACTAATTCAGTTAGTGTCAGGCAAAGCTGGAATTTAAATCCAGTCTCTCTGGATTCAGAGTTTGGGCTCTCCCCGCTGGGCCAGAACCTTCTTAGTTTGTGCTCTAAGCAATGAGGGTCCATTGTCAGCTTGGTACCAGCCAGGCTACCTTCACTCTTATCATAGCTGCCAGGCTGCCCAGCAGGGACCTGGGATGGTGCTTGTCCCCAGAAGCACAAAAATCTCCTTGAACTTGGATTTCCAAGTAATGTAAATAAAAGATTAAGATTACTATATATATATTATATAATAAATATAATAATTTATATATATATAAAACAGACACATGGACTAAACACTAGTTTATGTAAGTGGAATAGCCTGTTCTCTACAGAACAGGAAGGGAGATGGCTAAATCAGGTAAGGTTGTTGTGAAATTCTTTGAACACCGATGTGCATTGAATGATATCCCTCAAAGAGATAGTTCAAGTCCTAACCCCCACTCCTGTGAAGATGAGTCTATTAGGAAACAGGGTGTGGAGATACTATTAGTTAAGAGGAGGCCAAACTGGATGACTGGTGCCTCATAAGAAAAGGAAATCTGGACACAGTTGGTAGGAGACAGAGAGAAGATGGCCATGTGACAAGGCAGAGATTGAGATGGCCATGGGTTGCCAACAAGTCACTGCCAGACCTCTGCAGACTTCAGAAGTGAGGTCCTGCAGATCTGGATTTTGGACTTCTAGCTTCCAGAACTGTGAGACAATAAATTGTTTTTTTAAGCCACCTAGTCTGTGGATATTTTGTTATGGCAGCCCCAGCAAATTCAAATCCAGATTTGACCCCAAATGGAATAGTAGTCACCGCAGATTTCTCGGTGAAGAAATGACAAAGCCAAGCATATCCTCTGTCCCCCCAGAGCCACCTTCCACCTTCCCCACCCTGCTCCACCCTGCAGAGCAGGCTAACTTAAATGGACTACATTCCCCAGCTTTCACAGGAGGCACGGGAGGGAGGGAGGAAAGGACGGATGGACGGAGGGGTAAGGAGTAAGGTCAAGATATTTATCCTTCCAGCTCCTTCCCTGTTGGGCCTTCAGTTGTCTAAATTCTTCCAACTAAGCCCACAACTCCTGTGTGGAGAGGAGGTGACCCTCTCCACGCAGATCTCTCTAGCGTTCAGAAGCTGTCCCCGTCTCTGAAACCTACAGACCTAAGAGTAGCAATGACTCCCACTGTTACGGCCCTAGAGTACTGCCCCATCCTTTCCTGCTATTCCTAAACCCTACCCACACCTGTGTAAACAGTCTTTTTATCAGACTTCTGCAATTACCCAATTTGCCATCTCTTTCCTGCTGGATCCCTAGTGTTCTAAGTAGATAAGTCTGATGAGATAGAAAAGGAGGTGGGAAAGCCCATGTCTGAAAAGGCAAGGGAGGTATGAGAAGCCAACCAAACAGAGATGGCAAAGACAACTCCAAGACTTGAAGCCTAGGGACACCAGATTTTGGAAAACAGATCTAATCGTACTTTAGTTTCTGGCTATACTGGAGAAGAAAGAGGGGTAGCGATGTAACCAGTGCCCTGCTGGCAATGGTGCCAGCTGATCCCCAATCCGGGTTCGATAGTCTCAAAACTAAAAGAATTTAGAAACAAGAGGGCCAGTGGGAATAAGTGGCAAAGTTGATTAAAAAGTGAAGTTTATTAAAAGAGAGAGTACATGTTAGAGAGGTTAATATGCCCAAAGGAAGGAACACAGCCTAAGTGGAGTGGGCCAGCTTGTTTCATAGGAAAGTTTTGTAGGTAGTAGGTTTCATAGTAACCTTTGAATACTAGGTGTCTTCTTTGTTCTAGGAGGAGATAGCTAGTAGAATTCATGGTTTGTTGTCACATACCTAAAATTTGCCTTTGGGCAAATGGTTACCAATCTTCATGACCTAATGCTCCCTTTCATTAACTAAGAGTTTGCTTTGGGCCTAGAATTTTACAAGCTTTTATGGTTTGCAGAGGCTTCAGTAGTTTGGGGGGATTTGGGGACTTTAGGGAAATTTTTGTCCTAGGAAGTTTGCAGTTCTTTATTAGTTCCTTTGGAGCTAGATAAGAAACAAGGGACTTGAAGTTGTCTGTTAACTCGTTCAGAGCTGAATAGGAAACCAGGGATTATAGCTGTACTATTTTATCCTGCTTTAGCAAGGATTTTATTAACTTGATTTTAGTCAGGCCGAAGAGTGGGGAGATGTTGGTGTAAAAATCTGAAACTAAATGGACTTTTCCTGTTGCCTGGAATAAGCACCTAGGGTCAAAGTTGGAAACAAAGAGGCACTAAGTAATCCACATTCTAAAGAAAACATCCCCAATGGAGGGTCAGACTCTTACTCAGAACCTATTGAAAGGCTGCCAAACCTCTGAACATCACTGAACATGTGTTTCACTTCTAGAAAAAATTAAGTAAATAATCATTGTGGCCTTCAAACCAGCCAATACTGTGACACATTTTGACACAGTGGGTACAAGGCTGGGGGGCCAGACTCCCAGAGTGCAAATCTAGCTGCTTCAACTTACTAGCTGTGCACCCCTGGGCAAGTTGAGTAGCCTCTGGGAGCTTCAGTTTCCTCATCTGTAAAGCCCAAAGTTATTGAGAAAACTAAATGAGAAAAAGCACATGCAAAACACTTAGAATAACATGCGTATGGTAAGAAGCCATACGGTAAGAAGTCATTAACTGTGAACTTCTGTTACCAAGAGGATTTCCTTCTACGACCAATTTCTGTAATAATAAACTACAAACTCAAATCTGATACAAAAGAAATCAAACAGCATTTGGCTGTTCTCTTAGGGAGCAGACCAGCAGAGAAAACAATAGAAGTGATTTGCATTTTTGCAAGTTATTGAAGAGCTAAAAGCCTTTGGGGAAGCAGGGGAACGGGTCCCTTTTAGCTTGCGCATCACAATAGCCTGAGAAGGACTGCTAGAGACCTCCTCCAGTCTACTCAGAACCGGGACCAAGGCAAGGAGGCATCTGGAAGAATGGGCTTTAGGAAGAAAGTGGGGAAGATGCCTCCTGGGGCAGATGGGCTCCTTCACACGAATGCTAAGAAAAATGCAAAATTGGCTGGGTGGGGAGGCCATTGGCCCTAGAAACTTTCCCCTGGAAAAGGGGGGGCACAAACCTCTACAGTAGATTAGGAAAATAAATGCGAGTTAGCATTAAAGGACAGTTCTGGCTAAAAATGCCCCAGCTGGTGTTGTGACTAGAGGTCATCTGATCCATTTGACAAGCCAAAGGAACTTAAGAGAGGTCACATAGCTCATGGAGGAAGGGCCAATTATAAAATAATGGCAGGATGTTGTGTCCCACAGAGCTCTACCATCTGCTCCTTCACATCCACCTCCACCTCCACCTTCTCTCCTCTACAAGCACAGGATTAAACAGATTTCCGTGAGAGGAAGAAAATAACAAAAGGTGGGGGATTTCTGCTCAGGGAATTACCAATGAAAGTTCAGGATTATCTAAAGTCCCATCCACTTGATGGGACTCCTACTTTTGTATAAAATATCTAGGCTCAGAAAAACAAGATGTCAACTTTTCCCTTTTTTAATATTTTTATTGTAAACCTTAACAAACATGCAAACATTCTTGACACACAAACATTCTATACATGGTGTACAATCAATGGCTCACAATATCATCACATAGTTGTGTATTCATCACCATGTTCATTTTTTTAAAACATTTGCATCTCTCCAGAAAAAGAAAAAAGAAAAAACTCATACATGCCATCCCCTTACTCCTCCCTCTCACTGACCACTAGTATTTCAACCAATTCAATTTATTTTAGCCTTTGTTCCCCCTATTATTTATATTTTAATCCACAATTTTTAGTCATCTGTCTATATTGTTGGTAAAAGGAGCATTAGACAATAGGTTTTCACAATCACACAGTGACTCTGCAAAAGCTATATCATTATACAATTGTCTTCGAGAAACATGGCTACTGGAACACAGCTCTACAGTTTCAGGTACTTCCCTTTACCCACTCAAATACTAATACACCATAAATTGAAAAGGGATATCTATATACTGCATAAGAAAAACCTTCAGGATAACCTCTCGACTCTGAAATCTCTGTCACTGACACTTTATTTTGTCTCATTTCTCTCTTCTTCCTTTTGGTCGAGAAGGTTTTCTCAATCCTTTGATGCTGGGTCTCAGCTCATCCCAGGATTTCTGTCCCACTTTGCCAGGGAGGTTTACACCCCTAGGAGTCATGTCCCACGAAGAGAGGGGGAGGGCAGTGAGTTTGCTTGCCATGTCGACTAGGAGAGAGGCCACATCTGAGCAACAAAAGAGGTTCTCTGGGGTTGACTCTGAGGCCTAATTTTAAGTAGACTTAGCTTATCCTTTGTAGGGATAAGTTTCATAGGAGTGAACTCCAAGATCAAGGTCTCAGCCTATTGATTTGGTTGTCCTCACTGTTTGAGAGAATATCAGGAGTTCTCCAAATGGCAAGTTGAACTTTTCCCCCTTTCCCCCTGTTGTAGTTTGCTAGCTGCTGGAATGCAACATACCAGAGACAGTTTGGCTTTCAATAAAAGGGAATTATTTAGTTAACATATAGTTCTTCAGAGGAAAGGCAGCTAACTTTCAACTGAGGTTCTTTCTTATGTGGGAAGGCACAGGACTATCTCTGCTGCCCTTCTCTCCAGGCCTCTGATTCCAATAACTTTCCATGGGGTGATTCCTTTCCGCATCTCCAAAGGCCTGGGCTGAGCTACAAGTGCTGAGATGAGGTATGTTGAGCTGCTTTGGCTGTGCTACATTGAGCTCTCTCATTTAAGCACCAGCCATTTAAATCAAACACCATTCACTGCAGCAGGCATGTCTCCTAGCCGGCTGCAGATGTAATCAGCAACAAATGAGATTCACATGCCATTGGCTCATGGCCCCAGCAACAGAACTAGGCCCCTTCACCTGGCCAAGCTGACAACTGAATCTAACTACCACACTCCCCATTCCCCCAAGGGGACTTTGCAAAGACTTCTTAAGATGTCATTTTTTTACTGAACACCAAATATCGGTTCTCGTGGCAAAATGGCAGCATAGCTATTGATGTTAATTTTCTTTTTTTAGCTTAAAACAACAGAAATTTGTTATCTAGAGGTTCTGGAACCTAGAAGTACAAAATCAAGGTGCTATCTGGGCCCTGCTCACTCACTATTGATATGAGATTATGGAGGGCTTTACCCCATGCCAGGTATTATGTTAAAGCACACTCTCATTTACTTCTCACAACAATGCTATGGGGCAGAACCCATTATTATCCCCATTATCTTCCATCCTCGGTTTGGAGAGGTTAAGTAACTTCCCCAAGGACACAGGACCTTACAAGGCCAGCTCACACCAGGTGTAACCTACCATCTGTTCTATGAAGGGCCAGTGTCCTGTGCCAACGACTGTTTAAATTGGGGGGCATCCTAAATTGGTTTGAGGTGCCAATACCCAGTCAGTAGAATTCCATCCTTAGGTCCCACATGTCCCCCCTTTCTATTATTGTTCCATTTACACATCAGGACCATGAGCCCAAGTAAACCCCACAGCTGGAAGTCTAGGCCCTGCTAGAAGTCAAACTGTCACTCCCTGTAAACCTCCCCCACTTGGGCAACACCGACCAGACTCCAGAAGGGAATAAAGATCCTGCCCAGCAAACAACTGTCCTACCTTTAGCAGGTACATATTTAGATAATTCACTGGCCTGACCTGGCCTTATCCACCACCCCAAACAACAATCTTCTCCCAGGGTAACTCGTGGACAGAAAAGTATAAACAAATGAATGTGTTTTTAAGTATAAAAGAGTCATAATATTACATTTTTGTGGCTTCTGTCAGGGCAGGAGTTCTCAACCTGGGGCCCAAGACCTCGGATGGGGAAAAAAAGTACATCTTTATTTTCACTAACTTCTAACTGAAATTGAGTGTTGCTTCTATTATAAATGGAGGCAACAGACCACAATAATGTTTCACATTTTTCAGAAACACGCTAAACCCAATGTTCCTTCCTCAAGGATGAAACAGGCCTTTTAAAGATTCTGGATGTTTCTTATTCAGCTAAACAGGATTCAGATTTAGGGAAGGGTAAAGGCAGGAAAGACAAAGAACTGCATATTTAACAAGCTTTTTTAAACAACCACTCTGGGGTACAAAACCTACATATTTAGGAGAAAGTCTTTGAGAGCAGATGAAGAAGAAAAGTTCCCAAATCATCGCTATTAGAAACAAATGTGGCTTTGATTTATTCTGCGAGATGGTGCGCACACCGCCACTGAGTGCTCAACTGAATCCACTTAAGTGGAAGGAATCCGCTCGTTACTGTGACAGGTTAAAACAGTGAGGTTGGCAGCTCCTATTTCTCATGCTGGAGACTCTGGTCTGACACTGAAACATTAGCTACATGGCAATTTCTCCCAGTGATGAAAGGAAATGAGAGAAAAATCCATGGGAACAGTCTTCAAGGCACCACTGCTGGCCGCGGCCTGTCATCGCACAGTTGAGCATAAATAAACTTGCACCCAACCACAAAGCAGCAAGTGACGCATGATGGCTGCTGCTCATCCCGGCCAGTCCGCTTCTCAGCAGAAGCCCATGGCCGCTAGAAAAGCACCTCGCACCTCATCTCCATGCACTTTTATGCACCTGTATTATATTTCACTGAGTTTAAAAATAGATGACAAATACATATGAAAATGAGACAGAAATAAGTGCAGTGAAGAAAATGAAATGATCAGGGGATGGAGAACGAAGGAGGGAGAGGGAGGGCTCAGAACATACAAAGCTCTCTAGAGTGGGTTGTGGGTTTTAATTCTCTCTCCTGAAAACATCAGGAAGCAATTTCATACTTTTTTTTTTTTTGGAGGGGAGTGTGGGCAATAGATGAAAATTTAAGTACTTAGCACTGTCTGCTAAATACTGGCTGCTCAATTTATTTATCTATTCTGTCAAAGATGGCAATGTGAACTTATTCACATTGGTAAATAGAAACCTCATTTCTAACTGGAATTCCATTTCAGCAAAATTCAAGGGCTTTTCATTTTGGAATTTTATTTATTCCATTTTTAGTCTCTTTTTTTTACTGGTCACAAAGCTTTGCATGAAAAACAAGGGTAATAAACTTAAATAGTTGCTAAAAGTTAAATTAAAATATTTGTATTTTATATATATGCATATATATGTATATATGTATACACATGTATAAAAAATGCATATGTATACTTTATGTGAATGAAAACAATTTTCTTTGAAGTAAAAGTATATACAATTTTTAAAAACCCATGATCATATGCTGCTGGTTTGGGGCTTGGGGCTAAGGGCTCAAGCCTTAACTTTGGGGACTGGAGAAGCCAACAACAAATTATGGGATGAGACCCCAGGGAAGCCAGCCTCACACATCTCAGCACAAGAAAGTTCTGATAACTGGCTGTTCTTTACCTTTTCTTGCTTTTCCACTGCCTTCTGCCACTCTCTAACCCAACTACCATAATTTTGACTCTCTTCATGAGGGGGAAAAAAAAAGACTGAAAAAGAAATGTTTGAGGAAAAGAAAATGTCAAGTTTCTTTCAGACAAGACTGCTCGAAATAATTACTGACTTTTTTTCAGTCTGGCAAGAGCCATCTAATACCTTCAATTAATCATTCCTTACAGTCCCTGCTTGGGTAAGGGTAACATCATCATCTGCAGAGCCAGAAGCTGACAACCACAGTTAAAGACTCTGCCCATTATCTATCGGGCTGTCTTTGGGGATGAGAGTGAGAAAAATCGTGTTGTTGTGAGAATTATTTTAATTCCCAGAGGCCTTGGCTGCGCCTTCAGCTTTTACCGCTATTCAGGATGAAGGAAAAGATGCTATTAGCTCCTGATTCCTGGAATCATAACAGTTGCTTAGAAATCCCAAGAGGATAGCATATTGGTCAGCCTCAAATTTGGCAGAAACTATCCCATGGGTGGGAGGAGTTTGGAACAAGAAGGAAAAGGGAGAGGAGGATATTCAAGATGTTAATTTCACGGGGCATATTTCTCGAGGCAGAGACTTCGCCAATTTCCACAATGAGCAAGTGCTCCTATCTTTAAGGAAAATTCAATACCTTCCAGAGCTGGAACACTGGCAGCAAAGCTTCTTCTACTCCACTCGGATGTCTCTCCAAAGAGCCTCCCCTGGTGCCTCAAGTTGGGTTGGGCTATGTGTGGTCACTTTTTATATCTGCGTGCTCATCTGTCAACGTTCCCAGCACCCTGCCAATCGTGAGATCCCTGAGGATGAAGTCAAGATCCTATCCATCTTGCCTGGCATGTAGTAACAGGCATTACATAAATATTTGTAGAACAGAACTGAATTTAAATGCTCTCCTTTTTATGCCATCATTAAGAAATTTTATAGGGATGTTTCCAAGTAACATCTCTGTTGGCCCTATTAGGCCTCAAAACTCCTTTGTTATTGAATTCTTTCTAAAATGTTTTGACATGTTAAGAAAATACAGTGTTGGGGATTGAATCATATCCCCCACAAAAAGCATGTTCAGGTTCCAATCCCTGGCCCTGTGGATGTGAACCCATTTATAATTGAGGCCTTGGAAGATGTTGTTAGTTAAGATGTGCCCAAACTGAAAGAGGGTGGGCCTTAATCCAATGTAGCCAAGTCCTTGTAAGCAAAGGAAATTGGATATGGTGAAACCAGTCACAGGAACAGCCAGAAGCTGGAAGTTAATGGTACCTGGCAGAAAAAGGAGAAGACGCTGCCACATGCACTCCCATGTGATGGAAAAGCCAAGGAACCCCAAAGAATGCCAGCCAGAAGATACCAACCCTGGGAAGAAGCAGCCTTCTAGCCTCTGAAACTGTGAGCCAATAAATTCCTGTTGTTAAGCCAACCCATTGTATGGTCTTTGCTTTAGCAGCTGAGAAATTAAAACATACAGCAAACATAATGCAACTTTTCCTTGATGACTCAGGGTCTATTCGTTTGCTTGTGGGTTTAGCGTCTCCAATGCAAAGTGGCTTAAATGAGAAAGTTTATTTCTCGTGCATATAACAATGCAGGAATAAGTAGTCCAGAGCTTACAGGGTGACTCCACTGGGACATGGACCAAGCTCCTTCCATCTTCTTGATCTGCCATCTCTGGGTGTCACCCTTCTCATCTCTATCCTCAAGACCCCATTCTATCCCAGGGAAAGGAAAAGGCAGGAGGGGAAAAGCATCTACAACTGATACACTCAACTTCAGTTCCTAGTCCAGGGGCCAAAACTTAGCCACACCTAGCAGCGAGAGAGACTCAGCAGTCAGGGTCCAAGGAAAAGCTGGAGGTTATTCTACTAAAGGAAAGAAAGGGAAACTTTCTGGATATTGAGCCACAGCCTCTTTATGAATTTTAATCATGGTATTACACTGGGTTTTTTGTTTTTTTTTTTTTTGTGGGTGCTACAAGAACAAAGGAAATGTGCAGGACTGACTCTTAGCAAGGACCCAGGATGCTGGAGCTTGTAGGTTCTCCATCTCCTCTGTCACCACTTGGCTACCAGGCTACAGCCTTCAATGTTATCAGTGTGCATGCTCATAGCAGCCCCATCTCCTAGTCTGCCAAGAGTTGGAAAACCAAAGATCTGAGCTTTTTAGAAGTATACATTTCAAATACACATACAGTGTGCAAGCCCAATCAGATGGGTGAGTAGAGCATGGTGATTAATGATAGAGGCCACGGAGCCAGTCTGCCTGGGTTCGTATCCTGTTCTACCACTTATCTGTCTGACTGACCTTAGGCAAGTCACTTACCTCTCTCAGTTTCTTCATCTGTAAAATGGGAATACTAATAGTAACTTATCTCCTTGACTTGTTGTGAAAATTAAACAAGTTATTATATATAGAGCATGTTACCTGGTACATAGTAAGTGCACAATAAGGAGTAGCTATTATTAATATAAACCAAGTTACTGATTCAATAGGACCTGAGTGAAATGGGAGCAACCCTCCTTTAAATTGAGGTTTTTGGGCTTTATGATAGCACTTTTCTTTGCTCAGAGGCTCTTTTCCCTCACTTCCAAGTTCTGGGCAATGTCCCAGATGGCTAAAGTTGCTGGAAGCCAGAGGCCAAGAGAAATGGAGTGCTATTGTAAATTAGAATCAACTTGAATTTTGATATGTTTTATCTCACTTCCATCCTGCATTCATTTTTAATAGCATCTCAAAGACAAAAGAGTAGGCTGATAGTAAATGAAAATTGCATTAATGTTAGGATTCCTAATTGTGTTTACTTTTCCATTCTCCAGACATGCTTACAGATAGACAGGCGCCCCACTTCATGAAGGGATAATGGAAATCTATGTTCTAATTTATCAGAATATATTTTAAAGAAGGGCTTCCCATCATAAACCTCTAGACCAAAGCCAGAGTAACTATGTCCATCTCTAAAAGCTTAAACAACAAGAAAAGGGAAGTCAGATACTCTGGCAAAAGAGCCAATTTGATTTCCAGGCGCCCCAGCCATCACAGGATTCCTGCTTTTGTAGCATGTGTTTTGGAAAACAATGTTATTTTGCATCCACAAATCCAAAATATAGGAAGTAGTCTACCTAAATATCTTTTTGAAAGGGAAGAGATTTATGATAAATGTACCCATAGAATAAACAAAATAAAAAACAAAGCAAGGAGAAATAAAGCTAATATTAAGAATGAACCTTGACAGCTGAGCTACGCATACTACATGTATTAAGACGCAGGAAAAAAAAAAGATGCAGAGTCTTTGTCTCATAGCCTGGCCCTGAAGTGAAATTATGGTCAATTAGGGCATACTACTATCTTAAAACTTTCCTCCTTTATTTATTCCAAGGAAGTGGATAGCATTTTCTCATATTGGTCTATGTACTCTTTTTATATTTTATATATTTAATTTTGAATAGATAATTCATATACAAAGCTTGCAAAATCAAAAGCTATAAAAACATATACAAGGAAAGTCTCTCTCCTACACCATCCTCCATCTGACCCTGTGCCACCTCCACTCCCACTCCAATAAAACCACTGTTACTTCTTGAGTATCCCTTCCAGAGCTATACAAGCAAATATGAAAATTTATTCGTTTTCCATTCCTTTGTGTGCATTGGTAGTATACAGTACACCCTATTCTGCGTGCTTTTCTTTTCACATTTGAAAACCTTTTCATATCATTATATAAAGAATTTTAGGATCCCCGGCCTTGGTCAATTCTGATGAGAAAATGGATTCTTAACTGTGCAGTTTCTAGGAAAACTGCTACCGATGCTGCCACAAATGAGCTTTCTTGCCTAGTCAGACACACCCCGTAGCTGATAAGACTGGGCTCGCTGACATGCTGGTTTACAACTTAACCTTTCCTTACTTCCCCTTCATATCACCAAAACATCTCAGGCCTTCACATGGAAGGTGGTTTCCCAAACAACATGACTTCAGCATTCATAATCACATGGAAACAAAGTTGTTCAGTCTTCAGCTTTTTTACAATTCACATGTAATACTTTTGTACTAGTAAAAGATTAATATGTATTACTTTTTAAAAATCAGTGAATAACAAATGATGGTCAGTTAACATGCAGTCTACAGATTTTTAGTTTTTTTCTCCACTTTCTAAATGAATACCTCTAACTTGGTTAGCCAAGGTAGTAATGTTTTTTCACAATTTTCTATCTGCCAGCCAGATGAAGAATAGACAGAGACTGCAGCTGAGATGATGCAAAATAATGCCACCAGACTTAGTATTAATGATGAGATTTGCTTTAGTGCAAACCAAAAATGCATTGTAGAAATAGAGTGTATAGCAAAATGCCACTCTCGAAAGTATCAAAAATGGTTCCTTGTACCATCTGGAAAGGTTAATCAGGAAGCATAAAAAGCTCATAGAACCCAAAGAGACCATAAACTCTGAAAAAATTCTGACTTAAATGGTCTGGAAACTCAACTGGCTGCTAACTCTACAATCACATTCTTTTTTTTTTTCCATTCCACTATAATTTTTATTTATCCAGAGTGCACATCATCAGAAATAAAACTTCATATTTATATGACACCTAATTATTTTTAAGCAATTCAAATAGGGCTTTTAAAGATTTTTCTTATTAATATGCTATTACCATTCGGAGGAATGAGAATATACAATGCACAGGCAGACACACAGAAATAGAAAGTTACACAAGAAACGGAAACATAGAAATACTTCTGAGAGGGACAGCTAAAGGACTGAACATATTATTTCATCCCGTTTTTACCTCTTTGCAGACCAATTTTAACTGTAATATCTTTAATTTTTTTATTAATTTTTAAAAAACATAACAAACAAAAACATTCTTAATATATGATCATTCCATTCTACATATATCATCAGTAATTCACAATATCATCACATAGTTGCATATTATCATCATAATCATTTCTTAGAACATTTGCATCAATTCAGAAAAAGAAATAAAAAGAAAACAGAAAAAAATCATACATACCATACCCCTTACCCCTCCCTTTCATTGATCACTAGCATTTCAATCCACTAAACTTATTTTAACATTTGTTCCCCCTATTATTTATTTTTACTCCTTATGTTTTACTCATCTGTCGATAAGGTAGATAAAAGGAGCATCAGACACAAGGTTTTCACAATCACACAGTCACACTGTGAAAGCTATATCATTATACAATCATCCTCAAGAAACATGGCTACTGGAACACAGCTCTACATTTTCAAGCAGTTCCCTCCAGCCTCTCCATTACATCTTGACTAACAAGGTGATATCTATTTAATGTGTAAGAATAACCTCCAGGATAACCTCTCGACTGTTTGGAATCTCTCAGCCATTGACACTTTATTTTGTCTCATATCACTCTTTCCCCTTTTTGGTCGAGAAGGTTTTCTCAATCCCTTGATGCTGAGTCTCAGTTCATTCTAGGATTTCTGTCCCACATCGCCAGGAAGGTCCACACCCCTGGGAGTCATGTCCCACGTAGACAGGGCAGTGAGTTTGCTTGTTGTGTTGGCTGTAGAGAGAGGCCACATCTGAGCAACAAAAGAGGTTCTCTTGGGGGTGACTCTTAGGCCTAATTTTAAGTAGGCTGACCTATCCTTTGTGGGGTTAAGTTTCATATGAACAAACGCCAAGATTGGGGGCTCAGCCTATTTCTCTGGTTGTCCCCACTGCTTGTGAGAATATAAAGAATTCTCCACTTGGGGAAGTTGAATTTTCCCCCTTTCTCACCATTCCCCCAAGGGTTTTTTGCAAATACTTTTTTATTCACTGTTCAAATCACTCTGGGATTTATTGGGGCATCACTCTGGACAAACGTACAAAACCTTATGTCCTACTCAAGGTTCCATGTACTTATGGTGTTCAATTAAGCTGTCCGTATAAGTTATATTAGGAACTGCACTAGTTAAAATAAAAATTTTGTACCAAATAAATACTTTTTGCTTTAGTCTCACACATAAGTTGAAATTTTAAAATATTAATTACCATCTATTTTCAATACCCTGCAGTATTGACACTCCTTTTTTCTTCCTCATGCAAAAATATTTTTAAATTTGTACATTTAGTCACTATCATTATATATTCTAGGCATTCCTAGATTATACCATCCCAGTCTTTATCGTCTTTCCTTCTGATTTCATTTGTCCCCCCAGCCCTCCTCCCTCTATCATTCTCACATTCAGCTTCATTCAGTGTTCCAACATTATTGTATTACAGTTAGGTAGTGTTACATTTCTGAGTTTTTACATTCAGTCCTGTTGCACAATCTGTGTCCCTTCATCTTCAATTACCCAATATCTTACCCTATTTCTATCTCCTGATGGTCTCTGTTACCAATGAAATTCTCCAAGTTTATTCACTAATGTCACTTCATAGCAGTACAATCATATTCTTATCTCTACAACCACATTCTACTTTCACCACCAGTTCCCACCACCCACCATGTGTTATTTCATGTCCCTCTGACTCCTCCCACTGGTGGCTTGAAAAGGTGTGGTTAAGAAGTCATGGAACACTTCCGGAGAAGATGGCGGCTTAGTAAGACGCGCGGGTCTTAGTTCCTCCTCCAGAAAAGCTACTAGGGAAGTAGAAACGATACAGAACAGCTCCCGGAGCCATGACAGAGATCAAGAACACAGCGTACCCCATTCTGGAACGGCTGACTGGCTGGGAGAAACCGTCCACTGAGATCGCCGAGGGGCGCGGGCTTCCCCGGGCCGGGGCGGCAGGCGGCCGGAGTCCCTCCCTCCCTCCCTCCTTCCTGGGCCGGCTGGGAGAATTGGACAGGCAGTCCCCTCAAGCCACGGCGGCTGGCATCCCCCCCACGCGTGGCCCCCCGGACAATCTGGGAGAATTGGATCGGAGATCCCCAGGCCGCGGAGAACGGTGACCGGGGTCCCTTCCAAACACGTGGCTTCCTGGTCCGGCTGGGAAAAGTGCACTCCCCTGGGCCACGGCGGCTGGCGCCCTCCCGCCACGCTTGGCGCCCCGGGGCCCGGCTGGGAGATTTGGATGGGCGCTCTCCCAGGCTGCGGCAGCCAGCAACCCCCCCCACGTTCGGATCCCCGGGCCGGCTGGGAGATTTGGATTGGTACTCCTCCAAGCCGCTTCGGCTGGTGAACGTCCCCCACGGTGAGAGTTTTCCAAAGTTAAAGGACCCACAGCACCTTTTACTGGTGGGACCCGAAGACAAATGAGTGCCACAAGCGTCACCTACTGGGCAGGATAAGAAAAACAGAACCCAGAGATTTCACAGAAAAATCTTTCAACCTGTTGGGTCCAACACCCAGGGAAATCTGACTAAATGCACAGACGCCAGCAGAAGATAACAGATCACGCTCAGAAAATTGAAAATATGGCCCAGTCAAAGGAACAAACCAATAGTTCAAATGAGATACAGGAGCTGAGACAACTAATGATGAATATACGAACAGAAATGGAAAACCTCTTCAAAAACGAAATCGATAAATTGAGGGAGGACATGAAGAAGACATGGGCTGAACAAAAAGAAGAAATAGAAAAACTGAAAAAACAAATCACAGAACTTATGGAAGTGAAGGATAAAGTAGAAAATTTGGAAAAAACAATGGATACCTACAATGATAGATTTAAAGAGACAGAAGATAGAATTAGTGATTTGGAGGATGGAACATCTGAATTCCAAAAAGAAACAGAAACTATAGAGAAAAGAATGGAAACATTTGAACAGGGGATCAGGGAACTGAAGGACAATATGAAGCGCACAAAAATACGTGTTGTGGGTGTCCCAGAAGGATAAGAGAAGGGAAAAGGAGGAGAAAAACTAATGGAAGAAATTATCACTGAAACTTTCCCAACTCTTATGAAAGACCTAAAATTACAGATCCAAGAAGTGCAGCGCACCCCAAAGAGAATAGACCCAAATAGGCGTTCTCCAAGACAATGACTAGTTAGAATGTCAGAGGTCAAAGACAAAGAGAGAATCTTGAAAGCAGCAAGAGAAAAACAATCCATCACATACAAGGGAAACCTAAAAAGACTATGTGCAGATTTCTCAGCAGAAACCATGGAAGCTAGAAGACAGTGGGATGATATATTTAAATTACTAAAATTGAAAAACTGCCAACCAAGACTTCTATATCCAGCAAAATTGTCCTTCAAAAATGAGGGAGAAATCAAAACATTCTCAGACAAAAAGTCACTGAGAGAATTTGTGACCAAGAGACCAGCTCTGAAAGAAATACTAAAGGGAGCACTAGAGTCAGATACAAAAAGACAGAAGAGAGAGGTATGGAGAAGAGTGTAGAAAGAAGGAAAATCAGATATGATTTACATAATACAAAAGGCAAAATGGTAGAGGAAAATATTATCCAAACAGTAATAACACTAAATGTTAATGGACTGAATTCGCCAATCAAAAGACATAGACTGGCAGAATGGATTACAAAACAGGATCCTTCTATATGCTGTCTACAGGAAACACATCTTAACCCAAAGATAAACACAGGTTGAAAGTAAAAGGTTGGGAAAAGATATTTCATGCAAATAACAACCAGAAAAGAGCAGGAGTAGCTATACTAATATCCAACAAATTGGACTTCAAATGTAAAACAGTTAAAAGAGACAAAGAAGGACACTATCTACTAATAAAAGGAACAATTAAACAAGAAGACATAACAATCATAAATATTTATGCACCGAACCGGAATGCCCCTAAATACGTGAGGAATACACTGCAAACACTGAAAAGGGAAATAGACACATATACCATAATAGTTGGAGACTTCAATTCACCACTCTCATCAATGGACAGAACATCTAGACAGAGGATCAATAAAGAAATAGAGAATCTGAATATTACTATAAATGAGCTAGACTTAACAGACATTTATAGGACATTACATCCCACAACAGCAGGATACACCTTTTTCTCAAGTGCTCATGGATCATTCTCAAAGATAGACCATATGCTGGGTCACAAAGCAAGTCTTAACAAATTTAAAAAGATTGAAATCATACACAACACTTTCTCGGATCATAAAGGAATGAAGTTGGAAATCAATAATAGGCGGAGTGCCAGAAAATTCACAAATACGTGGAGGCTCAACAACACACTCTTAAACAACGAGTGGGTCAAAGAAGAAATTGCAAGAGAAATTAGTAAATACCTCGAGGCGAATGAAAACGAAAACACAACATATCAAAACCTATGGGACGCAGCAAAGGCAGTGCTAAGAGGGAAATTTATTGCCCTAAATGCCTATATCAGAAAAGAAGAAAAGGCAAAAATTCAGGAATTAATTGTCCACTTGGAAGAACTGGAGAAAGAACAGCAAACTAACCCCAAAGCAAGCAAAAGGAAAGAAATAACAAAGATTAGAGCAGAAATAAATGAAATTGAAAACATGAAAACAATAGAGAAAATCAATAAGACCAGAAGTTGGTTCTGTGAGAAAATCAATAAGATTGATGGGCCCTTAGCAAGATTGACAAAAAGAAGAAGAGAGAGGATGCAAATAAATAAGATCAGAAATGGAAGAGGAGACATAACTACTAACCTCACAGAAATAAAGGAGGTAAGAACAGGATACTATGAATAACTTTATGCTAATAAATACAACAATTTAGATGAAATGGACGGGTTCCTGGAAAGACATGAACAACCAACTTTGACTCAAGAAGAAATAGATGACCTCAACAAACCAATCACAAGTAAAGAAATAGAATCAGTCATTCAAAAGCTTCCCAAAAAGAAAAGTCCAGGACCAGACGGCTTCACATGTGAATTCTATCAAACATTCCAGAAAGAATTAGTACCAACTCTCCTCAAACTCTTCAAAAAAATCAAAGTGGAGGGAAAACTACCTAATTCATTCTATGAAGCCAACATCACCCTCATACCAAAACCAGGCAAAGATATTACAAAAAAAGAAAACTACAGACCAATCTCTCTAATGAATATAGATGCAAAAATCCTCAATAAAATTCTAGCAAATCGTATCCAACAACACATTAAAAGAATTATTTATCATGACCAAGTAGGATTCATCCCAGGTATGCAAGGATGGTTCAACATAAGAAAATCAATTAATGTAATACACCATATCAACAAATCAAAGCAGAAAAATCACATGGTCATCTCAATTGATGCAGAGAAGGCATTTGACAAGATTCAACATCCTTTCCTGTTGAAAACACTTCAAAAGATAGGAATACAAGGGAACTTCCTTAAAATGATAGAGGGAATATATGAAAAACCCACAGCTAGTATCATCCTCAATGGGGAAAAACTGAAAACTTTCCCCCTAAGATCAGGAACAAGACAAGGATGTCCACTATCACCACTATTATTCAACACTGTGTTGGAGGTTCTAGCCAGAGCAATTAGACTAGAAAAAGAAATACAAGGCATCAAAATTGGAAAGGAAGAAGTAAAACTATCACTGTTTGCAGACGATATGATACTATACATCAAAAACCCGAAAAATCCACTACAAAACTACTAGAGCTAATAAATGAGTACAGCAAAGTAGCAGGTTACAAGATCAACATTCAAAAATCTGTAGCATTTCTATACACTAGTAATGAACAAGCTGAGGGGGAAATCAAGAAACAAATCCCATTTACAATTGCAACCAAAAGAATAAAATACCTAGGAATAAATTTAACTAAAGAGACAAAAAACCTATATAAAGAAAACTACAAAAAACTTTTAAAAGAAATCACAGAAGACCTAAATAGATGGAAGGGCATACCGTGCTCATGAATTGGAAGACTAAATATAGTTAAGATGTCAATCCTACCTAAATTGATCTACAGATTCAATGCAATACCAATCAAAATCCCTACAACTTATTTTTCAGAAATAGAAAAACCAATAAGCAAATTTATCTGGAAGGGCAGGTTGCCCCAAATTGCTAAAAACATCTTGAGGGAAAACAACGAAGCTGGAGGTCTCGCACTGCCTGACTTTAAGGCATATTATGAAGCCACAGTGGTCAAAACAGCATGGTATTGGCATAAAGATAGATGTATCGACCAATGGAATCGAATAGAGTGCTCAGATATAGACCCTCTCATCTATGGACATTTGATCTTTGATAAGGCAGTCAAGCCAACTCACCTGGGACAGAACAGTCTCTTCAATAAATGGTGCCTAGAGAACTGGATATCCATATGCAAAAGAATGAAAGAAGACCCGTATCTCACACCCTATACAAAAGTTAACTCAAAATGGATCGAAAATCTAAAATTAGGTCTAAGACCATAAAACAATTAGAGGAAAATGTAGGGAGATATCTTATGAAACTTACAATTGGAGGCGGTTTTATGGACCTTAAACCTAAAGCAAGAGCACTGAAGAAAGAAAGAAAGAAATGGGAGCTCCTCAAAATTAAACACTTTTGTGCATCAAAGAACTTCATCAAGAAAGTAGAAAGACAGCCTACACAATGGGAGACAATATTTGGAAATGACATATCAGATAAAGATCTAGTATCCAGAATTTATAAAGAGATTGTCCAACTCAACAACAAAAAGACAGCCAACCCAATTACAAAATGGGAAAAAGACTTGAACAGACACCTCTCAGAAGAGGAAATACAAATGGCCAAAAGGCACATGAAGAGATGCTCAATGTCCCTGGCCATTAGAGAAATGCAAATCAAAACCACAATGAGATATCATCTCACACCCACCAGAATGGCCATTATCAACAAAACAAAAAATGACAAGTACTGGAGAGGATGCGGAGAAAGAGGCACACTTATCCACTGTTGGTGGGAATGTCAAATGGTGCAACCACTGTGGAAGGCAGTTTGGCGGTTCCTCAAAAAACTGAATATAGAATTGCCATACGACCCAGCAATACCATTGCTAGGTATCTACTCAGAGGACTTAAGGGCAAAGACACAAATGGACATTTGCACACCAATGTTTATAGCAGCATTATTTACAATTGCAAAGAGATGGAAACAGCCAAAATGTCCATCAACAGACGAGTGGCTAAACAAACTGTGGTATATACATACGATGGAATATTATGCAGCTTTAAGACAGAATAAACTTATGAAGCATGTAATAACATGGATGGACCTAGAGAACATTATGCTGAGTGAGTCTAGCCAAAAACTAAAGGACAAATACTGTATGGTCCCACTAATGTGAACGGACATTCGAGAATAAACTTGGAATATGTCATTGGTAACAGAGTCCAGCAGGATTTAGAAACAGGGTAAGATAATGGGTGATTGGAGCTGAAGGGATACAGACTGTGCAACAGGACTAGATACAAAAACTCAAAAATGGACAGCACAATAATACCTAATTGTAAAGTAATCATGTTAAATCACTGAATGAAGCTGCATCTGAGCTATAGGTTGTTTTTTTTTTTTTGTCTGTCTGTCTGTTTGTCCTTTTTTTTTGTATTATTATTATTTTTATTTTTCTCTATATTAACATTCTATATCTTTTTCTGTTGTTTTGCTAGTTCTTCTAAATCGATGCAAATGTACTAAGAAATGATGATCATGCATCTATGTGATGATATTAAGAAGTACTGATTGCATATGTAGAATGGAATGATTTCTAAATGTTGGGTTAATTTCTTTTTTTTCTTTAATTAATAAAAAAAAAAAACCACAATGAGATATCATCTCACACCCACCAGAATGGCCATTATCAACAAAACAGAAAATGACAAGTGCTGGAGAGGATGCGGAGAAAGAGGCACACTTATCCACTGTTGGTGGGAATGTCAAATGGTGCAACCACTGTGGAAGGCAGTTTGGCAGTTCCTCAAAAAACTGAATATAGAATTGCCATACGACCCAGCAATACCATTGCTAGGTATCTACTCAAAGGACTTAAGGGCAAAGACACAAACGGACATTTGCACACCAATGTTTATAGCAGCGTTATTTACAATTGCAAAAAGATAGAAACAGCCAAAATGTCCATCAACGGACGATTGGCTAAACAACTGTGGTATATACATACGATGGAATATTATGCAGCTTTAAGACAGAATAAACTTATGAAGCATGTAATAACATGGATGGACCTAGAGAACATTATGCTGAGTGAGTCTAGCCAAAAACTAAAGGACAAATACTGTATGGTCCCACTAATGTGAACCAACATTCAAGAATAAACTTGGAATATGTCATTGGTAACAGAGTCCAGCAGGAGTTAGAAACAAGGTAAGATAATGGGTAATTGGAGCTGAAGGGATACAGACTGTGCAACAGGACTAGATACAAAAACTCAAAAATAGACAGCACAATAATACCTAATTGTAAAGTAATCATGTTAAAACACTGAATGAAGCTGCATCTGAGCTATAGATTTTTTTTTGTCTGTCTGTTGGTTTGTTTGTCTTTTTTTTTCTTTTCTTTTTCCTTTTCTTTGTTTTTTTTACTATTATTATTATTTTTATTTTTTTCTCTATATTAACATTCTATATCTTTTTCTGTTGATTTGCTAGTTCTTTTCCTAAATCGATGCAAATGTACTAAGAAATGATGATCATGAATCTATGTGATGATGTTAAGAATTACTGATTGCATATGTAGAATGGAATGATTTCTAAATGTTGTGTTAATTTTTTTTTCTTTAATTAATAAAAAAAAAGTCATGGAACAACAAATATATGATTGTACAACACAAATGGTGAACCCTATTGTGAATGATGAACTACAGTTTATAAAACAATTATAAAAATGTCCTTTCATGAATTGTAACAAATGTACCACACTAATGCATGGTGTTAATGATAGGGTGTTATATGGAAACTTTATTTTATACATGCTATTTCTGTAAACCAATAACTTCTCCAATTAAAAAAAAAATGAATGAAAAAAGTCACGGGAAACATTCATGGAATAATTGACTTAAGAAGTCACAACCTAATTCATTGTCATGTGAAGAAAAAAAATCTGTTAACGAAAAAGCATGATTTGCATGGAGTCTAGAAAGGAGGAAATCCAGGATCAAGAATGTTAGACAGTGTCTCCAGCCCTAGCCAGGAGAGAATGCACCAACAATTCCAGCCAAGGTGAACATTCCAGTTGGATTTTCAGGCATGCATCTGTCCACCCTAAGTCAATGATGTCAGTCACTAAGACATTATCTGGCTCACTCCCCTTGCTATGATGCTCTGCTCACCAAGGAGGCTTCTGAAGACATTTGCTTCCTAAGCTCACAGGAAAGAATGCAGTAACCATCTGCCCCAAGCTTCTGATCTACTTGGCAGTTCC
Source organism: Tamandua tetradactyla (assembly GCF_023851605.1). Taxonomy (NCBI): domain Eukaryota; kingdom Metazoa; phylum Chordata; class Mammalia; order Pilosa; family Myrmecophagidae; genus Tamandua; species Tamandua tetradactyla. Next base: position 101,942,993 of record NC_135331.1, on the reverse strand, counting down.
ATTCCTCACTATTCTGGTTTGTGAGGCAATCTCTTGTGAACTACACTAGCACACAAAGGGGCACTCGCATGTTTTCGTTTCTGGACTTGTAGTCCTGAGAATCGAGCCCTGAGCCCTGGTACTACGATGCCATTTGGAGACTTCCAAGTGGCCACTGATCTTCTCTAGCCCACACTGCTATCTTGACATTCTACAGCTTTAAGAGACTAAATCAACAGTAAAACCAGTAATAAGTGTAATCCCTCATCCAAATAGACACATCGTGGTTCGATATTCAAGACAACTTCCCTCTAATTGCCTTCCCTCATTTTCACTGTCCACTCATGGCCCCCTTTAGTTTTTTTTACCCTTCTCCCTCTCCCATCCCAACACACACACGCATCTCTGGGGTCCTAGTTTCAAGTGAACTGATTCCACACAGTTTCACCCTCAGACTTCTGTATTGTTTTCAGCCCTTCAGGTCTCATTTTCACTAAAAGAAGCTCCGTCCTTCACAGTGAAACTTCTCCAAGACAAAGACCTTCCCCCCAAAAGTTTAATTATAAAAATTTCCAAAATCGGGGGTGCAATGGTAGTTCAGTGGTAGAATTCTCGCCTGCCATGTGGGAGACCCGGGTTCAATTCCTGTCTGCGCACTTCCCAAAAAACAAACAAATAATCAAAAATTCAACAAATGGTGCTGCAATAATGGGCTACTCACATGGAAAAATAATGAAATGTGACCCCGCCATACAGGTACAAAAAAAAATTCCAAAATCGTAATGAAAGAATTATAAACATGCATATACCTATTACCTAGATTCTGTAATCAACGTTTTCTTATATTTGCTTTATCATATATTTATCAGCCAATTAGTACACACTCCTTTTGATGCATTTCAAAGTAAGCTGCAATATCAGTGTACTTCACTCCTAATACTTTGGCATGCATGTCCTCAACCACATTCAATACTTGTTGAGGTTTTATTTGTTTTTGGTTTTTTTTTTTTTCCATGGGCAGGCACTGGGAATTGAACCCGGCTCTCCATCACGGCAGGCAAGACTTCTGCCACTGAACCACAGTCACAACACCCTAAACCTGTTTTTTTTTTTTAGGGGGCAGTGCATGGTCTGGGAATTGAACCTCGGGCTCCTGCATGAAATTGTTTCATTTTCTTGGTAAAAATTACATACTGTGCAACGTTTTGACATGAGTTTTGACATACAAAAGTGTAACCCAAACACATCACCCCAGAAAGGTCTCTCAAGTCCTTTTCCAGTTTATCCCTGCCCCCACTCCCAAAAGGCAAGCACTCTAAAAACTCAGATTTTTTAAATCTGTTCTTTAAAAAATAATAATTAGTCCTGCCTGTTCTAGAACTTCATTAAATAGAATGATGATTTAGGTTCTCCTGTATAAGTTTCTTTCCCTCAGCATGATTTTAAAGATTCATCCATGTTTTTGTGTACGTCAGTAGTTTGTTACTGAGTTGAACTTCCTTGCATGAATATACAACAATTTGCTCATTTTCTTGTTGCTGGGCACCTGGACTGATTCAAGTTCTTGGCTATTACAAATAAAGCTGCTATGGATATCCATGTATAGGTCTCTTTGAAAATTTGTTTCCATTTCGCTTGGTTAAATAGCTAGATATGGAATTACTAAGTCATGGGATAATGTAATTAATTATTGATATGGTTAGATATAGATCTTCCATTTTGCTATTTGTTTTTTCTGTCCAAACTGCATTTTGTCCCTCTATTCCTCCTTTCCTATCTTCATTTGAATTAGTGAAAGAATTTTTATTATTCCATTTTAATCTACATTGGTTTTTTAGCTATACTTTGTTGCATTATGTTTGAGTGGTTGCTCTAGGACAGTGATTTTCAAGCATTTTGGTCTCAGGACATCTTTATATTCTTAAAAATTATTGAAGACCTCAGAGATTTTATATAGGTTATATCTATATCTACTAGAAATAAATTTTGAGAACTAAAAATATTTATTTTTAATTAAAATAATACAAACCTACTACATTAGCACTACATGTTAATGTACCATATGTGGAAACGTGGAAAATGTAAAAAAAAAAAAAACTATATTTCCCACAACAAAAAAATTAGTGAGAAAATGGTACTATTTCACATTTTTTTGCAAATCTCTTTAATGTCTGGCTTAATAAAAGACACTTGGATTCTCATATGTTTCTGAATTCCAGCTGTTGCAATATGTTGTTTTGTTGACATATAAAAGGAAAACCCGGACTCAGATATGTTGTTGGAAAAGGGGGACCTTGCAGACTCCTTGAATGAGTTTCGGTAACCTTAGACATCCTCATACTTCACTTTGAGAACCACCACTGTAGGACTCATCCTTAACTTTTCAGAGCCTACTTAGAGTTAATACTGTACCACTTCATGAAAAACATAAGGACTTTGCAGCTGAATAGTTTCATTTACCACTCCTGTCCTTTATGGTACAGTCATGTATTTTACATATACATTCATATCTATTACATGAAATAAAGGACAGGAGCGATAAACAGAACTATACAGTTGCAAAATTCTTTTGCTTTAAATACTTTTATGTATTTTAAATAAATTAAGAGAAAAGTAACCCCTTGGGAGAATGGGGAGCAAGGGGGAAATATTCAACTTCCCCATTTGGAGAATTCCTGATATTCTCGCAAGCAGTGGGGACAACCAAATCAAAAGACTGAGCCCTCGATCTTGGGGTTTGCCCCTGCGAAACTCATCCCTGCAAATGATAGGCTAAGCCTACTTAAAATTAGGCCTAAGTCACCCCCAGAGAACCTTTTCTGTTGCTCAGATGTGGCCTCTCTCTTTCTCTCTCTAGGCCAACACAGCAAGCGAACTCACCGAGCTCCACCTTTATAGAGAACATGACTCCTACGAGTATAAATCTCCCGGGCAATGTGGGACAGGAATCCTGGGATGAGCTGGGACTTGGCATCAAGCAATTGAGAAAACCTTCTTGATCAAAAGGGGGAAGAGCGAAAATATAGTGTCAATAGCTGAGAGATTCCAAACAGAGTCAAGAGGTTATCCTGGAAGTTATTCTTATGCATTAAATAGATATCACCTTTTTAGTTAAGGTGTAATGGAGAGGCTGGAGGGAACTGCCTGAAAATGTAGAGCTGCATTCCAGTAGCCATGTTTCTTGAAGATGACTGTATAATGATATAGCTTTCTCAATGTGACTGTGTGATTGTGAAAACCTTGTGTCTGATGCTCTTTTTATCTACATTATGGACAGATGAGTAAAACATACGGATTAAAAATAAATAATAGGGGTCAAGATGGCAGCTTAACAACGTGCACATTTTAGTTCGTCCTCCAGAACAACTACTAAATAACCAGAAACAGTACAGAACAGCTCCCAGAGCCATGATAGTGACCAAACACACAGCATACCCCAGTCTGGACCAGCTGGACCGGCTGCGAGCACCCCCAGAACCGTGAATTCCCAAAGCTGCTGCGACCAATGCCCCTCCCCCACAGACTGCTTCTCAGAGGGGAAAGGAAAGGACTTTACCAGCAGAAGGGACTGGGCACAATCAAACGCCAATTGTGGAACTAATTAACAAATTCTGACTACTAAAAATAGGCCCCCAGCTTAGGTGAACCTGATCAAAGCGGAGGTTGCTCATTTTTGCCCCAGCGCCAAGGGGGCAGGACTGACAGAAAAGGGGCGGCAGGGAGAAGGAAAAGAGGTTTTTGTGGCTGTATATCTACAAAGGCTTGACTGCCTCTGGATACAGCGGCAGGATTTTTCAGGCTGCAACTGCCCCAGGCATAGGCAGAAGTGAGCTCTTTTGGGGGCTTATCTGGAGCTTGTGCCTTCCCCAGGGGAGGGGTGAAGCCCCACCCAGATGGAATCCCTCCATCAAGGAATTCAGACACCAGGGCTTGGTAATTTGAAGCCATTAAAACCAGCCTACAACCTCTCCTCTGTCTCTACCACGCCTCCAGCAAGGAGAGTCTGCCAAAGTTAAAGGTACCACATCATCTTATGCTGGCGGGACCTGCAGGCAGACAAGCGCCACATACTCGGCAGGATAAGAAAAACAAAGTCCAGAGACTTCACAGGAAAATCTTTCAACCTGCTGGGTCTCACCCTCAGGGAACACCAATACAGGTGACTCTTTCCTCCTGATAAGAGGCCAGTTTGGTCTGGGAAAATCTGGCTGGGGTCTATAATATCTAATAGACCCTCCTAAGTGGGGGGGCGGGAGGGGGAGGCACCACACAAGCAGGGCAAGAAACAAGAAAACAAGAACTGAAAAATTCTCCTCTGTTAAACAAAACTTAAGCTAAAGGTCCAGATAAAGCTGAACAGAATGTCAAAGAACAGATAGACAAATTCATCCAGCAAGAAAACCCTAGTAAACGAAGTGAAAGCAATCTCCAGAATAAACTAATTAAGGTAATTAAATGCCTAGACCAAGCAAAAAATAACAAATCACACTAGGAAAATTGAAGATATGGCCCAGTCAAAGGAAAAAACCAACAATTCAAATGACATACAAGAGCTGAAACAATTAATTCAGAATGTACGAACAGACGTGGAAAACCTCATCAAAAACCAAACCAATGAATTGAGGGAGGATATAAAGAAGGCAAGGAAAGAACAAAAAGAAGAAACAAAGTCTGAAAAAACAAATCACAGAACTTATGGTAATGAAAGACACAGTAGAAAAGATGAAAAAAACAGTGGAAACCTACAATGGTAGATTTCGAGAGACAGAACATAGGATTTCAAAACTGGAGGACAGAACATCTGAAATTTGACAAGAAACAGAACCTATAGGAAAAAAATGGAAAAATATGAGCAGGGACTCAGGGAATTCAGAGACAATATGAAGCGCTTGAATATACGTGTTGTGGGTGTCCCAGAAGGAGAAGAGAAGGGAAAAGGAGGAGAAAAACTAATAGAGGAAATTATCACTGAAAATTTCCAAACTCTTATGAAAGACTTAAAATTACAGATCCAAGAAGTGCAGCATACCCCAAAGAGAATAGATCCAAATAGACATACTCCAAGACATTTACTAATCAGAACGTCAGAGGTCAAAGAGAAAGAGAGGATCCTGAAAGCAGCAAGAGAAAAGCAATCCATCACATACAAGGGAAGCTCAATAAGACTATGTGCAGATCTCTCAGCAGAAACCATGGAGGCGAGAAGACAGTGGGATAATATATTTAAATTATTAAAAGAGAAAAACTGCCAGCCAAGAATTCTATATCCAGCAAAATTGTCCTTCAAAAATGAGGGAGAAATTGAAACATTTTCAGACAAAAAATCACTGAGAGAATTTGTGACCAAGAGACCAGCTCTGCAAGAAATACTAAAGGGAACACTGAAGACAGAAGAGAGAGGTGTGGAGAAGAGTGTAGAAAGGAAGACTATGAGTAAAGGTAAAAAGAAGGAAAATTAGATATGACATATAAAATCCAGGAGGCAAAATAGTAGAAGAAAGTACTACCCATGCAGTAAAAACACTGAATATTAATGGATTAAACTCTCCAATCAAAAGACATAGTCTGGCAGAATGGATTAAAAAACAGGACCCATCTATATGCTGTCTCTACTCAAAGGACACAAGGCCAAGGACACAAATGGACATTTACACACCAATGTTTATAGCAGCATTATTAACAATTACCAAGAGATGGAAACAGCCAAAATGTTCATCAACAGACAGTTGGCTAAACAAATTGTGACATTTACATAAGATGGAATATTATGCAGCTGTAAGACAGAATAAAGTTATGAAGTATGTAACAACATGAATGGACCTTAAGGACATTATGCTGAGTGTGATTAGCCAGAAACAAAAGGACAAATACTGTATGGTCTCACTGATATGAACTGACATTAGTGAATAAACTTGGAATATTTCCTTGGTAACAGAGACCATCAGGAGATAGAAATAGGGTAAGATATTGGGTAACTGGAGCTGAAGGGATACAGATTGTGCAACAGGACTGAATATAAAAACTCAGAAATGGACAGCACAATATTACCTAACTGTAATACAATTATGTTAAAACACTGAATGAAGCTGCATATGAGAATGATAGAGGGAGGAGGGCTGGGGCATAAATGAAATCACAAAGAAAGATAGACGATAAAGATTGAGATGGTGTAATCTAGGAATGCCTAGAGTGTATAATGATAGTGACTAAATGTACAAATTTAAAAAATGTTTTTGCATGAGGAAGAACAAAAGAATGTCATTACTGCAGTGTGCTGAAAATAGATGGTAATTAATATTTTTAAATTTCAACTAATGTGTGAGACTAAAGCAAAAAATGTTTATTTGGTACAAATCTATACTTTGACTAGTGCATCTCCTAATATAAATTATGTAGATAGTTGATTGAACACCTTAAGTACATGGAACTTTGTATAGGACATGAGATTTTGTTGGTTTGTCCAGGTGATGCCCTGATGAATCCCAGAGTGATTTGATCAGTGAGTGGAAAAGTATTTGCAAGGTCCCCTTCGGGGAATGGTGAGAATGGGGGAAAACTCAACTTCCCCAAGTTGAATTCTTGATGTTCTCAAAAGCAGTGTGGACAGCCAAAGCTATAGGCTGAGCCCCCAGTCTTGGGGTTTGTTCATATGAAACTTAACCCCACAGCGGATAGGTCAAGCCTACTTAAAATTAAGCCTAAGAGTCACCCCCAAGAGAAACTCTTTTGTTGCTCAGATGTGGCCTCTCTCTCCAGCCAACACAGCAAGCAGACTCACCACCCTCCCCCTGTCTACGTGGGATATGACTACCAGGGGTGTGGACCTTCCTGGCAGCGTGGGACAGAAATCCCTGAATGAGCTGAGACCCAGCATCAAGGGACTGAGAAAACCTTCTCAACCAAAAGGGGGAAGAGTGAAATGAGACAAAGTGTCAATGGCTGAGAGATTCCAAATGGATTCGAGAGGTTATCCTAGAGGTTATTCTTATGCATTAAGTAGATATCACCCTGTTATCCAAGATGTGGTGAAGAGGCTGGAAGGAACTGCCTGAGAATGTGAAGCTGTGTTCCAGTAGCCTTGTTTCTTGAAGATGATTGTATAACGATACAGGTTTTGCAATGTGACTGTGTGATTGTGAAAACCTTGTATCTGATGCTCCTTTTATCTACAGTGTGGATAGAAAATATGGATTAAAAATAAATAAGATGAGTAGAATATACGGAATAAAAATAAATAATAGGGAGAACAAAAAAAATAAACAAATAATAGGGGGAACCAAGGTTAAAATAATTTGAATAGACTGAAATATTAGTGGTCAGTGAGAGGGAGGGGTAAGGAGTATGGCATGTATGAGTTCTTTCTTTTACTGGAGAGACGCAAATGTTCAAAAAAATGATCATGGTGATGAATACACACCTATATGATATTGCGATTATAATTGATTACTGATAGTAATCATGTCAAGAATGTTTGTATGTTAAGAACATGTGTATGTTTGTTTGTTGTTCATAATAAAAATATTTTTTAAAAATTTAAATTCAGTAAAAACTCATTTAAAGTGTTCAATAGCCACACGTGGATGAATGGCTACCCTACTGCACTGCACAAGTAAGGAATATTTCCATCATCACAGTAGGGTCTATTGGACAGCACTGTTTTAGACTTACAGAAACATGACAAAAAAAGTTCAAAGAATTCCTGCATACCCTTCACACAGATTCTCCAACTGTTAACAATCTGACACTTTTGTTTTATCATTACACAACACATGCTTTTTAAATTGAACCATTTGAGAGTAAGTTGCAGACATGTTCCACTTTACCTCTAAAATATTCACTGTGTATTTTTTAGAAGGATATTCTCTTAAAAATGCACTGTATAATTATACATTGCATTTGACTTTCATGCCAATAACTTGATAAAAAAAAAGCTACCATGAAGACTCATAACTAACAAAGGCAGGAGGAATGACAGAATTACAATATCACTATTTCACAATTCCTAATAAACTAATAGACCTAGATAATGATTAGCATTGGTTATAACAGCCATTAGGGAAACTTAAAGGATTGATCAGGCTGACAACACTTAAATGCACTAAGCAGTGTTATCACAAGAAGTGAGCCAATCAGCCATTATGTGCCTTCTGAGATGAGTCTACAGAAGTGCACAGTACAGCATTATCTGTGAGACAGCCTCACCAAACAGAAAGAACAACAACAAAAAAGAACCTGAATCTGATCAAGTCTCTACATCTAATTACCAGTTTACAGGAAATGCGGCGGGTAAAAGAACAAGTTAAAAACCTTCAGGAGGAAAACTATTGCTCTGGTTTGCCAGCTGCCGGAATGCAACACACCAGAGATGGACTGGCTTTCAAAAAAAGGGGATTTATTTAGTTAATGTATAGTTCTTCAGAGGAAAGACAGCTAACTTTCAACTGAGGTTCTTTCTTACATGGGAAGGCACAGGGCGATCTCTACTGGCTTTCTCTCCAGGCCTCTGGGTTCCAACATCTTTCCCCAGGGTGATTCCTTTCTGCATCCCCAAAGGTCTGGACTGAGCTGCGAGTGCTGAGATGAGGTATGCTGAGCTGCCTGGGCTGTGTTGCATTCTCTCATTTAAGCAACAGCCAATTAAGTCAAACATCATTCGTTACAGCAGGCATGCCTCCTAGCGGACTGCAGATGTAATGAGCAACAGATGAGGTTCACATACCATTGGCTCATGTCCGCAGCAACAGCTAGGCACGTTCACATGGCCAAGTTGACACCTGAACCTAACTACCACAACTATCAACCCAATTCTGAATGTGGAGAACACTACAGGACAAATAACTCAGTTTTGAAAAGTCATAAATAATATGGGGAAAAGCTTTTAAAAAGAAAGAAATACCAAGGTTAAGAGAAACTTAAGAAATATATCAACTAAATGGAACCAGTAGACCTTGGTTATACATCAGTTTGAATAAATCAACTATAAAAAGACATTTTTAAGACAATTGGAGAAAATTGAACACGGACTGGGTATTAAAGTATAATTAAGAATTATTGTTAATATCATTGAGTGCAATAATACTCTTATGATTATGATTTTTTAAGTACTTATGTGTTAGCAATATATATTAAAATATTCACAGGTGAAATGACATAACTACGATTTGCTTTAAAATACACCAACTTTACACAGAAATAAAATTCACGTTTGATACTAAAACAAACAAAAACACGACCTTAAAAAAAGTGGTAAGTGGGGGAAATGATGGAACACAAACAGAATGTTGAAACTGGGTAATGACTACGGAAGGTCCACTACTATTCTACCTTTGTGCATATTTGAAATTTTCCATAATAAAATGTTTAAATTTTTGAAAAGTCTCCCTTCAACTTTTGACCCCAGCCTCACAATGTCTCTTCCCAAGACATCCTTACCTATGACTGATATTTAAGCTCTTCAAGGGTGTATGCTCTCCCAGTCATTCATTTGTACAAATATTTATTGAAGAGACCCCTCCACTGCCAACCACTGGTGAGCTGTAAAATTTTTCTCCAGATCTGGGACAAAAACATTTTCAAGATAGGGCCATACCAGTTCTTGAATAGCATGCTGACCTGACAGAGCAGAGCAGTGGCTCAGAACCATAGCAGAAAAATATGGAATATTACAGTAGATGTTCTACTTAGCAAACATGTATAATAAAAGACACCCTAATTTACAAAGTGCTTTACATCTTTCTCTTCTATAACCTGCAAGTTAAGCAAAATATAATTATCCCAATTTTATAGGAGAGGAAGATTAAATGGTTTTGCACATGATCACATGGTGAATTAATGACAAAACCGGAACTGAAACCCAGGCCACACGAGCCCTCTTCTAAAAGCATATCATGTCAATGACATCCCAACTGCCTCAAAGTTCATTAAAGCATAGATACTGAGAAAGACATAAAAGAGAAAAGAAAATACATGAAGTGAATATTTCCTACATAACCAGAACTAAAAACTTCTTCAAAGATACAGGCTAATAAGCGACAGTAATGGAATTTAAATCCAGATCCACTTGAATTCAGACTCTGATTTTGCCACTTCTCTATCCTGCCCTAAAGAAGCCCACAACCTGGAAACAAGATGATACTTTGGTTGTCTGAAGTACTCAATACTGGGAGGACAACAGTGACTCATTGGCAGAGTTCTGGCCTGCCATGCCCCAGCCCTGGGTTCGGCTCCAGGTGCCCTCCCATGTGAAAAAAAAAAAAAAAAAAGCACTCAATAACCATTTCCAACCCTCTCTTTCCTGCCAAATCCTATTACAGAAGCTGAAAAAAAAAAACAGAAACTCATTTCTGCAGGTTTCCTTCGCAAAGTTAGTCATATGATCAGAGTTGGACAATGAGACATTTTCTGAGGGGTTTCTGTTTATTTTCTGATGTAAGAACCAGAAAGGTTTTGGAGCTGCCCATTCTCCCTTCTCCCTGCCTTGAACCCCAGTGCAATGTCTATAGCTAAAACAGTGATGTAACAAATATAAAGATAAAAAGCCAACACACTAGAAGGAGGGAGGAGATGTAAGGTGAATATAAAAGTACCCTCAGTAATCAGTAGAGTTTCATATTATTATTTTAAAATTAGGGGCCTCACAGTAAGGAAGGCAGACCAGAAAGCTGAAAAAAGCAAAGAACTTCACGTCATTATTCTAAAAATTAAAATTCAACTAGCTAGCAAAGAGATCTTAATGCTTTACTGCCTTGGACAATAATTGTGACTCCTATGCAGAGTTTAAATATTTAATATTCCTTTCAAACAGCACTTCTGAAGTTTGCTAACCTAAGACCTCAAAGTCCTTCCCTTCCTCTGCTGAATAACACACACCCCATCCCCACCACCCACCTATCTTAATGCAGTTCTTAGAAGGACTCGTGGTCGTGGGTTGTACTCATATATAAAAGAAAGCCCACAATTTTGAAATTGAAAGGCACTAGGGGTTGGAGTCCATAGTCTCTGACTATGGAGCAATCCCCTCCTTGCTTCCTGCTATATGTTCTTGTTTTTAACCCCCCAGTCTGTGGTCTTTCTTCCACAGCGCTAAGCCCCAAACCACTTACTTTCAGTGTAATGCCACTGTCACATAAGCCACAGTTAGTTAGGTACTCTAAGCAGAGTAGAATACAATTTAAAAAACGTTTTGAGACTTACTAAGCGCCTGAAACTGCACAAGCGGTTTGAAACTAGAAAGAAATCTGATACATGATTGCACTCCAGCAATCTGGGAGGAAAGGCGTCCTTAGCTCCACTAAAGACAACACAAGCCACAATTACTTTGCTCCTACATTGAGTAACAAGTCAGAAGATGGGAGAGCTCAGACTTAAAGATATGTGGGAAAGATACAGAGAATGTTCGGGAAGATCTTTTCTTCACTGATGGACTCATGGCTAGTCCACGGTCCTAGTCCTGGCGCGCAGTCCTGTTTCAGTGTCTGCCAGATAATCCCGGTTCAAATGCTGACTGGACAATAGAAAGTGTGTGGCATTAATTCATCTGAGCTTCAGGGGTCTTGTCATGAAAGTGGGATAAAAATAGCACCTACATCTTGGGGCTTCTGTGAAGATTAAGTGAGTTAAGGAAAAGCTCTGCACCCAACTGAAGCTTGATAAAAAGTAGTTATTAATTGTCGCAGACGCTCAAAAAATGTTTGTTGACTGAATGGCCTTACTCAATTCTAAAAACAGCCTAGAGCGAAGAAGGGGTAGGAGGGACACAAAACACTATTTTACTGATAAAGAAACTGAGGTTCTTAAAGGCAAAGTTATTTCATTCCTTGGGTTTTTAGTGACCCCCAAAACTGCGCTCTTGTCCCCAGCGGATAAGGACAGATGCCCTGGCCTTGTACTCCTCGAGGGTCTACTAATTCTTGAATTCAGATCCCGGTGGCTCCTATCCCTAGAGTTCGGCCATCCGGATACCCTGAATCCTGGGTCTTGGCCCACGTGGGCCGCTCCCCTCCTAGGCTCCAGGTCCGCAGTCCCTCAACCCGCAGACGGAACCGCCATCTTCGCTGGGACCCGGGAGCAGAGCACGCATGCGCATCCCGGCTCCACCTACCCGCCCAGGGAGCGCGCCGCTCCGCGCACAAAGCCCCAGCCTTCCCGCTGAGGACCACGCTACTTATTTACGCTCCTAAAGCCTGTGTCCACACGCTCCCTACAGGTCCTCTCCTAGAACCTCGTCACCCCAGGTATGGGCTAGTGGACTAGCAGCAGCAACGGCATCACCTGGGAGCCTGCTAGAAGTGCAGAATTTCGACCCTACCCCAGACTGACCAAATCAGCGTCTACATTTTAACAAGATCCCAGGAGATCTGTATGCATATTAAAGTTTGAGAAACGCTGCTCTCAAAATTTAGATGAGACAGTGCTATAAATAAATACATCAAACCAGGAACACCTCTTGTTGGCTGAACTTTCAACCTAAACACTAAAAGAAAGACTTAATGGTTTATAAGTGGAAGTTCCCAAAGCTGAGTTCCCTATGCTCAGTAGGGTGAAAATTCCCTAGTCCAGCCCCGGGTCTGACCATCACTTAAGTACAGAATGCATCACTGACCTCAGGTTCCTGCTCTCAGATCTACTATAAAATCAAAAAGGTCAATTTTGAACAAGGGGAAAGGGGGGCTCAGAGAATAAGGCACCTTGGAATTACCAAGATAAATAGGTGAAATGGCAACATCAGCTCCAGAGAAAATTAAGCACCCCTTTATCAACAGTGAAAGCAGCCCCCAAAACGGTGCTCACAAAATCCAGAGAAAACAGGCCCTATTTGCATTTGAAACCCTAAAATGAAATTCCTACTAATACTAAAACAGTGAATTAGAACTCCCGAGATATTCCCAGGTCATTAATTTCCCAGTCTGATGAGTTTTTTCCAGCTCCATCTACCCTGGGAAGCTTAACTTCCTCATCAGATGACAGTGGCAAATCAGAATATCAAATCCCAAGCCTTTGCTTCACTGAGAAAAAGTAAAAAAAGAAATTTAATTTGAGAGAGAGAGACACTGATTCACTGGACACCACATTTAAAGAAAAGAAAATGATCATTTTGTAAATGACAAGGACAAATACTAAAAGGGAAAAAACTACTTCAAACAGAAAACTACAAACAAAACACACACACACACACACACACACACACACACACGGCTCCACACTAGATCCACATTATTCTAAAAACATGCAGTTCTTATTATAACAAAAACTTTCTGGGCAAAATCTGAAGAAAAAAAAAAAAGTTGGTGTCAGTTCTGGGTAGAGGCCCCAGCTAGATTTTTCTAGCAAAACACTCCCATCTCAGTTTGGGTAAGAATTTCACAGTCTTGTCTCAAGATCATCAATCCCACAGAAATCCCCATCTGGTTTTAGGTTCCTGTTCCAAAAACAGTGGAAAAACCAAAACAGGCAAAACACACTTTCAAAACAGGACCTTTAATCTACGTGGGCAAGGGAAGAAACAGGATCATGCGATCATAAATGCCGTGGGCGCTGGCAGAATACAAAATTGAGCATTCGTTGCCACTAAAGAAACGCAAGTCAAAAATAAGACTACACATTTCCCATGGAAATCATCTTTCAAAAGACTTCAAATAAGTTAACACAAAAGATGATGGTCAAAAGAGCCCACCTGTGTGTGAGGCCTTCTGGGTGACCACACTGACCTCAGCTCTGCTGTCCCTGCTGGGCTTTAACCTTGGCAAATTCTCTTGTCTTTCCAATCTCTGTTTAATTTCTCAAACCAAGAAGCAGAGGGCATCATGAGAAACACCAACCATGTGGGCCTGTGCTGGCCTCAGGTCACAGTCACCGTGGATACCATGGAGAAAAAGATGGGGTGAGGCCGGTATCTCTGGGACATAAGAAGAATTAGAGGGAGAGAAATTTCTACAGCTGTACACTGACAGCTTGGTCCTGCCCTGCCAACCTGGATTCTCTCTAATCCCCAGGCAAATTAAAAGAGCAAATGTCATTATGCAAATAATAATGGAGCAGATGTGTTCCGCTTCTGTGTCACTGCTAGACTCCTGCTCCAAAGGGCTTGCTTTCATTCCGAAGAACAAAATGGCCTCTCCAATACCGAGGGCAAAGGAAGTGGCAAGTCTTAACTCTACTATGTGTCTGGCACACAGTAGGTACTGAATGCATATTTTTGTAAATGACACTTAAACGAATATTGATATTATGTCTCTTGGCACTCTGACTTTTTCTCGCAACCCAGAAACACACACACACACACACACACACTCTCTCTCTCCCTCTCTCACACACTCACACACACACACACACACACACACACGAGGTTAAATCCACACTTGTTCGCTGCAACCCCATTTGTAAGCGTAACATTTACTGCCAAAACATAGATTTCCGGAGGGCAGGGATTTTGTGAATTTTGTTACTAATGGACCCTAAGCACCTAAAACAATGTCTGGCACACAGTAGGCTCTCAGTGACTTTTTTTTTTTTTCATGCCGGATGAACTGATGACCTACAACGTGCCAGGAATTGTGCTAGGCCGACTCCTGAAAGTGTTCCCTTTCTGATCACTTCCACCTAGGCGGCCCAGATTACCAACTGCGTCCTCCTATCGCCAGGGGCCGCTGTAGGAAACGTCTGGTTTCCTTCCTGCGTCACCTCCTACCCTCGTCGGTGTCCTTTCACCGTGAAGTCGCTGCCCAGAGCTAAGATGGCGGCGTCGGTGGTAGGTGCAGCTGGGAGGCTGCGGAGGGCGCTTCGAAGACTTCCCGGGTCGCGGAGCCCCAGCTGTCGGACGGTCTCATCCCAGCCCCCTCCAGCCCCGGCCACGGCCGTGCGGGACGCGTTCCTGAGCTTCTTTCGGGATCGCCATGGCCACCGGCTGGTGCCCTCCGCTTCAGTGCGACCCCGCGGCGACCCCAGTTTGCTTTTCGTCAATGCCGGCATGAACCAGGTGTGGGGCGGAGCCGTGCTGGTTGGGGGCGGTGTTTGTGATTCCCACCTCCCACCCGGCAAAAAAGGCGCTACAGGATTGGGCAAAATGAGAGGGGGGCGGGGCTCATGGCTTTTGGGGAAAGAGGGCGGTGCCTGGTTGAACCAAGTGATTGCGGAGGGAGCTTCGCGGTGGATTCGGTTTTATGGGGCTGATGGTTCAACTTGAGAACCTCTTGGATTGTGATTGAGTTAAAACACGAGGATCCAGGAATGGCAGTGTAGAGGCCCTTGTGGGCAGGCTGGTAGGGGAAACCTCATTTATTAAACAAGTGTTTACTGAGCTAGGTACTATTCTCTAAGCTTTTGGCTTTGAACAAGCTCTTAACTTTTCTAGACTTCATCGTCCTCATCTGTAAAATGGGGCGTAGTATAACCTTTCATAGTAGATCCCTATGAAACGCTGACATTCTAGGAATGCCCAGTACCCTGTAGTCTCATTTTTGTACCCTCAAGGTGTTGGGTATGGTTGAAGAAGGATGCAGCCATTCAGTGCCCTCTTTCCAGCCACCAACACATTCTTCCTTCTCTTACCTATTTATTTACCCCATTCCCTGCACCACACCATAGATGGGTGCCCCTAGCCTTCCAGGCCAAGACCTGTGGTCTCAGAGGCACAAGCAGTCTGGCTTCAATCTGAACAGCCACCTCTGTCCCCACTCCCCAGCTTTCCCTTTTACTGAGGTAAGACACCTTGCTCCCATTCATGTGCTTCCAGTTCAAGCCAATCTTCTTGGGCACTGTGGATCCGCGAAGCGAGATGGCAGGCTTCCAGCGGGTGGCCAACAGTCAGAAGTGTGTGAGGGCTGGAGGACGCCACAACGACCTGGAGGATGTTGGCCGAGACCTTTCCCATCACACCTTTTTTGAGATGCTTGGCAATTGGGCCTTTCGGGGTGAATATTTTAAGGTGAGTTTCCAGAGAGCCTTGGAGTTAGGAAAAGTTCAGTGGACAGCCAAGAAAAGGGTCAAAATTAGTCCTAGTTCTGCTCTCCTAGAGTTTGCTTTAGCAGGTCCTCAAATCAGATAGAGAGGGAAAGTGGTAGGTAAGCATGTATAATAGAATGTGTCTCACTTCCCCAATCTGATGATAAATTCCCAAAGGACAGAGACCATAGCTCCTGCCTAATAGATAAGTAACTGTTATATGAATAAATGGTCAGACAGTAATGCTAAAATGCAAGTGTTAGAGATCACCCCAGGTGAGGGAGGGTAGAAGATTTCATAGAGAAGGTGGAACTTGTGCTAGGACCTGAAAAAGAGGCAGAATTTGGAAGAGGGGGAGAAGGTTTTTGGGCAAGAAAAAACTCAGAGAGAAAAATAGTCCTGGCTTATTCTGGGAATAAGACAGCCAGTGGTAATGATTTTAGTTTAAGCTGAGAGCTGAACTTATGCAGCTTCATTGGCCCTTTAGGGGCCTTTCTTTCACCTGCCTTCCTCTCCCCACCCCAGGAGGAGGCTTGCAGCATGGCCTGGGAATTGCTGACCCAGGTCTATGGGATCCCGGAGGACAGACTCTGGGTCTCTTACTTTGGTGGTGACTCTAAGATGAGGCTGGCCCCAGACCTGGAGAGCAGAGATATATGGCTCAGCTTGGGGTAAGTCCACCTCCTCCTTTTGTCTGCTAGAGGGCAGGACTGGGAAATAGACACCACCAACATGGTCCTCAGAGTTTCAGCACATCCCAGAATACTGTGGGGTCAGCCCTGTTCCTTCTCTTGCTGAGCTAGGATTTGCAGGAGGGGCTCTTCTAGCAGAAAGGATCCCCAGTTTTTGGGTCTATCCTCCCTACCACTTGCCTGGCTTTCTTCTCAGGGTACCCGCCAGCCATATGCTTTCCTTTGGGCCACAGGAGAACTTCTGGGAGATGGGGGATGCTGGCCCTTGTGGGCCCTGCACCGAGATCCATTATGACCTGGCTGGTGGGGTTGGAGCCCCCCAGCTGGTGGAGCTTTGGAATCTGGTCTTCATGCAGTACAACAGGTAATGGGGTACTGAAGCAGAAGGAAAATCCTTAGCTGGGAAGTGAAAAAGGAAGTAGTCAGGAACTGATCCATTTCTTACGAAAACAAACAAATAGTACTTACTATAAGCTAGGTACATTTCTAAGTACTTTATATATATTAAGTGATTTTATCCTAATTTTTGTCCATGTCAACTTAAAATAGTCACAACAGCTGTCTGGCCACTGATCTCTTGCTAGTATCGATATGATAGAGTTGAACTAGATGATCTTTAAGATTTTCTTCTCAGGGCAAAAAGATTTCTGTCCCAGAAGGGGATGTTTGGGGTCCAGGGAAGAGCCCAAGTGAAGGATGAGGGTGGGGATAGCCCTTTATGAGAAAGAATGGGACCCAAGACTACTGTCAGCATCCCCCTTGGGTCCCTCATCGATCCTCTACTCCACTTATAATTGTGGGTCACCTTTCACACCTTCTCTGGTCAGAGAGGCAGATGGAAGCCTACAGGCCCTACCCCAGCAACATGTGGACACAGGAATGGGCCTGGAAAGGCTGGTGGCTGTGTTGCAAGGCAGGCGCTCCACCTACGACACTGATCTCTTTTCCCCACTGCTTGATGCCATACACCAGGTGAGCCTGCCTCTTCCCTTACAGAAGCCCCCTGACCAGCCCTCACCCCATTGGTTGCCATCCTTGTTGAGAACTGAGAGTGTTCCCGGCATGTGTTGGATCCCAGAGTGTCAAGCATGAAGCAAGGATTCATTGTTTATTATTTAATATTACTTCTAATTCCTTCCTTTTAAAAATATGCCTCGAGTGCCTACCTTGTGCCAGATCCTGTGCTTGGTACAAAGGAATACAGCAGTAAACAAAAAAGAGACCGTGGAAACTACATTCTAATATGAGAGATAGACCACAAATAAATGTATTAAAGAACAATATAATAGCTCATAGATTGTAATCAGGCAGTAAACATGGGTGATGGGATACTACCTATGAGGAAGGGGGTAGAATAAAGGAACCTTTGACAAGGTGTTTGGGGAATGTTCACTGAGGAGATGGTCTTAGAGCTGAAACCTGAATTAGGATAAGGAACCAATAACGGGAAGCTCATTTTAGAGAGCTGTGGTAAAGGAGGGAGCAGTTATCAAAGCCCTGAGGCTGGAAAAAGCTTGACATGTGCTAGGAACAAAAAGAAGGCCAACCAGCTAAAATAGGCACAATCACATGGGATAGATTTGGAGAGCTTTTGCTGCATTGTAAGCCATCCCAACACAGTAACTTAAAACAATCACCATTATTTAGTTTATGAGTATGTGGATTAGCAGTTTAGGCTGGGCTTATCTGGGTGATTTTTTTGGTCTTGTATGAAGTCACACATCTGTGGTCAGCTGCTAGTCGGGGTGGCAGCACTAATACTGGGGCTTTGGCTGGTTCTCAGTTGTGGCAACAGGAGTGACCAAGCCATGTGTCTGTCATCATTCAGCAAGCTAGCCTGGGCTTGTTCACATCACAGCTCGGCAAGCTTCCTAGAAGGAGAAGAGAAGCATAAGAGGCCTCTTGAGGCCTGGGCTCTGAGCTGGTACAGTGTTGTTTCTACCACATTCTCCTGGCCAAAGCAAATTACACAGCCAGCCCAGATTCAGGGAAATGGAGAAACAAATTCTACCCCTTGATAGGAGCAGCTGCAAAGTCACGTGGCAGAGGGGCATGTGCACAGGAAATGGAAGAAGTGGGCCATTTTTGCAAACAATCTGCCACAGAGGAAGGCAGGAATCACATTTTATGGGGCCTTGAAGTCCAAAGTGTGACTTTTATTGTACGTGTGGTGGGAAGGGTTTTAAGCAGAGGGGTGGGGGGGCATGTGATCTCATTTACACTTTTGAAAGGCCACACCTGTGCAATGTGGCAGATGTACTGGAGAGAGACGAGAGTGGAAGCTGAAAGACCAGCTAGGAGGCTACCATAGGACATGGCTTAGGCTGGCAGCTGTGGAAGTGGAGAAAGGCAGACTGATTTGAGAGATCTCATAGAGGTAGCATCAAGAAGATCCACTGATGGATTAGAGGAGGAGGAAAAGGACAAGTCAAGGGTGGCTCCCAGGTTTTGACTTTGAAGGTAAATGACAGAGCTGCTCACCAAGATGGGGAAGCATAGGAAAGAAACAGGTTTGGAGCAGGACAAACCAAGCCCTCTTCTTTGGAGCACTTATGTGTGCCCTTCTTCCCTGCCCCCATGAAGCCTGCAGAGGCAGGAGTGGGTAGTGGGGAACACCTGGAGTCAGGCAGGCCTGGTTCACATCTCACCTTCGCTCAGGATGAGTTGCGTGCTCTCAGGTCGCTTAGCTCCTCTGAGCCTCAGTTTCCTCTTCTTTAACATGAAGATAATAATACCTCCCTAGACAGGCTCCTTTTGAGAATTAGACATCGTGTCCAAGAACCTACCCAGTTCTGATAGTAGAAATTCAGTAAATAATCAGCTGTGATCATTGACCATGCTGGATGGGAGTCCCGGGAAGGCAGGGACTGGCTTCCATTCATCCCTGAGCGTTCTCTAGCCTGAGTTCTGCCCTTCATGGCCATTCTGGATATGGTTGGCTTTTGGGGTGAAGCAGATGCTTCAGATATGATGAAGAGCACCTACCTGGGCCAAGTCAGGCAGGTCTAGCAATCGTGCCTCTTCTACTCTCCAGGGCTCCAGGGCACCTCCTTACCTGGGCCGGGTAGGGACAGCTGACGAGAAGCACAGAGACACGGCATACCGTGTGGTGGCTGACCATGTCCGCACACTCAGTGTCTGCATTGCTGATGGCATCTACCCTGGGATGTCAGGCGCCCCGTGAGTCTGGAAGGCTACAGAAAGTGGCAGAAGCTATTGAGGGTTGCAGGGGAGAAGAAGGAAAGATATGGAGAAGTGGGTTAGGTTGAGATGGCGGGAGGAATAGGGGAAAGGGAGAGGGCTTTGGGGTGGTAGCACACAATGGACCTTGTCCTCCCCACTCCAAATACTGCTGACCAAGGGGCTGTGGGGTTCATACCCTTCTAGACTGGTACTCCGTCAGATCCTCCGTCGAGCCGTGCGGTTCTCTGCTGAGGTCTTACAGGCACCACCTGGCTTCCTAGGCAGCCTGGTGTCTGTGGTGGTGGACATACTGGTAAGGGCAGAACTTCCTTCCTCCCTCAGACCTCCCTGGACACTCAGGGAGCCTCTGATCTGGGCACCCAATGCTCCTCACCCTAAATGTTCAGCCCAGTGTCGCACAGGCAGGCTGAGAAGCTGGAATTGCTTACAAGATCAGGGAGCCTGCAGAAGGCCTCCTTGCCCAGGCTGCTGGCCTCTGACCCTAGGGCCCTTCTGCCGGGACCCTCACACAGGGAAGCAGAGTCCGCATTTGGGCCACTTCCCCAGGCCTTCTGCTAGTCTGAGCCTCCAGGGCAGGGTCCTCATGGAGGCCCAGGCAGGGGTGGGGGAAGATAGACAGCAGGCCTGTTGCCTCTCATACCTTCTCAGCCCTTTCTGCCTCTCCCAGGGAGACACTTATCCGGAACTGCAGAAGAACTCAGCCCAGGTACTAGATTCTGATGGCGGAGGGAGGGGGCTGATGAGAGAGTTGTGGAGAGAGACTCCACCCCCAGGGAGGGCCCAGCTCCACCCCTGCCCTACCCTTGGTCCAGATAGCCAACCTGGTGTCAGAGGACGAGGCTGCCTTCCTGGCCTCCCTGCAGCGGGGTCGACGGATCATTGATCGGACCCTGAAGAACCTGGGGCCTTCCGATGTGTTCCCTGGTGAGTGGGGTATCTGGCTAAGGCATGTCGGGCTCACTTAGGCACACCAGGGTGGACAGAGGCTACTTCTGTGGGTGGGGAGGTCCGGGCAGGCCCTTTCACTCACACAGCTCCCACCCCCGCTCCAATGTTCCTTTTCCCTGTACTCTTCGTCCAACACCCAGACTTCTCTGCGGTAGGAATGCTGGCCTGCTTCTCACCCACTCCCATACTACCCAACCAGTTTGCCCTCCACTGCCTACTTCCCAAGGCCTGCTTTCGCCTAGACTGAGCTTACATCCTCGTTGGAAATGAATTGTGCCCCGGGTGTATCTGGAGCTACCTTCAGCTCTGGCTGTGGAGCTGAAGCCTGAAGATGACCCCTCTTCTAGGCCTGTTCGGGGTGGGTAGGGGGTCACTGTGCTTGGAACCTGGTGACTTCTGTGTGACTAGAAAAACCCTGACCCTTATTTCTCTTTCATCTCTCTGTCCCATCCTCCCTCCTCAATGCCTCTTACCTTCCTACCTTAAAGCTGAAGTGGCCTGGTCCTTATCAATGTCTGGGAACCTGGGGTTCCCCCTGGACCTGGTAGAGCTAATGTTGGAGGAGAAGGGTGTACGGCTGGACTCAGCTGGGCTGGAACGGCTGGCCCAAAAGGAGGCCCAGGTACAGGGTTGGGGGAGCCCCACCCAGGTTTCTGTGGGGACATGTCAGCCCCCTCCTCAGCCCTTAGTTTCCAGGGGAGGCGCTTTGGTTACTGCGGGGAAACTAGAAACTGGGTGATAAGACAGGATTTTTAGAACCTCAGGCCCTACCCATAGTCCATAGAGAGGAATGGTAGCTGGCTGTAGGCTAAGCAGAGGTGAGAAGGGAAGAAGCCAGCACAGCATTATAGAGAAGGGGCCTCATCCTGAGGAGCTTGCAAGATGATGCATCACCATCCAGCCCAGGGTTTCCAGCAGTCATCCAAGCCCTAGGGTATTATTCCAGAGAGGGCCACAGTGTCCACAGCTATTACAGGGACAGGGCTCTGCAGAGGTTCGGGTCCCATTGCACTCTCCTTCCTTCTGTGCCCACCCATCCTGCAGCAACAGGCACAGCAAGCCGAGCCAGTTCAGGAGCAGGGACTGCAGCTTGATGTCCATGCACTAGGGGACCTGCAGCGCCGAGGGGTACCCCTGACTGATGACAGCCCCAAGTACAGCTACTCCCTGCGACCCAGTGGGGGTTATGGTGAGAGCTGGAACAGAAGTGGGTGGCCTCGGGCTTGCCGGATCATGACTGGGAGGATCATCAAAAGATGGGTGCTCCCAGCATTCCCCAGCATAGCCACCAGGGGTCACTGTGGCCTCCAGCTAGAAGACTCTCTGCCCTGTGCCTGTTGGTCTAAATATGGCACGGACCCTCACCTCTTGTCTCCACCCCCTCCCTAGTACTGATAATCATTTTGTACCTTGGCAGAGTTTGGAGACTGTGAGGCCCAGGTGCTACAGTTGTACACAGAGAACGGGGCAGCCGTGTCCTCCATTGGGGGAGGCCAGCGTTGTGGTTTACTCTTGGATAAGACCAACTTCTATGCTGAACAGGGTGGTCAGTCTTCAGACCGCGGCTATCTGGTGCGGGTGGGACAGCAGGTGAGCCTCATACAGAGAAGGTGACTCTGCAGGAGGCAGACCTGAGTCTGGAAAGCAACCAGTGGGAGGGAAAGGCTATATGCGGCCACTCGAGTGCCTTAGCCTCTGCCCTTCCCCAGGAGGTGCTGTTCCCAGTGGCCCGGGCCCAGGTCTGTGGGGGCTACATCCTGCATGAGGCAGTGGCCCCTGAGTGCCTGCAGGTGGGGGACCAAGTGCAGTTGCATGTGGATAAGGTAAGGACTCCACCCCAGCCATTCTTGATATTCTGCAGCCCCTTCTCTCCCTGCTCCCCACCCTCACTCGGGGCCCTGGGTAACACGCATGTTTCAGGCCTGGCGTCTTGGCTGCATGGAGAAGCACACGGCCACCCACCTGTTGAACTGGGCGCTGCGGCAGACCCTAGGCCCAGGCACTGAGCAGCGGGGCTCCCACCTCAATCCTGAGCGGCTGCGCTTTGACGTGGCCACCCAGGTAAGCAGTAGGAAGGCAGGCTTTCTGTGAGGTGACGAGGGCCCAGAGGCCATCTGGTGTTGTGGGCAGTTTGGCCAGTCTTATGGCCTGGACTCTTTTCCTGGTGCTGCTGCTCCATCCCTGTGTGACCTAGGGCAAGTCCCTTCCCCTCAGGCTCCTCCTCCACTAGCAAGTGGGTTAGGCTAGACAGTGTCTGGGGCCTCTCCCAGCTTTCATATTTAAGATATTAGTCTTTATACCTTTATCCCCAGTCACTCAGTTTCCCATTCCTGTTGTCACCCAGGCTGTTCTTATCAAACTGGACTGTTCTGTCTTCTCTGCCACCCTGTCTCCCTCCCCTCCTTACACAGGCTCAAACCCTTCCTTCAGGAAGTCCTTGCTGACTAATCCCCATCCCCTCTGACTGCTCCTTGCTCCTGCATCTCCTCCATCCTGTATTTCTCTTCCATGAGACTCCCACTCTCATTGTAATCTCCCTGTGAACAGAGCCTCCACCTTCTGTTTCTTCATCAGTTTTTTGGTGCCTCGTAAAAGGCCTGCAGCTTCCAGCGGGCCTAGTTCCCAGGTGACTTTCTAAGAAAAAGAATTGTCTGCTCCACAAATGTTCGTAGAGCACCTATTATGTGCCAGCCACTGTTCTAGAGCCTGCGGATGGATCAGTGAACATTGACTGCTTCAGCTACAGGCATGGGGCTGACTGCCTATTGGTCTGTCCATCTCCCCCACCCCTCCCATCAGGCACCGTTGACCCCACAGCAGCTCCAGGCAGTGGAAGGCACCGTGCAGGAAGCTGTGAAGCAGGATAAGCCCGTATACATGGATGAGGTGGCCCTGGCTCTCACCACCCTCATCCCTGGCCTGCGCTCCCTGGATGAGGTGAGTTGGAGGAACCCCCTGAGGGGAGATTGCCCACTCCCCCCCAGTTCATTTATCGGACCTTTCCCCTCTCACCCTCAGGTCTACCCAGACCCTGTGCGGGTGGTGTCAGTTGGGGTGCCTGTGGCCCATGCTCTGGATCCAACCTTCAAGGCCGCACTGCAGACTTCCGTGGAGCTATGCTGTGGGACGTGAGTCACTCCTTTCTGCTTTCTCTAGCCTAGGGCCCTGGGTCCTCACCCATCCTTGATCTTTGGAGTCACTAGCCTCTGGTGGGGGGCTCAGGCTGCTCCCTTCTCTCTCATCATTCCCCCTGACTTTTTCCTCTCTCCCTCTGCCCCCCAGGCACCTTCTTCGTACAGGGGCCATCAGGGACCTGGTTATCATTGGGGAGCACCAGTTAGCCAAGGGCATCACCCGCCTGCTGGCTGTCACTGGGGAACAAGCCCAACAGGTTGGCCAGCCAGCGGGGCCTGGGAGGCTGATGGGTGAGGCTGGGGATCGAGAAACACACACACGTGTACACAGCAGACGCTTGCGGGCTCTAGGATGCCAGCAGCAGAACCAGTGTCCATACATGTGCCCTGATGTGGACATGCCAGCTGTTTGTAGTATTTGGTTATGATTATTTGGTGCTAGTACCTTGAATGGTCCCAGTTGTTAAATCTTCCTAATTTAGTCCTGACCACCTCCCTGCAGGCCCGAGAGGTGGGTCAGAGCCTGGCCCAGGAGGTGAAGGCAGCCACAGAGCGGCTGAGTCAGGGCAGCCAGGATGTGGTGGAGGCACAGCACCTATCCAAAGACATGGGACGACTCACTGACGTGAGGACCATCCTCCCTCCCACCCCTTCAACACCACTACCACCCTGGAGCTGCTCCCTACCATTTCCTAGGCCTGTTCCCTTCCCCATGCCTCCCTGTACCCTTCCAGTCTTTCCCCAGCATTCCAGATTGGTTTGAGTTTCTGGCTGGCCCAGAAATTTGTCTGCAGGGTATGGTGTGGTGGGTGTGGTCTCCCCTGGCCCTGGCTGGTCCTCCTAGAAACTGGAACTTCTGAGTGATGGGGTGAGGGACTGCTTCTGACCACAGGCTGTGGACAATGCCATGATGCCCCAGTGGCAGCGGCGGGAGCTTCAGTCAACGCTGAAGCTGCTGCAGCGGCGTGCCAAAACTGCTATCCGTAAACTGGAGAAGAGGCAGGTAAGAGGAGGTTCGGCTAGACCCTGGGGAGCAGAAACCAGGTACCCCTAGCAAGGGTCAGAGACACTCCCACATGCACACTGAGATGCCCAGAGTGCTGGGGCGTGGGGGGTGATGAGGAGGCTGTGCTGGGAGCTGGGAGCAGGGGTGAGTGGCAACTTCATCCTCCTCCCAGCCATCCTCCAGTTTCTCCCTCTCTGCCAAACTGTGTTTGTCCCCCACTTTCCAAATCTGGCTCCAACTCTCCCTCCAGGAAGCCTCCACTGACCTGATTAACACCATTCTACCCTAATGACTCCTTGTTTGTGAGGCTTCCTTCTGCCTGCCCCACTCCCGGCCCATCTGGGCTCCAGCATTGTCCTATTTGTAGAGTCCTGGAATAAAAGGAAAGAGGTGGGGAAAGGGGGGAGGACACAGGTGAGACCCAAAAAGAGGAGACCACCATAGGCTTGAGTTCCTGCCACCTCTGCTCAAAGCTGAAGACTTGCGGAGGGGCCAGGGAAGAGGAAGGGAGGGGAACGCTGGGCTGGGGCCCAGTTCAGAAGTGGGGGCCAGCTGGAAACCTGCTTCCCAGTCTCTCCCTTCTGCTTTCCTTCTTATCTCACAGGCAACAAAGAAAGCCGAGGAGCTGCTGGAGCGCCATGCAAAGGGGCCTCTGATTGTGGACACAATCCCCACTGAGTCCCTCTCAGTGAGTGTTAGGGGAGGGGGCTGGAGGGCTGCCCAAGGGTCTGGGGAGGGGAAAATTGTGACTGGAAGGTAGCTGGGAGTCTGGGTAGCTATGGGCTCACCTCTGTCCTTCCTTGCCCAGGTGCTGGTGAAGGTGGTGCGGCAGCTGTGTGAGCAGGCCCCCAGCACATCTGTGTTGCTCCTCAGCCCGCGGCCCCTGGGGAAAGTGCTGTGTGCCTGTCAGGTGGCCCAGGTGAGGGAAGCAGAGAGCAGCCCCGCATCCCCACCCATTTCTTGATCCAACTCTCTGACTCCACTATTTTTATTCCTCCCTAACGAGGAAGACAAGGCCAGGTAGAGGTTATCTATGAGGACAAGCAGGATAAGGCAACCTTCTATCCCTAAAGACCACCTACCTTCACCCCCAGAGACATGCCTCCTCAACAACTTCACCAGAGTATAATCAGAATGAGATTCCCTAATTACCAGCCTACTCCCGCCCCCCCCCCACAAGCCTCACATCCCTTGCAAACAAGAAGCAAACATTCATTAACCTCTGCACACATGCCCAGCCTTTCTGTCTCCTCAGTGATTTCCCCCAATATGGAGAGGGGGTGTGAATCACCTGTGATTTCATCTCACAGGCTGAGTGGATGGTGGCAAGGAAGGCTGTCCTGTATGACTTCACCTTCTGTTTCTGTCCCCAGGATGCCACACCCACCTTCACAGCAGAAGCCTGGGCACTGGCAGTGTGCAGCCACATGGGGGGCAGGGCCTGGGGCTCTGGTGTTGTAGCCCAGGGCACTGGAAGCACTGCTGACTTAGAAGCTGTCCTCAGCACCGCCCAGGCCTACGCTCTCAACCAGCTGTAACCCAGGCCTGTCCAGGAATCTGCATGGACTGAAGAGATACTGGACAGGCAAGACTAGGAGCCCTTGAGGAGTGACCAGACCCCACAGAGGGTGAGGCAGAGGCCTGGAGGCTGAGACTGAGCAGCTGAACTGGAGAGGCCACTCTGGACCAGAACTTCCATGGACACAGACAGATGTGGGCCAGGGAGAGCAGAGGGAGCCCAGAGCACACCCCCACTGAATGAATGTGAAGACACAGGCAATCATGGCTGTGACTGTTCATTATAAAGTGTTTCACAGAAGATCCAGAAGTTTCTTTTAGTTAAAAAAAAAAAAGCTGCCTTTCTGCTCCCACCTGTATATCTGCCCCACCACCAGGTCTGTCCCCTCACACGGGGCTGAAAGGCCACCAAGGGTCCAAATCAGGATCATCTTCATCACCAAGTGCCAAAGCAGGTTCTTTCAGGTACTCACAAGGATACTGGCCCCCAAGATTCAGAACAATCATGTAAAAATCAGTACAGTGGGGCAGACCTGGTGTTCATTTCATAACGGTGACTTCTCATTTTTAATTAAGACACTGCTCATTTGTTGATAAATTGAGCAACAGGTACTAGCCAATGGCTGAGAATGTGGTAAAAACCAAACAGACAAAAATTCCTACTCTGGTGACGCTTACTGCTAGTGGAGAAAACTAGCAGTAAACAAGAGAAAGAAGAGGATGTCAGATGGTGATGAGGTCTGTGGGGAAAAATAAAGTATGGAAAGAGGATCAGGAGTGTGGAGGTGGGGTTACTGCCTCTTCAAGAGGCGGCATCTGAGCAGAGACCGGTAGGTGAGGGTGTGAGCCACGTGGCTCTCTGTGGCAAGGCCATTGCAGGCTAAGGGAAGCACTGGTGCAGAGGCCCTGGGATGGGAGTGAGGCAGTCAGTGTGGCTAAGCACAGTGAGCTGAGAGAGTGGCAGGTGACAGGGTCAGAGAGACAGTGGAGGCCAGGCCAACCTTACTTTTTTTTTTTTATTAATAAAACCAATCAACATACAATATGCACATTCTTTTTTTCATCACATAATTGTATATTCATCATTTCTTAGAACATTTGCATCCATTCAGAAAAAGAAATAAAAAGAAAACAAAAAAATTCATACATATCATACCCTTTATCCCCCCTTTCATTGATCACTAACATTTCAATCTATTAAATTTATTTACATTTGTTACCCCTATTATTTATTTATTTTTAACCCATATGTTTTAATCACTTGTCCATAAGGTAGATAAAAGAAGCATTAGACACAAGGTTTTCACAACCACAGAGTCACACTGCAAAAGCTATATCATTATACAATCATCTTCAGGAAACATGGTTACTGGAACACAGCGCTACATTTTCAGGCAGTACCCACCAGCCTTTCTGTTATGCCTTAACTAAATAGGTGGTATCTATTTAATGCATAAGAATAACCTCCAGGATAACCTCTCTACTCTGGTTGGACTCTCTCAGCCATTGACACTTTATTTTGTCTCATTTCTCTTTTCTCCCTTGTGGTTGAGAAGGTTTTCTCAATCCCTTGGTGCTGAGTCCCAGCTCATACTAGGATTTCTGTCCCATGTTGCCAGGAAGGTCCACACCCCTGGGAGTCATGTCCCACGTAGAGGGAGGGGGAGGGCAGTGAGTTTGCTTGTCGTGTTGGCTGAAAGAGAGAGGCCACATCTGAGCAGCAAAAGAGGTTCCCTTAGGCCTAATTTTAAGTAGCCTTAGCCTATCCTTTGTGGGGTTAAGTTTCATATGAACAAACCCCAAGATTGGGGGCTCAGGCTATTGCTTCAACCTTACTCTTTTTCAAACAAATTGCACCACATCTGCCCCCAGGCTGAGCTGAAGCTGGAAACAGGGTCTAAAATTGGCAGCTCAGAGGAGGAGAAAGCCCTCCTTGCCTAACAGAATGAACCCCCCCAGGACTGAGCCAGACTCTGGAGCTCTCTGTCCCCAGTCTATTGTTAGATAAAAAGAAAGGATCTCAGGAGACCCATCTTCAAATAAGTGTTCCCTGGCTACCGAGTTCTGCGGCTATCTAGTAAAAATATTAGAGCAGGTAGGTCCTCCTGGCATCACTTCATTCCTTACCTGATTTCTCACTCAAATTAAGGCACTGATAACTGGTTGGGAAATCACTGATGAGGGCTTCTAGGGACCCACATCCCTGGTGCCTGGCCCCTGACTGCTCACCCCAGCCCTTCGGGGCTGCAGAGCTTTATTTCGGGATCTGGGTAGTTAGAGCAGACCATTATTCAATGGTGCTCACCCAGGCCCACCCAGCCTTTTATGAGCTCCATGGCCACTAGAATGAGGACTTGTGGTACCCCCATTTTACCAAGGAAATTGAGTTTCTGAGATGCTGGCTTATCCAAGGTAACCAAGGAGTCATTGGGAGAGTGGAAATCAAAGTTAAGCTCTGTCTTCAGGTGAAACTCTTCCTTCCACCCTGGCAGCCTCTCCCCTTCTGAAGGACAATTTATTTTCCTTACTAGTTACCGGTCCGGGAAATCAGAGGCACCACATCCTATCACCCCAAGGTTGTGGGGGAGGAAGGGTTGACACCAGGCTTGAGGCTGTATGAAGGAAGGAGCTCTATGGAGGCCTGGAACCTTCCTGCCTCAGGTGCCAGATACCAGCCTTGTTTACAACCTAAAGAGAGATGGAAGTTGCCACCCTTCAGGGATGCAGTAGCCCAGAGCTCACTTAGGGGGTCTGAGTCAACACGATGCCTCAGAGGAACTCCAATAACTCTTACAGGTATGCTGGAGAAAGTCCTTCTACCCCCTCATCTTCCAGAAGAAACATTCACTGAGCTTTTCCTAGACCATCTACTCCCCACCACCCCAATCCCCTGTAACCACCCCACCCCCATTTCCAGGCAAAATGTACTAAGGAACAAGCACTTGTGTCCAGGTGCCCTGCCACATCCTCCCACCCACTTTCTCCACGAATAGCATACCCATTCCTAGCGTCGCCAAGGAACACAAAACCACCCCAAGGCCCCAAAGTTCCCACTAAGCAGGCCCACGCAGCAGGCCAGGAGGAAGCTTCCTGAAGCAGGGTCCCGGCCGCCTTGCGTGCCAGTTAATCCTCGCCAAGGCCAGTGGCGGCAACCACAACAGAGGAACAGGCTTCTGCGCCTCCACGACACACCTGGGAAACACGGGGCCCACGCGGCGTACACGTGCACGTGCACACCGGGCCTGGGGCCCGGGGGGGGGGGGGGGGGGGGGATGCAGAACGCCCGGCGTTGACCCGCCCCCTGGCAACGCCCGGCGTCCCTAACGACCCCTCCGGCCGCGCCGGGCCTGCTCAAAGGCGAGCGCCAGCACTCCGAAGGAGCGGGTGAGGCGACCTCCCTGACGGGGGACACTCAACCCCCGGGGCCCCTAATGGGCTGAACTCTCCCCGCCCTCCCCCTGGACGCCTCTCCTACGCCCCAGAGAGAGGACGGGCGCTCTGATCCCTCACAGGCCTGAAGCCCGAAATCCGCAGGCAGCCATCGTCTGGACTCCCCACATTTCTCTGGGTGAGGAAGGACAGGTTTGTAGCTATGGGAGCTTCCCACCCATTTGGGGCGGGACTCGTAGTTCCTCCTTAGCCGCAGTCACTGTCTGCAAACTGGCCCAGAGGGTAGGAGTCTGAGTAAGGGATGGGGAGTGGATGCGGGGGACCATGGGGAGAAGGAAAGGGCAGGGCATCGGGTAGGTGTTGGAAGAGAACATGGAACAGAGCCACTGGTCCTAAGCCTGGAGCCCAGGACTCTCAGAAAGGCTGACACCCAGCCCCAGCTCCCCAGGCTGCCATCTCTCCTGCAAATCCACAAGCTTCCCCATCCCCCTCCCTCCCACCGCCTGGCTGGTTTCCCTTGGTTACCCAGGAGACAGCCGGAGCCTCTAAGGCCCAGATGGGGTGGGGGAGGAACTCGCTGACCTTTGGAGCTGAGCTTCCCTGCTGGGGTATCTGAGTTGAAAGTGAGGGGTTAGGAGCGAAGTCGCTGGAGTCTCTTTAGAGACAACAAACCCAAGTGGACAGGAGTTCGGAGAGGACCCAGGTCAGGGGCTGCGATAAGTGTGCTGACCTGACTGGACTATTTTACTGGGTCAAAGACCAAGCATGCTGGTCTTGGGCTCTGTCCAAGAAACTCTTTTGTCCCCCTTCTTGTGACTCCACTATCTGGGAATTTGGGAGTGACTTATACTAGATAAATTCTGACATGGTGGGCATGAAAGAGATTACACAGGAGGTGTAGAAAAAAGCTCATCCTGAGGATGAATGCCTGGGGAGAGCTTCCTTAGGGAATCTGGAATGGGGGCGAAGCTGGCTAAGAGGGCCCAGAAAGCACAGTCAGAGAGGTGGGTAGAGACCCGGAGGAGTGGTGCGTCAGGAAAGTCCAGGAGGAGAGAGGCTTTAAGATGACATGGCAGGCCATCCCAAAGACTCCAGTGCCCCCTGGAGATTGACACGTAGGCACACTGCCCCTCAAGGGGCCTTTCCCCAAGAGAGCATTGAGATTGGAGGCTAGATTTCAGGAGCTGGAGGAGAGCCCCTCATCTTTCAGGGTAAGAACGGGAGGATGCCGGGTCAGAAAGGAGGAAGAAGCGAGGCTGTGGCTGGAAAAGGCAAGGTCAGTGTCAGGTGAGAGACGGAAGTGGTGGGGACAGGATGGAAGCCGAGATGGTCAGCAAGGAGTGTACGTGGGCACAGAGTTACTCCAGGGTCTAAAGAGGGCCAGACACCACATCTTCTCAGCTAAGAGGAAGGGAGGAGAAAATAGTTGAGCACTAGGGATGTGACAGGGGCTGGAAGGTGAAAGGACTCTCCTCACCCCCTAACATCTTGAGCCTACCCTTTCAGGCAGGTTGGCAGAGGCTCTGCCCAGAGTAGGTAGTTTTACTCTGAGGCCTTGAGTCAGGATGGCGAAAGTCTGAGACTTCCTTTGGGAGGAGGAAATGTGCCAAAGATTCAAGCATCATACCCTGATCTGGGAGGAGAATTGAGGGCCGTGTGTGAGCCAAGGGTCAAGGACAGCACAGTTCTGCAGTGTTCTTCTAATCCCTTTAGGAGATCACACCAAAGGAGATACGCATTGATCCAGCTTTTGAGGGAGATTTCTGTGTCTGGCAGTGAGCTGGGAGTGAGGAGGCCTGGGCTGTTAGGTCTGCACAGCAGGCACCAGGCTGCTGACAAGGAGAGAACTCCTGAGCTGGGGACTATGAGATGCTCTTTGAAAAGGGCTGTGAATGACCAAGTTGGTGGCAGGTCTGAAGCAACAACAACATATCATTACTTATTTTATTTTTGTGCATGGAAGTGAGAGCAGGAGACGTTAACTCAAACTTCGGCCTCTCCATTTACTAGCTATGTGACATTTAGCAAGTTCCTTAAGTTTTCTAAACCTCAGTTTCCTCGTTTGTGAAGTGGAGATAATAATTTTAAAACTGAGGATTTAATAAACATATGTAAGTCCATGGTGAAAGTCTCCCTGGCAATATGGGACAAGACCAGCTGGGGCAAGTCTGGCCCTGGCACCGTGGGATCAACACCACCTTCCTGACCAAAAGGAGGAAAAGAAATGTAACAAAATAAGGTATCGGTGACTAAGAGAGTTCAACTGGAGTTGAATATCTATTCTGGAGGCTACTCTCATGCAACCTTTAGCTAGATATTGCTAATAATCACAGTTTGCCAAACCCCAACCAAAATCATTCCTATTAACTCTAAAGAATACCTAAGGCTCTGAGATTCTACAAAAGTTTCACATACTAAAATTACTTTCCAGAAACCTACAACCTCCAGATAGGGTCCTAGGCCAGATAAGTCCTAAAACCCAGAGGGGCCAGCCAGCCTCTCCAAGGACCTCAACTAGTTCCATCCCCCTATCCCGTATTATTGACACCCCTTTACCACATGAAAAAGTTAGAAACGGCAGAGCCCAATACCCCTAGAGACTGGTAGAAGGATCAAAGGCAAAGTAGGAATTATAACAGAAAAGATAGGATTTGACAAATGAGTATGACTCCTGAATAATTATATTGATATTTCTTTTAGTCTCCAATGCCTTAGAGCAGCTAGAAGGAAAAACCTAGAATTGTGGAACAGTAAGCCATACCAAACTCTGAAATCTGTTCTATAACTACTTGTTACAATGTACTTTAACATTAATTGCTTTTTTGTACATATATGTTATATTTCATAATAAAAAAATGTTTAAAGTGAAGGTAAAAAATGTATGTAGGTAAGCAATCGAACACCATCATGATAATATCTGACTTATTTCGAGTGCTGGCTCTGGGCCCTACATTATATGAAATGTCTCAAAACATTAGCTTCTTTAATCTTCTTGATAATCCTGTGAGGTAGGTACTATTAATCACCACCTCCATTTTACAACTGAAGAAACAGGCATATGGGGTTAAATGACTTGCCCAAGGCCTTGCAGATGCTAGGGGCAGAGTGGAGATTTTACCTTAGGCAGTTCAACTCCTGAATCCTTAGCCAGCTGCCACACTGCCTCCTGCTATGCACAGGCTTTTGAGGGCTATTGATACAGCTAAGGACATGGTTCCCAGAACACCTGTCCACCAGACCCAAGCAATCAAAAATGAGGACAACCCTGGCCAAACTGGGGCATCTTGTCGTTTTATATAACCTGTGCTTGGGCACAGAAAATCAAACCCCAAGAGTTATGACTTGATGTGGACATTGTTCTAATTTGAAAGCTGCCAGAATGTGATATACCAGAAATGGAAAGGCTTTTAAAAGGGGGTTTTTATGAAGCTGCAAGTTTACAGTTCTAAGGCCACGATAATGTCCAAGTTAAGACAAGGCTATGAAAATGTCTAATCTAAGGCATCCAGGAAAAGATACCTTGGTTCAAGGAGGCCGATAATGTTCACGGTTTCTCTCTCAACTGGAAAAGCACATGGCAAACATGGTGATATCTGCTAACTTTCTCTCCAGGCTTCTAGTTTCATGAAGCTCCCCCGGGGGCATTTTCCTTCTTCATCTCCAAAGGTCTCTAGCTGCATGACTCTGACGCTTTTTCCAAAACGTTTCCCTCTTAAAGGCTCCAGTAAGCAACCCCACCTTGAATGGGTGGAGACACATCTCCATGGAAACCATCTAGTCAAAAGTTACCACCCACAATTGGGTGGATCACATCTCCATGGAAACAATTAGAAAGCTCCTACCCAGCAATACTGAATGAGGATTAAAGGACATGGCTTTTCTGGGGTATACAACACATTCAAACTGGCACAGATGTCATTCCCTAAATGTCATTTCAGGATCTTTCTCCTGAGGACACAATGTGGTGGTCTAAGGAGAGGATGATTGGCCTTTCCCCAGGATTGTGGTACTGGGTTGGGTTCAATTGATGCTGAAGACATGGCCATGTCAGGTCCAACAGGCAGATGAGGAGGCCCCAAAAAGATGAAAGATACTGGGCATGACCCCACTTTCCCAGGCACCCCTCCACCACCAAGGAGGGCAGGGAACACCAGCTGGTGGCACAAGAAGCATTTACTCCTGGTGGTCCCAACCTTCTCTCTTGAATGTCAGAGAGGATTCCTGCCTTGGAGAAGAACCAGCCTTGAACATGCTTCCAGTCTTCATACTCTGGAATTCTCTGTTTCCCAGGGAAAAAGGACTCCAGAGAGGAAGGTGACTATTTTAGTTTGCTAAAGCTGCCAGAATGCAACACATCAGTGATGGATCAGCTTTTAATAAGGGGATTTATTTAGTTAAAAATTTATAGTTCTTTAGAGAAAAGGCAGCTAGCTTTCAACTGAGTTTCTCTGTCACATGGGAAGGCACATGGCAATGTCTGATGGCCTTCTCTCCTGGCTTCTGGGTTCCAGCAGCTTTCCCTGGGGCAATTTTTTTCTGCATCTCCAGACATCTGGGTCTGAGCTCCCAGTGCTGAGATGAGGTATGCTGAGCTGCCAAGCTCTCTTCTGACCTCTCTCTCTTTTAAACCTCCAGCTAATTAAATTAAAACCTCACTCGTTGTGGAAGGCGTGCCCCTTAGCCATCTGCAAATGTTCAGCCATAGATGAATTTCACATACAGATGATTTAAGTCCATAGAAACCAAACGGGGCATCATCACCTGGCCAAGTTGACACCTGAACCTAATTAACTACCACAGTGACCTTCTACTACTTCTAGGGCTGCCTCTGTGGGCCCTTGGAGGCTGTTTGGGTGCCCCCTGAGCCCCCAGCTAATAGGTGTCTTCCCATACTTTAGGGCTCCCAGGGGAGAGCTGCTACCACCCTCAGCTACAGGCCAGTGATACAGGCAAGCTGCCCAAGCAAGACAGAGGCCCTTATGTCAGGCCTCCTGCTTCTCATTCTCCCATGAACCTTCCCCACCTTCTCAGTGGTACATTCTCCTCACTCCCTTTCTTCCTTTACTTTCTGGATCTGAAACCCATTCACACTGAGATGTGGTTGACTGATAAGAGGGTCTACAGTTGTATGTATATATATATATATATATATATATATATATATATATATATATATAATTATATATATATGTATATTATATATATAATTTTTGCACACTCAAACTGCCAGGAATCATTTATTACCTTATATTTACATTTCTAAAAAGTTTGCTACATTAATGTCAGTATATATTTCATAATTTGCTGTACTTCTGTTTGACCTAAGATGATAAGATGCATTTCTAAAAGGCAGTTCAAAGTTGACATATGAAGTTTACATAGATGTATATATGTAATAGTAAGATTTAGTTTCAGTGAGGAGAATACATTTTTTTTCACGCATATCTTTATTACTCATCTACCCATACACTGGATAAAGGGAGTGTCAGTCACAAGGTTTTTACAGTCACATGGTGACATGATAAAAGCTATATAGTTATACCATAATTATCAAAGATCAAGGCTACTAGATTACAGTTCAACAATTTCAGGTATTTCCTTCTGGCTATTTTGATGATACATTAGAAACTAAAAAGAAATATCTATACAATGAGTCATAATCATTTGTTAAATCCTAATTTCTCAGTTACGCTTCCTCCCTCTCAATTAATGATTTAGCTGCTTCATGCTGGAAAGAGGTGTTGACCTTATGGGGTGGAGGAATGCAACTGGTTGATGTTCTTGGAGAGACTGGTGCCTCTAGGTTTCAGGCCTTATCTAGCCTGATAGAAACATTCTGGAGGCCTTAAATTTCTGAAAAAATAAACTAAGTAAAATATTTATAGAGTCTTATAGCCCAGAGTATTCTCTAGAGTAGAAAACTGCATTTTAACACAACAGGAGTGAAAATTCTATGTTAGAGGCCTGATTTTCCCATAGTGGGGTGCCAGGGCCTAGGTGTTCTCCCAGCCCAGGGAACCCTCCCTGACAGGTCCTGTCTGCATGGAAATAGATCCCCTCTTCCCAGGGAGTGGGAATTGTGCCGAGGAAGTCATACCGAGTACTTGTGGGAAAAGCAGTGCATTGTGGTTAGAGGCAAGGGACCTGTTCTCAGGTCCTGGCTTCAGCTCTCCGAGGTGTCCTAGGACCAGCATTTTCTGCTTGGGGCCTCAGTTTCTTCATCTGCAAAATGGGGATAAGAAAACCTACCCCACGTCTTTAATAAAGTGGTTGTAAGACTCAAGTGACAATACAGTTCTGAAAGGTCCTTGTAACTGTTCATTGCTGAGCAGATGTGAGCTGCTCATTATCCTATGGCTGGAGAGATGGGGGTGAGAGAGAGGTGACTGGAGGCTCAGGGTAGTCAGGAGAGGAAGGAGTGGAATGTTAGGGTAAGGGTGTAATAATCTGGGAGGCTTTGATCCTCCTTGACTATCCCATTAAAGTATTTCATCTGCTGATTTCAAATTTTTTCCATATATTTATTCACCAAACTATGGACCTATCAAAATGGTCAGGACTCTGGTCAGCACAAAGGGGCAGAAACGCAACTCTCAGATTGAAAAAAAAAAAACGGGGGGCACTTTTTAGGGTGGTGCAGCAGTAACTCAGTGGCAGATTTCTCACTTGCCATATGGGGACCTGGGTTCAATTCCCGGAGCCTGCCCATGCCAAAAAAAAAAAAAAAGAGTTTCAGGGGGGAATTATTAGAAGGCCACCAAGTTAACTCTGAGAACTGAAGGAACTGCTGAGGAAGCAGGCAGTTCTGAGGGCCTCCAGGACTCAGAATAAGGACTGATGGTTCCAGGGTGCTCTTTCTATCTGTCTCTCATTTCTGCAGTTTTCCACCAGGCTTATTTCCCTCCTGCGACAGACAGGCCTTTTCCCTTTGAAGGGAAGCAGAGCTTCCAGGAGCAAGGGATCCATGTCCTTCAAGGTTAAATGTCCTTCTGTCCCCCTCCACTGGGAAAATTCCCAAAAGGGCTCAGAATGGCCCGGCTCGCATCAGACAACCACCCTGACCTAGTCACTGACCAACAGGACACTCCTAATGGCCAGAATCTATAATCAGAGGAGGTGGGACAGCCCCAAACACAAGCTACCATGCCTGAAACAGGCCTGCACAGGGCTGGGGATTAGAGACGAAATGAATAAGAAACAGTTCCTGCCATCAGGGAGCTCACAGCCCAGTGTTGGGGAGTGGGTTGTGTAGCAGGGAGAGGGTGGTCAGTCAGGTTATTGAAGTGACCCAGGTGCTGGAAGGAGGGAGGTCTGACAAAGGGGGGAATCAGGGAGAGGAGAAAAGCTGAAAGGCTCCAGAGAGGAAATGGTGCTTGAGCTCAAAGCTGAGAGCAATGATTGCCCCTGTCTCAGGCTGAGATGGTGGGAAAGGCATTCCAGGCAGAGGGACCAGCTCAAGCAAAGGCTGGGCAGCATGAGATGAGATGCAGTTTTCCAAGTGCAGAGAGGAATTGATGTCAGAGTGTCTAGTTGCCGATACCCTTCCCTACTGGGTTGTGGAAACTGGTGCTAAATCCCTGAAGGGCTTACACAGAGGCTTGCTGTGGCTGCTGTGTGAAGGCTAGAGGAGAGAGGACCAGATGGGACATCAGAGACCAGGTCCTGGGCAGCTGACGCTGTGATCAGCCCTGAGCTAACACAGCCGCAGGAATGGAGGGAACGTTCTGGCCACTGGGGTGGGAGGCAGACCAGTGACTGGATGTGGGGGGCTAATGTGGGAGGTTAAAGAAGAGAGATGCCTCCTGGCTTCTAGTTCAGGCATATCTGGATGGGCGCTTGGCTGAGGTCGGGACCCCAGGAGGGGGAGCGGTTGGGGGAGGCAATGAGTTGTCTCCAGGGCAGATGGAGTTTGCGAGACCTGGGAGGCAGCCTCTTGGTCTTACATCTGGAACTCAGAGAGAGTTGAGAGCT
Source organism: Tamandua tetradactyla (assembly GCF_023851605.1). Taxonomy (NCBI): domain Eukaryota; kingdom Metazoa; phylum Chordata; class Mammalia; order Pilosa; family Myrmecophagidae; genus Tamandua; species Tamandua tetradactyla. The sequence continues at coordinate 101,905,212 of NC_135331.1, read as the reverse complement.
GAATCCCATCAGCAGGGGGGAGGCAGGGGGACCATGGCAGCATCCTGAGGGACTGCAACATTTTGCAGGGTGGGAAGAGTGAGAGGAACCTGTGATGAAAGCTTTTGGAAAAAGAAGTAGGGGGACAGCGGAGAGCGCTGTGATCCTGGGAGGAGCTCACAGTTTAAATCATCCTTATAAAGTTAATGACAGGGAGGCAAGGTGTTAGTTCTACTCATTATTCGTTTAAACAGTAATTTTATATCTAATTGTTTCTTTAAAAAACATTTAGAATTAAAATTCTTCATAGGATATGCTGAGCCTCTGTGTGGCAATCACTTGCTTGTCAAAAAAAATTTTGTAATCTCTACTTTTAAAAAAATCAAGAAGTGATTAAGTGGGCCACGGTGGCTCAGCAGGCAAGAGTGCATGCCTGCCATGCCAGAGGACCTGGGTTCGTTTCCCGGTGCCTGCCCATGTTAAAAAAAAAAAAAAAAAGTGATTAAATGAAACTTATCAACTCTGACCTTATTGAGGTTAATGTTTTCAACATTCATCACAAAAATGACACCAGACCTCAAGGTATGGATGTTTCTGTAAAGGTTGAAGGATGGCAGGGACTGTTTTTTTTAAGCCAGCCATGTATATGGTAGATCTAAGGAGCCAAGTTCTGCCCCTTCCTTCCGAGGAGGAAGGAAGGGCCCTGGAACCAGGCCAAGGACGGGTCCAGGGGTGTCATGCCAGAGGCTGCTTTAGGAACCAAAAAGCAGCAGGAGCGATGAGGACCAGACCTTAGTAAGAATTGCCAGATCCTGAGTGAGCAAGGCACTGTGCAGGGAGCTAGAGCCTCCCCATTCCAGGGGTGCCCCGCTGGGCCTCAGGTGGGGTTTCCCAGGGCACAGCCTCGGGGGGAAGGCACTGCCTCTATGGTGGGGAGGCTGGATGGTGTGAGTAATGCCTGGGGAGTCGGCTCCAGGGCAGCCCCCTCCAGCAACCTGGGGCTCCCCCTGCTTTAAGCCAGAACCTGGAATGCTTTAAACCAGAACCTCGGAGGGTCTGGTTCACTGGGCACCCAGGTGGGCCCAGGAGCCTGGATGCCAGGCTGGCAGATGCAGGGCTGGCCTGTCGCCTCCACCCCCATCTCCTTTGCCTGGATTGCCCAGCACCTCGGTCATGCCGTCTGTCCAGCTGCCAACACTATCACTGCCACTTTGGCCTTCCCAACTTCCCTGAATCTAGGAAAAGACCCCAGAAACTCTGCACTCACTCAAAGTTACCATCTCAAGTTAGCACTTGGGTTTACTCCTCAGCCCCAAACCCAGCGCATCACAGTACCCACCTCCATCCTCCACACCCCTCTGAGAACTCTTTTCAAATATTATTTCAGAGGAATCTCTACCATAGCCCTCATGGGAAGATATTACTACCCCATTTTCCAGATGTAGAAACCGAAGCTCAAATAGATTAAGTAGCTTGGCCAAGGTTACACAGCAAGTCTCTGGCGAAGCCAGAAATGCAGACAGAGTCACCTGGCACCACGAGGCAGCAGCCCTTCTCATCTCCACCTTCTCAGGGGCCACCTTCTCAGGAGCTGGTTATCCCCCAGTGCTTGGCACGTGCATGTGAATTTGCATTTGCTTTGCATAAGGGGTGTCACAATACCCAGATATCTTCCCTACACGGCCCCCCACCTTGCCCAGAGGCAAGTATCTCTCCCTCTCTTTTTCTTTCTCTCTGAGCCAGGTTTTTCCTCCTTGAAATGCCTGGCAAGCTGGGGAGTACCATCTGGTCCTCTCCCTCTGCCAAGGATGCCATCGCTGGTTCAGAGTGTTCCTTCCCAACGGCCACTACTCAGTGCACCAGGTCCAGGGCACAAATCTGAGGGGAAACTGCCCAGAGGAGCTGAGTGCTGGGCAGCCCCACTTCCTCCTGCTTCTCTTGGGGTGGGGGCGCCTATGGTGATGGTCCAGGGATGGGCAAGGGGTGGCGGTGGCGGTGGGGGGGATCCCCAGACTCAGACACATCCTCTGTCTTGTCTTCAGCTCTGGATTTAGCTCCCTCTCGCCTCCCACGCCTGCCCGCTGCTGTCTGGAATGCTGGGAGGCTGGGAGAACTCGAAGGAAGGCAGCGTTGGGAAGACCTGAGCCCTCAGAGGGGAGGAGAGGAAGATGCTGACACCTAGGCAGGGCACGGGTCTCAGTCTCCCTCTCCTTTCTCTCCCGACTTGCACTGTCCAGACAGAAGCGACTAGCTATGTGTGGCTATTGTGCCATCAGATTTTGAAGACTTAGTATGCAAAGATAGATATCATAAATCATTTAAAATATTGATTACATATCTAAATTATAACATTTTGGAAATATTGGGTTAACATAAAAATGAATTTCACCTGTTTCTTTTTTACATTTTTAATGTGGCTTACTAGACAATTTAAATTAACATATGCAGCTTGCATTTACGAACTTGATCAACTGGCTCAAATCTAAGCTTGTCATTTATAAGCTGTGATATTGGGCAATTCAGTTAACCTCTCTGTACTTTATTTACCCACCTGAAAAGTGGAAATAATATGAGTGCGGATTATTATTTTGTGAGGATTGAGTTAATATATGTGAAGAACTAAAAAAAGAGTGTTGACATACAGAAATTGCTATAATTGCCATATAACTATTATCATCTAAAATTTGGGGCTGCTGCAAGCTAAGTCTCTTAGTCTCAGACAGTAGGCTATACCTCTCTGGATGCATCATTTTATTCCTGCCTCCCAGTAATCGTATTGGTGACTGGTCTCATTTCACAGAGGCATCTGAGACTCTGAGAGGCTCAGTAATTTGCGCAGGGCCACATAGGTTAGACTGACCTTTAAACACCACACTCGGTGCTCCCTCCCTTGGTAAATGCCCACAGAGACCCTCCAAAGTAATACCTCTACCCCCTTGTTCTTATTCCAGTCCCATCAGCATCAAGGACCTGCCAGTCTGAGAAGCTTGCTGTCACACAGTCACCAAGGGGCCACCTCCCCTGTACTGCCAGCCTCCACCATGCAGGAGCCCGTAACGCCACCATCACTGTCAGTGCCCAGCCGGTCCTCAGTCTCCACCCAGGACCATTCCTCCACTGCGGGCCAAGTCACCAGCTCAGCCCCACCATCCTTGAAGCCCTCAGTCATGGCCCCCCCTGTGAAATCCAAGGGCCTGGGGATACGTCAGATGCGCCGGATTATTGCAGAGGATGCCGAGTGGTCACTGGCCATCATGCCCCTGCTCTCAGAGCTTTGCATTCAGCATATCGTCAACAACTTCCAGAGTGAGTCCTTCCCTTCCTTGGACAGGACAGAGAAGGCCAGGTGTGCGGCAGCAGGGGAGGGCGCTGCCAAGAGCTGAGGCCTCCAAGGCTGGGTCCTGGCATGGACCCTGCCCTCCAGCACAGTGCCCTCATCCCGCCTGGATAGTACTTCCACTTCCAGGCCCCTCCAGGTTCCTGTATACACCAAGTCCTCTGGGCCTGTATGCTCTCTCCTCACCTTTCCCAATCTCTCCAGCAAAACCCTGCCCAAACCATGCATACCGCCTGTCCTAGTAAGCCCTCCCTGGTTAAACAGCCTCCACTCTAATGGAATCTGTAGGGTTTTTCTGTACTCAACACTTCTGCTTACAATAGTAGGTTGTTCTGTAAATGTTAGCCCTTTCCAAAAGATGAGCTTCAAGCCTCTCTTACCTGCCAGGGAGCTCTCTGAGAACAGAGTAATCATTTTGTCTATAGCCTATCACCTAACTGATTATATATTCATTAGTTTACGTGTTTGCTGTCTGCCTGCCCTTACTAGAATGTTAACTCTAGTGAGGGAGCGGCTTACTGTTTTGTCCACCATTGCTTGCCCAGTACCTAGAACAGTGGTTGGCACACAGTAGGTGCTCCTGAAATGTTGTTTGGAAATGAATGAATCAGATCAGATTGGGAGCCTTTGAAGTCAGGGGTGGTTTCCTTCAGCAGACTGGGAGCTGCCTGCGGGTGGACTTGAGATTTCTTCTCAGACTGGGAGCAACCCGAGACCAGATGCTGAGATGTCCACCTTCAATCAGGAAACACCCCAAAGCCAGGGGCTACGTGCCTCCCTCCCAGCCTCCCTGAGAACAGGGACTGTCTCCCCTCTCAGACAGGGGCCTCCCTAAGGTCAAGGGAGGGTCTGCCTGTTCCTCAGTGATGCCAGGCAGGCCCAGGGTGCCTGTTGTGTTGTCCTCGATGCTGCGACCCTGCTTTCCTTCCTCTTTTCCCATAGACAATCCTATCCTGAATCAGCTGCTCCCAGAGCACAAGCAGAAGGTCCTGGACCACCTGTCCCCAGACCTGCCACTGACTGTGACCTCCAACCTGATCGAGGATGAGAACTACTGGCGCCGCTGCTGCATTCAGCGCTGGCCGGTGTGCCACGTGGCCAAGCACGGCGGCAGCTGGAAGCGTATGTTCTTTGAGCGGCACCTGGAGAACCTGCTGAAGCACTTCATCCCGGGTGCCACTGACCCGGCCATGATCCTTGACCTGCTGCCACTCTGCAGGAACTACGTGCGCAGTATCCACTTGGATCAGTTCCTTCCACCCATACAGCTACCATCCCTGCCCCGGAACGGGGATCAGTCTGACTCGGGCAGCGAGGGAGAGATGGAGGAGCCCAGCATGGACCACTACCAGCTCGGGGACCTAGTGGCTGGCTTGAGCCGCCTGGAGGAGCTGGACCTGGTGTACGGTGTCAAGGACTGTGGCATGAACTTCGAGTGGAACCTCTTCCTCTTCACCTTCCGTGACTGCCACTCCCTGGCTGCCACCATCAAGGCATGCCAGACCCTCAAGGTACCACCCACCACATAGCCTCCTTCCCCCTTGCCCACCCCTCAACTCTCAGCTTCCCTCCAATTTCCTCTTTCCTCCTCTTCCTCCGCATCACCAGCTTCCTCCTCTCATTTTCTCCTCATTCACTGCCCTAGTGTTTTATGCACCTACCCAAACTAGGTTCTGGGGATACAGAGATGAACAAGGCACCACCTCCCAGCTCACCAAGCATTTATTCATCCCAGAAACATCTGCACTCCGGGCCCTATCTTAGGTGCTGAAGATATGACCAATGAACAGAATTATACCGTGTGTGTTCTCTGAAGCTAACAGCCTGATGGGATAAAAGGCATTAATCAAATAATCATATAACTGCAAAACTGCAACAAAGATAAGGTTGCCAGATTTAGCAAATAAAAATACTAGACCTCTGGTTAAGTTTGAATTTCAAATAGAGAATGAATAATTTTTTAGTATATAAGTATGTCCCGAATATTGCATGGGACATACTTATTTATCTGAACTTCAAATTTAACTGGGCAGCCTGTATTTTATCTGGTAACCCTAAACTGGGATGATGTTATAAAGAAGAGATAGTCCTAGAAGAGATTATAAAAGGAAAATTTGCCCTTCCCAAGAAAGATTTCCCTAAGCAAGTATCACTTAAGTAGAAATGAGGTGGAGGAGGTCATGCAGTCTAAAGAAACAGGGAAAACTGTTCCACGTGGAGGGAGCAGGACACGTAGAGGCCCTGTGGGCAGAGAAAAAAACATGCCAAGCTTAAGGACTGAAAGAGAAAGCTGGCGTGACTGGGCAAGGGGCTGAGGAGGAACAAGGGATGGGAGGATAGTGGAAAGTCAATTAGCAGCCAGAGTCGCTGGGTGAAGGAGGCCTCATTAAAGAGACTGTCTTTATTCTTAAGAGTTCTGGGATATCATCCAAGGGTTTTAGGCAAAAGGAAGGTAACATTATCTCATTTTTTATGTGAGGTGATCGCTCTGCTGTGATGGAGAGTGGTTGGGCAGGGTCACAGTGGACATGGTAATCACCTAGGAGACCACTGTGAAATCCAGGTGAAGATGAGAGGAGTTGGAACAAGGCTGGTGTCTGTGGGGACTGAGAGAAATGAAGAGATCCAAGGAATATTTAGTCAGTCAAATCAACTGGGCCTGCTGGCATAAGAAGGATCTGGAATAGAAGGAAAGCATAACATGGAGGCTTCTGGCTTGTGAGACCAGAGGGTTGGAAGGACCATTTGCAGAGACAAGGAGTGTAGGAAGAGGAACAAGACCGTGAGATTTGTCTTGAGCTTGAGGTACCTTTGAGGGATCCTATTAGATGTTCAGATGAGTCCAAAGTTCAGAGGAGAGGTGTGAATTGAAGGTGAAATGTAAGCCACCTTCATGCAGGTGGTAGTTGAAACCCTAGTTGTGGGGGATTTCTCTTGGGGGAGAGGCAAAACTGAGACCTAGCCTATGCTGTTGGTGGAAGATTTCAGGAAACCAGAGGGAGGAGGAAAAGGGGGACATGGCCTTTTGCATCATAGAGTCAAGAGGGGGGAGGGTTTCAAGGGGAGGGAGATAGCAAAGGGTTGGAATAGAGCCCAAAATGGAGGTTATTGAAGGCGGAGCTATTTCAGTGGAGTGACAGCAGCAGTGGCCAGATTGGAGAGGTCTGTGCAGAGAGTGGAAAGTAAGGAAATGGAGTGACTATGTCTAGCTTTTTCAAGAACTTTGGCTGTAAAATGGTGGGGATAAGGTAAAGCGGTAATAGATGAGGGGGTTGGTGTTTCTTCAGAAGGAACTTGCATGTGTTTCCAACCAATCATAAGGCTCTGTCCAGTTGCAAGAAAGGGGTTGACTATACCCAAGAGAGCCTCTTTTGTTGCTCAGATGTGGTCTCTCTCTCCAGCCAACACAACAAGCAAACTCACCACCCTTCCCCTGTCTACGTGGGACATGACTCCCAGGGGTGTGGACCTTCCTGGCAACGTGGGATAGAAATCCTAGAATGAGCTGAGACTCAGCATCAAGGGATTGAGAAAAACCCTAGAATGAGCTGAGACTCAGCATCAAGGGATGGAGAAAACCTTCTCAACCAAAAGGGGGAAGAGTGAAATGAGACAAAGTGTCAATGGCTGAGAGATTCCAAACAGAGTCGAGAGGTTATCCTGGAGGTTATTCTTACGCATTAAATAGATATCACCTTGTTATTCAAGATGTAATGGAGAGGCTGGAGGGAACTGCCTGAAAATGTAGAGCTGTGTTCCAGTAGCCATGTTTCTTGAGGATGATTGAATAATGATATAGCTTTCACAATGTGACTGTGTGATTGTGAAAACCTTGTGTCTGATGCTCCTTTTATCTACCTTGTCAGCAGATGAGTAGAATATATGGAATAAAAATAAATAATAGGGGGAACAAATCTTAAAATAAATTTAGTTTGAAATGCTAGTGACCAATGAAAGGGAAGGGTAAGGGGTATGGTATGTATAATCTTTTTTTTTTCTGTTTTCGTTTTGTTTCTTTTTCTGTTGTCTTTTTATTTCTTTTTCTGAATTGATGCAAATGTTCTAAGAAATGATCATGATGATAAATATGCAACTATGTGATGATATTATGAATTACTGATTATATGTGTAGAATGGAATGATCATATGTTAAGAGTGTTTTTGTTCATTTGTTGTTAAATTTTTCTTTATTTAATAAATAAATAAATAAAATTTAAAAAAAAAGGGGGGGGGGGTTGAGTATAGAGAGGCTCAAGTTCATTGACTAAGGAAAGTTCCTGAGAAGGCAGGAAGGGTAAGATCCAGGGCTGAGGTGAGGAGGTTGGCCTTGAGCGAGGCAGGGGTAGGTAGCAGTACTGGTGAGTTTGTTTTTGGGGTCAGGAACATGAGGGGTTCCCATCCAATGGCTTCTCATTCTTCTGAAGAGCAGAAGGCAATCCACCTACCACAAGGAGGCTGGAAAAGGCTGAAATAATTGTGGTAGAGTATGAGAGAGTTAATTGGCCAAAGAAAGACAGATTGTCGTATGAAGTTGAGGCTTTTTGGTGGTTGGAGATAATACATGTTCAGTGATACCAACAAGAACTCTCATATGACATTTCTCATCATGTCAGTTTCTTGGGTATAGTCATGCAGAAAATAAAGAATGGGGTTGATCCAGGGTCAGGGTTTTGGCAGATAGAGGCAATGAAGAGGGACCAAAGGCTTTAAGATGACTAAGAAGGTTGTGAAAAAAAAGGAAAGTGCTGAAGGATAGGTAGAGAGGAGAGAAGTCAGCCGCCCAGAAGTCATAAGGAGGAGGGAGAAGCAAAACAATCCAGTGAGAAGGAGAGGGTTAGAGGCTCCCTCCTCCCATCTACAATATCTATAATGTTAATCTCACCCTTTTTCTTTTATTCCTTCATCTGTCTTCTGCTTCTCATCTTCTCAACTTTCTCCCTGATTCTTGCCTTGGCAATCTCCTTCAAATGGTTCCTTCCCAGCCAAGGCAGATTTCAGCCAGCTGAGGATGGCATACTGAAGATTTGGGGCTTCAAACAGACCTGGATTCAAAGCCCGCCTCTGTCGCTTTAACACTTGGGTGATCCTAGGCAAATGATGTGCCTGCCCTAAGCCTCCATTCTCTATCTGTAAAATGGGGAGAACTTACTCTTCCTCACTGGGATACTGAGGGTTAGAGATAACGGTTATGAAATGTTCTAGCAGCATGCCCAGCACATGGTAATTGCTCAATAAATGGTAGCCTTTCCCCGCTGCTACCTGCCACCAATTCTGCACCACTCTGCCATGCTGGGTAATCCTGCCTAACCCTCAAAGCCAGCCGGGTGGCCAACACCAGGTGGGCTGAGCAGGTGAGTGCTGTAGACCTTCTACTTGCCTGCAGATCTTCAGGCTGACCCGAAGCAAGGTGGACGATGACAAGGCACGCATCCTAATCCGCAGCCTCCTGGACCACCCGGCCCTTGAGGAGCTGGACCTGTCACACAACCTCATCGGGGACCGTGGTGCACGCGCCGCAGCCAAGCTGCTGAGCCACAGCCGCCTGCACGTGCTCAACCTGGCCAATAACCAGGTACGCGCATCCGGTGCCCAGTCGCTGGCTCACGCCCTGGCACACAACACCAACCTTCTCACCCTCAACCTGCGCCTCAACTGCATCGAGGATGAGGGCGGCCAGGCACTGGCCCACGCCCTGCAGACCAACAAGTGTCTCACCACACTGCATCTCGGTGGCAACGAGCTGTCTGAGCCCACCGCCACGCTCCTCTCCCAGGTGCTTTCCATCAACACCACGCTCACCAGCATCAACCTGTCCTGCAACCACATAGGGCTGGTGAGCCACTGTTCCTGGGGCAAGCAGGGCCAAGGAATTGGCCTCGGGACCTTTGGGGGATGGGTAGGGAAGTCCAACTGCCTGGGGGTACTAGCAGGACAATTGTTAAGGCTATAGACCCTGCCTAGATTCAATGCCAGCTGTGCCATTTAGCACTGGGGAAAGTTACTTCGCCTCTCTGGGCCTCCACTTCCTCATCTGTAAAATGGGAGTAATGACAGTACCTACTTCTTCTATGTGCTGTTTTCATGAGGATTAAATGAGTTATATTTGTAAAGCAATTAGCCATAGCAGGGCACTGGGAGAGTTCTCAGTAATTGCCAGGTGTTATTCTTACTCAGGACGACATACTCTGCTAGGCACCCAATATCCATTACTTTTTCATTAATTCTTGCAATTATTTAGTAAGAGGTATATTCTTAACCCCCCTTTGAAGATGGAAAATTGAGGCTCAAGAGGTTAATGGTTGATGATGGAAAACTGAGGCTCAAGAGGTTGCCCAAGAGCATCAACCAGTCAGTACAAAGTGGCAGAGCTGTGATTCATTCCAGGACGGACTGACAACCCACCTCCCTTCCCATGGACGGTGTCCTTCCCATGTTCTCGCCCCAGGCCCAGGGTGAGAAATGCAATTTACATCACAACCCAGTGAACATATACATAAAGATAACATGACTGGAACATACCTTTATTGCTTATGATATATATTGATGTTTTCCTTTTTATTCTAGTCTTTTTCCTTTTTCAAAATGCTGTTGTGACCCATTAAATTAATTTCACAATCTACTATTGGGTCACAACCATAGAATAGCAACACCTGGGTCCCAAAATGAATTTCTCTTCCAATGGGTCTTGCCTACCCAACCTAGCAGGGGCTGTAGCTATCAGAGGCTAGAGAGGAGGGCCCTCTCTGAACCCTCAATGAAGACTCTCACCCTCTACTACACCCCCATGACCACAATCTTGCTCAGACACACACACACACACACACACACACACACACACATTGTCTCCTGAGGGGCTGCTCTTGCTTACAAGTAACAGAAACGCAACCAGGCAGTGGAATAAATAAGAGGTCTAGTCATCATCCTATAACCAGAAGCCCCAGGTTATGGGGCTCTGGGGTTGGGAGATTTCAGCTCTGCCCCCATCCATCAGCCACATAGCCACAGCCTCTTTGGTGCTTCTCTCATAGTCCCAAGATGGCTGTGTGGTTCCGGCATCTCACGTAGGTACATGCCCTGAGGTTTGTTCCCTTTATCAGAGTTAAGAGAACCTGCTCAGAAACCACCCCTTCCAAACTCACATTAACCAGATTTGTTTCACATGCCCGCGGCAGAGCAAGCCAAGAGGAATGGAATTACCATCATTGCTATAGATGCATATTTTTCAATCCACTGGGGGTTGAGACATCAATTTAGTAGGTCTTGACCACCAATTTCCATTTTTCTAATGGAGTGGAATAAAATGGATAGGATAGGAAGGGAAATGTCAGTGTTCTGCACAAACAGATTAGGAATTGCTTCATGAAAATTTTCTTTAGTCTTATCTATATGTGTGCATATGTATATACACACAGGAGTGTGTGTGCTCCTGGGTTGTGATATAAAATGACCCTTCCCTTCGTCACTCTCCTCTGCCAGGATGGTGGGAAGCAGCTCCTGGAAGGCATGTCGGAAAACAGGACCCTCCTGGAGTTTGACCTGCGCCTGTCTGATGTGGCCCAGGAGAGCGAGTACCTCATGGGCCAGGTCCTCCACGCCAACCGGGAAGCAGCCCGCCAGCGGGCCCTGCCTGCCAACCCTTTCATGTCATCCATCACTGCCAGCAGCCCTGAGAACGCTGCGGGATAAGATGGGGGACAAGATAAGGTCACTGCCCCAGTACCATCCCTCATTTCTTCTCCCTACCAGGCCTGCTGCAGAGTCTCACATTAACCCAGAGAGAGGGGGAGACCATGAATATCCTTGAGGTGAATGAGCAAAGAGTTGTGTGGATAAAGATGTGAGGAGGGGGAGAGGTCCTGGGGTGAGGGAGGTAAGGGCTAAGAAGTGGGGACCCAGAGCCTGGCTCGCCCCCCTCCCCAGAAATGATCAACTTCTCCCAAGAATACGGAAGAGAGAGAGGCTCTGAAGGAGCAGGCCCGACCAGCCTTTTCCCGTGGGGACTGCCTAGTCCCCTGACCCATCATTTTCCTCTCTGCTGAACAGACCCTTGATTCCTGTGGCTCCAGCCGAGCCTCCCACCACAGAGCGCTTCTCATGTTCACATGGGACTGGGCTAGGGGGAGGCAGTGCCAGGCCACCAAGGAGTCAGTGAGACATCCACAACTTTATTATCCACCAGTTTGATTTGTACAATCTTTGCGCTTAGAAACCCACAACAGAAAGGCCACAGTGTGATGCACCCAGTTGACAGAGACCTGTCTCCTTCCCAACCAGGCCCAGCCCACCCCACAAGCCCTTGTCCCCGGGACACATGGGGCCTCCCAGATACCCCTCCCCATGAGTCCCTGTCACCCTGTGGCTGCTAGCACAACTGCCCACCTTGGGCCACACCCACAAGAATCACATCAACCCACAGGGCACATGAGGACCTGGCTGATGGGTTCAGGCTGAGCCCCCACCTCCCCGTCCTCCTTGGACTAAGGGACCCAGAGCCTCTAGACTCAGTTCCCCAAAGGGCGGGGTCATGGGCTGCAGCCCCAACTCAGCAGAGCCTGCTGTCTGGGACTCCTTCCCACAAGCAGGCGCTGAGCAGAGCACCAAAGGGGGCTTGGGAGTGACTGCACCTGTGTGCATGTCTGGGCAACCTAAAGTCTGTCTGTGCCTGACTCCCTCTGACAGTTCCAGAGTGCAAACGTGTGTGTGTGTGTGTGTGTGTGAGAGTGTGTATAGCCACAGCTGCTAGCAGAGGTCCTAATTAGAGAAACAAGAACATTCAGTGTAAAGTTTAATTTTAGAGATTAATTAATTTTCTGGTTTCAGTTTTCCCTGGCAATCAATAAAGCTACCAAGAAAATAGACCAAACAATTGGTTTTTCTCTAAGTCAGCGCGTGTGTGGGAGGTGAGGCGTCTGTGTGATAAGACCTAGGCAAATATGGTCAGTACAAAGCTAAAATAATAGGGGTGCCCCTTTCCCTCCTCCCATCCCGGGCTCTGCCTTAGGAACGGGCATGAGGAAGGAGTCAAGTTCTGCCCTCCATGGAGACATGAGGTGGCCAGGCTGCCCCCACGAGAGGGCGTGATGTCCAGGTGCCAGCTGGCCAAGAACCGAGGCCTGAGGCCACGGCTCACCACCTGTACCTCACAGATGTCCCTTCAGAGAAAAGAGGGCACTCCTGCTAGGGCCCCAAGGAGCACAGACTCAGGGTCCAAGCCACATCAGTACTGGTGGGCAGGTGGGCACTGAAGCCCAGGGAAATCTGGGGGCAGCTGTTCCCTCCAGCCCAAGCCTCCCCCCTACACACACTGGTCCCCTTCCTTCCCACTCAGCCATCTCTGCATGAAAGTCAAGTCAACCCCCTGATGGGCAACAGGGATGTGGCGTCCTCACAATCCAATCCGTGCCTCCCCCATCCCCGCGGGGGCAGGAGGGAGGGGGAGCCAGAGGAGATGTTGCATAGGTGGAGGCCACGCCTATTGGTGGGTACAGGCCTGGCTGAGCTGGAGGAAGATGAGAGAGGCCAAAGGACGTGGAGGAGGGGCTCTGACGGCTCAGAGCCAGAAGCATCGCCACTGAGCAACACTTGGGTGGTGCACGGGTCACCCTTTCCAACTTGAAATGTGAGTTCAATCCCCGGGCACTAAATTTGCTGGGAAAACCTTAGCCAGTAGAGCGGGAAGACCAGGGACCACACATAGACATGCACACTGAAGCACATGGGTTGGGGTGTAGAGGCAGGCGCAGGAGAAAGAAGGTGGCTTCAGAGCTTTGGAGAACAGGTCATGGGGCCAGCACCCCAGGGTGGTGGCACGATGCCCCTTTGAAGACCCTGGGACATACAGCAGGGCTTCAGTTCACCAGGTAGGGGAAGCAGAAGAGGATGGAGGTGTCAGGCAAGATTTAGAGAATTCCTGTCTCTGACCCCCCACCACTGGAATTGAGTATTTCTCCAGTCAGGGCCTGTGACAGTGTCCTGAGCCCTGCATGTGTGAGGTACAACCACGCTCCATACCTCCCCACAGGTCTGGGGGAGGCAAGGATGGCCTCCCACAGACTACCCCAATTTGGAAGTCCTTGTACTCTACCCTGCACTGCCCTCTCCCTTTGGTCCCTCCTCTTTTACTCTCATTTGCTCCCAGAGTCCCCAGTGTCACCTAGCTCATGCTCTTTTCCCACTCAGTCATTCACACTGGCTGGGTGGCATCTCACCCTCTTGGAAGGGAGGACCTGGCCAGAACCTGTGTGAGCAGGATGTTGCCTGGAGGCTGAGAGTTTAGAGAAAGGACTGAGATACACTGCCCCCCACGTTTCACCCCATCCTCCCACACACACCCTGGCAACAGCTCTTCAGAGCCAGGGAGTGGGAAGCGAATGGCGTCTGCATGGTGAGTGCAGTCCCTCTGGGATCTGGACTCCTGGGGCCCAGTGAGATAAACAACAGTGGAAGGAACAGCAGAAAGGAAACACCCATCCCCGGGGCCTGTACCAACAAAGGGCAAGCAACATTTCCATGGCATTGGGATGGAGTATCAGGGTGGACACCTGGCCCTGAGACCCACTGAATTCCTAAGCTGGTTGAAAGCCAGCCCTGCATACCAAACCACCATCCCCTCCACAGAGAGAGGCCCCAGTGTAGTGGGACCACGGAGGAAGGAAAGCTCCAATTTCCCCTTCCCATAGCCTCTAAACCTCCCCAGCTGCACAGCAAGGGCCTCCCAATGAGAAGAGGGCCAACTGCTGATTCCACTGCACAGTCACCACCTAACAGTCGAAAGATCCATTGAAAGGCTGGACAGGAAATCTCGAGTGTGCGTGTGGAAAAGGGAGTATCCCCTTAGGAACTCAGGAGTGGGGCTGGAAGAGGCAACTCTTAGCCAGGGTGGGATTCTCAGGGAGCCACCGACTCCCTCCCACTCATCTGTCTCTTTATGTACAGGGAGGGCAGGGATCTCAGTGCCATGGGGATCTGCCCGGCGCTGCCCTCACCCACCCACTCCCAGTCAGCCCTCCTGACTCTCCCTGCTGCACGCAGGGAGCACAGTCTGGTGATAGGCGGCAGGGAAGACGCGCGGGCCTCTCTGGGGGCCGAGGTCACAGTGAGGTCTCCACACAGGAGCCGTGGCGGTGCAGCGGCCGGTGGCTGTGGCCCAGACACCCCTCTTGCCGGTGCACGATGAGGACCGGGAAGTAGAGGGCGTCGTGGTAGGGTGGCGGCGGCCCAGCCTCCTCCTCGTCGTCGTCCTCGTCGTCCCCCATGCTGGCCTGGCTCGACAGCCGCGTCTGCTCCGTAGGGCAGCTCGCCTCGTTGACGCTCCCACTCCGGCTGCGCCACAGGCAGCTGCGCCTGGAGCCGTAGAGGCGGCCTAGCGAGAAGCGGCTGCCCCCGCAGCCCGCGGCCCCGCCAGGCCCAGGACCGGCCCGCGGGCTGGCGCAGATGCTCAAGGCGCTGCGCGAGAAGATGGACGAGCTGCTGACGGCGCGCTGGCAGTGCTCGCAGCTGCGCCGGTACGGGGCCACGCCCGCTGCGCCCGGGCCGCCCACACCGCCGTAGCGGCACGTGGGCGCGTAGCCACCGGCCGCGCTTCCCGCGCAGCGCGCCCCCAGCCCCACCAGGTCCATGAGCACCGCCTCGGAGTAGCTGGGTACGAGCTGCTGGTTGGAGCGGATGTGCCACTCGAGCTCCGTGCTGTCCACCGTGTTGACTCGCGGCAGGCGGTGCGTGAGCGGAGGCAGCAGCTCGTCGCTGGGGCTCAGGCCGCTGCCCGCGCTGCTTGCCGAGCCCGGGCCCTCCAGGCCAAAGAGCTTCTCCACGTGGTAGTGCGCGTAGGCGGTGCGGTACTCGGCCAGCACGCGCAGTGGCCAAGATAGCGTGAGCAGCGCTGCGGCCCAGAAGGCCGACGAGCAGGCGTACCACGGGGGCCTGGCCGGGTCCGGGAAGGCCACCATGAACTCGCGGAAGTCCACGTTCTTCAGGTGCATGCCCTCGCGCGCCTCCATGTAGTCGTCCAGGCCCTCGTTCTCGGCAAAGAAGCGCGCACGCTGGCACAGGTAGGCGTTCTCGGCCTCCACGCTGGCGAAGCTGAAGCACTTGGTGAAGCGCAACCGGGTGGCCGGCGCACCCTCCAGCCCTACCAGGGCCTTGGACACGTCGCGGACGCCACAGCGCGCGTAGTCGAACTCGGCCTCTGCTACGTGCGTGTTGACGCGCTCATGGTAGACCTGAGGTGACGGAGAAGGTGGCTGGAATCGCGGGGAGCCCGCAAACTGCGGCCTGCTCTGTCTACTCACACTCACCCGCCCCATCCCTACTCTTGTTGCCTGACCCAGGAAACTGAGAACACTGGTACCTGGTGGGGTTTTATCGATTCAGTTATGGAGAAACTGAGGACCTCTGCTTACTCAGTGAGTTAGAGTTGAGGTGGGACTAGAACCCAGCCTTTCCTGTAGGCACTTTCATGTTAGTGAAGCCCTGCTTCCTCTGGGTGTCAGATCTTGGCCGTGAACTGCCCCTCTGGCTTCCCAGACCCTTTGCCACTGCCTCCATTGGCCGGTGCTGTCCCCTCATCACTACAAACAGCCTCTCCTCCTTCCCTTTTACAAGTGTGCTTCCAGATGCAGCCTCCAGAGGAGTCTCCTGACAACCCTGCTGTCTCTGGTCTTCCTGTCCCCCCTTAGCTATCACTCAGGCTCCTTCTGCCTACCCATCTCAATGCTGGAGACAGTCACCCTCAACTTGAACCATCTTCTCCTCTTCCTCCAGGGCCCCAGGATGTCTAATCCTGGCGGGTTCAAGAAGTGCTCAGTGACCCTCTGGCTGTCCACTCCCATTCATATCTCCCATGCATATCTCCACCATCTAGCCAGCTAACGCCCCCTCCTCTGGCGGCACAGGGCTTAGGAGCAGGTGACCTGGGTTTGAGTCTGGCACTGCCACTTGGGAGCTGCAGGCCTTGGCCAAGTCGCTGAGCTTAGGTCTCCTCACCTGTGAAAGAGGACTCAGTAGCAGCTGTCTCACTGAACAGGTAAGTGCGTCCTATGAGACTGTGCTTGTGAAGTCATCTACAACCACTCAGCACTAAAAAGACCCATTAAGCACTGAACAGTGGAAACTCTGGAGCCACCTGGGTTCAAATCCCGGCTCCACCACAAACTAGCTGTTTGACCTTGGGCAAGTCACTTAAGCTCTCTGAACCTTGGTTTCCTCCCCCGAAAAATGGGGATTATAGTTACCTACCTCATAGGGTTGTTATGAGGATGAAATTAATTATTTAATTTTTGTAAAGTACTTAGAACGGAGCCTGGCTCCCAGTGTTTACTGCAGTTACACAATTAGTCTGACTGTCCTCTGTTGCAGTGCCCTCAGAGGCTTCCTGCTGCCCTGACTGCTCCTCTTCGGGGGAGGTCAGGCAGGGTCCGAGCACCCCTCCTCTCTAGGCCGAACTGCGTGATTCACCTTACCCCAGCCCCTCACCTGGGTAGTGGTATAGGCGTCGCCATTGCGGTAGCGGGTGACCTGGCGGGTGCGGCGGACGTAGTGGTAGCTGATGGCCTTCCACCATATGCAGGGTGTGGCCTGCTGCATGCGGCCCACACGCTCCCGCACACTGCTCACATCCACGCGGTGCTGCAGCTCATGGCGGGCTTGGCAGTGCCAGCACTCCACCAGGTAGACGGCGTACAGCATGAGCAGGAAAGCCAGAGGGATGTAGACATAGCCGTTGGAGCAAGGGCTGTCATGGTACATGAGGCTGTTGCCTTGGTACGCGCTGCTGAAGGTGAGGCGGGTCACCGTGGTGACGTGGCACCAGGCCACGGCGCCCAGGCAGCCATACATGAGCAGTGAGAGCAGCAGGCACTTCCAGTGGGACTCACGGCAGAGGGACTTGGTGAAAGAGGGCTGGATGGGACGCTGCTGCTCAGAAGGGCAGGGAGAGAGGCCGAGATGGGAGGAGTGAGACAGAGTGGGCAGAAGGTGGATGCAGAGATGGAGAACAGAGGCCAGCACCAGAGATGACAGCCAGGGACAGAGACAAGGATGTGGAGAAAAAAGATAAGTCAAAAATGGGGGCCAAGGACGAGAAATAAATACAAAGGAAGTGAGCCATGGGGACAGGAAAGAGAATGGAATGTCAATACAGACAAGTAGAGAAAGACACACCCCAAGAGGCAAAGAGGGATCAGTGTCAGAGATGAAGTGAGGAGGCCCGGGCAGAAAAGAAGACACAGATGGAGAGGCAGAGTCCAAAGACAGGCACAGAGATGGCAATGAAACAAGAGAAGGTGTGGATGGGAAAGACAGGGGAAGATAGACAGACTAGCATCAGTGGAGGCAGAGCCCCAGCACAGACCTCTTCCAGGTGTTCCAGGGAAGAGGGGAGGGACTCACTGACATCATCTTCCCACTAAAGAGGTGGGGTCTTCACTTCCAGTCCTGAACTCCAGAGGAGCCATTCCTCTTTGACCCATCCACCTCCCTCACAGACAGCCCAATACTCACCTCCTTTGGTGGAGGTGGTGGTGCAGAGGGGGACTGCACCAGTCCCTGTCTCACTCCCCACGTTCTGGACCCCAGTGCCCCTGTGAGTCTCCCTCCCTCCTGTGCACCAGCACGCTTCTCTTCTGTTATGGGACTTGAGGGAAGGGACTGGGGACCCTAAGCCTAAGGCAGTCTGGAAGGAGGTGTCCAGGAGGGCAGACTCATGTGGCCGGGGAGAGGACAGGGACAGGGGAGGTAGGACAGGAGTAGGGAGGAAGGTGTTCACAGCCCAGCTGTTTGTCAAGAGAAAACAATTCTTAGTGCTCTCCCGGGGCCTATCACAGCACTTGGCACTTTATCTGTCCCCCAGTCAGTCCAGTGAGTTATTTACATGTCTGGCTTCCCCTCTGCACTGGGTGCTTCCTGAGGGCAGGGCCCATGCTACATTCTCTTTGAATTCAAGGTGCCTACCAAGTTGTTCGCCCTTAGCAGCTACTTAATGTTTATCAGGTTTATTTCTGGTCGTGGCCTGTGCTTTCCCACCGCTCCTCCCTGCTGTCCGGTTTTAGTAAGTCCCCCCACACCTGCCATCCTGCTGGGGTCCTGACTTATCCCCTCAGTTGTACAGGCCTGACCCAGAGGTCAGTCAGGGGAAGGGACAAAAAGGTGGAAAGGAAGAGCACTTTAATAGGGGGCAGGCCCTGGGCCTGGTGTGAAGTCAGAGGAAAAGTCTACACCTACAGAGTGGCAGGTGGGCTAGGAAATAATACAAGCATATTCCAACAAGATTAGGGTACATGTGCTTTGCAGGGAGCCTTGTGTGTGTGTGTTGAGGGGGGCGCAGTACTAAGGGGGACCTCTTAGTGTGGCCACCTGGGTGTGAGCACATGTGAAGGGGTGCAGGACTGTCCCTGAATGTATGCTTCTGCTGTAGTGAGCGCGGTGTGCAAGTGTGTACACGAGTGTGCATGGGAAATTGGGGGGGGGTGTCTTGGTACTATCCTCAATCTCTTTGTCTCCAGGTTCAGAGGACTGAAAGTAAGTAGGGGCCCCATCTAGATAAAAGCTTAGTACCAAGACTGAAGGATGCTGGCCTTAGGGGCTCCCAGGGGAGCAGCAGGGGCCTTGGGAGACTGAAGTACAACCCCCACCCTCATACACACTCCCAGCCACCTGGGGAGGGGACAGGGGTCGTTTCTGCACACACTTGACCTTCTTAGGTGTTACCAGTCAAGTAACACCACCACATCCCCACGCACCCTCCAGGCTGTAGTCCCTACAAGTCGCCCTTTCCGGTTCTCAAGGTAACACCCCCCTCGGCAAGGTAGGATCTGGTCACCTTCCCCACGCCGCGGAAGCCTAGCCCCCTCCCCCACCAGCCCCAGGTCCGCGAGGCTCCGCCCCCAGGCCCCTCCTCCTGCCCGGGACCCCTGAGCCCCGCCCCCGGAGCGGCCCCTTCCCCGCCACCGCGGACAGCTCCGGCCGCCGGGTGGGGGCAGCGGCGCCGGACTGCGGCGGCGGCCGCTGGCTCCGAGTGCGGGGCGCCCGCCGCGCTGCGGCGGAACCGGCGGGGGCCGCGCGCGGTGGGGGGATGGGGGGGCCGGTCTGCAGCCGCGCCGGGGGAAGGGGCGCAGCCTGCTCTCACCTCCTCTCGGGCGGGGCCCTCGTCCGCCGCCGCCGCCACCGTGGGCTCTTCCACGACCCCGGGGCCGCCGCCGCCGCCGCCACCGCCGGCGCTCTCTCCCGCGGCCGAGCCAGGGGGGGACATGTCGTAGAGGGGGCGCGTCGAGCTCAGGGCCTCCCGGGGGGCTGCCGGGGGCCGGGGGCATCCTGCGCGGGCCTTGGGGAAGGGGCGGGAGGGGGCGGGGCCCGCACTGCTCCCCACCCCCCGGCGGGGGGAGGGTGCCCGGGAAGGGCACCGGGGGTGAAGGGTGAGGGGGTGGGGGTGAGGGGTGAGGGGGTGGGGGTGAGGGGTGAGGGGGTGGGGGTGAGGGGCGGGCTGATGGGGCCGGGCCGGGGGGGGCCGGGGCCGGGGGCTGGTGTCACCTTGAGGCCCTCGCGGCGCCGCTCCGCCTCCCGCCCGCTCCCGCCGCCGCCTTTTGTCTGAGCCGAGCTGGAGCCAGCGCGCCCCCCCTCTTCCTTCCAGCGCAGCCGAGCCCCGCCCCCGGCCCCCCAAACTCCGCCCTCCCCAAGCCTACTTAATAACTACCCCCAAGGGGGGAAGCAACAGGGGTCCCCCGCGCCCCTTCCTGGCTCCCAGCCTGACTCACCTCACTCGCCACACACGCACCTCCTAGGAAGATCTATACTGCAACTCCTCTCTGTCCTTCATGGAGGGGGCGCCCTAGGTTCAAACAACATATTCCCCTCATCCCTGGTTCCAGCAAGTTGCTAGGGCTGAGTGGTGGGGAGAGATTTGAGTCTTGAGATCCAAGGTACAAGTGTTAGGGAAGAGCTCTTATTCCCAGTTGGGTAGTAAAGGGTTAAGGCAGGAGCCAGAACACTGATGCTCAGACTCAGAACGGGGATGGAATAGGGTGAAAGGGAAGGGATTGAAGCTAGATGTGAGAAGGTACTAACAGAGGGCAGAGAGCAAGACATTGGTACCCACCTTCGCTGAACTGTCTTCTTTCTCTAGAACAGCCCCAGAGAAACAATGAACTGTGTACAGTACCCTGGACTGGAGGTCAGAAAACCAGAGTTCTAATTCTTAATCCAGGCTCTGTGGTTAAAGAGTTGAGTGACCTTGGGCAAGAGCCTTCACCTCTCTGAGCCTTAGTTTCTTTATCTGTGCAGTAAAGTTGTTCATTGAACAATCTGTTAGGGTCCGACCTTCTGTGGATGTGGGAGGCAAAGTTACAGACCAAAGCCCAGACTGAAGATTGCAGGAAGCCTACCCCTTCATGCAGTCCACCCCACACTGCTTTTCCCTGCCTCCCTTGGGACAGGCAGGAAGGGAAATGACATTCATTCATTCCTGGATACATCCATTCAGCAAATAGCTTTTAGTACCTACTGTGTGCCCTATTCAGAAATGAAAAACACAATTCCCTCCCTTCAAGGAGTGCAAAATCTAATGGGAGGGGAGCGTGGAAACCAGTCATTATGATAGACTGCGATAAAAAGCATCCACGATCAATCTCTATTTACACAAATCACCGGGGAATGCTACTCTGTGTCCTGTACTGTGTAAGGGTCTTTGACATATATGAACTATTCTCCCCATTTACCCATAAGGAACCAAGAGACAGAGAGTAACTTGCTCAAGGTCATCTCCCAGCACTAACAGAGCTAGACCTGGGTTATATATATATATATGTTAGTAGAATTAAAAGTTAAACAACATAGGACCACAACATAGGACTGTACAATACAAACAGTATTGTAAATGATGGACCACAGCTAATAGTACAATTATAAAAATGTTTGTTCATGAGCTGTAATGAAGTACCACACTAATGCAAAGTATTAATATTAGGGTAGTATATGGGAACTCTGTATTTTATGCATGATTTTCCTGTAAACCTACAACTTCTCTTAAAAAAAACAAAGTCCATAGGGATATTTGGGGGTAGGAAGTTAGTGTCAGGCAAAGCGTGTATATCTGATCTTTGGGGGGAGGGCCAATCACAGTGATCTGTCTGGGGTCATCGGATCCCTCATCTGGGGAAGAAGAGCCACTGCTCCCACCCCAGCCCCCTCCCCCCCCATGCCCCTGTCCTGCCTCCTTTTTTCTACTCTTCCCTTTCTAGGTGGAGGTGAGGGTGGCTTTCTGACTGCCTTGGCTTCAGAACTATCCAGCTTGACCCTCTCAAGATCAGTGAGTCCATCCCCCCTGCCTGAACAGAGAAGGGGTCGTGGTCCTGAAGAGGCGGGGTTCGTGTTCACCCCCATGGCAGAGGATGAATCTCACTCAACGACTCATTGCAATATCTCCCACCCATACTTTTTGGTAAGTTCTGCCTTACAGCTAACTCCAACTCCTCCTGTTCTGCTTCAGCTCATTCCACCTAGTTCACTCCTCACTGCAGAGGGCAGAGGTTCTAACCCTGGCCTTTCTCAGCCCACACCCCATTTAGTTGTTATAATCCTCCTCCTGCCCCCACTCCCACTGCCTTCTCATTTCCATTTCAAGGGGCTTCATAAGAGGGACAGCCTAACTCCTTCTGGCTAACCCGGTGCTCCCAAGAGACAAAAGATCACCCACTCTTCTACATTCACACACACTGAAGGTTCAAGGAAAAGAGGGGGAGGAAGGAGGGTGCTGTGGAAGAAGCCAGCTGACCAGCTGGTTACCATGGCAACTGGACTTTTTTCTTGAAGATGAGCCTGACTGGGGTGGGCAGAGGTGGGGATTTGGGGCATGACAAAGGGAACCGGGGAACACCAGAAGAGAGAAGAGGACTAGAGGGGCCTGGGCTCAGAGAAGAACAAGGATGAGGAGGTGAAATCAGAGTCCTGATCAAAATCAAAGTCCCTAGGCCATCCTTCCAGGTGACACTGCCTTGCTCCCTCTGCCCATTGCTACACTGTCCTCAGGAGGGTTTCCTGTCAAGAGTGCAGGCACTAGTGCTGGGGACAGTAGGTGACTCAATGCTGACCTCGTGTGGCCAGGAAAGGGGTTGTCATATGCCTGTCACATTTCATGGCTCAGGCCAGACACCTGGTGGGGTTCCTTAAATGTAGCCTCTGGGTGAAAGAGAGAAGCGGTCACTCTACACTCCTGAGTTCTTGTGTCCTTGCAGAGGGCTTAGATGTCTCCATTCCACTGATAAAGCAAAGAAGGTTTCACTGAAAAAAAATTTTTTAAGCTTTGCACTAGAAACAGGGAAAACTGGCTCTGCACTTTCTATTTGACCTTTGGCAAGTCAACTTGCCTCTCTGAGCCTCAGCTTCCTAACTGTATAATGGGGATAAGAATTTCAGACTTTGAACGGAGGCAGTCCAGGTAACATATATGTGTATATATAGATATAAAACATAAAATTTCTCATTTTAACCACATTCGAGTACACAATTCATTGGCATTAATTACATTTACGATGTTGTGTTACCAGCACCACTATCCATTACCACAACTTTTCCATCACCCCTACTACTGTACTCTTGAGGATGAGTATCAGCCTTTGAGGATGGGAGAGGAACATATCAGGAGACTGAGAACGTTTGAAGTCACACTTGCCCAAAGGGAAGGGGGTGACTCAGTTCCCTTGGGCTTTCCCACCCCAACATGTTATGATAAAAAGCTCTCCCTGGTGGCTGCTCAGTGCTTCATGCTCCACAAATGCTCCACAGAAGCCCTCCACTTTGGGTCTCCATGGGGATGGAGAACAGTGGGTCATCTTCTCCCCATAGCCCTCTGTGGTAGTTAGATTCAGGTGTCAACTTGGCTAGGTGAAGGTGCCTAGTTCTGTTGCTGTGGACATGAGCCAATGGCATGTGAACCTCATCTGTTGCTGATTACAATCTGCAGTCGGCTAGGAGGCGTGCCTGCTGCAATGAATGATGTTTGATTTAATTGGTTGGTGCTTAACTGAGAGAGCTCAATGTGGCACAGCCCAAACAACTCAGTATACCTCATCTCAGCACTCACAGCTAAACCCAGGCCTCTGGAGATGCAGAAAGGAATCACCCCGGGGAAAGTTGTTGGAACCCCAAAGGCCTGGAGAGAAGGTCAGCAGAGATTACCCTGTGCTTTCCCACGTAAGAAAGAACCTCAGTTGAAAGTTAGCTGCCTTTCCTCTGAAGAACTATACATTAACTAAATAAATTCCCTTTTATTGAAAGCCAATCTATCTCTGCTGTGTTGCATTCCGGCAGCTTGCAAACTAGAATACCCTCCCCCACTCTCCTCTCTTCATTTACCCCTCAGAGACTGGGTCTTTCTCCCTAGTCCTTCTCCCTTCCCACTCCCAGTGTGAATACACCTTCCCTGCTCCTTACCCTACTGCGTGGGCCTCCTCTGTGTGCCCTCACCACACTCTGTTCTTATCTTGTCTTAGCCCCAGAGCTCTGTGTGTATTTGCCAAGCAGCTTTTTAAAGATTGGCACCATGGGATGTTTGCTGCTGGTGGTGGTTGGTTATTAGTGTTACTGTGATACTTGGTTATACCTCCAGCAAAGGGAACAATGTTAGACATATAGAAGAAACTCATAGATGTTCGTCTCAAATGGATGAATGGGTGGATCAATGAAATGAGGTTGCACAGGGAAAAGCAGTGGGGAAACTGGTTTGTAGCTGTCTACACCCACCCCCCAATGTTGGAGATGGAAAAGGTAGATGTTCCCTTGGGATGACTCTCTAAGAGCATCGCTGGGCCCTAGGTTGCTGGTGTGTGGGGTGGGGGTGGAGGGAGAAGGGAAGAAAGGATAAACCATGGGGCACTGATTTGGGACTTACCATGTCCTGTCCTGCCTCCATTTCCTATTCTTCCCCTTCTAGGCAAGGTGAGGGTGGTTGGGGGTTCTCCTAAGGCCTCCCCTGGGCCCAGGGATGCAGACACAGGGAAAGAGGAAAGCTGTGCTGGGACTGTGGCTGTGGCAAGGACGTCAGCAGAATATATGTCTGCAGCTTCCTTTCCTGGTCCCACCACAAGGAACTGAACTTCCCTAACCATTCAGAGTAACTAGATGCTGCAACCACCCCAGGCCAGTGTTTCACCCCTGTGAAAAAGAAACTCATGGCCACACTCGGTTTTTTAGACACCATTCTACCCGAGAAAACCTGCTTTCCCAAAACGCATCCTCATGCCCAATTCTATGTGATCTGTGTGATTGGCACAGGAGACCCTTAGCCAAGACCCAAGGGGAGAAGTGCTCCTTTCAAGACTTTTTGGTGGTGGTGATGGTGTTTCCCCACCCAAACGCCTGGGCACTCATGCGGAAAGGTGAGAAAGCAAGAGAAATTGAGTGAAATAGGAAGCAATGATTGCCCGTCCCGCCACCCACCTGTCCCCCCCCCAAGACGTCCAGCTCATGCGGGCAATTAATAGATATTCCTTTAGAAACGAACACACAAAGAGGTGAATGAAATGAGTAAAGTGAGGGAACAATGAATATATGGAATTAGTGAATGGAACGAAGAAGGAAAAGAAAAAGAGTGAGTGAAAGAATGAATGGGCAAATTAACCAACCAACGGGTGAGTCAGGAACGGGTAACCCCAGACTCGAGCCAACTCAGAGGGCGGGGCGAGGGGGATTCCGTTGGGGCGGGGCCTCCGTCCGGAAGCGCCCGTCAGGGGTGGGGCCACCGGGAGCGCTGCACCCTCTCGCGGGGGTCCGAGGGGCGGAGCGCGAGAGGGAACCGAGCGGGGAAGCCCAGCTGCTCCAAGTATCCGCTGCGGTGGATTCGATCAGCGCTAGGATCCTCGTCCTCGCTTCTCGCCGACCCGCTGGGCTCCCTCAGTCCAGGTAGGAGGCCTCTCGGGGCCTGGCGCCCGCCCCGCGAGGCGAGCCCGCAACCCGGAAAGGCGGCGCGGCGGCGCCGGGAGCTGGATCCTGCTGGGTCCGGGCCCCCGCGGGCGGGCGCCGCGAGCATGTCCGAGGCGCGGAAGGGGCCAGACGAGGCGGACGAGAGCCAGTGCGACTCGGGCATCGAGTCTCTGCGTTCTCTCCGCTCGCTGCCCGAGCCCGCCCCCGCCGCGGGTCCCGGGTCCTCGGAAGGCGGCGGCCGCCAGCCCTGGACCCAGCCCCCGAGGACCGCCGAGGAGCCACAGGAGAAAGAAGACGCGGATGGGGAGCGGGCTGACTCCACCTATGGCTCCTCCTCGCTCACCGAACCCCTACCCTTGCTGGGGGGTCCCGAGGCCGAGAACCCGGCCACAGGCTTGCCGCTTCTCCCCGCGGGGGCGCTGAGCCCTCAGCAGCTGGAAGCCCTCACCTACATCTCCGAGGACGGAGACACGTGAGTACGGGGGGCGAGGCTGAGGTGGGACCCCTTTTCCTCCGGGAGCCCCAGCAAGCTGGACACCATGCTCTGAGGCTCGCGCTAACTACAAACTTAACTCTCAGTCCACTTTTGGGCTCTCGCTGAGCCCAGACTAGAGGGCCTGTCATCATTCCTCTACCTTCCCTTTCAGGGGTGCCCAGAGCCCGCAGGGCTCTTATGCAGGAGGCTAGTACCCCAGCCAGCAACCTACCAAATAACCTACCCTGAGGAAGAGAAAATTCCCCTGACCAGTCCAGTTGTTTTGTTTTGTTTTTTTTCTTGATGGATGGGGGCAGGCATCCTTGTTTGCTCAATATCTGGGATGCCCCACTCCTGCCAGCTACAGGTTGCCATTGGGGACTGGGAGGCTGGGAGAAGTGCTGGGCTGCAGAGCTGAGCTGTCTCTGAGGAGGAGAGCCAGACTGGGGCACCCTTTCTGCAGCAGACAGGCTGCTGGCTGCCCCAGCTTACTTCCTCTGCTGAGAAAGGGGAAGTGAGGGCTCGAGTCAGCCTCCTTCACCCACTCTACCTCCTGAGCCCCCAATCCTCCTCACTGTCCTGTCTGACCTCCTCACTTCACGTTTCCTCCCCTAGGCCCAGGTGGAGCTTGATGGGGACTGGGCCAGGTAGAATCATATGTGTGAGGTCTAGCCTGCTGAGGATTTACCCTTCAGAAAGTAGAAGACACTGACAGGATAAGGGGTGGCTGAGGTTTGGGAGTTAGAAACAAAGTTGGGGGTGGGGTGGGTAGGGGGAGCTGGGTTCCCAGATCAGGGCCGCTGGGATGAAGGGGAGGCAGGGATGTCTGCCCTGACCTGCTTTTTTGGAGGTGCAAGGGGCCTAATCCTGGGTAGCCTTTGGCAATGATGGCCTTTGGACCCGGTGCTTGGGAAAGTAGTGACTCCCGGTCTTTTTGCACTCTGTGCCTGGGTCACCAGCACTCAGGCCCAGAACTCCAAGATTTTGGAGGTGCTATGTAGGAGCACCTCCTATGGCTGGCCTTTGAGTCAGGGAGTGAGGGGGATTTCTGACCCTGGCCTCCCCTCTTTGCCTCTCAGCCCCAGCTTTTACCATCTCTAGTTAGAGTCAGGTGTTTGGATTCAGTGTGAATTGTAGAGCAGTGGGAGGCAGGACTTCCCAGGGGGTCCCCAGAGGGGAGAGGGCACTTTCCTCTCCCTGAGGTGCCTGGGGAGGAGCCACTTTCCTCCTTCCGAGGTATAGAAGTGGAAGAGGAAGTGGGAGGAGGGGAGAGTGCGGGAGAGAGGGAGGTGGCTCCAGGAATGTGACCCAGAGAGCAGGCCCTGGCCGAGGGGATTTCCAGAGTGGTTCCTCCCCTCCCCGTCACTCTCTCCTGGGTCTCCTGGGCCTCGCCTGCTGCCAAAGCCAGCCCCCTCCCTCCTGAGCAGCCCCTTCCCCAGCCCAGACAGGCCTTTTAGCCAAGCTGCCCCTTTCACTAATGCCCCAAGGCAGCTGTCCCACCCAGACCCTCGAGCTCCGGCTTTCATTTTCCTCACCTGATGTGGGGGAAACCCCATGGCTGGAACTTCCCCTCTCAGCTGCCCACCTCACCCCCAGGTTAAAGTTCTTGGCCCCCAGCACACACACATTTTCTACACTGCCCAGACCTCCCCTCAGAGATATTTGCAGGAGTTCAGAGCCCCTAGTCGAGCCCCACCTGGTCTGTCCTATCAGAGGAGTAGCCCTCTTGAACTTCTGTCTGAGGGCCGTATGATAGGATGCTTCACTCTCTCCTTGCTCCTCCTCCAAGCTTTGTTTTCTCTCCCTTGGAATGTGTAACATTGCATTGCTGGGGTGAGAGTGACCCCCTACCTCACCCACTTCTGTCCTCCGTTTTGGGGTGGGGGTAGGTGGGGAGCTCAACTTTGGAAACCCCCTCTGGGCTACCCCATCAGCTTTCAGTTTGGCTTTGAGCTACAGTTGATCTAGCTGGGCCGTTGAGGCAGAGAGGATGGGGTGTGGGCAGGGGACAGGAAGGCCCTTGTCCTGTTAGCACCCTGCCCACACTACCAGCCTGCAAGGTCCTCTTGAAGGCCAGACATGGCAACATGGAGCTCCCACTACAGCATCCTGACTTATCATCCCAACTCTCACTTCCTAGTCCAAACTCTCACTTTCTGTGCCAATCTTTTGGGTGGCTAATTAGTGGTTGTGTGTTCCTTCTAACCCTAGGATCCCAGCCTATCTTTTCTGGCCTGGGCCCTGACCTCAAGTCCCCCCTCCCCCCAGGCTGATCCACCTGGCAGTGATCCATGAAGCCCCAGCCGTGCTGCTCTGTTGCCTGGCTTTGCTGCCCCAGGAAGTCGTGGACATTCAGAACAACCTTTACCAGGTGGGCAGAGAGAGTGGGCTGTGCCCAAATACCCTATCTCCCCAGGTACCATCCCTAGCAGCCATTCAAGATTCTGTAGTGTGTTCAATCAGGAAACAGACACCAGACACTGGCCTAGAAGCCGAGGACAAAGAAACAAGTAAGACACAGCCCACAAGGTACTCGTAGACTGGAGTAGAGAACTCATGTAAACACCTAATTACATAGCTTAGTTGCAAGCTTTGTGATAGAGACGCATACCAGCTGCTGTGGGATCCAGTATCTGTGTGGAGCAGCCAAGGAAGGCTTTATACAGGAGGGGGCTTCTAAATGGGAAATGGGATCTTAAAGGAGGAGTTTGGAAGTTTACTAGGTAGAGACTGCCTGGTACCTTTACCCTACCAAGCCAAACCCTTCCCTGAAGCCTAACCCCTGGGGATTATAGAGTTCACAGAGGATGAGAGACTGCTCCAGGGGCAAAGAGAAGTATAAGAGTAGAGGGACACTTTTATCACACTACTGCAAGAATTGGGATTCTGATTGCTGGGGGAAGGGGATGGGGTATAACAGAGGGAAGGGCTTGGTAGTGTTTCTTTGAGATACCAGGGCTATGGCCTTTATAAGTTGTCTTCAGAGAAAGTGCTGGCAGCTGGGGATTCCTGTGCTTACCCTAGCATGTTCCCAGAGGTGGCAGCACATCTGACTGTCCCTGTGACCCTCTGCTTATGCCCACAGACAGCCCTCCACCTGGCTGTGCATCTGGACCAGCCAGGTGCAGTTCAGGCACTGGTGCTGAAGGGAGCCAGCCGGGTACTCCAGGATCGGCATGGTGACACAGCCCTGCATGTGGCTTGCCAACGCCAACACCTGGCCTGTGCTCGCTGCCTGCTGGAGGGACAGCCAGAACCAGGCAGAAGACCACCTCACTCCCTGGACCTCCAACTGCAAAACTGGCAAGGTGCGGGCAGCCTAGGGGCCCTGTGGAGTGAGGAGGGGGTGGGAGACAGGGACCTCATTCTCAGGGAGGGGAGAGTCTCAGCTTGTTCACTTATACATCTCCAGCTCTAAGCACGTAGGTACTCAGCACAGCTTTTTTGAATGAATGAATGTATTTAATTTGGAATTTACCAAGCATCTACTGTGGGCTCAGCAGAGAGTTAAATTGCCCTTGAGATATTCTGTTTAATAGGGATCAGAGGACCTTATTAAGTCACCCAACAACAGTGTGCTGAGGGCCATCTACATGCCAGACACTATTCTAAGAGCTGGACTTATATCTGTGAGCCAAACTGAAAAAGGTTGAAATGGACAATAAATATAAGCAGTCAAACATGTAGTACGTTAAAATGCAGCAAGTGCTATGGAAAAAAAAGCAGAGTAAGGGAAACTGAATTGTGGGGGTTTGGGAAGGTTGATGTGATTTTTAAATTGGGTGGTTAGGAAGGCCTCATGGAGTGGGGACATTTGAAATGGACACTCAAATGAGGTGCGGGACATCAATATGAATCTGAGTCTCTAAGACTAAGCAGTTGAATCCAGTCCAGAAAGGCTAGGGGGACTTGGCACCTGGGGGAGGGGCTGGGTTTTACATGCCTATCTGAGAACTTCTTAGAGAAGGTGGCTTTTGCACTGGACTTGAAGGCAGGTAGAGTTTCATTTTAGTTCGGGGTTGTGGGCAGGGGAGATGGTGTCACTCAGAATCCTGACCTCTGAACCATGCAAGTTTCAATAACATGACTCTGAATAGGTGGAAACTTTGAGTTCCTTTCCCCTCAGACTTTTGAGGGGGTTTTTGAGTCTGCGTTTTAACAGTCCTGTGATCAGAGACTTTGAGTGGGCAGCGGGTCCCTTGGGACTGAGGGGTAGGGCAGTCCCAGGGAGAGAGGGAGTTGGTGGATCTAGATCAGCACCTCCCACCCTCACCCCATCCCAGGTCTGGCCTGTCTCCACATCGCCACCCTACAGAGGAACCGGCAGCTAATGGAACTGCTGCTTCAAAACGGAGCCGACATTGACGCGCAGGTGAGGCAGCCAATCAGGGTGCTGCCTGGCTCAGGGCCCGCCCCCACCTGGTCCCGGCCCAGCTCGCTGCCTCCTGAGGACCGTGGCTGACATCCTCATTCCCTTCCAGGAGGGCACCAGTGGGAAGACAGCGCTACACCTGGCCGTGGAAACGCAGGAGCGGGCCCTGGTGCAGTTTCTGCTCCAAGCCGGTGCCCGGGTGGATGCCCGCATGCTCAACGGATGTACACCCCTGCACCTCGCTGCTGGCAGGGGCCTGAGAAGCATTTCATCTACCTTGTGTGAGGCAGGCGCTGACTCCTTACTACGGAATGTGGAGGATGAGACACCCCAGGACCTGGCTGAGGATGTAAGAGGCATACACATTGCTCTGCTCTCCAGGCTCTCCCACACCCATAGCAGAGACAGGACCATTAATTAGCTGAAAGGGCCACACTGGATGTGAGGAGTCCCTGGGTCTAATGGCTTACTCAGTTACTAAGCAACCGTGAGACCTTGGGCAAGCCTCTGATCCTCTCTGAGCCTGTTTGTTTATTTAGATGGGACAAGAGCACCCAAATTTGGGCACCTATAGGAGCCCTGCAGCTAAAGTGAATCAGTGAAGTAGGCCAGAAATAAGAACAGGGGGTCTTCAGCAAATTGTGGCAGAGTACAAGGTGGGCCTGGTGTTACCAGAATTTCCAGTTTTGTGTGTGTGTGTGTGGGTGGGTTTTTTTGTATGCAGTATGGTGAGAGTCACATTTCATTCTTTTTCCATGTGAATATCCCATTATTGCAGCACCATTTGTTGAATTGGGGGTGGGGGGGTGGGGGGAGTATACCAGCCAGGAAGCAGACCTGAGTCTCTCGCATGGCAGGCAAGAATTCTGCCACTGAACTACCCTTGCACCCGCTCTTCCAGTTGTTTTTTGTTTTGTTTTGTTTTGTTTTTTACATGGGCAGGCACCGGGAATCAAACCCGGGTCTCTGGCATGGCAGGTGAGAACTCTGCCACTGAGCCACCATTGCCCGCCCTCTTCCAGTTTTTTAAGAGAGGTGAAAGCCGGCTTTTCTGTGTAGTCTTTCCCATTTTTAAATGTTTAATTTAAAAATATATTCCAAATTTTTTGTGAACACTTCTTTCTACTGCTCCTTCCCCCAAAGAGACCCATGGACTGGACTTCTTTCTATTAAGAAAGAAGGCCCCTTGTAGCTCCCATATTCTGCATTGTATTAGAGAATGAGGGCCTGCCTAAGGCCTCATAGCAGGGCCACTATTCTTGAGGTTAATAGGGAGGCTTGGTTCCTAATGTCCTTCAGGTGTCATTTGGTGCAGAGGTAGTGCCCCAAGAAATTTCCCCATCTGCCCTCCTTCTCACTGCCTTTTTTTTTTTTTTTTTTTTAAACATGGGCAGGCACTGGGAATCGAACCCGGGTCCTCTGGCATGAGCCACCGTGGCCCGCCCTGCCTTTTCTTTTCATGACCTCTAACCCTGCTTCTCTCCTTTCTGTCTCTCAGCCCTTTCCTCTTTTGCCCTTTGATGACCTGAAGATCTCAGGGAAGCCACTGCTGTGTGCTGACTGAAGCCAGCGCGGGGTCAGGGGCCCTGGGGGCTCCTTTTTCCATCTGGAAGCTCGGACCATAGTTGCTGCAGTTTGGACCCAGGCAATGTGCCCTTCTGGTACTGTGGGGACTATGAGGACAGAGCCCAGGGACAGCACAGTCCTGAGCTGAGAGGAGGAATCACAAGAGAGCCAGTCTGGAAGGAACAGCTTCCCTGGTGGACGGAGATTCTTGGAAGACCCTTTAAAGCCCCAAGTTATCCTGGGCGAAGCCTGTTTGCCCCTCTTATAGATGGTGGGAGCTCTTGTTTCTACCCATGTTGGGTCAGCCTGAAACTGTCAACCATTGCAAAATCATGTACTCCTGACTCAGGAGAAAGGTTGAAATACGAGCAAGCAGGACCCTGAGGGTCCCATCTTACTTCTTTTGAGAACTCTAATACTATGTTTAATGACTTCAATGCAGAAGCCCTTGAACTGAGCCTTTGGGGAAGGGAAGTTTCAGTACATGACACTAAAACAGCAGAAACTTAAAAAGTTTTTCCCCTTCAGAATTATTTTGTATGTTGTGTGTGTAGAGTCTTTTGACAGGCCTGCCTGGTGACTTTGTGGTACAGTCAGAATTAAGGAAATTGTCCCCTGAGCTGGGAAGGACCTTATTGGGTGAGGTGGGTGAGGTAAGAGCCCTCAGTGACTTCTTTCTGTCTAGCACAGTGGAAATGCAAGATAAAGAGAATGAGGAATGAGAAGACACAGGTCCTGAGGTTTCACTGCTGTCCTGGAGGTTGTCATCTGGAGGAACCTGGAGAAAAGGGCTAATTTAGGGAGGGTGGGCAACAAAGGAGCAGTGACTTTTTATATTTTCCCCTCATTCCACACATATTTAAAGGCCCTGTTAGATCAGGCCTCTGCTGGGGAGAGCATGGGGGGATAAACCAGCATGGTCTCTTGTGACTTGGATCTTACTGTCTAGTGAGTGCGACAGCCATTAAAATGATAAAATCCAAATAGATATGTGAATTTACAAATACGTGGATTACAAATACAACTGCGATGGTGATGGTTGCTGTGAAAGAAAAGAATAGTGGAATGAGAACAATGGACTGTGTATAGGGTCATACTTTGGTCAAACGACGCTTCTCTGAGTGTCATTTTTAACAAGATGAGTTAGGGTTGAGAAAGCAGAGCATTTAGGGGAAAGGCCTTTGTGAGTTAGAGGAACTGAGAGCAAGCTGGTGGGACTCTGGAGTTGGTGAGTGAGTGGGCCAGGAAGACAGCGGCCAAATCATGCATAGCCTCGAAGGTTGTGGGGAGTGGAGAGACACAATTGCTGATCCAGCCTAAAAAAGGAAGGGGGCATCATACTGTCAGAAAATGGGAAAATTAACGTAAAGGGACGCGGGAAGCACCCTCGAGGCTCGGGGCTACTGGCTTCTCCCGCCCAGGAGTAGCCCAGCTCCTCGGAGCCAAGCCGCGACTCCCTCCGGACCGCGCGGGGGCGCTGTGGCCGGGCAGTGGCCCGGGGCTCTGCGTGATCGCGGTTGGGGGCGGAGGGGCGGCCGCCCGGAGGGAGGCGGGAAGAGCGCGGCACTTCCGCTAGCCGCTCACTCACTGCTTCGGGAGGCGGCGGAGGGAGTGCGCGGCCCGGGGAGCCGCATTCCCCGGTCCTCCTCCGCCCCGCGCAGGCCGGACCATGGTTGCCAGGTGGGGGGCTAGGGGGCAGCGGACTCCACGTGACCGAGCTCCTGGGCCACGTGACTGTCGCCCCTCGGAACGGGGGCCGGGTGGGTTCTCTGGTGGCGGGCGGATGGCTGGCACAGCGCTGCCCGGGTTGGAGTGTGAGGCATGGTCTTATGTTCCTTAAGGGTTTTTTGGAGAGTCGGGTTGAGGGGTTGGGGAGCCCTGGTGCCCCGGGGACATGGAGGGGAAGGTGGGAGGAGGGGGCGCCGCTTGTGGTCTGAGCTACCGGCGAGTGCTGAAGGGAACAGAGGGAACCTGTGTGGCCAGAGGGGCGGGTCCGCCCCCGGGGAGGGAGGGGGCCCTGCCTTGCCTGCCCGGCCCCCCACCCCCCACCGAGTGAGAGAGAGAGAGGGAGAGAGAGAGACTCTTTGTCCGGGCTGGGCTACGGCGGAGGGGGTTGGGAGGAGATTCCGGGCCATTCTCCAGTATGGTACCCTTTGGAGGGCCGAGCAGATGAGGAGCTGCACCCTAATCTTGGTGTCCGCTGTCCCCGCAGGTGGTGGGCAGTGGTGGTGCTGGCCACCCTCCCCTCCGTGGGGGCAGGTGGGGAGACCCCCGAAGCCCCTCCGGAGTCATGGACCCAGCTATGGTTCTTCCGCTTTTTGGTGAATGCTGCTGGCTATGCCAGCTTTATGGTGCCTGGCTACCTCCTGGTGCAGTACTTCAGACGGAAGAACTACCTGGAGACAGGTGTGTGGGAAAAGGGTGGGGTAGTGTTCTAGGTCCAGATTGCAGCTGCTAGCTTGTATTCTAGATGGGATGTGGTTTAGGGAGGGAGGGAGGCCACCAGGCTGACTGTTCTGGGGAGGATGAGATACTCTGTAGAAGACTTTGGGCTTGATTTTGTATGCCTTCTCCAGGCCGGGGCCTCTGCTTCCCCTTGGTAA
Source organism: Tamandua tetradactyla (assembly GCF_023851605.1). Taxonomy (NCBI): domain Eukaryota; kingdom Metazoa; phylum Chordata; class Mammalia; order Pilosa; family Myrmecophagidae; genus Tamandua; species Tamandua tetradactyla. The sequence goes on along the minus strand of NC_135331.1, from coordinate 101,870,974 downwards.
AAGCCTGCGTATTTGGCAGTGAGCCCAAGGCCTCAGATGAAGTCCCCCTGGCTTCACGGACAGAGTCATCTGAGACAACCCCCACTTGGCAAGCCCTGAAGCTGATCTTCTGTGCTACAGGGCTCCAGGTAGGTCCACAGGCTGTGCTTTTCCTGGATTTGGGTCTTGGTGGGCAAGGAATCGGCAGAACCAAAGTTTTACCCTACCAGTCTCAATGATTTGCTGTGTCCCCATCCTCCTCCCAAAAGGAAAATATCATCTTCTTGGAGGTTATTAAAGGAGACTTTTCTTTCCTCCTCTCTCTAGCACTGAATAAAGTACACATTACTAATTCACAATTTATAGAGGAAGAGAGATTTTGTAATTTCTACTGCTCCATTATGGTATATCTTTCTGCATTGATGAATCTTACTGTAACCCCACTGATAAAAGTGTGTAGGATCTGTTCAACCCTCTTGCAATAATGCATGTGAGAGGAGTGCAGAGATGCCAATCACATGGCAGTTTGGAGTAGGTATGAGTCCAGCCTTCTCCATCATGTTGAACCAACTATTTGGCTCTTTCTGAGAAGTCTTGCCTCTCTGAATTGGCTGAAAATAGATAATAAAATGCTTTGGATGGAATCAGCTCCAACATATTCATACTGTGGGAACAAACAGGGTCTCGGCAGTTCTAAAGTATATCGTGTTTCACACATACTTGATTCCCTACAAGTTGAATTCTGGCAATCACTGTCCAGACTTGAGAGGAGACTTCAAATCATTTAGACATCCACCTGAGGGAAGTGGGAGGTTGAAATCCATTTTTGCCTACCTTTTTGCCTTCCCTTGCTGGTGGACTTCTCTTATCTCCCAGGTATCCTATCAGACCTGGGTGTGTTGCAGGAAAGAGTGATGACCTGCAACTATGGGGCCACACCTACAGCCCAGAACGTGGGAGGTGGAGATCCATTTTTGCCTTCCTTGCTCATGGACTTCTTTTATATCCCAGGTGTCCTATCTGACCTGGGGTGTGTTGCAGGAAAGAGTGATGACCCGCAGCTATGGGGCCACAGCTACAGCCCCAGGCGAGCGTTTCACGGACTCACAGTTCCTGGTGCTGATGAACCGAGTGCTGGCACTGATGGTGGCTGGCCTCTACTGTGTCTTCTGCAAGCAGCCCCGGCACGGGGCACCCATGTACCGGTATTCCTTTGCCAGTCTGTCTAATGTGCTTAGCAGCTGGTGCCAGTATGAAGCTCTGAAGTTTGTCAGCTTTCCCACCCAGGTGTTGGCCAAAGCCTCCAAGGTGATCCCCGTTATGCTGATGGGAAAGCTGGTGTCTCGGCGTAGCTATGAGCACTGGGAATACCTGACCGCCGGCCTCATCTCCGTTGGGGTCAGCATGTTTCTGCTGTCCAGTGGACCAGAGCCCCGCAGCTCCCCAGTCACCACACTCTCAGGGCTTATCCTCCTAACTGGCTACATTGCCTTTGACAGCTTCACCTCAAACTGGCAAGATGCCCTGTTTGCCTACAAAATGTCATCAGTACAGATGATGTTTGGGGTCAACTTCTTCTCCTGCCTCTTCACAGTGGGCTCACTGCTAGAGCAGGGGGCTCTCCTTGAGGGCACCCGCTTCATGGGACGACACAGCGAGTTTGCTGCCCATGCCCTTCTGCTCTCAGTCTGCTCGGCATGTGGCCAGCTCTTCATCTTCTACACTATTGGACAGTTTGGGGCTGCTGTCTTTACCATCATCATGACTCTCCGCCAGGCCTTTGCCATCCTCCTGTCCTGTCTCCTCTATGGCCACACTGTCACTGTGGTGGGGGGACTGGGCATAGCTGTTGTCTTTGCTGCCCTCCTACTCAGAGTCTATGCTCGGGGCCGCCTAAAGCAACGGGGAAAGAAGGCTGTGCCTATGGAGTCCCCTGTGCAGAAGGTTTGAGAGGGTGGGTGATAAACAGAACCCTCTCACCACACCAGTTTCTCAGAGGCTGGCTCTGAAAGCAGAACACAGGTTTTTTCAGTATCACAAACTAGCTCTGTGCAGCTGGGGGTGAAGAGCCCAGGAGGCAATCTTCTGCTTTGCCTTAAGTTGCCCACTCTTAGTAGGCAGGTTTCTTCTAAGCCCCAGGGTAGAGATGACAGTGGGGACAGGGCAGAAGCACTTTGCAAGGACTCCTCCCCTCCCAAGTCCCCTTTCACCCTAGGTGTTGGTCCTGCCACCAGCACATCTGTCTTTATCACTTAGGTTGAGAACCCACCCTTAGACACCCTCCCAGAGACCTGCATTTCTTACTCTGGTGAGAAAAGCACAAGTGTTAGATTCCAAATGCTGCTTTCCTGAAGTAGTGAGAGATGGTGCTGTGCTGAGCTTTGCCCAGCAATGCCACCCCCTCTGCTCATGAGGCCTAGGACTCTGCTCCAGGAGCTAGTTGCAGGTTTTGGTACTTTGAAAATGTAACTTTTTGCTTATTTTATTAAATTAAATTGCTGCAGGGGGCTTGGATGTGTTTTGGTTGACTGAAAGACACACTTTGGGGAACGGACATTTAATAGACGTTATCTGATTAGAAAGAAGGGTCCAACTTGCTGTGTAGATGAAAGCTATGGGAACTTAAAAGCAGCATTCATTATATCCACAAGGGAAAGCAGAACTGTATAAAACTGCATCTTTTTTATTTGCGCACTTTAATTTCAGAACAAAATAAAACAAACTCACAATACACAACATCTAAACCCCACTGTCAAATGGGATGGGGCTCAAGGCCCTTGCAACCTGCCTTAGACACAAGGACAGGAAAGGGGGGAGACATTAGATATCAGCAGATAGAGCCAGGTGGGACAGGGCCACTTGGGCTGCTGTGGGAATCGGGGCAACACTATACAGGAGGTAAAAGGTTTGTGGGTAGAAAACACCTAATCTACTTCTTCCATGCGAGATGCATCTTCATCACCCTCCAGTGGAGGGATCTCATCAGGAACAGCAGCACTGGGTTCTTCAGCTGTCACTTCATCTTCATCAATGCCTAAAAGTAAAAGCATGCCATGTGAGGTTCAGATCACATAAATCTAGTCTGTCCAAAAGACCAGACTCTACAACTCCTTACAACACCAGGTAATAAGGCTACTCACCTAAACCTAGCTTGATCATGCGGTAGATGCGGTTTGAGTGGGTCTGGGGATCCTCAAGAGAGAAGCCAGAAGAGAGCAGTGCAGTTTCAAACAACAGCACCACCAGGTCTTTCACTGCCTTGTCATTCTTATCTGCCTCAGCCTTCTGCCGCAGTGTCTCCACGATGGGGTGGTCAGGGTTGATCTCCAGGTGCTTTTTGGCCATCATATAGCCCATTGTAGAGTTGTCGCGAAGCGCCTGGGCTTTCATGATCCGCTCCATGTTGGCTGTCCAGCCATACGTGCTAGTTACAATGCAGCAGGGTGAAGACACAAGCCTATTGGAGATTGTCACCTGTGGACAGAGATAAATACCTGGGTGGTACTTTGAGGTAATGCCTAACTAATCTTTGTATGTCAACTATAAAAGTGACTGGGCAGGAAAACAGAGCAGGAGCTAAGAGTGCTCTGAACAAAAAAAGACTACCTAAAACCACTAGCAGGTTTGGAGGAAAGCTGTCCCACAATATATATTACAGAATACACCTTAGGTCCCAAACTGCTTACCTTCTCAACCTTTTTATCTAAGATTTCCTTCATAAGCTTGCAGAGGTTTTCAAATTTGGCTTTGCTCTCTTCCATTTTCTTCTTCTCTTCCTCATCCTCAGGTAGCTCCAAACCCTCCTTGGTAACTGAGACCAAGCTCTTCCCATCAAACTCCTTGAGCTGCTGTACACAGTATTCATCAATAGGCTCGGTCATATAAACCACCTCAAAGCCCCGCTTCCGCACTCGCTCCACAAAAGCAGAATTGGCCACCTGCTCTTTGCTCTCACCTGTAGGATTAGTGCATGTGAGTCAGTAACCAGAACGCCTCAAACTGTCAGTTTCCAGGTAATCCTCCTAAACACACTCCCAGCCCCAAGGAGACTGAAAGCTAAATGGGCTCCTACACACCAGTGATATAATAGATGGACTTCTGGGTCTCCTTCATGCGAGAGACATATTCAGAAAGAGAAGCCATCTCATCTCCAGACTGGGAGGTATGATAGCGCAGCAGCTCAGAAAGGCGTCGCCGGTTAGTGGAGTCCTCATGGATTCCAAGCTTTAAGCGCAAGAAAAGTAAAATCAAATTCACCATGAATGATCTCTTTCACTACATGAACAGAAAAACCCACTACGGAGGTGGGTCAAGTGAATAAGTATTTGCCTCCTTACCTTCAGGTTTTTAGAGAATGCCTCATAAAATTTCTTATAGTTGTCCTTATCTTCTGCCAACTCAGAGAAGAGCTCAAGGCACTTCTTCACAATGTTTTTGCGAATGACCTTCAAGATTTTGCTCTGCTGCAACATTTCTCTTGAGATGTTCAGGGGCAGGTCCTCAGAGTCCACCACACCACGAATGAAATCTGCAATCACAGCCAAGGAATAAGAGACTCAGGAAAAATTGCTATATCTGGCTATCTAAGTTCAAAGAGAAGGGTTCCAGTTTGCCCAGCTGACCTTCTCTTGCTGTGTCACAGAGAAGCAGCACTGATTAATCATAGACTTCAGTTCATTAAAGATGCCAAATATCTCATTTATCCAACTAATAACTGCAGTTCCAGGGAATACTCACTGAGATACTCCGGTATCAATTCATCACAGCTGTCCATGATGAAAACACGACGGACATAGAGTTTGATATTGTTCTTTTTCTTCTTGTTTTCAAAGAGGTCGAAGGGAGCCCGGCGGGGGATGAAGAGCAATGCCCGAAATTCTAACTGACCTTCCACAGAGAAGTGCTGCAAAGTCCAAAATAAGCCAATTTGTTTATTTCAGGTAAGAACAACTTTAGTTTCAACACCAAAGGATCTGAAGCTGGACAAAGATCCTCCCCTCAACACCTAAGATAACAAACATAGACACTCTATAGGGCAGCCTGAAAAAAGTAAACCATAATTCCCTACATGTATCCAGAATGGTATGAACTACATACATACAACCCTTGTGTGAATGAGAAAAAGCCACTCAAATCAGAACCCCACACGTGCCATGTGGGGCCATGGGGGCACAGTCCAGATTTCCGTCACGAGATAAGTGAGGCCACTGGGAAGGAGTCATTTCTCCACCCTAGCGCTGTTCATGAGTGGACAAGAATAACCTTCTACTTCCTGTCTCCTACTGAGCAGGCATGCAAGGCTTCTCACCTTGACTGCCAGGTGATCTTCCCAATCATTGGTAAGGCTCTTGTAGAATTCTCCATACTCCTCCTGGGTGATGTCATCAGGGTTTCTGGTCCAAATGGGCTTGGTCTTGTTCAGTTCTTCTTGATCAATGTACTTCTCCTTAATCTTCTTGGTTTTCTTTTTCTTGTCTTTACCACTATCATCCTCCTCATCTGAGCCCACATCTTCAATCTTGGGCTTCTCTTCATCATCCTTCTCTTCTTCTTTCTCACCTTTCTCTTCCTCTGCTTCATCATCACTGATTTCCTTCTCTCGTTCTTTCTCCAACTAAAAGTGCCAAAATATAGATTAAGAATACAGAACACCAGGGAAAACAGGATCCGGAGACTATGAGAAGACACTCCAAAACAGCAGACACCCAGTATGTGACAGAAAGGAAAAGGTTACCAGTCCATACTCACATAAAGGGTGATGGGGTAGCCTATGAACTGTGAGTGCTTCTTCACCACTTCTTTGACCCGCCTCTCCTCTAAGTACTCAGTCTGGTCTTCTTTAAGGTGCAAGATCACTTTGGTACCCCGGCCAATAGGCTCCCCTAGAAAGTCAATCACAGTGGGGTATAAATAGTTGAGACTAATTGAAGAAATGTACTGAAAAAAAAACTGCTTTACCTAGAAGGTATCCCCAAAGAATTCTAACCCAGTCAACTTACCATGGTCAGCACGAACAGTGAAAGAACCCCCAGCGGAAGACTCCCAAGCATACTGTTCATCATCATTGTGCTTTGTGATCACAACCACTTTCTCTGCCACCAAGTAGGCAGAATAGAAGCCAACACCAAATTGCCCAATCATGGAGATGTCTGCACCAGCCTGCCAAAAAAGAATGTTTTAAAGTCAAACACCAGTTTAAAACGAAAGAAGCCAGGAAACATTTCAAAATGTAATGGTGGAGGGATGCATGGGTAGGTTCAGTGTTAGAGTTCTCACCTGCCATGCAGGAGACCCGGGTTCAATTTCTGGCCCACGCACAAAAAACCATGCTGTAAACAAACCCCCTATAGTATACATATTTGCCTCTCTACACATATGTATAAATATAGAAATACATACACATGAAGGAAAAAAAAAGTGTACGCCCTGATGTAATGTCCCATACCTGCAGTGCCTCCATAAATGCTTTGGTACCAGACTTGGCAATGGTTCCCAAATTATTTATGAGATCAGCCTTAGTCATGCCAATGCCTGTATCCACGAGAGTCAGGGTACGTTCCTGGGGGTTGGGGATGATGTCAATTTTCAACTCTTTACCACTGTCCAACTTGGAGGGGTCTGTCAGGCTCTCATAACGAATCTTGTCCAAAGCCTAAAAATAATCAGAGTAGTGACTTTAAGATTCTGTTCTTAAAACTCTCCTCTTCATCCAAAAGGAAACCCTTTAGTTTTCTACTCCCAAAACACCATCAATTCTGATTGCCACTTACCTTGAAGCTTAAAAACCACAGATTATTTACTAACTCTACCCCCAAGGTAGTCCCTTAGAGACCCTAAGCCCTCCCTTTTCTTTCAAACTAAAGACGGTCCACAGGGCAAACCTTTTTCCAAAACCTGCTGGTGTATCCCATTCAACAGTAGCCCCCACCAAATGTTAAACCACTGCCTTCCTTCGTTTTCTGGGATGCTAAAAGGAAAGAAAACACCAAATCCAGAGCACTCACATCAGAAGCATTAGAGATCAACTCCCGAAGGAAAATTTCCTTGTTAGAATAGAAGGTATTGATGATAAGAGACATAAGCTGGGCAATTTCTGCCTGGAAGGCAAAAGTCTCCACCTCTTCCTCTCCATGGTGCACTTCCTCCGGCATCTGCAGTAAGAATGATCCAGAATTAGAAAGAACATATTCATGTTGTCCTTGGAAATAAAACAGCGCATGCTTGGACCCATTATAGGCAATCTTTAGAGATTCACTTTTCAATTGTTTAAGATTTTATGTAAACAAAATTTGACTTATACAACCGTCTCAGCACGGAGTCCTATCCATTTCCAAGGGTCTAGAGAAGCCCTTCATAAAGACCAAGCAGCACCATGAGTAGCCAATCCAGGAAAAAAAATAAACAAGCATCCTTTAACAAGATGTACAATTTCTTTAAAGACATGTTTTAAGAACCCAGCTCCTCAGTAAGTGGTCCAAACATTAGCAGCTTCAGCATTACCTGGTGGTTTGTTAGAAATACAAAACAGGGTACCACCCCAGACCCTCTAGACTCTAATAAGAAACACAAGTAATCTTTACGGATACCTAAACGCCCAAAATCACTATTACCCTTTCTGTGGCAGAAAAAAAATAACAGTATGACTAGATTAAAGCTAAAACGACGTTGATTGGAAACTGCTTCCCATGAGGTATTATCTCGAGTCGTCAGCATATGGATTCACCCGGGACTAGGACAGCTGCCCACAAGGCGGGGAAGTCAACCCCTGAGGAACTATGGAGCACTCTCCATGGGGGACTGATGAGAGGCAAATCAGAAACAAAGAGCCGAGGTTAAAGCCCCGTGATCTTTAAGCACAGGTACCTGAGCCAAGCACAATTAAGATGGTGGCCGCAACTCGCCGGGCCGACCCTCGTCACTGCCGGACATGCGCCGGCCCGGGCCACACGAGGAGGGGGCGCCGCCGCGCAGCCTCCCTTCGCCCCAGCATCCAGACAACGGGGCGGGGCGCCGGCTTCCAGAAGCTTCCAGAACAATCCCACCTCTCGAAGAGCAGAGGGAGCCAATGGATCTTCCAGTCTGCCCCAATCCCTCTCTTTAATTCACATCCACCCCCGGCCTCCGCCGCGAGACGCAGGAAAGATCTGGAATCAGGAAACTAAGTACGACGGACCTCAAAAATCTGCAAGTGTTCTTTCCCGTCGCGAACCCTTTGACCAAAGCCCTTCAGGACAAGTGCGTCCTAAAGTACAGGTAGCAACACCTGGATGTGCTGAGTCATTCTTAACACGCACACCCACACCTCTTACCGACCCCTCCAGCACCTTGGAGTCGCGTCCGGAAGTGGAGGGACCAACATGGCAGCGTCCCTGGACGGCGCGGCCACCACGTGCGGCTGGGTGCCCACCACCCTGGTCCCAATCCGCGGCCCACTGAGCCCATGGCTATTCGCCACCCAGGGAAGCCCCACCACCAAAGTACAAGGGAAATGACAGGGAAAACTGTAGAAACCTCGGCCACTCCGAGAGAAATTACGAGGAGCCAAACCTCAAGGCTGCCACAAATAATTCTAAGATTTAAAAATGCCAAAAACGATGAAAACTCGAAGTGCTTGCGATTGAAAAGCCTGGAGTACGAGACCCCAACCTTACCTTGAAGAGAGCGAGCAGCAAGTACCAGGGAGCACAGCGGGCAGGGACGGTGTCCGACTCACACGCAAGATATAAGCTGCGTGGGGGTGACTCAAGAGAGCGGCTGGGCGCCCCCAGCAGCTTTATGTAAGGCGAAGCACAGCACTGCCGCCTGTCCCCGGATCCCTCCGCCTTAAAGGAGGATGTCCGTCAGCCGCGTACCTGCAGCCGCCCGCCCACCTTGACGTCATGGGCCAAAATAGGACAGGGGGCGCGTGCTTAGTCTCAGAATACAAATCCGTTGCACTTTTACTTGTGTTCACAGCCCCATTCCTGTAGCTCCAGGGCCGACCCACCCTCAGGATTAAATATTGGGAATGCTCAATTGGCCTAAACTGTGCATCTGGAGGGCGCCCCCTACAGACCAACTTTGGGCACACCTGTAGGTAGGCATACTCCTTGTAAAGCGAATTATTCGCTGGGCAGCAGAGGCAGAGACAGCTAACTACCTCAACCGCCACTCCCAGCCCCGACCTCTCTCTTAGAATCTGCCTTACACATCCCGACAGGGTAAGTGGGTTTTCTCTGAGGACCGAGAACTCGAGATGCAACTTTGAACACACCGCCTTCCCTTGCCCGGCCCTCCTGCGGACGAGCGGAAAGACCCGACTTGCCGCGGGCGGGGCTCCGTGGGGGAGGGGCCGGCTCACACAAGCAAGGCACTCTTTGCCGGTGCGCAGCGGAAGGAGCGGCGATAGTAGTGCTGCGATTCTTCCAGCAGTTTCCAGGCTCCTCTCGATGGCCCCACCCCTTCCCCTCGAGGCTCCACCCCGCCGGCTCTGGCTGGAGCGGTGTCTTTCTAGATCGTCGCGCTCTGCAGGCTGCTCTGCTGGACCTCACGGCGGGGCGTGGAGGTCCCCTACAGGCGGGATCCTCTTCTCCATTGCCCGGACCCAGCGGGCCCTGTATTGCCACGTGGGTGGGGTGGAGCGTGAAGGAAGTGATTGGTACCTGTCCTCCCCCAAGCACTCAGACGACACAGGCTGTCGGAGCCGCTCCCAATCTAAGGGACCCTTCCCGGCCGCCACAGCCCCTGCATCCGCCCACGTGCGCGGGGCGTAGCAACCTGCGTCCTCTATCCGGGCATGTCCGAGTGTTTTGCAGACTGGTTTCTTTCTTCCTTTCTTTTTTTTTTCTTGAGTCTTCTCGCCTCTTTCTGCAGTTGTCTGGACTTAAGGGTGGGGTCTCCGGGGACTCCTGGGAGGCCGCAAGAAGATGCAGGCCACTGGCCCACTCAGGCGGCCTAAACCAAATTGTTGCTCTTCAGCTGCGGTCCCGGAGCTCCCAGGTTGTCCGCCTGCCCAGCAGCCTGCGGACCGCCATACCTCGCCTGGTGTTGTCCCCTTTGCCTGCTCTTCCCACTGGCAAGCTCTGGGGAGCCTGCTGGACCCACAGCCCTTCCATGTGAGAACAGCCCTTCCCTGCTCTGTTCTCTGTAAATGCCCGGAATTCCTTTCCCAGCCTTCTTAGTCCACCCCTGGAATGTTGGGGGTGGTGTACCCCATCACCACTTGCAAGATCCTCCTACCTCCCCAGCCCTGGCGTCCCATCTTCCTTCCAGTTCCTAGTTCCTTTGTTGCATTCCAAAATGAGAAAAACTGCTGCTTAACTCTATCTTGTCCCACCTCCTCCTTTGAATCCTTGCCGCAGCCACTGTTATTTCATCTCTTCTTGCCCTTCTACTCCCCTTCCTTAGAAGCCTGTGATCTATTGGGGGGGGGGGGGCATGGGCACTGCTTTCCTGATGAAAATACAAAATGAAGAGCATCATCCCTCAGCACATCTCTCCCTTGGGCAGAGGGACCCTGCTTATTAAAAATCTCCGTGGTTGTCAGCATTCACAGTATCTCTCAAGGAGGTAAAGTAACTGCACCATTCTATGTATGGGGACTAGAGGCTTCAGAGACTTCACTGAAGCTCAGAGCCCTTACTCCACCAACTCTTCCCTCCTCCAAAAAGGGGTGGAGAATGCTGTATCTGGGAACCCAAGTCAAAAACTAACCGGGAGTTGCCCCCATGGATGGGCATTCCCTGAGCTGGACACCCACCCCCCTACCCACTCCTACTTCCAGCAGTGTCGGGATGGAAGCCCCCTCCAGGACTTCCCCCAAACGGGAATATCTCAAATCTTGCACCAGCACAGAAACTCCACCTTCTCCAGGGAGTATTCCAGGATGGCTTCCAATTGTCATCCCCATTTACTTAACAGTCATTGAGCCACCACTGTAAGCCTCACCTGGGAATGCACAGATAACAATGATAGGAGGACAAGGAGCACCCTGCCCAGTGGGGTTGCTGCAGCAGGCCATATGTGAAGGGGCATGGATGAGCAGTAGAGTCCCCCAGCTCAGTCTGGGAAAGAGACATGTTCAACAGTAATAGCTAGCCATGCCATGGCATAGGTCTACTCCTAGGAGACATAGAGCATAGAAAGGCAGAGTCCTGTTAAAGGGACCGTGATGAGGGAGGAGCCACAAGTGGCTCTGTAGGCAGGGGTCAGGTCACAATGGCCTGCAAACGCTGGGTTAAGGAGTGCTGAGATGAGTTTAAGGATGAGAAAAGACATTTAGAGAATTATAGGGCCTTAAAATTACTTGGGGTCTCTGAAAGCCTTATTCCCTTATGCAATGTGCAATGGACCCAGGATGATGTCAGCTTCCAATGCCCTCTGTTCCTGGTCAGGCCTCAGAGGCCTAGATCAGTCTTCTGCTGTTGGAGGGCGGCCGGCTACAGCAGGGGTCCACATGCTATGGCTGGCAGGCTGTGAGCCTTCTTGTTTTTGTACAGCCTATGAGCTAAGAATGGTGTTTATATTTTAAAATGGTTGTATAAAAACCAAAATTATATATGTATATGTATTTCAATTTGTATGCTGTATGGCGGGGTCACATTTCATTCTTTTTCCATGTGAATATCCTGTTATTGCAGCACCATTTGTTGAATTTTTGTTTATTTGTTTGCTTGCTTGTTTGTTTTAGGAAGTGCATGTGCTGGGAATCAAACCTGAGTCAAGAATTCTACCGCTGAACTATCCCTGTACCCTTATGTTCTAGTTTGCTAGCTGACAGAATGCAACACACCAGAAATGGATTGGCTTTTAATAAAAGGGGGTTTATTTCATTAATTCTTCAGAGGAAAGGCAGCTAACTTTCATCTGAGGTTCTTTCTTACATGGAAAGGCTTAGGGTAATCTCTGCTGGCCTTCTCTCCAGGCCTCTGGGTTCCAACAACTTTCCCCAGGATGCTTTCTTTCTGCATATCCAAAGGCCTGAACTGAGCTGAGCTGCGAGTGCCGAGATGAGGTATGCTGAGCTGCTTGGGCTGTGCTACGTTGAGCTCTCTCATTTAAGCACCAACCAAGTAAATCAAACATCATTCACTGCAGTAGGCACGCCTCCTAGCCGACTGCAGATGTAATGAGTAACAGATGTGGGTACCATTGGCTCATGTCCGCAGCAGCAGAACTAGGCACGTTCACCTGGCCAAGTTGACATCTGAACCTAACTACCACACCCTACAGCAAAATAATATGTTTGCCGTGAAAATTCAGATTTCAGAGTCCATAAATACTTTTATTGACATACAACCACACTCATTTGTTTACGTATTGTCTATGACTGCTTTGATGCTTTAACAGTGAAGCTCAGTAGTCCTGATAGAGACTGTAGGCCTCCAAAGCCTAAAGGAGTGCTTATGTCACCCTGTAGGGAACAACATTGCAGAACTAGGTAAAAGTTTGTTCTAGATAAATCCAAGTGAAGTCTGGCAGGAGGCATGGAGACTCAGCCTGGGCTGAGGCCTACTGCTGCTGCTCAACTGGAAATTGTCACGCAGCTGCAGGGGAGCATCCTGAGATAAGGTAAAATGGGTGGATGAAACTACCCAGGGCATCAAGATGGCAGCTCTCGCCCCTTAATCCCCAGAGCCAGTGACTTCTCAAGCTTGGCACCCACCCACTATATCCTGTCACTGTCCAAGCTGCCTGGGGCCTCTCTAGCCCCAGGAGGTTTAGATCCCTGAATTCTACAGGGAATACCTGAATTGACACCCTTTTATGCCGATGGCTTTGACAGCAGGTGTGTTGTACCATTGTGCCGGTTGGCAAGGCCATCCGAAGCTCCATCTCTTTGCCTCAGTTTCCACATTCCACCGGCACATGAGAAGTCTCACACACAAGTCTTGCTCCCTTTTTTATTAGTATGTTATATGTTTTTATACTATAGCGGATGGACATTTTTATTCAGATTCTTGCAGAGTAGAAAAGTAATTGATTTTTGTTAATCATAAATGCAATGGCTTGGTAAATACTTTATTCTTAATTTGTCTGTCAGTTCTTTGGTGTTTTCTAGGTACAATCCTATCATCTGAGAACCATGACAGCTTGTCTTTTCCTTTTCTAATTCTTGTATCTCATTTCCTGTTTTACTCCACCTGCTGGGACCTGCAGGACACTATTGAGCAGAAACAGTGGTTCTGGGCATCTCTGGCTCCTCTGATTAAAAAAGGAATGCTTCTAACACTTTACCATGGAGTGTGTTTGTTCTTTTATTCCTAACTTGCTGTACGTTTAAATCTAAAGGGTATCAAGTGACTTTTTCTGCACCTATTGAGAATATTGTGTGTGTGTGTGTGTTTAATCCCTTATTCTACTCATGTAGTAAATAATTCATTAATATGCTTTCTGATGTTAAACTAACCTTGAATTCTGGGATTATAACAGTATTGGCAAAATTTATTTTTATAAACATTGCCCTGATTCAATTTCTAATACTGGATTTTCTTCACATCTGTGCTTGTGTGGAATAGTGTCTAATTTCGGTATAAATTTTATTTTAGTATAAAATGTGTTGAGGACACGAGGGGATTTTATTTGTATTTTGACGCAAACAAAAATAAAAAGTATAAGAGAATCACAAAGTTGTTCGCTGATTGGCAATTTGATAATATTAAAGAATTATTATTAATTTAAAAGTGTATTGGGGAGTGTCATCTCTTTTTCTGTATTCTAGAAAACTTAGCATAAGATTTACATGATGTGCTTGGTTTGAAAGGATGTATGTCCCCTAGAAAAGCCATGTTTTAATCTGAATCCCATTTTGTAAAGGCAGAATAATCCCTATTCAATACTGTATGCTTGAATCTGTAATTAGATCATCTCCCTGGAGATGTAACCCAATCAAGAGTGGTTGTTAAACTGGATTGGGGGAAATGTATCTCCACCCATTTGGGTGGGTCTTGATTAGTTTCTGGAGTCCCATAAAAGAGGGAACATTTTGGAGATTGAAAGAGATTTGGAGAGAGCAGAGAAGGCTGCAGACCACGAAGCAGAGAGTCCACAAGCCAATGACCTTTGGAGATGAAGAAGGAAAACGCCTCCTGGGGAGCTTCATGAAACAGGAAGCCAGGAGAGAAAGCTAGTAGATGACGCTGTGTTCACCATGTGCCCGTCCAGCTGAGAGAGAAACCCTGACTGTATTCGCCATGTGCCTTCTCACTTGAGAGAGAAATCCTGAACTTCATCGGCCTTCTTGAACCAAGATATCTTTCCCTGGATGGATGCCTTTGGTTGAACATTTCTATAAACTTGTTTTTTTGTTGTTGTTGTTGTTGTTTTTTACTTACTGAAAATTTTTATTTGGTATGAGATTTTGGGGAAATCAGACTTTCTTTTTATAGACTTGTTTTAATTGGGACATTTTCTTGGCCTTAGAACTGTAAACTAGCAACTGATTAAATTCCCCTTTTTAAAAGCCATTCTGTTTCTGGTATATTGCATTCCGGCAGCTAGCAAACTAGAACACATGATTTGTAGAACTCGCCTGTAAAACCAAATGGGCCTTCACTCTCTCTAAGCTCAACTCTGTAAGTGAAATCATTGCCCTCCCCTCTAAGTGGGACATGACATCTAGGGGTGAAAGTCTCCCTGGCGCCGTGGGAGATGATTCCCAGGGATGAGTCCGGCCCTGGCACCATGGGATCAACAATTCCATCCTGACCAAAAGTGGGAAAAGAAGTGTAACTAATAAAGTATCAGGGGCTGAGAGAGTTCAGATAGAATCGAGAGGCTACTCTAGAGGTCACTCTTTTTTTAATCTTTTTAAATACAAAAAAAAAATAATAAATGCAAACATTCCTATTTTGATCATTCTGTTCTACATATATAATCAGTAATTCACAATATCATCACATAGTTGCATATTCATCATGATCATTTCTTAGAACATTTGCATCAATTCAGAAAAAGAAATAAAAAGACAACAGAAAAAGAAATAAATAAACGTCACTCTTAATGCAAGCTGCAGTTAGACATTGCAGCCTATCATAACTTGCCAACCCCCAACTAAAACCTTTCCTGCCAACTCTAAAGAACACCTAGGATGATATATAAGGTTCTACAAAGGTTCCATGTACTAGGGTAATTTTCCAGAAACTTACAACCTCCAGATGGGTCCTTAGACTGGATGACTCCTGAAACCTAGAGGGCCCAGCCTCTCCAGAACATCAAATAGTTCCGTCTCCCTACCCCATATTATTGACAGCCCTTCCAACATCAAAAAGTTAGAATGGCCATAGCCCAAATACCCCTAAAGAGTGGGATAGAAAAATCAAAGGTGATGGTGGAGTTATACAGAGAAGGTAGGGTTTAACAAATGAATATGATTGCTGAATCATTAAATTTATATATTTTTTAGTCTCCAGTATCTTAGAACAGCTAGAAGTAAAAACCTAGAATTGTGGAATTGTAACCCATACCAAACTCTGAAATCTGTTCTACAAGAAAACAACGTTGTGCTGTGCTTTGAAATATATTGCTTTTTTGTTTATGTGTTACTTTTCACAAAAAAAAATTGATTATGATAATTTAAAAAGTTGATTGTGATAATAAAAAAAAAAGCCATGCAAAAAAAATGGGCCTGTTTTCTGAGTGGAAATATTTTAACTAAGGATTTAATTTTTTTTTCCATGATGTAGGTTTCTATCTCTCCTTGAGTCAATTTTGCTTAATAATTTTTCTAAATGTTTCTTGAAGGTTTAAAGGTTGTGGGCATAGAGTCATCCATATTATTCTTTAGCTATTTTTTAATTACTGTTCTATCTAAAGTATGACTTCCTTTTCATTCCTAAAAGTTTTTCATCCTAGCCTCATTTTTCTTTATCAGTTTCACCAAAGGTTTATCTATTTTATTTATATTGATCTTCATATGTTTTCTGCTTATTTAATTTTCATTTAATTTTTATGATCTCATTACTTCAATTTTCTTTGGATCAGTTCTGTTGTTTTTTTCTAGAGTCTTAACTTTAATATTTGGGCTCATTACATTGTTGTAACCTTTCCTCCTAGAATGAGCTGGGATTCAGCACCAAAGGATTAAGAAAACATTCTCGACTGAAAAATGAGACAAAATAAAGTGTCAATGGCTGAGAGATTCCAAACAGAGTCAAGAGGTTATCCTGGAGGTTATTCTTACACATTGAATAGATATCACTTTTTTAGTTAAGGTGTAACAGAGAGGCTGAAGGGAACTGCCTGAAAATATGGAGCTGTGTTCCAGTAGTCATGTTTCTTGAAAATGATTGTATAATGATATAACTTTCACAATGTGACTGTGTGATTGTGAAAACCTTGTGTCTAATGCTCCTTTTATCTACCTTATGGACAGATGAGTAAAACATATAGATCGAAAATAAATAAATAATAGGGAGAACAAATGTTAAAGTAAATTTAGTAGAGTGGGAAAAAAAAGCCCCAACAATCAATCCATTGATGCTTAATGAATACTTGCAGATTGAGGGTTTTGCAAATAGCTTCTCCAACACCTAATTGCAGAAGAGAACAGTCTGTTGCCACCATTCTCATTTCACACCTTTAGTCCTGACACAGAAATGTATTATCATCAAAAACCTCTAAGGTTAATTGCTTCCTATTCTGCATGTAAGCTACTTGAACATTTTTAGTTTCAAAATTTGTACAAACAAAATTTATATTTTGACTAGTGCATTTCCTAATATAACTTATGTGAACAGCTTAATTGAGCCCCATAGTACATGGAACCTTGAGTAGGGCATGAGATTTTGTAGGTTGTCCAGGTGATGCCCTGATGAATCAGAGTGATTTGAACAGTGAATAAAAAAGTATTCACAAAGTCCCCTTGAGGAAATGGTGAGAAAGGGGGAAAATTCAACTTACCCAAGTGGAGAATTCTTGATATCCTCACGAACAGTGGGGACAGCCAAAGCAATAGGCCAAGCCCTCAATCTTGGGATTTGTTCATATGAAACTTATCCCTGCAAAGGATAGGCTAAGCCTATGTAAAATTAGGCCTAAGAGTCACCCCCATAGAACCTCTTTTGTTGCTCAGATGTGGCCTCTCTCTCAGCCAACACGACAAGCAAACTCACTACCCTCCCCTTCTCTATATGGGATATGACTCCCAGGGGTGTAAATCCTCCTGGCAACGTGGGACAGAAATCCTAGAATGAGCTGGGACTTAGCAACAAGGAGTTGAGAAAACCTTCTCAACCAAAACGGGGAAAAGCAAAATGAGACAAAATAAAGCATCAATGGCTGAGAGATTCCAAACAGAGTCGAGAGGTTATCTGGAAGTTATTCTTATACATTAAATAGATACCACCTTTTTAGTTAGGGTGTAACAGAGAGGCTGGAGGGAACTGCCTGAAAATGTAGAGAGGTGTTCCAGTAGCCATGTTTCTTGACGATGATTGTATGTATAATGATATAACTTTCACAATGTGACTGTGTGATTGCGAAAACCTTGTGTCTTATGCTTCTTTTATCTACCTTATCGACAGATAAGTAAAACATATGGATTAAAAATAAATAAATAAGGGGAACAAATGTTAAAATAACTTTAGTAGATTGAAATTGTAGTGATCAATGAAAGGGAGGGTGAGGGGTATGGTATGTAGAATTTTTTTCTGTTTTCATTTCTTTTTCTGAATTGATGCAAATGTTCTAAGAAATGATCATGATGATGAATATACACTATGTGAGAAAAAACAGAACAAAAAAATTTGTACAAATACCCCAATCCTGTTAACAAAGGTTCTTCCACATACTAATTATGTTGGATAAGTCACTGAATCCCTCCCAGCACCAAACTTCTTATCTTTAAAATTGGGGTGGCAATGTCCATCCGTCCCAAAGGATTATTATGAAAGTTAAATCAGATATTTTATGCTGGTGCCTTAAAAAAGAGACTGGCACATAATAGTTCCTTTAAAAATGTTAGTTCCTTTCCTCACTCTCCTATTTTCCCTCTTTTCCACCTGAATCTCGCAGCTGTTATCATCAAAAGCAATTTTGAAGAGTTTATATTAGAATATTATCAATTTTACATAAAGTTAAATACAGTATTTAACCTATTGCCATTTATTATGAAGATATTCTCTAATGATGAATATGGAGATAAAGGCATATCAATAAATGAACAAATGTTTAAAAAAATTTTAGCCTTTCCCCTTTTCCAACATGAGGATTTAAGGTTACAAATTTCCCCTTCTGCACTATTTTAGATACATCTCAAATGATTTGATATATTTACGATAATTTAGTTTTGAGGATTTTCCATTTCCCCTTGTGGTATCTTCTTTGATCAATTTTTAAAGGTTTTACCTTTTCAATTATTTTAAATATTATTCTTTAATAATGTTGTAGATATACAATGTAGTATGTAAGGCACTGGGTCCTTTGTACTCAAGGCCTGTATTGAAACCTAGAATGTGGTTAATATTTGTAAATGCTCCAAGTGTTCTTGAGAAAAGGATGTTAAATCTATTAAATCATGCCTGTTCATTGTGTTGTTCAAAACAAGCAGAAAACCACTTGGAGGCTCCTCAGGGCACAGCTTGGAGAAAAAAAGGCTGAAGGCCGGGAGACCAGTCCCGAGTGAGGAAGAGCGTTGCCCCAGGCTTTCCTGGGAAGGATGGTAGGGAGCTGGGGTGGGGGGGGGGGCAGGGCCACTCTGAGTAGGAGGGTTGATGAAGTCTGTGGTAGGCAGCAGGACATAGGGGGGCCTGACTTGGAGTTGTAGATCTAGTCATCATCATGTTGCTGGGTGAAGTTGCCAGCAAGGACAAACTCACTCAGGGGAGGGTATTGAGAAGGGGGCTGGATATTGCAACCTAAGCCATATCGGAACCGTACATCTGGCACCTTTGATAATCTGCTCTGTTAATCAATACATGACTACACCTAGCCTTCCTAGGGGTGTGGGGCCAGTGTCTAAGGGGTGTGACAAAGTCCTGCCTGCCCTCCTGCGATTGTCTGCCCAGCCCCCAAGTACCTGTTCTGCCATCATACCCACCACACGTTACTTTGGTCTTGGATGTTGTTCCATGTTCTAGACACCCTTTAACTACAAAGGTAAAACTTACTCCCAAATTGCTTTAGTCCAGAGCAGAGCATAGTCAGAGGAAGGGGCAGGGGCAGGTGGCACCACAAACAACTTTGGCCTACTCAGTTGTTTTGCCTATTACCTGTCTGTTCTGCTCCAAGCACAGGCCACTCCCTCTTAGGGTTTGATTTCAACTAACTGGGTTTCTGGGTCATTCACTGGGCCCAGTGACTTCCCAGCCCACCTCCATCCAGATAAGGGACCAGTAAGGCTGTGATAGTGTTGCTGACTGGGGAGGCAGTCAGAACAGAAGGGGCCAAGCTCCCTTCAGGAAGAACTTGCCTGGTTTCACCTGGGCAGTGATACAGGGATTCAGTATCCTAGGCTTGCAATCTCTGTGGATATGAAAAGAGAAGGTAACTGAACTATTTCAGAGGCAGGTGCACCAAATCCACAGTAATTATGGTGCCACACATGATGTATGAGTCCCTTCAGTGCTGGGAACTCTCACCTTCTGGTAAGAAGTGAGAGACAGAGACAGACAGAGAGGTTGATGGGACCATGCAATCTACAGACTGTTTTTCCACCCATTAACCATTTGGCCTCAGTTTTCTTAAGTAAAATGGGCATAGTCAGTACTTCATAAAATTGTTGGGAGATTGTATGAGGCAATATAGGTAAGGCTTCAGACAGTGCCTGGCAACAGTGCTTTTCAGTGGAATTTCATGACCTTGCGAGGCAGGCAGGGCAAATGTCACTATCCCAGCTTTACAGATAAGCAGCTCTGAGATGGAAAGCGTCTGGTTCAAGGTCATCCAGATATAAGGGGCAGTGGAGTAGGTTAGACGTCCAGTGTTGTCTCCCACCTGCCCAGGCTCAGATGCGTGGGGGGCCACACTCCCACCAGGGGGCGCGCGGGCAGGGCTGGGAAGGGCTCCAGCTCTGATCACCCCCTCCCACCTCGCCCCCATGCCTGTGCCATAGGTTCTTCAGTCCTTGAGGAGTGGAGACCCAGAGGAGAGGCTTGGTTCTGAAGCTTCCAGGGGAGGAGAAGGAGCGGGTGAGGAGAAGCCAGGCGAATTGAGTGGGGGTAGAGTGGTGACTGTGCTGAGATGCTCTCTGAAGACTGAGATGCCACGTATCTCCATGGTGTCTTCACCTCCTGCATCCAGGCTGCGGTCCAGACTCCCTTAATGTCCTCTGTAAGTCTATACACACATTGTTAGCTCCTTTAATGGGGAGGAGCTAGAGCTACAAGATAACTAATGTGTCCAAGGCCACACAGCTGGTACAGGGCAGACCCAGGATAGAAACACAGGCTCTGAATCAGAACCCGCCCCCCCACCTTCCCCCTCCCTGGAAAGACCTGGGAGGGGCAGCTGTCATGGGCAGAGGCCCCACAAGGCAGGACAGCCAAGACAGGCGACTTTGTGGGTCCAGCTGGCTCATAGGACTCACCCAGCAGCCTGCAGCCTGGATGCCAACTTGCTCATTCCCAGGGAGCACCAGGACAGCCAAGGCTGCAAAGGGTTCTGGGTGGGCACATCTCCCCAAAGGCACCCACCCAGGAAGCCAGATTGTGCAGCCTGGCTAGAGGAGCCAGCCAGGACACAGGGCGATAAACAGGTTGAGGGATTTGCATTCTGTCCCTTGGAGCTTTCCATCTCTACACTGAATGCTAATTTGCCCCAGGAACCAAGCAGGGCTCAAGGGCCCAGGCAGGTCCTGCAGGCCTGACCCCTGTGTCTCATCTGCTGGCTGACGTCCCACAGTCTGCCACTCTTCCCATGAGAGCCAGCGGGTTTGTCAGGGTGTGCTGGCTGGAGCACAGGACTTTCTTAAAATGACTCTGCATTTCTCTGCTTACATCCATTTTGAGTCACCATCACATAGAAGTCAGAACTGTTTTTTCCAAGAATTGGGATTCTCCTCTGTCATCAATCTCTTTATACTGCTTTCACTGGGCTTTTTCCACATTCACCTCAGAGATATTCAGATATATTCCAATTAACCCATTATATCTGGGGTTTCACTTCTATTTTCCAGGATGGCTGCTGATTTTACTGGGGCTCTTAGCTTTTCAAGGGTTTGAACCCTAGCAACTCACCAGAAAAAGAGTAAACAAGAGGAACATCTCTGCAGGGGTAGCCAGCCTAGTGAGGACAGCTGCTGAATATAGACTGATGTTTCGAGAAATGTTCCAAGGGAGGTGATGAGCAGCAAGTCACACAGGGCTGGGGACATGTGGCGTCTCATGCTCAACCCCTTCCACCTCACAGGAAGCAGAACCCTGGGGGGGGGGGGTGAGGACGCACAGAGGCGGCCCCCACCCACCCTGCCTTCATCCCGCAGATGGCCTGCGGAGCCATCCCATCACTGCAGTGGCCTTCTCTGTGTGCAGAGAAACGCTCCACCTCAGGACAAGCCCGTATGATGAAGCAAACATTTTCTAAGTACCTCTAGGAACCAGGTACGGTGCTTGTAGCTTGAAGACTAAAGACATGAATCGAATGTAGATTTTACCCTCAAAAACATGTCTGTATGGACAGCAGTGGCTCAGTGGCAGAACTCTCGCCTGCCATGCCAGAGACGCAGGTTCGATTCCCGCTGCCTGCCCATGTTAAAAATAATAATACATATATATATATATATATATATATATATGCATATAATATATTACAACTCTGCAAGTGAAATCGTTGCCCTCCGCCCTACGTAAGACATGACATCCAGGGGTGAAAGTCTCCCTGGAGATGTGGAAGATGACTCCCAGGGATGAATCCAGACCTGGCACTATGGGATCAACAATTACATCCTGACCAAAAGGGGGGGGAAAAGTGTAATTAAAACAGTATTAGTGGCAGAGAGAGTTCAAGTAGAGTCGAGAGGCTACTCTGGAGGTTGTTCTTATGCAAGCTTCAGTTAGACCTTGCTACCTATCATAACTTCCCAAATCCCAATCAGGATTTTGGCAATTCCAGCCAATCCTAAAAAACACCTAGGGTAATACATAAGATTCCACAAGGGTTCCAGGCACTAGAGTAACTTTCCAGAAACCTACAACCTCCAGATGGGTCTCTGGTCCAGATAAGTCCTGAAACCTAGCCCAGCCTCTCCAGAACATCAGAGTTCCATCTCCCTACCCCATATTAATGACAGACCCTTCCAATATGACTCATCCATAGCCCAAACAACCCTAAAGAGAGGGATGGAAAGATCAAAGGTGATGGCAGAGTTATACAGAGAAGATAGGATTTAACGAATGAATATGAATGCTGAATCATTAAATTGATATTTCTTTTAGTCTCCAGTATTTTAGAGCAGCTAGAAGTAAAAACCTAAAACTGTGTAATTGTAACCCATGTCAAACTCTAAAATATGTTCTACAACTAAGTATGGTGCTGTGCTTTGAAATTTATGGCTTTTTTGTATAAATGTTATTTTTTACAAAAAAAAAAAGTCGATTGTGATTATAAAAAAACATGTAAACCTTCCAGCCTCCTATGATTTGGAGTAGATAGAAGCAAAAATATGAGAATTGTATGGTAGCCCATGACAAACTCTGGGATTAACTACTTATATAAGAATGCTTTGAAAACTATTGCTTTTCTGTTTCTTTGCTTTGTATGTGTTATACTATACAATAAAAGTTAAAATAAAACAAAACAAAAAAACGGGTCAGTGTGGTAGATGGAGTAAGATACTAATTTGGTAGAAGATAAAGTTTCCAAAGTTCCAAGGTGCAGAGGGGAATGAAACTGTACAAGCTAGCTGCTGCGGGTACAAAATCAGGAAATGCTCTGGAAGATAGAAATAGGCTCCAGGGAGAGAGACAGGCAGAGGCCTCCGTTTGCTTTCAGACGATTCTTGTGGCCATACCACCAGCATGAAGGATTGGAGGCCTGGGAAGGAGGACGGCAGGCCAGGCAGATGTCAAGGCCCAGACTGAGGGAAGGATCCAGGGAGGAAACAGGTCATTGAGGAGCCCGACAGGATTCCCAGGTTTTGGGTAAGATGGGGAAGTAATGGAGAACTGAGGGTGAGAAGGGAAAAGAGAAAGGGCTCAGGTTTGTCTTTCAGCTTGACTGCCTGCCACACTGCACTCCAGACTGGAGAAATAATACTCCAATTTTTCACCAACCTCAGATACGTGCGCTGGTTTAACAAATTAGCACATGGACTTCAGTTGGCAATACAGCTGCATACTTAGCTATCTAAATAGCGCATCAGAGCTCATCAGAGAGCCTTTAAAATATGTATTAACAACTCTTAGCTCTGGAGCGATCTGCTGGTCAGGAGTCACTGAGCAGACCGGGCTGTGTGAACATCTCCTGCCTTCTGGGAGGAGTCTGAGACACAGGCCGGTCAAGAGCCCCAGAGCTCTGCCCCTACTTTCAGTCAGGAAGAGTCATTTTTGAGAAGGGACCCCCACAAACACACCCCCAGCAGTATGGACCACACCTGAGGCACTCTCCCAGGTCCCTTACGAATCCACTCCTCTCTAGGCCAGAGCTTGGGATGAGATGGGGAGGGCGTAGCTGTGATGTGAGGACACACAGGTCCCTTGTGCCCCAGGCAGGCTGGGTTTTGGTGTCAGGGCTGTATGCTAGGCAGGGAAGAACCGTCAGGACTCAGGCTCCTTCTGCCCAATGGCGCAGGAGAGCAGCCAGAAGTGGGGGGTGTGGGGGTGTGGGGTGGTGTGGCCAGTTCTGGAGAGCTCACACCCGGTTGAGGGTGAGGACAGAGTGGAGGGGGTGGTAGTGAAGACAAAGGAAAAGAGCTGTCTCCATCCCCAGTCCTGGGAGAGAAGGAATAAAGCAACGAAGAAGAACTTGGCCTTTCTCTGAGTGGGCCAACAGTCAGGATGCCTTGGCTCCAGGTCTGTCCCTTTCTTGGGGGCCTCAGTAGGGGGCATCAGTCCCTCCGAGACGAAGAGGTTACCTCCCCTTGGATCCAGGCCTGTCTGAGCCCCAGTTGGGTCATGTTCATCCCCCCAAACTCAGGCTGCCACCCTTTCCAGGGCTCGAAGCCAGGGCTGGAGGGCACAGGGAGCCACAGAAGGGGGAAAAAAAAAACAGGTTTATTTAATCAGAGAGCCTCTGAAGGCACCTGGTTTCTGTTGAGTATAAAAAAGTCAATAAAACGGCAACTAAACAGGCAGCATGATGGGTAGGGATGAGTCACAGGGAGCAGGGGAAGGAATATAGAGAAAAGAGGGAGGAAAACTATCAGCTCAGGCCACACTATGGTCAGTTCTGGCTTTCAGCCACCCCGATACAGGCAGATGGACGCACACATGTACAAACAGAGATACATATTCACCCACTCACTCACTCATGGAGCCCAGGAGCCTCTGCTGCCCTTCTCAAGCAGGGATTAGCCTGAGCCAAGTACAGGAGACCTGGCCACTGAGACTGTGTCCCTTTCCTGGGTGCCAACCTTCAGCCCCACCACAGTCCCCACTGCCCTTCCGCAGAGGCTCCCTCCTCAGGACACTGCCCCCACCGGCACAGGCAGGGAGAAGGCAGAGGTCGGCCGGAAGAGAAACTCTCCAGACCACCCATGCCCATCTTTGGGTAGAAAAGGAAGGTGGCGGGAAGCAGGCGAGCAGTGCAGTCCTTCTCTCCAGCCGTGGTCACACAATGACTCGGAACAGGAAGGAGAAGACAGCCCCTAGCGCCAGGCCCAGGCACAGAAAGAAGGCCATGATGGCTCCCGCTGTTTCCGCCTCAGCTGGTGTCACCTTCCTAAAGCATGGAGGGCAAGGTTACCTTAGAATGGCCCCCTCACCCAGCCAGGGCCGGGGCTAAGGGAATTTACCTGAGCACCTCAAATTCTGCTCAGTGAGCCATCCCGACCCTGACCTGACTTTTCCCTCTTGGGGAGGGTGTGGACTGGGGGCTGCCTTCCACCTCACCCTGAGAGCCCCACCCTGAGAGTCTCCACCGAAACTTAGGCACCCTGATTTATCACTCCCCAGTCCTCAGCCATCTCCCCTCGCAGCCTGGGAACCCTCAGCTCCAGGACCAGGGGCTCTCCTTTTGCCCTCTCCCCCTGCACTGTGTGTCCCCCACAGGAGCGATGGACCCTGGCACCACTCACACTCTACCTGGCCCTACTCACTTGGGCCCGAAGCACATGCAGAGGCTGGCGAGGTAACCGTTGGAGAAGGCAAAGGCAGCCATGAAGATGATGTACCAGGCATCGTGCTCGAAGACCACAGCCAGGCGGCGGCGGGGCTGGACGTTGCACAGCAGCAGCAGCGGCACGAACACCAGCCGGGCCACCACCAGGCTTGGCAACCAGCGGCTGTCCTTGCCAGGCTGTGGGTCATCAGGGCAGAGCTCAGGCTGGTCCTGCCCAGAGGGCAAGCCCAGACCCCCAGGGCTCCCCGTGGGAACCTCCACATCTGGATCGGAACCTCAAAGCCTGGGACGGGACACAGTACAGCCTGCTGGGGCACTGGAAATGTAATAAATCTTCATCTGGGTGATTATACAGGTGTGTGTGTGTGCGCATGCGTGTATAAGCTGATTAGGCTGTATACTGAAGATCTGTACATTCTGATAACACATACATTTTGTCTCAAAACAAAAGTATAGTCCCCTTACCACTGTGCCTCCTCGGGTTTCTTTTCTGGGTCTTGGGCTACACTCTTCCCTCCCACTGGGCCTGATGTGCCCTTCCTTCACTTACCCACATGAAAACAGCTGTGAGGCTGCGTCCTAGCCAGTCGAAGAGATTGAAAGTTAAGAAACAGGATACAGGAATGAAGTAGTTCTCTGGAAGAGGAAGCGGATGAAAGGATGGTTACCAGGTACAGGTAGGAAGATTTAGTGATTCTCACCCTCTGGGCCTGTTTCCTCAGCTGCAAAATGAGGAAGATGCTTCCAGCCCAGCGAAGGGCCAGTGGACCCAAAAGAGCCTAGCTGGGGCCGAAGGCAGACCGGGCTCCCTTTCTCCCTGATTCCCAGTCCTGCTCTAGCCCAGCCCCGTCCCAGAAACCCACTGCATCCTTACTCCAGGCACTGGTGCCCGCGATGCTGGACTTGACCTCAGCAGTCACGGCAGGAAATATCCCAATGGTGACTGTGAAGATGAAGCAGACGGAGAAAGCCAGGACTGAGATCTGGAAAAAAAAAGTGCAGGGGATTCACCCAGGTCTCTGAATCGTCACGGTGGTTGTGCACGAAAGAACCCTGAGCCTCCCACTTCCCACTCCTCCAGGAAAGAGAACCCAGGGAAGAGGCCATCTCAAGTGAGGAAGGAAGGAGTTGGGTGGTTCGGGGGAGAGAGCAAAGGCAGGAGAGAAAGAGGGTGAGGGGTACAGGGCGGGACTTACAGGCCCACTTACATTTTTGAGGATGGACTTGATAGAGGGGCTTGTGGGGGTGGGGTGGGGAGTGGAGGCTGAAACCCCAGACTCCTCTTTTCTTGTTTTTGGCTCCTCTCCTGGGGGAAAGACAGGTTGTGGAAGGACCGTTAAGTGGTGGAGGAAGACAGGCAACAAGTGAGGCAAACATTCCCCAAAAGGGCTGGGGTGGTTAGGGGTGTATACCCCTCCATCAGCCCACAGCTCTACCCGCCCACAGTGCCCCAGTCACAGCCCCACCCGTCCACAGCCCAGGTCTCCCCTCCAAATCTGCACAGGTCAAGTTCCCAGGGTCCTGATCTCTCCCTGACAGCTTGATCTGTTATCCCTTAAGAAGCTGAAATTGCTTCCTCTATTTTCAGTCCAAATGCCTCCAGATTCAAGGTCTTCTTGGATATCTCCCCATTCGATCTTTTCTAGTCTTTATTTCCCATTGTCCCCTCCACCCCACCCCCAGTTCCCCTGTCCTCTGGCTCATCACTGCCCACAAATACTCTTCCTTCTAATCTTTGCTCAGCAAGCTGGTCTGCACCTCAGCTTCCCCAGGCCATTCAGACCTTTACTAATGAGGTCCAACTTGGTCTCCTGATCCCCAAGTCCTTCGAGCTTGAGCTGCTGGTAGTAGCGGTAGAATTCCTGTCAAGTAAAAGAGATAGAGGAGGGGGATTCAGATGGAACTCCAGGATTCCCACCCCCACCAAGTTTCAGCCTAGAGCCCTGAGCCTCCCATACCCCAAACTCACGTCCCCCCATTGCTCACCAGCCGGGACAGGCCCATGTAACAGATGATGGCTAAAATGATGACAGCACAGGCTGTGATAAAGTAGCCGAAGGCACTTTCTGACAGCTCCGAGCCACCTGGGGTGGGTGAAATCAGTGATCAAAGACAGGCCCCTTCCCTTTGTCCCCACAATAATCAGGAGAACAGGTAGGTGGACAGGAGGACTCACTGGCAATGGCACAGATCATGGCCACTGAGGCGAAGAGGCCCGCCAAGCCCTGGCCGCTCATGATGGGGGTCGTGTAGCTGGCAGGCAGGAGGCCAGCCAGACCGAAGAGGCTGCCCTGCAGGATGGCACCAAACGCTGGAGGAACAGAGCTAACATCAGTTGGGGAGAGGGGCAGCGGGGAGTTCAGGGGAAAACAGGTCTCTGTAATTCCTGCTTTGTTCCTAATGCGTCCTGATGCCGAGCTGCCATTCTCTCTGCCCCTCAAGCTCCCAGCTCTAGGCCTGCATAGGCTTCTAAGTCCAACTGCCTGTGGCACCTCCTTCCTCCAGGAGAAATGGGGCTACCCTCTGGGCTGACCTTGGGTCAGAAAGAAAGGTAGGTGGATGTGGGGAGGTCTCTGCCCTGTAGGCCCCCTCCAGGCCCCAATTAATTGCTCACAATTAATGAGCACGATCTTGATCATGGTGATGATGAAGAAGGAAAGAGCATCTAGTTGCACCTTCACCAGGATGGCAGTGATCATGAACACCAGCAGGATGGCCCCCAGGCTGCCCAGAATCCGTATGAACTGTGGGATCCTGCCGAGAGAGGCCAAGGAGGGATGGTCATGCCAGGCTCCAGGGAGGGGTCGGGCTGGGGCAGCTGTGGAGGATGACGGGGTGCAAAGGGGGACCCCACCTCTGATGCAGGAAGGAGTTTAGGCAGGTGAAGAGCAGCAGAGGCAGCATGGCACAGAGGGTCATGACACTGTTGAAGAGGGTACTGAGATAATTCTGCTCTGCTAAGGGTGCTGCAGGAGCGGCCGAAGCTTGGATGCCCTTGGCTGGCTCAGGGGTGTCCGAGGACACATTCTGGGACATTTCCAGGCGGTTTCTGAAATACTGCGGGGGTTGGAGACAGAGTGTTGGAGGAGTGCTGGCACCCCGCCCCCTGCACCCGCAGGCCCAGGCCCCGCACAGCCCGGTACACAACGTGGACATGCTCCCTTCAGCCCCGTCCTCCTCACCATAGTGGCTGTCATGAAAAAATTCCATGGGAGCAGAGTGCCCAAGCCCAGCACGAAGAAGATGAGCCAGACGGCTTTGCACCTAGGGAAGGGACAGGAAAAGGGTCCAGAGCGACTCTCCATCCCACCCTCCTTCTCCAGACCACACCTGGGCAAGTCCCTCCCTGCTTGCCCGTCAGTCTCTCTGTGTCGGTGTCCATGTGCACGTATCCCCCTATAGGTATGTGCCTGTGGGGAGGGAGTGAGGGGGGGAAGGGTAGAGGTAGCGGCCCAAGATAAGTCGAGAAGGGTGAGGGGGGCTGGGATCACAGAGCTGAATGGTATGGCCAACAGGCACTTGGTTCTCAGCCCTGGAAGGCTCAGGGGACCCTGCAGGCTGGGAACCACTGTGACCCACACATCCGGAGGTGGTTTTAGAAATCCTGCTGCTGGGCTGGGGGAAGGCTGGTGAGTGAGAAAGCAAACAGCGAGTGTCTCCTTCACCCCCACCAAGCAGACTGGAAGTGAATATGCTGTCTGGGCAGGAACTGTATGGCTCTCCAAAGAGAATTCAGAGGTCAGGAAACTCCCAGCCCATTCTGGACCTAGAGGGGCAGGAAGGCGGGGTGCCTTGGGCAGCTGGGAAGTGGGGAAGGTATTTTTTCCTGGCCCAGACAGAATCAGCTTTATAGGACAAACTACCTAGGGCAGGACAGGAGGTATCAGGCAACTGGAAGTCATCAAGGCCCCAGTGTCAATAAGAGCTATCCCAGCTTTGGCTGCGGTAATTCCTCAAGCCCAACACACCTCAGGGCCACGTCTGGGATGGGTCAGTTCCCCGAGGCAGGCCTTCCCTCCAAGTTTGGCAGCCCAGGCCCTTTCCATGGTGATTTCCAGACATGCTTCCCGTAACCTCCCCGTACTTACTTTTGTCACAGAGATGGCAGAGATAAAGCCCAAGGCATGGAGGAGACAGGTCTGGCCAGAGCAGAGGGGCCTGGACTCAAGCTGGTCTTGGACCAGGAGGGAACTAGGCAAGCGCCCCAATTGGGCAGGCCCAAATCATGACAGCTACAGTCTTCAACCTCCCTCATATGCTTTCCACCTTGCAGAAGAGGGCTAAGGGTGCCATCTGGGTTCATAACCCAGAATGGAGGGAGAAATTCCCAGCTAAGGTCACACAAGATAAAGGGTTAGAACGGGGGCTAGGAAACAAGTGAGAGCACTGAGGTAGATTTGATGGGAGGAAAGAAAATTGGGGTTCAGGGAACTTGCTACAGGGGCAGGGAGGCTGGAGTGGGAGCAGGCAGGCAGCCTGGGAATGGAGGGGGGAACTAACACTTAACGTACTGAATATTGCCCCCACCCCCTAAATAAATCCCTGGGAAATGGATATTCTTATATCTACTTTACAGTCGGCAAAACAGTCCCAGAGAGATGAAGCTAAGTGCCCAAGTTCCCACAGCCAGAGCGGCCAAATTCTGTGGCCTTTGGGACGGGGTTGGGGAGACATGGTGAGCAGGGGAGATGTGATGGGTTGGAGAGGCCTGAGTTGGAAGGAGAGACAGAGCCACGTCCCTGCAAGGAGTTTTGGATCCCACTTGTTACTGTATTAACTTTCTTGGGCCTTAGACTCCCTCAGACAACTTCAATCAAGCTACAGCCTCTTCTCTCCAAAAACAGAGGCATGATTCTAACTTCAGTTCTAACTTGTAGGAGTTCACAGGCTACAGAGGTGGGGACATGAGAGGAAGGTCAGATCAAGGCCCAGGGTGAGCCAGGGTCAGCTGAGGCAGAGGCCCTGGGCAGCTCTACCAGATGTGCTCAGGAATGACGGGTGCTCCCAAACATTTCCCCACAGTGGTGGCGGGAGGGGCTGGAAACTGCTGGCTGGCGGACAGCAGCAGTGGAAACACTGACAGGCCAGGGAGGGACTGCTGCCCAGCCACCCCAGCCCTCCCCACAGACACCCGGCCAGCACCCAGCCAAGGCGGGCATGGGCCCCACCCCTGACCCAGACCTGACTCACAGCTACCTGGCCAGAAGGCCAGTCAGCAGCACAAACCCAAATTCCCCAGGACACCACACCCGGCCCTCAGGAGACCCACTTCTGCTCCCCTGGATCCCAACCCGGGGCCGCAGTACCTGTCCTGAGGCTGATGACTGGTTGTCATGGTGATGGGGTTCCTGGTCTTCCCTGGCTGATGGCTCACTCCCTCTGAGGTCTGCTGGGGGCAGAAGCAATGTGAGGCCTTCTCTTGGCCTTGCTGCCCCACAGGCCTCCTCGGACTCGGGGCAGGCAAGGCAGGCAGAGCAGGCAAGCCAGCGAGTCCTGCAGGACCCCTCCTGGCCCTGCTCCTCAGGACTGCGCAGCCTGGGTGTGGGCAGGCGCTGCTCCCTGACCCCCACCTGGCTCCCCAACCCAGCAGGCCAGTCCTTGCGGGGGGGCCCCATGCCTGCTCAGGCTCTACCTGGCTCCCGGCTTGGCCGCCGCCACCGCTATTTTTATCCAGCAGGCGAAGCAGTTTGTAAGCTGGGAAACAGGAGGGTGGAGAGCTAGAGGGAAGGAGGAGGAAGCATAACTGAGAGGGAGGGAAAGACAGTCAAAGAAGGCAGGGAAGAAGATGAGAGGGGTCAGGGACAGTGACGACAAGGGAAGGAGGGACAGGAGGAGGGAACCAGTGGAGGAGATAGAGCACGGAGGGTAAAGGAGGAGGAGAGGGGGAGGGCATAAAGCAAGCAAGCCTGCAGGAGCAGCAGCCAAGGGCCTAAAGGCTGAGGCCGAGGGACTTTCCAAATCCCTCCCTGTAAGTCTCTCCACTGTCCCTGGGAAGCCCCTAGGCCCGCTGCTGGCAGAGTGGGGGTCTGGAGAACCTGTCCCCCCGAGGCACCCCAATCCCAGACTCTGATCTCCCTACTGGTGGCACCTTAACTTCCTTACAAACCACTGCTGACAGGCTTCCTAGTTTCTTCCACTTCGGGGACAGTTTCCCAGGGAAATATTTTGCAAGGGGTTGGAACCCAGCCCTTTCTACAATTTAGCCTGGCCCCACAGTCCTGCCCCCAAGGTCATCCCATCCCCCTCAGTTCCTCTCTGTCTCAATCCCAGACCTTTGTCTTCTTCCCTTTTCTGAGAGTAGCCTTGAAGGGAGACTGAAGGGGCTGGGAACACAGGCCCTGACTAACTGCAGAGCTCCGAGCCTCCTGTCAACGTCCCTCTCCTGTTCCCCACTGGCGGGGCTGGGCACCCTGGCGCCAGCAGATGTACAGCCGGCTAGGCAGGTGTGCAGACGCGTCTCCCCCCACATGCAGGCCGAGCTCTGGGACCAGGTCATGCTGTCTGCGCTGGGAGGCTTCCCCGCTGGCACTCTCCAGATGCCCAGATTTGCCAGCAGGAAGGCTGGAACGGAGGGGGCCTGGGGGTGGCCCTAGCTCAGGGGGCAGATCTTGTTGGTGGATTCCTAGGTGAGAGTCCAGAATGAAAAAGGTGGTAGGGGGCACAGCAGGAGAGAACCCCTTAAACCTCACTGAGGGAGGGAGGGGGGAGAGGAAAGGAGGGAGAGGAGGGAGGGAGGGAGGAGCAGGGCCCATTTTGAGAAGCCTGGTATACTCCAGAGATAAAAAGCCACCCCTGTATCTAGAGAGATAAGAGACCAATGACTCTAGGAGGCGGGGGCGGGGGCGGATGGGGATGGGATGGGTCAACCCACAGGAGCAGCCAATGCTCCAGGCCCCAGCCTGAGACAGATGCATCTGGAGACCTGGAGCCCCACACACCTCCTGGTGGAGGCAGAAGGGCTTCTTTCGCTCATTCTCTCCACAAATACTTAGCTGAGGACCTCTGCATGCCAATCAGGCACTGTTATGGCACTGGGGACAGAGTGAATAATAGTATTTACGTTTTCTAGAGGGAGGGGAGCAAGAGAACTCTGCTGGACAGGGAGGGGTGGACAGGGAAGGCTCATTGTCAAGTCTTCCATTAGCTTGTGCAATCGGGTAGCAGGGAGGGGAACCCCCAACCTCTCCTCACCTTGGAATGCCCAGTAGTCCACCCCACACTAGTAAGGTTTAGCAGTTAGAAGCAGATAGTTTCAAATGTGGCGTAGGCTCAGAGAAGTTTTCATTTTGACCCCTCTCCCAGCTACATCCCTGCTGCCTGTTCTCAGCAGCCTCCAACCAAGTGTTGGGCACAATTCAATCCAGGTTCAGCCCCCTCTCCCGCCCAACACCCTAACATTCAGCAGGCTAGCCCAGGTGAGGGCTTTTGTTCTTGTCTGCCTTTGGCTGGCAGCGACTAGGGACATACTGCCAGTTCAGATACCAGCTCAGCCATGCTTTGGCCTGCTGAAAAGTGGCCCTGGAAGCAGTCCACCAAACTGAGCAACTTCCTGCCCTTAGGCCTCCACCCCCTCAACACTTTACATGCACCCAGCTTCTAGAAAATCCTTGTGGCAGCACTAAATTCTCCACTTCTCAGGATCCCATATGAGTTACCATCTACGGGGTAAGTCACTACTTGCAGATCCCTCCTCACCTTTCCTTACAACCGCCTATAGGCTAGTGCAAAACTGCCTCCATTGAACAGTCCGGGTAGGTTTAGAGAGGCTGAGTCACTTGCCTAAGGTCACAGAGCTAGTGAGTGAGAGAGCCAGGATTCGAACTCAGTGTGCAAGCTTATTATAGGCTTCTTCTAGGGCGGGAAGAGAGGTATGAAGGCTGTTTCCCACTTAGCTCTGTAGACTGGGAAGTGGGGAAACTGCTCCAATTAAGAACGGGGTGTGCTCATTCCCAGCCTGGCATACATGTCAGGTCTAAAACCCACCCCACTTCCCCTATCGGGCACACATATCCTAGCAAACAAACAAGCAAGATACTGACGAGAACAAACAAAAGGCCGCGAAGGTTATCAAGTGGGCAAAGGGACGGCCATGGGCTTGGAGGAAGCTCAGAGAGGGGCGGGACCAGCCTTCACCCCACTCCACCACTCTACCCTGGGAGGAAAACCTAGGATGGATGTCCTTGTTCCCTCACTGAGCGATCAGACCGTGCTCTCTCTGGGAGTAAATGAGGACGCATCCAGGAAGGGGAGGTCAGGGACACGAGTTCAGCCAGAGAAATGCGGAGATTAAAAGGCAGCACCCCCCTTCCAACCCCACCGCCAATCAGCGCAGTCAGCGCCTTAGTCCTTCTCTGTACCATCAACAAGATTGATCGGGATTAACCATCTGGTCGCCTGCTCCTTGCGGAGGTCAGCGCGGCAACAGCCGGTTTCAGACCCGGGAGCCAGGCCGCCCACCGCCCGCTTGGGCTCCGGTCCCCACAGGGTTCCCCCGCTCCCCGGCGGGTCCTTGCCACGTGCTGCGGCGGCTCCAGCGCGGGGCCAGCAGGGACCCATCCGGGGCCGTCCCCTCCCCCGGCCGCGTACTAGTCAGGCCCGGCCTCCCTGCCCTCGTGGCAGGCGGAAAGCGGCGCGTTCCGCCCCTGTGGTCCCCAGTTTTCGACCCCGGGCAGCACCTGCTCGAGAAGGACTCCTCCCGCGCTGAGGCCCGCGCGCGCTCTCCGCGGCTTCCCGCGCCCGCCCGAGCACTCAAACCCGCCCTCCGCTGGGCCCGCCCCCGGCCCGGTCCGCCCCCACTGGTGGCTCCGGCCCGCCCGGGCCCGGCCTACCGCCCCCACAGCAGCTCCTGACTCTCTGGGGCCCCCACCCCCGAGACCCTGAGCTCCCAGGTCCGCCTAGTCCACATCTCGCGTTCCTATCATTGTAGATAAGGCCTCTGGGCTCTGTCACTTCGTTTAAACCCTGTCCCATCATGGAGGCCCCTTTAAATGGTACAGCCCCAAATTGGGTACCCGCTAAGCTCCTCAGCTGCGGCTACCCAAACTCTGACAGAACCTGACTCGGGACTCTCCCACTGACAAACTCTCTGCTTAGACAGGCCCAGACCAAGCACAGACCTCTCCATGTCAGCACTCCATCCCTAACATCCATTATCCTCTCTAAACCCTGCCAGGGCCATTTCTCCACCATACTCCATCTCTTTCCTCCCCAGTGCCCCCTCTTTTCAGTGCCATCTTCCTTTCAAATCTCTTCTCTTCCTTCAGGATTGCTTCTGACTTCCATCTCTTCTCCCCTGGTGGGATCCCTCCTACTTAAGACCACCCATTGTTCTGTGACCTCCTGGTGGGTTATCCCACCTCCAACGCACACAGACAAACAGCACACCATCCGCAGCTCTGACTCCGAGGAGGAAGTGTGGTGCCATGGGGAGGTGGGGGTAAGAAGCAAAGCCCTGTTCCCCCTCATGATTCACTTTCTAAATCCAGAACTCTGGGAAACTGAGGCACAGTTGAGGACGGGAAGAAAAAAAAAAAGCCAGGAACAGCCTTAACATCCTGAAGTGTCTCTATTGTCCCAGCCCGGAAGCCTTGCTGCACCCCGCATCCTCCAGTGGCTAAGGAGGAAGGGGGGCTGATCCAGGAGGTGGACAGACCATCATGTACCTTCAAGGGAAGGGGAAGGATTCCTTCTCTTTTTCTCTTGGGTAGTAAATGGAGTGCAGGGGACACTCGGTACTGGAGGATGATCCAAAGTTCCTCAGAAGAGAAACATCAAATCCAGCTCCCCCCCCCACCCCGCCCAATAACCAAGGGGCCTGTCCCCAGGAGAGTCCCCAGACACTAATTAACAATTCACATTACTAACTTCCTAGGTTTAAGGCAGAGTCACACCCTGTTCCCAGACGGTAATAGACTAAGACCTGAGGGGAGGGGTAGCTTTACTATTTAGGATCAGTGGGCTCTCTACAAGCTTCTCCAAAAAAAGTTGTCCCCAATCTTCCGGCCCCATGCCCTTTCTTAAACCCCACAGAGACATGATGCACCATCGTCCCCCCAGCCTTAACCAGAGGGCAGGAAGATGATTATGGGTGTTATTTTCCTAGGCACTGCCCCATGGCTTGAGGGCAGCTTCATGTCTGTCCTTGAGCAACCCCCCACCCCCCCATTTCCACCCTCTTGTTTGTCTAGTCTCTCTCTCTTCCCCTTCTCCTAGCCCTCCTCTCCCCTCTTCCTTGGCTGCCCTGCCTCTCTCCCCACCTTCCTTTCCATGTCTGGGTCTGTGGGGTTTGCAGGCCTAGTGGTCAGACAACTGCCAGGCATGACTGGACCTGTGGCCAGTGGCCTCAGTTGTTTGTAAAGAGGGCTGGAAGTGGAAAGGGCCCGGAGGGATGTGGTGAGGGTCGAAGACCAGACCAGGGAAGGCTAGTTACTCAGCCACCCCCGCTGGGGCCTGGCAGGCTCAGCGGATGGCAGCAGCCAGGACTGTTATTGCTGGAGAGACGCCCATCTGGCGCACACCCTGCCTTGGCACCCAGCCAGCACCCACGCCCCTCTAGAGCCGCCTCCCTGGACAAACACCCAGTTGCTGGGTGCCAGGGCCCTCTACTGGGCAGCCCTGGGTGCCCCAGCTCATATAGGCTTGTGCCTGAAGTTTCTGTTAGCCAGGCCCAGCCAGGCCTTTTCACCCTCTGCCTGCGTCTGGCCCTTCCTGGGCTCCCTCAAGTCCCTGGTGCAGGAGTGGGGTAGGGTGGGAAGGGCAGGTCCGGCAGCACCCCTCCAACCCCATCTATTCTATTTAGGACTGGGGCTTGCCCTGCCTCCCTACTCCCCATTCCAGGCCCCAAGCATGGCTCACCACCTCCTACTCTGTACCACCCTTCCCCAGGCCTGTATCCTCTCAGCTGTCATGGATGAGCCAGCTGGGTTTGATGGAAGTGTGTTGGCTCAGCCCGGGGTTTATCACCAGCACATGATCATGACTGGATATATTTTCAATTGTGTTTGTGATTGTGTCTCCATGGGCGGTGGCAAGATTGGGACTAGGAAAAGTAGAGGCACTTGCCTGAGGCGCAAAATTTAAGAAAGCGCCAAAAAAAACTCAGCATTCAAGATAACTGTATTTTAATGTAATATTTTTAAAAATCAAAGTTAAAGAAAAAAAAATCCCTGATAAACAAAATATCAAAACTTTAAAGACAGGCTCCACCCTCTGAGGATCACTCATCTCATTTCGCTCCCTCTGCTTGTGTATAGGAGGGCGGTTAGCGGGGCAAGGGTTCGAGGAAACCCAACTGTTTACCAGCTTCGTCTTCTAGCCCACTTTCTGACCTTGTGGGCATCTGTATGTAATGGCGGGGCGAGTCGGTGAGGGTCAGATCATGTAAGAAACGCCTTCAGAGTCCCCAAAACACATCCCCTCCGCCCGTGCC
Organism: Tamandua tetradactyla; assembly: GCF_023851605.1. Taxonomy (NCBI): domain Eukaryota; kingdom Metazoa; phylum Chordata; class Mammalia; order Pilosa; family Myrmecophagidae; genus Tamandua; species Tamandua tetradactyla. Next base: position 101,834,376 of record NC_135331.1, on the reverse strand, counting down.
CCCCGCCTTCCGTTTCCCGGGGCGGTCTCGCGGCAGCCCCGCCCCCGCCCGCTGGGGCAGCGTGAGAACAGCGCAGGCCCCGCCCCCATGCCAGTTCCAGGACCCCCGGGCCCACCCCCAGCCCCCCCGGGGCCTCTGCTCCCCGCGCACCTGCCAGGGCTTGGGAGGGGGCATCGGAGTGGAGGGGGAGCGGAAGTTCCTGGCTCGGCGGGCCCCCGGCCCCCGCCCGGCCTCCTCACCTGGGCACCCGGGCCATGGCTGTGGCGGGAGAGCGCAGCCCGCGCCGGGCCCGACCGGCGGGTTCCGCCCAGCGAGGCTGTCGGAGCTCAGGAGGGCGACGGGGGCTGCAACGGGTGGTCCCGGCGCCCGGCCCGCGCCCCGCCGGGCGCGGCTCAGAAGCGGGAAGCGCTTCGGGAAGCTGGCGGGAAGGAGGCCCGGGGCAGGCCTGGTGGGAGGGGCCCGTCGGGTCTGGAAAGGGCGGTTGGCAGAGGAGGCGCCTTTAGACGCCTACGGCCCCGGAGGGGGACGGGGTTAGGGGGCCCCCTTCATCCCGCATCCCCTGCCCCTCAGGGCGCCTTGCGGAGGGGAATGAGTACGTGCACTGGCTCTGTAGCATATGCAAAGGCTCTTAAGCACCCGGGGAGGAGGCAGACTGTGCTGAAGGGTGGGGGGCAAGGGCCTGACAGAAAGCCCCGCAGGGCTGGGGTGGGGGCGGCCGCTTCTGGTCTCAGTTCTTCTGGCCCAGACTTCTGAAGGGTGTGGGGACAGAATGGTGATCGCGAAAGGGGCATACATTTCTCAGTTTCTCCCTCTGAACATGGAGCCTATGACTCACTTGGAGAAGAAAGATTATTGCTCCGGAGGCTGGGATGCAAATTTATCTGTCGACTCATTTGACCTTAGAGAGGCTTCCGGTTGGGAAGCAGAAAACGAGGAGGTGATTTCCTCAGGTAACGCCCAGTCACCGCAGATCTCTGACTGGAGTGAGAGGGCAGCTCCGGCGCGCTCCACTATGTGGCTGCCCACGGGGTTCCTTCCCAAACAATTCTCCCTCTTCCCACCACCACCATCTGAGAAGAGTCCCCAGCCTCCCTCAGGGACACTTTCTGCCCTATCCTGAGCTGGCCAGGTAACCTTCAAGAGAAACCCAACCCGTTACTGGGTCACAGTGTGACACACTTACAAATTAGATGTAAGAAAAAACTTCCAGGCAGTGAGGACCGAGACCAACAGTGGAACTGGTAGTAAAAGCCTTGCAGTTGTCCTCTCCCCTGTGCCTCCCACCTCCCGGCAAAGCTATGACTTGCAGCACAGGAATATGGGTGGCCAACAAGACTTTTGAAGGCACCCCAAGATTCAATCAACAAACATTTATTGAGCATCTATTATATGCTGGGCTTTGTGGGGGGGGGAGGGTAGGTCTGCCTCCCTAGGTAATCAAGGTTTTATTATCTGAAGGCTGAATGCAAGCAGTCTGGACTGAAATCTTGCCTCTCGGCTTAATTCCCAGTCATTCCTGGGTTACGTGTTGTCCCTCGTACAACCTTGATGTCCCCATGTGCATAGGAGAAAGTCAGTTCCCCTCCCCACTGAGGCCAGATATGGTTAGGAGAAGTCCTGGGAGGAACAGAGACCAGGAGCTGATCAGTTTTCTGCTACATACAGGTCATCCTTCCAGAAGACATTTATTTCTGCTGGCAGAGGAAAGGAGGGGGCCGGGACCCCATGTCCTGGCCAGGCCTCCCTCATACTCATCCCCTCCCCCCATCAAGTCTCCTGCCCGCTGAGCAAACCATGGTCAGTGACAGTGTCGAGATGTCCTACTCCAAAAGAAAGCAGTTAGATGGACACAGCTGCTGCCAGGACTCGGCCTCACTTTGGATGGGCTAGCCTTTCCCTCCTCTCTGGATGGGCCACTCTAGAGGGCTCCTGGGCATCTGGTGGGTGTCGCTGGCTGAGGACGAAGAGCAGGCAGCCCAGCAAAGCCTCTCGCATGTCCTGGGAGCCTAGGCGGCGGGCGAGTCTGCCCAGCAGGGGCAGGAGATGCTGGCGGGCCAGGCGGGCAGCGGGCAGCAACAGCCGGGAGAGCAGTGCTCGCAGCAGCAGTGGGAGCAGCGGGGCCGGCATGGCCTGGTCAGCGGCAGGAAGGCAACCCGGGCCCTAGGCTTGCACCTTTCCTGCTCCCTCTTCACCTGGCAAAGATATGGAGTGGGTAGGATTCACATCCCTCTCTCCCCAATTAGCACTTCACACCCCCCAGACCGCGCTTCATGGGCCATTTTTGCTTTCTTGAAGTCCTTTCTCTTGGCAAGGAGAGTGGTTCTCCTGTTGCACAGAGACTATTCAAGGGAATGGTAAAACTGGAGCTAAAACCCACAACGTGCCATTCATTCCCATCCTCCAGGAACAACTACTGTTTCGTGGACAGTCCCTCAGTCACCCCCTCCTCAGACACAATTTCTGACCCCCTGGGTTTCCCCTAACACTTCTTCTTCAACCCAGCAAGATCCCTTCCCTGATGAACTCTAATTTCCTTCTCATTTGAGGTCCCTCCATCCACCAGGCTCTGACACCACCCACCTACCAACATCCCCTCCCACCCAACAGTGGCAGCTCTCACCGGTCGGAATTGCTGCTCAGAATCAGTCTCGGGCTGAGTCTGCCTGTAGGAGCAGCAGCTTCACTGGATACAACACGGGGGCAGACGCACCCAGCCCAGCCCAGCCCCACCCATGACAGCTTGCCTGGGTTTGAGGGAGTGATGGAGAAGAGACAGCTGTGGCCTGGCACCTGGTCTATTAGGAGAGGGTCAGCTGGGCTGGGCCGGGCCCCCCTTCCAGTCTGGGAGGAGGGGGGTGGGGGACATACTCAGGCATTCCTCTTATAGGATGCAGACCTCAGAGTTGGATCTGGACTGCCCTTTCTAAATGTGTGACCTTGGGCACATGGGCGTGCCCTGGCCCCAGTCCTCTCCTCTGTCCCCTCAGGACTCTATCAGGAGGAGTAAGTGGAATGAGACACTGCGTGAGATGCACTCGCCTAAACCTCAGGAGCAGTAAGCTGGCAGGCAGCCCAGACACGCATCTAAACCCAAGGCATGCCCGGAGAGTGTGGGGACTCAGGGGACAGGGAGAATAGGACCCAGTGGCCACCTGTGGGCCCTCTCCTGGTGGCAGGGGCAGCATGGTCCATCTCCTCGTGGGGCCCAGTTGGGCATTACTGGGTGGCACACCCCTCAGGGAAAGAAGAAGGGTGCCCACTGCAGGACCCTCTTCTCCACCCTCTTGGTCTTTTCCAGATTAAATGAGTTTCAACGGGGTAGTCAGGAGTAGAGACAGCATATTGTATTCTTTTTCTTTATTTTAAAAGACCTCATTCTTCTACTTCATGAAATGGGTATAATTCCTGTTTTTCTAGGCTCGGATGAAATAATGGTCATGAAAGTGTCTTGTTACTACAGAGATTTGAGACTATGATAACTTATCATCCTGCCCACCACTGACTGCCATCATCATCATCATCATCTCCATCATCTTCAAAGACCTGGAAGAAAGAAAACTCAGCAGGTTGAAAAGATCTGTCCAATTCTACTTGAAGGAAGCAGGCCAGGAGCTAGAGAGTAGGTTTGTCGGTGGTGTCTGCCTCACCTTCCAGTTGCTTCCTGAGGAGGTGGTGTAAAGAAGGATTTTATAAAGCTTAACAGTAGCTAACTTTTCTTAGGTAAAGAAGGATTTTATAAAGCTTAACAGTAGCTGACTTTTCTTAGGTAAAGAAGGATTTTATAAAACTTAGCAGTAGCTAACTTTTCTTGCCTAATTTAGCTATTTACATGTATTTTAGCTTCTGAATGATAGAAATATCTAGCGAAAGCATTTGTGTCATTTTATATTCACTACTATGCATTTGGTGTGAGTTAAGTATTGTGAAGGAAAGAGTTATGGGCCCCATCAGGCTAAGAAAAACAGCTCGGGACCTTCCAGGGTGGTTATCTGCCTCTCCCAACCCCCATGACTCCTTGCACCAGAAATGCTTGTTGTGAAAATGATCGTTATCTGCTTCTTGCATGAAGCAACACCTGTGACCCATGCTCAACCCCCACCCCCCTCCTCCTCCCCCTTAAAAAGCTTCCCCAAACCCAGGCTAGGGGCTCTCTGTTCCTGCGTGTTCAGTGAGCCCCACGCATGTGTGGTAAATAAACCCCTTGCGTGTTGCATGAGAGAACATCTCTTGGAGTCCTCCTTTGCGTGGAAAAACTCTCAAATTCTTACAGTGGGACAGCCATCTGCTTTCCCAGAGCTGTGGGTGGGGCATGTGGTGACTACACCTGTGCCAAGCCCCTAAGTTTGTTATCTCGGGGGAGCAATTGTTATTACCATTGTACAGATGAGGAGACTGATGTTCCTGGTGGTCAAGCAACTCATTCAGAATCACCCAGCAAATAAATGGCTTAATCTTCCCCCAAACCTGCCCCTCACCTAGGCTTCCCCCATCTTTGCACCTTTCTAGTCAGACCAAAATCTCGAGAGTTATCCTCAACTCCTTGCTTCCTAGCACAGTCCACCATCCGCATTAGTCAATACTGGTAGCTCTACTCTCAAAATATTCAGAATCTCACCACCTTACCGCCACCACTAACTCCACCCTCATCTGAGCATCCATCATCTCCTGCTGGAGTTATTGTGGCAGCCTCCCTGACTGGTGTCCTGGTTTCTCTTTTCCACACACTGGCTACAATAATCCTTATAAAACATGGAACAGATTCTGTTCCTTTTCTGCTCAAACTGTCCAATGGCTTTGTCTCAAAGTTTAAGCCAAAGACCTTAGTGTGACCTGCAAGGTCCTGGGAGATCTGCTACCCCCGCCCCCGCCACCCCCACTTCTAGTTCTTCCCTCTCTCACTCTGCTCCAGTCACACTGGCCTCCTTGCTGTCCCTTGACTGTGTCAGGCACATTTCTACCTCAGGGCCTTTGCACCCGCCATTGCTTCTGCCTGCAACAATCTCCCTGCAGTTATCCACATGGTTCCATCTTTCATCTTCATCTTTGTTCATCTTTACCCACACGTCACCTAATCATTTTATTTAAAAGGGCGCCTCCAAGTGGTTTAAGTGGGAAGTTTTATGTTGTATACATTTTATCACAATAATTTTTTTTTTTTTGCATGGGTAGGCATCAGGAATCGAACTCGGGTCTCTGTCATGGCAAGGAAGAATCCTGCCTGCCGAGCTACTGTGGCCTGTCAATAAATTATTTGTAAGTGCACCTCCTCTACTCCTCTCTTGCTGCCCCCTCCCTATCACCCCCCTCTGCTTTCTTTGTCTCCATAGCCAATAATCATCTAACCTGCTAGGAATTTTACTTCCTTATCTTACTTCTCATCTGCCTCCCCCACTAGAGTGTAATCTCCATGAGAGGAGGGACTTGAAACTATTTTGTCTGTTGCTGTGTCCCCAGCTCTTGGCAATAAATATTTGTTGTTAGAATAAATAAATGAAGCATCTGCAGCAGGATCCACACCCACGTCTGTTTGCGCCCACCACAGGCTAAGTCCTTCAGCTCACTGAGCCTCAGTGCTCCTTCGATGCACGGTCACACCCAGAATGTGTGCTAGAGCCCTGTGGGCCACAGAGAGCCCCGAAACAGACAGATGCTTGGAGAGGAGGAACAGACCACACTGCACGAGAGAAGAAACCAAGACAAAAGGGAGCAGGGTCAGGCCCAGCAGGAACCGCAGAGGCCCTGCCAAGCGCTGGCGCCTGTCAGTGGTTGCTCTCAGTCACACTGCTGCTACCCCCCCCCACCCCCACTGAGACTCGGTTTCCAAAGCTGTGAAATCTTTGGACCCTGGGCCTGGGGCTGGACACTTGTTCTCCAGTCCCATGTAAACAGGCTAGGGGCTTCTGGGGAACTTGAAGATGAGGCAAAGGCCTTTGGCTCCAATAACAAAGGGGAGCCCCAGCGGAGGTTGGGAAGAAAGGCTGGAGGGGACAGTGGCTGGGTGTGAAGAATAGATCCAGTCTTAGCTACCCGCTTCCTCCCTGCACCCCCTTCCTGGGATTAACTCCTCTCTCCACCCCCTTTTCTTCCCTGAGGTGAGATGGAAAACCAAGGACTCTGCAAAGGCTTTCCTCAGCCTTTCCCAGAAAGATAACTATGCCTCTTTGGCAACAAAGCTGCCACTGTGCAATTCCTTCTACTTCCTGGTTTGACTTTGGGTAATGGATTTTCCATGTACTGCCCTGATCTTTGTCCCCCACCCACAGCTGGCCAGGGAGGGGCCAAGCAACTATGAGGAAACTGGCCAAACCTCTACTTTCCTCAAAAATTTTTTAAAGGCATCTGAGTTCTGACTTGTGAAGTTGAGGACTATGGATGGGCGGTAAGGCATCCTCCACCCTGGTCTGCAGCCCACATCCTCAGGGCCATCCATAAGCATTCAGGACACCCCCACCCCCACCCCAAACACAAGCATCAGTTAACTGAGCTGTTCGTGTCAACAACAAGCATTGAGCACCTACTGTGTGCCAGGCCCATGCAAGACACTGGGGGCAGTGGTGAACAGGATGGATGCCCAGTGGAGCAGGGTGATGGACAAGCAGTTGGGGAAACAAGGGCGGGGCGGGGAGAGTGGTCATAGAGCTGATGGGCTCTTGCAAGACCCAGGAGCACCCCTGCTCATCCCACCTCTTTCTGCATGTCTCCACCAGGGCCTCCAAGGCACATGGCCACTGCCTCTGCTCCCCGCTGCATGGGTGCTTAAAAGTGCTTCTGCAATAGTCATTCGGATCTGGATTCACATCCTGGTTCAGGGTCTCCGTGGATGGCTGGGAAGGCTGTACACTGCACCACTGTGGGGGCGGCAGGGGGTCAGCAGCCAGAACCCAGTATGAACACACCCTCTGGAGCTGCGCAGTAGTAAGGTATCCCTCCTCTCGAAAATAGCAATAATACTAATACTATGTCTGATGGGACTAAGAGATGGGAAGAATACCTGGGCCAGGCTTGGCTCCAAGATGGTACCCTATGAGCACGTGTGCCTTCCATCTTCTCAGGTCTTACCTCTAGTACACCCCTATCCAGGACGGCAGGATGGGCTGCTCCTCGAAGGCCTGATCTGAGACATGGCTCATGAGCAGCCACCTAATGCAGTTGCTAGTGCTGGGGCTTTTGGGGAATCAGTGGAGGCCCAGGTGCCAATGAGGCCCCAGCCTCTGGCTCTATCATGTTCTGTTGCCCTGCCATCCTCTCTGAGGACTGGCAATGGCCTGGAATCTTTCCCATTTGTGGGACATCGAGACAGTACTGACCCCCCAATAAAGAGTTCTGAAGGAGGGTTGCAGAGGCTTCATCAAGGGCAGGGAGTCCCAAGGGGCGCCATGGCCCAGGAGCAGGCATGGAGGCCTCCTGTGCCAGGCACCTGGGCGGGCCAGGTATAGTAAGTGTTGGTGAGGAAGGATGCTAGGCCAGGAGCTGGAAGTTGGCCCGGGCTCTATCACAGCACCTCTCTGCCTTCATCTGCACAGTGGGGACAGTAGTTCTGTTGCCACCTACGTGAGTGGGGCTGTTGGGAGGACCTGAGGGCTGGCCGCGGTGACAACTTTAAAGGAACACCTTGTGCACTGCACTGTAGCTTGCCCAGTTCAGAGATTATGTGCTTCAGAGTGTTGGTGCCCCGACCCATATCTGCCATTCCTCTCTCCTCCCGCCCTGAGAAATGACAGACCCGTGACCAGCCAGCTGGGCAATAGGACACGCTCTAGGCAGGCTTGTACCACATGGATAAAATGGGTCAGGGAGGTGGATGCTGGCTGAGGGAGTAACCAGAGTCGACAAGTGGGACCCTTCCCTACCCAAGAGAACAGTTGCTCTGGCCGAGGAAGAGGAGGGTCACAAGAGGGGCAGTCAGGGCCTGTATCAAACGCAGCCCACTTTCGCATGGAAACAGCTGTCACTCTCCCCAGCCGCAGCTGCCAGGCCCCTGGGTGGGAGGTGGGAGCCCTACCCGCTCTGGCAATGCTCACTGGGAAGGCCAGCTGCTGGGGCAGGACAGCTGCTCCCTGGGCAGTGGGAGGGAGCGGGGGATGGTCTGAGGGGCTGGAGGAGGGTTGGGCAGGACATGGGTAAGAAGAGCAGAAACAACCTCAAGTCTCCAGGAACAAAACTAACAAAGACTGAGCAAGACCCTAGTGGAGACAACAATTGTCCCTTTATTTATTTATTTATTTTTTACTGAAGGGCAAGAAAGGAGACAAGTATATGGACAGTGTGATAAGGTAATGGTCAGTGATGTTATAGAGATGTTAGTTCTCCTCAGGTTAATCTAGAAATTCAATGCGATTCCAATCAAGAGCAACAGGACTTTTTCATAATTCTGGAATTTGACAAGTTAATCAAAAAATGTATATGAAACAAAAAGGGTGGGGGTGCCCCAAGGCAGTACTGAAGAAGAAAAGGAGGAAGGAACAGACCCTACAGCTCCCAATCTGATGACATGGGAATTAAAACAGTGTGGGAAGATGCAAGGGCAGGCACAGCAAGCTAGGAACAGAATGGAGAGCTTAGAAATCGCTCCAAGAACCCGTGGAAGAAAGTGGGCATTGCGTTTTGGTGGAGAAGGGACATAACAGGATCAGAAATGGGCTGGCTCCAGGGCTGTACATCTCCCTGGCAACATGGGACACAGCTGTCAGGGATGAGCCTGGTTCTGGCATCTTAGGAGTGAGAAAGACTTCTTAACCAAAAGAGGATGAGAAATGAAGCAAAATAAAGTTTCAGTGGCTGAGAAATTTCAAATAGAGTCAACAGATTATTCTTATGCAGTATATAGATACCCCTTGTCAGTTTTGGTATATTGAAGTAGCTAGAGGGAAATACCTGAAACTGCTGAACTGTAATCCAGTACCCTTATTTCTTGTATAAAGTATAACTACAGAGCTTTCACAATGACATCGTGTGATTATGAAAACCATTTGACTGTGAAAACTGTGTGATTGTGAAAACTGTGTGACTGACACTCCCTTTACCCAGTGTGTGGACAGATGAGTAAGAAAATAAAGACAAAAAATAAATAAATAATGGGGGTGGGGATGGGGTGGGATGGGATGTTTTAGGTATTCTTTTTTTTTTTTTTTAACTTTTTTTAAATTGTGAAATATAACACATATACAAAAAAGCAATGAATTTCCAAGTATATTTTAACAAGTAGTTATAGAACAGATTTTAAAGTTTGGTGTGGGTTATAGTTCCACGATTTTTTTTTTTTCTAGCTGCCTCAAGACACTGGAGACCAACAGAAATATCAATATAATGATTCAGCAGTCATACTCATTTGTTAAATCCTATCTTCTCTGTTATACTCCTTCTTCTCTTTAAATAACATATATACATAAAAGCAATAAACTTCAAAGTACATCGCAACAATTACTTGTAGAACAGATTTCAGAGTTTGGTATGGGTTACAATTCCACAATTTTAGGTTTTCATTTCTAGCTGCTGTAAGGTACTGGAGGCTAAAAGAAACATTGGTATAATGATTCAGCACTCACACTCATTTATAAGTCCAACCTTCTCTGTGTAACTCCACCATCACCTTTGATCTTTCTCCCACTCTTCAGGGGTTTTGGGGCTATGCCCATTCTAACTTTTTCATGTTGGAAGAGCCTGTCAATAATATGGGATAGGGGAATGGAACTAGTTGATGTTTTGGAAGGGTTGGCCCCTTTGCATTTCAGGACTTATTTGGTCTAGGGACCCATCTGGAAATTGTAGGTTTTGGAAAGTTACCCTATTGCTTGGAACTTTTTCAGAATCTTAACTAGTGCCCTAGGTATTCTTTAGGATTGGCAGGAATAGTTTTGGTTGGGGTTTAGCAAGTTATGATAGGTAGCAATGTCAAACTGAAGCAGGTGTAAAAGTGACCTCCAGTGTAGCCTCTCAACTCTATTTGAACTCTCTCAGCCACTGATATCTTATTTGTTACACTTCTTTTCCCCCTTTTTGTCAGGATGGCATTGTTGATCCCATGGTTTACTTTCATTTCTATTTTTACTTTTTTTGGAGTAATGAAAGTGTTCAAAAATCAATTGTGATCATGAATGCACAACTATGTGATGTTACTGTGAATCACTGATTGTGCACTTTGGATGATTTATATGGTATGTGAATTGTGCCAGTTGTGTACCCCAGAAAAGCTGTTCTTTATTCCTCATTTAATATTGCTGGGTAGGATCTCTTTGATTAAGTTGTTTTCATAGAGATTGATCCACCCAAATGTGGGTGGGACCTTTTGATAAGGTGGTGTCCATGGAGATGTGTCTCCACTCATTCAAGGTTGGGTTGCCTACTGAAGTCCTTTAAGAGGGGAGCATTTTGGAAAGAGCTTTAGAACCCACACAGCCAGAGACCTTTGGAGATGAAGAAGTAACCCCCTACCCCCCACCCGGGGGAATCTCATGAAACAAATAGCTCAGAGAGAAAGCTAGTAGACATCACCATGTGCCTTCCCAGCTGACAGAGGGGTTCCAGATGGCATCAGCCTTTCTTGAGTGAAGGTAACCTTAAGTTGGTGCCTTAATTTGACATTTTCAAGGCCTTAGAACTGTAACTTGCAATGTAATAAATTCCCTTTTTAAAAGCTGTTTCAGGCACTGGGGGTGGGGGGGCTTGGAGTGCGGTGGTGGGGCGGTTGACAGGGTTCAGGACTTCCGGAGAAGATGGCGGCTTAATAAGACGTGTGGGTCTTAGTTCCTCCTCCAGAACAGCTACTAAAGAAATAGAAACGGTACAGAACAGCTCCCGGAGCCAGGATAGAGACCAAAAAGACAGCGTACCCCATTCTGGAACGGCTGAACCGGCAGGGAGAATCCTCTGTGGTGAGATACCCGAGAGGCGCGCGCTTCCCCGGGCCGGGGCGGCCGGCGGCCGGAGTCCCTCCCTCCCTCCTTCCCGGGCCGGCTGGGAGAATTGGATAGGCGGTCCCCTCAAGCCGCAGCGGCCGGCGCCCCACTCCACGTGCGTGCGGATTCCCAGGTGGCTGGGAGATTTGAATCGGCACTCCCCCAAGCCGCAGAGGCCGGCGCCCCCCACCACGCGCGGATTCTCAGGCCGGCTGGGAGATTCGGATCGGCACTCCCCCAAGCCGCTTCGGCTGGCGACCCTCCCCCAAAGTGAGAGTTTTCCAAAGTTAAAGGAGCCACAGCATCTTTTACTGGTGGGACCCGCAGACAGACGAGCGCCACGAGCGCCACATACTGGGCAGGATAAGAAAAACAGAGCCCAGAGAATTCACAGGAAAATCTTTCAACCTGCTGGGTGGGTCCCACACCCAGGGAAATCTGATTAAATGCCCAGACGCCAGCAGAAAATAACGGATCATGCTAGGAAAATTGAAGATATGGCCCAGTCAAAGGAACAAACCAATAGTTCAAATGAGACACAGGAGCTGAGACAACTAATTCTGAATATATGAACAGAAATGGAAAACCTCTTCAAAAACCAAATCAATAAATTGAGGGAGGACATGAAGAAGACATGGGCTGAACAAAAAGAAGAAATAGAAAGTCTGAAAAAACAAATCACAGAACTTATGGGATTGAAGGACAAAGTAGAAAAGATGGAAAAAACAATGGATACCTACAATGGTAGATTTAAAGAGACAGAAGATAGAATTAGTGAACTGGAGGATGGAACATCTGAATTCCAAAAAGAAACAGAAACTATAGGGAAAAGAATGGAAAAATTTGAGCAGGGGATCAGGGAACTGAATGATAATATGAAGCACACAAATATACGTGTTGTGGGTGTCCCAGAAGGAGAAGAGAAAGGAAAAGGAGGAGAAAAACTAATGGAAGAAATTATCACTGAAAATTTCCCAACTCTTACGAAAGACCTAAAATTACAGATCCAAGAAGTGCAGCGCACCCCAAAGAGAATAGACCCAAATAGGCGTTCTCCAAGACACTTACTAGTTAGAATGTCAGAGGTCAAAGAGAAAGAGAGGATCTTGAAAGCAGCAAGAGAAAAACAATCCATCACATACAAGGGAAACCTAATAAGACTATGTGTAGATTTCTCAGCAGAAACCATGGAAGCTAGAAGACAGTGGGATGATATATTTAAATTACTAAAAGAGAAAAACTGCCAACCAAGACTTCTATATCCAGCAAAGTTGTCATTCAAAAATGAGGGAGAAATTAAAACATTTTCAGACAAAAAGTCACTGAGAGAATTTGTGACCAAGAGACCAGCTCTGCAAGAAATACTAAAGGGAGCACTAGAGTCAGATACGAAAAGACAGAAGAGAGAGGTATGGAGAAGAGTGTAGAAAGAAGGAAAATCAGATATGATATATATAATACAAAAGGCAAAATGGTAGAGGAAAATATTATCCAAACAGTAATAACACTAAATGTTAATGGACTGAATTCCCCAATCAAAACATAGACTGGCAGAATGGATTACAAAACAGGATCCTTCTATATGCTGTCTACAGGAAACACATCTTAGACCCAAAGATAAACACAGGTTGAAAGTGAAAGGTTGGGAAAAGATATTTCATGCAAATAACAACCAGAAAAGAGCAGGAGTAGCTATACTAATATCCAACAAATTAGACTTCAAATGTAAAACAGTTAAAAGAGACAAGGAAGGACACTATCTACTAATAAAAGCAACAATTAAACAAGAAGACATAACAATCATAAATATTTATGCACCGAACCAGAATGCCCCAAAATACATGAGGAATACACTGCAAACACTGAAAAGGGAAATAGACACATCTACCATAATAGTTGGAGACTTCAATTCACCACTCTCATCAATGGACAGAACATCTAGACAGAGGATCGATAAAGAAATAGAGAATTTGAATATTACAATAAATGAGCTAGACTTAACAGACATTTATAGGACATTACATCCCACAACAGCAGGATACACCTTTTTCTCAAGTGCTCATGGATCATTCTCAAAGATAGACCATATGCTGGGTCACAAAGCAAGTCTTAACAAATTAAAAAAGATTGAAATCATACACAACACTTTCTCGGATCATAAAGGAATGAAGTTGGAAATCAATAATAGGCGGAGTGCCAGAAAATTCACAAATACGTGGAGGCTCAACAACACACTCTTAAACAATGAGTGGGTCAAAGAAGAAATTGCAAGAGAAATTAGTAAATACCTCGAGGCAAATGAAAACGAAAACACAACATATCAAAACCTATGGGACACAGCAAAGGAAGTGCTAAGAGGGAAATTTATTGCCCTAAATGCCTATATCAGAAAAGAAGAAAAGGCAAAAATGCAGGAATTAACTGTCCACTTGGAAGAACTGGAGAAAGAACAGCAAACTAACCCCAAAGCAAGCAAAAGGAAAGAAATAACAAAGATTAGAGCAGAAATAAATGAAATTGAAAACATGAAAACAATAGAGAAAATCAATAAGACCAGAAGTTGGTTCTATGAGAAACTCAATAAGATTGATGGGCCCTTAGCAAGATTGACAAAAAGAAGAAGAGAGAGGATGCAAATAAATAAGATCAGAAATGGAAGAGGAGACATAACCACTGACCTCACAGAAATAAAGGAGGTAATAACCGGATACTATGAACAACTTTACGCTAATAAATACAACAATTTAGATGAAATGGACGGGTTCCTGGAAAGACATGAACAACCAACTTTGACTCAAGAAGAAATAGATGACCTCAACAAACCAATCACAAGTAAAGAAATTGAATCAGTCATTCAAAAGCTTCCCAAAAAGAAAAGTCCAGGACCAGACGGCTTCACATGTGAATTCTATCAAACATTCCAGAAAGAATTAGTACCAACTCTCCTCAAACTCCTCAAAAAAATCGAAGTGGAGGGAAAGCTACCTAATTCATTCTATGAAGCCAACATCACCCTCATACCAAAACCAGGCAAAGATATTACTAAAAAAGAAAACTACAGACCAATCTCTCTAATGAATATAGATGCAAAAATCCTCAACAAAATTCTAGCAAATCGAATCCAACAACACATCAAAAGAATTATACATCATGACCAAGTAGGATTCATCCCAGGTATGCAAGGATGGTTCAACATAAGAAAATCAATTAATGTAATACACCATATCAACAAATCAAAGCAGAAAAATTACATGATCATCTCAATTGATGCAGAGAAGGCATTTGACAAGATTCAACATCCTTTCCTGTTGAAAACACTTCAAAAGATAGGAATACAAGGGAACTTCCTTAAAATGATAGAGGGAATATATGAAAAACCCACAGCTAATATCATCCTCAATGGGGAAAAATTGAAAACTTTCCCCCTAAGATCAGGAACAAGACAAGGGTGTCCATTATCACCACTATTATTCAACATTGTGTTGGAGGTTCTAGCCAGAGCAATTAGACAAGAAAAAGAAATACAAGGCATCAAAATTGGAAAGGAAGAAGTAAAACTATCACTGTTTGCAGACGATATGATACTATATGTCGAAAACCCGGAAAAATCCACAACAAAACTACTAGAGCTAATAAATGAGTACAGCAAAGTAGCAGGTTACAAGATCAACATTCAAAAATCTGTAGCATTTCTATACACCAGCAATGAACAAGCTGAGGGGGAAATCAAGAAACGAATTCCATTTACAATTGCAACTAAAAGAATAAAATACCTAAGAATAAATTTAACTAAAGAGACAAAAAACCTATACAAAGAAAACTACAAAAAACTGCTAAAAGAAATCACAGAAGACCTAAATAGATGGAAGGGCATACCGTGTTCATGGATTGGAAGACTAAATATAGTTAAGATGTCAATCCTACGTAAATTGATTTACAGATTCAATGCAATACCAATCAAAATCCCAACAACTTATTTTTCAGAAATAGAAAAAACAATAAGCAAATTTATTTGGAAGGGCAGGGTGCCCCGAATTGCTAAAAGTATCTTGAGGAAAAAAAACGAAGCTGGAGGTCTCACGCTGCCGGACTTTAAGGCATATTATGAAGCCACAGTGGTCAAAACAGCATGGTGCTGGCATAAAGATAGATATATCGACCAATGGAATCGAATAGAGTGCTCAGATATAGACCCTCTCATCTATGGACATTTGATCTTTGATAAGGCAGTCAAGCCAACTCACTTGGGACAGAACAGTCTCTTCAATAAATGGTGCCTAGAGAACTGGATATCCATATGCAAAAGAATGAAAGAGGACCCGTATCTCACACCCTATATAAAAGTTAACTCAAAATGGATCAAAGATCTAAACATTAGGTCTAAGACCATAAAACAGTTAGAGGAAAATGTAGGGAGATATCTTATGAAACTTACAATTGGAGGCGGTTTTATGGACCTTAAACCTAAAGCAAGAGCACTGAAGAAAGAAAGAAAGAAATGGGAGCTCCTCAAAATTAAACACTTTTGTGCATCAAAGAACTTCATCAAGAAAGTATAAAGATAGCCTACACAATGGGAGACAATATTTGGAAACGACATATCAGATAAAGGTCTAGTATCCAGAATTTATAAAGAGATTGTTCAACTCAACAACAAAAAGACAGCCAACCCAATTACAAAATGGGAAAAAGACTTGAACAGACACCTATCAGAAGAGGAAATACAAATGGCCAAAAGGCACATGAAGAGATGCTCAATG
The DNA here is from genome assembly GCF_023851605.1 of Tamandua tetradactyla. Lineage (NCBI taxonomy): Eukaryota > Metazoa > Chordata > Mammalia > Pilosa > Myrmecophagidae > Tamandua > Tamandua tetradactyla. Next base: position 101,818,721 of record NC_135331.1, on the reverse strand, counting down.
TCCCTGGCCATTAGAGAAATGCAAATCAAAACCACAATGAGATATCATCTCACACCCACCAGAATGGCCATTATCAACAAAACAGAAAATGACAAGTGCTGGAGAGGATGCGGAGAAAGAGGCACACTTATCCACTGTTGGTGGGAATGTCAAATGGTGCAACCACTGTGGAAGGCAGTTTGGCGGTTCCTCAAAAAACTGAATATAGAATTGCCATACGACCCAGCAATACCATTGCTAGGTATCTACTCAGAGGACTTAAGGGCAAAGACACAAACGGACATTTGCACACCAATGTTTATAGCAGCATTATTTACAATTGCAAAGAGATGGAAACAGCCAAAATGTCCATCAACAGACGAGTGGCTAAACAAACTGTGGTATGTTCATACGATGGAATATTATGCAACTTTAAGACAGAATAAACTTATGAAGCATGTAATAACATGGATGGACCTAGAGAACATTATGCTGAGTGAGTCTAGCCAAAAACTAAAGGACAAATACTGTATGGTCCCACTGATGTGAACCGACATTAGAGAATAAACTTGGAATATGTCATTGGTAACAGAGTCCAGCAGGAGTTAGAAACAGGGTAAGAGAATGGGTAATTGGAGCTGAAGGGATACAGACTGTACAACAGGACTAGATACAAAAACTCAAAAATGGACAGCACAATACTACTTAATTGTAATGTAATTATGTTAAAACACTGAATAAAGCTGCATCTGAGCTATAAAAAAAAAGCTGTTTCATTTTTGGAATATTACATTCTGGCAGCTTTATCAAACTAAAACATGAATATATAATATTTCTCAATAAAATTGCATGTAAAAAAAAGAAAGAAATGGACTGGGACTATCAGCCACCCATAAAGGCAGGGGTAAGATTTGATCCTCCAGCATACTAACTGCAAAAGTAAATTCCGAGGCTATTAGGGATCTTAATGTGAAAAGGAAAACTTTAAAAGATGGGAGCTGATCTTTAGGAGTTTGGAATTATTTGGAGTAGAGAATTATTTGATTTTTAAATTTTTACAAATGTTCTGTCATGGTAATCCTCAAAATTACACAAAAATAGAAAGAACCCCTGTGTACCCATTACCCAGCTTCAATAATAATCTGACAACTTTTGATTCACAAAACACACCTCATGCACAGTGAAAAGACAGCTCCCACAGACTGGGAGAAGACATTTGCAATCTGCATCACTAAGAAAGATTTAATATCAGTCATAGAGCACTGCTGTAATCAATAAGAAAATGGCAACAACAACAACAACAAAAATCCACTACAAAACAATAGAAAAAATAAACAAAGGATATGAGGAGGCCATTTCCTGAAGAGGGAACATGAGTGGCCCATGCCTGTGAAAAGTTACCCAGAGAAGCAAATGGGGAAAAGCAATCTATATTCAGAGAGTGCTACCATTTCACACCCCATAAGAAGTGAAACTCATGCAGTACTGGAGGCTGAGTTAATTGGCAGGATCATTTTAGAGGGCAACTTGGTAACAGCTAATAGAGCTGGCAATACCAGTTCCCTGGAAGCCAGTAATTCTGCTTGTAGTTCTGACTCTAGAGAAATTCACAGGGGTACACAAGGAAATGTGTACAAGGCTGTCCATTCAATTTCTTGTAATAACAAAAACAACTGGGGCAGGAGAATAGAAGAGTAAATGTGGTTTATTTATAAAATGGAATACTATACATAAGATAAAGTAATGTACTAATTTTCATATATCGATAAGGTTAAATGTAAAAAACATGATGTTGAGTGAAAAAAGACCCAATGGTAAAGGATGTGGGCCAAATGATACTATTTATGTAAAATTTTAGAACATGTGAAGCAATAGTAAACATTTTGATAATGGAACATTTGTTGGCTTCCCTAACCTCTGCCCTCCTTCTCCCTCCAGGAGGCCTGGCAGTTAGAAGGCGGTGCTGGGAGGAGGGGCTCTTACACCCAGCTCTCCCCTTCCTTTCTGTACTCAGTCTCCCCTTGGGTGTCCAGAGCTGGTACCTTTTCCCCTCCCTCTCTCCTCCAGCCCCCATAGGGAGGAGTTGGCGCTCTGAGCCACGGATGAGGCTGGCATCAGAAGAACAGGAACAGGATGTAAAAGGGAGGGAACCCTGCTTATGTTAGGGTGACCTTGCCGTCCCACCCTCCACAGCAGCCCAGCCCAGCCTGTTCCCTGAGCCCTGGACCCAGAAGGACAGCGGGTGTCCACCAAGCCAATCCTTTTCTCTCCTCCCCTGCAGATATATTTCCAAGGGTAGACTCCCCCACGCCCAGGCTGGCCTCTCCCCTCCCCTTCCCAGAACCCCCTCTCTTCTGGTGAGAGAATTCTGGAAAAATGAGAGAAGCGACCAGAAACTTCATCCTAGGAATGCTTGGAGGACCTGAAATGGTGGGTTTGGGGAGAATATATCTGTCCATACTACTGAGGTTAAGTCCATGCCAATTATGTCATAAGAGATGTTAAATTTCTCTGTGGTTTGTTCAACTCATGATTATTTAACCTATTAGAATTTGATAAAGGGAATTTCAAAGAACAGGAAATATGGCCCTTTTAAAGGGCAACATTTTGAATGTGTCTCCATTTTGGGATAGTTGAGTGGATATCTCCTCAGAAATCTACTTACAGACACTACTGTTGGAGTTAGAATTATGCCAGGAGAAAGTGGCCTGTGTGATGGGGTCAGTTTTAGTCAGAGAGGGAGGCCAGCTCTTAGACTGAATAATATGAATAGTACGGTTTAACATAGAGGCAATCTGGGATGATTTAATGTGAGCAGTTGAACTCTGGAGCTATGCAGCCCAGTTTTAAATCCCAGCTCCTCCAGGGCCGGCTATGAAATCTTAGGCAAATAAGCCGTTTACCCCTTTGTACCTCAGTTTACTTTCCTGTGATGTGGAGTTGATTTATTCAGATTAAAGGCATCGACACAGGCTAAATGTTAGAACAGTGCCTGGTATAGAAAACATTTCAATAAATGATAGCACTCTTTTTTTTTTTTTAGTATAACCACACTTCATAGTCATTGATCACATTATATTGACAAAGTATATGATTTGTCTGACCCTTGCAATTTTTCTGTAGATGGATGTTCTCATCTTTAGAAAGACTAGTAAACTGAGGTCTGCCAGGGCCTCTGTGACATCTGCAGAGGGCAGGAGGAAGCCTGTGGTGGTGGAAGAGCTTGTACTCAGACCTGGGAGGGCTCCAACTCCAGCCCGGCCACCTTGACCCTCCAGGAGCGGAATTCTTTTTTTTTTATAATCTTATAATTTTTTTTTAAATACCAAACAAACACATTCCTATTTTGATCATTCTGTTCTACATATATAATCAGTAATTCACAATTTCATCACATAGTTGCATATTCATTATCATGATCATTCTTAGAACATTTGCATCTATTCAGAAAAAGAAATAAAACTAAAACAGAAAAAAATTCATACATACCATACCACTTGCCCCACCCTTTCATTGATCACTAGCATTTCAATCTACTAAATTTATTTTAACATTTGTTCCCCCTATTATTTACTTATTTTTAATCCATATGTTTTACTCATCTGTCCATAAGGTAGATAAAAGGAGCATCAGACACAAGGTTCCCACAATCACACAGTCACATTGTGAAAGCTATATCATTATACAGTCATCTTCAAGAAACATGGCTACTGGAACACAGCTCTACATTTTCAGGCAGTTCCCTTCAGCCTCCAGGAACGGCATTCTTAAAGGAGAGCCAGAGAGCTCTGAGGTTCAAAACGGAGCAGTTACATTCATTTATTCAGTCTACAAACTTACTCAGTGTTCACTATGTGCAAGGACTGAAATATGTGGATGAAACATCCTGCCCTCGTCATATGCTCAGTATACGAGACAGAAGAATAAGCAGGAAATTACGGTACACAGAGACCCATGCTCTGCCTGGGGATGTGCCTGGACTCTCAGGAGTCCAGCTACCACCCCCCCCCCCACCCCGGCCAGTGTGGGGCACTGAGACGAGTGAGTGTGTTTGGAGGCCTAGAGGGTGAGTATGGGGGGCTGAGAGTGAGTATAGAGGCACATGGGGGTGAGATGGGGGACACCGGGGAATGAGAGTATAGGGCGTGGAGTGAGTATGTGTGGGGCATGGGGATGAGTGGGGGGACAGATGGAGGAGAGTTTGGGGCGCACATCGGAGAAAGCTTTCTGGAGGACCAAGCCTCTAAGGTGAGGCCTGAAGCAGGAGTGGCCAGGGAAGGAGGGAGCCGAGCGGGCCCCAGGAGGAAAAGAAGGAAGTGGCAGGTGCTGTGAGGTAGAGGAGGGGTAGAATGAGACAATTAGCGCTGGGCTGGCCTGACTTGCTGCAGGGAGGGGGCAGAGCCTGGGTGAGGAAGAGCATGAATCATGTAAAGATGGGGCCAAACAGAGGAGGGTGAACTCGGAAAATGCTCAGAGTGGACCCAAGACGCGGGCCAGAGATGACTGCTGGGCAATCTTGGATGTCCCTCCTGCCAGCATCTCTAACAGCAGCAGGAAATTCAGACCCTTGCGGGGGGGGGGGGGGGGCGGGGGGCGGGGCGTGCAGGTGATGGGCTCAGGTTCCCAGCGAGGTGATTCTGAAGACCAGGGAGACCTGGAGTCTGACTTCTGGGGCAGGGAGCCGAGCAGCGGGGAAGCCCGGGAGCGAGGTGGGCAGGACCAAGACCAATGTGGCTGGGGGCGGGGCGTCTAGAAGAGGGAATGAGGCCGCCGTGGGGGTGAGCGGAAAGGGAAAGGTCCCCGTCAGGACCTGAGCTCACCTACGTTTGGAGACAGAATAAGCAGGAGGGACAATCCAAGACGTAGAAAAGCACAATTGTAGACTTCCAAAGGAACTGAGTATATTTAAGGAATTTATTTTGTAAACAAATACACACATGCATCAAAACAGCACAGGTCGTGGGTATCTGGGAGGTGGAATTAAGGGTGAGTTTGGGTTTTCTTCCGCATGCCTTTCTATATTTTCTATGTTCTAATGAGGATATGTAACCTTAAATCAGGGAAAGGACACAATAAATGTTATTCAGTCTTCAATATAGAGAAAGATGTCACCAAAGGGTCAGAAAGAGCCTTGGATTACGGCTTTTGGAGGGGACAGGTAGCCTGGGGACTGGTCTTATTGGGGCCCATGTGCAAGGATGTTAAAAACCCGGTGGAAAGACAAACGATAAAGGGAAATATTTGCAATCCCTATGATAGCAAAGGTCTAATCTTCCTAATATATAAATCTCTTCTAGGATTTGATTAGGAAAAATACAAATGCCCAAATCAAAATAGACAATGAATAAGACAGTTCACAGAAAATGAAATGCAGGCAAAATATATGAATAGTTTTGCCCAGCCTCACTTGTAATAAGAGAAATGCAAATTACAACTACACTGAGATACCATCTTTTTTCTGTCAGATTAGAAATATGCCAAAATTTTACTACATACCCTATTGATGAGGCTGTGGGGAATTAGGCACTCGTGTAATGCTGGTGGGAGTTTAAACTGGCACTACCCTTATGGAAGGGAATTTAATATTTACAGTATTACTGATATAATAATAATTCCATTTTCATAAATTTATCCTGCAGAAATATTTATACATGCATAAAATAACATGTATAGCATTATTTGTTGTAACACTGTTTATACTAGCAGAAGATTGAAAACTATCAATATAAAGCTATTAAGTAAATGATGAGACTTCAATACAATGGGATTCTATGCAGCTATTAAAAATAATAAGGGAGTGCAAGGGAAATTCAGTAGTTGAATTCTCACCTGCCATGCAGGGGACCCAGGTTGGTTCCCAGCCTATGCACTTCCCAAACAAACAAGCAAACAAACAAATGAAAACCAAACAAACAAAAATTCAGCAAATGGTGCTGCAATAAGGGGATACCCACATGGAAAAAGAATGAAATGTGACCCCCGCCATACAGCATACAAAAAAAAAAAAGAAAAAGAAAAGAATAAGGAAGGTTCCTATGTACTGATGGGAAAAGAACTCCAAGGCATATACTTTGAATGCTTTCTAAAATAAACTTTAAATTTTAGAATAGTTTTAAATTTACACAAATTGCAAATGGCAGTATAGAGAATTTCCATATATACCAAATCCAATTCCTCTAATAATTCATATCTTGCATCAGTGTATTTATTATAATGAGCCAAGATTGATACATTAGTTTTAACAAAGCCCTTACTTTATTCATATTTCCTTAGTTTTTACCTAATGTCCTTTTTCTAATCCATGATCCTATCTGGGACACCATATCACATTCGATTGTCATGTCTCCTAAGCACTTCTTGACTCTAACAGTTTCTCGGACTTGTCTTATTTTTTGATGACCTTTACAGTTCTGAGGAGTCAGGCAGGCATTTTGTAGATTGCCCCTCAATTAGGACTTGCCTGATGTTTTTCTTCTGATTAGACAGGGTTTTGGGTTTTGAGGAGGAAGATGACAGAGATAAAGTACCATTTTCATCACATCATTTCCAGGACACATCCTATCACCATAACCATGATGCTGGCCTGGAGCTCCTGGCTCAAGCAGCGTTTGCCAGGTTTCTCCTATGTAAACTCACTCTCCCCACTCCCTTTTCATACTGTGCTCTTTGGAAGCAAGTCACTATGTGCAAGCCATACTTAAGGAAGGGGGGACTTAGGCTCTACTTCCTCGAGGGTGGGGTATCCAAATAAATTACTTGGAATTCTTCTGCTGCATAGATTTGTTTCTATTCCCTTACTTATTTATTCAATAATTTGTTTATATCAGTGTAGACTCATGGATATTTATTTTAAACTTTGGGTTATAGTCTGATACTACCTTGTTTTATTGCTCAAATAAAAATGAACTTTAGTCATTGGGAGTTCTTTCAGTTGGCTCCCATGTCCCTTTGACATGCTGCCATGGTTGTGTGTGTGTGTGTGTGTGTGTGTGTGTGTGTGTGTGTGTGCTTAGACCTTCTTTACTTTCTGACACTGTAAGATGCTCCAGGCTCACCTTGTATATTTCCGGTCCCAGTCCTAGAGCTAGACATTTATCCAAGGAGCCTTGTTTCCCATTTGGAGAATGTTGGAAAATAAGATCTGGGTCCCGGGTGTGCTCTTTACCATTGGGGTGCTTCAAGGCTTTCTCAGCTGATAGAGCAAGGAAACGTGCGTGCATGCATACTAACCCATGCATACACACCTATCTGTAGGTACTTACGTAACCATCTCTATCTATAATAAGCTAAACATGAGTTCATATTGATATCTCCATTTCTCATCCATTATACCACAGTATCTTTCTAGACTCCTCTTCTTGCTGTAATCTCCCTAAGATAAATTTTTTAAGTGGAAAAAAGCAGGCTGCAGAGCGGTGTGTATAATATGCTATCACTGTGCAAAAATGGGGAGAAATAAGAATACTTATGTATTTTTTGGTTTGCTAAAACTGCTGGAAGGCAAAATACTAGAAGCGGAACAGCTTTTAAAAGGGGAATTTATTATGTTATAGATTTACAGTTCTAAGGCTACAAAAATGTCCAAACCAAGGAATCCAGGGAAAAATACCTTGACTCAAAAAAGGCCAATGGGTCTGGAGCACCTCCGTCAGCTGGGAAGGCACATGGCTGGCATCTGCTGGGGTCTTTAGCTTCCTGCTTCAAACAGCTTCCCCAGGGCCATTTTCTTTCTTCATCTCCAAATGTCTCTGCCTGTGTCAGCTTCAAAGCTTTTTCCAAAACGGTTGCCTCTTAAAGGGCTCCAGTAAGCAACCCCACCTTAAATGGGTGGAGATAAATTTTCACAGAAACAACCTAATCAAAAGGTACCATTTACAATCGGGTGGGTCACATCTCTATGGAAATAATAATAAAAAATGCTCCTGCCCATCAATACTGAAGGAGGATTAAACAGCATGGCTTTTCTGGGGTCCACAACAGTTTCAAACCAGCATAATATTTGAATTTGCTTAGAGAGTTTTCTGCTTCCTTTCCATCCTGGCTTGAAATCTCTCTGAGGGAAGATGAAGGGTTGGGGGACTGGTCTTTTAAGAGGCTCCTTAAGAGAGTGTGATCTTATCTCTGAGATGAGACTGGAGACCTGGGAGGAAGGGAGAAAGGAGAGGCTAGACTGGAGGCGGTGGGGCCGTTTTTTGTGGCAAGCCCACATTTCTAAATGCTCCCTGCGGTGGGGTAGGTATCACATTTAGTTGAGAGCTACTGGCGCTGGACAAGTGACTTTTCCACACACACACACACACACACACACACACACACACACACACACACACCCGCCAACCTTCCCTGGCACAGAAACAAGTAGACCTGGAAGTCAGTGTTCTGAGTTGTTTATTATGCCCGCGGGGTAAGCGGGGTGAGGCGGAGAATGGGAGGGGCCGTTGGCAGTTAGGTCTGAGCAGGACACAAAGTGCGCGGAGCAGGAAGCGAGCTGCGAGCCCTTCTCCCTATTCTTGGCCTCCCCAGCCAGAAGGTGGACACTGGGAAAGTGTCACTGAATCTTAAGTAAAATATCCTCAGGGACAGAGAGAGAGAGGCTGGAGCAAGTCCAGCCACCCGAACCCCAGCCGGGACAGAAGAGGCTGCCCCCAGTGGGGAGGGTGGCCAGTGATTCCCGCGCTGGAGTAAACGTGGCATCAGGGGCCCAGGCGCTGCCACTCTGTTGGAGCACATCCCATTGTCGGAGACCCGTAGCGCCGAGGGCCGCGGGAGCACTGCTCTACCCCCAACCTCGGCTCCTGGACTCCTCTATCCCCACATGGTCATCTGCAGCCACTGTGGGAAAGAAGAAGCAGATCCCAGGGTGGGCAGGGAGGGGGGCAGGGCAGGACAGGACGGCTGGGGCCAGCCCAGGCCGGACGGAAGAGCCCTTCCCACCCCCTCCCTGTGTACCTGTTCCAGGTTCAGGCTAATAGAGCCCGTCTTCTTGGGGTCCATGGTTAGAAAGAATACTGATTGGGGGAAGAGGTCAGGGGAAAGGGAGTTGAGAGTCGACTCAATGGTCTGCAAGACTCATCCCCAACCAGGCAGGATGTCAGAAAGAGTGTAAGAAACTCAGTTCCTTGCTCCTCCACAGGCAACCCCCACACCCACTCTGCACCCAGCAGGGCATTAATGGCAGCTTTAGCCTTGTTAGGAGCCAGACCAGTTCTAAGTGCTTTCCACGCACTAATTCATTTAACCCTTTAGCCCATATCTACTATAGCATTTTATAGACCAGGGAATAGGGGCACAGAGAGAGAAAGTGACTTGCTCAAGCCACCCACCCATAAGGCTGAGCCAGGACTTGAACCCAGATCATCTGGGCCCCGAGGGTCTGCACTCTGCAAGGGGAGTGGTTCTGGAGCAGCAGCCTCAGGGTGGGGAGTGGCAGGCGCCTGACTCACGGAACATGGCCTTCAGCTTCAGGAGACAGCTGAGGAAGCCGGCAAAGTCCACCACCTTGTTCTCATCTGCATACCTGGCCACCAGCACCTGCATCACCTTGTTGTTCAGCTTGATACCTGGGAAAGAGAGGTGTGGTGGGGGGCAGAGGTCAGCTCTCTGGCTACCACCTCCCCCCACCCCCCCATCCCCGCCCCAAAGCCCTTTCCCGACGCCTGGCCACCGGCTTTCTCCATTGCCAAACGCATCTCGTAGGCGTTCATGGTGCCTGAGTGGTCCTGGTCACACTCCCGGAAGATGTCCTGAAGGGACAGACAATGTGGTAGGGCCGTGTGCATGGCATGGTAGATATGGCCAAGCTTTTAAAATAGCCTGGTACAGTTGGCTCACAACTACAGCCAAGAGCCCAGGGACCCCCACCCTGGCCACTCTGGCCCAACCCCAGAGGCCCCAATCTTCTCCTATCATTAGTGACTGAAGGGTAAATAAACCCCAAGTCTGCAGGGCCTCTGGCACCCTGAATGGATCCTTTATCACTGGGTGATGCCTGAGCCATACTGGTTATCAAGTGTTGTTAACAGCTCCTTTCCTGGTGTGTGTGCAGGCATGGTGGGGGGCTCCAGCTCTAGCTCCCTTCCTCCTCCTCCCCAGCTCTTTTAAGGCCCTCCCTTTCTCACCCCCATAGACTGCCCCTTCAATTCCATGTACCGTCCATTTCTTGATTTTGTGCCACAGGGTCTGGAACTCCAAAAGCCCCAGCTTGCCAGAGCTGTCTTTCTGGGATGGGGGATGGTCAAGGATAATAGAGAAGGGGTGGAGAGGGTCTCCTGGGGGCAGGGAAGCAGAGGGGCTCACCAAAGGGTGCACACAAGACCAGGGCTCCCTATGGGATCCTGACCAAAACAGGCATCTTTTACTACCCCAGAGCTTAATTCTCATCAGCAAGGAGGGCATGGCTGGCAAAAGAGGTGATCACCTGGGGACCAGGCTGGGGGTGGTGGTGTCAGGGGCTGGAGGGCAAGAGGGACACTGGACGGAAAGATACATCCATGAGGTTGACCATACTGCGGCAAGCATCCAGGGCGAAGCCCTCGGTCTTGAGGTCTTTGACTGTGAGGAAGGGTGGGGGAGGGAGAAGCGATGGTGCCAAGGGGTATCGTGTGGGACCCAGGGGACAGTCAAGATGAGGCGTGATATATGGGAGAAGGGTTGTAGGTGGTGGGGGTGGGAGACTCACATTTAGAGACCACCTTGTTGAGCAACTTCTGCAGCTCGAATGAGCCTATCTCCTTGCCCTAGGAAGGGAGGCTGTAAAGCCCTGCTCCACTCCATCCTGCTTCCCCTCCCTTCAGTCCCCCAGCCCATAGCTGTCTCACCTCTCCTGCCACAATCTCAAACAAATTTAGGAAGTCCTGGCTTAGCTCATTCTCAGAAACATTCTCCTGGAGGGGAGCGGTGGTAAAGGGGATGAAAGGCTCAGTCCAAAATACCTGGCTCTCAATTCCTTGTACAACCCTAGAGCTGCTTCCTCCCCATCCCAACCCCATAGCCTTCCCTCACCTCTTGGAGCAGCTCAGCATAGTTGACTTCATCCAGTTCCCTGGGGAAAAGGGAATGAAGATCAGGGGTTACACGAGGTCAGAGAGGCAGGGAGTTCAGTGGGGCAATCAGGGGCAGGTCGTGTCCTGTCTCTGAAGCTCCATGGGTCCTGGGTTCTGGCTCTGACTCTGTTACTAACTGGGACTTCCTCCCCTCATGCCTCAGTTTCCCCAACTGTAAAATAGGGACGGAGTGGGGAGGACAGGATGGCTGCTCCCTGAGCTTGACATCCCACAGCTCTTGGGCAGGTGGCCTTGGGTCAGCAAGGTGGGGACCCTCACCAGGACTCGCTGTGCTTCTCTGTGAAGACCCGAAGCAGAAAGTCAGCATCCCTCTGCGGTTCGAACGTGGAGGGAACAATGATGTATTCCCCTGGGGGCAGCCGGAGTTGGGTGCTCACTTCCCTTGAGTTGGCATAGATCTCTGAGAAGCAGTGGGCATCATACTTCGTGAAGAAGTCCTTCTTCAGGTGGATATCCCGAATGCCCTGAAACTATATGGGGTCTGGAGGTGGGTACGGGGCTGACCTGGGAGGGCAGGGAGAGAGGGTCCTCCAAGGTGAAGCCCGGCTGAGCATGGCTGGGGGAGGAAGCACCACCAACTGGCCTGGATTGAACCTTGTACCCTGCACCAGTGCCAGGACCCCCCAATATGGTCTTTTCCTTCTCCAGCCCTCATGCAGAGCCCAAGGGGGCCGGAAGTCCCAACCCAACGCCCTCCTGCCACGCCCCCCCCAACCCAAGCCCTTCTCTGAATTCCAGTCCTTGCCCTTCCACATGCACCAAGGGTTGGATGGCTGCCTGCCCAGGATCAAGTCCCACATCCTCTGTACCTCCTTTGGGACCTGGAAAGGGAAGAGAGAGGAGGATCAGCTCTCCAGAGGGGTGGAGGGGCTCAGGCCTGTGCAAGCCAGGTGGGGGAGTGAGTTGGGTGTGCAGTGGGTTGGGGTTGGGGGCTAAGGGCCCGGCTGCTCTGGGGGTGGGGCATGGGGCTCTGACAGCAAAAAGGTCCGGATATTAAGAATCCCTCAGTTTGGGACAATTTATACAAAGTTTTGCCAGAGTAGATTTTTAACATCTGAGGTTCAAGAAGAGGAAATGAATCTCACTTCACATTGCTAAAAAGTGCAAAAACCGGGGTGAAAATACAGGCGAACATTTTCCCGAAACGCTTTTCCATGGAACAGCCATATCCCGCAGGAAGTTAATAGGTGCTGACTGAAATAAGGTAGTGGATAAATAATTGTGTTAAAAGGTGAGTTAGACCAAGTTGAGCAGATTTCTCACCTCGGGGGTGATCCGAGCCTTCACAGTACAGACGCGCACTGTAAAGCTCCGCTCGCTACATGAGCCCTGGACATGGGAGGGGGCCTGGCACAGGGTAAGTGCGCAATGAATGCTTGTTGAATCGATGAATGGCCATTTCTAGAATTGTGCAAGGCACGATTTGGGAGCCGCTTATCTGGGATTTCTCTTGGCCCCTGGAGTGGATGGGGTTGGGAGGCATGGGGGCAGGATGTCTGAGGGGCTGTGTCTCGGAAGCTCTGGGACCCAGGACACAGGCTCTGCTCCTGCTCCTTGGATGTCTGAGCTTGGGCCAAGTGATCTCACCTCTGGCCCTCAATCTCCTTCTTCTTCATTAGCAGTGTTAACATTTGTAAGGCCTTTGGGACAATGCATGACACAAAGGAAGTACTAGGTAAGCGTTTTAGATTAAAAAACCGGGAAAAGAAAACTGCTGGTCCTGCTCCAAAAGCACAGAGCACCACTCAAAAGTCAGGGCAGTGGAGGGCTGCAAGGGTAGTCTAGTGGTAGAGTACTCTCCTGCCGTGTGGGAGACCTGGGTTCGAATCCTGTTCCCCCCCAAAAATTCAACAAATGGTGCTGCAGTAATGGGATAGCCACATGGAGAAAGAATAAAACGTGACCCCACCATACAGCATACAAAAATAAAATGAAATAAAAAGTTAGGGCAGTGGAGCGTGTGGCGCTCCCAGCAGCTGCCCTGGGGAAGAAGGCGAGGCCCGCTGGGGTCTCAGGGAGGTGCCCACCGGGTAGATGACAAAGCCGATGGTCTGCAGCTGGGTCCCCAGGTGCCGCCCCCGCCGCCAGTCCTTCTGCATCAGGGCCACCAGGCAGGTGCAGACAACTTCACTGTCATTGGGGTCATCCTCCTCCAGGAGACAGATCTTAAACTGGGGGTTGGTCCAGAATGTGGCTGTTGGGGAAGCAGGTCCAGATGGGTATGCTGGGGCTCGTTGACCGGGCCTCTCCCAGGCTGGACTCGGCTTCCCCGGTCATAGGCCTGCCCCCTCCATCTCGGGGTGGTGGGAGCTGAGTGGTCCTCGACCCCCATGGACTCTGACCCCTGGGACTCTGTGCCCTCAATCCCTGCCCCCCTGAACCCTTCACCCACCAGGGTGGTTCCTGCAGCCCCCTGCAGTGCTGCCCCGCCGCCAGCTGCCCTCGTAGAGGGTGGTGTGCCAATTATAGCTCCCAGAGAGTGTGTCAGGAGTCAGGTTGCAGATTTCCAGGAGTGTGAAATTGTCCAGAAAATCCTGGTACGACATCCTGTGGTGGAAGGGGTGGTGGTGGCGGGTGGCAGGGGGCTTGTCAGTGGCACACCTACATCCACAGGCCCCTGCCCAGCCCGGGGGCGCCTCCCGGAGCCTCCCCACTCAAGTCAGGGTGGGGAAGGCAGCAGGGGTGAGGAAAGACCAGGGCATGGGGGAAATAGGATGCCCATCCCAAGCCACACTGACCAGAACTCCCCATCCTCCTTCTGGTGCCACAGCTGCTTCTGGATTTCCGGGGCCACCTCTTGCCACTCTTTGGCGCTGGGACAGAGACAGGCAGCGGAAGGACAGGGGCACGGAGTCAGGAGGGACCCCTTCCTTCCCAAAGTGTAGCACCTCTGAATGCCTGCCTCCTGGGGATCTAGAGGTGGGGAGCTTGCCCTGGGGCCCAGGTTGTCCTCCCGGACAGGACACCAGCCTTGCTCATGGGGTTGGGTCTGCTGTGTCCTCTGGCTGAGGGGTCAGCCGAGAGCGCCGGGAGAGAGGCACCTACCTGTCACTCCAGGCTCCGTTCCACTCAATCTTGCCCCAGGGATTTCGGAGTCGGATTAAGGTTACCATCTTGCCATTGTAGGGTACCTGGGTGAGTGGGTGGAGGGGATGGGAGTTAAAGGTCAGGGGCTAAGGGATTTCTCCTCTTTCTCATCCCCACCAGGGTAGGGTGCAGCTGTCAGGACTCACATCCTGAAGGCCGGTCACTGAGTAAGCATGTCCTCTCACCAGCCTCTTTTTGGTCACCGACTCCAAATCTTCATTGCTTTCAACCTATAGAACAGGAGGAGAGGAAGGAGCTTGGAATGCAGTCAAGAGGGACTGCGGCACTGAAAGAAAGGTGAGAGCTCTCCAGGTTCTTTTTTTTTTTGATTCTCTTTGGCATTTGGAGATAATTGTAGATTCATATGTAACTGTGAGAAATAATACCTAGAGATCTCATGTTTTCCCCATCTTTATGTTTTGCAAAAACTATTTTACAATATCACAACCAGGATGTTGATCTTGATATAATCCATCAATCTTGTTCAGATTTCCCCAGTTTTGCTTGTCTTCGTTTGTATGCATTCTATGCAATTTTTCATCACATGTGTTGTTTCATGTTTTCTGCCTCCACGGTCAAGATACAGAGCATTTCCATCACCACAAGCCTCCCTAGGCCCTAGGGTCCAGGAGTGAATGAGGCAAACTCCTGCCCTCATGGAGTGTGAAAACTGCCTGGAGAAAATGAACTATGGATAAATATATAGAAAAGCAACATAATTTCAGATTCTGATAAATGTTGAGAAGAAAATCAAAGCAAGAGAATAAATTGGAGTGGGATGGCTAATTTAGACTGGGAGGCTAGGAAGGCTGGCCTGTGGAAGGGGCATCTGAACTGAGATGAGAATGATAATGAGCTAGTCATGCAGATATCTTGGGGAAGAGCCCTCGAGGAACAAGGAACGGCGGGCGCAAAGGCCCTGAGGCGGGACCATGGTCGGCCTCCGAGGGTACCAGGATTTGACTCACTTCGATGGAGCAGCCCACAAGGGAAGATTTCTCCAGGGCTCTGCTCAGGAGCTTCTGCAGGTTCTGAGGGGGCCTCTGGAGTTGGAAGCTCTGGGCTATACCTCCCGTGAAGTCCTCAAATCCCTCCACAATGTTGCCCCCCGACAGCGCTTCGTAGGACCCGTTCAGCCTGCGGGTGTGGGGTGGAGGTGAACCTCAGAGGGGTGTGCTGAGGGAAGCACCCAACCCTTTCCCCTGGTTCCAGCTGCCCCCGTAAGTGTCCCCGTAAGTGTCCCGGTGACTGGGGCAGGTTCGGAGCCAAGTCTCCTTCCTTGGCTCCGGGCACTCACTTGGCATAGGCCTTCTCCAGCAGGGCACTCCAGAACTCATTGCCCCCGGGTGAGTGCACGAACACCAGCTTGTCATCCTTGGTGGGCAGCCGGTCATCCACCACCACGTCCACCCAGCATCCATATTGCCAAATCTGTGAGTGTCCAGCGGGGCCTCAATCCTTCTCTCCTGGCGCCGAGGCCCGAGTGACGCGCCAGTGCCAGAGAGCCCACACCCCAGAGTGCCTGACTAGAGAGTGAAAGGCAGTTTGCCTGAGCCTGGCCCCTTTCCAGGTTCGGCCCTGGTCTGCAGGGTGATATGCCTTTTGGCCTCAGCCACCCTCTGAGGCTAGCCGGCTGGACTTTAGGGTTTCCTAGGTCCCCAAAACACTTATGATTCATTACTCAGAAATATTCTTTGACATAGGGGAATTTGTCCGCATGTTGCTAAATTTAATGAGCTGATAAAAATTATGCGACAGAGACTCCCAATGTCATTTTAGATATATACACAGAGGGAAAGGAGGAGTACCACAAACAGATCATTTATTTTCTTTAGGACTTAAAACAATTAGCTTCTACGGTTTCTTTAGAGAGCAGATATTTCTCTGATAGTTAGGCAAAAACCCACCCCAGTAAATGTTATATTTCAAAAAGAAATGAAAAGGGCGGGCCACGGTGGCTCAGCAGGTAAGAGTGCTTGCCTGCCATGCCCGGGGACCCGGGTTCGTTTCCCGGTGCCTGCCCATGTTAAAAAAAAAAAAGAAATGAAAAAAAGGTAAACGCCAAACCATAGTCTCTCTCCCACCTGTGTGCATATATATGTGCACACCCCAAAACTTCGGCTCCTAAATTTCCCTTCACCTGGAAATGGAAGATGCCAGCATAGTTCCTCCTGAAGCTCTGTCCCTTGGGCACCACACGGCGGACCAGTTTGGGTTTGGTGGTGAGGGAGCCAATGGCAGCCAGCAGCCAGCAGTCCCCTGGGAAGACGTGCAGGGCTGTTGCCCCAGGCTCTGCCCCTTGAGGACCCATGCATGTGTGCACAGGAAGGAGACAGGGAGAAACTGAGGGCAGAGGGCCAGGCTCTGGGGAGGTGGGTTTCTATACTTTTTCTTTTAGGTGAGAGTCATAAAGCAGTGCCAGAGGTTTCATTTTGAATCTGGGGAAGAGCTGTCTTGGGCCTCAGGGTCTTGTTCCTCACTCTGAGACTGGCTTTCTTTGGGAGAGAGCCTAACTTCTCTCATTCCTTGTGCAATCTCTCCCTGATATCAGCCACCTATCCTGGAGACCCGAGGGGCTCAGTTTATGTCCCAGCTGCAATTAGGAGTTGGTAGGGGCACATCTCTGGCCTGAAGTTCGATTTAGAGGGAAGCCTGTGGGAGAAGAGCACCTTGGGCCATCCATTGCTGTCTAGCTCTTAGGGGGGTCTCCGACCTCTTTGGGTAGGGCCTGGGAAGGGGCAGTGGCCTGTGTGGTCACCCTGGGCTAGGCTGATGTCGAGGGCACTGAGAAAGTGTCAGTGATTATCAACGGCCTCCTGGCTGTTGGAGATGATACCCTTGGAGAGAGGCAGCGGGTGGGAAAAGAAGGTTAGGGATGTTCCAATCCATTGTTACCAAAAGGGGGCCTGGGTGCATCAGGCTTAGGTGAACCAGTCTCTTCCTGTGGGCAGCACCCCTCCAGCCCAGTGAGCCACTGCAGTAGCTGCCACTGGAGGCCTGGGGACTCCTTGGCCTCTGCCGTGCCCCCTTTTCCCTTGGACAAGTGGGACAGAATTCTGGAGGAAGTCCACCCTGGCCCTACCCTAAAAAATGAAATGAGGAGTTTGGAAGAAACTTTGGAATAGGAGCAGACCTAGGTAGTGAGATTTATTCTGGGGCTGTCGACGGGACATAGGGCCTGCGGGAGAGTAGGTTGAGAGAATCTCAGTGCTCCTTTCCTTGACATCCCAAATCAGGTAGGTTCTAGCACATGCAGTGATTTAAAAATATGTCCATAAATTCACTGACAGCCCTCCCTAAGTCCCCTCCCCATGAATGTGCTTCTGACAAATAGAATGTGGTAGAAGTTGCCAGGTGTGATTTCTGAGACTAGGTGATAAAAAGTTTTATGGCCTCCTTGTTTTGTCTTAGATTGCTCACCCAGGGGAAGTCAGCTGCCATATTGTGTAAACAGTCAAGCAGTCCTACGGAGAGAGGCTACGTGGCAAAGAACTGAGGCCTCCTGCCAACAGCCGTGGCAGGGAGCCATCTCTGAAGCAGTCTTTAGCCCCAGTCGGGCTTTCAGATGGCTGCAGCCTCAGCTCTAATCTTTTTATTTTCCTCATTCCCCTATGTTTCCCCTTCCCCAGTAATCTCTAATCTGCTTTCTATCTCTGCAAACTTGCTATTTCTAGTCATCTCTTATTAGTGATATCATACGATTCATGTCTTTATGTGTCTTGCTTATTTCACTGAGCATGTTTTCAAGGTTGCAGCATGTCTCATATGTTCATTTTTTCTTATGGAGAATAATATTCCATTGTGTATATGTACCAAAGTTTCTTTATCCATTCATTGTTGATGGACACTTGGGTTGTTTCCAGCTTTTGGCTATTGTGAATAATGCTACTGTAAGTGTCATACGAGTATCTGTTTGGAACCCTATTTCACTCTCTTTGGGTACATACCCAGAAGTGGAACTGCTGGGCCTAATGCTAATTCCTAGCTGACTTCTGGACTGCAGCCTTGAGTCTGCAACCTGAACTAGACTCACTCAGCCGAGCTGTTTCTGAATTCCTGACCCACAGAAACTGTGAGATAATGTGTAATGTTGTTTTAAGATGCTGTTTTGGAGTAATTTACTGTGTAGCAATAGATAACTAATTACAAAGCCCCAGCCTGCCCCCCAGATTGTGGCAGGTGAGGGGTGGCATTCAGACAAGGGTGAACCTGCCCCACACTCTCAGGAACCTCTCCCCAGGAGGAGAAGGACAAGGAAACAAAAACAGGGTCCCAGTTGCCCAACCTCAAAAGGCACCCTCCCACCTTAGCCTCTTTCCTTGATTTGCTCCTTCCCCCAGACCAGCTATCCTGCTCCCAACTCACCAAGTATCCCCTGGCAGATGTCTGTTTGAGTGGCCCCGTTCACAATGAATCGAGGATTGTTTGTGATTTCCTGCCAGAGAAGGAATAATGATTTTGGAAGAGCCCAGAACATCCCTATTTCCCACCACCTCTCTTCCACCTTTCCTGGGGAATTTCCACTTTGAAATTCTAGGGGAAAACAGGCGGTGGGGGGCAGGGGGCAGGGACAGCCTGACGTAGCTGTAGGTTGTAATAGCAAAGGTTGGTGGGAGCTTCAGTGACTTTTCCAGTGGTGATTGGGAGTTTTGCTTGAGAATGTTCAGAACTATCCCCAGCCCCGATGGAGGGAGAAGCTTGTGCCAGGGCCAGGAAGGGGTTTATCCCAGTGACTTGGGGTCCCAGCACTGTGAGCCCCACCCTGAGTCCACCCCTCCCCTCCCAGGGCCCACCCTGGGCCTCCGCCAGAAGACGTTCTCCACGTTTTTGGAGTTGGGTCCCAGTTCCTTGAAGCCCAGGGAACTGGGGTCAGCAGGGAAGAAAGGGTCCACAAACAGCTCTTGCTTCCTCAGACAGGCTGCCCGTAGCTCTTCGAAGCTCTGGTTGCGGTAGTTCTCGGCATGGTGGTGCTGGCCCGCGCCCTTGGCCCGGTGCCGGCTGTAGCTGATGTGA
Organism: Tamandua tetradactyla; assembly: GCF_023851605.1. Taxonomy (NCBI): domain Eukaryota; kingdom Metazoa; phylum Chordata; class Mammalia; order Pilosa; family Myrmecophagidae; genus Tamandua; species Tamandua tetradactyla. The sequence goes on along the minus strand of NC_135331.1, from coordinate 101,799,579 downwards.
GCCGCCATTCCCTTGCAGGCAAAAATGGCCTCCACTCAATGAAACAAAGATAAGTCATCCAATTAAAAAAACGGGCCAAGAAAACCATTCCTGCCAACCCTAAAGAACACCTAGAGCTATATATGAGATTCTATAACGGTTCCATGCTATCGACAGCCCCCTCCAACATGAAAAAGTTTGAATGGCCATAGCCCAAATACTCCTAAAGAGTGGGAGAAAGATCAAAAGTGATGGTGGAGTTATACAGAAGACATTATCTATATTTTAGAACCACACATACTCTTTGAGACCAAAGGAAAAAAGGTTTATTTGTTCTGGAACCCAAATTTTCTGTTGCACATAATCTAACAACCTATCTGTATAGTTCATTTAAACAACTGAAACATAGGGAGCCCAGAATAATAAAGAGGTCCTTTAATCCTGTATAGCTTAATGTAATGCCTGTATACCTCCTAGAGTATATTAAGCAGATAATCAAAAACTATTGGCAAAGTCCCCTGAGGGATGGGAAAAAAAATATTGGGCTATTAAACTTTATAATCAGGGAATCCCCTGATACTGTGTCAAACTTTTGGGACACCCAAATCAATAGGCCAAGCCCTTGATCTTGAGGCTTACTTTTGTGAAGCTTATGTAGGTAGCAGAGAACCTTAGCCTACCTATAGGTATGCCTAAGACTTACTTCTGGAGAACCTCTTTTGTTACTCAGATGTGGCCTCAGTCTCTCTAAGCCGAACTTTGCAAGTGAAATCATTGCCCTCCCCCTTATGTGGAACATGTCATCCAGGGGTGAAAGTCTCCCTGGCGGCATGGGAAATGATTCCCTGGGATGAGTCTGGCCCTGGCTCTGTAGAATCAATAATTCCATCTTGACCAAAAGAGGAATAAAGGGGCAACTAATAAAGTATCAGTGGCAGAGAGAGTTCAAATAGTTGAGAGGCTACTCTGGAGGTCACACTTATGGAAGCTTCAACTAGACACTGCTACCTATCATAACTTGCCAAACCCCAACCAGGACCATTCCAGCCAATCCTAAAGAATGCCTAGGGCAATATATAAGATTCCACAAGGGTTCCATGCACTAGTGTAACTATCCAGGGACCTACAACCTCCATACGGGTCCCTGGTCCAGATAAGTCCTGAAACCTAGAGGGGCCAGCCTCTCCAGAATGTTGTTAATAGTTCCATCTTCCTACCCCATATTAATGACAGAACCTTCTGACATGAAAAAGTTAGAATGGCCATAGCCCAAATACCCGTAAAGAGAAGGACAGAAAGATCAAAGGTGATGGTGGAGCTGTACAGAGAGGACAGGATTTAACAAATGAATATGATTGCTGAATCATTAAATTGATATCTCTTTCAGTCTCCAGCATCTTAGAGCAGCTAGAGGTAAAAACCTGAAATTGTGGAATTGTAACCCATGCCAAACTCTGAAATCTGTTCTACAATTAATTGTGGTGCTGTGCTTTAAAATTTATTGCTTTTTTGTATATATGTTATTTTTCACAAAGAAGAAAAAAAAATCGATTGTGATGATAAAAAAATTTATGCCTTTTAGCCTCCTGTATTCTGGAGTAGCTAGAAGGAAAAATCTGAGAGGATCATATGGTAGCCCATCACAAACTCTGGGATCTGTCCTGTAATTACTTATTGCAGAGTGCTTTGAAAACTGTTGCTTTTTTTTATGTCTTTGTTTTTTTTTTATATGTTATATTATACAATAAAAAAGTTAAAAAAAAATGGGCCAAGGCTCTGAATACACATTTATCTGAAGAAGATAAACAAATGACCAATGAGCATGTGAAAAAATGCTGAACATCGTTAGTCACCAGCGAAATGCAAATGAATAAGCTATCATGTCACACCCATGAGGATGACTAAAATCGACAAAACTGACAATAGTGCGTGTTGAGGAGGAAATGGAGAAATCGGGAGTCCTCTTGTACTCCTGGCAGAGGTGTAAAATGGTGCTTTGGAAAACAGTCTTCCTCATTTGGTTAAACAGAGTTACCATATAACCCAGCAGTTCCGCTCCTAGCTACATATCCAAGAGAAATGAAAACATATGTCCACCCGAAAACGTACACTCCAATGTTCATGACAGCGTTATTTCATAATAGCCCCGAAGTTGAAATAACCCAAATAGCTGTCAGCGGATGAGTGGACAAATAAAATGTGGAATGCAATGGAATACAATTCAGCAATAAAAATAAATGAAGTTCTGGCACCTGCTACAGCATGGATGCACCTTGAAAACATACTAAGTGAGAGAAGCCAGACACAAAAGGCTACATGTGGTAAGATTCCATTCACATGAAATATTCAGAAAAGGCAAATCCATGCAGACAGAAGGTAGATTAATAGGTGCCTAACCTTGGGGGGATGTTTGGGGAGTTGGGGGTGGTGATGATGGCTAAAAGGTAGAAGGTATCTTTCTGGAGTAACGAAAGTGTTCTAAAATCGATGGTGATGATGGAGGCACAACTGTGTGAATATACTAAAAGGCAATTATGCACTTTAAATGGTGACTTGTATGTTCTGTGAATTACAGCGCAATAAAGCTGTAACAGAAAGAAAAAAAAAGCCTCCAGACCATCCAAGATGCTGCCTGCCGGGGAGCGTGGAAACAGTGGAGTGTAAAGGATAGGAGGGCAGAGGGGAAGAGCCTGCTCAGTGGGCGAGTCTAGGTTAGGAAATGGTCCAGCTGGGGAGGGAGGGTCCCTCGGAGAATAAAGGTCAGATCCTGAGCCAGCCAGGCAGCTGGGGACCCCTGCCCACACCTCCCCTCCCCACCCTGAGGGACTGCAACCTGCTTACATCACATCCTGAGTATTGCCCCCCACCCACCTACACACATGCAACTGACTCCCCATTGATGTCATAGGATCCCTCTTGGAGATGAGGCTGTGCCCTGTCCACAGCTGCCCTGATATCTAGACAGAGTTCCCTGAGGGGGATGTAATCAAATGAGAAGCTCCAAGAGGTGCTGGCTTTGCACACCCCACCCCCAACCCTGCCCAGGGATGATTGAGGTTCTCTTTTGGGAAACTATCTGGGAGATGGGGTGAGAGCCAGAAGCACAACTTCTGTAGAGCTCTTCTTTTGTAACTCTCCAGACTTTTCTTCTTATTGGCCCTGTCCAGAGAAAGGCTGGGCTCTGCATGTTGGCATTCGGCCCTTGGTGGCCTAAGGCTGACACCCACTCCCTAATCCCCTCCTGCTCAGCGAGCTCAGCTGGTGCCAAACACGCCCTACTCATCCAGAAAAGTGCTCCCCTACAGCCACAAACGTGTGGCAGTAGCCGGCTGGGGGGTCTCTGCCACTTCCTATCAGCCCCCACCTTTCGGGTCTTAGGAAAGAAGAGTTGTGGCCCCCACACCTTTCCTGTTCCTCTCCCCGGGGTGTGAGGCGTTAGGTCCAATATCAGTCCCACCAGGGGAGCGTTGGGTTCAGCCTGGAGAGTGTACTTGGGGGTCTCTGCCTTGGGGGGGGGAGTGGGCATTGGAAGTGGGATGGCAAAGGCGAAGAGGAGCTGTAGGGCATTGGAAAGACCCTTGGATTTGGGGTCTCCTACAGAGCGCCTGACTAGCCTTGGGACGAGGACCGATTGTTATGTCTCCAGGGCCTGGAGAGCCTGGAATACGGGGGTCCCCTCCCCGGGGGTTGCCCCTCTCTGAGTTGTGGGAAGCTGATGAATGAGAGCCACTTCCTCCCTCAGGTGGGTCCATCCCTGGCTGTGAGGTACAGCTCACATCAAGACCAACACCCACAAAAAAGCCTCCCCCCCATTCACCTCAACAACTTCTGTTGAAAGGGCAATAAGGGAGAGATGGAGGGAGAGCATTTTGTGGTCTAAGGTGAAGAGAACCCAGCTGGGGCTGGAGAGGGATGAGAGGGTTCAAAGTGGGGCCCCCTGGAGCCAGCGAGGGTGACTTCCTCAGAGGTGAGAGCAGGGAGTCTCAGTTATTCTTTTTCCCTCAAATTAAGAGGACAAGAATAATATAACAGAAGGCTAACTCAGTGCTGGGGGTCTCCCCAAGGCCAAGCAAATCAGCCCTACTAAATAGGTACATGTAATACCTCAGTGACCAGGAAAGGAAGCAGAGGCCCAGATGACTAAGCAGCTTGCCCAAGGTCACAGAAACGTGGGATTAAGACAAACTGCAGACCAAGAAGATGCTGGTAACCTTTATGCTAACACTGCCCAGTAAGCAGGAGCGTTTCTCCCAGCAGGAAGGCTTGGCGGGCATGTGCCATCTTTAATTAAGGGCATCCACAGGGGATTTCTTGCTGAACGTGACTTTTTGATACTTCCTTATTGTTCCCTCTACCTCAACCAAGCAAACCCATCCTCCTGCCTCACAACAGAACCTCTTTGGAACTTCCCGAGTTCTGGAAATGACCCCTGTTCTTCCAGTCCCCCAAATTCCCAACACAACCTCATCTCACATCAAAACAGCCACTGAGCTCTGAACAGGAAAATCCCCTCGTAGTGAGGCAGCCCCAAGACCCGTATCAAGAAGTTTCTTTTGGTGTGCGCACACCTAGCGTCACTCAGGTCTGCGCAGGCAAAGAACCAATGAGAAGTGCAGCTGGTAGAGCATAGCCAGAGGGGGAAGGGCCTTCTAGTTCCTTATAAGAAGGAGCCCGACCTCAAAGGGCTGCTCCTCCTTTGGAGAACCCCTGTGCTCACCCCTTCAAGTGTGTACTTTTGCTATGCATTAAACTATTGGCTGGACACACTGACTGGTCCTTTAATTCTTTCTTGCGACTGAGTGAAGAGCCCTTACCGTGCCAGCCCCTGGCTGAGGTCTTGACCTCTCCGAGAGCTCCCAGAGCTGTCCAGCATCAGCAGGACCCTAATTTTCCATTACTGTCATCACTGGAGCCTCCTGGATCCCACGATAAGCCCTGAAATGGGTTCTCAGCTCCTGAAGACCTTCTCTAACTCACCAGGTTTGCTGCCACACACCGCTTTAAGTGAGGCTTTGAACCCCTTACTTCTTCCAGCACCTCCTAGGACATAGCTTTGCCAGCTGGATAAGGCCAGCCCCCAAAGCTGCCTCTGGGCCCACCCTTCACCGCACAAACCCAGTCCTTTCACCCCTCCCTGAGTCCGCCAGTCTGGGTGGAGTCTGAGTGCCCATCCAGCTATCTCTCCTGAGCACCACAGCCCATCCAACAGTCTCCTGAATCCCCTCCTCCCTGCATTTCGAATTCCAGAAATCCCAAACTGAGCTCCTTTTCTTCCTCTCCCTTCCCTCAAGCCAGAAGCCTGGGGATCTCCCTAGAACTCAATCACTGTATCCCCTGTATTGTAGAAACCCACTCCCTGAACAGTTCTCTAGTCCTTGCCCTCCTTGACACTGCTCACGATGCTGCTGTCCCCTACAGATCCACGGCCTGGTGCGTGGATGCGGAAGCCAGGCCTCCCCCATGACACTCACTCCCCGCCCCCCGCCGCCTCAACTTCTCCATCCGAGGAATGGGGCCATATCCTAAGGTGTTTGCAATGGTTCCCCGCACAAAGCTTATTCAAGAGGTTAAATTTAAATAACAAAAATCATTTTTAAAAATCTGGGCCAGAAGAAGAATTTCCTAGCTGGCCCCTTTCTTTTAACCTCTGCCCTCCCTATCCCATGTGAATCCAATTATATAACCTCCTTCCCGAAACAGTTTGGCTGGTTCTCCCCTTGACAGCATGCAGAGCCTTACCAGGTGGCCCTTTTCTGGCCCAGCCTCGCCATGCAGGCTGCCTGCCTTCCTCAGCTGCATCGGACCTGCCCCATCCCTTGGCCTCTGCCTGAAATCACTCCTGCTCCCACGCATACACCTTAAACAGTCCTGCCTAGGAGGAAACTGTTTCTTCCTCTGCCAAGCCCCCTGCCCCCAATAGCCGCTCACCCATGCAGAGTTTGGGGCCTCTGCAGTGGCCACCACTTGCCTTTGTTACGGTCTCACTGCTCCCTGCCAGCTTTGAGGTGACCTGCCTGCCTCCTCCATGAGGCTGTGAGCTCTGAAGGCTGGAGGCCAGGCCACTCTGTCCACCACGGGGTACCCTCTATCCCCCACAGGGGCTCAGAAATGCCCTCATGAATGAACGCTTTGCTTGCATTGTAGCATTTTTTTTGTCTATTTTCTCTCTCGCCTGCCCCCACTTCCTTTCCTACTATTGTCCCAGACATTATGTTTTTATATATAATTATTATGTATCATTATAGTCTGCACCCTTCATTAGAATGAAAGTTTACTAGGTGGTGGTGGTGGTGGTGGGGTGTTGTCTGCTTTGTTTGCTGCCAGGTTCCTGCTGCTCTATTGAGCCCATAGCATACATGCTTTCTCTCCCTCCTTTTTCCTCAAACCCTCTCTTTCCAGCCCAAGCCATCTGAGGTTTTCTTAGGAATGGAAGCTCTTCCCGTGCCTTCAGACACAGGAAAATGATTAAAGGGGGCTTGTGTGTGCAGTGGGGCAGGGGGAAGGATAAATGGCTTATTCTTTTGTCCACAAAGCCAGCAGCAGGATTGTGGAAGAGGGATTTGGGGGTGGGGTCAGTGGAGCCCCCTTCAGCTTAGGAGGTTCAGGAGGGAGGGGTAAAAAGAAGTCCCTGAGAGGGATGATTTTGAAAGCTTCCCCTGTGTCATCATCTGATCCTTACCCCGCAAAGCCGGCGGAGCAGGAAAGACTATTCTTGTCTGTCCAGGGTGGGCCCAGGGTGGGCCCAGGGTGGGCCCAGGGTGGGCCCTGGCAGCCGCTCGCAGTGCAGGTGGGGTGGGACTATGGCCACCGGGCAATGCCAGGAGACACTTTTGGTTGCACAACTGGGTGCTACTGACATCAAGTAGGTAGAAGAGGCCAGGGCTGCTGCTAGACCCCTGCAATGCACAGGACGGGTCCCCACGACAAAGAATTATCCCGCCCAAAACGTCAAGAGTGCTGAGGGCGAGAGACCTGAGCTGAGTGAATTGGTCTGAGGCCACCCACACGCAGTCAAACCGCTGGGTACCCGGGGAGGCCTCTGCCCTGGCTGCCCCGAGGACTGAGGGTCCTCAGCCGGGTCTGGAAGAACCACAGAAGATGCTGGTATCCTAGAAAGTTGGAGAACCTCAGAGGGCTGACCAGGGCAATGAAGGTTAGACCTCACCTCTCTTGTCTTCCTGGAGTCCCCCAGTCCGCCACCCCCATCACCCAGTGAACCTTCTCCCAACCCCAAACCCTGCTTCAGATTCTGGTATTGGCCCCGCCCCAATCAAGATGGCCAATGAGACGCTTCGGGGCTCCAGACCCTCCCCACCCCACAAGCTTTGAACAGCCACAAGCCTGGCAGAAGCTTCTTTTTAAAAGCCCCAGGAAACGTTAAAGGACTGCAGTAACAAAGCAAATGCCGAATCAAGTGGCGGGATCTCCTGGCGCCCTGGCTGGCCCCTTTTCCATCCCTCAGCAGCTCTGCCCGGAGCCGGCCATGCTTCCAATGCCGATCCCTGGTCCTGGTTCTCGAGGGAGCAGAGGGGCCCTCGTGCACACACTGGGAGCCTGTGTGTGACCCCACCTGTCTGGTGGTGGCCTGAGGGACTCTCCATCCCAGAACTTGTCCTGCGTGTAGAAGGCAGCTCTCTGAGCTCTCCTACAGAACGTCGCATCTCCTCCATCATACTGAGAACCTGTATTTTTATGGACAGCTTGATATCCAGAGTTGGCAAGAAACTAAGACCTTATCTAGACTTCTCAGTTAGAAGTTCTGAAGAACAAGGACTGGGTTTGGGGTCTCCTCCAAGGGCTAGCCCTAAGCTTCAAAAAAGTGGGTGAGGGCCCAGGAACCAGGAGCCTGGGTCTGGGGGCCCGTATAGTGGGGCCCAGCTGCCCTCCTAGGCTGGGGATAGGGTGCAGAGCTGAGCCCTTCTACTGTTGGGAGTTGGTTGACCTCTGACCTCTTGCCCGCCTCCCCTCCCCTTCCCAGGAACAACTCTTCTCAGCCCAGCCCTCTCCCTGTCTCTCTCAGGACAATCTCCACCAGGACATGAAATCTGCTTCCCTGCTTGCTCCCTGTGGGCCTGCCTCTGCCACCGCTTAGGGGCTGAGCCTTTTGGACTGAGGTGCCGGCTTTTCCAGGCTTGGGAGAGGCTCTCTCTGGTCCCTGAGTTTTATTTCTCTGATGGCCACACAGTCTTCCCTGACACAGACACCTTCCCCAGGCCCCTCTCCTCTTCCCAACTCCACCCCTTCAGTGGGGAGACGCAGGAAGAACCCCTTCTCCCTCCTGACTGACCATCCAGGGCCTAGTCTTGCCCAAACTGTCTGAGAGAGAGGCCCAGCTCCCGCCCTTCGGGAGTATCCAGCCTGAGGGAGGTGTTGCGGTCCCCACTCTCAAGGAGTCCCCAGTCTGATGGGGGAAACAGTCCCTTCCCTGGGCTCCACCCTTGTTTGCAGGAGGTACAGGGGTGGGACAAGCCCTCAGTAGCGCCTACCTGTGGAGCGAAACATGCTGGTGGCTGGGATGGTGCTTGACAGTTGAGGGTTCTGGTGGGAGGGGGAGAAGAGATCTGTACCCCCACCCCCCACCCAGAACTCTCACATTGCAGTGGGATTCCAAGGTCAGTGGTACAATTTAACAGCTACCTTCCCCTTTTCTCCTCCTTCCCATTTGTCCCCTTCAGACTGGCACTACCAATAACCCAGCCCCTTTCCTCCTGCCCTGTCTGGATTCCCCATTTACCTGTGGGGACAGTGGGCCAGCACCCCCACCAGGCTACTGTCCTCACCGCATCCCCCACTCAGGGCAGCTCTGAGTCCCTCTTCTTTAGCCCAAGGCTTCCAGGAAGATATGGTCCCTGACACCCCAACCTGCCTTTTTTATCCTGAAAGCACCTTCTTTCCCAAAAGCCACCTTCCCACTGATGGCCTCTCTCCTGCAGCTGCCCAGATGCCCTGGTCACAACCAGAAAACGGTACACCATGCCAGGTCTGGCCCTGAAGCCTGCAGCCCAATGCCCCGTCCCCATGCTGACCTTGGCCTCTTCCAGGCTGTGTCCCCAGACGTGCACACGATGCTGCTCCCGGGAGAGAAGACCTGGCAGGGCTCAGAAGGGTACACACGGGCCCCAGGAGTGTGCCCAGCGCCCAGGGGACAGGATCCCTGATGGATCCCTGGGGCTGGGAGTTGTGGGCCCCACCATCCCTCCCTCCTTGGATATATGGTGTCCTGGAGCTGGGAGCCACTTGTTCTGGAATGGTCTTCACCTTAGTGCCAGTTACTCAATTCTGAGATCCACAGACACCCACGGGGCCACTGGACGCCTAACTTCTCTTCAACCAACAGCCTCTGAACGTGGGGTGCAGAGGAAAGAGCCTGAGCTTTGGCACTAGTCGGAACTGGGTTGGAATCCTGGCTCTTCTGCTTACCAGATGTGTGAATGTGAATAAGCAACTTGTACTTGTTGAACCTCAGTTTCCTTCTCTGTACAAGGACTTGTGTGAATGCAGTGAGAATCCGTGTAATAAAGCACAGGATGCAGTGCCGGGGCTAGGAGGGAGTGTAGTGACTGCGGGATGTGGCAATCACCAGCTGGGCCCTAAGTGTGCTGTGGCCGGCCTTGCTCCTGGGCCTCCAGGGATGGTCTCAACCCTCTGCCCCTCCTTTGAAAACTAGCTCCAGGGTCAACTTCTCCGAGAAGTCCTCCATGATTGACTTCAGGCTGGCGTGGTTAGGTCACTGGTCTGACTATATGTTGTACCTCTCCACAGGAGAGGGTGAACTGTGAGCTGGTGACTGCCTGGATTTCGGTTTTTACCAAATCATTGAGGGTTGGGACTGTCCAGGCCATCCTGGTGCCCTTCATCCCTGCCTGGAGGTGCGTTAGATATGGAGTGGATGCTCAGGCGACTGAATGGAACCCCAGAGTCTTGTTCCAGCCTGACTTGGGGAAAATCCTCTCCCCTTTCTGAGTCTCAATCTCCCTATCTATGAGAATTGTAATTGTAGTCTATTAAGGTCTTATTATGTGCCAAACACTGGATTAAGACCGTTCCACTTATTTAATCCTTAAAGCAAAGCTCGAGGAAATTGTATCATTATACCTATTTTACAGACTGGGAAAGTGAGGTCCAGCAGTGTGAAGCAACTTGCCCATGTTCACACCACTAGTAGGTGGCTGAGCTGGGATTTGAACCTAACGCCCCAGCTCTCATCCATTTTCTCTGCTGCCCGAGCTGTGTGCCTCAGTTTCCTCACTTACATATTTGGGGTAGGCTTCTCTGAGGATTAGTTAACCCCTGAAGAGAGCTGAGAACAGCATTATACACAGTGAGCCCTGGGGACTGTCTTTATCTGTCTGCCCTGCCCACTGGGCCCTGGGTGCCAGAGGGCAGGGACCAGCCTTGCTCCCCACCGTATCCCCAGCGCAGGGGCCGGCGGTGCTCAGGACGGTTGGCTGGATGACCCGAGGGTAAGACTGCTGTTTGAGGCCTCTGGGACCTGCTGCACTGCTCCCTGCTTGTAACTCACAGCCAACTTCTGCCCACCCACCAGCTGGCACCCTATGCTCCCTGCCCATAGCCTGGGCCCCAGGACCTTGGGGATTCCACCTGGGGATTCACAGCTTGCAGGGCCACAGGTCAGACGTCCATGCGAAGGCGGAGGCCTGGCCTTCATTGCAACTGTGCCTGGCCCGGCCCTCTTTTTGCCTCTGGTTGCCTGTAAATGCTGACCTCCAGGCTGTCCCCGCTGCCGTCCTTTTTTATTGACTGCATGCAGGCCGTCGTGGTGCCTCTTCTCTCCCTCTTCTTTCCCCTGTGAGCTCTCTCCTCCTCTCCCCTCTGGGAGTTCCTTGACTCATTTTCTCATTTTCTTGGTCCTGGTGGTGGCTAGTAGGTGGAGGTGGGCAGGAGGATGCAGCAAGGGGCCTTAGGGGTCAGCTTGTAGAACTCCCTGACTTTACCAACGAGGAAACCAAGGTTCAGAGAGGAGAGGGAGCCTTCCCAGGGCTGCACAGCGCGTCAGGGACAGAGGTGGCCTGGAATCCAGGTCTCCTGTTCCTGTCGGACACACAGCACAGACCATCCATGTGTGACATGTTGGACTTTTAGAAGAGGGCCTAGAAAACCAGGGGAAATTTTCTAGAAAAGGAATGGGTTTTAGACGATGGAGAAGATTTAACTGGGAGGTAGATGGGGGCTTTGGCGGGAGGGCCCCAGGCACTCCTGTGGATGGGACCTGGGGATAGATGGATACACAAGCTCACTCTGGGATGCCCAGCAAGGACTTTTCAAGATCCATCCCAGTACAACGACTGAGGCAGGGAAGGGAGAACTGTGGTGTATACATACAATGGACTACTGAGCAGCCGCAAGAAGGAATGAAGTTGTGAGGCCTGCAACTAGGTGAATGAACCTTAAGGACTGTATGTTGAAAGAAATGTCAGAAACAAAAAGGCAAATGTTAGCATGCCTCACTCATACGGACTGTTTTAGTTTGTTAGCTTCCAGAAGGCAATATACCAAAAATGGAATGGTTTTTAAAAAGGGGAATTTAATAAGTTGCTACTTTACAGTTTTAAGGCTGAGAAAACATCCCAGTTAAAACAAGTCTATAGAAATGTCCAATCTAAGACATCCAGGGACAGATACCTTGGTTCAAGAAAGCCGATAACATTCAATGTTTCTCTCTCAGCTGGAAGGGCACATGGTGAACATGGAGGCATCTGCTGGCTTTCTCGTGGCTCTACAAAAGGGTTTCTGTCCAAAATGTTTCTCTTTTAAAGGATTAATGGGTGGAGTCACAACTCCATGAAAGCTATCTGATAAAAAATTACCACCCACAATTGGGTGGGTCACATCTCCATGGAAACAATCAAAATGCTCCCAGCTGGCAATATTGAATGAGGATTAAAGGACATGGCTTTTCTGGGGTCCACCACAGTCTCAAACTGGCACATGGACTAAGTAGAATATAAAATCTCAGTGAAATGAAGTCGAGAGCATGGGTTATCAGGTGGGGGCCTATTGCAAAGAGTCCTAGATTGTAAGCTTATAGTAGTCACATATATTCTGAGTTCTAACTGTTATTTCTAAGTTCTGAGATACTGAGCTGTTTATTTATAACTTGGTTGTTCCCAGAAATCTCGGGTATTTATGTGACACCTGAGACTCAGAATTAGAGCTCTGAAGCTATGAAAGTTCACAGCACCCCATACAGGAAGTGCTTAAAAAGTTGAAAAAGGGATCTGACTTCAAGTAGAGATATAAAGGAAGCTGATCTGGGTAGCACTAAGGTAAATCAGAATACAGGGTACAGGATGATTTCGTCCATATTTTATTATTTTATTTTTTTGTATGCTGTATGGTGGGGGTCACATTTCATTCTTTTTCGATGTGAGTATTTCCTTATTGCAGCACCATTTGTTGAATTTTTGTTTGTTTGGTATTTTGCTTGTTTCTTTGCTTATTTGTCTGGGAAGTGCATGGGCCAGGAATCGAACCTGGGTCTCCTGCATGGCAGGCGAGATTCTACCACCAAACTACCCTTTCACCCAATATCGTTTGTATTTTAAAACCTCAACTTCTGTGTGAGACCAAAGGGAGAGATGTTTATTTGGTGCAAAATTTATATTTTGGGTAGCTCATTTCATAATTTAACTTGTATGGTCAGTTTAGTTGAACACCATACATGGAATCTTGAATAGGGCAATAGATTTTGTTGTTTTGTCCAGGTTAATGTGGTCCCCTGATACATCCCACAGTAATTTGGATGGTGAATAAAGAGGTATTTGCAAGGTTACTTTGGGGAAATGTTTGTGGGTTAAGACTTATCAATAAGCAGTGGGGACAACCAAATCAATAGGCCAAGCCCTTGATCCTGGGATTTGCCCCTATGAAATTTATTCCTACAAAGGATAGGCTAAGCCTACTTAAAATTAGGCCTAAGGGTCACCTCCAGAAAATCTCTTTTGTTGCTCAGATGTGGTCTCTCTCTCCAGGCCAACTTGGCAGGTGAACTCACTGCCCTCCCCTGCTATGTGGGACATGACTCCCAAGTGAGTAAACCTCCCTGGCAATGTGGGACAGAAATCTTGGGATGAGTCATGACCTGGTATCAAGGGATTGAGAAAGCCTTCTTGAGCAAAAGGTGGAAGAGAGAATTGAGACAAAATAAAGTGTCAGTGGCTGAGAGATTTCAAACAGAGTTGAGAGGTTATCCCAGAGGTTATTCTTATGCATTATATAGATATCACCTTTTTAGTTTATGGTGTATTGGAGTGGCTGGAGGGAAGTACCTGAAATTGTTGAGCTGTGTTTCAGTAGCCCTGATTCTCGAAGACTATTGTATAACCATACAGCTTTTACAGTGTGACAAAGTGATTATGAAAACCTTGTGTTTGATGCTCCTTTTATCCAGGGCATGGACAGATGAGTAAAAAAATAAGGGCAAAAAATAAATAAATAATGAGAGGGGGAATAAGGGATAAAAAAAATTGGGTAGATTGAAATACTAGTGGTCAATGAGAGGGAGGATAAGGGGTATGGGACATATGAGTTTTCTGGAGTGATGCAAATGTTCTAAAAAATGATATGGCGATGAATACACAACTATGTGATGATATCGTGAGCCACTGATTGTATACCATGTATGGAATGTTTGTGTGTTAAGATTTAGCAATAAAAATATTAAAAACAACAACAACAAAACTCAACCAAAAGGTTCTAAAGGAAAAAATAAACATCCGTCCCAGGTTATTTTTCTCAGACAAACCCCGTAACCTCTGGTGTTCTCGTTCATAAAAGGAGGAACCACTTAACCTGTCTTGTAGGACTGTTTAAACAACAAGTGGCATTGATTATTGTTTGTTTTCTTACTGGGTGCCAAGCCCTAGGCCAAGTGAGTGAGTTCTTCACCCGCATACACCTCCAGTAACCTATAATGAAATCCCAGGACTACCTCCAGAGTGAAAGCTTAATTCTAGGTATATAAAAAGCACTTAAGAAATTGTAGCCACAAGTAATAATAGTAAGAACACTTACTGTCCTTACTGACTGACAACTGTAGCCCCATTATCTTGCCTCTCCTCCTCCAGAGCAGCCTGCTGGGAGTCCCTATCTGAAAGTAGCTCTGCTGAGCTCTTCCTCCTCCAGGAAGCCTTCCTAGACCAGTGTAGAACTCATGGTTTTGCACAGCTTTCCTCCCCTGCGGCCTAGCCCTGTATCTCTCTCAGAAATTCAGTGTGGGCCTGTGTCCTCAGGGCAGGGGGTGGGGGCAGAGCCAACAGAGGCCCGGGGAAAGGTTAGAGAGGGTGGGCTGGGGTTGTGGCCATATCAGTAGCAGGCCCCCTCTGCCCGGGAGATGCCCTGATGTCTCTCCCAGGACTCCCACTCTCTTCCTGATGGAGAAACCAAGGCCATAAGCATGAAGTCCCTTGCCCAAGGTCATTCCAGACAGAAAGTGGAGGGTTGTGGGGCTCAGTCCCCTAGTCCAGGGCAGCACACATCAGCACCAGAGCTCAGAGCTTTACTTTTCATTTTTTATTTTAAAGGAAAAACAAAAAAACAAAAAACAAAAAACAGTGCAAAAACCCATTTTCCAGTGTCAGCCATGCCCACCCCCACCCCCAGGTCACCCCCTCGGGCTTGGGGCCTGACTCTTCCTCCCCCTCAGGACCCCCCCCCCCCACCCCATGCAACCATAGGGGTAGGAGGCTCCGCTTCCCTGGAGTGCCAGATCCCAGGGGGAATGGGGGGCGGGGAGGGAGGAACTGGGGGATGGCTACTTGATCTGCCTGCCATTCCAGGTCTCCAGTTCTGTCACCAGGCACCCCTCTTGGCTCTCACTAACCCTTTCCTGGCCACGTTACTCGCCTGGGGGGGGGCACTGATCAGGAGGAATCCCCTCCATACCCCTCTTTGCCCCGGGGCCGGCTCGGGGCTCTCCTCACTGAGGTTGGGGGGCTCCATCCCTCCCTCCATGGTGGGGGAGAGTGGCGGAGTCCCTAAGTTAAATACCTTAATGAAAGCAGGGGGTGGGGGAGGAAGGGGACTTAGATCTAATAAATTATTAGCGTTTTAGTGTCTGTGGGAGGGTGGGGGTGGGGGACAGGGCGTGGCCTCCAGGGCCCCCCCTCCCCTTACTGGTGAATCTCATTCTCTATGAGGCTGTCCTCGCAAGACTGGAAGTCTGTGTCCGTGAGGCCATCAGGCGGCATCAGCAGCTCCTCATCCTGGGATGAGGACGATGGGGGCTCGTCCCCCGAGCTTCCGGGACCCCCGTCCCCATCCCCGTCCACCTCTGAGTCCTGCAGCACCTGAGCGATGTATTTCTGAAGGAGAGGAGGGGGGAGGGTGAGGGCAGGCAGCAGCCCCTCGGGGGGTGACAGGCCGGCTGGGAGACCCGGGGGTGTGGGAAGACAGCAGAGCCAGCGGGGCCCCGGGGAAGGGGCAGTGCACACCTCTCAGGGAGGGGGGCGCAGGTCTCTTCCCACCTCCTGTGGGGTCTGGAGTGAACTAATGGGACACCCAGCTTTGTAGTCCCTGAGTTTCAATCCAAGGCTTCTTCCCCACCCCGCCCCTGTGGACCAGACAGCGGGGCACTCACCGCAGATTTGGGGACAGCAGCAGCGGTGGGGGGCCGTCCATTGCTTCTGGTGTCCACGGTGTCTGTCTCCGTGTGCTCAATCTTGCCGGGCCCAGGGCGAGTCGTGGAGTGGGGGTAAGATGGGGCAGGAGGTGGGGGCACCCCCACAGCCTCCCCCGCGGCTCCCCGCCCCCCCCACCTTGTAGTTGTGGGCACTGAGGTATTTGAAGTGTCCGAAGCAGACGTGGCAGAGACAGATGACAATGGTGATGACCAGGACCACGAATGTGAACATGGATGTGGGGGCGAGGAACCCTGGTTGGGGGGAAAGAACGGGGCTGCCACCTCGGTCCCCGGCCCCCTGCGGGCCCCACTGTCCCAGCTCTTGTTACCTTTGCAATGGAGTCCCCACACTCCCAGCACCTACGATGTGCCACAGCCCCACCCTGACCTCCCCAAGCCCCCCGGCCACGGCAGGGCCTCCCGCCGCCTGCTCTGCCCTGACTCTGGCCGGCCGCGCTCCCCAGGCCCCCGCTCCCCGAGGGTGGGCGGCTCTCACCCGTGCGCATGGTGGAGAAGAAGAGCAGCCAGAAGAGGCAGAGGATGGGTGCAGCCACCACCTGGTTCACAGCCCCCGAATGGATCTTCTTGTCCAGTTTGGCCGGCAGATAGGCGTAGTAGAGATTGTACCTGTCTACCAGGTGCTTCAGCAGCATGTACATGAGCCCTGGGGGACAGCCATATGGGCCCTGACTTCGGCACCAGCACCGCTGGACCTCAGTGTCCATCCACAGGATGACCTGATCCTTCGGAGATCGCTGAAGGGTCGGCCTCCCTCCTCCTACCCCAACCCCAAGGCAAGGACAGCACCCCATGCCCCTGCACCATCACAGAACTTCAGCTTCTTTCTGCAGCCCCTCATTAGATATTCCACTATTAGACATTCATTCATTTGAATTAACAAGCATCCTCTTGAAACCCATATCCTTTCTTTCCCTAACCTTGTGCCTAAACAGATGAATATAAACTACATGACAAGTCCTATTTCCCTGGAGGCTGAGGGAATGAGAATTTTAGGACAAGGATAGGGAGGTTAGTTTGGGAGTTTTGCGATTTCAGTAACTACGGAGGGTCATCAAGGGGTTAGAATGTCATCAGGGGGAAAGGAGAGGCTTCCGTGGAGGCAGTAAAGATAAATTTTGCCAACTTCTTCAGCAAGGGAGAGACTTGCCAATGTCACACAGTTCAGCTATAGCAGGGAATCTCTATGGGGGGCAAGGACCCTTCCCTACTCTGGAATCTAGAGGTCTTTTCTGAGTTAATGGGGTGGTATACAAATGTGCCCATAATGCCCACGTAGGTGTGTGAGTGCTATGAGTCGGCGGGTACGTGAATGTGTCTAAGTATATTCAGCTGTGTGGCGGCCTTGGGTGGGGGGGGAACGGCCATGCCGGCGACCCTGCCTGGGTGGCCATGGCCCTCCTGCTCCTTCTCCCCCCTGGCCGGGTCCCAGACTGAGCCAGGGACCAGGCGGGAGGCCGAGGGGCCAGTCTCCCAGCCGGGGCCCTGTCCACTCGGGGTGGCCTGCCTTGCTAGCGTGGAGCGGGTGAGGCCCCGGGTCCCCCCGAGCAGGGCCCAGGTCCCGGCGCGGCGGCGCCTACCGAAGGGCACGATGATGGGGCAGGTGATACTGTAGGTCATGACCACCGTGAAGACGCACATCATCCAGGCGTAGGCTGCGCCAAACTGGAACTCGTAGGCCTGATGCTGGGGGGGAGATGGGCAGGAGGGTGGCTCAGGGAGGGGAGGGGAAGCCTGCAAGGGGGCCAGGGCAGGCGGGAGGGGGCAGAGGGCCGGGGACTCTGGGACCAGGAAGGAAGCCGTGGGGGAAAAGAGCCTAATGTATAGGATAGGGCTGGGCAAAGCAGATGGGGAGAGGGGCTGTGGCTGAACTGTAGGGCTGGAGGGGAGGGGGTGTAGAGAGGCCTTCAAGAGACCAGGGGTTGGCAGGTGTGGGGTGGGGGGGTTGAATTGGGTGGACCTGGGAGTGGGATGTGCGGAGGCCCCCTGTGGCGTCAGGGCAGAGTTCCTAGGAACCCAGACCTCCCCCATCATCCATCACAGAACTGTTAGAGCTGCAGGGACCTTCAAGCTTATCTACGCTGACCCATCACTATACATATGGGAGAACAGAGGCCCCAGACGAAGGGGGTGGCCCAGGCCACTGGGCTCCCGGCTTCCTGCCTGCCGCTGTCTCGGGTTGGGCCCACCAGGGGGCGCTGTGCGGGCCGCGGCGGCCCCGGCGGCCGTACCCGCTTCACGTTGCGCCGCTCGGCGGCTGAGCGCGCCAGGCAGAGCCGGATCATGTACATGAGCAGCCCCGGGATGCGCAGCAGGTCCATGGCATTGCCGATAAAGGCCGAGGCGATGACGTAGTTCACGAAGAAGGCGCCGTTGTCGGGCAGGAACACACACCTGCGGGCACCGGGTGCTCCAGCACTGCACCCCTGGCGTGCTCCGGCGGCCGTCTGCCATGGCCAGCCTGAGGTGCACCGTGCCCTCACCTTCCGCGCGGAGCCCCTCAGGCGCCTGCGCCCCAGCCCCTCAGAGACAGACGCCACGGTGGGAGCCGACACCTCCAGAGTAAGCCACAGAGACCCTTCATGACCTGAGAGTGTGAGCCCAGGGGCACCCCTAGGATCTGTGCCCCGTAAGGACCTATGGCAAGAGTGCCGAGTCCTCTCAGGCACCGGTGTGCTCAGGGGTGACTGCCTGAGAGCTCTACAGACAGCCCCCAGGTAGACCCCAAAGACATCCCCCTCCCCCGGGAGAGTGAGTCCCAGGAACACCCGGAAGGCTCTCCTCCAGACTCGGCAGAGCCGCCCCGGGAATGTGAGCCTCAGGACCTCCAGAACACAAGCTTCAGAGACCCTCCCAGACGTCTTCAGAGGGGAGCCCAAGGTTACCTCAGACAGCCTGGATCTTGCACCCACAAATTCAGCTATGGTATCTTTCCCCCAAAATACCCTCCCAGGGGTCCTAGAGCAGGTGCCCCATGAAGAACTCCAGGCTTACCCCGACTAAGAGCCCAGGACTTCAGAGATGTTCCAAGAACTTGTACCCTCAAAACGTGAAAGTATGCGTGCCAGTGCCCCCACAGATACCCCCAGAATGTGAGTCTAAGATATTCAAGTTTGGGCTCTAGAGACCTTCAATGACATGCTCAAGTTATTTCCAAAAAATGAGGTGAGATCCCACGACAAATATTTCCACAAGCCTCTCAAGTGGAACACTAGAGACCCCTGTAGTTAGTCCCAGAATATGAGCCCCAGAGACCCTCATAGAAACAGCCCAAGTGTGGGCTCTGAAGCCCCAAATATACCTTGATGGTAACCTAAGAATCCAAAGATGTTTCCAGGGAGTGTGCCACCCTGCCGGGACGCTCTTCAGTATACACCCAAGACACAGTATGTGGCTTCCTTTAGGTTGACCCTGCCCCGCCCTGGCTGCTACTCCCCACACTGGAGGTTGGAAGCTTTGCTGCAGGCCCCCTTGGGGTCTGGCAGTGCCTCCCAGGCCTGTCCACCCCGGCCATTTGGTTCCTTTCCCTGGGGGCCCCAGTCACTCACTCAAACCGAATAGCTGCCTCAGCCAAGAATTTCTTGTCAAAGAGCCAGCGGAAGAAGAGGTCCAGGCTGGAGGAGAGGAGAGAAGAGGTGAGATGGGGAGGGCTGGAATGGCCCAGGACACCAGGGAAGGGGAAGTTCTACCCTTAAGCCTCTGGGGAAACCCCAGACAAGGGGCAGGAGGCTCAGGTGGCCTGGGGAGATGAAAGCTTCCCATCTTGTGTCCCTTGTTCCATTGGGGTAGAGGGGAGCCTATACTCTTTCCCCCTTTCCATTCTGCAGACCCCCCATCCTGGGTCCCATTGCATTCTCCAGAATGTACCTGCTCAGTCCCAGTGAGGGCAGGAGCAGTACCATAAAGATGAGGAAGGTGTAGCACTTGTGCATTGTGGTCCTGTTCTCCCCGGAGCTGCAGGGTGTGGAAGCAGAGGTCAGGTCGGCCTGGCCCAGCCTGCCTGCTCCCCCAACCAGTACAGTGTCCAAGGAGGTTCCCCTGGGAAGGGTGGGCTTTCCACAGTGAGGATGCTGGATACCACCTCTTCCCTGCCAGCTCTGGGACTGTGCAGAGCAAGGACCCTAAAGGGGCCAAGAGCTGCCCAATGGGGACAGGTGTACACCTAGGAGAGGCCATAGCAAGGCATAGTATGAGTGGCGCTGTCTCACCGTGTCCAGTGGGCTTCAAAGAAGGCAGAGTAGTAGACGATGGTGGGGAGCAGGGCTGAGAAGCACCACAGCAGCAGGGTGGGGAAGAACTGGGTAATGATGGGGTTCTGCAGAGGGCCACAGGGGTACATGTCAAGATGGGGCATTCTAGAGTGCCCAGGCTGCTTTCTTCCCTGCCCCTCCCCCATGGAGCCCTGGGCACCCTGGCTTTCAGGGTGCCATGTCAGAGATCTAGAGCATCTGAGAGTCCAGGAGTGAGGGTGGAGGCCAGGGTTATATGCAGGACTCCAGGGTGAATAATGATAATATGAGTATTTACTGAATACCTACTCTGTGCCACTGATACTTTCCATGTATCAATCCTTGCAACAATGATATATATATATATATTTTGCAATAATGATATTAACCCATTTTACAGATGAGTAGACAGAGGCAAAAAGTGATGCAAAAGCGTACCCAGCTTATAAAAAGTAGGTTGGGGATTTGGACCAAAGCAGTCTGGGACTTATTATGCTATTATTACCCAGTGGTTTTCAAACTGTGTTTTTTGGAACTCTGAGGTTCTTGCATGGCAGGAGGGGTGAGGGGAGCCAGGAAGAAGTAGCTCCCATCCTACTATCGGCTTAACAGCCTGCTTTTCCATATCAAATTCCCAATCAATCCCTTTATTAAAAGGAATCAAAATCTTAGTTTGAAAGCCATGATTTATCTAGTCTAACTTCCCATTTTTCAGTTGAAGAAGTTGAGGGATGAAAGGAAGGAACTTATCCGAGGCCACCTGGCCAGTTAATACTGGATCCAGGATTTTTTTCTTCCTTGGGTGTCTCTCCAGGTGTGTGCAACCCCCAAGGGTGGCCTCTTCTAGGGAGAAGGCAGCAGGGAGTCCCAGGGAAGTTGACAGAGGGGTTTGCTGCCCTCTGTCCTGTGGGAGGTCCTGGGTGGAGCTGGGGCTGGGACAAGCAGAGCAGGAGGTGGGCTGGGCAGGAGAGCACTGGGCTTTTCCCCTGGTGGAGGGATTTGGGGCCTGGCATCTGGGTGCTGTGACATGGTGTGGAGGGAAGGGGCATGAATATGCATCTCACATTGAGGTACTCCACAGGCTTGGTGACGTTGAACTTGTCCATGGTGGTGATGATGATGGCCGGAGTGGTGAGGAAGAAGAGGAGAATGAAGAGGACGACGTTGATGACCAGGCAGCGCAGCCACCAGATAAAGCCGCGGATGGAGAGATGCTCCCTGGGAAGGCAGGGAGGGGGTCACCCCCGGAACGAAGGCCTGGTGATTCCCATTGACATCTAGGGCCTCCCCCTACCCCCATTTCCTCGCCCGCTGGCACCCATCCCAGGCCCCACCCAGCCTGGCCCTGCTCCCCCCACTGGCTTACCAGTAGATGTTCTGGGGGTCGGGGGCGTAGGACACGGTCCAGTTGGAGATGTGTAGGGACTCACTGCAGGAGGAGGAGCGGGGCTCCCCGCGGCAGGCACAGCCCTGGCACTTACACACATTGAAGTCCTTCAGGATGCTGGGGGGATGGCACTGGTTACCGCGGCATCAGCTGGGGTCCCCACTGCTGACTGCTGGTGGTGAGTGCTGGGACCTGGGAGCCCAGCTGGCTGCTCAGGGGCAAGGGCTGGGGTGGGCAGGCAGGGCGGGGGCTCACATGGCGGTGATGGTCTCATTGTGGAAGGTGACAAAGGCCATGCCAAGAGGCTTCTCGTTCACCTTCTCCTTCTCCCGCTTGTAGTCCTCCTTCAGCTTCTGCTCCAGCTTCGTGTAGTATTCAATGGCTTCCACCTGCCGGAGTGGGTGTGGGGCAGGGGTCTGGTCAGAGAGCTGGGCTCATACCCGCGGCACCTAGGCCAACACCCAGTATCCAGCACTTCCCATGTGCCAGGTACTGCTCTCAGCTCATTTATATGTATTGACTCACTTCATCCTGTATGATACAAATAGGGTACAGTTAGCCCCATTATGTATGTATGAAAAAACTGAGGCACAAAGTCTGAGACCATAGAGTAAGCAAGTACAGCACAATGTTGTCTCCTTGGCTGACCTCTAAGTTGGGGTTTGAAAACTCGGTCACTGTGCAGACAGGGAACAAACCTAACAGTGGGAACTGGGGCTCCAACGGCTCCAGGGGCAAGTGGGGACCTGCTGAGGGACAGGTCACAACCCCTGGTATAGCCCAGCCTTGCCTCCTCTGAGAGTCTATTTACCTTTGGGTATTTCTGTGTGAGGCCTGTTTGTGTGTATTTGTCCTGGGGTTGTGGGACAGGGCTCCGCTTGGGGTGCATTCATCTCTGTGCTGTGACCCATTTCCCCAGGACTTGACCAGTTCTTCCCAGACCCATCCAGGGATATGAGGCCCCTGAGATCTCCAAGTCCAGGCCAGGCTGCAGTGCCCAGCGCAGACCATACCTGCTCACAGCCTCGCACCACGCAGCAGCAGAGGTGGCCGCAGGGCTTGGGGTTGATCATGGTGGGGACATTCTCCTTGCTCTGCAGGTTTGTAAAGTAGAGCTTTCCCCTCTCGGCCTTCTTCCTGCAGGACCCGGGGTCCAGTCACCCACTATTCAGCTGGGTAGGGAGCCCAGCCTAAGGGTCATCTGGTTTATTCCCCAAGAAAAGAGGTTATCCTGCTCTTGGATTTGTTTAGCACGCATGGTTCAGATATGTCCCGTCCTAGGGTATGCCCAAATGTCCCAGACTCCTGACCTCCTTGAGTCTGGCTTAAATTTCTATACTGTAACTGAAGAAGGATATGTTGTCAGATGGGGTAGGGTGCATGGGCCCCTTTCTCCTCTTGCAACAAACTCTAGGCCCCAGGCCTTGGTCTTTCCAGAGCTGAATTAAAGGCTGTCCTGGGATTAGATTAAACACCTAATGTCCTGGGAAACAGCTGGAAGGAGAGTCAGCTTTCTGAGTGACAACCAGTAGGCAGGGGCCCCTCGTGTGCAACCCTGCCCTGCCCACCAACCCCTTACCTCTCCGCATCAAGGAACATAAGGCGAGCCACGTTGTAACACGGGCGGGCTTCG
Source organism: Tamandua tetradactyla (assembly GCF_023851605.1). NCBI lineage: Eukaryota > Metazoa > Chordata > Mammalia > Pilosa > Myrmecophagidae > Tamandua > Tamandua tetradactyla. Next base: position 101,776,693 of record NC_135331.1, on the reverse strand, counting down.
AGAACCGTGCAGTTGGGGTAGGCCTCCCTGAAACACAGCCATCACAGCCATCATCTTCTGCAGGGACCCCCCACCCACTGGCCCCTTTCACCCACAACCTGTAACCTCCAATACATGATCCCTAACTAGAGCTCCCTCTTTTTTGGGGCTCATCTACAAAAATGAGAGTCCCCCCACTGCTTTTGCTTCTGTGTGTAAAGAAGCTCAAAAAAGGCCCAAAGAGTACATGGGAAAGCTGGTTTAATAAAGTGGTCCTGGAAAGAACAAGGATAGTCCAGGCTCCTTTTCACTAAGGGGAAAGCAGAGAAGAAGTAACTCATGAATTGAATGTGAAGAGTGAAGAAAAGGATGAATTGAAAATTAGGGGCCAGAGTAAGTCCCCAACCTGGTTGTTTCTGAATTATTTTTAAGTTTCTTGAGCCTCATCCCTAGAGATTCTGATTTAGTAGGTTTAAATTGGGGCCATAGTATCTTCAATCCAACCAATAAGCATTTCAAATTACTCTGACCCAAACGACACTTGAGAGTTTGTTACAATGAAGACTTACACTAAATACCATAGGTATTCAGGGGTTTTTTAGCAGTAGTAAAGGCTTTCCTAAAGACAAGAGGTGACTCAGGAAACATTACCATATGTAACATCTATAAATAAAAATTCATTGTGTATTGTTTGCCTTTTTAATGTCACAGAGATTTGGGGCATTAAGGAAAACTTAAGTCTTTATTTAAAACTTGGCTGCTTAAATAAGATACTAAGTCTGCAAAAAAAAAGAAGAGAGTTTCCCAAGAAGATAACTCTGATATTCTTTCCCATGTGGACTGAGGGGACGGGGAGTGTGCGCAGGTGTGTGGGGGGACCGGGAGGACACACGTGATGGATGAAGCCGCGCATGTGAATGCACACCAGCGAGGGACTGGTGGAGCCGAGGCTATGGTTTGATTCTTGTCTGGGGTGGTGAACTTGAAGTCGAGGAGCTGTTTCTAGTCATAGGCTGGCCCCTTAATCCTGTTCCTGGTAGACCGAGTCACAGTCCGACACTTAGCTGTGACAATGGACTGACCGCAGGCGATGTCCACTTACTACCCCACAGCCCAGTCCACAGAGTGAGCACTAATAATCCTGGCTCTAAACTGACCCCTACCTTGTCTGAGGTTGACTCCAACCTTGATTTAAGCTTGACTCATGCTTGACCTGGTCAGATACAGCCTGTCCCCAAATCACCAGCATCTGATACCTGGCGGGGTTGGAAGGATGCCTTCTGACTGAGTGAAGGGGCAGTTACTTTCAAATTCTCATCATACTGTTCTTTAATCCTAATTCCTAATCTAGAAGGAGCCTCATCTTTCTTTCTTTCTTTTTTAATGTTATAAAAGCATGAGAGCATGCGACATGGCCTTAAAATAACATGAGGTGCCTCACAAACCCAAGAGAATTTAGAAACTTAAATGTGGAATGGGGTCCTTCCAAAACAGACTTCCGAGTTGGTTACAAACCTTTCCTTTGACACTGTTGTTGCTTGAACCATTTTAGGTTCCCTTCTTGGAAGAGCTTTAGGCCCCTGGGACAATCTGAATCCTCATTCTCACCAGACTAATCCCTAATCTCCGAATCCAAACTATACAGGCCTCTGGACCTTGAACATGGCATGTCCCCGAATCCTGCTGAGAAAGTCCTCTAAGCCAGGCCGCCCCTAGCCCTGGACCACAGGCCCTGCACGATACAGACAGCCCTGGGGCAGCATGAACACAACGGCTGCCTCTGGCCCACCACTGTGCTCCCAGGCCTGCCCAGCAACACACAGAGTAAATGCTTAACAAACCTGTGCTGCACAAGTGGCTATTCCATAAAGCTCATCCATGAGGCCCCCAAACTCCAATTATGACCCCAGATTCTCCCCCATCCCTGCCTATAGGCGGACCACAGACCAACTCCTGAAACAGACAACTCGGAGCTTGAGCTCCCCAAAGGTGCCAGCCAAGTCTGGCTGTCCTTAGTCTCCCTGGTATGGAGCACAAAGTACCTGTACAATGAAACTGTGCTAAGTGAGTGAATGATCATCTCACGGGATCTGCTCCCTCATTGACCCTGAACATCGCTCTGCCCAACCCCTCTGAAACAGCAACCTTTCCTGACTCCTCTCACTCTGTTCCCTTATCCTGCTTTGATTTTCTTCTTAGCACTGACCCCTAATTGTCATAGTATCTGTTACTAGTTCACTTGTTTATTGTCTGCCTCCTCCCACTTGAATGGAAGCAAAATAAGGGTAGTGGCTTTTCCTGTTTACTGTCATATCCCCAGCACCTCCTCCATATGGGCACGTAGCAGGTGCTCAGAGATATTTGTTATTAATTGACTAATGAATGTCACCTAATTCTGAGCACACACTGATTTTAATCCTGACCCAGACTGCTCCCAAGGCTGATTACAGCTTGAACACCAAATAAGACCCCAAATAGTTTTCTCACAATGAGTAGGGATGACCTAATTTTGATTGCTGTTTTGTATACTGTTTGGACAGGGTTTATGTCTAATTTATTTATGGCTGGCTCATAGAAGGTGACCTGCAAATGCAAGCTGAATGATGACTATTCATCCACCAATGCTGCTCACTAACAATCCTTAATCCTATAACACAAGAGGTCCAGACTCTGACCCTGACCAGACACTGACTCCCAATCTAGCCCAAACACTACCTCCGACTGGACCACGTGCTGTCCTAATCCAAGCCAGCTGAAGCTGCTGCTGACCTCAGACAGAGCCTTGATCCAGAATGACAGTGTCCCTTACCATGACCACTGACCTCACACCAATACTCATCGAACCCTGGCCTGGCTCCTAAAGCTGACCACCACACATGGGCCCCTTGAAAGTTCATTGTTTTTTTATTCATTTTTATGACTTAGGCCTATCAGCACTTGAGAAAGCTTACTGAGTGGAACAGATGAATGTGTGATGGGATCCCTTATCCTGTACACAGACTGCCCCTAAACATCCCCACAGGTGGTCTTTTTGCACTGACTTCACTTGAACTCTGCCCCAAGGTGCAGCCCTGGCATCGGGTGACCAGGTGAGTCAAGGAACCTCTTCCCCTTTCGTCACAGTTTCAGGCCACCTGGCAATCCTGGGGGTTATATTCCCCTTCCATCCCATGACAGAATTTCAGAGCTGAATAAAGCTTCAGAGAACAATCAGCCCAAGTTTCCTGGCCTCCTTGGGAATCTGCTAAAAGCCACTGTCTTCTCCCTGCCACACTTTCATGTGAACCCCAGAATGTCACACACAGCATTAAGGAAGCCATACACCTCTCAGGGTCCAGTGACCCTCAGTCAATAACCCAGGACTCAGTCCAGGCTTGGGGGAAGGAGAAGTCGGTGGGAGTTCACGCATAAAGGACTTCTCATATTTCTCCTGTTCTTAAAGGGGCCTGAGTGCTAGACCACTCTGGAGCCAGGGAGCTCTTTTTCAGTCTAACTTCCATCCACCCCACTGCAGCCCTGCACCTCCGGGTTGAAGGAGTGTGAGCTGAAAAGCAAGGAAAGGTCTGTGGGGTCCAGGGTCAGGGCAGGAGCGGCTTACTCACTCAAAGTGCTTCTTGATCTTTTCTGACTCTGCGTATTTGGAGATGCCGTTAATGAAGAGAGTCCGCTTGACCTAGAGAGGGGAGTGGTTTTCCTTCCTGAGGCTCAACCCCTGAGGACTCAGAGGATGCAGGAGGGGCTTTGTTTTGAAGGGGTGGGATGGTAGGGGACTGGGATGAACAGAGAGGAGCAGAGATGGGTGGGAAGAGGCTTAGGGATAAGCCAGGCTCCAGGGAAAGCAGGGGGAGTGTTTCTAATAGAAATCAGGCAGCAAGTCTAAAGAAAGAGCCACCTGGCCCCTTGCTCTCTGAAGGGTTATAGAGGAGGATGGGAGGGGGTAGGCTCAGATCCTGAGCCCACAAGCTCCTGGAGAGGGGCCGTGCCTAGCTCTGCTCCTGTGTGTCTGCGAGACCCAGCACGAGGCAGGCATGGAGTAGGCATCCAGTGCTGGTTTGTGAACGAACACAGAAGGGGAGGGAATAATCACAATCAGTATCAAGCACAGCTACTATTTCCTGGGTGCCAGGCACAGCACAGGGTATTCTCTACGCATTGCTTCGTTCACCTTCCCAATAATCTCGAACGAGGCACTGTCATCATCCCACTTTACCATGGAAAACTTAGGCTTGGGGAGATGATGCAAGTTGCCCAAGGTCCCCCAGTTGAGCTGCTGAGCCGGGATTCAAACCCAGCTGGCCCAACTCTGTAGCTGACGCTCTTTAGGGCTGAGGCCAGAGAGTGTGGAGGGAAGGGAGGAACCTGGGGCTGGGGGACCCGGACCCTGCTCTACTCACCAGGTCATCCTCCTTGTAGCGCATCTTGGAGGTATGTCTACGCATGCTGTAGACAGTGAGCAGCAGGTACAGGAAGGCGAAGGAGGTGTGCAGCCATAGCAGGTTGTTCCTGGGGGATATGAGAGGGAGGTATCTGGGAGTCCCTTGGGGCTGGGAACACATGTGGATGCCTTGATTTCCCACTGTTGAATTCTCCATGCTGGGGCCCTCTACTGCCACCAGTCTCTTAGTGCTGACCCCTTCACAGGGCAGGCCCCACTCCCCCTTCTCCCACACTCCCAGATTGCTTCATTCCAACAGAAATGACTCCGAGAGGTCATCTCTCTATGTCCTACCCACCAGCTGCACTGCCCCCAGCCAGCCTTCCCTGGCCCAAGGCCGCACCCCTCTTCCCATGGCCAGCCCTGGAGATCCTCGGTAGGGATCTTCTCTGGCCTCTGACCCAGACCCTCGGGGAGCCCCAGCCAACTCCGCAGCCTCAGCTGCCTTACCCTCAACAGTCCCCCACCCTCCCCAGCCTGACCAGCGTCCCAACCTTACCCTGATTTCAAGTTGGCAATGGTGGTTCTTCCAAAGCTGTAGGCGTTGTTCTCTGTGGGGTGGGGAGAGGCGGAGGGTGACGCTGGGTCAGGGCATATCCGCAGGTGCCCCTCCCCCCACACCTGTCCTGGCCTCACTGACCCAGCAGGTCCCCTGAGAAGTTGACGGGCAGCACGATGCCGACGGAGAGGACGCCCACGACAACCAGCAGCCCAATGATGTGCCGTTGGAAGGACAGGTAGTGCACCGCGTCGCCCCCACATTTGTCCCGGATTTCATCGTCCCTGCAGGCCAGGGGTGGGTGCGGGTGGATGGGGAGTTACGGTAGGGCCAGGGCAAGGGAGAGGCCACAGCCTGCCTGCCTGTACCCACCCCCACCCAGCCCCTGCCCATCTGACAGCAGGATGGGGTTGAAATCTCTTGGTCCCCTATTTTTTGCAGGGGGAGGGAGTGGGAGGACAGAGGAAAAGATGGAAGAATGGAAAGAGGAGGGATAAGAAAGAAGAAGAAAAAGAAGTGAGAGAAGAGGAAAGAAGAAACATTGGAGAGGGAGGAGGGGAGAAAGAAAAAGGAGGGATGGAAAGAGAAAGGAAGGGAGAAGAAAATTTGGAAAGGGGGTAAGAGAGGTAAGAAGGACAGATGATGAGTGGGGAGGGAGGACGCGAAGGTTCAGGGAAGCAGCAGCACCTCCTGGGTGCCTGGTGAGCTTGCCTATAAGAGCATGATATACTTGGGGAGGGGCCCTGGGGGTGCTGGGGCGGCGGTGCTGACCTTCCGTGCCTCCTGCCTCTCTCAGCGCTCACTGCCTGCCTGCTGGACTCTGGCTCGATCTCCTGAGTTCTGCCTGCTGGATACTGGCTCCTGCCTCCTGCCGGCTGGCTGCTTCCAGCCTGGCTGCTGCCCCTACCCGCTGGCTGCATGGACGCTCTGAGGTGGGACACTCCAGGCCTTGTGCTCGAGGGGGTGGGGGCATGGAGAGATGAGGGCAAGGCTGGTCCCCAGGCAGGGGGTCACGGAGGAGACTGTGGGGTACAGTGAGCGTTCAGGGGACAGCAGAGGTTGCGGCCCCCAGGGTCTGGCCTCCTGGAGTAGGGATGAGGGTGCTGGGCTGGCTAGAGACACTAAGGCCTTCAAAGCTGCTGGCCTCTAGATTTTGTAGGGAGATGACAGGTTCAGAAGTTTCTCTCTGTTTCTTTCTTTCTTTAGAGCTTGATGAGTGTTCACTTACTTTATCCTGAAGATGGCTGTCAGCCAGGAACAGAAACCCTGGGGGGACAGAGGGCTATCAGCTGGAATCCCTCCAGCCCGAATTTCCCTCTCCCTCACCCCATTCTCATTACTTCCAGGCTATGGCTCATATTGGCACAGCTCCCCTCCCCTTCCAAAAACCAAAACCCCAAACAAAAACACCCCAAGAATTAGCTTATTCCTGATGGGGGGGGGGCAGTGGGAGAGGGAAGGTCCAGAGCTCAGAGAAGATGAGGGCCCACGCCGAATCCGGGTTTCTGTGGCCCTCAGGCCCAGAGCCACCCAGTGGAGAGCATGACCAGAAGGAAGTTGCGTGGGTCGAGGTGGGGCTTGGGGTTCTAAGAAGGATAGTGGGGGCCCCCAGACCTCCAGCTAGCAAGAAAAGTAGTTTGTACCATAGCTGCCAAAAACAAAGAGGGGTGGGCCACACTCCGCAAGTTCCCGCCATCTCAGTTCTACTTTAACGGGGAGGGGCTGTAACTGGGGACTCCTCAAGGCCTGGCGGCCTGCCTTCAGACAGGAAGCAGCAGCCAAGTGGGGGTATGGGGGAGTGGGCCCCACAGAGAGAATGCTCCCGCAATCTATGACCTGGAGAAGGTGCAGGCTTAGCACAGGGTGGGGGAGAAAAGGGCCCTTCAGTCGAGATACAGGACCCTACAATCTGTTGCCAACATCACCTGAGACGGGACCATGCCATATCTCTGGCTGGCAGGGATGAGCCCCTTGCTTTGCCACTTACCTGTGGGGGTCCAATTCAGAAAGCTGACAGCCTTTTTCTGCTGGGGCTGCTACAGGAGTTGAGGCCCTTGGGGGCTCCTGGTCTAAGTCACCCCAGGGAATAAGGATTAGAGTTCTGACCGGGGACCCACCCTCACAGGATGGGGAGCCAAGCAGGTAACACCAGTGCATTGAGCCTGATGTGAAAGAGCGTGGCGGGGACTGCTGTGAACTACCACGTATATGCCATGTCTAAAGGGGCTGCTGCCACTCAGCTCCAACCCACAAACAGGTCAGCCGGCTGGGCCACCGGTTTGCCAGCTCTGGGTAGCACAATGGATTCCGTATGTTTTGCATGGCAGACCTTGAAAGCTCATTATTATCTTTAAAATCATGTCTAAGGAAAGAGGAGTCCTTAGGATCAGTCGGCAGAGGTGGGCACAGAACTCCATTGTGGGAGCACAGCTTGGAATTCACAGATGTCTGGGTCCTGCGAGTTTGGAGGCTGTGAGAGAGAGGACACATGATCCTGGGCTCTCAGACAACTCACTCAACTGGTTGAGAAGGCTGCACCAGCATCCCTAACTCTGTATCGCAGGAAGCTGGAGGCTGCTGAGCCCACGTGCCCCAGAGGAGGAGGAGGGGTGACTAAGGAGTTTAGGGTGGGCACTCACATTGTCCCTTTGGTCAAAGTCGACGGAACTGGAAACAGAGGTGAGACGCTCATACCGGTCATGACTGTCCCCGTGCATAGCTGAGGCCACACTGGGGGTGGAGGAGATGAGAGATCAGAGCACCTGGTGAATCTGAGCCCCTGGGGGTGGAGGTGAAGTAGGGAGGGAGGGTCCCACTCCAGAGCTCCAAAGACTTCTAGAGGCACAGAAAGCACAGAGGCTAAAGCGGGGAGGAATGACAGCCCTCTACCCGGCCCCCCTCAAATATGCCTCTTCTCTTCGGGGGGCCTGATGGGATCACCCACACAGGACAACTGGACCTTAAGGGAGAATATATATATATTCATCCTCTCCCCAGTGGAGGTTGAAGAAAGAATGATAAATGGGCCTGCAGTTCCAGAGTTAGCCAGCAGGGGGGAGGGAAACATAGCCAGTATTATGCAAAAGACAAGAGGGAGGTGAAGGGAAGAATGTACTAAGAGAACCCAGAAGGCGTTGGGGAAGAAAGGTGCTGGGGGCTGTCTCCCAGGTGGGCTTCTAGCCTCCCTCTTTCCAGATCCTAGCAGCTGCCACAACTCCAACTCCAATCTTATAGACAGAGACCAACATGACACAAAGGGCCAGACTGGTGGCTCCTTGGACAGCCCCCTCCCCAGCCTCCAGAAGGGGTGAACAAGGAACCCTGGAATTTGAAGAACCAGCTGTTAAGGGAAGGGAAGCAGCAGATGGCGCCCGATCTTGTCTCTGCAGCCACTAGGGAGGGAGCCCCTCTCCTCCAGCCAACCAGGGCCGGAAAGGCAGGGGTGCAGATGGAGAAATTCTTCCCAGGCAGGGAGCCAGAGGCAGGGATGAAGGGGCACCAGGCAGAGACAAGTTGGGAAGCCCCTGCTTTGCAAAGCACACCGCCTGAGTTAATCTGAAACATGAGCCTGCGGAGAAGAAAACTGCAAAAAGAAACCAGCAACTTGGCAGGAGAAGAAGAGAAGCGTGAGAAGAAGAAAGAAAAGGGAAAGTTGGTTTAGTGGGGGTGAGGGGGCTGATGCCCCACATACTATTCCTGCTCCACTCGGTCCCTCTCCTGCCGCCGAAGCCTGGGGACAGAAAACAGACAAGGTTAGCAGGGAACGGGGGTGGGAGTGGGGGTCCCTGGGGAAAGGCAAGGGGCAGAGGCCCAAGGAAGGGTCCTGCGTGCTCCCCATGACTGCCTGGGGGCTGACCCCTCTTCATTCCCCCAACAAGAGGGGGGACGAGAGAGAGCTGGCTCCTTCCTATTCCTGAATGTGTGTGCATGTATGTAGGGATAGGGGAAGGTCCTGGCACCTTCTTACCTGTCTGCATCTGTCACCAAGGCCAGCCGTCCATAGTCCCAGGCTACCTTCCGAAGGACAGAGAATAGGAACAGCAGTGCCTAAGGGAAGAGGGAGTGGTTGGCAGGCAGAGAGGTGGCCTGGCCAGTGGGGCAGGGGCAGAGGTGCAAGAATCTTGTGTTAGAAGGGGACGACTCTGGCTTGGCGGAATGTTCAGATGCCAGGCTTGGGCTGAGGCTTGGCACCTGATGGACGGGGAGTCCCCCTGCAGTTTGTCCTGGGGAGTCAGGGTCAGGTGGGAGAGTGATTAGGGCCACATATGTAGAGGGGTGGGTGCCAGAAGTAGGGGGTGGCTTGTGGGCACTCACAAGGAAGCACATGAAGTCAAGAGCCAGCACGGTGGGGACGCCCCCAAAGGGCAGGCCCTGCAGGACGGTGCTGCGGATGCGGGCGCTGTAGCAGTAGTCCTTGGGATTGCTGTTGTTGAGGGCCGTGGTGCCCAGTGTGGCCAGCATGAAGGGCAGCATGGCTGCTACTGCCGCATGGTCCTCCTGGGAAGAGGGTGAAGTGGTCAGCTGGGCTCGCCCCACCCCCACCCCTTCATGGCCCCTGCAGGTTGGGTGTGGGGAGAAAGCAATGAGGACTGATCACCATGCTGCCTGGTGGGTGGAAGCTCTGGCCTCTGGAGATAAGGGCTTGGGGAGGGGACGGTTGAGTCACATGGATTTACCTTTAATGGCTCCGGGGCTGCGACCCCACCCTGGGCCTGGGGAACTCAATCCAGATGCTGGACCAGGCCTGGACCAGGAAGACTGGTTCCACTAAACTGCAAGTTGCCTGTGATTCGCTAACTTGCCATCCCATATAAACACACACAGCACACATACACACGGACTGTCTCTCATTTTCTCTGTTTCTGGCAAGGGGCAGAGCTGAGCCTAGGGGAAAATGGGGAAGGGTCTCAAGTCTTGAGGATCCGAGGCTAAAAGGAGGAGCTTCCTTGCCAGAGGAGGATAGGTCAGGGTCAAATGCCTTGTCCGATCTCCTCTTTCTGCTCTTATTACAAGGATGGCATGATTTCACTTGCTTTGGCTTTTCAACTCTGTTAATCATTTTCCCAATAAAACTGACTTCGAAACAAGATGCTCAGCTCCAGAGCCGCTCCTCCATCCTCAGAGTAGGGGCCTGAGGATGAGGTCAGAATGGGATGTCAGTTTAAAAAGCACAGGACTTCGAGGTTTGTACCACCTGCCTGGCACCGGTCACTCCTGTTTACCCCGATTTCTCTTCCCCCCAGCACAGCAGCAGCTGCATTTTCTCCCCTCCAGCTCCTTTACGGCTCTCCAACTCTCTGCACAGAGGTCACCTGAGTGGCATGAGGACTACGTCTCCCAGAGTACCATGCTCCCACCTCCGGAGCAGAGCAGGCTGGGAATGCCGTGCCCTCCCACGGGCTCTTCCATTGGCAAAGGAGGGGAGAGTGGGCCGGCGCCTCTTAGCCTGCACAAGCCCCCAGCAGCCGGAGCAATGTCCTCCTGTCCTGCTCTCTTCTACTGTCGGCTGCTTGCCCTTGCTGCTCTGGGTGGATCTCGGAGGTGGGGGAGGGGAGAAAGGAGGGGGGCAGGACTTCACACAGTCCTTACCTCCCCCACCCCACCCCCATCCCTCTACCTGACTCCCGCCAAAGGGGCAACCAGGCCTGGATGATTGGGTTCTTGAAGTGTCCGGGGGACAGAGCCGGGCCCCTGGGGAGGTTCTAGAGAGAAGTGTGGCAGCATCATCACTGCCCCACCCCCGTTCTACTGAGGGGCCCCTGGAGGCCCCTTCTGCTGTCAACACTGAAGTTCTGTCTTGGGGAGGGGGGGAGGATTCCCCAGGGAAGAAAGGAAACCAGACAAAGAGAGAGAACAACAAACCTAGGATCAGTGCAGCATTATGAGAGCACACGCCCCCTTAGGCCCCTGGAGTGATTCAGAGGGGTTCTCCTAAGCCCCTGTTTTTTCCCTATTCTTTCTAACATCCCCCCCCACACACACACACACAGGGCAAGAGACAGGAGCTCTCAGATGGAGGGGGAAAGCTGGGGTTGTTTATGTATTTCACTTGGTCCCAGAGAGTCCCTGAAAAGCATGGTTTAGGAAGGCTGAGAGGAGTAACTGGAAAGAGATTATGACTCTTTCCCTTTCCAGCCCAACCTGCCTTTAAAAACTACTAATTTAGTAATTGTAGCAAGCACCATTTGAGTGCCTACTGTTTCAGGAATAATGCACGTTTCACAATTTCATTTAGTCCTCAACAGTCCTGAGTTGGATGTCACTGCCATTTTAGGATGAAGGCAAAGGGGCTCAAAAAGGTTAAGTAACCTTCCCAAGGTCACACTGCTACTAAAAATGATGGACTTAGCATGCTCACCTAGGTCAACTTCTTTCTAAAGCCAAGACACTTTCCAGGGTACCACGATGCTTTTATGAGGAGCCTAGAACAGGACTCTGCAGACAATGGGAGCTTTATACATACTTAATAAATTACATGTTCTCTGGCCAGAGAACATGAGGGCACCATGGGAATGTATGTGTTTAGGTGTATAAATGGTGTTGATGAGTGGGTCTGTGAACTGGAAGAGCTGGGTGACTGCGTGTCAGTCCACGGAAGTGAAGGAAGTCATTGGCCTCTAAGTGGGGTGCATACATGGGTGTGTCTGTGGGCCTGGGCAGGTAACAGAAGGTGCAGTGCAGAGCTATGGGGCATGAGGGGAGGTTAAAGGTGAGTGTGGGTCTGGGCATCTTGGGTCTGTGGAGGGGACTTGACACTAACTACCCTTCCCCAGTGCACTCTAGAAATCATGACAGCCCATTTCCACTCCTTGCCTGATTCTCTCCCTAACTCCAAGGCTTCTCTGGGGTGGAATATAATGAGTACAACACCCCTGGAGTGCCATGCCTCCATATCTCCCATTCTTCAATTCTAAGAAGGGTGGAAAATTCTGGGAGCTTCATTACTAATGGGAACGGCAGCATGGGTGAGGGTCCAGCTGGATGCTTGGCAACTGAAATCACCATGTTCCTGGCTGCCTCCCTCTTTACAGGTAGAAAGCACTTTCCCCTTTCACCTATACCATGAGGAAGACGGGCAGGCTGGGAGCACTCTCCCCATTTTACAAGGGGGGCAGGGGAGCAGGGATCCAGGAGAGGAAGCAAATCACACAAGGTCACAGGGCAGGTAAGGGGTGGGGCTCAGGCTCTGTCTGCCTGGAGGGTTACTCCAAGCTCTGTAACTGTGGCGGTGGTGCTACTGGTCTGAGTTTCATCCAGGACATACGCTCTCAGAGTCAGCACTGGGCTGACCAGCTGAGGGGAAGGAAGAGAACCAGGCAAAATACTTGGGGAGGGACAGAGGAGAGGGAAGGTGGCAGGAGGCAGCTTTCCCCTTCCATAGGGTTCCGAGCCAGATGCATCCCAGGATTTCTCTAGTCTGAAACTGATGGGAAGTGTGGATACTTAGCTAAAGTATTTTGGAGAGAGAGTGATGGAATATTTTATGGCTAGGCTAACTTAAAGTTATTTCACCATTAAGCAGTGTATGTATGGTGGAGGTGGGGGAATTATAAGTTAAAACATTTTTTTTTTCTTATAGTTGCTTGGGAAGGTTTAATTTAGGGTTTGGGATTATGGGAAGGCAGTGTGGTCTGATGGGAGGAAATGGAGGCTAGCCCTGTTACTATGTAACCTGGTCCTCAGTCTTCTAATCTGCAATAAAGAGGTATCAGTATCCTTGTGCCCTACCAATTTCAGAGGGATGGGCAAAAATGTATCCAAAAGTGAGGATAAAAAGTAGTAGCAATCTCCTGCCATGGGGTTAGATTCCCCATGCCTGTCCACAAAAAAAAAAAAAAAAAAAGAAAGAAAGAAAAAAGCATTTATGCATTTAAAAAAAATGTATTTTTATAAATGCATTTTAAGAGAACATGCATTTATAATTGCTTATTGAATTCTTATTTTGTGTCAAGTACTGCTCTAAGTATTTTACAAATATTAACTCATTTACTCCCCCATCACAACCTTAGGAGGTCAGTGAGGTACAGAGAGGGTATATAAATTGCCCAAGGTCACACAGCCAGTTCGATAGGTCCAGATGTGGACTTGAGTCTATGCTCTAAACCACTGCGCTCTAATGCCACTCCAAACAAAGAGCCACTTCCACCAGGGAGACAGGGGCTGGGGACTGGTCACTACTACTTTGGAAAAATGTCACACCTGTGCCTTCCCTCTTGCTTGTAGCTCCCAGACCTTCCACTTGGGTTTTGGGTTTGTGATTTGAGGTTCCATGGCAGGTATAGGCCACATAATCTGTAGCAGCATTGGCTTTGGGTGAGAAAGACCAGACTTCTAACCTGGGTAAATTAATTACTCATTCTGGGTCTCAGTTCCCTCATCTGTAAAATGGGGATAATTCAGTGGTGGGGTTGTTCTGAGGATTAAACAGGATGATTTATATAAAGCTCTTAATAAAGTTCAAGGTGCACAATCAGCTCTAAAAAAATTACTATTGTCAGTATGGTACAGGATAAAAAGGATTGGTTTAATATAGGAAAACTAGTAAATACAATATTTAAAAAATATAGAATTTAATGTGATAGCACTTCTCAATCAGGCTGGGTTTCTTGTTTAGTCCTAAGGGTTTCTGTACTGTGTTAGGGACTCTACCTCTAAGTGGCAGGGAATATTCTCAGACTCTTCAAACATACCTATTTGTCAGAGGCTGGGAGGTGTGGGTACAGGAAGGTGATTCTACACCAAGATGGGTCAGAAATTCAGAAAAGAGAACCAGTTATTGATCACCTGCTGGGCATAGTACCAGGCTCCTTAACTGCATTAGCGTTTGGTCCTCAAGATAAACCACATAAGGATGTGATGGTAAGCACACTTTAAATGAAAATTGAGGCTCAGATAGGTTAAGTAACCTGTCAAGGTCACAAAGCTCAAGAATGGTGGAGCTGGGATTTGAACCCATGTCTCAATGACTCTATTATAATTGGAGGGAACTTGTAGGATGTCCAAAAGGGAGGTCTCAGCTACCCATCACTAGCCTTCTGCCTTGCCACATCCCTACCCTCCCATCTACAGGCAAGAACTGTGTCTGGTGAGCCAACATCAGGCCCCAGCATGCACCACTCAGGGCATGCCAGGGCCTGGACCCTCTGGTGCTTTGGAGGACACTCACGCTGCTAGCACACCCCCACCCCAAGCCTCGTAGGCACTCCCCTCCTCTCCACACCTGTGCCTCAGAGGAAGGCCCTGGGGCCCTTCCCTGGAGGGCTGCGCACAGCCTCATTTTTTCCAGGGCTGCTTCGGACCCAGGAAGAGGTTAGAGAGTGGTTTTAGGTAGGGCAGACTGGGTCCCCCAGGGCAGTGAAGTACTCAGGCTTGCTCTGAGCGGCCAGACCTCTGCCCAGGGGACCCAAGCAGGTGGCAGTCCACAGTCCCAAGGGCAGCGAGCCCCTCTGACCTCTCCTCCCACTGCCCAAGTGTCCTTCCCTTTTCTGGAGAATGAGGGGCCCAAACTCATTCTGCCTGGGACCACCCACCCTAGGCAGTCAAACAGGCCAGGAGGGACAAAGCACGCTCCCTCCCCCCACAACAGGGCCTTTGCCCCACTCCCTTCTCGGCGTCTCAACCCTTTCCCCACCGCACCCTCCAACGCAGGCCTGGGCGGCTCATGAATGAACTGCACTGTGTGGGGCGCAAGGAGAGGACACGCTCCCGGGGCCAGCCGCCTCCTTTAGCTCTCTGACCAGTCTCCAGAAGGGCTGGGGCAGCGACCGGCCTCGCGCCAGCACCATGAACCCTGCCCCAGGCCGGCTTCGGGGATAGTCGGCCCTGGGAGCAGGAGAAAAGATAAAAGCAGCCGAGGGCGTCGGACTTGGCGACCCCGGAATCCAAAACTCGGGGGCGGGGGCGGTTGCTTTCCCACAGCGGCGCCAGGCTCGTGGGGCGCAGCTGGGACCCAGGGAAGGCGCGGAGGGGGCGCGCACCTGGACCTGGCAGGTGGAGAACAGTGGCCCTCGGTGGCCAGGGTCCCACCCCTTGGGATCTCCCGGGGGATGGGGACACAGGGCGGCGCACATCTGGACTCCCGGCAGGGATCGCGGAATTCACATCTGGATCGGGATGGAGCGGGGTTGGGGGCACCGCGCGCCACTGCTGGTTCCCTCGGGCCCGGGCACCTCTGGGTCCCGCAGGAGCTTGAAGGGAGGGGACACGTAGCTGAGTCCGGGTTTTTTTCTTTGGGTGGTGGTGGTAGGCTCAAAGAAAAGAGAAGGGACTGGGGAGGGGTCGCGTACTCACCCCCAGGCGCAGACTCGGCTCCGGCTCCGAGCCCCGGGTTGGGGCGGGGCGGGGCTGGGGGGAAGGGGGAGGGGGAGTCGCCGGGCGGCTCGGGCTCCAGGCTCCTGCGGCGGCCGCGGCAGTGTATGGGGGAGGGGGAGGAGGAGGGGGAGGGAGGGGGAGGAGGGGGCGGGGCCCCGCAGTTCCCACCCCTTACGCCAACACACGCTAGGCGCGTGCGCACCCTCAGATCCCCGCGCACCCTCAGATCCCCGCCCACCCAGGTGGGGCTGGCGCGCAGGCGCAGGGAGGGGAGGCCGGGGTCGGGGGTGGGGGAAAGGGCGGCGCTTGGCTTGTGGGGCTTGTGGCGGGATATTCCTGGGCGGCGAGAGTGGTATGGCGCGGGGCGTCGCGGTCCTAACTCTCTTCTCGTCTCCATTTCTCCTCTGCATTGGGATAGGCTCACTCCCCAAGGGTGGGTTTAGAGAGGCCGGAGAGGGAGGGAAGTGGGCCCTTTGGGTGCAGGGGAGAGGAGAGGAGGCCTCTGAGCCGGACCCGACTCCCTCCCGCTCCCCATGGGCGCAGGGAGGTCCCCGCGCCCCCGCGCCCCCCGCGCTCACCTGCCTTCCCAGGGATGTGGGACCAGCTCGGGGAGGGACGAGCTGCGGTCAGGCGTCCGCACCGGTCTCTCTGGCGCGTCTTGTCCCCTTCCCTCCTCCTCCCTCCCCTTTTCCAGCTTGGATCTCGAGATGACTTTGTGACTCGTTTGCCAGGCGCTTCTGTGGAGTGAGTCCACTGCTTTCCCTTCTGTCATGCGGGGGTTCCCTGGTTTCTCATTTCACCAGAGACTGGATCTGCCAATGGTTGAGACCGGAAAGATGAAGACTGCGAGAGAGATGTGTGCATATTCTTTCTATATATCACTCACACAAGTACATCGCACAGGCACGAGGAGCCCCAACTTGTTCATTTCATTTTGGGTTCCTGGAAGGCTCTCTTCCTTTCAGGTTTTAAGGGGGGTGGTTTGAGGACAAAAAGGAAATATTGCTTCCCACAGTACGCAGCAAATGAACTTGGCGTGAGAGATTAAATGGACTGGATTTATAAAGAGGTTTAAAAAGGGCGTATGAGAGAAACACTCCAGGTTATTTAGGAAACGCTGGAAGTCTGGGAGAGACCTAAACCTGGGTTGCTGATGGTAATAGGTAGCTGCCTCCCTGCCGTGTTAGATAGAGGAAGGACACTTCCTGCCTGGGGTGTCAGTTTCTTGTGGTTGGTCAGCATGTTACTGTCTTTTTAAAGGGCTCATTAGTAGCTTGTGGATACAACTGTAGGGTTTGGTTTATTGCGTTGTTTTTCCTACTGAGTTCCATTAGTGATTTGGAAAACAGGTCAGTGATGAAAAATGAAATAGAATGTAAGCTACTGTAGTGCAGTGCACTTAGTGAGGTTAAGTATTGTTTCTTGACACCTGCTTCAGGTTCAAACGCTCCTGAGTGTCCCAGGAGATGTGGTGTGTTTTTTTCCTGTATGTCACAGAAAAGTTTGGAAAACATTGTCTCCTCTGTCCTCCTATTTGTCCTCTTGCCTTCCTCATCCTGAGTTTTCAGTCAGTTAAAGTTGTCCATGAGGTTGCAGCCAATACCAGGAATATGCAGTAAAGGGCAAAGTAGGTCCTTTCTTCAGGGAGGTTGCTACCTGAGAAGAAAGAAGGTTCACTCTTTGTTTACTGAAAAGACATGCAATTGCAAAGCAGAGATTTTCTTGGGGTAGGAATATATGTAGGATTCCTCTTCGTTGGCAGGGAGGTTGGCATAATTAGGGGTCAGTTTCTCATCTGTGACTGAAAGGGAGCTGGGGATGAAGTGGTCTTTGGTAGACTGCCTGATAGGAGTCTTTGTAGATTTGGAGTCTTGAAGCTGTTTTTGGATAATTGTGAGCAGTTTGGATGGAACATAATCTTTGGTAGTTGTTTTTCTTGGAATGAATTGTCCTGAGCACCTCCTGGATGTTTATTTCCTGTGGAACATTTAAAATATTATGTTGATTTTATGGTCACAAAAGCTGGTGTGTTCTGCTGCTTATGTCGAACCATAAAATTCACTTTGAGGCCCAGTGGTGCTCATAATGGATATCTGAAGATAGAAACAGAGGCCATGGTTACCTGGTTTTTGGACTTCTGAGGATCACTAAAATGCATTTCTTATATGTTATGATTTGTTTAAATAACACAGTTATGAGTCTGAACATGTGGTGGATTCCTCACTTATTTCTGCTTGTGTCTAATTAAGGACACCACATATTGACAGTAAATGTGAAGGAGTGTGTGTGCCATCAAGTGAAAAGAGGAGGCATGTCAGAAAACCTGGAATGAGAAATGAGCTAAGTGCATTGTGGAATCCATGAAAGCACAGTGGCCACAATTTTTTTCTTTTTGTTGTTGTTCCTCAGTATGATGGGTACAAACCTTTCCTGAAGTTCGTTTTGCAGATGGTGTTCTGTTGGTCACTGAACATAGTCGTTTGGACCGTCCTCTACTCCTAGAATCTTAGGGGGTGCAAGACTCCTTTAAAGCTTATCACACCCCACTCCTGTCTTCAAGGATTATGACACCTGGACCCACCTCAAATGAAATTTCCTTTTGTTCTTGTTACTCTAATACCTCTGTGGGTTTTGGCTTGGGAGGGTCTCTAAATCAGGTTATGGTTTAGCCTTCTTTTTAGGAGGCTGGTGGTTTATCCTGGGTCGTAGTTTACCTTGGTGTGATTTTACATGTGCATTAGCAATGACAGCCAGCACGTGTGAGAGGACACTGATTCAGATCTCAGAAACGTTACTCTGGGTCGGGTCATGTTCTGTATTAGTGAGGGGTCAGATAATGTGCTATCTTAGTGAGAAATGTGCCAGCTAGCTTATTATTCACTAGTGAAACTCAACTCAGAGTAAGAAAGCATCCCCTGCCCACCCCACCCCACCCCAAAAAAGCCAGAAAAAAATTTATTAATGTTCAGTGGTGGTAGATGCTTATTTGGTATGAAAATGTATATTTTTTGACTAGTTGCATTTCCTAATATAACTTATATGGACACGTTAATCAGGCACCATAAGTACGTGGAACCTTGAATAGGGCATGAGATTTTGTGGGTTTTCCCAGCGTGATGCCCCGATAAATCCCAGAGTGATTTGAATAGTTAATAAATATTTGCAAAGTCCCCTTGGGGGATGGCAAGAAAGGGGGAAAATTCAACTTCCCCATTTGAAGAATCCCTGATATTCTCACAAGCAGTAGGGACAACCAAATCAAGAGGCTGAGCTCTCAGTCGTGGGATTTGTTCATATGAAACTTATCCCTGCAAAAAAACAAAACAGACATTCAGTGGTAGAATGCTCGCCTGCCTACAGGAGACCCAGGTTCGAGTTGCGGCCCGTTCCCCCTCCCCCGCCCTGCCAAAAAAAAAATCATTACAGAAGGAGCACTTTTCCACGTTTACTGTAAACCAGAAAATACTTTCAAGGCAAGTGATGTTTAAAGAAACTGACACCCATGGTACTGCCCTGAGAATCAGGGGGCCAAGCTGTTATGCTAGGCCAGGATCTGGAAAACAGACTGCCTATTCTACAGCCCTGCTCCCTACTGGGTAAGTCAGAGAGGGATCCTCCACGTTATGATAGTACCTTACATGAGCAACACTAAAGCACTTTGATTTCCATGTCTCTTTTGCTCCTCCCAATGATCCTTGCTTGACAGTTATTGTGATCTGGAGAAGTGGTTCCAAGGTCACAGATTTAGCAGTAGAAGTAGAGGAGGGTGGAGTGGGGAAGATATACTTTCTATCAGTAACATTATCTTTTTGTGTACAAGGACCCCCTTAGGCTTTTTCTTCTCTCCTCACCCTCCTCCTCACCAGACATGTCCATAAAATCACAGATCCTTACCCCTATTTCAGTATTAGTATTCATAGGAACAGTATATGTGTGTGATTAAGTAGAGCCTAACTTTGCTTTGTGCAGTTTTTCTGAATTTGACCATACCAAGATTGTTACAAACTTATTTCTGGACATAGATTTTTAAAAAAATTTTTATTAATAAAACCGATCAACATACAATATGAACATTCTTTGCTTTTCATCACATAGTTGTATATTCATCATGGTCGTTTCTTAGAACATTTGCATCAATTCAGAAAAAGAAAACAGAAAAAAAATTCATACATGCCACACCCCTTACCCCTCCCTTTCATTGATCACTAGCATTTCAATCTACTAAATTTATTTTAACATTTGTTCTCCCTATTATTTTTATTTATTTTTTAATCCATATGTTTTACTCATCTGTCCATAAGGTAGATAAAAGGAGCATCAGACACAAGGTTTTCACAATCACACAGTCACATTGTGAAAGCTGTATCATTATACAATCATCTTCAAGAAACATGGCTACTGGAACACAGCTCCATGTTTTAAGGCAGTTCCCTCCAGCCTCTCTGTTATGCCTTGACTAAAAAGGTGGTATCTGTTTAATGTGTAAGAATAACCTCCAGGATAACCTCTCGACTCTGTTTGGAATCTCTCAGTCATTGACACTTTTTTTTGTCTCATTTCTCTCTTCCCTCTTTTGGTTGAGAAGGTTTTCTCAATCTCTTGGTACTGAGTCCCAGCTCATTCTAGGATTTCTGTCTGGACATAGATATTTGCACACAGCTCTGCGGTGGGGCTGGGACAGGGGCAAAGCTAGAATACATAAAATCCATACTTTGAAATAATTGAGAGTTGTCAGGTCTATCTAAGAACCACTGCTTTAAATAATTTTGTAACAAGGTAGGGTATAAATTAAATAAGTTAACAGATACAGGTCAAGAACCCTGAAAATGTTTTCCTTTGTGAGTAAAATTGAGAAATGAGGTTCTGTCAATGGCAGCTATGGTAGAAACAGCCCACTAGTCTGTTGAGGGGTGCTTTGCTTATTGGTCATGAAGTTGTGAAAGCTCACATCTTGGTGGGCTTAATCACAGTCAATGTCAGTTTTGGTCCTAGGTTGTGCTGGGTTTAGTGCAGATATTTCTTGAACAGGCAGCTTTTTAATTCCCAAGTTTAAAAGTATGTTCAACTAAGATCATGTAACAGCCTCATTCAGAGGACTGTTTGATAGAGGAGAAAGAGTACTTGCCCTATACCTGGTGTATTTGTTTCTGTGAAAGTTTATTAGCGGTTAAAGCAGCATCTTAGCTGTGCGGGGTTAATAGAAACAGCTCTGGCTCCTATCCCAAATTGTCGTCTACTAACCTTGGGAAAGTTGACAAGTCTCTTAGCATTTCTGACTTCATTTCTCCATCTGCAAAATAGTACTTACACTAATGGTACTTTGTTGAGCTGGCAACTACTCTGTGTTGCCCAGAAAGTGGCACCCGAGTCTTCTGAATGCCAGTCTTCTTTAAGGACAGTGCTGTAGAGAAGGAAATATCATCGGGGTTAGTCTCTTGTGGAACTTGTCGCCCTTGCCCCTGGGCTTTTTCTCTACATGTTTCCTTTCCCTTCTGTGGCATGCCAACAGAATCTCTCTTACCTACTCCTTTGTGATTGTGCTGATATTTTTATTTGTTTTGTCCTATTTCTAATGGAGCCCATTCCTCTTGAAAGGCCTTTAAAAATGCATGTCCTATGCTAGGCATCTAAAAATTGACATTGTTTAGGTGGAAACAATAATTATACCTAGAGCTGTGATACTAAGTACAACATTCTGTTGCTCCTCAAACCTCAAGTAATGGTACTTTCCAGCTTTCCACTTCCAACCATCAGAAGTGTAGGTCAGTTTTGTTGAAAATGAGCATTTGGTGCCTAGGAATTTCCCTGTCGCTGGGAGCCTCAGAGAAGGGTATAAGAAAAACCACCAACCCCCCCAAAGCAGAGCATCTCTGGAGCTGAAGGATGAATTGCAGCTCCAGGATGAATAATTTTATTCATTTAACGAGAAGTCACTGGGCTCCAGTGTGTGCCAGCCACTCTTCTGGGCCCTGAGTTTGTAGCAGTGAGCAGGCAGGAAGGGTATTTACCTTCACGGAACACACGTTCCTATGGGACCTATAAATTGATGCCAAATGAAAGGCTTACCTCTGTGTCTTTGAAATCCGTAGCCCTCCCTTGCCTCCACAACCAAAGGGAGATTTTGAAGTTAAGCGAAGATAGCAAATGAGTATGACTCTTGGATTGCATTAGCAATTTCTTTTTCCTCTTTCTTTCCCTCTTCTTGTAGGGAAAGGTTGTGATTCGTATTCTGTCTAGGAGGGTACTAGTCTGTGTTGCCCA
The DNA here is from genome assembly GCF_023851605.1 of Tamandua tetradactyla. NCBI lineage: Eukaryota > Metazoa > Chordata > Mammalia > Pilosa > Myrmecophagidae > Tamandua > Tamandua tetradactyla. The sequence goes on along the minus strand of NC_135331.1, from coordinate 101,755,208 downwards.
GGAAGTGCAGTAGAGTCTTCTGCGTACTAGTCTTATTTAAGTGACAGTATTGTAGAGAAGGAAATATCATTGGGATTAGTCTCCTTTCCAAAACAAGACTCAAAATAACATTGCTTTGCATTTATGAAACAAGGCATTATATATAGACTAGAGGCGAAATGAATCAGGGCCTGTGTCCACAGGGTGGATTTATGCTAGGAATTAACATCAGGGTCAAAGTTGCTTTGAGGGAAATTACTGCCTCCATTACTCTTCCCTGATCTGAACCAGTTATTTGGTGGTGGCATGAGGCATTGTTCCCCAGTGGGCAGTGTAGGCGCTAAGCCCAGACTGATGATTCCAGGGGCCTGGAAACAGTGTGGGCTGATCCTCCCACGACCGACACCATCATTCTAAAGTGTGTTTGCATGCCATGTCCTGGTTCCTGAAATAGAGGCAAGAGTGCTGCAGTGTCGGTGTGGAGCCATAGGTTGGGGTGGGGGAGTCTGTCTTTCTGTTGGCTACCTCAGTTTTATTTAACAACTATTTATTGCACACCTATTATTTAGCCTGTTCTGCATTAGGCTGCTGGAAACTTTTGCTCTGTTGGGAGTAGGGGCACAACAGATTTTTCTTGGGAGGCATAAGAGACATATATACAATAAGTGAATGTATTTGGTTTATTTGTGCTTTCAGGATCATAGAAATGCTTCTTGCTCTCCATTTGATGTTTCAGTCTTTTGGGTCTGAGTCTGGAAGTCAATTACAGACCCACCAAAGAGCTAGTGAAAGTCATTAAATCAGGCCTTTTCTTGTGAAATGGAAGTGCTCCCTGGAGACATGCATGTATTAGTCTTGTGTTTGAGGGCAGTACAGAGCAATTCTCACAATCTGAATCTAAGTAGTTCTTAAATTCCTGTAGTGAAATTAGAGGCCATGTTATCAGGATCTCCACGTTTCTGAGTTTTGTGTAGTGAGTAGGATGTTGAGGGATATCAGCCTATCTCAAAAAAGAATCCAGATCTGTTTGGCATCTGAGTTTGGAAATCAAAAGTTGGAGTGGTGAGAGTTCTGTTGGTGTGAATAACCGTAAGTCCACAGTGTTAGGAGCGGTAGGAACTCATGCTCAGTTTGACACAAAGCTTCCTGAAGGAGATATGTGTGGAACTGGGTTGAATTTGGCTGGACAGAATGGGCAGGGTTGTGGGGGTGGCTTGTGAGGAAGACCGGGAGAGGAAGCCTGGATTTGGAAAGGCTCAGTTTCTGCTTATGCATAGACAGCCCTGCAGATTTCAGGGAGGTGCCTTAAATGTGGGGTTTGTTATTGTCATTGAGTCAGGAAAGTTCTGGGAAGCCCCCAGACACACTTCTGCAGTTCTTGAAGAAGCAAGAGTAGAGAGGCAGGATGTCGCGGTTCTCAGAAGAGGGAGTGTGGGTGGTGCTGGGTTAATTTTGAAACTGCTGTGGAGTATTGAGGAGCTTCTTTTCTCCCAGGGAGTGAGAGCAAGGGCCTGCCAGGATCCGATAAGTCCTGGCTGAGGAGCTGAGGTGCAACCTGGCTAGAATGGCTACTTTTCAGAGCTGTGGTTTTTTTGGTAGTCAGTTTTTAGTTACTGCTCAGAATGTCGCACTCTTCTTGCCACCTACAGTACAGATTGTCTTCAAAACCTAAATTGAATTAAAATGAATAGTTTTCACCTGGCATATCTGTCTGTGTTTCAGTTCAGCATGCATTGTGATTACGAGTAAAATGTGGATCTGTTATCAGACTGTTCTTGATGGAGCAAGAATGATTTATGATCGGAGAAATATTAATATTTAAACTGAAATTGCCACGTTTTCTCACTGTTCGTTAAGAGCATGGGTTCTGGAAGCAGAATACTGGGGTTCAAATTGCAGCCTAGTCACTCTTAACTGTGTGACCTTGGGCAAGTTATTTAACCTCTCTGGGCCTCATTTCTTCATGTATAAAATGGGGCTAATAATAGTACCCATTTCCTAGAGTTTTTTTGTGAGATTTAAATGAGATTGTACAGGCAAAACACTTAATTTAGTGTCTGACTCATTGTAACTACTCAATAAATGTTCATAAAGAAGGAAAGCAGAAAGAGCCCAGGTGACCTTTAAAGCTGCTTCAGATTCTGGGCTCTTGTGTGCAGTGAGTTTTGTACAGCAGAGCGAGGCAGCCAAGTGTGATAGAAATCCCCATGGACTAGAAGCTGGGTCCACTTCTGGTTCTGACCCCAATTAGTTGTTGGTCCATAAACAAGTCATTAAATGAGACATGACTAGGTTATGATGATGAGGAGAAGGACAAAGAAGATAGCTGATGGATGCTGAGTGCCAGGTTCTGTGCCAAGTGCCTTACATGGCTTACTGCAGAAGACTCATAACCACCTGTGCGCGGGTGGTTATCCTCATATTATCCTCATATTACAGATGGGTAAATGGAAGTTCAGATGTTTAGTTACTCGTTCGAGGATCACCTAGCTAGTGAAGGTAAAGCTGCCTTCATCTGATAGTCTTTAATTCTGTGTCTAATATTAATAGTTCTATAATAGTTTTTTTTTTAATTTTTAATTGATGTATATTCACACACCATGTAGTCAGCCAGAGTGTACAGTGGTTCATAGTATCATCATATGGCTGTGCATTTATCATCACAATTGACTTTTTTCTTTTTTTGTGAAAAATAACATATACACAAAAAGCAAGAAATTTCAAAGCACATCACAACAATTAGTTGTAGAACAGATTTCAAAGTTTGGTATGGGTTACAGTTCCACTATTTTAGGGTTTTACTTCTAGTTGCTCTAAAATACTGGAGACTAAAAGAAATATTGATATAATGATTCAGCACTCGTACTCATTTGTTAAACCCTACCTTCTCTGTATAACTCCATCATTACTTCTGACCTTTCTTCCACTCTTTAGGGGTATTTGGGCTATGCCCATTCTAATTTTTTCATGTTAGAAGGGGCTGTTGGTAACATGGGATGGGGGATGGAACTAACTGATGTTCTGAAGAGGCTGGCCTCTCTGGATTTTAGGACTTATCTGGTCCAGGAACCCATCTGGAGGTTGTAGGTTTCTGGAAAGTTACCCTAGTGCATGGATCCTTTGTAGGATCCATATATTGCCCTAGGTGTTCTTTAGGATTGGCTGTACTGGTTTTGGTTGGGGTTTGGCAAGTTATGACAGGTAGCAATGATTAACTGCAGCTTAAGAGCAACCTCTCAGCCCTATTTGAACACTCTCAGCCACTGATACCTTATTTGTTATACTTCTTTTCCCCCTTTTGGACAGGATGGCATTGTTGATCCCATGATGCCAGGGCCAGGCTCACTGTTGGGTAACTGCCTTCTTTTCCATTTAATTTTCTGATCGTAATTACATTTGACCAGTGCTTTATGGATTGTCTTAAGGAAAACGCTGGAGAGTAAGATTGGGATTTGAGACTAAATTGTAGTTAACAAACATTTATGGAATGGCTTGGTATTTCTTTGGCAATAAATAATGGGTTTTTCCCTCGCCCTTATTAAATAAAATCTTATCTGAGGTGCTTTGAACTTGTGCAAGGCTAAGTTATGTGTAAACACTACAGTGTTAGAGGCTGGGAACTTTTCTGAGTAGGGTTCTTGAATGAGGGCTTCTATAGCCAAACATTTGGATGTAAGTATGGGTGTGTTTTACAGCTGGAATTACCAGCTAGCTGTAGGTTTCCCTTAAACATGTTCCTAAATGATGCACAGGTGGTACTGGAAACTGGAGCCTTCCACATTTGTTAATGCTAGGGAGCCATAGGATTGTGCTTCTGAAAAAATGTAGTTTGGGGTTGTTATTTGCTGTTCTATTTCTGTGCTCTTCCCAACCCTGCTCTCAATTGTAACATAGTGTTGGGAGTTTTTCCACCTTACAGTGTTGTTTAGGAGACCAACCTAAATATAGACTTGGTCAGTGACCTAGCAAAGGCAGCATTGGCTGTACCCTGCTAGTCTTGAGCTGCTCAGGTGTCCTTGTTTTTACATTTGGGGGAAAGGTGATGTGGTGACAGACAACTGGGGCAGTTGCTTAGACAACCTGCTTTCTTTCAGGAAGCTATAGTAGAGGTCTTAGAAGGCACTGCATGTCAACAACTGTGCAGTTTTCCCTCTGTGCAGAACTAGGGAAGTGGCCATAGGCTGGGTGTACAGCAGGGGATTGTTTTTTCCTCCATCTGTGGAAGGGATAGAATGATGAAGGTGTTCTCTGTGCTGTTTTATGACTTACAGCAAGGACTGTTGTGGGCCATTCCTGCTCTCCAGTCCCAGAGTTAGAGAATGAATCAGCAAAACTGTTCCCTAGACTGTCTGATCATTTGTGTATCTTTTAACCATTGAGATTTCTATTTAGTGACTAATGATCTTGTGCTACAAGTGCCATCTCTCCTGTAGAAGTACCCAGTAGTCTCTTGACTGGTTCTGAGTAAGGACTCTGACTTAGAATTAAATCCTTTTTTTTCCCTTTTTCCTGCAGGATTTGCCATTTCTGCATCCCCATGGCTCTCTGTGCTGGGCTCTGGGGCCCCTTCACTCATGTAAGGAGAACACTCAGCCAGCGCTGTTTCAGGTGACTTCCCATTAAGTTCTTATAACCGTGTCTTGAGTGAACTTCCTGAGGGCATTGTGCTTTTCCCCCGTTTTCAGAGTTTATCTAGAAACTATTTGAAAATAGCAGGTCAGGGGTGGGCTAAATTATTGAGTAGTAGGTGAGGGTTTTGGGTCAGAAACCCTTCTAGTGTGGCTAGAAGGGGAATAGAAAATCAGGGAGGTGGGCATGGGGTCAGGAAGCATGGGAATCAGGCAGAGCTAGGGTTTGTGCAGATCGCAGTAAAGGGGAGAACAGATCAAGAGATGGCTTGCTGTCAGAGGTGGAATAGGAAATGGGTTATGGCAGAAACTTCTAAGTTTCCATCTTTTCATGACTCTGGTGGTGAATCTGATACTTCTTGACCCTCTCTTTCCCCCAGTGAGTTAAAAGTAAGAAAAAAATCTCTTTTAAAAGCAAAGCCTTTTTTTTTTTATTATAAAAATAATGCAATGCTTATTAACAAAAACTGAAGCATGATAGAAGTGTGGCAACCTCCCCTCTGTTAGAGGCTAAGCTGGGACAGTGAGCACAGGTGGTGCTCCTGTTGGCAAACACACCTGCTGGCCCCCTTCATGCTCTCAGGCCAGGAGCTCCTATTGAGTGCTATGCCTGGGGTGAGTCAGATGAGTTGAATAAGAGTTGCTTCCTGCCCTGGGAGAATTCTCACAGTGGCCAAGGGAGCAAACTTGAAAACAAATCACTACAAGAAAATGTGATGGCTGTAATAATCTAGGCTTATATGGCACTTTGAAAGGCCTAAGGCATGCCTAGAATAGGCATATAGTTTGAGAGAAGAAGAGCCCTGGAAACCCCTGCGTTTAAGGTACTAGCACTAGGGAAATAGAAATTCCACTGCAGTCAGGTTGCTTCGTAGCTTATTATCTGCCTTTTAATAGGTACTCTTTATAAAATATTCCTTTCTCGTGGGGAAAAATGTTCAAACCAAAGATTATCTTGACTTGTTTCCAGTTTCTGCCATGTTGTGTAAAGAGATTCCCTTAGCCAAACATACTCACTCATATCTTCTGATTCCAACAACATGCAGATGAGAACATTTGGGAATACGTGTGTTGTTCTGGCAGAGCAGGTTTTGCAGGATAGGCATCCGGTGGGTTCTGGCACAGAGTTCTTTAAGTCTTCAGAGTCCTTTTGGTAATTTAAGGCTCCAAGTTAAGGCAGTCATGAAGTTCACTGTAACAGAAAAATTGGATTGTCAAGGAGAGTGTTTTTGGTAGAGATAAGTATTCATAAGCCTTTGATTGTCCAGGCTCCATTGAGCTGCCCTGGGTTGTATACTGTTCAGTGTGTGTGGCTGATGCTCACTCACTTCCAAGCCTGGGGACGTCTCAGGAGAGACAGCGGTCTCAGCCTGTTTTTCCTCTCCTGCAGCACCTCTGGGAGTCTCGGTGCAATTCAGAAGATGACTCGGGTACGTGTGGTGGACAACAGTGCCCTGGGGAATACCCCGTACCATCGCCCTCCTCGCTGCATCCATGTCTATAACAAGAAGGGGGTGGGCAAGGTGGGTGACCGGATCCTCCTGGCCATCAAGGGGCAGAAGAAGAAGGCGCTCATCGTGGGACATCGCATGCCTGGTGCGCGGATGACCCCCAGATTCGACTCCAACAACGTGGTCCTCATCGAGGACAATGGGAACCCAGTGGGGACCCGAATTAAGATACCCATTCCTACCAGCCTCCGCCAGCGGGAAGGCGAGTACTCCAAGGTGCTGGCCATTGCTCAGAACTTTGTGTGAGGAGAGCCCGCGCTTCTGGCTGCCATGGGGCTTGCGGGTGGAGCAGGCCCAAGCCCCGCATCTTTGCTGAGAGGGACGTGGGGCTGGGAGGCTGCTCCCTTCACACAGGGGAACAGTCCTGTGTGAAAATAAACATTCACGTCTGTCTTCCTCCTGAGCTTTCTTGGGTGTGGTTGTGAGTTAAGTGACATCTAAGGTGGCAGTCTGCACAGAGTAATCACAGTGCCCGGGTCTGGGCCTTTCCTTTTCTGGTTTGGGCTCTATAATGTGAGTCCATCCAGGATCTGGGAAACTGCATACAAAACAAATGCCTATTTATAAACATAGGCTGGAGTCTGTCACCTTCTAACCAGGCAAAAATTTTTTTGCCATCTAGTGTCAGAAGTTTGGGGGCATTACATGGTTGTGACTATTCCTGGGTTAGCATAGTATAAGAGCAGGGGACTTGTTTAATCTGGGAAACATTTCCTTTGGTCTGCAGTAAATCCAGGCAGTAATCCTTTCTCTACTCTGGGGTACCCTCTGCTAGGGGCCAGAATGTTTCTCTGTGCCTCATGCAGAGCTTCCTCCCTTGGTTGCTGAAGAAGTGGACAGGTCCTTTTATTTTGCAGATGTTTTAGGTCTATGCAGGTGGTTCAGTGACAGTTTATTTTCCATATATCTGTTGGTTTCCTTGGGGGAGGTTTAGGGTCTCCCTTAGTTTCTTTAATGGAATCTCATCAACTCATTTATAAATTCATTCATTTACTTATTCGGAGTATCGAGCATTTACTCACCAAATCTCAATGGCCTCTGAAAAGCAGAATAATGTAGGCAGGTCTGTAGTCATGCTGCCTGGGTTTAAATCCTGACCCCACTGCTTAGCACTTAATGATTTTGGGCAAGTTCTTTAACTTCTTTTTGCCTCGGTTTCCTCACCTGTAAAATGGGGATATAATAATAACCCTATCTACTTCATAAGGTTGATGTGTGGTTTAAACTGATTAGTACCTGTACATGCTTAGAACAGTTCCTAGCAATATAATAAGTGCTCAGTAGGTATTAACCATTTTCTGATACCTCCCATGTTATTGTTACTATGCATTTGCCAGCAGTGAAAAAACAAAGGTAAGTAAAAGCAGATGTGCCCTCATGGAGTTTACACAAACAGATGCAAAACCCCAAGTGTAACAAGTGCCTATGGCAAAGGGGTTAGACTTTTTCATGTGGATTGGAGGCAGAACAAATAAGTGTTGTTATAGAAGTCAGAATAGTGGTTATCTAGGGAGGTGAGGGGGTGGTGAGTGTAGCCTGGAAAGGGGCAAGAGGGAACCTGATGGGGTGTTGGAAATGTTCTAAATCTAGATTTGGGTAAGGGTTACATAGTGTTCTAGTTTGCTAGCTGCCGGAATGCAGCACTCCAGAGATGGATTGGCTTTTAATAAAAGGGGATTTATTTTGTTAGTTCTTCAGAGGAAAGGCAGCTAACTTTCAACTGAGGTTCTTTCTTACATGGTAAGGCACAGGATAGTCTCTGCTGGCCATCTCTCCAAGCCTGTGGGTTCCAACAACTTTCCCCGGAGTGATTGCTTTCTGCATCTTCAAAGGCCTCGGCTGAGCTGCCAGTGCTGAGATGAGGTGTGCTGAGCTGCTGGGGCTGTGCTATGTTGTGCTCTCTCATTTAAGCAACAGCCAATTAAGTCAAACATCATTCATTGCAGCAGACGCGCCTCCTAGCCGACTGCAGATGTAATCAGCAACAGATGAGGTTCACGTACCATTGGCTCATGTCCACAGCAACAGAACTAGGTACCTTCACCTGGCCAAGTTGACAACTAAATCTAACTACCACACATGGTGTATCTAGTTGTTAAAAAAAAAAAAGCACTATACTTTAGTGCATGAGCATGAGCAGTTGGGGGCACACTGAATGGAGGTGTCTTTGAGACATCCAAGAAGTGGGTGTAAATAGTGTCTTAAATTGTCTTAAAGCACTTAGTACATTTTAAAAGCATTCATATATATGTACGTTTTGGTGTTGCTCACAGACCTTAGGTTTGGTCAGCCTTGGTCCCATGCTTTAGATGAGCACACTGGGTTTTAGAGTTAACTTGATTTCTCAGGGTCCTACAACTAATTATTCATAAGTGTGGTCTCAAAGCCAGATTCTGTGACTTCTAATTTAGGAGTCTCCCCACAACATTATCAGGTCTTATTTCTGTGGTGGATGACTCCTCTGCATCTTAAATTGATTCTTATCAGCTGTGGTCCTTGAAGATGACTTTCTTAATTTCCCTTTGGAAACTGGATCCTCTTGCTGCCTAAGGCACTACAAGGAAGAGAAGACTCTTAGTTCTGTGTCTTCCCAGCTGAGGAGTGCACCAGGAGTCCCCAGGCCTCCTCTGACTAAGTTTGATTCAAGGCATCTCTGGGTATTTCAGGACCTAATGTCTCTCCATCTGGCCCTCTGGAAGACCCAGTAGAATCTGTGGCTGAATATCTGCTGCAAACGTGGCCAAAGAGGAGGAGTCACACCAATGCTGGGCCCTGCTTTGCCTAGTGGTGAGTGTTTCCACCTGCAGCAGCTGATACTCAGCAGGCACTTGATTCCTCTGTTTTCTGTGCTGCTTCTCTGAAGGCAGTGGGGAGACCCCTGTCCTGACGTAACAGCAAGATGGAATTGTTTTTCTCAGCCTGGCACCCTCTGCTCAGGGGCTGGGCCTTTGCTCTTTCTCAGGCCAGTTGCTTTCTGGGTAGGACTCACTTTTTCCTCTGCCCTTAGTCAGCAGAAAATGTTTTCATCCCTTCATGTGCTTACAGGGTGCAGCCTGCTCTACTGCATCCCCTCACTGCCTCCCTGCTTTGAGGTTTACCAGAGTCCTTCAGATGACTCTCTGTCCTTGCTCCCCCTTCCTCTGGTCCTCCACGAATTTAGACACTCCTTGGCAAGGTGATCTGTGCTGACCACTGGAAAACTGTGATTTTAGCAGAGCCGGTGGTCAGGCCCTCGTCTCCCTCTGTGACGCAGGTCCTCACAGCACACAGCCCAGAATAGCCTCAGCTTTGCTTTTCTTCCAGCCGCACTATCACTTTGTGAACTGGGATCTAATTTGTTGTCCACTGTCCGGTCTCTCAGCCAGTACAGCTTTCTTTGCCTATGAAATATTTATAATCACATATTATGTTTCTCTGTGAGTATAAACCTGCTTTTGGCTTTGTTTTTTTCCTTTTTGTGCCCTTAAGGAGCTGCCTTTTACAGGTTAAAGAGCCTCATCTCTCTAAGTTCAGATTTCATTGCAATGTTTTTTGCTGAAACGTTCAGTTCTACCCAAGTTCTGACTCCCTTTGTTAGTTCACTGCTAAGAAATGTAGTGGAAGGTGCTCTAGGTCGGTGGTTGGAAGATTTGGGTTCCAGCTGTGACCTGTTGCTATTAACTAGTTGTGTGACTTTGGGTATGCCACAACTGCTCCAGATTGCCGGGGGCTTGGTGCCTGAGGGCTTGGTGCCCAGGAGGCCCGGCTGGTGGGTGTGACTCCTGAGTTACCAGTTGTGGCCACTGACCACAGCCCTCACCCCCGATACCTTCACCTCGAAGGGTGTGCCCTTGGCTGCAGATGAGGACCTGACCAAATAATGCATGCTGATCATCCTGGAAAAACTGGGAAAAGAGTGAGAAGCCAACCGCTTCTTCCAGCAGGGGTGGCTGGCCACTTCTCGAATGACAGGCAGTTCCCTCCTGAAATTCTCAAGCCCAGCCTTGCTTTACTGCCGGCAGCTGGCTACTGGCTACAGGAAGGCCCACTCTAAGGCAGAATTCTTCAGAGAGAATGTGAAGAGGAGAGCCCCTTCCTCAGCAGTGGGAGAAGGTGGGCCCAGGGGGAACCAGCACCCAGGGCATGGCTGGAGTCGGGGGTGGGAGAGGGGTGGGGTGGGGCTGGGCTTGTCTGACTCCCACAGCACAGGCTGGAGTCCTGTGGCTGCCGCAGCCCCTGGCCTGATGTGTGCCCGGCCTCCTCAGCTTCCTTGCTCCGCCTTCTCTCGTTGCCTTTCTTGGCATCTTTTCATGTTCTCTCATTTTCTTTCTCAGCCTCTAAGAACTCTTATTTTTGATGAAAATAGCACAATATCGGAATAGAATGTTTAACTGAAATTCAAATGTCCTGGCTGCTGCATTTCTTTCCCCTAATTTTGTAATCCAACCTTCAAAAAAAAAGGTGGGAATTTTCTTTTCATTCCTTCCCACCTGGAAGGTGGTTATTGATCACAATTCAGTCATCAGAATTTTAGCCACTTTCCTGCTATTTTGTTTTTACCAGTTATTAACAATTTTCCCAATCATTTGGACTTCCTGGGCTGAAAGTGGTGATGGGTTTGCTTCTCGACTTTCTACGTCTAGCCAGTTCTTTATGATTTTTTTAAAGCTAGTAGTTCCCAGCTAGATTCAAGAACAGCAATAGCTTGTTGTCATTTGTTTGATATCGTGACAGTCTGCCCCATAAAACAGACCACAAGCATTTTTCTTTCTAATAAATGTGAATTTAAATTTAGCTTATTTTGAGAATTTCACAAAGAGCTCTTGAATAATTGGGATGCCCTTGGATGCTATGAAACCCTGACTGGCAGTTGATTTTAGGCCGAGGTTTATGTGCCAAATAGAGCCACCTCTTGGTCAGTCAGGGTTGTGGTCTGTTCACTGCCTCAGAGCCATTCTCTCCCTTCCTCACTCCGCCCCCCCAGTGATGTGCACCACCTCCCAAGGGCTCACCTGGCATGGGAGGAGGGAAAGAGACCTCTCTCAGGAGCTGGCCTTTCCCAGGGGCCCTGCACCTAGCTTCCAGCGGGTGTTCCAGCAAGGGGTGGGCTGTGCTGCCCCATCCTACGAGCAAACCCAGTGCCCTCCTGCTGGCCGTGGATGATGCCCACGAGGAGGCAGGCACACAGGGGAGGGAGTCCAGCTCTCATTTGTCCACTGAACTCACAGGCACTGTGTCCTCAACCCCCTGCACGAACTCATCTGTTTACTGGTGACAAAGAGACACCTTTGCTCGAAGTGAGGTGTTAAGATTGTGGATTTTGTATTTCCAGGCTGGGTTCGTACAGGCAGATAACTGAGAATTAGTTATACAGTTCTCCTTCTTTTTGTTTTTGGTCTGCCTGATTATGAGGGAAAAGAGACGGGTTGGACCTGGAGTCAGAGGAAAGGGGAGCCCGAAGGTGGCCAGCCAGAGAGCCACCAGCAAGCACACATACATCTCTCTGCTTATTCTGAATGGACTTTGCTGCACAGCTCCTGTCCCATTGACTTCCCTTTGAATTTTTTTTCCCCTTTGAATTTAATTCATTTCCTTTTTTTTATATGTAACTGCTTGCCAAGAGGTAGTGTGTGTATGTGTATTTATTCTTATCATTACATGTAAAAATTAATTTTAGTCTTACCCATTCTCTTTATTGTAAGATCATGTATTTTTTTTTTGCATGGGCAGGCACCAGAAATTAAACCCGGGTCTCTGGTGTGGCAGGTGAGAACTCTGTCACTGAGCCACCGTTGCCTGCCCTATTTGTGTTTCTAAAAAGACTGCTGCTGAAATATTTAGGGATGAAGTGTCGTGATGTCTACAAAATATCAATCAAATCTAAATGACAGGTATATGGTGATGTACTATTTCAACATTTTTTAGGTTGCCATTTGCAAAATAACGTTGGGGGTAAAACAATATAAAGGAACTTTCCCCTTAAAAAAACATTCTGATAATAAAACCAAGCCTGTGTTTCAAGTGGGTTCCTGCTAGCCACTTCCCAGATCCGGGAGTCTGTGGCTCTCTGCGCTGGCTGGTGGAAACTGAATAATTCAAATAGCGGGAGCTAGAGCTGCCTGATTCCACTTTGCTGTTGGCTGCAGTCTAGCTTTTGACTATCACTTTCTCATTTCCCTTCTCCTTCCTCTAGCCAAAGCTTGTCTTGTATTCTTCTCTTCTTCCGTTTTTGGAACCTGGATGTAGTATTTCCTTTAACTTTGTGTTCCCAACATCTGTTACATGTTAAGTATGCAGTAAATGCTTAATTAATATAGTACTTCTATTCAAGCTTGTTGTGAGTTTAACTGTCCCTTCACTATGACTAGATTTGGGGCTGAACCCCTTTCCTGAATTTCACAGACAAGAGTAGTAGCAGAGTTGGGGCAAGAATGCAGGTGTTCTGATTCCCAGTCCAGTTTCTTTCACCGCAGCCCTACTGAGCGCCTCTTTTACCACTGAGTTTAAAAATATGCTGAACTTCCTGAAAAATGCTTTTGAGTGGGGACATACCCAACCCACCTGTAGGAGTGGGAAGCAGCATTGCTTAAGGTGAGCCTGGAGAATCTCAGCTCCGTAATGAGTGGGAGAAAGCCGAGGGGTGGTGCCTGGGTGGTTGATCGTGGTGCAGCGGTGGTGATGGGGCAGGAGGTGTTGGGACAAGGGGGAGAGTCAGGACACTTGTGATGCTGTGTCTGTGAAACCTCTCTGACCAGCTCATTTCCCACTGGGTCCAAGAGCTTCAGATCCTCTCCACTGCCCCTTCTGGATTGCGTCCTTTGTGGTCGGTGTGATTTCTGACTGCCACCACTGGCAAACCTCTCCCTCTGTGGAGTGCATTTCACTTTGCAGATCTTTTACTGAGTGATCTTCCTTGATGCCTACTGCTAAGGTTTCCTCCAGCCCTGAACCTCTGTGGCTTTAGGCCTTGGTGAACTCTGGGTGGTAGGTACAGCTGGTGTCCCCCTTATAGAGAGGAAAAGCTGAGTGAATAAGCAGTGGAGTTGGGCCCTGTATTGTTGTTGTCACTCTGCAGGGGTCCTTGTTGGGCCCACACCTCCCCAACACAGCACTTACCCCACCATTTTGTAATTGTGAAAGCTCCAATGGGGTCAGAAGCAGGGTCTGATTCACAGCTATGTCCCTGCTTCTCAGTACGTGCACACAAATACTGAAAGCTCAGAGGTTAACTTTTTAATTTTTTTATTGGGGAAGTTGTGGATTTACAGAACAATTATACATAAATATAGGATTTCCATATACCACTCCATCGACAGCAACTTGGATTGGTGTGGAACATTTGTTACAATTGATGATAGTACTTTTCCATAATTGTACTTTTTCTTTTTTCGTAGTAATAACCAGCATTTATTGAGAGATTTTATGTTCTAAGCCCTATGTGAAGCAATCTACATGGATTACCTCATTTAAAACACCCCAAAACACAGGCTTTTGAAATATGTCCTATTTTTTTCTTTTTATTTTTTAAATCAGAGAAGTTGCAAGCTTACAGAAAAATCATGTGAAAAATGCAGTGTTCCCATATATCCACGTATTGTTGGCACTTTGCATTAGTGTGGCAGCTTTGTTATAATTGATGAAAGATTTTTAAAATTTTTTTAAATTTTATTTATTAAACATACCAACATACAAACACAAACATTCTTACTATATGATCATTCCATTCTACATATATAATCAGTAACTCACGATATCATCACATAGTTGTATATTCATCATCATGATAATTTCTTAGAACATTTGCATCAATTCAGAAAAAAATAAAAATAAGACAGAAAAAAATAATACATACCATACCCCTTACTCATCTCTTTCATTGATCACTAGCATTTCAATCTACTAAATTTATTTTAACATTTGTTCCCCCATTATTTATTTATTTTTAATCTGTATGTTTTACTCATCTGTCAATAAGATAGATAAAAGGAGCATCAGACACAAGGTTTCCACAATCACACAGTCACGTTGTGGAAGTTATATCACTATACAATCATCTTCAAGAAACATGGCTACTGGAACACAGCTCTATGTTTTCAGGCACTTCCCTTCAGTCTCTCCAATATACCTTAACTAGAAGTTCCCTCCAGCCTCTCTGTTATGCCTTAACTAAAAGGTGATATCTATTTAATGCATCAGGATAACCTCTCTCTTTGGAATCTCTCAGTCATTGACACTTTGTTCGGTCTCATTTCTCTCTTCCCCCTTTCGGTCAAGAAGGTTTTCTCAATTCTGATGAAAGATTTTTAAAATAGTACTATTAACTGTCGCCCATAGTTTACAATAGGTGTATTTCCCCCATTTACCACCCTATTATTAACATCTTGTATTAGTGTCATACATCTGCTTATAATTCATGAAAGAAATTCTTATAATTGTACTATTAACTATAGCCCATCATCTACATGGGGTTCACTGTGTTATACAATTCTATATTGTATCTTTTAATTTTTATTCTAGTAACTTATACAACCTAAAGTTTCCCCTTTTAACCACATTCACATATATAATTACATGCAATTAATTACTACCATCATCACCAGCCACTTTAAACCTTTACAATCAATGTAAATAGAAATTCTGTATCAATTAAGCATCTGCTCCATTCTTGACTCCCAATCTATCCCCTGGTAACCTATATCCTAGATTCTAACTCTGTGAGTTTGCTTATTGTAATTACTTCATATCAATAAGATCATACAATATTTGTTCTTTTGTATCTGGCTTGTTTCACTCAGCATAATGACCTCAAAGCTCATCCATGCTGTGACATGCATCAAGACTTCATTCCTTTTTACAGCTGAATAATATTCCATTGTATATATATAGAACATTTTTTTAATCCATTCATTGACTAATTAGGCAATTGCGAATAATGCCGCTATGAACATAGGTGTGTAAATATTTATTTGAGTCCCTGCTTTTAATTCTTCTTGTTATATACCTAGCAGTGGGATTGCTGGGTCATATGATAATTCTATACTTAGCTTTCTGAGGAAATGGCAAACTGTCCTCCATAGTCGCTGTGCCATTTTACATTCCCACTAGCAATGAATGAGTGTTCTCATTTCTCCACAGCCTCTCCAACACTTGTAGTTTTCTTTTTTTTTTTTTAATAACCCCATTCTAGGGGTTGTGCAATGATATCTCATTGTAGTTTTGATTTGCTTTTTTCCCTAATTGTTAGTGATACTGAGCATCTTTTCATGTGTTTTTTTAGCCATTTTTATATCCTCTTTGGAGAAATGTCTATTCAGGTCTTTTGCCCACTTTTTAATTGGGTTGCTTGCCTTTTTATTGTTGAGTTGAAGATTTCTTTATATATTCTAGATATTAAATCCTTATTGGATATGTAGTTTCCAAGCATTTTTTTCCCCATTGAGTAGGCAGGCTTTTCATTTTCGTGACAGTCCTTTGATGCACAAAACTTTTTAATTTTGAGAAGGTCTTATTTATCTATTTTTCTTTTGTTGCTTGTGCTTTTGGTGTCAAGTGTAAGAAACCATTGCTTAACACAAGATCCAAAGATGGTCCTCTACATTTTATTTGATTGTATCGTAGTACAATTATAAGAACATTTTCTTCTGGTTCTTATATTTAGGTCTTTAATCAATTTTGAGTTAATTTTTGTAAATGGTGTAAGATAGGGGTCCTCTTTCATTCTTTTGCATTTGAATAGTCAAGTCTCCCACCACCATTTGTTGAAAAGGCTATTCTTTCCCAGTTGAGTGGACTTGGCAGCCTTGTCAAAACCAATTGGCCATAGTTGTAAGAGTCTATTTCTACACTCTCAATTCGCTTCTATTGGCCAATATATCTATCATTGTGCCATTACCATACTGTTTTCACCACTGCAGCTTTGTAATATGCTTTAAAGTTAAGACATGTGAGTCCAACTTAGTTCTTTTTCAAGATGTTTTTGGCTATTTAGGGCCTCTTACCCTTCCAAATAAATTTGATGATTGGCTTTTCTATGTCTACTAAGTAAGCCATTGGAATTTTGATTGGAATTGTATTGAATCTATAAATCATTTTGGGTAGAGTCAAAATTAAGTCTTCCAACCCAGGAACACAGAATGCCCTTCCATTTATTTAGTTCTTCTTTGATTACTTTTAGCAATATTTTGTAGTTTTCTGTGTACAAGTCCTTTACATACTTGGTTAAATTTATTCCTAGATATTTGATTCTTTTATTGCTATTGAAAATTGAGTTTTTTCTTGATTTCTTTCTCAGATTGCTCGTTATTAGTGTATAGAAACACTACTGATTTTTGCATGTTGATCTCATATCCCTCTACTTTCCTGAATTTGCTTATTACTTCTAGTAGCTTTGTTGTAGACTTTTTGGGGCTTTCTATATATAGGATCATGTCATTTGCAAAAAGTGCAAGTTTTACTTCTTCCTTTCCAATTTGGATGCCTTTAATTTTTTTTCTTGTCTGCTCTGCTTAGAGCTTCCAGTCCAATGTTGAATAATAGTAGTGATGGTGGGCATCCTTGTCTTGTTCCTAGACCTTTAGAATAGCCCATGTTTAACTGATGAGATGTTCTCATTTCTTCTTCATCTGTTCTTGCCCTGATTTGCAATACAATTTTTAAGATTGCCTTTTTGTGCAATTGCTTCACCTCCACTAGAAAGTTTCCTTTCCTCTGTTCCTTCTCTAGAAATCTTGATCTGTTCTGTTTTTTTAATGTGTGTGCAGAACTTCTCCCCAGTTCCTATGATTGGTTTACATTCTCTCCTTCACACAGCACCCTGTTTTCCTTAGCAGTTTTTCAGTTCTGAGGTCCTCCTGTCATACAGCAGTTCAGTTCAGCCCCCCTGTTCCTTCTCTCTCTCTTTTTTCTCTCTGTGAGGCTTTTCTGTCTCTGGTTTCTTCCCTGTTAGGGTATCTTCCCTGGGCATCCAGATGGTGTCAATCCAGAACAGTGGGTCACCCCAGAAAGGTCCATTTGTGTTTAGGTGGTCTGGCCAACAGAAACTGGATTGAGTGAGGGCATCACCTGTCAGCCTTCTATGATGGTCTCTCTCTCCTCCCCCCCCCCCGCCATGGGTGCCCTTTTCCATGCAGTACTCCTCAGTGGCTTGTGTTCCACCTGGGCCCATGCGGGCTTGGATCCCTGTGCCTGGATGCATGGGCTTTTCGCTGCTATAGCCTGTGTCTGTGGTGGGAGGACCTGGGCTGCTGCGTCTGAAAGACTCCCCAGCTTTGTGGGACCAAGGGAGGGGGAGGGGAATGGACTGGCAGGTCTGAGAGAGAAATTTCCTACTTGATATTTTTCTTTTTTCTTTGGTTTCTTGTGGAGTCCTCCCGTCTGTACATCCTATAGAGTTGTAAGCAATTGGGATTTGTCCTTTTGTGCACTGAATCTCTGAGTTTTTTTTTCAGGGGATGTCATGTGTTGCCATGTTGATGTTACTCCTCTCAAAGTTTAAATTTTTGATTCTCAGTTAGGAGAGCCTGTGAATACATGTCTAGTATAGGGTTAGAAACCTAAAACATTTATGGAGGGTTGACAGGGGCCGGTGCTGGACTGGGTTGCACGTTTCTGTGTGGACCTGACCCAGAGAACTTCACTGCACCAGCCGATGGCGTGTTTCCTGCTCACAGGTGTCCTCACATGCCACGTCTGTGCTGATCACCTAGTTTAAACAGTGCTCCACGCTCACGTCCAAAGACTCAACATGTGCTTTCATGGACAGAACCCACGGTGAGTTGTGGCCTTTTGGTCTTAACTTTGATGGCTCTTTCCAGGACTCACTGGTCATGAAAAGGGCACCTGTAACTAGATTGTGGGGCTTTTTGTTTCTTTCATTTCCTAATATAAAGCACTGCGCCCTATCCTAAACTCACTTTCAATCGCAGAAAAATATCAGTATGTTCAAGGCAACAGTAAAAAAGATAGTCAAAGGAGGCATATGAGACTGTCTTTTCTACAGGAGGAGTCCAGAAGGAGGAAATCATGTCAGGCTGGGGTGAATGTTTATTGGATGGGTGGGTGGGAGTACTGGTTTGAAGCTATTACATACCCCAGAAAAGATCATGTCCTTTTTTTATCATTGTGAAAAATAACATATATACATAAAAGCAATAAATTTCGAAGTATGTTGCAACAATTAGTTGTAGAACAGATTTCAGAGTTTGGTTTGGGTTACATTTCCACAATTTTAGGTTTTTACTTCTAGCTGTTCTAAGATACTGGAGACTAAAAGAATTGTCAGTATAATGATTCAGCAATCCTGCTCATTTGTTAAACCCTACCTTCTCTGTACAACTCCACCATCACCTTTGATCTTTCTCCCACTCTTTAGGGGTATTTAGGCTGTGCCCGTTCTAACCTTTTCATTTTGGAAAGGGCTTTTGATAATATGGAATAGGAAATGGAACTAGCTGATGTTCTTGGAGAGGCTGGCCCTTCTGGGTTTCAGGACTTACTGGCCCAGGAACCCATCTGGAGGTTGTAGGTTAGGCCATGTTATTTTAATCCACTCTTGTGGATGCAGGTCTGTTGAGGGTGGGACTTTTGATTAGGTTGCTTCAATTGAGATGTAACCCAGCCCATTCAAGGCAGGTCTTAATCCTTTTACTAGAGTCCTTTATGAGAGGATAAAGGACAGAGAAAGCAGGGAGAGTTTAGAAAACACCCAGAGAAGTTTAGAGAGAGCTAAGAGAGAGAAAAGCCCCACAGACATTACAAGAGAACCCAAAGAAGCTCAGAGAGGAGGCCACGGAAACCAGAAGCTGAAAGCAATGAAACCCAGGAGCAAAGGAAATGACACAGGCCATGTGCCTTGCTATCTGACAGGGGAACCCCGGGTGCCAGTGGCCTTTCTCCAGAGATGGTATCTTCCTATTAATGCCTTGACTTGGACATTTTCATGGCCTTAGAACTGTAAATTTGTGAGCTAATAAATCCTTATTGTAAAAGCCAGCCCATTTCTGGTATATTGCATTCCGGCAACTTTAACAAACTGAAACAATGGGGTAGATTGAAATTTAAACAGCCTAATCCTTGGCTAAAGTTCAGTTGACTTACATGATGTCCTTGGAAGCTATAAGCAGTTCACAGGCTTAGGCAGTGGAAAGAAAGGGATTAAGAATAGAAAAAGAAAGAGAAGGGATGTGTGTGATAGTAAGTGATAAGTTATCACTATAAATTGGCTTCAGTGTTCTTAGTGCTCAGGCTGTTGCTTGCTTCTTGTTGACAAGGCTTCGCCACATTCCTTCACCTATTTCTCCCCTTCCCCATCCAGAATGATGTAAAATAAATTCCTTAATAATGGACTAGAGAAGAAAAAATGAATTTTTTATTCTTCACCAAATTTAGGGGAAAGAAATCTGTAAAGGATAAGGTATTGGTTCTCAACTGGGGACACTGGGCCGTGTCTGGAGCATTTGTGGTTGTCATTGCTAAGAATTGCCACTGACGTCCAGTGGGTTGAGGCCAGGAATGCTCAAACATCCTACAATAAATAGGACAGTCCCCTACAGCAAAAAATAACTGGCCCAGTGTTCATAGTGTCAAGGGTGGGAAACCCTGGGATGACACGAGGTGGGACCTGTTGCTTGTAAACGAGCCACAGAACGTTGGGAGTTATGGTGAACCTTTGGCTCGTAAGTGATCATGCAGAATAATAGGAACAAAACCCATGTGGGAATCCATGAAACTCTGCAGTCCATCGCTGTTTATCTGCCTATTGCCCTGATTAGAATAGCAAGAGTTGGAGCAGCAGGTACAAAATTTCGAAAGGGTGCGGGGTCACTGAAGGGTTGGGAAATAGACCAACAGAGTCAAGGCCATCAGAGGACAGGATGGGGGCACTTAGTCCACATGAGAACATGCAGCAAGAGCTCTGGGCCGGAGTCGAGGCCAAGGCTTTATCTCCAGGGAGATGATCTGATTACAGTTTCAAACATACAGTATTGAATAGGGGTTATTCTGCCTTTATGAAATGAGATTTAGATTAAAACATGGCTTTTCTAGGGGACATACATCCTTTCAAACCAGCATACAAGGAAAGAGCCTCTTGGGGCTGGAGCCTTGTCTTGGGCTTACCATGGAATGCTCAACACTCAGTGCTGAGTAGGTTCTCAGTGTTTGCTGAATGAGTTATCAGATGAAGAGTGTAGGCTCTCCCCACCCTTAATAAAAGGCTACCTCTCTGCCTTTCTAAACCCCATTCCTCCTCTCTTAGAAAACCCAGGCCAAGGAAGTCGTGTGGACAGGCTCTCCAGTAATGCTCAGACCCAAGGAAGCCAACCCTTCTGGAAGAAGGTGGAACTAAACTGCCTGATGGAGAGCCCTTTATGGTGGAGATTGGGTTTTGTCCCACTCAGAGACCTCTAATTCACTCTGCTTCTCCAGCTTTGTCTTCTCTGCTGCTGCCCTTATGCCTGCCTAAGCCAGGCTGAGCTCCAGGCGTGCCTTTGTGCATCTTTGGCTTGGAGCAGTGGTCAGTCATCCTGTGGAATCCTGCTCAGGCATCTCATCAGCTGAATCTGTTCAACTAATATTACTGAGCCCTATGCTGAATATCTTAATTTGCCCCTTGGGTCATGCTGGCCCTTGTCTGCCCTACTCTGTACCCGTATGGATGCCACCCCCCTTCCCCCCACCCCACAGACCCCACACAACTTTCTTCCTGTAGGTGTGGCATGGCTCCTCTTGAGGGAACCCACTCTCCACACTGTCCTTCCAGAGTCCTTGACCCAGGGCACTGCAACTCCCCTTGACATTTCCTTACACTGTCCCACACCTTTAATAAAGAGTAAATAGCCCCTTTATTAAACTGGCCTCAGTTATCCTCTTCCTTGCTTGGATGCTGACTGATGCAAGCATTTGCTGCATGTGCCCAGATGACCCTTGCACTGGAGCAGCTCCTGAGAGGGTGACAGGCCTTTGGGAGGGTTCATCCTGCTGCAGTAAGTGTTGAAGGTCTGTCTGCTGTGGCAGCCGCTGCCTGGGAGAGTCAGAGACTTCCTGAGGAGATAGCCAGAGCCTGGAAGCTGAGCGATTTGTCAGTTAGTCAAGGACAGTCTAAAGTGGAAATGCCCTTTCATCCCAGCCAAACCCAGAGGTGTATATTGAGTGGGATGGTCCGGGACCTTCCAGAAGTTTGGTGTTTCTAGAGGGTGGCATTTGAAGAGAGGTTGAAGAGTGGTAGCAGTTGAGTAAGGCAGAGACTAGTCAGGGAAGCTCTAAATGCCACTTAAGGGGTTGGGACATCACTGCGCTGTTTAAATAGCCAGTGACTCCTCATCCCAGATTTACAGTTATCGATATTTTCCTGGCTGTGGTGCTGAGAACTCCTTTAAGGGCATGGGGTCAGGGACCAGACAGAAGGCAGAAGTTTGAGGGTTAATCAGAGCACTGTGGCAGGGCACAGCTGGTGGAGGATGGGAGGCAGGAGATAGTGGGGAAAAATAGGTACTTACCAGGTTGAGGTAATGCAGTACAGAGAAGAGTCGTGTTGGGAGTTGGGGCCAGGGTCTGGGAAATTCAAGCAGCACAATCGAGAAGTTTTGGGTAGGTGATTGAAGTGTGAGTATTGCGTTCAGAGAAACTGTCTTCGGGGTAACTTGAAAGAGAATGGGGCCTGGGGGGTGAGCATGCGGCGGGCTGCACCCGGGCTTGCAGGCTGTGCAGGGGCACTTGACCACCCCCATGGGTGAGGCCTGGGCTGAGGCAGGGGAGGGGACCCCATGGGATGCTTGTACAGCTGGGGCAGACTGCCCTGGGGCCTGTGGGGGATGTGGTTCAGCCGCGGTGTGCCCTGGGACATGGGGCTGGCCACCCTTCCGCTGCCCTGTGCCGCTCCTGGCCCCAGTTGCACTAGGGGGCCTGCCCCTTCTCCGAGCCGTAGCCTGGAAATAAAATGCATCCCTGCACCTTGATTCTTAAACCTACTTGGCCTTTCAATTGTTAAACATCCACAAAGGTGGACTGGGAAGGATTTAGTGAAGGATTTGGGGGTGGAAGGCGGGGAGGGTACCTTCCAGGTCTCCTGGCTTGGGGTTCTGGGTGGGGCTCCTCCTGGAGTTCAGATCCCAGGAGAAGACGAAGACATCTCCTTCCTGGGTGCTGAGTTGCAAGTGCTTTGGTGACAGTGGAATACACTAAACAGGTCAGGGGAGAGAATATAGAAATTTCAGAGGCCTCAGGACCTAAGTGCACTTCCAGGCATGAGGTCACCCGAGGAGAAGTGGGGAGAAAGGAGCAGTCAGCAGAGGCCGGTGGAGGAGGAAAGCTGTGCAGGAGACTGAGGAGGGAGAAGGACCGGAGACGTGGAGTCCTGGAGGCCAGGGGGTGAGTTCCGAGGAAGTGGTCAGACTCCTCAGATGCGGCAGAGTCGCCCCTAGGAACGAGGTCTGCAGAGGGGCAGACGGGTGTGACCACGAGGCCGTGGGTGGAGGGCTGGGGTCAAAGGCACCCGTGGTGGTGGGGCGGTGGCACGGGGCCGGTCACCCAGAGTGGGAGGGCTTCAGGAGACTTGGCTGAGAAAGGAAGGAGAGAGACGGGCTGTGGCTAGGTGGCGACATAAGGAGTTTTGTAGGATGGGGGAAAGACCTGAGTTAACTTTTTGTAGAGGGATGGGGCCTCACCCTTACTGTGAGGGGGCTTTGGTAGGGAGATGTGAACATAAGTACTGAGAGGTGGCTAATATCAGCGAGAGAAGACCCTTTGGTGATGCCCAGACCCGAGGAAACCTGCCCTCCAGGAAGACCGTGGGACAAAACTGCCTGATGGAGAGGTAGTACCTGGTGGGGCAGGCGGGAGACCCCTGGAGGGTCGGGATTCCAGGGCCTCCTCTGACTCTGGCTCAGTCTCACTGGAGGGTGATTTGCTGGGGAAGTAAACAACCGTTTGGTGCCATCCCCCAGGCTCTGTGTTCCCGGTCACCACTGATTATCTAATGGTACCTTTGGGCCCTTTTAGATATTGTGGGTGTTGCGAAGGAGTGCAACAATAGGAGTAATATTTAGACCACACTCACCACCTGCCAGGCACGGTTCTAAGCATTTAATGTGCCCAATATCATCAACTCTTCCTGATGGCCTTAGGAGGTACCTGCGTCAGGTCCCCGTTACTGGGTCTGTCCTGTGCTGCCCGTGAGGGTACTGAAACCCAGGGAGGTGGGGTAACTTATCTAAGGTTGCAGGGCTAGGAAGTGGCAGAGCTGGGGGGCTTACCCACCCTGCAGCGCTGCCCTCCTGCCCGCATTCCCTGTGGAGGAGAAAGCTAGTGGAGGGGGAGCTGGGAGTCGTGGGCTCCAGGGGACCTGAACCAGCCAGAGCCTGAGCCTGGCGGGCGGACTGTGGTCCACAAGGCACATCTGTCTTTTTTAAAAAAAAATTTTATTAATAAAACCAATCAACATACAATATGAACATTCTTTTTTTATCACATAGTTGTATATTCATCATCATGATCATTTCTTAGAACATTTGCATCAATTCGGAAAAAGAAATAAAAAGAAAACAGAAAAAAGTTCATACATATCATACCCCTTACCCCTCCCTTTCTTTGATCACTAGCGTTTTAGTCTACTAAATTTATTTTAACATTTGTTCCCCCTATTATTTATTTATTTTTAATCCATATGTTTTACTCATCTCTCTATAGGTAGATAAAAGGAGCATCAGACACAAGGTTTTCACAATCACACAGTTACATTGTGACAGCTCTATCATTATACAATCATCTTCAAGAAACATGGTTACTGGAACACAGTACATTTTCAGGCAGTTCCCTCCAGCCTCTCTGTTATGCCTTAACTAAAAGGTGATATCTATTTAATGGGTAAGAATAACCTCCAGGATAACCTCTCGACTCTGTTTGGAATCTCTCAGCCATTTACACTTTATTTTGTCTCATTTCTCTCTTCCCCCTTTCGGTTGAGAAGGTTTTCTCAATTCCTTGGTGCTTAGTCCCAGCTCATTCTAGGATTTCTGTCTCACTTTCCAGGAAGGTCCACACCCCTGAGAATCATGTCCCAAGTAGAGAGGAGGAGGGCAGTGAGTTTGCTTGTCGTGTTGGCTGAGAAAGAGAGGCCACATCTGAGCAACAAAAGAGGTTCTCTTGGGGGTGACTTTTAGGCCTAATTTTAAGTAGGCTTAGCCTATCCTTTTTGGGGTTAAGTTTCATGTGAACAAACCCTAAGACTGGGGGCTCAGCCTATTGCTTTGGTTGTCCCCACTGCTTGTGAGAGTATCAGGAATTCTCCAAATGGGGAAGTTGAATTTTCCCCTTTTCTCGCCATTCCCCTAAGGAACTTTGCCAATACTTTTTTATTCACTGTTCAAATCCTCTTGGGATTTATTGAGGCATCACTCTGGACAAACCTACAAAATCTCATGCCCTACTCACGGTTCCATGTACTTATGGTGTTCAATTAAGCTGTCTACATAAGTTATACTAGGAAATGCACTAGTCGAAATATAAATTTTGTACCAAAT
Source organism: Tamandua tetradactyla (assembly GCF_023851605.1). Lineage (NCBI taxonomy): Eukaryota > Metazoa > Chordata > Mammalia > Pilosa > Myrmecophagidae > Tamandua > Tamandua tetradactyla. The sequence goes on along the minus strand of NC_135331.1, from coordinate 101,730,596 downwards.
AAACATTTTTTGCTTTAGTCTCACATATAAGTTTAAGTTTTAAAATATGAATTACCATCTATTTTCAACACCCTGCATTATTGACATTCCTTTGTTTTCCTCATGCAAAACATTTTTAAATTTGTACATTTAGTCACTATCATTATACACTCTAGGCATTCCTAGATTATACTATCTCAGTCTTTATCGTCTATCTTTCCTTCTGATTTCATTTGTGCCCCCAGCCCTCCTCCCTCTATCATTCTCACACTCAGCTTCATCCAGTGTCTAACATTATTGTATTATAGTTAGGTAGTACTGTGCTATCCATTTCTGAATTTTTACAATCAGTCCCGTTGCACAATTGTATCCCTCAAGTTCCAATTACCCAATAGCTACCATATTTCTGTCTCCTGATGACCTCTGTTCTTAACTGAAATTCTCCAAGTTTATTCACTAATGTCAGTTTATATCAGTGAGACCATACAATATTTGTCCTTTTGTTTCTGGCTGATCTCACTCAGCACAATGTCCTTAAGGTCCATCCATGTTGTTACATACTTCATAACTTTATTCTGTCTTACAGCTGCATAATATTCCATCGTATGTGTATACCACAGCTTTTTAGCCACTTGTCTGTTGATGGACATTTGGGCTGTTTCCATCTCTTGGCAACTGTAAATAATGCTGCTGTAAACATTGGTGTGCAAATGCCTGTTTGTGTCCTTGCCCTCATGTCCTCTGAGTAGATACTTAGCAATGGTATTGCCTGGTCATATGGCAAATCTATACTTAGCTTCCTGAGGAGCCGCCAAACTGCCTTCCTCAGAAGTTGTACCATTTGACATTCCCACCAACAGTGAGTAAGTGTGCTTCTTTCTCCACATCCTCTCCAGCACTTGTCATTTTCTGTTTTATTCATAATGGCCATTCTGGTGGGTGTGAGATGATATCTCATTGTGGTTTTGATTTGCATTTCCCTAATAGCCAGGGAAGTTGAGTATCTTTTGGCCATTTGTATTTCCTCTTCTGAAAAGTGTCTGTTCAAGTCTTTTGCCCATTTTGTAATTGGGTTGGCTGTCTTTTGTTGTTGAGTTGAACAATCTCTTTATATATCCTGGATACTAGACCTTTATCTGATATATTGTTTCCAAATATTGTCTCCCATTTTGTAGGCTGTCTTTTTACTTTCTTGATGAAGTTCTTTGATGCACAAAAGTGTTTAATTTTTGAAGAGTTCCCATTTCTTTCTTTCTTTCTTCAGTGCTTGTGCTTTGGGTGTGTTCTAGTTTGCTAGCTGCCGGAATGCAATCTACCCGAAACAGAACGGCTTTTAAAAGGGGGAATTTAATAAGTTGCTAGTTTACAGTTCTAAGACTGAGAAAATGTCCCAATTAAAACAAGTCTATAGAAATGTCAAATCTAAGGCATCCGTCCAGGGAACGATACCTTGGTTCAAGAAAGCCGATGAAGTTCAGGGTTTTTCTCTCAAGTGAGAAGGCACATGGTGAACACAGTCAGGGTTTCTCTCTCAGCTGGAAGGGCACATGGCAAACACAGCGTTATCTGCTAGCTTTCTCTCCTGGCTTCTGGTTTCGTGAAGTTCCCCGGGAGGCATTTTCCTTTTTCATCTCCAAAGGTCGCTGGCTGGTGGACTCTCTGCTTCGTGGTGCTGCAGCATTCTCTGCTCTCTCCAAATCTCCTTCATTCTCCAAAATGTTTCCTCTTTTATAGGACTCCAGAAACTAATCAAGACTCACCCAAATGGGTGGAGACATGTCATCACCTAATCCAGTTTAACAACCACTCTTGATTAAATCACATCTCCAGGGAGATGATCTGCTTACAGTTTCAAACATACAGTATTGAGTAGGGATTATTCTGCCTTTATGAAGTGGGATATTGATTAAAACATGGCTTTTCTAGGTCCATACATCCTTTCAAACCAGCACAGGGTGTAAGGACTAGGAAACCGCCTCCTATTATAAGATTTATATGATATTTCTCTACATTTTCTTCTCACAGCTTTATGGTCTTAGATCTAATGTTTAGGTCTTTGATCCATTTTGAGTTAACTTTTGTATAGGGTGTGAGATACGGGTCCTCTTTCATTCTTTTGCATATGGATATCCAGTTCTCTAGGCACCATTTATTGAAGAGACTGTTCTGTCCCAGGTGAGTTGGCTTGACTGCCTTATCAAAGATCAAATGTCCATAGATGAGAGGGTCTATATCTGAGCACTCTATTCGATTCCATTGGTCGATATATCTATCTTTATGCCAATACCATGCTGTTTTGACCACTGTGGCTTCGTAATATGTTTTGAAGTCAGGTAGCGTGAGACCTCCGACTTCATTTTTCTTTCTCAGGATACTTTTAAGGCACATCTGTCTTAGGCGGGAGCAGGGTGGGGCAGGGCACTGAAGTTATTCACTCCAAAGGCCTTTGGAGCAGGTGGCGCTCGGCTGAAAATGAGGCGGGGGGGGGGGGGGGGGGGGGAAAGATGGGAATCAGCTGCCCAGAGAGGAAGAGGAGGAAGGATGGAGAAAGGGGTGTCAGTGCCTGAGGCAACTGGGTGCTGATGCTCCCCACCTGTGCAGCCGCGGGTTCTGTCCAGCAGGGCTTGGGGTGAGAGAGAAGAGGAGAAGACGCTGGGGACCTGCTGGCTCAGGGCCTGGAGCGCAGGGGCAGGGCAAGTGTCCCCTACCCAAAGGTGAGAGGTCACCCACCCTCTTTCATGCTTTGTGTGCCTTGAACACATTTCTGTTTCCAGGTGCCACAGCCGGGGTTGCACATGGATTACGTGTCTGACTCCAGAGGGCACGCCATGTTCGACTCCGGGGGGCAGGAACACGTCTTTTCGTATCTCTAGCACTTTATACAATAATCTGGCACCCGTGAATATTGCTTGACCAAACTGTCTTGCTTTTGTCTGCCTGTGAGTTCTTTAAGCGGAGGTGTGTGCTTGACACGTACTAAACGATTCCATATTCGTTCTGTCTGCCTGGACACCGATCAAGGGCTGGGCCCGGGGCTCCTGCCTTTTGGGAAACGCCGGCCCCCTCTGGCTTTGGTTTCTGCCACCGCCCCCCCCCCCCCCCCGCCATGCCCCACCACCTGCCTTGAGTTCGTACACACACATAAGCACACACGTGCACATGCACTCACACACGCAGTCACTGACATACACACTCACAGACTCGTACACATACACACACTGCCTCTGTGGGGCCTCCCCTGAACAGAACCCCAGGGCCAGGGTCTACCCTGCAGCCTCCCAGAGGCGCCGCGGGGGTCGGACCCGGACAAGGCGGGATGGGCATTTTGCTCGCAACATAATTGTCCCTAATTTGTCGGTGGCAGGTTTCATTTCCAAGCCCCAGGGCCTGATCTTCAGAGGGTCCTGTTTGCCTAGGGAGCCTGGCCTGGGACGAAGGAGGCCCAGGGCACAGATGCAGAGCAGGGCCTCTGCAGCCGCTAAATGCAGGACACAGCCATTTCTTTAAACGTCACAAAACCCCGTGGGGCAGGTGTCGTTCACCACATCTTGTAGTGTGCAAACTGGGCTCAGGGCATTACTCAGTTGCCCAAAGTCACGTGGTGGGGTTTGGAGCTGGGGTTTGTGCCTGATCTGGCCCCTAAGGTCCTTTCTCTCAGCTCTGGATAGGAGCCTTGTTGGCAAAGGAGGGAGGGGCCTTCAACCGCCTGGCTGGCCCTTTTCACCCCTCAACGTGGTGCCACCCAGAACGTGGCAGTTAGGTAAAGGTCAGTGCTTCTTAGCTTTCTAAACCTGAAACCTGGTGAGAGTTACTTACCTGCAACACGGGCATGCAGAGGTAACGTTGCATAAACTCTCAGGGGCTTGAAACCCCCTGAAGCCGGCAGTGGGTCCTAGGTTGAGGCCTTCCATGGGGAGTGTCATAGCATGACAGACGAGAAGAGGCCCATGTGCTGCCCAGACCCTAATCACGGGCTCAGGGAAGTCTGCACGTGTAAGCTCATTCCAGCCCCGGGGCTAACAGTGAAATCTGGAGAAGCCTGGCTGCTGTCGGTAGGGGGCTGGCAAAGGAAGCGAAGCCCACCCATGCCATGGACTCCCAACAGGTCCCAGAAAGGATGGCGTAGATAGCAACGGCTACAGGGCTCTCGGACATATTGTTGCGTGGCAAAAAGCATGTTGAAGAGCAATGGACACACACACACACTTTATGTAAAATAAAACAATATCATTTATTTCCCACAGATAGCGATAGAGGTGGTTGAATGCATAGAAAAAGGAATGGAACGATACCCATTTCTTTTGTGGGTGATATTGTGGGTTCTTATAGAGAAGAGTAGAGGATCCTGGTCAAAGAGGACACAGGTCTATCTATAGTGCTTTAGTTTTTTATAAGGAGAAAGTATCCCTGTATTATTTGTGTACTTAGAACTAATTTTTAAATGCAGCACCCACACTGGCTGTATGGGGGAAGGAGGAAGGGATCTTGCAGGAGTGGTATGGGGTACAGGAAGGCCTTTGGGCCAGACAAGCCTGCGTTCCAGTCCTGACCTTGACAATTACCTCCAGTGACCTTGGGCAAGTCACTTTACTTCTCTGAGCCTCAGCTTCCTCATCTGTGAAATGGGAATGATATTGTGTACCTTCCAGGGTTCTTGTGAGGATGAAGTAGGATAAAGAACTAGCACACAGTAGGTTCTCCACAAATCTTAGCCATTATTATTATTTCAAATTTCAGCCAACATTTTTTGAGCCCTTACTAGGTGGCAGCTGGGTTAAGGAGCTACTTTAATTTGTGTGGAAGATAGAGGCGGGGAAGCAGGGCAGCACGGATTGTGCAGAGGCCCGGGAGGGAGTATGCCTGTGTGCCTATTATCAGCAATGATATTGATAATTTCCACATTACAGACTAGGATGCTTGCAGAGGCTAAAATACTTGCTCCCAGACATACAGCCAGGAAGTGCAGAGCTGATCACATGGAAGAGAGGACTGAGGAAGAGAACTCGGGACAACGCAAAAAGCTGGGATGTTGTGTTCTGTGTGTTGCCTGTGGGGTGGACAGGATGGGCTTTGGAATCAGAGCGATCCCTGATGTGGGGAATTGAGGGGCCAGCCCGGGGCTTGGTGGGAACGTGAGGAGAAAGCCCCAGGGGAGACAGCAGGCCTTACGATTTTACATTTGCCAGATGCTCTTGACACAGGCTGCTGCTGGCGGCAGTTCGGTGTCTCCCCTAGGGCCCAAACAGAAAGGATTTGAGCCAGTCAACAGGAAGGGTGGGAGATGCCAAGCTGGGCGGTCCCGGAGGTCTGGGGGTCTCTCCCCCGGGACCCCCCCCCCCCCCGAGAACTGGGTACTGCATCGAACTAAGTCCGCACCCACCCTGTGGCCCAGCAAGTGTGCTCCCCAAGCTCTCAGGCGGGGCCGTGAAGGTCATGTGCAGGGACGCTCATGGCAGATTTGTTGAGGAGTGACGAAGGGGACCTGGGGGTAAATAAATTCTCCACCGGGGGCAAAATGTGCCTCTAGCAGTAAGGGGCAGAGTAAAAAATATAAGACCTGGATAATGTACTACATCTAAAAAAAATACATGCCCTTGAAAGACTGCTCGTTTTGCAAGAACTCATACAAATGTTGCCTGTGGGTGGGGCTGAGAAATGGGGATAAAAGTGAGACGCTGTGTGCTGTGAGATTTAGTCCTGAAGGTGGGTGGGGACGCCGAGAGGGCCAACCGTATTTCTGGGCACATAGCGCCATCTAGTGGGCACTGGTGCTCCCTGCAACCAGGTGCTGGAACTGGCGCGTGACCTTGGACTTCCTGGGCTGGGCACCTGGTGCAGAGAGGATGCGGAGGCGCCCAGGGATGTGGGGTGAGGGGTGAGGGGTGAGCGTGAGGGCTGGCTGCGATCGGGTGGTCTGGCCATTGGGGCCGGGGGCCAGGTCCAGCTGGGCGCTGCTCTGCGGGATGTGCATCAGGCCTCCTCTGCCTCCCCAGAGGGGCTGACTTCAGGGCGAGCTTCTCACTGTCTGCTGTTGCAGGTGGGCTGGGGGTTCCTGAGGGAGTCCCACATGCAGCCCTCACTCCTGGAAGGAAACGGAGCATCTGGCAGGACCATTGTCAACGCAAAGATGAGAGAGGCGAGAGAGGGGGTAGAGAGCCTCAAAATCCAGAAAGAGCAGTGAAAGACACAGCACTGAGGTAAATCTACATGCACAGACCCTAGCACCAGACTGCCAGGATTCACATCCCCTGGAAAAATCCCCGTGCCTCAGTTTCCCCTCCTTGCAACACAGTAGTACCTACGTGTAGGGATGTTGAGAGAATGAAATGGGTAAAAACAAAGCACTTAGAACAGGGCTCCTCTCAGAGTAAGGGCTGTTGTTAAGTGCTGGCTGCTATTAGTATGCTCAGTGAAGCTGCCACCCTGCCCTTTATGCTCCCCAGAGAATGGGGGCTGGAGGCTTTGAGGGAAGTCAATGGCCTGGGGGCCGTGGGGGCATGAACAGAAAGCCCCATTGGCGTAAGCTCTATGCCCTGGGCTGCTGAGCTCGCTGGCAGCAGGGCTTGGCGCTCTGGGCCGGGGATGGACTCTGGCAGGGCTGGGGGTGATCGTGGAGGGAAGCAAGGTGGGCCTGGGGATGCTGGCTTAGTGGGTGGGGTCACCCTATTCTTGGAGTCTCTGAAAATGCCTCCCTATCTACTGTTTGAGCTCCTCTGTCCCCCCAGGTACCCATCAGTCATGCTGTCGAGGCTATGTGCGATCAGAATAGAAGTGTTCCTGCCCAGGGGAGCACCACCCTGCTCCCACCTCCCTTCACAGCTGTGGCTCACACCTCCCTTCTCCTTCCTTCTCTTCTCCACTAGACTGTGTGCCTTCATTTAGTTTAGCTGGGCCTGTGCTCAGCCCAGCCTCTCCTGGCTCCTTCCTCATAGTGCTCTTCCTAAAGCATGCAACAGCTGAGCTGTCTCAGGAACTCTCCTTGGCTCCCCATCGCCTATGGTGTCAGTTCAGGCATTGGTGGTAGGTATCCAGGGTCTCTTATGATCTGGCTGCAGCCGCCCCGTGCCCGCCTCCCATTGCTTCTTCACTCTGCCACCCATTGCCTTGCGGCTCTCACACAGGCCATGTGTCCATGCCTCTGGTCTTTGTTCACGCTGTTTTCCTTGCTTGGAAGGCTCTTTCTCCCCACCTCTCCTTTACCTGGCAAGATCCCGCTTGTCCTCAAAGGCTCCGTTCAGTTGTTAGCTCCTCTCTAAAGCCTTTCCTGGTAAACTGGCCACTCTCATGCGCCTATCATTAAACCAGCAGTCATTAATCATTATCAGTTAACACATTTTGGCAGAACCAGCCCAATGCCTGTCCAATAGGCAGTGGAACAAAAGCATGTGGGCTCTGTCATCAGACTTCCTGGTTTAATCTCATCTTGGCTGCTCTCCAGCTATGCGACCTTGGGCAAGCTGGTTAACCTCTTTGAGTCTCCGTTTCCTTATCTTCTACATGGAAATAATTCTCTTATTATGGAGTGGCCTCACCTGATCTGTCTCCTGCCTCTCTTCCCAGTGCTCACAACACTGCAGCCACTTCTAGCCTTCCTGCTCTTCCTTGAACACACTAAGTCCTTTCTTGCCTCCTGGCCTCTGCACTTGCTGTTCCCTACCTGGAACAGTCTTATCCTCCACCTCATTTCCAGTGTCACCTCCTCAGGGAGTCCGCTTTCTAAATGGCCACCCCCATTCTTCTCTGTCTCATCTGTTTGCTTTCTTGAGGGTTCATCTCTATCTGTAATGATCCTATTTTGTAACTTGGTCATCAGCTCCTTGAGGACGGGCTCTTGTCTTTGTGACTATGAGAGATCAACAGGCCCTTTCTCACAAAACAGGCCATCTAAATGGCAATCCTGACCTCTCCTCTCCCCCTGGGTGGAGCCTGCTCATCCGTGAGCCCCTCAGGGCAGGGAGTTGTGTCTCATTCATCTTTTTATCTTCAGTTTCTGGTGCAGTACCTGTTCCCTAACCCCAGGCCTCAGTCTTTACTTGCTGTCTGCCTCTCCATCTTCGTTAGTCCCCCTTCTTTTTCCTTCACTGCTCCTGTGAAGTGAAATGATGGTTTCCTAAGGCCTGTTGGGCTGAGCCTGGCATCTCCCAGAACGAGAGAGTCCCGGGAGAGTGCCGTGTCTGCCACCCACTCTGTTTCCAAGTCCAGGACAGAATTTTTTTTTTAAGGGTAGAATTAATATTTTGTTGTCATTTATAATCATATGGCAGTTGGGTATATAGTCTTCATACGTGACCTTTCTTTTTTGTGCATGTGAGTGAAAAATAATTATAAGTTTTAAACTTAACTTTAAACCAGCTGATGGCTGGTTATGTTTTCACAAAACATGAGTTAGCTTAGTTCATTAATGATGGCTTCAAGCTTTTCCTTATTAGCACCAGAAAATTCACCCACTTTTTGTCCCTTTTTGTAAAACTGAGGCTGCTGTGGGAAAGAGGGGAGGGGCTGGGAGAGTTGCCTGGGAAGGGGGGCCCAGGGTGCTGCCTTCCTCCCACCCAGAGCCGGGGGAGCAGGGGTCACTCCCCGTGGAGAAGGGAGATGGGAGGGGGCAAGGCAGAGCTGTGCTTCTTGGATTTGAGGATTTACCCATAAAATTTCAGAAGTCATTTTGAGACCTGATGTAAGCGTTTTATTTCGCCAAGTAAGGACATAAGATAATACAAAATTCCTGTTGTTACATCTTTAAAAATAAAAGAACACCTTGATATAAAAAATTGAAACAAAGAGCAGTCAGTCCTCCCCTAGACAAGTTTGATCGCAGTCGTACGCTGATGTGGTGACCTGTGGGTATGTGAGGACACGGTCAGGAACCAGCTCTGGGGAATTACTGGTTAGAGGTCTGGATGAGTGCGTGTGTGTCCAAGTGTCTGTGTGTGTAAGAAAATGGTGACAAAGCAGGTAGCGGCCTAAGGGGTGTTATTGGAGGGAAAGGGGGTGCTCCCGCACCCCACATATCCCCTGGATGAATCCGGAAATCCTTCACCGCCCTTTATCACTTAGGCTTTCAATAGTTTAACTAGTGAAAGTGCAAATATCTCGTGGGCTGGGTCTGCCGGGGAACCTGGGCAAGTCCCACCTGTGGACACAGCCTCCCGGGAAGGTGTTTGCACAAGTGAAATCTGGTTGGAATAAATGTCAAGGGCATGTGTCGGTCAAGGAGGAGAGGGAGGAAGGGCTCCAACCCTTGCTGACTTGCTGAGCCCTTCCCGTGTGTTAGTACCAAGTGCATCCATATTTGGGGTCCTCCAGAGAAACAGCACCAGCAGGAGGTGTGTGTGTGTGCGCGCACACACGTGCACATGCATATTTATTTATATATATTTAGAGATTTATTTTAAGGAATTGGCTCATGTGTGAATGTTGGGGCTGGCGTGTGGAAATCTGTAGGGGAGGTTGGTGGGCTTGGAAATTCTGACAAGAGTTGACATTGCAGAATTTCTTCTTTGGGAGACCTGTTCTTGCTCTGAAGGCCTCCATCTGACTGGATGAGACCCGCTCGCATTACTGACTTAAAGTCAGCTGATTGTAGATGCTAACCACAGCTACAAAATGCCTTTACAGCAATATCCAGGCTGGTGATTTTTTTTTTTTTTTGGCGTGGACAGGCACCAGGAATCGAACCCGGGTCTCTGACATGGCAGGCGAGAACTCTGCTGCTGAGCCACCATGGCCTGCCCACCAGGCTGGTGTTTGACCAAAAAACTGGACACCATGGCCTAGCCAAGTTAATTAGCCTTAGATATGCAAAGGGCTTTTCCATGTGCTAACTATTTAATTCTCCCAGCAACACTGAAAGATCCAGATTATTATCTCCATTTTACAGATGAGAAAATCAGGGCCCAGAAAGGCACAGCAGTTTGTCCAAGGTCACACAGCCGGTGGAGGAACCAGAGTTTACACCAGGTTTTTCTGAAATCAAGGCCAGAGTTTTTATTTTCTCTAGCAGGCCGAGCCATAAACACATTTAAAAGCACCTTGAGTACCAGCTCTGTGCCAGGATGGCATCCAGCAGACTTGTCTTTGATTTGTCCCGTCCATCCCAAAACACTGGCTGACTCTGCTGGCAGTTGCCTGACCTGGCAGAAGGAAGAGTCAAGGATGGCTCTGGTACAGGCTCTGTCTTTAACTTTTTTTTTTTTTTGGGTGTGCATGGTCCGGGAATCGAACCCGGGTCTCCCTCATGGAAGACGAGCATTCCACCACGGCACCACCTGTGCACCCTATGCCTTTAACTTTTTTAATTAAAAAAAAAAATTGTGGTAAAATATGCATAACATAAAATTTACCATTTTAAAGTTTACAATGAAGTGGCATTTAGTACATTTACAAAATCGCATAGCCATCACCACCGTATTGTTCCAGAACATTTTCATCACCCCAATGAGAAACCCTGTGCCTGTTATGCTCTCACTCCCTATTCCACCTTCTCCCAACCCCTGGCAACCACTAATCTGCATTCCGTCACTATGGATTTGCCTCCTCTGGGCGTTCCGTGTAAGTGGAATCCGACAGTATGTGGCCTTTTGTATCAGGCTTCTTACATCCAGCACGATGTCTTCCAGGCTCATCCACACTGCAGCATGTGGCAGTACTTAGTTCCTTTATTTTCCTTCCTGAATACTATTCCATTGTATGGCTATGCTTCATTTTGTGTCTCCATCCATCATTTGATGGACAGTGGGTTGTTTCCACCTCTTGGCTGTTGTGAATAGTGCTGCTGTGAACGTTTGCGCACAAGTTTTTGCTTGAACACATTTTCAGTTCTTTTAGTATATACCTACGGGTGGGATTGCTGGGCCGTATGGTTATTCTTTTACTTTTTAAAAGTTTAACTTATTGAGGAACTGCCAAACTGTTTAGTGCGGTGGCTGTACCATTTCATATACATGCATGAGGGTTCTGATTTCTCCACATCTGTGCCAACACATGTAGTTATTTTCCTTTTTTTTTTTTTTTGATTCTAGTCATCCTCATGGGCGTGAAGTGGTATCTCCTTGTGGCTTTGCCTTTCCCTAATGAAAGTAATATTGAACTTTAACTCCTTTCCCTTAACTCTCTGAGGGGGCCTCAAGCAGTCCTCTCATTTTCTCCATGCCTCAGTTTCCTCAAATTGGGATACTATCTAGGGCTGTTGTCAGGATCCAATGAGTGAATCGTGCAAAGAACTTACCAGCAGGGCCAGACATGTAGTAGGGACTGGCCAGGGCAACTCAGGCAGCCCCAGGCCGGCCCTTCTCCACTAGGGAAGAAGCCTGGTTGCTTGGAGGACCCTCCCGACTCTGACCATCAGGGACTCTGCCACGTAAGTCAGAGCTGCTTCCCTCTGCCCGGCAGTCCTCCCTCTCTGCCTGGACCACTGTGGATTACAGATGCTGGGCCGGGGCTGGTTTCAGTTCATTACCATCAGCCCTGCAGACATGATGGGGTGTAGTGTAGTAGCCCAGCCAGACCTTTCTCCCATTTCTGACCCCCACCCCCCTGCTCTCTCTGGGCAGACTGCCCCCAGGCTGCTGGAGTATAGCAGAAAGTGCCTGGAAGTTTGCATCCTCCAAGGAGGTCCTTACCTTATAAGTGGGGTGCAGGGGGGCGAGAGACAGCCTAGCTCCCTTGCCTGGGGTGGGGGCAGCTCTGAGGTGTTAGCCTACATTCCAGAGTCCTCCTGTGGGACCAGGCTGAAGCCATCCTCGGAGGGACATCGCCTGGAATTGAACTCTTGCTTGGCCTCTTCCCTTCCTGTCCTGCTTCCTCCAATCCCCCTCTAATTTTCCCCAGAGGCGCTTCCTTAGTGAGTCATTCACCAGGAATCCTTGTCTCAGAGTCTGCTTCTGGGGAGCCTGACCTACGACATGGAGCCCTACTGTGCACCAAGCCCAGTGGGAAACGCTGAGTAAGACAGCGATGGATAAGATGTGGCTCCTTCCCTAAAGGAGCTCCCAGCTTGGGCAGGGCCGTCCTGATAGCAGTAGTAATGCTAAGAGCTGACACTGTGCACCTGCCATGTGCCAGAAGCCAGGCTGATACTTTATACACTTTATTTCATTTAAGCCACCTAACAGCATCCCCACTCTACAGATGAGAAAACTGAGGCCCAGAGAGGTTAACTAGTGTGTGATCCAGGATTGCACAGCCTGAAGGTGGTGGGACTAACCTTGAGACTGACTTTGTCCTCCTCCAAAGACCATGTTCTTACCCACTGGGCCGTCCACCTCTTCTTTGTAGAGGAACAAGTTAGGGAGCAAAGCGGGGGACGCCCCAGCTGCTCTCATTCCTTAGAGGATAGATCCTCCAGGGCGGTGCTATGACCAGCTGTGAGGGTGTTACGCAAGTCATTTGTTACTGATCTTGTAGATAATTAAATACTTAAAGTTAAATACTTAACTTTTTGTAGATAATTTAAAAAATAGTTGGAGTGAATTCAAGCCCATCTCTCTGATGCCATCCCTTCCCACTCCCTTTTCACTCTGTTTTCCTAGGCAGGAGGGGAGTGGAGGACCCGCCCACGGGCCGGCACCGCCCACCCAGCCCACTGGTGAAGGCCTTGATCCAGGTGTTGGGATAAACAGGGTGCCAGCGGCTGCTTTATCTCATCCCCCACCATCCGGGCTTGCAGGTGGCTTCCCACCTGGGAAGCAGGTGTGGCCATTGGCTGCTGTGATTCAGCAGGCCCCTTCCTGTCAGCACCCTCCAGAGCTGTGGGAAATCAGAAGCTGAATGACTTTGGAAAAGTTACTTAGCCTCTCTGTGCCTTGGTTTCCCCATCGGTAAAATGGGGCAATAATAGGAAGGTGCAAGGGTAAGTTCAGTATTAGAATTCTCGCCTGCCATGTGGGAGACCTGGGTTCAATTCCCGGTCCGTGCAATTCCTCAAAATAACCAACCACGCAACCAAACAAAACAAATAAACAAAAATCAACAAATGGTGCAGCAATACAGGATACTCACATGGAAAAATAATGAAATGTGACCCCACCATACAGGATACCAAAAAAAAAAAAAAAAAGGCGGGGGGCCGTAATAGCCTTGGCCTCTGTGGTAGTTTGAAGCTGTTAAATACCCCAGAAAAAGTCACATTCTCTTAATCCGTCCTGTGGGTGCGGACCTATTATTGTAGGTGGGATCTTTTGATTAGGTTTTTTTCAATTGAGATGTGACCCACCCAATTGAAGGTAGGTCTTAATCCTTTAGTGGAGTCTTTTATAAGGATGAAGGACACACAGAAAAAGCACAGAAAGCTCAGAGATGCTAAGATGAAATTGAGAGAAGCTCACAGAAAAGTCCCAGAGAAGTTTAGAGAAAAACTTCAGAGAAGCTGAGAGGAAGCCACTGAAGCCAGAAGCTGGAAGCAAAGAAACCTGGGAGAGAAGGATCAGCAGATGTCGCCATGCACCTGGACATGTGACAAAAGAGCCCCAGATGCCAGCAGCCTGTTTTCAGAGTTCAGGTATTGTCCTGTTGATGCCTTGAGTTGGGAATTTTCATGGCCTAAGAACTATAAGTTAAAAACTAATAAATTCCCATTGTAAAAGCCAATCCATTTCTGCTGGTATTGCATTCCAGCAGCTTTAACAAACCAAAACACACTCATAGGATTGTTATGGGAATTGTGTGATATAATATGCATAATGCACTTAAAACACTGCCTTGCTCATGTTAGGAACCATATGTATAAGCATTGACTATTATTATTATTGTTATGAAAAAGGAATCCACGTAAGGCCAAGATTTCTGACCCCTCATGGAGCCCTCAACGCTGGGTGTCCTCTCCCAGAGAAATGTCCTTGGACCCTCCACTGTGTTCCTGGGGGACAGAATAAAGGCTTCTGCCTCCATCCCTCCCCAGCCCCCACCCCCCGGATTGCATCCCACCCATGTAGGTTTGTTGGTGCTCTCCTGAGCTGACTTTCCAGGAGTGGGATTGGGAACTGGAGGGGAGGACCTGGGACATCACCCTGGATTTCGGATGAGAACACTGCACCCACCAGCCTGCTGGCCTCATGGTGGGGAGTGGGTGCTGCCTCGGTATCCTGTACCTGTGGACAACTGGCTCTGCCACAACCTGGCTAGACGGCCTTGGGAGCTCCCTCGCTGTCTAGTCCTGCTGTGGGCACTTAATCCACAAACTCACCTGGTGACTCAAGTCCCCACTGAATAGACGTAGAGACAGAGGCAGCAAGGGCAAAGGAGCTGTGGTAAGAGCAGAGAGACTGCGCCAGGGAGGGGCCGGATCAATGGGGACCTCCTCCCTGTGACAGTAGCCCAGGACTTTCTGGGTGTATCCTCTTTCCAGACAGGTGCTGTGAAGCTTAGGAGCCGAGGGCTGGGTGCTCTTGGACTGGTGCAAGGTGGAGCTGGAGCCAGAACCCAGGTGTGCTTAGATGCAGTTGCAGTGCCTGAGCTTTGGGCCCCAGTGAAGAGGGCGGGGGCCGGGGTGGGAGGGTCAGCCTTCCGCAGGGCATGCCTCTGCCCCACCTGGACCTTCACTGCCGGGGGCGGTGGCAGCCAAGAAGCTGCAGGGAGGCCTTGGTCACCACAGAAGGCAGTGGCTGCGTCTCCCTTGCCAGATTGTGGGGTCCCTGAGATCAGGGTCTATCTCCTCTCATGGGAGACCTTCTTCACTGGGAACTTTTAAAACTTTTTTATTATGGAAACTCTCAAACATACATCTGAGTACAGAATATAGTGCAGTGGACGTCCCCTTCCCCTACCCATCGCCCAGACTCAGCAGCCACCAATTCCTGGCCAATCTTGCTCCATCTATACTGCCCCCACCCCTGTCCCCACCCCTAGATTATTTTGAAGCACATCCCAGACATAGGATCTCATAGGTAGTTCATGAATCTTAAAGGAAAAAGCATATAAAACAATTACAGGGACTTTCATAAAGGTAGACTTGCTGCTCCACTTTCTCTTGGCTTCCAGATTGGCACTAAGCGCCGTTCCTGTGGGTTGGGGGCTCCTTCCTCCTCCATTCCCAGTGCTAGGAGGAGTGCGAGCTGGACAGGCGCGGTGTGGACCCGCGGGCTGAGCTTGGCCAAGCCCTTCCCTGCAGAGGAGGGCGGGGTGGGAGGGCTCTCAGGGAGCTCAGCTCTGACCCCCGTGGACGGGGCTGCGGGCCCCACGCGGGAGCCTATGCCGCTGGCCTTGGGGACCGTCCTGTCCTTCCCTCATGGGCCTTGGCCACAGGGTTAAGTTAACTCAGTTCTCGGCAGACACTTCAGTAGCCTGTCCTGCTTTATGGGGTTTATTCCTTTATGTGTCCCCCTCCCTTCCTCTCTGCCCTCAGTGTTCGATGCTGATCCTTCTCTTTGTATGTGCCCTGCAAGTGGTTTGGCTGTTTTGCAAACACGTTCTTATTTATTTATTATTATTTTAAAACTGGGGAAACCTCATTGTGTTATAGATCTCATTCTCTTGGTACTTTTTTAGAAAACATTTTTTATAGTGAAATATAACAACAAAAGCTATAAATTTCAAAGGACATTTTAACAAGTAGTTATAGAACAGATTTCAAGGTATGGTATGGGTTACGGTTCCACAATTTCAGGTTTTTCCTTTTAGCTGCTCCAGGACACTGGAGGCTAAAAAGAAATATCAATGTAATGATTCAGCAGTCACACTCATTTGTTAAATCCTAAGTTCTCTGTTATAACTCTTCCTTCTCCTTTGGACCTTCTCCAGTCTTTAGGGATATTTGGGTTATGCCCATTTCCTATTTTTTTCCATGTTGAAAAGGGGTGTTGACGATATGGGATAGGGGGGTGGAAGTAGTTGATGTTCTAGGAGAGGCTGGCACCTCTGGGTTTCAGGACTCATCTGGCCTAGGAAACATCTGGAGGTTGTAGGTTTCTAAAAAGTTAATTTAGTGCATGAAACTTTTGTAGGAGCTTAGATAGAGCCCTGGGTGTTCTTTAGAGTTAACAGGAATGACGTTGGTTGGGGTTTGGCAAACCATGATCATTTGCAATATCTAACTGAAGCTTGCATAAGAGTAGTCTCCCCAGAACAGCCTATGAACTCTATTTTCTTGGTACTGTTTTTAAACATCTAGTTTTGTTGCTTTCCTGCCTTGCGTGCCAGGTCCCTCCCCCAGCATGAACGCACTGCTTTGAATGTTCCTTACGTGCCCTGTAGGAACTCGGGTGAGTGGAGTTGCAAGGTCACAGGGCATGCATGCATTTCATTAGACTAAGCGTGGCCAGCCCCCGCCCACCGTGGCTGCCCAGCTGTCCCTACCACCCACAGAGCACGGGGCTCCTGTGTCCCCACACCCCTGCCAGCCCTGGCCTGTATCCCACTTTCTAATTTTTTGCCATCTACCAGAGGTAAAGTGATATCTAGTGATTTTCTGCACCTCTTTTTATGCTTGCTAACCTTTGGGGTTTTGTCTCCTTTAATTACCTGTTGATCTCTTTGGTCCATTTCTTTTTTGTTACAGTTGCTATCCTCTTGCTGCTCTGCTGAAGTTCCTCATATCGTCTAGTCTAGATATAAATCCTCTGCCGGTTTTGACATGGTCGTCATTCTGTCATCTCTGAGCACTTTGAAACCCAATTCCTCTCCCTCCTGCTGCCGCCTGGCTCCTTGATGAGTGGATGGCACAGGTGAGGTCCTTCTCACTGTCTCTGCCCTTTTGGGAAATGCCACGTGTCAGGGACAGGGTACAGCCTGCACCAGGCACTGGCTCTTAGTACAGGGTCCAGGCTGGCCCCAGACCGCTGGCCCTGCCCCTCAGGCCCACTGCCCCTGGCAGGTGCGGGCCCAGCCTGGCCCCGGGTTTCTTCACTCCACACACGTGGATGCTGGGTCTGGCCATCACGCCGGGGCCTGGGGCCTCAACCTTCCTTCACACCCTGTCCCTGGTCTCAAAAACGCAAATGTCATTAAGGGAAGCAACAAGTGCACAGAGCAGAGTGGTGGCTGGGCTCGAGCCTCAAAGAGAAGCCACGGGCAGGCCCCTAGGACCCCCTGCCCTCTATGGTCCGGGCCTTGGAAGAGGCACGAAAGTTCTCCAGGTCCTGAGCAGGAGCAAGAATGGAGCTTCTCACTTCCAGTTCTGGGGACCATGCTTTCCAGGTCCTCCCCACTCATGGACATGAGGGGCATTTGCCCCCCTGGCTTCCCCTTCCGAGCAGGGGGCAGGTGCCACCTGGGGACGAGGAGGCTGACTCGGGCTTAGCAGACCTGCCCTCTATCCTGATGTGAATGACCTTGAGCAAACCCGCCCTCCTTCCTGGAGCTCAGGCATGGGACCCTTCAGGAGAGAAAGTCTCCCAGGGCCTCCGGAGTGCTCCAGCAAGATGCCAGCCTGGCTGGGCAGTGGCTGTCATATCCTCCTCCTCACCCTTTCTCACCCTTCAAGGGACGAGGGCAGTGAGAACAGGGGTCACCCCCTGGGCCCGTGGTTCCAGAGTCTCTGCTACCTTTCAGCTCTGTCACCCTACTTTCTAACAGCCCAGGGCAGGGTGTGGCTTCTCTTTTAGCATTTGCTCTCAGAACCTTTTTATATTTTCCTAACAACACTTACTATGAATTAAACAAGTAATGAGTGCCAGCCACCATGCTTAGCATTTCACATCCATGATCTCATTTATTCTCATTACTCGGTGATGTGGGTATTTGCAGATGACACTGAGGAGTTCAGAGGGGGTAAGCCACCTCCCAAGGTCACCCAGTTTCTAAGTGGCAGGGCAAGGATTCAAAACCCAGCTCTGCCTGCTCCAGAGACTATTTCCTAGCCATCTTTCTATGCCCCTATGGAACCTCTCTTTCTTAAACTCCAGCTGCTCAGATAACATTTCTTGGCCACCTCTTCTCTATCCTTCTCTCCTGTCCAAACTTTGACTGAACGCAAGTCCCTCTACCTTTCCCAGATCCACTATTTTCCGCTCTGCAGCCCCACCCACCCGCTTTCGTGCTGGAGCTCTGTCAGTCCCTCCTGAGCCTCTCCCTTTTTCTCTGTATCTCCCTGGAATGTGCCCATTGCCCCAGGACTCCTGGGGTGCAGGGACTGGGCACCCACACAAAACCAGGGGATCTCTGAGCCTGCTCACCCAGCCCCAGCCCTGCCGTGCCTGCTGGCACTGAGGAGGGGCTTGAGGGGGGTCCGGCCTCACATCCCAGGCAGCCACTGCCCTCTCCCTGAGGTTGAGCAGGGTCAGCCATCGATCAGGCCACCCTCTAGGGCCCAGCGGGACTGAGGACCTGGGTCCTGGCAGCCGGCCTGGCATGTGCCTGATGTGGCCAGCCTGAAGGTTATGTGCTGGGAGCTGCTGAGCTATCAGAGGGGAATGAAGGAGCTGGGACGCCCCGTCTCCTGAGACGTGCAGGAACTCATGCCACCTGGGGGAGTGTGTGCATGTGAGCACAAGTGCCTGCTGTGCCAGCCAGGACGTTGCAGGTCTGGCCCCTGAGGAGGGTGGAGGGGTTCTCTGCTCAATACTTGACTCCTGGGCACTTAAGATACTCAAAACAGCATCTGGGACCCAGCAGGCCTTTCACCCATGTTCACTGTTATTATTTTTATAATTAGGGGCCTAAACCATTTTCTTTTGCCCTGGGTAAATTCAATCTTCCAGTGAAACTTAAGCTGGCAGAGGGCTGGGAGTGGGCGTGTAAAGTGAGTACTGGCCTGGGAGTTGGGACTCCCAGGCTGGGTGCTGGCTCTGTGTGTCTTCCAGCTGTAAAGCTATTTCATTTCACCTCTTTGAGCCTCAGCTTCCCATCTGTTGGAGCCGATACTGCCTGGGATGGTTTTTGAGTCTGAAATGAAACTTGGGGTGTGCAAACTGTGTGGAAGTGCCACAGTGCAACACAAATGTAGGGGGTCGTCACAGCTCAGCTTCTTTTCCTCCTATTTAGTGCTGTCCTAGGAGGGGTAACTGATGGACACTTGACTCTATTTGGTAAGGATTTGGCTTTTGTCCTCAGAATGGATTGGGTGGACTTGGCCCCAAAGCTGGAACAGATGCTCAGAGAGGTATTTTGCATGAATGAATGGATGACAATATATGTATAGACTCCCATCTCTGTGGGTTTTGAGGCAGAAGTTGGCTGTCTCCCAACTGGGAGGCCAAATGCCAACTGAGGGCTAAATGTCAGATCCAGGATGTTGGGATGACCTTTGAGGTAACTTCCCACTGCAGGTCCTTTCCAGATTCTGGACTTGAGCAGAATTCTGCCCTTCTTCCAAGAGGCTTTCCTCACTCCGTGTGGAGGGGAGGACATCCTTTGGGGGGCCAAGATTGGGTGTGTGTGTAAGGGGAGCACTGCCAGCTGCTAGGGGTCACCCTGGAAGGCTTCCTGGAGGAATGAGTGTGGAATACCAGTGTGGGAGCCACAGGGCTGACCCCTGGTCCCAGCCATCACAGGCTTGTGGTGACTGGCATGCATCTGCTGTGTGTTTGCCCATGACTTCGGGGGGGCAGGAGGGAGGGATGCCCTGCCCTGGGGACAGAGGGACTGCAGCACAGGTGCGTCTGGGAACTCCCGAGCCTGTAAGTTGCAGTTCTTACCGGCTTACCTGGGCAGTGTTTTGGGAAGTTGAAGCTTTCTTGATGTGGTTCTGACACTGGCCTCTTCTCAAAACCTGTTTCCTCCCCTGAAAAATGAGTGGTTAGCAGAGTTGACCACTCAGGCCCACCAGTGGCAGGATTCTGGGTGGGGATCTCTGGGGGCTACCTGGTCAGCCTAGCCCAAGTCTGCCCTGGGACCTTTTACCCCTGGTGAGCTCAGATAGGCTCTGAGAGCAGTGGAGGCTGCAGGGGGGCGTCTGTCTCTGTAGCTGCCGCTCCTTGGGGGGTCTTCTGGAGGCTGGAAAGTACCCCCACCCAGCAAAGTTCATTTCTTGGCATCTGTCCCATCCCCAGGCTCCCCTGCCCCATTTTTGTCCCCTGGGTGTTACATTCCACAGTGGAAAGCGATCCTGCACTCAAGTCTTGAGAGTTAGGGAGAGAAGCCGGGGATCCCTGGGAATGCTCACGTAGCCTTTTCCCACAGGGGCCCCTCCGCCTCCTGCCAAAGGCGAGGGAGGGGGATCATCCTGGTGCACCCCAGCCTGAGGGACCAGCACGGTCTGTGGGATCCAGAGGCCAGTCAGCCCCTCCCTCCCAGTGGCTGGGGGGGTGGAAGGGCCACTGGCGGGTCCTCTTGGGAGGTGGTGGGGGGTAGGGCCCTGGGGTCTCCAGCTGCCTGGGCTCCCTGCCCCCTCAATTCTGCCCTGACCCCTCTCCCAGGAACTCTGCCCCCCACCCCTCCTAAGCTGGGGATTTCCGCAGGCTGAGCCAAACACCTGACCCTAATTATGGCGCCTTCATCCTGTTGGGGTTAAGCTCCCTGTGGCCTTCCCTGCCCCCACCCCAGAGGCCAGACCTGGGGTCAGGGACTTGGGAGGCTCAGGCCTGCTGGGCCCTCCATGGCCGGCGTTCTGCCCAGTGTCCACTGAAGTGGGGAAGGAGCAGAGGCAGCTTGTGCTGGGGGTCTGGGTGGACAGGTTAGGATCTCCAGGGGATGCCAGAGGAGGGAGGGGTGGTTTCTCTGGAGAATTCTCAGAACAGGGGAGAGCCCTGGGAGTTGGCCTCTGGAGGGGAGGGAAGTCTGAAGATGGGAAATTCACACAGGTCCCCCGCTCAGAAGGGGCTTTCTTTGTGGGTAGAATCTCATGGGGTGGAACCCTGGAAAAAAACCAAAGATCAGTGGTTCTCAGCTCTGGCTGCATGTAGAATCACCAAGAAAGATAAAAAAAAAAAAAAAAAAAGCAAACAAAAACAAACCTGTGCCCTAGGCCCATCACTATTGATTTTGCTTTCCTCTATCAGCGCTGGGGTGAGCATGGATTGGTAGTTTAAAAATTCTCCTCAGGTGAAGTTCATGTACAGCCAACTTGAAAATCGCTGCTTTTATCCAGTACTCCACGGGGTAAGGGAGGAGATGGGGGATTGGCCAGCAGAAGGTCCTGGAGTAGGGGTTACACCACTAGTTGGGGTAAAGGTGGGTTAGAACTTGGGGTTTCTGACCCCGAAGCTGGCCACTGAATCTTGGCCTCATCTGTCCCCCAGAGCGTGGAGCTCTGGAGCATTGCATCATCCAGGCACTTAGCAAGCTGCCACCCTTGGCAAGTTGTTCAACTTTGCTCTGCCTTGGTTTCCACATTGTAATAATAGGCTCTTGTGATAAGGAATAAAGAATATGATACCTCCAAGGCACCCGGCAGTACCTAGGGGGAGTGGTGGCCGCTGTCCTGTCCTTTGCCTGGGGCCAGGGCTGGGCCGCAGGGTCTAGGCAGGCTGTTCTGGGTCACCCGGCCCACCAGGCAGGGGCAGCGCCTACAGCTAGAGCTGCATTGGGTGGAGTGAAGAGTGGCCACCCTGGAGTCTGCTTGGGCTCTAATAGGGAGCTGGGTGGTGCAGGGAAAGTACTGGAAGGCACCTGACACTCTCCCTGAGGATGGGGGTGTCACTGGTCCAGGTTCTGCAGCTACAGAGATGTCCACCAGATGTCACCCTCAGCTCATGCTTGAAGCTCAGGCAGAGCAGAAAGAGGGCGGGAGCTGACTGGAGAAAGGGGTGTGGGTGGGGGAGTCTCCTTTAGGGAGTGGATCAATTTGGAGAAGCCTGAGGCTGTGGGGTGGCTGCAAAATTTCTACAGAAAGGTACTCTGCAAAGGCTTGTCTACTTTCAGAATTCGACTTCCCTTGCAACATCAAATCAATTCAACAGGTTATTTTTAGGGTTCCTGCTGCACAAAGAGAACTAAGAACTCTACTGAACACATCTACTATGTATCATATCTTGAACACATGATATCTATATTCACAACAACCCTTTATAGTAAGTACGATTATTAGCCCATTGCACATGGGGAAACTGAGGTTCATACCGCTTATGTGTCCTGCCCAAGGTCAGCCAGCTGGACAAAGACTGAGGTCTGACTGAAGCCTAATTATTTATTCTATACCAGCTTAACTTCCAGAGAGTTCTTAGACAGGAAACCTGCAAAGAGCTTTCTGCCAGGTTGAAAGAGGATATGGAAGGTGGCAACCCTACCTGGCTCTGCTAATGAGGGGCCAGTGAGGGGTTCCCACTGGACAGGCTGCCAGAGGGCAAGGAGGGAGCTGAACTCCTTGGGGAGGATGGAAGTGGGGTTTGGGCTCGGTCCTGGGTGCTGGTGTGGGCAGGCTGCAGACCACAGCCAAGACTAACTCTCTCTACTTGCTCATGTTTTTTTCTGAGCAAGGCCCAGACTTTCTTCAGTTTCTTCACCTGTCAGTTCAGGGGGTAGATTTTGTTCATCCAACACTCTGTGCCTGCACCCTGTTAGACTCTTAGCTAAGCAAGTTTTAGGACAGATGATAAGATGCACACGATAAGCCACTCTCCTCCCTTCCCCACCTGCAACTGCCCCACCTTACATCCAGACCAGCGGCCTCTAAAATTTTTTTGATCATGCACTCCTGGCAATAAAATATTTGTTGAGCATGCACCTTTGATAAGTATATTTTAATACTGCTTATGTAGCAAAACACTCATGCCAAATGATAAAAAGATGAGATGAAAAATAAATAGACGTTCTAATACTTTCTTCTTACTCCAGAGATGGGAGGGTAGAGTCAGTTCAACCCCACTTAGGATGGGCCCGTGATCAGTGTTCCAAAGCATTCTTGCCCACGCTCTTTACGTCCTAGCAATGGAAGGGAGAAACCCCAGGTCTAGCAGTTGAGACTGTGGGCAGACAGGAAGCATAAGCAGGCCCGGCTCTGGGGAGGGACCCAGTTGACCGGGACAAGAGCCTTTTTATTTTGTACCCTGATGTGATTACTTTTTATACTGTCCCAGGACAGACAGAACCAGCATACTTTGTCCCAGTTAATACCTGATTCAAATACTGTAGACAGTTCTATTCCATTTTCAACAGTTTATAAGACTTTTTTTCTCCCTGGGAAGTTGGGGAGCACTCCCCCCAAAACAGGACAGGAGGGATAGAGCCCTGCCTGTGTGGCATTTGGGTGCTCCCCTGTCAGAAGCTTCGTCCCCAGTGGCCCCTGCTGGTTTGGAGGCCCCTGTGGGCCCCTTTCCAAGGCAGGTCTTCACGCAGGGTCCAGGACTCGGGGCCTCCGCACGTGTGCAGAGGGGCCGCAAGAGGCCACATCTGGAATGGGGGACACAGAACGAAGCCCCTCTATGGGGCCTCTTACTCAGAGAAGTCTCAGGAGAAGACCCCTCCCCCCAACCCTGGCACCATGCTGGAGAAAGAAAAAATGGCTTGTGAAGGCCTCTGCCTGTCCCCCAGGGTGGCTGCCAGGGCCACAGCCATGACGGCTGGCCTGGTGTGGGTGCCTTTGTGTGCTGTGACTGGGTGTCTGTGTCTGCAATCACTGGGTGCTTGTTCTGTGGGGTAAGGGCAGTGGGGGAGGGAGCCCGGCCCGCGGCTGGCTACATACGTGAGGCTGGGCACCAACCTCTACAGCCTCACCCACCACCTCCGCTCCTGCCAGGTGCAACCAGCTGCCGCCGCCACCCACCACCCGCGGCCCACCTCTGTGCTTCCCTGGGGATGGCCAGGCCGGGGACAGACAATTTGGAGGGCACCTCCCCTCTCTTGGACCTACCGCAGCAGGGCCAGCTCATTTGGGGCACAGACAGGGCTCCCCGGTTGGTGGGTGCTCTGCAGAACCCCCTCCCCCACCTCCTCACTAGAGGGATGGGGGTGAGGCAAGAGAGGGGGCACCGGCCAGACACACATGCGGCTCTCTCTTCCCCTAGCTTCAGTGGGTAGATGACTGGCCTGAAGGGGCGAGGTGGGGGTCTGGGGGGAGGGGGCGGGGAGGTTTCTCTGCTTGGGGCCAGGAAATGATTTCCATGCAAATGAGATGCAAACTCCCTAATGAGTTTGTAATTAGGAGACCAGTGCTGCCAGGCCCGGGCAGTGCCTGCAGGTTTTATGAATGGGCCGGCGTCAGGGGAAGGGGGAGGTGCGTCGGCCCGCCTCCTCCTTTCCCCGCCGCTACGCCTGCGACATGCCGCGCCGCACGTTGCTGCCTCCCGGCCCCGCCGCACCCTGGCTCGCCGCCAGCGGGTCAGCTGCTCCGGGGCGGCGCGGGAGGCTGCCGGCCAGAGTCCCCGCCACGCCGCCAGCCAGCGACGCGCTGGGGCCGGCGGCACGCCCCCCACGTCCCTGGGGCCCGGCAGGGGCTCAGTGCCCTGGCACCCCTCCCTCTGGTAATTGGAATGGCTTCCTACAGCAGGAGGGAGTGAGGCTAGACTCCAGGCCCTGTTTGCTTTAGCGTGGGCAGCTCTGGGAGGTCCCTAACCACAGGAGAAGGGTGGGGGTCTAACTTGGAGGGAATGGAACTATAGGAGAGGGGAGAGGGACTGGTTTTCACCTCGGAGCCCCCTGTGCCTCCCCAAGCCCCTTTTCATGCCAATTTACACCTGCCTAACCTCAAAATGCCTTTTCCCACCTACCCAAGGGTCCTCCTTTTTCCTGTAGGGCCACTCCAGCCCACTGGGTCTCCTGGGTGTGTGTGGGCATGCTCAGGCCCGCTCAGTTCTGGAAAAGAAACTGCTCTGGAAAGAGTCTGAGAGTTCGAGTCCCCTTAAGCTCCTGCTCTCCCTTCCCCTATACCATTGCTTTTGAAGTAAATTAACTAATTACCTCTAATTAAAGCAGAGCTCTCACGTCCACCCAGCCCCCAGTCCCCGCCTCTGGGAATCCTTGCCTGGCTGGGTCAGGGAAGGGGCCTGACCAGTCAGGTGGAGGTCTGTGAAATAGTGGTGAGGTGGGGGGTAGGGTGGGAAGGAAGTGGAGGGAGGAAGCCAGCAGAATCATTTCTTTCCCAGGTAGTAGTCCCGGCAGCCAGGCCCTCTGGCTATGCTGAGCTGCAAAGCTGAGGCAGTTTCTGGGAACTTCGGCTATTGCAGAGCCCTGCAGAGCTGGAAACAGGGGCTGCCATGGGAGGTAAGGCTGGGACAGAGGGACCTGTGCAGGTGCTGCGGGCACCTTAGAAGACCCTCCGCAGGAGAAGCAAATTAGAGGGGCGGGTCCTAGAAGCTGCCAGTGCTTGGTGGCACCTGCTGTCTCCCTCAGCCAGCAGAGAGGGAGAGACTCCGAATGCCGGGGGCCCATCCAGTCCCTCCTCCCTCTAACTCTGGCTTCTCTTCATTCTTTTACTCCTGTTCCTCAGTAGCCCTGAGGCGCAGGCCCAGCACCGGCACCGCCCAGCACCACCCTGGCACCGCCCTAACCCCACGTGCGAGACGTGATGAGAAGGCTCCCCGGTGCATGGAGGCAGGGTGCTGGATTGTTGACCCACGTCTCACCTGCCAGCAAGTTGGCCTCTTCTGGGACTGAGCAGGGTCATGGCAGACTGTGACTCAGGTCCCTACCCCACCTTGAGCCACACCAGGTCAGGGACCTGGGCTGGGGCCATCCTGTGTGAATGCAGACCGTGATGGGTGGAGATTTGTCAATGGCAGATTTCTCTTGAGGCTCACTTGCTCCCCCAGCCTCCAGGAGCCAGGTCGTGACTAGAGGGCTTCCAACCATGGCTGCTCCTTCCAGCCCACCTTCCCAGTAGGCTGATGGGGAGGGCCCCTGGCAGAGCACACCACCATGAGTCAGCGGGTGTGAGAGCTGTCCAGGGCAGGGGTCGGGCTTGGCACAAGTAAAGGCCACCCCTGGGGTGTCCTGAGCCCCCATCTGCCAGCTTCCGCCCTCCTAGGCCCGCTTAGAAGCTAGCTCAAAACTCGCTACCTCCAAGAAGGCTTTGTCATGCCCCTACTTGTCGGCCCTTTCAGCTCCCAGTTTCCACTCTTGTTTCTCTCCTTCTTGTCCCCCTCCCCATACTATCCTTGAGCGCATCTACAGCATTGTGTTCTTTCCTGCCCTTCCCAGTGGCCAGCAGAGGGCGCATCCAAAGGCTGAGGCCACCAGGGAGGGAAGAGGCGAATTGTTTTCCCTGGGTCCAGCAGCCCCTGTATACAGCTCTTGGGTCTGGGTGAGTGTGTGTGTGTGTGGGGGGGGGGGGGGGGGGGCACGCGCGCGCGTGTGTATGTAATGCAGCTGGACCAGGACACCTTCCTTTCTGGGGATCTAGATCCAATTTGGCAGCAGACAGCTAGAAGTCAGACATCAGGTGAACCCAGGTGGTGGCCTTGGAGGTGAAGCCAGGTGGTCCTGGGCAGGAAGGGGAGGATGAGGGAGCTCAGCCCTCTCAGCAGCTGGAGTGGGGAAGGGGCTCTGGAGGGGCCCCGGTTTTCCTCCCCTGGTCCTGGGGGAAGGCCTCCTGGAAGGAGGGATGGAAGAGGCTGCATAAAATAGCTGGTGGCCCACCCTGAGGGAGGGGCTGCTGTGAACATCTGGGCCACATCTGGATTCCTAGAGCTGGATCCTCCAGAGTTATCCGCTCTACCCCTTGGTGCCCCCTTTCCATTACCTCTCCGGGGACCCCTTTACAAACAAACAGGTGTTTGGGGCACAGCCCCATAATGCAGACAAATTCATGACAATCGGGGAGGGCCCCTCCAGACATTGCTTTGGATGTGGTCCTAGGGGGCTGGAAATGCTGGGAAATTCACTCTGGTGTTCATTCTGCCCAGGCCTCTTCCTCCAGGCGAGGTAGGGGACAGGGGAAGGGGAGTAAGGCTACTGCACCTCTTCAGGACCCCCATGAAGAAAGGCAGAGAGGGGGGAAGGGCTTGCTGCCCCCTCTCTAGTTTCCCTCAAGTGACATGTCGGATTGACTCCCACAAAAGCTTGAGAATGTGGTCGGGACGGGAATTGGGACGAAGGGACATAAGAAATGGTTCTTTCTTGAGTCTGGGTTTTGGGGAGGGGGCAACACGGAAAAAAACCCTCTCTGTCGGCTAGGTTTCAGGACGCCCGGGCACGGAGCAGGGGGGTGTTCGGAATGGCCTTGCAGAAGACAGCGATGATGGTGGGAGGAGGACGTCGCGCCCACCCGGACTCTCCCCCTGCCTTCCCGGTTCTGGGGTACCAACCCCTCTCCCCCGTCACTCCCCCGCCAGGCCGGCCGCGGCCCCTCCCCCAGACCTGGGCCCCGCCTCCCCCTCTCCTCCTCTTCCCCCTCCCCTCCTCTTCCCCCTCCCACCCGGCGCCGCAGCTGCTGCCGACGGACCATTCTGCACGTAGCGAATGGAGGAGACGCACAGGGGAGGCCTCGAGTGCGCGCGCGCGGGAGCCGGGGCCGCGCGGGCGGGGGAGCAGCTGCAGGCGCGCGTGCGCGTGCGGCGCCGGCCCTGTGCGCGCGTGGCCGAGCTGCGGAGCGCGCGGCTACTCTGCGCACCGGAGTTGAGGATGCTCGGCGGCGGGACCCCGGCAGCAACCAGGCTCCCAGCGCACTCTGTCCCCCTTCGTTCGCACGCCTCATCCTCTGCGTCACCACCCAGAGCCAACCAGGCTCCGGACTAGGGGTCACAGAGGGCTGAAAGCTCTGGTCTCCGGGGGACTGGGCTCATGACCATGTAGTCGCACTTTGCTCCCAGGAGCTGTCAGCCCAGAGGCCTTCACCCTCTGTAGGGCTTGTGGGGTTGGGCAGGGAGCCCTATAAGCCCCAGAGAGGGCCTTAACAATTGACTGTGAAAGAGAAACAAATCACGTGTCTCTGGCTTTGACGTCTAGTGCCTCTGGGGAATTCCCAAGGGAGTACCTTTCCCTGACACCTCCTGGGGCGTCCAGGACAGGGCTGGACTTTGCCCACACCACTGGTGAAGGTGTGCTGCGGTAACACAGACTCTCTGTCTTGGGATAACCCAAGGAGGGCAGGAAGGTGGTGGCAGGCTGTGGCAGAAAGTGCTTCCATCTTGGAGGTGTCTTCTGAGTCCGGGGGGCCATCCTCCCCACTGCCTAAACCCTTAACCTCTGGGGCTGGCAGGTAGGTGGGCTGGGGGCTTCCTTTCTTCCCTTGGATGGCCCAGATTGGCCTCTGCCTCTCTCCACCCACTGCCTGCTTGTGCCACCTGGCTGTGTGGGCAGCGGGGGAGGCAAGTGGCAGGGCCTTGCAGAGGGTGTGGCTGGATAGGCATGATTGCTGTTAGGACCTCTTGATGGTGGCAGTGGGCGTGAAAGTAGCTGAGGATTCTTTGTCACATACTGAGCCTCAACGTCCAGTAAAATGGGACTGTCAGGGTCACCTAGAGGGACTGTAGAGTATTAAAATACAATCGGAATATAACATGCCTCACACGTTGGAGGAGGTGCTCAGTAAAAGGTAAATCTTTTTTATCATTATGCTTGGACCTGCACAGATAGAGTGAATGCTAATACCAGAGCTGGCTGCTCCTTAGAATTTGGAGGTGGCTTTTCAGAAAACCATTGAGATCAGTAACTTGTTATGTTTATGTCATCGTCCAAGAATGAACCATTTTACACTAGTTTTCCAGACATGAAGATCTGAAACGTTAAAAAAATAATATTTTGGATGGGAATCACTAGTGGGTATTACACACTTCCCTGCCTTCTTAATCAGAGGTTACAGAACATGTGAGTCTCCATGACTCAGAGATGTGGCTACATGTATCCATCAATATCCTGGTTGTAATTGAGTACAAATCTGAGGCTCCATCTGTCCTTTCCAAGGTGGCTACATTTTCATAGTTCTTGTGCCTACTTTTAATAGCTCTTCATCAATTCATTAACTCCCTCCCTATATGCTGTCACTTCTGCCGCCATCACTTTGCCTGCCTCAGGAACCACCCCCTTCCTTTTCAACTTGTTCTATTCTGCTGGGCTGAGAAATCAGAAAATCACATCTGTTAGGAGGTGTGAAAAACAACAAGATCTTTTGAACTTGACAAATTATACTCAAGTTCATCTGGAACAATAAACATGCAAAATAGAGTTTGGAAAATTCTAAAAAGGAGACATTATAAGGGGCAAGTAGAGCTTCTAAAATGTTGAATAAAGCTCTAGTAATAAAACAGTTGGGTACTGGCACAAGAACAGATGGACAGATCAAAGGCACAGAATAGAGTCCAGACACACATCCCTGAACAAATGGAAACTGAGTATATGATAGAGTGACATTTTAGATCAGAGGAGAAAAGAGGAATTATTCAAATCAAATTGGACGATTGGCTTGCTGTTTAGGAAAACAATAAACTGGGTCTCCACCTCATTCCTTATTTTGAAATAAATCTCAGATGGAGCAAAGATTTTAATGTAAAAATGAAACCATAAAATGACTAGAGGAAAACATTAACAAGAAATTAAAAAATATATATATTCTTGGATTGGGGAAAGTATGACCTAAAACATAAGAGTCATAAAGGGAAATATTTTAAAAATTGGCTACATAAAAATGTAATATCCTAAAGTCTAAAGGCAAATACAAATTGGGAAAAGATGTCCAGCATATATGACGGATGAGTTCTTAACTGTCAGTAAAGAAATGAAAAACAAATAGGAAACTGGGCAAAGCACATGCGCACAAAATGGGATGCCAATGGCTAAAAGACAGGTGGAAATGCCTACCCTCAGTCAAAATACAATAAATCAAAATAAAGAAATGATGAAATTCTCTTTTTGCCTATCTGATTGGCAACACTTAAACAGGGCGACTCTGCACTGTGAGAATGCAAGCCTGCCCCCAGCTGGTGGGAGGGTAACTGTACCTGAGGTGGTGGGCATCGGAAGCACTCATTCACTAACGTTCAAAGTCTATGTACAACCTTGTTCATTGCAGTTTTGTTTCCACAGTTGAAAAACTGGAAGCACCTGAACATCTGTCCATGGGGTATGGGTTAAATGCATTATGGGTCATCCAGACACCAGAGTAATGTGCAGCGGTTAAAAAGAATGAGGCTGGGCTCGGTGTGTTGATATTCACTGTTAAGTGCAAAAGCCAGTGACAGGACATCTCGTGGACAGTGCTGTCAATCAAAGGCTAGCCCCCTGGCGGCATGAGCCCGTTAGAAACCCAGGGTCTTGGGCTGACCCAGACCCACTGGATATAGAGTCCTGGATCCGGGGCCCAGCTCGTGTCCCAGAAGCACTAGTAAAAATTTGTGTAAAAATCGGACCTAAATCCTGTCGATCCTTTTACCTTGAAAATCTCGAGGATTCACCAGAAACAACTTTCTTTGAGCAGAGAGGGAGGGGCAGAGGTGGACTTTCACTTTTCATTTGCTGTGCTTCCGAGGTGTGCAGACATTCTACCATGAGAACATACTACTTTGAGTGAAATAAAAAGCAGTTAATAAAAATGTTATCTGAGCGAATGAGTGTATAAAGTAGGGTTACTGAGTCGAGTCACAGGTTCTGTGTGAGAGGCTTCCTCTTGATTACAGCGGAAACGGGAGGGCTAGGCTTTATGACAACTCTTTCTGCTGCAGAGCCTGGTTATAAGACTTGGGGTCGGATAAGAGAGGCCACATCCTCATCCGAGCAACGGGAAGTAGACCTGACAAATTCACTGCCTTGAAGGGTGGCACGAGCTGACAGGAGTGTCAGATAGGAGTGGTTTGGGGGAGTTCCTGGAAGGTAGAGCCAGGCCAGGTTATTGGGGGAAGCTGGGTCGTTGCCCTTTCCCTCCTGCCTCTGCAGGAGTGGCCTGGGGGAGATGGCTGATGTGCGGAGAGGGGGCCAGACATGGGTGAAAACTGGAGGGACAGGGCATGGGTTTCTTGGGCACAAATCTGTGCTCAGACATCTGGCTGGAGAAAGGACTGTACTTGAAGAGGGATTAAGCCAGGGTGGGGTGGGGTGGGGAGTTGAAAGGAGAGGGGGTGCCTGGATGTGGGAGAACCTGGCCAACCAGGACCTAGTGCAGCCAGCTGGCCAGGGCCCAGGGGCAGAGGGCAGCACGTGGGCTTCCGCTGGCCCTTTTGCCAGCTGGGGGAGAGGGCTCCTGTGCCAGGCTCTGGGGACTTCTCCAGGTGGCTTGTTCTGGCCTGGATATGCATGTCTGCCTGGGTCACCCTAGACCAGCACTCTGGAGCTGCCAGGAATGAAACAGGGGGGCTTGTGGCTAAGGAGGGACCCAGAGGTGAGGAGGTCCTGGAGCCAGCCTAGTCAGGCTGAGGGGACAGGGAAAGGTGAAGAGAAGAAGGAGAGGATCTAATGAAGGTTTTGAACTTCTGTGGGTCCTCCTACAGAGCAGGAAACACTGATGAGGGACCCCCAACATTGAGATTGGAGACTTTCTGTCAGTTCCCAACCCCCAGAGACAGCCCAGGCTCTGTTCTGAGACTGCCCTCATTCAATCCACTACCGAACAAGCCCTTTCTGCAAGCTGGAGACTAGCCCTGGACTTCAGTCAGCTGGAAAGTGGACTATCCTGAGTTGGGCAAAGTGAGGGCTGACCAGAGGCCTGGCTGGGCCATGGGGGCACTAGGCTTTTCTGAGGCTGCATCTGCAGCAGTCACAGGACTCAGTTTCCACATCTGTACAGGGGCGTTGATATCTCAGGGAACTCGCAGCTGTGGAATGCCCAGTTCTCAGTGCTGGCTGGGGTGCACAGATCTTCTGGCACTGCCAATCTGGAGGGGGGTTTTCAGTGGAAGAGGGAGGGCCTGGAAGCCTTGGCTTCTGCTGTGGCCATGCCAGCCCAGTCTCTGCATGGCCCTGTGGCCATTTCCCTGAAAAAGGTACAGGAGGAGATGGGGAGGAGTGGGGAGAGGGCTGGGGAGAGCCCCGCTCCTGGTACTCAGAAGTAACTAAGGGAGCAAAGAGTGATTCCCAGGCCTGTCCAGCCTGTTTCCTGCTTCCTTCTCTACCAGACGTCTCCACTCCAGGGTGGGGCTGCCCCCTCTCAGTGACCTGTTGATGTGGGAGGCCTCCCCTCCTCTCATCCAGGGGGCTGGAGCTCAGGATAAGGAAGAGTTGATGGGGTAGAGGACCTGCTTCCTGTGTTGATTTGGACTGGTGGACGCAGGAACTTGCAGGGTCTGACCTCTCCAGGCTACAGACATAGATATCAGGCTTGTCTGCCCCCCTCTTCCTGACCCTTAGTAGTGACCTGGGGGTCCTGGCCTTCCCGCAGACCTCCCCAGCTGAGGGTCTCTGGATGTGAGATACTGTCAGAGAATCCCACTCTCGTTGGGTCCCTATCACACCAGGCCTGGCTGCACACATGTCCTGCTGGATCCACCCTGCCCAGTCCCTGGGCCGTGCTGGACTCAGCCACCCATGGTGATTTAGCATGAGAGACTGAGGCTAGACTGTGGGAGGGACCACCCGCAGAGTGAGTGGGTGAACTGGGAGCAGGCTGTTCACTGAGCAAGCATCTGTCAGGAGGATAATTGTCTTCTCCGCCTGAAACCCCCCAGGTGGTGTTTAGATGGTGGATGAGTTACCTGTTCTCAGGTGCGAAAGGAGATCCAGTTCTGACCCTTCAGGGTGCTCAGCTTGATGGGGGAGACACAGCCTCTGCCCTCCCAGGGAATCACAATCTGAGGGGGAGACGCAGCTCCTGTGCTCAGGGAGCTCCCATTTGATGGGGAAGTGCCATAAGCCCTCCACTTCCTTCTTCCCTGGCCTGTTATCTCATGTCCCCCAACCCTAGCCTCTGCTCTCTTGGATGTTTCCTTCCCTAGGTGGGATTCAAGGGGAGGCAGCTACGGGAGCTTCTGGCTTGCACTGCTGCCTCCTCTCGGTTGATGCCCAGCTTGTTCACGGTCCCTACAGCGTCATGGGTGACTCAGGGGTGACCTGGACCCCACACACAGCAGTGGCTGTTTCAGAGGCATCGTGAGCGCCAGCGGGAGGAAATCAAAAGGACTCCGGCGTCTTCGCGGCCCCAGCCGGCCCCTCCCTTGTGCGCTGGCGACGCGCATGCGCGTGGGAGAGCATGTGCAACCCACATGCAGTCAGCCGGGTCCCGGGCGGACACGTGAGGCCGGGGTGAATCACGGAGCAGGAGGTGCGTGTCTGGAAGCCAGATGTGGCCCAGATGTTCAGGGCAGCGAACCCAGCCGTCTCCAGCCCAGACATGGCGGTCACTTGTGTCTACCTTACCCTGTGCCTTCTGAGGGAAGACCCTGTCCCTTCTCCGGGGCCCTGGAGCTGGAGGCTGAGCCTGTCTTGAGGGTTGGCGCTCCTTGCTGTGAGGGCCTCCCCACGGGCTGGGGGGCGCTGAGAGGGCAAAACAGACCTCCACACGTCCACATGGGCACGTGGCAGCCGCACACGCCCCTCAGCTGATAGGGCTCCCTTTCTCTACCCTCAGACAGGACCTCCAGTGAGACTGAGTCACTGAGGGCGAAAGGCGCTTCTCCGCATCAGGCGGGAACCCCTGGGAGGGCGGAAACGGAAACTCCTCCGTCAGGCTGGGGTCCCTCTGAGGGCAGGGCTGCCTCCCGCTCAGGCTCCTCCCTCCAGCATCCCTGGAGGCAAAGCCTATTGCTCCACTCCTCTCCTGTTCTTTGGCCTCCTGGTCCCTTGGGGTTTCCTGTGTCTCCTGTTGCTGCTCCTAGGGTCACTTCATCCTCTGTGGCTGGGAAGGCAGCAGATTCCCAGCCACTTCGACATGGTTGCTATTCCGTCCCTCATCCCTTCTTTCCCTGCTTGGGCAGCCTCAGGTCTCCGCCATGGTAGGGGAAGGCCCCCTGGTTCCCTCCTTCTCTAACGTCTATGCCCGTCTTCAGTGTCCTCCCTGTCAGGCCTCCTGGACGGCCCCTTCCCAGCCTGTTTTCACCCCCCCCCCCCCATCATCCTAATCCACTAGTAGGGATCATGGGGCCGTCTCTCTCTCTTCTTTTTTTATTGTGAAATATAACATATATACAAAAAAGCAATAAATTTCCAAGTACATTTTTTCCCCCAAGTACATTTTAACAAGTAGTTGTAGAACAGATTTTAAAGTTTGGTATGGGTTACAGTTCCACAGTTTTTCAGACACTGGAGACCAACAGAAATATCAATATAATGATTCAGCAGTCATACTCATTTGTTAAATCCTATCTTCTGTTATATGCCTCCTTCTCTTTAAATAACATATATACATAAAAGCAATAAATTTCAAGTACATCACAACAATTAGCTGTAAAACAGATTTTAGAGTTTGGTATGGGTTACAATTCCACAATTTTAGGTTTTTATTTCTATCTGCTCTAAGATACTGGAGACTAAAAAAAATATCAATTTAATGATTCAGCATTCATACTCCTTTGTCAAACCCTACCTTTTCTATATAACTCCACCATCACCTTTGATCTTTCCCCTACTCTAGAGGTATTTGGGCTATGGCCATTCAAAATTTTTCATGTAGAAAGGGCTGTCGATAATATGGGATAGGGGGATAGAACTAGTTGATGTTCTGGAAAGGCTGGCCCCTCTGCATTTCAGGACCTATCTGGAGGTTGTAGGTTTCTGGAAAGTTACCTTAGTGCATGGAACCTTTGTAGAATCTTTTATAATGCCCCCGGTATTCTTTAGGATTGGCAGGAATGGTTTTGGTTGGGGTTTGGCAAGTTATGATGGGTAGCAATGTCTAACTGAAGCATGCATAAGAGTGACCTCCAGTGTAGCCTCTCGACTCTATTTGAAAGGCCACAGATACCTTATTTGTTATACTTCTTTTCCCCCTTTTTTTTGTCAGGATGGCATTGTTGATCCCACAATGTCAGGGCCAGGCTTATCCCTGGAAGTTATCTCCCATGCCACCAGGGAGACTTTCATCCATGGGTATCATGTCCCACGTGGCGGGGAGGGCAATGTTTTCACTTGCAGAGTGGGGCTTAGAGAGAGAAAGGCCGTATCTGAGCAACAAAAGAGGTATGAGGCAGTTTCTTAAGGGTGTGGATGTCACAGACTTTCTTTCCTTTTACCTCCTGAGGGGCTGATAGGGCTACACTTGTGGAATGTGATCGCCATTGGAAGAGTAAGGAAACTAGGGCCCAGAGAGGTCAAGGACCCTGCTCAGGGTCACATAGCTCTTGGGTGGCAGGGGGCTGAGTCTAGAGCTCCTAGCACAGAACAGGCAGGGGCTCATCTGGCCCTGTCTTCCTGCAGGTGCTCACAGTCTTCCTGGGGAGAAGAGAGGGAAACAGGGTAAACCCACTGCCTGTGAATGGCCAAATGACAGTGCCCGGGTTGAGTGAGTCATGCCATCAGGCTGCCTGGCTGGGCACACCTGTGGTTTGAAGTGGAGCCCTGAGTGTCAGGGAATGGAGCTGCTCTGTGCATGGACTGAGGGTCTGGAAGCTGGGACAGTGGGCTTCAGTCAACCAGGAAGCGGGCATTCTAGTCATATGTAGAAGGGCATGTTGAGCTAAGGCAGGCTGAAGGGAGTTGCAGCTTGGAGCAGCATCTGCGTGTGTGGCACATGTTGCTGCATTTCCTACCACACCCAGAGAGATTTCTCTGGCCCTAGAGCACCCTGCTCTGGGCTTTGAGCCCGTGTCTGTGAGACTCCAAAGCCACCTTTCCTCTGCCGTAGGAGGCTGAGCATCGCCCAGTCCTGTCCCCGCCTGCACTGCATTCTGTGGCGGGGTGCTTTGGTTCTTGTGTTGGCCTGCCTGGGTGTGAATCTTGACTCTGTCCCTGCCAGCTGTGTGTTCATGGCTAAGTTGCTCAGCCTCTCTGAGTCTCTGTTTCCCCATGTATTAAACTATTATAGAATAATAGTACTTATCATATGGGGTTCTAAAGAGGAAAACTGGTATTTGTGACCCAGAGTAATTGTATGAAGATGTCAACCTCTTCCTTCTCCCTTGACTCATGCCCCTTACTGCTAGGGGAGAAGATTGGTTGAGATTTGGCAAGAGGGGACTAAAGTCTCTGGGGGACGGGGGGACCCCTAAAGGGTACTGAGGGCCTCCTGAGGCTCATCCTTGGGGGTGAGGGGGAAACAGGAAGCCTTTACTTACCATTGGTCCTCTCCCTCCAAGGCCCCCATCCCTCTCCCTACTGCAGTGTGGGCCTGCCAGGGGCATGTGGGCTCCTGGCACGTACCCGGTGATAAGGGCCACCCGGCAGGCAGAACGTGGGTTACGTGAGGGGCTGATGGAGGCGGCTGTGCCGGCGGGCGGCTGCCTGCCCAGCTCAGGGGGCCAAGGCCAGGAGGCTGGGCCATGGGGCCCATTGTCTGCCCGCCACCCCCCATCCCCCTCTGGCCGGCACAGGCTCAGCAGCAGCCGGCTGCAGGCCCTTGGCAGAAGCTCAGTCCCGCTCCCCCCACACAGGCACGGCCTGGTCAGCACGTCCTCCCTTGGGCCTCCAGCCATGATGGCGATGCCCGCTGCACTAGCCACGGCTGTGTCTGGCCTCCAGGGGGCACTGCTTGGGCACCTGGGAAGTCCCCTCAGGGTGAGCCAGGGCCTGGGGCCTCATCTTGGGATAGTTAGGGGCTCAGCCCACTGGATGGGGCAGATGGGAGAGGGAAGACAGGACCGATGGGTGGGAGAGGGTGGGACAAAGTGACCCCCGGATGCAGCTTTGGAGTTCCTGAAATGTCCATGTCTGACTCCAGGCCTGTAGGTGGACGGGGAGCAGGGAGCTGGAGCGGAGCAGCTGTGTGACCGTGGGCCTCCTCTGTCTGGTCTCAGTTTCCTTGACTGTATGATGCAGGGACCAGAGTAGAACTATCTCTAGGTTTAATGTTCTGCGGCTGGGTTCTGCCCCAACTGAGATCAGTGGGCAGGAAGAGGCATGTCCCGGGCTGCGTCTCCCTCTCCCATTCTCCATCAAAGTTGAATGAGGGCTGGGGTCCCTGCAGCCCCATATCTTTGGGACAGCTCACTTCCCTGCAATCCCGCAGAGCCCCCAGCCGTAGGCTTTCCAGGGCCAGAGCTGTGGCCTCTGATGAACAGGTTAAAAATACCCACCCCTGGCTCCTCTCCCTTCTCAGGAATGGTGTTTGTGTTGGCATCTGTGGCCCCTCTAGCCCTGCCAACTTCCACAGCATGTGACATTGTCAGGGGGCCATAGGTGTGAGGCAGGAGTCAGCCTGTGGGGTTCGTGCTGCCCTGAGTCCAGGTGCGGATGCAGAGCAGAGGTCAGAGATGGCTGGCAGGGCTACCCGGGCCACGGGGCTGCCCACGGGGCTGGGGGCACGTGGTGTGGGCTCAGGCTGGGCTGGGTCCAGGTGCTGGGCCAGAGCGCCACGGGACAGAGCTGTGCAGTCACGTCATCCCAGGTCCTCAGATCCTAGAATTGGAATTGGTGAATCGCAGGGTTGTAGAATCAAGGAATTTTAGGCTTGAAAAGAACTCCAAGAAACATTTGCAGTTCACTCCTTGCCCAGACAGGAGGAAAATAGCTCCACTAGAGAATATTTATGGAGCTTGTCCTGGGTGCCAGGTTCTAAACTGGCATTCACTGAATTAATCCTCTGAGCAGCCCTCTGAGCTCAGTCCTATTTTTTTTTTTTTAATTCTTCTTTTATGTTTTTAACAGAAGAGGAAACAAAACCACAGAGAAGTTAGGTAACTTGTCCAAGGTGTCTTCAAACCCTCCTCCAAAACGCACACCCATAATCATGATCTTGTCCACTTTTACAGAGATGGGCAGGGAGGCCCAGACGCTCAGCTGGGAGTGAAGGTGGTACTTGGCTGCCAGGCTGGGCCACTTAGGCCATCGTGCTACTTTTCTTCCTGACTCTGTCCAGGGTAGAAACGCCGCAGCTCCCTCCATACTGGTCTTGGAATCACAGTGACCTTCATGTAAGACTGTTTCTTCTTGTCTGCTTCTCCAGGGAGATAGGACAGCCTTTCAGGTCTCTCCCTACAGTTGACTGCAGTAACTCCCACCTTTATTCAGGGAGTTTTTGGAAGGGCATCTACACCCCTGTGCATGAGGAGCTCTCTAACGACTGAAGATGGGGTTGAAGTTGCCCAAACCTTCTCTTCACCTGGCCTCTCAGAGGAGGAGAGCCAGGGGTCCTTGGTGCCTGTCCAGGCAGCTGT
The DNA here is from genome assembly GCF_023851605.1 of Tamandua tetradactyla. Classification (NCBI taxonomy): domain Eukaryota; kingdom Metazoa; phylum Chordata; class Mammalia; order Pilosa; family Myrmecophagidae; genus Tamandua; species Tamandua tetradactyla. The sequence goes on along the minus strand of NC_135331.1, from coordinate 101,692,707 downwards.
CCCCTGAGGGACGTCCCTGGGCAGCAGGACAGCAAGTTAAATCTCAGCCTCGCCCACGCTGCCGGGCCTCCCAGCTGCTCCCTCTGCACCCATGCCCTCAGGGGCCTAAGGCAGGTTAAGGCAAGGTTCTCCCAGGGCTCAGCTCTAAGATCCCAATGTAGGGGCTTTTGTTCTGGGGTGAAGAGTTTCCTTTCCTAAATTCACCCCATTAGCCATTCAGGTGTCTGCTATTCTATTCCTCACACCTCAGAACAGGGATTTCAATAGCACCCATAATGAGCTCCGACTTCCCACGATCTACTGAGCCCTTGTGCTGTGCCAGAAGCTGTGATAAGTACATTATAGGAACTGTCTCCCCGCATCCTTGTGGCAACCGCACAAAGGGGGTGCTGTTATTACTGCCACTTTCCAGGTGGGGAACCCCAGGCCTAGGGAGGGACTCCTGACTTAGGGCTGGTATGGGCATTATTGTGTGCTGATTCTGGGTAGTTTTTAATTGCTTCCTCCTTGCTCTGAGCGGTGAGGCAGTAAGGCCCCTTCCCAAGCACAGATGGGAAAACTGAGAGTTGGAAACGGCCAGTGAGTTAGGTGGGCCATCCTGCTCTCCCATGCCCCCCCTCCCCCAGCTTGGGTGCCACCTGAAGCTTTTTGTCCCATGGTATTTCCCTCCTGGATATTTCTCCTCACCTCATCCTCTTGCCAGTGCCCTTCCCCCTCCCTCCCTCTCTTCCTTCTTCCTCCCCAGCTCCTCTCAGAACTCACTTCTCTCAAAGACTCTTCCAGGCTCTCCAGGAGAGGTAGAGGAGGTGCTGCTGGTGGGAGTGTCACCTCCCTGGCAACCCTTCTCTTCCAGGCACCCCATCTGTCCACGAATCTTCTTTTTTTTACTAGAGAAATTTTAGATTTACTAAAAGATCATGCGCAAAATACAGAGTTGCCATATACCTGCCCCCATTTTTGACATTTCATATTAGTATGATATCTTTCTTACAGTTGTTGTGAGAATACCATTATAAGGTGTTGTATGAAAGCAAAGAAATTTAGCACACATGAATCTTCAATAGACTAGGGCAGGGTTCTGTGTCTGTTAGAACTGAGTTTGATTTACACAAGATGGACACACATTATTTGCTCACACTCTGGAAGTCTGAAGGTAAACATTTCTGGGCTAGTCTGATGGCTCTGTGATGTCAGGGACCCAGGCTTCTTCTATCTTCCTGATTTGCTGGGTATGGTTTCTGTTTCTAAGGTCACCTCGTTGTCCAAGATGGCTGTGGGAGCTCCAGCCAGCAGGAAGGAGGAAGAAAGGGCTGAAGAAGGGCCCCTTCTTCCCTTTAGTGGAACTTCCTGGAAATCACACATACAGCTTACATCCCACTGGCCAGAACTTATTTCTCCAGCGACCCCTAGCTACAAGGGAGGCTGGGAAGTATAGGCCTTATTTCTTAGGGTTCCAGGTCAAAATTGGAGGTGAAGGGAAGAATGGACGCTGGGGACAGTGTTTAACACATGGGTCCCCTTTGTTCCCACTTTTGCAATTGGCAGAAGATAGGTAGTATCAAGGCTCCTAACTGTCTGCCTCAAGCAACCCTGGTTCTCTCCTTTCTCTGAGGCCTTGATTCTTCCCTGATACTTAGTATTTGCTGCCTGGGGCTGTTCAACGGGCAGCACAATGCCAAGACCAACTACCATTTGGCCACTGTCCACCCATTTTGCAGATCCAGGCCAGTGCATTCCTTTCATGTTCCTGATAGTCCGAGAGGCAGCTGGGTTTAGTCTCATTTTACAGTTGAGGAAATTGAGGCCCAGAGAGGTTCGGTAATTTACCTGAGAACACCTAGCTATTTGAACCCAGGTCCTGGGTGCTCTTTTCTGTCCCATTGGGCTTTCCAGTAGGGGTGCCCTGGGCCTGTCAGGGTTGGTTCTGAGCCCAGGAGGGCCCGTCTGGCGAGGAAGATGCAGACAGGACCATGACCTCAGTGTGCAGGTGTCTCCTCAGCACTTACTCAGGGCCCTGGTCAGTGAGCACGTCTGAACAGGGTCTACTGACGGGCTTGGGAATTTCTGCTGGCGCCTGGAGCTGCCCACTGCAGCCACATCCTTGGACATCACTTTCCCCAGCATCCTAGACCCTGCGGTGAGGAAGGGCGGGGATAGGGCAGCTCCACCACTTCCCTCTTCTCCTCTATCCTGGAGTGGGAGGGGGCATACCCTATGGCTTCCCTTGGGGAGTGAGGCAGCAGGGGCCTGAGCCCCTACCCTGGCTGGGCTGCTTGGGGTGCCGGTGGTGGTGGTGTGTACACACAATCAGCTCCAAGTTGGAGGAGCCAGGCTCCCGGCTTGACAGGCAGACCGAGGCCATCCAGGCTATTCCCCTGCCTCTGATCAGGACTGTCCTGGCATCTCCCAAGCCTCTGGCTTCTCTCGCTTGCTTCTAGTCCATGAGGGTGAGGTCACTGCTCTGGCCTTGGGGTGGGGGAGGTGCTGTGAGCGTAAATGCAATCACAGCCGCGACATGCAGTTAGTAATGTTACTGTAATATCTGCTCCCCTACCTCTGGCCAAGAGGAAGGGAGAGGAAGGACTCATGGGCAGTGAGTCACAGCTGGCAGTTGACAGAGGGGCAGGCTACGAATGTCTTGAATGGGGGTGCACTGGAGATGTCCCCATGCCCCAGACATGACCTCTGCCTTCCGGGAGTTCCCGCCAAACACAGACAATGAGCAGAAAGAACAGATGTGAGGTGGGAAGTCCCTGCTCCCTGTCCACCTCCACCAGGAAGTCTTCCTTGATTAACTGCACTGGGATCACTCTGGGGCTGACCTTGATTTCCCAGCTTTGGAAAGATGGGCTCTTTTTTTTACTTCAGTCTGCCCCATCCCCATCCAGCCAGGTCATTCACTGAGCATCAACAGGGCCTGTGCTCGGGGCAAGGGTGCAGATAGGAATGAGGGGCTTTCATCCAGGTCATCCGTTCATTCAGCAAATGTGTCATGTGCATCGGACACACTGGGGAGCCAGATGGACTTGGTCCTGTGCTCACAGAGTCTGGGAAAGGAGGCAGACTCAAAGGAAATAGTCACACAACTAAATACAGAATTATAAATTGCAACATGTGCTGGGAAGGAAAATCACTGTGGGCTATGGGAGAGTATTGCAGGGGACTTAGTTTAGATGGGGATTGAGGGAGGCCCCTCTGGCATTAAGCTGAGATCCTGTCCTTCCCTCAGAGAGTCCCAGCCTACTTGGGTACACACACTCGGGAGAATGGGAAAAATCGATTTCCTGTAACATCCTGGGAGGTTGGAGCCTTTGAGGGCTGGGGCTGTGTCACCACCATCAGACTAGGGACACCCCGCAGGCAGGGCTGTGCCCCTCCCCACAGCCTGGCAGATCCCACGCAATGGGAAGTGTCTCTCTCCTTGGACTCTGAGCCCTCCTCTGTGAGACTTGGCCTCTCGAGGCTGGGGCGCCCCATGGACCTGGGGGGGCCAGTAACGGATCTTCTGCCCACCCTCTGCAGCCCCATGGGTCTCTGGGAAGAGGTCCTGGATGTTGGAGCAGAAGCCGGAGCCCCTGGATTTCAGTTCCCACAGTTCCCTCCCTGCAGGCCCTGGGCTCCCGGCTCTGGCCTGGCACCCCCAGGTCTGCTGGCCCAGCCTGCAGTTCATTCTTCTGGTCTCAGTACCCTTCTCTCTTACTCTCTTTTCAGCCCAGCTCTGGCTGGAGCTGAAGGGGGTAGGGGGGCAGTCGAGGGCTGGAGGGAGAGGCAGAGCCTAGGGGTGTGGGTAGCCAGGGGGCTTTTCTGGGGCTGTGTCAGTCCTGGTGGGCGCTGAGCACCCTGGCAGCCTCTTCCCCTACGAGCTTCTGTGGGAGACAGCTCGCCGACACGGTGGCACTGTGCCCACCAATGGGGGCCATGCCAAGCGTGATGTGATGTGTGCTGATCCCTCTCCACTTTAGCTGGGGACCAGTGTCTGCTGTCTCCACAGCACAGGGAGCCTGGGATGTTCTCCTATCACCTGCAGGGGCATTTCAGGAGATGTGGAAGTGGGGAGAGGGTCCTTCTGGTGCTGCAGGAAGAGGGGCCAATCTAAAAGAATCCAGTCCCCCCCATAAGAAAAGCTTGTCTTTCACCCCCAGTTGATGGGCCACTGGGTACTGTCCAGGATGTCGGCCCCCTCTGCCCCCTGCTTGCACCCCCGATGGACTGAGGAGGTGCCACATTGGTTCTTTTGATCTCACCTTCCCCTGACATGTTGGAGATGTTTTTTTGCCCTCCTTTGCTCCATGCTCCGTGCTTGGGCCCCGGGATCCAGGACAGAGATTCTTTTAAGGCTCAGGGAGACCCAGAGGCAATGTCACATCCCCTCAGAAAGAACCAGATCAGATTGGGCCCTGGCTCCTTTTTCTTTCTAAGGGGACCCAGTGTTGGGGATGGGGGTTGTTCTGGGTAGGGGGAGGTCCAAAGCCAGGGGCAGCTATTTTGGTCAAATGTAGACCATAGGCCCCACTCTAGGTCTGGGGAGGGTCCTAGGACTCTGCATTTTTAAAAAAGCTGTGCTCCCTCTGACCCCGGGGTCTATGACATCAGTGGTTGAAGACCGTACTCTGTTATCAGGACAGAGCTTGGATTCTGGAGACAGAAAGTTTTGAGTTCTGACCCCAACTCTGCACTTGCTCTCTGGATGGCTTCGGACACTGATCTCTGGGGCTTGACTTTTTCATCCGTAGAATGGGGCAGTAATACCTACCTTACAGACTAAATGGGGCAAGAGTGGCTGAGGCACCAGCAACATGCCTGCTACACAGCAGGCGCCCCCAAAACGGTGTCCTGGGAATGCAGGGGGTTCTGCGCCAGGGGTGCAGCTCCTTGCCCCTCCCACCACATGGGGATCCTGGTGGGTGGGGGAGGTGATCCGGAGGTTGGGAGCGATGATAATGCAAGGAGAGGCTCTTCAGAGGCCCCTCACCCTCACCCCCTCCCCATCCACCAACACAGGTCCTCTTGTCTTACAGCTAATAACCAGGACCAAACGCACAGCATCTACTATGTGCCAGGCACTCAGCCACCCTTCTGGGTCCACTATCTATTGCAGTTCTCATGAGGCAATGTTGTTCTTATTTTACGGATGGGGAAGGGAAGTTGCCTAAGGTCGCACAGTTCATAAATAACAATATTGGGTAACCTGGCTAGTGAGTCCATTCTTAAACACTGTCTCTCTCTGGCCTGCGGGACCCTTGGGGAGAGGGATGGACTTGCCTTCCCTTCATGCCCCCCAGTGTTTGGGGGTGGGGGGTAGCTCTGGGGGCTGGGTTGTCTGAGTGGGGCTGTGGTGGTCTGATGGGAGGAGGCAGGTCCCACCGTACCTCTGGGGGCCTCCCTGACCCTAGCCTGTCTGTCCCATCCTCCCTTGGACCTCCTGGTCTCCCCTGTGGCTGCTGTCTCCACCCTGCGCTGGGCCTCGCTGGTCAGTGCTCACTTTCTCCAGCTGCGAGCATCTGGACCCCCCAGGAGCTGTCCTGGGCCCTGCCTGTGGCGAGGCTGCCTCGAGCTCAGAGCCCAGCCATCAGGGAGAGGTGAGGACACTCCTGTCCAAGCTCCAGCCTGACCCTGCGGCCGGAGACCGGGCGAGCCTCTGCCCACTGCTTCCTCGGTCCTCGGGGGGTTGAGCGTCTGAGGGTATCTGCCTGCCTTGAGCTGCTGTTTATGACCCGGTAAATCACTTGCTGTTCCCACCCTCAACCTTAATGAAGGCCAGAGCCCGCTAGGATACCCCAGTGAACCGCACCATCTGTTTCCCTTCAGCAGCACAGCGAGCCACGGCCCAGAGTGGGGGTGCTGCGGAGGGGGCCCTTTCCTGGGAAACGACTTACCACCCACCCCCTACTGTGTCCAGAGGATGGCTCCCTTCCCTCAAAGGGAGCCTGAGAGACCCCCAAAGGGCTCACCTTTCTGTTCCCCCACCCCCACCCCCCAGCAGCTAGCTGCTATGGTGGCTGGATCTGGGTGGGTCCAACCTGAGGAACTTTCCTGGCTGGTGCCTCAGACGGGATGCAGGGCTCTCCACCGTGTGGGGCTTCCTGGAGATCTGGGAGGCCGGATGCCACTGTCAACAAAGGTTTCTGAGTATGGGAATGAGTGAGAGGCACGGACGGGAAGGGGAAGCTGGTGGTTGGGGAGCACTCACCCTGAGCAATCGCCGAGTCCTTCACTGATCCGTGGGTTTAGCCAGCGCTTGGGGAGGCCCGGCGCTGACTGGGCACGGGAGACGCAGGAGTGAGGCTGTGGGAAGGAGCACTGTTGGGGAGCTGGAGAAGTCAGGACGCTTCCTGGAGGAGGTGTGGACTCCCTGCAGCTCCAGGAATGAGTCCATTTCAGCTCTGGCTCCTTCCTGAGGCCACCTCCTGAGATCAGAACCCAGGTGACCCTGAGAGCTGGTGTGAACTAGCCTTGGTGAACGCAGGGTTAGGGACCAAAGTTTGGGGAAGGATTAAGTTGCAGAAAAGAAATTAGGAGACTGGAAGCATTGGGAAGTGTTGATAAGATGAATCAGAGAACAAATGCTGAGTTGGGAAGATCAGGAGGTAGCGTCAGGAACCTGTGGGAAACCTTAGGGCCGGGTGGCTTCCTGGGTGTATCTGTGTTGAGTGGCCCCCGTCTGGCTTAAGCAGAAAGCGCCTTCATTCATTTCCCCCTCAAATATGTGAGCAGTTACCCAGCATGTATGTTGTCCGTGTCCACTCCTGCACCCACAGCAGGCGTCCCTAATGGATCAGTGCATTCTCTCTTTCTGACTCTAGCAACAGCCTCACACTTTCTCTCACGCACTGATCCAGGAAGTCGCTAATAACTGGTTGGAGTTGGCAGATGAAATGAAAACCCATTTTCCATCCTGGACTGGGATTCAGACTTGCCTAAGGGTCTAAGGAAACTCCTAGGAGAGAACCCCTCCAAAAGGAAGAGAGAGCTGGGTAGACAATCTTGGCCAAGTGGCAGTGCTTTGTTGTCAGAGAGCAAGGGAAGTTCTGAGCCAAGCTGGTGAGGGTCCCTGGATTTGCTTGGCCCAGCTCTCGGGGAGGAGAATATAAAATGCTGTGCCTTAGTCAGGATTCCACAGCAGAGAACAGAATCCACTCTGGCTAGATCAAACAGAAGGGATTTATTACCGACTACGAGGCAGCTGCAGAACTATTTGGTAGGGCCAAAGAGCCAGATGTGAGGTGGAGCTTTCAGGAACAACTTCAAAGCCACATGGCAAATCTGGGCCACCAAGGGGGTGGTGGAGGCCACCAGCGCCAGGACCACGCTGCAGGGGGTAGACCATGGGATATGGAAGCTGCACTACTCCCAGCCTGCACTATAGAATGGATGCCCTGGGCCATGACCCCTCTACTCATGTTGCAACAACAACAAAAAAAACGCGATAACAATAAAAAGCCAACACCTCTCCCCATCCATCCCCCCTGGGCTTGTTCCTGAAAGCACTAGGAGCCGCAGAAGCAACCTTCCGCATCTCAAATAAATGCACCTGATTGGCCAAACCGAGTTACACCCTAAACGTAACATCAAGGGAGACTGGGAAATGCAGTTTTTTGGCTTTTCCCGTCACTGCAGTCCAGGGCGGTACATAGCGGGGAGTGGAATGGAGGTTGAGAGCTAGCCTGCCATGTCCACGGTTTCCTCAGCTCCTGTAAGTGGCCAGGCACTTACAGCTGTCTTGGGGTGCTCTCAGAGGGCCAGGAGAGCAGGGAGAAACATCCCCCCTTCCTTACCACAGACCGCTCTACTGCTTTGGCTCTTGAGGGCTTGGGCACATCAGCGGGCAGTAGTACTGGGGGAGTTGTGGGGGCTTGTCTGTGAGCACTGGTGAGGGCGCCTCCTAGGCCTGCCCAGGAGATTGAGGAGGACTTTGCAAGCAGGTGGTAGCAGCAACTATTGACATTAGCGTCTGAGTGCTTTCATTTAAAGCTCCTGGCTGGGTCTGTCTTTGGAGATGCTCCCATGAGCACCTGTGAGCCAGGCTCTGTGCTGGGTGTTGGGAATACAGACATGAATCAAATGCGGCTCCTGCTGCCTTTGTGGCTCATTGTCTACCCCAAGGAGGGATGCGGATGACAGATAAAGGGATACCAAGGTGTCAGGGTTGCAAAAGGAGACGGTGTCCAGGAGAGCAGGGAGCTTCTCGGAAGACAGGGCCGTTTAAACCGAGCCCTGAAAATTCCAAGGAACCTTTTTTAGAGGACTGGGGGTTGGGTGGGGTAGAGAAAGGGGTAAAAACGAGAAAAACTCCAGAATCTCAGAGAGCCGGGCTAGAAGGGACTCGGATGGGGTTGGAGATGGTGTTTGGGAAAACAAACAAGGGATCCCTCTAGTTCCAAGATTTAGTTTCTTCATCCAGACTTGGCCCTGGGCGTCCCTGCGCTGGGCGCCGGCTTTGGTCAGTCCTTCACAGCTTGCCCCCTGCCCTCCTCGGGCTGCTGGGGCTGGTGCACGGCTGAGGGGGGCTGGGCAAGCCGCGGGCGCCGCCCGGGCTCGAGGCGCTGTGGAGGGCGTGGCAGCCGAAGAAACAGCCGGCAAAGCAGAGCGAATCTGCCACCCCACCCAAGGACCGCGGAGGAGACTAGAGGGAGTCAGTGGCAACCTCCAAACTCAGGACCTCCCTCCTGCACTCCTTGTGCTCTGCTCTCTTCCCACGGCAGCCTGGGCCCTCCCTTTCCGCCTCACTCCCTGGCCATGGCAACCCTCCCTGGCGGGCAGCTGGGGGTACCCGTGGTGGGGTCATTACAGGACACAGCCGCCCGAGGGTCAGGATGGAGGAGGCCCGGCTGTCAGCTGGAAGCCATCAGAGGCCAAACTGCTCTCTGGCAGCGGGCAGAAGGGGGCGGGCCTGCTAATGAGAAAGGTGTCCCTGCAAGCTGCAGTGTTCCAGTGTCTCCTTAACCCTTCCCTCTCCTGTCACCAGGGTGTGCCCCGAGATTCTCCGCAGTAACAGGTGGCTCCAGTTCCCTGGTTCTTCTACCCAGGTTGGTGAGGGTGGCCTGAGGCAGAGGGTTGATTCCATGGAGAGAGCCTGCCCCTGCCTCAGGGAGCTCCATGGCTTATGCAGAAGCAGCAGCTCAGATCAAGCCTGAGGGGAGACACGCAGCTCTGCCCTCAGGCAGCTCAGGGTCAGACATGGGTTTTGTCTCATTAAACTGAGAAATCAGTATTACAACCCTGCTCTTGACTTCCCACATGCTTTTATTTTGTTTTTTTAACATCTAAAAAATATATATTTTAATTGACAAATCTTCACACACATACAGTCCATACATGGTGTCCAATCAGTGGCTCACAATATCATCACATAGTTGTATATTCATCACCATGATCATTCTTAGAACATTTGCATCTCTCCAGAAAAAGAAATACAAAGAAAAATTTCCATGTGCTTCTGTGAAGAATTAGCAACTTGCACACACACCCTGTGCTTTTAAGCCCAGGATCACGTGTCTGCAGACCCAGAGGGCTGTCACTAGGACAGTTGGGTCCTGGTTTCCCTCTTGGGATCAGCTGCCCTCCTGTGCCTGCTTTTTTGAGAGACCTCCGTCCGCAAAACCCATTCAGCGGGTGGATTATTTTAAAGAGCTTCTCTCAACTCCTTCTTTGGTAGCATCCACATAACTTATATAACTCACAGCTTTCAATTAGCAATTAAACTTGGTGAGCAAGGACACAGAAGGAAACATGTCTACGTGCAACTGGCCCTTCGTTAAAGTGCGCGGTTTAGATGTCCCTGATGTATTTTCCACAATTAGTGGCTGGCCTTCTCCCAACTTCTCTCCCAGTTCTCTTCAAGGGGCCTGCTGCCAGCCTGGCTTGGCAGTCTGATGACGCTGTCTGAGGGCACTCCTTCCTCCAGGTTCAGGGTCATCAGAAAACTCATGCCGCTTGGTTTTGGGCCCCACGGGGCTAACTCAAGCTCCAAGAAGAGATAAGGGGTCCCGGGCCTGCACGTGGGGTGAGGGAGAAAGGCCCGGAGACCCTGGCACCTTTGCAAGCCTTTGCTGTGCTCTTCAGCTTTGGGCAAGCTGTTCCAACCCCTGGACCCCACTTTCTTCCTCTGTCAGGGGTTGAAGGGATAGTTAGGTGGGATGGCCCCTCACATCCCTTGTACTTGAACTCTGGGCTCTCCTGACACCCTTTCATGACCACAACAGCAGGTCAGTCAGTCATCTTGTGGCCACTGTGGCCACCAGTGAGCTGCCAGCCAGCCAAAGGGCTACTGCCCCATCCTTGCCAGCCCTCATCTGGCACCCCCAAATGCATGGGGATATTTGTGGACCTGTGGGGCAGGGATGACATTCAGCTGCATTTCCTGGGTATCTGAGACAGCCACTGGCCTCGACCTTGAGTCCGGGAAGCTCTCAGTACAGGAGGCTTGTGCTGTGAGAGGGCTACACCCCATGTGTGTCTGCTGAGCACCTGCCCTGGGCCAGGCCCTGGGTGAGCAGTGGGACATGAGAGATGAATAAACAGACATGGTTCTGTCCCTTGTGGCACTTAGAGGCACATGTGTGGGCTCTGAAGTCAGGTTGCCAGGTTCAAATCTTGGTCTGATACTCGGACAAACGATCTAGCTAATCTGTGGCTCAGTTTCTTTGTCTGTAAAATGGGGATAATAATGATACACAACAATGGGGTTGGAATGAGGATTATATGAGTCAGTGAATGTAACGTGTTTAGAGGCCAGCCTTTTCCCTTACAACTTTCATTTCAAGAGTACCAACTGTGTGCCAGGAACTGTTGTGGCACTTGGTGCAAGCTTTACAAGGCCAAGAAAGAGGCTGCCTGGGGGTGTTGGTACTGCAGTTTGAGATTGAAGGATGGAGGTAAATTCAACAGGTAGCAAAGGGAGAGGGCATTCTTGGGTTAGGCTCCGCATGGGCGAAGGCACAGAGGCAGGCAAGCCAGAGGTGTTGGGAATACTCTGAAAGGATCAGTGGGACTAACAGACACAGGAAAGAAAAGTGTAAAGTCATCTTAAACCAGATCAATGCCTAGACCATGCAATGTGACCTTTATCCTGTGGGCACAGCAGAGCCACAGAGTATATTATTGAGCAAGAGGATCCTGCAGGGAAAGGAAGCTGCTTGCTTTAAACATGACAGCAGGGTTATGTCCCCCTACCACTTCATGTGTGGTGATGACGTTAACTGTGAAAACAGGAGAGCTTTCATTTTGTAGATTATAAAGTCCACCAAGCGTTTTCATGGCATAACCTCCTCTGGTCATCATGGCAGCCCCATGATGTGTGTCAAGCAGGGGTTGTTACCCCACTTTACAGATTGGAGGGCAAGGCTTATCCAGGATCTCCCAGCAGGGATGATGGAGCCAGGAGCTAACCTGGGTCTCCTCAGCATCATCAGCATGGGTGGCCCTGTATGGATGAGGGATACAGGCTCCCCTCTCTTGACCTGGCTTCTGCTCTAGGTGCAGCATCGGGGTGGGTGTGAGGGTGCCTGTGGAAGGAGCCCCTAGTTGGGTTGGTGCTGGTCAGCTTCACTTCTGGCCCACGTAGCACACAGTAGGTGGGCACCCACCTCTGCTGCTTGGTGCCGGAGCCTTGGTGACCTGGCTGGGGTGTCTGAGCTGTGCTGGGAGGCTGCTGGGCTGCTGGGGGGTAGACAGGGCTCAAGGAAGGTGGGGTGGCCCTGACCTACTGGGAGCCCCTCGCTGCCCTAGAAGCTCCCCAAATGAGCTGCAGCGAAGAAGGATGGGGAGAAGTCACTCCTTACTCTTCTGTCAGGGTACTGCCCTCCCCTGGGTTCCTGCCCCAGACCTGGGAGTCTGGCTTGTGTTGCCCCAATCTTAGCTCTTCCCTCTCCAGGGCTCCTGCCTGCTTTGCTGACAACCCTTCCCCTTTCTGCCCTGGAGGCTTCCTCCTCCGATGTTCATTTTCCAGACCCTGGGGGTTGAGAAAGGAAATGGCAGAGCCCCTGGATTCCTGCACCACACCCTTCAGTTCAAGTCAGGACCTCCTACCTTTCTAGGGGGCCCAGGCCAGAACCTACCTCAAAGTGCAGCCCTTGGTATCATCTGCCAATTCCCTGTTCTTCGGGGATGCCCAGAGCCTTTGAGGGACCCTCAGAGAATCCATTCAAAAGGTCACATCAAATGTAAGCTAAAGAGTGGCCCCAGCAGAGGGCTTTGAGGGGTTTGGAGTAGATGAGGCCATAGGATGGGAGTGGAGGCCTCAGTAGATTCCCCTGGGGTGGTGTCCTGGATTGGAGTGGCCTTGAAGGGCAGTGGGAACATGCTTAGAGAACATTCTTCCCAGGGGTGAGAAGCTGGGTTTGTGTGCTACACACAGCAGTGGGTTGAGGGGGAGAGCAAAGGCGTGTGGGCATGCTTGCCTCGGGGCCAGCTGGTGAAGAGGAGCCCTGAGTGCTGGGATGAGGGTGGGTGGGATGGGGAAATGGGCTGTTGATTGATTGATTGATTGATTCATGCACACTTATCCAGCATGATCCCCTGTTCCAGGTGCTGTGCTTGGGGCTGGGGGCTTACTGATGAGTAAGAGAAGGTTCCCTTCCTTCCTGGAGCTCCCAGCTTAATGGGAAGGCCAACGCGTAAACGGGCAATTCCAGCATACTGTGATTAGTGCCAGGAGTGAAGTGCCAGGGCCTGAGAGCCTAGAGGAGGCCTCTGCTTCAGACCCAGGGCACTGAACCTAGGAAGGCTTCCCAGGGAGGTGATGCTGGAACCGATACCTGCAGGATGATGAGTGCACTGGGAGGAGAGGCTGGATGGAGAGGCTGGGAGGAGAGGAGAGCACTCCCAGAACTGAGAGATGTTCCTTTCAGCAGATGAATATGATGGCCTGAGGGGGACAGTGGGGACAGTGTGCAGTGGTGGGCAGGGCTGGACTCCACATGCTGTGCTATGCTAAAGAATTGTCCAGTGGGCACTGGGAAAACTTTGAAAGGGTTTAAGCAAGGGCTGGATGCGATCCGATTTGTGCTTTGGCTTAGGTAGAAAGTAGGTTGGAGGGACCTGAGTGGGATCCCTGTTCCCGGGCTCAGTGCAAGGAGCAGGAGGAGCCGTGGCCTTTGTTTGCTCCCCCGCCCCCTGCAGGGCACTGTGGGGAGTGCTGCCCAAGACCCCTTAACGGAGGCCGCCTGGGAGTCAGGGAGACCACTGGCCTACTGGCCCCCGGGCCTTCTCCGGCTGGGACACCACAGCCACGGTGATGGTGACGGTCTTGGCAGGGGCTGCCAGGAGCGGGTGGGGAGCCACTTGGAGGAGCAGGGAAGAGCCAGCTCTCAGAGAAGGAGCCACTTCAGTAAATCCATTAATACCTGTTTCCCTTACTCTCCAAGTGATTCATTTGGCCTTTACCAGTAAAGCGCGTGGTGGCCCCGGTGGTGGGGGGAGGAGGGCGGGATTCTGAGGGAGATGGCTCGCACCAGATAAGCCCGGCCAGTGAGGAGGGCAGATGCCAGTGGGGGTGGACGTGAATGTCAGGGTTGAGGGGACAGGTGGGGGCGGGGCTGGACTTCCAAGGCTGCTGTTGCCTTGGGAGGGAGGGGGTGGGGTGTTGTGGAGCCTGTGGCTTTGGGGCTGGGCCCTGGCACCTGTGCTCCTCTGGGGGCTGGGGTGGGGGTGGGAGCCAGCAATGCAGGGAAGCCCCCTTCTCCCATTGTGCACCAGCCGGGGAGGAGGGGGCATGGGACGGGACAGGAGGGAGGGCCTCCGGGCCAGGCCCCCAGCTCGGCCAGCCCTGGGAACCCTGCCCAAGGCATCTGAGACAATGGCGGGCCTGGGGGCTGGCCTGGCTGAGCAGTGCCCACTTCATTCACAGTCCTGGCCTCTCCACGGCGGCCCTCGGTGGCTCCCCGCCCCCACTCTCGGGCTCCCTGCCCGGTCCCAAGCTTCTGCCCACCTCTTGGCAACCACCAGCCATGCCACCCTCCCAGAGGGCCCTTCTTCCCAAACCTGGTCCTGACCTCCTAAAGGATAAGAGTGTGTGTGTGTGTGCATGTGAGTGTGTGTGAGTGTACGGGTGTGAGTGATAGGGAGCCGGGGAGGAGTCAAACTTGGTGCTCACTCTGTGCCCCCCATTTCCCCTCCTCAGGCCCCTCTGGCCGCCCAGTGGACGCCCTGACTTCTCACCCAGGACACAGGCCTGGCATCCCTCAGGACAGGCTTCATCCAATGGCTCACCCCACTCCCCTGTCAGTGCAGTTTACTTTTCCAACCCACCCAGCCGTGTTTTCAGGGTGGAAAATGCAACCCCCCATCTCTGGGTGTTCTCTCCGCCTGACTATCCAGAGTGGCGGGGTGGGGGGCCTGGGCAGGAGCCATTTGCAGGCCCTTCTGGGGCTCTAGGTAGGAAGTCAGAGGCTGAGGTGGGGGAGGGGAGGGGTTAGAGGGGTTGTGGGGACAGGCTTTTATGTTCCCAGCCCCAGTCCTGCCCTGGATTCCCCTCAAGGGGACAGTGGGAGGGAGCCCCTGGTCCAGAGGGAGAGCTGGGATTTGGCTCTCAAACCAAGATACAAGTTCAGTCTGTTTTCCCGGCCAACTTTTCTTCCCGCCTCCCTTTCTCCCCAAGATAACATGAATACCCACAAGTGAGCAGCCTCCGGAGGCTAGGCAAATCGGGGGAGGCTGGGGATCCTGCCATTGGCCCAGGCCCTTGTCATCACAGGCACACCCCCTGGGCCTGGGCCAGCACCCCCCACCCCCCTGAACAAGGGGAAGCAATTACATCAGCTGCTCCCGCTCTCGCTCCAGCCCTTTCTGGGAGAGGCAGAGTGTTTTTTTTTTTTTTTTTTTTTTGCCTTTTCAGTTTTCTTTTAAAAATTTTTTATTATGAAATATATATCAAAAAAAGCAGTAAGTTTCAAAGTACATTGTAGCAAGTGGTTATAGAACAGATTTCCGAATTTGTTATGGGTTACAGTTCCATAATTTCAGGTTTTTCCTTCACTGCTCCAAGACACTGGGGACAAAAAGAAATATCAATATAGTGATTCAGCAGTCGTACTCATTTATTAAATCCCATCTTCTCTGCTCTAACTCCTCCTACTCCTTTGATCCTTCTCCCAATCTTTAGGAATATTTGGGCTATGCCTTTTCTAACTTTCATGTTGGAAAGAGGTGTCCATAATATGGGACAGGGGGATGGAAATAGCTGATATTCTGAAGAGGCTGGTCCCTCAGGGTTTTAGGACTCATCTGGCCTAGAAAACCATCTGGAGGTTGAAGGTTTCTGGAAAGTAATCTTAGTATGCGAAACTTTTGTAGAATCTCAGAGCTCTAAGTATTCTTCAGGGTTGGCTAGAATGGTTTTGGTTGGGGTTTGGCAGACTGTGTAATTAGCAATATCTAATTAAAGCTTGGTAGAGGCAGAGTGGCTTTGCAGAGCCCCTGACCTGTTCCTGGAAAGGCCATGGCTCCTCCTAAAGGGAAGAACCATGTAATCCTGGCCTCCTGCCCTTGACTTTCCCTGACCCCCACGAGGCTGCAGAGCTACGCCCCTGCAGGGGTCAGTAGTGGGGGTCAGGGAAAGCATTGTAGGGGGGAAGCATTGTGCTGGGTTTGAATCCTGGTTGAGCCACTTTCCAGTTGTGGGATGTTGGGCACGCAACCTAATCTCGCTGGGCCTCAGTTTCCCCTCCTTTAACTGGGGATGACAACTGTGCAGTCTTCATGGGGTTTCAGTGAGTTGACATTTGAAAGTACTTGTGCTCTGCACTGCACTGTGCATGTTGGTCTGATCAATACGTCACTTACTTACGCGACGACCTGCTGAGGACCAGATGGACGGGTGGGTCACTGGCTCCACTGACCACCAGCTTCAGGCCTCAACCCTCCATCCCTGACAATTAGCGCCTACCCAGCATGGACTCGGGTCTCTGCCTTCTCCGCATTTAATTCCCACCCCCACCGTTCGGCCCTGACCACCAGGCTCCCTGGGAGGGGCTCGGGAGAAAGGTTTTCTTACTTTGACCTTTTCCCTTTCCTCCCTGCCGACCCCTGGCACAGCCCAAAGCAGGGAGAGGTGGCTCTGCTGTCTTCGCCGTCCTGGAGAGAGGAGGTGGCAGCTGGGCCTGCTGGCTGGAGACTTCGGTTTGGGTGTTGAGGATGGGAAAGATTCACTCATGGAAACTCATCCGCCTTCTTGAGACAATTACCCTGATCTCTTACCAGATGCCCGTCCTGGGTGGTGAGTAGCGCAGGGACCGCCCTCTGCCTCCCGGGAGCCACTTACCCTCTACCCCAGCTTCTCCCTTCTTCTCGAGTTCAGCCACCAAGCAGTGTTTGGGCCCCAGCTGTGCCTCAAGGGCCATCCTGGAGCCTCGGCCATGCTGTCGGCCCGCGCTGCCCGGCTGCCTCTGCCTGCACATCTGCTCTTTTGCTGTACCCACTGTGGGTCTGGAGCCTGAGGCAGATGCTGAGTCAGCTTTGTCCCTGGAGTCTGGGACCTGAAGCCAGGCTTCCTGGGACTGGGCAGAAGTGCTTCCTCCCAGAGCCCCCAGCTGAATTCTGAAGCACATGACAAGCACTCGCTCTGTCCACCTGTGACAGACATGGGGGAGGGGGACAGATGGAAAAGGCCCAGTTGGTCCTGGTCATGAGGGTCCTCTAGACCTGAGAACATCCCTCAAAGAAAAGCCTGGGGCTATGCGATTGACCCTCCCTTCTCTTCTGCTTCCTCCCCCTTCTGTCTCTTCCATCTGTAAATGGTTACTGGGTCACTCCTCGGTGGCAGGCGAGTGCTAGGTCCTGGCCATAGAAGAAGGCTGCCCTGCTCTGAGGTTTTAAGGGGACTGCTGCAGTTGCTAGTCTGAGCTTCTCTTTCTTTGAGGTCTACACTTCTTCTGCTCACTTGGGCTTCCCTGAGGCAGAGGCTGAGTCTCCTCTGTCAGACAGAGGGCTCTCTGAGGGTAGGGCCTATGTCTCTCCTTCAGACTCTTCTTCCCCATTCATCCATTCAACAGTCCCTCAGGGGCACTGCTATGTGCCAGGATCGTGCCAGGCTCTTGCAAACTGGCCAACTGTCTAAACTGGTTCCCCGTGGATGGGAAGTTGGTTCTGGGGAGGGCTTCCAGGCAGAAGCAACAGCACATGCAAAGCCAAGAGCCCCAGAGCTACAGGAAGCCCACCCTCGTCTGCTGGGAGGAAGGGGCTTTGCAGTGGTCCCCAGTGACAGGATGGAATGACTCATGGGGAAAGTGGGGGTCTGACCCAGAGCCAGCAAAGAAAGAAGCCTTTGAGAGGGGTTGGGGATTTCACTTTGATGGCAGGAGAGAAAGCCCAGGAGAGTGTCAAGTATCCTTGACCAAAGGAAGACGCAGGCATTCAAAATGCTGCAGACTCCCTGACTCATCACTGGGATGGGGTGGGGGTGGGAGAAGGCCTTGCAGGAAGGACTGTCAGGTTCTCTCCTCACAAGCAATTCCCTTCTCTGTCCCCTCAACCTCCCTGTCCTCATGGGGACCTAGCTTCCATAAAGTTCTCCCTATTGTCTAACCACAGTCTCTCTTGCTTTGGTCTTGCATCCTTGCTGGAAATGGGCCACAGTTGGGACTGGCAATCTCCCTTCTCTGTCCCCAGTAAGTTGTGTTGGAGGTTTTCCCCATCCCGTAACTGCCCCAGGTACCGGTTTAGGCCATAAGGGGAAGTGGGGGGTGTCTGGGTCCAGGGAATGGGGCTCATTCCTGGGAGACAGCTTCATCCTTGGACTCCAGCCCAAGCCTCCACCCTGATGGAGGATTGATCGAGGTCTTAGACCCCGCTGGCGAGGTCTGGGCTGGGTCGGGGATTTGGAGGGAGGCCTTTCTCGTGTTCTCTGCTCCTGTCTCTTTCTTACTGTAACCCTAGTCTTGAGTTTCCTGTCTTTCCTGACTCTCTGTCTTGGTCTCCTTTTGCTTCGATCCCCTCTCTACCCCTCCCTCTCAGTCTCGGTCTCAGCCCCCATTCCTGGCCCGTTCTCTTTTGGGTGCTGGGGGGGGTGAGACGGAGGAGTGTTGGGGCTGTAGCCCGGCTGGGCCCAGGGGTGCAGGGGGCCTGGCGAGGGGCCAGAGGAGACTCGGAGGTGTGGTCCCCGGCCCCGGCCCACAGCCCTGAACGGCAATCACTGTTCAGGGGAAAGGCCGCAGGGCCAGCTCTCTGAGGAGGACCCTGCCCACCAGGCTGCGGGAAGGATGAAGAACACACAGTGGGTAGGTTTTAAACCCCCTCCAAGGTCCACCTCCAAATTGTTGGTGGGATTGGGGCCACTGTTTTGTCACCAAGAGGGGTCTGGTGTAGACGCTGGAAGCACAGGAGGGGGTGACCAGCCTCTCTCGGGCCATCAGGGGCTCTGCCAGGCATGGGGCCAGGAGGAGGCAGGACTCAGAAAGCTCTGAATCCTTGAAGAGGAAATGAAGGTCCTCGAGGACAGAAAAGCCAAGACAATGGAGCAGATTCCCACAGGGTGATGGCCAGCAGGGCCAGGCGGTAGGAGGGTTCTCCAAGGCAAACGGAGCGCAATATATTTTGGAAAAAGATCGGGGCTATGTTGGATTCTGGGTGCTCCCTGTGAGCCAGAGGCCAACACAGTGACCCTCAGTGAGGTCTGCCCAGGCCCGGGGGGGACGCACGTCGCTGGGGCCTGCAGCCTGCACAGTCCTAAACCACGGGCCTGGACCCTGATCCCAGAAGGCCGAGCCCAGGGAGTTCAGGACCCTCAGAGGGAAGGTAAGCCCCGGCCGGTCTAGCTGAGAATGTCACAGAAAGGGACCATGACAAGAGGGGTTTTCCTCCAGTACAGATGACTGAGGGTGCTGGTAGGGAAAATGGGGCCCCCTCCCCCTGATCCCAGGGCCCCTGCAGGGCAGTCCTGCTCCAGTGTCCTGCTCTATCCTGACGTCTTCCTCTCTGTCTCTGATTTTCCTTCTTCCTCTTTCTTCTTTCTCTCTCCCTCCTGTCTCTCTCTTGCCCTTGTTCTTCCCTGGGGCTGAGTCTGTTTCCCTGCAGCCCCCCATTTTGGCCTCCATGTGCTGGGTGGTGTGAGGGGAGCCCCTTCTCTCCTACATGTGTCCTCCCACTCGACGCTGGGTGTCCTGCTGTGTGTGTGTGTGTGTGTGTGTGTGCAAGCACTAGGCACAGGTGAGGGCCTGTGTGGTGTAAGTGTGAAGGGCTGGGGCCAAGCCAAGGCCGCGGCAGACTGTGAAGGGTCCGTCTGAAGACGGAGAGGCTGGGGTGGGGTGGGGGCTGCAGTGAAGTCAGGCTTTCCAGGCAGAGGCACCCCAGCCCTGGCCCTGCATCCCTCCTCGTTCTAGGAAAATGACAAGAGCCAGCCACACCGAACCAGCACACACAAAACACATTGTTCCGCTCCCCAGGCCTTTGCCCTCATCCGTGCCGTGCTTTGCTGCCATTTCCTGGTGATGAGCTGGCAGCTCGCTCTCTGAGATCCGGGCTGCAACCTTGGCTTGGTGTTGTCCCCAGACAAGCAGCAGAGGCAGGGACCAGTGTTGGGTGTGTGTGTGGGGGGGCAGATTGCGGGGCCTGCTGACCCTCAGAATGGCACTCAGTGCCAGCTGCCCACCCTGCATACCTTGCCCTGTTCCAGGAGCTGGCCAAGCTGGTCTGCCCTGCCCCCCAGCACAGCTTGTCCCTTCTCCTGAGTCTTTGCAGGGTCTCCTGGGCGGGAAGCTTGTGCTCCACTTACTCTACTTCTCAGGCTTTAATTCTTGGCCACAACTCGTCTCCTCTGGGAAGCCTTCTTTGATTGCCCCTTTGTATCTCAGATATCCTAACTCTCCTTGGCCCTACCGGATTGCTGGCCGCATAGCTGACACACATGAGTGCTCTCTCAGGAGGCAGCCTGGGGCTGAGGGAAGGCATGGACTCCACCATCACCTGCCAGGCACTTCCCATGCCTCATTCGCTTAATTCAACAGCAGCCCTGCAGGTAGATTTTATTAACCCCATTTGACAGATGAGAAAAGTGAGGCTCTGAGAGATGAACCCACTCACTGAGGTCATATGGTTTAATTTCAGAGCCACGATACTCTTAAAATGATGTGAGAAAGGCATAGATTTCAGGGCTGAGGAAGGCAGGACCCCCAAGTGAGTCAGTGTGTTGCAGCTAGTAGAGTTAGGATGCAGTTTGGGATGGCCCCTTGAGATCTTGCTTGGGTTTAATCCATTTCCTTTGCTCTCCCTGTGAAAATCCACCGGCTCCAACCCCCTTTCCCTTCCATGAGGGCAAACACTTGGCAGTTCCCAGACCCTGTCCATCTCACTCACCCAAACTCTGGTTCTCTTCTCTGGGACTGGCCCTGAGACGCCTCGGGAGGCCTGGTCTGGAGCAGCCTGCCCACTCCTGGCTCAAGCGGGATCCCTGCTCTAAGTTGTATATGGAAACATGCAACTAAACCTGCCCAGGGTCCTGCCCTTGTCACCCTGTCCCATCTACCCTGGCTAGGACACACCAGGATTTCCATCCAGGGCACTTCTCTGACTTTGGGCTATCCAAAATGCCTGGGGTTCAGACTTCTCATCCCCCGTGACCAGACACATAGTTCATCCCTCCTCCCTCATCCATCCCCTCCTTCTCCCTCCTTTTTCCATCCTATCCCTGCTCTCCACCTTCTTTCTCTCTTCCTTCACCCTCTCATACTCTCAGTGCACCTACTAAGCTCAAAGCACTGTGCTCACGTCAGGCCGAAGTTGGGATTTATTGGGGCATCACTCTGGACAAACCTACAAAATCTCATGCCCTACTCAAGGTTCCATGTGCTTATGGTGTTCAATTAAACTGTCCATATAAGTTATATTAGGAAATGCACTAGTCAAAATATAAATTTTGTACCAGATAAACATTTTTTTGCTTTAGTCTCACACATAAGTTAAAGTTTTAAAATATGAATTAACATCTATTTTCAATACCCTGCAATATTGACATTCCTTTGTTCTTCCTCACACAAAAATATTTTTTAATTTGTACATTTAGTCACTATCATTGTACACTCTAGGCATTCCTACATTATACCATCTCAGTCTTTTATTGTCTATCTTTCCTTCTGGTTTCATTTGTGCCCCCAGCCCTCTTCCCTCTGTCATTCTCAGATTCAGTTTCATTCAGTATTCTAACATTATTGTGCTACAATTAGGAAGTATTGTGCTATCCATTTCTGAATTTTTACAATCAGTCCTATTGCACAATCTGTATTCCTTCAGCTCCAATTACCCAATATCTACCATATTTCTATCCCTTGATGGTCTCTGTTCTTAACTGAAATTCTCCAAGTTCATTCATTAATGCTAGTTCATATCAGTGAGACCATACAGTATTTGTTCTTTTGTTTCTGGTCAGTCTCACTCAGCATAAGGTCCTCAAAGTCCATCCATGTGTTACATGCTTTATGACTTTATTCTGTCATACAGCTGCGTAATATTCCTTCATATATATATACCACAGCTTGTTTAGCCACTCGTCTGTTGATGGACATTTGGGCTGTTTCCATCTCTTGGCAATTGTAAATAATGCTGCTATAAACATTGGTGTGCAAATGTCCATTTGTGTCCTTGCCTTCATGTCTTCTGGGTAGATACCTAGCAATGGTATTGCTGGATCATGTGGCAATTCTATACTTAGCTTCCTGAGGAACCACCAAACTGCTTCCACAGTGGTTGCGCCATTTGACATTCCCACCAACAGTGGATAAGTGTGCCTCTTTCTCCGCATCCTCTCCAGGACTTGTCATTTTCTGTTTTATTGATAATGGTCATTCTGGTGGGTGTGAGATGACATTTCATTGTAGTTTTGATTTGCATTTCCCTAATAGCCAGGGAAGTTGAGCATCTTTGCATGTGCCGTTTAGCCATTTGTATTTCCTCTTCTGAGAAGTGTTTGTTCATGTCTCTTGCCCATTTTACGGTTGGGTTGTCTTTTTTTTTTAATTAAAAAAAATTTTTTAAACATAACAACATACAAACATGAACGTTCTTACCATATGATCATTCCATTCATGGTATAAAATCAATAACTCACAATATCATTGCGTAGTTGTATATTCATCATCATGATCATTTCTTAGAACATTTGCATCAATTCAGAAAAAGAAATAAAAAGAAAAAAATTCATGCATACCATAACCCTTACCCCTCCCTTTCATTGATCACTAGCATTTCAATCTACTAAATTTATTTTAACATTTGTTCCCCCTATTATTTATTTATTTATTTATTTATTTTTATATATAGCTCAGATGCAGCTTCATTCAGTGTATTTATTTATTTTTAATCCATATGTTTTACTCATCTGTGCATAAGGTAAATAAAAGGAGCATTAGACAAAAGTTTGAAAAGTGTGATTTCACAATCACACAGTCACATTGCAAAAGCTGTATCATTATATAATCATCTTCAAGAAACATGGCTACTGGAACACAACTCTACATTTTCAGGCAGTTTCCCTCGAGCCTCTCCATTATACTTTAACTAAAAAGTTGATATCTATATAATGCATAAGAATAACCTCCAGCACAACCTCTCCACTCTGTTTGAAATTTCTCAGCCATTTACACTTTATTTTGTCTCATTTCTCTCTTTCCCCTTTTGGTCGGAAAGCTTTTCTCAATCCCTTGATGCTGAGTCCCAGCTCATTCTAGGGTTTCTGTCCCACGTTGCTAGGAAGGTTTATATCCCTGGAGTCATGTCCCACACAAAGAGGGAGAGGGCAGTGAGTTTGCTTGTTGTGTTGGCTGAGTGACTCTTAGGCCTAATTTTAAGTAGGCTTAGCCTATCCTTTGTGGGGTAAATTTCATATAAACAAACACCAAGATCGAGGGCTTGGCCTATTGCTTTGGTTGTCCCCACTGCTTGTGAGAATATCAAAAATTCTCCACATGGGGAAGTTGAATTTTCCCCCTTTCTTGTCATTCCCCCAAGGGGACTTTGCAAATACTTTTTTATTCACTGCTCATATCACTCTGGGATTTATCGGGGATCACTTTAGACAAACCTACAAAATCTCATGCTCTACTCAAAGTTCCATGTACATACGGTGTTCAACTGAACTGTCCACATAAGTTATATTAGGAAATGCACTAGTCAAAATATAAATTTTGTACCAAATAAACATTTTTACTTTAGTCTTGCACATAAGTTAAAGTTTTAAAATATGAATGACCATCTATATACAGCACTCTGTAGTATTGACATTCCGTTGTTCTTCTTCACGCAGTTGTTTGTCTTTTTGTTGTTGAGTTGAACAAGCTCTTTATATATTCTGGACACTAGACCCTTATCTGATATATTGTTTCCAAATATTGACTCCCATTGTGTAGGCTGTCTTTTCACTTTCTTTTTTCTTTTTTTTTTTTTTAAAGAGAGAGGGAGGAAGGGAAGGAAAGACAGAGAAGGAAGGAAGGATGGAAGGAAGGAAGAAAGGGAAACATTTTTAAACATTTTCTTGTTTTTATTATATTTTGTTTGTTTGTTTGTTTTTTTACATGGGCTGGGGCCGGGAATCGAACCGGGGTCCTCCGGCACGGCAGGCAAGCACTCTTGCCCGCTGAGCCACCGCGGCCCGCCCTCTTTTCACTTTCTTGACAAAGTTCTTTGAAGCACGAAAGTGCTTAATTTTGAGGAGTTCCCATTTCTTCCTTTCTCTATTTCCCTTGTCCCAGACTGGTCAGAGCAGCTTAAGGACTGGTCTGATCTGTGGATCATACTTTGAGTGTCACTGTCCTAGAGCAGTTTTCAAATTGCAGGTCATCTGTTTGTTGGGTGGGAAATTTACTCACCAAGTTGTGACTGGCTTTTGTTGTTGTAGAACAGATTTCAGAGTTTGGTATGGGTTACAATTGCATAATTTTAGATTTTTACTTTTAGCTGGTCTGAGATATTGGAGACTAAAAGAAATATCAATAGAATGATTCAGCAATCATACTCATTTGTTAAACCTTACCTTCTCTGTGTAACTCTACCTTCTCCTTGGATCTTTCTCCCACTCTTGAGAGGTATTTGGGCTATGGCCATTCTAACTTTTTCATGTTGGCTGGGGCTGTCAGTTATATGGGATGGGAGATGGAATTAATTGATATTCTGGAGAGGCTGGCCCCTCTTCATTTCAGGACTTGTCTGGTCCAGGGACCCATTTGGAGGTTGTAAGTTTCTGGAAAGTTACCTTAGTCCATGGAACCTTTGTAGAGTCTTATATATTGCCCTAGTGTTCTTTAGAATTGGCTAGAATGATTTTGGTTGGGGTTTGGCAAGTGACTGGCATTTTTATAATATGAAACAGAACAGACATGAAAATGGAGTGCATGAAAGGTAGTGAGGGGAAGGAGAGCTTGTGAAAATGCTCATTTCAGTTTGGTTTGTAGAAACTTTGCTTTACCGGGATGGGAGATACGGTGTGTCGCTATGGGTTGCCATCAGGTGGCCCCTCCCCACCCGAGCTCCCGTCCCTAGGGTGTATTTCTTTGTCACCCCCACTGCCGAGCTAGGTGCCCTCCTGGCTCCATGGCAGGGGTCCTGTGCTGGAAGCCTCGGCTCTTCCACTTTCCTGTGCCTTTGTTCCTGGACAGCCTCCCCTCCCTCGGCCCTCCCAGAGTCCCCTGCCTCCCAGGTCCCGTGTGAACTGGTCCCATCACTGCTGGCCCAAGGCAGCCCTGAGATATAGAACGTGGGGTCCCTGCCCTCAAGAAGGAAGTAGCTGCGCAGGGACTTAGAGCTGTACTGGGGAGTCAGGGAGTGGAATGAATAGTGTTAAGTAAATATGCGATAGGAACTCAGTGATAATGCTGTAGGAACCCGGTCTCCCCCCGCCCCCTCCCCACCGGCTCCCTGCCGTCCTCCAGGAAAGGATGTGACCCCATGCAGGGGGCCGCCTTGGCTGCTGTCTCTTTTTTAGGAGCTCTGCTGATACTCTGCTCCCGCTCAATGGATGCACTATAATTTATTTAACAATTCTCTATAAACGGATCTCTGGATTGTTGCCACTTTATTTTTGAATGATAAACAATTATAAATAATATCCTTGGGCCTCTCCCTCACTACAATTGAGCTGCCAATTCCCAGAGGTCCCCTCACCGTCCCGCCCCCCCCCTCCCCATTTCTCATGACTTTATCCACACAGCCCACATTCCTCCTGCTTCTCTCAGCGTCCAATTAGCAAGGTCTCATGTCATGGAGTTAAACATGAGCCAGAAATTTCCTCCTCAGGCCACCCACCCTTCTCCCTGACAGTTACTCAGCTGGTTTCTTTAACCAGGCTTCCCAACTACCCAGATGCCTCATCAGGACCCTTGGTGGATGCAAGTAGCAACAACAACATCACAAAAAACCAACTCAAAATGGTTTTGACAATACCAAACATTTTTATTTAATAAGAAAAGAAGTCCTGAGGTAGGGCAGCTCCAGGAAGTCTAACAGTGAATCTACCACATCCCAAAGACCAGGTTCTCTTTGTTTCCGCTCTACCACCTTTAATGTGTTGGCTTGCTCCTTAGGTGCTAGTGCTTCTCTCATGGTTGCAGAGTGGCTGCTGAAGTTCCGGACATCACAGACTGACACAATATGCCTACAAGTCAACGAGGGAACATCTCTTTCTGTGGATCTATTTTTAACATCAAGGAAACTTTTTCCTGACGCAAGTGCTCCCAGCAAACTTACCCTCGGGTCTCATTGGCAAGGTCAGACCACGTGCTCGTTCCTTTTTTAACTCTTGGTAGAGCAATGGGGCCTGACTGGTTGATGAGGCATGGAGCTGTGCGCAGAAGAGGTTGGGTTTCAAAGGGGGAAAAGGGAATGGGACAGAGGTTGAGTAGGCAACTACCAGTCTCTATCATGCCAGCTGGGCAAGAAATCTCCCTAATAGGGGAGACTCCTTTTTTGTTTTTCTCAACCAGCTGTGCCTGTGACTCCAGCTCTGGAGATTTAGCTTGACTCCATTTCAGTTAGAAAGCATTTTGTTGAGGGAATGAGATATGGTTCAATACTTGAGGGAGCTCGTTGTAATGCAGGAGGGCGGAAAGCAGGGGTAGGGTACAGGGCTAAAGAAGGAGGAACCATGGTTGGGTCTGGGTTGGCTTGGATGCAGGGGACTGACCGACATGATCTCTGACCTGGGCCTCCCTGAGTGCTGGGGCCAAACCAAATGTCAGAGTTGGGGAGACTGAGGTGCAAGAGGTACACAGATGAGGGGATGCCAAGCCAGGGTTCCCTAGCCTTTCCCCTGACCCTCTAGTGGGTCTCATCCTTGCTCTTGAGTCACAGAGGGACAGGAAGGAAAGAAGGAGGGCTGTGAGTCAGGAGCCTACCTGGGGCAAAAGAAAAACACAGGAAGTGACTCAAGGCTTGTCGGGCAGATAGATGGCCGGCAGTGTTCCAGGATGGACCCCGGGGGAGTTGGCTGAGGGTAAGGTCCCCTCCCCAGAGGCTTTCAGTGCAGGCTGTCCTGGCTATTTCTGCCAGCCATGTTGCCCACAAGCCCTTCCCCTCCTCACCACAGCACCCTCTGCCCACTCTCCCATAAACAGCCTCTGGCTGTTGCAATTCCTGGCACCCACCCAGGTCCCGCATCCGGGAAGCCTCATCACCTCTGACCCCCGAGGGCTCTCACCCCCTTCCTCTGCCTCCCCCGAGCCTGTCTCCCTCTGCCTCCCACCCTGGGAGACCTTCTGAGCAAAGCCGATGCACCTGTGAGCAAGTACTAGGGCCAGTCCCTGGCATCGGATATGTGGCCCCAGGTGGAGTGACCAGTGTGAAGGCAGAGGGAGCACAGCTTTGTGATCCTGTAGGTCCCTGACTGTGTGAGGCCTTTATCCCACTCACTGGAGTCTGGGGTTTACCCAGAGTCCCAGCTCGCAACAAAGTGAGATTCTGCCTCACTTTACCACTGTGCTTATGCATCATGCTCCCTTAGGGACCTCCGAAGGAGGAGGAATGGCTAGGCCAAGACGTGGTTCAGGCATATTACTTTATATTTTATTTTACAGATGTGAGTCACATTATATGTATATTTTGCAACTTGTTTTTTTTTTCCAATTCTTATCTTGGATATCTTTCCATAATGGTATATAGAGAGCTGCTTTATTCTTTTTACTAGTTGCATAATATTTCACTTAATGGATCTATTATAGTTTATTCAAACAATTTCCTATAAATGAACCTCTGGGTTGTTTCCCTATTTTTTGAGAGGGGAAAAGTTTTGGTTATAAACAACACAGCAATGAACATCTTTGCACCTTTCCCTTTGAGCACTTGTATGAATGATTTTGCAAGATATAGTTCTAGAACTGAAACTGCTAGATGAAAATTTTTAATCTATTGATTTAAAATTCAATAGAAAATGCCTGATTGCTCCAGAATGTACTAATTTTCATTCCATTAGCATCGTATGAGACTGTTTAGCCTCCTCCTCTACGACACTGTGCATTATTGTATTATTCATCTCAGATGTTACTGAGCAGATAAGTGAAAAGTTAGCTTTTTAAAACTGACGTTTAAATTTTACTGGGAAGAGTGATGTATATTTGTATGAACAATTGTGTTTTCTCTGAATGATCTATTCATAGTCTTTGCCCAAGTTTTTCATAGGGTTATTGGGCCTTACCTTATTGTTTGGGCAATTTCCCTCTTTTTTCTTTTTTTAATTAGGAAGGTTAGCACTCTGTCATACATCTTGTAAATGTTTTTCTCTTACTTTGTTCCTTACTTTTGTTTATGGAGTTTTTTCTTTTAATTTCTATGTAGGTACATTTATTAATCTTCTCTGTTATGACTTTTGCTTTGTTCTATTTGCTACTACGATCAGAAAAACATGTACTCATGTTTTCTTCTGGAGCTTTTATGGATTTATTAAGAAATTTTAAAAATATTTGATCCAGTTGGAATTTATTTCAGTGTTAAGAGTTAGGTAGGAAATCCAGGTTTATTTGTTTTGTTCCAAATGTCTGACTAGTGTCTCGGTTTATTGAGTCCTCTATTTTTTTCTTTGTTAAGGCAAAATGCCTTCTTTGTCATATGCTTGATTCTCATGTTTATTTGAGTCTATTTCTAATTTCTTTATTCTTTGCTGCTGACCTGTTTCCCATGCTATTTAAATTATTGTGGCTGCATAATATTTTTAAAAAATGTTTTATAGGGCGACTCCTCCCTTGTTAGTTTACTTTTTTCCCCAAGGAATTTTCTGGCTCTTCTTTTATATTTATTTTTCCAGATGAATTTATGATCTTCTTGTCAAGTTACTCCAAAAAAGCAGCTGAAATTTTGTATAGAAATCCACTGCATTTATAGATTAATTATGGGGGCACTGACATGCTTACAATAATCACTTTTCTTCCAAGAACTAGGTTTCTCTCTCTCCATTTATTCAAGGCTATGTTTAAGTCCCTCATTTGAGTTTAATAGCTTTTTCCATGTAGACCTACGCTGTTTTTTTTTCCTTTTTTTTGCATGGGCAGGCAGTGGGAATCGAACCCAGGTCCCCAGCATGGCGGGCGTGAATTCTGCGACTGAGCCACCATCGCACCACCCCTATGTGTTTTTGTTGCATTCATGCATGGGCTCTTTTTTTTTATTCCTCTTAACTTGTCATTTCTTGTGTTTAGGAAATCTTGTTTTAAATTAGCCACCTTGCTAAATTCTCTGAGTGTTGCTCAGATTTCTTTGGATAATTCTCTGGGAATTCCAAGTATGGAATAAAATCATCTAAGCTTTCCCCTTACAATGTTTATGTCTCTTATTTTGTTCTTTTATGGGAAAATAATTCCAGAACTATGTTAAATACAAATGGTGATAATTTATGGTGACAGCTGATGTCCAGCTGACCACTTCTACGGTCTCTCCAATAAACATGTTGGGGGGAGGGGGGAGGAGGGAAATTCATCGGTTTATTTAACATATTAATAGAGTGGACTATAATGAATTTCCCAGTATTTTGCCTTCTCGCACTTCTGGAACGACCCACATTTGGTCTTGATGCATTCTTTTATTGAAACTACCCTTAGACATTGTCCCCTTTCTTAGCTCAGGACTCCGTTCTTAGCTGGTGCCTGCTCCCTTGGAAGTAAGCACCACAGGAGATTAGAGGAATGGGGGCTTAGCCACAGGAAGAGCTGAGACCCAGGGGTGGGCCTTCAGCCCCCAAGGAAAGGAGGACCCTAAGACCGAGAGCGGAAATAGCTGAACAGGGCGATGAGAAGGACTGGGCAGCAAGGAAGCCTGCTGAGGCTCAAGGAGCAGGAGGCAAGGATCCTTGGAAAAAAATCAGGCACTCTTCTGCTTGTCCTCTGGAGACGTCCTACCCCTCCATCACCCTCAGTGCTATCTCTTTTTTTCCCCCCAGCAGTTTTACTGAGATATATTCAGACACCATAAAATCCATCCAAATGGTACAATCAGCGGTTCTCAAGTATCATCACATAGCTGTGCTTTCCTCACCACAGTCACTTTCAGAACATTTTTTTACTCCAAAACAAAACCAACCAACCAAACAAAAACCCTGACACATCCGATACCCATTATCCTGCCATCATCGACCCTTAGTATTGGTGTAGTGCATTTGTTACTGTTGATAAAGGAATATTAAAACACTACTGTTAACTATAGTCTATACTTTGCATTAGGTATGTTTTCCCCATATACTACCCTGATATTAACTCCTTGTAATAGTGATGCACATTTGTTCTATTTCATGGAGAACATTCTTTTTTTTTTTTTCGCGTGGTCAGGCACCAGGAATCGAACCCGGATCTCTGGCATGGCAGGCGAGAACTCAGCCTGCTGAGCCACTGTGGCCCTCCCAGAACATTCTTATATTTGTGCTATTAATCACGATCATCACCCACCACAGGTTCACTGCGTTATACAGTCCCCTGTTTTAGCCTCTGCCTTTCCTTCTAGTGGCAGACACGACTCTAAACCTCCCCTTTCAACCACAATCACACCGGTAATTCAGGGCTGTTCATCACACTCACCATGTGCTATCATCATCTCTATCCATGTCCAAACATTTCAATGCAGCCTAATTAAACATTCTGTACACCTTAAGTGTCTGCTCCCCTTCTCTATCCACAGTCTATTTCTTGGTGCCCTATATTCTAGATTTTAGCTCTCTGAGTTGACGTATAATTACCTCATATTAGGGAGCTCATATAATATTCATCCTTTCGTGTCTGACTTATTTTACCCAAATTAATATCCTCAAGGTTCATCCTTCAGGAATTCATTCCTTCTTACAGCTGAATAATATTCCACTGTCTATACACACCACATTTTTTAATCCATTCATCGGTCAATGGACACGGGCTGTTTCCATCTTTTAGCAATTGTGACTAATGCCACTATGAACATTGGTGTGCAAAGGTCTGCATCCCTGCTTTCAGTTCTGGGCACACCTCAAGAAGTGGGATTGCTGGATTGTATGGCAGTTCTATTCTTAGCTTCTGCCCCAGGGCTATCTTAAGCCCCATTCTTTTGAGGGAGACACGGCCTGGAACTTTGGGCTGCTCCCACGGCCATGGAATCAGTGCAGGCTCAGGGGGACAGTTCTCTGCTGGGACAGGCAAGGCAGCCAGAGGAGCGCTCTGCAGCGGGGAGATCTCAGAAGATGTCCAGCCTGCCTTGGCTACTTCTCAACATTTTGACTTCATGCAGCGGCAGTGTCTGAAAGCAGTGGCCACCGCCCTCCCTCCTTCTTCCCCCTGGGCCTCTAGGGCTGCTCTTTGTCTTAAACATATGACCTCACCCCACCTTCCCTCCATTTCCTGACACAATCATGGGGATCTCCAGCCATGACCTTTTCCTAGGAACACTGGCTTATTTCACTGAAGCCCGTGGGTGAGCGCTGCTGTGCCCAGGGCTTCCTGGAGTGAGGAAAGAGACGAGGGAGAGAAGGGGGAGGCTTTTCAGAATAGACCATGACAGGTACAGGGGGCAGGGGTGGCCAAGGGCACCTACGTAGGTGATGGGTTGAGACCACATTGCAGGCAGGAGAAAAGAGGGCCTTTCAGATGTCTTTTCTGAACTGGTGCCCCTCTCCTTACCATAGCTCTCAGCTCCAGGAGCGTAGAAGGAACAACCCCTTGACCCTCAAAATCTTCCAGGCCCATGAACCCCTTTAGGCTCTCGGTTAGCCTGCTCATTGAAGAGGAAGGTAGGTGACTTGGCGGCTGTATGTGTGTGTGTGTGTGTGTGTGTGTGTGTGTGTGTTGGATTGGTTGATTGGATATATTAAAGTAAATTGACCCATCATGTTGGTAACAAATTAACAAATTTTATACCTATCCTACTGGCTCTATGTCTCCAGAGAACCCAACTGATACACAAATCTAAGGTGAAAGGGTCCGTCTAGATCTGCTCTACTTTTAAAATTGTGTTTGTTAAATTGTTAATGGATCTTCAATCAGATGAAAATGTTTTCCCAGTTATTTACTGGGAATAATAGCATCTGGACCACACAAAGGAATAGATAAAAGTTCTAGAAGGCTGATGGACATAACACAGGGCATTTGCACTGGCTATTCCTTCTGCTTCGAACATTGTTTGCTCAGATAGTCATGCTACCCCCTTCAACTGTTTCAGTCTTTGTTTTAATGCCACTTTCTCAATGATCTTTGCTCTGATTGCCATATTTAAAATTTTTAACTGTCCCTTTACTTTTCTAATCCATATTTCCCTGTTGTAGTTAAAATTTTTCCACTTACTATATTCTATAGTTATATAATTTACTTAATTATTTTGCTTACTGTGGCTGTTTGTAAGTGCTCAAATGGGTACAGGCACATCCCCAACACAGCCTTTTCTTTTCTCACGAGAGCTGATCAGGAGCATACACGGAGGTGGGTAAACTGAGTTAAAAAGCATGGTCAGCCAGTGAGAAGACAGGAGGCCAGTAAGAGTGAGTGGTGGTCTGGAGGCAGGGGATTGGATGTGGTGACCTCTGGATGTGGATTATGCCATGACGATGAAAGACTCTTTAGGCTGCCCCTGCCACTTCTGGAACACCCCAATAGGGATGACAGGAGCTTGTCTCATGCCCCAGCCACGGGAGCTGGGAGTGCAGTGAGGGGAAGCTGCTACTTACTGGGATCAGCAGGAAGGGGCTCCTGCCGTTGGAATGGGGCTCAGGTAGAAATCTAGTTTCTCGCAACTCAGCAAGGCAGGACCCAATCTTAGGGAGATGGGACCCTGGGTGGGCCACGCAGGCAGGGCTGGGATGGCGAGGCAAGATGGCGCCCTCGTGGCTGGACGGGGCGGTGGGGGTGGGAGACAGAGCGAGGGCTGGGCTTTGAGGACAAGGCAGGGGTACAAGGTGGAATAAGGAAACTTTGGTGTTGGGTTGGCCTCTACCAACCACAACCAAGAGGACTCTCCCTGGAATCGTCTTGTAAAAAGATGTTGGATTCTTGCATGATGCGGCTTCCTGTGGTAACGTAGGTGTCAGTGGTGGGTCCTGTTAAGTGCCCTGGCATGAGTCTTACTCATTTCCAGTCTTCTCAATTTCCGTACCAGGCCCCTGGCCCGGGGGAGCTTTAGTAAACATTTCCCAGATGTGCCGTGTGATATGAAGCCACGATGGCAGGGTGACTGGTTTTTGGAATAATAATGCAATTCCCCAGGAAAGCCTTCTCTTTTGGATAGACACCACCTGGTGTTAGCACATTAGGGAGAGCCCTCCCCATGGCCCCTGATCCAAAGACCCTCAGAGTCAGAGGGACCCTCTCCAAACTGTGCTTCAGGAGTCTTGGGGGCTCGATGGAGCTAAGGTTGAGCAGGAAGGACTGGGCCAAGGCCTCAGCGACAACCAAAGAGGTGCCTCTGCTTTGATCTGTTGTACATATTGGACTTCTGTATGTCATAAATTATGTGTCTTAAAGTACATTCGAAATGCTCTTTCAAGGGGCTGTGTCTATGGGGTCAGGACACCCTCCCTGGGATGCTGTAGGGTGCCTATTCCTGGGCTGCCATTTCCCAGCTCTGTGACCTTGGGCAGTCTGCTTAACTCCACCCGTGCCCCAGTTGCCTTTGCTGTAAAATAGGTGTGGCGGTTAGAAAAGTGAATGAAGTGCAGCACTTTGCACAGTGCCTGGCGAATAAGCGCTCGTCAGCCATTATGAGCATTGCTATTCTGCCTGCAAACCTCCAGGCAGCTTAACTTGTTGCCTCTCGAGAAGGCCTGCTCTGTGTCCCGACTACCTTCCCTGTTTCAGCAAGGGCCACTCCGCTCACCCCGTGGACTCGGTCTGAAGGCGGCCCCTCAGCAGGCGGGGGTGCAGAGCAGGAGGGGGACATCGGCACTAGAAAATAAATACGTTCATCTCTTGCTTGCCCCCTCCCGGGGTGTAAATGTGATGCATGTTTCTTCTAGAAAAGTGGGAAAATTTAGAAAAGAAAGGGAGAAGAAAATAAAAAAGAAACCTCCCACTACTTAATTATCCAGAGAAAACCATACACAGCATCTTGATTCTTCTCTGAGTTTTCTACGCTGCTATAACAAATTGTGACAAATTTCGCAGCTTAAATCAACCCTCATTTATTACTTCACAGTTTCTGTAGGTCACAAATCCAGGTGGGCTTGACTGGGTTTTCTGCTCCAGCTCTGACGAGGCTGACGTCAAGGCGTAGAAGGGTCACGTTCTTTTCTGCAGGCTCTGGGGCTGGATCCGCTTGCAAGCTCATTCAGGGTGTTGGCAGAACTCAGTCCCTTGCATGCGCATGACTGTGTCCTTGCGGGCTGTCAACTGGACGCCCTCAGGTCCTAGAAGCCTCTCTGCAGTCATTGCACAGGCCCTACATCTCAGAACCAGCAACGGCGTGCCGAATCCTTTTCGTACTTGGAATCGTTCTGTCTTCTTCCTCTGCCACACCTTTCTTCTGCTTCCAGCCGGGGAAGGGTCTCTGCTTTCAAGGTTCATGTGATTAGATTAGGTTCACTTGGATAATCCAGGAAAATCTTCTTATTTTTAAAATCCTTAACTTTAACCACACCTGCAAGTCCCTTTTTCTAGGTAATGTAACATACTCGCAGGTGCCGGGGTTTAGGGCGCAGACATTGTTGGGGGGGCTGCTATTTGGCCTGTCATGGTGTTTGTGCTTTCAATATTTTCTCCAGGCATATTTTCTTTATACAGAAATACCTGTAAAAGTAGGACTGTGCAGGTGTGTCTGCTGGAAGCTCAATATCACTTCCTTCCACGCTGACGCCGGCAGAGCAGGGGTGGAAGCCAGGAAACTGGTTCTCAGCGCCCGTACCAGCCAGTGGGAGGCACTTATGCAGGATTTGGCAAGTGAAGGAGAAGCATAAGTCATAGTGTTGGTTCTAAGGCAGCTGTTGGCATATGTGTGGGCTTCAGCAGATACGAGATTTTTGAGCAGCCTTCAGGCATTTTCTCTGCTCTCTGCTCTAGTGCTGGAGGCTGAGAGATAGATACTGTGGTTTCAGGGGCTGGCAATGAACGTGACAGTCAGTTCTTCAGCAGCTTTGTAAATACCTAATCCCCTGTATTAGATCCCTTTCTGCTTGAAATGCTTCGAGTGGTTTCTGGGTTCCTACCTGACTGAGCTTACTGACTATAAGGATTTATAATCTGCTCCTTTTTCACTTAATATATATGTATCATGAATATTCTTAAAATATTTAATAAAATGTGGATTTCCGTGACTGTGTGCTATTCCATCATATGGATGTGTCATGATTTATTTAACCAATTTCCTGTTGTTAGACATTTAGATCGTTTCCTGTTTATCAACCATGCTATTAAGGACATCCTTGGCCATGAATTTTTGTGCTCAACCAAGAATATTTATTTAGAATATATTTTTGAAGTGTGATTTTTACTTAAAGGGCATTAACTTTTTGAAAGCTTTTATGCTTATTTCCAGATAAATCATCTGTATTTTCTTTCCTTGGCTACTAGGATACTGTTCTCTCCTAGTTCTCCTCCCACCTCTTTGGCTACTCCTTCCCTGTCTCCTTGGCTGTTCCCTCCTCATTTCCCTGACCTCTAAACATTGGAGTGCCCCAGGGCTCAATCTTTACACCTCTCCTCTTATTTTTTTAAATTGTTAATTTTTTTTTTTTTTGCATGGGCAGGCACCGGGAATTGAACCTGGGTCTCCAGCATGGCAGGCGAGGACTCTACCTGCTGAGCCACCGTGGCCAGCCCTCTCCTCTTTTTTTATCTACACTTATTTCCTTGGTGGATCAATTCATTGCTTTAAATACTATTTACATGTGATGACCCCTTTATTTATACCTTAGGCCCAAGGCTTTCCCCTGAACTCCAGACTTGTGTATTCAGATTGCCTGTTCAACATCTCTACCTGGATGTCAAACGGAATAACAAAATCAACATGTCCCAAACTGAGTTCTTGAGCTTCCCTCTCAAACCTGCATTCCCTACGGCGTGTCTCGTCTCTTTTTCTTATGTCCTTCAAATGCTATCGGCTTTAACTTTAAACACACCTGTCATCTGATCACTTCTCACCAGCTCCACTCCTGTCCCTTGGTCCAATTCACCTTCTCTCAGTTAGATGATCACAACAGCCCCTGACGGGTCTCCCTGCTTTACCTCTGCACATGTTCTCAGCCAGAGCCAGAGTCATCCTGTTATAACATAAATCAGGTCACGTCATTCCTCTGCTCAGAGAACTCCAGTGGCTCCCAAATCCCTCAAGTAAAAGACAAGATCCTGGGTGCATGGGGGGTGCAGTGGTGGAATGCTCGCCTGCCATGTGGGAGACTGGGTTCGATTCCTAGCCCATGCACCAAAAAAAAAAAAAAGTCAACAAAGCCTTAACTGACTCTAAAGTCTCCCACTGCCCCTTTGATCCCCACCTTTCCCCTCCTCTCACTCACTCCGCTCCAGCCACTCGAGCCTTCTTGCATTTTCTCACATGTTCCAGACAAGCTCCCCATCTTGAGCCGTCATGAGCCACTGCCCCAGCTGTCCCCTCTGCTTAGAACACTTTTCCCAGGTGTCCACATGACAGCCCCAGCCTCTTTCAGGCCCTTGGTCACTGTCTCCTCAGTAAAGCCTTCAACCTCCCTCTCTAAAATGGTAACCCCTAGTCACCCTAACATGCCCAGCCCCAATTTCTACTTTACTTTCTCTATAGAATGCATCACTGTCTAACAAATTACATAAATATATAACTCATTTATTTTGTTTATTGTCTGTCTCCTCCCATTAAAATGCAAGCTCTGTGAGAGTGAGAAATTTTGTCTGTTTTTCACTGATGTATTCCCTAAGAGAATAGTTGGAGAACAGCTGGTACTGGATAAATATTTGCTGAATGAATTTGGCATTTTTCTTCTACTCTGTAGTCCCAACCCAACATATAAGGCTCTAATGTGGACTATTAGCAGAGCACATTGCATCTGTAGTGTGCACCTCATTTGACCTTACAATTGGGTTGACACAGCAGTAAAGGACGTTGGCTGCGCTGCTAACCTTTCTGGGCTATAGTTTTCTCATCTGTAAAATGGGAGAGAATAATAACCAGCCCACAGGGAGACTGTCAGAACCAAATAAGAGAATTCATGTAAATAATTCACATAGTGCCTGGCACATATTAGTCATGAAATAATTTCAAGTTAATTTATTCCTGTGTTCTGGTTTGCTAATGCTGCCGGAATGCAAATATACCAGAAATGGAATGACTTTTATAAAGGAATTTTACTAAATTACAAGTTTAAAGACTTAAGGCCATAAAAATGACCAAACTAAGGCATCCAGATAAAAATACCTTGACTCAAGAAAAGCTGATGTTCTGTCACATGGGAAAGCCCATGGTTGGTGTCTGCTGGTCCTAATTCCTGGTTCCATTGCTTCCAGCTTCTGATGCCAGTGGTTTCCCCTCTAAACACCTGTAAGCCTTTACTTGGCTCCTCTGGGACACAACTCTGGGTTCGAGCTTGCTTTGGAACCCGTGGGGAGGCACATGGCGATGCCTGCTGGGCTCTGCTTCTTCCACTGTCCATGTCCAGGCATCTCTCCCTGCCGGCGCTCCAAGCGTCTCCAAATGTCTGCATCTCTGTTGGCTCTGAAGCAACTGTGTTTACTCCAAAATGTCTCCCTTTTTAAGGGATTCTAGCAAATGAATCAAGACCCACCTTGAATGGGCAAAGTCACATCTCCATCTAATCAAAAAGCCACATCCACAATTAAGTGGGGTAAATTTCCATGGAAACAACCTAATCAAAGGTTTCCACCCTACAAATTGAATCAGGATTAAAGGACATGGTTTTTCTGGGGTACACAACACTTTCAGTACACCCATTTACAGGAAGAATCTGAAGTTCATAGCATTCAGGAATTTGCTAAAGTTTACCCAATAAAGGGCAGAATAAGGTTTGAACCCATGCCTTCTGATTCATAACACTTTTTCCACTAAATAAAACTTATGTAACAATCTAATTAGGGGTTTGGGGACTCGCGGCCAAAACCTAACGCTAGTGAGAGAGACGGGGAGCATCTTGATTTCTTTCTGGTGTTTCAATCCCCCTAGGACATTCTGGTCAAATCATCATCTAAATTCTGAATATCTTCAGCCTGGGGAACTCACTGGCTCCCAGACAGCCCATTTCATAGTGAGACATTCAGGCACCCCTGTAGTTTGTCATGCTATATGAACAGGGTGGCAGACCATGTTAGATATCCACCAAATACTGTTCTCCCCACCTTCCTTACAATTCCAGTTTTCTTCAGGGCAGCAGTGTGTTCAGTGGAAGCTAAACAGTCCAGGCCCCTTTGCAAATAGGGTGGGTGTTGTGACCTGGTTCTTGCCAACAGAATGTTAGGTAAAGATAGACTAAGCATTTTTTTTTTCTTGATTTAAAGGGGAGAATATTCAGTAGGCAGCATCTGCTACTCTTCTCTCTTCTACTTTTTCCTGCCTGGAATAGGGATGTGATGCCTGGAGGGCCAGCAGCCATCTTCTGAGCAGGGGGGTGGGAGTGGGGTAGTGGAGTTATAAGTTCGGGCTGGGAGGATGGAAAGCTGGAGGTAGCCTGGGTCACGATGGCAGTGTGGAAGCCCAACACCAGCCCTCGCCTGCTGCAATCTCTGTGCTTTTCATTTTGTGAGAAAAACAAGCCCTTCTCAATTAAGCCTCTGAGGTCAGGTTCCTGATACTCGCAGCTTAATGCAATCCTAACAGATACAATGACTCAAGGGTTCTGTAGCCAACACTCTTCCTTAGGCATAACAATTTGTGCTTTAGTTCCATTTTGTCATGAGGTTAAGTAAGTTCCAACATTGTAAGATTTTGGAGTGTCTCTGGAAAGCAACACTGTGAGGGTTGGATAAACAAAGGGATAAACCCAGGCTGTAACCAGTCCCAGTTGGGTGTTTCTGAAAGGGTCCTGGTGAAGTGGGCCCCTTCTCTGCTGGGCTCATCACCAGGGCATCCTAGGATGCCCTACCCCATGGAGCAAAACTAGAAAAAAAAAAAGGCGCCTACCTTTTGGCTCAGTAATTCTGCTTCTGGAAATTTGTTCTAAATAAACAATCAAAAAAATGGACAGCTATTGGTGTATGAGAAAATTCATTCACTATAGCATTATATGTACCAGCGGGAACTGGAAAAACCCTACACATCCAACAGGAGAGGAATGGCTAAATAAATGACAGCACAGCCACATTATATATTTAATGTGGCCTTGAGAAATCAGATTGTGGATAACTGTTTATTAAGGTGGGAAATCATTGCTAAAAATATAAAGTGTAAGAGAACGTTCGGCGCAGTTCCTATTTGTCAGAAGTACACACACGTGACCTCCTCTTCGCTGCCTCCAGCTCTCCCAGGGAGCTCCCAGCAGTAGCGGCTTGGCTCGTATTGTGCCTGCCTCCACCCCTTCCCCCATTAGAGCGTGGGGCCTGAAGGGTGGGACCCTGGGGGCTTCCTCTGGCCCCAGCACCGAGTAGGCAGACGGGGGACATGTGTGGGATCTGTGGGTGGGGAATTGGCCACCAGGCTTGACGCCACCCTTTGCTCCGGGAGCAGGGCCATTGCCCCCCGGGTCTGGGTGGGCCTGCCGTCCTCGTGGCACCCGTGTTTCCCCCTAACCTCCTGTCTCTGGTTCTCTGCCCAGGTCCTGCAACATCCCTGTTGGTCTCACGGGCCGGAGGCGGTGGTCCTCAGCCCTGGCTTTACCTAGAAAGCCGTGGGTAGTTCCCAATCCCTGGGGTTCACCCAGACCTGTAGACTTAGGTCCTGTGGGGGGAGCCGGCCTCCACGCCGGGATGCAGCTGCCGTAGCTCCTCTGCAGGGTCCCAAGCGGCAGCAAGGAGCAGGGTCCAGTCACGATGCTGGCCGTGGGTCTCAGCTGCTGCCCAGCCCTACGACGTTCACCCCTGTGCCACTTCGCTGTAAACAGGCAGGGCTCCTGGTGGCCTCAGAAGGCAGGTCTCAGAGGCCCAGCCATCCCTCTCTGTGCAGGCAACAGTGAGTGTACGTGATGTGGTGAGCCCCGCAGGCCAGGCTCTGCACCGGGGCTTCCCTCCGATTAACTCACTTAGTCCTCACGGCAAGTTGTGACGTTGGCGTCACTATTACCATTATTTCACAGAGGGGTCAACTCAGGTGCAGGGAGGTTAAATCACCTGCCCAGGTCAGCCGCAGGATGGGGATTCAGTCCCAGGGGGCCTGGTGCCAAAGGCTTGGCTGAGCCCCTCTGCCCTGTTATATGTGAGTTAATGTTTAGGAACCCTTCTAGGTGTTAGGGACCTTCCCACCTAGCAGTTGTTCCAGAAATTAAGAGGAAGAAAATCTGAATAAGAATTCTAAAGAGCCGGGAATGCTGAAGGCAATGGGCTCCACCCCACCCTCTCTTCCCCAGGTAAGTGCTGGGAGGGTGGGTGAGTGGGTGTTGGTCCTGCACTGTCCCCTTCTGACCCTGGCCTTGTCCTCTCCTCCTTATCCCTCCAAGAACCTGCCCCTTGTCCTCACAGGACCCAGGCTCCTTTTGACAGAACCGTGCTGTAATCGCATTATGCCTGCCTCTGCCCCCTGCTTGGGCCACCCGGAAGTGGGGCAGGCATCTAGCAGCGAGGCAGGGGCTGTGGAGACAGATGGGACCCGGAGGAAGATTTGATTACCTGCTTCCTCCCCGAAGCCGGTGTGCCCGGTAACTGTGTTACAGCCCATTATTGATAGGCTCCTCTGGGCTGCGGCTTGAGATTTGGTTTGTCTTGACTTGTTATTCTCATTGGAGCTCAGAAACAGATGAGCTAGGGCTTAGCTCGGAAGTCTGCAGCTAGGAAGTGGGGAGTGGCAAGAGATGAGGGCTGTGGGGATGGGGTGGGGAACAGGGGTCAGCTGGGGCCAAGTCAGAGCTGAAAGCAAAGGCCCAGGACAAGGGGGAGAAGACGGGGCTGCAGGTAGGGCTGCAGGGGCCTTGAATGGCTGGCCGAGGAGACTGATTTGGATGTGGTCAGTATTAGGGAGCTATGGTGGGCTCTTGAGCAGGGGGAAGGGAGAGGTGACTATGGTTTTGGAAAAGAGGAACAAGGAGTATGATAAAAATCAGGTAAGATAAGGGAAGGCTGAGACCCTGGGAGGAGGGCAGAGTATGGAACCAAGATGCACTGGGTTCAGACAGAGGCAGAGGGGAGCGCGCTAGGCCCGTGCCTGTGTGGACTCTCCCCCAGTTCCGAAGCAGGCTGGTGCCGCACCATATCAGGGCTAAAACAGCTGCACGGCTGGGCTGCGTCATGGCTCGGCTCACACGCAGCCGAGCAGAGGGCCCGAGGAGACGAGGAGACCGTCTGATGCCGGTGCCTTGTTCTCCCTGCTGGACCGCCCTGCCTTCCAGGGCTCATGAGGCTGGGGCTGGTGGCCGGGACCCCTCCTGGGTGGGCAAGAAATAGGTATCCCCATTTGATCCACTCATCCTCCTGGCTCTTAGAACTCACCACTGCAGCTGCAGCGATAAGCTGCCGCCGTTCCTTGAGCGCCGCGTCCTCCAGGCTGTCAGCGCATGTCCTGGCCAGCCATGACTATCCTCGTTGGATAAGTGGGGAAGTGGGGCCCAGAGAGGTCAGGGGCCTGCCTGCTGGTGCAGCTGGTGTGAGGGAGGGACCGAGCAGGAATTTCATTGCAAGCCCATCTGTCCCTTCACCACACTGTGCCCATTACCAGACTCTGGCTCCTGTATTCCCAGACTCCATTTGCTCTAATCCTGGGATTACTGGGGGTGGGGGGTAGGGGGGAATTGACAGTGGGACTCAGAACAAGCTGCTCACGTAAGGAAACTTCTCTGAGAGTCCCTAGGCCTGCCTCTTCCCCACCTCATCTCCCTTTACATCACAGACCTCCATCCCTCCCTGCCTGAACCCCCGGGGCTGGCGGAGAGGGGCTGTGGGCAGGTCAGGGATGGCCTGGTACCCATGGGGACACTGGGGTGGCGGGGCCAGGCTGCGCCCCTGGGCTTGGCTGTACCAAGGAGGGGTGTGGTGGTGGTGGGGAGGGAAGGGGCCTGCCAAGCGGGGATCATGTCCCTGCAGGAAGCCAAGAGTCTCAGAGGACAACCAAGAATTACTGTGCCTCAGCCCATCCCCTAATCCCTCTGTGCACACTCCCTTCCCTAAGGATCTTCCTCGGAAATAAAGCTGTTTAATTTTCCCAGCTCAGAGATAATGAATGGAGGATTTGGGGTGGGGTGAGGATGGGTGATGGGGGACTATGGGAAAAGAGGAGCAAATGGAAAAACCAGCTTCTGACATGCCCGATTCCCCAGGAAAAGCCAGGAAAGCAGCCGTGTGAGCACAGGGCCGCCACAGCCCCTGACCGGCTGTGTGACGGAATGGATTTCCTGACCGCTCCTGCCAGTTTATCTTACTGTTTGCATGTTCTCAGAATAAAGATGGAAACTGCATGTGTTGGGCACAGGAATTCACGGACTGGTGAGCATAATTATTGTGGTGGGGCGGACGCTGACGGAGGTGGTCATCGTGGCAGAGGCCATGGTGGGTGTGATAACAGGGACAGTGTGGAAGTGACGAAGGGTGGTCATGGGCATGGAGCGCCCTGAAACCATGATGGGGTGGGGGTGGAAGATGAGGGGGTGGCCTTTGTACCTCGACACACCTGGGCCCCCATCCAGCCCATCTCTCTTTAGTGGTCATTTGGGCACGTCAGCCTCTCGGAGCCTGGTTTTCCCATCTGCAAAATGGGGAGAATAATAACTATTGGTGGAGTTCGGAGTTCTGATTTGCAGCCCTCCCTGCTTCCGGGGTGGGCTCAGACTCCACCAATTCTTCCAGATTGAAGGGGCTTCTTTGGTCCCTCTGTCTTCTCTGGTTTCTTCTCTTCTGCCCACAAACTTCCTCCTGTCATTCCCACCAGCTCTCATCTTAATCACCATCCCAACCCCTTCCTCCACAGCCCCACACACTCTAAAAAAGAAGTCTGCATTCACTGCCTCTACTTCCTGACCTCCCACTCGCTCCCTAACCCCTCTTGGTATGTGGGTTCCCAACATTCTACTGGAACTGCCTTCTCAAATCATCAGAAGCACCTCCCATAACCCCTTGGAGGAAATTGGTTCCAGGGCCACCAAGGCTTCCGAAGAGCCTCTTCTCAGGGCCTTCGGGACGTGCCCAGTTCAGCTTCCCCACTGCCCTGCGCTCTTCCCGCCCCTCATGGTTCCAATCTCAAGCCCCTCAAGCACACCGAAGTTCCGCGCTCGCCTAGCATCCCTCTTTCTCTCTACATGTTCGCCAGGGCAAGTTTACCTGCCCTGGTTCCAATTCCAGCCTGTGTCCAAGCAGGTCTCAAGTCCATTTCTCTGGCCCATCAGCTCATCTGGCCAAGAGCCCCACTTCTGGCAGCTGGCGACCTCCCCAATGAACTCTCTCCTGCATGCAACACTCAGACCGTCCCCGCCGATCCCTCCCAGATCCACTGGCCTTATCCACCCCCATCACCCCAAATCAAGCCCACAGCTCTTCTCCTCTTCCCACCTACCCACCAGTCCTGTCAATTATCCTGGGTCATGATTCTTTTAGAAATGAATACAGAATCTAATTTTTTTCAAAACATGAAACCAGCTCATCATTTCACTTCGCTCTTTTAAAGTCTCCCATCATGGCTAACCCTCTTTGGTATTAAAGCAAATGAACCATATAAATCTTGAGTCTTTTTTTCACTAACTAGAAAAATACACTCTGTTATGACAATCCATAATATGTTCATCTGTGTTGTATGAACTGCTTGTTTTAAAAACCACTTTGACAGTGTGGCAAATGTCTCAGAAACTTCCTACGCATCATTGCTTACTTTCAGTAATAGGAGAAAGTAATTTGAATCAACCCTCTTGCTGAGGGCAACAAGAAAATTTGGATATTAAAAACATCAAATTAAACCCAATCGAAGAAAAACAACAGCGACAAACAGCTTGAGGCATCTGGGTACTAATACAATTATCAAGATAGTGGAGAATTGCTGGGCTACAATTTACAATTTGTAAAGGACAGAGACCAGAGACAGGGGTGGGGTGTGTGTGTGTGTGTGTGTGTGTGTGTGTGTGTGAGCTTGGATTTGCGAATGCTTTCCTCTTGGGAACTGAGGGAGGGACTGAGAGAAGGAAGGACTAGGAAGGGCTTTTGAAGGTCTCCTGGGGAGATGAGACAAAGCATACCAAAAGGTGTTTGGTGAACCCCCTGCTTTCAGTTGGGTCCCTAAACGGCTGCACCTGAGGAGTAGGATGAACTGGAAATAAACAGATTCTCACAGGGGCTGCAGCTTAGTTTTGAGTCATCTCAATTCCTGAAGGTGAATTAAAGTGATCCAATGTTGCTCTGCCTTCAGGCTCTTATAAATTCTCTCTGGAAGAATATGTCATTCTGGTCTTAAATCATTTCTATAAACAATTTTGCAACTATGGTGTCCAGGGCACAATAAAAAAAATAACCAGGCATGTAATGAGATAACATACAATCAAGACATATGATGGGGATTCTAGATGTTAGAATGATCAGATATATATTTTTAAAAAATATCTTGCTATATTCAAGGAGATAAAAGACATGATTGAGAATTTGGGCAGAGAATTGAAACCATATGAAAATGGCAATTATAGATCTGAAAATTATAACTACTGAAATTAAAAATTCAACAGATAGGTTTAATAGCAGATTTATAGCTGAAGAAAGATTTAGTGAATTAGAAGATAGATCAGAAAACATATCCAGAAGGAAGCATGGAAAGGATGGAAAATATAGAAGAGAGTCTAAAAAACATAGAGATACAGAGAGAAGGTTTAAGAAATGGGTAGAAGCACTGTATGAAGAGATAATTTACCAGATTTTTCCAAAACTGATGAAAGACATCAATCCATGTGTTCAGTAAGCCCTA
Organism: Tamandua tetradactyla; assembly: GCF_023851605.1. Taxonomy (NCBI): domain Eukaryota; kingdom Metazoa; phylum Chordata; class Mammalia; order Pilosa; family Myrmecophagidae; genus Tamandua; species Tamandua tetradactyla. The sequence goes on along the minus strand of NC_135331.1, from coordinate 101,648,355 downwards.
ACAACATAAAGTAGCATAAATAAATGGAATCCACACCTCGGCACATCAGAATAAAATTAAAAGCTGAAAATAAAAGGTATGGAGAAAATTCAAAAAATAGTCAGAGATAAATACAGATTACGTTCAAAGTAATCTGTATTAAATAATGATTAAATAATGGAAATGATGGAAATGATTAAATAATGGAAATGATGGAAGCCAAAAGGCAATGGAATTCTTTAAAGTGTTGAAAGAAAATAACTGTTAACCTAAAATTCAACACACAGAAAAACAATTATTTAAGTGTAAAGGTTAAATAAAAACATTTTGAGACAAAACTGAGAGAAGACCCACATTAATAGGATAATTTTCAGGCAGAAGGTAAACAATCCTAAATGGAAGGTCAGAGATGAAGGGAGAAGTGAAAACCAGTGAAAAAGGCAAACATAAGGAAAAAATAGAACAATATTGTCTGTAAAGAATTATAACAACAATTAAAGTGTTTGGAGAGATTAATATTCTAAGATCCTTGCATACATTTTTTTGGGAAAAAAGACAAAGAATCCATTCATATTATTAGTTGATAAGTTAAAAATGCATGCTGTAATCTCAGAGTAGCTACTAAAAAGTAAGCAAGTGAATAATTTCCAAGTTTTGGGGGGAAATTGAATAAAGTATTTCCAAAAGAAGGCAAAGAAAAAGGGAATATAGTATAGGTAGGACATATAGAAAGCACTTAGTAAAACGGAAGATTTAAACTTAAATGTAAAAATAATTTCATTATATGTAAAGTGACTAAATTTTCCCAATAAAAGGCAAAGATTCCCAGGCTGAATAAGTACAAAAATCCAGTGAATCCAATCCAATAAGACATACCTAAAGCACAGAGATACAGAAAAAATGAAAAGTAAAGGGATGGATCACTTCCCGACATTTTGGCTAAGATCAAGTGTAGTATCTGTTCTTATCAGTTTAATATCTGATATGTCCTCTATCTGAGGACAATACATTAAAATAATTTTTGGAGATGGGATAGGAGCTTGCTGTATCCAATCCACACATTGACCTGATATTGCAGTATGTCCAGGAATGGTTCACCAAAAAAAAAAAAAAAAAGTAAAGGGGTAGAAAAAGAAGAAATGCAAACACAAAATGCAACACAATAAAAAAAGTAGTGTAGCTATATTAGTATCAGATTAAATAGATTTAAAGGAAACAATCACTACATATAAAAAGAGATACTTCAGAATGATATGAAGTTCAATTCAATTCACCAGAAATATATAATAATTCTACATTCACATATACCCAATCACTTGACTTCAAAATATATAAAACAAAATTGACAGAACCATATAATTGTATTGCAGATTCCTTCTCTACCTTCCTGATTTCTTGGGGTCACAGGAACTGGCCATGTCAGCTGTCAGAACCCTCTCTCAAAAATATCCAGTCTGGTTCACTTATGGAGTCATATTTAGACAGGAAGTCACCTTGGCTAACTCACTCCAGTTGTATTTAAGTACGTCTGTTTTGCAGATTCTAGCAGTGCCTTGCCCATCTTCCAAGCACTCACCATTTCCCCACTCAGCTACCTGGTGGTTTCCGACAGCAAGCACCTGAACTCTGCATCTGAGCGGCATGCCAGAAGTCCCAGGAAGTTAATGTTTCCAGTAGCAGCCCTCAAAAATGATAGGTATCAGTGGACAACTACTTCAGCATCCTTACCCTTCAAGGGATTGCTCAGAGGTGTGTTTCTAAACTGCCTGTCAGAGATCTCTAGCAAGATTGATTTCCAGCTGGTCACAGTGGTAACTGGCTTGATAGAATGTCCTTTATTGGTTGCCTTACCTCTCCTGCTTGACATACCCACTCCCCTACTGATGTTCCTTGAGATTCACCTTCCAAATAAACTACATTCAAATCCTTATCTTAGGGTCTGCTTCCAAGGAAACTCATACCAAGGCAATGCCCCTTCCATTGATAAGGACATAGCCGATCCCTGTGATGTCTCTTGGCTCAGATGGTCCCCATTCCCCATCCTCTTGACCCTGTCCTCCTCTGAGACCTCACATGTATCTTCATCTGGACCGTTTTGACAGTGGTTTCCTTCCCCTATGATCTCCCTTCCATTGCTTCACCACTGGCAGCCTGAGTAATTCCTACTAAGCATAAACTCATCATTGCATACCTTCTACTACCTTCTCCTCTGATATCTTCAGTGGCTTCCCATTGCCCAATACTCAGCTTGACGTGCAATGCTTTCTGCAATCTGTCTTCAATTTACCTCTCAGCCACCCCCCATGTCCTCCACTGCTCTTCTTTCCAAAGCCTGTCTTCATTTCTCAGACACCTTCACTCCTGGGCACCAGTCCTTATGCCTTACCCTAGCCTGCCGTGGCCTCCTCCACATCCAGGCATCACAAGTCTTCTCATCATCCTTCAAGGCTTAGCCCAAAGGAAACCTGTGTGAAGTTTCCCAGTGTCTCATGTTAGTCTTTGCTTCTCCTGTAGTGCCTCAAACTTAGTAACTGCTGGTGGATTTTGAGAACAGATGCCACTGAAATCCTCAAGAACCGGAACTCCTAGAGCCCCCTCATTGGATTGCTTATCAAGACAAATTTACAGAGCAACCTTGGTCCAGTCCCTTACCCTCCTTGACTGAGTTTCTGTTTCTGAAAAATGCACAATAAGTACTTGGGACTAGAATCAGTGTTTCTCAAAGTGAGGTAAGGGTGCAATTCTTCGGTGTGCAATCTGCCTTGGGCATGGATGACATTTAGTGTCTTTGACCCCATACTCAATGTCACAGCACCCCTAATCACAATTTTAATTTAGTTACAATTAAAAAGACTGCAACACATTTTCAAACTCTTGGGAGCATCTCCAGCAGAGTGGGTGATTCCTTAGGATCGACTAGCTCAGATATTCTTAGAATCCTCTAAGATAGGACCATTGGTAGCCCAGAACCATGCAGTAGCCTGGGCAGTGGGTCAATGACGGGAAGATCTGGAACCAAGCTGAAAACAATGCCTAGGTCGCGTCCAGCTTGTGAGCCTTCAGAGGGGTAGGTGGGGGCCAGCTGTGTTTGGGGACCAGGAAAAGACTCGGGACTGACCAACAGGCCTGTGGGTGGTGATTAAGGCCAGGAGAATGATTGTGACAGAACTCCTGCTGGGGGAGGCTACCGACACACCTGGTTGTCTAGCCTGGATGGTAGAGGCAGAGGAAGATTCTCCTAATGGAGAGTGGGGAGAGATGGAAGGAGTGAATGAGATAACTGCAGAGCAGCCAATCCTCGGAGATGGTTTGTGGTTGTGACCCTGGGCAAAGTGAGTGTTGCCCAACGTTGAGAAGTCAGGGTGAATTTTCAGGGGGATGTTCTGGGAATCATTTCATTCATTGATTCACTGAGTTATCCATTCGTCAAGAATCTCTGAGGTTGGAATGAGACCGTTCCAATCTTGTATGTGTTCTGGGACTACAGCTCATCCGGGCTGAGGTGCCAGAGCTTTGGTGACTGATAAAGGAGGAACTTGAAAGTGGAAGACTTTGTCAGTGCTTATTCAGCTGGGTCCGGGGGAGGCTTCTTTGAGTTGAGAACCTTCAACAAAGGACGGGGGGGAAGCAGGGTAGAGGTGTGTGGGGGGGGGAGGGCTGGAAGGGAATGTGCCAGGTACGTTATCACCTGATCTAATGCACACAGCCACCCCATAAATTAGAAGCTATGATTTCTCCCATCTTGCATATGAACCAATAGGCGTCCAGTTCTTAAGTTCAGAAGGGCATTTCTTCAGGCTTGCCTGGCTTGAATAGCACTGAGAATCTCAAACGGCTGTTGCTATGATTTTCTGCAAACCTTTGGATCTCAGTGGTGGCTGCCAGAGGGGACGGCAGCCTCTGTGCCCACTCTGGTCCTTCTGACAGCAACATCTGTCCTTATGTTAACGCCATACATCAGTTTCTAGAAGTTTGGTTATATGGCCAGTCTCCCAGAATCTGCTTGCCCTCGGACAAACTGATAAAACTGATTTTTAAACTTTCTACACTAAGGACCAAGTCTTGGCAACTCCACTTAGAACCCATGAGAATGTCAGCTGGCACGTTCTCAGTACTTATTATGTGCCTGACACTGCTCTAAGCAATTCAGATATACTAATTCATTGAACCCTCGCATCAGCCTGTGAAGTCGGTTGCTAGCCCCATTTTACAGATGAGAAAACAGAGGCACAGAGAGGCTGAGTAACTTGCTTAGTCTCACAGCTGATAAGTGGCAAACCAGAATTCAAATCCAGGTACCCTGGTTGCAGAGCACAGCAGCCTAGTGAGGGGCTCCCTGAAGCGGATTGCCCCCCTTGGCTTAAGGACAGCTGGATTTAGAAGTCTGAGGTCTATGATTTCTGACCACACCACCAATTAGCTGTGTGATCTTAAACACATCACTTACCCTCTCTGAATCCCCATTTCCTCCTCAGTCAAATGAAAGGGTTGAACTGCATGATCCCTAGTTCGGTTCTAGCTCTGACATTTCAAAAGGATTCGTCAGGCTAAAATAAGCAGCAAGAGTCGCGTTGCGGTTGGGAAAGGGCAGCCTGGGACGTGCGTGCGTGGAAGCTGGGAGGCTCTCCCGAGGTGAGGGGGCGTTGAGGGCTAATTGCAAGCGCATGAGCTCAGCTGGGGGCCACTTTCTCCCTTCCTTGCCCACAGCTGGTCTCTGAGTCACTGACGGGTCATTGGCCACAGTGAGGCTGCTGGAGACAGGGCAAGCCCTGAGCAGGGACAGACGACAAGCCCATCCCAGTTCCAATCCTGGGTCCCACAAGGAGCCTGCATGCTCTTCCCAGGCCATGCCTAGATGCTACTGCACTGCCAGCCTATGAGGACATGGCATCTCTGCCCCCTGAGCAGAATACTCCCTTCTGTCTTCAATTCTGCCAGTGGTGACACTGTGTGCTGTTCAATTTATATTCACTGAGTGCCTACTCTGTGCCAGGAGCAAGGTACAGAGACAGGCAAGGCTTGGCCCCTGCTCTCAGGGAAGTTGTGAGTATGTGTGTCGGGGGTGGGGTGGGTGGGGGCCCAGGGCCTCACAGGCATGAGGCTGGATGTAAGTCTCAGGCTTCTGAACCTGCCAGGAGGAGCTCAGAGTCAGAGTACCTGCCTGTGCTCAGAGCAGGGGCTATGAAGCCACCAACCCCAGGGGTAGAGCCAGGTGGGATCAGGTGCCAAGTCCATCTTTCCCAACCCCGCCCTCGACCTTGCCAGAGGGCACTGACCTCAGAACTTGAGCAGTCCTCATGCCAGGGGGTCACCCTCTGGGAAAAGAGCCAAAAGGGGTGTGTGTGTGGGGGGGGGTGTTCGGGAATGTGACTTCCTCTGGAAATCTGGGAATTTGTGGGGAGGGGAGTCAGGACTGAGCTTCTCCTGAGACAACTCTCTCCTTGCCCAGCTGTGAACATCATGCAGCTTGACACACCTGGTGTTGCTGGCCTGATGGGCAGGGTGCATTTCTGCGTACTTGCATGTGCAAGGGCATCCTTCACTACACCGTGGGTCCTCGAAGACGGGGGGCTGGCATGGCGCCTGTGTCACAGACGCAGTTAGGAGACAAAGGTCAGATATTTCCAACCTTCGGCCAGTGTACAACATTCTCTGTAGCAATTATCAGTAATTTTTCATCCATCCACCCATTCATTCATTCCTCATTTGTTCCTTCATTCAACCTGCAGCATCCCTGAGAAGTGCTCCTCTTGGTTGTCCTGAAACTCATCCCTGAGAAGCTCAGTCCTGAGTAACCCGATAACATGGGTTGACTGACTTTTAAAAATTCTGACTGTTGATGATTTGAAACCCGACTTCTTAAGTTCACCTTCTGCTGGTGCCTCGGAGAGCGAAGGCATGCTCGACTCCCTCCCACCCCTTCGGCTCCTTCCAAAGACATTTATTGACCTATTACATGCCAGGCACCAGGCAAGAAAATACAGCCCCTGAGCTCCCAGGGCTCACAGTCTAGTTAGGAAGGCACCACGAATCAATCACCTGGCAAGTGCTATCCCAAAGCAGGACCTGGTATTAGGCAGAGCCTATAAATATGGAACAGGATCCATGGAGAGGTTTAACAAAAGAAAAACAAGCTTCTCCAAGGAAGCGATGCTTTAGCCAGGGGAGGGGGGAAGTTGCCAGGTGGAGGATGTGGCACTACCAAGCCTGTGGCTGGAGGGTGCGGAATCTTCAGGGCCTCTATCTTTCTTTCTTAGGGCTAAACATCCCCGTAGCAGTTCCTCCTAAAATGGTGCTTCTGACTTTTCCCCATCCTGTCACCCTCTCTGGAATTGTCCCTCTGAGTGGGAGACCCTGCGCCTGCCCCCAACCCCTCTGCTCCCGGAGGGCCCAGCCAGCTCGGAGCCCAACGGGGCTGCCTTTCTCTATGTGTGGACATTGCCCTCCCCATGGTGCAGCCCAAGTTTGCACACTTGTTGCTCCCTGACAGACAAGCCCCCTCCCCTGGAATGTGCATGTGACCGTTCTTACAGATGGTTTCCCCTATCTTACGTCTGGGCTGTGAGTGTTTGACCTTGAGCTCAAGTCCTGCATTTGGCCCCTCTGGATGCTCATCTCTCTGGTATGGTCTGTTAGCTCAGACCCACCAGGGTCTGCTCGGAGTCTGAGTTCTGCTGCTGCTCCAATGCCCAGGGCTGCAGTCCTGCGAATGTGACCAGCAAGACATCTGCAAATCCTGTCCACATGTCCTGGAAAGGGGCTGGCAGATAACATCTCAAGCACGTGAGGGTGGGGGGAAACCCGGGGTTCCTGAGCACCTGAGCGCTGGTTCCGGAGAAGCATCTGCCCTGGGGCACCAGAAAGAGGTGGCCAGGGCTTGGGGCCTAAGCTGTGCTGGCATTGCATTGCCTTTGATCTCTGGCTCCCTACCCTGTGCCCCTCCTCAGCTTCTCATCAATAGAGAGGGAGGAGTGGGGCCAGTTGCGTGTGCCTGTGGCAGTGTGGTGCACGCATGTCTGGTTGTACACTGAGCTCATAGGAACGGTCCCCTGAGGTCTTGAACTTGAACTGTCTTTTGCTGTTCCATAGGGTGGGCAGGTCACCAGAGCCTAAGCCTGTTGTCCTACCTGTCTAACAGCCACACCAGTAGGCTCATGCATACAGGCTGCTGCTGCCGCAGGTGGCTCCACCTGCCCACCTGCAAGGACTTCAGTTTCCACCCCAGACCCCTCAGGGACCTGATCCAGCAGAAGTGGCAGCTGATCAGGACCCCTCCCCAGACTTTTATTTCTGCCAAACAGTCTCCCTGCCAAGAGGCCATCTTCTCCAGTCTTCCCTTCTTGCCAAAGCCCCTGCAGGAAGCCCTCAAAAAGGACAGCTGTTATCGCTCTGCTTTTAACCCTTCCATGGCACTGTCCTCCATGAGGGAAGTCCAGACTCTTTGCTGCGGCATGTCAGGCCCCACCCCGGGCAGTGCCCTCTAACCCGGGCTCGGCCATTCTGTATGACTTCCCTGCACTGAGCACTGTTCTGAGGTATCCTTCTGCATGGGCTGCTCCATCTCCATCCCACCCTTCCAGGTCCCTTCCGCCTCAGTGTAGATGTCAACTCCTCCAGGAAGCCCTCCCTGACCCTCCTCTGTGCTCCCATTCTGTAGGCCCTAAGAGGGCAAAGCCCATTGTAGTTTATTGTGATGTTTTCAGAGGCTGATTCAGCAAATGTTATTAAATGAATGAAACAATAACCTCTCTGGGTCTCATGGTTTTTATCTGTAACATGAAAATAATACTATTTGACACACAAGGCTCCAAGGAGGGCCATGGGAGATAATGTATGTGAATTTCCTATCACTGTGCTGGACAAATAGTCGATGCTTCAGAAACATAGCTCTGATTTTCCTGCCTTTTAATGTTTATGGGGTACATAGTTTTTTGTTTGTTTGTTTTTGTTTTTTTCATGGGTAGGCACCGGAAAATGAACCTGTACATGTTGTTTTCTGTTTAAAAATGCTGTTCCCTTTTGGAGTCCTTTCGGCCTTAAAGCACTGCTAGATTTTTGTTGCTCAGGTCTCTGCTTAAATATCACCCTTCACAGAGAAATGCTTTGACCACCCCTCTCTAAAATAGCCCCCTCCCCACCACCACCACCACTCTCCACTCCAGGACTTGCCTTATCATGACCTGAACTCTCTTTTTTGTCTTTCTTGCGGACCCTCTGTCTCCACCACCCTAGACGTGAGGCCCATGAAGCAAAGGCTCGGCTGCCTCTACCTTGGCTGCAGCCCCAGTGTGCCCAGAGCCCTGCTGGGCCCTGGTGGTCTAGGGGTTTCCAGGGACAAGGCTGTGACGTCTCCCTGGGGACAAATGCCACTCTCTGTGTGTGTTTGGGATAGAGGATGGGGAGGCATCTCTCCCCCTCCCTTATCACACATCCCAGGGAAGTGGGGCTGGGGGAGACTTCTGCTGCTCCCTCAACACAGCCCCTGAGGGGGTTCAGAAGCCGAGGCCTCTCCAGAGCCAGGCAGACACAGGTCACCTGCGGGGGGGCGGGGAGGAGCGGGAGGCAGCCCTTCCTTTCCCAGGTGGCCCTAGGATCTGGGTAGGACACAAGCCTTTCTCAGCACACCTGAGTTGCAGCCCATTTGCCAGCAAGGAGGGGCTGAGCGCGGACTAGCCTGGGGCTCTTCTGTGGAGTCCCTACTTAGGAGGGACCCGCTCCGCTGCCCTAAGCTGGGGAGCCCAGGCCCAGGCCTGTTTCTTATTAGTGCCAGTTTTCTTCATTGCACCTCACCTGCGCCTCTCCTCACTCTTATCTTCCTGTTACCAGTGCAGGACTGGGCCCCCACCCGCCTGCTTTCCCTTTGACACCAGATTGTCACACTTCAGATTTAGAGGTGCTGTGAGGTTCCCAATCTTTCCTACCTATGCTGTATCCTCAGGGTTCCCGGTGCCCAGCTGCTACCCACCAGCCCTCCATCAGCCGCTGCCTTGGCCCCTGCCAGCACCCCCATCACCCACTGCCTCTATGGCCCTTGGGCTGGACATAGTAAGGGGGATTCCAGAGAAAAGGGTGGCTCCCACCCACACTTGCTCCCCCTCCCCACTGAGGAGGGACATCCTCAGGCTCCGCTTGTAGGGCTACTGGACTTCTGGCTGGGGTGGGTGGGGAGGGCAGTTCGCAGCTTTGTATCCAGGCCCCTGCCTGACCTCAGGCTGGGTAAGTCAGTGTTGAGAGGACCCCCACCCCCACCCCCGACACCTTCCGAGCTCAAGTTCTACCTAGATCCAGGGAGTTCTGCAATCACTGCCTCATCCTTTGAGCTGCTAGCACCCCTCTCTAGAGCTCCCAGCCCTACCTTTGCAGGCAAGAATTTCAGGGATTAGAGTTTGTGAAGCATGTCCTGCATGCCTCAAGGGCCCTTGAGGGCTGGTGTGCATACGCGTGTGATGGATTAAACTGGGGTTCTGAGTTCTACCCCTATTTTGGCCAGAGAACCCCAACATTTGTGTTTCCAGTAGAAGCCGCACATAAGTTATTTAAACAAAAGGATTCATTACTTAAAAACAAGAAAGCTTTGCTCATCACAAAACCTAGACAAAATTCTTCATTTTACATATGGGGAAACTGAGGCCCAGAGAGACCTCAGCTTTTGCTTCTCAAGGTCACAGTGGGGTCAATGGCAGAGCTGGTACCCTACCAGGCCTCCTGGCACCCAGGCTGATGTTTTTCCAAGACCAGACCAGAACGTCCCTCTCAGGAGATGGCAGGTGGGGGCCAAGTGCCAGGAAGGCCCTGTCCAGAGAAGCAGGTTAAGGTCATAGCCTCCCCCCGCCAGGCCCCACTCTGAAGTTCCCTGGAGATAGCTCCATAGGGAAAGGTCACTCAGTTCTTAATTGGAGACTTAAGGTTATGAAATGAGTAGAAGTAGAGTGAAAGAGGAAAAGTGAAGTGGTGGGGCGTGGGGGGTGGGGGACACAGGAGTCATCTTCTGGGGCACTCACACCCCTCCCCCAACAAAGGCTCTGCCTGCTCCAGTCCCCAGTTTCTACCTTTTCCTGTGATCGCTCTGACAGTTCCCCACAGCAGGACAGGAGGGCCACCCCACAAAGCACATGGCTCCCCCCAGCCCTGACCCCACTGGAAGCAGTCCCCACCCCAAGTGCTTAACTTCAAAGCCACCCCACCCTCTACTAGGTGGAGGAGGCATGGAGGGGCTGGGTGGTCCTGAGGTAGCGACTTCTGAGGTGGGGACAGGGTTTCTGTCTCAGCCCTGTTCGGCAACAGCAGAAATGGCACATAGGGGACTCTGTGGCGTGCACTGTGCCTCCCCTCCTCATGCCCAGCTGGGCCCCCATTAAAATGCTCTTGAATGAATGAATTGTATCCGTCCACCCGGAGGCCCTCCACAGTTACCAGCATCACCCCCTGCCCCCCTTGTCCTTTAGCGACTACAAGGACTGAGTTATTCTTAGTAGGTTTCATTCATCAAAGCGTGACAAGTGTTGTCCTGGGAGGAATGCCTCACAGGGAGCAGGAGGAGGGGGTGGGGTGCAAAGGCCCCACCTGAGCGGGGTGACACAGCCCTGCCCTTAGGCAGCCCCAGTTCGAAGGGGGAGACACAGGTCCTGCCTTCAGGGAGCTCCTTGTGATGGAGTTTTTCTGGACGCCGTGGGAACCAGGAAAGAATTCCTGAAAGAGGAGAAATCTTAGCCTGGTTTGCCTGATGAAGCCAACAGCCAAGTTGCCCCCTTAGGCCTGGCCTCTGGGCCTGGCTTCTGGGTCTTCAGGCCTCCTCCCTCCCTTCCTGAGATGGGAAACCTGGACCACCCCACTCCTCACCAGCTTTCTTGTGACCAGCAGGCCACAGCTTGTCAGTTGGCAGGGGTTCCAGGGCTGTGAAGGGGGATATCACCTTTCTTTGCAGGAAGGTAATTTCCCTGCCTGGGGAAGGAGCCTATGACGGTTTCCTCTGGTACTGGGGCTCTGCCATAAAGTCACTGTGCAATGAGCAGTGAACTGACCTGGGGGTTTTGGCTAGGTGGCCTTCCCTGAAAGCCTTTGCTTTTTTGTGTCCTGTGTGCAAAACGGGGATACCATTGTCCTTCCCACAGTTACCTTTCCAATAGGCCTCAGTGTGCCTGTCAACAAAATGGGTCTCAGACCACTGTCCCGCTAGTCGCTTCCAGCAGAGACCTTTGAGGGCTGCAGACTTAACAGAGGAGGGGGGCGGGCAGTTTCTCCACGTTCAGATCCCGGAACTCCTCTCCCCAAGTCCCGCAGCTATCCTCGCAGCTGGGACCTCATAGCTCTCTCCTGGGACTGCGGGGCAGTCTCGGGGGCCGGCAGGAGTGGGTGGCAGAGCCGGTGCCCGCTCTCCTCCGGACTGGGGACGGGTTCCCGGACCCGGGAGGGGCGGCCTAATTACGGCGAGTTGGCCCCGCGCCGCCGAGTGCGCCGGCTGACAGCAGCGGTGTGTAATTAGAACGCATTAGCCGTGCCGCTGCAATCCTGTAATTTCACCGCGCGCTCCGGGTGTGTTGTAGGAGGTGGAAGCAATGCCGGCTCGACCGTGAGTCAGACTCTCGGAAGCCCGGGTGGGGACGTAGGGGGCGGCAGAGGCCGCGGAGAAGAGATTGCACCGCCTCTCCTCCCCAGCACTCCCACGGAAGGCGCGGATGCCTTCCCCTAGCGAGGAATTCCCCACCCGTGCTCCTCGTTGTGCGCCCTTACACTCTGCACAGCGGAGGGCGGGGCGTAGGGGGGCGTGTCAAGGATAGGGCGTGGCTTGTGCCTCATCTCTCCTCTAGGGGGCGCACCTCCGACCCCGCGGATCCTCCTGGGAATACAGTCCAGTGCCCTAAAACCTAGCCACGTGGCCCTGCCCCCTGCGCGCAGGTGAACTGAAATTGAGAGATGCACGTGCAATGGGCCAGGCCGAGACCTCCCAAATCCCAAATGTACCCAAGAAACCGAGACGAGCCACAAACCTAGGTCAGCGACAAGAATGACAGAGGCATCAGAAGGGAGTTGTGGATGGGGTTAGGGCGCTTGTTCCAACTGAGACCTGAAATCAATTCTGGGGACCTGGGAGGAGCCAGCCGGGAGCTGAGGGTGGGAGAGGAGTTTATTTATTAGCCAGATTAGCTAGCATTAAAGGGGGAGCGGTGGTGACTGGCGGCGGCGGGGACATTGCTGGCATAGCTGGCATAGCGGCGGGGCCTCCCGCGGCGCGGGGCTCTGGCGGCTTCAAAGGGGCTTAGAGAGACCCGCGGTGGCACTGCCACGGCCCCGCGGGGGAGGGCGTGGGCGCGGACGGCGGGGGAGAAGGCGGCCATTGTGCGCGAAGGGATTAAGGATCTGGCCTGGAAGGAATTTTAAACTGCTTCGAGCCGGCACCCCAGGACTAACTCCCCACCCCTGCTCTCTTGAGCACGCTGAGATGTTTACCTGCATATCCGTGTCTGGGGGCTCCTCCCGGCTCCCTCAGACTGGAGGCACCTAGGGTTGCCAGATGTGGCAAATAAAGATAAAGAACATCCAGTTAAATATGAATTTCGGATAAACGATTTTTTTTTTTTTTAGAATAAGTATGTCCCAAAATTGCGAATGGGACACACTTATACTAAAATATTATTAGTTGTTAATCTGAAATTCAGATTTAACTGGGCATCCTGTATTTTTTTTTTTCCTTTTTTTGACTGCCCCAGAGGTACCACGATGTCTAATGTGTTCTGCAACAGATTGGGGGTTCCAAAAGGCCAAAATGTGGTTCCCCCATATAGGGGATCTGTGAGGGTGGGAGCTGTGCCTTCTCAGACTGGGAATTTCCTGAAGCTGGTTGGTTTCTTGAAGCCATACCCTTCAGAACGGAGCTCTGATGGCAGGGCGCTGTCTCGCAGGGCGTTGTCTCGTCCATCAGACTGGCAGCCTGCTAAGGACAGGGGCTGAATTTCACCAGTCAGCCTAGGGCTCCGAGATCAGTGTCTGTGTCACCTTCATCAGACTGGGAGTTCCTGAAGCAGGGATGGTGTCTCTCCCACCAAACTGTGCCTCCCAGAGGACAAGTCTGTGTCCCCCTTCCTCCCCCAGGCTGGTAGAGGCCCCGCACAGAGATTAGTGTAGCGTCCTGCGCCGAGACCTGCCCCACAGGTGGGAGGGTCCTGGCTGTTGGGACTCAGCACTGTGGTTTGCGGTTCTCTGGGGTTGAACCACCTAGAGTTTGGGGGGTTGGGGCCCCCATCTTGATTCTTGTTGGGCAGTGGAGGCCCACAGTTTCTCCCAAGAAGGGATGGTGTGATCTTTGGTGCAGAATGACTGAGCCCACCTCCTCTCTACCCAAACCCATGGCAGCCGGGTCCCGTTGCTCTGCCTGCCTCGCTAACCCCACGCTGCCCGGCCAGCTTTGCGTGTGCTCGTCTCGCTGCCTGAAGCGCCCTCTCTTCCTGTCCTTGAAGACACTGAGGTCTTACCCTTCGGGATGCTCTGCCTTTCCACAGGGTGGGCAGGGCCAAACAGGCTGCTAGTGCCTGGGGGTCTTCTGGTGAAAAGGAACCCCCACCCACTCCCTTCTTCCTCACCAACCTCAGCCATAGGGCCAGAGAGGGCTAAGAAGGGGCAGGGTGACAGGGCAGGGTGGGGGGTGGAGGTGGAGGGGAAGCAAGAAGAAGCCTCTGCCACCATCTCCCCGCCCCGCACCCCTTTCCAATCCCCTCATCCCCTCGGGGCCTCTGAACTTTCCCTCTGAGCCGAGGGAAGCCCCGGGGAAGCCCTTTCCCACGGTCAGTCTCCACACACACCCCCCACCCCCAGTGGAGAGCTCCCTTCTCTTTTGCCACAGCCACCTCAGCCTCACCATCCGCAGAGCCCGGCCGGGCCCACCCCATCCCCGCAGGGCCCCCTCCTTGAGCCGGGGCGCCCGCTTCTGCGAGTCACATCATCACCCCACCCCGCAGGCCGCCCAGTCATCAGGTCGGCAATTAGCTGCTTCCTCCCAGCCCGCATGAGGCCACCCGGACGTCACAGCCCCTCCCCGGCCAGCTGCTGGCGGGAGTGCTGGGGATGCCCCCCGCCCTTTGTAGTCAGTGCCAAGCCCTGGCGCAGCCCCCCCCCCCCCCTTCCCCGCCTCGTGAGCACTGGGGTAATGAGCCTCCCTGCGCTCCTGGGGGCAGGAGAGGCCGCGCGGCTGCCTCCTTCCCCTGGGTCACCCCCTCCCATTGGAGGAGGCCGCCACTCCCGCTGGCCGGGTGGAGTGAGGCTGGCTCCCGGGAGCGGGGCGGCCCAGGCGGGGCTTGAGACGTGGCTCAGGTGTCTCTGTCCCCAGTCCCAGGCGGTTTTCCCCAGGCTCTCACCTGGGGCCTGGGAGTTGGTGAACTGAGGACGGTGGCAGTTATCTGGGAATGGGCGGGGGGGAAATGGGGCATCACTCTACAGACATGCCCGTGCAGGCTCACCACCTGTGCCCGAGCACACACACATGCAATCTGTGCAGCGTGCGCCCCCCCCCCCTCCCGCAGCTATCCCCTGCCATGTCCCCGGTGGGCAAACCCACCCAGAGTTGCACCCTCGTGTCCCCTCCCCCACCCGTGCACGCACAGACCCATGGACGTATGCTATATGGAGACAATAAGCTGACAGCACCAGAACCCAAACCACAACACCATAGAGGAACACAGAAGGGTGGGATGTGAGAAGAGACCACCCCAACACCCATGTTCCCCCTCTCCTGGCCATGGGCTCAGGGCTCTTCCTGGGGAAAGGTGGGGGAGTCAGCATTTGGAGGGTGTATTGGGCTGCGGGGGGTGGGGGGAGAGGCATGGTGGGAGAGCTGTGGCTTGAGTTTGTGGGGGAGGAGGGGAGGATGTGGATAACCAGAGAATTTTAAAATTCCAACAAATGTAAACAAACCTGGGAAATCTGGCAGATCACTTAAGGCCTCAGTGCCTCAGTAGACCTATCTGTAGAATGGAGATGAGGAGAACACCATTTAAAACTGGTGGTGAGGTTTAAATGCAACAACCCAGCTAAGAGCAGGCCCTGAGCTGACATGCCTATTGGGAAGACCCTCCCAATATCCTCCTACTTTGGGTTGGCCTCAAAGAACTGCCCTGAGGAGATAAGTAGCCCCCACCTTGGGCCTTACCTGACAGCACGCTCACCCTCTATCTTTATTTCCTGGGATCCCAGGATCCCAGCCCCAGCCCAGACACAGGACTCAGGTGAGAGGCATGGTTGGGCCTCGGGGGTGTGACTGGATGCTGCTCCGGATTGGCCCGTGTGGCCGGGGAAGGGGGGGCCTGGGAGGGACTGGCTACCTGCCCCTCCTCTACCACCGGGCTTGCACAACAGGTGACTCCGGAGGTGAGGTGAGGTGAGTGATAGCTTCCAGTTCCAGGAGCAGATGAGTCAGCTGGCACCTCCCCGCCCAGGCAAACGGGGAGCAAGGGACAGGAGCTTGGGTGGAGGGGCCTTCTAGGAACCGTTCCTGGAAAAGGACCTCAGAACGGACGCTGCCTGAGGTCCTGGGAACTGGTGTTGCCTGCCGGGAAGAAGTGTTTCAGCCCTCAGTCTGTCCTCTAGCTCAGCAAATACCCTCTTCCTTGCTTCTCAGAACCAGCCTCCACCAGCAAGCCCTCCGGATCCATGAGGCAAGGCACCAATTCCCTGTGCCTGCCCAGGCTGGCCCCACCACGCACGTCTTCGACCACAGCCAGGCCTAACTGCCACCATTCTGCCTTGCCCTCTTCTCATCCAGCCTTGGACACGGGAGCACACGTACACACCCTCATATACACATGCCCGTGCCCACACAGGCCCAACCAGAGACAGCCATGCAGACATTTGCACATGTACGTGCACAGACTTTCAGATATGCTCCCTCACATTTGTATGTGCTCGTTCTGACATTCCTGCACATTTACAACTTCATACACATTCACGCACACACATGCAAACATGCGGAGTCATAATTTCACACGCGCTCTTACCAGTAAAGCATCACATATATGCAGAGTATTGAGCAGGAGTTCAATTATTTTTAATCCCTTCTTCCTCCCTGGAGTTCCTTCCTAACCAGATGTCCCCTCCTCCAATCAGAGTATCTTAAAGATGAGCCGTTTGTATGTGCACCAAACGACCTGCATGAGAATGCTTGTGGTTGCAAGCCACATTAATTAAAAACTGGACACAACCCAAATGCCCATGAACAGCAGAGTAGATCAGTTGCGGCAGAATCCGCTTGATGGAATACTACTCGGCCATGGAAAGGGAAGAACTGGTGCGCCATGAAAACGTGGGTGAGCCTCGCAGACGTCAGAGTAAACCAAAGGCAGCAGACACAAAAGGGTGCGTACTCTCTGATTCCACTAATATGAAGTTCACAAACAGGCAAAACAGAATCTGTGGAGATAAAAGGAAACATCAGGACAGTAGGTCCCTCTGGGAGACAGTGTTGATACAAGGGAGCCTCCTGAGGTGCTGGAAATGTTCTGCTCTGTGCTTGATCTGGGTGGTGGTTACCCGCCCGTACACATATGTAAAAATACACCAAATTCACTGAGTTGTACCCTTAAGATTTGTGCAATTTAATGTATGTGGATTATCTCAATGAGAAAGAAATAAATGTTAACTATGGGTTCTAAGAGAGTTAATGACCCAAAGCCACTGAGCAGTCTCTTCTACGGTATTTCAGCTCAAGTCTGGACTCCTTAGTGCAGGGAAAGGCTTGGCCCCATAGGAATGACCCTGGTGGCATCGTTCAGCTGTGGGAGGGAATTCCACTCTCCAGTTGTGGCTGGGCTATAACACACACACACACACACACACACACACACACCTCTGGGCAACTTCTATCCTCACTCACAGGTGCAGATGTGGGTGGGTACATCCCCCAGGCCCTGAGAAGCCAGGCTTGAGGCTGCGGAGGGACCCCCAGGGTGGCAGAGTGTGGGGGTGGCGCAGGACTAGTGAGGGGGGCTTGTGGTTCTTCCCTGTCTCCACAGCCCTGGAGCAAGCTGGTCTGGCTGGGTGGCAGTCGGGCCTGCCTTGTCCCCGTGCCTTACTGGTGTCCTCAGGCTTGTGGCCCCTCCTGTGGCTGACTTTCCATGAAGTTTGTTGACTGTAAGCAAGGAGCTTGGGGCTGCCCAGGGAGAGCTTGGGCTGGACAGAGCCTCAAGAGATGGGTCTTGTGCATGAGAATGGGAGGTGTGCAGGCTCCCACTGTGATCTCTATCCCCAATTGAAGGCTAAATATGATGATTCCTCCTACAAAAATCCCCCATTTGCAAAGAATAGCTACCTTTTAGCAACAGATAGCTTTTGCTATCTGCCATGCACCAAAATACTAAGCTTTATTATTATTTTTTTGGTGTGTGATCAGGGAATCAAAATAATACTAAACATTTAATACGTATTAACCCACTCAATTCTCCAACAGGCTATGAGATATGTGATAATGTTGCCATTTCCCAGACAAGGAAACTGAGGCTCTGAGATAGGGAGAGTATCTCCTCAAGTCACACAGGGAGCTCAGCAGGTGGGATTTGGGGTGATAGTTCCATCAGACTGGGGCTCCCTGAGGGCAGGGCTGGGTCTCACACAGATTATTTCACAAGATTGCTGTGTAAGAGAGGCTTACAGGAGGAGCCTGTCTTCAACCTGCCTTTCAAAAATGGACCCACAACACCGCACCTACTCTTTGAGACCAAAAGAAGAAAGGTTTATTTTGTCTGGAACCTAAATTTTCTGTAGCACATAATCTAACTCAACCTGTCTGGATAGCTCATGTGAACAATTGAAACACAGGGAGCCCAGAAAAGAAATGAGGGCCTTTAATTCTGAATAGCTTAATGTAACGCCTGTATACTAAGCAGATAATCAAAAAGTATTGGCAAGGTCCTTGAGGGAAGGGAGAAAAAATATGAAACTACTGTCAAACGTTAGGGACATCCAAATCAATAGGCCAAGCCCTTGATCTTGAAGCTTACTCTTGTGAAGCTTAAGTAGGTAGTAGAGAAGCTTAGCCTACCTATTGGTATGCTAAGAGTTACTTCTGGAGGACCTCTTTTGTTGCTCAGATATGATCTCACTCTCTCTCTATGCCCCACTGTGGAAGTTAAACCATTGCCCTCCCCCATGTGGGACATGACATCCAGGGGTGAAAGTCTCCTTGGTGGCATGGGAGATAGCTTCCAGGGATGAGTCCGGTGCTGGCACTGCGGAATTAGCAATTTCAACCTGACCAAAAGGGGGAAAAGAAGTGTAACTAACAAAGTATCAGTGGCAGAGAGAGTTCAAATAGAGTCGAGAGGCTACTCTGGAGGTCACTCCTATAGCTTCAATTATACGTTGCTACCTATCATAACTTGCCAAACCCCAACCAAAACCATTCCAGCCAACCCTAAAGAACACCTAGGGCAACATATAAGATTCTACAAAATTTCCATGCGCTAGGGTAACTTTCCAGAAACCTACAACCTCCAGATGGGTCCCTGGATCAGGTCAGTCCTGAAATCTAGAAGGCCCAGCCCCTCCAGAACATCGGCTAGTTCCATCTCCCTACCCCATATTAGTGACAGACCCTTCCAACATGAAAAAATTAGAATGGCCATAGCCCAAATACCCTTAAAGGAAAGGATAGTAAGATCAAAGGTGATGGTGGAGTTATACAGAGAAGACAGGATTTAACAAATGAATATGATTGCTGAATCATTAGATTGATATCTCTTTTAGTCTCCAGTATCTTAGAGCAGCTAAAAGTAAAACCCTAAGATTGTGGAATTGTAATCCATGCCAAACTCTGTAGTATGCTCTACCACTTATTGTGCTGTGCTTTGAAATTTGTTGCTTTTTTGTATATATGCTATTTTTCACAAAAAAAGAAAAAAAAAGTCGATTGTAATGATAAAAAATTGTTTATTCCTTCTAGTCTCCTATATTCTGGAGCAGCCAGAGGGGAATATCTGAGATGATGGTGTAGTAGCCCATGACAAACTCTGGGACCTGTCCTGTAACTACTCGTTGAAGAGTGCTTTGAAAACTATTGCTTTTTTCTTTCTTTGCTTTGTATATGTATTATACAATTAAAGAAAAAAGCAACAATGGACCCGCAGCTTCTCCTGGAGGGGCTCGGAGGGGGCTGCTGACTTGGGGCTCACCACCACGTCCCCCAGGCTCTGCCCAAAGGTGTGCCAGAGATGGGGACTGTGGGTGTGGGGGAGCCTGGGGGGGTGGCCTGGGTGAGGGTGTGGCCCAGAGGACGCTGTCCCTTTGGCAGCTGTGCCAAGATCAGTGTTGATGGCCCCCAGCCCTTCCCTCCCTTCTTGTCTGTGCCCACAGGGGTCAAGACCACCCGAATGTGTTACTCCAGAGCCGTGCTGAGTGGAGGGCTGGCTGGTCCCTGCCTGTCCCTGGGATGCCACAGTGGGCCCCCCTGTATCTGGGCCCTTGGACCAGAAAAGTCCTGAAACCTAGAGGGCCCACGTCCTGTCCATTTAAGGATGTGTGGAGGGGGCGGAGTGCAGGGAGGCCCCCAGGGGTGTCCAGGACCAGGTGCTCCTCACTCTGCCGGGTCATATGACAGAGTGAGGTGGCAGGTGTAATAGGAGACAGCACCCTCCCAGCCTGCCCTGTGACTATATTAAGTCCTGTGCCCTCCCCGCTCCCAGGCCTTTCCCTCCTCCCTCAAGGGATCCTGCACTACCAATTAAGGAGTTCCCCTTCCCCCACTGTCCTAGCAAAGGGGCAGGGGCCTAATTAGGTCAGAGCCGGCAGGAAGCCAGGTTGGGGAGAAGAGGCAGCAAATTTAGTCCTTGGGTGCTAATGAGCTGCAGAGCAAAGCGGGTGAGAGGGAGGCCCCCAGCTGCCGAAGCCTCAGCACCCTTCGTGCCCCCTCCCACGCCCCCCCTCCACAGCCGCCCATGCATACATCCCGGGCCTCACAAGGGCAGCACTTGCAGAACCCGCTCACCACAGGCTGAGACATAGGTTTGTGGATTTCCTGGCCGACACGCGTCCCCGTCCATGCATGAGGGCACCCCTGCGAGCCATGACCACCCTCAGCCCGTGCAGGAGCTCCCGTGGCTCACACAACAGCTGTGCCTCAGGTGCCCACGCAGGCTCGCAGGTGTCCCTGCATGTATACCACCCACCCCATCTGCCATTTCACCTAAGGGCTTGAGGCCAGGGCCAGGCTGAGAGAGCTTTGGGGTGTGGAGGTGGGGAATGCAGTCCTCGGGCTGCAGGGCAATCATTCTTTGCACCCCCCCCACCTAGATCTAAGGGTCCAGTTCCTGCCCCCACCCAGAGCTCACCACCCCTGGCAAAGGGCAGGATGCAGGGGCTGGGTTTATTAATAAACTTGCTCCTCACTGGAAAGACCTGTGCAGGAGCCCCAACTTCAAGCCAGTCCGAGCAGAACTTTCCAGGAATGTCACCCCAAAGCAAACTTTCCCCTGACCCCAGGATTATTTCCCACCCCTGACTTCATCCCCTTGGTGTGTGGTGGGGCTCCAGCCAGGCTCGGCTGGCTCTGCAGGCCTGCTCGGCGGCACGCCCTCTGTCACCTGGCAGCTGACGTAGGCTTGGCCGCCGCCCAGAGAAGGTCACACAGCACCTCGTAGGTGGTGAGGCTGTGATTAGAACTACCCTGCCTGTCATCTCAGTCCTGCTGCCCCCCTCCCCCGACACAAAGGGGACGGCTGAGCCCTCCATGTTGGGAATGCAAAATGACCTCTGCCTCGCCACCCGTGACCTTAGGATGCTGCCCTGGCACCCGACTTGGAATGGGGAGGAAGCTGAGAATACTGGCCCGGCAGGCAGAGGACCTGGGCCAGTTGGGTTTCTGCCGCTTCCTGGCTCTGTGACCTTGGGCAAATGGGATTTGACTTATCTTTGGCTCATTGTGAAATGAGGAGACACATGCCCACCTGAGGACAGCGGTGAGAATTACGAATGCATGGTGGCTAGTGGAAACTGTAAAGGACTGTACAGGATAGTGAAGTAAATGGCCCCTGTGTTCTGGCCTTTAGCACTATTTCCATTCCCATTTCCATCCTCTGCCACCACCACGACTAACGCATCCACTCTTACCTCCATCTCCTCGGCCATCACTTCCTCCATCCTCACCTCCACCATCACCTCCACCCTCACCTCCACCATCACCTCCACCCTCACCTCCACTATCACCTCCACCCTCACCTCCACCATCACCTCCACCCTCACCTCCACCACACCCCTCTCTTTCCCCACCATCACCTCTCTGCCGTCACTGACCACCACCATCACCTTCAGCACCATCTCACCACTTTCTCTTTAGTTGCTACCTCCATCCCAACCGCGACATTATTGCCGTTCATTCATTCATTCATTCATTCATTCCAAGAACAGTGATTGAGCACCGTCTGCGTTCAAGACCATGAGTGATTCTTGAGAGATTAGTCCTGCTCCGAGGCCCCTCACCATTGGGAATGGCCTATGCCCCTTACTTCCTTTAAGCCTTGAGTGTCTCACAACCCTTCCTCACCAAGAACACTTCCTTAATCCACCCCGTGCCACTCTGGTTACTCCTGTACACGGTTGCGTTTTCATCAGTTTTGCCTGTCCTCTTCCTGGCTGGTGTGAGGGGTGGGGGACTTGGTCCCACGCTGTCTAAACTTATCTGTGAAGATAGACTCTCACCAGCTCTCTTAGACGTGGCTTAGCACTGCTGGGTTCCAAATCCCAGCTCTGGCCTTTTCTATCAGTGTGACCCTGGACAAGTCAGTTTACCTCTTTGTGCTTCAGTCTGCCCAAATGTAAATCGGCTTTAATGATAATACCACATGTGAGGGTTACGTTCATGTGTCACCTTGGCAGGGTTACGGTGTCTAGTTGTTTGGTCAAGGAAACAGTAGCTTGCTTGTTACCATTAAGGGTGTTGCCTGGATTTAAATTATCAGTCAGTCTTTTATATTTATGGCCAATTATGTCTACAATCAACAAAGGAGATTGCCCTGAGCAATGAGAGAGATGTCTCATCCAATCAACTGAAGGTCTGAAAGGGAGAAGTGTTGATTCCATTAGTCACGAAGAAGAATTTCCATTGTTACTTCAGCCAGCCCCGCTTCTCCTGGGGAATTCATTGACAGCTTCATTGGCGGTCCTAGCTCGTGGCCTGCCCTATGGAATTTGGCCTGGCCAACCCCCACGGCCATGTGAGTCAATTCTATGATAAAATAATCAATCTCATAATATATGTAGCCCGTTGGTTTTGTTCCCCTCGAGGACACTGAGTAATACACCATGTCTCATGGAATTGCAGTGAGGATTCCCTGAGATATGGCATGTAAGGTGCTTAGAACAGAACCAGGCACCCAGCAAATGCTCAGCAAACAGGAGCTGTTATTGTTAGTCCTCCCTCCTGCCAGCACTGGGCTCACCATCAGTGAGAACGAATATACTAACGAATACACTGCCTCTCCGTCACTAAACCTATCGTGGGGGAAGGAAGGGTCACTGCCCTGCCCCGCTGCACCTGAGCTCTTCGGGGAAGCACTGGGCAGGGGCGTGGAGGACCGTGCAAGGAGGTTGCAGCCAGGCAGAGCTGAGTTTGGATTCTAACTTCACTGTGAGCAACCCAGGGGGCAAGTTATTTAACTGCCTCGAGCCTCGGTTTCCTCATCTATAAGTGGGTTGCCCAGCAGGCCTCAGTGAGGCTAGAGCTCCTTGCTGCTTCTCTTGGATCTTGTACAAAGTTGCCCCGATGACCGTGGGTAGACTCAGGGCCTCCACTTTCCAGTGCAGACGAGGGATAATCCCGGCAGAGCCTACTCCCGAGTAGGTGGAGAAGATGCTGAGTGATGGCAACAGCTCAGAAAAATAAAGTGCCCTGGGAAAGTTCTAGGGACAGCATTACTAATGGTTAACTTAGGCGAGGCCCAGCTGGCCCGACCTGAGAAAATACACTGAGGTCTGAGTTGGGTTCCTGGAACAGGGCCAGGGGACCAAGGGCAGCGGGTGACCGAGGGGCTCCCTCACTGCAGCCACAGGGAGGCCACTCTGTGCTCACACTCCCACGTGCCCATCCGCGGAGCAGGGACGGAGCTGCAGGCACATGCTGGTGGGCGGGGACCGGGAGGGCCTGTGAGGCCCACAGACTTTGCTGGGGTCCCCAGTACAGCCTGAACACAGCTGTAGCCACCCAAGGATTCCCTCCGCCTCCCTCCTTTGGTGGCGCCCTGACCGTGAACCCCAGGGGATAAACCTGGGCAGCAGTGGCTGAATGGTGTGTACTCCTGGCCCCCACAGTGTAAACTCCCAGGACATATTTATGTTGTGTGGGTCTGGGCCTGGTCCCCTGCCCAGATCAGCGGGGTCACGCCATGGCAAATGCTGCACATGCAGGGTGGCTGGATTCCTCCATGGTGTGGGGGGAGAGAAATAATGGTGGGGAGGGAGGGGAATGAGGGTCATGGGCCAGAGAAAGCTGGAGCTGGGTGGCCAGAGGGAGGAGCTAGAGCTGTAGAAGCTGCAAAGCAGGAAGGGGTGGGGGGGGGGAGTGTAAGTTTGCAAGCTGCAGGAGGTGATATACCAGAACTTAAAGGGCTTTTAAAAAAGGGAACTTAATAAGTTATACATTTATAGTTCTAAACCTATAAAATTGTCCAAACTAAGGTATCCAGGGAGAGATGACTTAATTTAAGGAAGGCTGATGGGTCCAGAACTCCTCTGTCGGCTGGGAAGGCACGTGGCTGGCATCTGTTGGCCCCTGGCTCCTGGGCTCCGTTGCTTTCAGCCTCTGTTCCTGTGGAGGCTCCTTACTTTGCTTCTCCAGGGTGGCTTCCATCTCTTGTCTTCCCTTGGCTCTCTCCAGGTTCTGGCTTGCTTAACATCTCAGGGTGACGTCTGCTGGGCTCCAAGCATCTCTTAACATCCGTGTCTCTGTTCTCTGTCTATCAGCTCTCCCTTGTCGTTTCTGTCAGCTCTGATTCTCTTCACAATGTTTCCTCTTTGAAAAGATTCCAGTAAACTAATCAAGACCCACCTGGAATGGGTGGAGTCACATCTCCATCCAATCAAAGGTCACACGCACAATTGGGCATATCACATCTCCGCGGAGATTATCTAATCAAAAGATTCCAACCTACAGAGTGGAATTAGGATGAGAAGAAATGGCTTCTGGTGCCGGGACATGTGAACCCTCCTGTCAGGGGCCATGTGGCCAGCAGTGGGACAGTCTGGCACTGCCAGGCACAAGAGTGGAAAAGGATTAACACATGGTTTTTCTGGGGTACACAATATTTTCAATCCAGCACAAGGGGCAAGCGCTACCACTGAAGAGCCAGACCGTGCCTTCTTCCTAAAACTGCAGGCCAGATCCCTGGCTATTCTTGGCATGGCCAATGACTTGGGTCACTCTGTGGCCCTACCGGGGCAGTCTTGGCCCCTGACTCTGGGGTCAGAAGGCCTGCCCAGGGCTCCTCCCAACTTCTCACAGCCTGAGAATCGGTCCTGCCAGGCCTGTCTTTGGTTTAGCCCTCACCACCCTGTCGGGCACGCAGTGTGGGCCTGGCACTGCCGGGTCTCTTGGGCACATCGTCTCATTTAAGCCTTTCACTGGCCTGGGAAGTAGGAACTGCTGCTTCCCTCGTGCCCAGTGGAAGGTCAGGAGCCTGGAAATGTTTGGGGTTTGAACCTGGATCCTGGGATTAGAGCATCTCTACTCTTAAGAGCAGTGCCAGGCAGGCCACTGGCCCTGAGGGCAAAGTGAGGCCAGAGAGATCCTAGGCCCTGGGGAACCTACAACCTGGGTCAAGTTTGTTTCTACTGTGCCAGAAACAGGGAGGTGAGGAGACACAGCTCTGCCCCCAAGGAGTCCCCCCACCGAGTCTGATTAGGGGAGGCAGAGTGTTGCCTTTGGGGAACCCTCTGTTTGATGGCTTGTCTTTATGAGGTCCAAATCTGATAGAAGAGATACACACCACCCTCTGGGGGTCCCCAATCTAAGAAAGGAGACTTATGCTGCAGCCTCATGGAACCCCAGTTTGATGGGAGAGCTCTAGACCACAGGAAAGTATGACTGGCCACACCCTGGGGAGGCAGGTAGAGCCAGGGGGCTTTGTACTGCTGGAGTCTGCTGAGAAACGCTTCCTGAGTGAGGGGGCCCAGCAGCTCCCCCAGGAAGGAGGAGCTAGGCAAGTGGTGGGCAGCTTTTGCTGGCCCTGGAGAGCGGAGCTGCAACCTCACACCTCCTGATTAGGAAACAAGACTCATCTCTGCTTCCCCCCTTCCACCCCCACCCCTTGTCCTGGGTAGAACTACCCATCCCAGCCCTCTCCAACCTGCCTGGGAGGGGAGCCGTGTGACAGGCATGCCGCTGGGAGCAGAGCATGTCTCAGGAATGACACCCAGGGAGGTTATTTTAATCTGGGAGGTAGCCTGCTCCTCCGGCCCACCCAAAATAACCTGGCTTCCGAAGGAACCTGCAACACCGTGGGCTGCCGCCAGCTGGGGTCTGGGCACAGCCTAATGGAAGGATCCAGCCCCTGCCGCCCCGGGACCCTCCCTGTGTTCAGCTTTCCTTCACAGTCTGGGCCTCCCCACTCAGATCTGGAGCCTTCCTCCTGCAGATGGGGGCTCCCTGAGGGCAGGGGCTGCACCTCTCCCATCAGATTAGGAGCACCTGGAGGGCAGGGGCCGTGTCCCCCCATCAGACTGGGGACTTCTCAGAGCATTCAGGCCCCTGAGCCTGCTTCTCTGTGGAATCTGGGGTGGGTGGCTTTTCCCTCTTCCTGGCTGTTTCAGGGAAGATGTCCCTATGTTAGAGAAACCGAATCTCCTTTACCCCCAGCTCTGTCCCTCCTGGCCCCTGTGGCCTCCAGTGTGTCTGGCTTGGGGGCTCCTGTGGGCCCGGGCTGTGCCTGGCAGTGCCAGGCTGTCCCGCCGCTGGCCACATGGCCCCTGACAGGAGGGTTCACATGTCCTGGCACCAGGCAGCCACCTGCTACCTCCTGCCTCCCAAAATAGGAGAGCCTGGCCTTCTCCTGTTACCAGCCGCACACCCATGTCCTTGTCCTTGCAGCGGGGCTCTCCTCCCCACACTGCTTCCCTGTGGGGACGCTGGGGAGCCCCCCCCCCCATTCCTGCTTGTCCTCAGAGCTGGGTGACTGGGCATGACCAAATGGAACCAGGCTGGGTAAAGAATGGGGAAAGAGGCCCCCTAACTTCAGTGCTCCTAAGGAACCAGGATCTCCTGGTCCTGTTGAGAGGAACCCTGATCCCTGCTTTCCCTTACCCTCATCTTCTCTTCTCCCCAGGGTCCAAGACAGCCCCTGGTATGGAGTAGGGGAGGGGGTACAGCTGATAAGCCAAATAGTAGCACTAACTACTGTTTGTTGAGGGCTGAGAAACCGAAGTTCAGAGTTTGGGAAGATACCTCCCTGCCCCCTACCTATGCACACACACACAGCATCCCCTCTATACACTTCACAAAAAGCAAACACTTTTTTCTGAGCATTTCCTATGTCCCAGGCACTGTACTAGTGCTCCTTATTCATTGCTATATTTAATCCTCCCAGAATCCCATCAAGGGAAGTATAGCTATACCCTATAACAGTGGTGGAAATGAGGCCCAGAGAAGTTAAGTGACTTGCCTATGGTCACACAGCAAGGAAGTGGTAGATTGGGCATTCAAATCCAGGTCAGTCCAACAGCTGTCTTCTCTTTCTTTTTCTTTTTCTTTTTTAGGATGTTTTATTATGAAACATTTTAAACATTCAGATAAGTAGAGGAAACTGCACAACAAAGCTGCAAGTACCCATTACCAAGACAGGACAACAAACATCTTGCCAGATTTGCTTCGTCTTTGTGCTTAAACATTTTAAAGTAAATGATAAACATTACATGTCACCCCTAACTGCTTCGGAATGCATCTCTGAAATATAAACTCAGTTTCCTGAGTTTAAACCAGCATGCCATTCTTACACAGAGCAGGACAGACAACCTCCCCCCGTCTGACATGCAGCTTGCCTCAACCCTCCCCGGTCGTCCCCTGCACTCCGACCCCTCTGCCGCACGGCTGTTGAAGCGTGGCTGGATGGGGCCGCGCGGAGATCTTCCCCGGCCTCTGTGCCTCAGTTCCCATGAAGCACAGCCCCTTCCTTCTTCTTTCCTTTCTGCTGGGGGCAAGGCTTCTCAACCAGAGTAAAGGGGCCTGAGGGGCCAGGCTTGGTGGTGGGGGCCCTGGGGGAGGCCGAGGGGCGCTTCTGACCTCATAGGGTGGGGGCCACAGAGCAGCTGGTCCTCGGGTGAGGTGGGCACCCTGAGGGGCTTGAGAGGGGCTATGGCCTGGCAGAGGGAGCCTAGGGCAGGGGCTCTGACGCAAGGACGCTCTTGGCACGGCCTGGCTGCCCGTCCCCACAGGGTCCCCTCTCCACTCTCGGCCACAGACCAAACAGCCCAGCAGCTTCCCTCGGGGTCTGGGGCTAGGGGCAGGGCAAGGTCACTTCTGGAGGCCACTCCCGCACGGAGGGGAACTTCGTGAGCAGGGTTCGGGGAGGGCCGGGGACCCACAGGTGACACCAAAGGAGCCTGTCTGCCAGACGTGAGCTAGGCCAGGGGGTCTCTGAGCCCCCTTCCTGCCCCATGCCTGTCCTGTCCTCAGTCCCTGGGATGGAGGATGATGGCAGGGAAGGGAGAGGACTCAGGTGACCTGTTGGTCTCCGTGCCCTAGGTAAGGAATGGGCTATGTAAGGCTGAGTCCGACCACCCCTGCAGGGGCAGAGACTAGGTCTCCCCACTCAGACCGGGCATCTAGAGGGCGGGGCTTTGTTTTCCTTCCTCAGATAGGGAGCTCCTGAAGCAGGGGCTGTGCTTGCTCTCAGAACTGGGGGTCCCTGAGGGGAGGGGCTGTGTCTCCCCCTCAGAATAGGGCTTCCTGAGGCAGGGGCTGGGTCACCTCGAACTTCCATTGCCACGGTTGCCTTCCTAGGACCCCCAGCTCCTTATTGCTCAGGGCAAACCTGAGCAAGCCTGAGCAGAGAAATGGGTTGGCTTCGGCCTCCCCCAGCTGAGCGGGGAGCGCAGGCAGGCCCATCTGGGTTAGAGCTCACAGCCCGGTGGGGCTCTGGATTCCTATTCCTCAACCAGTTTGCAGTGACTGCCCATAGTGGAGGCAGGGGATGTAGAGGTGACCTCCTCAAGGGCTCCTCCTTCCTTAGAACACTCTATCTCTGTGGGAAGGGGCTCCCAGGCCAGGAAGGGCTTCAGAGTGAGGGATGAGGGACTCAGAGCCGGGAAGCAGACGCTTCATGGGCCCTCGAGGAAGCCCCCCCTCCCCGCCCTGCCCAATCCCCAGGCCTAGCCCTTGCTGGGAGGGAACGGGAGAAAGAGGGCCCAGCCTTGGGTGGGGGCCTGGGGAAAGGGGAAGATAAGCTCCAGGGAGAACACCCACCAGGGCTGCCAAATAACTGGGGAGTGCGTGAGGGGACGGTGGGCGGGATGGGGTGGGTCTTCAAGGGCCCCCCAGGCCAAAGCTCAAGGTCCTCAGCCTTAATCTGGTCCCCAGCCTTGTCCCAGCAGGGTCTCCTTTTGGGAGGCTGCCTCGGTGGCAGAGCCCTCACCATCCTTCCCCCGCAGAGCTCAGTGTGTCTGTGCACCTGCCCCAGCCCCAGCGTCCTGTGGCATGCAGGCTTGTCTCCCGGGAGGCTGGGCTCTCACAAGCACCGCAGCTGGGCCTTGCACACCACCCCAAGCTGAGCCCTCTGGTTGCAGCTCTGGTCTGTCCTGGGCCAGGTGCTCGGGGAAATGACCCAGCGCTGCATCTCTGTCCATCTGTCCTGTTTTCTTGGGTGGTCGCTCAATGACGTGGAAACACAGCTGCAGAGGCTGATGCTTAGAGCCCATCCTGGGGGTGACTGGAGGAAGGAGCCCCCAGTTTGAGGGGGAGGCACAGCCCCTGCCTCAGGAACTGGCAGTCAGTGAATGAAATCTCCCCTCCCAGCCCCCACTTCCTATCCAATGAGAAGGACCCATGGCCAAATCTAGCCTGAAGGAGGCGTTTTGGGGCTTGAAGTATTGATGGCGGGGCCTTTCCCCTGAGCTGGGGGGAGTCAGTGAGACTCATTCCCCACTCCATGGGGCCTGACCCCTGCTGCAGACCACCCCCCTCCAGCAAGTGTCCAGCTGCAGGGTGCCCTGGCTATGTGACCTAACAGGGCAGCCTTGGGGGGTACTTGGGGGTCTGGATTTCTTGGGGCTACTCCCTGCTCATGCCCAGCCAGGCCCAGAGCCCCTTATTTTCCAGCAGGGACGGCCTGGAGCTGGGTCTTGGCACCCCATCTTCCGCTGCTTTGCAAGCTGATTTACCTGAGGTTTGTAGCTTTGATTGGCATGGTGGGAATACCTACAGCATGGAAATCAGTCAATGCCACCACGGGGCTCCCTGACCTCCTAGAGCTGGACTTCAAACCTCTTCCAGCATGCCAGCTCATCCCAGCCTCAGGAAAGTCTTGTGTCCCCGTGGGACCTGCTGCAGGCCAGAGCAGCTCCGGGGCTTGGAGGGAGCTCTGGAGGTTGCTTTGCCTGGTTACCCTAACTCCTGACACTGTGGACGCGGGTCTGACCCAGTGATGGGTAGTCCTAGTGGTCAGCCAGTGTCTAAAAGGGACCATTCCTCCCGGTTGGGGGGCAGGCATAGGCCTGAGACACACACACACACACACACACACACACACAGTGGGAGAAGGCAGGGGAAGGTCCTGGGTCCTCCTCGAAAGGCCATTTGGTTCCTTGCCCTCCCCCCAGCTTCTGGGGCCTCTTGGCCTGTTTCGTTTTGAAGACTTGAAAGCAAGAGAGACTAGACCAGTCTTCGGCTCTAGGTTTTTACTGACGTCCAATCTTGGACATATCCCAGGGGTGTTTTAAAGCCCTGCTATGGTTTTTGCCTCAGGGTGAGCCCTCCCACCATTTTTTTTCCTTTTGCTCTAAATGGGATCCCCCTTCAGATGTTCTTTGGCCGTTTTTACAGCCATCTTCAGACCAGGAGGGTAGCTTTAAGGCAAACAGGTTAGAGTAGAGGCAGGAAGCCTGTTTGGAGACTACTGCACTAGTCCAGGCACACGTTGATGGGGGGTTTCTCAGGGGTGGGGGCAAAAGGGATGTACAGAGAGGAGCTTACTGACAAAGTGAAGTTCCCAACCACATGGGAGGGGACAGGATGCATGCGGTGGGCACTCAGGCACGCGTGAGTGGCGGTGGGGGGAGGGGCAATGGATGAAGGTCCCCACGTTGACCCCCAAATCCCTGACAGATTTCCTCTCTCAGCCCAGGGCCAGGGCGCTATGAAGTCCCAGTTCAGACCCTTGCAGGCTCAGTTCCACCCCACGGCGCTGATAACAGGAATCCCTGGGGCTTCTTTAGTCCTTTGAGATTTTTGTGGACGAGCCAAGCCTCAGGCCTTGCCTGCAGCAGGCGCCTGCCACGGGCGCCTGTGACATCAGGCGAGTGGCACCGCAGCCACCAAGTCACAGCACATCCCCGCTTCATACCTAGGAATCTGAAACTCAGAAACTGTGTCGGGGCCTGAAGGCAGACAGCTAAGAAGGGACAGAGACCCGGTTCTGTTTGGCTGCAAACTGTGTTATTTTCAGGACCGAGCAGGGGAGGGGCTGACGCTCTCTTCTCAGGGGATCAAAGCTCCATCCGGCCCCCACGCCTCAGCTCTTTCAGGGCCCCCAGAGTGGGTCACACCAGGGGGGTGTGGGGATTGGCGGTGAGGATCTGGAGGTCTGAATCTCAGGGCTTTTGGGGAAATGCTATGTGGAGATCTGGGGAGACCTCAGGAAGGGGCGTGGGTCGGAGCAGGGGTGGGGAAGGAGAGGACACTTTGCTGACTGCCTTTGCAGCAAGGTGGTGGTGGTGGGGAGCCTGGAAGAACAAAAGGAACCATCTCAGCAAACAGCAATAGGTTCTGCAAACTCCGAGAAGCTCTGCAAACCATAGCAGGCTCTGCAAACACTGACGGACTACACTTGTTAACAGGCCCCACAATGACAGTGGGGGTGAAGAACATTTTGAAGGGGGGAACCTCTTGGTCCGGAGGCAGGAAGGGAATTTCCCACTTGCCCTAGGAACAAAGGTGGCTGTGCCTTTGTGAGGGAGTCCTGGAGAAGGACACCCCATGTCCCCTCCAGTCCTCCCACAGCTCTGTCCTGTGCCCTCACCCTTCTCCAGGCCACGGAGGACTGTGATTGGAGGAGGCTGTGGGGGTGGGGTGGGGGGTGGGATAGTGCTGATCCTAAGTAGCCAGGGGACAGGATGGAAGCCCCGCCAGCCCCAACCCAAGGGCTCCTCCGCCCTGGCATGTTCAGCCTTGTGTACTCAGTGTCGGGACCAGGGGAGGGAGTGGTGGGAGCAGCAAAGTTTTCCAAATGGAAAATAATGAAAATTTTCTGGAAAGCTGACTTTCCCAGGCTCTTGTGGGTACAGCTGACGAGGGGAAACCTGAGCCCTGTGGGCAGGCAGGGGGTCCAGTGGCAGTGCAGAGGAGGTGCCTCTGTGTGACACAGTCCATGGCAGCGCTGCTGGGGATGGGGGAGTGGGCGGCTGAGTGACTGCAGCAGCTTCCTGGTGGTCTCCCCACTTCCTCCCACGGCCCCCTAAAGTCTATGCCCAACCCAGGAGCCAGAATGGTACCATAACAACAAAGCCAGACCCTCTCCCTCCTCAGCAACCCTCCCGCTCAGAGTCAAAGCCCGAGTCCTCACTGGGACCTGCAAGGCGCACATGATCCCATCCGACTTGCTCCTTCTGCTCCAGCTCTTTTCTATCCCTCAGAGGGGCCTGCCTGCGTCTACCCCAGGGCCTTTGCACAGCCTGCTCCCTCTGCCTGGAGGCTCTTCCCCAAGACATCTATGGGGTGCTCACCCTTCACTTCCCTGAGGTCTTTGTTTAAATGCCACTCTTCTCAGTGAGGACTTTCCTGACCCCCTATGTAAGGCTGAAGCCTGCCCTCCCTGTCCTACCCCCAGCACCCCTCTTCTGCATTACTCTGCTGGTTTTCTCCAAAAATCATATCACCTTCTAATATATTCTGTAATGTTCTCATTTATTCTGCTTTTTGTCCATAAACAGCCCCTGCCCTGAATCTCAACGCCAAGAGGACAGGGATTTTTGTTGGCTTTGCTCACCGATATGTCTCCAGTGCCCAGCGCAGAGCCTAGCATGCAGTGGGTGCTCAACAGGTACGTGTCCAGTGGCTGAGGGAATAAGTTAGATGAGAGCAGGGGGTGCAGGAGGGGCTGGCTGGGCCTGCTGAGTCTGGCTCGCTGTGGTGGGAGCTCATTCCTGTGCAGTAGAGCCCCTGGAAGAAGAGGAGAGACCTGGGGTTGCCGGACCAGCCCCCCCAGGCAGGGGGCTTTAGCTTTGCCCATAGAAAGCTGGGCACACCCAGCCTCTACTCCAGGCCCAGTAGGGGCGGAGGCCCTGTGAGGGGCTTTGGGATGGGTGTCTGAATGAAGCAGCACCCTCGTCCCACATCCCGCAGACTAATTTTAGATGCCTCCCTATGTTGGGGCAAAGAGGGGCTCAACCTCTTTTCACTTTCATGTACAGCTCAGACCCCACCCCTTCCTACTGCAGGCCAGAACTCCAGGGTGGCCGTGGGCAGAGTACTGGGGAGGGTCCTGGCCTGGGGCCCAATGGGAGAGTACCCCGGGGACAGGGGTGGGGTCTCATTCCTATCTAAGTCCCCAGGTCCCATCAGCCCGCCTGGGCACTGTTCTGACTTTCCTGAGATGACGAGGCTGGGGAAGCTCCTCCTTTCTGTGATGGATTAAAGACTGTCAGAGATTCTTTGGCCCTCCCGTCATCAAGTGGTGGATGCTATTTTCCTTCCCCCCGAATCTGGCTTGGACTTGGGACTTGCTTTGACCAAAAAGCAAAAGTGATGTGCCAGTTCCAGTCTCAGCCCTTGAAGAGGACTGGCAGTGCCTGCCCTCTCCCTCTCACCCGGAAGCCAGAGCCATGCTGTAAGAAGCCCTGGCTACTCTGCTGGACAGAGTGGCCCCAGAGGATGAGGCACCAAGCAGAAGAGACCAGAGGCCCAGCTGATGGTCAGCATGGAGACTGAGGCCATCACCTTGGGCCTTCTAGATGAATGTGGCTGATCGAGTGACCAGGTGGGACCTGCAGGACAGCCACGAGGACCCACAGAACTGTGAGAAATTCATAAATCGTTGTTGTGGTTAAACCACTATGTTTTGGAGTGGTTTGTTTTGCAGCCATAGGAAATTTGGAGGGTTGTATCTCTGAGGCTTTCCCTACTCCAACATTCTAAGATTTTTGAGCCCTTAGTTAGATGCCAGTTCCCTAAAGGGTGTGGAAAGACACTCATCTCAGACTCCAAGGACACAGGCCTTGAGCTGGAAGGACTTTGATGATTCTGGAATTCTGAATGCCCATGGAGACCATACCTAGCTCTTTCTCATCTCCATCACCATCACCCACCAACAGAGTTTTTCCTTGAAGCTCGCTAGTATCCCTCCAGCTTCAGCTCCGGTCCAAGACTCTAAAGCCTGGCAGGAGGTAGGGGATGGAGGCAGGCAAAGGTGACTGGAGTGGCTGGCAGTTCTTTCTCTCTGTGTGGCCCCTGCCAAGGTCATCTGGCTGCAGAGGCTGCTGGGGAAACATGGTGTTCCAGATGCTGCCTGGAGATGTCAGGAGATGCTGTGATAACCCAGGGCAGCCAGGCCTGACCGGTGGGAGGCATAGTGGGGGCAGAGGTCTTGTGTCCTACTCCAGAATGGCCTGGTGCTGGGTCTGGTGGCTGAGGACAGAGGAGCTCTGAGACAGTGACATCAGAGAAGAGAGTACTGATCCACCCGCCCCCACAGAGAGTGATCAGCTTGCCGGTTCAGTGTTCTGTGGCCTGGGCTGTGTCCCTAGGGTGGGGAGGCCAGGCAGCGTGGGATGGAGTCTGGCTCCTTGACAAAGGTTCACCCCTTCAGGAGTGGTAACTGGCCTGAGAGGGGTGCACTACTTCTGACCCATGCCCCCAGGTCAGGGACAGTGTTTTGATGAGGGCCAGGAGGTACCTCCCAGGATCTCAGTTGCAGGGTTTCCCAAGACACATGGTGCCAGCCTGCACAGGGGATGGGAGATCTGGGGTCACGTCTGGCCCATCATGGCTGTATGTTACCCTCTGGTCTCCAGGAACAAGTTCCCTTGGCTTGTTGTGGGGGCTTCTGGGCTCTGGACCCTGACTGTTGGCAAATAGTTCCTGCCTCCTCCACGAGTGGTCCACCCTACCTCTCCTTTTCCACAGTGGAGGAGACCAACCAGGGTTCCCGAGCCATGAGGCAGGCAGGGGTGGGCAACTGTGCCCTTTGAGAAGGCACCTTGTACATCTCCCTGCCTTCGGGACAGGTATGTGCTCACTGAGAATCTCCTTTTCTACAGAAAGCATTGCACAAGATCACACGCTGCTTCCACCCCACTTCCTTTCACTATTACTTGGACCTACCCCTTTGTCTAACCCCCCACCATTTGAAAAGGGTTCAAATTGCCAAGATCAATTGGGAATTCTCCATGTGACCCTGAGTAAGTCACTGAGAGGGAGACTGGAAATGTCAGAGGTGCTCCTCCCCAGCTCTGCCACGGTGGGATTCTCTGCAGACTTGGTGTTCCTCCTTTCCCCCCACCCCCTTTCCTGGCTGACCATGTTCCTCTTTCCTTCACCATCCACCTGGGTGTGCCAATGAGCCCCTCTGAACCTCAGGGTTCTTATTTATCAATTGGGATCATAAAGCCCCCTTGCAGAGAGGAGTGAGGACTAAATGAGGGGAGGGAAGGGGGAATGATGGGAAGCATTCCGAGGGCCAGAACAAAGAGAAGCACAACCTGTTCAGGCCTCATATTTGCCAGTGGGGGGCTGCCTCTGTGCCACCCTGCGCCTGTGTGCCTGTCTGAGCCCATGTGTGCACTCTGGGCCAGTGTGCCTGCTGTGCCCGTGTGCCCAAGGTGAGCCTGCACACCCGCTCTGAGCCTGCATGCCCATTCTGAGCCTGCCCTAGGCCTGCATGGCTGCTCTGTGCCAGCATGACCATTCTGAGCCTGGGTGCCATCCTGTGCCTGTGTGCCCGTAGGGTGCACCTGCCATGGTGACTGTGTGAAGTGTGTGTTAGCCAGCATGTGACATGTAGAGGCTGAACACTGCATGGAGGTCGTGCCAACGACCCTGGGTAGATAGCCTATCTCCACCACGGCATGAGCACAGACAGTCCTCTCTACGCAGTGGACAATGTCTACCTTGGGGGAGCAAGAAGGAAATGCAGGGACTTGTACTTGCTGATTTGGGCAGGGCCCCAAGAAGCCTGGAAAGGACCAAGTAACAGGGGATCAGGGAGCCAGTGCCAATGTCTGGGGCAAGTAGGCGAACGGGAGGGTGCCGGATGTGCAGCCCAGGAAAGAAGTGGAGACACTGAGTGGGGAGAAAGCGGAGGAGTCTAAAAGAGTCACTTAAGAAATTAAGTGAGGCTGGCTGGGCAGGAAATAAATGCATGTGGAAAGAGACCTGGGGCTGGGAGCAGGGAGATTTTGGGGGGAGGGCTCCTGGCTGCAGTTCCCAGCAGAACCGGCCATGCTTCCTTCCGGACCAGGCCCCCTGGCCGGGGAAGCACTTAAGACCGAAGCCAGAATGGTCTCGCCTGGACAAAGCAGAGCTCTGAAACCTTGTTGTGTACTTAGAATCTGCCAACTTCCTCACCGATGTCCAAGCTTGGAGCTTCCTCTAACTACAGGAAAATATTTTCATGCCTTGAAAGGCTGGCCCTGCAGGAGGCTACGGATGCCCCTGCAGGCCTAGTGGAGGCACGAAGTTCGGGGCCTCCCAGGACACTTCTCGGGCTGCAATCCTCTCCGCCCACCACTTACTCCAGGTGGGCTCCGCCGGGCTCTGAGTAGGTGCAGGTGACCGTGCCCCACCTTGACCCGGAGCTGCCCGCTTCCTGCCCTTCTCTGCTGATGTCTCAGATGCCCCGCCCTGTGGGTGCCCAGGGGAGTGCTCAGCATGCACACCCAGAGGGGAGACTTGAGGGGGAGATTGCCCAAAGGGACAAGGAGGACAACAGGTAAATGTTTATCCCCTTGCCCCTCTGGGCAGGCAGTTTTTTTTTTTTTTAATGCTGTTTTATTGCGATATATTCATACAGCATACAATCCATCAAAAGTATAAAATCAAAGGCTCACAGTATCAACACATAGTTCAGTGCCACACTTGATTTTTTAAATCATCACATGGTTGTGTGTTCATCACACACATCAACACATGATCAACATGTTAATCATTTTTTAGAACATTTGTATCAATCCAGAGAAAGAAATAAAAAGAAAAAATCCATGCAGCCCATGCCCCTCACCCCCATCTCTCTCTCCTCGGCCACTAGTATTTCAGTCTACCCAAATTTTTCACCCCTCATCCTCCCCCACCATTTATTTATTTGTCCTTATTTTTTTTTTACTCATCTGTCGATACCCTAGATGGAGGGAGTGTTAGACACAAGATTTTTACAACCACACAGTCACATTGTAAAAGTTATATGATTATACAATTGTCTTTAAGAATTGGTAATATAGCTTATATGAACAGTTTAATTGAACACCGTAGTATAACATGGAGCCTTGAATAGGGCATGAGATTTTGTAGGTTTGTCCAGAGTGATGCTCCAATAAATTCCAAAGTGATTTGAACAGTGAATAAAAAAGTATTTGCAAAGTCCCTTTGGGGGAATGGTGAGAAAGGGGGAAAATTCAGCTTCCCCTTTTGGAGAATTCCTGATACTCTCGCCAGCAGTGGGGACAAACAAAGCAATGGGCCAAGCCCCAATCTTGGGGTTTGTTCATATGAAACTTATTCCCGCAAAGGATACACTACGCCTACTTAGACCGAAAGGGGGAGAGAGAAATGAGACAAAACAAAGTGTCAGTGGCTGAGAGATTTCAAATAGAGTTGAGAGGTTATTCTGGAGACTATTCTTACTCATTATATAGACATCCCCTTTTTTTTAAAAGTGTATTAGGCTGGAGGGAAGTGCCTGAAATTGCAGAGCCGTGTTCCATGAGCCACATTTCTTGAAGATGATTGTATAATGATATAGCTTTTGTAATGTGACTATGCGATGGTGAAAACCTTGTGTCTGATGCTCCTTTTATCTACGGTATGGACAGATGAGTAAAACATATGGATTAAAAATAAATAAATAATAGGGGGAACAAATGTTAAAATTAAAAAATATATATTGGGTAGATGGAAATACTAGTGGCCAATGAGAGGGAAGGGTAAGGGTTATGGTGTGTATGAGTGATTTCCTTTTTTTAAATTTCTTTTTCTGGAGTGATGCAAATGTTCTAAGAGATGATCATGGTGATGAATATTCAACTATGTGATGATTTGTGAATTATATATGTAGAACGGAATGATCAAAATAGGAATGTTTGTGTTTGTTAAGGTGTTTTTTGGTATTAAAAAAATAAAATTAAAAAATTAAAAAAAAGAATCAAAGCTACTGGAACACAGTGCAACAGTTTCAGGTACTTCCGTCCAACCACTCCAATACACCATTAATTAAAAAAGGATATCTATAAAATGCATAAGAACAACCTCCAGGATAACCTCTCGACTCTGAAATCTCTCAGCCACTGAGACTTTATTTAGTCTCACTTCTCTCTTCCCCCTTTTGGTTGAGAAGGCTTTCTCAGGCCCATGATGCTGGGCCCCAGCTCTTCCCAGGGAGTCAGGCCCCACATTGTCAGGGAGATTTACACCCCTGGGAGTCATGCCCCTCTATGTGGGAAGACAGTTTTGGGACACATGTCATAAGGCTCTTAGATAGGTCCCTTGACAATTAAATATATAAACAGGCCAACCTTATAATATTGGCCAACCAATATTATAAATATATGAACCCCTGCTCCCCACCCCTGCTGCCATCTCTCATCCCCAGCGACCTTTCCCAAATAAACTCCTGCACTCAAGCCCAAAGCCCACTCGGGCTTCCCTTTTAGGGGACTCCAGGCCAAGGCATAGGCACCTTCTCTAAAAGGGCGTGATTCCTGGGGCCGAGGTGGGGGGATGAGAGGGAGCATGAATTACGGAAAGAAGCCTGAAGTCCCCCACCCTTCTCCCCAGAGTGATATTTTAAACATGCCCACCTGGTACTTGCCTCACTGGCCCTGGCAGACTCCACTGAGCCTGGGTGTCCCCTCCAGACACTGACATTCCAACACAAGAGGGGACCAGGAGCGAGTGCCAAGGTCTGGGGCGGGTGGGTGGGCTGGGGGGCGCTGGGTGTGTGGCCCAGGATGACAGTAGAGATGCTGAGCAGAGAGAAAGTGGAGGAGCCTGAAAGAGCTGCTGGAGAAGTTAAGTGAGGCCGCCTGGGCGTAGCTTGAGTCTGATGCTCCAGGCGGGGGACGCAAGCACATCTCTCCCTCCTGGGGCCTTGCCTTGGAGAGGGGCTGCCGGCCAGTCTGCCTGGCTGGGTCTCCGCCTCCACCCTCAGCCCCCAGGGCCTCAGACAGGGCTCTTCTCCAGTACGGACACGCGGACACGCGGAGCATCAGCTCTCACCCTTGCTGTATATGATTATTTCCATTTTACAGAAGGGAAAAATGAGACTGAGAGCTGCTAGGAGCCTTGCTCAAGGGGCAGAGGTGGGATTTGAACAGGGTTCCAAGGAGCTTTCCCATCCGTTCCCTGCTCCGGATGGGGTGACGAGGTGGTGGGGTCTGAGGAGAAGGCACGGAGGGAATGGCGTGGGGAGAGCTCCGCCCCCGGGGTGGCAGCTCCGCCCCCTCCCTGCAACACTCACATACAAAACACACCTGTTGAAAGGCGAGGGTGGGGGGCAGGAGACGTGTCCAGAGGCACACTCAGAGGTTCTGCATGTGTGTGGCCTGACTCTCTCCCCTCAGCTACAAGTGCCCCCTCTGCCACAAGGCAGGGTGCCCCCAGGGGCAGGTGACAGGGCTGGTGGAGGGTAGAGGGCCCTTCCTTGGGGCAGTGGGGAGGTCCCTGTGGCCGGTATGTGAGCCTGAGTGACCACATCCAGGGCTCTGAGGCGAGGCCTTGGAAAGCCAGAGGGTGCACCTGGGTTGACCCACCAGCCGCTGAGACAGCGCCCCTGAGGCCTCGGTGGGAGGCCCCCCAGGTGCACTGGAGGCCAGGCGGGGGGACCTCGGGGGGTGGGTTAAGAGGTGCTGAGAGACACAGAGAGAGACTGGGTCAGAGCAGGAGGGACAGACAGGGTAAGATAAAGGGAGACAGGGAGTGAGGCAGTGACCAAGTGAGGGAGAAGGTGAAATGCCGAGAGAGAGACACAGACGGAGAGGCAGAGCTGGGGACGAGGGAGAGAGAGGGTGAGTGACCCTGAGACGTGGGCTCCTGGGCAGTGCTCAGGGCAGCTGTGAAGAGCCCAGGCAGACCCGGTCCTGAGCGCCAGGCAGGCCCTGAGCTTCCCTGCCTCCTTCTTCCAGTGCCCGTGAGGCAGCAGGGCTACTGGGGAAGGGGAGGTGTGCGAGCCAGGGCCCCGAGCATAGGTGCGGCGGGAGGGAAGCTGGGCTGGTCAGGGGCCTTGGCTCCAGCCCCACTCCAGCCCATGTGTCCTTCTGACCTTGGCAGTAGGAGGAAGCCACGATTTCCTGTCCCCCCAGCCAGCCTCTGGCTGGCACTGAGTCACCCACCGCCAGGCCCTTCTCCAGAGGCCTCCATTTCCCATGTGCCGGTCCTCTGTCTGGAGGGCGAGGGTTTCAACTCCAGTCTTGGGAGTTGAAGTTGGGTAAGAAGGAACTTACCCGGAGTTCCTTCTACTCTCCAACATAACTTGTCCTACACACTCCCCTCTGCCCATTCCTACACTGAACTTCCCGAGGTGTGTTGAGTGAATAAGAGAATAAAGGAAGACATGCGCTCATGAGTGACGGGTGAATAAGAATGAAGAAAGATAGGGACAATTATTTGAAATAATTAATATTTTAAAACTTTAACTTATGTGTGAGACAAGCAAAAAATGTTTATTTGGTACAAAATTTATACTTTGACTAGTGCATTTCCTAATATAATTTATGTGGACAGCTTAATCAAACGCCATAATACTTGGAACCTTTTGTAGGGCATGAGATTTTGTAGGTTTGTCCAGAGTGATGCCCAGAGAAATCCCAGAATGATTTGAACAGTGAATAGGGAAGTATTTGCAGAGTCCCCTAGGGGGAATGGTGAGAAAGGGGGAAAATTCAGCTTGCCCAAGTGGAGAATTCTTGATATTCTCACAAGCAGTGGGGACAGCCATATCAATAGGCTGAGCCCTCGATTTTTGTGTTTGTCCCTATGAAACTTATTCCTGCAAAGGATAGGCTAAGCCTACTTAAAATGAGGCCTAAGAGTCACCCCCAGAGAACCTCTTCTGTTGCTCAGATGTGGCCTGTCTCCCTAAGCTGACATGGCAAGTGAACTCACTGCCTTCCCCTCTACAATGGGATATGACTCCCAGGGGTGAAAATCTCACTGGCAACATCAGATAGAAATCTCAGGATGAAATGGGACCTGGTATCAAGGGATTTAGAAAACCTTCTTGACCAAAAGGGGAAAGAGAGAAATGAGACAAAATAAAATGTCAGTGGCTGAGAGATTTCAAACAGAGTTGAGAAGTCATCCTGGAGGTTATTCTTAAGCATTATATAGATATCCCTTTTTAGTTTATGGTGTATTGCAGTGGCTAGAGGGAAGTACCTGAGACTGTAGAGCTGTGTTCTAGTAGCCTTGTTTCTTGAAGACTGTTGCATAATGATATGGATTTTGCAATGTGACTGTGAAAACCTTGTGTCTGATGCTCCTTTTAACTAGGGTATGGACAGATGAGTAAAAAACATGGACAAGAAATAAACAAATAATAGGGGGAGCAAAGGTTAAAATAAATGGGGTAGATGGAAATACTAGTGGGCAATGAGAGGGAGGGATAAGAGGTATGGTATGTATGAGTTTTTTTCTTTTTTCTTTCTTTTTCTGGAGTGACACAAATGTTCAAAAAAATGATCATGGTGACGAATACACAACTATGTGATGATACTGTGAGCCACTGATTGTACACCATGTATGGAATGTTTGTATGTTAAGAACATTTGTAGGGTGGGCCATGCCTGAAAACCTGGCTTCAATTCCTGGTGCTTGCCCATGCAAAACGACGACAACAAAAAAGTTTGTATGTTTTTATGCTGTTTTATCAAAAAGAAAAAAGAATGAAGGAAGAGGGTGAGTGAGAGGCCCCCTGCTTGGGAGGTGAGTGTGTGTGTGTGTGAGCTTGGGGCAGATCTGGGCTAAAACCTTTTGTAGAACCAGGTGGAAGTAGCTGCCAGCTGACCGGGACCCACCCCTGAAACCTTGCCGCCGTGAGCTCCTCTCACCTCCCCCAAGACTCCATGTGCCCTGCAGAGGCCTGATGGAGGGAAATCCTTTGATGTGACTGCAGACCTGTCGCCCTGTGATGCCCCGAACCCCGGTCATGCCTCTGGAGATAACAAGGAGGAGTCTGATCCGGATCCAGTGGTCATCCCCAGGGGTTTGAAGACAGTGTTGATGGTGCTCCCCAATGCCTCCTTTCTTTAAACTAAAGGGTGAGGTCTGGACCAAGACCTGGGAGGACACAGGTTCGAATCTTGCTTTTACACGTACTGTTTTCTGTGTGGCCTCTGAGCCTCAATTTCCCCAGATTTAATGTGACCCTGCCAAGGCTGATGTGGAGAGTAACTGAGGTAATAGGTGGAAAGGGCCTGGAAGTGGGAGTGTCTCTTCCTGTGGGGTGGGCACAAGTCCTCTCTACTCATCACCCTTCACTGATGCAAGTGTCCTTTTTGGAGTGTGACACCTGCTGGGTGACCCTGACCTTATTTGTCACCTCCCACCCAGGTCCCAGACCATCCTCACTCTGGGGTGTGGACAGAAAGTTGGGGTGGCTGCTGCCCACCTTGGAGGGGGCTGATACAAGTGAGGCAGGAGGAGA
Source organism: Tamandua tetradactyla (assembly GCF_023851605.1). Lineage (NCBI taxonomy): Eukaryota > Metazoa > Chordata > Mammalia > Pilosa > Myrmecophagidae > Tamandua > Tamandua tetradactyla. Next base: position 101,606,356 of record NC_135331.1, on the reverse strand, counting down.
TGCCGCTCAGGAAAATATCAGGATGGACGTTCAGACCCCACCAGCTTGTGCCAGCTGCCTTGGGAAGCTCGAGAGCAGTGGGGCTCCCTCTGGTGCTGGCCCCTCAGGCAAAGGCCAGGCCTTCTGCACCCCCAGCTTCCTTTAATTACCTGGCCTAGACACGTCATGCAAGAATGCGCCATCTGTGCGTCATCTCTGGAGACCGATGACTTGGCTGGCTGCTGCATGGCCACAGGGGAAGCCCTCCTCGTTTGGCCTCAATTTGTCTTCTTCTACCCATCAGCTGACCGAAAGAATTTTCTGAATGCTTCCCTTTTTTGGGGGGTGGAGGGAGGAAGGGGGAGCCCAGATTTGCACACTGTAGAATCTGTAACCCTCCTGAGGTTGGGCTGTTTTGGGGTCAGGAATGTACTCTCTACTGCCCAGGGTAGCATCTCTGACTAGCCAGGTGACTCTGAGGTGGATGAGATGGTCTAAATTCTGCTTGCCCTCTGGTGACTCCCCACTCGCCAGCTCTGCTCCCTGCTGGCTCTCCATCCTATGACTGCGTGGGCTGGGCATCTCCTCTCTCTGCGTGTTTGTAGACCTCACCACCCTGACAGCCTGAGTCCTGCCTCCTGCCCCATGCCCTCCTGGGGGTTCAGCAGCATCAGGGCAGAGAGGTGCTCTGGAGGGTATGTGTGGCAGAGATTATTTCCCCGAAACTGGCCATGACAAAATCTCTTGTTCCACATGTCTTTTTAGAACCTTGCCAGGAGGTGGCATCTAATTCCCTTCCCCGTGTATCTGGGTGGGTTTCTGACCTGCTTGTTTTCCACAAGACTGCAGAAGAAGAGATGGCATGAATTCCCAGGCTAGGTCAGAAAAGGTGATGAAACCTCCACCTTGCTGGCCATAACACTCCTGGTCAGGTCCCGAGGCTGCTGTGCTGTGAGAAAGCCCAAACTGCCCTGTGTGGGGAGGCCCCAAGACCCCAGCCACTTCCGGGTTGAAGCTATATGAGTGACCCAGAGCCAGAACCGTCTGGCTGAGCCCTTCCCAGATTCTCACCCACAGATACATGAGAGGTTCTAAAATGACTGCTGTGTTAACCACTAAGCTTTGGGGTGATGCTTTATGCCGCCGTAGATGACCAGGCAGGATGAGCAAATCTTTATTTGTGTGTGGTGGGGATGTGAAATCCCAAGATCTGCCACTAACTAGCCCTTATACGACGTCTGTCCCACGCTCCCCTTCTCTGAATCTCATTTGTTTTCTCCATACAGTTGAGAAAACCAATGCACCAGTAATGGCAGAGCTGAGATCGAAGCCCATGGAGCGTGCCCTTCACCACGACACGAGGGTGTGTGTGTCATCCTTGTTTTATAGGCAAGGAAACTGAGGATTGAAAAGCTTCAACAAGCTTCCCAGTCACGGAACTGGTAAGAGGCAGAGCTGGGGTTTTGACTAGTTCCTGTCTGCAAAGGCTGTACCCCTAAGCCCTGGGCTCCCCTGCCCCATCGCAAGGAACTGCAAGTCCCATGCTGCCTGCAGGGGGCTGCTCTTCCCTTCGACTGGGTGGTGACTGTGCAATGAGGAGCCTTTGGGGCCTTGGGCACGTGCAGCCCTTCTATTCAGCCCTGGCATAGGATTCTTTCTGTGGGGAGGGCCATAAGCTGCCCAGACCTGACCGTCCTCTCACCCCTTCCCACCCTCTTGCCCTTTTCCTCCAACTAGATGTCAGACCTCTTATCTCACTGGGCGTGTGTGTCTCCTGGGCTACGAGAGGACACTATGGCCCAAGGGGGTGTCAGTGAGTCAATCATGTCTCCCAGCTGGCCTGGCAGGGCAGGGGCCAGCCTGGGGTTGCACTTCACTTCTCACTTGGCCAACTTGTCATCACACTCGCTGCCATCGCATGCTCTACTGTGGTTGAGGCTGAGCCGGCTTTCCCGGAGGGCACGTTCCAAGTGCACAGAGAGACGTCTTTGGGGCAAAAGTCCTGCCCGCAGCAGTGAGTGAGCCATCACTGTGGTCAGTGTGCTTCCTGAGAGCTGGCTTTTGATGTTGAAATCGGGTGGAGGCAGAGCTGCTCGCACGCTCTGGATGCTCCCCGGGTGGGTGACACGGCTCGCAGCCCTGGATTTCAGTGCCCAGGGCTGACCGTGTTTGGATAGATCTGTGGGAGCAGCAGTTTGGGGATGGGTGCTGCAGGAGCAATCAGACAAGGGCAGGCCAAAGCAAGTTAGAAGTTAGGTTCCTTCTCTTCCTGTGTCAAAGGCACAAAATCCTTCCTCTTTAGTTTATTTAGGCAAAATTTGACTCTGAAAAGTAAACTACTGGCTCAGGAGACATGTGGGAGAAGGTTCACAGTTGCACTGTTCAAGATAACAAAACCCTGGAAATCACCCAAACACCCATCGGCAGGATTGTCCATGAATGAGTTGTGGCTGTGCAGTCACACAGTATAATATTTACAGCAATCAAAACAAATGGGCTATTTGAACATGCAACAATATGGATGAATCCTGACAACCTCAAATTAAGATGATAAAGTCCCAAGAAATTATGTACCACATTATAAAGATTATGTACCATGTTATGTACCTTTTCATAAAATGAAAAACCATGAAAAAAAGAAAACCTTAACTTGTACAGAACCCATATGGATGCAATTAAACTGTACAAAATATTGAGCAAGGGAACGATGACCGCAGGACTCAGATGACAGCGCAGGTCGGGGGTTAGAGGATGGAAGGGGAAGGCCATAGTTAAATGCGGGTTAGTGTCAAGGACCAGCTTTTGTTCTGGGCGGTGGCTTCAGGGATGCTTATTGCATTATTAAAATGAACTAAGCAACATAAACAAAAGTAGGCTGTGTGTGGACGACTAATGAGAATGTCACAAAGCAGGGAGACTGGAAGCCTGAAATCCAAACAGTAAAAGGAAAAAAACTCCAAAAAAAACACAACAGGCATGAACTGGAAAAGCCTCTCTGCCCTCAAAAGAGGCGACTCCAGGGAGTGTGTGAATGGTTGAGAGCAAGAGCTGTGAGACCCCGGGCAGGGCCTCTTTTCTACTACTGCACAACAAATTACCACAAGCTTAACAGTATAAAGCAATACCTATTTGTTGTCGTGCATTTCTCTAGATAGAAGCCTGGGCATTGTATTACTGGGCTCTGTGCTCAAGATCTCGCCAGTCTGAAAATCAAGGTGTCAGCTGGGGCTGTGATCTCATCAGAGACTCTGGGTCCTCTACCAGGTTCCTTGCAGTTGTAGTACTAAGCTCCTTGATTCCCAGAGGCTGCTTGCTATTCTTTACCATATAGTCCACTCCAAAACATGGAAGTTGGCTTCTCCAAGGCCTACTGCACAGCATCTCCACTGCTTTGATATGCTGACTTTTTCTGTCTCTGACCTTTACACATTCTTTCAAGGGGCTCCCCTGATTAGGTCAGGCCCACCCGAGAGACTTTCCCTGGGATTAACTCAATAGGGACTTCAATTGCATCTGTCTGCAAAGTCCCTTTATTTTTGCCATATAATTTAGTCTAATCAAAGGAATGACATCCATCATATTCGCAGGTCCTGTCCACACTCAAGGGCAGACTATTTTACAGGGTGGGTACCCCAGGCAGAGGGAGTCTGTTAGAGGAGGAAAATATTGGCCAACAAAATAAAGACCACAATGTGATGGGCAGAATCTGTATGCTGAAACTGCAAACTGCTGTGGCAGGAAATCAAAGAAGATCTAAATAAATAGAAAGACATACCATATTCATGAATTGGAAGACTCAACATAGTAAAGATGCCAATTTTCCCAAAGTGGAAATACCAACAAAAATCTTAGGAGGACTTTTTGGGGGAGGGGGTAGAGATTGACAAGCTGATTTTAAATTTGATGGAAAGGCAAAGGAACTAGAATAGGTAAGCAATTTTGGGGGGAAAAAAAAGAATAAAGTGGGAGAAATCATGCTATTTGATTTTAAGACAGTTTAAAGTTACAATAATCAAGACTGTAATATTGGTGAAGAGCTAGACATGTAGATCAGTGGAACGGGATAAAATGTGAAGAAATTGACTCACACTAAAATGGCCAATGCACATTATATAAGGTTCTACAGAGGTTCCATGCACTAGGGTAACTTTCTAGAAACTTAAAACCTCCAGATGGGTCCCTGGACCAGATAAGTCCTGAAATGCAGAGGGGCCAGCCTTTCTAGAACGTCAACTAGTTCCATCCCCCTATTCCATATTATCAATAGCCCCTTCCAACTTAAAAAAGTTAGAATGGGCATAGACCAAATACCCATAAAGAATGAGAGAAAAATCAAAGGTGATGGTGGAGTTATGCAGAGAAGGTTGAGTTTAACAAATGAGTATGATTGCTGAATCTTTTAATGTCCAGTACCTTAGAGCAGCTAGAAATAAAACCCTAAAATTGTGAAACTGTAACCCATACCAAATGCTGAAATCTGTTCTACAACTCATTGCTGTGATGTACTTTGAAACTTACTGCTTTTTTTGTATATATGTTATTCGTCACAAAAAAGAGAAGGAAGAGTATGATAGAGAAGATAGGCTTTACAAATGAGTATGACTACTGAGTCATTATGTTGATATTTCCTTTAGTCTCCAGTGTCTTGGAGCAGCTAGAAGAAAAAATGAAAAATTGTGGAACTGTAACACATACTAAACTTTAAAATCTAGTTCTATAACTACTCGTAAAAATGTACTTGGAAATTTATTGCTTTTTTGTATATGTCTTATATTGCACAATCAAAAAAAGTTAAAAAAAAATGGCCAATGCATACAAAGGTACAAAGACAATTCAATGGAAAAAGGATGATCTTTCCAAACAAAAGACAAAACTATGATTAGTGGTTGCCAGAGATATGTTGCAAAATTGGCTATTCACATGCAAAAATCGATCAATCAATCGATCAACCAATCAATCGATCTTAACCTTAACCTCACATCTTTTATGAAGATGAACTCAAAATGGATCATAGCTCTAAAAGTAAAACATAAAACTGTAAAACTTTTAGAGGAGAGCATGTGTGACAATCTTCAGGACCTGGGGTTTGGCAGTGGGTTTTAGAAATGTCTTTCCATGAAAGGAAAAGCTGACAAGTTGAAATTCATCAAAATTAAAAACTTTTGCTCTGCTAAAGTACTGTCACAGAATGAAGAGACAAGCTACATACTGGAAAAAATATTTGCAAGCCACATATCCGACCAAGGACTTGTATCCAGGATACATAAAGAACTCTTAAAACTGAACAGTAAGAAAATAGGGCAGCCAATTAAAAAATGGGCAAAGAACTTGCACTGACAGTTTACCAAAGAAGATATAAAAATGGCAAATGAGGGTGCACAGGAGGTTCAGTGATAGAACACTCACCTTACATGCAGGAGACCCGGGTTTGATTTCCAGACCATGCACCCACCCCCACCCACCCCCAAAAAGGCAAATGAGCACATGAAAAGATATTCAATATCAATAGCCATCAGAGAAATGTAGATTGAAACCATGTGATATCACTATCCTTTTATGCTATCCACCTATTAGATTGGCTATATTAAAAAATACTGACAAAACCATGTGCTGGCAAGTATGTGGAGAAAGTGGGACTTTCATGTATCACTGGTGGGAAAGTAAAATGGGATAGCCACTTTGAAAAAATATGGATTGTCCATTTCTTGTAGATTAAACCTGCATTCAGCAATCTTATTCCTGAATATTCACCCTAGAGAACGGAGAACCTTTGTTCACAAAAGACCCGTACATGAATGTTCGTAACAGCTTTATTTGTAAGAGTGCAAAGCTGGAAACAACCCAGATGTCCTTCAACAGGTGAATGGTTATCAAAGTGTGGGACACCACACTATGGGCTGCTACTTTCCATAGCAGAAAGGGGCGGGATGGATACATGCAACAACTTGGATGGATTTCAAAGACATTTATGCTGAATGAGAGGAGCCGGTCCAAAAGTTACATACCGTATGACTCCAATTATTTGATAGTTTTGCAAAGACAGAACTATGGTGATGGAAAACAGATTAGTGGTTGCCAGGGATATGGGTGGGGTGAGGGTGTAACTATAAAAGGATAGCATGAGGGAGTGTTTGGGGATGATGGAAACTCTTCTGTATCCCAGTTGTGGGGGAATTACATGAAACTATGCAAATCCATATACCAAAAGAAAAAAAAAAGCAAATGTTACAGTATGATCATTTTTAAAACAATGCAGTGTGGACAAGGACTCTGAATTTTTTCTTGAAGAAAAGATTTATATTTCGGAAAGGTGGTTCTTGTAGTGTGGAGGAGTTGGCACGATGCCTAGTGCTGAATAAACGCTCAGGAAATCAACAGTGGCAATAAGCAGGTAAGGGAATTGTGAACTCAGTGAGTCTAAGAAGTGATGGCTCCAAGAAACCAATCACTAGATTCTTCTGGGGAGTGGATTCCTGAAGTCTGGGCAGGGTGCCAGGAGATGCCCAAAGCTAGGCTCGTGACACAGCTGGAGGGATGGAACAGCCCCCGAGGTGGAGGTGGCCGGCGGCCGGCTTAACTCCAGACCCTCCTTCTCCACTGTCCAGAGACCCAGAGGGGCTGGGTCGTCTCTGTGAAGGAGGAAGTGGAAGCCCTGGGCCTCCTTCTGCCCACTTACCTCCCAGGTGGCCCTCCGCCATGGCCTACTTTCCCTACCTGTCGGTGCAGGTGAGCGCCCCCGCCCACAGCTATTTTTATCCCAGCGGGATTCCCAGCTATTTTTACCAGCCTGGCCCGTGAGAAAGTTGGATTGTGGGGCAGGGGCATTCCTGTCTGCCCCTCCCCTCTTGCCTTCCCATAGCCACCCCTGCCCCAGTTGGAGGGGGACAGCATCAAGTCACTCTCCTGCTACAAAACTTGCAAGGGCTCCTCATTGCTTACAGAATCAAGTTCGATCTCTTCACCTGGACATTCAAAACTCTCCCTGACCTGGAACCCAATCTGTCCTCCAGCCTCTTGCCTCTGCATACCTCATGGTGTGCTCCGGGAGTCGGTCAACCCGGCCCCTTACCAGGCACTGACAAGGCCTCTCAGTTTCCTGCTTGTGCACTGGCTGTCTATAATGTCCTTTCCCTTCCATTTCCATCATGTAAAACAGAACCATCCTTCTGGGCACAGCTCTAATGCCTCCTCCTCCACGGAGCCCTCCTCGATTTCCCCATTCCCCTGCCTTTAGGATTGTCCAGAACTATCATCCTGGGACCTCTCTAAGGCACTCTCCCCCTTTTCCTCAGGGGATATGTGTGGGTAAGTCTCTCTCCTTCGTGCTTAGGGCTGCTATGGTCCACTGCCATAATGGATGCACAGAATGTGTGTGAGCAGCTGGCCAGGGTGCTGCTGCCTTTCCTACACCCTTCATGCCACCCTACGTGCCTGGGCCCTGCAATGCCTGCCCTCCCCGGAGCAAGGGCAGGGTTGCTGCCATCCTCCCACCTCCAGACCCGCCGCCTCAGTGAATCAGCCCTGGGCCCGCAGTGGGCTCAGCACTTTTCTGAGAGCTTCCAGGAGGGTGGAAGGGAGGGAGTCAGAGAGGCCACAGCTTCTCAAGGGAGGTCTGGGCCGACAGAACTGCAGCTCCAGGGACCACACACGCAGTACTTCCCCCAGAGGTGCTCTCCCACCTCTCCTCTAATGGCTGCACCATCTTTCCCCTCTTCCTGGATGATGTAGCCCCCATGCTGCCACCCCTGTCCCCTCCATGGCCTGCCTTCCTGTGCCCTCCTCACCGCACACCCTGACTCGGTCCTACCTTCTGCAGGCTCTGCCAGGACCTCCTGGGCACCAAACTTTCTGGGTGCGGTCTCGTTCTTACCCTCCAGGCCCGCCGCGAGCCACCCCCTCCACCTCCCGTGCTGATCTCCCAACTTCTCCGAGGTCTCATCCTCGCTCTCCTTAAAGGGCGTGGAGAGGTCAGGAGACCTCAGGGGAAGGTCGGGGCTGCTTCTCTTCCCCTTGAAACCGCACTCCCTGAGAGACCGCAAAGCCTCAACCGTCAGCACCGGCATCCCCCTTCTCCATTCTTCCACCTCAGCCTTTTTGTTTTTTTGTTTTTTCTTCCTGAGCGCCAACCCCCTGAAGATCTCACGAGCTCCTCAAACTTAGCATGATCTAAATTCAACTCAGCAGCTTCTTCCCAACCCCAGGTGGTCCTCCACTTTGCCCTCTGCCCAATCAGCAGCTCCGCCCCCTCCCACCCCCAGGCATCCCAGCTAAGGGTCTGGGGACCGACTCCCTCTCCTCCCAGCTCAGCTTCCTAAACACTGCAGGTCAGCCCTCCTGGGTCCTAACGACCACAGCCGCCTCCTGCCCCAGCTCCCTGTCTCCTGCCTTTCCCACTCCTATCCATCCTCCACTCAGCAGCCCCAAGGAGCTTTTGAGAGCACAGGCCTGGTCAACACCTCTCTAAAACCTGTTTGCAGAATAAAGTCCAGATGCTTTAGGAAGCTGGCCCGGTGTGCACAACGTGTGAGGCCAGGCTGCTGGGTTTACGCCCCGCCCTCATCAGCTCTCTGAGCCTCTTGCTGCATTTGTAAGACGCATCCTTCTCTTAGGCTAGTTGAGAAAGCGCAATAAGATCACACCTGCAGTGGGTCTGGAGCTGTGCTGGCCTGCAGGGAGCGCACGACGTGCGTGGGTCCTTATGCTAGGAGCCAGCTGCCCTATCTCTCCAGGCTCTCTAAGGCTTCAACCCTTGCCTCTTTCCCACTGGCCCCCTGCACTGAAGCCAAACTTTTCCGCCTCCCGCCTCTGACCTTGCTTTTCCTTTCGCAGGATATGCCTTCCTCTCACCCATCCACCTAGTCAACTCCTTTCCACCCAGCGTGAGCATCCCCTCTTCTGTGCAGCCCTCGGTGGTAGCCAGCAGCCCAGATGCCAGCCCTGGTGCTGACCTTGAGAGAATAGAATCATCCATCCTCCATGAGCTCCTGGATTCCTTCTTGTGGCTCCAGCAACCGGCACTGTATCTGGACCTGAGGCACTGGGGGTCAGAGCAGGAAGTCTGCCAGAACCTCCCATCATTGTCTCTGAGCTCTCAGGGGAGCACAGGACAAGGTGTGAACCAGGAGAGGTCCTCCAGCTTGAGGCCCTGGGGGGGTGTCTCTGTCTACACATGTCTTCCCGTGCACTCAGCTCTCTAAGTATCCACCAAGAAAGACTGGGCCCCCTGTGCAGGGGAGGCAGCCCTGAATGCCCAGCGTAAAGAGATTTTGGCCAGGGTTGCCTCCCACAATGCTGCCTACCATACTTAGGGCGCCAGCCCTGCCTTCCAAGAAATCTGGGGAGGAGGGAATACGGAGGCAGATGTGGGTGGGACATGCATGAGCTGGTGGGCCGTGCAGCCCTCGCAGGGGAGTGTGGGAGAAGGACAGAGCTTTCCTGGGTGTCTGGGCTGGGATTGGCTGGGAGGAGGGTAGAAGGAGGAAGACAGGGCCGACCTAGGTGTTCCCTAGCAACGACCTGGTCCCACCTGGTGGTTCAGCACAGTCTCTAGAGCTTGTGAGCCATGTGGCCATTTAAGCCATGTGGCCATTTAAGCTAAAAATTAATTAAAATTAAAATTCAGTTTCTCAGTTGCATGAGTCACATTTCATGTGCTCAACAGCCACACGGGGTTAGTGGCTACCACTTTGGACAGTATGGGGACAGACCCTTTCCACCACTGCAGGCTTCTAGCTCCAGAGCTCTGCACTGCTATAGAGGGGAACACTTGTTCTAGAACCCAACAGCCCGGGTTCAAATCATCACCCTGCTACCGTTAAGCCAGGGCTAGTCACGGGACCTCTCTGTGCCTCCATGTTTGCCCATCTCTAAATGAGGCTGACGACAGTTATTGAGAAGATTAAACGTAAATTTAATTTGGAATGGTGCCTGGGATTTGGAAAAGGTCTTGCAAGTCTGCTGGGAGAGAAAGGCCCAGCCACCCCACAATGCCTGTCTCCCAGCCACCCTTGTCACCCTGCCATTGAGATCTTGTGCCCGCCTTCCTTCTTAGGATGGCATCATCACTTCCCTCCTGCAGAAGAGGGAAAGGGCCTGCTCAAGACTCACAAAGACATCAGAGGAGAACCAAGTTCTCTGGATCAAGGCCCAGAGCTCTCCCCCACCCCCTTAGGTGGGGCTCACATCTCCCCACTTCCTTAAACATGACCCACAGGCACCCTTCCTTCGAGTGGTGTGAAGGCCACTCTTATCTTTCGCACCATTAGGAAGTCCTTTCCTGTGTCTAACCTCAGTGCTACAAGCTGCAGTGCAAGCCCTATGTCTAAGAGGTAGAGATGCCACAGGGGCTGAGGGGGTGGGGGGTAAGAAGAAGGGAAGGAGCTTTTGTAGGATCTCTTTCAGAACTGTGCTCCCCACCTCCACTCAGGAAGTCAGTTCATCCTGATGTCTAACCTCAGTCCCACCCACTATGGATAAGGCCTGTTTCTTCTTGCCTGACCTTGAAAGACATGGGGCATTTACTCCAGGGCTTCCATATTGGCTCTGCAGAGACAGGGATCAAGTCCTTGCTACTCCTGACTTGTCTCTTGGCAGGGGGTCCCCATGATTACACGGGCGGGTTCAGTGCGAGCCCAGGCAAGAAGGCATATCCAGGATGGCCAGGCCTTCTGTGAACCCTGTGAAGGCTGTGTTGCCCATTGTACAGATGGGGAAACTGACTCCCAGAGCAAAAATGGGGCTTAGCCCAGGGCACACAACTAGGAGGAATGGGGTCTCCTGACACTCCAGGCCCCTCCCCAGTCTATCCAGTTCTCTCTGAGTGCACTGGGATTTGCAGCATCCATGGAGCCTGAGTAACAGCTGGAAGGAAAGCAGGCTAATGTTCTTTCTGACTCCAAAGCAAGCAGCTTCATCCTTCATGTCTCCTGAAGGACGAACACAGAGTTTAGGATAGAAGCCAGAAAAAACTTCCTGCCAGTAGGAAGTGAGAAACACTGTGGAATTCACTTTTCTGAGGGTGATTCACCCACAGATAGACAAGCAAGGCTGCCTGGTAGAGTTGTGTAGTTTGTCCAGTTGCTCGGGTGGCAAGGGGGAGGATGAGATTTCTCTAATTCAAAGCAAAGTGCTCAAAAGTATTGTGAATTACTGATTATATATGTAGAACGGAATGGTCATATGTTAAGAACGTTTGTGTTTGTTTGTTGTTAAATTTTTCAAAAAAATTAAAGTAAAAGAAAAAAAGGCCAGCGAGGGGGAGATGCTAAGGACTCGACACCCCTCCGCCCTGCTCTGCCTCAGTCTAGCCTGGGAGAGACGCAATGGCGTCCAGTCTAGCTCTCCCCCTCCAGCCTTGTCTGGTCTCTAGCCCTTGCATCTTCCCCTCCTGCCCACTCCAGTTGTCTCCGGTCTCCTGTGATTGAAATCTCCCTGCTGGTCTCAGAGCTGACCTTCCCGCTTTTAATTCAATCAGGAATCAGAAGCCCTTTTAATTTAGGAAATAAAAGGCTGGCTGCTGGGCCGGCTGCACCTGATTGACGGGGCTGCCAGCAGGGCCGGGCTGGCCTGGGGAGGGGGCACAGACCCGTGACCTCAGCTGGCCTCTTTGGGGTGCAGACGCTCCCCGGAGGCCTGGGGAACAAAGGAGAAGCACCTCCCTGCTAAGCGCCAACCGAGGAGGGGCGGAGGGCAGGAGGTGGGGAGCGGCTGCTGTGCAGCCCGAGAAGTTGGGGAATGCAGGGCTCTCCCTGCAGCCTGGGGCACTTGGGGTAGACTTGAGGGATGACTTCCCAACTTCCCCATTCCTCCCTTCTTGCCGTGTGACCCTGCGTCATTGTCCCAAAGTTCCTCCCCACGACACATCTTTCTTTTCCAAGAAAGAAGAGATGCTAGAGGAATCACTGTTAGTTTTTCTGGACTTCGGGCTCTCATCTGTATGTGCTGATAATTGTGGGACCCAGCCATAGGGCCGTGTGAGGATTAAATGAGTTCATCAAAGCTCACCAACACGTTCAATCACAGCTGATGTTACTCTGCTAAAGGCATGCAGGCGTCCTACCTGCACTTGGAAGTGGTGGAGACTTGGGGTGGGGCCTCTGTTTCCTTCCCAGGAGACAGCCATGGGCAGGTCCCCCCAGGATGCAGTTTGGGCAATGGAAAGCTTCTGGCTCAGGTTTAGGACCCTGGTTCAGTACATTTTGGTACCTGACCTTGGGCAAGTCATCTCGCCTCTCCAAGCCTCAGTTTTCCCCTTTGAAAAGTGGGCTAGTATCACCCTCCTCCCAGGATTGTTTTGAGATGCTGGGAACAAGGGCCTAGGCCAGAGCCTGATATGTAAAAGGTGCTGAGAATATAGCACTTCTCTCCCCCAAAACTCCCAGCCAAGTCCCCAGGGTGTCTCTACCCCAACCTGCACTGGCCCCGAGGAAGCCCTACTTCCCTGAGATCCGGAGCCGAGCTCTGTGCCGTCACTGCCCTGCTCCTGTTCCACAACACTGTGTGAATATCTTGAGGCCTGATTTCCCCAGGGCTTGCCCCAGATGCTCCCTCTGTGGCTTCTCTCCTTCCTCAGCTGCTCCCTTGGCAGGAACCGTCCCTTGGCAGGATCCAGGCAGCTGCTCCACTCCTCCCCATTCTATGCTTCCCATCCCTCTTTCCCATTCTCCCCTTGCCGCCCCCCAAGCCCACCCCGTGTGTATGCAGCACCGTTGCCTGACAGAGAAGATGTCTGGGGAGGCTTCTCTCAAAACTCCAACTCACCCTGCTGCCCCTAGACCTGGAGACAAAAACACACGCTATAGTATCATTCTTTGGTATTTCAAGCATCTCGGATTTCCATAAGCAATTCTGCACAGCATCTGTATAAAGTGAATTTGGAACTAAAGGTAATAATCACAGCGACTAATCACTGAATTTAAGGCTTACTCCATGCGAGACTTGGGGCTGAGCCATTGACACACGCTGCTTCCGTTGACCCTCACGCTGCCCTGAGAGGCAGGATTACACCGTAAGAGTTTAGACTGAAACTCAGAGAGATTGAGCAACTTCTCTGTGACCAGCTCTTGAGCAGCAGGGCTGGGATCTGAGCCCAAACCCATGTCAACCCCTCTGCAGACTCAGCTGGACAGTTCATCGAAGTCTCTTGTGTACAGCTGATCTCATGGCAACCTTGGGGTCATGCTAAGCTTGTGACACTTCTTGTTGTGATCCCGTCTTACAGATGAGGAAATGGAGGCTTCCAGGCTGCTCAGTGAGTCAGACAGGGGACAGGGACTTGGGCTTCAGCCATGTGCTCAGACCTTGATCTTCTTCCCAATGGGGTGGGATTTAAAAGTGTTCCTTGTTCCCTAAACTTAGCATTCCAACTGGATCATTTGTTCATTCATTCATTTGGCAAATATTAATCCCCTCTGGGGTAGATTAGAATTGAGCAGGCCAGACCCTGGCCCCTTTCAATTTTTTTTTTTTTTTTTGGCCCTTCTGTTTTTTTATTAGAGAAGTTGTATGTTTACAGAAAAATTATGCATGAAATAAAGAGTTCCCATATTATTAATACCCTATTATTACCCTATTATTAATACCTTGCATTAGGGTGGTACGTTGGTTACAAGTCATGAAAGAACATTTTTATAACTGCACTATCAATTATAGCCCATCATTTACATTGTTCACTGTTTGTGTTGTCCATTCTATGTTTTCGGTTTTTAAAATTTTTTTGGAAAAAGTTCTGCATTAGTTAGATTCAATTGTCAACTTGGCCAGGTGAGCATACCTAGTCTTGTTGCTGCGGACATAAGCCAATGGTACATGAACCTCTTCTGTTGCTAATTACATCTGCAGTCAGCTAGGAGGCGTGTCTGCTGCAATGAGTGACGTTTGACTTAATTGGCTGGTACTTAAATGAGAGAGCACAAGGTAGCATAGCCTAAGCAGCTTGGCATTCCTCATCTCAGCACTTGCAGCTCAGCCCAGGCCTTTGGAGATGCAGAAAGAAGTCACCCCAGGGAAAGTTGTTGGAACCCAGGGGCCTGGAGAGAAGAACAGCAGAGACCATCCTGTGCCTTCCACGTAAGAAAGAACCTCAGTGGAAAGTTAGCTGCCTTTCCTCTGAAGAACTAACAAAATAAATTCCCTTTTATTAAAAGCCAATCCGTCTCTGGTGTGTTGCATTCCGGCAGCTAGCAAACTGAACAAATTCCAGCCTAAAAATTCTCCTCTTAACCACCTTCAAATACATAATTCAGTACTGTTAATTATGTTTACAATGTTGTGCTACCATCACCACCATCCATTACCAACCCAAATTTCCTTCAACCCAAATAGAAACCACAATTTCTAATCTTCCTTCGGATCTCAATGTTCTCAGGAAGGCCTTTCCCACTTGTCCTCTTTTGTGGTAGAGAAAGACTTGAAATGATCATTTACACAAATTGATAAAAATTGTGATAAGCAGTGTTCTTGGGGTAGAATGGGGAAGGTCTTCCTAAGAGTTTTGAGATCTGAAGGGAGGTTAGAAATGACCTCTGAGAAGCAGGCAGGAAGGGTGGGAAGTGTAACTAGACAGGGGAGCAATATGTGCAAAGGTCCTGAGGCAAGAACCATCAGTACAAATGTGGGTGGGAAGTACTCAGGGAGCAAGAGGGATGGCCAGTGCCATCAGGGCCAGGTGGGTCGCCTTCATTTTAAGAGAAGGCACCTGGGTGCGATTTGCATTCCCAGGTGGTGGAGAGGAGGCTGGCTGGGGGTGGGGGTCTCAGTCCGGAGGCAACTTCAGTGGTCTGAGGTACCAGGCTTGGAAGGGCTGGATGGTGAAACTGGGAGATGAGGCAGGGTAACTCCCCCCACCGCCCCACCCAGGGCTCCTCTAACCCTCTCCCAGCAGCTCACTGCAGGGACCAGTGCTCAGGGTCACCCTGACCCCCAGATAGCCGCGGTAGCTTTAACAATCCGCTCTCTGGGAAAATAAGTCTTCATTCGGCGGTATTTGCCAATTTCCACCTACCGTGAGCCGATTTCAAGTTACCAGCGTGAAGTTGCAGAACGTGGAATTGGGAAGAGATGTGCACAAGCGCCCAAGCCCATGCAAGTGAGCTCCAACTCCACCGCCTGCTGGTCTCAGAAAGGGCGTGGTTCTAATGAGGATTTTATTTGTATGTGGTGTCATACCCCTCTGCAGCTCCTGGGTTTGTGTTGGGATGGGGGAGTGTCCCCCTTTCCCGTGACTCCAAGAGACTGGTACTATTGTTATCCCCAGTGTCCCCCTTTCCCAGTGACCCCAAGAAACTGGTACTATTATTATTCCCACAGATGGGGTCTCAGCAATGAGGCAGATCTGGGAACTCAAACGGGGTCAGCCCTGCAGAGAAGCCAGTGTCCTTCTGATTCTCTGCCTGTCTTGCCTGTGAGAACTGGGCAAGGCAGGCTGGGGTTGAGGCAGCGGGGCGACTGGGGCTATTAAGAGGGGACAATGAAAGGACAATGGAGGGGAGGGCTGGGAGGAAGGAGGAATCTATCCTCTGGCCTGGCAGGAAGTGGCGCTCGGAGGGGGAGCGGACTCGTCTGAATATGCTGGTGGAACCCTAATTCTCAGAGGGAATGTGGGGGGATGGCCTCTAAAAGTGCGTTGGAATGAAGGCGATTTTTAAAACGCGATCATGACGAGTTTACGCGGCAAAGCCTAGACTGGGCTACGAGATGGGGTGCGCAGAGGGCCGGCGTCGTGCGGGTGTGCCGCCGCTTCCTCCTGTTTGCCCAGCTGGTGAGCCTGCGTTCCGCAAGGGCTCGGCAGGGACAGGGCAGCAGCCGGGGCACAGCTCTCGGCAGGTGGGGTCAATGAACACGGATGTGACAACACCCTCTTGGCCCCGCGCTGATTGTTCTAGAGTGGAAGGCGCGTGTGGGCGTGGGGCTGGGGGGCGGGGCCGGGGACAGGCTTTTAGGGATGCGGGTGTGCTGTGCGGTACTCCGCGGCCTCGTCTACAAAACCACTCCTCCGCCTGGGCTTTGCGCTTTGCTCGGGTCTTAGACCCACACCCTGCCGCTCTCTGCGGTTCCTCGCTTCTCCCCTCTCCGTGCTGCTTAGAAATGTCATTGCACTTTTTTTTGGTTTTCATATAGTTGTGCATTTATTATCACAATTGACTTTCTTTCCTTTGTAGTGAAAAATAACATTACAAAAAAGCAATACAGTTCAGAGCACATCGCAACAATTAGTCGTAGAACAGATTTCAGAGTTTGGTATGGGTTGCAATCCCACAAATTTAGGTTTTTACTTCTAGCTGCTCTAAGGTACTGGAGACTAAAAGAGATAACTAATATTATGATTTAGCCGTCATACTCATTTGTTAAACCCAATCTTCTCTGTACAACTCCACCATCACCTTTGATCTTTCTCCCACTCTTCAGAGGTATTTGGGCTATGCCCATTCTAACTTTTTCATGTTGGAAGGGACTGTCAATAATATGGGATAGGGGGATGAAACTAGTTGATGTTCTGGGGAGGGCCATTGCACTTTATAAAAAACGTCATACAACTCTGCATTTAAAGGGTACAATTCAATCTTTGTTACTACATTTACAGACATGTGCAACCATCAGCACAATTTTAGAACATTTTAGGGAAACCTTTGTACCCTTTAGTTGTCGTCTCCCTAACTCCCAGCCCCCCACCCCTCCGCCACCCATAAGCAACTACTAATCTACATTTATGTCTCTATGAATTTGCCTATTCTAGACATTTCATAGAAATGAAATCACACACGTGGTCTTCTGTGACTGGTTTCTTTCCCTTATCATGTTTTCAAGATTCAGTAATCCATGTTACAGCATGGATCAGTACATGATTCCTTTTTATAACGATGATATTCCATGGCATGGATATCAGTTGATGGACATATGGGTTGTTTCCATTTTGGGCTATTAGGAATAATGTTGCTTTAAAATTTGCGTACAGGTTTTTGTGTGGATATATATTTTCAGTTTTCTATGGCATATACCTAGGAGTGGAATCACTGGTCATATGGTAAACTTATGTTTAACTTTTTTTTTGCAGGGGATGCATGGTCTGGGAATCCAACCCGGGTCTCCTGCACGGAAGGTGAGCGTTCTACCCCTGAACCATCTGTGCACCCTTAAGTTTAACTTTTTAAGAAACTGCCGAACTGTTTTCCAAAGTGACTGCAGCATTTTACATTACCAACAGCAATGTATGAGGGTTCCCATTTTTCTGTGTCTCACCAACACTTGTTATTGTTCGCCTTTTTAATTATAGCCATCCTAGTGGGTGTGAAGTGTTATCTCATTATAATTTTAATTTACATTTCTTTAATGACTAATGATGTTTAGCTTCTAAATTGTCTAATTGGTTGGCATCAAGTTATTCCCTTATCTTTTTAATTTCTGTGAGGTTGATGGTGATGTTCCCTCTTTCATTCTTATTTTTTTTTGCATGGGCAGGCACTGGGAATCAGACCCGGGGCTCTGGCATGGCAGGCAAGAAGTCTGCCTGCTGAGCCACTGGTCTGCCCCCGTTCTTTTTTTTTTTAATTAAAAAAAGTTTATTTTTAAAGAGCTAAGCATCTGTACCCACTGACAGCAATACAATAGCTGGTTTATGATGACTTGAAACAAAACAAATATCCATAAGGAAGAAATGCTTATTTTAAATGTACGTAAATTTATTTTCAGTCAATAGTTCAGTAACATTCTTCTCTCAACGCAATGTTCCCTTTCTATGAGGCTGTTCTTGAGAGCCAGAGAGTTTAGGTGATAAGGAAGTTAAGTGAGTAACTACTTACATTTTGAACTAGGTTAAATGGACAGTAACTTTTTGCTTCCCTCTTAATGTGCTAGCAATTGTGTCTAAAAAAATATGCAATTCTTAAAAAGGTACATTTATGATTTCTTTATCTGTAACCTTTGGTAACTAATCACATGAAATTAGCAAATGTCTTGAAGTCTGTATAAAAAAACATGAATTACCTCTAACTTACACTCTCATTTATTAGTGTACCACTTAATATAAGTTTAAGGGTGGCTCCAAAGAGAGTCTTATATCATTCTTTAAAAAAGGAAACTGTTCTTGGTCATGGATATTTCCAAGATGAGATTTTATATTTCCCTCTTATAGTTTCTGGTTATCAGAAAACCCATGCTTTCCTTTGTTGATGGGTTTGATCTGGCTAACGTTGGTATATTCCTTCCAGCATTTTTCATCCTCATCTTTACTTCTGGAGGCATTTCCTCTGGCTCGCTATCTTCATCTTCATTGAAAGCTGCTGCCACTGAAAGGGTTTTTGGAGCAAGAGTTGGAACAGTTTCTCTATGTTTACTTGATCCAAGTTTGATAGTATGGCTGATGCTTTCCTTGTTATCTGACTGCCTGTGCCAAATCCAAACTTAGAGGTCTTTGTAGGTTTTGTTGGGAAGTCTCCAGCTTCTTCTTCAGCTGATCTCTTCTCAGGGCTGTGACTGGAACTTTCTCCTCCTTTACTGGAAGAAACAGTCTTAATTTTCACAGATCTTTCTGCTGCTTTTTCAGACCCTCTGATGGTTCCAGCATCCCAGGGCTTCTCTGGGTTCTTCTCTCCCTCCTTCCCGTCCTCCATTCCCCCCTCATTCTTGACTTTGGCATTTTCCCCCCTTGGTCAGTATATCTAAAGGTCTGTCAATTTCGTTCTTTTCAGAGAGCTAACTTTTGCTTTTTTTTTTCACTTTCTTTACTGTTTTTCTATTTTCTATTTCATTGATTTCTCCTCTAATCTTTATTATTTCCATGTTTCTTATTGCTTAGGGTTCAGTTTGCTCTTCTTTTTTCCCTAACATTTTAAAGTGGACTATCAGGTTACTGATTTGGGATCTTCTTTTTTCTAATATAGATGTTTAAAGATATAAATTTGTCATTAAGCACTGCTTTAACAGCATTCCATCAAGTTTGATGTGTTGTGTTTCTGTTTTTCATTCAGTCCAAAATACTTTAACATTTGCCTTGAGATTTCTTCTTTGACCCACAGATTATTTATAAATGTGATTTTTAAAAATATTTTTATTGAGAAATCTTCACACACGTATACTCCATACACGATGTACACTCAGTAGTTCATAATATCATCACATAGTTGTGTATTCGTCCCCATGATTATTTTTAGAACAATATAGTGATTTTTAATTTCCAAATACATACGGATTTCCTGAATTCTTCTATTGTTGAAATCTAATTTAATTCCATTATGGTTGAAAAACATACTTTGGGTAGTGTTAATCCCTTTTAATTTACTGAGACTTGTTTTATGGCTAGCATATGGTCTATCCTGGTGAATGTTCCTCGTGTACTTTAAAAATGGGTATTCTGGGGACAATCAAATCAATAGTCTGAGCCCTTGATCTTGGGATTCGCTCCTATGAAACTTATTTCTGCAAAGGATAGGCTAAGTCTACTTAAAATTAGGCCTAAGAGTCACCCCCAGAGAATCTCTTTTGTTGCTCAACTATGGCCTCTGTCTCTAAGCCAGCTCAGCAGGTGAACTCACTGCCCTTCCCCCCTCCCGCACCCCCACCCCTCTACCCTGTACATGGGACATGATTCCCAGGGGTGTAAATCTCCCTGGCAACATGGGACGGAAATCCCGGGTTGAACTGGGACCTGGCATTATGGGATTGAGAAAGCCTTCTTGATCAAAAGGGGAAAGAGAGAAATGAAACAAAATAAAGTGTCAGTGGCTGAGAGATCTCAAATAGAGTTGAAAGGTTTTCCTGAAGGTTATTCTTATGCATTATATAGAGATCCCTTTTTAGTTTGTGGTGTATTGGAGCAGCTGGAGGGAAGTGTCTGAAACTGTTGAGCTGTGTTCCAGTAGCCTTGATCCTTGGAGAGGATTGTATAATGATATCACTTTAACAATGTGACTGTAATTGTGAAAAACCTGTGCCTGATGCTCCTTTTATCCAGGGTATGGACAGATGAGTAAAAAGCATGGATAAAAAATAAAGAAATAATACGGGAGATAAAGGGTAAAATAAATTGGGTAGATTGACACACTAGTGGTCGAGAGAAGGGGTATGGCATTATGAGATTTTTCTGTTTTCTTTTTATATTTTTTTCTGGAGTGATGCAGATGTTCTAAAAACGATCATGGTGATTAATACACAAATATGTGATGATGTTGTGAGCCATTGATTGTACACCATGTATGGATTGTATGTGTGTGAAGATTTGTCAATACAAATAGATATTCTTAAATGGGTATCTGCTGTTGTTGGGTGCAGCATTTTGTAGAGGGCAGATTAAGTTGGTTGAGAATGTTGCTCAAGTCTTGTATGTTCTTGCTGATTTTCTGCCTAGTTGTTGTGTCCATTATTGGGAGTAGAGTTTTAAGATCTCCACCTGTTGTTGAATTCTCTACATCTTCCTTCAATTCTGTTAGTTTTTGCTTCATGCATTTTGAGCTCTTTCATTAGGTGCATATGTGCTCATTATATCTTTCTGATAAATCGACACTTTTATTATTATTAGATGTCTCTTTTTCTCTCTAGTATCACTTTTCGTTTCAAAATCTGCTTTTTCTAATAGTAGTATAGCCACTCTAGCTCTCTCATGGTTATTGTTTGCATGGTATATCTTTTCCCATTCTTTCACTTTCAAACTATTTGGATCTTGTCTTTTAAATCCAATCTGATAATCTCTGCCTTTTTATTGACATGTTTTAGTCATTCACATATAGTATAATTATTAGTATGGTTGGGTTTAGTGCTGCCATTTTTTCTATTTGTTTTCTATAAGTTTTCTGTCTTTTTTGTTGTTGTTCCTCTGTCTTTCCTTTCTGCCTTCTTTTGTGTTAAATAAATATTTTCCAATGTACTATTTTAATTCTTTTGTTGTTGGTTTTTTTTTTTTTTTTACTTTTCAAAATGAGTTATTATCTAGTTGTTGCTCTAGGGATTACAATATGCATTGTAATTTACCACCACCTACTCCAGACTGATACTAACAATTCCAATAAATTATAAAAACTTTGCTCCATTCCTTCTCCCATCTTTGTGCTTTTATAGTCATGCATAATACATCTACTTATATTATAAATCTAATAATTCTGTGTTATAAATATTGCTTTATACTATCTTGTGTGTTTATACTATCTTGTGTGTTTTGAAGAAGTTAAGAGAAGGAGAAAAATGTATTTATAGAATGTTTTATATTAACCCACATATTTACCATTTCTGGTGTTCTTCATTTTCTTCTGTGTATTTGAGTTTCTGTTTGGTGTCATTATTTTATGCAATTTTCTTTTAAATCAGTTAGTAAAAGAAAGAGAAACATATTGAGTGTCTTTTATACTAATTATGTAATTATCTTTTTTGGGTGCTCTTTATTTCTTCATGTGGATTTCAGTCAGCCTGAAGAACTTCCTTTAGTATTTCTTATAAGTATACCCGCTAGAAACAAATTACCAGTCTTTATCTGAAAATGTCTTTATTTAGCCTTCACTTTTTTTATTTGTTTTTTATTCATATGCCATACAATCATCCAATTTTTACAATCGTGGTTCACAGTATCATCATATAGCTGTGCATTCATAATCACAATAGATTTTTGAACATTTTCATTATGAGAAAGAAATAAAAATAAGAATAAAAGTAAAAAAAGAACACCCCCAAACATCCCCATCCTCCCTCTCCCTAGTATTTATTTATTTATTTTTGCCTTTTTTTTTTTTAAACTCATCTTTCCATACACTGGATAAAGGGAGTGTAAGTCACAAGATTTTCACAGTCACAGGGTCATGGCTTAAAAGCTCTACAGTTATTCAATCATCTTCAAGAATCAAAACTATTGGACTACAGTTCAGCAGTTTTAGGTATTTCCCTCTGTTTACGCCAATACACCAGAACCTGAAAAGGGATATCTATACAATGTGTAAGAATAACCTCCAGAATGAATGACCTCTCCATTCTGTTTGAAATCTCTCAGCCACTGAAACTCTATTTTGTTTCACTTCTCTTACCCCTTTTGGGCAAGAAGAATGTCTCAATCCCACGATGTCATAGCCGTAGCCTTCACTTTTGAAAGATAATTTTATTGGATGCAGACTTGATCGTCAATTCTTTTTCTTTCTTTTAACAGTTTGAATATGTTACCCTATTTCCTCTGGCCTCCATTGTTGTGGGTGCAAAATTAGCTGTTAATTTTACTGCGGTTCCCTTATATGTGATGAGTCATTTTTCTCTTGATTATTTAAAGATTTTCTCTTATCATCAAAAGTATGTGATATCTATGGATATCTTTGTCTTTATACTACTTGAACTTTTTTGGATGTGTGAATTGTTTTTCATCAAAATTGGGGACGTTTTGTTCATAGTTCTTCATTGTTTTTGTTACTTTTTCTCCTCTTCATCTGGAACTAAGCATAGCCTGCTAAGCATGATGGTTTTCAACAAGTCTCTGAGTCTCTGTTTTAGTTTCCTAGGATGCTCAAAGAAAATATCATGAAATGGGTTGGGTTAAACAATGGGAATTTATTTGCTCATGGTTTTGAAGCTGAGAAACAATCCAAATCAAGGCATCTTCAAGGTGATGCTTTCTTCCTGAAGAATGGCTGCCAGCAATCCTTGCCTCCTCTGTCACATGGCAAGGCACCTGGTGGTGTCTGCCTGTCTCTCCCTCCTCTTCAAGGTTTGGCTCCTTGCTTCCATAGCTTTCTCTCTCTCTGTACTCATTCCTTTTGCAAAGGATTCTAAATAGGATTAAGACCCATCCTGTGTGAGGTGGGTCACATCTTAACTGAAGTAGTCTCATTGAAAGGTCCCATATTTTTTTATGGATTTTACTCACAGGACTGGATTAGATTTAAAAACATGTTTTTCTGGGGTACAGACAGCTTCAATTCACAAAACCTGTTTTTCAAATGGGATGAATTCAATTGGTGTATTTGCAAGTTCACTGATTCTTTATTCTCAGTGCTCAAAGTTGCTGCTGAACTCCTCTAGTAAATTTCCATTTTAGTTATTGTCCTTTCAACTTCAGAATTTCTATTTCATATTTCTATGCATGTATATATATATATATACATATATATATTCTATCTCTTTACTGATATTCTCTATTTGATGAATCATTGTTGTCATTCTTTCTTTTACTTCTCCATACTTGTTTTTTTTTCAGTTCTTTGAATATATTCGTAATAGTTGTTTTGAAGTTTGCCTAACATACAGTGAGTGCTCCACCTGAGCCCTATCAGAGACAGTTTCTATTGACTGCTTCTGCCTCTCCCCCCACCAATGGATCACACTTTTCTGTTTCTTTGCATGTCTTGTGTTTTTTTGTTGAAAAACTGGATATTTTAGATAATATATTGTAGCAATTCTTTATTCTGATTCCTGCCCCTACCCCCAAAACCAGGGTTGTTGTTTGTCTAGCTTGCCTAGCCTGATCCTAGGCACCGTGAGCCTGCTCAGGTTTTTTTTTTTAATTCTTCTTTTTAGTTTTAAGCCTGGCTTCTTAGGAATCATCCCTGCATCAGCTAGCTTGGTGGTCATCCAATGACTGGTCGGAGATTGTGCTTAAACATCTTAATCCAGTAAAGTTTTCTCCTTGTGCTCATTTGAAAGGATGTATGTACCCTTGAAAAGCCATGTTTTAATCAAAATCCCATTTCGTAAAAGCAGAATAATCCCTATTCAATACTGTATGTAATCAGATCATCTTCCTGGAGATGTAACTCAATCAAGAGTGGTTGTTCAACTGGATTTGGTGGAGGCGGGTCTCCACCCATTTGGGTGGGTCTTGATTGGTTTACTGGAGTCCTATAAAAGAGGAAATATTTTGGAGAATGAATGATTCGGAGAGAGCAGAGCAGAACGACATAGCCACGAGAAGCAGAGTCCACCAGCCAGCGACCTTTGGAGATGAAGAAGTAAAATGCCTCCCGGGGAGTTTCATGAAACCGGAAGCCAGGAGAAGAAGTAGCAGATGATGCTGTGTTCGCCATGTGCCCTTCCACTTGAGAGAGAGACCTTGAACTTCACTGGCCTTTATATTTCTATAGATTTGTTTTAATTGGGACATTTTCTCAGCCTTAGAACTGTAAACTAGCAACTTATTAAATTCCCTTTTTTAAAAGCCATTCTGTTTCTGGTATATTGCATTCCAGCAGCTAGAAAACTAGAACAGATTTTGGTACTGGAGAGTGGGGTGCTGCTGCTGCGATTTGCAAATACCAAACATGTTGGAGTGGCTTTTTAAATGGATAAGGGGAAGATTCTAGAAGAGTTGTTAGAAATTTGATAGAGAAGGCTTAGAATGCTTTGAAAAGATTGTTGTAGAAATGTGGATTCTAAAGACACTTCTGATAAAGCCTTAGCAGAAATGAGGTACGTGTTATTATAGACTGGAAGGAAGATGGGCCTTGTTTTAAAATAGCAGATAATCTGGCAAAACCGACTAGTGGCATTGGCTGGAAGTCAGATTTTTAAAGCCATGAACTTGGATATTTAACAGAAGAGATCTCCAAATTAAATGTGGAAAGTGCAGCCTAGTTTCTCCTCACAGCTTATAGTGAATTGTGACAGGAAAGAGATAAGCTGAGAATTGAACTTCTTGGGTACAAAAAACCCAGAAGTTGATGTTCTGGAGAATTCTGGGCTTCCTGGAAGGGAGACACCAGAGAACTGTGCCCCACATGAGGACTTGGCCAACAGAGAAAGCCAAAATCGGACATGGAGTTATCCAGGAAGGATTTGTGGAAACTCTTTTTGTCTGATGGGCATGATCCAAGGCTACTGCATAGAAAGCCAACGAGAGTGCTACGGGACCTGTATGAACTGAGCTGCTGCCAGTCTGGACTGCGAGGTTCAGAGAAGGCACATATTGGAGGAAAAATAACTTCAGAGGCAAACCATGGAGGCTGGGGTCTGAAGTCAAGAAGCCTTGGGCCAGGAGAGTGGACCCATCCAAGCCCCTGAAGAGGGTAAGTTTGCCCCAAAGGCAGAGGATGGGCCTTCCACCTCGTTGCAGTGGAAGAGTCATGCTGCCTCAGGTCTTGGAGAGGGTGAAGCACATTCCTTGGGGTTTGGGGAGAGCCTGGCTGCCACCACATGGAGGGGTTGAGTGTGTGCCCTGGAGATGGCAGAGAGCCAGATACAGCCCCAGTGCTTGGAGAGGGTGGAGCTGAGAAAAAGGTGGTCTCCCCAGTGTCCCCGAAGGTTGCATTTGGAGAGAGGCAGGGCTCTGTGTAGGCCTTTGGAAAGGGTGGGACTGCTGCTTTCAGAAGCCCCAAAGATAAATGACTCTCAGACTTTGAAATCTAATGGATTTCGCCCTGTAGGTTTTCAAAACTGTATGGGTCCAGTAACCCCTGTGTTCTTTCCTCCCGATGGAAATGGCTATATGTATGCTATGACTGTTCCTCCTTTGCATGTTGGCAGCAAATAACTTGTTCTGAATTTCACAGGTCCAGAGCCAGAGGGTAATTTTGCCTTAGAAAAGACCATGCCTGTAGCTAACTTTGATAGGAATTTGTACTGTTTCTAACTTTGTATTTCATTTGTATTATTACTGAAATGGTTTAAGGATTTCTGATATTGTTATGAAATTAATGTATTTTGTATATGGGAAAAACATGTGTCTTTTTTAGGGTCTAGAGGGTGGAATGTGCTGGTTTGAAAGGATGTATGTACCCTTGAAAAGCCATGTTTTAATGAAAATCCCATTTCCTAAAGGCAGAATAATCCCTATTCAATACTGTATGCAATTAGATCACCTCCCTGGAGAATATAACCCAATCAAGAGTGGTTGTTCAACTGGATTAGGTGGAGGCGGGTCTCCACCCATTTGGGTGGGTCTTGATTGGTTTACTGGAGTCCTATAAAAGAGGAAACATTTTGGAGAATGAGCGATTCAGAGAGAGCAGAGCAACATAGCCACGAGAAGCAGAGTCCACCAGCCAGCGACCTTTGGACATGTAGAAGGAAAATGCCTCCCGGATGCTTCATGAAACCGGAAGCCAGGAGAAGAAGCTAGCAGATGATGCCATGTCCACCATGTGCCCTTCCAGATGAAAAAGAAACTGACTGTGTTCACCATGTGCCCTTCCACTTGAGAGAAATCCTGAACTTCATTGGCCTTCCTGAACCAAAGTGTCTCTCCCTGAATGGATGCCTTTGATTGGACATTTCGATAGACTTGTTTTAAATTGGGACATTTTCTCGGCCTTAGAACTGCAAACTAGCAACTTATTAAATTCCCCTTTTTAAAAGCCGTTCTGTTTCTGGTATACTGCATTCCGGCAGCTAGCAAACTAGAACATTCCCCTTGCCAATGGATCTGCGTGTGGCTTGCGGAACAGATTCATAATTCAGGCAGTTTACAGATCTTTCCTGGCTTTTATATTCTCTATGCATAAGGCTTCATACTCAGCCAGGGGTGAGCAGGTAGCTAAGGCTCTCTGCAGTCTCTTCTGGGAGTGAAGGCAGCCTTCTGCACCCCACGAACATGGGGGTGCTTATCCAGGCTTGCCATGGCTTCCTTGTTCCTGGACATCTATGTTAAGCACCTTGCTCTTCTGATGATCTGTTCCTTGCCCCGACTAGTGTCACAACTCAGGCCAGCTGAGCTCTGTACATCATCGTTAAGGAAAGAAATATAACTATATTGAGATGCGTGCTCATATCACATTTACTGATAAGGGTACACAATGAAAAAATACTGCAACTGTTAGTCTAGTTTTTGGTATCTCTGACTGGTCTGCCCTTGGGGGTGGGATGTGTCTGGATGCTGAGCTCTGGACCTGGCCGACACCCCAGGGTGGGGTCTAGGGAGCACTTGAGAAGAGCTGTTGCACCAACAGGATTCTCCAGAAGGCACCTCTGGGCAAGCAGCGGTCATCCGGGGATGGTTGAATTTGGCTCTCTGAGCCAGCTGACCCTGCCCGTTCTGGCCAGGTCTCTGCCCCCCCAGGGATGCAAGGCTAGATGCTCCATCAGCAGGCCTGGGATGGGGAACCAGGTGCCCTCTAGTCACCAGAAGGCTGCCAGGCACTCAGGAAGAAAATCCATCAGAGCCAAGAGGATGATCAATTCCCTCAGGGCTGAGCTGCCAGCAGTGGAGAAGGGCACCTGGTGAGAGGCTGGCTCCAGAGGCCCAGCCCAGGGAGGGCCGGGTTTGGGGCCACCTTGATCCTCTGGGTACTCAGAGTACAGGGATCCAGAGAGCAGCCTCCTCCCCCTGGTACAGCCCCTGTCCTTGGGGTGGGCACGTAGAGAGGCCTGTGCCCATGAGCCGAAGGTCAGCCTGCTAGACAGGCGCTGTGGGGGATGGGGCGGGAGAGGAAAAAGCTGGGCTGACAGTCACGTACGCTGATGTCACCAGTCACTCCGCCTCCCTGGGGTATCGCTTTCCTCATGGCCGCATCTGCAGCTGAGTTTAGGAGGGCAGTCACGTCCCATCCCTGGCACTGCTTTTTAGGCCGCTCTTTGCCCCGCCTCTGGGGCCGCTCAGGTCAGGGTGGCACTCACCAGCACTGCCCAGTGTCAACTCTGCCCTGGTGGTGGGGAGGGGGAGCCCAGGAGGAGGGAAGAGTGGCAGTGACAGGTGCCGGGGGGCTGGGAGTGGCCCGGCTGCTGAAAAGGTGTCCCGGGGTGCCTGGTGGCTGGCCGGGCCTGGAGGGCTAAGCTGGGCTCATAGCACAGGCAAGGGGTCCACAACTCAGGAGCTTCTGGTCAGGAGGGGAGCTAGCTCTGCCCACAGGGAGCTCCCACTCTGAGGAGGGGAGCAGAACCCTTGTCTGCAGGGAGTTTCCATTCTAATGGGAGAGGCAATCCTGCTCTGAGGGCGCTCCCTGCCCAACGGGGGAGCCACAGCCCCCGTCAACAGTCACAGTGGCTCTGTCTGGGCTGGGCGTGGTGGTGGCAGTGGTTGAGGCCCCCTTCCCCATCTCTCTCCCCCCAGTGAAAGGCCCCCAGGTGGCCCAGAGTGGGTCCTCTGCAGGAACCCCGCCCCCTAGTGTGACTGGGGTGGCAGGGAGCAGTAGGGAAGGCTGCCAGAGCCCATATGCAGACGGGTGGTGTCCCTGTGTCTGAGTCCGTCCTCGGGGCTGGGTCCAGCAGAGGGAGCTGCCAGCCAGCAGGAGTTGAGGCAAGACTTCCCTGACCCCCACCCCCACCCCGCCCTCTGTGATGACCAAGGGGGTGGGGGCTCACCCCAGGGCTGGGGCTAGAGTGCTGGGCAGCCTACCCAGGAGACTCCCCAGCACCCTGTGCTGCCCCACAGAGAACCCTCTGCACAATCATAAATTCTACATTCTTCCAGTGGGGCTCATGACATCCTTCCAACTGCCCCTGGGGTAAGTAATGTAGGGAAGGATATGAGAGAGCTGGGAGCGAATTCTGCTCCCATGCTTAAAAAATAGCTTTGTGACTCTAGGTAAGTGACATCACCTGTGTGGGCCTCGGTTTCCTCATCTGTAAAATGGGAGCCCATCCCATAAGGCTGCTGTGAAGGAGAGGGCATGGAAGATGGCTGACACACAGTAGGTGCCCATTTAGGGGGACTTCCCTTCTCCCCACTCCATTCCTCTTTGTTTCACTCAGGGGCATCTGCCCCAGCTGGGACAGCGTGCTGGGGTGAAAGCCAACATAGGGCCAGATGGCATTAACCAGGCAGGCTTCCCATGGAGGTGAAATTTGAGTTGGGTTTGGGAGATGCTTCCTCTCAGCACCTAACACAGACACTTCAAGCTGCAACTAGAGAGAGGTGGCACAGGGGCTGGGGGCATGACTCCACTGGCTCTGCTCTTAGCACCTGCCTAGCACCCCTTCCCCTCACACACTCCTGGCTGCAGGTCAGCCCCCAGCAAGACTTACTAGACTCTTACCACCTTCATCGGAAATTGTAGCTTTCAGGATACTCCTACCCTATCTTAGTCTACATATTTGTTGAGCACTGCCTATGCCAAGCCTTATCCCAGGCACTTAGGGACAGAGCAGCGACCAAAACTGACAAAGATTCCTGATCTCATGGAGCTGACATTCTAGTGGAGGGTGGCTGACACTAAACAAAATAGGTATGTTAGAGAGTAGTGAGTGCTCTAGAGAAAAATAAGGCACAGAAGGGTGGGGGCATAGGCAGATAATGTAATTTTTTTTCTTTTGTAGAGATGATGTGATTTTAAATACGGTGGTCAGGGAAGTCACACTGAGAAGGTCACAATTAGAACTTGAAGCTGGAAGTCATGTGTGCAACTGGGGAGAACATTCCATGGAGGGAAGTAGCATGTGCAAAGGTCCTGAGGTGGAAGCAGAAGTAGCTTGTTTGAGGAACAGCAAGGAGCCAGCATAGAATGAGCAAGGAAGAGAGTACTGGGAGATGAGGTCAAACAGGTACGAGGGGGCTGGATCCTGTGGGGGTTTGTAGGTCATTGTCAGGACTTTGGCCACATAGTAAGCATGGATATAGGGTGGGCAATGGGACACTAAGGAAATGCCAACTGCTTCAATAAAGAAAAGTTCAGAACTTCCAAGATTGGCACTGGAAATGCCCTCCTGGCTGAGAGGGGAAGCTTGGTCCAAGAAGATCTGTCCCCCTGGAGAACTTTCACCAGATTCTAGTCTGGGGGGAGGGGAGGAGAGCTGCTCAGGGGGTGTCATGAGCACCCCTAGGGCAAGGGTAATGTTTTATTTGTCCCTGCATCCTCAGTGCCTTGACTGACAGGAGGCACCCCACACAGCCCGTGGAATGAATGACTGTGCCTAGGGGAGTGGAGTTGGCTGCCAGGGCTCCAGCGGCCCCCAGGGTGTGCTGCTGCTCCTTCGTCTGGTGGTGGCCTGTTCACCCTTCACCTCTGGCCAGCCAGGGCCTTGGGGGGAGGAGAGGTGCTGACGCAGGGGCAAGCCAGCTCCCCCGCCCAGGCTGAGAATGCATCTCTTGTCTACGGAGAGGAGATCTGGGGGCCCACATGGACAGAGGAAGACCCCGCAGGGCTTTCCAGAGGCCATGCCTCCTGCCCTGGGAGGAGAGGCTGAGAGCTGGGTCCTGCTTATATCCAGCCCTCTTCACTCCAGGTCTCAGCTGCCCTGACCAGCTCATGGGCAGTGAGAGGACAAGGTGCGATAGACGCCAAAGCAAGAAAATGCTCTCCCAACTGGGGGCTCGTATAATTTCACTTCCTGCGGTCTCTTCCCCTCATCTCTGCATGCCCCTGTGGCACCTACCTGGCCCCCAAAGCCCTGCTCTGGCTCCCACAGCTTGATGGACACCCCCCTCTCCTCCGGACTTGGGATGCTCATGAACTGGACCCCTCACATGCCCCAGTTGCCTTCCCTGGGAATCACAGCATTCATGCATACGCCTGATTCTCCAGGGTAGACACAAGGTCTGCCATGGAAAGACTCAGCCTGAGCTCACTCAGCTAAGGGCTTAATTCAGGCTGGTTCTCCTTCCTACCACCTCTACCTCCCAGAAAAAGCTGGGACACAAGAGGTGTGGGGATGGGGAGTAGGCCCTGCTTTGTGGGACAACAGAGAGAACAAGAGTGTATTTGGGACATGACAGACCTCTGAGCTAGATGACAGATGGATATATATATATATATATATATGATAGCTAGATTATATAGACAGGTCAGATAGAGCTGAGGTTATATTGGCAGGAGCATAGGGCCCTGATGGAAGGAGGTATACGTCTTGCTATGCTGTGAGCTGGTAAGTCTACCCCCACTGTGTGGGCCTCTCTGAGGGAGCTATATTTGAGGAGAAATGCAGACAGCTGGATGAGACCTTAGGGGACTAGTTTTGGGGGGTGAGGGTAGGTAGGGGAACCATGACAGACACCAGGCTTAGAAAAGCTGAAAGAATGAGCTGTCATTGAGCCCAGGCAAGACAAAATGCCTGTGCCTAGTGAGATGGGGAGAGGAATATTCCTGCCCTCTCTAGTTCATTGAAGAACTGGAATGCGGAAGCAGGAGGGCCCTAATTATTTCAATTTCCCCAAAGAAAGAACTCAAATTTGGAAGATAGAGGGAAATGAATTTTGACCCAACCTCCGGAAGACCTTTCTAATAATTAGAAATGCCCTTCAGTACAGGAGTGAGCTCCCCATCACTAGAGGCATTCAAGTAGAGATTGATGATCATCTATCTAGAATGTTGCCAGATGGATTAACAGAATTATTTGAATCCAAATTCTTGGGCTCACCCCAGGCCTATTGAAATGGAATCTCTGGAGTTGAAGTCTAGAAATGTGTTTTACTTATTTATTTTTATCTCAGAGGCAGAGACCGGAACTATACTTTCCAATTCACAGTATGCTATCATCATTGGTCTATCCAAAGCCTCCCTTTAATGTTATTTTTTATTTTATTTTTTTCTATTTCACTTCTGATCTCCTATTTTGTACCACCTTTGCGCCCCCATCCCAAACCCAGACCCAGACCTATTCTATGCGTTTGATATGGGTCTTGAAATATGCATCTTCTTTGATACTGGGTTGTGTTGTTTTAGACATGTTTTATAATTCACATAATTGGCATTATGCTATAACCTTCTTTCTATTTCCTACCTTTTTCATTCAATAATGTTGTCAAGATCTGTGCATCCTTATGCATTTCTGATGTGTCTTCTAATTGTACTTGGAAGGGAGTCACCACATCCACTATCCACTCCCCCAGAATGGACATTTAAGTTGCTTCCACCCATCACTATCTCAAATTCTGCTGCCATGAGCATCCTTGTACACGTCCACTCTCCATCCTGTAGAATAATTTTTCTAGGCTGTATACCCATTTGTGGGATTCTGGAACACTGGGCAGGTGTACACTTAGTTTTGCTAAATAAAACCAGGTTGCTTTCAGAATAGCTAAACTAGTTTATCTTCATACCTACAGGATGCAAGAGTTCCATCTCCCCATACAGGGTATGCCGCCTTTCTAATTTGGGCTGTTCTTTAGAGCATGGATAGGTAATATTACAGTTGTTTTTAAGTATGTGTCTTTCAGATGACTAGTAAATTGGCACAATTCTTCATGCGTGTTAGCTATTGGCACTTTTGTGACTTGTCTATTCACATCCTTTGCCCATTTTTTTTTTCTTTTTGGCTTTCTTGTCTTTTCTTGTTGATTAACAGTTCTTTGACCATGCTAGGTATTAATTCCTGCAGGGTTTTAACATTGTGAATATCTTCTCCCGACCTGAGACCCTTCCATCTTAGCAGGGGTGCTAACAATTGTCCTGGTTTGGGAAGTCGTAGGGTTGATAGATGCCTCTTGAGATAATTTTTAGACCTGCCAATTCATGCTTTTAAGATTCTTGGGCTTTCTGAGGGTTTCCTTCCACCTTTGTGAGGAAAACTGAGATATCAAGAGGGCCAAGGGGTCGGGGGTCACAGCAAATGTGGAGGTGGGGCTGGGCCATCCCCCAGGCCTTGACCATCTCTATCAGAGTGTTGTGAAGATGCTTACATGCCTTGCCCCAGCCAGGCTTGAGAGATCCTTCGTGGGAATGGGGTGATGGGCAGCTCATTTGGAGGAAATACAGAACATCTTGTTCGGAAAGGATTGTCCATCTACAGGAATTTTCTCAACAATGGACGCTCAACTCTTTTATCTCTGTTTCAGTTATAAATTTTGAACCAAATTTCTCAAGACTCCTCCTGTTGAAAGAAACTGTCTATGTTTCCTTCTCTTGAATATGGGCGGCTTAGGCACTCACCTGTGGTCAACAGAATTCAGCAGAAATGATGCTATTTGATGTCTAAGGCTTGATCAGAATAGGCCACGCGTGTTCTACCTGGCTCTTTTGAGACACTCACTCTGGGGGCAACCAACCTCCATGTAAGAAGTCTAACTGCCCCAAGACCGCCATGTTGGCGAAGCATGTATAGGTTCCCTGGTCAACACCACTAACCTAGCTTCCAGCCAATAACCAGCATCAATTGCCCGCCATGTGGGGAACTGTCCTAGATGTTCAACCCTAGCCGACACTGACAGCAACTGCACGAGAGACCCCAAGCGAGCACTGCCCATCTAAAATAAACCTTGCCTGAATTTCTGACCCAAAAAATTAGGAGAAAAATAAAATTGCTGTAGTTTTATATCCCTAAGTTCTGGGGGTAACTTGTTAGCAGCAGTAATAACCACAAAAATCTCCTTGAACATAGTAAATACAGTTATTTTAAATACTCTTCCTGATAGCTCTAATATTTATAACCTCTGTGGCTAGCGATGTTTTCTGATGATTTTTTTTTATGTCATCTGATTCACCATGTGTGTAGTTATTTTTGATTATGTGTTGGACATTGTATTGACAAACTTGTTTGTAGAAATAATGTGAGGTCTACAGTGATGCCGCCTTCCTTCAAGAGAAGGTTCATACTTGTTTCTGCTAAGTGCCTGAGTGCACTAGTAACCTAGTGTCTCCTGCTCCAACTTTAAGGATTGAGTTATTGGAAATGGAGCTGTCTAATTTGAGTTTATCCTTAATTCCTAGGATATAACCCTTTGGGATCCTTACCAAAAAGAAAGGGCTCACTAAGTCCCACCGCTTGGCAAGCCTGGAACTTCAACCACGACTTCAATCCCTGAGGTTTTCAAGAGTTCTTCAGCTTCTCAGACTCTCAGCTGACCGCTCCTGAATGGGCAAACACCCTTCAGGGTTAAATTGGCCCCAAATTCTGTTCTTACATCCCTGGGTATCAGTCATGGCCCAGAAATTCTTCACTATCATATTATCTCTTTGATGCCTTCAAGTAGATTTTTAAAAATATTTTATCCAGCTGTTCTGCTTGTCCTCAGTAATACCATTGGTCAAAATTACCCAGTCGGCCATCATTGACTCTTATTTACTTAATTTTTAAACATCAAAAACATAAAGGTGGTTCCTCCGGAAGCTAAGTATAGAATTGCCATATGATCCAGCAATACCATTGCTAGGTATCTACTCAGAGGACTTAAGGGCAAAGACACAAACGGACATTTGCACACCAATGTTTATAGCAGCATTATTTACAATTGCCAAGAGATAGAAACAGCCAAAATGTCCATCAACAGAAGAGTGGCTAAACAAGCTGTGGTACATACATATGATGGAATATTATGCAACTGTAAGACAGAATAAAGTCACGAAGCATGTAACAACATGGATGGACCTTAAGGCCGTTATGCTGAGTGAGATTAGCTAGAAACAAAAGGACAAATACTATATGGTCTCACTGATATGAACTGACATTAGCGAATGAACTTGGAGAATTTCAATTGGTAACAGAGACCATCAGGAGATAGAAATAGGGTAAGATATTGGGTAACTGGAGCTGAAGAGATACAGATTGTGCAATAGGACTGATTGTAAAAATTCAGAATGGACAGCATAATACTACCTAACTGTAATACAATAATGTTAGAACACTGAATGAAGCTGAATGTGAGAATGATAGAGGGAGGAGGCCCGGGGGCACAAGTGAAATCAGAAGGAAAGATAGACAATAAAGACTGAGATGGTATAATATAGGAATTCCTAGAGTGCATAAAGATAGTGACTAATTGTGCAAATTTAAAAATGTTTCTGCATGAGGGAGAACAAAGGAATGTCAATAATGCAGGGTGTTGAAAATAAATGGTAATTAATATTTTAAAACTTTAATGTATGTGTGAGACGAGCAAAAAAGTTTATTTGGTACAAAATTTATATTTTGACTAGTGCATTTCCTAATATAACTTATGTAGACAGCTTAATTGAACACCATAGTACTTGGAACCTTGTGTAGGGCATGAGATTCTGTAGGTTTGTCCAGAGTGATGCCCAGATAAATCCCAGAATGATTTGAACAGTGAACAGGAAGTATTTGCAGAGTCCCCCAGGGAGAACAGTGAGAAAGGGGGAAAATTCAACTTGCCCAAGTGGAGAATTCTTGATATTCTCACAAGCAGTGGGGACAGCCAAAGCAATAGGCTGAGCCCCCAGTCTTGGGGTTTGTTCATATGAAACTTAACCCCACAAAGGATAGGCTAAGCCCACTTAAAATTAGGCCTAAGAGTCACCCCCAAGAGAACCTCTTCTGTTGCTCAGATGTGGCCTCTCTCTCCAGCCAACACAACAAGCCAACTCACTGCCCTCCCCCTCTCTACGTGGGACATGACTCCCAGGGGTGTGGACCTTCCTGGCAACGTGGGACAGAATTCCTAGAATGAGCTGAGACTCAGCATCAAGGGATTGAGAAAATCTTCTTGACCAAAAGGGGGAAGAGCAAAATGAGGCAAAATAAAGTGTCAGTGGCTGAGAAATTCTAGAGCTGAGAGATTATCCTGGAGGTTATTCTTATGCATTAAATAGGTATCACCTTGTTAGTCAAATTGTAATGGAGAGGCTGGAGGGAACTACCTGAAAATGTGGAGCTGTGCTCCTGTGGCCATGTTTCTTGAAGATAATTGTATGATGATATGGCTGTCTCAGTGTGACTGTGTAGCTGTGAGAGCCTTATGTCTGATGCTCCTTTTATCTACCTTATCAATGGACAAGTAAAACATATGGATTAAAAATAAACAAATAATAGGGGGAACAAATGTTAAAATAAATTTAGTAGATTGAAATGCTGGTGATCAGTGAAGGGGAGAGGTAAGGGGTATGGAATGTATGAATTTTGTTCTGTCTGCTTTTTATTGCTTTTTCTGAATTGATGCAGATGTTCTAGGAAATGATCACGATGATGAATATACAACTATGTGATGACAGTGTGTGTTATTGATTATATAACAAGAACGGAAAGATCATATGATAAGAATGTTTGTGTTTTTATGTGGTTATGTATCATAAATAAAAAATAAATTAATTAAAAAAAGAAAGGGAGGGGTAAGGGGTATGGTATGTATGAATTGTTTTCTGTTGTCTTTTTATTTCTTTTTCTGAATTGATGCAAATATTCTAAGAAATGATCATGATGATGAATGTGCAACTATGTGATGACATTTGAATTACTGATTGTATATGTAGAACGGAATAATCATATGTTAAGAATGTTTGTGCTTCTTTGTTGTCACATTTTTAAAAAAAATTTTTAATAAATTTTAAAAAAAGTTAAGGAAAATGAAATTGTATTCTTTAAAAGTCCTTGTAAAAATGTATCACACACTGTCAAACCTTCTTGATCAGAAACTTGACCGTGCTCCAATTTTCCGTGAAGATTTAGGCTCACCATTAAGAATATCCTCTACTGTCATTGGAACATGAGGATGCCCTTTCAGGTGCCAAGACCTATCATTTGCTCTGTCTCTATCCTGAATGACTCCCAACTGCTGTCAGGTTTTAGTTCTTGGCTTGACTTTTTATAGTTTGTATCTTCCCCATCTTTGCTGTCAATGAGCATATCCTTAATAGCCTTTTCCCCCTTGTGATTTTACTCTTTTAGTGCATATAGAACTTAGATAACCAAACACGCTAGAACAGTAAATAGGCTCTGAGTTCAGGCAGGGGGAAAAATCTATAAGTTGAGCTCTAAAATGTAATGGTCAGACCAGGAGCATCGTTCGCCTGCTCCGAGGTCTTCTTCTCTCAGTTCCCATCACCTGAATGGTGGCGATATCCAGATTGGGCTCTGGATACGTGAAGTGTTACTGCACTTGCCCTGACGTAGGCACCCCCACCGGAAGCAGGGAGTTTGGGGGCCTGGGCAGTGCCCTGGAGTAGCTCAGGGGCTTTGGCCAGCCCTCAGCCTCTCTCTGTTTCCCAGGCCCCACCCTGTCTCCTGGCCAAGGAGACGCAAGAAATCCTGGCAGAAAATGCTGTTCCCTGCTGCCCTGCGGAGATGACCACTTCATGGAGAGTGGAGAGAGGAAGGAGGAGAAAAGCGAAATGAAAGGTCTTCTTTCAGGCTTAAGGTTGTGTGGAGTGGCCGCCCCACGGCCTGCCAAGAGCTGACTCACGGGGCTGGGACGAGGCACTACAGGTGCACTCAGGCCTGCAGACAATAGGCGCCTGTTGCAAAGAGCCCCACTCTGCAGACAGACCACCGGGGTCAGGAGGAGGTGGCCCCACGAGGGAGTGCGGGGGCCGGAAGGGCAGACGGGAGAGAGCCCAGCTTGGCAGGCTGTCATTCTCCGTCCATCTCAGGGCCAGGTCCTGGGCACTCACAGCCATGCGGTCCCTGGGATTGAACGGCTGTGGGGCGGGAGCACTGGACCAGGAGTCTGAAGGCCCGGGGTGGTCTCTAATGTGGGCCTCGCTTCTCATCTCCCAGCCCTTAAAGTTCTGGTTCCAACTGCTGCTGGCAGGCTCTGAAATTGGTGATGGCACATGCCCTTCCTGAGCCTCATTTTCCCTGTCTCTGGGTAGAAGTGAAGGAAATCTCAAGCTGCTCAGGAAGACGGTGGGGCCTAAAGTGCTCTCAGCAGGAGCTAGTGGTTCATGCATGCAGAGCGCCTGCTGTGTGCCAGCACCACTCTGAGCCACTTCTAGCTCTTCGCCTTTATCTTTGCCTCCTATGAAGTAAGTGCCATTGTTGCCCCCATTTTACAGATGAGGAAGCTGAGGCACAGATGGCTCAATGATGTGCTGTTGCAAGGTAGGTTTCAAAGCCAGAGCTGTGTGAGCCTGGAGCCCATGCTAACCCCTCCACTACACAGCCATCCAAGTAGAGCAGGACACAAGGTCCTGTGTCTTGGCAAACGCAGGCCTGGCCCTGGGGTCTGGTCTGGGCGATGGGAGCAGAGTGGGCAGGAGGCTCCCTGGAGGAGGGGGAGGTTGAGCATGGGGTTCCCGGCCTGGGGGTGGACAGCATGGGAGACGGGGGCTGAGATTTGGGATTCTCAGCATCACCTAGTCAGTGGGTTGGGGGTGGGGGTGGAAGGGTGGGGAGGGAGCCTTGCTCCCAGCTCTCTACAGTCCTGAAGTAGTGGCCAGGGAACCCCTCCAGGGCTGCATGCCATGGAAGGCTGCTCACTGCTAGCTGTATGATTCTGGGCGAGTTCCAGAGACTTTTTATGTCTCAGTTTTTTCATCTGTACAATGAGAATTATAATACTGACCTCATGAAGTCGTAATCATAATAAAATGAATTTAAATGAAGTGATTCATGCACAGTGCTTAGTGTAGTGCCAGACACTCCCTCACACATACCTTCTCTCTGGGCTAAGGATGCCTCACTTCTCTCATCTTCCTCCTGGACTGGGATTCAGTGGGCTCCTAGGTCTAGTGTGGGGTTTCTGAGGCCATCAGAGTCTCTGAGCAGCCCAGCTCCTTCTGACCTGAGCCCCCTTCTTACCTCCTTTCCCCTATGGGGACCAAAGCAGCCTGCCTGGACTGACTGCTTTGCCAGTGGTACCCCAGCCCGGGACACCTGCAGAGCTTTCTCTGCCTTTGCCCTGGCTGGCAGGAGATGAGGCACAAATGCCACAGAGGTGAGTGTCTAGAGATCTGGGTTCGAGCCCTGGCTCTACCTGACTCAGTGGTTAGATCAGCCAGCAGCCCTCACTGAGGTTTCCTGTGTGTAAAGTGAGGCTGGAGTTGGGGCCCACTCCCATGGGGGCTCTGTGGGAGCCAGGCCATGGCAGCAGTCCCGGGGAGGGGGGCGAGGCTGGACCAGGCAGGCAAGGATGGGGGGAGAGCTGCTTTCCCTGGTCTCATCTCTCTGCCATCCATCTGCCTCCCTTCCGTCCAGAGGCCTGCCAGGGCACCCTGCTTGTGGAAGGAGAGGGCCTTGATAAGGAATCAGACTGAGGAAAGCCAGTCTGCCTGTTAATCTTCCCTACTCCGAGCCAGGCAGGAAGATGGGCAGGGCGAGGACCTGACCCCAGGCCCAGCCGTGTCTAGACCTGGTGCTATCAAGGCAGCAGGTCATTAGTCAGTGAGCCTGGGGGAGTCCAGGGCTGGCTCCCGGGGCTCTGGGCTGCCTCTCTGCAGGAAGCAGGCCTGCTGGGACTGCTGGTTTCAGGTTGGCAGGGACAGCTGCAGGGCCACGCCAAGAGGAGGGGGAGCTCCTGCCTGCCATTCACAGGGGACAGGACAGCAGGCGTGGGGCCTCCCTCAGCCCTCAGCCCTCAGCCCTCAGCCCTCAGCCCCTCAGCTCACCCTCCTGGGTGGGGGCCTGCAACGACATAGTCAGCACCCAGCCGGAGCTCGGGGACGGTCAGCGCCTGTCACTGTGCTTGTGGCCGTCACTTTTCCTACCACACCTTGAGCATCTCTTATTGGACTTTGGCTCCAGGGACTCAAATTATTCACCCCATTTGAAGGATGGGAAGAAATTAAGGAGAGATTTAAACCCAGGTCGGTGTGTCTCCAAAACCTAATCTCTTTCAAACATTACTTAGCCTGTGTCAGTCATCTGGGGCACTTGTTACTAATACATATTTTCTAGACCATTCCAGGCCTGCTCAATCAGGATTTCTGGGAGGTCGATCCCAAGAATCTGTATTTTTAATCCCCCGCCTCAGCCCCCCCATCTCCCCCCAGCTGACTGTGGCACAGGGGCTCCGCCTCTGACGTGGGGAAACTCGGACCTGAGGGAGAACAGGGCAGAGGCTGTGAGGACGGCATACCGTGGGCCTCCTTCCCCTCTTCCTGAGCACCCTCCAAGTCCTTGGGACCAGGAGCCTGACTCCTTAGGGGCCAGGAGATCTTGGCCACTTCCGTCCCTCATCCACTGAGGAGAACCAGGTCTGTCCCTTCAGAGGCACGGGGGGCAGGGGGCAGCGCTCCCAACTCATCCGCACATTGTGGGGCCAGCACGGCCCCAGAGAGGGCCCTCAGCCGCTCGGAGGCCCCTGATCCCTCAGACCTCCGGGCCCCACACTTGGGCCGCCTTTGCCCACGGCGGTCTCCGCCTGGTCTGTTTCTCATCAGCTTTTCTGGAGCTTGAGGAAACCAAGGCTTGCAGGCGGGCCAGCAGCCTGGAGGTTTTGGAAGGGAGGAGAAGCCAAATCCCCGAGCACCGTGGGCCTCCACGTCCCTGGGCCTGCACAGGCCCACACACACGAGTGTGAATCTGCAGGCACACGTGCACACATCCAAGCAATCATAGACACACACGCTCTGGCTCAGGGTCGCAGGCCTGAGGGGGGGCCCTGGCTGGGTTACAGATCTCGGTGGCCAGGGAGGTTGGAAGGCCTCACCCCGGCTGGCCCCAGCTCCTCCCGTCTCAGTCCCTCCTTCCTCTGGCTGCCCGACCCCAGTTCATAGGACATCAGATCTGGAAGTATCCCCCTTGCCTGCCTGCCCATGAGGGACTTCTAGGCCAATGGAGGAGGCTCATGAGGTGTGAGGCACCTCCATGATGAAGCCTGCTCTGCTCTCTGCCCCACAACACCCTGAGTTATGGTTCCCAGGCAGGGAAGGGCAAGGCCTGGTGTCCAGGGAGAACTCACTCACGAAGACCTGCCTAGGTGCTGAGTGGGGGTCAGGAGGCATAGGGAGGGCACCCTCGTCAGCCCCAGTCCTTGGCTGACCTCATGGGTCCTGAGAGTTCCCTCCTCCCGGGTTAGCTTCAGAGACAGAGGCTGACTCCCATATCTGTGATAAGAACCAGGCTTGGAGGGGACCGGCAGCTGGGGTCCTGTGC
Organism: Tamandua tetradactyla; assembly: GCF_023851605.1. Taxonomy (NCBI): domain Eukaryota; kingdom Metazoa; phylum Chordata; class Mammalia; order Pilosa; family Myrmecophagidae; genus Tamandua; species Tamandua tetradactyla. The sequence continues at coordinate 101,565,853 of NC_135331.1, read as the reverse complement.
CCTTGACCCAGGAGGTGACGGTGTCTGGGGCCTGGACACAGCCCTGCCCTTGGTGGGGGTGGTGAGCTGGACTGACTTGGGGATGGACAGCCTCTCCTTCCCCCTTTGGATTTGGGGACCACGGGCTCAGCCCAGCTGTCAGAGCCGTGGGAGCTCCTTGAAGGCATGGCACACCCAGGACAAGCCTGGTGCCAGGAGCGTAGTTGGTGCTCAACACATACCAATGGTGCAAATGCACCAGTTTTTGCTCCCAATTCCTTTCTTTCTATATACTTAGTGTCTTCCTTTCCCTTCCTGTGCCTCAGGCTTGGGACACCTCCCAGCACTTTTTGGGACTTTCTTGGGATCCCCAGTGAGGGGCATAACTTGAGCTCCCAGAGCCAGTTGGGGCCAAAATCCTGAGATGCTCTCTGAGATGCTGCAGACCTTGGCTATGTCATGAACAGATATTGCTTGGCTAGAGACAAACTTCCTCAGAGAAGTCTGGGGAGGCATTATGGGTCGGACACTTCCCTTTGGGGAGAGCCCCTGTTGGCCACCCCTGCCGCAGACAATTTGCCAATCCTTGTCACCCACCCCGCTCCTGGTCTGAGGGGCTCCCCCTGTCCACTCGCTCAAGGAGACCTGAGCGGAGCCCCCTCCACACTCTGAGCTGAGATTTCGGATGCTGACAGTCTGGCCTAGGAGATGCCCCCTCTCCGCAGAAAGAAGGTCTGCAGGGCGAGAGGAGGAGCAGACAGGGACAGAAGTCAAGACACTTCCCTCCCAGGTGGCCGGCTGGGCCTCGGGCAGTGAGCTGGGCCCGGCTGAGGGTGTGCCGGGACCATGCCACCCACCGGGCTGGGAGACAGCAGCCCTGGATTTAAGAACAGGCTCTAGTGCCCGGACAGCCTGCCGGGGTTGACCCTCGTGTGCTGAGACCTCCGGCAGCGTATTTCACGTCTCTGTGCCTCAGTTCCACCCGCGGTGAAACCGGGAGCATAACAGCCCTCCCGGTCAGGCCATTTTGAGAACTGAATGGATTACTGCATGCAAATCACTTAGAACAGTGCCTGTCGCCTTAGAATAATAGTGATGGACATTATTATTATAGTCTGAGGCAAAACAAAGGGCACCCTAAGGGGCTCTAATTGTTGACAGTTGGTTTCCTCCGCTTGATTCTGTGCTTTCACATATTTTATCCCTTGTGCCTGGCACATCTTAAGGCCTTAGAAAATGTGTGTTGGAAGGCTGAACACAGGAATGAGTGAATCAGGGAGCGGACAGCGTCAGGAGAATCTTCCTGGAAGAGGCAGCGCTTGAGGAAGGGTCTGAGTTCTGGGTGGGGGTGGGGGTGGCTGAAGCAAAGGTTCAGCTTCAGGGTTCAGCCTCTGTCAGGGAGGCGCGAGAGGAGTGGAGCCAGGGCTGAGGGGGGGCCAGGTGGGAGAGGGGAGGCTGGCAGGAGAGGACCCCAGGGGTGGCCCTGCTCTGGGGCCTGGGGGTCTGGGGGCCTGGAGCCCACGGAGGCGAGGACTGATGGGGAAAGTGTGGGAAGGAGCAGGAGGGTCCTTCAGCTTAAACCTGGTCCTCCTCCAGCCCAGTCCTCAGCGGGCCGTTTATGGGGTCCGACATTCTGTTGTCACTGGGAGAAAAACCAGCCTCGCTCGGCAGACCCTTCAACAGGTGGAGAAACAATTGTTGCAGATAAGAGGATTTCAAACAAATACAACTCTGCTACAGGAGATTTAAAAGAGGGAAAGGATTGTGAGCTTTCTCTCCCTTTTTGCCTTCCTTTCTTTCTATCTCTGCCCTGCCCTTCCCTCCCTCCTTTTCTTCTGTCTTTCTTTCTTGTCTTATCTCTGTCTGATCAACCTACTCCTGGGCTAAGAACAAACAAACAAAACACGCTCCCTCACAGTGAACTCCTGTGGTGATCACTAAGGACCTACAGGAGGGTTTATTGGCCTAAAGATCCTTAGGGGTTATTCTGTCCATTCCCCTGCCTTCAAGGCATGACTGTATATCAATCTTCCCAGTTGGACAGCACACCCCCTGTCTCCCTTGGAGGTGCCCTGTGGCCCTCCACTCTGGGTCTGCCATCCGGAAGGGCTCGAGGGATGATGCATGGGCAGCAGAGGCCCTATGGAGACCTTGCATAGTTGGCCACAGATCATGACCCAAGAAGAGGCTCACCTGGGGTGGGCATCCACCTTGGCTGCATGGTGAGGAGCATCCGCTGGAAGGGGAGACTTAGGCCTGCCTCAAGGAACCCCAGTCGTAAATAGATAAGTGCACTAAAAATATTAGCCCGTGCCTTTACTTTTGAGGAAAGGATGGAGGGGCATAGAGTGGGTGGGCCCCCAGAACCCATCTCACCCGGTGAGTGAGTGAGAGCATGTGCAAAGCTGTCAGGTCAAGGGGCGGTGAGGAGAAGCTGCTGTCCCAGCGGCCCACAAGGAGACCCCTCTTAGTTCCCAAGAGCCCTCTACCCCTTCCCTGTCTCCATCCTGACTCTGAGCAACAAGGAGGTGGGGCCAGGTGGGAGAGGGGAGGCTGGCAGGAGAAGACCCCAGAGGTGGCCCTGCTCTGGGGCCTGGGGGTCTGGGGCTCATGGAAGTGAGGACTGATGGGGAAAGTGTGGGGAGGAGCAGGAGGGCCATATCCTTTTGCAGTAGGAAAGAGTGCAAGCTGGAGAAGCAGGAGGTTGGGAGAGGCCTGCTGAGTGGCTTTCTGGAGTCTGGCGGGCGAGCAACCACAGGAGATAAGCCGTCTGCGATAAGAACCATTCAAGCCACCTTGTTTAGGGGAGAGCCTGTTGGTGACAAGCTGAGCCTCGCACGGCCCAGGGTGTGTAAGTGGTGGGGAGGTGGAGAGGTAGGGGTAGGGGGCACCGTTCAGAGCTCCTGGCTTGAGGTGGGAACTGGCAGAGCAAGAGATCTTCAGAGACAGCCCCAGCTCCTCCAGTCTGTTTCCATCCATGTGGAAACATTCCCATCGCCTGACATTGGAGCATCTCCAGTGGGACCTCATTATGATGGAGAACTGTGGATGGAATGGGGAGGGGGAGGGGGAGGACGGGTGGGGAAGAGTTTCAGCCTCTGGTATAACAGAAAGACCCAAGTTCTGTCCAAGAACACATCTAGATTCCCAGCAGCCTCTTGGCTTCTCCTCCTGGTCAGGCTGTTTGCCCATCAGAGTTAGCATGTGCTGCCTGGCCACAGGCACATCATTGGGCACTCACTGACACTCATACACCCCCACTAAGGGAGAGAGGCGAGTGTGCCTTAGAGTTGACTGGGGCCTTTCCAGGGCAGGAAGATCCCCCCTGGGACTCAGGTGATGAGCTTGGGTCACCTGCAAGCATCTGCAAATGCCCACACTGGGAGGACTCTCATAGTACAGCAGGCAAAACCAAGGCTCAAGGAGGGGGAGGGACTTGCTTAAGTCACACAACACTTGAGAGTTCCTAACTCTCACCCATTCTCCAGGCCCCACAAGAGCCATGAGAATCAACCTTCTACTCTTCCCCTGTGCGTGTGTGCACTTGTGTTCATGCGTGTGTGCTTGAAGGGTGTGCTTTGCAGACCCAGTGGCTGGTCCTGGTCTTGGAAGGGCTCCCAAGCCCTGCCCTGTCCCGGTCTCCGACCTCCTGGTCAGCCAAAGCAACCCACGTGGGACGGCCCCAGACTTCCAGGCGGCACTCACTCATCACTCCATTAGTTGCTCTCCTACCGACAGGCCACAGGCGGTTCTCATTTTGGCCTGGCCCTCCCCTACGTCCTGCAAGAGCATCAGGACTCGGCTCAGTTCCTGCATCCTCAGTGACAGCTGAGCTCGCAGCAAATTTACCAGAGCACAGTATGGTCAGGCGGGTAAATTGGCTCTCAGGAAAATCATCGTCTGCCTTCACCAGGCAGTGCTTTTCTAAAGCTGGGCATGGTCTCAGCCCTGCTTTCCCTTCCGGAAGGGGGGCGCAAAAGCCATGGGGCCAGCCAGTGGGGGGGTGGTTGGCAATAACATAAATCAAAAATGCCTGAAATGACTATGGATAGGAGCATGCTTTATGCAAACAGATGCAAATCGGCATGCAAATCTACCCCCAGGGTGGGGAGGACATGTGCAAATCAGGGCTCCAGGAAGTTCTGAAGATGAGGCTCTCTGTTCTCATGAATGAGATCCAGGGATCCCCAGATGTGTTCTTGGACAGATCTTGGGTCTTTCTGGTATACTAGAGGCTGAAACTGCTCCCCATCCCCCATCTCCTCCCTCACCCCTGGAGGCCTCTCTCTGCTTACATCACGTGGTCTGGACTTGAAGTCACTCAGGGGCTAGGGAGGGAACATAGAAAGGTCCAGACACAGCTTCCTACAGGGCCCAGCTTTCCTCTACCTGCCCTAGGCTGCACCCCTAAATGCCCTCCAGATCCTAAGTCCTGCCCCCTCCAAGTGGCTGGGAAGGGCCTGTGGCTCCCCATTTCCAGGAGTGCAGCCTCTACCTGAAGCTTGGCCCATCCCTACAGGCTTGGCCAGGAACATGGTCTGCCCGTCAGAAAGGCAGCCTCCCCCTGTTGTTCCCAGCAATGCCAAGCACACGAAAGACTCTCAATAAGAGATGAACAAACAAACACAAATTCAAATGTGCAGTCATTTCCTTCTGGGGACCTTTGGTTTTCCCCTCCCACCTCTCGCCCAGCATTTCTCTAAGCAGCCTGTGCAGTGGAGCTGAAGTGCTCTTTCCAATGCCCCCAGCCAGCCTGAGCTTCCCCGGTTGGGAGTTTGTCCTGCTCATCTCCCTGGTCCTGGAGCCTTCCGTGCAGGGCTCTCAGAAGTTGGTTGGCTCAATAAACACACAAACACATAGATTATAGGAGTCTGTCTACTTTCCTCTCCCCCTGTCTGGACTGTGAGTACCTGGAGAATGAGAATAAGTCCTCACTGGAGCTCAGGCTTGACACATCAATGTCCCTCAATGCACGTGGGATGGATGGATGGGTGGATGGGTGGGTGGGGACTGCTGCGGCCCTGATCTGTTGACAGCTTTGCTTTTCCCATTAGATTCTGAGGGTCTTGGCTCCCTGGGCAAATAAAGGATGGAATGGAGGGATGAACAAGAGAATGAATGAATGAATGAATGAATGAACAAGGAGACCGTTACTTGCCACTTCAAGCCCCCCACACACAGCCTGTGCTTAGATAGGAGCTCCTCTCCCACCTTCTCTCTGAAGCCTGCTCAGCCTCTAAGCCTTCACCCCCACACCTCTCTTCACCATCCCCCACTCCCTACAAATCCTGACTGCCCCTAGTTCTCCCAGTGGGCTTGACCCCAGCTCTCCAGGTGGGATCAGAGCCCCACAACTTCTGGACACCGTTTCTCTAGCTTCCTTCGTGGAGAGGGGGATGCAGCTCTGGAGCCAACCAGACTTGCTGGGCTTGACTCTTTCTTCTTGCCAGGTGGCTAGAGACTAAATCTTCCCCAGGCTCAGTTTTTCCACCTGTAAAATGGGTGTAATACTGGTTGTTCTTGGAATTAAATGAGGTCTCAAACTGACTCCTGGGACGGGGCCTGATGTTCAGCAGTGCTTGGAATGTGGGGGTCCCTTTTCCCTCTTTGTCCCAGGTCGATGCCTCCCCCGGCCCCCATGGGGCTGCAGAGACCAGGAGAGGTGCCCTGTTTGTGAGGAGCAGGACGACAGGACTTAGTTCCTGTAGTGAGGGGTGTTCTGGAGCCAGGTCACCTGAGAACCCAGCCTGGGAACAGAGAAGGAGTCGAGGGCCATTAGGCCAGGGAGAAGAGGTGACCTGGGAAAGAGTCGGAACTGGTGCAAATAAGTAGAGTGTTTGACCAAGGGATGGCTATTTTCTTCCCCAAAAGAACTGCTAAAATATTGAAATAGAGCTTGAGGCCAGGTGAAAGAGAGGCCTTCCCAACCACGGAGGGCGAAGGAGAAGTACAGCGGCCGATGTGGAAGCTGAGGCTCTCCTGCCTAATGTTTAGAGGACTTTGAGAGACAAAAAAGAACTTGAATTTATCTTCTGCCCCCAAGTTGTCAGAGTCCTTGCCTGAGCCTCATCCCATTTCATCCCCACAACAAGCCCTCAATGACTGGCAGCCTTTCACCTTGGGAGATAAGAAGGGCCCCGGGCTCCCCACCACACCTGAGGGAAGGAAGTTCTGAGGGGTCGTGGGACTGGCCCAGGTCACCCCGTGGAGATGTGGGAAACTAGCCTTAGAGCTGCTGAAAAAGTGAGCCATGGATAAGGGCTTTCCTTCACCCTTTGTGAATTTCCTTCACAAATTGGCATTTGTCCCTGAAGTTGAGATTCAATGCTGACTTCTCTGCTTGCTTCAGGGAATGTGGAGTGGAGGCCAGAGAGATTTACCCAATCCCTTGGGGCACAGGGAGGCTGGAGTTTGCACTTTGCCTCTGGTGCTGGTCCGGGACCAGTTGGGAGTCAATGAAGAGGACTCTTCCCCGGCAAGAGAAGGGTGCATCAGGGTGGGGAGGCGCTGGGCCTCCGAAGTGGCCTGGAGCTCCCACCATCGCTGGCAGAAGCTTCTCCCATTCCATCTGGGCGGCCGGCCTGTCCTTTGGCCCGTGCGGCCAGACACCCCCACCCCTTCCTCCCAGCCCGGCCCATCTCCGCCTTGCCCCAACCCCGCAAACAATGTGTTGTTGACAGTCCATGGCGCGGAGGGGGGCAAACACTCGATAACACGGTCCCCACCATACCAGACATCCTAACAGTGGGCAGGGCTCAGTGCTGTGACAGGAAGATGCTTTGAATACATCATCCTGTCAACTGAGTTTATTATTCTTTCACTCAAGATAAACTGCAGCCGCCAACGAGGGGCTGTATAAATTCCAGGCTCAGAAGTTGAGCAGGCCCCACTCCTTGTAAAACACTCACACACACACGCATGCACACACATAAATCCTGCTGAGAAAATACCCCCTCCAGGCCCCGCGGGTCTCTTGGGGGGCTCGGTAGCCTCTGTCTCATGGGGTGGTCCCAGGAGCAGCTACAGACACCAGGGGACCCAGGCCTGGGCATAGCCTTGGGTTACTCCCTGGCCACGCCAGAGATGACTCAGTCGGGGTCTCCCTACAGGAGCCAGCTGTCCCTCAGGTCAAGCCCAGCTTCTTGACTCCAGGCCTCTGTCTCTCCAAGGCCACCTCTCTGCCATGGGTGGCTGGACCAGCCACACGGCTGTGTCAGGGAGGAGACAGGGTTTCAGACTCGAGAGCCAGCAGCCCGGCCCTTGGAGAAAGCAAGGCTCCAACCAGGTCTTCGGAAGCAGTCCTCATCCTGCTTGGTGCACCCCCTGCCCCTTCACATGGAGAGGGAAGGCTGAAGGGTCCAGCCCTCAGTCGGGCCTGTGCTGACCCGAGAAGGGAACCCCTGCGCCCAGAGTACAAATCTGGGCCTTTCCTCCCGGGGCCCTTGGGTATTTGCAATGAAAAGAGAGGTCATAAGGATTCATTTTGGCCTTGCTTCTCTCACTTGGGGGCTTAGATTTTAAACAACTGATTCTGGGTGCAGGGGTAATAAGAGAGAGGCAGCAGGATGCAGTGGAAAGAACTTGAGCTTTGGTGATAGAGAATGAGGACAATCATTTCTATCACATGGAATTGTCTAAGGACTGGAGGCAAGGCACGGCATACAGGTATACAGTAGGTGCCTCTTGTCAAGTTTGGGGGAAATGTGATTTTTATCTTGGTGTGTAGATCGCAAGATAAAAATAAAATATTCGCCTAAAAAAACAATCAACGAATGACCTGTTCATAAGCAGGCTGGGAAGACAGGCAGTATTCCCATTGTATGGATAGGAAAGGAAAACAACAAATAGAACTCCAGGCATCTGGAATAGGAAATTCATTTCACTTCTCGCTCCAAAGCATCGTGATTATCACAAATGAGCACCAGCTGTATGCAAGGAACTATGCTGGATGTTGGGGGGATGTAAAGAAAGAGCTTGACTATACTCTAAGTTTATCCCCTCTCTAGAAAAAGTGTAGGCTCTGTCAGGAAGAGAATTGCCTGTCTGTCTGTCCTGCTGTTTCCCTTGCTGAAGATTTGAGGTTCCAGGACAGGTCTCACCACTTTCAAAGCCATGTGAACTCGGGTCGGAGGCTTGGCAGCCTTGTCTCCCTGTCTGTGAAATGGATACAGTGATCGCTGCCCCACAGGTGCCCCGCAGGTGGGGTCCTGGGGAGGATGAGTGTGGAAGGACAGTGCCAGTTCCAGGGACCTGCTCAGACCTACAGGATCTCATTCTTCCAAGGCAAAGAAGGAGAGTAAAACTAAGCGATGAAAGGCCCTGCTCCTGTGGAAGCTGATGGCTTCCTTCTGTCGTCCTCGTTCCCAACAACTGGTCCAAGGATCATTGAGTGTTCGGGACATACCACTCCTTCCTCCCCAGCAAGGACAGGAAGCAGGTGGGAGAACCTGGCACACTGAAGGAGGCTCAGGGCATGTCCCAGCCCCAGGCCCTCCTAAATGACGCTGGGACCTCACCAGAACCCAGAACTGGGGCTCCTTGCAGTGCTCCCTAAACGGGATTTGCAGAACCCACACCAGTGATTTTGGGCTACTCCAGGGGACATTTTTGGGAAGTGAGAACCCAGTGGATACCTAGAACTCAGAGCATCTGGCCCAGTGCCTGTGTTCTCCAGAGACTGGTGCTCCGGGGAACTGGTAAGTTATGCTTTCAGGGGTTGCCAAGGGAATAATGGCCTGAACCCCACCTCATCCTTCAAAATAAAGCTCCTTTGACCAGTTTCATATCTTGGGCTCCACCTAAGACCTGACTGGAGAATTCTACTGCTAAAAGGGAAATGGGGAATTCACTGATGGAGACCGATCTTCTCAATTCACAGATGAAAAGGTTCAGAGAAGACCAGTGACTGTGACCACCCAGAGCTCAGTGAACAGTCGGAGTTTGGCTTCTGGCCCAGTGCTCACTCCCTCACTCCAGCCTACCCCCGGCCATCTCTCAATGGCTCACCAAATCTGAGTTTGGAAGATTCTGTCTGAATCTCCTGAGCAGCTTGTTAAATTAGGAACCTGGTAATCTGAATTCTCTACAAGCTGGGGGATTCTTATTCATACCTATGACTGGGAGCCCGCACGCTGGGCCATGAAGGGCTCTGACAAACCACCAGTTAAGAGCCACATGTCAGCTGTGTGACTTTGGCTAGATTACTTTCCTTCTCTGTCTCTCAGTTTCCTCATCAGTTAAAGGGGATAGCAATACTACCTGTACTCAGCATTGTTGGGACATTAAATGAGTTAATCCACAACTAAAATCCAAGCTCTTGTAATCCCTTACACTCTGTTCTCCCCTCACTCTGCTCTTCCAGCCATAGTAGGTACTCCTGGCTCTTCCTTGAACATACCAGATATGTTTCTCCTCAGGACCTGATCTCTCTGCCTGCAACTCTGGTCCCCCAGATAATTCCGTGCCTCCTTCTTCACCTCCTTCTGCACAAATGTCACTGAATAAAGGCCTGAGCTGACCGCTCCTTCTCCTGGTTTACTTCTCACCACCTGGCCTATGCTCTGTTGACTCACTTCTTGGTTTACTGTCTGTCTCTTCATCCACTTGAATGTCAGCTCCCCGAGGGCAGGGACTTTGTCTTGCTCACCGACAAATGGTGCTTGGCACTCAATACATTTTATTGATTGAATGAATTAAAAGAGTATTTAAAACTATGCCAGGCATATAGTAGGCACTCAATACATGTAACTATTTTTTTCACGTTTCCATCTATATTGGACATGGTAAAGATCAAATATGGGGGGAGGGAGTGGCTCAACCCCCGAAGGTAAGGGGAGGCGGTAAGGGGGCATCTCCCAGGCTGAAATAGACCCACATGAGCTGTGTGACCTCAGGTAGGAGAGCCCATGCCTCTCGGACCCCCTTTTCTGTCTGATCGAAGGGAACGTCCGTACCTGTCCTGGGTTTTGGTGTCCAGGCAGCTGCGTCTGCTGTTATTTTGGCTCTCAGCTCAGAAACAGACGGGACCCAAGGACAGATGCTTGAGCGAGGTCATGACTTAAGGATCTAATGTCATCCTGACATGGGAGCAGAGTAGTCACCTGCCTTGGCAATGCAGCTGCAAGGACAGGAGTCTCACTCACAGCGGGGAGGGTGGTAGGAAGGGGGGTGCTACTGTCCTCTGACAGGTGGGAAGATGCCCCCAGGCCCCCAGTCTCCTTCACCATCTCCTCCAACCAGCGTCTGTTGACTGAGGGAACCTGGAGATCGCTGTCTGTCGGGTGCAGCTTCACTGGGCACTGCCCACTGTGCGGTGTGGGTGGGGGGTGGCTTCTGGAACATTTGTCCCACCTAGGACCATGGCCTTCCAGGCTCTGCACAGCATATGTTTAATAAATGTATCCAGATTGCACAAATGAATTAAATGAATGAAGGAGCGAGGGAATTTTCCAGACTTCACCACCCCCTCCCCAGCTGGGGGACTCGGGCTGCATCCTGCCTCTTCCCCACTGTGGGAAAAAGCAGCAGTTGAACAAGGAAGACACTTTCTAGTGCTAACTGTATGTAAGGACTACCCCAAGGGTGCTCCTTGCCTAGTGGGGCGGAGACACACAGAGACGGTGTGAGAGGTTTCCTTCAGTGGAAGGAGAAGACAAAGAGTGGGGTCCTCAAGACTGATTCTAAGTGGCCAGTTGAGCAAAGGGGAAGGAAAATGTAGGCCAAGAGCTGGAGCAGAGGCCTAGGGGTGTGAGATAGCCTGGGGTGAGCTGGGAAAGAACCAACAATTCAGGGCAACTGGAGTTGCTTAGAGAGGAGAGCGGCTAGAGAGGGGGTTGGAGAGGAAGGTAGGGCCCAGGCCTGGGTGACCTTCAAGCCCTGCTGGGGCCCTGGGGCTTTGAGGAGGGGGGCCTTGGATGGGTTTTAAGCAGGGGCTGAACTTGTCCTGTGGCTGCAGAATGGCAAAGAAATCAGAGGACAGCGATGGGAGCCTCTGTGTAGTCCCCTGGGGATCTGAGCGAAGGCAGGGCTAGCGGGGCTTCCATCCCAGCCTCCTGCACTTATTCATTGAAAGCACCTGGTCTACTCCACCAGGTGAGGAAACTGAGGCCCAGAGAGAAGACTTGGAGGTCCCGGAGCCACTGAGAGCCCTGGTGCAGGGGCCAGTGGGGTTCTCTCTTCCAAGCTCAGAGGGAAACTCTGCTGAGGCTGGGCCTTGTTCAAAGTTTCCTATAAGGCCATTGCCTCAACTCTGTGGTTTTCCTTTTAAGAGAGAGCTCAGTTCACTGAACTCAAAGGCAAATCTGTTTCCTTGACGTTCTCTACAGAGATAATAAAGTTAATGGGATTATTTCCTGTGCATAAGAATAGGGCTGCTAAGAAAACATTATGGAATAAAGGTTGTTTGCAAAGGCCAGACTGAAAGGCCAAATCTTCGCCACCAGGCGGAAGTAGAGGGTGTGTCCTCAGGGGCCCAGGGAATGGGTGCCACCAGCGCCTTGATTTGCCTGAGCCTGCCGTGGGCTCTGCCCACTTCCCTTCTGCCTCACTGGGCTCTGATCCACGCAGATGAACAGATCACACAGCCTCTGGCCCCGTCTTCCCCATTACCGAGGGACCAGATCTGTCCGTTAGGTTTTAGGAAAACCAACTCCATCCTGGACCCAGACAAGGTCCAAGCTGGAGGAGATTTTAAAGATTGTTCGGATCATCTCATTGTAAATGGTGAACCTGAGATCCAGAGAGGGGAGGTAGCTTGTTCCGGGTCATGGAATAAGTTCTAGCAAGTCCAGATAGGGGAAACTGAGGCCCAGATATGGGAAATGACTGCCTCTCGTCCTATAGCCAGCTGGTGGCAGAGTGTAGTGGGGACACTGAGGCACAGAGAAGAGGAAGGGCTTGCCCAGACTCCCAAAGCACAGCGCTGGCAAAGCCTGGGCTGATCTAGGTCCCTGCACCCCAGGACAAAGGTCGCTCTGTCATCTCCTCTGAGCTCTCCCCACCCCCAGGTCCCTTCCACAGAGAGAAGCCACAGTGGTTCACTCAGTTCCATCTCTGTTTGCTGAGTCTCAGTCATCCCTGGTGGTGTCCTCTGAACCCCCTGCCTAGCCCCTTTAGATCTTATCGGTCCAAGCCCCCAGGAGGGTGCCTCACCTGGGCCATCCTCACACAGCCTCCGTGTGCACAGGTGCGTGGGGCTGGCGCAGCTGCTGGGCATTCCAGCCTCAGACAGACAATGGAGGGGTTAAGAGGGTCATCTTCTTTTCACACTCCTGATTCCTCAAGTTTGTAAATCATTATCCCAAGCTACACAAAGCAGTCTTTGAGCAGACCTAGTCCACTGCCCCGTGACAACGATAGGAAAAGACTGCTAGGGTTCCCCCATGGCCCAGTGGTGGCTCCCGGGCTCCCGCCCCCTCCCCAGCATTAGGTTACCCGTCTAATCCCTGCTCCTGCATCCACCCTCTGTGCCCATTGTAATTTATAATCGAGGGGCATGATGCAACCTGCTAATTACATTGCTCGATTTTGAACACATCCCGTCTTCTCTGACTCAGGCAGCAGAGGGAGGCGGGAGCAGCAGGCAGGGCGCTGTGGCTTATCAGGGCTGGGTTATTCCGCTCACACCCGCTCACGCCTCCCCCCAACCCTCAGCTTTTGTTAGCAAGGACTTGCATCACCTCCTGCTTTCTATTTCTCCCGAATTTTTTTAACGGCCCTTTTTTTATGAGCCATTCCATCTTGTTGTTAGCTAATGAATGATTGTGGGACAGCGATGGGATCGGTTTTGTGCCTCTATTAAATGTTACATGATTGCAATTATGAGTTAATGAGCGACAGCAATTAAAAAAACATTCTATCACGCGGCCTGCGGCAGACATGAGGTTTGCTGCCTGGTTCCCAGGCTGAATAATTCAGAGCCCCGGGACCACGGACCCGACAAGGTATTGACCGTGGGAAGGATGGACACTTCCAGGTCCGTGGGGAGTGCGGCAGGTGGGTCTCTCTCCAAACCGCACGTGAGGGCCCACCCATTCCAAGGGTCAGGCTCCCACAAGCAGGTGTCGGGAGCATTGCAGTAGCTTTTTTTTTTTTTTAAAGTTTTATTCATATGCCATACAATCCACCCCAAATGCACAATCAGTGGCTTTTGGTATAATCACATAGTTATGCATTCACCACTGCAGTCAATATGAGAACATTCTCATTTCTTCCAGGGGAGGAAAATCCCATATTCCTATATCCCCCTATTCGTGACATTTAGCTTTGGTATAGTGTCTTTGTTACAATTAATGAAATAATACTAGTGTTACTGTTGACTATAGGCCTTAGTTTGTATTAATTGCATTTTTTCCCATATACCACCCCATTATCAACACCGTGTATTAGTGACGTACATTAGCTCTAGTTCATGTAAGAATTTTCTTATATTTGTACGAGTAACCACCATCATCGTCCGCTCTAGGTTTCACTAAGTTATACAGTCCCTGGTTCTATCCTCTAGCTTTCCTTCTGGTGACAACCCTAGCCTTCCTCTTTCAACCATCCTCACACTCAGCTTTGTTATTTACACTTACAATATTGTGCTGCCATCACACAGTATCGCACTATCCTTGTCCAAGCCTTTACATATCAGCCTTATTAAACACTCTGTACAGAATGCAGCAGCTTCTTGTCGGATCTTCCTGTGTCCACCACTGCCCCCCGCAAGCCGTTTCTGCGTCGCAGCAGAGTGAGCTGGTGGAGAGAGGGCTGGCCGTGCTCGCTGGGACCTCCCTTAAGTGGCCGCCTGAGACGTCCCTGCATCGCTGACGTCATTTAAACTTTCTGCTTTCACTTAGCCTGTTTCCATGCCAAGTCCGTCCTCACCAAGGTTCAGAATGTGCTGAGCCCCTGGAAGGACCAGTGCCCCGACAGGAAGGGGGGGAGCCCGAGACATGGGAGGGGCGACAGGCATGGAGGGCCTGCAGCCAGTCATCGCTTCCCCACAGAGGAGCCCCAGCCTTTGCTGGTGGTCCCCAAGTCCATGAAGCATGGAAAGGGGGTACACCCTGGCCCCTCCATCAGTTACCCGAAGGGGCCAAAGGCAGGCAGTTGGTTTGGGCTGGTCTCCTGGAGGCTGCTGCTGTGTGTCCCAAGGATGGTCTCTGAGCCTTTGCAGATGCCAGGCACCCAGGAGGTGCTTAATTCACACACAAGTTTAGCTAAAGGGTTAGAAAGAAGTATGGATGATATCCAAAGAGCAGACACCACAATCTATCTCAACAATCCCAACCCACGCCCTGAAAAGCAAATCTGGACCTATTAACACAGCACACAGCCACTGAGTAGCAGGACAGGCATCCCTTCAACCCAACTGGGGACACAGCAGAGTTTGTTAATGAGGGGTGTCTGGTGGTGGTGGTGGTGGGTGACTCTGGGGGTCCTGGGGTAGGCAAGTCACATCCTCTCCCCGGGCCTCACTTTCCCCACTATTTGAGCATGACCTTCAATGAATCCCATTCTGCCAAAGATGCTTATAGTTCTCCCTACAGTCCCTCCCCGCCCATCTCCTTAGACGTGAGTTCTTTCAGCAGGAGCCGTTCTTTGCTGGTCTGACTTTTAGTAGGCACTTGGTAAATGCTGCGTTAAGGAGAGGCTGGAGCTAAATGCTCTCCCAGTACCCACTCTGTGCCAGGCTTGTTACCAGGTGCTTCCTATACGTCACCACAAACTCTCCCACCAACACTGCTGGGAAGACTTCTTAATCCCCATTTGACCACTAAGGCCACCAAGGTTCTGCAAGCTGAGAGCTGGACGTCTCTTAGGTGGGGCTGGGGCTGAGCCACCATGGGGTGGAGCCGGCAGGGCCACTGCAGGCTGGGTGACAGAAGGAACACAGTCTGAGGACGCTGCTGAAGTGCATCTTCAAACACTGTGGTCACGCTGCGGGTGCCGGGAAACCACAGCCGCCCACATGGCAGTCGTCGGGGCCAGCCCAGGGCAGGAGGCCGAGCTGGCAGTGGTGGGGCAGGCGAGGGGCATGCAGGAGGGCGGGGATTCAGGGGCAGAGGGAGGGGGAGGGCTGTGCCACTCTCAGGCACAGAAAGCCTCAGCCAGTGGCAGGACCGGCTATGTAATTTGTGGGGCCCTTGTTCCAAAACTTAAGAATTTCAAGAAGGGGACAGCAGAGCACCGGGGCCCTTCTAAGTGTGGGCCCTGCATGCCTGCCTAGATGAGTGAAGCTGGCCCTGGCCTGGGGACCATTTGCCCAGCTCCCTGTGTGCTGTTTGAAATTGTGTACCCCAGAAGAGTCATGCTCTTTAATCCTCATTCAATATTGCTGGTTGCGATCTTTTTTATTGTTTCCACGGAGATGTGGCCCACCCAACTGTGGGTGTTAACTTTTGATTAGATGGTTTCTGTAAGGTTTAGGAGGCGAAAGAGAGAAGAGGCAGACCAAAAAACCTTAGAGTGAGCAAGTTTATTCCTGCGCTCCCGTGCGGAGCTCACAGAACTCCAGGTAGGGAGTTGCGAGCTCGCTGCTGGGTCCTGGTGCGGGTGGTTTTTAAGCAATGGGGTTAGGTGACGTCTAGAAGAGGCGGCACATTTTACACAGCTGGAGTCATGGTGACCTTCCCTGTTCCCCTGACCTAACAGTTTCCATGGAGATGTGTCTCCACCCAGTCAAGGTGGGGTTGCTTACTGGAGCCCTTTAAGAGGGAAACTTTTTGAAAAAAGCTTTAGAGCCTACACAGCCAGAGACCTTTGGAGATGTAGAAGGAAAACACCCCAGGGGAAGCCTTATGAAATGAGAAGAAAATAGCAGATACCATGTGCCTTCCCAGCTGACAGAGGTGTTCTGGATGGCATCAGCCTTTCTTGAGTGAAGGTAACCTCTAGTTGGTGCCTTAGTTTGGATATTTTTGTGGCCTTAGAACTGTAAACTTGCATCTTAATAAATTCTCCTTTCTAAAAGTTGTTCCGTTTCTGGTATATCGCATTCCGTCAAACTAAACTAAAACACCCTGTTTGGGGGCTCCTGTCGTGGCACTTGGGCAGCAGATGCTGGGTCAAAGGCCTGGCCCCTCAATGCTGGTCAGGGCCCAGAGGGCCAGGCATCAGGGGGACATGTGCTGTGCACCTTTTTGGAGGCCACAGGGAGAAAGGCAGCCAGTGCACTGCTCGGCCGGCAGGTGGGCAGGCTTTTAGGAGTGGGCCTACTTGTTGACTCATCCCACCTGGCTCCTCAGGGATGCTGTGCTCTGGCTTCAACTGTGTATATTTTGGGGTGGTGGCCTGTGCCCCAGCCAAATGCATCCAGAGTCCCTGGCTTGGCCACCCCCAGACCCCAAATCTACAGGAGAGCCCGTAGGTCTGGCAGGTGCCCAGAACTGAGCAATCGAGAGCAGGGTAGACCGTCATCGAGAGGAGCTTGGAACCTGCTGTGAGCCTGCATCCCCCAGGCTGACTCTTGGCCACAAGGATGCGTGCGTCCACTGGCTCACAGCCCCTGCTTCGGCAGCTGGTGCCACCTAGAAGGCGTGGGAGCCTCCCCTGGTTTGCAGCTTTGACCTCAGACCCAGCACAAGGCCCTGCACACAGTGGGAACTCAGGAAATGGTCTCCTGTGTATTGAGTGAACACATGAAATAATGAGAGAACAACCACCTCGGCCTCCTTTTCCTCAGGGCTGACGCCTCGCTTAAAGGCCAAGAAAAGTAAGAATGCTCTGGACGTCTGTGTGGGGATGTACATGTGGGGATGTGCACGGGTAGGGTGCGCTCATGTATGTTCATGTATGTGGGAAGGTCTTACACACAAGATGTGCACATGTGTGGGAGGGAACACATACATGAGATGCATGCATGTGTGCATGTTTTTTGCAGGGGTATGTACCCTCTGGGTACAGCTGCCTGCATACAGGGGCACACTATGTGGGGGAACCCCAGATGCCAAACAATCCTGTGCTCCCTGAACTCCATCTCCCACGTTAAATCTGGACTCTGCCCCTTACCTTCTTATCTGTCCTTGGGCAAGTTGCATAAACTCTCCATGCCTCGGTTTTGTCATCTGTAAAAGGGGATCATAGTGTGCACTTCCTTCATAGGATGTAAGGCATGAAAAATGGTACCTGGTACCTAGTAAAGGCCCAAAAAATGTTCGTTATTATAATTATCTTGGCTGAGGGCTGCTGCTGCAGCAGGCACCAAGGCTGAGAGCCGGGCTGGAGCCTGCGTCCATCCATTACCACAAACGCAGAGGGCAAGTTTCAAATACCTGGCTCCCCTGGCCAGAGAGGTGGAAGGCTGAGGGTGGGTGGGGACTCTGGCCATGGACAGGGGAGGTCTGTCCCGACAGACAGCACCCCCCACCTCAAGACGCCCAAAGGACTCTGGGGAGCTGGCTGAGGAATCCCCAGCTCTGGAACACACACATGGTGGAGCAGGGCGAGGTGGAGGCATTAAGTCTCTGAGGCCAGGTGGTTCTTTAAACACAGTCTCCCTGGGACGTGGAGCCGGGCCCCAGAGGCCACCCACCTGCTGCAGGGACCTGCGGCCGCACGCGGGGTGAGGTAAATGGCCCACGATGGCCCTCTGGAATGCGGTGGCTGTGAAAGGGAACACGCATCTAACCGCTGCATAAACACAGCTAAGCTATTTCCGATGACCACGGCCTGGCGACCCCAGGAGGACCCCGCCACGTGGGGGTGGGTGGGCTACTGGCCCCGCCGCTCGCGGAGGTCGGGAGAGAGGTTTGTTTGGACATGAGCCGGATCCTTGGCACCTCCCTGAGCCACCCCACCCCAGGGCCCCGCACTGGCTGAGGGAGGCATCTTGAGAATGTGTTTTGAAATTAAGGCAACGAGAGGAACAACAAAATTTCCTCTTTTATTTTGGCCCCGTCCTTGGGGGAGGACATTTTTTGCGAAGTCAGTGGGAGCTTTTGTGCAGGATCATCCCTCATCCCCGAGGGAGCACTGGGCAGCTCAGCAGGTGAGGACCTGAAGAGAGCTGAGCCCGGAGGCTCACCCTGGCCCAGGGGAGAGCCTAGGGGAAGGAGCCTGCTGTCTGAGGGTGGGGGTGCAGCCCCTGCCCTCAGCTCCTCCCCCGGGCTAAGCTAGAGGTACAGCCTCTCTCCTCCAGGAGCTCTTCCCCCATTCTGAGGTGGACGGGACACCTAGGGCTCAAGGCCTCAGGTCCAGACAAGGGGAACAGATGCCCCAGAGGGCAGGGACCCTAAGGATGACTGAGGGACACTGTCGAGTACCCTTCTTGACTCATTCCAGGAAAAGGACCCTTCTCTGCCCCCAGTGCACGTTCTAACCACGGGTGATTTTCTCTCTCCAGAAGTGCCATCACCTATTGTTCATTTCTTTTGGAAGGTGCCAGTCACCCAAGCTGTCGCGGAGGCTGAGACCCACAAGAGGGCGTTATTACTGGGTTCTGAGGTCCCTGCCCCCACCCCCTCCCCCAGCCTCCCCCTGGGCCTTTCCCTTCTGCTTCTGCCACCCCTGTACCCGGAGCGCACCCCTCCTGCCCCCCCCACCCCCGCCCCGCGGAGGGCCTCCCGCAGCAGCTGGGGGCAGGGATGGTTCAGGCCGCAGCTGTGGTTCGTGGGGGAAGGCACCGTCATTAGTGGGCTGACTTCCCCATGCCCAACCCCGGCTGGTTAGAGCACATGCACTCCTTCCCGTTTCCCATCAGCACGGGCTAAGGAGGGATTTCTGTCTCCATCATAGCGACCAGAAAACCAAGGTGGAGAGGGGGTCACACGGGTGGTGTGGACCCGGATTCCGACGTCCTGGGCTCTCCGCTGCACCACCTCGGCCCCGGCCACGGCACAGCCCCGCACCCTCCTCCCTTAGGTGGGGCTAGAAAGCAGCCAGGGGCTCTTTTAAAACAAATAAGCAACAGAACTTACACACCTGGGTGAGGTTATCTTCAGAGCAATCACCTCAGGAGGGAGCGGTTACTCGGCTCACGCTGCTCTGCTCGGTGCATTTTGTTCCGGTTTTTGTTTTACGTGCTATTTATTTATATTAACAGGTGCACAGTTGAAAAGGTTAAAGTGCAAGTCCGCCTCCCTGCCCCATTCCCGGCCCACCCCTCCCAGCCTCCAGCACCTTCCACTGTTGTGGCTCCTTCCCTGAGGTATCTCCTGCTCCACAAAGGTCCGTTTGTCCTAGCATCTCCGCCCCCACCCCCCACTTTTGTAGTTACAGTCACACCACTTTCAAAGACGATTGAACTCATTGAATCACTAAATTCTTCTTCTTCTTCTTTTTTTTTTAACCCAAAGTGGCTAGGCAATTTAATCCATCACATTCATTTGGCTTAATTTTAAATAACTTAAAAAATATATGAACTTTCAATTTTAGAATAGCTTTAGATTTGTAGAAGAATTGTGAAAGTAATACATAGAGTTCCCGTATCTGCCACACCCAGATTCCCCGGTAATAAACATCTCACATTAGTGTGGTGTATTTGTCACAGTCGGTAATTATGTTATCATTAACTGCAGCCCATGCTGCACCCAGATTTCCTTAGGTTTTTCCTCATATTCCTTTTTCCGTTCCAGGGTCCCACGTTACATTTAGGTGTCATGTTTCCTTATGGACACACACATCCTTGTGGCCAAGAGTCAGCCTGGGGGATGCAGGCTCACAATAGGTTCCAAGCTCCTCTCAGTGACGGTCTACCCTGTTCTCGATTGCTCAGTTCTGGGCATCTGCCAGACCTATGGGCTTTTCTGTAGATTTGAGGTCTGGGGGGTGGCCAAGCCAGGGACTCTGGATGCCTTTGGCTGGGGCACAGATCACCACCTCTTGGCTGTAACAGTTTTTTAGTTTCCTTTATTTCTGATGACCTCGACAGTGTGAGGCAGGTATTTTTGTAGATTGTCCCTCAATTGGGATATGTCTGATGTTTTCCTCATGACTAAACTGGGGTTAGAGATTTTGTAGAAGAAGACCATAGAGGTAAATTGTCATTTTCATCACATCATATCAAGAATACAAAGTCGCCCTGTCTCCTCTTTTGTCCCCCTTTCCCTGTTGTGCTCTTTGGAAGGAAGTCAGCATGCACAGCCTGTGCTTAAGGAGTAGGAGTCGTGTTCCACCGCCTGGAGAGCTTCTACATAAATTGTTTGGAATTCTTCTGCACAGGAGTTTTGTCTATCTCTCCCATTTATTTATTTATTTAGTCATTTATTTATATCACTATGGACTCATGGATATTTACTTTATACTTTTGGGTTATAATCCAATACTACTTTTTTTTTTTTTTTCTTGCTCAAATCGTTCCAGCTTTGGACATTGGGAGCCCTTCAGTTGGCTCCGTTGGGGATTTCTGAGCATTTTCTTACTTTCTGACTGTTTAAGATGCTCCAGGTTCCTCTTGTATATTTCCTGCCCCAGTTAGAAAATCAACCATTTCTCCAAAGAGTCTTGGTTCTTTTTATTGGAGAATGATGTTAGAAACCAAGATCTGGGCACAAGGTGCGCTTGTTGTTACTAGGGTGTCATTGCTTCTAGACCCTCTTAGCTGACAGAGGGAATGTATGTGTATATTCTAACTCACATCTATACACGTCCTTATAACAATTTCTACATGTAGGCACCCGTACATATCTCAAACCAAGCATGAGTTCATACTAATGTCTCTAACCCTAATCCATTACCGTTTAGATCCTTCTGGCCATCTCCCATACTTATCTGTAACTTTCTTCCCCAATAATTAGAAATCCTGCTCCCACCTTCCAATTAATTAATTTAGTTAATTGTTCCTTTCCAGTATACATGTATAGTGATTTCAGCATTGTTATCCCATATCCCTGTGGGAAACAATTTTTTTACCTAGAGTGCAGTGCTTATGTACAGTTCCTTTTGTCTGTATCTTGTTGACATTTTCTAAGTAACTCATGTCCAAAGTTACTTAGGTCAGCTCAGCATTTTTCCCTCTACTCTCTTCAGTGAGATTGTTTCATACTTTTAGAAAACAGATTATTTTTATAACATTCTGCACTCCATCCTAGGGTCTTCCAACCTCCTAAGTGTTTTTATTTTTTCAAATTTGCATATATTAAGGTTCACTCTTTGTGCTATAAAGTTCTATGGTTCTGACAAATGAATAGTGTCATATGTCCACCATTATGGTATCATATAGAATCATTTCAGCACCCTAAAAATCCCCATTGAGTCTCCTGTTCAACACTCTTCTCACACCAAAACCATGGAAACCACTGATCTGTTTACCATCTCAATAATTTTGCTGTTTCCAGAATGTCATATAAATGGAACCCTACTATGTGTAGCCTTTTCAGATTGGCTTCTTTCACTTAGCAATATGCATTTAAGATTCATCCATGTCTTTGTGTGGCTTGATAGCTCATTCCTTGTCATGGTATTGCATTGTTTGGGTCACCACTGTTTGTTTATCCATTCACCTATCGAAAGACATCTTGGTTGCTTCCAGATTAGGGCAATTTTGAACAAAGCTACTATAAATATTCACATGCTGGATTTTCTGTGGACTTAGTTTTTTTTTTTTAAGACAAGTTTTAAAATCATTTGGGTAAATATCTAGGAGTACAATTGCTGGATCATATGGTGTATTGGTTTGTTAAAGCTGCCAGAATGCAATACACCAGAAATGAAATGGCGTTTGTAAAGGGACTTTATGTCACAAGCTTACAATTCTAAGGCCAGAGAAATGTCCAAACTAAGGCATCCAGAAAAGACACCTTGACTCAAGAAAGGCCAATGTCTGTCACATGGCTTTGAAGGCACCTGGCTGGTGTCTCCTGGTCCTTGTTCCCAGTTCCATTGCTTCCAGCTTCTGAAGCCAGTGGTTTCCTCTCTAAGCATCTGTGAGCCCACACTTAGTTCCTCCGGGACACAACTCTGGGCTCTGGCTTGCTTAGCATGTAAAGGGAAGGAGTAGAGTGATGTCTGCTGGGCTCTGCCCATGCCTAGGCATCTGCTCTCTCTGTCGGCACTCCAAGCATCTCCAAATATCCGTGTATCTGTCAGCTCTGAAGCAACTGTTCTCCAAGCATCTACACTTGAGGTTCTCCAAAATGTTTCCCCTTTTAAAGGACTCTAGTAAACTAATCAAGACCAATCTTGAATGGGTGGAGTCACATTTCCATTTGATCACAATGCTATACCCACAATGGGGTATGTCACATCTCCATGGAAGTAATCTAACCAAAGGTCACACCCCAACTGTGTCACATCTCCATGGAAACAATCTGTTTTAGTCTGCCAAAGCTGCCAGAATGCAACACATCAGAGATGGATTGGTTTTTAATAAAAGGGGATTTATTTAGTTAAAAACATATAGTTCTTCAGAGGAAAGGCAGCTAACTTTCACCTGAAGTTCTTCCTTACACGGGAAGGCACAGGGCAATCTCTGATGGCCTTCTCTCCAGGCCTCTGGGTTCTAACAACTTCTCCTGGGATGATTCCTTTCTGCATCTCCAAAGACCTGGGCCTAGCTGCAAGTGATGAGATGAGGTATGCTGAGCTGCTGGGGCTGTGCTACATTGAGCTCTCTCATTTAAGCTTCCAGACAATTAAACCAAACATCATTCATTGCAGCAGGCACACCTCCTAGCTGACTGCAAATGTAATCAGCAACAGATAAGGTTCGCATGCCATTGGCTCATGTCCATAGCAATAGAACTAGGCACCTTCACCTGTCCAAGTTGACACCTGAACCTAACTACCATACGATCCGATCAAAGTTTCCCACCCTAAACAACAGGTCTGGCCCCACAAGATTGGATCAGGATTAAAACATGACTTTTCTGGGTACATAGTAGTTTCAAACCAGTACATATGGTAAGACTATGTTTAGCTTTGTTACAAACTGCCAAATTCTCTTCCAAAGAGGCTGTACTATTTTTCATTCCCACAAGCAATGAATGAAAGTTCTTGTTGCTGCACATTCTTAATTGATGTTAAATTTTTGCATTTCAGCCATTCTAATGGGTATGTTGTAGTTCCGCATTATTGTTTTTATGTGCCTTTCCTTAATGTGCCAGTTTGAATCTATTCTGTACCCCCAGAAAAGCCATGTTTTAATCCTGATTCAATCTTGTGGGGGTGGGTGTTTCTTTTCATCTTGATTCAAAATTATAGGGTGGAAACATTTGATTAGATTATCTCCACAGAAATGTGGCATGCCCAATTGTGGGTGTGACCTTTTGATTAGATGGAGATGTGACTCCACCCATTCCAGGTGGGTCTTGATTAGTTTATTGGAGTCTTTTAAAGGGGAAATATTTTGGAGAGAGCAGAGCTGACAGAGATGCTGACACTTGGAGAACAGAGAAACAGATGTTCATAGATGCTTGGAGTCCAGCAGATGCTGCTATATGCCTTCCCATGAGATGTTAAGTGAGCCAGAACCTGGAAGAAGTCAAGGGAAACCAAGAGATGAAAGCCATCCCTAGAGGAGCAAATCGAGAAACGCCTGCAGGAACAGAGGCTGAAAGCAACAGGGCCCAGGAGCAAGGGACCAGCAGATGCCAGCCACGTGACTTCTCAGCTGACAGAGGTGTTCCAGACCTATCAGCCCTCTTTGAATTAAGGTATGTTTCCCTGGATGCCTTAGTTTGGACATTTTTATAGTCTTAGAACTGTGAACTTGCAACTTAATAAATTCCCTTTTTAAAAGCCATTCCACTCCCTGAAAATGTAGAGCTGTGTTCCAGTAGCCATGTTTCTTGAAGATGATTGTATGATGATACAGCTTTTGCAATGTGACTGTGTGATTGTGAAAACCTTGTGTCTGATGCTCCTTTTATCTACCTTATGGACAGGTGAGTAAAACATATGGATTAAAATAAATAAAGAATAGAGGGAACAAATGTTAAAATAAATTTAGTAGATTGAAATGCTAGTGATCAATGAAAGGGAGGGGTAAGGGGTATGGTATATATGAATTTTTTTCTGTTTTCTTTTTATTTCTTTTTCTGAATTGAATCAAATGTTCTAAGAAATGATCATGATGATGAATATACAACTATGTGATAGAAAAAACAAAAAACAATTAAAAAAAGCCGTTCCATCTCTGATATATTGCATTCTGGCAGCTTAATAAACTAACGTACCTAATGAGAAATGATGTTACACATCTTTTCCTGTGCTTATTTCCCATTGCTACATCTTTTTTGATTAGGTGTCTGTTGAGCTCTCTTACCCATTTTAAAAATGAGTTGGCAAATAACTTGATTGCTTACAAATCAAGTCCACGTCTGAGAAAGGGGAGTTAGTCAATCATAACAGGACTGTCAGCATTTGACATTTGGATCAAAGATCTAAGAAAAGGTTGTGGAATAACATTACATGGAGACCTGGGATCCCAGAGCTGAAAGTCCTTATAATACTTTTACAGGAAAAAAGACATTTGTTTTTCACTGAATGCCCACATGCCCCCTGCCCCCATACTCCCCGCTCCTTTCCTATTAGGTGGGTCTACAGATCTAGTTTTGGCCAGTAGGCTGTGAGTGGAAATGCCGTCTGTCACTTCTGGATCAAAGTATTTAAGAACTAGTACATAGTCCTCCCACTCCTTTCTGCCCCTGCAGTAACAACCATCAAAGCCATGTGTTGAAGTTTGGTGTTCCCAGCATCCGGGGTCCTTGAGTTTCCTGCCAACCTTGGAAAAATAGTGTGAGTACAAAATAAACCTTTATGGTGTTATCTTACTGAAGTTTCAGGGTTAATTTGTTACTGCAGCACAGCAGGGCCTATTCTGACTCAGTCAATCTTTGAGTCATGCCTTTAGCACAATACTTACATCTACATAATGCTTACATCAGAGTCCCCTGAACCTGGTGTTGCGCTATTCCAAGAAAGAGTCGCTTCAAGGAGAGAATACTAATGTACTGACTAATCTACCATGTGCCTGGCCCCGTGCTTCAGTGTCTACATAATCTCATGTACTCTGCAGGCCTGACCTGAGAGAGATCTGGCCCCAGATGGACGGTCTGCTTTCACCATTTCCTGAGCCTTATCTTCCGAGTTGTCATAATTGGGGTGCAGGGATGTGGTTTGACATATAATTGGGTCTAACTTTCCCAACAGTATAACAATCTTTACAGGATACTAAAGGCAGATCTCCTCACGCAGACCAAGCTCTCAAAAATCACTGTAGAAGAAGTTATGACAGAGAAAATAGGACCTAACAAATGAGCAAGACTGCCGAATCATTATATTGATATTTCTTTTACTCTCCACTGTCTTGGAGCAGCTAGAAGGAAAACCTGAAATTGTGGAACTGTGACCCAAACCAGACTTTGAAATTTGCTCTATATCTACTTGTTAAAATGTCCTTTCAGGAGGAGACATTAATCTCCCCCACCTGGGGAACGATATTCTTGCAAGCCTTGGGACAACCACTTCAATAAGCCAAGCCCTCAATCTTGGGGTTCGCCCTGTGGTAGTCTGGGTTCTCTAGAGAAACAGAACCAACAGGAGAGATCTGTAAATATGAGATTTATAAAGGTGTCACACAACTGTGGAAATGGAAGAGGTCAAAATCTGTAGGGCAGGCTGTGAAGCTGGCAGCTCCAATGAAGGGTCTGGACAAACTCCACAGGAGAGGCTCGTTGGTTGAAGGAGCAGTGAAAGAATCTCTCTTCTTCCTTAAAAGTCTTCAACTGATTAGATTTTCTCATTGTGGGTGACATGCCTTAGTTGACCGCAGATGTAATCAGCCACAGATGCAATCAACTGACTGATGACTTAAGACACCAGCCTTCCGGTTTATGAAATATCCTTGCAGCAACAGTCAGGTCAGTGCCTGCCTGACCAGACAACTGGGTATCATCATTTGGCCAAGTTGACACCAGAACCTAGCCATCACAAGCCCTATGCAATTTATTCCTGCAAAGGATAGGAAAGCCTACTTATAATCATGCCTAAGAGTCACTCCCAAGAACCTTTTCTGTTGCTCAGATGTGGCCTCTCTCTCTAAGCTAACTGGCCCCGCCATCACGTGGGACATGACTCCCAGGGGTGTAAATCTCTCTGGCAACATGGGACCTGACTCCCGGGGCTGAGCTTGGGCCCAGAATCATGGGATTGAGAAAACCTTCCTGACCAAAAGGAAGAGGCAAGAAATGAGACGAAATAAAGTTTCAGTGGCTCAGAGATTTCAAATTGAGTCAAAACGTTATTCTGGAGGTTATTCTTATGCGTTATATAGATATTCTTTTTTAGTTTTTAGAGTATTAGAATGGCTAGAAGGAAATACCTGAAACTGTTGAACTGTGTTCTAGTAGCCTTGATTCTTGAAGATGATTGCACAACGATATAGCTTTTACAATGTGACCATGTGATTGTGAAAACCTTGTGGCTGTCATTTCCTCTATCCTGGGTATGGACAGATGAGTAGGAAAATAAGGACAAAATAAATAAATAATAGGGGGATAAGGGATAAAAAAAGATTGGGTAGATTGAAATACCAGTGGTCAATGAGGGGGAGGGGTAAGGGGTATGGGATGTATGCGATTTTCCTTTTTTTTCCTCATTTTTTCCTTGGAGTGACATAAATGTTCTAAAAATTATCATGGTGATAATGTGATGACATTGTGAGCCACAATGAATGGACTGTGTGGTACATGAACAGATCTCGGTAAAAATATTTTTAAAAAACACACAAAAAATGCACCTAGAAATTTATTGCCTTTTTCGTATGTTGTCTTTCACAATAAAAAATGTTTAAAAAAAAATCACGGTAAATCCTAAATTCCAAAAAAAGTTTAACTAAGAAGATGCAAGTCTCAGAAACTCTATTCTACCTTCTGCTGCATCTTTTCTTCAAGCTCAGACTCTGCTTCCTGCTAACCCTCTAGAGGAAGAGGACATTCCTGTCCTCCCTCTCCCCATAACTGGTACCCACAGGCATTTTTAACAGAACTTTTCCTTGGTCCTGCCCTGCCTTAGGCATTTTTCCCAATACTGGGCCTCTAATAACAAGACCACAGGTTGGGCTGAAGCATCACCCTCTCCCTGCCCTGCCCTCCTGGTCTCCCAAGTCTCAGTATCTGGGGGCTGGATGCAGCCCTCAGGGCAGGGAGGGTGGCCTTGTCGGTGTGAAGTGAAGTGATCCTCCCAGGGCTGGAAAGCAAGACCTTGACCTCATTAGCACAATGTTCTGGTCAGCGAGCTGCGGGAAATGTGATGATGTTAATTATATACTGATTTATTTAATCCCTGTTCTTGTGAAATGTGTGCACTTGCCTTTCCCTCCTTCCCCCAGGAGCTATAAACCCCCGGGGGCACGGGAAAGGGGTGGGGCAGGAGGGGGGAGGAGGTGGGCGGGGACCCAAGTCTGGAATCACCCAGACCTGGATTCATTTCCTGGCTGCTGGGACCCTGGGTGACCTTCCTGAGCCCGGGATTGGGTAAGGATTATGGGTTTGGCACTGCGCCTGGCACGTAGGAAGCTCTCGGTAAATCATGCCCATTATTATCATTATGGTTAATTATTTTATTCTATAAACTGAGGGATGATTTTCCATTGCTCCATTTCTATTCTTTTTTTATCTTATTGTCGTAACATATATACAACTCAAATTTTCCCATTCTAACCACTTTCAAGTGCACAATTTAGTAGTATTAATCACATTTGCAATGCTGTGGTGTGATCACCAAAATCCACCACTCCAACTTTTCTATCACCTCCAACACTCTGCACACTCTAAGCAATACCACCCTCTTCCCCTCCTTCCACCACTGGGCCCTGGTAACCTCTAATCCACTATCCCTATACATTTGCTTTTTCTAGGAATTTTGTATCTGTGAGATCATCCAATATCTGTCCTTTTGTGTTTGGCTTATTTCACTCATCACGCTACCCTCAGGGTTCATCCATGTTGTAACATGTCTCACAGTTCCGTTCCTTTTAATGGCTGCATAATAGTCCATCGTATGCACAAACCACATTGTGCTTATCCATTCATCTATTGATGGACACAGGTGTTGGTTCCACCTTTTGGCTGTTGAGAATAATGCCACTATGGACACCGGTAAACAAATACCTGTTGGAGCCCCTGCTTTCAATTCTTTTGGGTATTTACCTAGAAGTGGAGTTGCCAGATCATATAGTAATTCTATTTTCAGCTTTCTGAGAAACTGCCACCTGATTTCCGGAGTACACATTTTACAATGCCATCAACAATGTATAAGGGTTCCAATTTCTCTGCACCCTTGGCAAAACTTATTATTTTCTGGTTTTTTTTTTCTTTAATAATAGCCAGCCATGTGAGTGGGGAGCAGTATCTCACAGTGGCTGTGATTTGCTTTTCCATAATGAATTTCATGTGCTTACTGGTGATTCCTTTATCATCTTTGGAGAAATGTCTATTCAATTCCATCTCTATCTTGAGAGGCAGTAGAGTGTAAAACACTGTTGTCCTAAAGAAACTTCTGTGACGAGAGAAATGTTCAATATCTGTGCTGTCTGATTTGGTAGTCTCTAGCCAGAACTGAACTCTTTTTTTTTTCTTGTAAACATTTTTATTGTGAAATATAATATATATACAATATATTTTAATTGTAATTAATTCAAATTTAAATAGGCACATGCACTTAGTACCTTGCATACTGCCAGTGTAGCGTAGAGGGTAGAACACAGACCACTTGAGTCCCGATCCTGCCCTGCTACTTCCTGAAGAACTTGGGCCAGTTAATTTCTCTGGGCCTCAGTTTCTTCCTCTGTAAATGTGAATATCATCGTGGGTGGTTGTGAGGGTGGAGTGGGTTCATACGAATATAAAGTGCCCCATTCCGGAAGGCCTTAATGCTGGAATTATTGCTTTCTGCAGCGCTGACACTCAGCCTACAATACAGCATGACTGTTCCCCGCTAGACGGCAGCATTCAAGAGCAGGGCCCAGCCTGTTTCTTTTCAGAGTCTCTCTTGGGTCCCAGCCTGGAGTGCAGGAAATTAGCATTCACTGACCAGTATGTAAAGGAAACATACAAACCAGTATGTAAAGGAAACAGTATGTAAAGTGCCTAGAGGAGGACAAGGATGGGGAGACTCCACAGTTTATGGCCCAGGCTGCCCCTCTCTCCATGGTGGTAGTGAGCCTGTTGTCCTCCTTGGAGAAGGGACACACTATGGACCCAGGCTTCTTATCTGGTCCTGGGGCATTTGGAGCAGGGCAACCTGAAAGGGGCTTTGGATGTGCAGAGGGCGAGGGTTCTGTCTACTTCAATCTCCTGGACCAGCGAGCCATAGGAACTGAACTCGATCCCCCTCTCCAAACACCTGGCCCTGGGACTCAAGTGATCCACCTGCCAAACCCGGCCATGAAGCCAGAGGTGGGCAGAGGTCAGGAGGGCCCTCCTGGAAATCAGGGGTTCTAAGAAATGGAAGATTGTGTTAAGGCCAGGGCACTGGAGCTGGGTGTTTGAAATCCCCTCTTCCTTTCCACTAGATAGAGAATGGAATTCCTCCATTTCAGGGAATGAGTACAGCCAGCATCCTTTCCCCTTAGCTTCTTCCACAAATACAGGCCTGAGAGCAAGAGGGGTGTGAGGACCACATGGGGCTTCCCACACCCCAGGACTTTTTAGTGCCCCCAGAAGCACATCTTCAAATTCCCCCAAAGAATTAATCAAACATCAGAAGCCAAGAACCCTCCAAGGGACTCTAAAGTCCTCCCGTCCTCATCCTGGCTTCCTCCTGACCTATCCAGGACTCAGTAGAAAATGGTAGGGCCCAGGGCAGGGCCCAAGTCTCCTCTTTGAGTGGTGCGGTAGGAGAACTCCCCTGTCTCTCAGCACAAGGTCAGAACCTACTCCTCCCCAGGATCTGGGGCTCTTCTTTCTGTAGCCAGGACAACCCACCCTTCAGAGCCACAGAGGAAAGCCAGAGTCCCCTGCAGCAGTCTCCAGAGATGGGGTATGGGGCAGGGTTGGGAGAAGCAGCTTTGCTCCACCTTCCCTGATTTCAGGGCAAGAGACAGCAAGAGGTTCTAAGTTTAGACCCCAGGAAGGACTTCCTGATGGTGAGAAACATGAGAGTAGGCTGTAGGAGCCAGCTTATTATATGCATTCCTCTGGTCAGGCTGAAAGGGAGGACTCTGGATGCCAAGCAACCTGGGTTTTAAAATACAGGATCCATACGTGATATGATCACCCAGCTGGGTTTGGAGTCAGATGGATTTAGATTTAAATCCCACCCATACCACTGATCTGGGGTTAATTCCTTAATTCAGTTTCCTCATCTGTGAAATGGGGATAATGAGATTCCCCAGGGAGGTGGCTGAGGAAGGTGGGAGGTGATGTAGGTAAATGGTCATATCCCAGTGCCTGCCATCTAAGGGGGAACAGAGAGGTGTCTGAGCCCGAGCAGGCTGGCGGTGAGGGTGTGGTGAAGGGGAGATGTGCAGGATAGTGGGCTGGGGACAAGGACTGGTCACTGTAGCTGGAGATGGCCTTAGGGCCCTGCTGCAGACCAAGGAATTGGCCTCACTCCCTGTGTCTGCACTGGGGAGTCCCCCCTATTCCCCAGCTCCATTCTGCACCCCACTTTGAGGAAGTCCTGGAGAGGGTAGATAGTGAGAGAAAGGGAGACCCGTCCATGGAGACCTCTTTTCTTTTGGCAGCTCCCCTAACCCCCCTTTACCTGTGACCCCTCATTTGCCAAGCCTAGGAAGTCCCAACCGGGGCCTTGGTTTACCCCAGACCATCTTGCTCTCTGAGATCCTCTGGGAACCTTGGGGGGTGCTAGAAAGACCCTATGCTGAGGGTCAGGCTGTCCGGCCAGCTTCAGGAAGGGGAGGTTGTCGGTAATCCAGCAGGACACGTGCGTGGGCAGATTTGCCCCCCCAGACCTGCTTCCCACCAGACCCAACTGTAAATTCAGAGCTCCTAGCAGGAAGCAAGGGGGCTGCATGAGGCTGGCTCCGTGGCATCAGCTGCCCCAGGCCGAATGGCCTTTGAGAGCCGCCCTCCCTACCCCTGGGTGAGAAGGACTCTGTGGCCACTGGGCTGTAAACAGCCTTGTAAAGTCAGCTCAGGCCATCAGCCTGACCGGGGTGGGGTGAGGGCTTGGGGGCCGCTGCTCAGGGCCTGAGAGGGGCCATTTTAACTTATCTGAAAAGCCGCGGACTCCCTGGAAGGCTCTCCTGGTTTTCCTCCACATCTCTTGCTTCCCCCTGTCCTTTGCCAGTCCTCACCGGGACAGGAGATGGGGGGTCTGGGGTGACCTGGCGTTGGGGGGGGTTGGGGGTGCGGCTGAGGTGCAGGAGCTTGCCGGCTCCCGGGGCCCCTCCTCTCCCCCCGCCCGCCCTCCACCCCAGGCCGGCCCCTGTGGCCTCTCCATGGCCGGGCGGTGGCAGTGGGCCCTGCTCCTCTCAGGCTCGGGCACCTGGCCCAGAGCAACCCCAGCTGGGCACCTCTTTCTCCCTCCCCCCTTGGCCCACAGAGGAGAGCACCCGGCTGCCCACTGCCCGGTACAGAGGATAAAAATACCCAGTGGGAAAACACGTGGCTCTGGGTCAAACATTAGCCTGCAGGGCCCAGCGTGCCTGCTGCGGGGTCCCTTCCGGGGCGACCTGGCAAGGTGGTGTCCGGGGTGAAGAGCCGGCCACCAGAATGTGGCTGCTGCTGGTGTCCTCTCCTTCTGACCATTGCTGGAATTCCCAGACACTTACCCAAAGGTTTCCAGCAGGAATTCTTAAGTAAACAAACAAGCACCCACCTGAGGACACCAAGGACAGGAGTCCGGCCAGGTGGCCCAGCCTGGCGGCCCCGGGGTGCTCCTCCCTCCTGCTCACCCCGGGGTCTTTCCTGAAGCTCTCCCTCAGGTTCCAGGTCGCCCCCCAGCTCCCCAGGTGAACACAGCGGCTCTGCTCCTTTGGGGGAGGTTGGGGGGGGGCGCTCAGAGGTCCCTCTGTTTTCCCTTCTGCTGCAAAGCTGAACTCACTTCAAGTCTGGAAGGAAGGAAGAGGGGTGAAGGGAACGGAGTGGGCAGAGGAGAGGATGCGGCTAGTGCTGGCACACACCCCTCGCCACCACGGGGAGGCCCCAGAGGAGGTGTTGGGGGACGGAGGCAGGCGAGCAGCCCCAGCTCTGTGCCTAACCCACGCATCGTACACCATACAGGCAGGCCCTAATGGTGGGCGCCCTCTCAGATGCCCAGGAACCAGGACAGCCTGACCCCTGGCCCTTGCCCCTCACACCCCTCTGGAGTCCCGTGCCCAGTGGTTCTAGGAAATGCCTGTGCTGCAGCCTTGAACCCAGGCCAAATGTCCCATTTTCTGTCAAGGAAGCTCGACTGTGCACGGTGACTAGAGTAAAGTCCATCTGGACACAGCATGGCATGGAGAGTTGGCCATCATTTTGGCTGGCTCAAGGGTCATGGGCCCCGACTAGAGTCACAGAGGGGCTTGGGGGTCCCCTAGAGGGGGTCTCTGGGGCCAGGGAAGCCCTGCCGGCCTCTTTGATGTCCGTGACAGCCTTGCAGCGGCACAGCGGAGGCTGTGTAAATATTAACTTTTAAGGGGAAGAAGCAGAGAGCTTGAGTGGAGGTCAGCAGGGCCTCAACCACCTCCCCTGGGACAGCCGAGAGCACGCCCTCTGGGGACTGTGGGTCGGGAGTCCAACTCCGGGCAGAGTCAGGGGGCCGGGGCCTGGCCTCTGAGAAATACCGAGGCTTCCCCAGGCACAGAGATTCCCACCCAGGACTCCTTGAGCTGTTTCCCACCAGGGGGATGGTGACTGTGCCAGCTCAGGGCTTGGTATTCTGCTCCTCTAGACCTGGCCCTGCTGCCCACCTGGACAGACCACACGGGAAGCCCTCAGAGCCTTTGGTTTAAAGCCAATTTCTGCTACTAGGTAGCCACACATGGTCTTACTGAGTTGCTAAGCCTCTCTGAGCCTCAGTTTCCTCATCTATAAAATGGGGATAATTATGTCCAGAATTCAAAGCTGTTCCACAGATTAAATGAGATGATCTTCAGGTTGTGCCTGGCACATACAAGTCATTTCTGATTAGTTTCACTCCCCACTCCAAGCCTCAGTTTTCTCACCCATAAAATGGGAATGATCAGACCCACCTGAGTTGACTAACTAAGACAGTCTTTAAATGTTGGCGCACGGATGTTGGTGATTGAATGTCAGCATGGCACCATCTGTTCCCCTCTGTGTGCCTTGGTTTCCGCACCTGGATTTGGTCATCTCTAAGGTCCTGGGTTAGAGGTCCAGGGCTCTCAGCACCTGCCCACTCCACACTGTCACGCCCTCTGTCCCCTCCCCGCAGGGCCAGAACTGCATCATAGCGCCCTCATTATCAAGCTGACATTTGCTTTGGCTTATGGAGCATTTACCTGTGAATTGAACAAAGCCCAAGGATGGAGGCAGATAATAGGACATTTGCAAGCCCAGCTTTGAGAGAGCTGCAGGCAGAGGTGTCTCTGGTGCCCTGACCGCAGGCCCGGGAAGCAAAGCCTTGATGCAGGAAGGTGACTGTGAGGTGGGGTTAGGATTAATACCCCCCCCACCCCCCCGTTGAGGAGTCAGGAGCTGGGTGGGGGGTGGGGGTGGCAGTTGGGGGGATGGTGAGGGGAAGGGGAGGGGATGTTTGCATCTGGATGCCATCTGGACAAGGGCAAACATGGAGGGGCCACTCAAGGAAATGCCTGAGCAGCAAATCAAATCCTACAGAGAAATCACCAGGCCCTTGAAACAAGAGTCTGAGGGAGAGGAATGTGTCTGGGGAGTGCAGGGGTAGGGGTGGGGGGAAGCCAAGCTGGGGAGGGGGGGTCACGTGCAGAGGAAGGAACCAAGCCTGGGATATTTGGTGGGTTGGAGGGCACCTCCTGGGACTGGTGGTCCCTTAACCCAAGGGACAATGAGACTGGGAACCTCTGGTGGGGTGATGAATGTAGGGGTCCCCAAACATAAGGGTGGGGGTGGTCCACATTGTCTCAGTTCTGGATCAGACTCTCCGTAGCCCCCTCCCACTTGCTAGCCCCCAGAGTGATGCTGTCCTTCTGACTTGTCCACCCCACGCATGCTGGTGCCGTGGCTTTGAAGGCTGACCGACTGGGTTCAAATCCCCTCTCCTTAAATTGGCTTTCATGTAAGTTAGCTTGCTTGGCCAAATCTCTATTTTCTCTCTTGTAAAAGGGCATCATCATGCCACTTCTTGGGACTCCCTAGATATGTGGCAAGTGCTGATCCTGGCTGAAGCTCCAGAGCAAGGCAGGGGTTCGAGAGACCCCTCTAAGGCCTTGAGCCTGCATACTTGAGTTTTCAGGCACCCCTCAGCATAGGCTCACTATGCTGATGTCATGAGGCAGGTGCTGACCGAGTCCTGCCCCTGCCCTGTCCAGAGGGAGGAGCGTTATGGTGAACTCTGAGGGGGTCAAGCACACCCTCACCTCAAGGTGTGAGACAGCTGCAGAGCCTGGATATGTCACCTTGTCCCATCATGGTCACAATAAACCAGGCAGCCCGCGTGTGTGCATTTATGTGTGCACATGCATCTGGATGCATTTGTACATGCTTTTGCATCTGTGAATGTGTGTCTGTGCACATACGCATGAGTATGTTTGTATATGTGTGTGTTGGTATATGTGTTTTTTTCTGTGGCATGTGCAAATGTGTTGTTTCCATATGTGAAAAATGTGTGCGTGTGTTTGTGAGAATGTATTATGCAAACATGCATGTACATATTTATGTGTATATATGCTTGTGCCAGTTTGAAAATATTATGTACCCCAGAAAAGCCATGTTTTTAATCCTGACTCAACTTTGTGGAAACAGCTGTTTTTTTAATCCTAATCCAATACTGTAGGTTGGAAACTCCTGATTCGATTATATCTATACTGATGCGGCATGTCCAATTGTGGGTGTGAACCTTGATTAGATGGAGAAGTGACTCCACCCATTCCAACTGGGTCTTGATTAATTTACTGGATCCTTTAAGAGAAGAAACAATTTGGAGTCAGAAACAACAGAAATGACAGATTCAAGAGAAACCTCCAAGCAGAGCTGACACAGATGCTGACACCTGGAGAACAGAGACACAGACAGATGATTGGAGATGCTTGGAGACCAGCAGACATTGCCATGTGACATTAAGCAGGCCAGAACCTTGAGAGAGCCAAGGGAAGCCAAGAGATGAAAACCAGCCCTGGAGAAGCAAAGTGAGGAGCCCCCATAGGAACAGAGACTGAAAATAATGGAGCCCAGGAGACAGGGACCAGCAGATGCCAGCCACATGGCTGCCCAGTTCACAGAGGTGTCCAAGACCCATCAGCCTTCCTTGAGTTAAGGTGTCTTTTTCTGGATGCCTTAGTTTGGACATTTTTATAGCTTTGAGTTGTAAACTTGTACCTTATTAAATTCCTCTTTTTAAAAGCTGCTCCAGTTCTGGTATATTGCAATCTGGCAGCTTGCAAACTAACACAATGCTTATATCTACATAATTATGTATGCTTTTGTCTGTACATTGTGTGTCTGTGGTGTTCTCTGTGTGTATATGTGAATATATAACATTCATGGGCCTATGTATGTAAATAAAGTAAATGTTTGTATGTGCTTCTGTGTTAATATATGCTTGTGAATACAATGTATCTGTGTATAATTGACGTGTGTATTACGTGTATGTATGTGTGTAAGCCTATGTGTGTATGTGTATATGAAATGTAATTGTGTCTGCCTGAATGTGTGTATGATGTGCCCGTGTAGAAATGTGTGTGCATAATTAGTGTCTGTGAATAACATGCCCACGTCTGCATGTTTGCGTGTGTGACACGTGTGAGGGGTATGTGCCTGCACCTGTAGGAGACAGCCTTGCATGTTAGGGAGAACCTTGAACTTCTGCCCGAGGAAGGTTTTCAAACCCCAGTGCTCTGGCTATGGGGCTCGGAGGCACTTGTTTGGCCTTTCTGAGTCTCTGCAGGCCCAGCTATGATGGTACCATCATCTCCCCGCCCTGCCTCCCACCCACCAGAGCCTGGTCGAAGAGCCGATGGGGTAGTTCAGGGCAAGGCCATCCTGGCACGGGATGGCCTGCCGAGACCAGGCTTGCATTGGAGATGGCAGAGGAGCAGGCACGGGGACTGCCCTCACTGATCTTACAGTCTAGCTGTAGATGGAGCCCATAGAGCAGTGAGAGGATGAGGCAGGGGCCTGGAGGAGATCGGCTCTCGGGTGGGCTCCTCCCAGCCAGGAAAGGCCAGGTTGGGCAGGCCAGGTGATGGCTAAGAGTTTGTGTTCAAATCCAGGCTCTGCTGCTGACTTGCTCTGGGATTGTGGGCAAGGTACTTAACCTCTTTTGTCTCAGTTTCTTCACCTGTAAAATGGGATCCTAATCATGTCCACCTCAGAGGGTACTGTTAGGATTAAATGAGTTAATACACAGGGGTGCTTAGAATAGTGCCTGGCACATAGCAACTGCTCAATAGTTGTTAGCTGTCGCTATTGTCATCAAGTGAGAAGCTATTGAATTCGTTGTATGTAGAAAATTAAGCAAATAGCAACAGCAAAAGGTCCATCATCAATTCTAGGGAAAATGAGATGTTCAAGGTAAAAAACAAGCACAATTTGCTAAATGGTACAATCCGGAAGCCAATGCTTTTGCATGGCCACATTTCTATTTCAATCTAACCAAAATGTTACAGAGACTATAGGGAATGGTGCAGGGGGGTGCCTCTGCGTGGTGGGGGAGGTCACGTGGGCAGAGAGTGGAATCCTCATCTTCTGCAGTGGAAAGCTGTGGTACTTTGGAGGGTTTATGGGCCCCCCAAAAGATCATGTCCTTAGACTGAATCCATTCCTGTGGGCGTAGTCTTATTTTAGGTGGAACTTTTTGATTAGGCTATTTCAATTGAGATGTGACCCACCTCATTCAAAATGGGTCTGAATCCTCTTACTGGAGCTCTTTGTAAGAGGTTAAAAGACAGAGAAGCACATAGAAAAAGGCCCTGGAGAAGTTTTTTTGTTTTTTTTTTATCAATTAACGGAAAAAAAGAAATTAACCCAACACCTAGAAATCATACCACTCTACACATGCAATCAGCAACTCCCAACATCATGACATAGATGCATGATCACCGCCCCTCAGCACACTCGCATCGGTCCAGAACTAGCAACACAACAGAAAAAGACACAGAATGTCAACACAGAGAAAAGAAATAAAAGTAATAATAACAGTAAAAAACAAACAAACAAACAAAAACCCATAGCTCAGATGCAGCCCCACTCAGCGCTCCAACATGACCACCCCACACCTAGGCATCACTGTGCCATCCATCCTTGAGTCTCTGTATCCAGTCCTGTTGCACAGTCTGCATCCCTCCAACTCCAACCACCCATTATCCCACCCTGTCTCCAACCCCCGCTGGACTCCGCCACCAACGACATACTCCAAGTCCATTCTCGAATGTCGGCTCACATCAGTGGGACCACACAGCACCCGTCCCTCAGTTCCCGGCTGGACTCACCCAGCACAATGTTCTCCAGGTCCATCCATGTCACCACATGCTCCACAAGTCTATCCTGGAGAAGTTTAGAGAAAAGCACTGGAGAAGCTGAGCGGACCCACAGCAAATGGAGAGGAAGCCACGAAAGTCAGAAGCTGAAAGCAACGAACCTGGGACAGAAAGACCAGAAGGCACCAGCCACTTGCCTTCCCTTAGGACGGGGGAGGCCTGGGTGCCAGAAGCCTTGGCTCCACAGTCCAGGTAGCATTCTGTTGATGCCTCGAGTTGGACATTTTCACGGCCTAAGAACTGCAAATTGTAAGTTAATAAATCCCCATTGTAAAAGCCAACCCACTTCTAGTATATTGCATCCTGGCAGCTTTAGCCAATCAAAACAGGAGTCAATAGACAATGACTGGAACAGAAAAATCAAGAAGTAGTTATGCAACCATGCTCTTCACAGACATGGCGGCGACACCAGAAGAATCTCAGCAGCAGGTGAACGTGGTCATCTCTGCTGGACGAGACCGCTATGCTTGAAGGATGTGACTGTTTGTGTGCATAAACAACTTAAAAAATTTTTTTTGTTGTGAAATATACTATATGTATATATTAAAGAAATATCAATATAATGATTCAACACTCATACTCATTTGCTAAATTCTGTCTTCTCTGTTATAACTCCTCCTTCTCTTTTTTCTTTTGTGAAAAATAACATACAAAAAAGCAATAGATTCCAAAGTACTTCGTAGTAATCAATGAACAGCTTTTATAAAGATTTTTTTAAAAAAGAATTCTGTTTAAATACATCAAGCAGAAAGCTGTGCATTGTGGTCAAAGTGTAGGTGAGCTGTAAGTATTGAACAGGGTGGAGCTTATTGTCCATCTCAGCAGAGGGCGAGGTACACCAGGGCAGGGTCCCCTGGAATGAGGGATATTGGGGAGTGGGGCGTCTCCCTACCACTGCCCCAACCCAGGGGTAACTTCAAGGAAGAGCAAGGGACTATCCTGACAGCTCAGTTCTGTTTTGTCAAGGAGGCCAGACTGTGGAAAATCATTACTTTGATGGCCCTGCCAAACTCCCCCCCCCCCACCCTCTACTGACAATTTTATTATCTGTGTAAATGAGCAACTAGAAGAAATAGAACAATATTAGCAAAAACTTTATGTTCTTTAAGATGTACCACCTTTTAGATGCTTTAACTCATTTAATCCTCACACCAATCTCTATGAAAATCTGTTTGCATCTCCATTTTAAAGATAAGGAAACTGGAGGCACAGAGAGGTTAAGTATATGCGCAAGGTCACAGAGCAGAGTCAGGATTGGGACTCAGACATCTGATCCCAGAGTCCATGCGCTTGCCCACTAAGTACTCAGGAAGATCTAAAGAGGCAGGGTGGGGAAAGGGACGGTGTGACTGGCCCACATCAGAGGTGGGTAGAAGGGAAGGTGGAGGGGGAAGTGCCTCAGAAGCAGCGGACAGCCCAGGCCATGCTAGATGACCTTGATGGACATGGCCAGGGAGAGACCAGGTTCCCACAGGAGGTAAGGCATCCCTACCAGAGCCCTAGCAACCCAGCCTTGTTTAGGCTGTCTGTGCCGGGCCAGGTGGTTGGCAGGGCGATGTGGAGCCAGAGCTGAGAGGCCATCAGATGCCAAACTGTTGACTTCAACCCCCAGATTAGTCCAGAAACCCAACCTCCTTGGCCAGACTAGTCCTGCTGTCCAGACCCAAGGCTTTGGCTCTTCCCCACATATACCTGGGCATCTGCACTTCAGTTGGTCACTCATCTACTCTGCAAATGCTCTCTGAGTACAACCACAGAGTGGTGTGGCAGCAACTGGGCTCTGGAAGCCAGAATGCTAGGATTTGAATCCTGCCACCTCCTGGTTCTGTGACCTTACATGAGCTACTCAGCCACTCTGTGCCTCAGTTTCCTCTCTATAAATGCAAATCAGATCCTGATAGCATTGATCTTATAAGGCTATTGTGAGGATTAAATGAATTAATGCTTATAAAGTGTCTGGTCCATAGTGTATGCTCAGTTAAAATAGCTACAGTTTTTACAATAGCTACAGTTTTTACAATAGCTACAAGAGCTCCCTCACTCTTTGGAGCTATGAATAATAGAAGCAGTGCACTCAGCCTCACCTCCCTCATTTTGAGTTATAAACTAAGCCAAGCTAAGCTGAGATCTGCTTCTCAGCCCTCATGGGGATTTCAGTCTATCAGTGGGAGCCTGGACAGATGCATAACTCCTAAATGAAGGCATAAACTTTGTTTAGCAGTTATGCATAATCGTGCCTGAAAGTGGAGCACCCAACAATTGTTAGTCAAATGGAAAACTAACCTCTTGGTAATGGGTTGGGAAGGGCCAGAAGGCAGCGTTTCTCCTCCTCTGCTTCAGCCAGGGGGCAAAGCGCGACAGGCTGACTAACCCCTCACAAAAGGTTGGTGCATCAGAAGAGGGTTCAGCTGCCTGTGTGGCAACCCCTTGAAGGCTTCAAGGGCAGGTTCTGATGGAGTCCAGGCCTGTGGGCAAAACCACATACTCTACATGCATATTGACTTTCTCGAATCTGACTGCAGCGAGAACCCTGGCCTACCTTATGATCAAAGCACCTTTGCAGCCTCCGAGGTGGTGTTTCCTCCTAGAAATGAGTGAGGTTGCTTACTTCTGATTGTAGCTGGCTTGCTGTGTTTCAGCTTCTCGCAGGGCGGGGTGTGCTGTCAGCCTCGGTAGGGGTGTACCCAGCCTAGGGCAGGCTAGTTTCCCACCCATAAAGCATACCTGGAAGTCGAGGGTTTTCTTTGAGCTGTGATCACCCCCAGGCGCCGTGGGGAGGGAGGTGCTGGGTACCCACTCAGCCTGCCAGGCCTCCTTCTGTCCTACCTTCAATGTCCATTGAATGTCTACTTGGTACCAGATACCATCCTTGACCAATCTGAGGAAACTGAGGCACTGAGAGGTTAATAAGAGAGCTTGAAAGATGTCAAGGAGGAATTGGAAGCCAAGTGGTCTAGCTCCAGAGTCTGGGACATTGCTTTACCCTTACCAGTCTTCTCTCTGAGAGCCTAATTATAGGAATGACCGACACTAACACTCGTCGTGCACATTCTAAGAGCTTTACACACCTCATCTCCTTCAATCCTCATGGTACAGATATTAAAAACTTGCCCCAGGTCACACGGCTAAGTGTCAAAGAGCTGGGCTTTGAACACAGGCGTCCTGGCTCCAGTGCTCCTGGTCCTAACCTCCAGGCTTGGCTGACTTTCAGATGGACTCTGACACATGGACACAGGGAAGTGCCGTGCCCCCTTCCTGCCCCACCATGGGGTGATAACAGGAGATCTCCAAGATACGTTATGAAGTGGAAAAGCCAAGGAGCAGAGCAATGGGGTGGGAGGCTACCGTTAAGATGAGGGAGGCATGCCACAGACCCACTGAGCTTGGAGGCTGAGGGCTCGGGACCTGTAGGTGGGAGGTGCTGAGGAGTGGGCAGGACCAGGTATACGTGGTGGCAAGGCCTGAGAGTGAGTGTGACCCTAAGCTTCAGTGGGGTCTGCAAGACACAGGGGCTGAGTCACCGAGGGGTGCTGAGTCCTTGGTTGGGGTTGGCCTATTGGGAGGCCCAGGGTTCCTGATGGCCTGGGAAAGGCCCTCAGAGAGGCATTGAAGAGAGGGCCCAAGGGCCTCTAAGGCACTGGTGGTCCTTCAAGGAACTGGTGGTGCCCGGCCCTGGGCCAGCCTCGGGGTGGAGGGGGGGGGGTCTGGGTGATAACAGGAGATCAGGCTCAATCCTAAAGAAGGTTGGATTAGTGGGTCCCAGCACCTGCCTGGGATGTTTGTTAAAACATATTCGCAAGACCCAACCCTGAACACCTTGACGGATAGGAGGTCTGGCAATGGGATCCTGGAATTTGCAGTTTTTTGTTTTAT
The DNA here is from genome assembly GCF_023851605.1 of Tamandua tetradactyla. Taxonomy (NCBI): domain Eukaryota; kingdom Metazoa; phylum Chordata; class Mammalia; order Pilosa; family Myrmecophagidae; genus Tamandua; species Tamandua tetradactyla. The sequence goes on along the minus strand of NC_135331.1, from coordinate 101,524,497 downwards.
TTAAAAATTATTTTTAATGTATTTTTCCTCTTTTTTAAAATGCAATTTTATTGATATATATTCACACACCATATAATCCTTGCAAAGTATACAATCAGTGGCTCACAGTATCATCACATGGTACATTCATCAACACAAAAAAGTTTAGAACATTTTCTTTATTCCAGGAAAGAAAGAAAACTAAAAAGAAGAAAAGAAAAGAAAAAAAAAAGAGAGAGAAGACCCGAAACATCCCCATTTTGTTTTGCTAACACTGCCAGAATTCAATATACCAGAAATTGAATGGCTTCTATAAAGGGAATTAAGCTACAAGTTTATAGTTCTAAGGCCATAAAACTGTCCAAACTAAGCCATCCAGAGAAAAAGACATTGACTCAAGAAGGCCAATGTCTGTCACACGGGAAGGCTGGCACCTGCTGGTCCTTGTTCCCAGTTCTGTGGCTCCCACCTTCTGATGCCAGGAGTTTCCTCTTTAAGCATCTCCGGGCCTTCGCTGAGCTCCTCCAAGACCCAGATTCTGGGTTCTGGCACGCTTAGCGTCATCTTTCTCTCTGTCAGCACTCCATGTATCTCCAGATGCCTGTGTCTCTGTCAGCTCTGAAACAACTGTTCTCCTAGCATCTAAGCTTCTTTCCAAAAGCTTCCCCTTTTAAAGGACTCCAGTAAACTAATCTAGACCATCTTGACTGGGCAGGGCCACATTTCCATCTCATCAGAAAGGCACACCTCCATGGGAGTAACTCAATCAAAAAGTCATACCCACAACTGAGTGAGTCAATCTCCAGGGAGATAATCGAATCAAAGGTTTCCACCCTACAACATTGGATCAGAATTAAAGGATATGGCTTTTCTGGGGTACACAACACTCTCAAACAATTGCATCCCTTATCTCTCCCTATCATTGGCTGCTAGCTTTGGTGTAGTACATTTGTTGATGAAACAATACTAAGATACTACTTTTAACTATAGTGCATGGTTTGCAATAGGTGCATTTTTTTCATGTATTTTTGAAAAGGTAATTCATGAACTGGAGAAGGAAGAAGGAGGGGAGAGGAGGGAGGGTGGGAGGAACAATGAGCACTCAAGAGAATGCATTGAAAACAAACCTTTCTCCCATTCCTATGCTCTTTCCTGGACCGTCCCCTGGGGCAAGCAACAGCCAGTCACTTGCCTCCTTTCTGTAGGTGCCCTGGACACTCGCTTGCTCCATATTGATGCATACAGAGCCGCCTTATTCTTTTTCAGGGCTTTGTTGTAAAGAAATTGGATTTGTAGAAAGCTTCTTAGCAGTTCTGGAAGGTTTTGAAAAGACTAGCTTAGAGAATTTCTTTGGAACCAAGAGCTCTAGATGAAAATCTTGGCTCTGACCAAGTTTAAGTGAACTTGGGTTAGATATGTGACCTCTCTTTAACCTTCCTATACATAGACGGGAGTTAAAAATGGTGGAGTTCAAAAAAGATTAGAAATAATTTATGGCCAGTGCCAGGTGCCCAATTCTAGGAGATAATAATAACGGGGGATGAGGCATTTGCATACATACACAATAACACGAGAACAATCGCAAAGAATGTTTCAGGAAAATGTATACATATACCTAAAGGCTTCCGCAAGCAGAGAACAGTGCAGCAGGACGGAACCTTTCAGCTCAGCCAGAGGAAGACTCTGGGGAAGAGCAGGAAGGAAGGCGCGGCCCCTGTGGGTAGTGAACTCCCCATCCCCAATAGCCTACAAGTAGTGCCCGAGGGCTTCCATCAGGGAGTCTGCACCAGGGCACTTCTGGGCTAATTCCAGCTCTGGGCTCTAGGGCTGAACCATTCGGACGCTGAGCAGTAACTTTCTGGGAAAAACTGACAAGTTCTTGGATCCATCTGAGGCACAGCTTTGGAGGATAATCCACTGTTGGTTGGACAGCAGGTGTCACTAAGTCAAGGGTTGCCAGGGCTGGCGTTTGCTGGAACCTCAGCTATGTAGAGACTCAGGCAACTGTCACGTGTGCTGCCATCAGGCCCAGGGCTCTGCAGTTCCGCTGCCTGGGGGGTACATGGCTGGTGGGACCCAGGCTTTTTGGACACCCTGTCTGGTCTTGAATACAACTGAAATGCAACAGAACTTTGTGGCGGAATTACCTTTTGGATCACAAAACTAGTTGGAAAAAAAAATTCCTTGGAATTTGGAAATAAAGTTGGTGAATAGGGGCATGGGAGACAGAAGTGGGTTCAAATCCCAGCTCTGCGGTTTCTTGGAGGTGTAACTTCATGAACGTTACATGATTTTCCTAAGCCTCAGTCTTCTTATTTGCAAAATAGGAACTTCCTTGAAAGATTAAGCGAAGCAATGTCTGTAAAGCAACCAGCACAGGGCTTGGTACATAAGAATAATAATAATCTAATTCATCATTTTTCCTTTCCAATAGGGCCAGGTGTTGGTTTCAGTTTGCAAATGAATTTTATATTTGCTGCTATAGTCCCAGAAGTTGAAGAGTTTTATCAAGGAGAATTTTCTTTAGGAGGTGAGTCCCAAATTGGTGTGGAAAGGAAAATGGACTGCAATTAAATCAGCGTTTTTTTACTTAGCACCTACTATATGCCAGGTACAGTTGTAGACTCTGGGGATGAAGCAGTGAACAAGTCGGACCAAAATCCTTGCCTTCGTGGGGCTTACATTCCTGTACACTGTCCTCGGGCCAAAGCTTTCAGGAAGAGGCCCGCCTGTGTCAGTTTCCCACCCTCCTAAAACAAACATCACACACAGGTTGGCTTAACAACAGGAATTTACTGGCTCACGTTTTCATGGGCTAGAATGCTAGCTTCCTCCCAGGGTGGGTATCTTCTGGCTGACTGGCAATCTTTGGGGTTCCTTGGCTTTTTACAGTAATTCACATGGTATTTTCTCCTTCCTCTTGTGGTTTCTGTTGAGCAGCTTCTTGCTGCTCCAGTGCTTCTCTCTCTGCTCAATTTCCTTTGCTCATAAGGACTCAGGCTATATTGGATTAAGGCCATCCTCATTCGGTTTGGGCACACCTTAGCTAGTAACACCTTCAAAGGTCCTATTTACAAATAGACCACACCTGCAGGACCAGAGCTTGGGATCAGAGAGTGCCTTTTGTGGGGGACATGATTCTCTGCTTAGGGGGTCAGGTCAGGTAGCTTCCCAATCTCAGGAAAGGATGGCCTGGCTAACGCACTAGGTCACACTTTGTTGACCCTGTGGGCACTCACTTGGGGTCTGACCTGTAAGACTTATATGGGGCAAGGGCTGGCACTGCTGGGCAAGGGGCTCCGGGCAACTGAACAGCACACACCCCACTTTGCTGTCTGCCAGGTGTCACTTGGCCTGCTTCAGGTAAGATGGAGTGAGTGGGGAAGGGTAAGCCCAGCATCCTGTAGGCCCAGTCTGTTTGACAACCCTGTCCCTTGAGCCTCTGGGCTGTGACTCCCCTCAGACTGGGGCTCCCCAAAGGCAAGGTCCTTGTGTCCCCCACCAGACTGGGGGCTCCTTTCCTCTCTGCTCTTCTTCCAGGCCTCCAGCCTCCAGGGACCAGGAACACTGCTCCCTATTGCCGAGGTGATGTGATACCAGCTAACGACGGCCTGCGCTGCCCTGAACCCAGCTCTCTAGTATCAGGCCAGGACTCTGTCCCCTAACACGGGACATCCTCAATCTCCCAGTGATTGCCCTTTATCTTCTGACAAGCTCCACAGCCAGCTCTCCCCTCTGTTCAGTCACAAAACTTCCAGGAGGTCTGATGCCAAGCCAACTGCTTCCCCATCTCAGGAAAAAGGGTGGTTTGAGGGCTGGTATTTTATATCTCGCCCCTCCCTGGGAGCGATTAGGCAAGTGAGGCGTTTGCTTTTCTGAAGCCCTCCGTGCTTAGCTACAGGATTAGTTCTAGTCCATTTCCTCACCAAAAGTCCTCTGGCCAAACGCTGCTACCGGAAAAGCACATCTCCCTTGCGTGATAAATATTTAATAATGACAGGCGGGATTGACCAGAAAAAGCCCCTGCTGGCAGGCCCCAAGCTGCACAGGCCCCAGCGAGCATTTCAAGTTTAGCTCTATTGCCCCCAGCCACCTAGGCTGCCTGCCTTGGGGCATTCAGAACGGGAGGCAGCCTTTCCACTCCCCTCTCTCTGCTGCGTGGCCCAGCCTGTGACCACAGAGCCGGCAGGACCAAAGCCCTTCAAAGGTCCTGCCTCATCCATCAGCCTGTGGGCTCCCCGGGAATAGAGCTGTGGCTCCCCGGCAGACTGGAGCTCCCTGAGGGCAAGGCTGGGTCCCCCCCACCCCAACAGCCTCCTTCACGTCGGCCCGGCACAGAGCTGGTTCCACCTGCGGCTGCCGTGTGCGCCGGAGCCCGCGCTCCAGACTCATTTGGAAAGAGAGACCAGACCTCTGTCAGGGCTGGCAGATGTCAAGGATAACCCCACTCAGCCTTTTAGGAATTAGTCTAAAACATACGATTGTATTTCAGGAGCCTTAAGGGTGTTTCTGAAACCTTGGGGCCCAAGACACTTATAACATATGTCCATTTTAGACTTTAGAAAATAGGGCGCTATAATTGGAAAAGTTAGCAGAGCTCTAAGTACAGGGAGCCGGTCTCTTTACATCTCAAATACCCGGTATTTAGGTGCCTTTCTTGGAACCTGGCATTAGGGACACGTGTGAATGGGTCGGGCTTATTTCTGAGGAGTGAGTGGGAGCAGCAGGGAGTGTGCTCAGGCCAGGCCCCTCTGAGCCCTGCTGCCAGCGCCCCAACCCCGCGCACCCCAGGATGCGGACCCCCGGCTCACCGCCCTTCTCCTCCCTCTTCTCTTCTGACCGGGGCTTTCCAAGGTCCCTGGAGTGCTGGGTAGACTCAGACTTGTCATCTGTGCCCTGAAGAACGCCAGGCCCTGGCCTGTTCTCCAGGGGTGGAAAATACGGCCCCTGTTTTCTGCCATAGTTGCAGAGCATGGGGGCTGCGTCTGTGGGTGTTGGAGCCAGACTGTCTGGGTTGAAATCCTACCGTCCCTACTCAGGCAAGTTATCTAACCTCTCCGGACCTCGATTCCCTCAACTATAAAATGGGATGAAAATTATACGTGGCGTTGCTGAGATGATCAATGCAATAATTTTTTTAAAAAGATTTTTATTTAAGAAAACAAAGAATACACTTAGAACCACCAAAAATGGATATCTTAGTTAGCTTCACCATAGACATATTTAAATGAAGTATCCGTATGATCATTGTAAAGCCTGTGTTTGTGCAGTTAGGTCTCATAAACCAATTTAAAATTAAGACAACAAGGAAAAAATTCTAAAATTCAGATAGCAAAGTTCTTAAATTCTAAATATTAAACACTAATTTAAATACCATTTAATCAGCTGTTAAAGCTGTGAATGTTCTCAAAATATCAAGCAGAAAGTTAAGATTAGAGCAATAATTTATACAAAGCATCTCACACAGTGCCTGGTACATGGTAAGGACTCAATTGATGTTAGCTACCATAATTATATTTTTTAAGGGTTATAACTATTTCCAAGGCAATCCCTCATTAGACCAGATGCTTTACTGGACCTGCCTTCCCTGAAGACCCCTCTCTACCACTTTCACCTTGACCTCCCTGCTTTGATCCAGATGAGTTACTTTTCATTCATTCATTCACTCATTCATTCATTCCTCTGACCCTTACTGCACACTTACTCGTGTGGACACTGGGGGTTTTATCATTGACACAGTTAGCCTTTGTCCACCAAATGCTGCCCCAGACCCTAATCTAAGGAACATGGTTCTTCAGCAGCTTTATGGGGGTGGTCCATGGACTCTGACCCCATTTCTCAATCTACAAGTTAAAGCTATAAGCAAAGCTATGACCATCTGGCAGGGTTGAGGAAGGAATGTCGTGTTCTAAAGGAAAGGATAGCTACTCCCATGTAATGTCTTACTTTTAAGGTGTGAGGGAAACACATTTGCCATTTCAGTATAGAAGAAAGAGTAATGGATTTAGAGTTTTTCAGACAGTGCAAAGAGCACCGCATCAGCCACATATGTTTTGGTTATCTAGTTCTGTGTAATAAATTCAGCAGCTTAAAACAACATTTATTTGATCACAATTCTGCAATTTGGACAGGGCATGGGGATAGCTCATCTCTGCAACAGACTGAAGGATCCACTTCCAAGATGGTTCTTTTGCCTGGCTGACAAGTTGGTGCAGGCTTGTTGGCTAGTGTTCAGCTGGGGCTAAGGGCAGGGCCTCCATTGTCCTCCAGGAAGCCTCTTCCTATGGCTGTGTTGGGTTTCTCAACTTGGCAGCTGAGTTCTGAGAAGGAGCATCCCTAGAGACAGCATTCCAAGAGGACAAGCCCCACTCCACAAGTTCTTATCACATCTCTTCTTGCATCACACGTGCTAATGTTCCATTGACCAAAGTAAGTCATGTGGCCCAGTCCAGAGTCAGTGTGGGAGGAACCACACAAGAGCAAAAATATTGGGAGTTATGGCTCACTGGATAACACCAAAGTAAGAGTCTACCAGAACTTGGGGGGCCCAGCTCTACCTTGATCTTGGGCCCTCAAGCTTTGGGATATATCAGCAACCAGATATATCCATGTTGGCCCAGTGGATATGGTCAATTCACTGAGAGATGTGCACTAGTGAGGATAAAGGTTCAACTGTGGGACAAATAAACTTCAAAATACAGAGTCTTAAGAAGGATAGAAGTTTATCTCTTCACATGTAAACATCCAAGTAGGTAGTCCAAAAGCAATGTGGTAGCTTAATGGTGCCAGGGACCCAGGTTCTTTCAATCTTGTTGCTGTACCTCCCTCAATATCCAGCTTTTATTATGAGATCCAAAATGATTGCTCTAGTTCCTGCCATCACATTTTCATTCCAGCCACTGGGAAAAAGAAAAGAAAAAAGGGAGTGCTCCCTCTTTCCTATCCCACCAGCCAGGACCTAATCACAAGCCACATTTAACTGTAAGGGAGCAGGAAAATGTCATCCTTGGTAGAGAACTTTTACCCAACTAAAACTTCCATTACCAAAAAAAGAGAAGAAAAGATATATAAAGGAACAACTGATGGTCTTGGCCACAAGAAGCAAAGGGCCAGCCCCAGGGCATTCTGTTTGCCAAATTTGCAAATTAGGAGTGACTACATTCCTGATATCAGGAGCAGAGACTTAAAAAACAACTCTATGCTGTAGTTCATGATATAAGGAGAAGGGACCCCAAATTGTGACAGGCAGCCTGAGCTTTGCACAATCAGAGGAGCTAGTCTATTTCCTAGGGAGCCAGCAGAAAGAAACACCATTTCTTACAGGTTCTATCAGCTTCACTGCCCATGAGCAGCTCGAGAGCATCTCTAGGACAGGGCAGAGGAGAGGCCACAGAGGGACCACCCGTAGTTACAAAGAGGAGGTGCTGAGCCAACAATTAGAGCCCAAGCACTGGTTCCCAGGGGTTGGGATGGAAAAGGCCAATGTCATGAGTGGGAAGCCACAGGATAACCTGAATCCCTGGCTTCAGAGAACACCTCTCGCCAATCCCCACCCCCTACCCCTACCACCCTGCCCCAGCTAGTCCACAACAGGGAACAGGTGGTTACAGAAGTGGTCGGCTCGGTATAAAGCCATCTCTGGCTGCTGAATGAAGGCTGACCTGATAGATACCTGCCATCCCCGCCTACAGGGGCTTCCCCTGCCTCAGTCCCACTGCAGGAGACCTGAGTCTCTCACTGCACCTGGAGGCCTCTGCATCAGCTGCATAGTTACTTTATAGTATGTCACTGGCTTTACCCTCCTGGATGGAAGGCTTTGTGCTTCAGTGCTGCAATAGAGAGCACTTTGTCGTCTGTAGGATCTAGAAACAGAGGTCAGGAGAGGATCCTCAGCTTCTTATATGAAAGGCTGAAATGAATATGAAATATGCTTTGTGGAAAAGCATATTTCCACAAAGAGAGATGCAGATGCAGCATCCTGTCCCTGGGGACTCGCAAGCAAAACTGTGCATCCAGTAAGCCCAGAATCAGGGTGCGGTGAGAGCTTCAGACCAGCAAAGAGCAGATAGAGGATGCAGTTCAAGAATGAGTCCTACAGTCTCACTGCGGCCTCTGAAAACTCCTGTTGGTGGATCAATTCAGAACAGGCGCCAGGTAGGAGAGGGTACACTCGGATTCTCTTGGCTGGAGCGGTTCCTGTTAAAGAATGTCGGGTCTAAATAATGCACCAAGTCGTGAATGAGAAGGCGGCATCTCAGGAAAACTGACCAGGAAGTCAGTCAGAGGCCACGGGCCTTCAGGGCAAAGGAGCATCATCTAGTGGGACATCACCCCTGCTCACCTGCAGTCCTTCTCAGCAAGCCACTGCTCCCTGAGGCGTTACTACCCATAATACAGGGCACAACCGAGATGCTCCTGGCTAGCAGGGCGGGAGGTCTTGGCACTGCACACAAAAAGAAATCCGCATATGGAAACATGTTCAGACTTACAACCAACCGCAGAAAGGCAAACACAAACAGCGAGCTGGCACTGACGCCGACTATAACACTTACTAGTATTTTTTAGCCCAGTCCAATGCTGGGAGACCAGGAGAGTCCACTCACCACCCAGCTTCGTCTTCCAGCATCTGCCTGCCCCTGCTGCCTCGCAGCTGATTGGACCAGGAACGACCCTACCCCCACCCCCCAACAGCTGGTTGGACCGACACTTACAGGTTTCTGATCCCTAGGCTGGGCTGAGTCAATCAGCGTCTCCCTGTTGGGAATGTGAACTCAGAGATGCAGAAACGCTGGGCTGTGGGTAGTGGATTTGGAGCCTGTGTGTTCCAGGGGAGGCTAATACGGTGGTGACGAGTACACGTTTGAAGTCGAGTAGACCTGGGTGTAAGCTGGGTAGACCATGCATCTTTGAGCATTACTTGGTCTTTCTATTCCTCAGTTTCCTCATCTACAGATAATAATGGGCACAATAAGCCCTACCTCAGAGGATGGTTGAAAATGAAGTTATTCAATATGGGCAACTGACATAGTGTCTAGGACAAGTAAGCAGTTGTTATTATACAATGATATGTGCTCAGAACTGATGGCTCTACTAGATAAAAAAAATAAAAATAAAAATAATTAAAATAAAAGGGAAAGAGAGAGCAGGGAAAGCAGAGAGACTGAAAGAAGGCAGGCCCCCAGGTGCTGGAGGCAGCTGCTCCAGCTCTGGTGGCTCCAGGCTCTGGTTTCCATGAAGCCTGACTGTACTTGGCTCCCAGTGTGGGATGTATCCTTATGTCAAGCCCTCCTTAATTTAATTCTGGAAAGCAGTTTGGCAAGCCACATCAAACAGCACAAAAACAGCATTACCTGCTGACCTGGGCACTTATCTTACAGAAGCAATTAATAAGAAGGAAAAAGCCATGTGCACAAAGATGTCTGTAGGATCCTTCTTTATAAGAATGGAAAACTGGAAGCCGAGGATCAGGGAAGAGAAGAGAGAAGTCAGCGGAATGGAATATTATGCAGCCATTAAGAAGGCTAAATACGAAGACCATGCAGCAACATAGAATGTTTATGAAATAACAGTGAAAAAGAGCAGAACACAAAATCGTAGCAGAGTGATTACATTGGGAGAAAAATGTGCATGCGTGTGAACGGGGTTGGCTGGGATTGCCAAAAATGTTTGAAAAAACAAGCTTATTCCTGGACTATCTTGCCTCCCAGGCTCTCTAGAGGGAGGGCTCCACTTTCTGGTCACCCCCATGTCACCCCAGCCCTGGGAAGGAGCAGGATGAAGGGCCACACATCCCCCTTTGCCAGCCCCCACCTGCCTCTCTGGGGAGAGGATGCTCAGGACTCCGGCTGCAGTTATTTTTAGCGAGGCTTCTTGCAATCCAGTGTTCTAGGGTAAAAATAGCTGGGGTGGCGGGCACCGCACTGACTTTGCTGCTTTCTAACCCCCACCTCTGGACCCAGGCGCCTCTGGGTCTTGGAGCCACAGCCTTCCACTGCTTGACTCTAGCTTTATCCCGTCTCCTGAGGCCTCAGAGGCCAGGGAGGAATGCTCTGGTCCAGTACATTTTAAGGTCTTGGGGTTCAAATGTCCCATTGGATGGATAAGGAAACTGAGAGCCAGCTAGGAGAAAGGGCACGCCAGGAAGCAGATGGCCAAAGTAATTCCATTGTCACTCACACTCCTCCTTTCCAGCCTGTCCCTGTCCCTGTCCCTGCCCCTGCTCCCTGCTCACTGGTCTCACTCAGGAGGGAAAAGAGGGCCAAGTGGTAGCCACAGGGCTTTGGCCCAGTGAGGTGGGAAGCAGTGGGAAGCAGTGGGCTAGGAATCACGAGATGTGGGTTCAACTCCCAGCCCTGCGGCTTGGTAGGATTGGGGCATGTCACGTTCCACCTTGAGGTGCAATTTCTATGTCTGCAAAATGAAGGAGTTTGACAGGATCAGCTCCAATTACTTTTTGAATCAATAAACCGCATCCTTCATCCCAGGCCGGAGGCCAAACCTGCGACATTTCTTCACCTTTATCTGCCACGTCAGTCCTGCCATCTTCCTGGGACCTGCCACATGCAGCAAATTCTCTGTGACTCAAGGTGGATGGGCCACCTCAAGGATTATCTGTGGCTCTCACTGCCTCTCAGGTGAGCTCCCCCTAGCCCCCAGACTTCATTTGCTCCCCTTCCATCTGCCTGGGTGCCTTCTTAAGGAACGCACGCTAATTTTACCACCAGCCAAAGCCAAATCTAATTACGGAGGTAAATCTGCCCACATCAATAAATCATGCAGTGCAGTTTAAAGCAAAACACATGAGACTTGAAGAGAGTCAGCGTCTAGAAGCCTGGTATTCCCTGCCATCCTTGCAGAGCCTAAAGAGTTATCTGGCAAAGAAATTACCGGAAGGTACGCACCCACCCATGCCGGAGACTATCCCAATTTGATGCGCCTTCCACATGGCTTCCAGTTCTGCTCCCCTCCTGGACCGCTTCACCTTTGCATAGGACAGACCAGGCATCGCCTCCTTGTACCCGTGGGCTGCTTCTTGACAGGTCTTTCCTGGCACCCGCTCACAGCTCAAGGGCAAGGGTTAACGTGATCAGCCGCAGGGAAGAAAACACAATTCCTGGAGCCAAGAAGGGAGACAATGGAGCCTGAGGAACTTGCTGGCCAGCAAGTCACACCACCCTGGGCCCACCTGCTGATTCTTCTGGAGCACATGTGTGTTAGTGTGTGCGTATGTGTACGTGTGTGAGTGTGTGTGCACGCACGTGTGTGTATCTGAGTGTATGTTGCAACCGAAGAGTCCCATGACTCCCCTATGTGTCCCTGGCATGGAGGCCCAAACCCTCAGGAGTCTGTGATGGCAAAACCGGCTCCTGGGCTCTTTTGGGGATTTTAAACATTTGTCCAGACACCCTTCCCGCTCCCTGGTTCAGCCACAGCCACTAACTCAAATGCCAAATCTCTGCCCTTAGCTGGCCCCTTTGCAGAGCAGTAACGCTGGAAACATGGATGAGCTCAGAAAACACGTGTCCCTCGTTAACGAAACAAGGAACTAGATCAGGGCTTAATAAACATGGTGTGTGTGGGAGACAAAACATGGAACCCAGGCAGGGACACTCATCCTAGAAGTTCTGGGGTGAAGGGACATGAAAGAATCAGATCAAGGACTCTGAACGATTCTGAATCAGAACTTGGAGATCTTAGGGGCCGAGCTGGCCGGAGGGAGGTCTGCACGTTGTAGGGAAACCTCAGACCACGTGTAAGACACTTCGTTGTCTGAAACCAGGGTGGAGCCTGGTCCCGGGGGCCCTGTGGGAAGATCTTGCTAGTCCTTGCCTTTTGCAGCAATAAAAAAAGCAGCCCATCTCGTGTCCTCTCTGGGCAGGACCAATGGCCTCCCCTCAGGGCAGGGCTGTAGGGTATATATGGGGTCCCACAGCACTGCGCTGTAAATCTGCGACTCACCTGGCAGCCCCCTCCCCCCACCCTGCATAGCTCTTGGACTTCTCTAAAAGCCAGGTGTCCCCCAAATATGTCTACTTGTCTAGAGGTCCAGAAGGTGGTCCAGTTGTTACAGTCTGGGAGAACACCTGAACACTTGGGTTTGAACCCAAACCTTGCCTCTAATAGACCCTTTCCATTTTTTCTCTGCCTCAGTTTCCCCACCTGTAAAACGGGAATTGCAGACAGGCTCTTGAGTTTCTCAGTAGTCCTGCTTGCTAACCAACCATGGGCAAGTTACTTAGCTTCTTTGAGGTTGTATTTTAACCCCTGTAAAATGAGGGTGGTCACCCCTGCCCTGTTGTCCTCACCAGGCAGGGGCAGGATCCAATGCTGCCAATGCTGCCAAAGTGGTTTGAAAACCAGAGGCTCCTCGCAACCACAGTGGGAGAGGGTGGGGCATTATTATGGCCAAGGACATCCCGGGCACCCCAGGTGGGCCACAGGGAAGAGCAAAGATGGAGCCCTGCTCCCCACCACCCTCTGGCCGGATGGGAGGATGGAGGTGAGCGGTGCCCACTCTGACGTGAAGGCTGGTGCGGTGCCCGAGACCTTAAGGCCAGTGGCCGGGGGGCCTGGGCCAGGGGCTAGTCCAGGAGGTACCCAGACAGCCCGAGGAAATGGAGGCGTTTAGAGGCATTTAAAGGCATTAAAGCAAGTCCTGGGAGCCCCTGGAAGGGGCACACTCTGCTCCTGGCCACCCCGCCTCCCCGAAGCCCCCTGGCAGGGCTTTTTAGTGACCACACAGCATCTTATTTGATCTAGAACACAACGCAGTTAGGTCAGTGATTGCACACGCCCATTTACGGAGAGGTCCTACAGCCCGGGAGGCACAAAGGGGTCTCAGACCCCGGGCTTCCCCGCATGTGTGACTCAAGCTGCCCAGGGTGGCCCACACAGCATCCCCCGGATGCCGCTGCTCTCCCCGCTCTCTCCCCCCTCCACACCCTTCCCCCACTACCTGTATGAAGCACAAATGCAGATGGTTCCTTTCATATCTCCCTGGATCAAAAGGCTGGCTTTGGAAGAAAGACATGCTGCTTAAAAGCCAACCAGAGCCCAGCCAGCACAAAAGACCTTTCCCACTTCTCTTCCGAAGCTGGTTCCGAGCCCCTCCCCGGCCCGGCCGTGGGCACCCACACCTGACCGGCTCCCGGGCCTCCCCGCTCCCCCAGCACACACAGCGGGCCGAGCGCCTGACATGCATTTGAAGCACGTTTCTCTTTCCTTTTGTTGGGTAATTTGTCTGGGAAACGTGCTGTCCCTGCTGGGTCAGGCGCTGTCATGTCTCAGAATAATGAAAGAGAGAAAGACAAAGAGAGGCATAGAAAGAACGACAGAGAAATAGAGAGTGCATGAGAGGGAAAAACACTCAGAGACCGAGAAGAGAGGGAGAAGCAGGGGGACAGAGGGAGACAGGAAAAACAGACAGCCACAGAAACGCAGGAGAAGGAAAAAAGCACACAGGGATAGCAAGAGGAGTAGAGAGAGGGAGAGGGAAGTGGCAAGGATAAGAAGGTTTTGAAGATAAGTCAAAGATGAAGAGGGAAGAGCAAACCAGAACCGAGAAGGCACCAGGTGGAGAGGTGTAGGGACGAGCCAGGGGGCTGGAGAGGGACCCCTGGGGCCAGGGCCCTTGTCGCACCCTGAGCTGCCAGGGCTCCTGGGTTTTGTTCTCAGCTTCATGGGGCCTAGACACTCTCACTCCACTCCTGGGCAGGTGCTGTCACCTACCCTCTGGTCGCCCACATCTCCCAGGAAAGATCAGACTCCTTGGCACCCCCTGGCCAGGTAGCCAGAGGCCAGAGGGGGAAGAGGGGCACCCGGCTAGGAGTCCCTGGACCCCCCCCCCCCCCACCATGGATCCAAGCCCGAGACCCCATCCCCACACCGAGAGCCCTCCGGGCTGGAAGCCAGAGGGAAGGTGGGCCAGGAAGGCAGGTGACTTCTGGGGCACGCTCTTGCAAAGCCTGGCTCCTCACCCTAGCTCCTCCGAACCAGCCCCTGCACTGACCCCCGCGCCCACCTCACCCGACTCTCCAGCAGACCAGCCTGGACTTCCTGAAGCTGGGACTCTCCTGTCCACCCTTCCCACCTATCCCTGACCGGCCGGGTGACCCTTGACCCTGTCACTTCCTCTCCCCAGCCTCATTTTCCTCATCTGTGAAATGAGAAACAATCACCAGGTCTGCCTCCTGGGGTGGCGGAGAGGATAAGATAAGATAAGGGAAACCGTGTGTGCTGGAGCCCGGCTGAGGGGCCCCGTGGTGCCGTCGCCGGCGCAGGAGCAGAGGTGGTGTGACACGGGGCTGTGGGTCCTGGCCCGGCCTGACTCACGGGGACTTCGGGAAGCTCAGACCACCTAAAGGACGGGAAACGCGGCACAGCCAGCGCAGCGGGCACGTCACCCAGGCCCACGATGCTTTTGGCGACCCACCAAGATGTTTTCTTTCTTTCAAAATCAGAAAAGAGAAAAAGTGATCCTTTACATCAAAGATACTGCTTTCATGTCTAATATGCATATATTCGTTGCTCTCCCAACACGGTTGTGAATGTAATTTTTGACTTTTACATTTTTTATAGAGGAAGATGTCCATGAAGACAAATGTGTCCATGGCCCACAAAAGTCGTGGTGCGGCCCTACTGGCCAACAGGGAGCAGGACAGACATGCCCTGGTGGCCCTAGAGGATGCAGCCCTGACCAAAGCGGGTACAGTAGGGCCAAAGTTCTCCTGGGGAATAGTGGGAGGGGAGGGGAGAGAAGGGGAGGGGGCAGGGGGAGGGGGAGGGGGAGGGGAACAGACGCAGGTGAAATAGGAATCTCAGCCCTGTCCCTGGGGAGGCCCTAGGCCAAGGGGCAGAAATAGTCCTGCACCTTAGGAGACCTCTAATCTGGGGGAGATGCACGTTCTCTGCCCTCAGGGAGCCCCAGTCTGAGGGGCTACACAGCCCTGCCCTCAGTGAGTCACGTGATACAGAAACGACACAGAAACACAAAAATTTAAAGCACAGCAAGCCCCTGAAGGGAATAGCCTCAAAGGCAGTCCTGTGAATAGTCCTGTGACTGCAGAGAAGACCCGGGAGAGAACTGCAAGGCTGGAGGAGGGAGAGGGGCATCTCGGCAGAGGCGAGGCGGAAGAGACGAGCAGGGCAGCGGTAGAGAAGGCGAGGTGCTGGCGCTGCTGGCAGGGGAAGGAGCCAGAACGAAGGGGGGTGGGCCTGGGTACAGGGAGGGTCTCAATGTCCAGCCAAGCCCTTCCAGCCATGCCCCCACCTGCGGCCTCCGCAGCCCATGACTGCCCCCGTCATCTACATCCAGAGTTGCCCAGGGCCATAGGAGTCACCCCTCATGCGGTCAGGTAAACCGCACACCCCAGGTGCCCGCCCCTAGCCAGGCGCCCTGCAAAATTAAATTACCATATTGGAAATAGCAAAGTAAACACCAATAGGTAAAGTGCAAATTAAAGCGTTCCTCCCAGATACCTTATTTATAGATCTGAGCGCAGGGTCGCGCCCTCCTGGGCAGGAGCCACGGGAGCAGAGCAGGGCACCTGCCGTGTGTCGCCTGCTCCCTGGACTCTGGGTTTCTTTCTGGCGGGGGTGGGGCCGGGAGCCGTCTGAGGTCTTCATCCCAGTACCTGGTCTCCCGGAGGAATGCGAGGGGCCCATCGAATAAGCCATGAGTTCTTAGGTCGAGAGCCAGCCCAAGGGCATTTGGGATCACATCCATGGGGCTGGGGAAAGCCTAGCATCTCCAGGTCACTTTGGTATGAGGAAGGTGTCTGTAAGGAATGAGGAGAAAGTGATATAAGGCAGGAATAGATACAAAAGGTACAGGGGAGCTGGGTCCGTGGCTTGGGTGCTGGGGCTGAGATGCTACCGTGATAACAAGAGCTAACACTTATAAAGCAGTTGCAGTTCTGAATGCTTCCATGACTTATGTCATCCTCATCATATTCCCATTTTATAGGTGGGCACACTGAGGCACACAGTGTTTGTATAACTCTACTGCAATCAGGCAGCCTTTCTCCAGAGTCTGTTCTTTGAACACCACACCATGTAGCCTGTCCAGGGGCTTCTTCAAGTTAAGTGATCCCTTCCACATTGCGACCTTCCCCATCATGGTTTTGATATATTGCAGTTCAGCATAAGAAATTAAATGGGAATTTGGGGGGAGTTTTGCAGAAGCCACAGACGACATGTGAAGGCCAGCAGACAACACAGATAAAGTTTAGAAACTCAGAAATGCATAGAATATTTGTATAGTACTGTATAATATCAATTTATTTTATTTTTTAACACCATAAATATGCACAATTTATTTTTTTAAGTTAAAATAAGGAAAAAGTTAAAGTTTGCAAAAAGAAACGAAAGCAAGCAGGTGACACACAAAGGTTAGAAATGCAGAAATATCTTTGAAAGTTTAATAATTCATAAGGGCGTAAAATGAGTATTTTTCCAAAAAAAAATTCCAAGGCCAAAAGCACCTTTTTTTCACTCTCTTGGCAAATTGGCCCTGCCTTGGCCAGTGGTCTCCTTCAGAGCGTCGCCCTCCTACCCATGAGAGCAGCCTCTCATGAGGGTCCTCTGTCTCACCTGCCCCTGCATTCAATCACAGCCTGGAAGCCTGCTGCTTCCACTGGGACTGTGCTCCTACAGGACCCAGTGATCCCCTGTTCCCGGCCCACAGGAGTCCAAGCGAATGCCCCCTCTACTCCCTTCGGAACAGACCTCTGCCCCTCCTAGCTGTTCTTTCAAGTGACATAAAGCAGGTGGTCCTTTGCCCCAGTAGACTTCAACTTCACTGTTTCCCACACTGTCCCAGCTGTCTGCAAGTGGCTTCTCTTCCCTCAAGGCCAACTCTGGCCAGATCTGGCTCCCGTAACACCCGAGATGTGAAAGGGATGACTGTACTTTGAAGGCAGACCCAGTGGCCTTGTGCCTGCCCTCCTGGCACTTTCTTGGTCTGCAGTGGCTGGCCACCAACCTACGTGCCAGCCTTCACATAGGAGAGCTTCCTGCCGCGTGCTTTGCCTGCCATCGGGCAGATGGACCCACTCAGGGGGTCCCCTCAGGTCCTGGGAACACAGAGACGCCCACTCTCACCTGCTCACGGCCTTCCCCAGCCCTCGCCATCCCCAGCCCTGGTTATACAAGCAAGGGCAGCAGGCTGAGGCCACGGGTGAGCATGCTCCTCCATGCAAAGCCAGCCTAGCTGGGACGGAGCCTGACCTTGGGCTCACTGGCGTGGCACGCTAACCACGGAGCGCAAGGCCATGGATGGTTAGCCACAAGTTTATTAGCAGAGGGAAGATGTCGGGCCGGGGCCAGGAAACCACACTTTGCACAGTTTGCTCATCCCATCAGACCTGGGAAGGCTGTCACCGTCTTGGCGGAAGGGAGCCAGAATAAGCTATGGGCTTGGCAAGACAGCGGATGGGAAGGAGAACCAGCCACACTTTGTAAAGAAGGGAAAAGGCTCACCAAAGCCTCATGCTCTCAGCCAATCAGCCACACGTCCCAGACTTGCTTCCACTTGGAAGCCAAAGGACGCCACCAGCCTGACCCTTCGCAAATATCCCCCGCTGATGCTGGGCAAATACCACATGCTAAAAATAGCCTCTGTCCTGAGTGGGTTGGCTGGACGCACGGCCAAGGGACAGGCAAGCCCAGGGGACAGGCTCAGCCTGGCTGCCCGTGGTTCAACACCTGCCCAGGTCCTCACCTGCACTGGCCAGCGGGT
Source organism: Tamandua tetradactyla (assembly GCF_023851605.1). Lineage (NCBI taxonomy): Eukaryota > Metazoa > Chordata > Mammalia > Pilosa > Myrmecophagidae > Tamandua > Tamandua tetradactyla. Next base: position 101,506,781 of record NC_135331.1, on the reverse strand, counting down.
TCCTGATCTATATGGTGAGGGGCTGTGGAGAGGACCCTGGCAGTTAAAAATCAAGAGTTGGCCAGTAGGAAAGGACCCAGACTGGCAGTCAGAGGCCAGGGGTTCTACCATCACTAGTCTTCCTTTCACGACTCCGTTTCTCCATCTGTACAGTGTCGATAACAATCCCTGCCTGGTACAGAGAACAGAAACCATGGAAGGAACATCAGAGTTGCCATCCTGAGGCAGCCCCGGGGTGGGAGTCATGCCCAACCCACCCTTACAGAGCATTTCTATGTGCCCAGCTCGAAGCCAAGCACTTTACAGGGACCAATTCCTTGAATCCTCACGATGACCCTCAGAGGCAGGTACTAGTACTAACCCATTTTACAGTTAAGGAAACTGAAGCACAAAGAGGTTTGTGCACCTGCCCAAAGTCACCCCAGAAGTGGGGCTTGAACCCAGCCTGCCTGGCTCTGGGGCCCAGGTTTTAACCATGTGATATGTGTGTCCATGTAAGGGTAGAAAAAGAAAGGGATGTGTGTGTATGTGTCATCTCCCACCCTTTTGGCCATTCCCCCTGCTCCTGAGAACCCTTCTCTAGAAGCCAGAGAGCAGGATGCAGAGGTGGGCAATCCCTCGTGTCCCCTCCGTCTCTGCTCCTCCCGGGAGCTGCAAGGCAGAGCCGGGAAAGCCGCTGCTCAGCCACCGGGCTCACCAGCGTGTGAAACGTGCCCGGGTCACCGCGCCCGGCCGGGGTGGGGTAGGCAGGCTGCCAGCCATGTGGGCCCCAGCCCACGCACTGTCTGGCCGTCCAGGGGGTGGGATGAGGGGCGCATAAATAGCAGGCCTCTCACCGGTGTTGGGAATAGAAACCCAATCCAAACAGTGTGGTGAGTCGGGGTTTTCCAGACCGGCCACAGCTCCGAGGGGCCCAGAGGCTGCTGTGAAGGCTCTCTCCTTTTCTCAGTCTCCTAAGGGATTTGGGCATCTTGGGGAAAAAGCCCAGCTGGCCCCCATTCCAGAATCCTCCAGGGCTCCAGAAGGGAGGCAGGAGGTAGTAGGAACACAGCAGCTGATGTTTACTGGTATCTATTTGTTCTCGGCATGGCTTTACCTAGATTATCCCAGTTAAATTTTGCTAGAGTTGCATGAAATAGGCCTGTTCTTCCACCCATTTTACAGAGAAAGAAATTGAGGCACAAAGGGGGAAAGTCATCTGGCTGAGGTCACACAGCTAGAAGTGGTGGCGGTAAGACGGAAGCCAGGCTGCTGGCGGCTGAGTGTGCCGAGGGAGAAACACAGGCCAGTCATGCTGGGTCCCACCTCTGAGGTCATCGTGGTCTCGGGGGAGCCCTGACATGCAAGCAGAGGAACAGTTCATGGGGCACAGGCTGAGGGCCCACCATGCAGGGCTGGGGCGAGTCTGCTATGTGCAACATGGAACTCCCGTTCCCGCAGAGCCCCTTTATCCCCTGAGAGACTAGGGACCCATCAGATGTCCACTCAATTCCCTCAAAGGGGAGCCCCTCGGTTCAGCAGGGGGAGTGGAGGAAGGTATATGGGGCAGGGCCTGGGCGTGTGGGGGGGTGTCCCCAGGGCAGTTCCCAAAGAGGGATGTGTGGAATCTCAGGGAAATGGGTCCCGAGGGTCCCACCGCCTGCCAACCCACCCCTTTCAGGATTCTTAGGTTCAAGGAGGAAGTTCACTGCAAACCTGCTGCTACCTTTTAGAGATTTTACCAAGCTCCAATATTGCCTCCCCTGACGTGGACTGGGCCAAACTTGGGATTCTATTTGTGTGGGTGGGTGTGTTTTGCTTGTTCCCAATAACTGCCCTTCCTTTGGGGTCCCTCCTCAGGACGTCCCCCCCCCCCCCAACCATTGCTGGCCAAATGTTCACTGATTTGATGCCTGCCAAAGGCCTTCATTTCTCTACTCCTTCCAGGACGCATTGCCAGTGGCCAATGAAGACATGGAAAAATCTGGGCAGAAACCTAACCTGAGTTCTCAGAACGGAGAAGCCTATGTATATGTGGGGCAGGCACGTCTGGCAGTTTGTGGCCTGGACTCTGAGAACACAGGTAAAGGTTGCCCACCATTCATCTGGGGGGACATGGGTGGGTTGGGGGAAACCAGATCCCTGCTATGGCCCCTGGGCATTCCTGAATGAGGGGCTTTTGGCAGGCCCTTGGCTTAACAGGGGAAGAAGGGAGCTTAGCAGCTGAGGGCAAACAGAGGGGAAGGGAGGCTTTCTCAGAATTGGGTATGGGGAAGAGAATGCAGGCTGGCAGTTCTCCCTCAAATCAAATGCCCAGCTTGCTTCCCTCCCCCCATTCAAGGCTGGCTCTCCACCCTGCTCCCATTGTTTAACCCAAGAGATTGCTAGTATGGGGTGGTATTGGGCCTCATTTTCTGCCCCCACATTCTTGGCAGAAGGGTGGGGCAAGGCCCTGGGAAGGGCTGGGTCTTGTCTCAGCACCCCCAGCCCCTGCTGCTGCAACCACCCAGCGTGTGGCCTCCCGGGCCAGGCTGGGCTGGCAGGGACACAGCTGGCCTGGGCTTGTCTTTAGAGAGCTGAAAATGGTTCCCTTTCCCTAGTCCATGTTTCAGGGGCATAGAAGATGCTCAATAAGAATTAGTTTGTATGAATAAGTGTTCAGAGGAACCAGGAGGCCCTTTGGAGGAAATTCCAAAGGCACGAAGACTAGCATCTGCTGAGTTCCTCTGGGTTTGGAACTCAGGGAGAATCTAAGGCCAGAGGGAAAAAACATTGCTTCCCCTAGGCCCTCAGAGTCGAGAGGAAGGAAGTGAGGGTGGACTGGCTGAGGATTGTGCAAACAAGCCAAATGGGAGGCACGGCGAGGCCAAGGCTTGCTTCTGTGGCCACACTAACTGAATGGGGTCTGGCACGCGGTGCACCTGGGACTGAATCCCACTGCAGATCCTTGGACTTCTCCATTCCCTCCGGCTGCGAGAAACGAAAGCAGGCACAGAACCACAAAACCCAGGGCTGGGAGGACCTCGGCAATCTCCCCCACTCCCAGGAAGCCTGAGGGTAGAGCTTTGGAATTCAAATCTTGGTTAGAGCTCCTAAGTTCAATCATTCAATACATTTTACTGAGCACTCGGCGGCAGGTAGCACTGATCTAGGAGATCTAGCAGTGACCAAAAAACAAAACCACTGCCACTTTTTAGTGATATGCTAATCAACATACAGAAGTGCTACTAAATCAATAAAGCAGGGTAAAGGGAATAGAGAATGCCAGGGGTGGGTAGGAGGGTTACAGTGTGAGCGTGTTCAGGAGATGACGTCGGACAAGTGAGGGAGTCATGCAGGTGCCTGGGAGAAGAACATGTGCAAAGGCCCTGAGGTGGGAAAGTGCATAAAGAGCATGGCATGTTTGAAGATCAACAAAGAGGCAGCTGGAGTGACCAGTGGCATGAGCAGTAGAGTAAGCAAGGGGCAGGTGAGTAGAAGTGAAGTGGGGCGGACTGGGGAGTGAGATGAGGCCAGGCTGCAGAGAGATTTGTGAGCCCTTTGGCTTTTAATTTGGGTGAGCAGGAGCCCGGATGGACGTGGTGTCAGTGTGACGCTGCCAGTTCTGTGGCTATGCTGAGTCTGGCCTGAGGGACCAGGGCTGGAGCAGGAAGGCCGGATGGGAACCATGTGACTTTGGACCTGAAGTTTTGCCTTTCTGAGCTTTAAAAAGAGGACCTGACAAGCAGTGAGTTCACAGAGTTATTTCGAGTTCTAAATGAGATCGTTTGTGTCAAGGGATTCACCTGAAACGTAGCGATGACACAATACACAGTGATAGATGGCAGGCAATAAATAACATTGTGATTTTTGTTATCCTTATCACAGGGCCCCCTCTATCATCACCTGTAATAGATGGCCTCTTTGCCTCTGCTTGAATTCCCCTGTCCAAAGGGAGTCCTCCTGGCCTCTCTAGGTGGGGAGCCCCCCAGGGGACACCAAAGGGCCGTGTCTCGGGTCTGCCACTGACTTGGGCAACTGCTGCCAAGACAAGTGCCGCTAACCATGGGTGAGAGGCTGTCCCCGGGGCTGTGGGGGTCCAGGGCTGGTCCAGGGCAGCACTGCCCATGCCAAAGGGAGCGGGTGGGCAGCAGAGCCGATCGGGTGGGGGTGCAGGGAGCAAAGTGCAGGGTATCTAGGAGGGGTCAGCTGGGGTGCACATGGATGGCACAGTGCCACAGCTTCTCTCTCTCTGGACCAGCCTCCCAGGGGCAGATCCAGGGAAGCCTCTGCCGGCTGGGACACCACCCTTAGACGCCATGTGGCAGGCAGGCCCAGCGCGCAGGCTCCTTTCACTGCTTCCTTAGATCATGCATGGAGTCACCATCCTACAAAAATACATGAGACTCTGTGCCTGCCTTGGCTAGAGCCTCCCAGACCCAAGAGTGAACATGGCCTTGGTCTGGAAGCAGCCTGAGGCCGGGGAGGAGAAGAGAAAGGACTACTATGGCCAGAGCACCTCCTGGGAACCAGCCCTGGGTGGGGAACTTCACTCATTTGTTCCTCCCAGCAGCTTTCTATGGAGGACACTGCAGATACTACCCCCAGATGCCCCCCAGACCTCTTTTCCGATCCCAGGCACCCTCCTCCACCTTCTGTTGGTGCTTCCTTGGTTGATTGCCCGCAGGCTGCTGGAGCTGCATTGCCTGCAGAGCCTGAAGTGTCCAAGAGTTTACATCCAAGGTGGCCCTGAGCTGAGGAATAGGGGGTGAGGCAGGAACAGCTCTGAGGTGTATTCTACACACTAGAATCCTCCTGCTGAACCAGGCTGAAGCCATTCCTCTGTGAGACATCGCCTAGAATTGCACGCTTGCTTGGTCCCTTCCCTTCCGTCCTGCTTCTCCAATCCCCCTTCAGTTTCCCCCAGAGCTGCTTCCTTAGTAAATCACTTCCATAGGACTCCTTGTCTCAGGATCTGCTGCTGGAGACCTCGACCTCTGAAATAATAATAATAATAATGATCATAATAATAGCCTGCATTTATTGGTTGCTTATTATATGTAAAGCATTGTCCTAAGTGTTTTACGCACATTAGCCACAACCCAATGAACTAGTTACCCCCATTATCCCCATTTCACAGATGCAGAAACCAAGGTACAGGGAGTATAAGTCAGTTGCCCATTCAGAGAACAATTACTATGTTCACTCAGCCAAGTGACAGAGTCAGGATTCTCACTCGGTAGCCCCCCTGGCCAGGCAGAAGTGTGCACACGTTTTGACCACGTGGCCAAACTATAGAGGACCCTGCGCCTGGCCCTGGGTAGATATTTGAAGGGTCCCATGAAATGGCACAGCTGCAGACCCGGGACCCAGGGCAGGCCACACCCCCAACGCAGGGGTTTGTTCATCCTATGGCTTCATCAAGGATCACAGGGCAACCTGGAGACATTTTTCGTTTCTCTTTTTTTAAAAAATATTTTTACTGACAAATCTGCACACACATACAGTCCATACATACAATCAGTGGCTCACAATATCATCACATGGTTGTATATTCATCACCATGATCATTTTTAGAACATTCGTGTCACTCTAGAAAAAAAAATAAAAAGAAAAAACTCATACATCCCATATCCCTTACCCTTCACTCTCATTGACCACTAGTATTTCCATCTACCCAATTTATTTTACCCCTTATCCCCCTATTATTTATTTATTTTTTATCCATATTTCTTTACTCATCTGTCCATACCCTGGATAAAGGAGTGTCAGCCAAAGGTTTTCACAATCACAGGGTCACATTGTAAAAGTTATATTGTATACAATCGTCTTCAAGAACCAAGGCTGCTGAAATACAGCTCAATGGTTTTAGGTACTTCCCTCCAGCCACTCCAATACACCATAAACCAGAAAGGGATATCTCCGTAATGCCTAAGAATAACCTGGAGGCATTTCTTGTCCGGTCTCTTCTAAATACAAGGAGATCAGGTCCCAGTGTGGCCTTGGAGCTCCACATTGCACACTGCTAGGCACATCCCATATCCACAGACAGTCTGCTGAAAACCAAATATGCACATTATATGTGCATCAAATTAAATGAACAGTGATTACTGTTCCCAATCATTTTTGAACAATTAAACTCATCAGCAAATCCAGAACCACCATCTGGCACCTGGACCCTGACCCTGGGCCACTTACATTGCCAGATGCCCCAGAAGGCCCCCAGAGACACAGGACAGAGACCCTGACCTCTGGGAAAGCACAGTCCACTTGGGTTCCCAGAGAAGAGAGTCTCCAGCAATGGGCGGCTGCATTTTGAATTCTCTGCCAAGTAGTCAAGTGCTCTGTGTGAGCCAACTCTGCTCGACTCCCCAGGACCCCACCACAGATGCACCCGAGCGGATCTTCTGTCCCCTGGAACAACCCAGACTCAAGCCCTTTCAGGTCCCCGAATAGGGATGAGGAGGTAAGCCTGGCCAAGCTCACCAGGCTGATGCAGAGAGAGGGCATTGCTCCCGGCTGGGACCCCAGTTGCCACCTTCCAAATGGGCTTCTCTGTGCCTGTGGCCGCCCTCCTTTGATGGAGGGCGTCAATGTACCCTTTGTCACAACCCCCTTTCAGAAGGAAAGTTATTCAGGCAGGCGGTGAGCTTTGGGATGATTCATTAGCAACCGGGCGGCAGCCAGCTCTCCCCTCCCGGGACCCATCCTCTCCTGGGGCAAGAGTGGCGCCTGAGGAGCCGACCTGAGTGGCACCAGGAGCTGCATCCTGAAAGGGACCAAGAGGAGCCCACTCCTCTCAGAGCTTCCTCTGGGGGCAAGACTCAAGCAGGGAAAGACCGATGGGGCCTCACGGTGTCTAGCAGTGTCCCTGCCATGCAATGCCCTTTGTGAGAGATGCACAAGCCACTGACCCCACCTCCCAGCAGAGAAGGGAGGGCCCTGTGCCCAGCTACTGGATAAACAGGGCAGGTGGCCTCTACCTACTTATGACGCCAGACCCCCAGGAGAGTGACTCAGGCCAGAGCCTCCAAGACTGGAGAACCCACTGGTGCTCCTGGCCCCCACCCTGCCAGGACGGTTCTCCCTCCCCCTCCCAGGGCAGCCCTCGCTGCGCCATTTCACCCCCACCCGCCCTGGCCTGACAGCGCGCTTCCTTTTTCCTCCCCACTTGCCACTCTTTTCTCCTCATTTTTCTTTCTCATTCCCTATTCCTTCAGTCTTCTCTCCCTTCTAGCCATTCAGAAACATTTGCTGCACACTTATGCTGGGCCCTGGGGGAGAACGAATGAGACAAGACCCCTGCCCCAGGCAGCGTCTGGTGGAGGTGTGTGGCAGGTGCCCCGGAGTACTGTTTTGCCTGGGAAGGGGGGAAGCTTCCCAGAGCAGAGACCTGGAAGTGAGCCTCAAAAAGAAGCCGAGGGTGGCAAGGAGGGAATTTAGGCTCTAGAGAATAGCATGCACAGAAACCTAGAGACAAGAAAGAGCCTGCCATTTGAGGGGTGCAGGGTGGGGGTGAAGGATGCTAGCCCAGGGTTCCAATGTGGCTGAAGCAGAGGAGATGGGTGGACGGTAGGGAAGAGAGAGGTTGAAGAGTTGTACCGGGTCCTACTCCCGCCCCCCCCAACCCCCCCCCCCCCCCCCCCCCGCCCCATGCCCCACTTCTCCCACACTTTGCCCTGACCTGGAACAGAATAGCCTGACTGGCAGTGGAAGGGGTACAGTGGGGCATCTGGAGACGGTGCCTGGGTTCACCACCCGGAGAGGGTGCTGCCAGTCTTCCCGCCCATCTCCTCTGTCCTCCCTGCAGCATCTGGTAGGAACAGCCCGCTCCCCACTCCCATGGTCTGGCAGGACTGCCAACCGCTATGCCCCATGCGCCAGGCCAGAGAGACCAGAGATGGCGGGTCACAGAGTCCCCTCCCCTGGGCCACAGTGATTGGTACCCACGTGGTCATGTGACCCAAGGCCCGCCAATCACAGTTCTACCCTGGATTTTATAGATGGCCCCAGGGAACAGAGGTGCTCTGTGAACCTCAATAAAATGAGGGCAGTCATAGGGTCTTCGTGAAAATTAAGTTCTGAATTAATGCTACCTTTTGTTTCTGTTTTCTTTCCCACCCCAACCACAAAGAAAACTGCTGCGGAAGTGGATATTTAACCTCACCCGCAGACCCCCATCCACCCCAGGGAGTTCACATCAGCAAAATCCCAGGCTAGTCCAGGCCCCTCACGGCACAGAGAGGACCGCCGAGGCCTGGGAAGGGGTAGTGACCTGTTCCCCGGGTCTCCTGACTCGCGGGCCGGGCCTCACCACATTGTGCCACCCTATAGGGGGTTCTGATGGCCTGTGACCACGTCCTGTGCAAACCGCAGCTCTGAAGACCCCCGAGCCCTCAGCTAACTGTGGGGTCAGCTGGCACCTCAGCCAGTCTGCCCCTCTCTACCTGCGGGGGCGGCAGCTGAGCGGACACCTCAGGGCCCCCACGTGCAGCCCTGCACCACAACTCTTCCCACACCCCCTGCCACCCTGGGCCCTGGCTCCGCCGAGTCCGTTCTGTGAGCCTGCCCCACCACGGCCTGGCAGAGGGAGTTTCCAGGGCCACGGGAGGCTGCCATGGGCCACCCCAGACCTCTGGGGTCACTTTGCTGTAACCACCACATGTTTCCGAGTAACCTCTGCTGTTCCCGTGGGAGTGAGACAACCAGGAAAAGGCCTCGAAAACCAACCTGGATGGTTTTTCAAATAAAAGAGTGTGATTTCCTTCAGGGGAGGAAAAGAAAAGTTAAAAAAAAAAACAACAACAGAAAACAAACCCCATGGTCCTCCTTGGCTCCAACTGCCTCAATCGCTGTCTTGGGTGCATTTAGTGGTTTGGCAACTGGGGGTGTATTTTAAAATCTGCTGTCCAGGCAGAGAGACAAAGGAGGCTGGTGTGGGGCCAGGGAAGGCCTCAGAGGACAGGGGTATTCATCTTGTTAAAAATAGCCCACCCCGTTGCTATTTCTATTGCGTTTGGCCAACAGAGCTGTATGATTTTCCCTTTTTTCGGCCATACTTTGCTTGGACTATTTGATAAAAATAGTAGATAACAAGCTCAGAAAAAGCTGGAATATTTTTATATGCAAGCCCCACTTGGAGTGGGTCTGAAGTGGGGTGGCCAGGGAATAGGGGGGCGGGCGAGAAAGAGCAAAGCCTTGCTTGGGTGGTTGGGGGCAGGGCCTGTGACAGACAGAGGACCAAGGAAAGGGGGAGGAGGCGCCATCTCAGCACAGCGAGGGGACCCGGGATGGGACGCGATGCTCTCTCCTGTGTCCACAGCTCAGGGTCAACAAACACGAGCTGGGCCCTCCTGACCCAGCATGGACTTTGCGGTTTCCCAGGCCCTGCTGGCCCAGCCCGGCCCCTCTGCACTGTTCCCAACCCCTCCTCCACGCTTGCTCACCCCAAGGCTCGCACCGAGGCTGGGGGCTGATATGAAGTGGGCTATGGGCACACCTCAGGGATGGGTGAGCAGCTGCAGACCCTAGAAGTGAGGAGAAGAGCCATGGCCTTCTGCTGGGGTGGGGTGGGGGGTACCTGAGAGCCCGAGGTCTGCAGGGTGGCAGGCGCTGGGACGCACAAGGAAGGATCAGGCTTCCCGTGCAGACAACTGGCCCATTCAGGTGGCATCATTCAGCACGTGGCTTCACGTGGCTGGATACATAACTCGGGCGTGTGGCAGCAACCCAAGGACTGTGAGAGAGAGCCCTGTTGTGTGTGAGCTGGGCAGTGCACACATCCATCCGTGGGGCCCTCCCTGAGGTGGCCTCCGATGGTTCCCCACAGACTTCCACGGAGCACACCACGGGGCTCCTGCAGAATCAGTGGCTTAAAGAGGAGAGAACTGAACGAATGGAACATGTTGCTGTGTGGGGGCCAGAGGTGGGAAGACGCAGGAGGGGCCGCCCACACAGTGGGGTCTCCTGGACAGACGGGGCACTGCCATCAGGACGGAGAGGCTGGGAGAGCCCACACGGGGTTAGCCTCCATGCCCAGCAGGCAGAGGCCAGAGATAAGGCAGAGGTCCAGCTCACCCACTTCTAGAGTTGCTACGGGACCACGTGGGAGCATTATAGGACATTTTCATCATTTAAGCCCCCTATAGGCAGAAGCTATGTGTCCCCTATCAGACTAAGCGTTCCCTGGTGGCCGCGGTGGGGGTGGGGGATGCTCTCTGGATACTACAGCAGCAGACTGCCCAGAAATGACCGGTTTATTGGGTGATAAGCCAGAAGTCCAGCACAGAAATCTTGGGGGAAATCTGGGGCTGATCTCACTTTGCCACTTCCCTGCTCTCACTCGGCTTGAATAAGCCTTCGGGGTGGGGGTCTTAGATAAGCACTTTCACATTTCACATTCCTCATGGCAAGCTTGAGAGGTTGGTCAGCCAATCCATTCCCACTGACCCAGGGAGACGGTCTGGATCAGTCTCAATTTGATTCATTGGAGACGGCTCCCTGGGTCAGTGGGAATGGATCCAGGGAGACGGCTGAGGGCGCATGGCACCCCAGAGGCACCTCCCCAACACTGGCCCAGGGCTCCAGCCAAGGGGAGGCAAACCCACACCTTCTCCTCCAGGTCCTGAGCTGGGCACAGCCCGAGGCCATCTCTCAGGTAACCAGGCAGACACGGATGCTCTAAGGAGGGAGGTTTCAGGGCCTGGCACCACGGCCAGAGCAGTCTGAAGCACTCACTGCTCAGAGCACTGGAGAGGGAGTCAAGAATCCTAGGTAGGCTTTGTCAGCAAATCACTGTGTGAGCTTGGGAAAGTCACCCCCTCTCTCTGGTCTCACTTTCATTTTTAGTAAATGCTCCTTGTGAGCAGGAACCCTGGGCTCTGGCAGACCACAGCCTCGGTGTGTTAAATCAGTGGATGACTGAATGAATCAATGAATTTTAATCAGTGCATGGATGCAGCAGAGCTGGACCAAGACCCTTTAGGTCCTGTCACTTTACGCTTCTAGGTTGACTGTGGCAGAGAAGCCAGAGGTCCCCCAGTGGTCTCCAAGGCCACCCCTTGTCTCCAGCACAGTCATCTCCTGTCCACAGCAAGGAGGGCCGGACCTGTAGCTACCAGCCCTCACCCTGCCCCCACTCCTGTCCGGGTGTGCCAGGGAACTCAATGGGCTCTCAGCCTCCCTGCCACCCCACCCCCTTCCTGTCATTGTTCCTGGGCACTGTTGACTTTGCAGGAGCAGCTGGAAGCCCACGGGGTGATGGGGCGGCAGGTTATGCTGGGCTCAATGACTGGCGGGGCCGGTTTCTCAGCTGAAACTTTGACACAGGTAAAAGGCAAACAAATAAACAGGAGGCCGAAGGGCGCCTCTGCCCTGGGCCTGGGAGCAGCAGCAGGTGGTGGGAGGGCAATGCCAGCTGAGCCCCAAGACACTGAACAGGGGGGAGGGGTTAAATACATTCAAACTGCTCTTGAACCAGCTGATCCCTGAAGCCTCCTCAGTTCTTCTGGCTTCAGCTTATTCTACCTCGAATATGTTGTCCCCAGTGCAGTGGCTTCTTAGGGGTCAGTAGTGACTAAGAACTGTCATGGAGTGAGCACCAAATGTGTGCCAGGCATTGTGCTTTTGGCTTAGCATAAACTAACCCATGTAAGCATTGCAAGAACCCACCAAGTGAGTAGGTGATTATTATTAACAACATGCTTTTAAGATGAGGAAACAGAGGCTCAGAGAGGTTAAGTAACTTGCCCAGGGGCACAGAGCTAGAAAATGGCAGAACTTGGATTTGTATGCTTTCTGTTCAACCACTTCTCACACCATCACTTCTACAACCTATCCATAATTCACCTCTCATGACTGCTGCTATGCCCTCTTCCCTGGTCTTTCACTTCTACCCTTGCCTTGCCCCCTACAGTAAATTTTCCACATAGTAGCCAGAGTGAGCTTAACAAAATGTAAGTCAGACCATGTCCCTCCATTGCTCCCCTCACACATAGTCCTACTACAACCATGAGGCCCCAGGTGATCTGCTCTTCTGCTACTTTCCTACTTCAGTCCCTCCGCTCTCCCCTTCCCTCTGTTCAAGCCTCTCTGGCCTCTGCTTTGTTCCTTCAACACACCAAACATGCCTGCCTCAGGACCTTTGCACTTAACGGTTCTCTCTGTGGTGCTTAGTCTTGGTCCTGCTTGCTCTGGGCATCACCAGGCATTCCCTGGCTGGGGAGTCAGAGTTGACAGTGCTTGGGGGATGCCCCTTCTGGACCCCAGCAAAAGTGAGTTTTCTGGCGATCCTGACTGTTCTCTCAGAAGTTTCTGGACAAGGAAGTGTCAGGCCTCCAGACTGGGAGAAGGAAGGGCGGACTCTCAGCATGAGTAAGTCCTGACATTTGGGAGGCACGTCCTGGTTTCTTCATCTGGCAAGCATTTAGAGAGCACCACATGTGCCAGGGGCTGTGCCAAGAACTGGGGACACAAAATTCAGACCCAGCCCTGCCCTAAAGGAACTCATGGTCTGTGGAGAAGGCAGATGCAAGGCCCTGGTACAGGACTGGCCCTTGGTAAGGCCATGAGAGGCATGCAGGGGCAGGGGCCACAGGCAGAGCATTAGCAAGCATCGATGTTATTGATGAGTACATTGCCAGCACCGCATCTGATCCCTGGTTATGTGGCTCTAGAGCGTCTACATTAAAAGAGAGAGACATTATTGCAAACTCCTACTCATCCTTAGAAACTCATTCAAATTTCACCTCCTCCTCTAGGGCTCGTAGTAATGTTTATTTTCCCTTTTTAGGGCTTTCATAGGAGGTTTGCATCCCTTAAAAATGCAAAGTAAAGGGAAGGGAAAGAGAATTCACATTTATAAGCACCTAATATATACCAGGCACTGCTAGATCCTTTCTAGAGTTTTTCTCATTTATCCTTCACAAAAACACTGGGAGGTGATATAATTATCCCCTTTTTAAAGGTGAGGAAATTAGAATTCAGAGAGATAAGAGAAGTATTAAGAGATTAAGCCAGAAATCAGACCCACTTAGCATTTATCATACCATGTTGAGCCCTGGGTTTCATGTCTGCCTCCCCTGCTAGGCTGACAGCATCTAGGAATTTTTAACCTAGGTTGATAACATAGCCGGTTTTCTGGGGTAGGGGATGCATACCATTCATCACGCATCAAGAAGATTTTTGTCCCCAGCCATCTCCCACTTCTTTAGAGCCCTAAAGCCCAGCAAAAGGCCAAGTACATGCCAGGTACTTAGATGGGTTTATTGGATGAATGAATGAATGAATGAATGAATAAGGCAAACACCAAGGGAGTGAATCAATAAGTGAATCTACAGATCCTTGTCCTGGTTCTGTTCATTATTCTGAGAGAAAGTCAGCAGCCAGGAAGAAGACTTTTCGCTGCAGGGGACAGTGGTGGAGGGTCAGAGTGAGCCCTGTTTTTATTTGCCTCCCGCCAATGGGGTGCAAGCCTCACTCCCTTTCCTCACCCCCCAGTAAACTCTTCCACCCCTGGGGCCCACTCCTCCACGCCTGACCCTCTCCGAGGAGCCCTCTCTGCGTCACTGGAGCAGGGCTGAGGGTCCCTTTGCCGTGGGTGCTTTGGCCTTTAGGCCCTGGGCAGGTGGGGATGGGGTGGCTGAGGGGGAGGCTGGGGAAGAAGGCTGAGAGGACTGTTGGGTACTTTCTGAAGATCAGGAGGAGCCTGGCACATAGCAAGTACTTAACAGAAGGCAGTGGAATGGCGGGAACTCAGCCCCGCTTTCGGGCCCAGTGGGGGTGTCAGGGCCTGAGAGGGCCCAAGCACCAGCACCGCAGGTGGACTCACATCCGCTCTGCTTCTGGTTTCTCAGAGCCAGCAGCTTGGTGCCCTAGCAGTTAGTGGGTCTTGCTCAGTGTGGACTTCTCCCAGGCTCCTGGAGGCTCCCCACCCCTCTCACAGTACGGGAAGCTCTGGCTTCCCTATCAAGGGCTGCAGGGGAAAATGACCAGTGGAACGGTGTGTACCAGGAGCAGGCCACCTCCTTCTTCCCCGGGTGAGGGGCAGAGGCCAGAACCTTGGTCACTCTGCCCGTGGCCGGCGTCCTGTGGGGTGCCAGCTGGCTGGGGGGCACCTCCCTCTTCCCCACACAGAGCTGGCAGAACAGCCGGTTCATCCTTCCTCAGCCACAGCTAGAGAAAGTCTGCTCCCCTTGGAGCTGCGGCAGGACGCCGGCCAGTCTGTTGGGGACAACTATCAAGGAGGGATGGGGAGGGGCACCCAGGCTGGAGGGCTGCGGCCGGCCACCCTGCTCTTCTGACTGGTGGTTTTCACGTCTGGCTCCCTGTGGCCCAGACGGCCCCAACGCGTCACCAGGGAATGGGGCTGGGGTGGGGGGGAGGGGGGTGAGTAGACTCCTGGCCAAACTTGAACTCACAGCTCAAATTCCCAGAGGTTCTGAGCCAGGATCCAAAAAGGAGGGAAGTGGGAGAGAACAAAAGGCCCCTGAGCGGGGCTCCTGGGTGTGGCTCATAGTCTGGTGGTGGGAAGGCACTAAACTGGGTGATGTGAGCCAAAGCGTCAAGAATTCAGAGAGGGCTCCTGGGGGAGGCTGGGCTGAAACGGGTCTGAAAGGAAAGGATAGTGAGGCTGCCTACAGGGAAAGGGCAGCGTCAGGGTGCACTTCTGCTTCTCTTCCACTTACCTCCTGAGCCTTTCCCATCTGTGGTCAGGCTTCCCAAGAGACCACAGTTTCTCCTGCCCCAGGGCCTTTGCTCATGCCATTCTCCTTACCAGAAGAGCCCTTCCCAATCCTTCCTCAGGTCCCCACCCTTCATGGCCAGGTCCCAAATGAGACTGTCTCTGTAAAGTCTTTCCTGATCCTCCCTGGCTAGAAACAATGTCTCCTTCTGAACTTTCTGAGCATATAGTTTATACAGCCTATTCTTTCCCTCTGCTTTGCCTCACACATTTTTCATTTGTTCACGCAGCCAATGAACAAACATTGTTTAATCACCCATCATATGCCAAGCACCAGGGGATATACTAAGCAGAGTTAGATGTGGTTCACCAAATAACCCTGCTACTGTGGGAGAAGTGTTCAGCATAAGGCATTCAGCATTCAAGTGAGCATCTATTTTGGTGCTGGGCACTCTGCTAGGCCTGGGAACTGTACACTTGAAGCACAGTCCTGGCTTTCAGGGAGTTACAGATTAACAAAGAGACAGGGACAATGAGGGAAGCCAAGTGACATGATGGAGGTGGGCCCTGGAGGCTTCGGAAGCCCAGATGCCAGCCCTGGGGATAGAGGTGATGCCCGAGTGAAGGCTCCAAGGATGAACAAGCTTTAGCCAAGACAGGAGATTGAGAATGGGCTCTCTAGACCACAGGAATAGCACTGCAAAGGTAGAGGCTTAGCACGTTGGGACACTGCCGGTTCCAGGGCAGGTTTAGCTGGAGACACAGAAGGTGCTGGAGAGGCAGGCTGGGGGTGGAGCACCAAGATGCACACACCTGAAGCTGAGGCTCATGACGGTTACTCACCTTCAGGCCCATGTTCTGCCCCTCTCTGCAGGGAACTGAACCCCATGGACCACCTCGCCTGGCTCCCTGCCCTGTGGCTTCTGGTTGAATTCAGTCAACAGGAAGACCCAGTAAGCCAGCTGAGGATGGGAGCAGAGAGGGGGTACCACCAGCGGGACCGCAGTTTGAAAGTGGGTGTGTCCTTCCATCTGTGGTCTCCATTCAGCTCCTGCAGGTGACCTTCACAAGGCTCCGGTAACAGCTCCCTCCCTGGCCCCTTCAGGCCTGGGCACAGCAGCTTGGGCCATTGTCCCTCCCTGGTGCTGCTTCTGCCACCCTGCCCACAGCCCTGCAAATAGTGCTGCAGTAAATGCTCTTCAGTTATCCTTTAAGAGAACCTCAGAGCCCCTGTCAGGAGCTTGACCAACTGGGACTTTATTCTGGAGACCTTGGGGAGGTACTGCAGAGTTTTTAGGATAGAGAAAAATCCTGAGGGATGATGGAGGCTCCACTGAGGCTGCACTCTGTGGGTTGGAGATGAAGAGGAAGGATATTCTAGGCAGAGGGAAAAACTTCTGCAAAGGCACAGAGGTAAGAAACTTCGAGAAGTGCAGGCCAGGGTAACTGAGCTCAGGATACAAGGGGGAGCAGGCACAGGGGATGGCAAGAAGGCAGAACAGAGGGGAAAGAGCCTCCACTAGGCACTAGGAAGTTTGCTTGTCATCCCCAAAGTGATGGAAACTGTCAGAGCTTTCTAAAGCCTGACACAATGTGTGTTAGAATAGGGATAGATGAGGAGGGGGTACGGTGCAGGCTGTGCTAGACCAGATGCAGAAGAACCAGTTAGGAGCTTTAGGAGGCTGATATGAGGAAGCAGCTGTGATGATGAAAAAGAGAGTCTGGGAGGATTTGGGGTGGGTGGGAGGCAGAACTGATGAGGTCTTACAAGGATGGCTGTTAATGGTAATAGGTTTCTGAAGTCTACGGCCGGGGTGACTCTGTGAGAAAGTAGGGAAGTTAGAGGAGCAGCAGTTCTGTTGTGGGGGAAGAGGAGGACAGCAGAGGTGGGAGGGGTCCAGGAGAGAGGAAGGGGCTGGGTAAGGGGCTGCAGGGTGTGCTTGAGGTAGATGAGATCACAGAGTACCCTCCCCAGAGGATAGGGTCAGAGAAGTAGAAAGAAAACCAGAAGCACAGGGTGTCCTGAGAGCCAAAAGAAGGATATCTGGTGGGTGAATACAGGAGTCAGTCCAGTCTGTAGGGCAGACATCCCACGATGCCCAGGGACACATATCCCACGATGCCCAGGGACACAGATCCCACCATGCCCAGGGACACGCATCCTACGATGCCCAGGGACACATATCCCACCATGCCCAGGGACACAGATCTCACGATGCCCAGGGACACATATCCCACCATGCCCAGGGACACGCATCCCACGATGCCCAGGGACACATATCCCACCATGCCTAGGGACACACATCCCACGATGCCCAGGGACATATATCCCACCATGCCCAGGGACACAGATCCCACCATGCCCAGGGACACGCATCCCACGATGCCCAGGGACACATATCCCACCATGCCCAGGGACACACATCCCACGATGCCCAGGGACACATATCCCACCATGCCCAGGGACACAGATCCCACCATGCCCAGGGACACAGATCCCACGATGCCTAAAGGCAAACATCCCACGATGCCCAGGGACACATATCCCACGATGCCCAGGGACACATATCCCACCATGCCCAGGGACACAGATCCCACCATGCCCAGGGACACAGATCCCACCATGCCCAGGGACACACATTCCACGATGCCCAGGGACACATATCCCACCATGCCCAGGGACAAAGATCCCACCATGCCCAGGGACACGCATCCTACGATGCCCAGGGACACATATCCCACCATGCCCAGGGACACATATCCCACCATGCCCAGGGACACAGATCCCACCATGCCCAGGGACACAGATCCCACCATGCCCAGGGACACGCATCCTACGATGCCCAGGGACACAGATCCCACCATGCCCAGGGACACAGATCCCACCATGCCCAGGGACACAGATCCCACCATGCCCAGGGACACAGATCCCACGATGCCTAAAGGCAAACATCCCACGATGCCCAGGGACACATATCCCACGATGCCCAGGGACACAGATCCCACCATGCCCAGGGACACAGATTCCACCATGCCCAGGGACACACATTCCACGATGCCCAGGGACACATATCCCACCATGTCCAGGGACACATATCCCACCATGCCCAGGGACACAGATCCCACCATGCCCAGGGACACAGATCCCACCATGCCCAGGGACACAGATACCACCATGCCCAGGGACACAGATCCCACCATGCCCAGGGACACGCATCCTACGATGCCCAGGGACACAGATCCCACCATGCCCAGGGACACAGATCCCACCATGCCCAGGGACACATATCCCACCATGCCCAGGGACAAAGATCCCACCATGCCCAGGGACACAGATCCCACCATGCCCAGGGACACAGATCCCACCATGCCCAGGGACACAGATCCCACCATGCCCAGGGACACAGATCCCACCATGCACAGGGACACGCATCCTACAATGCCCAGGGACACAGATTCCACCATGCCCAGGGACACCCACCATGCCCAGGGACACAGATCCCACGATGCCTAAAGGCAAACATCCCACGATGCCCAGGGACACAGATCCCACCGTGCTCTGGGGAAAAGGTCCCACCATGCCTTTGGGGCAGGCCAGTTCATCGGGAAAGCCTGTGCAGCAGAGAATCTCAGAGACCTTTTTGAGGGAAAGGGGCAAAGATTTATTGAATGATTACTGTTCAAGCAAGTGTTTTATTTAACCCTGATATCAACAGTCTCAGAGAGGTGAAGTAAGTTGCCCACGCAGCTGGTAACTGGTGAGGCTGGGATTTGAACCAGGGCAGCCTGCCTGCATAGCTGTGCAGTTCTTAAATGCTGTATCTGCTTCCCCTCAATGATGCTGGCTCTTCTTCTCTATAGCATCCGGACCACATTGTCACGTACATCTCACTTCCTTTCCTTCTATATCAGGGAGCTCACTTCCTCCCACCCCAGGGCAGTGCTTCTATTTCTACCATGTTTGGGGCTCAAGGCAGCCTTGTCTTCGTTCTCTTCTCCATTAGTATTAACCCTGACCCTTGGGGATGCCCCTGCACAAGCTGGTTCCTTGCTCCATAGGACAGCCTTTCCTGGGTTTGAAAGTTTCAGGGTCCCTTCTCCAAATCTGTTCCCCAACCCTCAGGTATTGAGAAATTGAGACATAAAAAAAAAGCCTTACAGGAATTTAGAAGCAGGCCTTATTTCAAATAAATCTAAAATGTGAAAATTGAGACCGAAAAGATAACTTCATGTCTTCTCCTGTTTTTCCCAGTTGTCCATTGCAGCCCAGGTCCTGACTGTACGGGGGGCCCTAGGGCCCCTTCAGCTTAAGATTCTATGCTTCCAGGAACTCCTCTTCAAAGCCTTCCCTCTCCCTTGGACCACGAGACCTCCCCTTGGAATGGCTGCCTTGTCTCCTTCCTCCTCAAATCCCATCGGCCCCACAGACCCTGCCCCCACCCGGGCCCCTGCCTGGGAGGCAGCTTGGCCAGCCCCACTGGGCCAGACTCACCCCACATGCTCGGATGGCCTCCTGCGTCCCACAGCTGCAGCCCTCATCCTGGACTTGTTTAAAACTGAGTTATGAGCCTGTCGCTCAGTAGCAAGAAGCCAAGGCGGAAAAGGATTTACTAGCTGCATTAAATCATGTGCTTATTGTTAAGCGAGCTGGGTGGGGCAGATCCCCACGAGCCCCACTGTCCACCCAGTGCCCGTCCGCTCACCTGCAAAGCCCATCTCTGGGGCCCTGTGAGCCTGTTCGGAGGCCCCGACCTGTCCCCCTTGGCTAATCCTCCCAACCCCAGGCTGGATGGTACAGCGCTGGGCAGAAGTTATCTGCATCGTATAGAGGAGACCTGAGGCCTCAGAGAAGGGAGGCAATTTGCCTGCCATACAGCAAGGAGGCAGACACGCACCAACAGGTTTTTTCACCTGGTGACCCAGGCCCCTGGGTTTTACAAGTGCAATGACACACTAAGCATTGTGGGCACTTTTGGGGGAAGTTGCTCCTTAGTTTTCTTTAGAAAGGGGTGCACCATTCCCACCAGGCTCCGGATCTCCATTTATAATCCATCTCCCGGTAAGATCTCAGGGCCATTAAGGTGAGACTCTAGAGGCAGCACAGAGACCAGGTTCAGGGCTGGAGGGTGGCACAGCTGTACCCCCTCCCAACCCCCACCCCATGCTCTGGGCTTGTGAAGGCTGGTGAAAAGCAGCGTTAGTTCTGGGAGACAGGTTCACAGCTCGGTGTGAAATTCTAACCCAGGAAACAATCACTCAGCCCCTGCCCCCACCTCCATTCACTCCCAGTCAATGCCCCCACCCACCCCGCAATCCAGCCTGCCTTTCCACTGTTTGCTCTCTCATTCTGACCTCCCAGTTTACATTCCTGGCCAGTCCCCTCCCAACCCACGTCTCCAGGCATCCCCCCCACCCCGCCCCCTGCCCCCACTCCCCTTCATCCCAGGTACCCCTGGCCAGGCCAAGCCCTGAACATGGGACTCTGCGAGATTCTTGCTAAGCCAACTTCCCAAGCCAAGAGAACAGGCTGCTGCAGACTTTCTAGGCCCAGGGGGCTCAACTGGGATGCCCAGGCAGACAGGCAGCTGCTCTGGGTTGGTGTTAGCAGGGCTTGCTGTCCTGGGTTCTCCCCACAGAGAACGTGTGTCTTTGGCTATGTTTGCCTGGTGTCTTTTACAGCTTAAGCCTAGGGGGTGGAACATGGCAAGTGAAGCGTGGCCCCTCAGCCCTCTGTCCACTAGAAATGAGCTATGGTTTCGGCTGAACCCCACAGTCCAGTATCCGAGACCCCAAGAGGGATGTCAGTGCCATCTAGGTGGCACCGCACGCATTAAATAGTGTTCTTCTTGCAAGAGACCAAAGCATGGAGAGCAGAGCCGAGGTCACAGCTGGAGTGAGTAGCACAGCAGGGGCTCGTTGTTCTGTGGTCTTATCTCTCCATTTAAGGACAAACTAGGGGGATTCTTTGCTTTGTAAGAGGTATGCCCATGGGGCTTTCTCTGGACAGTCAGCTCCCCAAAGACATTGAGAAAGGACCTCAGTTTCCCCACCAGGTTTCTGAAGCCCCTAGCTGAGTAGAGTTCCTCCTGAGAAAAACAATGTTTTTCCCTTATGCTGAGGAAGCCAGGCAATGGGGGAGGAGAGGCTGTGGCCTCTTGTCTCCCCTGGGATCAAGATCGGGTGAGACAAGAGATGGGGGTGGGGAGAATTAATGTCCCTCCGGGGCCCCCAGTGCTGCTTGGCATCCTCCATAAGAGTTCCCACTCCCACCCACGCTAAGACAGGGCCAGAGATGGTGGGGTGTTAACAAATTGGACCAAGATTTCAGGCATTTCCAAAAAAGGTGGTCAATGATGAGGGAGTAGCTGGGAGGGAGGGAGGAGAGAAGAAGAGAAGGAAGGAAGATTTTGGCAGAAAGCAAGAAGGAAAGAGCACATTAACTGAACAACCTGTCTGTGAGGGACATTGGGACAGGCATTTTACATACCCGATTCTAATGAGAGCCTTAGGGAATTCTACAGATGAAAAAACTGAGGCTGAGAGAGGTTAAAGTGAAGTTCCATGAAGATTACGTTCAATGAGTGACCTTCTAGGATAAAACTCAGAGGCAGGCCCTTTGACCCCAAATCCTGAACTGTTCTTCCCTACCAGATTGTAGGTTCCTTGAGTGCCGCACCCAGTTAGTCTCCCTCTGTACTCAGTACTGAGCTCAGGGTTTAACACATAGTAGCTGCTCAATAAATATGGTTGCCCCCATGACTTGCCAGGGCTCTACCTTCCTTGTTTGTGAAACAGAGCTAACAGTTTCTAAGGTGGAGCGGCCTCGAGGTGAATTCTAGACCAGGGTTCTATGAAAAGGCCCCTGTCAGCCTTTAGAGCTTTGATCTGAGCCTCTCAGGCAGCCGTCCTGGTGCCAGTTGAGCTCACGAGGACCTCAGAGTACCCATCTATGGCATCCGTGACATGGGGAGACAAGATGGCCACTCAGGTTCCTCCCAGCCTCCCATCCATGACTCTAGCCTGTGGCTGGGGACCATATCCTCCACCTCCCACCCCGACACTGCCCCAGGCATCTCAGATTTATCAAAAAGTTCCCCGGAAGCACAAGAAGTCTAAATCATTTTATGTTCTTGAAAGAAGTACCAAAAATAAATGAAGGAGAACATGTGGTGATTTACAAAGTGGTTCAGAAACTTCCAGTCCGGCTCTGCCCCTCCCTAGTCAAAAGACCATGGGCAAACCTCTCCTCTCACAGACTCAGTTTCCACATTAGAGAAGTGAGGATAACTGGATCTGTCTTGCTGACCTCACAGGATCAGACCATTGTGAGTCTCAGATGAAACAAGCATGTGAAAGATGCTTTTGTAAGCAGGGAAGAGGTGGGCAAATGTAAGACTGCCCCATTAAAGTTTTAATGCCCAAACAGCACTTAAAGTTCACATTCACTCTTCTTCCTTGGGGAAGGTTTTCCGTAGATTGAGGTGACTGGTAGGAAGTTGATTTATTGCCTAGAACAGTGCCTCCTGGTCCATAAATGTTGGTTAAGAGAAGGGGTGGAGGAGAGAAGGAATGACTGATATGTCTAAGCATTACTATCTGTGCTGGATATCGAGGGGGTAATATATGAGTGTGACTTCTTTTATGTTCCCTGGGTTAATAAATGAAAGTCTCTGAAATGTAGATGTTAAATTTGACTCTGATAGAAGGTTCTTGACCACTGTGGGGAGGAAAGGGCCACTGGGACAAAAACCTTAAGAATTTTGAATCTTTGCAGGAGACCATTCAGAACTTTCTAGGCAAAGAAGATGTCTTACGAGGCGGGGAAGGGATGACACTGAAACGCAGATCAGTCACTGCCCTTGCCCCCCACACCATCATTTGCTCCTGCTCCCTTCTTCCCCGCCCCTCCCTTATTCCTACCCCCTGCCCCCAATGCCCTCTGCTGCAGCCAGAACCTGGCCCTGGGGTGGGGATAGTGCGGGGAGCCGTGGGAAAAACAAACCTTGGTCAGCCAGATAATTAACTGTTCCTCGGTGACCGTGGCCTCCCTGTCCTCTTCCCCTTGCTGCCATCCCCACCCCCATCATTGCAGGACAAGAGGTTCCGAAGACCCAGACACATCACCTCGTTAATTAATGTTAATGGGAAGCCCTGACATGAGCTGGAACAGTCATAAATTGCTCTGTGTGAGAAAGGGTGAAAGAGTTTGTATCTGTGTATGCTGTGTATGTGTGCACCTCAGCTGTGTACATAAATGCGCAATGTGTATGCGCATGTGTGCTGCATTGTGTTACAAATGTGTGTTTGTGTGCCAAGCATTTTGTACTGTCCATAACGCGTGGGTGCTATGTGAGCATGTGTGTACTCCATGCTATGTGAATGTGTGTACAAATATGTGCACTGCCTTGTTACTGTGTGTGTGTTGTGTGAGCATATGTTCATGTACTGCACATGTGTGTAAGACGGTATGCTGCCTGTATGTGTTATTGTGCATGCATGCATGTGTAATTGCATGTGTGTGCATTGCATGTGGATATATGTGGATTCCAGCGCATGTACTACATATGTGAGTGTGCATGTGTGTGTACTTTAAAATATCTAAGCAGAGATTTGTGCCTTTGTAATAAATGTGTGTGAATTTATATAAAAGTATTTAGGTGCCTAAGTGTGCGTGTGTCATCCATGAGTACCTGGGTGGCCTGCACAGATAGCTCTGTGGGCTCGTATAACAGGCAGCGGCTGAGTACCATGGATAATACAGGAAGTGGTGGGAGAGTTAAGAGTTTGGGCTGTGAAGCCAGGTTGCATGGGTTCAGATCTCACTTTTATCACTTGATGTGTGACCTTGGGCAAGATGTGTGATGTCTCTGGTCTCTGGCCTCTGCTTTCTAAAACAGAAATAATAATTCAAATACCCCCTATAATTGTTGTAAGAGTGAATTGTAACTCATATGAAGGCTTTAAAATAATGCCTGCCACATGCCAAACACTGAAAAAGTGTTGGTCATTATCATTAATAGTGCACATGTGAAACGCGCACCCCTGGGCGAATGTGTCTGGGTATGCACATGTGTGTGTGCACTGACCATGCCCATATCTAAGCGTGCACTGTCAATATATCTGTGAGCCTATGGGCATGTATACACAGGAGTGATTTCCGAGCCTGGGTGGATTTGTGTGTCCTCCCTCTCATGTGTACAGGCTGCTGGCACACTAACAGTGCGGAGCAGCTGGGCAGCTGCAGCCATCGTCACACTCCCCATCCGAAGGGGATCCAGGGCAGGGAACTGTTCTAGGAGAGAAGGAGAGAGAGTCTGGCTCTGGCATGCACACCCTAATGCCGTGTCTAATGCCCACACGGTGCGCGCCGCGCGCGCGCACACACACACACACACACACACAATGCAGTCTGACTGGCACCGCTGCCCACCCCGCAGGGTGAGTTGGAAACCCTCTCCCTCCAAACCCACTCAGTCTCCAAATTCTGTCAGTTCCAGTCCTAAATCTCTCAATTTGTCTAATCCCTTCTCTGCTCCTTCTCATTGGGGCAATAGCCTCTTGTCCCTCCTAATCCACTTTCCACAGAGCAGGGAAAGTGATCTTTTAGCAATGCAAATCTCATCACCTCGCTCACTCACCAGCCTAAAAGCCTGTAATAGCTTTGTATTGCTCTCTGGATAAAGTCTAAAAATCCCTTCCATGGCCCAGGAGGCCCGGCCCAGCCACCCCAACCACGTCTTCCACCCTCTTCCGCTGCTCCCGGCTCCTACCCTTGGCTGTCCAGTTCTGCCATCACAGCTTGCCCCTGCCCTCGTCGGTACCTCCTGTCCCCCTCTGCGCGCCTCCTCCACATCCTTCCCGACTCCTGCCTCTCCCCACCAAGACCCCTCCCCCTCTGACCCGGTCAGTCCCCCACTCGTCTGCTTCCACGGCACCCTGTCCTAACTCTGTCCATTGCCCTCACACACAGGCAATTTAAAAAGTGTATTCCTTTGTCGTCCTTGTCCCCGGAGTGCTGGGAGCTCGCCAGGGCGGGGCCACGTCCGGGGACAGCACGCAGGTCCCGGTGGTTCACATGTCGGGCACCTGCCTTGCATCAGCTGTCGAGCTGAGTGCTGACGATTCTGGCGTGAAGACCTCATGGCCCCAGGCCTCAAGAAGTTCGCAGCACTTTGGCAGAAAGAGACACAGAATACTGTGCAATTAGTTCACCTCTGTCAGAAGTGAGGTGAGGACAGAAGTGCAGAGAAGCATCAGGGGAGGCTTCTGGGAGGTGCTGACAGAGCTGGATCTTAAGAAATGAAGTTAGCCAGGAAATGGAATTCCAGGTAGTGGGGACAGCAGGAAAGGTCCAAGGGTAGGAAAACAGCTTAGTGCATGCAGTTTGCTGTCAGTGGAGCAGAAATGGGGAAGAGACCGGATCATGGGGGACCTGGAACACCTTCTCTCTCTCTTTTAAGCCAATCAATCAGCCACCCATCAGATCGCCTATAACTCTGCAGAGCCAAGGTCCCAGCTGTGCTGGAGGCACTCCTGCCCATCAGGCATCAGGGCAACCTCCTCTCAGCCACATGTGCCATTTCAGTTCAGCCTTTTGAAATGATAGGACCTGCTTAAGGGACCCCTAGGATGGCCACTGGGACCACGGCGCCAGGAAGGAGAGGCCCAGAGGGGAGCAGAGGTCTCCCAATCAAACTCACAGCTCAGCCGGGTGGCGGCTGGAGTTGAGGGGCTGGACTCAGATCTGAGCCCAAATTGGGCCACCCAGACTGCTCAGAGCCTGTGCCCCCAGGAGTCAGGGGTCAGGGGTCACGTAGCTCCTTCCCCAGGAAGGCTCCAGTGGCCTCTGAGTGGAAGGGCCAGCCCCTCATCCAGGCCCCAGGCAGAGACTTGGGGTAAACCAGCAGATTAGCTCTGGGAGGAGGCCTAGGCAGAACTAAAGCAGAGTGGGGGTCTGGAGCTTTAATTCCCCCCTTCAGTTGTTGCTAATTTAGGCCCCAAGGGCCTTGCTGAGTTTGTCCTGGACCCAGCCACTTAATCTTATAATACCTCCCAGCAAAGCCCCTTTGTTCTCCCTCTTGCATAAGGTGGCAGGAACTGCTGCAGCCTCCTCCCCCTCACCACCGCCGTCTTTACTCCTTGGGCTGGTGCCTCCACCGGTGGCTGCTGTGGCCCCTCCAGGTCCCTGGGAGGGTCCCCAAGAACTTCCCTGGGGGGATATTTCCTAAGGCCGTTAGCCTTAAAAAGCTGTCACTCCCCGCCTTTGGGAGGCCTGCCATCATACCCTATGACCCTCTGTGCAGGAAAAGAGCCCCAAAATGTGGCTTTTACTCACCTTAGAAAACAGAATGCCTTGGCTGGCTCAGAGATGCTTCCAGCAGTGAGGTGCACATCCCCTGACCACTCAAGGGTGATCCGGCAGAGCTTGTCATGCGTGCCAGGGTCAGCCTGGCTAGGGAATCCCCTCTTCTCCTTCCCCACCTCTGGAGTCAGGGCAGGTTTCACAGGCGGGCAGCTTGTGCTGTTGCACAGGGCTGCGTGCTTAGAAGGGCCTCACACTTGGTTTAACATTCTATCATTGCTGTCTTGGAATTCTTAATAATTTTTTGAACAAGCGGCTCTGGATTTTCACTTGGCACCGAGCCCTGCAAATTATGTTGCCAGTCCTGCCTAGAGTTTTGGAACAAGCCCAGGAGCCAGCCAGCCCGGGAACCTGAGGCTGGTTTGCTGAGATTGGACAAATCCTTGCCCTCCCCCTGAGCCTCAGTTTCCCCAAGAGTAAATCAGTTCAACGTTAATGGAATACCAAATATACTCTCTGGGGACTGTCCAAAAGGCCAAGCTCAGTAGGGGCCAAAATAAAGGAGGAGATAGTTGAAAGATAAGTGATGGGGGAGGGGAGAGAAGGGGGCAAAGCAATGTCCACATTTACCCATTTGGGCTCTTGCAAGCAATTGACCAGGAAAGAGCTTGATGCAAGGAATTTGAGGAGAGCAGGAGCTCAGTGTCTGTCTTGGGTCTTTGCAGTCCTTTCCTGGGGCCTGGACAGCGAGGCAGGGAGAGGAGAGAGTTCAGCTGGCCATGGACCTAAAGGGAGGGTGCCCGTGGTCTGGGTTCCATCACCCCTGTTGAAAGCGTACCATTATGAGCCAAGCCCCCTCCGAGTGAGACAGTGCTTTGATATCATTCCTGCTGTTACCGAGGATAGGGGTGGGCTCGCACTTTAGGGAACATTGAGGGATCAGATGCTGATGTTTACTGGCCAAGGCAGCCCCTCTTCTCCACCTTCCCAGGCTCTGGAAGGACCAAGAACCTTCCCCCAGGCATGGCCACTTCTGCAGACAGGTCTCCCAGACCCAAGGATCCCAAAGCGAGGCTATGGTACCACGTCCAGCCTCCCTTCTCTGGCTTCTGATCTACACCCCCCTCCCGCTGAATAGTGTCCTTATCCACAGACCAGGGAAGAGGCCCAGGAGGAAATGGTCCCTGCTCCTTGGGAGCTGTGGATGCTCTTATCCAGAATCCTCTAGGGCACGACCTGGCTTTGCCTTGCTGATGCATGACTCCTGTGGGTCCCTTGAGATGTTGGCCTGGCTTCCCCACCAGCTTGGAATCATTTCAGAGGTAGGTGCTGGGTCTCTGCACAGAATAGGAGCTTCCTGGGGCTAGGGAGGTGGAAGGGCATGGAGGGGTAGGGGGTGGTTACTCTTTCCTCCGCTTCCCCTCCAATAGTCAGGATAGGGCTTTACACACTTGGGTGGGTGGGAGTCTCACAGGGTTTTGGGGATTTCAAGGTTTATTATCTAGGTACTACTTGTGGGCTGCTATCCCCTAGCATCCTAGGGGAAATAGACCAGGCCAGCCTGCGAACTTCAAAAAGATTAGGACCCAATCCATCTGGTTCACTATTAAATCCCCCAGTCCTAGCACAGTGCCTGGCTTATAGTAGGTACCCCAAAATATTTGTTAAATAAATGCATGAATTGAAGAATTAATGAATGAAGCAGTAACTGCAAGCTCCCAAATCAGATCCAAGAAGGCCTTTATTCTTCCACATTTAACCTAACAGTTCTTCCCTTGTCTGTGGCTTGAGGCTCTCCAGAGTTGGAGCTGGTACTGAAGAAACAAAGAGGGGTGGGCATGTCCCTTGTCCAGGGTCTGAGCAGAGGCTACACCACTTCTCCAGGGCCTCCAGGTCACAGCAGCTCCCAGACTCCTAGAATACCAGCATAGGTATTCTAGGACCATTATAACCAAACCCTTCCGGTTCAGCTGTGGAGACTAAGCCCTGAAGAAGGGAAAAGACTTGCCCAAGGTCACACAATGGGTCGTGGGAGATGCAAGAACCCTGACTACTTGCCTGGAGCTCTTTCCATCCCATCATGGACCCAGTTATGCCAAGCCCAGATGCTACAAGTTCAGGTTCACCCATGGTCAGGCAGTCCTGGCCTGGGTCCTGGGCCCTTGCTGTCTTGAGTGGTGGCAGCCTGGCCACCTATTGGCCAGAATGCTTGGAATTCCCCAGGAAGCAGTAGGTTTACAGTTTGGGGTGGGGGGGGATGAGATGGCCTCACACAACTGTAAGGCTTGTAGGAAACTGAGCAGCCCCATCCCACTCTGACCCTTTCTCTATCCCTGCTCTGAGGCCAAAGGGCCACCAGGCTGCAGGGGACACCGAGCTGAGGCACCAGGTCAGGAGGAGTAATCCAGAGCCCACTGTTTATGGTGGGAATAGCTCCTGGGCACCATGATCAGACATTACACAAGGAGGGACATTACAGACTGCTGCTTAGGCAGCGATAGCAATAGTGGCCCCCAAGTTTCATCATTAGAATGAGGTCCAGCCCTGTCCTCCCCTGAGCCACATTCTCTGACAGCTGCCAATGTAGGGGCTCTCACTCTACCCTCACAACCATTGGCCACCAGTATTCAATTTTCCCATTCTACAGTGACTTGCCAGAACTCAGTGAGATCTGTCTGGCTTGGAAGCCTTCCCCCTCTCCAAAATTTTGCTATCGATCGCTCATGACACTGTCCAGTTCTTTTGGACCATTGTAGACCCAGGCCTGCTTTTCCACAGCGCTCTGTCCAGAAAGATCCACAGGACCCACAGCTACAGGAAAGACATACCAAGCTCTGATGTTAGTAGATGGCATCAAGGCAGCAGATCCGATCAAATCATTCCCTTCCAGTAACACCTTCTATGGCTCCCCATTACCCATGTGGTAAGGTCTCAGCTCCCTGCCACGCCATGTGATTTACCTCCACGGGCCTCTCCAGTCACAGACTGACATTCTCCCTGCCGTGAACCTCATGTTGGGGCCCACCAAACCCTGGCCACGCTGTTTTTCACCTCCAAGCTTATGTTCAGCCTCTTCTCCCCTGGACATCCTGCAGCCCACTCCTCTGTTCTCAAGATTAAGACTCAGATAAGGAATTACCTTGCTCATGAAGATCTTCCTGCCTTCCACACCTCCCCAAAACTGAATGAGGTGCCCCACCCATGCCCCCTTAGCCCTCCTGGCATACTTTCGACATACTAGAGAAAAAGTATTCACTCCTGTGCCTGCCCACCTCTCTACTCCATGAACCATGTCTTCTACCCCTGGATGCCAGTGCCTGGCTTAAGGGATATTCAATGAATGTTTATTGAATGAATGATGAATGAACGAATGAATGAAATGAAGAGATGACCTGGGGAGAGGCTCCTCTGAAGGTGTGGGAGTGTCTAGGCCCTTTGGAGAAACCCCTCTCCAGCTGGAGAATCTATATCTCTCAGGCAACACTGGCCTGAAACCAACAAGGTGAAATTTAACTGGGATGAAGGTAAAATCTCCTGGGTGGTATCTGAGTAGGCGGATCCAGGTGACCCATGGCCCCACCCAGGGCTTACCTCCTTACAAGAGGCTCTGGAATCTCAGGACAGGCCAGGGAGGGTATGGCCTCCAGGAGTTCCCGGGACAGCGTCCAGCCCTGTCTCCACCTCCCAGCAGCGCAGCAACTGCCCCTTGGGCAGGTCTAGAGGGGCACTCACTCTCAGAGGGAAGAAAGGAAACGCGAGAGAAAGAAAGATTTAGGAAACTTTCAGAAGCAGGCCCTGCGACAGTGAGGAGGGGGCTGGGGGGTCTTCAAGATGACAGAAGCACTTGGACACCAGGGTTCTTAACCAAGGCTCAGGTCAAGGAAAGAAATATACTGGCCGCAAAGCATAATCGATATTGTCATTTTATATTTGAAAATGAAAACACACACACCTGGTGTTGCCACATACCACGTGCAGAAAGACGAGGTTTGTGGCCAGTGGAACTGTGCAGGGAGGACGGCGACAAAGCACAGGGCCGTGGTTTTTAAACAAAGTCGACCTGCACGGTTGGAGCGAGTGTTTTCAGGATGACTGTTTAGAGACAATCGGTCAGTTATTAATAATAATGGCTGTCATGTGTTGTTCCCTTCCTTAACGCCGTACAAAGCCAGCGTTTTTATATGCATTCTTTTACGTTGCCTCATTTCATGCGGTAATTATGCTTCGCTTTTACACATCTATTCTCACAGCTGAGCCTTTGTAGGCTTGCCTGAGTTTCCCTAACTTGTCAAGTACATGAAAATACTTTGGAGGGGTTAGATAGGTATGTTCGCACAATTCTTACAGGACAAGCAAAATTTTAGCATGCTAATGGTCAAAGGTAGCGTGAAAACTCATTGTTACTTCCTCACAAGGTCTTCTTGGAGCTTCTCTGTAAATATTCCCACATACCCTTTTTTTCCTGAACTCTGGGGCCCACACTCCTCACTGGACTCACATAAACAGTATTATGATGGTTTTCTGCAGCCCTTCTTTAGCTTAATGAGCTCTTTTGAGGACAGGTTCCAAAAGTGTGGTCTTAAAACCACCCTTGCAGAATTACTAGAGGACCTTGTTGAGAGGACAGATTCCTTTCTGCTCCAGAATCCCTGGGGTTCCGGCCCAGAAAGCAGGTTTTTTTCACAACCTTCCTGGTTGATTCTCCTGTGCATTCAAGTTTGAGAACCCCTAGCCTAAAGCATGGCAGGTATTCAGGAAATGTTTGCAAAATGAGCTGCTGGTGACTGAGTTTCAAGAGGCGCAGTGTAAACAGAAGCGCCATCCATGGAGCCGTTCAGTGCTCTTCCTGGCCATGGCATTGGGCAATGTTGCCTCTAGCCATTCACTGGATCCGCCTGGGCATTGCGCTCTGTTCATGTGTTCCTGGTGATTCCTCAACCTGAAGCCAAGTATGTGAGTGATGAAGCTCCCCATCCTGTCTCTAGAAACTCTCGCAGAGGGGCACTCAGGAGTAGGATGGCCAGAGGATCCACAAATTCTTTCCCCTCCCAACTGTAAACTATATCCTTCGATGGCCAGTTGAGTCAGGGTCACCTTCTGTAGCCAAGTCATAGATTCAATTCCAGTACAAAACATACCTCTGCCACTCAGTACCCACCGACCCCTAATTCTGAGTATAGTGCCCTGTTCCTGGGTCCAGTCTGATTCCTGACCCTGAATGTAGACTGACCCCTATCCCTGTGTATAGACTGACTGCTAGTCCTTGGTATATACTAGCTGCTAATCCTAGGTGTAAACTCACCCCTAATCTTTGGTACAGACTGTTCCTTAGTCTTAGCCAAAGTCAATCCCTCTAACCCATAAAACAGCTGACTCAACCCTGGTCAAAGCCTGATCCTGAACCCTGATTTCAGCCCCCCTTAATTTCAGCCACAGACTGGCCCAACGCTGCGTGGACGGTCCATAACCCTGACCACAGACTGCCCACCCGGGGCTTGTCTAGGAGAGTATGGGATGATCAGAAGTCGATGTCCTGACAACGCAGGCCTGAGAAGGAGAAGGTCTGACCAGCCAGGGTTTTTGGCTACTTATGTCTTCCATTCCAAAGTTGGGGCGTTGGTGGGAACTGAGGGCCCTGGAACCCTGTGACCTTGGCCAGGCCCCAGTCCTCCGCCTGCTCCTGCTCGTGCCTGGCTGCCCCCGCCCTGGGCCCACACCCAGCCAGGCCCCGCCCACGAGGACAGAGCCAAACATGAAAGGGAAGATGACTTGTCCCCGCCGTAGGGCCCAGGAATATGCAGGTATTATTAGTGGACAGAGGCCTGCCGTGCTGTGGCCTGTCCATTCCCAGCTGCCCGCCACAGCCCCTCCTGACGGTTGGACTCCAGGCCACAAGCAGAGGGGGGCAGGCCCAGGACGTGGTGCTGGCCAAGAGAACTATTCAGATGAGCTGCAGGGCCTGGCTAACACCCACCCCCACCCCCCCCACCCCCCCCCCCCCCCCCCCCCCCGCCTCCTAACAGGGCCTCAGGTGCACTCGTGAATAGGCGGGACGGCAAAGCCCAGTCTGCAAGACATGTCTCACTTTCTGTGGATGTTCTCCCAGTTTGCAGCTAGTTTGGAGAAGATTCCATCTTGAATCTAGGGGGATGAGGCAGAGACCACATCGTGTAGTTCCTGCGTCCGCAGCCTTCCCATTCTGGCCGTGAGAAGGATTTGGGCGAGGGGGTGACACAGCCCACTCCTCAGAGGACTCACAGTCTCAGTGTTTAAGGAATTCTTAATCTGGGAGAAAAACATAGACTCCGACCTCAGGGAGCTCCCAGTTCAACGGGTGGGCAGGCACGGGAGTGAACACTTTTTCTCTAGTATGCTAAAAGTATGCCAGGGGGGCTAAGGGGGCCTGGGTGGGGCACCTCGTTCAATTTTGGGGAGGTGTGGAAGGCAGGAAGATATTCATGAGCAAGGTAATTCCTTATCTGAGTCTTAATCATGAGAAGGGAGGAGTAGACTGCAGGATGTCCAGGGGAGAAGAGGCTGAACATAAGCTTGGAGGTGACACAGAGACCCTAATTCAAGACGAAAACAACCTCTTCCCCTCCCCAACACATGCACAACATGATAAAGATGAATTTCTGTGGTGCTGCTGGTAGCTCAGCAGTAAAGACTGCGTGGAGTGAGACATCCAATCCAGGTGATCTCCCCGGAGGAGAAAATCCCCAATCCAGAGGGAGACCACTTCCAGCCTTCTGTCATGCATACCTACTCACTGATTCTGAGACCATCCCAGCCCCAGAAATGGTCAGGGTTCAAATTATTTCCTTCCATGCTGCCCAGGGCCCAGCCTGATGCCTGCGTTCCCTTCCCCCTGGGGAATGGGACCGGGCCTCCCAGGCATTCCTCCTACATTCCTGGGGCCATGCCCTCCTTCCTCCTCGCCTCAGCCTGACCATAAACTATTTCAGGCTTGCAAAATCTGATCTCTTGCTCTCCTACTCACAGCCCCCAACACGGTAGAGGCCTGGGCTCCAGCCAGTGAACCTGCAGCACCCACAGAGCCCAGAGGGTTCCGGTCAACTGAGCCCAGGGGAAACCAGGTGACCTCTGGGGTGACCAACCATTCAGGAGTTGGAGAGCAGAGAGGGTGGGGACTGGTCCACTCAATGGGGCGATGCCCACAGAGCCTGAGCCCCAGAGACTGTGCCCTCCAGGGCGAGGCAGAAAGGGTGGGGAGCACAGGCCTGCAGGTATTTGGGAGTCCAGCAGCAAATCATTTCATATAACGCTCACCCCCCACTCCCAAGTCTGGTCGGCATTTCCATTTGACTGATAAGAAAATCCAGCCCCCAAAATGTGGCATACATTGCCCAAAGTCCACAACCCAGGGAAGACTTGAGGAGCTGGACCAAACTTCTTCTCTGAGCATGTGTCATGTCTCTCTAGTCTGACCCTATGCATTGTAGGGGCTGGAGCGGGGCCTTCTGTCTCTCTGCACCAGCCCCTACTCTCCAGGCCACCCCAAATGTCAATAAATAAATGCGGGTGTTCTTCCTCCCCCACCCATCCCCCTCTACTGCCTGCCGTTGACACCCTGTGCCCCCACCTCCCACAGTACCTTGTTCACCCCCTCCTCCCAGGACCCCCCTATATCCCGGCCCCATACACACAGGGTTCTGCCTCCCTCCCCCCCTCTGTGCTCACACCTGCAGTCTCCTCCTCTGTGCCTTCAGGCTTCCCTGACGGGCTCTGGGATGGGACTAAGCTCCTAGGGAGGGTCCAACCCTCCAGCTCCTACCTCCCCAGGGATGACCTTCAGGAGTCGGGGTGGAGGTGCCTAGGTGGTGACTCCTCCCATCTGCAGGCCGCTGGATTTCCACTGGCAGGTTTCACGCCTCTCCACGTAGCCAGGGCCCGGAATTGAGGGGGCGCGCCAGACAGATGACCCATGAGCGAGTGAATGAACAAATGAATGAATGCACACATGATTTCCACAAGTCCTTACTACGTAGGGCCCTGTTCTAGGTGCTGACGATTTGGCAATGAATAAAACAGACGAGATATTCTTGCCTCCATAGTGTATACATTCTAGTAGGGGGAGAGGACGGATGATTAACAAACAAATATATAATGTCCAGGACCTCTGTGAAGATGGTCGGAGGTGAAGAGTGATGGGGCTGCGGTTTTCGATAAGAGGTCAGGGACGCCTCTCTGATGAGCAGCATCTGAACAGGTGGGAAGGACCCTGGCCTGAGGGGACCATGGAGGGATGGGTGGGGGGAGGGGAGTGGGGGAAGGATATTCATCAAGAGCCCAGTTTTCTGTGCACTCCAAGAGCTCTGACCCTGCCACTGTGTCATCTTGGGCAAGTCACATGTCCCCCCTGGGCCTCAGTTTCCTCCTGTGTAAGGCAAGGCAAGTGGACTGGAAGACCACGGAGGCCTAGGCCACAGCTCTGATCCCCAAGACCCAGATGCCTATCATGCCTCTGGGCATCTAATGGGGGAAATCAAGACAGTGCAGAAGCGTTTCTGAAGGAGACCGTTCTCTGCCCCACCAATTCCCCAAAGCTCCAGTTTTCCTCTTGAGGTCACAGAATCTGCATGTTAATGAGCATGGGTTTGCATGTTAGGTCCCTACAGTCCCCAGGAGGTCAAGCCATGCCAATGTCAACAATTAGTGCAAATGACTTGACTTGCATGTGGGATTCCAGTAAACGAATCAAGACACCTTAAATGGGTGGAGTCACACTCCATCCAATCAAAAGGTCACACCCATAATTGAGAGGCATATATCTCCATGGAAACAATCTAATCAAAGGTTCCCATTTTACGGTATTGAAAGAGGTTTAAAGGACATGGCTTTTTGGGGTACACAAAACTTTCTAACCAGCACACTCATGCACATACAAATGCATATTGAAGTATTCAGAAAACTCCTGCCTGAAACTAATGATTTGCGGGGGAAGAAAACGAACACTCAGGGTGCTTTGCTTATGCCCATCTCGCTGAATCCTCTCCACAAGCCTCTGAGTGGTGTTTGAGCTCTTCTATTTTATGCTAGAGGAACTGGAGGCTCCGAGTCACACCCACACCCACGTGAGTCGCACACTCCTGCCTGGGTGTGACTCTCACTCCTGTGAGCCACACAGGTGCACAGATGGAGGCACCCCACCCCCACCCCCAACCTCAGAGACAGGAGTCTGGACACTGGGGGTCTAAGCCTGGCTCTGCCACCGCCTCTCCAGGTGATACTGGGCACAACCCTTGCCCTCCCAGCCCTCAGTTTCCTCATCTGGGAGATGGGAATCACAGTATCTCTCTTCCTCCAAATGGCGATTGAACCTGATAGTTACAAAAGGCTCATCCCATTCCTGTATCCCTGAGTTCTCCAATGCCAAGCTTGAACCCCAGGCTGCCCAGGGCTGCACGTCTACTCCATGAGCCTGGCAGCACTACCCGGGACAGACCTCTTGCCTTGCCTCCCCGCTGGGGCAGGGGCCAGACAGGGGCCCTTTTCTTTACCTGGCCCCTGAGTGCAAGCCCCGTTAGTGCTGACTTAGAGCTTCGCCTGCTGCTGACATCAGCTGCCATCTGTTTGTGGTGGGAACAGAAGGAAACAGGTTTGCTAAATTGCAGCCAGGAAGGACCTCCCAGTTGGGCTCTTGCAGCAGGTTTGGTAAATACCCTCTGCAGGTGGGTGGTGCCTTTGGGAGCGGAACTGGTGATCAGAAAGCAGTAGGTTCCCCAGGGAACTCGTCACCCTCCCCAGCCACCCCATACCATGATCAAGTTTCCATCTCTGGCTTTGGACCTTCCAGCTGGTTCCCTGAGCTCCTCAGCTCCATTGTCCCACTAACCATTTTCCCCATAGCATCCCACCTCCTGCATCACCATCTCCGTCCCTGTGGCCTGTTCATCTCCAACCATCAAAAACCCATCACCCTCCACCTTCCTCCTCTGTCTTCAGACTCACCCCTGCCGAGAGCAGCACTCGCCAGCATCCAACCCAAAGAGCCACTATCTAATCGAACTCTCTCCCTAGCTAAATTCTTTATTTAAATAAAGAAATAAAAAACTGTGACTTGAATGTTCCCCAAACCAAAAAAATCTGAGACCCTATGTACTAGTTTCAAACTGTGGCGGACCCCAGAAAAGCCATGTCATTTCATCCGGACTCAATACTGTTTAGGGTGGAACCTTTGATTAGATTGTCTCCATGGAGTTGCCCACTCAATTGTGGGTATGGCATTTTGATTAGATGGAGATGTGACTTCGTCCATTCAGAGTGGGTTTTGATTAGTTTGCTAGAGTCCTTTAAAAAGGGAAACATTTTGGAGAAGGCTCAGCGCTGACACAGACAGAAACATTTGGAAATGCAGAAAAAAAAGGAAAAAAAACGCCCCCTGGGAAGCCATTTGAAACCAGAAATCAAAGAACCAGGAGACACCAGCCTTGCTCCTTCCCAGCTGACAGAGGTGTTCGAATCTTTCTTGAGTGAAGGTATCTTTCCCTGGATGCCTTAGTTTGGACATTTTTATGGTCTTAGAACTGTAAACTTGTTACTTAATAAATTCCCTTTTTAAAAGCCATTCCATTTCTGGTATATTGCATTGTGGCAGCTTTAGCAAACTAAAACACCCAACAATGTTCTAGGAGGCAACCAGGTTTCCGCATCTGCTCAACTGGTTTCTCTTCCAACTGGACCTATTCATGTGGCCACCTGCAAGTGCTCGAAGAATGTGGACGCTTCCCATAGTTACTCATCATCTGCCCCAGGGTGGGCTGAGGGTGTCCCAGCTGGAGGCAGCAGCCTCTCTAATCCCTCTGAGCAAGCACTGAACGATATACCTGGATTGTTTAAACACAGGCTTTGCCAGGTGTTAGAGAACAATTAAAAGTGATCATAGTAGATCAGGCTTCCTGATCAATCTTACCCATCTTAAGCTCAGATAACCTTCTAGAAGAATCTGTTTCCAAATCTGTCATTTCTGACAGCAAAGATGCTGGATGTCCCACTGCAAAGCCAGTTCAGGTTGATGGTGTGCACACCCCAAGTAGATGAAGAGCTTGTCTTGTGTTCACCCAGCCTCATGGGTCTGAAATTTAGCTGGAAATTAGCATTTAGCTGTACTATAGTAAAAAACGTACTATGGGGTCTGAAATCTGAGTTGCATTCAAAAGACTTGTGTTGGAATCCAAGAGCCACCATTTACTGCTGGGCCTCAGTTTCCTTATCTGTAAAGTGGGAATGTAGGATGTCTGTCCCATGGATTGGTTTGAAAGGGGGGAGTGTGTTGCAGAACATTTAAAGGCCTTTTGCCAGGCACAGCTTGACTACAGGATTTAGCTAAATCTGAATGATCATTCCAGAACTCTGTCAGAGAAGCTGCACTTACTATCTTGTCTGATCCACATACTTATCAAAGTTCTTTTTGCATGGCTCGTTTCCAAAATGAAAATTAACTTATTTCCAACACTGTAGTTAAAACAGCATTGTGAGTTCTGATATTTCTTTATGAACCTAATTACTTATTTTTATACTCAGGCTCTCTTCCTAGCTTTGGTCTGTTTTTTATCTTTACGATATTTTTAAGACATGACATTCTATCTGTTCTCCC
This sequence comes from Tamandua tetradactyla, assembly GCF_023851605.1. Classification (NCBI taxonomy): domain Eukaryota; kingdom Metazoa; phylum Chordata; class Mammalia; order Pilosa; family Myrmecophagidae; genus Tamandua; species Tamandua tetradactyla. Next base: position 101,469,224 of record NC_135331.1, on the reverse strand, counting down.
TGTTAGCCAAAAGCAACTTGTATGAACTTCCCACTGTCACTATCGTGGACATTGAGGTTGGGACTTGTACAGAGAAGGAAGCAGATGTTACCTTCGTCCCCCACAACCTCTACCAGGTGGGAGAATGGGCTCAGAGCAACGGTTCTCAAAGTGTGGCCCCAGGACCACAGCAGCAGCAGCACCTGGGAATTTGTGAGACATGAAAATTCCTGGGCCCTACCTCACACCTATTGAAACTCTGGGGGTGGATCCCAGAAATTGGCACTTTAATAAGCCTCCCAGTAGATTCTGATGTGTGCTCAAGTTTGAGAACCATTGCATCAGTGAAGGGAAACCCTCAACCATAACCTGCTTGGACAGTGCAGCAGTTAAGGCACATCCTGGTCCAAGGATGTTGTCTTAGGGTGAAAAAGAAAGGAGGGAGGGAGGATTGGCACAGTCTGGGGCCTCTGCTTTCAGCACTCCTAGAAGCATGGGTGTGTGTGTGGGGGGAATTCTGAGGTCCAGGAGAGACGCAGGAATCTTGGGAATGATGGGGCTGAGGGGGTAGGGGTTGGCTGCTACTCAGGCCTCTTCACGGGCCAGAGGTCCCAGCAGCCTTTCCTGGCCACCTTGGACCTTGTTGGCAGGAGCTTCCTCCTTTCCAAAACTCATGCTGAATTCGTTAGTGATGCTGACATTCCCAGCTGTGGTTTGGCACCAAGATCCGGCAACACCCCTGTCCCACCCCAGACCTTGCCCTGGACCTAACCAGAGGGCTCAAGTTTGGGGTGGCCAGGCCTTGACTGAATAAGGACCCCAACCCATTGCCCTGTCTACTGTCCTCCCTGCTTCCTTCCCAGGCCCCTGGCACTGTACCAGGCCTGGGAGTTACAGTGAAAAAAATACAAAAGGTATGAATCCTATGTCCGAGAACCCATCAACCTGTCAGGGAGATGAGTCCTCAAAGCCACTGTTTCCCAAGTCTCAAACCGTGCCAGGCACTGTGCCAAGCTATTTGTGAACATTATAGGATTTAATGACACGGTCACTCACAAAACAGATGCAGCCCAGGGCGGTTCACCGCGAGCACAGAGGAGGGTAAGCGGCCAGGTGTGCCGGAGTGCAGAGGGGGCGAGGGCTGAGGACAGGGGGTCTGGAAGCATTCCAGAGAAGGCGTCACCAGTTTAGAGGGCCTGTTGCTGTGTCTCTCTTTCTCTACCCTTTCTTTTTCCATAAACAGTTAGTCATTCCATAGCCGACTGACCTTCCCGTATGCCAGATTGTTATCTTGTTATTAAAACCCTACTGGGTGTCATTTTATGAGGAAAGATTTTTTTCCTGTTGTGATATAATAGACTGCATTATAGAAAGTATTAACTTTATAACAAATGGATTTGCCAGAAAACAAAGCAAAAAATATGCCAGAACAATCAGAGTCTGTGAGGTGTTGGTACCTACATGTGTTATGAAAATTACTTTTTCATATTTGTGGGTTGCATGTGCTAGCATATCATGGTGAATATACAGTACGTGTGCTTCAATGTACACAAGCTATCCCATAAAATATCTGCATTGAATCTTTGTATCATTATGGTACAACATAATGTTTTTCTAATTATTTATTTTTTATTGTATATATTATATATTCACATACTATATAATCATCCAAAGTATTCAATCAATGGTTCACAGTATCATCATGTAGCTGTGCATTTATCATCACAATTGACTTTTTTCTTTTTGTGAAAAATAACATATATACAAAAAAGCAGTAAATTTCAAAGCACAGCACAACAAGTGGTTGTAGAACATATTTCAGAGTGTGAAATGGGTTATAATTCCACAATTTCAGGTTTTTACTTCTAGCTGCTCTAAGATACTGGAGACTAAAAGAATATACCAATATAATGATTCAACAGTCATACTCATTTGTTAAACCCTACCTTCTCTGTATAACTTCACCATCACCTTTGATTTTTCTCCCACTCTTTAGGGGTATTGGGGCTGTGCCTATTCTAACTTTTTCGTATAGGAAGGGGCTGCCAATAATATGGGATAGAGGGATGAAACTAGATGATGTTCTGGAGAGGTTGGCTTCTCTAGTTTTCACAACTTACCTGGTCCAGGGACCCATCTGGAGGTTGTAGATGTTTGGAAAGTTACTCCAATGCATGGAACCCTGGTGGAATCTTATATATTGCCCTAGGCGTTCTTGAGGATTGGCAGGAATGGTTTTGGTTCGGGTTTGGCAAATTCTCATAGGTAATAAACTGAAGCTTGCATAAGAGTGACCAGAGTAGCCTCTCATCTCGATTTGAACTCTCCAAGCCACTGATACCTTATTTGTTACATTTCTTTTTTGCCCTTTTGGTCAGAATGGCATTGTTGATCCCATGGTGCCAGGGCAAACTCCTCTTTGGATGTCATGTCCCACGTAGTGGGGAGGGCAATGATTCACTTGCAGAAGCTATATAAATTTTAATGGAAGTGCATGGTTTGTGATTTTTGTAAGAAATCTCAAAATAAGACTATATATCTTTTTTCCTCTTAAAAAAAACTATTGGGATGATTATCAGGAGAATGTATAGACAAATCGTAGTGCACTACTCATCAATAATAAGGAACAAACTACTGCTATGTCCTACAGCATAGATGAATCTCAAAAGCCTTATGCTAAATGAAAGAGCCAGACGGAAGAGACTACATATTGAATGATTCCATTTATATAAAATTTCTGGAAACTTGGGCAAAACTTTATAGAAAGAAAGCAGATATATCTGTGCTTGCCTAAGGCTGGGAGCGGGAGTAGGGCTTGACTATAAACACATGAGGGAACTTTTTGGGATACTAGAAGAGTTCTAAAATTGGTTGCTTTTTTTGGTTTGCTAAAGCTGCTGATATGGAACATACCAGAAACAGACTGGCTTTTAACAATGGGGACTTATTAGCTTACAAGTCACAATTCCGAGCCTGTGAAAATGTCCAAATTAAGACATCAACAGGAGGATACCTTCACTGAAGACAGGCTGCTGGCTTCTGGGACACCTCAGTCACATGGGAAGGCACATGGCCAGCGTCTGCTGGGCCTTCTCTCCTGAGTTTTGTTGCTTTCAAGTTCTGGCTTCAGTGGCTCTTTCAACTTCTGTGGGTCCTTGTTTGCTTCTCTGGAGCTTTTCTCTCTAAACTCTCTCACCTTTCCTCTCTTTTATCTTGTTATAAAGGACTCCAGTAAAAGGATTAAGACCTACCTTGCATAGGGTGGGTCACATCCCAGTTGAAATAACCTACCCACAAGGTTCCACCCACAACAGGTCTACACCCGCAATAGGTCTACACCCACAGGAAGGGATTCAAAGAACATGACCTTTTCTGGGGTACCTTTTCTGGCACAGTTGGCCAACTGCATAAACTTATTGATTGAAGATATATTTAAAACAGGTGAATTTTATGATATGTCAATTTTACCTCTCTAATGAGACATGACAATTAAAAAATGAGCTGGTGGATGGACAGAAAGATGATAGATAGATGTCTAGTCCTGTGAAAGAAGGACCACCAACCAAAATGCTGATTATGGATTCAGATGGTGGATATGTAGGTGCTTACTGTACCATTTTTTCAACTTTTCTGTATCTTTGAAAGTTTTCATGATGCTATGTTGAAGAAATTTTTTATTTTTTGGAGAAGTTTTTAAAAGCTGGGAGTAGGAGGGTGATCAAAGGTCTGCAGTTTCGAAAAGTGGTTTTGACTATCAGAGTGACAAAATTTAAAACCCTGACAATACTGAGTTTGGTGAGGATGTGGGGAAACTGGCACTCTCCTACAACACCGGGGGTGGGGGGTGGGGGCAGGAACGGATACAACCCCCTTAGGAAAACCGGCAGTGTCTACTCTGTGACACAGCAGTTCCACTCTAGGTATATATCCAACAGAAATGCCCAAGTTTGCAAATCAGAACGTAAGAATGTTTATGGCAGCATTTTTCGCCATAAGCCCAAACTGCCAACAGCCCAATGGTTATCAGCAGAATGGATTAAAAATTGTATATTCATACAACAATGAGATTGAATGAACTGTTCCCCCAAAATGAGCGAGTCTCACAATGTTAAACAAAAGATGTCAGACACATCAAGTACCCACAGTGTGACTCCAGTTCCATAACATTCCAAAGTCAGGCAATACTAACCATCCGGAGTAGAAGATAGAAGAGTGTCTGCCTTTGGTTGAGCAACAACTGGGAAAGAACTTGGGCAAGATCTGTGTGATGGGCAGTGCCCTAATTCTTGATCTGGATGATGGGTTGCATGGGGTTTCAGTTTGTTAAAAAATAAAAACCATCCAACTACACACTTCTGATTTGTGCACTTTTCTGTGTATGTTTTGATTAAATTAAAAATAAAAAGTTTAGTTAACAGTTGGGGGGAAAAAAAGAAATCTATTTGAATTTTGCGAAGGACACACTCACTTAAACCCAACCCCGATGAGTTCTGGAGATGTAGCAAGTTTGCTTCTACCCGAGAAGTTCTCCCGACCAGATCCAGCGTAGGCAGGGTCCTTGGCACTAGTCAGATCTGCAAGGTCGCTGGTGGGGCCTGGTGGCGTCGGAACCTTTGATGCCAGGCTAGCCCAGGGAGCCCGCAGGAGTCCTAGAAGGTTTGGCACGCCACCCTAAAATCAGTGTGAATCAGAGAGGAGCATTTCAGCTGGGGCCTGTGCAAGATGAGGGTATAAGCAAGTTGTGGGTGATGAGAACATTAAGAGTGGGTGAGAAATGTGTGGGGCCTGCTCTCCTGCTCTCCAGTTCAAAGCTGCTACCCTCAAACAATCAGCTGCCTTGTTATAACTGTCTAAAAGGGTTTAATAAAAATCAACTAAAATTAACTCGTTAACTTTTGCAAAAGGAATACCCATCCCTTTGTGTTGGTGAGGTTTCAGTTTTCAGATAGCAGGGTCTCTCACTGCAGCGTCTGCCTTTCTTTAGAGTCAACTCCTATTTCCCACAAAGGGAAGGGAGAGAGGTTTGCAGGCTCTCCATAGCAGAAAGTCTAATTCCGGGTGGAATGGTCAGGCTTCCCCATTATCCCGGCTAACTGAGGACTGGCATTGTCGGTGTGCCTTCATATGTGCGATGAAATATATAAAAATGCGATTAGAAATTGTCAAGTCCCTGGCTCAGGAATGAAATGGGAACAGCAAGCACAATCTGAAGGTATGATCAGATTTAACAAATAGCTTGGATGTGCTTACAGGCCCAGAAAAGAAATAACGCGGAAACATTTGAGCGCAGTGGCGTTTCACAAGCATTTGCAGGATGAAGAAATGCAGTGGGCTCAGGTAGAGCCAACCTGCAGGGGGCTTTCACTTGCTGCAGACCACCCCAGGCCTCATTGTGAGCTGGCTCCTTCCAGCAAATTCCCTGAGAGAATCCAGTTGAAGATTGGGAAAAGGGTTTGGGGGGGGGGGGCGGTGAGGGTCTAATGATTTTCCAAGAAGCTCTGTAACAGGCTTCAATGCCTATATAAATCTGAGAAAGTGAAACACACGCTATGTTGGTGAGGATGTGGGGAAACAGGCTCAAATACAGCTGGTGGGAGTGTGGTGGGTGCCACCCCTAGGGAGTGCAACGTGGCAAGATCTTTCAAAATTAAAAATGCACATGGCCTTTGACCCAGAGATTCTACTCCCTGGAATTTTTCCTACAGATACACTCCTAGATGACGTGTGGATAAGGATATTCATTTACGGCATTGTTTATAATAATAAAAGACAGGACACAGCCCAGCTCTATCAAAAGGGGTCTGGCTAAATAATCTTAGGAGCAGGAACAAACATTTATTGAGTGCTTACTGCATACCAGGCACTGCTGTAAGCCCTTTACAAGTATTATCTCAGTTAATCCTCACTTAAAACCCTTCCTACTAAGTAGATGCTGCTGCTATTAGCCCTGGTCTATGGATGAGGAAACTGAGTCACTAAGAGATTAAGTGCTTGGCCCAACATTAAACAACTGGTTTGTAATCAAGCAGGAATCTAAACTCTAGAATTCTGCCTCCAAAGTCTCTGCTCATAACCACCCCATTATGCAATCACTTCTCTGCAAAAACGTGAATCTTCTGTTCCATGGAATACAATGGAGCCATGGAAAGAATGGGGTTCTAGGAGTAATTTTTGAAGGATACACACAAGAAACGTGTACCTCGGGTGTCTCCAAAGAAGGGGACTAGATAGCGGCTGGGGGAGTGGAATGAAAGAGAGACTGGCATTTCTGTTTAAATTGTTGTGGTTGCATTTAAAAATTTTATTAGAGCTGTTGCGTGTTTACAGAAAAATCATGCAGAGCTCCCATATACCCCCTTCTCATATACACTGTTCCCTATTATTAACACTTTGCATTGGAGTGGTACCTTTGTTACAATTGATGAAACAATGTTACTATACTTATACTATTAATGATAATCCACAATTTGCATTGAGACTCATTCTTTGTGTTGTGTCGTTCTATGGTTTTTAATTTTAAAAAAAATTCTGGTAACTTATACACAACCTAAAATTTTTCATTTTATCCACTTGTAAATATACATTAGTGGTGTTAATTACAGTCACAAAGTTTTGCCTCTATCACCACCATCCACTGCCAAACCGTTTCTATCACCCTAGAAGAAACTCGACCGGTCAAGCATTAATTCCTCATTCCCCACCTCCATTTCCCCCCTGGTGACCTGTCTTCTAGTTTCTGACTTTGTGAATTTGCATATTTTAATTACTTTTTACAAACGAGAGCATACATTATTTGTTCTTTTGTGTCTGGCTTATTTCACACAACATGATGTCTCACGCTTCATCCATGTTGTCACATGTATCGGAACTTCATTCCCTTTTATGGTCATATAATATTCCATTGTGTGAACCCACTACATTGTGTTTCCGCATTCACGGTTGGGGGGCTCTCAGGTTGCTTCCATCATTTGGCAATTTGTGAACAATGCACTCTGAGCACTGATGCGCAAATATCTGTTTCGTCCTTCTTTATTCTTTTCAACATATACCTAGAGTTGGAATGGCCAGGTTATGAGTTAGTTCTCAACTTAAACTTCCTGAGGAACTACCGAACTGTTTGCTACAGAGGCTGTACCATTTTACATTCCCACCAGCAATGTCCAAGGGCTGTTATGTCCCCATATCCTTTCTAACACTTGTTATTTTCCATTTTTTTAAAATAGTAGCCATTCTAGTGAGTGTGAAATGGTATCTCACTATGGTTTTGATTTGCATTTCCCTGACCAGCTAATGACATTGAACATTTTTTCATGGGTTTGTTGGCTATTTGTTTATATCTTCTTTGGAGAGACATCTCTTTGGGTCTTTTGTCCATTTTTAAATCAGGTTGTCTTTTTGTTGTGGATGTTTGACTTGTTTTTTCACTACTTATTTTTTCTTCAAATAATTTCAAACTTATAGAACTGCCTGAGCCCTTCTTTCACCTACCTTCACTGATTGTTACTGTGCTTGGAGTTTTTTGTTTTGTTTTTTTTTGTTTTTCCTTACCATGCCCATATAGTATTTCTTTGAAATAAAAATTTAACAAGACAAAGTTAAACAAGCATTTTCTACCTCAGGAATTCTGAAAATCATAAGACGCTAGCTGTTCAAATCTCCCAGAAGGGGGCCGGCCAACTACATGGCTGTTTCATGGAGTATCTTGAAACACTCTTATTCCCTGCAACAGAGGCTTCCTCCCCCAGAGGATGTGCCTGAGCCAAGGGTCTCCATCAAGGGGCCTGAGAGGAAGCTTCTAGAACCATAAAGCTGAGGCCAGAGGCATCGGCGCTTTGCCCATGGGTCAGGGCAGGGCAGGGGCAGGCTGACACAAGCCCAGGCCTCCTGCCTCCCAGCCGCTCCCTCCACTCTGCAGCAGGAGGGAGGAAGTGGAGGTGTGTGAGGTGTCCGAGACAATGGCCGCAAGCCCTCCCGATCCCGCCTAATCTCTTTTATTGCCTGCTCAGGCCCTGGTGCCGTTGGGCTGGCGCCAGAGACAGGCTGAGGCCCCTCGCCCTGCGAACCAGGCTCTGGGAAAACCCACTTCTGAGCCTGTGGAGGGCAGGGGCATGTTCCCAACATCTTTATGGGCATTGCTTCCCCAAGCACTCGCTGCATAATCCCGGGCCTATCATTTGCCCCCTTCCCTACCCATTCCCTGGGTCTCCACTGTCCTATAATCATCTGCCCTGCTTTATCTGGTCTTTGCAAGGGTCATCAGAGCTGTCTCCTAGGTGTGTCACTGTCACTTCCCTCACCTGGGACTGCGGTGAGGCAAGGCTGTGTCCCCCCGTTCGGATCAGGAGCTCCTCAAGCCAGGGGTCTTGGAGAGCAATAGGTCGGGCACGTCCCTCTCCTCCCACCGTTTCCTTTATTCCAAGGGCGAGGCTCTGTGCAAGTCTGGGTGCAAGCACCCTCTGAGGTCGTTTGGTTGCCTGAGAGGCCGAAGGCCTGCAGCTGACACCAGCGGCAGGTGCCCGGGCCATTGCATAACAGCGGCCAGGCCACAGGTTTCTGATGATTCAGCACTGTGGCCTGCACAGGGCTCCGCTCCCAGGGACAGAAAGCACGGGGGTCCCACTCACCTGGCTTGCTGCGCTGCAGCCCTGACACATGGTCTACCCCAGCTCTCCTGGTCGCCCCCGGCTCCCCCGGCCTGGCCCCTCGAGGTGCCTGGGCCTGGCTAGGGGTTTCAGCCTGGCGTCAGGGCCGGAGAGCCACCCTGCCATCGAGAGCCCGCGCTGGGGGCTGGGGGCCCGTGGGCAGAATTGTGACCTGGGAGGAGAGGGGGCGGTGTAGCTGGGCAAGGGACCCCAGGGGCCAACCTGGGGCTGGGGGCCCAGCTTGGCAGTTCTTTTTCAGACCACTAGATGTCACTTCCATGTCAAAGGAACCCACTGGTAGGAATTTTCCCCAGTCAGCTGCCCCCATCCTTCTCTAAGTCTTAAAATCACACAGGTCACAAGACAAAAACTTTACTTTTCCCTGAAGATGAAGATATCGAAATCTGGAAACACGGTCAGGGCTGCCCCTAACCCTGAGCTGAGACCCCCAGGAGTTCCGTTTCACAGCCCCACCCCACAAAGAGCAAGAAAGGACAGAACCCCAGTCCCCGTACTCCCGCCAGGCCTCCGGGTTATTCCTGGGACCGTATTTTCTGAAACAAAATGAAGCACGCTCAAACAGATGTGAGTGCACTTGGGGTAACGTGAAACAGGCGGCACATACCCCACAGATCCTTCTTAGGGCCTGAGCCTAGAAACCTTTGACCACCCCCAACTGATTCTGGGTTCTCCAGGGGCCACATCGCCCAGCTCCTTGGCTTCAGACTATCATCAAGAGGTTGAGGTGTGTGGAGAGCTGAGGGGGTCCCCAGGACTCTGTTTCTCTCCGCCCCCATCTCCATCAGTCCACAAGCATCCCTGGGCTGGCGATCATTACAACCGGCAACATGTTGATTTCATTGGAGACTCCCAACAACCTCGGTGAGGTAAGCATGATTTTAAGTGTATTTTACAGATGCAAAAACAGAGGCATGGAGTTGCTTAGTGAGGAAGTGCTTCCTCGAGGCTCCTACTGCTGCTGCATCCCATTTCCCTGTGTTGGGGCCCACAGCCAGCTCAGGTAGCTGCCACGCCTTTGCCAGTTAAATCAGAACACAGGAGTGTTGGAGGGGATGCCGGTCGTTGACATTCTTCTTCTTCCTCTTTTTTCAATATTTTTTAAATTGTAAAATATAACATATATACAAAGCAAAGAAAGAAAAAAGCAATAATTCCCAAAGCACACTTCAAAAAGTAGTTACAGAACAGATCCCAGAGTTTGTCATGGGCTACCATTCCACCATCTTGGATTTTTCCTTCTAGCTGCTCTTAAACACTGGACGCTAGATGGAATAGTGACAGAATGATTCAGTTGTCATACTGGTTTGTTAAATCCTATTCTCTCTTTATACCTCTTCCTTGTCCCCTGATCCGTCTCCCAATCTATAGGGATCCCTGGGCAACGCCCATTCTGACTTTTCCATGTTGAGAAGTGTGTCCGCACTAAAGGATAGGGGGATGCAATTAATTGATAATCCTGGAGAGGCTGGTCCCTCTGTGTTTCAGGATTTATCTGACCTAGGACCCCTCCAGGAATTATAGGTTTTCAGGAAAGCAAACTGTGCGTGAAACCTTTATCAAGTCTCAGTTTGAGCCCTAGGTGGTCTCAGGAGTCCACAGGTGTGATGCTGGATGAGTTTTAACAAACCATGGCATAACTGAAGCTTGCATAAGAGTTGCCTCCAGAGTAGCCTCTCCATTGCACTTAATCTCCCTTGGCCACTGATGCCTTATTTTATTAGGCCTAATAAGATTAGGCATTAAGGAAAAGATTCCTCCCCTTGGTCAGTATTCTTTTTAAGAATGTATAGCCAAGTTTGGGAATCGTGGTTCCACCACCTGAACCAACCCTCCCGCTGCTGAGGCTTTTTCTTCAGCCTGGGAGGACAGCTATGCTGTGGCACTATTAATGATTATTTAGCTCCCATTTCATGATAAGATGCACAGTAATAATTAGCTCAGACACTGTAAGGTGTGCAATGTTACTCTCCCACAGAGGGGAGAACGAAGCTCAGAAAATTTGGGCAACTTGCCCATATTACCCAGCTCCTACGTTAGAAGAACCAGGTCTAAAGCCCAAGTCTGAGTCCTCCAACAAATGCTCCTCCCTTTGTTCTATGAAGCCTCCAAGCCCAGGCCAGCTTTTCCCCAGGGCAGTTAGCTTCACACAGGAAAAAACAGTTCTCCAATCAGAATCTGACCCCTAGCCCTGGCTGCTGACCGATGGCCAGTCACAATCACGACTGACTTTATCTCGACCAGCTTGCTCTAACCTGGCCACAGCTTGACCTCTCACCCCTAATCGAGACCACAGGCTGTCCCAGATGCTGGCCACTGTCCCACACATGTTCGCCACTAGTCAGAGCATGGTTGGCTCGGGCACCCCAGTCAAAACCCTGGCAACTGATTCTGCATTATAATTATGAACAATAAAAAATAACAATTGGGGCCTGTTTGCTCGACCGGGGGTTGGCATAAAGGACTTCCAATACTTTTTAATGAACGGTCAGATCACGTCAATAGGCATCTCCAAAGCTGGAAAACCGCCAAGCAATCCTGCCACTTTCTCTCCTACATGGTCCCAAGGCTCAGCCCTCCCTGCCGTGGGATCAAACACACACCCCTCCTTGCTCTTGCTGTCCTCGAGGCTTGGAATGGCCCTCCTCCTCTCTGCCCCACTCTTGGGGAGTCCACCGGGGTCTTGCCTCCCTGAGGAAGCCTGCAGTGCCCAGGGGGGTCTCACACTGTCCTCATCCACTGACCCCCTTTAGTAAGTGCTACCAGCCCCAAGCAAGCAACAACCACCAGCAGAGCATTTCTCGCCAGGTGAGGGAGGTCAGGTCAGCCCATCCTTGGGGATGAGGTCAATGCCAGCGCACACTCACCCCCACAGGCATGCACATCCGCACACACTCACCGAGTATGTTTATAGAGTTCTGGTGCAACTGTAAACTTGGCTGGCTTTGGCTGCCCCCAGAAGAGGGAAATCCATAAGCACTTCATGCTCCAGCCAGTTTCCCCCACACGGCGAGTCACCTCCCAGAACTTGGATGTGCCGCCATTACAGGGAACTGGCTGTACTCCTCTCCTTTCTCTTCCGTGCACAGCACCAGGCCTCTTGTCCCCAATAGGGGGGAAGGGCTCGCAGGATCCTGTGGTTCTCCGGAGCCTTTGCCCCAGCTGTCCCTGTCCCAGGGAATGCCTCACATCCCCTCCGCCCCTTCCCTTCTCCCATCCATACCTTACTGTCCTGAAAGGCCCACTTTAAGGCTCATTTCCACTAAGGCACTTCCACTGATCTCCTTAACTCATAGTGAGCACCTCCTGGAAGGGGCTTTCAAAAGCATAAAAAAGCATCTGTAGACTAAGACCTAATATTTCACTGTTAGAAATTCATTCCATTGGGTTAAACATCACTCCTTCATTGGCAAGGGTTTTCCCACCAGGTGCCTGGATATTTATGTAGATGTGCCACACCAGAGGCAGCTGGTACTGGGGTGGGCACTGCCCTGCAGCCCTGAGTTCTGGCTCTAACTCTTTAGCTCCCTGCCAGGCAGCTCAGGCCCCTCTCTGGATCCGCCCTGAGGGGGATGGGCCTGAAAATCTCATGGTGTCCCCAGCTCCAGGAGCCAGCGTTCTGCCCTCCCCATCAAGGTTTTTATTGAGAAATCACACACTTGACCTTGCCACTTAGAAATGTTGCCATAACTTTAAAGGGAGAGAAAAGTCCTAGCAAGCTGGGGCCTTAAAGTGTGATAAATTAGCCTAGCAGTGTGGGGGAACTTCCAGACTGCACATTACAAGATTTCTCTTCTGGAAATCTTTAAAATGCCCAGAAGATATTGCTCAGTAAGTCTGACTTTGCTGGATGCTGAAGGCCCTTTGGTTATTATTATTAACCGGAGGGAGAGTGTGACTCCTCCTGGAGCCTAGAGGAGAGACGGCATTGATGGAGTTCCCAGTGGCGAATGATAGAGAGCTGAATGGGCCCGGGGCCTCAGCCCACCTCCTCCATTGTCCCCCCTTCCTCTTAATGAAGGCTCAAACCAGGGCAGCCAATGAGGCTTGGAAAATCTGCCTGTTGTGAGAAGGGATTTTCCATAAATCTCCCTTATTCAGGCGGCAACAGCCCCGTGCCCTGTGGCGGGAGGGCTGACTGGCTCCTGGGGACCCTCGTTAACAGCAGGTGTTTTCTGGCCAGCTCCCTGCTCCCTCTGGCCCCTTGGCTGCCTAGTGAGGGCAGTTTCAGGTGGAGGAAACCCACCCGGCCTCGCAGGAGCCATCTCCAAGAAAAATGACCTTGAGCCTCTTCCGGCCTGCAGGGAGAAGGAAGAGGGCTCTGACTCACCAATGGCAGGGCAGTTGCTGGGGGGTATTTTGCATAAATTTGCTTGCCACCCATTCAAGGCCCCCTTGTGAAACGTTATAGACCTTGCTTGACTATGGTAGCCACTGGTCGCACATGGTTATTCAAAGATTTAAATTAATTAATAGTAGATTTAAAAATTCAGTAACACATATACGTAGTTTAAATGGTTAATGGTCACACGTGGCTAGTGGTGACTTGTACTCATCAGTGCAGATATAGACCATTTCCACCATCACAGAACATTCTCTTGGACAATGCTGAGTCTGGCCAATGTCAAGCAGAGCGAGTGTCCACAGGAGGGCATGGGCCCCATTCAGGACAGACATTCAGGCATGGGCAATAGGAATAGGCATCTTATGTTAATGCAGGGAAGGCCTCCAGGGACTCGGGGAACCCCAGTTTGAGGGGAGACCCAGCCCTGCCCTCCGGGAGTTCTCAGACCAAAGAGGGTTAATTCTTGGCCAGGCCTTGTTTTTCTGAGCAGGTGAGGGGAAAGGGTCCAGCTGTCACTTAGCAGATTCATTAGTGATGTCTGAGGGGCCCTGCCCTCCCCAAGGATAATTATTAACAGGCCTCAGATGTGAGGAGCGCACAGCCAGGCCCCACCCTCCAACTGGGCCAGCTGGGCATCCTGGGGGGGCAGGGGTCCAGAGACAAAAGCCCTCCCCCCAAATAGTCCCAGGCCCGAGTCATGAAACCACCTGGCCTGGCTGTGCTCCCCTCATAGTCCTCCACCCTGAGCCAGGCAGGGAGCCTCCTGGAAAGCTACCTGGTCATAGGATGGAAACTGTTCCATGCTGCGGAGCCATCCCTGTAGCCTCACTGGGGAAGCTCTGATACCCCCAGACCTGGGCCACAGCCTCCTGCCTCGTCAGCAGGAATTTTCCACATTTGCTGAGATTTCTGTTTGCCTTCCATTAGCGCAAAAAGGAGGGATGGAAAGATGACTAAGGTAATTAACGACTGACCGGGACGGGGACACAGGGGCCAGGCCGGGTGGGGGTGGCAGGGGCCAGAGTGCGGCTGGAGAGGCTGTGAGTCAGCCAGAACATGAGAGCAGGCCCAGCTGCGACCCTGCGGGGAGGAGCCCCAGGCAGGCCCACGGGAGTCTGGGACCAAGGGATTAAGTGACATCTTCAGCCTCGTTACTGTGGAAACGGCTCCAAACCAAGGCTGCCTTCCCCCAAAGAGGGTGTCAGTCCCCGGTGGGTCAGTGGGCCTGAAAAGGGAGAAGCCCATTCTGTGACCATAGGCCCCTCGCAGCCTGAGCCTGGCTGGCAAAGGGCTCGTGTTCACAGGGGCATTGCCAAGGGAGTGGGGGTACCCCTGCGACCAGGCCCCCGCACTGGGGAAAGACCCCCCCCAACTGGAAACTCTTGCTGATGGGTTTGGGGAAGGGTGTTTTACAACCTTCTCCCTGTAGCACATCCCAAGCAGGCACCCAGCCATCATCTGCTGCAGCAATTCTTTCTTTTGACCACATATCTCTATGAGTTAAAAAGTCCACAACATATGCTCCAATTAGATGAATATTTATTTATAAATAATTCACATGTACTACCAAATTAATAAATTATATTATTAAAAATAATGGAATAGAAGTTTTAAAAGGATAAAAGAAAAAAAAAAGGGGGTAAGATTCCAATGCCTTCCCACATGTTGATGGGCCAGTCTTGCCCACCCTCTTTTGGAGACCACTGATTTGCTCAAAGAGTCTGGGTGACACATTTGCAACTAAGCTCCTTAAAGAGCAAGCCTTCCAACCTTTGCAAGATTCAAATCATCATCCAGACCTTTCTGGTTAATGTTAAGATTAACTGCTATTGCAAAATTAGTTTGAACTTGAGCTGACCCTCATGCTAGGGCAGAGATGGTGGTGGAGCTGGTGGTGTCAGCTGATGCGGTTCAGAGAGCCCCTGTGCACAGTGGAGTACTATTCCTTTTACCTGGAATGCCCTGAGACCTTTCTACATGCTGAACACTTCTACTCATCCTTCAAAACCCCAAAACTCTATTCTTCTCCAGGATTTCTTCCCTGAATTCCAGGCTAAAGCACCCTTAGCCCAACATGAATCCCTCCCTCCGGGCATTTGCTACACTGCATTGAAATTATGTATTTAACCTCTACCTCCCTCATTTGACAGAGAACTCCTAGAGGCAGGAGATTGCTTTATTCATTTTTTTATCCCCAGCTATCAGTATATGTAGACATGGTCATGCCTACCTATATCCCCTCAGCATTTATCATTCTGACACTTGCAATTCAGAGGCTGCTTGGGTTCCTGTACTGGCAGGCCAGATGTGCCAGAAAATTGACATCACCTGTCCCCTTTCCCAGGAGCCCTCAACCAATGGCTCCTGGAACTGGTAAATAAATACCCCAGCTCCTTGCTCCGTGGGTGGGTATCTCTGAGGTGTGAATTCTACATAGTCATACATAGACTCGCAGAGGTGGCCAGTGCGAATGAGCTCCAGTGGAGCTCCTGCTCAATAATATACATTTCACTGGCTTCCGCCCCTGCCTTGCCTTACTTCCCCACCTCTTGCCAGTGTTTCATGAGGTCACCTCCCAAATAAACTACTAGCAAACACGTCTGCGTCTCAGGTAGAGGAGCCTAAGGCACTGACATATATTAATGAGGATGCATGGAACAACCTTTATGTTCCAGCCACTGGGACATAATAGAAGGTTCCTGAGGAGCTAGACTAAACTAGGCTATTAAAGATGGGTAGGGTTGGAACAGACAAACAGGGACGGAAATGGAATTCCCAGTGGAAGGGAGGACGCAAGCAACGGTGGGGAGGCCGGAATCAAGGAGAACTGTCCAGAGTGGCAAGAAGGAAGCGCCGAGGGACACATCTTATCCCTGCCCCAAGGAATTTCCCCTTTCCACCACTTCCTCAGGTTCCTCCCATCCCTGAGTCCTAAGCCCTGGTAGCTAGATCCCGAGCTGGGTATCTTGGGGGAGGGGGTTCCTCACAGATTCCCTGCCCCCGCCCTTAGAAGCCATCCTCATTAAGAGCTTTCCCAAGACAGGCAAAGGGATTAGGCTGACTTCTGGCAAGGCCGATGCCTGCACCTGCCCCCCTCTCCCCATGTCTGGAGAAGGGAGGGAGGGAAAAGGAAAGGAGACAGGGATTCTCTCAGTTCCTCGGCTGATCGTTAGGTGCAATTAAAAGCAGGCAGGAGGCAAATCTGAGCATGCAGGGAGTGGGTTCCCTGGTATCCCCTGGTCTGCCCTGGCCTCTGAAGGTCTGCCTGAGCTGGCAGCCATCGGGGGTGGTGGCAGCTACAGCAGTGACATTCACGCTGGTCACCCACACTCAACCCAGCAGAAGAGGCCTGTGGGCAGAGGGCAGATTCGTCTTCCCAAGACTGGTTCTGCCCCTACTAGCCAGGTGACCTTGGGTGAGTTCACTAGCCTTCCTGCAATTTCGTTTTCCCAGCTAAGTGACGAGGGAACTGAACACTGTCTAAGGTTCCTTCAGCTCTGGGGTTCTGTGTTCTAAGCCTGAGAATCTGCTTTCTGCCCAGTGTCTTCAGTCCAGAGATTCTGGAGTTCTGCCTCCCCAAGTCTCAAACTAAGCCGCTCTGGGGTCCCAGGCTGGGGCCAGGGTGTTGTTGACTGCGGCCAGAATCCTCACCACACACACACACACACACACACACACACACACACACGCATTCATGAATCCTGCCATACCTGTAACAATAAGTTGTACACATTATAGAGGCTGTGGCCGCACAGAAGGAAGGAGGCCCAGCTCTACAGCCCAGGGACAGGTTCAGGGGAGAGAAGGCTGCCCCGGGGCCTCTTCTGAGCCTCCCAGGCCTCAGCACTGCGGGGCTTCCGTATTAGGGACACGTTGCCTCTGGCAAGGCCTCGCCTTACAGGAATGAATCTCAGGAAAGAGAGCTGATACCTGGGGATGGGGTTAGGTTCACATAGAACAAACCAGGGAAAACTAAACCTCATTTTCTCTTTCACGGGGGTGTCCACTCCTGAGGGATGCTGTGGATGCTGTGATTCCAGTGGGCCTGTTAGAGGCTTCAGCTCCTTTTTATTTACTGGAGCAACTCCACCCACCCACCCACCCCTCCTATCTTGCGAGTCTTCTGTTCCATAGAGGACCAGCCCAGAACTGGACCGGTCTCTGGTGGTGGAGGTTAGAGCTCGAAGAAGCTTCCCCTCTGGTGTGAGACCCCAGGGACTCGGTGATGCCTGGAAGATGGTTCTAACTGATGAGCAGACCCCGCTCCGATCACCCGCCCGCAGGCCTGGGGGTGCCGCTGTGGCCTCTCCAGGGGCCTTCGGTGTGGGAGATGATTTGGGTGGTTCCTGTGAAGTTAGGCCAGCTGACCATGGGTGAAATTAAATGCCCTGACAGCCTGGCCCTGGGAAATGCTCCCCTCCCCGACAGAATGCTGCACCCACCTCCAGGCCCCAGCCAGACATCTTGTAAATAAAAGCACATCCACATGAAAAAATTCTAAGATATAACTTTTCACCTATCAGATTGGCAAACATCCAAAAAAAAAATTGGTAACATACTTTGTTGGCAAGGCTGTGGGGAAATAGTTGTGATCATTCATTGCTGGTGGATGTTTATTGTTACAACCTCAATGGAGAACAATTTGGTAATATGTATATAAATTACATATACCTTTTGACCAATGACTCCAGGGCTGGGAATCGATACACCCAATGCGTAGGAAATGCCTGAAATGACGCATGCATGAGATTATTCACCACAGCATTGTTTTCAAAACTTAAAGATGGAAATGACCTAACTCAAGACAGGGTGTTGGATCAGCCAAGCAAGGGAATACTATGCAGCTATAAAAAGGATCTGCACATTCTTTTATGTACCATTATGAAAAGTCCTCCAAGCAGAAAAGGCAAGATACAGAATATGTAAAGCATGTTTTGTGGTGAAAAGGGGGGAAATAAGAATATATATTCCTTTTTTATTATAAAAATAGAGATTTTTTAAAATCATGCCTTTCCTCAAGACAATGTAAAAGACTCAAGAGCCCTAGAACTCAGGAGCCTGGAACTTGCCCTGCCCACTTCTCTGGCTTAGAATGATTTGCAAATGAGGTAATGGGTTAGAGTCAAGAGTTCTAGACACTGCCACTGACAAGAGGAAGCCATAGCTAGAGCCTCACTGGAATTAATTTTGTCTCGTGGCCCCCACTTCCCCCCACCCCAGGTCCTTCTCACTTCACTAGCCTCAGGAAATGAGTTTAAGTACACTGCCCTTCCATTCCCAAACACTCATTTGTGTTGCTGGCCCCATTAGAGCCAATCATCCTAGGCCAATGAGGAAAGAGCAGGAGCCTGGGCTTAATATGTAAATGAGGCATTTGGTCAGGTAAGGGCAAAAGACTCCCAGGTTGCCCATCAAAGGAAGACAAAAAAAAAGCTTGTATTCTGGCAGTCAGGCCATTGCTTGCATTGCCGCTGGTCATTCGGCTTTGGCAAGGCCAACATACTAAAGAGTATGTTCTCCATTTGAAATGTATTGGTTGCATTGTTTTCTTTGCATTTAAACTGCAAACTGATTTTGGTTTTTGCACTGTGTAAAATCTAACATGAAAGGTAGTTTATACCTAGCTTTATGTTTGTGCATATCTATGTAAAACTAAATTAATACCAGGGTCCCTGGGGATTTTTTTTCCCTTTAAATGAGGTCCCAGACATTATTAGTGGTTGAGAAAAATTTATTTGATTACGAGCGTCTTGAGGGTCTGAGAGGGATCTTTTTTTTTTCCCTTTACTTTTTTTTTGGCATCCTCATAGGGACACGGTAGATACTTAGGAAATGTTTGCTGAAATAATCATGTAGGAATCTATGAGAGAAGCTGGTGAGGTCCTGCCACCCTCCCTCCCCCCACTGACTGTAGCTGGCAAGGAGGCAGGGGCTCCCGCTGGGGGGCTGCAGGGGGGTCCTGAGCTGAGGCCTGGCCTGTCCCCCACAGGCATCTGCCTTGGTGCACACTCTCCTCCCCCTGCCTGGGAATAGGGAGGACGGGGCGAGGGGAGGCAGAGCAGACCACTGCTGAGGCCGGGCGTGCAAACCCCAACCCTGCCCCCCACCACCCCCACTCAGTGGGACTGCGTTCCTGAGATAGGGGTGCAATGGCCGGAATGTGAGGGGCCAGAGGCAGTGATGGGCTGCGCCAGCCCGAGCGCAGAACAAATATTGACCCTGAGTGGGGCAGCCTCTCGAAGGCCCTCCACCGGATGCCTCTCGCTGTTCCCCTATCTCCAGCCACCCTCACAGAGGGGTGTCTCCAGAGCTGGTAGGCTGGTGTAGGGGAGGGGCGAGGAGGGCCCTGCCAGGGCGAAAGCCGAAACTCAGGCCCAGACGTCCCAAGCGGGGATCACTGTGGCATCCTTGCTGCTTCATGGGGTTCCAGGTATTCCAGGCTACCCCTTGGGTTCAGCTCTGGGCTCTCCAACCTGGAACAAGATGTGGGCCTCCTTGGGCCAGGCTGTCCCCCAAATACTCCATGGAGGCCCTTGGCCCAGCTGATTCATTAAAAAACAAACCCACCCCAGGCTGTGGACAACCGCACAGCAGTCAACTGATCTAATTGTCAACAACAATAAAGAGAAATGACACTTATTAGAAGCTTTCTGTGTGCCAGGAACTGTACTGAATACTATACACATACTAACTCATTTAATCCTCACGACAGCCTTAGGAAGTATTTTTTTATCCCCGTTTTATAAAAGCAGAAATTGAGGCACAGAGAGCGTGGAAACACCAAGTAGAGAGAAATATCTCAATTACCCTGTGTCATGCATTCTGTGGCTGTAGAAACATGGTGATGGGTGGCCCCACCTCCGTTTAGGGGTGGGGGCCTGAGCCCCTGAAGGGCAGGGGGTGGGGAGGGCTGTGACTTGTACCAGGTGTTCCCAGGCTGCAGGGCAAGCACGCGGAGCCCAAGGTGCTGCTGGTGAGTGGACATTCCTGAGGAGCCTGGAAGTTACCTGAGGTCCTGTCTTCTAAGAGTCCCAAAGGCTTTGTTTTCTTTTCCTGCAGGCCGGCTACTCTGGGCAAACACCTCCACCCTCCCTCCACCCAGTGGAACATCTTCTCCTCCCCCACCTCCCCCACCCATCTCTGACATTTCCTTGCATCACTCTAGCAAATGGCCTTTCCTTCAGTGGCTTCTCCTGCATGTTTTGGACAAACTTCCATGGGCCTCAGTTTCTCCACTTGCGGAGTGAGGACACTGGACTGAATGATCCCCAAGATCCCTCTGCCACCAGCTCTGAGGGGCTGGGAATCTCAGGTCCTGTTTCTGCACTCTATGACATGGGTCCCGACTGCCTCCGCCACCCGTGCCTGACTCAGCCCCTGCAGGCAGTTGGGTCTCCCTCTCAGCTCAGCAACCAGGTTAGGAGGAAGTGAAGATTAGAGATGAGAAGGCAGGAAGGGTAGGGGACCTCAGAAGGTGATACCCAAGAAGGGTGTTACTCCTTTGCCATCCCCAGCCGCCCACACCAGAATTCATTCCTCCACTCCTTCACACTATTCCAGCCTCCAGGGACTGGCCTGGACCCCTAGCATCCGTCTGCAGGTGGAAGAAGGAAAGGAACTGTGAGCTGGAGGGAGGGAGTGGCACAGCCTTTCGCTGGGAGGGGGAGCCTCAGAACCTGGCCTCCCCTCAAGGGTGCTGGAGAGCCCTCCCCCCCCAGCCCCCACCCCAGCTCTGCTCAGGTAAGCCCATTGCTGAGGGCAGCACACTCTGCTCAGAAGGAAACACAGCCTGTATGTGCTGTCCCAGGCATGTCCTTGCCTTCCCAGGTCAACAACCTCTGGAACGCGAAGAACACAAGAACACGCAGAGGCTCTCTCACCCCCCTGCTTGCCTCCAGGCCAGACTCCCTGAACACATCTCCGAGCAGGGAAAGCTGCCTGGGCCCTCGGCTCGGCCCTCACCACCCATGTCCTGCCTGGGCAAAGGGCAGGGCAGGCCCCCAGAACCCCAGAGTGCCTGTGGGGAGCACCCCACCCTTGGCCCAGGCCTCAGCCTAAAGTGGCAGGTGGAGAGTGTGTGTCTTGGGGGGAGGGGGAGCTGGGCATTCAGGAGCTGTGGTGTCCCCCAAGCCCTCAGGACATGCACTCCCTGGCCTTGGGAGAGGTTGGAGCCACAGAGGGACACAGGGACAGCTTCCGGGGACCAGGGACAAGTACTCAGAGGAATTAAGTGTTGACACTCTGAGCAGGCGGGGGACCAAGGAGGTTTCCTGGGATGGGAAGGGGAGCCAGGCCCATGGCAGAAGTGGGTGCTTCAGAACACAGAGGGAATCCCTCCGTCTCCTCTACCCGGCCCAGAGGAGCTGGGCTCGGAACCACCCTGCAGAAAGGCCTGTGTTTCCCCTCTTCAGACCCAGAGCTCCCTGTGGGCAGAGGTTGTGTCAGGGGTTCTCTGAGGAACCAACAGAGTGGAAGCTTCCAGAACAGGGACTTGGAGTCAAAAACAGAATTTAAAGGAGGCCAATTCCAAGCCAATACCAGAAAGAACTCACTTTTTTTTTTTTTCTGCTTAAACTTATGGAAAATAATGCTTCCCACACATTTTGGACATCAAATCAAATTCAGTTTGGCCTTCAAGTTCATCTATCCTGAGAAATTTACATCATTATCAACCATGGAGGGTATCAAACAATTAAATATTTCATCTCAATTGTTTTTAAAATTAGATAATAAATTCACATGGTTCTAATATCAAGATAATACAAAAGGCTACACCTTGAGAATTCTCACTCCCAATATCTCTCCAGCCTCCCTGTTCCCACTGCTATACGCAGTCACTTAGTTCCTTATGTGTCCTTCTGGTGCTTCTCTATACAAATAGAAACAAACATTCTTATTTTCCCTCCCCAGAAAGAACCTTCTGGAAGCTAGAACTAGTCCACCCAAAAGCTGGGGTTTGTAACCAGCTGACCCCTATGTGTTCTGGGCCCTCTTCTAGGGTGGGGATGACACCCTGCTGCCCTGCTAGCTGAGAGGAAGGAGGCAACCTCTGTGACAGCCCAGCATACAGCAAGTGCTCAATACGTGCTTATTAAGGTTTTTGTTCATTTGTTTTATGAAGATATGCTCTCAACTCGATCTCTTTTCCATCCCCTTCAATTTATCTTAGCTGGGCTTATTGGCAAGTGGGGACCAGATTTCGAGAGCAGAGCGAGTTCTTAGAGTGAAGACGGCGGGTCGTGAGGAGAGTCTGAGAAGTGGGATAAGGCTGATGCAAATTTGGAGGCTGGTGGACTTTTGAGGTCTGCAGGTTCATGAAAATTGCCAGGACGACATCCTGGTCCCAGGGACAGGTGTCGTGCCTGTGTTTCCCTG
Source organism: Tamandua tetradactyla (assembly GCF_023851605.1). Taxonomy (NCBI): domain Eukaryota; kingdom Metazoa; phylum Chordata; class Mammalia; order Pilosa; family Myrmecophagidae; genus Tamandua; species Tamandua tetradactyla. Next base: position 101,446,865 of record NC_135331.1, on the reverse strand, counting down.
GCGGCTGGAGCCGGGCAGCCTCAGAGGCTGGGTTTCGAGACCTATCTAAGGTACACAGCATTATCTCCGTTCCTCCGTGCTGGGGAGGCCCGGGTCCCCCGGAGGGCACGGTTCCCACTGCCTCGTTAATATTTACCATGGCTGGACAACAGCGGGCACGCACAGGTGTGCGCCGCCTGCCCACACAGATGCACACTCAGGGGCAGGTGTGCACACTCCGCACGTCCCCAGGAGCCCCTGCCTCGCGCTCTGGCCGCCTCCCTGCGCACCCGTGCCAGCCCCAGCCCCTTCCAGCACAGGGTGGGGGGTGCCACACATAGCCCACAGCTCCAGGTCCAACGCATGCGCGGCCGCTGAGCCCGGAGCACTGCCAGCCCAAACCGAGATGCGCTGCGATGGTGAAACACACACCAGATTTTGAAGACTTAGCATGAAAAAAAAAGTAAATATCTCCATAATTTTTCATGTGTTGATTCTACACATTACATGTGTAGAAATGACAGTATTCGGGGGATATTAGCTTAAAATACATGGAAGTCTATAAAATATATTTTTTAAAGTTGATTTCACCTGTTTGCTTTACTTTTTTTAATGTGGCTACTAGAAAATTTCGGAATACCTGTATGGCCCACGTTATAGTTGTATGGGGCAGTGCTGACCTAGAGGGTTATAGGAAATAAACTCAGGAGGCTGATTCCTCTTGCTTCTGCCCACCCTGGGGGGTAGACACATCACCTCCTCCAGCCCCCCCCCCCCGCCAGCACGCTGTCCTTCCCCGCCACCATCAGACCAGGAGCCCTCTCTCCAAATTCCCCTCCAAATGCGGATATGTGGGAGGAGGTAGGGGTATAAAAAAGGGGGAGCAAGCAAGTCTGTGTCCGTCTTATGCAGGGAAGGCCAAGACCCCAGCGTTGGGGCCCACCACTGAAAACCCCCTCTGAGCTGGTAGCTGGTCAGATTGGCCATTCCATTCATGTGGTCTTGAGAGGAGGCATTGTTGTCCCAGGCCCAGAGATTCAGACATTCAGCAAGGCATGGGACATATCTGAGACGGAAATGGACTGCTCACAAATCACACGGAGAATCTATAAATAAATGGACGGAAAGTCCTGCACCAAACCTATCCCCTATCAGCTTCCATGTCCTCAATCTCGTCCCACCAGTTTTCCACCCTGGTCCTCCCTCCCCAGCAGAGCCCTTTTGACGATGGTTGATTCCCCAGGTCCATCTTTTCATGCTCAACAAACAAACTCCTTTACCCATTTCTCACAAAGCTTCCTTTCCAGTTCCTCAGCATCCTGGGTGAGACGCCACCTTCCCCTCCCCCAACTGAACCTCTCCTCCCTCCCATAGCCTTGCTGCTGCTGCTGAGCCCAGCAGGTCAGTCACCTCCCTGCTTCTGGATATAATATGTCCATAAACGAGCCTGTAATTGCCTTGCTCTTCAGATTCCTACCCCCACTGCTGACACACCAGGAGTTGTCAACAAGCACCAAGTCTTTTCTAGTAAGCATCCCTGGCCCCGTCCATTTACGCAGTTGGCATTTGGGGCTTCAATACGGAGCCTGGAAAATGTCATTTTGTGTCACAAATCCATCATGGCAGCCTATTATGGCCTTTGGTCTCCCGATTCCCTCACCCAGTGGTTCACTTTTCATCCCGGTGGGATCAGCATAATATGTCTGCCCTCACGAAGTCACTAGCTAGGAGTGGGTGGGGCTTTTACCTCCACCACTCCCGCAGTGTGCTCCTGCCCGGGTGCACAGCCAACAGTCAGTCCTCAGAGCTCATCCCACATGGCCTCTCACATCAGCTGGCACAGCCACCCCCTTATCAAAACATCTTTCTCACTTGATGCTCAGTCATCACGCTCTCCTGGTTTGCCTCCCCACTCCCTGGCCACTCCTTCTCAGCCTCAGTTGCTCGTTCTTCTTATCTCCCTGTCTCCTGATGTTAGAATGCCCCACGGCTAGTCCTTCTTCATCTTCACTCACACATCTGGTGCTCTCATCCAGATTTGAGGCTTTAAATACTATCAGTGAATTGATGGTTCCCCAATTTAAATCTCCAGCCCAGAACTCCCTCCTAACTCCAGACTCATATGAGCAATTGTAAGTTCTCATCTCTTCCTGGATGTCTAAAGGGCATCTCAAACTTGTGTCCAAGATGGAACTTCTGGCCTCCCCACTACCAGTAAGATTCTCTCATACTCCATCCCCACTGTGTCAGTAAATCCCATTGGCTCAATCTTAAAAACATATCCAGAATCCAGGCATTTCTCATCACCACCTCTGTCACTCATAATCTTGTTCAAGCCACTATCGTTTCTCACTTCACATCTACAACAGGCTCATAACTGCTTTTCCCTGGTCTGCCTTGTCCCATTTGGTCTATTTTTCAACACAGCAGCCTGAGTCATCCTGTTAAAACCCATGTCAGGTCACCTCCCTCCACTGCTCACAACCTCCAACAGAATAAAAGCTGAAAGCCTTACAAGGGCTGGCCAGCTCCTACCTGAGGCAGCCCCCATTTACCTCTCTGCCTCCGCCACTCTCTGCTTCGGGGACATCAGTCTTGCTACTCCTGCAGCCTCAGGGCCTTTGCAATTGCCCTCCAAGTTCCCTTCCGCATCTTCTCAGGACTTCGCTCCAACGTCCTCTTCTCAAGGAGGCCTGCCCTAGTCACCCCATATGGGTCACACCGCCACTCTCTTGCACACTTTATCGCCCTTTTCCACTTAATTTTTCTCTATAACACCTTTTTTCTTTATCAGATACTATAGATACTTATTTATTTTGTTATTGTCAGTCTCCTACCACTAGAATATGTTTCAAGGGTTTGTCCATTTTGTGAGCACCATATCCTCAGCTCCAAAAACAGTACTGACGCAAATACACATTCAATAGATATTTGTTGAATGATGAATGAACAGGGCAGGGCCGATGGCAGAGCCCAAGCCCCTGTGGTGTCAACTGGAAACTGTCCTCTTCTAGACCAATGTGGATTCATTAAATAACGCTCTTTGGGTGTGGCCTTTGAAGATACTACATCATTTATTTATTTATTCTGGTTTTCATTTATTGTCTGTCTCATCCTGCAAAACTTAAGCTCCACAAGGGATTTCGTTTGTTTGTTTTGGCCCATTTTGTTCATTGAATTATCCCAAGTGCCCTAACGAGTGCCTGGCAAATAGTAGGCACTCCATAATTGTTTCTTGGATGAATTAGTTTCAGTTCATCCAGCCACTAATCCACAAAACTGCTCTGAGATCCCAGCTATATTTCTCCATTTTGTCCACAAAAGAGCTTGAGAGAATTCCCATACTTCCCACATTTTCCATATCTCCCAGTCTCTGATCCCTCTGAGAATGAGAAAATAAATGTCAAAAATCTAATAAGAGAAATGTGTATTAAAACCACAAGATCCCAGTTTTCTTCTATGAAAGCATCCACCCCCTATCAGAAGGACCTGAAAGCTTGAAAACACAGCAAAAATATAGGAAAGCAGACCCTCTCACACATCCAAGATGGAGACAAAAATTGGAGAAATCTCTGTGGAATTTGACAATATCTATCAAAATTACATACACCTTTTCTCACTCAACAACCCCCTCTCTGGGTATTTATTTTATAGGAACATACCTCTATCACATATATCAGACATGTGGGAAGTGACATGAATGCAACGTTATTCTTTGTGAACATGCTGTCAAGAAAGAAAGTCTGGAGACCGAGTTGGAGACTGTTTGAGTAAATGATGCAACAATAGGCTCAGCTATAGAAGCAGCTCTACTATGGTGCTCTGCAGGGTTAAAAGGATGAGTTAAAAAAAAATGGACATGGTAATGAATGCACAAGTTTGTGATTTGTGCATCTGTCCCTCTCAGATTATACCGCGAGCCGTTGATTGGACACTTGGGGTGGAATGCATGGTGTGTGATTAAAATTGTCTAAAAAAAAAAATGAGGCAACCCAGTGCTCTGCTATGTAAAGATCTCCAAGATACATTGTTAGAGGAAGAGAAAGTTGGATTTAAAACTCACGATTAAAATGGGCTACAATTTGTAGTTTAAAAAAGATAGATAGACGATAAATTAAATGCACAAGAAATGGTAACACTGGCTGCCTTTGGGGAGGGGGATTGGGATGCTGAGGGGAGTGGAGACTTATCACTGTATATCCTTTTTAAAAAACATTTTTATGAGAAATATCCACACACACAGTCCAAGCATATTAAACAATCAATGGCTCACAATATCATCACATAGCTGTGTGTTCTTCACCATGATCATTTTTAGAACATTTGTATCACTCCAGAAAAAGAAATAAAAAGAAAAAACAAGAATCCATACATCCCCTACCCCTTACCCCTCCCTCTCATTGACCCACAATATTTCAATCTACCCAGTTTTTACCCTTTATCACCCCCTATTTTTAATTTATTTTTTATCCTTATTTTTTATATTCATCTGTCCATACCCTGGATAAAAGGAGCACCAGACACAAGTTTTTCACAGTCACATAGTCATATTGTAAAAGCTATATAGTTATATAGTCTTCAGGAATTAAGGCTCCCGGAACACAGTTCAACAGTTTCAGGTACTTCCCTCTAGCCACTCCAATACACCATAAACTAAAAAGGGATATCTATATAATGCATAAGAATAACCTCCAAGATAACCTCTTGACTCTGAAATCTCTCAGCCACTCAGACTTGATTTTGTCTCATTTCTCTCTTCCACCTTTCAGTCAAGCAGGCTTTCTCATTCCCATAATGCTGGATCCTGGCTCATCACCAGGAGTCAGGTCCCACGTTGCCAGGAAGTGTTACATCCCTAGGAGTCATGCCCCATGTAATGGGGAGGGCAATGAGTTCAATTGCCAAGTTGGCTTAGAGAGAGAGACCACATCTGAGCAACAAAAGGGGTTCTCTAGGGGTGGCTGTTAGGCATAATTATAAGTAGGCTTAACTTCTTTGCAGGAATAAGCTTCAAGATCGAGGGCTCAGCCTGTTGAATTGGTTGTTTCCACTGCTTCTGAGAATAAGAGGAATTCCCCAGATGAGGAAATTGAATATTTCCTCACTTCTCCCCAGTCCCCCAAGGACCCTGTTCTAGTTTGCTAGCTGCCAGAATGCAATATACCAGAAACAGAATGGCTTTTAAAAAGGGGAATTTAATCAGTTGTTAGTTTATAGTTCTGAGGCTGAGAAAATGTCCCAATTAAAACAAGTCTATAGAAATGTCCTATCAAAGGCATCCATTCAGAGAAAGATACCTTGGTTCAAGAAGGCCAGTGAAGTTCAGGGATTCTCTCTCAAGTAAGAAGGCATATGGCGAACACAGTCACAGTTCCTTGCTCTGCTGGAAGGGCACATGGTGAACACGGTGTCATCTGCTAGCTTTCTCTCCTGGCTTCCTGTTTCATGAAGCTCCCCAGGAGGCGTTTTTCTTCTTCATCTCCAAAGGCTGTTGGCTGGTAGACTCTGCTTTTTGTGGCTATGACGTTCTGCTCTCTCAGAATCTTTATCATTCTTCAAAATGTTTCCTCATTTATAGGACTCCAGAAATTTATCAAGACCACCCTAATGGATGGAGACCTGTTGTCACCTAATCCAGCTTAACAATCACTCTTGATTAAATCACATCTCCAGGGAGATGATCTGATTACAGTTTCAAAGATACAGTTTTGAATAGGGATTATTCTGCCTTTACGAAATGGGATTTTGATTAAAACCTGGCTTTTCTAGGGTCCATACATCCTTTCAAACCAGCACAGGGCCCTTGCAAATATTTTTTAATTCTCTGCCAAAATTTATACCCTCCTTTTAAAATTTTATTCCACCAGCATTTCTTACCTATTTCTTAGTACCTGTTTTTTTTAACTGGACCGATACAACTTTGTGTTGGTGAGCCCAGGCAGGCTTCTGGTGAATGGCCCTTCCTTTTCTAAGTGCCAACTCATCCTTCCTTTTACTCTTTAAGGATCCTGGCCCAAGACTGTCCTCAGTTTTGTAGTTGCACATCCCAACCTCCTTTTGTTTTTGAAACTCTGGACCAAGTTTTCTGCTCTGAGCTTCCTCAGAGGTGACCATGTGGGCTCAGCAGTCTTATTCATGTTTTCTTTGTGATGAAATGTCATTTTGTGGGGTGAGGCACTTTGAGCACCCCAGGAACAGCTGGGGGGACTTGTGCAGCCTCCAGGTTCCGGAACTTCTCTTTCCTCTCCCCTCCCAACATCTGGCCTGCATTCTGGGTCTGAAGACTGGTCCCTGACAGAGTTCCTGGCAGGTAATATACCCCAAGGAACTCTGCCCTTTCTCCACTCCTCACCAGTGTTATGCCATCAGGCCCAACTGTACCTCTTCCTCCTTTGATCTTGACTAGCTCGGTTTGTCCCTAGTATCATTCACAAACCTCTGCCTGTTTTTGTTTTCCAGGCCGATGGCCTTGTCTCATGTTTGTCCTTCTCTTCTCTGTTCAAGCCACCTTAAAACATCAAATTGGCAAAGTGCTCCCATGCAATACACTGAGTTCCTTGGCCACCACCCCTCATTCTTCATCTCTGGGACACAAACTAACCTGGGTGTGATTGCATAGTCTGATGTAGGAGCTTCCCAACCCTCTTGAGACATCTGTCTCTCCCAGAGATTTGTGCCTTCAAATCCTACCTAGCTTGTCACTGAAATATTGGCAGTCTGAATTTGAAGATTCTGCTACAGGCCTTCAGCAGCTGTAATGGAAGACTGCAAGAACCCACCTCCTGGTCTCCCTTCTTGAATCTGAGTTTCTCACTGCCTCTCCCATCCATTCTCTGCCATCACACTATGCAGTCAGTCTAAAATGCACAGCTAACGATGCCATTCCGCTGCTGAAAGCCATTCAAGACCCTGCCGGAAAAAATCAAATGTTTGCAGCATGACTTTCAAATCTCACCATGGTCTGGTTTCTTCTCACCTCCCCTTCCAGACCTCCCACCACTCTCTCTAACTTCAACCTTTAACTAAGTACTTAATGGTGTGCACTTCCCTGGTCAGACTGCATTATTTCACAACTCTTAAGCTTTTGCTCCTTCTGTTCCTCCTACCTCAGATGACTTTCCAGCTGTTTTTTTTTTAGAGCAGGTATAGGTTAACAGAAAAATCATGCAGAAAATTCTGCATATACCACCCATACACACACAGTTTTCCCTATTTTGCATTAGTATGGTAATGTTGTTACAGTTGATGAAAATATTATTAAAATTATACTACCAACTGTAGTGCATAGTTTACATAAGGGTTTTCTATAGCTCTATAGTTTTTTTTTTTTGGCTTTTTTTTTTATTAATTAAAAAAAGAATTAACAAAACAATTAGAAATCATTCCAATCTACCTGTACAATCAGTAATTCTTAATAACATCACATAGTTGCATATTCATCATTTCTTAGTACATTTGCATCGATTTAGAAAAAGAAATAAAAAGACAACAGAATAAGAATTAAAACAATAATAGAAAGAAAAAGAAAAAAAAAACAAAAAAAAACAAAAAACCTATACCTCACATGCAGCTTCATTCAGTGTTTTAACATAATTGCATTACAATTGGGTAGTATTGTGCTGTCCATTTCTGAGTTTTTATATCCAGTCCCGTTGTACAGTCTGTATCCCTTCAGCTCCAATTATCCCTTCTCTTTTTTTTTTTTTTTAATTAACGGAAAAAAAGAAATTAACCCAACATTTAGAGATCATACCATTCTACATATGCAATCATTAATTCTTAACATCATCACATAGATGCATGATCATCATTTCTTAGTACATATGCATTGGTTTAGAAGAACTAGCAACATAACCGAAAAAGATATAGAATGTTAATATAGAGAAAAAAATAAAAGTAACAATAGTAAAATCAAAACAAAACAAAACAAAAACCTATAGCTCAGATGCAGCTTCATTCAGTGTTTTAACATGATTACTTTACAATTAGGTATTATTGTGCTGTCCATTTCTGAGTTTTTGTATCTAGTCCTGTTACACCGTCTGTATCCCTTCAACTCCAATTGGCCATTATCTTACCCTGTTTCTACCTCCTGCTGGACTCTGTTATCAAGGACATATTCCAAATTTATTCTCGAATGTCTGTTCACATCAGTGGGACCATACAGTATTTGTCCTTTAGTTTTTGGCTAGACTCACTCAGCATAATGTTCTCTAGGTCCATCCATGTTATTACATGCTTCATAAGTTTATCCTGTCTTAAAGCTGCATAATATTCCATCGTATGTATATACCACAGTTTGTTTAGCCACTCTTCTGTTGATGGAGATTTCGGCTGTTTCCATCTCTTTGCAATTGTAAATAACGCTGCTATAAACATTGGTGTGCAAATGTCCGTTTGTGTCTTTGCCCTTAAGTCCTTTGAGTATATTCCCAGCAATGGTATTGCTGGGTCGTATGGCAATTCTATATTCAGCTTTTTGAGGGACCGCCAAACTGCCTTCCACAGTGGTTGCACCATTTGACATTCCCACCAACAGTGGATAAGTGTGCCTCTTTCTCCGCATCCTCTCCAGCACTTGTCATTTTCTGTTTTGTTGATAATGGCCATTCTGGTGGGTGTGAGATGATATCTCATTGTGGTTTTGATTTGCATTTCTCTAATGGCCAGGGACATTGAGCATCTCTTCATGTGCCTTTTGGCCATTTGTATTTCCTCTTCTGATAGGTGTCTGTTCAAGTCTTTTTCCCATTTTGTAATTGGGTCGGCTGTCTTTTTGTTGTTGAGATGAACAATCTCTTTATAAATTCTGGATACTAGACCTTTATCTGATATATCATTTCCAAATATTGTCTCCCATTGTGAAGGCTGTCTTTCTACTTTCTTGATGAAGTTCTTTGATGCACAAAAGTGTTTAATTTTGAGGAGCTCCCATTTATTTATTTCCTTCTTCAGTGCTCTTGCTTTAGGTTTAAGGTCCATAAAACCGCCTCCAGTTGTAAGATCCATAAGATATCTCCCAACATTTTCCTCTAACTGTTTTATGGTCTTAGCTCTATAGTTTTTTAAAGAATGTATTCTGGTAACATATATACTATCTAAAATTTCCCCTTTTAACCACATTCAAATACACAATTCAGTGGTGTTGATTACATTCACAATGTTATGCTGCCATCACCACCATCCATTCCAAAATCTTTCCATCAACTCCAACAGAAACTCTGTACTAAGTATTAACTCCTCATTCCGTACCCCAACCCCAGCCCCTGGTAACCTGGATTCCAGTTTCTGACTCTGTGAATTTGCTTATTTTAATTATTCCTTATCGTTGAGACCATACCATATTTGTCTTTTTGTTTCTGGCTTACTTTAGTCCAATGTCTTCAAGATTCATCCATGTCATTGCATGTATCAGAACTTCATTCCTTTTTATGGCTAAGTAATATTTCATTGTATGCACATACCACTTTTTGTTTATCCATTTACCCATTGGGCACTGGGTTGCTTCTACCTTTTGGGAATTATGAATAACTATGAACATCAGCATACAAACATCTGTTTGAGTCCCTGCTTTCAGTTCTTTTGGTTATATAGCTATGTTTTAGTTTCCTAGCTGCTAAAGCAAACACCATGCAATGGGTTGGCTTAAACAACTAGTATTTATTGGCTCATGGTTTTGAGGCTAGGAGAAGTAAAAAATCAAGGTGTTGCGATGCTTTCTCCCAGAAGACTGTGAAGTGCTGAAGCTGGCTGCTGCCATTCCTCCTTCCTGGGCTTTTCTGCCACATGGCAATGCACACAGTGGCTACTCCTGGCTTCTCTCTTCTCTTCTGGGTTCCACTGACTTTCAGTTCTTGGCTGTTCTCTCTGTGGCTTTCTCCCTCTCTGTGGCTGAATTTATTCTGCTTATAAGGGCCTCCAATAAGACCCATGTTCTTTCAGCTAGGCCACGCCTTAACTGAAGTAGCCTCATCCAAAGGTTCTACTTACAATGTGTTCACACCCACAGGAATGGATTAAGTCTAAGAAAATGTTTTTCTGGGGTATGTAGCTCTAAGCCACTACAGCTTAGAAGTGGGACTGCCAGGCCATATGACAGTTCTATACTTAACTTTCTGAGGAACCACCAGTTTTCCACAGTGGCCACACCATTTTACATTCCCACCAGCAATGTATGAGAGTTTCCATTTCATCACATCCTTTCCAGAACTTGCTATTTTCCATTTTTTTTTAAATAGTAGCCATTCTAGTGGGTGTGAAATGGTATCTCATTTTGGTTTTGATTTGCATTTCACTGATGACTAATGCTATTGAGCATCTTTTCTTGTGCTTATTGATCATTTATATATCTTCTCTGGAGAAATGTCTATTCAAATTTTTGCCCATTTTTAATTGGCTGTTTGTTTTTTATTGAGGAGTTGTAATATTTCCTTGTATATTCTAGATATTAAACTCTTATCAGATATGTGCTTTCCAAATATTTCCACCCATTCTGTAGGTTCTTTTTGTTTTCAAGACAAAGTTCTTTGAGGTACAAACGTTTTTTATTTTATTTTGATCACCCATTTATCTATTTTTTCTTTTTTGCTTGTGCTTTGGGTGTAAAGTCTGAGAAACTATTGCTTATAGATGCTTCCTATGTTTTCTTCTAGGAGTTTTATAGTTTTGGTTCTTATATTTAGGTCTTTGTCCATTTTGGGTTAATTTTCGTATGTAGGTGTGAGGTCTTTTGCATATGGATATCCAGTTTCTCAGCACCATTTGTTTAAGAGAGTATTCTTTTCCGTTGAGCTAACTTTGGCATCCTTGTCAAAAATCAACTGGCCATTCCCAGGTGACAGAGACGTCCCATTTGCCCACAGCTTTTCTTCAGAAGAGGTATCATCTGTTGATGCCTTGATTTGGACATTTTCATGGCCTTAGAACAGTAAATTTGTAAGCTAATAAATCCCCATTGTTAAAGTCAACCTATTTCTGGTATATTGCATTCCAGCATCTTTAGCAAACCAAATCACTGGCATTCTAATCATACTAATTATTTGTCAGTAATATAAATTACAAATATATTCTCCTGGTTTATGGTATGTTTTTCACTTTATTATTTTTACTTTTTGATGATGAGAAATTCTTAATTTTATTACAGTAAAATGTATTAAATTTTTCCTTTTAGGAATAGCACTTTTTAAATCTAGAAATATATTCTCCTATAGATTCTTATAAATGTTTTTAAGTTTTATTTTACATTTAACTATTTAATGCATCTGAAAGATATTTTATCTATGGAAAAGTAAATAACGTAATTTCTTTTTTTCTATATGGATATCCAATTATTCCAGTAAGGTATTCTATTTGAAATAAAACCTGAAATATAGTAGAATGAGACCCCTATATCCACACACATAGAGGCACACACACACCCTGACTGTTTTTTTTCCCTTCAGGAAAATCTTAGTTATTTCTGGCCCTTTTTCCTTCCACCCAACTTTTGTAAAAAGTTTGTCAAAATCTAAAAAACACTTTACTTGGATATTTATTGTAATTGCACTGACTCTTTATATCAATTTGAAGAAAACTGTTATCTTTATGATAGTTGGTCTTATTATCCATAATCAAATGATGTCATAATTTATATAATTCTTCTTTAATATTTTTCAATAAAGTTTTATAATCGTTAAAAAATCAATTGGCCATATACAGAATGGGAGAAACTATTTGTAAGCCACATATCTGATAAGGGTTAAATATCCAGAATATATAAAGAACACCTACAATTCAACAACAAAAACACAAACAACCCAATTTAAACATGGGTCAAGGATTTGAATAGCCATTTCCACAAAGATCTACAAATTGCTGATAAGCACATGAAAAGATGCTCAGTATCATTAACCATTTGTGAAATGTAAATCAAAACCACAATGAGATACCACATTTCATGCCCACTACAATGACTACTATTTAAAAAAAAAAGTTAAATAGGAAGTGTTGAAAAGGCTATGGGGTATAGGAACTCTGGTACACTGTTAGATACAGAAATATAAAATGGTGCAGCTACTGTGGAAAACAGTTTGGTAGTCCCTCAGAAAATTAAATACAGAATTACCACATAACTCAGCAATTCCACTCCTACATATATACCCAAAAGAATTAAAAGCAAGGACTTGGACAAATATTTGTACACCAATGTTCGTCGTAGAATTATTCACAATAGACATAAGGTGGAAGCAACCCAAGGGTCCATCAATACATAAATAGATAAACAAAATGTAGTATATCCATAAATGGAATATTATTCCACTGTTAAAAAAAAAGTGAAGTGCTGGTAAGCTACAACATGATGAAACTTGAAGATGTTATGTTGAATGAAAATAAGCCAAACACAAAAGGAGAAATATTGTATGATATTTCTTATATGAAATGCTTAGAATAAATAAATTCATAGAGACAGAAAGTGAAATCATGGCTATGATTTATTGCCAAATGAGTATAAATTTTGTTTTAGGATGAAGAATATAGTCTGGAAATAGATAGTGGTGAAAGTTACACAGTATTTTTAATGTACTCAATGTCAAAGAATTGTTCATTTAATGTGTTTAAAATAATTTTATGTTATACATATATATATATTTCACAATACAATGTTTTTAAAGAATTAATAAAACATGGCCGGTCTCGAAAAAACTATGGGAAAGTGGTTAAAATGAGAAATATTATATTGTAAATAGGTTACCACAATAAAATATTTTTAAAAAGAAAATCAATTGGCCATATTGGTGAGGGTCTATTTCTGGAATTTTAATTCAATTCCATTGGTCTGTATGTCTGTCCTTGTGGCACTGCCATGCTGTTTTGATTACTATAGCTTTATAATAAGTTTTAAAATCAGGATATTGAGTCCTCTCACTTCGTTCTTCATTTTTAAGTTGATTTTGGCTATTCTGAGCCCCTTACTCCTCCATATAAATTTAACAATTAGCCTTGTTTATTTCTTTTTTTAAATTATTTCTTTTTTATTGATATATATTATATATTCACACACCATGTAATCATCCAAAGTGTACAATCAATGGTTCAAAATATTATGATATAGCTGTGCACTTCTGACAATTAGCTTTTATATTTCTGCAAAGAAGGCTGTTAGAATTTTTATTGGGATTGTGTTGAATCTGTAAATTGCTTTGGGTAGACTCAAGATCTTAACAATATTTAGTCTTCTAATCCATGATTATGGAATGCCTTTCAATTTATTTAGATCTTCTCTGATTTATTTTAGCAATGTTTTGTAGTTTTCTGTGTACCATTCCTTTACATCCTTGGTTAATTTTATTTCTAGATATATGCTTCCTTTGCTTGCTACGGGAAATGGAATTTCCCAATTTCCTCTTCATATTGTTCATTACAGGTGTGTAGAAACACTTATTGACTTTTGCATATTGATCTTGTATCTCACCAATTTTCTGAATTAGTTTATTAGCTCTAATAGCTTTGTTGTAGATTTTTCAGGATTTTCTATATTTAGGATCATGTCATCTGCAAATAAGGAAAGCTTTACTTCTTCCTTTCTGATATGGTTGCCTTTTATTTATTTATTTATTTATTTTATTATTATTTTTTTTTTTAGATTATACCATCTCAATCTTTATTGTCTATCTTTCTTTCTGATTTCATTTGTGCCCCCAACCCTCCTCCCTCTATCATTCTCACTCATTCAGCTTCATTCACTGTTTTAACATAATTGTATTACAGTAGTATTGTGCTGTCCATTTCTGAATTTTTACATTCAGTCCTGTTGCACAATCTGTATCCCTTCAGCTCCAATTACCCAATATCTTACCCTATTTCTATCTCCTGATGGTCTCTGTTACCAACAAAATTCTTCAAGTTTATTCACTAATGTCAGTTCATATCAGTGAGACCATACAGTATTTGTCCTTTTGTTTTTGGCTAATCTCACTCAGCATAATGTCCTTAAGGTCCACCCATGTTGTTACATGTTTTATAACTTTATTCTGTCTTACAGCTGCATAATATTCCACTGTATGTATATACCACAGTTTGTTTAGCCACTCATCTGTTGATGGCCATTTGGGCTGTTTCCCTCTCTTCACAATTGTAAATAATGCTGCTATAAACATTGGTGTGCAAATGTCTGTTTGTGTCCTTGCCCTCATGTCCTCTGAGTAGATACCTAGCAATGGTATTGCTGGGTCATATGGCAATTCTATATTTAGCTTTTTGAGGAATTGCCAAACTGCCTTCCACAGTGGTTGCGCCATTTGACATTCCCACCAACAGTGGATAAGTGTGCCTCTTTCTCCACATCCTCTCCAGCACTTGTCATTTTCTGTTTTATTGATAACGGCCATTCTGGTGGGTGTGTGATGATATCTCATTGTGGTTTTGATTTGCATTTCTCTAATAGCCAGGGAAGTTGAGCATCTCTTCATGTGCCTTTTGGCCATTTGTATTTCCTCTTCTGAGAAGTGTCTGTTCATGTCTTTTTCCCATTTTTTAATTGGGTTGGCTGTCTTTTTGTTGTTGAGTTGAACAATCTCTTTATAAATTCTGGATACTAGACTTTTATCTGATATGTTGTTTCCAAATATTGTCTCCCATTGTGTAGGCTGTCTTTTTACTTTCTTGATGAAGTTCTTTGATGAGCAAAAGTGTTTAATTTTGAGGAGTTCCCATTTATTTATTTATTTCTTCAATGCTCTTGCTTTGGGTGTAAGGTCTATAAAACCGCCTCCAAGTACAAGATTTATATTTCCCTGCATTTTCTTCTAACAGTTTTATGGTCTTAGAGCTAATGTTTAGGTCTTTCATCCATTTTGAGTTAACTTTTGTATAGGATGTGAGATATGGGTCCTCTTTCATTCTTTTGCATGTGGATATCCAGTTCTCTAGGCACCAAGAGACTGTTCTGTCCCAGGTGAATTGGCTTGACTGCCTTATCAAAGATCAATTGTCCATAGATGAGAGGGTCTATATCTGAACACTCTATTCGATTCCATTGATCAATAGATCTATCTTTATGCCAGTACCATGCTGTTTTGGTCACTGTTGCTTCATAATACGCCTTAAAGTCAGGTAGTGTGAGACCTCCGACTTCATTTTTTTTTCCTCAGGATACTTTTAGCTATTCGGGGCACTCTCCACACCCGGGTTCAGGCACTCACCTCCACACCTGGGCTGCAGGGGCTCACCTCCACACCTGGGCTGCGGGGGCTCACCTCCCTTTTATTTATTTTTGATGCCTGATTGCTCTGACTAAATTTTCTAGTAAAATGGTGAATAGCAGTGGTGATAGTGGACATCCTTGTCTTGTTCCTGATCATATAGGGAAAGCTTTCAGTCTTTCACCAGTGAGTATAATATTAACTGTGGGGTTTTTTTATAGCTGCCTATTATTATGTTGCCTTCTATTCCTAGTTTTCTAACTTTTTTTTTTCAAAAAGGGGTACTGGATTTTGTTAAATGCCTTTTCTGCCTCAATTTAGATAATGTTCTTTTCTTTCATTCTATTTATGTGGGTTCTTACATTGATTGATTTTCTTATGTTGAACTGTCCTTGGATTCTTGGGATAAATCCAAGATCACGGTGCATAATCCTTTTAATGGGATATTGTATTCATTTTGCTGTATTTTGTTGAGGATTTTTTTGCATTTACATATAAGGGGTATTGGTTTGTCATTTTCTTTTCTTGTGATATGTTTATCTATATTTGGCATAAGGTTGATGCTGGTCTCATAGAATGAGTTAAGATGTATTTCTGCTTCAGTTTTTTGGGAAAGTTATAGCAGTGTTGGTGTTCATTCTTCTTTGAATGCTTGGTAAAATTCATCAATGATGTAAACCTTCTGGCAACGTGGGACAGAAATCCTAGAATGAGCTGGGATTGAGAAAACCTTCTCAACCAAAACGGGGAAGAGACAAATGAAACAAAATAAAGTGTTAATGGCTGAGAGCTATCAAACAGAGTCAAGAGGTTATCATGGAGGTTAGTCTTATGTATTATATAGATATCATCTTTTTAGTTAAGGTATATTGGAGAGGCTGGAGGGAAGTGCCTGAAAATGTAGAGCTGTGTTCCAATAGCCTGTTTCTTGAAGATGATTGTATAATGATATAGCTTTCACAATGTGATTGTGTGATTGTGAAAACCTTGTGTCTGATGCTCCTTTTATCTACCTTATGGACAGATGAGTAAGACATATGGATTAAAAATAAATAAATAATAGGGGGAACAAATGTTAAGACTAATTTAGGAGATGAAATGCTAGTGATCAATGAAAGGGAGCGGTAAAGGGTATGGTATGTATGAATTTTTTTCTTTTTCTGAATTGATGCAAATGTTCTAATAAATGATCATGATAATGAATATACAACTATGTGATGATATTGTGAGTTATTGATTATATACCGAGAATGGAATGATCATATGGTAAGAATGTTCATGTTTAAAGGTTGTTATGTTTAAAAGAAATTTAAAAATTAAAAAAAAAATTCACTAATGAAACCATTTGGTCCTGGGCTTTTCTTTGCTGGGAGGTTTTGATTCAATCTCTTCATTTGGTATTTGTCTGTTGAGATCTTCTCTTTCTTCTTGAATCAGTGTAGGTAGTTTGTGCGCTTCTAAGCATTTGTCCATTTCATCTAGAGTTTCTAATTTGTTGGTATGCAATTGTTCACAGTATCCTCCTATGATCATTTTTATTTCTGTAAGGTCAGTAGTAATGTCTCCCCTTTCATTTCTGATTTTTGTTACTTGTGCTCTCTCTTTTTTTTTTCTTCATCAGTTTAGCTAAACATTTGTTTATTTTGTTGATCTTTTCAAAGAACCAACTTTTGGTTTGATTGGTTTTTTGAATTTCCATGTCATTATAGCCCCTCTAATCTATGTTATTTCATTCCTTCTGTTTGCTTTATGTTTGGCTTGCCCATCTTTTTCTTGGTCCTTCAGTTATAAGGCTAGGTCTCTGATTTATGACCTTTCTTATTTTTTACTTAATGTAAGCATTAAGAGTTGTCAATTTTCTGCTCATCTCTACCTTTGCTGCATCCATAAATTTTGCTATGTTGTATTTTCTTTTCCATTTGCCTCAAGATATTTCCTAATTTTCTTTGTGATGTCTTCTTTGACCCATTGGTTGTGTAAGAGTGCGTTGTTTAACTTCCACGTTTGTGCATTTTCCAGTTCTCGCTCTGTTATTAATTTCTAGCATCATTCCACTGTGGTTAAAGAAGATACATTGTATGATTTCAATATTTGAAAGTTATTGTGACTTTTTATATGACCTAAATCAATCTATCCTGGAGAATGACCCATATGCACTAGAGAAGAATATGCATTTTTGTGTTGGATGAAGTATTCTTTATATGTCTGCTAGAACTAGTTGGTTTGCAGTTTCATTCAGGTCTTTTCTTTCCTTATTTCCTTTTTTCTGTCTGGATGCTTTATCCATTATTGAAAGTGACATATCGAAGCTTCCTTTTATTAATATAGAACTATTTCTTCCTTCAAGACTGTCAATATTTGCTTCTATTTTGGGGTTCTTTATTAGGTACATATATATTTATAATTACTTGCTGAATTGATCCCTTCATCAATATATAGTGACCTTTGTCCCTTGTAACAGTTTTTTAATGCAACATTATTGAAATATATTATATAATTACATACTGTATAATCATCCAAAGTGTACAATCAGTGGTTCACAGTGTCATCAGATAGCTGTGCATTCATCATCACAGTTGATATTTGAACATTTTTATTACTCCAAAAAAAAAGTAAAAACAACACCCAAACATCCCATGTCCCCCCCTAGTCCCCCTTTTATTTATTTATGTTTTGACTTTATTTTCTTACTCATCTGTCCGTATTCTGGATAAAGGGAGCGTCAGTCACAAGGTTTTCATAATCACATGGCCACACTTTTTGTTTCTTTCCTTGTTTTTTACATGGGCAGGCATCAGGAAATGAACCCAGATCTCTGGCATGGCAGGCAAGAACTCTGCCTGCTGAGCCACCATGATTCTGATGTTTTTTTTTTCTTTTGCATCAGCAGGCACCAGGAAACTAACCTGCACAAGACCACACTTTAAAAGCTATATAGTTATGCAATCATCTTCAAGAATCAAATCTATTAGTGATTGTAGCACGATAATATAAGTACACTGAATGAAGCTGTATGTGGCTATGATTAAAAGAGAAGGACTAGGGACACGTATGAAACCGGAAGGAAAGACAGAGGATAAAGACTGAGACGGCATAACTTAGGAATGCCTAGAGTGGACAATGATATGGCGATTAAATGTACAAATAAAAAAAGTTTTTGCAGAAGGGAGAACAAATGAATGTCAATATTGCTGGGTGTTGAAAATAGATGGTGTATGGGAAAAAGTACAATCAATACAAGCTAGGGTCTATAGTCAACAGAAATATTGTAATATGCTTCCAGTGAATGTAACAAAGGCATTATGCCAAAACTAAATGTCAGCAGGTGGGGGGAATAGGAAAGGGATATGGATTTTTTTGCGGAGGAAAAAGGAAATGTCTTCAGACAGAGTATGGTGTCGAAGGCATGTTTATACACTTAGGTTGGATTGTATGACGTGTGAACAAAACTGTTTAAAAATGAACAGAATGAGGGCGGGCCGCGGTGGCTCAGCGGGCAAAGTGCTTGCCTGCTATGCCGGAGGACCTCGGTTCGATTCCCGGCCCCAGCCCATGTAACAAAAACGGAGAAACAGAATACAATAAAACAAGAAAATGTTTAAAGATGTTTCCCTTTCTTCCTTCCTTCCTTCCTTCTCTCTGTCTTTCCTTAAAAAAAAAAAAAAAAAAAAAATGAACAGAATGAAACAAAGTGCTAGAGAAAAATTTGGAGCAAGAGATGTACCTATTCACTGTCGGTAGGGAAACAGAGATGCAGCCTTTTGTAGGGCAGTGTGGTGGTTCCACAGGAGGCTCGGGGTGGGGCTGCCATATGATGCTCATTAACACCTGGAGGAACTGAGTGTGGGGACATGAATGGACAGTTGCACACTGGCGTTTATGGTGGCAGTGATCCAGATCCACAATGAATGGAAGTGGCCTAAAGGTACAGCAGCTGAGGAATGGAAGGTGGAACTATGGTGTATACATACAATGGATTATTGAGCAGGCTGCAAGAAGGAATGAAGTTGTGAGTCCTGCAACTAGGTGAACAAACCTTAAGGACTGTATGTTGAATGAAATGTCAGGAACAAAAAGACAAATATTATCATGCCTCGATCATATGGACTGACTATAATATAAAAATTCGGTGAAATAAAGTCGAGAGCATGGGTTATCAGGTAGGGGCCTATTGTAAAGGGTCCTAGACTACAAGCCCTTACAGCAGTCACATGTATTCAGGAGATGTCACTGTTTGTTCTAAACTCTGAGATAACTGAGCTGTTTGTACAAACCATGGTCATTCCCAGAAACTTCGGGTATTTATTTGACACCTGAGATTCAGAGTTAGAGTTCTGAAGTTATGAAAGTCAGCAATACCCAATACAGGAACTGCTTAAAAAGTTGAAAAAGTGATCAGACTTCAAGTAGAGAGATGAAGGAAGCTGATCTGAATAGGACGAAGGTATATCAGAACAAACGGTAAAGGATGATGTTGTCCATATTTTAAAACTTCAACTTCTGTGTGAGACTAAAGGGAAAGATGTTTATTGAGTGCAAAATTTATATTTTAGGTAGTGCATTTTCTATTTTAATTTGTATGGTCAGTTTAGCAGAACACCATAATTACATGGAATCTTGAATAGGACATGAGATTTTGTTGGTTTGTCCAGGTTAGTATGATGCCCTGATAAATCCCAGAGTAATTTAGACAGTGAATAAAGAAGAATTTACAAAAAAATGGGTAGAAAGGAGGAAATATTCAACTTCTTCATTTGGAAAATTTCTGATATTCTTGCAAGCAGTGGGGATAAAGAACTCAAAAGGTCAAGCCCTTAATTTTGGGGTTTGCCCTTATGAAATACTCCTGCAAAAGATAGGCTAAGCCTACCGAAAATTGGGTCTAAGAGTCACCCTCAGAGAACCTCTTTTGTTGCTCAGATGTGGCCTCTCTCTCTCTAAGCCAGCTCAGCAGGTGAACTCACTGCCCTACTCCTACATGGGACATTACTCCCAGGTGTGTAAATCTCCCTGGTAGCATGGGACAGAAATTCCAAGATGAGCCAGGACCTGGCATCAAAGGATTGAGAAAGCTTTCTTGACCAAAATGGGGAAGAGAGTAATGAGACAAAATAAAATTTCAGTGGCTGAGAGATTTCAAACAGAGTTGAAAGGTTATCCTGGAGGTTGTTCTTATGCATTATATAGATATCCCTTTTTAGTTTATGGCTATTAGAGTGGGTAGAGGAAAGTTCCTGAAATTGTTGAGCTGTGTTCCAGTAGCCTTGATTCTTGAAGATGATTGCATAACAATATAGCTTTTACAATGTGGCTGTGTGATTGTGAAAACCTTGTGTCTGATGCTCCTTTTATTTAGGATACAGACAGATGAGTAAAACATATAGATTAAAAATAATAGGGGGAACAAATGTTAAAATAAAAAGATACATATTGAGTAGATGGAAATATTAGTGGTCAATGAAAGGGAGGGGTAAGGGGTATGGTATATATGAGTTTTTTCTTTTTTCTTTTTATTTTTTTTTCTAGAGTGATGCAAATGTTCTAAAAAATGATCATGGTGATGAATACACAACTATGTGACGATATTGTGAGCCACTGATTGTACACCATGTACGCAATGTTTGTATGTTAAGAGCATATGTGCTTGTATGTTGTTTTATCAATAAAAACTTCTTTAAAAAGATGGCTCTGCTAGTTTTTGCTAGAGATTCTGTGGGGGGACAGCACCATGGAACATCTTACACTGTCACCTTGGTCAACAGACGTCCAGCTGTTCTTGTTAGGGCTGCTCAAGACCTCATTCCAGGTTCACCTTCTCCAGGAAATCTTCCCTAATTCCCACCCACTCACCCAATTCAGGCTAATTCTGCCCTTTGCCTCCTGGTCCTATCTTAGCTTTTGCCATACCTGGTATCACTGGTCATTGCCTACCAAACAGCCATTTTGCTTGACCCCTTCATCCTTGCCACTAGAGCCCCTACTTCTTCAGGTGGCGATGTGTCCAGACCCAGGCGATGAATCATGATTGGTCTAAGCTAGCAGCTGTTCCCAATTGTCTGACCCTTACCTTCCCAGCCTCCCTGGTAGCATTCCCACTCTGTTCTGTTCCCCTTTGCTAGACCCGCATTTTCCTAACTCTCCTTAGAGCATTTCCCCTCAGTTCTGGCCAATAAGACATGAGAGGTAATTTGCTAGGGGACTTCTGGGAAATGCTTCCCTTCCCTAATGAAAACAGAGCCCCATTTTCCCTCTGGACTTTTTTTCTTTTCTAACTTTGAATATAATTTAGCAGACATAATGTTTGGTACCCTAGCAGCCACCTTCTTACCATGAGGTACGAAGCCTGAGCTTTTTTGTAACATCATTGAACACTTTCACCAAACCTGGAGCCACCTGCTTCCAGGCCTCCTGCTGTGAGACCGATACGCATCATTATTACTCAAGCCACTGTCCCTAGAGTATTCTGTTCCTTGAGACCAAAAGCATTTCTGATATACCATACTACATGAAAATGTCCTTTTGTGGAGCCCATCTCCACGACTTCACTCTATCATACTCCTTGAGGGCAGGAATGCTGTCTTATTCCCAGACCCTAACACAATGCCTCAATAAATGATGCTTTAGCTGAACTGAACTAACAACCTTTCTTTTCTGGCCATTATGAAGAAGGAGGTGGGCTCATTCTAATCTCAGATTTCTCCTATCACTCTACTCTGCCAATCAATCCCTCCTTCCTCCATTCACTTCCCTCAGCACTCTGAGAGATGAAATGGTCCCCAAAACCAGTTGAGAACTAGCCCCAGCGTGTGTTCATAGATGAACATCAAGAAATCATTTTCCATGTCCACCTGTTTCCCTGGTGGCTAATGGGCAGGACATGCCCACAGGGGCCTCTCTCCTGTTGGCCCCATCCAGAAGGTCACTCCTGCCCAGGGTCTCGATCTAGATTCCTACTGTCTTAGGAAATCTCACCTTCACTCTCTTTAGGAATAGAAATTCCTCAGAGGTATAAACTTGGCCTTCAGTATGAACTCCAGGCCTAGCCAAGTGCAGATACCTAATGAACAAAGAGGACATCTTAGCCAGCCACTGCTATCTGCCCTACCTACTGCTGTTCTTGGTGCTTGGCTTGGGAAAATGTTAATCTAAAATGAACCCTCACCCCTGTGCTCTATTCCTGCTCATTAATAATATTAATGTACCTAACTATTAAAGGTACAGAGTGTGTGTTTTGAAGCTTAATGAATGCTGAGCACTTAAACCACTAAGACCATTTCATATTGATGACTGACGGCTCCAAATACGTGCCCTAAGGACTGAACACAGAACTTGTCTTTTCATAAACTGTAATAGAAAGTATATCCCAGGGACACATCTACATTTTGCCATGTTCTTGCCTGGTCACCAACCTCAGGTCAGGGTTCTCCCAGTCACCCTTCAATCCCTCTGTCAAGCCTGCAGACCTACACTGCGCACAGGGTCCATGCCTGGGCCACCTGAGGGCCTCCAATACATCCATCAACTTGTACTTCCACCAACCAAGCCAAGTGTGTCCTGAAAGGCCGTTGTGTTTGTTCCTAAACCTGTTTGCCAGTTGCGCTTGTTATTATAATTATGTATTTTAATTAAATATGACACAAACCAATAAAATTTCACTGTGACAAGAAAGAGTTTCTCCCCCCCTCCACCCAGGCCAAGTTAAATACTTTGAAAGTATGGTAATGGCAAACTGCTTTAAAAAAATTTGCCATTGAATTAGGGGTAGGAGAGAAAGGCTGAAAAGAGTGATGTGGACAGGTTGGGTAGGGCGGCAGCAGGGAGAGGGGCATCTAAAAATATGGAAGGACTCCAGCTTTGATTGATTCTCAAGAGCCATGTAGTTTTTACTACTTTAAATAAACCCCAGAGAAGACAGACCACCATGAAGTGGTTTATGCAAGAAGACTATTCAGGGTTGAGGAGGGCCTGTGACCAGGGGAAGGCTATGGTCATACATCAAAATATTGGTGTGTATTAGCAATTCATAGGGGTCTCCAGTTAATACGAAATGTTTACGCTGTAGAGGTTCCATTTGTTGATCAGCCCTATACAAGCCTCAATCGTAGTGGATGGGAAAGCTTCACTGTGCCTCTGCAAGCCCTTTAGCAAAGGTTTTATCCCACTGAACCTTCATTTCCTTGTGAACAATCACTGGACTTACTTCAGAGGGCTGTGAAGTTAATTGGAGGCTGAAGTGGTTAGCACCCAGCACTCCACTCTCCATTTTCACAAATGGTGCCACCATCCAAGCAATTAATCAAGCCGGAAATCTTGGAACCACCCCAGGCACCTCCCCTTCCCTTCCAATTCCTTCTACCCAGGCTATCACCACATTTCTGCCAAGTCTACTGCCAAAAAATCTCCTGACTCTGTCCTTGGCCCTCCATCCCCAATGTAACTGCCCCGGACCAAGCTGCCACCATCTCTTGACTGGTTGACAGAACTAATCCCCTATCTGGTCCCACTCCTTCCACCCTCACCCCCACTGTGGAGTCCAGCCTCCATATAACAGTCACATTCAAAAAGCACGAATCCAATCATGTCACTCCTCTGCTGAAAACTTTCCAGTAACTTTCCAAACTCTTTCAAACGGTCAACAAAGCCCTATACACACATTTACACACACACACAGATCTCCGGAGGCACCAATCATGTGTCAGTTCCTCAAATACACCCTGTCTCTTCTTGCCCCAGGCCTTTGGACATACCGTGCCTGCTGTCTGGGATTGTCCTCATTCCCTTTTGACCTGGTTAGAGCCGACTCATCCTCCAGGCCTCCGAGCAAATGCCGTTTCCCCCGGAATGTTCCCTTTCACTTATACAGAAATATTTTTCTGGCACCTTCTACATGCCAGACACTGATCCAGGCACTAAGAATACAACAGTGCACAAAACAGACAAAATCCTCCCCCTCATAAAGATCACAATCTAATGAGGAAGAATGGTAGCAATTAACACAACAAGATTTTCAGAAGATGGTAGTAAAAGCATCTATCGAGATAGGATTCCTATTATTAGAAGAAATAAATTATAGATAGTTTAAGTTGCTCAAGGAAATTAAATTCCACAAGATCTCAAAGACATTTTTGTACACCAGTGGCTATTAAAATTTAGTTCTAGGAGGTTGTTACCATTCGCATAATTTTGAAAATGGGACTGCGGCATGTTCCTTCCATCAAAAAATAAAATAAAATAGAACGGCGCTGGTCATGGATATACACACACGAACACGATACCTCAAAAGCAAAATACGGAGCCCAGCATAGGCTCACACAGGTATTTGCACAAAGATACATCAAACTCACAATCTCTGTGAGTCACACACACACACACATCACAAACCTAGAGGACACAATCGGTCAGGGTGTGAGACCAGCCCCGACCCCCCAGGCCTGACCCTGCTTGCTAGAGATAGGGTTTATGTGTACCAAGGTGGCATGGCCCCTCTTTCTAGGACATCATCATTCAGATAATAATCAGTCGATGAGGTGACCTTCAGTTCTCCCCCATCACCACCACCACTCACAACAGTTACCCAGCAATCAGACCTCTGGCAACAGTGGGGGTTAAATTATTAAAATTCTGTAGTGATTGTCGATGTGTGATCGTTTTCTACCCTGACCCTTATTCACCTCCCCAAGCCCAATATCACACTCAGTGCCCATCCCATCACCAACACAGACCAGCCCGGCTATGAAACCACTCATGCCACACTCACACAAGTGTGCTCACTCCCACAACTTTGCCCGGTGCCCCCCCACCTCGCCCCACCAGACACACCTGGAGACCTAGCACATATATACCCATTGGGAATTCACATGTACCCACAAAACACACACTCCACCCACACCACACAAAATTCCCACACCCACAAACCACACACTCCTATCATGCCAATCCCCACAACCCATGCGTGCGCAGGTCAGCCACCAGCCTTCTAGGAAAATGGTGGCCTCTGGGGTGTGAACCCAGGCTCTCCGCCCCCTCCACACACAGCCACCGGCTCTCCCCACCGCTGCCTGGAAGGCGTGACTCACTGCACTTATGCCCAGAGTCAGCCATGCAGGGCAAGGTGGTACCTCCCCCTGGTCCCAAGCCAGCCTCTAGGCTTCCCCATCGTCCACTGCCACCTGATGCCACTTGTCACCCCGCTTAAAAGCATCCAAAGCAGGGCCAAAGTCTTAAGGGACAAGGTCCTTCCTGAGTAGGGCAGGACGAGTCACAGGATCTGAGGTGACGTCAGGAGCTCAAGACATCGGGAACTCAGGGAGGGCTCGTCCTTGGGCAGAGGGCACAGCTGACTGCCCAGGTTCATGTGAACCTGGCGCCGCTGGGACACAGCTGGCCACGGCAGCAGTGCCGGGTGAATGGAGGGCAGTGGGGCAGCCTGGAGACAAGTCTGCCCTGTGGCTCTGGAGCATGGGGAAGGGGTAACCCTGTCCCTCCATCCTGGCTTCAGGGCTGGACTCCTGGGAGACTGCGGGAGCAGCAAGTCCAAGCAGCCAGCCAATAGAGTCATATTAGAAAGTGTCTGAAGGAAATCAGGCCAGAGCCCTCTCAGCGTGCCTAAGGCTCTTCTCTTCTGATCCCTGGGTACGAGGCAGAACCAGACTGCCGGCAAGTTCTGAGGAAAGCAGACATACAGAAAAGCCCTTCCCAGAGAATAGGAAAGAGGCTCTGAGGTCCCACGATTCCCTGACTTGGGAAGACAGCGAAGTGGAGCGTCAATTCTCCTCCAACCCGCAGGCTATTGACCAGCCACCTCCACCTAAGTCCCTACTTGCAAAGGTGACTATTCCCACGGACAAGGTGTGGCCAAATCCACCACCCCAGCCTGCCTGGCCCCTCCCAGCCCAGCCCTCTTACGAAGTGCTGAGGACAAGCAGTTTCTCTTCCTGGAGGCCCCTGGCAGGGTAAGGAGAGACAAATCTAATTACGCAGCAAGATGATGGAGAAGCAAAATGGAGCTACAGCAGGAGAAACCACGGGTGGAGTAAGAAAGGTCTGCCCGGTTGATAAAAAGACAAAATTTGCTTATCTTTTCATCTGGAAATAATTTCAAACGTACAGGGCAGTTGTAAAAATAGTACAAGACCAATACAGAGGACTCCAATATACCCCCTACCCAGATACCCAGATTCACTAACTTTCAACCTTTAACATTTTGCCACATTTCTTAAATCATTCTGTCATCTATCTGTCTGATAAAAGACAATCTGATTCAATGAACAAACATTGACAGTATCAGCTCGGTGTCGGGCACCCTACTGGGCGCTGGGACCACAGAGATGCGTGAAATGTGTCCTCTGCCCTCAGAGGGCTCAGTCCATAACGAGTGACAGTAACAACAGCTGGCAGCAGTGTGCTCATGACGTGTTAATTCCCTTTCTGAGTGCTTCATGAGTAGTTTGATCCTTGCCATCATTCCTGTGATCTTCATATGATTACTCCTCCTACTTCACAGATGGCAAAGAAAGTGAGGCAGGGAGGGATGGAGTCACTTGCCCCAGGCTGCTGAAGCCAGTGAGGGAGGAGTCTTTGCCCCCTTGCCCTCCCCGTCCTGTCTGACCAATGGCACCCATTCTCCCTCGTGCCGGGGCCTCAGCTCTCCCACCCACCCCTTCCTTCTTTCATCGTCACACTCAGGTTCTCTTTCCCCAGTCACCACACACTGGCTGAGCACCTACTATGCGCGTGGCGCTGTGCTGCAGTGGGGACACAGACATCAGTGGGGTGGTCCCACCGTTCGGAGCGTTCCTGAAGGAAAGCCCAGGAGACGGGTTGTGGCAACCCAGGGAGATGCCCTGGAACCACAGGTGAAGGAGCCGCACGTACGGCCTCAGGAGCTAGGGACAAAGTGTTAACTCCGAAGCCAGCCATTCTCAGGTGAGAGCATCTCTGGGGCAGGGGACCCAATAGAGGCTCCAGGGCAAACAGTGTCAAGGAAAGCAGGCGAGTGGGGTGCAGGCAGAACTGGCCCCCAGGCCACTAAGTTCCACACATGTCACTCCTCTGCTCCAGAGCTGTTTCCTCATCTCTGCCAAACCCAGGGGAAAGCATGTGTGCAAAGGGCTTGGGAAAAGATAAACCGTGAGGATGTGGCATTATTCGCCAACAGTTAAAAAGCGAATGGGAGTGCTGGCTTCGGCAGCACAGATACTCAAATTGGAACAATACAGAGAAGATTAGCATGGCCCCTGCGCAAGGGTGACACGCAAATTCACGAAGCATTCCGTATTTTTAAAAAAGAGTTAATAGGAATCTGGTGGAAGTTATCAGTTTTAAACATCCCCCCAAAAGACAAAAGGTTCACACGTTTGAAGAGCTCTATAAACCAGAAGTAGGAAAGGGAAGCGAGTGGAGATCAAGCCTTCCGAGAAGTGAGGATGGTAGGCTTTCCTGCAAAACCCATCCCCATGCCTCCTTCAGGAACCAGAGGAGCCCAAAGGAGGCCCCTCCTACTGGGCAAGCCCCTCAGAGCCAATGCCCTGATCCCTGACCCCAGAGAGTCCCAGGCTGCCACATCCAACCACAAACGTAGACACGTACAACCCTGGAACCTGAGGCTGTAGCAGACAAGCCAGCCTGGCCAAGCTCAGGGCCACTGAGGTTTTCATATTAGGTGACGAGGCTGGATGGGGAAAATCTTGGAAGCTTTCTGGAGACTGGCTGAATTCATCTGGTGGGGAAATAGTAGACCCATCCCACACAGTGGCCAAAAGCACAGAGCTCTGATGAAGCACAGACCTGGGGTCATGTCCTCCTAGGCCGCTTGTTCTCTATGTGATCCCAGAGCAGTTACATAAGCTCTCTGAGCTTTCCCTATCCACGCTGGTAAAAATGGGAATGAAAGAAGTACCCTTCTCATGGGACTGTTGCAAGGATTGCACATGAATCTATGTGTTATGCCCAGGGCCCAACAAAGGGTGGCTATTGATATCATGCTTATTACTTGTTATCCTGCCTTCCCAAGGTTGGAAGGGAGGACAAAAATTGAGAGTGGAAAGATGGGAGGGGGGGAGTGCTGCTGGGTCAGAACAGGGGGTGTCCCAGGGCCCTTTCCAAGTTTGACCTCTTATGGTTCCAACACCCTCCCTCACCCTGTTTTTCCAGGAACCCCACCTCCCCCTACCCACTGTGAAAATCCTGAGCCTGCCGTGCTTTATTTCTCCCCCAAATCACCCTCCTAGCAGAGCTGGGGGGCAGCACACTGGACTTTACCCTCCATTTGGGGCTCACAAGTTCCCTGGGCTGTTTGCCCTTAAAGATGCAGGTCCCTCCCCATGGCCTGAGTCTCACCAGGAGAGCTTCAGGGTGGAGGCAGCCCCCAACAGCATGTGCTCCTTGGAAGCCATCAGCTTCCTCTTCCAACCCCTTCCTGGCCCTGCCCTGGGCCACCCCTCTGTCACCACCTTCCACCCATCCTACCCACCCATCCTCACACATACTGACATCTGGGTCTATTGGTGACCCCACAGGTAATCATTAACTCCGAGGAGGAGGCGCTGGCCCTTTAAGGCTGCCCTGGGAAGAGATGACAAAATCACCCCACTGGACTTTGTGCCCTGAGGCTGGAAGGGAAAGAAGGCCTAAGAGCTGTGAGTGAGAGCTGGCCCAGGCAGGCCTGGGGCTGTGAAGCCCACCCAAACTGCTGCTCTGCGGGGCCCAGGAGAGCCCTCCCCCTTCTCTTTGCCCCAGTGGGCTTGGTCTGCATGGAAATAATGATTACTGCCATGCACTCGGGTCCCCAGGAGGGAGCCTCTCTGATGGGTGCCCTCTTTGCCTGCATTGCTAGGCTTCCTTCACATTCTACCTCCTTCCATCAGGGAGCCCAGTTTGGACCATCTTTCAATGCCCATCTGCCATTGTGATAGGATGACCCAGGGGAGTCCGAAACGCTGACCTAGTGAAAGTACAGCCCTAGGAAAGGCAGCGGGAGGCAGTGGGACCTGTTGGAGAGGGCACAGGAGTAGCAGTCAGGATGCCTGGGTTCTGGACCCAGCTCTGCCCTGAGTCACGGTGTGGTGGGCGCAGCGTCCAGCCTATCGAAGGCACTCAGCAAACATCTTTCGAGTGAATAAATGAATGAACAAGATGGTTTTTAAAAGCGCAGCACTGGACACAGAAGGAAGCTCCAGGTCTAAGTCAGGATATGCAGGTTTGGCCAAGGATGAACCCAAGCTCTTTCACTGAAAGGCTGAGCAAACTAGAAAAGAAATCTGACCTCCCTGGCCTTCATCTGGCCCAGATCCCTCAGGCTAGTTAGTTGGTGAGCATTAATTAGGGGCCTTCTGTGTGCATGACACCAGGGAAGGGGTCAGAGGGTCACGTGAGGGGATTGGAAGAGTCTGCCTTCACAGAGCTCATTGGGGTTGAATTCAGCTACTTAAAATAATCTAAGAGCAGCGGCAAGAAGAAATCAGAATGGCATAGACAGACAGACCAAAGGTAGGAATGGGGAGATGCAAAGAACAGGTGGTGGTTATCCCAGGAGGTTTCCTAAAGGAGGGGAGTTCTGAACTATGGATCTAGGACATTAGTCTCATTCATTCACTCATTGATTCATTCATTCATCCAAATAGACATTCTTGAAAGCCAAGCACTAAGGATACCAAGGTAAATGAACATAGTTCCTCTCTCAAGGAGTTAACAGCCTCACTGTAAAGTCGGGCATCTGAATTCAGGGGGCCACCCAGTCCGAGATGTGACCTGATAGATATACAGACCATACACTACAGAAATGCCAGAAACTGGAAGAGTGGGGAGCATCTCAAATGAGTTCATCTTAAAGGAACCCCCACCCAAACCTTCTCTGTGGGCCTCAGCCTCAAAGAGAGCAGGAGATGCAGGTAATGGAAGGAGGGCTGGAAAAGTCTTTGTAGGTCCCTGACAAACAAACAAGGCCAATGGGACCTGTTGTTTTTACAGGTTCTTGGTGACCTCACCTTTGGCCAACAATTTCCTGGCACTGGTTCAGGCTGCCAAGGGGAGGTAAAGGGGGAGGAAGAGGAGGGTAAATAGCAAGTGAGGCCAAAGGTGGCCCTAGAAGGCAAGGGGCACATTCCGAAAAGTTTCCCCTACCTGGGGCCTATGACAGAGCCCAAAGTCCGATGCTGAACCCACACCTGCTTTCCGGGAAAGGCCATAAATACTGGAGTACCCACCAGAAAAGATGCTTGAGGCTGCCTGGGAATACCCCTTTCCCCCACTTTGCAGCCCAGCTCAGCAATTCCCAAAGTGCCACCTTCTCCAGGAGGCCTTCTTGGATTGGTTGAGCATGACCTCTTCCTCCACCTCCACCTCCTCCTCTCTGCAGAGCAGTGCAGGGGGCGCACCTGGGATTTCTCGGCCAACAGCCAGGTTCCTGGCCCACTCTGCCCTCGCAGGCTATGTGGCCTCGAGCAAGTCACTGCACCTCAACAAACCTCAGTTTATTACCTGCAAAATGGGGGTGCTGGTGAGGAACATTTTCACAGGACTTTTGGAAGCAGTAAACACGATGATGTCAATGAAATAAAGTGAAGCATCATGACTCACGATTACCCGCTAGAGATCACCCACACTTCTCATTTTACTGGTGAGGAAAGCTAGGTCCAGAAAGACATGAAAAAAGACAGAGGATTGGTTCTCTCCTTCCTCCTATTTCCCATCTTCTTAGCCCAGGCTGGGCTCTAAATATGGGTTCTTAAACTTTGAGGGGCAGAGATCCCTTGGAGAATCCAATGAAAGCTAAGGACTTTATCTCCCCCAAATACATTCATTCTCATACCCCCAAGACTGTGCAGACAATGTCAGGGGGTTCATGTGCCCTAGGATGGGAAACCTGGTTCGGTGACACAGCCGAAAAGGAGAGAGACTATCCCTGTCTTAGGCTGTGCCCCCCTGGGGACAGTTCCAAGGGATCAGGAATCGACAGGAACAAAGCCTAAGCTCAGGGAAGCAAGCCTCACCCCAAGGCCCTGGGAAGTCCTATCTGCGCCCACAACGAGTCCCTGAGCAGATTTTCTTCCCTCCCGCAACCAGCCTTCCTTTAATCCATCAAAAATGCCCTGCCCACAGCTTTTCTCCTGAACTGGGTAATTCTATTCCAGTCTTTTGGAAAGTTTACTAGAACGTTAGAGACTGTCTTTTCCACCTCTTTATCTTTACAGAAAAGGAATATCAGTAAAAGGTATACTGACTTACTTAAAGCCACCCAGATAATCAGGACAGGAGTCGGGATGCCTTAACCATCTCAGCCCCAAAGTCAATGCCAAGGGCCTACGGTGTGCGCATTCTGTGCCCTGCTGAAGGGGGGAGGCTGTCAAAAATTGATGAGCTATAGCTTAATTGACCAAGCAAGTCTAAAACCTCAGAATGAGGGTGCAAACACGGTTACCAAGCTCCTGATTGTGTAAGAGAGATAAAAATCTCTAGAAGTTTGGCAAAGTAGATTTGGGGTATTTGTTCATTCATTCATTCCACAAATATTTATGGAACTAGATGTGGAGGATACAGTAGTAAATCACCCAAACTGCTCTCCCAGAATGCCAGGAAGGAAGAAAGACAGTAAACAAGCAGACAAGTAAAATTATTTTAGCTAGAGATAAATGCTATGAAGGAAAGAAAAAGGGTGACATGTGAGTGACTTGATGGTGTCATTTATATTACAGGGACCTTGGTGGGGGCTCAAGGAAGGCTTCTTGGAGGAGGTGACAAATTGAGCTGAGTCCCGAATGGTGAGATGGAGGCACATGAACATTCTGGAGGCAGAATGTTCTAGGGTAAGGGAACAGCAAGTGCAAAGTTCCTAAGGCAGATGTGAAGCTGATAGGATAGAGGAACAGGGAGACCAACGTGTACAGAGGGAGAGAGCAGCACCCTGGAGGCTGAGAGGTCATCAGAAGCCCAGGCGGGCAGGGCAGTGTAGCTGGGTGAGAAGAGCAGGCTTTATGCTGAGTGCCGGCAGGGTTGAAGCAGAGAGGCAGTGTGATCCGCTGTGCTGTATCGGAATTCACTCTGGCTGCTGGGAGGGACAAGAATTGGAGGGGCCAGAGGGGAGCAGAGAAGCCTTGGAGCCCAGGCCAAGGTGGTGGAAAAAGGGAACCCAGTGATGGAAATACTTTTGAGGTAGAACAGGCACTGGAATTGCTGGTGGAATTGGATGGGGGAGATGAAACAAAAGGGGTGATCAAATATGAATGCCAGCCTTCAGGCTTGAGCCACTGTGTAGATGGCGGTGCCGTTCACAGGTAAGGGAAAGGAACACGTTTATGAGGGAAGCCAAGGGTTATGAATTATATACTAGGAAAAATCTCTAGGTCCTTTGCTTTCCAAACGGTTCCCTTCACATGCATTATAAAACAGTTGGTCCACGTGGCAACAAAAGATATGGCTGTTAAAAGAATTTTTAAAAAGGGGTTGTGACCAAGGATGTTGGAAGCAGAGGCCAGGATCTAAAAATGGCCAAAATGGTCAGAAGTGTATCTGATCACGAGCAAAATTTCAAAATTTCTTTCCTTCTGGGTTTTCTACACCATGTGGCAGATGGCTAGGCCGCTCCCTTGAGCCTAAGGAGGGGCTGCGTGGTCAGCGAGAACTAGGGCCGGCAGAGACGCATCAGCCCAGTGTTTGCAGTTCCTTAACTCTTGCACTCTCCATCGCCGCATTTTCACAGTATGCAAACAGTGGTCACTGGGTTTGGGTGTTGGTCTTTTTTTATAAATCAAGAGTTATTTTCCTTTGGGAAAAATGTACCACCTGTGATCATCTAAAAATCACATGCTCAGTTCTAGCTTCTAAGGGAAACGTGAGTGTTAAACCCCATGGGTTGGAGGTCAGGCCTCCCCCTGGCCCAAGGGCAGCCTTCTGGATTCGAGGACAACACTGACCATCTCTATCTAGGTTTGTGTAAAGCCCAGAGGAAGATGCAGCAAATTCCTTCCTCTAAGGGTCGGACTGAGAAAACCCACCTCCTGATCCAACTCCATATCCTGTGAGGTCCCCCAAGACTCCAAACCCAAACAGCTGGGACGTGACCAGCTCCCCAGCCCCAACCTCAGTCTTGCCTCTAAGGAGTTCACCTGTCTTGCCTCTTACTTGGGCCTCCACCAACTTCTACTACATCCTTCTTTCTCCCTCAACTCCTGCCTCTCCACTTGGTCCTTCTTTAATTCTGATAGGAAAATTCCTGAACTTTTTCCTCCTGTGCTGGCCCAACATGCTAGGCCATCTCCTCCAGGAAGCCCTCAGTGGTTAAACCTGATGTCATGACGAGCTTGACAGCACAGTTCCTGTCCCTCCTTCTCTGTTCCATACACTGATGTATGATGGACCTGGATGTGTGTGTGCCTGTGTGTGTATGTGTGTGTGTGTGTATGTGCATAACAGACCTGGAGGAGTATATCTCCTGTTCAGACCTGGTGGATCTCAAGGGGCCTAGGAGTGACCAGTGAACACACTTTTGTCCTCTTCCTCAAGAATGCCCCCTTTTGGGGCCTGTGTCTGGTCTCTGTCATGCCTTCCCACTCTCTCTGGCCACTACCTCAGGTCCCTTCCACCCAGCCAGCAAATATTTACTGAGTACCTACTCTGTGCCAAGCATGCTCCCAACAGTGAACAAGATGGCCATGGGCCCAGTTCTCATGGAACTTTCATTCTGGGTGGGGAGTCAGACTGTAAACACTGAGGAGGCTGGGTGCATGGGAAGTACCCAAGTAGTAACAGAGAGGTAGAGAGGGAAGAGTCATTTCCAACAGTGATAAGTGCTGTTCATTCAATAAATTGAGCACCTACTATCTGCCAGGTGCTATTCTCAAGATTTAAGATAAATCACTGTACAAAAACCAGACAATGTAGAAATTAAATTATAAGGGAAAAAGATAATACACAATGCATGTAATAGCATTTTCTAACGTGAGAACATTAGAAAGTGATAAGGATTTTTATTTTTTTTAAAGATAAAGAACAGGGGATCAGAAATGTAGGAAGAATGTTGCCATTTTAAATAGGATGGTCAGGATGGGCCTCGTTGAAGACAGAGCATTTGAGCGAAGACTTGAAAAAGGTAAGCAGCTGTCTGGAGAAAATGTTTTCCAGAAAGCAGGAAGGCTGTGCAAGGGCCCTGGGGCGGTAGCAGGCCTGATGTGTTTGAAGAACAGCAAGAAGGCCAGGTGGGGGGTACGCAGTGAGCAGGGCGGCGAGGAGGTGAAGATGATGTCAGAGAGGTGGCCAGGGTGGGGGTGGAAGGAGGTGAAGGACCTTGGAGGTGATCAGGGGGAACTTGGCCTTTATATTCAGGAAAATGAGGAGCCATGGCAGGAATTTAAGTTGAAAAGGAACATGACCAGGTCCCATCCTTCCTCATTAAATGGCGTGATTAATAGATAATGGCGGCAGAGAGCAGGGTGGCGCTACTTGCGGCAGTGAAATCAGAGGAGGCCCTGGAGGTGAGGGGCAGAGAATGAGCATACCCGACCTTCCTTCTCCTCCTCTTCCTCAATCTGTCAACCAGGGAAAAGCCTTCTGACATCTAACCTCACCGCTCTCTCTCTTCCCCCTACTCCCATCTCCTTTCTGTCCCCTCCTCCTCTTTCCCTTCCTCCCTCTCTCCCTTCCCAGTGTTCTTAGAAAACAGTTACAAAAAGCAGAAGGAAATGCTGCAGCAAGAAGGAAGGCGGCAGGTGGCAGTGCCCGCTCCCGGCGACTCACCGGATACTCACCTCCGTGTTTCAGTGGACGGGGTCCCTGGGTCCGTCCCTGCCAGGCCAAGCCTCCCTCTCCTTAGCCAGTCCCTCCCCAGGGCCCCCCTTCACCCCCATTCAACTTAGGGCTTGGAGAGAGGGCATCTGCAAGGACCTGACCTCAGCCCAGACTGCAGGACCTGGCGGGAAGGAACCGGGGTGGATCCTGGAACTTTCCAACACAACCCCTTAAGGTGTAGAGGGAGGCACCGAGAGGAAAGCTGCAGGTCCCACCGTGAGGTTCAAACCCGTGCTGCGGCGCACACCCTAGATGGCCCCGTTCAGATGCCCAGGCCCTGGGGTCAGGCAGCAGGTGGAGGCCTGAGGTAAAGAGAGGTCAGATGTGGCACCACGAGGGCAGCGCAGACGTGGTTCACTCCCAGATGCTGGCTTCCAGAGGGCAGGGGAGAGCAATCTCCCAGTTGAGAGACATCCTTGCCCCACACCTCAGGGAGAGTGGGGATGGCGCAGGCCAGCTCCGTTCCCTGCCCTCCTGGAGGAATGGCTCCACCAGCCAAAGGGGCCAATGGCTCTGACAGAAAGAGATCCCCCAAGGGCCATCTCATCAGCCCCAACTCAGGGGAGTCCAGCCTCAGCCTGCCAGTGATATCCCCACTGTTTTCTAGGAAAGTGGTGTCAGCCTCTTGAGCCTGTGTGGGAACAGGCCTGGTTCCTTCCTCGGCGCTCACGTGCCCTGCGTGGCTGTGGCCTCCAGCACTTGAGTCATCTGTGTGATTCACTGCCCTCTGCCCTTGGTCCCAAGAGGGCTGGGCTGGGTGGACTCAGCCCTGAATGTGGGATAGGGCCCATCTGATGTCCCTAGTACAACCTGCCTCTTCCCCTCCGCCCCGCTCTGGGACACGGGACACCCAGGCCCTCACAGAGCTCACCCGTCTACACAGGCCTCAGAGGACCCAGGCGCCTGGAAGCAAACCACCCCCCTGCCCCCACCCCACTGGCCGCACTCCCTCAGGGTGCTGTGTGGCCCCACCCTCTCTCCCTCCCACCCGCTCGTGGTGTGACCTCAGGCAAGATCCCTGCCCTCTTTGGACCTCCGTTTCCTCTTCTGAACTAGCACCCAGAGGCACCTATGATCCTTCTAACCTGACTTTCCAGGATCTAGGACAATGTGTGTTTTCCTTCCTTGACAGTGTGTGCTCCAGTACGAAAGTCTTTGGTGTACACTGACCCAATCTAATAAGGTCATTTCAGACCTGTGGGGTCAGCCAGTGGAGATGAGGGGTGAGGCAGGGAGGCCCCCTCCCTGTTTCCTTTCTGATAGCACCTCACCTCTGGCTCTGGGTGGTCCCTGTGGGGAAGGGCACGACTGTGCCCTGGAAGCTCCACCACAGGGCACAGCAGCCTGGTCTGGGCCCCACTGCAGCCACCACCCCAGGGGAGGGACCAGGGAGATGGGCTAACTACAGGGTGCCCCCTGAGACTGGGGCTCCCCAAGGGCCAGGCTGGGGATCCCCTCAAACTGAGAGCCCCGCACGGATCCATTGCTTTTGGTTCCATCTCCTTTTTTTCCAAATCGATTGTGGCCCCTCCCACTAGTGAGCCTGCCCCAGCCCCATCCAGGCCCAGGTCCCCTCTCAGCCTGTTTGACTTACATCTGTACATTGGGCCTCCAGGACGGCTGCCCCATGAGACAGAGTGCAAAGTACAGATGAGACAAGCTAAGCGCCAACCACTAGCGGGTCCTTCCCTTGTCCACCTGCCCTCTCCTCCAGTCCTCCAGGGCATGTGGGTCACACTGGGTCTTAGTCCCCAAGGAAGGGCAGGGCAATGAGTGTCCAGAGAGCCAGAGACTCAGCTGGGGTCACGTGACCAAGGGTCACCAGCTCTTTA
This sequence comes from Tamandua tetradactyla, assembly GCF_023851605.1. Classification (NCBI taxonomy): domain Eukaryota; kingdom Metazoa; phylum Chordata; class Mammalia; order Pilosa; family Myrmecophagidae; genus Tamandua; species Tamandua tetradactyla. The sequence continues at coordinate 101,410,096 of NC_135331.1, read as the reverse complement.
CCACCCATCTGTCCTTGTCCACCCAAACCTCAGGACCTCTTGGGAGGGCTATATCCTCCCCCTGCCACAGGAAGAGGTTAAGGGGTGTCATCCCTCCCGGGGTGGAAAGCGTTGGGAAAGCTGAGGAGGGAGCTGCGTTTCTCCATTTGGCCCAAACTTTGGTTTCCCAATCCAGTACTGCCATGGGGCAGAGCC